>NW_026643184.1:0-2400000 GCF_028828445.1 Penicillium paradoxum | reverse complement strand
TGACGAATACCGCCGTACCGAACGCCGTTCCCGATCCCCATTGAGTGCATCTGGAGCAGCTGCCCCTTCAGGCTCTCCCTTCGGTGGACGCAGTGGATACCCTCCGGCCCGATTCGAGGACCGCACCGTTGCCAAAGAAAATATGATGCAGACAGTTCGCGATTCGTCCCAGCAAGACCGCCGAGTCTATGTGGGCAACCTTTCCTACGATGTTAAGTGGCATCACCTTAAAGATTTTATGAGACAGGGTGAGCAGGGTTGCGCATTTGGTGTGGTGATTTGCAGGGATCATGGAAGCTAATCTGGGTCATGGTTTTTGCGATTTACAGCTGGAGAAGTTCTCTTTGCCGATGTGTTGCTTCTTCCAAATGGAATGTCGAAGGTGGGCGTCTATACGTAGAGGGGGCTAGTTCCTTTCTACTCCCTTTGATTTTTGTCGTTCGTGTAGGGTTGACGGTGGGGCCTTTGCTGTCCTGATATTGTAGGGATGCGGGTGAGTGATATCTGCGCTGTGTTTGAATTCGAACCCCCTGCTAACATGTCTACTAGGATTGTGGAATACGCGACTAGAGAGCAAGCACAGAACGCTGTGAATACGCTTAGCAATCAGAGCTTGATGGGTCGACTTGTTTATGTTCGTGAGGTATGTGTTGGCGGAATCCAGTCTATTGCAAGTTTCAAGTACGCGGAACTAACTTGGGTTCCAAGGACCGCGAATCCGAGCCTCGTTTCGTTGGAGGTCCCCCACGGGGCGACTTCGGCCCTGGTGCCCGAGGTGGATTTGGTGGTGGTGGCTTCGGAGGTCCCCCAGGTGGTGGTGGCCGACAGATTTATGTCTCAAACGTTTGTCCCCCTTTTATCCCCGTTTTGCTAAATACTGGCAGGTTTTGTTGACCATTTGGTACAGCTTCCGTTCAATGTCGGCTGGCAAGATCTGAAGGATTTGTTCCGTCAAGCTGGTAAGTGCAGGACAAGAATACTCTTGGCACTGAATCCCTATTCTTCTATCTAGTGCAAGTGCGAGATGAATTGACCCGGATCTTGTATTACAGCCCAGCAAGGTGCTGTCATCCGTGCCGATGTGCACACCGATCCTAGCGGACGCCCCAAGGGCTCTGGAATTGTTGCCTTCGAGTCCCCCGACGATGCTCGCAATGCCATTGCCCAGTTCAATGGATACGATTGGCAGGGTCGCGCTATTGAGGTTCGTGAAGATCGATTTGCGGGTGGTGGTCCTGGCTTCGGTGGTCGTGGCGGCTTCGGAGGTGCTTTTGGTGGCCGTGGCGGTTTCGGCGGTCCTATGGGCCGTGGAGGCTTCGGTGGTGGTCGCGGTGGCTTCGGCGGTGGCTTCGGCGGTCGTGGTGGCTTCGGCGGCCCCCCTGGCGGTCACGGCGGCTTCGCTGGTGGATTTGAGCAAGGACCTCCTGTCCCTTCGGGTCCCCCGAACCCTTTCACCGATTACGCCACTTCCAACGGCGATAAGAGTGCTATTATTTATGTTCGCAACGTAAGTATTGAAATCCACGGCAGGTATCGACATGGAATGCTAATTTGAACACAGCTGCCCTGGTCTACTTGTAACGAGGACTTGGTTGATCTGTTCTCTACCATCGGCAAGGTCGATCGCGCTGAGATCCAGTACGAGCCCAATGGCCGCTCCCGCGGTACCGGCGTCGTCCAGTTCGACACTGCTGACACTGCTGAAACCGGCATTGGTATGTTTCCATGACAATCCAAGTATTCATCCGCTAACCTTTCATCCACAGCCAAGTTCTCCGGTTACCAGTACGGTGGTCGTCCTCTGGGCATCACCTTTGTCAAGTACATGCACGCCGGCCCCTCTGGTCATGAGGAAATGGAAGGCCAAGAGCCAACCGGTGGTCTGACTCAAGACCAGATTATGTAAAGCGTTTTCGTCCATTTTTAACCCGGTCTCTTTGGCAGGGGGGCGTCTGGCTTCGTTTCATTTTCTATTACTTCGATGATTCCCTTATTCCCATTCAGTTTCTTTTGAGGCTTCTGTCCTCTCAAAATGGGATTCGAGTGCCCGTTTGGGCTGATCAACTCTGCTTTTTTTTCAACGGAGAAAAACCTGCTGTTTGCAAATTCATTGCCTTGTAGTCTTTATCTTTCGTAAATTCGTAGTACGCTGTTTTGATATCGGCGGCGTTGGTCCAACGGTTCTACGTGTCGCAACGCTGTTCTGGTCCCCTGTTCGCCCCTGCGCGTTGTCGTCTTTTTCCCCCTTTTTTTCCTCTCATGTGCCTTGGGTGATTACAATATGGGACTACGGTTTAGCATCGATGCTCTGCTAATATACATCTTTATGCTATAGAGTAGATCCATACATTTACCTTTCACTTCAATCGGACTTGTGCTTCCTTTCATATAGTTCCAGCTAAGGATGCTGTAGAAGCTTTCTATAGGCCAACCAATGAATATTACAGCAAATATAGATCTCTATGCTCCATTGCCATGTCAAAAAACAAGATCAAAACATAGGAGTAACCAGAGCGGAGAAGACACCCTCCACATCTGATACTATTGCCCGATGTATGGGCCCTCAAACGCACGGACCAACTTCAATATCCATCTCCAACAAACACTTCTCCTCTTTACCACACCCAACAACACGCAAAAGAATCATGGCATACCTCGCCCGCGCTCTCCCCAAAAGGGTCCTCCCTACCACACTTCCCTGGATCCGCCAAACACAAGCATTGAGCACCACCGCCCTCCACCACTCCCCCACCAACACCCGCACACCCCGAACTCCAACACAACCTCGACACTACCCCCGCCGGAACTACCACTCTGCCCTGCACCCCCGCCTCCCAGACCATGAATATACCAACTCGCAAACGGCCATCCTGACCGCGGCGCTCACCCACGTCCCAACACACGGCTTCAGCGGCACAGCGCTAGCCCTCGGCGCGCGCGACGCAGGCTTCCTCGACGTCTCCGTGCAGCTCCTCCCACGCGCCGAGTTCGATCTCATCCTCTTCTGGCTCGCGAGTCGACGAGGCCTGCTGCGCGGGAAAGTCGAGGAGGGGGGACTATTCCGGCGCATTGCGGCGGAGCAGGGGAAGGATGTGCACGAGCTTAGTATTGAGGAGAGAGTCCGAGGGCTGATTCTGGAGCGACTACGAATGAACACGGAGGTCAAGGATGTGTGGCAAGATGTGAGTTTGACCTGAATTTTTTTTTCGGGCGTACACTCTTTACTATTACTAAAATTTGTCGTTTTTTCCAGGCTCTTGCGACAATGTCCCTCCTCGCTAATATCCCCCTCTCCTTGACGGAGTTGCACGCCCTTGCTTCGGATATCCTCACTCTTGCTGGTGATGATGCTGTCGATGCGGGTTGGTATACGCGCCGATTGGCGGTTTCGGCTATCTATGCTAGTTCCGAGGTTGTTATGACCCGCGATCCGACGGCGGATCTTGTGGAGACGGCGGCGTTTGTGGAGCGGCGGTTTGAGGATCGGAAGGTTATTGCTGATAAGCTTACTGGGATTGGACAGTGTGCTGGGTTTGGGTGGAATACTGCTGTTGGGCTGGGCCGCAGTTGGGGATTGAAGATTTGAGATTCTTGATCCATAATCTATCTACTCTCACTTGAGTTCGAGAGGAAGTGTAAGACTTTTGCTTCCTGGTGGGAATTGATGTGTATTTTTATTCTGTCTTGGATGGATTGTCCCTGTTTATACTGTATTCTAGTTCATGGTCAGCGAAAAGACTCTCCAGGGCTGCTTTAGTATTTCTGCTATCCAATCCTTCCTGGGATTTCAGTAGATGTTCAATGCGCAATACGGGGGACTCTGGAAAGGAAACAGATGACGAGAACCGTCAATATATACCCAGGTAGGTAACAAGGAGATACAACCATGGATACCTCACCTGAGATTCGACTATCTCTGGTAACCTATATACAGGTAAGCTGATGTTGTGAGAAGCCCTATCTATTCTACCATTGGAAACACCTGTTCATACTCTCCAACAGAGTGGCAATTGTGCTAAGCACATGGCAACATGTAGCACAAGCCATGGCATCATTGGGAGCACATAGGTATGTATATAATAGATGTGAGCCCTTCGATGGTTTTCCAAGCAAACCTATTAGCCCACATGCCTGTGATCAAGACAAGAAGCTCATCAGTTCTACAGCTCTGTTCTGCATTTTTTTTTACTGATGACTACGTAGGGGTAGGAAAAGGACAAGATGAGGACACCAAGGGACACTGGGCTGAACATCGCCTTCACGTACGACCCGATAGCCGATTATCTCGAATGTGGCTACTCGGAGACCGACTGTGCTGATTTAGCCGATGAAGTAACAGCCAACGCAATCATGAGTGCCCTCCGAAGGAGGATTTTAGAGGGCAACGAGCCAGAGCGTTGAAGTAATGCATTTGGATAGGGTCATCGTGGTACATTCTACTGTTTCAATAACACATCTGTGGTAGGCTATCTATCTCACGGGGCTTACAATTAGACTGTTGATCCAGTAGTTGTTCTAAAGGCACATAACCGTTCAACTAGATATCTTAAACGAAAAATATTTTAGACCCCCCGTTAAATTCCTGGATTAATGCTCATACACAAAAGAAAATCTAGAGACACAATATCCCATCATGTCCCAATCTGTAAACCCGAACGGCCGCGCTTGATGCCAAAAAAATTAATAACCTGAAAATGAGCCATGGGCAAAAGAGTATATCTAATGACGAAAGAAATCAAAGCAAAACAGAGCAACACACAATTCGCTCAATGCAAAGAGACGTTTTGGACCGCCTCCTCCACGCTGAGAGGCGCAGAGCCATCTTTATCTGCGTCAGCGGTGATCTCGGAAGGCGATATCAGCAACGCGGGAGACTTTGGCGAGAATGGGTCTGATTGGACACTGCTCTCGGGGGATGCTGCTTGTTGGGGAACGGGCGTTTCAACAGCCTCGGGCTCCTTTGATGTCTCAGGCTCCTTTGATGGACTGATAGTGCTGGCTCCGCTCTCGACTGAGTCGCTCTGTCCATGCTGTGCCTTGCCTCGACCAGAACGCCGCGTTTTCGGCGGAAGAGGGGCTTGTCCATGTCGGCCTGCCGCGGCGGTGGGAACTACTGGTCGATGATGGCTGGAGGAAGGTGTGGTGTGGCTGGACCGGCGCGGTGGTGGGAGGGCTGGGGGTGGATTGGATACAGACCGCCGCGGTCGTGTAGCTGGTGGTGCAAGGGTGGAACCTGAGCCGGAGTCACGGCGACAACTGGTAGGTGCCTGCGACGAGGGCGCGGTGGTGTGCAAAGCGGTAGTGGGGTTGACTTCCACGCCTTCGGGAATGGTGTTTCCGTCGCTGCTTGTGCCTGTGGAGGGGTTCTCCTCTTCATCCGCGCCCAGACGGCGCCCGCGCCACCGGCGAGATTTTGGGGGTTCGGGTTTGACCTTTGGTGGTCGAATTATTTGGGTTTCGTTGTCGAGAGCGGCAGCACCATCTTTGCGACTGGGAGTGATGATACCTGGTTTTTCGTGTTGTGCTGCAACCGCCTGAACGCTCAGTGAAGACGCGGATGCTGGCTCCAAGTTCATGCCGAGCCGGTGGGCTAAGCTGCGTTCCCGACTTCCAGGTGCATTAGACGAGCCGCGCGAGTCAATTCTCGTTGGTGAGACTGTATCAGACGAGCTAGCGATTGTGCTCGCTCGCGAAAGAGTGCGAGTGACGACGGGTGACTCGCTGATATCTATGGGTGACGCATGCTGCACGGATTGATCCAAGATGGGTTCGATTGTAGTTACCGTTAATTGAGTGGGAGTTTCTTGCGTCTCTGCTTTTTCGGGTTGTTCGGCATCGCGTAGCCAATCCACTGTCGCACATCGATTCACGAGTCGACGTGTGGTCTCATCTACCTCTTCAAAATGCAGGATTTTCTCCTGTTCTAAATCGGCTCCATAGGAAACTTGTCCTCGAACAAGGATACTGAGTAGCCTACGGAGCTCAGCACGCTTATAGTGTGGTGGGAGGCGTAACTGTGTGTGAGCTAGTAGCGGGTATAGGACACGTAAGTAGGTATGCCGCAGCGCAGAGGCCTCCTCGGGTAGATCGAACAGATTCCGGATCAAAATATCCACAAGAACGTGCAGATCATTCGTGAAAAAGTACTCATATGTGCTAGGAGTTGTGAATATGAGGTAGAGGAGCTTCAATGTGAGCAACTGTAGAGACGTCTCGGCTGCATGTTGTCAGTCATCTTCTTGCTTGAAGGGGAAGATCGTCAGCTACCTTCACGGTTGATAAGAAGAATAATGTTCTCTCCAAAGGTCTTATACATCCCCCCATATGCCGACAGGATCTTGATAACCTTGTTGGTCAATTGACCAGAGGGCCGGTCATCCACCGGATCGTGAGCCGAGATCATGAATTGCTCGTTCAAAACTAGCTATGCAAAGTGTCAGTCCAATTCCAACTCGAAAAGATCCTTATATGTACTCACCAAAACACGTATGACAGGATAATGATATGGATCGGTAACATCGTCAGAAAGATCCTCGATAATGTCAAACAGGCATCGAATGAAATCGTCGTCCACGAGAACTGCACACGAGCTTCATAATCAGCCATCAACCCACACAGAAGCCGATCCCAGAAGAAAAAAATATATATCCCAAACGCACCCAAATCTTCAATTTTGACCCTCTGTATCCTCAACATCTCATATACAAGGTCCATCAACAATCGATGAAGACCCGCATCACCGTCCAAATCCGCCCTTCGCATGGCCTGAATCAGCTCCAGAAGGCGCGCAAATACGCCTTCATCATTCAGCGTCTGAAGCACAACCTCATTTTGTCGCCCATCGAAGAGGATGAATGACGCAAGAAAGTGGAGGGTAGTCGGGTCGTCATCCTGCAGGAGGCCGTACAGGATCTGTCGTCGCACATATTCGGCATGGGAGGCGAAGATAGTCGATGTGAAGAGCTTGTAGGAGCAACGCGAGATATCGGTTTCCGACCGGAGGTATTCGTCTAGGGGAAAGCCGGTGTGTTAGTCGCTGTGAAAGCAAAACTGGGGGCGGACATGGCGCTGCTCGCCGGAGTGCTGTCGAGCGTAGAGACAAAGGCATCGCCTTTTCTGAAGCCGGATCTACCTTTGACACACCTTTATATTGAGTCGCTATACTGAGATAAGCTCGGAGGGCGTCGTCGATCTCGTCCTCGGAGTCACAGGGCTTGGAGACGATCGTTTGGAGTTCTACAGGAACCGGTCAATTGTCGCGTGTCTCCAACGGAGATGGCAGTACGGAGACACCACTTACCAGTCCAGAACTCAGTCTCCGAGACCTCAGGCTCCATTTCCCGTCAGATTGTTCATGCCGGTTGCCGGTTGAAAGAGTTGGAGAGTTGGAGAGTTGAAGGCGGGGGGGAATTCCAGAGTCCCACTGCGGGTCAACCCCTACCCAGGTACGCACTACGTTTATTCCGGTGTTTAATAGATACAAATTATGGCTGTATATAGAAGTGAAAGAACTTTCATTGGTATCAAAATGCAAATTATGAAATCGGGCGCAGGAAGGGGTGCGCTTCGGTGTTTCTGTAAGAAATAGTCAGTTATTTGGTCCATAGTCAATTGTTTACAGGCTACGTCAGTCACTTACAGAACATATTTATCCAAGTCCACGACATCGGGGTCGCTGAACAAAAGGTAGAAATACTTCAACGTCTCAGCGAGCCAGAAAGACTCCATAGTATCACTATGGGTCGGTTTCTGGGCTGTGACATCCTGAATGGCCGCATGGGCAATCTCCGTGCGGGTATACTTGATGATGGCCTCAAACATCTGCCATCCCTTTTGGCGCCAAGATTCGTCGCCAGTCAGGCGATACATGATGAAGACAGACTCAATGGCTTCGGGCCGAAGGTAGTATTTCGGCGACTGGATACTGACCATTCCTGCTGGGAGGTGATGTTTGCCGACTTCAGCAACTAGAGGAGAAGCGGGCGACAAAGAAGGACGAGGTGCGTCTCGGTTCTGCAGGTCAGCATCAGCTTCACTGGGTGTGGGTGCTGGGATTGAAACGGCGGACGAGGATGCAGTGCGTTTTCTTAGTGCAAATCCATCACGCTTCCCCACATCGTGAGGGTTCAATGAGCCTGGCATAGGAAGGGGGACCGCCCTGCTCTCCGAGCCTTGCGGCGGTTCGTGAGCATTCAGCTTCACGCGCTGTTCATAAGTGCTTTCTCCATTGCGGAATTGGGGGCCTGCGCTCGGGTCGATACGCGAGTTGCGTGCCAGGCCGGCGTCAAAGCGAGCCTGGTCCCATTCGCAGGCAGAGCCCTTCTCACAGGGCAAAAGACGGAATTGCTCAGGCATAATTCCGGTTTGAGTCGACTCGTAAGCCCAGACACAACCGTCCGTCAGCTTAGCTGCAAGCTCCAAATCACCATCGATGCCAAAGGCCTTGGCACCAATGGCAAACATACCACCGACGAAACACATAAGGTGATGACCTCCATACTCGAAATCAGTGGGAATAAGCTCTGTGTTCTTTCCGGGGGTAGTTGTAGCCGAAGCCATAAAGCGGATATCGCGTCCACCTTTCACCATGGGCTGGAAAAGAAGAGTGTTGCGGGCTGCAGTCGCTGCTTTGATGTACATATTTTGGTATTGCTCGTTCAGGCCACCCAGGAGCAGGTATTCCTTGGGCAGATATTCGTAGGTTGAGTCTGCCATTCCTCCCATGGTGTATGTGTTATCATTAACTGAATTGGGAAGTCCCAATCCGCCATTACATTGGTCGGCTGGGCTTTCCCCACGTGCTTGGATTCCAAGTTCACTAGCGATTCGAGTATCATTGATTGATTGTGCATGTCCTTGGACGCCAACGTCTGTGTCGCGTGGAATCAAGTTCAAATAGCTGTCAAGGTCTGTTGGTGCAGCGTGGTCATTGTGAACAACCGCTGTGGTCTTAGGAGTAGTAGCAGCATGCTCCTCACGGGTAGGGCTGCCATTACGGGGAGGCTTGGACGGGATGTACTTCGAGCATCCCTGTGCGTTGACTCGCAGAGGCCACAGCCCAGGAATACTAGTTGAATCCTGGATCTTCTCCAATTCATTGGTAATCCGTGCAATCGCATCATAATATTTGTCCTGCTTGGTCAATTGAGCCAGACGGGTAAACTCCAAGGAAAGCGATCCAATTTCAGCCAGGCCAGCTCGGGAAGATGCCCGGTGCGGTTTCGAAACTGACTCTCTAAGAAGGGATGTCAGTCACCGATGATTTAAGATAGAGTGTGGCATGACTTACGGGGCCCAGCGATAGTAAAGGTGCGGCATGCGGTTGGGCGTGTCAAAGGCACCAATGAGAACCTCAGCAAGCTCCTCCGCTTTCTCCAAAAGCACGGGGTATCGTTGTCCAGAAATATCATAGGCACCAATAAGACCTCCGAGATAGCGGATCGTTGTCTCGAACATCGGGATATTGGCTCTCAGTGATGTTTTAAAATCAATGTTTTTGATCGCATCCACGGCCTCAGAGAACTCATCCTTCAATTGCATAATCCAAAGAGTATCAATAGAATCGACTAATGTCGCTCCCCAGCCATTGAATGGGTCTTCGAATTGCTTCGACAGGGGTTTGACTTCGTCATGTCCCATCGCGATGTCCTTGTAACCTTGCCAAGCATGCTTGAACTCAGCCTTGATAGTGCTGAGGCGTTGGAGACGCTCTTGCTTATCTGAGCTTGACTCATCCTTGAACTTAGCCTGCAGCTTGGGGATTGCTTTCGACTGTTCCTTTGGGAGCTTGATCACTTCCGCTGCGGGGACGGGGAACCGCTCTGGGAACTTCCTCCACTCGGCCGTTGGGATGTTAGAACCAGGACGTTCCACTGCCTTCCTGCCAACATCTCCATTGTCAATCTCCTCCTCGATTGTACTGCTGACACCCTGCTCTATCGGCGGTGGTAACTGGACGGTAGTTTCCACCTTCGCGGTATCCTTCGGGGCATCCTTGGAAGTATCCTTGATGGGCGGGTTTACCGGCGGTGCGCCATGAGAGCCGTCCTTGTATCGATCGTCCTTTGAAGTGTTACTGGGGCCCACTGGCGATTTCGACTTTTCTGTCGACGGTGGTGGGGGCTCTGGGGTGTCGCGATGAGGATCGGCAACCAGATGATTTCTATTCTCCTCGACGAGATCAACGGCGGCAGGATTCTCAGGTATCAATGTCGGAGGCTTTTTAGTGGCAGGATTGGTGACAGCAACCGACTCTTCGATCACTGTATTGCTCCAATCGCGTGAGCGCGCGAAGTGAAAGAACGTGAGGACGAAAGCCGCCGCGAATATGATCAGGACGCGGTACCGGCGAGCTCGAAACATAGCGAGCCGTCACCCTTCTGCAGGGGTATATATTGGTTTTGGACAAGAAAAGAAAATAAAGGAGGAAAAAGGAAGGCGAAAAAACAAATAGGGAGTTGGCCGGAGTCCAGATGAAATCACGAGATTAATAATGAAATAAAGCGATCCACCAGAGCCGCGTTCTATTTCGGTCGTTGGATCTTTCGATCGGACCCTTTTTCCATCTCTTTGCAAGAGTTCCTAGGTCTCCCCTATTCAGAGAAACCACGATCCTCGCTTTCCATACTCCATACTTCGTGTCATACCTAACGACCGCGGTTGTTCTCGGGTCTCCCGAAACACAGTGGAGATGGAAGTCCAGGCGCCAGAATCCGGGGCCAATGATCGGCGTGGAAAAGACCTGTTCATTCATACAGGGGGCTATTTATGTCACAATCCGCCACACAGCCCCTGATCTATGGAGATCCACGCAGCCATGATGTACGGAGTCCTCCGTACCTCTGCAGTTTACCCATCAAGCCACAGAGGCATAGCCAAACTAATTCGCGGAATCGGCTTTGACTGCAGTGGTATACTCCGTACGGAGTATTGTGACCCCTATGTTTCCAGTCAACCGGACAGGCCCTGGGACCACAATATAGGGCACTTACGGAGTAGAAAGTATTGACCTTTTAGATTGATTTGTAAAGGAAAAGAATACTAAAAACGATATAAAAACGAGCAGTTTCTACTATATAAACTATAAACAGACTGGGTACATAGAGGATCCTCGGGCTAGTCAATACCTAGATAATCAGAACTTCTGTCTCTCTTCCCAATACATAACTCGCTCTCTCCTCTGGACGTCCCACATGAACAACCAGAACCATGTTTTTGACGATATGTCCTGCAGTCTTTCCTGGGATTGTAGTGCTGTTCCATTCGATTGACATGATCATGGCGGTATCACCTGCAGACTATGAAACGGAGATGATCGCGTCACGATCTTGATATCTTTTTCATATAAGCTATGTGGATAAGGTCTAGTCTTGGACTATGCACTTTCCTGCTGATACTTAGCTTGACCAAATGAAGAGGCTATTCCCTCCTTGGATTTCATTGCAAGAAACCGTACCCCGTATATAAAAAGGGTGGTGGTGCAGGGCCCCCTCCCCTCTACCTGAATTTTCAGGGTTTGCCATATGACTCCCTAATCTCATCTATTCCGCTATCGCTAACGGGTACACGTATAGGAGGCAGATATCTCTATCAACAGGGCTACATTTGTATACATCATGAAGATGCGGGAGCTTTAGATATTGATCACTGTCTGTATTTCAAATCTCATTTCGAGGGTATTTAAACCACAGACAATGACACAATAGAGCAATATAAAGAAAGCTGCCCTAAGAGACACCAAGCTCGCATAAAATGGTCATATATCGTATCTGAAGCATATAAACTGCTATCTTCCTGGGAATTGGACTGGGGAATGAGTATCTAAATCCCCACAGTCGTCCGTCGGCCTTCAGTATTAGCTTTCTGGAATTGCTGTATCAAGCCTAGGACGCCGCCTCCACCAGCGATGGCATCAATATTTTCATCTTCATTGCCCTCGTTTATATCATCTTCCTTGCCGAGTGGGTTCATGCGCCAAGAATCGCCAAGGTTGCTGTCGCTGGTGCCTGCGCCAGCACTGGAGGCACCAGTACGAATACCGGACTGTCGAGTTGCGGAGCCATGATCTGCCTCAGACAATGGCTCTTCCTCATCGTCTATGGGGTCAGTAGACGGGCGCTGAAGGCGTCCAAGCTTGGAGCGCTGGTGTTGATGAGAGGTAGTTCGGGCGGCGGTCCTGAATTCGGAGGTTGAGGGTTGGTGGTGCAGGTCGAGGAGAATAGATGGAGCGGGAGAGCGAGGGTCGAATCCTCCTATTGGTTTCAATTTGGAGGCACCCATCAGTGATTGAGGACCGAATGGCCCAGGGCGCAGCTGAAGATGGTCATGACGGTCGGGAAGCGCACCGAAGTCAGCTGCACAGGGTGAGCCAAGGGTAGGTAGGGTTGGCGGGGGGTGGAATGGCCGCCGGCTAGTCGGTTGATGGTTGGCACCATAGTTATCCAAGAAGCCATAGTAGGAAGCTAGCATCTTCCCATCTTTGGTTGAAAAGTAATCGGTGCGTAGATCTTGTTTACCGGGGTCTCGGCGTCCAGTTCCAGCCTGGGAAAGCTCGTTTGTCCCCTTCTTGAAATCAAAGACGGCGAAAGAGCAGAGATACCCTACCCCGTCAACGTGCACTGTGAACTCCCGGAAGAAATCAATGAGGCGGTCACTGCACTTGGGCAAGCTAAACCACAGGACGAAAGGGGTGAAGATCATGCTCAGGATTTCTTCTAGGAAGATCACAATCTTCATCTGATAAAGAATTGCGAATTCTTTTCGCACGTCGTCGCTATGCAGACGTCCCTTCCACCCGGAGGGGAAGTAATGTGTAAAATCGATCAGTTCGAGGAGTGCGTACTCCGGATCGAAAACATCGGTCTCTTCAGGTGCCAGTCCTCGCGCAAAAGCCCACACTGTACCAAAGATACCAAGGTAGAATAGAACAGTCCGGTCAGGAGTAATTTCGAATCCAAGGAAGAGCTCTGGGTCGATGACCGATGCGAGAGCCAGTACCGAGGCAAGAGCCCCAGAAATGAAAGCAACAAATCTCGCTACTTGAATAGTCTTATCCTTCGGGAATTGATCAACGTAGCGGCTGGCGAATGGATACGACATGTTGATCCGACGCTCAAAGAGATGCCAGAGCTCATTGAACTCGCGGAATTTCCATTCTGCCATAGGTGTATATTGGCGAGAACCGATTTGTCCCGGGTTTTTCTTGAACTCATTGAAGTATCGGAAGAAGTAGTGCATCATGAAATAGACGACAATAAAGGGCGCTACAAAAATGTTCATAACACCAGCGAAAACAAAGCGCCGACGCAATCCATCACTCAGGGCCCTTCGGTGGGTGTCTTTGAGAAACAACGTTCGCAGTTGGCCTTGTTCATTAAAGACGTAGTCCATGACACAAAGATTGAGATTCCATTCCATTGTTCGGGAGAATAATTGTCGGTTTTTAAGAAATGGAATTGGAAGCGTGAGATCCAAAATATCTTTGTTCACCAATGCGATCATATAGTTCTCCTTGCGCATGAGGCGGTTGGCAATGTCGTGGGCATCCATTCGTTGTTTCGACTGGCTACCCAGAAATCTCCGATGTTTGGGAGAGACTGCGGCTGCAGTAGATGGATTCGAGTCTCTCAGCGCCATCAATCGGCTGACTACTTCTTGCCATGAAATCGTTTGTACCTCGGCATCGGAAACACCAAGCAAGTGGAGATAGAAATCATGCAAGTGTTTGAGTCTGCGAATATCTAGCAGATACTGGAAGAGCTTCCCAATCCAGAAGAAGCTGCAGAGCCACAACAAAAATGTAGACGATCCGGACATATTTGCTGTGCACTGTGGAACGAGGATTTCATCTAAAGTCTTACTCCGTCGGACTTTAGGATAATCAATGCAATTAGTTAAAAATGTTGAAAACCCAACGACGAATGCAAATGTCCTGTGTGTACCGTCAGTTTCTCTTGCGGTTCGTTGGGATGTGTATGACCATGAACGTACAAGAGATTCAGCACCCGTGTCAACATTATAGACCAAATCCCGTTCCCTAAGAAGTATGTATAGACATCCTTCAAGAAGTTGTCCAAATCCTCCACATTTGCCCATCGCCACATTGCCTTCTTTTTGGGGTCAATATTGGCAAGACCTGGATGCTGCCCAGCGAACCATCTTCCTATTGGATGGCCGCTATCATCAGGTGGCTGAGGAGGTCGTTGTTCATTCCAAGGTGTTCTGGCAGGTAGCGGGGATGGTTCGGTACTGGGAGAACTTCGTCGATCCGGGCGATCATGAGACCGGGGAGGAGGAGGCAAGCGCGATTTTAAATCTTCACGATGGCCTTCTACTAGCAGCGACTGAGGGACATCTTCATCATGATCATTGAGCTCATAGCCGAGTGATGATTCTTGCCCCATCCATCGGGGTCGGGATGCCCTGCGACGACGAGTGCCAAATGGAGAAGCCCGTTGCGCAGGTGCTTTCCCCGACCGTGCCTGAGCGAGCAGTGCAGTACTAGGACTGATTATCTCGCTGTCTTGGGCATCTGCCAGTGCATCCTCCAGCTCCCGGTCACTAAATTGTTCCCGATGATCCTCCATAACCAATCCTGCACGCTCTTCAACATCCGAGTATTCAGATCCCGCGTCGTGTTGGCGAATAGTCTCGTAGACCGATGGCGAGCCCGTTGGGGGTAGAAACCGGGACAATATATTGGAGGACATCATTTTTGAATCAGACTGAAACCGCTTTCAGATCACTCATGGCATCGGCTTCACAAGCCAGTAATCGTGGTGATCAAATGCCATCCAGCGGGCACTAGATAATGCGGAGAAATGAGGGTCAACTATAGCTCCGCGATGCTGAATTGCCTCGGGTTAGAAAGAAGCTAGATATGGAGATATGCCACCGTTGATGAGTTGTTCCAGGTTTATAACAAAAGCGAAAAGGTATGCACCTGACCCAGCCCTCGTGATAGTGGTCATCAAGAGCTGTGATCATTCCCCAGAAGCTCCAGGCCCGTGCCTATGATGACATAACTCCTGAAGGCGGGAAATCAGGGGCCTCAGGCATCAACTGTGGAATATCTGCCTCAGGCTTCCACTGGTCTTGCAGGATTCATTTCTGATCGCTTCATGATCAACTGTGTCTCCACTTTCGGGGGTTTTTCTCTATTCGGGCAAATCCCTCGGACGAATCTAGGCACCAAGGAGGAGAAAATCATCTGTGAAGGACACCTCCGTAGTCCAATTTGTATTGCGATGTACCATTTGGGGCCAGGATCTGCGCCCCGGGTACCGGGTTAGGACTTTTGCACTGTGGAGAGGACGGAAACGAATATCATACAAAGTACGGAGTACGGTGCACGGTGTACGGAGGACACGGAGTAGATGGAGTCCTTACACTGTCAAAGCGAATGCGTATGGGAATATGATATGGGGTATGTGT
Organism: Penicillium paradoxum; assembly: GCF_028828445.1. NCBI lineage: Eukaryota > Fungi > Ascomycota > Eurotiomycetes > Eurotiales > Aspergillaceae > Penicillium > Penicillium paradoxum. Next base: position 2,384,568 of record NW_026643184.1, on the reverse strand, counting down.
ATGTGTGCATATGCCGTCCCGTCCTCCGTCCGGAGTACAGAGTACGGAGTATACATATCTGGTTGAATTAAATGACTCCGTACTGATCGACACGGACTCTTTTGCTCGAGTCAGGAGAACTGGTCCCAGTTCCACTAGCCCGATAGTCGGCTAGTCAGTTCAATGCTCAGTTCACCCCTCGGCAAAGTCGTTCATTTCCAAAAGCCTCTCGGCAATTTAGGACAACCATTTCGGGCATCCGCGAACCACTGCGCTAGTGATGCACCCCATACGGAGTAGTGAAATGCCATCTGCACCGAGTGTGCTATATCTCGTGGCTCGTGGAGTCAAGTTCGTTGACGTAGTCTTCCCTTGCTCCGATGAATGCTGGGAAAGTCTAAAAGCTAAAAGACTGCGAGTCGAGATCGAGGAGATTCCATCTTGAGAGCAGATGGGAACTTCGTACCTGGGCAATGAATCTGAGATGACGTCTCTGTAGAACGGTTGCAAAACATACTGTGTTGTCCATCACCTTCCCCGTGCCTCAACTCTATACTCCCAGATTCGAGAGAGACCGGGGCCAATAGAAAGTGTTGGAGAAAGCTCGAGACACGAGGGAGCAAAAGGGCAGGCCGTTCTCAGTAATTTTCCCCTATACAAAGTCAGCTCCATCCGTTACCCACTTCTCCCCTCTCCCCCCTCCCCTCTCTTTTTGCGACAATCCTCACTGGGGCATCCCGTTGCGAAAATCCCCATCCTTTGTGGGACGTGTTTTTCTTTGGAAAAACCGACTTTGGTCCTGGACTATTCTGCCCCGTCCCAAAGCGGCCGACACCTGATCTGCAACTTATACGCACACAAACACATATGGTCCCAAACCTGCAGATAGCATAAGCAAACCAATTTCAAAGGGGACTGATGAAGGTATGTGCGCATCTCCTGCAACTTTTTCACCCTCTCTTCCCTTGGACTCCCCCCCCACGCAATAATAATGATATCACGTCCCTCTCCATTGCCAATCTCCCGGGTCGGCTGCTTCGATCACTGACACTGCCTAGCGACGCTATTGTTATATATTGGGAGGATTGGACGTTCACCGCATTCGCTAGACTCTCCTGCACCTCTCAGACAAACGACGGTGACCCGCGCCTCCTTTGTCCTGGTCTTCCGTCGCTTTTCCCCCCCCTCCCGGCGTCTCGATCGAATGTGCGACTCCGATCCCCGACCTCTCACCGGACTCCATGTGGTCTTATAGCAACTTCCTGCACCAAAGCGATTCCCAATTGTACTAGCGCAGCCGTGCAGCATACGTCGGGTCGCTACCTAGCTCATCTCGCCGATTGTGCCGAGGTTGTGTTGGGCGCGATTAGGGACCGAATTCGTTTCTCTCTTCCTCACTGACGGCTTTGATCCTTATATTGTGTATATCACCTTTCAAGCGGGCGATCTATTATCGAGCGAAATGGAGTCTGAGAACTCGAACACGTTCAAGCGGAGCTCGATGCACCAAGCGTTATATAGTCGTCCAGTGGAACGGCGTGTCAGCAAGAAATCTTCATCTAGGGACCGGCATGGAATGGTCTATCCCGACAGCTTCCGAGAAACTACCATTCGAACTGTCACACCAGAGTCGCACTCTCCCGTCAATCATTCTCCTTTATCCGAACCTGAGCACCTCGCGAGCGGCGGCCCATCCTCACCTCGAAGCACTGTGCGATCACGGCCCACCGAGCCCGAGCGTCGTCGGGAATTCAACATACACTCATCTCACTCAGCTGGAGCCGGCGAAGAAGAGACCCCAATTGAGGCAAAGAGCCAACGGGCGCGATCGCGGACCACAGCGGCTGAGGAGCAACGCAACGATATCCACCCCAGCGCCTTCAAAAGTCGAACGCGAGTCGGATCAATCAATACGGCCAGTCCATCCCACCCAAAAGCGCTGGAAGATCCGTCATCTTCCATCGGTTTCCCTTCTATCGAGTCCCCGAAGTACAGCAGTCAAACTGTCCCTCGTCATCGACTCAGCAGAGTTGTCGGTCCGGTAGTCTATGGAGCGTCAAATCACGATTCATTTGCCTCGCCCCTTTCGAGTGGGGAGGCCACAAAAATCCTACAATTGATGAAAACCACCTGTGGTAGAATGCATGGAATCCTGTCATTTCGAACAGCCTCGACCACTTCCTGGACATCCGGATACTGCGCTATTAACGTCGCCACTGGAAGTTTGATTTATCAAGCCAAGGGAGAGCCAGCGTTGGCTAAAACATTGATTCCCGATTTGCGTGGTTGCCGTGTCCGGACATTGTTCGACTCCGAGCTCCAGACAACCTATTTGAGCGTCTACACATTTACCTCTGGACTTGGGATACAACTACGACCACACGTAAACGAGACTTTTGATTCCTGGCTTGCCGCTCTACTTTGTTGGCAACCCATTCGACCCAAGGGCGTTCAGAATAAAATGACAAAACCTCAAGAGGTTGTGATTGGAGATCGGCGTATCCCCGAACGTCGACGGAATTCGGAGAGTGCAGCACAAAAGGATGCAACTATCATCAAAGTTGGCAAGATGCTTCTATGGGACAAGCCATCTGCTTCCGGCGCAATGCCAGCATCTGGCCGTCGTGTGTCTACATACAGACAGTCGAGGGCTCTTTCTTCATCGTGGCAGAAAGTGGGCTGCACACTACAAGAGAATGGCTTCTTCAAGCTCTACACAGAATCCGATGTGGCTCTCCTAGCATGTGTGCAGCTCTCTCAGTTGTCTCGCTGCGCAATTCAGCAGCTGAACTCCTCCGTCTTGGATGATGAGTTTTGCATTGCCATCTATCCTCAATATACGGCGCATCCAGTACCCGATGCCAATGTACGACCTATATACCTTGCGCTTGAAAGCCGCGTCCTCTTCGAGGTGTGGTTTGTGCTTCTCCGTGCCTTCACAATCCCAGAGCTTTATGGCCCTGCGTCTCAAGGAGAGGAACCCACCCTCACACCAGAGCCCGAGGTTACCGGGCAAAACTTGACCAAGGATATGTTCCGGATCGAGCGGTTTTTGAGCTTGAAAATTGTGGAGGCGAAGCTGTTTCGCGTTAAAGAGGAGGAGACTCCTCGAAGTCGAAAGGCGTCAAGATCACATGGCCAGCCTGCTCCATCCTCCAGGGTCAGCGACTATTACACAGAAGTTCTTCTAGATGGGGAAATACGTGGCAAGACGGCTGTCAAGTATCGCACCGTGAATCCTTTCTGGCGAGAAGATTTCCTTTTCAACGACTTGCCGCCGGTTCTATCTCAAGCCTCTATCCTCGTCAAAACTCTCAACCCGACACAGAGAGATTGGACACTTGTTGCCCATGGAACATATGCAGCAAACCAAGACGCTGTGAAAGTGCTGGATGAGATTGAAATTTCTGCAAACGACATCATCTTCGGACGAGTAGACCTACGACTTGAAGAACTGGACGCTGGCGTGGATACCGAAAAATGGTGGCCTATCCTGGATGATCAAGACCAGCCGATTGGTGAAATGTTCATGAGAGCACGGATGGAGGAAACTGTTGTACTGATGTCCGACGAGTACTCAGCGATGTCAGAACTTCTCCATTCCTTCACTAATGGGCTCACAATCAATATGGCACAATTAATGTCATCAGAGCTGAACCATTTAGCCGAGATGCTTCTGAATATCTTCCAGGTTTCAGGCTCAACGGTGGAATGGATCTCAGCTCTGGTTGAAGATGAAATTGACGGTGTTCACAAAGAATCCACCACCAACAGGTTGAGATATCCAACGAGGATCCATTCGAACAACTCATCGGAAAGTGCTGGTCAAGAGCGCGAGGTCCTTGTCAGAGACATGGGAAGAACGGCTACTGTGGAGGCTAATCTACTATTCCGTGGAAACTCGCTTTTGACTAAAGCTCTCGATCTTCACATGCGTCGTCTCGGCAAGCAGTATCTGGAGGAAACCATTGCAGAACGGCTACGCGATATTGATGAGAGCGATCCGGAATGCGAAGTCGATCCAGCCCGAGTTCCACGCCATGAAGATCTTGAACGTAACTGGCGAAACCTCACAGCGCTCACTACAGGCGTATGGAAGTCCATCGCGGGATCTGCATCGCGGTGTCCCGCAGAACTACGGCGTATCTTCCGCCACGTCCGGGCCTGTGCAGATGATCGCTATGGCGACTTCCTCCGGTCTGTGACGTACAGCAGTGTTTCCGGCTTCCTATTCCTACGTTTCTTCTGCCCGGCTATTCTGAATCCGAAGCTTTTCGGACTCTTGAAAGGTAGCGAATATGGTCTCCAGCCTTCACTCTTCTTTGCTAACCACCTGTAGATCACCCTCGTCCCCGTGCACAGCGCACTTTGACCCTCATCGCCAAAGCTCTGCAGGGTCTGGCCAATATGACAACCTTCGGCAATAAAGAACCTTGGATGGAGCCAATGAATAAATTCCTCGTTGGCCATCGCTCGGAGTTCAAAGAATTCGTCGATTCCGTTTGTGCTATTCCCGCCGATCGCCCAGTTCCTATTGTCACACCTTCCTACACCACCCCTATCCAAATCCTTGGACGGTTGCCGCCCACATCCCGTGAGGGATTCCCTAGTCTTCCTTTCCTCATTGATCATGCCCGTTCCTTTGCAAACTTGATACGAGTTTGGCTTGATGTAGCCCCAGAACGACTTGACGAATTGACTGAGTTGGATCCCAGCCTTGCCAAGTTCCAGAAAGAAGCCCTCCGTCTGCGTGGACGCACTGAGGAGTGTCTTATCCGAGCTGAACAAGCCGAGCGACCAAGCGGAAATCTTGAGATCAAATGGGAGGCATTAGTGGATTCAATGGAGCGAGCAGTAACTTTCTACGACGAAAGCTCAAGTAAACCAGGCACACCAGCGGCGGAGACGTCAGGATCCAGCACAGCACCGGTCTCAAGCAGTCATCGCAACTCGATTGGCTACTTTGGTTCGCGCCCTACAATCCCTCGCCGCTCCACGGACCACGCTCCCGATGCCGAGGATGATACGCCTCCCAGCTCGTCATCCGCTAACTGGGACCAAAGCCGTGTCCCATTTTCCATCCCCCGTTGGTCTGATGCACGCGACAGCACCGGAAGCTCCAAGAATTCCTCGACTTACTCGCTTGAGTACGCGGACAACGTCAAGGCACGCAGGGCCAGCGTCACGAAAGAGTCCTCGAGCAAGTACCGCTTCTTCGACTTTGTGCCTCCTTCCCGACGCAAGGCCAAGGACCGTGATCAAAACCAGTCGCACGAGGACCTACGCAATGAATCTTAATGCAGGAATGTCTGTCCATGCACTCTCTCTCCTTTCATCAGTACACGCTTTTCTTTGACTTTGACCTTCCTCGTCTACCTCTGTTCCATGTGCTCATGATTTCAATGTACCTCTTTTCTCCCTCCACTCCCCAACCCTTCCCCCATCTTGCCTCCTCAAGTCCCCTTCTGTTAGTTGATCGATATGTCCACGTTCTCCAAAGCATGTGTCATGGTGTTGATACCCATTCCCTCTTTTGATTGTGTGTTTCATGGTCCTGCCCTCCCTTATACACATCTGTCCCGCCAACCCGGCTCTATCTGAGACCAAAGAGACCTCAGAAAATTTTACGGATCTGGGTTTTTTGGAAGCAGGGAAAAGAACAATGTTCTGGTTTTTGAACTCGGCCGGACCTCTCGTGATATCTTGCTCTTTTTTTTTGGTCGGTCGTTTGAGATCCTTTGGATTGTTTCTCTTGTGTGTTTGGATTTCCCTTTGGAGATGGTGGCCATCGTGTAAATACCTTTTACTCTTCTTATGTTCTTCCAATAGATGGAATGGATTGGTCTTCTCGTTCTTGAGAATTTCGCCAATACACATTTGCAAAGCCAGTGACCTTGTTATTAGATAGAAATCGAAGATATCAAATGCAAATGCTGTTCATTTGTGAGATATCTCTGTGCATCAATGAATTCGACCAAGTATGTCACAATAGAGGAGAAAGAACCCCCTAAACAAGCTCCGTAACACCAGCTAGAGGGAAGACTGAACTGCATATCAAAAAAAAAGGGGGAAGATTCGCAATTGACGCCATAAGGGCACAAACTTGATGCAATCAGGTTGAGTAAATGGGCAAAGAATTCATATCACATCCACAAGCAGAGCTTTCCACTAGCCGTACCACCAGCAACCCAGTTCTTGCTACGGTGGAAAACAGCCACAGCAGGAACAGCAGTAATTCCATCTCCACCAAGCTGAGCAAGTTGATCTCCACTGCTGCTGTAGATATCGACAAACCGGTTCATATTTCCAATACAGAAGCGCTGGATCGGAGATTGGGGATTCAATTGCCATTGAGGGCGCAGACTAGAGAACAACGTTAGTGTTTTGAATGAAGACAAAAATAGGAATAAAACATACATAGTAACCCAACGTCCGGTCTGGCAGTTGTGTCGAACGACAGTATCGGGGGTAAACTCTTTCTCTGCGAGCTTGTGACCCTGTTTCCATGAAGAGAGACCCTTCGCGCCAACATCGTAGAGTTTCAATGTATCGTCGTAGGAAGAAGTAGCAATCTGTCCGGCAGCATTGAAGGCAGCGTGAGATACGGAAAGTCGGCTTTCATGCTCGGCAACAGGAGAGGGGTTGTGTCGGGGGAATTTGCGGATGTCCCATAATCGGAGGAATCGATCCAGACTGGCTGTTGCGAAGTAGTGAGGGTTGGAAGGACACAATGAGAAACCGCCGATTTTCTTCTCTGATAGTTCCCAGCGCGAGACATTGCTATCCTTCCGTGGTGTGCGCGTATCATAGCGGCCAAATTCTCCTTGGAGGGTAGTCCAGTACAAGGTATGGGGGTCTTCTGGGGCCATGTCAACACCGGAAATTGCCTCGTCGATGTCAGTAGACTCGGGAGCGTATGTCTCTGAAGAAACCATTTTCTCTAGGTCGAGTGCTCGAATCGAGCTGTCGTAACTCGCAGTGTACAAATGAGTGGGCTTTGATGGGTTCACCATCATTGCGCTGATTGTTCTGGTGTGGGGCTTGAGAGTCGTGAGGACTGGATCTGGGTCGTCATCGTCATGGTCTTCGCCTAGCCCAGGCTTCTCTTGTGAAGCATCCAGCATACCCAAGTGACCCATTTTGTCGCCGGCGAATATAAGAGGTTTGGTTTCTGACGGGTGGAAGGCCATGCTGTACACCCGCTCGGGGGTGACCTTAATTCCTATGGATTCAAACACGCGTCAGAATGGTGATCTTTCAGGATAAAGAGCAGAATTCTTACTTTGAGGATCCCATTGCTCCCACAATGTGAGCCCGTTCATCTCTTCACGAAGAGCCTTGAGGTCTTTATCAGTTGTCTTGTCAATATCATCCGCGCCGAACGTTCTTTCATATGGTTTGGCAACGCCCTTAGTTATGACATCCACACCGATCAGGCTATCCGGGCTGAGCTTTTGTCCTGAGATGAACATATCTGCCTGAGTAAATTCATCTGTTCGGCGCATCCTCTTGGTCCTCTCCGCTTCGCGCATTGCCTCATACTCATCGTCGGCCTTGCGCTTTGCTACTTCGCTTTCAGCCGCAATGCCCTTCAACCGAGATGATGTACGTCGGGGTGTAACATCTGCTTCCTTTTTGACTTTGGGAGTTGTGCGCTTCTTTGGCTTTGCGCCATTGCCAGGAGAGACCTTAGGGCTTGTAAAAAGTCCAGAGGATTGCGACTCGAGGGTAAGTTTCTTGAACAGCGCATCGCGTTCAGCAATGTTTGCCAAACGCTGCTGTTCAAATTCAGACAGTTCGTTCTTTGGGCCCGTCATGGTGGGATCTTCTTCGGGCTCACTGGGGGTATCGGTTTGCGCCTCGGGGGTGCCAGGCACGTCCTGGGCCACACGCGTGGGCGACTTACACGACATCACGTGACTTAGATAGCGGCGAAAAAGTGATCTCCGATTCAAGTCGGGGCAAAAGAAAATAAGTGAACTCGCGTGCAAATTTTTTTTTTTTTTGCGTTGGACTGTGGTTGGACGATTTGGAAATAGTGAGAAGTGAGAGTTAACTTGGAAATTACTCTGAGACGTGCACGTTAAAGAGGTTGCGCGAGCGCAGACCCAACGCAGCTATGGCGACAAATATCACCCGCCTGTGCTTCCTCTCCTCAACCACGAGTTCTACCGTGCCTTTCCTTTATCACACTCGAACGCTTACCTCGCTATCACCTCCGGTCCGGAAACAGCTCAATCGTCACTCTCCGCGCTCTTTTTCTACGCAGAACCACCCCGTTGATACCAGTGAACCCACGGAGAACCAGTCACCGGAGCATGCAAGCCAGGATGCTTCTGAGGAGTCAACCACCCCGAGCGCAGAGCAAGATGCAACCCCAAAACCCCGGAGAAGCTTTTTGAAGAAACGAGGAGCCTCAATCAGACCTTCAGGTCCCAGACCAGCTTGGCCGGAAAATAAGTCAACGAAGATAGCACCGAAGATCACCAGCCAGGAGAAAATGGTATTCGGAGGATTGCTAGAGCAACTTGGGCTCAAACACGATGGAGAAAGCGCCAAGCCGGGCCCCTCAGACGTCCCACTGAGCGAGGAGAAGAAGGCCGAGATGGCTGAGCTTGCATTGGTCTTTGACTCTCTACTCAAAGATCCGAGACAGAAGAGAGCCGCGTTAAAAGCTCAGCGTCTATTGGAAATCAATCAGGCTTCCTACCGCACACCCGAAAAGCCAGAGGCAGAAGAGCAACCCCCAGTGGAGAACCAAGGTCCAAAGCGAATCTATCTCCGCGACCTAGGCTATTCCGAGCCCGCCACATCCAGCGCTGCCGAAGTCTCTGTGAGTCTGAGACGGGCGATCGAGATTGTCATCAAGGCAGAATTCGAGCACATCGAATTCGCACTTTTCCAAGCCGTCGAGGATGGCAAGGGTGACATTGGTGTGTGGGAGGTATGCAAAGAGCGTATCTTCTCTATGCTGCGCCACCTGGACGACAAATCGCTCGAGGAGGCCTCAAACCCCGAGAGTGTGAACACGACAGATCAGTCCCAGACACCCACTGGCCTCTCAGGACCCCTCCGAGTTCCAGCTGTCGTCCCAGTCGCCCCCGTTGTGGTAGGACTTTATCCGAAGACTCTCCTCGTCGCCTTCCGCCTGCTGAACACTCACTTCCCTGAATCCCCGCTCATCTCCCAATTCCGTTCCACGATCAAAGACTACGGCCGTGTCTCTGCCTTCCTCGGCGCTTCATCCGGTCTGTACGATGAGTTGATCTATTACCACTGGCGAGTCTGCAAGGATCTCCCCACTGTGATCACCATCCTGGGCGAGATGAACCAGCTTGGCATTGATCCCAGTAGCAAGTCCCGTGGCCTATTGACTGGTCTTATCATTCGCCATGGCCGGGACATGGAAGCTCATCGGAAATCCGGGGGCGAGAAGGACTTCTTCTGGGATTTGCCCTCCAACAAGGAGGCATTCGAGGAACTTGTCCGTGAGGGTGGATGGATGGATCGGATCGAGGCGCGGGCAGAGGAAAAGAGGCAACGCGAGATGCTGCGTAATTCCGTGCGCTAAGCTCTCATGCTTCTCAGGACAAGTTGTGTCCATTGTAACATTGTAAATTTCAAACTCATGTATAATATCATCAGTGAAACAAATATTTGGAAACTTTCATGTGTGTGTTTGGCTATCCATCCTTCACCTATGCTATGATGCATCTATGTACAAGAAAAATTGTGTCAAAAGAAACGAATGCTTCTATCAAATGAAGCAGGTAGAAGAAAGGATGACAGTGACCTCCATGGTCACGATCTATAGACCCCCATGCATTCCCCAGAACTTCTCCGCATTAAAGGTGAACATATTATCATCCTTCCATAAATCATCAAAAGCAGTAAAAAGCACGAGATCCTCACGGCGATGATCAAAGCTCTTTCTCAAACTCGCGACAGCCACTTCCTGGTTCCGAGGAGAAGGAATAGCAGCCCCATTCACATCCCCAGCATGCGGCCACCCAGATTCTGTGATCATAGTACGCTTTCCACCAGCGGCAGCAGAGACAGCGCGCGCCTGCTCGAGAACATACGCACCCGCGCCACCAGCCTGCCGCGTGGCATCAAAGAAGGCATGACAGTTTGCGGCGCAGTAATCGGAGGCATGGCACAGTTCTGGGTGGGCTTGGAGCACAGAGAAAGTATCGACTGTGACTACAGGGCCTTTGTAGCCCTGGGAACGAAGCACAGAGCGTGCTTTGTTCAGAGCGCTCACGACGTCACCGGGTGCGTTCGTCCCAGCGTTTACGAGCTCGTTGCCGACTGCTATCGTGTGGAAGATGGACCAGTCTTTCTTGCCGTGCGGGCCGGGAAGAGCTTCGCCGAAAGCATTCAGGCTGTCTGGGAAGCCTTTCAGATCGTAGATTCCGGCGAAGACGTGCATTTTGCGCCGGCGTGCGGCGTTGGTTACTGTCTTTATTTGGTCGCAGTCCGTTCCGTAGATGCGGACGAAGGAGTATTCGGATAGTCTGTCTAGGTCTTGGCTCACTTCCTCTTGGTTCTTGCAGGAGCGATCTGCTTTGTAGGGAGAGTAGGAGATGCCGAATTGGCCATGTCGATGCGGGTGTGGTGGGGAATGGGGAGGGACAGGTGGCTTAGGTGGCTGAGGGATTGCTTGAGGATTCTGATGCGGCTGCTGATGTGTGTCTTTGACTGTGATGGCGCCGTCATTCATGTCGGTATTTGTCTTAGATATCGCATGTTGAGATGCTACATGAGAACCATCCGCGTCGGGTACTGATATTGGAGGCTTCTGAGGTAGGGGATTCGGCTTTTGAATGGAAAATCAACATTTATTATGTTCGTCGGGATCAGTTTCATCTACTAACATTCACCTGTGGTATCAACCCCAGGACTTGTTTCGTCTCCGAGTCGATGAGCTCTCCACTCTCATTCACCCAAACAACTACCTCTCGGATAGAGGGTAGTTGAGGATTTCCATGCTGTTGTCTCTTGGCTATACACAGATCAGCAAAGTTTCATATGTAAATTATATGTGTTGAACGAGGACATTCTCACCATGGGCTTCAGCGCAAGCACCACAAGCCAGTAACAATCCAACAAGTGCTTGAGTAAGGCGCCTCATCTTCCAACCAGGCCCTCCTTGGGAAAGTTAACTAGTTAGCCTCCGAAAGAAATGGCTTCAAGTAACTCGAAGACGATCAAACACAGTTAGGTTTCAAAGCATCCTTCGTAGGAAAATCACCCTACCCATTTGGTGTCGATCAGACCCATTATATCCATGACTAGGCCCGAGCATAAGATTCCGCCTATGTCGGCTGATTTAGCAGAGCATGTATCAATGTAAACACACTGTCCAGCCAAGCATGGCACCTCAATCTTGGGGGGGACATGTGGAATGGAATCGGGACCTGCCAGGTTTCGGAGAGGCCCCTTGGCTGAGTTCTGGTCCCTTGGCATATGATTCGTCCGAGGTGACAAGAGAGTTCAGAGCGCGATGGGAATACCCAAGAGATGAATGACTGGAATGCGGGACTCATTCTCGAGTGTTCCCCAGAAACACAGGAGACTGGTGAATGTGAGGCAGAATGCTGTCGATAGACTATCTGATGTTGAGGAGCGAAGAGAAGGAAAGGGATGGCCGAAGGAAGGGGTAGTCCTAGGGTTAGAGTCTCGCCACAAACTTTTGAGTTCCTCGTCCAGGTTCTGGAATCATCTGCTGGACATTCCAGATATCTCAATTCCGTGAAGATCTGACTGCCAATCCCTTTAAACTTGTCACCGTGAGCCCCACTGGCTATAGCAAGAGAGAAAAGAAAGCGAGAAAGAAGGAACAAGACCAAGATCAAGAAACAAGAAACAAGAAGAGAAGGAAATAATCAAATTCTTGAGACAATGCCATCTTTTTTGTATTAAACAGATTAGTTTTCCATGAGCTAGATTATGTATACAGAGTGAGCACATCCCTGAAGCGTAGAGCGAAGGGCAGAATAATAGTATTAAACAGCTTAGAACCATGCACAGGTAAAGAATCATACCGCCAGCGAAGATATAGGGGGGCGGTCCTGTGCAAGGCATGCAATATAAGAATGTATATGGACAAGGTTAAGAATACACAAATTGAAGGGGGCATTAGGGCGTAGGTCGACTGAGAACGGAAAAGCGATAGTTGCCGAGGTCGTAGGGGCGTGAGCAGTCATCGAATGTCTGGTCAGGACCAGAAGCTAGGGGGTCAAGGGAAGGCATTACTTCCTCTTGCTCATCACCTTGGTAATGGCGTGTCGGATGATTGTTCCTGCTTTTTCAATCTCTTTCTTCGTGAGACCGGTAGTAACGCACACCTTCAGGGATGGTGGGACAACTTGTTTGGGTTGGAAGTTGTCCTCGAGCGTCTTCAGCCGGGTGATCAGAACACCGTTGGCCAGAGACTGCGAGAAAGTTAGAGACCTGGAGAAATGGACGGCGGAAGAAAGTCTGGTGCATACCTCATCGACAATATCTTGTAGTAAGAACTGTTGATCGGTCTCTGTGAGTCGCTTAGTAGCTACAACCTCGGGCTTGATGACCAGAATGAGAATGGGGTTCTCAGGCGAGCTCGTGCAATAGACCCAGTCACTGCGAGGATCCAATTGGGCCCGCATAGCCTTAGTGAGTTCCCGAAGCTGTGACACTGTCTCGGGGCTGTTCTGAAGGATGTTGATAGTAGCGCTAGCAGTAGTCGAGAGTAGAGCAGGAAGGGCGGCGGAGAAGGTATAGGCGGCAGCCGAAATTCGCTGGTGGTGAACAATCTCCTCTGAACCAGCACAGAAGCCGCCACCAGCAACAAGAGGACCAGCCAGTGATCCCACAATCATATCAACCTCGGCAGCATCGACGTTCTGGTGCTCTGTGATACCACGGCCAGTGCGTCCCAGAACACCGAAGGACCAGGTTTCATCGAGGATGAGACGGAATTTGTACTTGAGCCGGAGCTCGATCTGCCGTGACTATAAGCATGGGCCGTTCACTATTCAGGTAAAAAGGGGTAACATACGATCTTGGGCAGGTCCGCCATGTCGCCATAAGACTCGAACAGACCCTCTGTAATGATGAATCTGCGAGTCAATGGCTTTCGGGCCTGCTCCTTGGTGACCTTCGCGAGCACTCGCTCGAGATCCTCCATGTCATTGTGCTCATACCACCGGACAATGCTTCGAGAGATTTGGATACCCTTGCGAATCGCAAAACTGACCCCCTTGTCCGCAACAATGATATCTCCACGCTTCGAGAAAGCGGGGATAACACTCGAGATGGTCGAAAAGGCTTGGGAGTAGAGAATGCAAGCTGCGGTCCCCAAGAAGGAAGCCACATCGTCTTCGGTCTTCATGTGAACGTCCTGTGTGCCGTAAAATCCACGGGGTCCACAGGGGCCAACGCCATAAGCGCGGAGAGTTTGGATAGCCTGTTCCTTGAGAGACTCGTTCGTGTTGAAGTTGTAGAAATTGAAAGATCCGAGGTTCATAACTGTACGGCCGTTCGCCAGCTTCGACTTGGGACCTACGGGGCTGCAAATCCCAGTGTCGAATGTCAGCGAAATGTTCACGAGGAGAGCCAGGTAGGAGCAATGGGAACACTAGGGGATTATTACCCAACAATCACTGTTCGCTTGTCGACTTCCATCTCTTCCAAGCTTGTGGGCTTGCCGACGAGAGGTTCAGGGGTCCATTCATCCACAAGGTCATCGATCTCATCTTCAGTGAGTGGCACGACGCCAGGCTTGGTAGAATATTTGGGTGCTAGGAGATATCGCACGGCGAAGAGGAACAGGAAAAGCTCAACGGCAGAACGGATTGGGTCATCCTGGTAACTTGATTTCACATAGCGGAGAAAGATTGCGGAGCCAGGCACGCGGTGGAATAGATCCGCGAGTTCGTGTAGATACTCGGAAAGGAGACGCTGGGTCTCTTGGAGATCCATGGCAAATGATTGAAGTCAGCGCTAGTGATATGATACACCAGGCCAATAGAAACCCGGGAGTGGAATGGCGTAGGAAAGACGTCCAAAGACAGGATGAAATGAAGATGAAACGGACCGCTCGGGGCCTCGTGAACTCCGTGCCACGTGACCAAACTGTGAGGAACGGAGACCCACGTTGCACATCGTATAGTTGCCTAGGTACTTCCAAGGTTCGATTACTTGAGTTTCGAGTGGATTACTGGAATTGAGCAATTTTGAATGGGAGGGGATGTTCTTGAAAGCAATGCAATTTAATTCCGATAGAAGTGTAAATAAAACAAGCAAAGAAAGCTGGAAAGGAAGGTAAACCCCCGAGAATGACAAGACCCTTCATACAAGCGTCATTCCACAAACAATATTTCAAAGCAACCATTCATTAAGATCAAGTTGTGCGCCGATGAGTTCAGAAAATGCAGCGAATTTTAAAAACGCATAACTTTGTACAAACCATTCCAATGTCATTTCACCGAGGCGATTAGATGGACCACACTCCGGTGCCGGCCGAGGGTGCCGGGATGCTGCCTGAAGTGAAGCCCTTGGGGATGTTGGAGCCAGTGTACCAGGAGACGGTATCATTGAGACCGTGATCAAGCGGCTGGAGCAGACCGATTCCGTCTGTTGTGGCAACGCCAAGGCTCTCCCAGATGCCGCCGGACAGGATGCTATCCAGCTGCTTCGTGTTCCTAAGAACAACAGGCGCGGCAATGATGACAATGAAGATGACAAGCATGGTAAAGTACAAAATAGAGAAGCGTACAACACGTCTCTTGCGAAGCTTGGATTGCTTGAGAGAATAGATGGGAGGGCGGATTTGACGGCTGTGGACATGTCTAGTTAGTGTCGAGATTCAGTGATGAGGAGGTGAGAGAATACATACCTGGGGCGCAGCCAGAACAGGATAACCGAATGGAACTTATCAACATAGGGAATTGCGAGGACTGGGAGCATGGCAAACAAGAGAATGTGACCGAGGAAGAAATCATTGGCAAAGTAACCGAGTTCAGTGATCTTGCACAGGAATTCACGTCCGGGTTGAGACAGGGTGTGCCATCCCATGTTATACCACTTTCCGGTCCACCATGCGATGTTAGATTGGTCATTCTTGAATTCACGAGTCAATGCGAAGGAGATGATCAGCTTGTAGAGGAATCGCTGGAGAGCCATGGCAGAGATCATGCCGGAAATGGTCCTAGCCCAGTTGAGAGATTCAAGGAAGAACATGGCAAGGAAAATAATCAAGAAAACAATGACAGCAATGGCGTGGGCGATGGCTGCGAGGACTGCACCGAACTTTTTGCAGCACATTCCGAACAAGGGACCCATACAACAAGCCATGCCGAAGAACATGCCTGCGACACCGGCGTTGATACCCACGGGAGCGAAAGCGATGATCGCAATGCGAGCGATGGGGTTAGCGGCCCATTTGGGATCATCGGAATACATCGTTCGGGAGTTGATGTAAAGGTACGGAATGAATGTGGCACCAACACCGAGCAGAGGAGAGATAATTTCACTGAAGAAGATGTTGGTGATGCGGGCTCTGGGGACGTCGCCAGAGCCTTTTTCGGATGGGACACCGAGCAGTTTGCGCTTGTAACCAGTGGTGCGAGTACGCGACAGACGACAGAAGCCAATCCAGGACGAGGCGTGAGATCGGGAATTTCCGCGAGACAACCAACGGATGTAGTCACGATAATCGATGAAGAAGTCGGTCCAGGCAAACTGGTGGGGGTTGAAAAGGAAAGGCGAAATGGACAGCGCGAGTAGAGAAACCCAGAACCAGATCAGAGCAGGAGTCCAGACTGTTGTGGTACTGAACAGCAGCATCAGCAGAAGACGAGCACCCAAATAGATTGAGGGACCAGCGAATCTCGAGTAAAGGACGCCGAATGGAATGCGAGCTGTGGCGAAACCACGACCAGTACCGATGTATCGCGCACCTCCGAAGGACAAGTTCTGGTGAACGGCATTGGCGTAGATCTGGCAGACGAACACTTCGAACATGAAAGAGAATGATCCGAAGTGCTTGGCCAAACGAGTAGCCATACGCCATACTCCTCTCTCTGTTAACTCCTGGACCGCAAGGGGAACGAATGAGATGAAGAACACGATGAAAATAGAAATGACGCAGCGATTGACCCAATTGATGATAGGAATCAAGTTGACACAAAGAGTGGGCACAAGGGGATCAGTAATAGGCAAGTCGGAGTTGTATCGGCACATGATGGTCTCATGCTTCAGGGCACCCAAATTGATCAGAACGATCATGAACATTTGCACCGACAACATAATGAACATGTTGTTGATGTGGAATCCAGGGTGAGCATAGAAGAATGAAAGGAAACGATCAAGAGGAAGCTGAGTACCGAGATAGTAGTATTCACGAGACAACATTTGTTCACCCATACCAGTACCAATCTTCGTGGTGAAGTTCAGAACGGATCCGAAACCAAGATCACGACCCTTACCACACTGATAGTATTCGCAGTGCTTGATACGACCTCCGCGAAGAACAGCGTTCATGCCGGCGTAAATATCTTCGTTGAGGTGCAATCCTTTCTGAGCCTTGGACACACCACCACGGGTAGTCATGAAAGTGCCGTTCAGGAAATCGGGGTGACCATAATGAAGCTTACCACCAATCTGGGCAAGAGTACGAGCGAAAAGAGTACCGAACGTCTGTTCCTTGGAGGCAGCAACATCACCAAGCACACCAACGCTCTCAGAGAAAATGTATTCACGGGCTCCGAGAATGGCGACTGGGTTCTCATCGGGAGTGGAGATTCCAGGAGTGTACGGAGAAACGTTGTCGGTGGTCAATTCCTCGAACTCAGCGAGGACACTGCGAATCTTCAAGCATTCTTCAAGGTAGTTGTCTTGGTTGGCATCGATGAGCTGGATGTATTCGCCACGGTAGAAGATGATTGCGTGGTTCTGGTTGTCAGACTTTCCGTCTCCGAGAATGGGGTTGCCAGAAAGCTGAATTCTGAACTTGGGCTTTCTCATGTTGTTCTCGAGAATCTCGGAATGACCATCGATCAGAGCAGAATAGATGCGGGGTTCTTCGCCTTCATTGACAGGTGGCTCCTCATCCAGGTACGCGATCTGGAGGTCGGGGTAAGCGCGGAGCAAAAACTCGGTATTTTCACGTTCGTCCTTGTTGAACTTGGCGTAGCGCTGCATGGAGACACAAATGCGGAACTTGCGTCGGGCCATGCGCTCGAGCTCACGTTCCAACTTCTCGGAGTTGCCACCAAACATCTGAACAACCTCAGGGTTCTCGACGCGGTACAGCAGCTTGATAGCACGGCTGTAGTTCATGAAACCAGACACGGTTCTGTACAAGGTCTGAGAGCGGAGAGAGGCCCAAATTCGTGTACGCAGTGTGTACTCGGGAGCGGCAGATTTGAAACCAATGCAGTAGAAAGGAAGATCATCGATCTTGCTCTTGGCGGCATCTTTCTCGGGCTTTTCATAATCACCATTGAACTGTGAGGTTTCGTCGGCGAGAATCTTTGTGTCCTTGACGAAGCAGTCCCATTCGTGGGGGTGCAGCTGCTTGAGATATTCGAGCAGTGTAACACGGGAGTAAGGCTCATCTTCGCGAATAATCTCACGCAGAGACAGAAGAATCTTTTCGCTGTAGTGGGGGATCAGGACAGTGAAGGTGGGCATGTTGTCAACGGGAAGGGGCTCCGGCATGGGGGTGGAGAGCGATTGCGCGAAGAATGAGATACGACGCTCGGCCTCACTTCCCTGGGGGAAGAACTCTGTCTTGAAAGATTGATCTTCCTGCGACACGAAGAAAGTAGGGGCACGAAGCGTCCGCTTGCCTTCCTGCTCAGACGGCACCTGGTGGTACAGTAGTTTCTGCACATGATCGATAGCCAGGAGATGCTCGCGATACATGGAGATGATGATGGCATTCCAAACCTGTGAGATCAGAACCTTTGGCTTGTATTTGATCTCCATGTCGGTCGTGGCTAGAACCTTGGAGTAGATACGCTTGGGCAGACGGGAAAAGATATTTCTCCACGGAGACCAGATGGAGACACCCAGGTAGAATGAGCGCGCCACAGAGAAGATGGTGTTGCAAATAATGTACCACAGATAACTATCCAAGAAGAACAACGTCAAATCCATGAAGGCCATCAGACCGAGCAGAATTTGGGGCTGTCGGTGGCAGATCACGTTGCCAACGTATTTAGCACCAGTACACTGATGAATCTGCATCGGGGACAGGATTCGAATGGGATCCTTGAAAGACAGAGTCAAGAAGAAGTAGGACTCGGCCAATTTGGCACCAAAAACGCAGACCCACAAACCATATGACATCCACATATCATTACCACTGAGGCGTGAGAAACTGGCTGTGAAGGTCTGACTGGCAACGTATTGTCGGCCTCCCTTCTTCAGGTAGTTACCCAGGAGCGCGCCCAATGGTTGGACGGCGAAGTAGACCGCTGTGAAGATTGCAATAACGAAGTGGACGATACCGATAGCGAGGCCGGCACCGTGTTCAGCACTCTTTGTCATGCCCAACGATGGCAAGATGCTGAAGACAACGATTCCAGGAGCCAGGTTGATAATAAAGACCACGATTAGGAACATAAAGCGCTTTCGCAAATGTTGAGCTCCCGCCCAACGTCGAGGAACATACATCCATTCGCAAATGGTCGCCATGATCTGGATGAAAGACACAATAGCACCACCAAATCCAACAGCAGCCAGATACTTGGGAGAATCTGGCTTGTTGTTAACCTGTTGTTGATAGTTGATTGTGTACAGAGTCGGGGCGTTGTAGGCAGTGAAGAACCAGAAGGCACCCAAGTGGATAACCCAAATACGGTTGAAGTTTGTCACCATGTGCAGCCAAGAGCGAGTTTCCTTGTAAGTCTTGAAGAAAGCCTTGTTCCAGACCACGTCCTTGAGTTTGGGCCACCGTTCACCGATGGGCACGTCAACCAAGCGAGTCTTGTCCTCGAAACCGATGCGCTCGATACCCTCGGGGTACCAGAAGAGCTGGTTCATATCGTCGTAGCCAATAATCTCGTTGTGGTCTCTCTCACGACGAACATACTTGCCATCCGAGATTTCATATCCTTGGTCGCGACAATAGTGGTAGAGAGGAGTGATGATCTCATTCAGGTAAGTGAATTCCTCGACTGGCTCAACGCGAGCCTGGCATTCAGGCGAGGTGTAGTAATCATCGGCACACTTGAAGATGAAACAAATGCACTCCGGCAGGAATCGCACTTGATTGGCCTCACCCCAAATCAAGAGGTACAGGGCGATCTGACGGGCGCGATCATGCTGAGACATGCGGTTCATGCGCGATTTCCATCGGTATTCCGCTGCCTCCAAGCTATTGTCTCCCTCCAAAGCCTCGAGGGTTTCCTCTTCGTTCTCTGGGTTCTGCTTGGCGGCTTTGGCTGCGGCCCTGCGAGCCTTGCGAGTCTTGCGATCTCCTTTGCCGAGCTTCATGTTTGCGAAACCGATCGCATCGTCGAGATCCAGGTGGGCAGCGAAATACCAACGACGGTAGTTGGCATTTTGTCCTCCGATATAATCAGCGTGGATGGACAGAAGTGCCTGGTTCGGCGTCATGCGGGACGCGCGGGAGTCCAGCATAGTCATCATGTGGTCGTACATGTTCCGCATGCTGTCCCTCTGGAAGCCAAACTTGTTGACCAGATCCAGGAAGATATCCTCGAGCTCCTCTTTCGAAAGGGGGATTTGGGCATCAGAGGTCCAGGCAGGGTACGGCTCACGCGAGCGCTGGCCCGCTGGGAGGGCGGCGCCATAATCCATTCCATAGACAGGCGTTGAGGCGCCTGATGATCTGTTGCCTCCGTAGGAAACCTGGGAAGACGGAGGTCGGTAGCCACCACGGCCACCGTACTGGCTGTCAGAGTAGCTGTTGTACCGTTCATCGCCCCGTCCGTAGTAGTCCATGTCTGCTGCACGGGCAGTCTCAGACCTCATAGTGAAATCACTGAATGTCTCAGAGTCTTCTTCGGAGTCGTGACCACGGCGTCCTCGGCCGTATTCCCCTTGTCCCTGGTCGTAGTACTGGTCGCCGCCGCCGGCGGCATACTGATCATTGTGGCCAGCCTCGTAGTATCCTCCGTCGGCGTAGCCTTGGCCTGCGTCTGCGTGGGCTCCCTCCGCGCCATGACCACCATCTGCGCCATAGTAGCCGTTACTATCTCTCCCGTCAGCCTTCTCGTCTATTACACAGTGCTTTCTGCCACAAGAAATCCTACCCTTGGTCGTAGTAGCCATCCCCATATCCCTGATTCTCGTAGTACCCCTGGGCATGGTCGTCCTGATAGTAGGAGTCACCATGACCTTGAGCCTGCCCCTGTTGGGCCTGCCCTTGTTGGGCATAGCCATCGTCATATTGGCCTCCGCCTCCTGCGTAGCCCGACATGACGGGTGACTCGCGATCGATTTAGTGCCTAGAGCTCTGTATTGAAATTAGTTCCAGTGGTTCTCGCAAAACATCCAGCCCTTGCGTAGATGCGGGTAGTCTCAGTCGCAGGGCAATCTCTCACCTCAACCGCGATCATTCACAGTATTATTCTTGATTGGAACGTTGTCGCTTTAATGCAGCATCGACATGGAAAGACGGAACCGATGCGAAGGAAATGAAATGCGTGTAATCTTGAAAACCCAAGCGAAGGTGTCGAACGAGTCTCAGACTCTGTAACGAATGGCTGGTGAGTTTCCCCGTCTCACAAAAAGGAAGGTGCAATGGAATATTAAGAGCAAAGCAACCTCCCTCCGATCCTTCTTTGGTCAAAAGGAAAGAAACCCGAAAGGTAGCAAATAGAAGGAAAGATGGAGACAAAAAAGCGAATGGAAGGGGGTTGGAAAGGAAAGACGAGAAAATGCTTGTTATTTTTGGGATTCGGGGGCCTGTCTATCGTGTACTGAACAATTTACCGTCACCATACGCCCAGAAAGGGTACGTGTCAGATAGTCGGGTACTGGATACTTTGGGTCAGTATGGGTGGCCCCTATCTTTGCCAGGTACCCATTACCATCCCTTTGTTTACAATACGTGGCGCATTGAGTTGCGGCCATTGAGCTTCCGGTGTACCCCCAGCCCTGGTGTCTTCAAACCGTTTCTAGCGACCTCTTCGTCCTATTCTGAATTACCGTTATTGTCCGACTGTATTTACGCTTGTGTTTCCCCGATCACTTCAACCCCAATCCCCCTCTCCACCCAATAACAGTGTATCGCGGGCACTCGGAATCCAAGGGAGTCTCGACGGCCCCTGAAACTTGCCCCACCGTGACCAGCCAACATGCACTCCGTAATCGGGTAACGAATTATGTGACTGGGGTTATTCCCAGAGATACCTGGCGATGGAACTGCTGTCCTAAAAATGGCTGTTGATTCGACTGTGCCTTGTTATGGCGACCGATCGGTATGCAGGGATGGCGTTGCACCGGTATTGTTTTCATTCCTCGTCACTATGCACATCGGACACACTTAGGTACGGAGGACGGAGGACGGAGGACGGAGTACACGCTGACTCGTTGAATTTGATGGTCCCTCTCCATGTACACTTTTATTCGGGTGGCGAGTCACCGTGATGTGATGAGTACGGAGTACGGAGTACATCGATATATTGACTTATAGCTATATGGATATGTTGTACGGAGCACTCCGTACTGCGTCCTGTGTACGTTATAGCCATGGATCATCACCATTTGGACCAATTGCTCCATTTTTGCTCTGGGACTTGAGTCTGTTCAGATTCCATTACCCGTGGAAGTTGGCCATATCAGATTGTGAGCTCAGGCGGTGGCGAACAAGCGGGTGTTCTTAGCTCGGGATCCATGGCTCTCAAGCGACGACCTTTTGGGACGAACCACCTGTTTCCCACATTGGGAATCTCTCCTTATGAGGTCCTCTGGAGTACTCCATCGCCCAGGTTTATATTTTTCTGTTTTAATCTCGATCGCCAGTCCTTATTTCTTCTTTGGCTGTAGTCTTGATCGCAGCCTTTTCATCTACTCTGTCCGAGCCAGTTGATTCGCCACCGTAATACAAGTGTCTCAGACGTAGATCAGTTCCGTGTATTACATCTGACTTTTCACCGTCGAGCTATTATTCCCAAGGCGTGGCTGGGAAGCCCTCCATACAGCGTCGCGAAAAGTATCGCACAGTGGACACCGTACCACCGGAAAACTTGAAACTGCGGTCCTCAACTTGCACAGAGAGGTATGGAGTACGGAGTACCTAAGAGAATGGTTCCTCTCCAAGCTGAACTCGCTAATGTTCCCAGACTCAATTGTTCGGGTTTGTCTCTATTTATATTTCAATGCGTTCGGAGCTTAATTTGTGCAACGTTGGACATATCGAGCGTCCACTTCAACAGACTTTTCTTCATCGGAATCCTCATCCTCCCCTTATATATTCTATGCTCTCCTCATAGGTTTTGTTCTTTATACCACGTCGACGCCGACCGTTAAAGTATTAAACATCCAGCTTTACAAGCGCAATACATAGGCTGATACTGTATATGCATACAAAGCTAGTAAACCTGTATTCGAGGAGGATCTCCACCGTTAAACCCAGGATTTCAGGTTGTTCCACGCACTAAGTGGACCATCGATCGCTTTTGTCTATTTCTTTCTGAGAGCCTCGACCGACACCTAGCCCACCTACGCAACAGCCTGCAATCGCGCCACGGCACGATCAAACCAATGCTTATCGGGTATGCTGTGGCACACTGTGGTAGCTACAAGATATACTTGCATCGCGGACCGCAGCAGTATCGGTTTGCAACACGGTACTCCGTACTTGTACTTGTGCTCCGTACTCCGTACCTTGTACACCTTGGTACCCGCAGATGCATGAGGGCGCAGGAACACATCAGCTGCATAAGAGACGCTGGGCGCCGTAATCCATTTTTTTTATTTCATTTTTAGCTCTCCTATTGATATTCATTGCCTATCCACCTTATGATGGGGCCTCTATTGACACCCTCGTGGGTTATTTTATATAACATTGCAGAATCCGAAAGCAACTGTGTCTCGGTGCCAAAAATAAACGCAGAAGGTGGTCTCAAACAGCCTAGTCAGCGATCACTAGCCGGCAGGCGTGCCCTAGTGTAGCACATTTATTGTAAAGATCGCTATGTATTTGACCCGCCTTTCAATACTCCGTATTCCGTCCTTCGTACTCCGTATGGACTACAGGGCGCTAGCACACAATTCTGAAACGTGCTGTAAATTTGTCAACCCGTCATAACTATTTATGAAGAGAGCAGGTCACTTCTATTTATTGGGAATGGCTTGTTAGCTGCATTTAGGAGAGCCGCTGGCGTCGATGGCTGCCACGGGTGTTTCTAGAACCCCCTTACGGAGGACTAGCTCTTCCGATTATTTTTGGTTGCAACCCCTGAATAAGGACCATGGTACGGATACAGAGTACTTCTAACGTAGACACCATGGAAAGATATCGGTCTCTTTCTCGTCACTTCAATGGAGATCGGTCGTTCTGATTATCATATGCGCAGAAGCCGATCGCGGCAACTATCTTCCAAGGTGATTACACAGGGGACCGGCCCCGGCCCCCTCCACCGTGTCCACTGTCTGGCCGTGACCAGGGGCCAATCATGACCCCGCCTTGAGGTCATATATGTGTCCCTTGAAGCAGAATATCGCACGACATCCAACATACGATATCTAGTTACATGTACTCCGTACGGAGTACGGAGTACGGAGTATCGTCTTTGGGCTTGGGCTGTCATAATCTGTTGATGGCAACAGGAAGGGGCTAGTCAATCTATTGCCAATCCATGGGCCAATCGAACATGTCAATGGACGATCCAGGAGCAAGGTGCTTGCATAGATTGTATACTTTGTACTATGTAGCCTTGGAACTTCGATATATTTTGGGGATACTAGACGGGTGTTACAACGATTAGGTTGTTATAAATAAATAATGTGTATCTATTGTGTTTAGGATATGGTTTCAAATCAAACGTATTCTCTCGGAATTTCAAAATATATTGCTAATAACAAGATCGGAGTGTGGGAGTTGTGACTATGTGCGGAGTACGGAGTACTTCGTTGATGGTCAGTAACAGGTCCACGCCATTATATAAATCCCCAATGATCAAACTCCCAAAAAATATCAATTCCCACTCGAGGCTATGCTCATCCTATTGGCTATTCTGCGTGATCATAATACCTTGTTCCCCTGAGACATTAAACGAGACATTAAACGAACGCATACAGTTTGTTCAGGATCTCTATACAAATCCCAACCTTTTCTTAATTTCAGACTGTAACTAACATCTACATCAAAACTCAGTTGAGTACGGTACTCACTTACAGTATCAAAACATTTATGTCGGTATAGTGAGCAATACACGGGGTTACTATGGCCAGCTCAAGCCGAGAATCTTCGAACATGATGCTAAGCTCATCCGCAGATCAAAAACCAAATTGACAGGACCTATCAGCCAATCGCATGCAATATCCAGGTCTCCATTGCACCCGTAACCTGATTTCCGGGTACGAACTACAAAAGAATAAATACAGCCGCCAATTGTCGCATTGTGTATGAGCGGGGAGGTAAGGGGGTGACCGATCTCCCCAGCACCGCGATGGAATGGACTCGAACAACGTCCGTTTGCTGAACGTCGACCCAGAGACGCACCCTGCAAGCCATAGGTGAATAATCCCTCAGATTGGGATCAACATGCTCCGGAAGTCCATGTTTTACAGGTGAGGCTGTGCAGTCACCTCGCCAGCCACGCTGCTTCCAGCAAGGAGGCCTGGCTTCTCCGCGATGACGGTACTTAAGGCCTCTGCAGATTTATGTGTCGTACTCGCGTTGGAGAGTATCTGGGCTTGGGTGTCTTGTGTATCAGGCATAATACATACGGTGTGTTTGGCTTTAGGACATCTTTCCCGCCCCCTGGGAGAGGCTGTGTTGAAGGTATCTTCGTACGGAGTACATATATCAAGGTATCTCTATTGCATTCCACTGCAGATTTCCTCCGGCCTCGTTTTTTTTCGCTCGGGTAGATTCAGATCCCGGTGTTCACCTTACATACTACATATGTGGAATTCCAATCATTCGTTTCTTTTAACTCCAACTTCGATTTACGTCAGGGGACGGGGAAATGTCGGCATTGTCCATAAAATGTGTCTGCATTTTGAACGTAGACTAGTCTTCGCCAAAATCTGTGATATCTTATAGATATGTCGTTGACTTCGGTTTGTTTCATTTGTCTCTTTTTTTTTGGTTTGCGATACCATATGGCGAAGAGTAATAGTTGCATTGTATATGATGGTTAAGTGTAGAAAATCGACGTATTGTCTAAAGTCTATACTGGGAGTATACCTGCTTTCTTGTTTGCCTTTTCGGGCTGTCCTGATCTAAAAATCAATTATCCATGAGATATGTTGCAATTTCCTCCCGGACTAGCTCATGGGTTGAGAGGTTGGGACAGGTGCAGGTTCCTGTTGATGATGGAACCTAGAATTGATGTTTTTCCTATGCATACATATGTAGTCGATGGTTGGTGTTTATTCTGGTGGCTCCTGCGCCATTGCCGTGATACCAGTTGGTCACCGGTGATATCCTTGTCTGCCTGTTTGCACGCAAACATGAAGAATGCCCAACATCATCACCAACGGGGTGGCATATCTGTTCTTACATCCTACCGGGAGGTTAGCACCTATGGATGCGATTCTCTCGTTCCTGTCCCAGGCTGTGTTGTGCCAAGTTGTAGATATATATCCGGCTTTTTGCAGCCAGTTTCCCGATGTGTATGATACAGTCCAGCTAGAATACTGCTGGACGGGCGGCAGCTGCCACCAGAACTGGATTGTACTAGCAAGCTACAGCATATCCATATATTCCACAAACTTCAATACACTGGTTGACAGTATGAAGTATGGTGGTCAATATTGGATTGTATAGGAATGCCTCGAAGGACATAGCGTAACAATTTCCCTAGAGCCTTGATCGCCAGGCGTATTCCAAATCGTATCATAAACTGGTACTTGGTATCTCTACTCCCTACCTACCATAATTTAGCGAGGTTGAATGGATTAGGTATCGGCGCCGATTAGATGGGTCCCGCCGCACAAACCGATTAAAACTACAATTTAGTCAACCACACAGAGAAGAGTGTACTATTATTGTATATTAAACCGAGACATAATAAGATGGAGAAAATAAGAGAAGATAGAAGATCCAGTCTTTTATACTATGTAAGAAGCACATGCCTTTCAGTACTTCATCGATTCACTCACATTTTTTGGAGACCTGAAACAACCCGCGATGCATGTTTATGTTACGTTGAAATTGCTTGAATAGCTTATATTGCATAAAATAGAGCAACTATCACAACAACAGCCCGGGTGGTCTAGTGGTATGATTCGCGCTTAGGGTATTCAAAACCTGAGCAATATTGCGCGAGGTCCCGCGTTCAATCCGCGGCTCGGGCCTGTTATCTTTTTTGTTGTCTTTTTGTTCCTTGAACACTAACTAAATTCGTTCCAACTATTTATATGGTTTTATTTTGCTTCTATTACCGTCAACATTGGTGGAATCAATCTCGTATGATAATTATCAGTACTGGAAGGAAGTGGGGAGGGAGTACGAAGTATATCTATCTATATACATACTCTGTAGATGTAGGCAATAAGACCACTATGATATCCGTTAGCAATCAGAAATGTAAACCGGGACGTGTCGTATACATAATAGTGCCTGTGTTCTAGAAGATCATGCGAGAAGTGAAAACGTATACTCCTATCTTTGCCAGAAAACCACTCAATTTACTTTGCTCCTTGCTATTCGGTGTATGGTCAAAATCACCATATGACCCGCATCTCAAAGTACCCAGGCTGATTGATGTATTAGACAAGGTCATCATTAGAATGAACCGGGAGCGTACACTCATAGAGATCCTCTATGCCTCTAGTATCACTAGGGGTAGGATATTTCTAGTATACAAAACTGGGTCGCTGCCGGGCCCTAAACGGGACATCCTTGGATGAGGAGTGCGAGGAGCAGGCGTGCCCGTTATTACTCTGGCTGCCTCAGGAAAGCCCGTAGAACTGTTGGTGATGCCAAACGAGCGTAGAAAAACAACAAGAAGAAGAAGAAGAAGAAGAAGAAGAAGAAGAAGAAGACAATGATGATGATGATGATGATGATGATGCCAAGGCCAGGATTCGAACCTGGATCGCTGCTGAGCGCAGAAAGGCCTCTCACCGACTGGATTTACTCAGTAAACCCAAGCCGGAGCGCCCTCATAAAAGCGGCGGCAGCTGAGATACATAAATTCACCCGGCAAAGGAATTGTGGTACGTATATTGGCCTACATATGTACGGAGTACTCCGTAGGTAGTTCTAATCTGAATGTTAAACACCGGCTACGGCCATACATGAAAAGGGCAGAGGGCTGTGCCCAAAGGAACAGATGTGTCACATAAGAGCCCGTAGTATTGTGTAAATTGATACCCAGTCCCAGGCGTTTTTCAAGCATGGCTTTGAGCCGAGACGGTGAGGGCAGGCTTCTTGATTGTCCAAGGATATAATCAAAGTTGCGAAACATAAACCGCATAGAATGGAAATTTGTGCCGGGAAGCTAACGTGCTGTAACCCGTGATTTAAAAATAGCCTGGAATCAACTGAAGCGCGACATGCGTATATTTTGACGTGCACGGTGCGGCTGAGCTATCATATAGATAGATCGACTTGTTGCCGTGCCAACGGACTCGTTGACAACCCACAACCGGAGCAAACCGTGGGCATGAGAACCTTAAAAGAACAGTCAAAAGAACAGTCAAAACCACCCACACCAAATTCAAACCCGCAAACCCAAGTTCCCCGGTCCGAACCAGCCGTTATCGCTGAACCCTGCGACCACAGGGTCTCATTTGGGCTGGTATTCCAAACCCGCGGGATTTGCGCATCCCGAGACCCCCAGATCCCATATCGTGACCATGGCAAGGCTTAACACAACCAACCCTTTGGTCAAGCACACCCCTCGCAGAGCAAACGAGGAAGCCAAAAGCTCCGCCCGAGATTTTGGGATTTTTCACGATGCCCCGCTTCCTAGAGAGCCATGGTCCAATACCAGAAACACAGCCAAACACAACGTGCCCACGAAACCACAGAACCAAACTCGACGGCAAGGAACAGGCTCGGGCGGATTCTTTGATATATTTTCCGACAATGCTTCAGCATCGGAAAGTGAAACTCAGCAGAGGTCTGCCGGGAAACAGCAGAAGCAGAAGACGCTGGGGCTCGCACGTGTGAACTCGCTACTCTTACCAGCGAAGCGGAGACCACGTCCAGCCCTGCGAAGGGAGACGCAGGATTATGACAAAGAAAATGATCTCCCAGACCACGCCTCAGATGGACATCGAACCCCAGATTTAACACCCACGAGGCCCAGTGCTTCGCAAGTTCCCCCGGGGAGCAGGATTGGGAGTCTCTCCGTGAGACGACCGGAGATTGACTACCAACCACGACAGGAGGAAGATGAAGAAGAACAGGAAGAACAAGAACAAGAAGATGAGCAAGCGCAGCCGCAACTTAGCTTTGAGGAAGAGGATAGCTCCGACTCACTAGACGGGTTCATTGTCAGTGACAACGACGAGCTCAGTTCTCATGAGACATCAGATTCCGAGACAGCCAACACAGAAGATGAGCTCAGCCCAGTGCCATCGCCCATTCGATCACCAAGAAAGAGGCTCATACGTGGAAGAAAACCAGAACCAGAACCAGAACCAATCCACAATGCAGAGGAGGAGCCTAGTCCGGCACCGTCACCTATCCGATCACCGAGGAAGAGGCTCATGCATGGAAGAAAACCGCTGCCAGAACCAGAATCAGAACCAATCAACGACACAGAGGGGAAGGCACCTATCGAAGCGGTTCAACTCGAGGTGGAACTGGATCGATATATCCAGAAGTCACAGATCGTCGCCCCGCAACCTGACGACTGCACACCACATCTTGATTATTCCTCAGCTATTGAACAAACAAACGTAGTTAAAGCTCAACTTGACTCAGCTTATTCTCCTCATTCCAGCATTTACAACTCCAATGATCTCATTCGACACCTTGAAGATCTTGATTTAGACAGTGATAACGAGTCTATGCCCCAACCAAAAACAGAAAGATCCAGGTAAGTGCTATCGTGCGTCTTCATGCAACCCCTCCATCTCACTGCAAACATTTGTACTGAACAATTTTCGCAGCCCTGGATCAGAAGATGAAACGCCATTGCAACTTCACCCGGGCCGCTCTAAACCGTCACCATCGACCCCTTTGCGACGCAAGCCTCACTTTTCTCTCACTCGCTCCACTAGAACAATTGATAGTTCATCGGGTATGGAAACTCCCACCACCATCAGGGCCCAAAAAAAGGCCGAGGCAGCGCGCAAACGCGAGATCCGCGCTCAAATAGCCAGGTTCAATGAAACGAAAATCAGCTTCGCCGAGACGTTCCTGCAACATCTTGACAGTACCTTCGATGGCCAGGTCACTCGCATGACCGAGGAAACTGGTGGGATAAAAATTATATGGACTAAGAATTTCCGAAACACCGCCGGACGGGCAACCGTGCGATCAGAAAGAATCTTCCCAGGGCCCGCCGGTATGGAGCACGCTGGGAGGCGCGTTCACTATGCTACCATTGAGCTGTCCGAGAAAGTTCTGGACAGCGAGGACAAGATCCTCTGCACGATGACGCACGAGTACTGCCACCTGCTCGACATGCTCGTCACCAACAATAGAGGCAAAGGTGTAGCACAGCACGGCGCCAGCTTCAAGCAATGGGGCGCCAAATGTGTACAGGCGTTAGAAGATCACCCAATCTATGGGGGCCGAGTCGAGGTCTCGACCAAACATACCTATGAGATCAACCACAAATATGTCTGGGCCTGCGAGGCACAATTCTGTGACTTCAAGGTCGGCCGGCACTCAAAGAGCATCGACCCCCGACGCCAGTTCTGCGGTCTTTGCAGAGGCAGTCTTAGGCAGATCAAGCCAGTGCCTCGGGCTGTGGCATCAAGGAGGGTCGCTACCAAGGCGATGGTTGAGGAGACAAGCGTTGTGGACCTGACGATTTAAAGGGCAGGATATTCTTGTAAATATCTATATCTATGAACAGCGCCTGATTTAACGAATACCTACTTTGATCGGTAAATTTCCAAGATTATGGCATTGGATCATTTCCCAAGATGTTGCAACGGAGAGATCAGATACCGAGAATCAACACAGAACAAGCCATTTACAAACATATATGCAATTGTTCCTTCTTCGCAACAACAAGTCTCCGTGGCGCAATTGGTTAGCGCGTCTGACTGTTAATCAGGAGGTTGGAAGTTCGAGCCTTCCCGGGGACGCTTCTTTTTGTTTTTCTTCGGGTGAATATACATTCTTTTTTTGGCATCTTTTGGCTCATGGAAGAATACAGCAAATAAACATCAGCATTGCGTTGAGAATCACTAGTATGAAGAATGTCTGGTCTAGCAAAACTGTGCCACGCTTCAGGTGCCGAGGTTGGCCTGTGTTTTGCCACGGCGCCATAAGCTTGATCCCTCGAAACACTCGGTACGATTTCAATGATGTTAAGAAACCTATCCTTGTCTGAGTATTTCAAAAGTAAACTTGTGACTCTTCGGGTCAGCTACAAGTGAGAATGGCCTTGCCACAAGGCTGGATTCTATGCCAAGGTTAGATAGAGTAAGGCCAATGGGGAATGGGGAATAAGATACATGGGTAGCCTACTTACTTACATACATACATGATTTGGGAAATGCCAAACCAACCCAGTTGCTCTTCCAGAGCTTTGATAGCACTGTAGACCCAGGTGGCGTATGCAGTTGACCATTGAAGATGAAACCTCGCCCTCCCCAATATATTGAAATAAGCACTTGACCAGATCTAGGATTGCCAAGGCAGGTGAGTTTGATCCTTTGGGGCTAGTAAAGTGGACTAGAACACTATTTCAGGAATCCAATTGATTCCAGACCTGTGATAGGACGGGGAATAGTTGGCGGAATACGGAGTATCTCTAGCGGGACAGACAAGCTCTCCTCTGCAGTACGCATATATTTGTGGATCCTCACGTTCAGCGGCCTTATGGACTAAATGTTGAAAATCCCAGTCCATCACAAATTCTACTACAGATGTAGTTGCCGACGATCTAGTATTTTTCAACACTAAAACTCACATGCAATGAAGCCGCGCGTTGTTCATAGACCTCGTATCGAACTACTGGCATTATCCCGAGAATACTTCCATTATCCTCTAAAATAGCTCAGATGTTCCTTCGGATTAGGCTCGAATTCCGAGACGATTCGCCCATATGACACTAATATGGAGCAGAATAACAGGGGAAAATAACCCAACGCATCTCTACCTGCAGCTAATTCTGCATGGATACGTGTATACCAGCCCTTGCTTGTGACATTTATAGGTCTCCACACATATAGGACCAGTCATCTCTCAACCTACACCCCAATGGCCCGTACCCCATGTTTCGCTGTCCTGATTTATTGCCACTGGCTTCCCCACTAAATTTCCTTATATCTCCAAAGCGAGAAACCATGCCAACACACGGAGACAGGACGGACAATTACCCGACCCTGAGTCGTCCGTTTGAGTCAATGAGACCAGAATATGATGTGGTGATTGTAGGATCTGGCTATGGAGCTGGAGTAGCAGCAAGTCGAATGGCTCGAGCAGGAAAGAGCGTCGCGGTGTTAGAGCTTGGCTGGGAAAGACGATGTAATACCCACCCGGCGCATAAGAGGACTGCTTTCGGATGAGACTTCAATGGACATACAGAAGAATGTTAACATCATATATAGCCGGATCCTTTCCACGCACGTTTTCTCAATGTCTGAGGGACATGAGCATCTCGGGGAGTTCTGTGAAGAACTCTTTCGTATCAAAGTGGCTGTCGTCTGGGGATCCCACACGGCTGTTTCAATTGTTCCTGGGCGATGGACAGCATTCATTTGCTGCTCACGGTATGTGGAATACAATCGGATTCCTTGTTCTTTACCAGAATCCCAAGTACCAGCAGGTTCTAACAGTAAATACAGGACTTGGGGGGACTTCGTTGATCAACGCCGGGGTATTCTTGAAGGCGGACAAAAAGACATTGCAAATGAGTCCATGGCCGTCGGAAATCAAGAACGAGCCCTCTCATCTTGATGAATGTGAGTATTGTGTATCAATTTATCAATTCGGTATCCATAGGTAGGGGCATCTCATAACCGAGTGGCAGACTACTCACGCGCGGAGACGATGCTACAACCTTCCATATATCCAGATACTGCAAGATTGACCAAATTGGAGCAACTTCGAGAGGATTCGAGATGGCTGGGAGAAAAGAAGAACTTCTATCGAGTACCATTGACAATATTCTTCCACGAGGCCCCTAATAACGCAGGTGTCCCAATGAAAGGGAACAGATCTTCGGGCCACGAATGCACCGGTCTCAATGACGGCTCAAAGAATTCCGTGGCGACAACATATCTTGCAGATGCGTGGAACCGGGGAGCTGAGATATTCTGCGGCTGTGAGGTTCGATTTGTAGAGAAGATGGATGGAGGAGGCTATATGATATACTTCGCCTGGCACGGTAGTGGGAGGTCTGTGTTTGCAGATCATTTCAAAGAACAGCTATTCTGGGTCAAAGCAGTAAGTACCAATGCCGATGCTGATATAGATAAACTTCAAATGGAGATATATCCAAGCTCACTGTTTATTTCCACCAAACCAGAAGGAATTCTGCTTCCTTGGAGCAGGTGCTCTAGGCACTACTGAAATCTTGCTGCGATCAAAGAAGCGCGGTCTGCACATGTCTCCACTCGTGGGGCGGAATCTCTCTGGCAATGGTGACCTTTTGATATTTGGTCAGTCCTTTTGCTGAGGATAATTGCGAATATATCTAACCAGCCTAGGTTATAACGGAAGAGCCGATATCAACGGTATCGCCCGTCAATCTTCGCGCTCGGCAACCCCCCTGGACCAACCGTGACTGCTATAGTTGATAACCGCATCGTTGATCACAAGGACAATCCTCTTGATGGCTATGTCATTCAGGATGGTTGTATTCCCGAGACATTCAACCCTGTGATTCAGGTTATGCTCACCCTGCAGACTATGAAAAGCCAGGCTTTATCATTCATGTGGAACCCTCGACAGGAAGTCAGCAAGACCCTCGCCTCTCTCAAGTCCCTTCTACTCGGCCCGTATGCATCCAATGGAGCCCTTCAGCGGACTTCAACATATTTGGTGATGTCTCATGACAGCAATGAGATAACACTGACCTTGAAGAATGATAGTTTGTGCCTGCGAGGGCCAGCAGAAGGACA
The DNA here is from genome assembly GCF_028828445.1 of Penicillium paradoxum. NCBI lineage: Eukaryota > Fungi > Ascomycota > Eurotiomycetes > Eurotiales > Aspergillaceae > Penicillium > Penicillium paradoxum. The sequence goes on along the minus strand of NW_026643184.1, from coordinate 2,351,196 downwards.
GTCTCAGCATTTTAGAGGGATAAAACAGATGTTCAAGCGACTGTTTGCCCGCACAGGAGCCAGGATGGGATTTTCATATTTTTATGGTAAGTTCCATCGAGACTACGCCATCGACATACGCTAAACTTAGCTCAAGGTCGCTACCAGGAGGAGATCACAGTCCATCTCCTCGGAGGAGCCAACATGAGCAGCAACGGAACGGGACAAGGGGGGGTAACAAACCATTTAGGAGAGGTATTCCAAGGGCATGGTAGTGAAGTATACAAAGGTCTCATGTGCTGCGATGCATCCATAATACCGACAGCCTTAGGTATGGCAGATTGGGAATTCCTTGGTGGTATCTATGTGCTGATTCTGATAGGAGTCAACCCACTGGCAACAATAGCTGCCCTCTCCGAGCGGTCTATCAGTTTAATTACCGAGAAGTCCGGATTATCAATTGATCTCAGAACTAAGAATCAACCTCTTGACACCGATAGCAAGCCTATGATACCACGAGATGACCCGGATCATCAAGACGATACCAAGACAGCATCAAATTCTATAGGATGGCAGTTCACAGAGACCATGCATGGGCACATCTGCAAGGGGCCTGATGTCGGAGATTTTGAACTTTCCGAAGCTATGGGCAAGGGTTCATCCTGTCAGTTGCGGGCATTCCTCACAATTGAGATTTGCAGACGGAAAGGTAAGAAGTCGGGAGAATACTATAGCGTCGGAAAGCTTATGACTGCAGGATTACGATATCAAGGAATATGTACTGGGACAGTTTCTTGTTATGTGTTGTCTCAAACCACACTCAAGATTGTCGATGGGACAATAGAATTCTTCACACCAGTACCAGAATATGCTGAAGCATCCGCCATTTCATACCATCTGAAGCTTCTTTCTGTTGAGGGCATACAGTATCACTTGGAAGGACAGAAAGTTATCAATTCGGAGATAGCATTCTCCATCAGAAAGACCTGGGAATCGACGACTACGGTGAACATCACTATCACTCGACAAGATGGGGCAAAGATTGGAGTAGGGGCCCTTCATATCTCTCTGCCAGACCTCCAAAAGCAGATGAGAACATTTCGGACGACAAAAGTATTTCAGCTCAGTCTTCTTCTATCTTTGGTAGGATTTTTGGTCTTTTTCGTGTACCATATCAGTCTCTTCTTCTTTCGCCCTTTTGTTCCCCTGCGCTTCCACCAAATCAACATCCAACATACCGCCGACTCAAAACAACTTCCTTCTCTCTCACGCAAGATAATCGCGAGTGATGGCGTGCATATCCTCCTTGATAGATATGACCCAGCCCCACTACAAGGTATTGACGAACCGGGACCAAATTCAACTCTTTCACCAGTCCTCCTGTTGCCCGGAGTCACTGGAGTTAGTGCAATGCACAATCTGTTTTCCTTGCCCTTCTTGCGCTGCAGCATGGTGAAATATTTTACCGAGAAGGGGTATCGATGCTATGTACTCACTCCGCGCTGGGGTTGTGACTTTGCAGTGGCACGGAAATCCACTGTTTTCGACTGCCGTCTTGACGTTGCTGCTGCCGTAGCATACATTCGAACCAAAGAGGAACAGAAGCCATACGTGATAGCCCATTGTCAAGGCTCAGTGGCTCTCTGCATGGGACTGTTGGATGGATCAATCCAGAGTAGTCACCTTCTTGGCCTTACTGTCAACTCTGTTTTCATGAACCAGGTCTTTGCGTACTGGAATTCGCTCAAAGGGAGGACCACGCTGTTAATCCAACTCTATGAACTGCTGGCTGGAAATTATTTTCCGATACTTAGCAGTGATGGAGATATTCTTTTTCAACGATTCCTTGACGCCCTTCTTCGTCTTTACCCCGTTGGACACCCACAAGATTTCTGTACTTCCACAGCGTGTCACCGAACATCTTTCGCTTTCGGCTTGCTATGGAATCACAAGAACCTTGATATGGATCTTCATGACAACATTCACCAATTTTTCGCAGGAACTCATACAAAGCTTATGAAGCAAATCGTGCGCATAGGATCCAGAGGCGTCTGCATGGACAATGATTCGCGCCCTCTTTTGACAACCGAGAATTTGCAACGGTTACAAGGTCTGCCGATTCTCTTTGTTTCGGGTACGGAGAACCAAGTGTTCAATTCTGAGTCTACTCTCAAGGATTACGAGTTGTTGCGACGTCGGTTTGGCGAGAGGCTTTATCGCAGGTTCCTCGCGGAGGGATACGGACATCTTGATCCTATCATCGGAACACATGCCGCCGAGGATGTATACTGGAGGATATTTGCACATCTCAGATGGTGTGCAGAGGACATCGATGTGTCCAAAATCAAGTAGAATCCTACGGCTACTAGCCCAGAGACACATCTTCAAAGGACCAAAGGCTTTGTAGCCAACGGGGGAAGTACTAGCTTTCATAAGCTGCTTTCAACACTCATTGACCTGTCTGATTGCTTGCTTGATAGAACAAGAACATAATTAAATGCGTCCATTTGGGGCTTCCTACAACTACCTCCCAAGCAGCTAAAAATTATAGCCTACAACTCAGTATACAACACGTTACAAGCCCAACTGCTGTGTCCAAATGGATTCTGCAGTCGAGGTGGATCAAATAGACTACTCCGCTAAAAATCAAGATTAGCCAATGAAAGCGACAAATATACACTCGTGTGGGACCGCCGCCAATCACTTGCAGTCGCTTGGATAGCCTCACTGGCCCTTCCCTCGAGGAGGCGAATAAATCGACCCACTCGCGAGAACCAAACGGAAGCCTCAGAGTGGTTCCTCAATTGTCCAATGTGCGTGCCAAAGATTCTTCCAAATTGACGTAGGAAAAAAAAAGGCCCATTTTAGAAACCAACTACATATCAATTCCCCAAAGCACCATGTCCCAACTTGTATATATCACCACCGAACCCTCGGACCAGACTCTCGTAGACGGGATCTCCCAGAGGCAGCCCGATTGGATCCACCCACACTTAATTGAGAGCATCGACCCGATCAAAGGACGCCAATTTCGAGTCTCCGGTCCCATTCTCAAAGGCGCTTGTCTCCTGGTGGATCGCCCGTACGCAGTCATCCCCGTTGTGGACGAGCCAGCAGACAACGACAGCCTCATCTGCAGCAATCCCGCTTGTAATCGTGCGGCTCCTCGCCACGCGCGGACTCCATGTCCGAATGCTTGTATCCCCGATGTGACCTGGTGCAGTAGCACATGTCGAGACGCTGATCAAGCTCGACATGAGTTCGAATGCACTTGGCTCAAGCGATATGCCGGTCCGATCCGGTCCAAATGGAGTGAATATGATTTTGGCATGCTGTGGGTGATTGTTCGTCTGCTTGCGGCGCGACATAGCCAGATGCATGGTCAGCCGGCAATTGGTGCCTCGTCGACCCAGCACTGGAAAGATGGCTGGAATGGTATTGAATCGCTCTGTGGATCGTCGGATACTTGGCCCCATGACAAGGTTCGATCTTGGTCTACTCTTGTGAAGAAATATCTGCAGAACAGCCCGGCCCTGGCCCATGGGATGAGTGCAGACCGGGTTCTCCATCTCATCTGTCAAGAAGAGGCAAATTCATTTGGTCTTTATCCGCGAGAAACAGGCCGTTTCCCGGTGCCGTACCCTCCAGTCGATAGAGGGGAACAATATGCTGCAGCTGTTTATCCCACTGCAGCAATCGCTAACCACTCTTGTCTGCCAAATGTGAGACATATTCTCCGAATGCGTGAATAGAAAAGTGCTAACCTGTGAACAAGATCATCCATAAAGCCGACGACAAAGGCCGCATGGTATTCACTGCGTCCCGTGACATTTTCCCGGGCGAGGAGTGTTGCATCTCGTACTTCGACTTGACACAAAACACAGATCTCACTTCGCGCCGTGAACATCTTCGAAAATCATTCCGCTTTGTATGCCAGTGTGAACGATGTGTCGCTGAAGAGCCAGACGAAAACGAACCAACGGAATGGGATGTGATGCCAATGATGGATATGTTATGAGAATTGCCGGCTGTTTGATTTATAAAACCTTCTTATATAGCGCTATACCACAATACACCTTTTGATTTATATTCTACATATTCTACATATATACCTCTACACTAAGTTATATGATGCTCTGTATGCACGAGAGAAAACTCGCAAGTCAGTTGATTGCATTTCTATCTACCCAATGATCCAAATGGCGTTGTCCCAGATCCCAATTCCTCCAGACCTTTTGCAGTCAAATCCATCCAACCAAGGTCCAATTCGTAGAAAGGAACACTAAACAAACAGTCCCCAATCACAAATCTCCAATCTTCCAATCAACGCAGCAACAGTCTCCTCCGCAACAACCTCCTCCAACGACAAACCTCTAGGATCCCCACTCTTATCAAACTCCTCATGAGGCACATTGAAAAACACCAAAAGATCCGTCTCCTGGACCTCCAGCCGAACAAGCAAAAAGTGACAAGTCAGCTTCGAAACCTGCGGCAAGCCATTCGACTCCCCATTCATCTGCGCACCAAGCACAGCCGAGTCCGCCATACCAGCAGCAGCGCCATCCGCAGACGCCGGGATGCGGGCGGCGGCGCCGCGCACCGGGGCCGTGAAAGAGACGACGCCTCGATACGCCTTGATAGTGGAAGCGGGCGAAGGCGAGGACGAGGCAAGACGGACTTCGACTAGCTGCGGGGGCTTGATCACCTGCATGGTGTCGCCTTCGTCGCAGAGGTCGTGCAGGTGGTACAGGGCGGCGGCTTGGTCGACTGTTTCTGCGGTGGCGCTTGCGGCGCTGCCGCTGCCCGGTGCGGCGGTTGGTTGCTGGTGGTTGAGCGCGGCGAGGGTGCTTAGTGCTTCATCTTGTGGCACGCGCTGGTTGATTTCGATGATGACGTTGGAGAGCGTGGTTGGTGATAGCCAGAGCTCTTGGTGGTCGGGGACTTCGCGGAGAGTGCTGGTTTTATGTTAGCTGTGTAATCTTATGAGATATACGTATGATGTTTATTGAATAAGGGATAATATGAAGCAATCAAATGCAAAATTGATACATGGGGGGGTTGTATACTAACCTCGAATCAATCCAGCCTTGTGGCACAACGCCTCGAATGGCTCCGCCGAAGAACTCTTGCTCTGTGAATTGCGACATGTTGTTTTTGGTATATGTCTGAGTCGTAAATGAGAATTTGAGAATATTCCCCCTTTTTTTTTGTTTATCTGCTTTGGTGTTGCTGGTTGTGATGAACAGATCCAAGTTCGAAATAAATTGCCAAGAGCGGATTTTTTCTCCGATCACTTTGGCTGTGAAAGTCGACGGCCGGACAGGAGATGATAGAGACGAACTTGAAGAGTAACCCAGACTCCAGACAGGGATTATATAGTTCTGACCGATCAGTCTACGTAGGTCGACAAGCAAGCGTGCATGAGGCAACAGTGCGGGCGGGTGTTTTCCGTCCAATGACGTCCATTTGGCGGGGTGTTGACTCAGAAAATGGGACTACGGGCTGTTGTATATGCACTACGATTTAGCGAATGACTCGAGCATATTTAGCGAAGTCTTTGAGTCAGAATAACGACGAGAGGAACATGTCCTGATTTCATTTCATACTTGTCATTGGCCAGCAGGAATAGCGAGTAAATATTCGTCATCTCGAATGTCATTTAGCCTCGCCTAGTATTCAAAAAGCTCTTCCACGTACGGATCCAGTTCAACAAGCTTGAACTGCTCACCCCACTGCTGCCGAAACTCCTTCTTGCGGTATGCATAGCTTGTGCCCGAGGCGAAGCTCACAAGCTCAACAATCCAACCGCGCTGTAGCGCGCGCTCAACCATTTTCATGAAGCCACCGGAGAATTCTGCCACTGCCGCATCACCCGTCGCTAAGACAATTGTCGCCGGTTTATCGGTGTCTAAAAGGCTCTCGAGGATCTTCAGATGCAGAATTTCGTCCACACCTTGCTCAACCCATCGCTCACCAGAGGCAGCGACCGTTTCAGGACCGCTGGATGCCCCCTGAGAACCGGAACCAGAGTTCTTCCAGGACTTGTTGCGACGGGGTGTGATGGGCTTCGTGGGCTTCATCTTGTGGACACGCTCAAGGATATTCGGTTCGTAGCCCAATCTCTCGGCTTCGTCAACGCAAGGAAGGCGATCGGAACCCACCAAGACTCTCTTGGCGGTCTGACGCTCGCGTTCCATAATCAACGCAAGGTTGGCAAAGGACATGTGGACACGACGAATACGAGTCGAAAGAGGAATGTTTCGCGAGGCTTTCACCGAATCGTGGAATCCCACCAGGATCTATGAGGATTAGTTTGAGAATTAGGAAGGAGTAAACTCGAAACCTACATTCGACATATCAACAAAGATATGGATAGGTTGTGAATGAATACTCTCGCTAGTCTCAACTGGTAAGGCCTGTCCCACATGGTATGCGAGCTTGGCATAATCAGGGAACTCTCGAAGGAGTCGGGTCATCAACGCAGCTCTGCGCTCTGAAATTGACTGGTACAAGGCGGACCGAATGCGAGTACCTCCAGAAGCAAGGCCCGGGTTGGTGCTCAGTGTCCAGTCTTGATCATCGTATGAAGACGGCGGCGTATCATATTGGTTATTCTTCACTTCAGGTGCGCCAACTTGAGATGGAACGAATGCAAAGGCGTCGTATTTGCCAGGCATGGGACGATCAAAGATGAAACTTGCGTCCGAATCTACTCCGGCACTACCTTCGGAAGAGAATGGGTCATTTCGAAAACCTTTTCCACGAGATCGAGGCTTGCGTTTCACTTTGGGGGTAGTATTTTCATCGCCGGCTCTGGTGACTGTCTTTGTAGGCGTCCGTGAAATATCAAATGTCACATTGGTATTCTTTGCAAGAGGCTCATGACCCGAGGGACGCTTCAAAATTGAAAATGAGTGATATTCGACAGAAGCACGGGATGTGGAGTCAGAAGCATAGTTGGTGATGGTGTCCTTGAGTACCCGACGCTTTCTTTCGCCAATGATCGGAGAGGTGCTGCGTGGAACAGCGCCAGTGCATTCAGTGTTGGAGGAGTCGGAAAATGAGCCATCTTTGACGGACCCTTGAGATGGACTGGAAGGCAAGATATCAAATGAGGATTGACCTTTTTTCAGGTCGGGGTTGGTGGTCAACAATGTTGGTGTGACACTAGTAGAAGCAGGGTCTTCATGAAGAAGCTTCCAAAGCGGGCCAAAGTCACCTAGCCGAGTGCGACTCGGCTGAAGCCTAGATGACGTGAAGCCTTTGCGACTGTCGTGAGGAGAAGCATCCACGGATTGTTCTTCGTGAAATAATCGGAATGTAGATTCATTGTGGTGACTGGGCCCCGCACTGCCCCCGTTGATGGGCGACCTCAGTAGGTGGTGCACTTGAGCGAAGCCCCAGTTTGAACCCTCGGTGGAGTCCGAAGGGAGCATTGACGGCTAGATGGGATAGAAACAAAGGGTATATGTGTGATTGTGAGTCGGTGATTGGAATAGAGCAAAAAGATAAAGAAGAGACGCAAATGTGGTGTCACGGTGATAACGATCAGGCTGATAATCACGGTGAATCAGACGATGATGCATGAAGAAGAACGAATCTTATCCACATAGTGAGCCTGAACGAAAGAATGGAGACATGCAGCAAATAAGTTGATAGAAGATGGATGAGTCGGTGCCCAAGAGGTGACGATAGGCGGTGAGGGGTTCTGCAAAGACTGACCGCTCCCTATTTTGCTCTGGTGTCTTATCTCTTTTTGCCGATAAGATGAGTCATGTGACTATCACCAATCTTGGATCTCTAAACCTTAAATCCTTGGCACCTTCGTTATTGACGTCATCGCTGGAAATAGACCTACAGTATATGTACTCGAGTATGACCAGGCGCACAGTTCGTTTCCCCTTGTCCTATAGAGTACACTGTACGCTGAAAGCAAGTTATGTAACCGAGTACTAGTAGATAATCTGATTAATGGAATCATCGTCCAGGGTTATGTCATATTTGGTCCGCGGTCACTATCCAAATAAAGCTCTAATAACGTAGGTGGTCACCATATTCACAATAAATGAGGTTGATCACGATAGCAAACTGTAGGCAACGTCATATTTCTTCTTTGTACAGGGAGACAAACAAATGTTCGGCATACATAAACCCTCTTCCTGCCTCAACTACTTTGACTTCAGCAACACCTTCAATTTCTGCAAAGAGCCTACACAACTGGATTCTATTCTCAACCACTATCATCATCATGTCTGACACCGGCCGTAAAGATTTCACAACTAGTATGTCATATTTCTCTGCTCTGCTTGCCAAGACCGAGTTGCTGACCATATCTTCCTACAGAGGCAAAGGAGGAGCTCACTCCTGATTCCACCAAGTCCACCCAGGAGCAGGTCAAGGAGACTGTCACCGATGCCGGCGATCGTGTTGCTCGTGGCCTCCAGACCGATGAGAGCAAGGGTGCTGGCCAGGAGGCTTTCGATAAGACCCAACGTGCCAGTGACAACCACGCCCATGGCGGTGCCACCAGTTCCATGTAAGTCATGTTGCCCTTGGCACTCGAGAGAAAAGGTGCTAACCATATTTCAGTGGTGACAAGGTCAAGAATGCTCTCGGACTCGGAGGCAACTAGGACGACCTCTTTTCGAATTGAGTGATCATTGTCATGATCATTGCTCATCTCGCAGGCAGCCCTGCTTTCACGACACAGCCGCAGTTCATGATATCTTTCGCTTTTCCATACCCATAAGACTTTTCAAGGAAATCTATTGCCTTCCAATTTAAAAAAAAACCCATCATCCTTCATCTAGAGCAAATGTAGTAGCTTTAAATAGCCTTATGAAGGATATCAGAATGTTAAGTCCAATAAATCTACCTAAAATAGCCGCAATACTGCAAGCACTCCCATAACTTCATTGCATTTAAGGGGGGCCAAATGAGTTGATTGAAACAAGGGCTTATAACTGACTTGGATCTTCTGATCATCTGAAGTGCCGAAGGGGGATGTAGCTTTAACGTGGCTCGACTATACGGCCGAGGATTGAGTCTCGTTGTCGCGTAAGCCGTGCTAGCTCGTGCTCTAGCTCTTTATATTTTTTCCGTGCCCCTGTTGTATCCTTAGGAAGATCCTGGAACGCCCTTACGCGGCCTTGCAGCGACTTGACTGTCTCCCGCATCTTGATAACATTATCTTCCTCCACGATCAGCTCCTTGATGGTTGGACCTTGGGGCTGAACTCTTTCCAGCGACGCAATGCGATCTTGGTGCTCCCCAACCTTGATCGCAAGTGTCTTTGTACCGCGAGTCCATTCCGACGTTAAACTTTGTGTATCGGAAGGTGTTTCGTATGCCACATCAGTTTTCAAATCTTCAAACTCCGCCTGTAGCCGTACCAGCTCTTTTTGAAGATATTGATGCAGTGTGTCGACTTTTGCGACTTGTTGCTGGGCGGAGAACTCCTCCACCGTGAGCTCCACAATCGACTGCGCCAGATCCCCCGGGGTTGGATTCAAGGTATTTCCCAGGGCTGCTGCGCAGCCGGCAAGATCTTCTAGATCACGTCTTCCTCTTTCATCCAAACACATCTCCACTTCGTCAAGAAGTTGATTCTTCTGTTGTTCGTGGGGGTCTTTGCGTTCAAACTCTTCCCGTATTTTGTGCGACTGAACAGCTTCTTCGCGCGCTAGGTGCTGTAGAGAGGCTTCTTCATCTGCAGCATCATTGGCAGCAGCCAGGGTCAGGAGGACGCGAAGGGTATCTTCATTGCGCTCGAACTTGGGGACTGGTTTGGGGGCATATTGTCGATTGAGCCAGGAGTTCACATACGCCCAATCCTTAGCTTGAATCGCAGCCTGGCGGGCTTTAGCCGGTGAAACAAGTGGACTATCCATGAAATAGAGTCGCAAAGCAATTCCAAGAATGAATGAACGGAATTGAGGGGTGAAGATAAACAGAGTAAATGTGCAGGCGATAAGATACGCCCAAGGCGGTCGATGCGCCAAGCTGCGAGGTTGTCCTCTACTTCCCCACTGACCTTTACGGGGTTGCTCAAACAACAATGGCCAGCTACTTTCCGCCAAGTGGCAGCGCCAGCAATGGTGCCAGGAGCCCGATTGTGTCATCCCCATTATCCCCGCCCCCTCATCGCTCGACTGCCCTCACCAACCGGCTGACAACGGTACTGTCGGCATCATATGCGGACTCGGACATTCGGGACTCCCTCGAGACTCTGAGCTTAAGGGGGATTCACAACTCCGCAGAAACACGTCGCCAGCTACGACTAGATGTACAAAAAGAAGTCGTCGATTGCAATGCGGAGATTGTCAAGGATTTCGGCAAAGTCGCGGAGGTGAGACTCCTATTGTTCTTTGGAGATCTGAATTGGAGATTCTAACAGCTGAATGGCAACAACAGCAACTGAAACGGATCGGAACAGTGGTCTCAACATTGAACCAAACATGCGATGATATGCGCAAACGAATCAACCTCGCAAAGCAGGATACTACACCGGTGCTTGAGGAGGCCAGTGCCTTGATGGCCCAAAAGAAAGAGACCGAGACCAAGCAGCAGCTGTTGGAGGCTTTTTCGAAACACTTCTTGATTCCCGAGGAGGATTTATTGGTCCTGACATCGGCTGAGGAGCCTGTCGACGAGCGGTTCTTTGACGTACTAGCTCGCGTGAAGCAAGTGCACCACGATTGCGAGGTCTTGCTTGGCGGCGAAAATCAGCGATTGGGGCTGGAAGTGATGGAACTAAGCACCAGAAACCTCAACTCAGCTTACCAGAAGCTCTATCGGTGGATCCAGAAGGAATTCAGGTCCCTGAATCTCGAGGATCCTCATATCAGCAGTTCGATCCGCCGTGCTCTACGGGTGCTAGCAGAACGCCCGAGTCTCTTCCACAGCTGCTTGGATTTCTTTGCGGATGCACGGGAATATGTGCTGTCTAATGCGTTCCACTATGCACTAACGGATGCTGTCTCTGGTGCCAACGGGCCTGGTGCTGGGGATCGCACCGTCAAACCAATTGAGTTCTCAGCCCATGACCCGCTCAGATACATCGGTGACATGCTTGCGTGGGTGCATTCAACAACAGTATCGGAGCGAGAGGCTCTTGAGGCATTGTTTGTTGATGACGGCGACGAACTCGCCCGTGGAATACAGGCCGGCCTGAGTAGCGAGCCTTGGTCACGCATTGATCAGGACCAAGAAGTTACCTTTGATGGCCAAAAAGCTCTCAGTGACTTGGTAAACCGCGACCTTACTGGAGTGTCTCGGTCCCTGCGACAGAGAATTGAGCTCGTCATTCAGAGCCACGAAGACCCTGTTACTTGTTACAAGGTGGTGAACCTACTATCCTTCTATCGTACGACCTTCATCAAACTGGTCGGCGCACAATCTCACTTGGTGGAATTGATCCAAACCTTGGAAAAGTTCACTCTTAGCCAATTTGAGACATTGATGCGCGATCAGATCAGCGCCTTGGCAGGCGACAACCTTGCCCTGGCTCCACCAGATGACTTGTCACCCCCACAGTTCCTGTTAGACGCATTAGAAGATCTCGAAGTACTCATGAAGACCCATGAGACTTCCGTCGGACCAGAAGATTCGTCCTCTGACGAGAATAACGAGAACCCATTCACTTCTGTGCTCCGAGCCGCCTTCGACCCATTCCTGACACTGGCCCGGTCCTCATCCGATGAACTCAAGTCTACCACCGCACAGTCCATCTACCGCACCAACATCCTGCTTGCAGCCCGTGCAGCTGTGTCACCTTTCCCCTTCGCCAGCTCAACGCATGTGCCACCTCTATCTACAGCTCTGTCAACCCTACGCAACGATCTTCTCGATACCCAACACCGATTCCTCCTCGAGACATCTGGTCTCCAAACCCTCCTAGATGCCTTGAAACCTTTCTCCAAGTCCGACAAGGACTCCGAGACCGGCGCAGACAAAACCGGGAAACCAGATCACCAAAAGCCCCACCTAGCCGATCTGGCCAGTCTCCCTGCATTCCAACCCGAGTCCTTGATCACATCCAGCCAACAGCTCGACGACTTCCTCCCGTCTGCCCTAATGGACGCAACCGATAATCTCAAGCGTGTGCAAAGCGTCTCTCTCATCCAAAGCGTCACCGAGGACGCAGTTGAGGCATTCTGCCATGACTTTGAGTTTGTCGAGGGTATGATTATTGCAGCGGATGAGACGAGAGGAACTACAAGCGTGGCTATTGGAACTGGAGACAGATCCGATGGCAAGACAGAAGCGAGCGACAAGGATGATCAAGAAGCCGAAGATGATGACGAACAATGGAGTTTGAGATCATTGTTCCCCCGAACGACTGGGGAGATTCGGGTATTGTTGAGTTGATTGGTGGTCGGGTCATATATCCGCTCTGTCTGTGTCTTTTTTATACCTCTATGTAATGCAATTGAACAAATCACGAAGGCTACTTATCTAGTCTAAATCCCGAGTCAGGCGTCGAATAAAGATCAATAGCCAACTAGGACAACCCTGAAGACCATAGAACCACATGATAATCAGCTCAGAGATCTATGGATGACCTACGGAGTATAAGTTACTAAAAAGAGGATCACAGGAAGAGGAAAGAAAATATCTTAGAAAGAACAAGAGAGATAAAAATTGTAAAAATACACAAAAATACATCCTGATATTTAATCCATTCCTATAATCGTATCAAACATACAAGTCCTCCTACAAAGAGGAGAATAGAGAGATGACCCAAGAGAGAGGAGGTGGAACCAAAAAAGGACCAAGGTTGGTTCATTCGAATCTACTCTATCCACCTCTCTCACCAAATTCTCTTGCCCAATCCTCATATTTCCGAAGCCCGTCGGGAGATACACTGGGCCGAATAGAAGACAGACTTGCTTCGAAGTCCTGGAAGATGATGGCACGGATCTGGTCCATGGGGGTGTGGAGGAGGGCCTCGCCCAGATTGCGCAGGGGACCCATGGCCGCGTCTTTGGCGAGGGCTGTTATATCCGAGCCGGAGAAGCCTGCATATATCAATTAGAAAGAGGAACCAATTTGAAAAGGGAGAGAGAGGGAGAGAATATATACCTTCTGTGACACGAACCAGGACCTCGATATCAGCATCGCTCAGCTGGTGGTGCTGGTGACTGATAAGCCTGCGGAGCTGTTGCTCGCGGACATGGTGTTCTGGCAGAGGAATGTACTGGCGACGGACGAAACGGCGGCGTGCAGCTTCGTCGATATCCCAGGGCATATTGGTAGCAGCTAAGACCAAGACACGGCTGGCGTCGCCCTCCTTTTTCTCGCGACTTGTTTGTTCGCGGCCTGCAGCTGCGCGCTGGAGATCGGACCATTGGACCAGGAATTCGGTTTTGGAACGACGGGAGGCTTCGTGCTCGGAGCCAGATGATCGGGCAGAGAGGAGGGAGTCGATCTCGTCGACAAAGATGATGGATGGAGCGAGGGCTTTGGCGAGTCCGAATAGAGCGCGCACGAGCTTTTCGCTTTCACCATGCCATTTAGATGTTAGGCTTGATGCGGAGACGGAGAAGAAGGTGGACTTTGATTCTGTGGCTACTGCTCGTGCGAGCATAGTTTTGCCTGTGCCTGGGGGCCCGAAGAGGAGCATTCCGCGAGCTGGCTCACGAAGACCCGAGAAGAGGTCGGGACGGAGGAATGGGTAGACCACTGCTTCTTTGAGGGCCTTTTTGGCCCCCTCTAAGCCTGCGATATCATCCCAGTGTACTACGTCACCGCGGACTACGATATCGTTCAGGATCTGTCTTGCTGACTGGGGATCTACACCCTTGGGCAACTTTTCCATGACCCTCGAGATTTCACTGTCATCTTCCTCATCCTCATCTTCTGCATCACTGCCTATTGTCCGCTGATCCGAAGACTCTTGGTCACTGGACGGTGGTGTCTCCTGTCGTTTGACTGGCGGGGGTTTGCGGCGGGTTGCGCTATCCCCATTCCTTGGGGAGATAGCCAGCCGATCGACACCGTGGTGGAGGTCATCGGCACTACCAGGTGAGGGAGAAGCACGGGCCGTATCGGCAACTTGGGTGATTCTAGGCGCTGATTTTGTTCGGGGCTTATCAATCGGAGACTTTGGTTCGAGATCAAGCCGAGGTGTCACCGTCCGGGAGATATGCTCGGACTTGGTAGTTTGCATTGGATGGCTTGTTGGATGACTTGATGGTTGGCTTGACGGCTGCCTTGAAGGCTGACGGGAAGACCGCAAGGCCACAGGCTTTGGTTTGACGGATGGTTTCGGTGGTGTGGTAAAATCGGCTGGGTTCGGCATGGCTATTGGGGGAGATGGAATTCGTATTTTGGGGCTGTCGGGCGGAGGTCGAAGTCCACGAGGCGGCGGCGGTGGTTGAGTAGGCGGTTTTGGCGAGGACCTACTCGGAGATGAACGAACAGGTTCTCGCCAATGGGCAGCAGGGATCCGGTCCCCAGCCGAATCTCGGGATGTACGGATTCTCGCCTGAAGAGGCTCATCCCCAGAGCTAGACCGTGGTTCTGGCTCTCGCCGGAAGCTGGGGTCATTGGCGGCGCTGTAACGGGACGATACGAGAGCTGCTTCGCTCACAGGCTTTTCACTCGACGCAGAACGGTATATGCTACCCCAGGCCAGGCCGGCTGCCTTGGAGGCGGCATGCCTTGAGTCCTTTTTCTTCGATGCAAGCTTGACTTTCTTGCCATTTTTCTTACCATCGGTATTGCGCAAAGTTGTCAACATTGGTTTCCGGCGTTCAGGACTGGAGCCACGCGACTTGGTCTTTTCCGAAGAATTCGAGTCCACACGCAGTGCAGGCGTACCAGCCGCTGATAGAGTCGCTGGACCGGCATCGTCGAAGAATGGCGATGGTTCATAACTGTGTCTCGTTGGCAGGGCAGGGCGGCCTGGTATGGCGGCCGGTTTGGAAAGGTCGGTGTAGCCCACGGCAGGGATAGTTCCATCTCCGATCCAGCCGGGAAGGTTAGATGATGGTGATGGCGGCGGTATGCTTGGGACAGGTCTGCCTTTGGTGAGCGTAGCGCTCTCTTTATGGCCAATTGCCTCTGCGGATTCTTTCCTGCTTGCGCGGAGAGCACCTAGGAGATCGACCCGCTCTCGGCATTGAACCTCCAGCGCCCGGATGGAGTCCTGCAGGGCTTTCTCGGTTTCGGATTTCGGAGTATAATTTGACGGTACGCGGCGGGCATTGTGGTGGTAAATGGTCTCGAGGGCTGATCGCCAGGACCGCAATGCTTCCTCTTCATTGTTCTGATGTAATGAGCTTCGGGGAGCTGGTATCGGGACTAGCGCACTTACCTGGCCCTCAAAGTATACCGCGGTGGAGCATGCGAGATAGCACTCGTCGTATGTCTTCTGCATGGAAGACGCGGGCCTTGGGCGCATCATTGGGAGTAAGCAGGCCCGCCTGCATCCATTTGAGATCAAGTTGGTGGAGTTGGTGAAAGCGATGATCTCCCGCAGGTGAGGGGGAGGATTTTTCGCGTGACGTCGTCGGTTCGGCAGTCGCTGCATGCGTCCACACGATATACGATGGGGGCACACGACATCTACACACACTGGATTCTTATATGTCGATCTAAATCGGATTACCTGTAGCTTGATGAAACTTGGATATCATCTCTAACATTCCTCACGTCTATGGGTACATACAAAATACTAAAAAACATAAGTTATGTCGATGCCACAGAGAAACCCAGCCCTCTCACGAAACCAATAAAAACCCGAGGTTCCATGTTCTTAACGCCGGTCACAGGAGAGGACACATCGAATGGAAGAGCATCGAAGTATCCCAAGAAAAATAAAAAAAATAGCACCAGATTTGATCTCCGAGTCGGCTGGAAATGGCCGTGTCAATCCTTTTTCTTTTTTTTTTTGGCAACACTATACATTGCCGAAAACGCTTTTGACGACAAGCCTTCAAACATGCAAGGAAATCGTCGAACTCAAGCTATTCTGACCCGAGATGCACCGCAATGAGGGTCATTAGGCTCCGCCTAAACTCGCAAATCCATAACAGATTGTAAAAAGAACAAAGCCATGTCGCCTCGAGAGATCAAAGAAAGATTAAATGGTGCCCACAGGGATGTGGTAAATCGAACAAGTAGAACAAGGAAGGCCCGATGGATTGGACCCATGGCAAAGGGTCATGCGAGAGGATCAAGTCAGGTATTCGTTTAGTCGAGGTGCTTCTTGAAGTATGCCTTGGCCATTTCATAAGATGTCCTAGAACAAAAGTCAGTAATCATTCAAATAATGAAGCTCGATCTTAGAAAGGGACGTACCAGCAAATTGCGGTGCTAGGCATGGTGGAGATAATGCGAGGGCGCATGCCACGCAGGAAACCAGACCAGCCAAACTTGCGCTTGATGATGGCAGCGGCGTTGAACAGACCCTTTGCAGAACGCACCTCCTCGCTCTCTGCCAGACCACGGGTCTGAAGGAGTGTCTTTACGACATCAAGAGGAGTGGTGATACCAGCTGCGAAGGCACCGGCCAAACCACCCGCGATACAGTGAGTGAACGGGTCGTACTCGTTCTTAGGGTTCATTATCTTCGAGATCGACTCGTAGGCAACGAACTGAGTGGCCGTGAAAGGCACGGTCATGCAAAGTGTGGTGGGGTAGGAGACGTAGAAGGCCTGGAGACCTTCAGTACGGTAGAGGGTCTTGGCACATTGCGCCAGGCTTTTGTGAACGGAGCCGTGAACCTGCATGCGTTGCTTCATAACTAATAGACAGGTTAGCTCGTCCTAATCCATCGCCCGCAATCACTTACCATCGAATGGGTTCATCAGCGCATCGCTGGCAATAGTAGCGGATGCTCCACTCAAAGCTGTACCAAATCCCGTCAGTTACGTGCGCGAAAACAAAACTTAAGCTCAACAGCTCTCTAGGAATCTTACCAGCCGCAAAGGGATGGTGTCCGTCATCGACATTGCCACCAGCCATTTCCTTCACGATCTCGTATGTGCCGAAGTAAACCGCGTGTGCCGGACCTGCCGTCAGTTGTCAGCGTTGCGTCTCCAAATTAGGGCATGCCGATTGATACGCACCAGCGCCAACAATGACACTTGAGACACCCTTCCATAGTGTCCGCCAGCCTTCAACTCGGTAGATTGTGGAAACCGCGTTGGTCAATCCCGTGTAAAGTCCGCCGGCAGAAGGGGTCAAGATTTGCATGCGAGTCTAAAAGTGCCCAAATTGTTAGTGTTCAATCTTTCGTTAATCCAATCGCTTCATCTAGGAATCGTGCATACCTTGAGCAAATCAACGGGGTACATCACAGAGTGTTCCTTCATTCCAATCAGCC
Source organism: Penicillium paradoxum (assembly GCF_028828445.1). Lineage (NCBI taxonomy): Eukaryota > Fungi > Ascomycota > Eurotiomycetes > Eurotiales > Aspergillaceae > Penicillium > Penicillium paradoxum. The sequence continues at coordinate 2,333,885 of NW_026643184.1, read as the reverse complement.
AAATCCTCACAAATCCCCCTTAACGATCGCATCGACATACCGCTACACCTGCAAAGGCACCGGCTAACATGTTTCGGCCAAGGCCATAGTTGGGAGGGAGAGCTTCATAGCTAAACCAACGCGCATCAAATTAGCTTTGGCCACATAATGGGATCCTAGTGAGCGATAGCAAGGGGACTAAGAAACCAGGATGTTCATCGGGGACAATCAAGCAACAGCTGAAGCACATCATATCTCAGACACAACATATGATGCTGTCCCTGCGTTTCTCCCAGTGTTCCCGATGCCCACCAGATTGCTTAGGGAAAAAAATCCATAGGAGCAACCTACTCGAATTCGTCCCCGGACCCTTGATCGGAGGCAGCCATGGAGCTTTCGCTAGCTCAAGGCGCAGCTTTTTCAATTGAAGAGATCGTGCAGAGCGAAAACGCGGCGATGCTGGACAGAAACCGAGGTGTTGGAATGGAAAAGTGAACGGAGATGAGATAAACGGGGATTAGGTTTGTCCGCGGAGGTTCCGAGCAAAACAGACACAATGCCTATGAGGAACAGAACCAAACACCGAATGGGAACAAGAAGCAAAGAATCAAAGGAAGATCTCCTCTTTGTTTTCTTTTTTCCACCTTGACTTTGGAATAGTCAAAGAAGGAAAGAATGGGAACTTGGCTTCTGGACACAAAAACCAGGAAACGGCGCTAGCGGGAAATAATTCAAAGCCGACCTGGGCTTATATGCTAACTTCAACCATAGCCTGCTATACATCTGCTTTTCTTTTCGATTGTGTATTAGTTCTGCCTATTGAACTAGATCTGCTTCTACTACGGAGTACTGACTCTCTAGTGATTCTCCTTGGCTTATTGGCCTTGCGTTCAACACGTATCCCTTTAGTAACTCGACGTAGAAACCGCTTATGCCGAAAACGCGGCGAGACCTCGGACCTGAGCAGTCTTCAACTAAAAGGTACAGGTACAATGCCTTTACACCCGTACAAGCCAGTCCAACTGTATTATTCGTCGAGAGGGCGTGGTATCAATACAAAAAAATCCGTAATTTGGCTCCGAGGCATCCGATGAGCGGAGTTTGCGGGCCCCAACACCTTAACTTTTTATGTAAAGTACCATACCGGTACCTTCACAGTGTCCCAACCACGGTCCCGGTACATAAAGGGTACAAGTGCAATTTTTATCAATCAGATAAGACGACCCCCTTGACAAGCCATCTGTTCGCCCTTGACCACATTTCGCCTAACTCAGGACACTATGGAGTGGAGTATCTCCCCTTCGGATTCTTCTTTGCCGTTCGAGAAGGACTTTTTTTTGTTCTTCAAGTGGGACAATTGATCTTGCTAATCGTAATGTGTCCGTATACATGTATACAGACAGGTCTCTCTGATTCAAACTCTATATACGGAGTACTTGCGGCAGAGTATTAACTTGGGCCTTCGTGCCACCGAACTTGGCATTTGAGGCGAAGCAAAACACGCGACTCTCAATCGGAGCAAACCGAGGTGCGGGCTATAGGCCGTGGACGTCCGATCTACGGACTCCATACGGAACTCTATGGCCCCGCCTTACTTGTAGACTGTGCCCGAATAGTCCTAGTTACTGCTCTTTGGATCCAAGTTAATATTCGAGGACTAGATTGCAGTATATGTCAGTTTAGCTTGAAACCAATTAGCAAACACCAGTGCGCCTGGCCTTGAACCAGTAAGAATAAGCCATCTTGATTAATTTAAATAACATGCAAACACACAAAAGAAAAAGAAAGCCCTCGTAGAATGAGGATACATGCAGATGCTTTCGCTCGTGGGAAAGTGGATGGAGGAACATAGCCCATTTCAAACCTGGAGATGAATGCTTGGAAGCGTTGCTACCGAGTAACAAGTACACGGGCAACGATTCCACCAAGGCCCGAAAGACAGCGGAGGCAAAGGAAAGGAGAGAAAAAAAGAAAAAGTATGCTGAAATTTCTTGTAAAGAAGTATTTATCGTTCATGTCGTCAATATCTCCGCAATCTGCGAGCGGATGGTTATGGTGAGTTGTGATTTACCACTCAACGTTAAATGACCAGGCACCTGGAAAGCACATGTTAGCCAGTGACAGTGAAACTACAGAGGTCTCCACTAACCATTCTTCAAATTCTCCGCAGTGTCATTCAACAAAGTCACCCTGCGCTGCGTGCAATAAGTGGTCTTATTGAGGATATCAAGCTTAAGGCCTGCTAGATCAGAAACCGGCTTCTCGAACATCTCGCTGAGACTTTCAACGGCCATCTCCAGATCCTTCTGATTATCCTCAAATATTTCAGTCAGATTGTTGCGAGCAAGGTAGAACGCAAACGCATAAGTCCACTTCAGAGTTTGGCGACATTGCTGCAGCGCCTGTGACGCGGTGTCAAGGAACTGAACCTCAATCCAAGACAGACCAGATTGAGACTGAAGACTAGTCATCTTTTTCTCCGTCTTCAGGTACAAATCTTTGTCGAGCTTAGCAGACTGCTCGTGATTCGCATACCGATTATAATAATGCAGATAACGCTCCAGGGACGAACGCGATTTAGCTTGAGCACTGCGCGCGTCTGCGCCGGACTTTTCTTCATATCGGTTGCAGTTATACCAGCTGGTGCCATGCTCAGACCAGAGGCCCATACACATCCAGCAAAATTCGTACTTGCACTTGCGACAAGTCATGTGGTTACAACCGCCATTCTTCTCGATAGTGGAGTTACACTTAGCACACTCTTTCGTGTTTGCAGAGATCCAGTTGGCAGTCTCGGAGTCATCTTCGCATTTTTGAAGCCACATCTTGACCAGTTTGCAAGGTGCGGGCTGATGGTCATTGAGAGAACAGCCGAAACAGAACTCATGCTTGCAGAGACATTGAACCGTTGGGACTATACGGCGGAGATCACGACTCCTGACCCAACAGTCAATGGCGTACTGACAGTTTGGAGCTGGACACCATTTCAAGTTTTCCTTGTCGTCAACGTACGTTCGAGTGAGAAGTTCGCGGTATCTAGTATGAGGTACGCGGTCAGCCAGTCCTTTCAGAATGAAGCCCCCCAAAGCAACTACCCCCAGAGAACAAAGGACTCACCTTCCTTGCAGCTCCTTTGCTACGAGCAAGTCCAGCGACTTTGAGTCCACAATGCGATGACAACCATCGCCTGGACACTGAATCCGCGCAGCTTCCCCTTCATCCTTAATCTTCTGTCCTAGGTATTGCCGATAACAGTCGACACAAAACCGGTGCTCACAGCGCATGGCGTATGTCTCAAGGTCATCGCCATCCTCACAGCAGATGTCACATGTGAAGCCCGGGATGACCTGCGTCTTTGGGTTCCACTCTGAGGTCGACCCAAGACCTGCCTGCTCCAAAGTCTTCTCCGGATACTCCATATAGGACTCGATCAACTTTTCTTTGTTCCACCGTCCGAACCGCAATAGGATGGCCGCCGACTCTGGCGGCAGTCCAAGGATGGCGCAAACCTCGTTAACTTGGCCGAGCTGCTCATGATCAATATCGGAAGGTTCAAGAACCTTGAACTCGACTTCATATGGCTTCTTTTTATGCTTGATGAGATCTTTATCGTCCGAGAATCCGGTGTCGAGATCGTCGTAATCTGCTTCCACCCAAGGCACACCTTGTTAGTCGCCGATACAATTCAAGGGCAACTGAACGAAGATCAGACGATACGTACCTTCCCCTAAGCTATCGTCATCGGATCCCTGGGTGCCTAAGAAATCCCCTTGACTGGAGACGTCACTCATGAACTCATCGTCGGAGTCCATGCTGGCGGTCGTGGAGGCGGGTGTCGCGGAGATCCCTTTCTTCTGCACCTCGAACCCCGGACTTGCTCGATCCGTCGTCTCGGTGGTTATGGACTCGCTTTTTGCTGAGCGTCGATCGGAGAATGTCGAAGTGGCGTTCCGGGAGCCGTGGGCGGCTTTTGGCAGTGGCTCGTCCTTGTCCGTAATCGCCGCCTCGGCCGCCTTTCTCTTTCGTGTTTTGGGAGTCGTGGTGAGCGAGGGGGCGGCAAAGACGCCGGCTGAGGAAGAGAAATGATGATGATACGTATCGAACGCCACACCTCACTAGGCAAAACCTGTGATGGGCGCGGATACTGGTTGGAGGGGAGAGTGGGGAAGGGTGAGATGGAGCTCCGGGGGGGTTTGTTGGGCCTTCGGGGGGCGAAGAAGCCCGAAGCGGTCGAGGTTCGAACCCGAGATGCTACGATTTTCGGCATCGATATTAGTTACTGCGGTTCTATCCGGTTTAAATCCCCTGGTAATATCTCCAAGCGAAGGTTTGAAGTCGACTAGCTGGAGTATCTCAGCCTCTTTCAGCCCGTTGACTCACATCTGAATCATTGCTGGCCTATACATCATGGGCCCATTTGCTGCTCTAGCCTTGTTTGTCTTGGGCTAGGCTCCCGCTGTGAATTATAGGTCCTACGCAAGAAGACCGAGTACATATTCACATCTTTAGGTATGTATCTACCCGTGGTAACCTGATATGCCAAGAAAATGGTGCCTCTAATGGAGTCCAAGAAAGACTCCGTAGTATATCTGTATTAAGTGTGGCCTTTTAACTACCAGGTCACTGCGTTCGGGCTATCTCATTAGGGGACGAATAAATGAGACAAGATATTTGAAGAGATATACATAAATAGGCACCCATATATATACTTGTTTTACTGTTTCACGAAAAAGTATGATGGCGAGCCTATGAGGGGCCAGTTAAGGGGCTGTATATATTATCCAAACTATACTTCAAGCCACACGGAGTATACCTCTAGCATAACCCGAATGCATTTGAGGCACACCATTTAGACCAGTAGACTTAGAGGGTAAAAAGAAAAATATATTTGATTTTGTTTGAAAACAGGTGGTATCTACTCATCATCACTCTCCTCCTCGGATTCCTCCTCGCTACTCTCCTCCTCAGCCTCAGCCAGCCAATCAACAAATTGCTGGGACTGGCTGCGGACAGCCCTCATCTCCTCAGTCTTACTGGAGCGCTCATCATTCCACCACTGGTCATAGGCCTCTTCTTCGATGAGATCAAGCTCGTACAAAGATTTGGCAGTAAAGAGGAGAACAGTGTCACCCTTGTTACGGTTAATGAGATCCTGCTGAAGTAGGACCAGGAAGTCAACTTGGTCGTTCTTCTGCTCCTTGTTGCGATCGAACAGAGTGCGTTCAACGACTTCCTTGTATGCCGTGAACACCTCGTTGACTGCCAGGCCGGCACCCTTGCCGGCCTCCATGAGTTGCTGGATGTGCTTCATAAAGGATGATACGATGGCGCGACGGACCTGGTTATCCGAGGCATTGGCGCTCATACGCAAAGTGACCAACTCCAACTGGACCACATCTGCTGCTACACCTTCACGTAGACTGTCAAACAAGCTGACAGATGCGTCGTGATGGAAGTTATCAGCCTCCTCGTCTGCAGAGAAACTACTGCGCTCAGATCGTGCCCAAGAGGTATTCGAGACCTCAGATGACAATGTGGAGATGGAAGCGGAAGACAGTGAGAGGTGAGGCATGCGGTAAACTAGAGATGACCTGGAGTTAGCAGTCCGATTTCAAAAAGACAAACGAGGGGACAACTTACCAAGACCTGATGAGGCAACGCTCACATCATCGTCCTCATCATCTTCTTCCTCACCGTGAATAAACTCATAACCTTCGCCTCCTTCACCAACAACCGCCGGATCGTTCTTGCCAACGCTTCCATCGTTTCGGGTTTTTGTGATGCGCGTCCCGCTCTCCACGGAAATTCCATCTGCGATTTTAACACCGTAAGACAGGAGAGCTCCCGGTGCGACGGTACAGTCCTTGCCAAGAACGACGCCATCAGCGATGATCGCTCCACGGACGTCTGTGCCGTCCCCAATCACGACATCATCCCAAATATATGCACCGTCCAATTTGACGTTGCGGCCGATCTTGCAATTCCGGCCAAGAACGGAGTTGTGAACTTCTGCGCGGTCTCCAATGCTCGTTCCCTTTCCAATGACTGTGCGGCGCCCGATCACGCAAGAGCGTGCTAGGGTCACCCCGGTTTCTTGGTACATGCTACCCTTGCGAAGAGTGTACGTGTGACCAGGAAGGAGGTTCGTATCAGGGCATAAGGGATAAGTCCAGCGCGAAAGAATATCTTTGCTGATAGCGTCATAAGCCTTCAGGTTGCGCACGCGCGCGGCGTAGTGGTCCTTAATGATGTATGTGTGCAGAGTCTTGCCGTTGAGCTCGTAATCTTTCAAGACACCATACAAGTAGTGCTTCCGGGGGGATTGGTAATCGAAACTATCAGACCACAAGCTCAGCACATCCGGGGTGCAAATATCGATGCTGCAGTCGATCAGGTCTTGGCGGATATCCAGCTCGGGGTGCTTGAGAATGATTTCGGCGTCAATATTCAGACGAGACAGCTGGTCTTCATCTGCATGGCGATCGATTTCCTCGTAGTGGAGACAGCGGTCCTTGGTAGGGTCAATGACGAAGACCGGTGAAATCGAGGAGGACTTGGTCCTGTGTTGTAGGCCAGCTTCCCGTAGCACCATGGTCATGATAGCGTTCTTATCGGTTTCTCGGCGGGCTCGGTGCTGGGCCAACGCACCCTCGATGGGCAGGTTGCTAATCACATCGCCGCTCACGACAATGAAGTCTCCAGTAATCAGATGTTTGCCGTCCAAGTCGCGCATAACGTCACCGACAGAGGTGGAGGTCGATTTGAGGAAGGTCAGTTGCTTGAAGGGAGAAGATAAGGCCCTCCATTTCGATGCACTAGGTCTTCGTGTCAGCCCTGCCATGCGTAGCAGAGAAATTTCCTAGGACAGCCTACTTGATGTATTTCTCCAACTGGTTCGAGTGTGCGCCTCCATAGAGGAAAACCTCCTCCACACCCGCATTGGCCAGGAACTCGAGAGTGTATTCGATCAAAGGAGTATTTGCGAGCGGCAAAAGGCACTGTAGATATTGGTTCGTTATTTTCAAGATCTTGGGGTGTGGGCGCTTTGCTGAAAGAAGGACATACTCGAGGCTTGTCGCGGGTAAAGGGTTCGAATCTCGTCTCAAAGGTATCCGCGAGCACCTAAGCAGATACGCAAGTCAGTAAATGTAGACCACATAGGTAAAGAGGATTTCAGCGAGAGCAGTGCGCAATCGTCTACTAATGGGCCGGACATACCACAGCCTGGAAGGTCTCCTCCACTTCCTCCGCCGCATTTTGCTTGGGCTTTTGCCCACCTTTCTGCTTGGGGGCCATTGCTGCAAATGATGTCAGGAACAGATTCTCTCTCAAGCTCGAGTGTCGCAAGAGCTGGTTTTCACAAAGAGTCCGTGGAAACCGGTAGGGCTTTTTTTTTACCTTGAATGTCTCAACAACCCTCAGGTCACAAAGTTGGTCCGGATGGAATAATAGACGGACAATAAAGGTCTCCGAAAACTATCTCCAGAAATAACACCAAAGAAATGCGACAATCTTGTTATCAAAGAAGGCACAAAAAGCCTCGGAGTCATCCCGCCCACCTGTTTGCTTAGTTTGCACTTCAGACCTCTCGGAATTTGATGCCTAAGGCAGAAAGGTCCAAGACGAAGGATCACAGGCAGTTCCCCGCCTAGCGCATTAATCGCATTCTACTTGACAACCATATTATGGTCTTATATGCACCTGACTACAACCGATTCTCGAGTGTTTGTCCAGCCAAATATGCAAAATATACCCCGATGAGCACCAATGTCCCGATAAGTACCTAGGCAGGTCTTATAAAGAGATATAGTATATCCACCTAGGTAATTCCTGGGGTTTTGCCCTTGGCTTCCAGGCTCTATAGTTTGTTTGAATGGAGATGATCTTGCTATAAAAGAAAGAATGCATAAATGTCCCTAACCGAGGTATCACTATCGTAAAACAAACCGAAAGGAAACGCCAAAACCAGCCTAGAATATGCCAGATCAACAAAAACCCAAAGAACCTCTTTTCTACTCACGAGAGTTCAAGCCATTTGTATAACGAATTGAACAAAAAAAAATCAAACAGGCGGCTCGACTGTCTGCAGCGGAACATAACCCTCATCTCCCCGAATAATCGGCTTGGGCCCTTTACCCGTAACCAGGGACCAAAGTGAAGAGACAGCATTGCCAACACGGCGATGCAGAGAGCGCGGGCTATTCGAAGGCATGATAGCAGGGACCCACCAGCTGGATCTACGGTAATGACCGCGGCTCGACGCACCAGCCGCAGAGATCGCACCCAAGCGTAACTCCTTCTCAAGGTTCTTAACCTCCATCCAAGACGGGCGACGCCAGAACTTCAGCAGAAGACTGCTAACGACGACAGAGATACTTGAAAGTGCCATAGCGCCGCCGGCCGCCATGGGGGGTAGCATGAAGCCAGTGAAGGGAAGGAAAAGTCCCATGGCGAAAGGCAGACCGATGAGATTGTACATGCAGGCCCACATCAAGTTCAACTTGATGCGTGTGAAAACCGAGCGCGAGAGGCACAGACTAGCTGGCACGGAAAGAAGATCATCTGGGCGCATGAGGACAATGTCAGCAGCCTCGACAGCTACGTCTGTGCCGGATGCGAGAGCTATTCCAACGGACGCTGTTGCTAGCGCCGGTGAGTCGTTGATGCCATCGCCGACCATAGCGACACGCTCGCCTTCTGCTTGGAGGTCGGAGATGATTGAGCTTTTCTCTGATGGCGAGATAGAGGCATGGATTGATGCGGTTGGAATGCCGACTGCTGTGGCAATTGATGTGGCTGCTGAGAGAGTGTCACCAGTTACTATAGATGTCGAGATACCCATGCGATGTAGGGCTGCTACTGTCGCTCGGGCTGTGTCTTTCACTGTGTCTCGGAGTGAGATAGTTCCGGCATAGCTGTTATCGATTGCGACGTGGATGCGAGTAATGCCGGATGATGTACTGCCACGTTTCGGGACGTTGACTTCTGGGTCTTCAAAGAGTACTGCAGAATCGGGATCCGCATCGGCGGGTACAGGGACGTCCTTAGACCGGAGAAAGCTGGCATTGCCAACCAAAATCTGGTACCGGGTGCGCTGGCCGCTAGATGTGGGTTCGACGACGGCGGATATACCTTTACCAACGCAATTGTCAAAGTCGCCCATAATACCAGGTAACCCGTCTTCTCCAACATGGCCCGATTCGGTAATTGCGGCCGCGATAATCGCTTTTCCGATTGGGTGTTCACTGCCGGTCTCCGCAAGTCCGACAAGGAGCCACCAGAGCTGACGCGTCCAGTGAGGTTCAATTCGGGTGTGAGCCACGTTCATTCGCCCTGTTGTCAAGGTGCCCGTTTTATCAAAGACGACATGAGTGATTTTTGTGGCAGCTTCAAGAACGGCACCTCCTTTGACGAGGATGCCATGCTCCGCACCAACTCCGGTACCAACCATAACTGCGGTTGGGGTACTCAAACCTAGCGCGCAAGGGCATGCGAAGACAATAACTGAGATACATAGCTTTAGGCAAACCATGACTCGGCCACCGCTGTCTTCCATTTCGAAGATCATAGGTGGATGAGGCAGTACGTGGCTGAGGAACATCCAGCCAAAGAATGTGACCAAACCGAGCGTAATGATAGTAGGGACAAAGTAACCAGCAACTATATCAGCCATACGCTGAATCGGAGCACGGCTGGTCTGCGCGTCCTGTACCAACTTCACAATTTGGCTTAACTGGGTATCTTTGCCAGCTCGAATAACTTTGAAATCGATGGCGTTTGTACCATTCACAGTGCCGGCAACAACTTGGCTGCCTTGTTTCTTGTGGATTGGCAGAGCCTCTCCGCTGATCATACTCTCATCAACATAGCTCTCGCCCCGAATGACCACACCATCCGCAGACACTTTGTCTCCAGGATGGAGGATAACAACATCGCCGACTTGGATAAGCTCGGTGGGAATACACTTGTGATTTACCGTCATGTCCTCGGCCAGCGTAAGTTGCCCAGGCGAGTCAGATGTAGGCTTCGCGACCCAGCGCTCAGCTAGTTTCTCTGCTGCAATAGGGTCTTCGTAAATAGTCGTCATAGATGGAGCCAGACACATAAGTCGAGATAGGGCAGCTGATGTTTGGCCTTTAGCTCGGTTCTCTAACCAACGCCCGAGGGTGATAAACGTAATGAGCATCGTGCTAGTGTCAAAGACGGTGCTTGGGCGCCTATGATCCATGCTGCAAAGTGCTATGGTCATAGTGAAGCAGCTGTAAAAGAAGGCAGCGGATGTGCCTAGCATCACGAGAACATCCATAGTTGGGGACCGGTGCTTAATGGACTTGAAGCTGGTAGCGTAAAATCGTTTGCCGATACCGAACTGCACCGGAATCGTAAGGAGGAGACAAATCAGATCTCCAAGATATAACCCCGGTATCAGTTCGAACTTTCCAAAGTCAAGTCCCGGCAAGTACATCGGGAGGATCATGCTGATGAAGAAGACAGGGACTGCAAAAGAGGCGGCAATGATAAAAGCTCGTTTCCATCCTTGTATTTCCCTCGTTTTTGACAGTGATTGTAGCTGTGCATTGGTATCATCTGAGTCGACGATCAATGCATTGTAACCCGCGGCCTCGATCACTTCCACAACAGACCGAATGCCAATTACTGATGGATCGAAAGCAATAGCGATATGAGAGGTAGCCATTTTGATCGATGCCGAATGGACACCTGGTTGCTGCAATAGATTGTCCTCTAGTGCAGTTGCAGAAGCCCCGTCCCGCAGACCATGCAGACTCAGATTGATTTGCTGTGTCTTTCTTGAGATTGCCGCCTGCGTCTGCGCTTCCGATGACACAATGGACGCGTCGAACCCAGTATCTTCGATCAGTTCTGGAATTTTGCTGGCGGGGAGTATTGTCGAGTCATGCACAACTACCGCTCGCTCAGCTAGAAGACTGATATTGAACTGAATCACTCCATCTACACTGCGCAAAGCATTTTGGACGCTGGATGTGCAAGCGCCGCATGTCATGCCTTCGATTGCGACGGTGGTGACGAGGAATGCGGATTTCTCTTCTGAATCAACCGATTGAGATGGCTCCTTGGAGCCCACCAGGGAAGTGTCCAGCACTCGCGCTCCGAAGCCTCTATCCTCAATGATTTCTGCAATCTGCTCCGGCGTGATGATGTCGGCATTATGTTCCACTACTGCGCGCTCGGAAAGTAGTGATACGTCCACGGAGTTCACACCGGTAACATCATTCAAGCCGCTTTCCACTGCAGATGTGCATGCGCCACATGTCATACCCTCGATCGCAAGATTGGTCACCGAGAGCCGCGGGGCTGCGGAAGAAATAGTGTTGGGAATTTGGAGCTCCTCGGTGGATAGTACTGCCGCATCGAAGCCACAGTCTTCAATCATCTCTGCGATTTTTCCAGGCGCTAACACTGACGGGTCGTGTTGTACAGCGGCCCTGCCCATGATGAGACTAACGGAGACATCATGCACACCGTCTACCTTTTGAAACGCGCCTTCCACTGCAGACGTGCATGCTCCGCAAGTCATTCCATCAATCTTTACTGTCGTGGTGGCCATTGCGGTACGACTGGTCCCGCCGGGGTGTGAATTCGTGGAGGACATCTCGACGGTGAAGCGCCAGGCGAACACGGCGAGGAACGGCGTATTATAGCATATGGAGGGATTTTATGATCGACGAGCTGCCTCCGACGCGATGGCAGAGGGTAATAACGTGATGAGGGACGGATGCTCTCGGATATCGTCAGAACTGACAGATCATTCCCTTGTTGAGCAGATAAAGCGAACTGCAGAAGTTAAAAAGCAATAGCGTTCCCAGAAGGCCACGTCAGTCGGATTTAACCAGAAACCGAATTAAAGGCGAAATCAAGGGCTAAGGGAAAAGGGAAGTGGAATCGCAAGGGTGCCTGGCCTCGGGAGTGCTGTGGGCCCGCCACGCCGTGGAATGCATCAAGCTGCAATCCAATATAAGCGGGGCCAGCTGATTAGATGGTCGGGTTTTTAATTACAAGCGAAGACAGAGATTCCGTCGGCAAGTCATCCCTGGTCTTTCAAGGTTGAATGGTGGTGAGGGGGTTGAAACAGACTAAGCATTACTAAGGACAATGGGTGGCCCTGGGGTTTCGGCGGTTTCAAGACCCTACAGAGATGAACCGGGTTGCACTGCATCCGATTATTGCGCATGATGTTGTGTTTAGGACCCTGTGAATAATACAGCTAGCTGCTGGTCCTCAAGGATATGCTAGGATATAATTGTTTCAAAATACGACAATGTAGAGAAAAATGGAATGAAGGCATAATAAGCCGAACCCTGTAGTTCGCCACTTATGCAGCCTCTCTCCCTCCAAAGTCGAGGATCTACACGAGTAGGACTCCTTGATTTGAACCAAAGAGACTCCTATGTAGGCCAGAGACATATTCTAGAAGATAATAGTACGGTACCTTCTTTAATGATCTCTTAAACTGCCCACGGGTCTTTCGAGGTATCCGTTGTAAGCTACATAAGGTATCTAGGTATACATCCCAGTGGGGAGGGGCCCTGGGATGGTGTACCTTGCGCAAGGTGTGCATTACCGAGGATAATACGAAGTAGAAAATGCAATCTGCGCAAGGCGACTTCTGGTAGACCCCGTCCTTGTCTTTTGTCTCTGGAAAAAAAAAAAAAAAAAAAAGAGGAAGAAAAGAAAAGTGGAACAAAAAACAGTAGGACAATCGAAATGAATCAGATAAGGTATGTTTGCACCGAATGCAAACAAGCATCTCCACCTGGACTGTGTACGACATTTGATGCTTCGATCTCGAACTTAGCTACCTTCTCGCCCAAGATACATCTCTTTCTCTTGCAAGATCTTCCATTTGAAATCATAAACCATTGAGCTCTGCTGTCATAAAACCACAAACGTTCTAATGGACCAAACCCACACACGAGCCTTAGACGCTCTCCAACCATTCATCCATCTGGCTCGCTCCACCAGTGCAAGCTCACCTCGCTTTGTCACAAACTTGATTACAAACGCTACCTCAAGTCCGCAAACCTATGTTTTCGCAGAACTGCTGGAGCTACCGAATGTCCAAGCATTACGGTCACCAGATACACCAACCGAGTTCAAGGGCTATCTAAAGCTACTAGAGATCTTCGCATGGGGAACATGGCAAGAATATGAAGGTAAGAAGATATATCCAGCTCATCTAAACCATTCCGATCCCAAGCCATTCAACTCAGTCCCCCCCGATGAACCAACCTCCCAAAATACCATAACCCAAGCTAACCCAACACCCCGCACCAGCAACCCCCGGGCTCCCCACGCTGAACACCGAACAAACCCTCAAACTCCGCCTCCTCTCTCTCCTCACCCTCTCAACAACAATCAAACCCCTCACCTACAGCGCCCTGATGACCGCCCTCAGCATCCCCACAAAAGCCGAGCTCGAATCCCTCGTGACAACAGCCATCTACGCCTCCCTGATCACAGCCCGCCTCTCACCAGCATCCAACCCCCCTCCGTTAACGTGACAGCCGTAGCTCCCCTCCGCGACGTCCAGCCCCAGTCCCTACCCAATATGATCGCCAGCCTGACCGAGTGGGAGTCGCGCTGCAGCGATGTCGCCTCCGATCTGGAGGCAGAGATTGCGCGCATCAAGAGCAATGCCGCGAAGAACGCTGCGCGCGAGCAGGCGCACAATGAGGCTGTCGCGGATGCTCTGAGCAAAAAGGCTAGTGCGGGGGCGAAGAAGAATACTCGACGCGGTGGTCGGCTTGGCTCCGGGATTGGCGGCAGTAAGAGGGACGCGAATGATATTGATCAGGATGATGGGTTCTTTGACCATGATGGCGAAGGATCCCGCATGGAAATTGATGAGGGCCCCGGCGCTCGCGCGGGAAATAGTCGGCAACCGAAGCGGGTGTTGGGGCGGAAATCCTGAAACGTGGGCTTGATGATCATTTCCTATGGCAAGGATACAATTTGTTGCTCGGAGTAACTGGCTTCAACGGCCCCGCTAGCGGTTCGGACTTTATGATACGAAATGACTTGATTATGGCCCGACTTCTCCTTGTATGGACGGTATTTCATGGAAATTGAACAGCAGCAAGTTGCATTCGTAAAGCCCTAATGGCGACACTCATTATTGAAAACGTAGATACAGTACAAATTTTGAAAGTCAAAAGGGGTATTGGTAGAAGAGAAGAAAAATCACAGCAAAGGGGAAAAAGAACAACAATAAATATGGACATGACAAAGTAAATGTGGCCGCTAATAAGCGGGTAAGCAGGATGGATAGAGACCATAGTCTCTTCTGTATAGCCCTGAGGAAAATTGGCCAAGGACTTCAGTCCTAGTTTCAAGATTTTCTGTCACACGACTAGAACCTGGCTGTTTCAGAAACCACAGGGATAACGCCTCGGCCAAGTCAACCTTGGAAATCAATTTTAGGCATGGTGGCAATGATTGACGAAGTTGACGGGAGCGATTAATTTTGGGATGTGCGAATTAGGTGGACACTTAATGTGACGAAACGCTCACATCATGGTACCGGGGACGAAAATGAATAAGATGCTTAACGCTGCTGCTGTCACGAAGGCGATTGTTGCTGTAACGACGGCGCGCTTGTTCAGTAGCTTTCGGACATATGGCTCGCGAATAGGGGCCCAGTTCATAAATGTATATTCACTGTAGCCCAGGAACGCCATGACGGGGTCGATCTTGTACTGGTAAGAAATGATGAAGTATGCAGCGACAGCAAAGGGAAGGATAACCTGTGTCAAGTTTAGCGCCATTGTTCGGCCATTCTTGGATCGAACCAATCAATAACATACCCAACAGCGAATGCTCCGAGGCTTGTCTCGCAGGACAACGTAGAAAGCCGCCCAGAAGGCTCCACCGAAACTGATCAGAGCAAAAGCCAAGCGCAATATTGTACTCAAGGGAACCATGTTTCCAAGAGCTTTTGCCTGCAAAAATCCTGGGAATGCATCACGCTCCATGGCTTGGAACACATAGTCCTTAGCGGGGTCGAACACTTCGGGGTCATCTCGGCCATCGTCTTCAACTAGATTGATAATTGTCGAAACCATTGATTCTGGTAGCATGATCTCTCGCTCGGAGCCAGGGAGCAGATATGTGTACAGAATCTTCTCGGCGCTGGCGCGAATGTCATTGCGATCCACGGTGTGTCCAGGGGAGTTTGAGTCGTTACGCCTGGAATCCGGGGTATCACGACCATCTTCCGGCGAAGGAACTCGATGTGCTGATTCATTTGATGATCCCAAACTATTTTGCCGGGAAGGTGATGTGGTGTGGCCATCGGAGCGTAGGAATGCCGACAGGCGGTGGTCGGCGTCCCTGTCTTTCTCATTTTCCTGGAATTCGCGCCGTAGACGCGAAGGCCCAGCTTCTGTTAGTGGAATATCACCGAGGTTCTCTAGATTATCTAGCATGGCAGACGATCGGTTGTGATCGATCGCTTCTAGATCGGGAGTCGCGATCAGGACAGAACGACGTAGTTCACGGACATAGTGTCGGCACAATAACATATGTTGAGATACATCAAGCCTAGGAGAATAGTTAATACCAGTCTGTATCATTCAACAGGGGCCTGCACTTACCAGAAGTCCAGATAGTCCACGGAACGCTGCTGATCGCGCATGTAAATGTAGAACGAAAACAGGTCGACCGGGGCGAGAGTTCGGCGGCTCAGAACCTCAAAGAGGGTCGGTAGGCGGTTACGCGACTCCGCATCGACGAAGTCGTGAGACATATTGGCAGTGTGTCGAAGGTTGACAACGGTGAAATAACCAGCACCGAAAAGTCAAAACAAAGGCGGGGAGCAAAAGGGGGGGAAGGGAGATGAAGGTCACGTCGAAAAGTGACGAATATCAACACACCCCAACAAATGCTAGTAAACAATATGGACGCGACTAGAAACGAGAAAGAATTGGGAGAGAAATGAGGGGTCGTGGAGAAGAATTGATATCCACGCGAGATCGAATAATTGGGAAGTGGTGGATATTGAACCCCCTGAGAGTGATAGCACAAACAGATGAACGATTGCTCAGCAACTACAAAAAAAAAGAAACGAAAGGGCTTGAACGATACAAGCCCACTAACGAAACGAAAGACCGAGGTAAGGGTGAAGTAGTGAGGCTATTCCAGCCATCCACATTCTTCGAACCAACACGAAGTCGTAACAACAATGATCCGAGATTAAGGTCCACTCGTCAGGGGGAGGAATTAACCTCGACGTTTAGGTTATTGCATCATACATCATCATCCATGCTCTTCGTTACAGGGCCGGAGAACAACTACTCCGAACTCCTCTATACGGAGTACTCCTGTCCTGACGGAGCGAATGATCAAGCCATTCGACGCATCAAAAGGTACCCAGAGCTTGACAGACGCCAGCCCCACAAGCCATACCCAAGCACTCCGTCTAAAAATATGATTGGTGTAAGGAGCGATCAACGGATCGATCTATCCATGGGATTGATCTAGACGATCTAGCCCCTGAAGTGTACCTGACTATCCCGATGTTCCCGACCAATTTCATAGATCGCGCACGCCATTAGAAATCAATGCAGACTTTCCCAATATGTTGCCCACTGGCGAGATAACTGTACGCCTCAATGACCTGCTCGCAGCCAAACTCAAAAGTCTTCTCCACAGGCAATTTGAGATTCTTCGAACCAATGAACCTCACGACTTCCTCCAATTGCTGCTTCGAGCCATTCAAGATACCGCGTACAGTCGCACCTTTCCACAAAGCAAGGGTCACCACATCAGGCATTGTGTTATGCACTCCCGGGGAAAGACAGTCCATGATAGAAATCACTCCGCCATACGCCAGAGCTCTGAATGAGTGCTGGATAGTTGCGGAGCCCCCGATCTCGAAAATATGATCCACTCCCTGGCCGGCGGTGAGCTTCAGTACCTCAGCAGCCCAGTCTGGTGTCTCGGTGCAATTGATTGTATGGTCGGGTGCATACGTCATCTCCACATATTGCAGATTTTCTTCAGAAAAGGATGTGATGATCGTCGTGGCTCCAGCGGCTTTGGCTATGATAAGGCCTGTGATACTCATGCAACCAGTTCCTAGATGGACATTAGTAACCTCAACTCACCAAGCAGGAGAAACCGAGAAAGAGACTGGGCTTTATTTACCAAGAAACAGGATCGTCTGACCGGGCTTGATTGGCACGGCTCCATGCAAAGCATTCCAAGCTATGACGCCCACGCAGGCCACACTAGCCCATCGCGCATAGGTAAGAGTGGAATACTCCGGGATCTTCACGACAGTATGCGCAGGAACGCAAATGTATTCCCTCATCACACCATCAACCGGGCCACCTAATCCTTGACCCCAAGATTTGAGCGGTCCATACTGCGTTGCTTGGTCATAGCAGATAACCACCCTATCACCTTCAGCAAAACCATAAACACCCTCGCCAACCTTGATAATGTCACCAGCTGCATCGGAACCGGGGATCACTTGAGCCTTCACTTGAAAGGGGTATTTTCCTGTCGCAATGACGATGTCCCTAAGGTTCAAAGCCACACTTCGAATCTTGATGAGAACTTCGTGTTTCCCGGCCGATGGACATGGTTCTCGGAATTCGGTAAGGCTATGCCAGGACGTACGGTCGGTGAGGCGAAGAACCCTTTGCGTCGCCATCTTGAGAAGGGGGGATGGTCAGATCTCAGTTTTTGATTCTTTGGCTTGTGTGTTGCCATAGAGGGGGAAGTGTGAGTTGAACTCGCGACACGTCTCACTATTTACCCCGGAAGACATCGTGGATGCCTCACCAACTATGGTTGTGATCAAACATCGCCGTTACTGAACAAGCACACCATAAGACCAAACAACGCCACGAGTGCTTGGCTTTGCATTTTGACGCCAACAGAAACCCATAGGGAATATGATCACGAGCATGTAGAGCGCATGGCAGACCCTAAACTAAACTCAAGATACTTCTCTACATACTAAGTTTTATATCGTGAACGTCCAGGAAGTCCGAGAAGAGAATTCATTCATAAACTGGCATTAATTCATAAGCCAGTGAAAACTGTGTGCCATAGTAATCTATCAACAGGGTATTGCCCATCAAAGTCCAATGCCCTCAACGCCGTTCCATAAAAACGCCCTCGCTGCAGTAAAAGTATGTTGCCAGATCAATGATTATCGGCAAGATGCTAGATGACATAGTCAGTATGTGTGCGGTGAAAAAGATCAAGGTTGTAAATACGTACCGACCACTCTGGAATATTCCGGATCTGCTGCCACATGAACTTCTCGAGCTTGTTGGCGAGCTTAGCGTAGGATGTGGTCTCGCTATTGTATTTTCGGCAATTGTCGAAAATCAGCATGGCGTCCTTGATGAAATCCTGTGGTGTTGGATACAAGTCCTTCTCATGCTTTTCCTCCATGGTCGACAGATCCATAGGCTCCAGAATCACCTCGTAGTAGTCTGGAACCTCGTCGCGGTTAACAGGCTGAGCAAATGGCCAGCCTGCACTGTGATTCCGCATATCATTCAACAGATGCAACAGTTGATTGTAATTAGGTCCATGACGAGGCTGGCGAGCCATCTCATCCATATCAGGCGACCATCCGGATTCCTTGATTACGGGAATGCTAAGAGGATCGAGCGCATAGACCCCGTTCTTCCATTCCTTCGGAGGGGGTGGACGATATGCGAGCGACTAAAAGCGCGGATCTTCGCTTGTACCGACTCCTTCTGTTTGGCGAGCATGCGACCCATCTCTAAGTAGCGGATCTTGGGGAGCATGGTGCACTGCATGAGCGTGCCACCCTCGTAGTCCTTGATGTAGCCCATCCAGATCGATTTGTCAAGGGTGATCTGCTTGGTGAAGCCTTGTTTCTGAAAGTATCCAATGGCGTAGTTATCGGCATAGGTAAGGAAATGCATGATGGGGGAAGTGGCTTTGACGTAGTCCTAATGGTCAATTAAGTCAGGTGTGTGTCCAGGGCAAACCACAGAATTGTAAACATACCTTGAGGTGGGACATCAGGTGCGCACCATATCCTTTGACTTGTTGATCGGAGGAGATAGCACAGAAGACAATTTCGGCGAACTTTCGAGTATTGAACGGACGATAGGTGATTCCTCTGTAGATGATCAGTATTCAAATCTTCTCAATTTCGGCAAGCTTGAGTCCGCTACTTACCCTACAACCTCCAGTGGGTGCTTCACAATTGCCATGGACAGATGCGATCGATCGTAAACAAGACGCGCGATATAGTCCTTGGGCATTTTCGGGAGTTGCTTCTGGAAGATGCACTTCAGGCCCGTCAGGACGATAAAGCTATCGTGGGAACCATCGTTGTTGACGACGCGGAACTCGATGTCACCGCGGCGTTCCTCGAGCACAGCGGGCTGAGTTTCGTCAGTCATGGTGTCTCAGGGACTTGGAGACATGGCAAGATGTGGTGTGGGTTGGGAAGTACCTTCTCAGGAAATGGGACAATGCGGAGAGGCGACTTATCGAGAGGGCCATCTTCCTGTGCGGTATGAATGTTAGAGTGAACGCGAAGCAGTTTAACAGTCGGTCGCTCTTACCTCTTTCTCAGGTGAATCTGTGCGTGCCTTCTTGCTGGCCTGGTGCCCGGATTCCGGGGAAGCTATCTCCTCAGAGGCTTTGCGCTTGAAACCTACCGTTGGAATATGTCAGGAAACAGGTCCTTGTTTGAGTGAGAAATAAGACGGTTCTCAAATATCACTTACTTTTCGGTGATTCAATAGCCATGATGTCCTTGACCTTTCAAATTGGCTGGTGTAGTAGCCCACATGATATGGGGGACGGTCGGATAAACAAAGTTCCGAGCTCCGATGGGGCCAGATCAACAATGTCGATCTATAAGTCGCAAGAGCGCAGGACAATCCCTCCTAATGCTATAATCGAAGCTTCTTCCTCCATTGACCTATATCTCTTGTCAATTGATTTTTTAACAAACTACATTCTCCTCATGTCTCTGAACGAAGTCTGGGAGGCAGCCTCTGCAACTCCTTTTATCCCCCTCATTGGCAAGGACAGCCAGTTCACCGTCGGCTTCAACCTGCTCCTTGTCGGTAAGCTTCATGATCTGTCACAGCGTTAAGAAATACCACTCTCTAATCATTTTCAATAGCATTGATCACAAGTATTGTCTTTGGTCTGAGTAAGTTGCCATTCCAGCCTTCATAGTCTGGGCCCGCTCTAACATCCATTAAACAGATCGGTCTTTCCTCGGTATCGCGTCCTTGGGAGTTCCGGCCGCATTGGCATTTGGGTTAGTAATGGTTCGCGTTCCATCTTTTCGACATGCGATGTACTGATTGAGCTTTTTCGGGTAGCTTTGGAGCTGTATTCATGATCTGTGCCGCCGGAGTCTACGTCTAACCAATCACCTCTCCTATCACACCTCCCCTCAGATGTACCATAAGCGTTGGGTTCGGAGAAGCCTGTACTACTAGACCATCCAAAGACATCACACACATCTTCGGGTCCATCATCTTCGTTCTGTGCCAGTATTGCACCTGAGAAGTTGGAGCTAGCAGCCTGCATCACGAAATGTCGCCCCTATTCGCAGGCGTCACTAGCAACGCCCACCATCTCTACACGCTGCTATCCTGCATTGGATTCGCGCACAAGGCCACCGTTCAAATTACCCCGGATGGCATTCGGTTCTCAGTGGAGGAAGGCCGCGTCATCCAAGGACTAGCCTTCCTCGACAAATCTCTTTTCACCAGCTACGCGTTTAACCCATCGCCCGACACCGAACCCGACAATCAAAATGAATCACCCCAGGACAACGACGAATCCCAAAATGAGTTATACCCCCAATTTGTCGTCTCCATCTCCGCCGTCCTCGACACCTTAAAGATCTTCGGCATCAACGAGCTCTCCGAGTCCAACCGAACCCGCGAGACTAGCATTACCCAAACCCATGCCGCCTCGTCAAGCGCATTCAATGCCCCCGCCCTGCTCATGAACCGATCTTGTACCCTGCAATACGCCCGACATGGTGCTCCATTAAGCATCACGATCACCGAAGCCGGCGTGAAGACAACCTGCGAGCTGGTCACCTACGAACCCGACGAAGACGAAGCAGACATCCCTCTCCAGCGCGACGCCATCATCATGAAAATCATCATGCGCTCCGCCTGGCTGCACAATGCCATAGCTGAACTGAACTCCTCAACCCCCACAGTTCTAAAATTGTCCGCCTGTGCCAAGCGAGAACCGTACTTCGCCCTTTCCGGTGCAGGTGGTCCGTTCAGTGAATCCACTGTCGAATTTTCCGTTGATCAGCATAACGAGATCATCGGTGGTGCTGGCCAGGGCGCTGTACAGTCCCAAACGCATAAGGTGCTGGCTGACGATGGCTCTTCCCGCGCTCGCGCAACCAGAGCTAAGCTTGCTCCTACGGTCACGGAGACTTTCCTTGTTTCCCCTCCCTCTTCTATGGGCGATCGTATCCAACAGAGCTATCGTTTTGCGCTGGTTCGCAAGGCTGCAAGAGCTATGTCTGTCGCTAATAAAGTGAGCATTCGCGGGGATCGACAGGGGGTGTTGAGTCTACAGTTCATGGTTGAACTTGATGATAATAACATCCCTGTGGGCAGATCAATTGGTGCTGGCATGAAGGGCCCTAATGGGCCAGTTTGCTTTGTAGACTTCCGATTTGTGCCATTGCTGGACGAGGAGGCCGAGATGGAGATCAATGCAGAAAGGGAATAACCGGGCTAAAATCCATGTGTATACTATACTTGCTTCGAAAACGCATTTCCTCTCAAATCCTCAAAATCAATGGATATTTAAAGATTTACCAAGCAATATTATAATTCAAATCATCTTTAGCATAGATATCTCGCAGAGTAGTATAAAGTATTTTGATTTCAAGGCTAAAGCCACAGCAGTCAACCTTGGAAATTGGCCGGCCTAACAACCAGAGTTGAAAAATAGAAACACAAAAAGAAACCAAATGCATCATGTACATCATCAGAAGTAGACACACTATCAGTATAGAAACCAAGCCACACACCAACCCAAGTCAGATATGCGAATATGTCCAAATAGCCAAACCCAGAGCGCTTCACAAAACGCCAGAGCACAAAAAGAAGTCTAAGAAGCTCATGCATGGTCAGGGTTATAACTAGTTTCGCCTAGCATGCTCTGACCAGCAGCGGTCGCCGGCGTCGGGGTAGCAGGACGGGGCTGCGACGAACTCGGCTCACCCAAACCCGCCTGCACGCGGCCAACCGTAGCAGCCTGCAACCTCCGATCCAAAGCCTTGAGCGCAACGGCACGTCTCCGCTCCGCTTCCTCGCGCTTGGCTGCACCCCTTGCCCCGGCCCCACGACTGTTCAACAGCGTCGGCAACCCGGCCTCGCCTCTAGCCAGAACCTGCTCGTTGCCGGAGGCGATATCGTCCGCGGAGAACGGCTTCAGGATCTTGAATGTGACTAGCAGGGCGTAGACCTGGTCTGCGATGAATGCGATGGGCGGTTGCATCACGTCGGGGAAGAGGCAGGCGAAGGCGAAGGTCTCGCTGGCATCGCCTTTGATGCCTGTGCCGGCGCTCGTTGTGCCTGTTAGGTCGGGCTGGCGCTTATAGAAGCGGAGGTAGGTCCAGCTGGAGAGGATGCCGAGCCAGGCTAGGACTGCGGCGGTGTCGGTGCCGATGACGAGGCCGCTGATGGTGTTTAGGAGGAGAAAGAGGGCGGGGAAATGCTTTACGCGCATTTTGATCATTCCTTTGAAGACTGTGACGGTGTGTTCGGGGACGAGTTGCTTAAAAGCGACTAGGAAGGAGGCTTGGATGGAAACGCCGCCGCAGATTTGGGTGAGGCTGTTTGGGTTACCAGATCATGGTTAGTTTTCGCACGGTCAATTGCTTTGATTTGGAGACCGGGAGTTTTCATACCTTCTGCTTGAAGAGCCTGTAATTCCTCCCCATACAAGGTAGATTGGGATGATGGCTAGGCAGGGGATCATGGCGACGACGGCGATGAACTTGCTGAACTCGCGCGAGCCCCAGGCGCGCTCGAGGTATTTACCGCCATAGAAGATGGTGGCGGCGTTGAGAAGGACGGTGAATATATTTTGTTCGACAAATGTAGCGGTGGCAATTGTCCAAGGGTAGTAATAGAAATAAGACGGAACGAGAGTCAGGTAAGGGACGAGAGGTGATGTGGTCGGAGTACCGCCGGTGGTGTCAATTTGTCGCCATCTGGCAATGTTGTAAAGTAGAGAGAGGGTGAGAAGGCCGACGAGACAAAACCGAGTGGCCGGGGGAATGTTAATTCGGAGCGACATGTTGGAGCTCTCTTGGAGCTCTTTGCAAGACGCTGACCACAGGCCGTCAACAAAGAGATGGGAGAAAGTTGAGGTGGGAAGCTTAGCGTAAGGCGGAGGCACCCATGTTTGGCCCGTCGCTAGATGCTTCAAGAGTAGCACAGCCTACATCATATTTTTAGATACGTTCGTCGCCTTTGTTTTGCATCCTCTCTACATGTAATTTGTCTTACGCCGTACTACTAATACATTAGGTATTTTACCTACATGTAGGTATTGACTTGATTTCTCTATTTCCTCCAGGGAGATGACTCTGTAGGGGTTGAGTATGTAGTTCAACGGAATGACGGACCAGATAGGTCATATCTACATATATTGATGGTTCATGATGAGATATATGCATATATGTACCTGTTCCATATCCCACTCCGCCTGGGGATCGTTAATATCATAGATTATGCACCCATTATTTGGCCGACATCCTCGTAAATATCCTTGGTAACACACCGTGGCCAAAGTACCTCGGTACTGCCCGGGGTATATTACAAGAGAGAGAGGAAGATACAACCTAGCAGACCCTTCAGATATAAGTGAAAGCAGGCTCAATCGAGTGATGTTGTAGTAAAGGAGGCGACAAGTACTCCGTACAGCGTCCAGGGAATGCGCCAATCCAAGTGTCAAGCGGTAACCCGCGGCATCACTAGCCACGATCCACCATCTCGGACTTGCCTGCAGGTTCGGGTGGATGCAGTTCAACGAGGATGTAGGCCATTGATATTGGAGATCCGAAAGGTAAAATCGATCCCTGCAATGAGAGGTCAGGTATAACCCGGTTATTGTGTCACTGTCTCTCCAATACTGAAAGTTCAAAAGTGCTCGTGCTGAAATCCCCCGAGGTGTGGAGAACCACTCCCATCTTTGGGCTGTTCGCGCTTGACAGGGTAGAAGAGCCCTCAAGGAGTTTCAGGAGGCACCAGTGTCTCGGGTTCAGAGTCTCCGGGTTCCCATCGAGATATTCAGTAGAGTAGATGTCGATGAGTCCCTACAGGTAGATCGAAAGCGAAAGAACGATAAATGACGATGGAAGTGTGGAGGACGCCACAGGGAGGATCCAGTGGCTAGTGCTAAACTCTGGACTTCTGCCAAACATTCTGGATCCTTTAATCTCAGATCTTCACTTTCACTTTTGTCTTCCCTCTCTCTCTCCCCTCTCTCTTGGAGCTCTGTCATTTTATTTTGGGCTCTGAACTCTGCGGGACTCACTTCCACCCCTCTTGATCTGGACTCCCCCGGTACATCTTCCTCACACTTGTTCTCCCCCCCCCCAACTTCAGTTCTCCCTTGTCTTGGCTTTCACTTCGATCTTCAAAGTCTCAAAGTCTTAAGTTCCTGGAAGATCCAAGAACACCCCCCCCCCTTTTTTTCTCTTATTTATCCGGAACTTCCTTCCCTTTCCGGCCTCGTGTTCCGTGTTCTCATAGCTTCGTCTCCGCGCATCGAAGCCTCCACTTTGATTTTCGCGTCAAGCAGCTCTTCCCTCTTTGGCATGTTCGCGGCCCTTAGCTGGTCGCACATGTAATCATGGCACAACCCGATCTCACGTCGCATCATGTCAACTATTTAATATGGAGGTAAGTGACATGCGACATGCGCCTATGTTTTGCAGAAACTAATAGTGTTGTTCTCACAGGTACCTCCAAGAAGCAGGTTGGTTTCCCCTTGACTTTAGGCAGTCCCCTGTTTGATCTCTAACCCAATCTAGGCCATGGCGATGCTGCTGTGTCTTTGCAACGCGCATGGTATCCTGACCCGCAGACGCTTCCGTTTGCGCCTTATATTAAAACCCATGCGCTGGTGTCGCTAGTCCAGAAGGGCCTGCAATATCATGAAATGGAGGCCTCATTGGACAAGGTATGTCTAATTTTAACCCATTTTTTTACGCGCCAACGCAAAAAGATCTACTGTCTTTTGTCTGAATTCAAAATATAACTAATCGCACTGCTCAGGAGGGCAATCACATCACCATTTCACCCTCTGATTATTTTTTCGGACCAGTGCCCTTTGAAACTGGATCTGTGAAGAGTCACGATGAGGCTGTCCACATAGACGTAGATTCGCCGGGCCAACTTACGCGCGATCGCCCGGTGAACGGTCACGCCGAGCCTGGAAAGGACCCCCGAAAGGACGAGACTGACACTGATGAGTCCATGGAGGACAAGGCGCAGACTGAAAGTCAGCCAGGGACTCCCGATCACCTTGACGATGATGGTGACATCAGCATGGCCGAGGAGATTCCCGAAATGCCTACCACCCTGGAAAATGGCTACAGCTCTGGCGCCCAGATCGCCCCCGCCAAGCCCATCGATTTGACGCCTGACACCGCCCTTCTGGATGCGGAGAATCACGTGACTAATGCCATATGGCGTCCTCGGGATTCCACTACTGTGGTGGGGGCTGGTGAACTGTTTTGCAGCCTGTGGAAGCTCACGTCATCTGAACCTGTGGAGAAGAAGATCGTTGATCTCAAGAAGGGGAGCACAACTGTCTCAACCGTGGCCTGGGATACCATTGGCGAGAAATTGGCTGTGGCGACTTGTACTGATGATAGAGGAACTATCACCATGTACAACGTCAATGGTGAAGCAGTCGACTTACTGCCAGAGGTGCCGCGGATTATCACTGGCCTACATTGGGCAGACGGCAACTCGCAGCTGGTTGTTGTGGCCTCAAATCAAAACGTCTCAGAACTTGCGCTTTGGGACGACAGTCGACGGCCGGAGGTTTTCCCTCCACCTCAAGTAATTGAAGATCATATTTACGGACTCGCATGGTGTGGGCGCAACCTGGTATTTGCTTCTGGCCATGGGGCTGTTTATCAATGCGAAGTTGACCATAGCATCCGTTTGCTCAAAACATTTTCTTCTGCCAAAGACGATGCGAGTTGGGAGTTTATTCGCTGTGTCCAAACCGACACTCATGCCGTTGCAATCGCAGCGTCTAAATCAAGCGCTGCAATTTGGGTCCCAACCCATGACATTCTTATCCCCAACGCCCACGACGCCAAGATCACGGGCCTCGAGATTCGCCCTCAGTCACATGCCCATCGAATTCATCTTGCCTCCTTCTCAGCGGACGGCAAAGTCAAGATTTGGAGGATTGATCTTGATGTGAAAGATTATACGTGCATACATCAGCTGAGTTTAGATCCATCAAACCCCGTTCTCGCTGGATCCTTCTCCCCTGATGGATACGCCCTCAGCGCAGTCAGCAAGGACCGGCTCTTTATCTGGAACGTCGAACGTGGTGGTGACCCCATGTCCACCTGGACCACAACCACCCCGGAGGTGAAGAAGGAGGAAGCCGACCGCATGACCAATGGACAAAACGGACACCATGGTCAGAATGGTCATACAAATTCAGATCACTTCCGACCTCTTTCTTGGGATGCAGATGGAAAGCGACTTGCCTGCGGCTTCGACAAACAGGTATGCTCCCTGGTTTTCTTGGCCTGTTTTAATTTTCCCATACTGACATGTTCTCACAAGATGGCAATCATTAATTTGCAACGATGACGGAGCGAGTTTGAACAGCGACATAAAACTCATGACTCATGCCCTGCTGGAACTAATCCGACAATTCCCCCTTGAAAAGCTTCCCTTGAAGACATATCACACCTTCATGGATTCTCTGATGTTTTTTTGACTTTTTACCTTCTGTGAACATACATTTTTCTGATTTAGAAAATGCATAATGGCATGCATTGCTTGGGACAGGTTTGGGTAGGCACGGCGAATGACATGGACTGGCGACGGTGGACTTTTCTTTGGCCTTTTTTTTCCTCTTCCCCCCCCCCCATATCAGATGGGCTGTGTGATACCTCAAACTCACTATTATTGTCTGATAATCAAGAAAATACACCATTTTCGAAAGTGGAAAATCTTCGTTTGTTTACATGTAATCCAAGGTGTCTTTATCGATACCGATCTACCCCTTGATACTAGTCCACATTCCGACGCATACAATTGATTTCGGGATATCGTACCTGGGAAATGTGTAGGCCTCTCTCGTCTACAGCTATGCCGAGAGTCCTAATGTTGATATAAAACTCCTGAGCTCTTGTTCAATCTCAAATCCATTGTCAAATAGAGTGCGGGCTGGGCGCCGGACCCGCGGCCGTCGATACCCCCCCACAGTGAATCGTTTTCCCACCGCCAAATCAATCCTTCCTCTACAGTTCTCTGCTCGCCTCGTCGATTCCAGCCACACATTAAAACAATGGCACCTTCCGTAAGTTCGCGCATATTTGGCTAGTGCTTTTCTCTGCTCTGTGATACGCCCAGCGATATTTTACACATGCTCATCCACCATAACTCAGGTCGCTAGTGTCCCGTCCCTCGAGACGGCGCGAGAAGTAATCGCGAAGTCGAGAAACTCAGAATTCCCTCCCAATCTACTCCCTGTCACGGCATCGATCTCTGCCGACCTCTTGACCCCAACATCGGCATATCTGAAGATTGCAGAGAAGTGAGTCATATGGTTCTTTCTAACGTAAGGCGGGGCAAGTAGTATTGGATAATATCACTGACTCGCAGATATAGCTCGCGTTTGTCATTCTTATATGAGAGTGCTGCTACTACAGAGACTATTGGACGATACAGCTTTGTTGGTGCAGGTGGGTGGTCCCGGGAGCTTCGGTCCAATCCTATCGCTTACACATTTCTTTCATGCAGACCCTAGAAAAGTTATAAAGACCGGCGAGGGGCATGGCCCAGCAGCGGATCCCCTCCCATACCTCGAGGAAGAGCTCTCTCAGTTCCGCGTTGCGACAGTCCCTGGATTGGTTCTCCCGCCACTGACAGCCGGAGCTATCGGATATGTTGGATACGACTGTGTTAGATACTTTGAGCCCAAGACGGCGCGGCCGATGAAGGATGTGCTCGGAGTACCCGAATCGTTCTTCATGCTTTTCGATACCATCATCGCATTCGATCATTTCTTCCAGGTCGTTAAGGTCATCACATACGTGCCCATTCCCTCGGCGGACGCCGATATCGAAGCTTCATATCTCCAGGGCCAGACGATCATTCAAAAAACAATTGATACGCTGCTCCAGGAGCGTATACCTCTACCACCCCAGGGTCCGATCATTCAGAACCAGGAGTACACATCCAATATCGGACAAGAAGGATATGAGGGCCATGTCAACCGGCTGAAGCAGCACATCGCCAAGGGCGATATTTTCCAGACCGTGCCATCACAGCGACTATCACGACCCACTTCTCTGCACCCCTACAACCTCTTCCGCCACCTTCGCACTGTCAACCCTTCACCTTATCTGTTCTATATCGACTGCCAAGACTTCCAGCTTGTGGGAGCCAGTCCCGAGCTCCTGGTTAAGGAAGAGCGGGGACGCATCATCAGCCACCCCATCGCCGGTACTGTGAAGCGCGGCAAGACCCCGGAGGAGGATGCTGCTCTGGCCGACGAGCTCCGCAGCAGTCTTAAGGATCGCGCCGAGCACGTCATGCTGGTCGATCTCGCCCGCAACGACGTAAACCGAGTCTGCGACCCCACCACAACACAAGTTGATCGCCTGATGGTCGTGGAAAAATTCTCACACGTGCAGCACCTGGTTTCTCAGGTCTCCGGAGAGTTGCGGCCAGGTATGACCCGCTTCGATGCATTCCGATCCATCTTCCCCGCCGGCACAGTCTCTGGTGCACCTAAGGTGCGCGCCATGCAGCTCATCGCCGAGCTGGAGGGTGAGAAGCGTGGCGTTTACGCTGGTGCCGTTGGATATTTCGGATACGATAGTGCCAATGCCGATGGCTCCGCTCAGATGCCC
The DNA here is from genome assembly GCF_028828445.1 of Penicillium paradoxum. NCBI lineage: Eukaryota > Fungi > Ascomycota > Eurotiomycetes > Eurotiales > Aspergillaceae > Penicillium > Penicillium paradoxum. Next base: position 2,304,742 of record NW_026643184.1, on the reverse strand, counting down.
GGTGCGATGGATACCTGCATTGCGCTGCGCACCATGATGGTCAAGGATGGCGTTGCTTATCTCCAGGCTGGTGGTGGTATTGTCTTCGACTCGGACCCCTATGATGAGTACGTTGAGACGCTGAACAAGCTCGGTGCCAACATTGCTTGCATCAAGGGCGCTGAGGCGAAGTACCTGAGCATGGAAAACTAATATACGTATGACTGGAAGTTGAAATGAGTGTAAGCGCAGGAAAGCTTAGTCTATACCTAGGTATATTGGGTATTTTTTTCAGAAGAGATATTTTTCGGTCCTCAGGTCATTCATATTACGCGGGGTCTTTCGGGGTTTTGATGAACAGCATTCTGCCGAAGCTAACCAGCGCTTTCTCATGTTGGAACTAGCTATGAAATACAGTCGAGAACTTCGCTAAAACAATGCATCATGATTTATGTCCGTATCATCCGTCTCTCAGCTACGGAGTACGGTGTACGGAGTAGATCCTATCCACTTGCCCGTGCAAACATCCTGTCGAAACAACACGTAGATACTGAGATTTGATTGGCTGAAGGCTTGTTTGGGCTGTTTGCTCCCAAGACAAACCTTAAACACTGGCCAATCAGAGCTGCTGAATCCGTTGGGCTGGTTGTTCAGTCTGTCGGTGACGTAACGACCCATGGGCCATAATCAACATGGCGAAGTAGGTATAAAAACTGGACGATTGCCCCATGTTTGCCCTGAACCCTTCTTCAACAACGTTCCCTCATCAGTTTCTTAAATTACACAAATGGCATCTGCAACACGACCAGTCGTCGCTATCGCCGGAGCCACAGGGCATCTGGGCAAGCATGTCACGACAGCTTTCCTTTCCTCCGCCTTCCACGACAAATTCTCTGAAATCATCCTCCTCTCCAGAAAAGAATCTGGTCTATTCGAGCCCAAAGAATTACGAGCCGGCGTCAAAGTCACAACACGACGCTACGACGAAGACAACCTAGAAGAAGCCCTGCGGGGCGTCCAAATCCTCGTCAACACAGTCGGACCCGCCGGCCACGACTTCAAAACCAAGATCGCAGCCGCCCTACCACGAACGGACATCAAAGTGTACTTCCCATCCGAATTCGGCGTCGACCACTACGGCCATGACTTCGCCCACCTCGAGTGGTACGAGAAAAAGAAACACTTGGCAAACGCCCAGCCCGTCGTCACACACTTGAAGATCTGCCGTGTATTCTGCGGTCTCTTCCTAGAAGACAGTATCGGGCCATGGTTCGGTCTGGACACAAATAACGGGAAATACGTCAGCGTGGGACCGCCCCGGTCGCCGATTTCTTTCACCTCGCTGACGGATGTCGGCAAGACGGTCGCTTCGCTGGCGACTCTTCCCGATGAGAAGATTCCTGAGATCGTTCATGTTGGCGGTGATACTCGGTCGATTACAGAGATTGCGGAGATCATGCAGGCTGCCGGTGCTGGGAGCATTGATGTGGCGGAAATTCCGTATGAGGAGTATAAGGCGAAGACTACGGCTAAGGAATCGTGGGATCCGGCTGCTTATTTGCGGTTTTTGATGGGTGATGGGAGTATCAATCATACCGCTTCTGGACTTGGAGTTGATAATGAGCTTGTGAACCCCGGTCAGCGGCTGTGGAAGTGGAAGACTCTGGAGGATTTAGCGAAGGAGACTCAAGGACGGCCTTGGAAAGACACTGTCTGGCCTCCGAAATAGATAGATACATGTATTTAGTGGGCAAGGTATGCCGATAGATACATCAACTATACTGCACAGAGCTGGGCCATGACGGTGGCTGTACCTACACTCATAGAGTTGAGGCACCTTAGGCCGTCCACCACCAAGCTGAAAGATGTACTCCGTAGTGGCCCTTGATGTACCTAGCTCTGATGAAAGGCCCAATCAGCGATTATAAGTCTAGGCAACAACACGAGCTAGTCCAGGCACAAAGCCCTGAGTAGGTGGGGAAGGCTGTGGCGCCTAGTGTAAGGCCTAGGCTGAGTTAGCCCGCACATATCAATCCTCCAAGATCTCGTGTTCAAGTTCGTTAATGGACGTTGCGTTGAAAGATGACGCATTCTCGTTCATATCGTATCATCGATGGGATGGTGGAGGCCATAGCTCTTTGAATCTTGTTTGGCTTGATGCGCTGCGCCTTTCAGGGTTGTTGACTCGACAGCTAAAGCCTCTAGTCTTTCAAGGAAGCTTTATCCTGTCATCCCATACTTCCGACCGAATCTTCATAAGACGTAACATCCCCTCGGACCAAAACAAACATCAGATCTGATCAGGACATCTGGCCATCTCACCATGTCCCTTTCTCCGGAATCCCGAGCCAAAGGTGCAATCTGGGGCGTCTGCGTAGCCGATGCCCTCGGCGGCCCTGTACAATTCATGGACGCCGGAACCTTCGAGCCCATCACAGGCTTAAGATTTGTTGAACCTTTCCACCAACCAGCTGGGTCAGTAACTCTGATATAGCATGGCTGATTATATCCAACCAACAAACTAACTGGCCTGATTAGAGCTTTCTCCGACGATGGATCTATGACTCTGGCTCTTGCATTCTCTTTCTGCGAGTCCGGCATGCAATATAACCATGCGCTGTCAATCCAATACTTCGTCGAGTGGGTCACCGAGGGCCGCTTCAGTACCATCGATTGCGCGTGGGACGTCGGGAACTCGACTAGTTCCTCCTTGGAGATCTGGAAGCGATCTGGCGCAAGCGATGTCGACCTTACCCAAGCGGAAGTCAACCGCAAACTAAACCACGAGAAATTTTCCGGAAACGGGAGCTTGATGAGAATCGTCCCAGTAGGGTTGGCATATTGGCGAGATACCCAACAGGCGAGGGAATTCGCCAGGCAACAGAGCCAGGTCACTCATCCTTCGCTTGCGTGTGTGGAAGCTTGTGAAGCATACACGGAGCTGGTGTGTGGTGTCATGAATGGTATGTGACTTTTCTCATTTGGTGTTTTGGTCAGGATTGTCTCTGATATGTTTTCAGGCCATACGAAGCAGCAGCTCTATGACACGGTTTCTGTTTTCCCATTTACCCACCGCGGTCTGAAGGAGCGTATTACGGGGTATGAATCCATTGAGGACTGGCAAAGACAAGAGCCAGGTGATATGATGAGCAGTGGATGGGTCATTGATACCCTTGAATGTGCCCTGTGGGCATTCTTCAAGTATGACACCTGGAAAGATGGAGCGTTGGCAGTTGTCAATTTGGGTGGTGACTCGGATACTGCAGGTGCTGTCTTTGGTGGCCTCGCGGGCGCGTTCTATGGGTTTGATTCCATACCCAGTGAGTGGGTGGATGGGATGCAGAAGAAGTCTTTCATTGAGGACATTGCGGGTAGATTTTCTGCTGGGATCGCATGAGATTGTTTACGTTGCATAGTATATAAACTTGCACGTCTGGAGGACTATCATACATGTAGGTAGCAACTGTTATAGGACAGCCGAAATGCGACTTGAATCATGCAAACAATCCCCGTTATAAAGAGTCTATTGCACCACCCGAGTCATAGGGCTACTGCTACTGTCGTCCTCTCCAGCAAAGTTGATAGGCAAGCTTTCCTACTACCATCAAAAAGCCCCTTGATTATGCTATGGGCATACCTACATATAGGTCTGCAGCTATGAAAACCGGGTTTAGCTCACTAGTTGCTTCCCCCTGTGTTGTCGCTTATAGTTCATGGCTCATTGGTGCCACCTAGGCCATGATACCTATATCGGCCCAAGGATCGGAAACAATTCCCGGTATCGATTGTCTTGAAACCCAAGATAGATATGTACCTAAGGTATTACCTACATGGATGGACATGGATATATCTGTATCCCGGAAACGGGTCTACTTCAATGGAGCCTGTATAAACAAGTCCGATATGCCCATGTGGACCTGCGATCGTGCCAAGAATGTCATTGGGTTCTAGAAATGTCAAATGACGTAGCGTAGTTTTTTTTTCCAGTGTGAGCTATCACTCGTGAAGGACCCAGTAGGTACTCCGTACGAACCTTATAGTGGTCTTCGGAGTCGACATATAGACTCAGTGCCATCGACTGTTGCCTGACATCCCAAAGGTTCTTACGCGGCCCAAGGTCGCCACATGTGGCGCTATTTCCCTGCAGATCGGGGAATTGGTGATTGCGCAGTAAATATCCTTCGGAGGGTGGGATTTATCGCTCTGAGCTGGACGTAAATGAAAGGGACACAGGGGGAAATTAATATAGGCTAAGCCGGATCTCCGGCCACGAGGGCGTAACGGTAGTATGGATCTGGACACTAGGATGGGATTGTTTACCCGGGAGAGACATGGAAATCCCAGAGTTGGGAGGGAAGTCCCCTGAGTTTCCTGTCAAGACGCAAATCAGAGATCTATGAGGAAGAATCTCCCAAGAGTGTAGATCTCGACTCTGCCAGGTGTATAGTTTGGATGGTCCGTACAAACTGCTTCGTCACTGCCAAGGCCCTTTCTCCCCCCCGTTCTAGCCACAGTCCCCCTCTCTCCCTCTCTTTCACCTTCCAACCTCCATCTGTTGCTTTCATTTGCCAATAGTCTTCCTTTGAGCAATCTAGAGCTCAATCCCCTGATCCCTTCGGACCAGTTTGCCAACCTGTTCTTCCCAGAACGGGAGGTGCATGAGTGACGCGCTCGACAATCGTCTTGGGCCGCGACACGGAGAAAGAGGGCTGTGTGTGCTTGGCAGTCTATCACTCATCAGTTGCGATTATCCTTCAAATCAACTGATCGATTCTTACCCGGCGATTACATTTCAATTTATCTAACCTAATTCTGCGACCGTCGCATCACCAACGCCATGTCTAAAGTCGTGCGGAGTGTGAAGAACGTCACAAAGGGTTATTCCTCAGTGCAGGTCAAGGTTCGAAATGGTATGAGTTGACTCTATATTCTGTCCCTTTCCTGGCCGACCATACAATCCCGGGCGCATCTTGCAGAACCCGTTCTTGCCATTGCCATACTTTGCTTCCCCTGTCTTTCCGGGGGGGTGGTTTGCTGCATTGCGCCCATACACCCCACATCCATCCCGATTAAGATGCTAATCCAGATTTCTAGCCACTAGCAATGATCCCTGGGGCCCTACGGGCACCGACATGTCCGAAATCGCCGCCATGACTTTCGGGAGGTGAGTTTGGTCCGCGACGTACTAGGTTGGCACCGCCGCTGACGCCATTGGCATACAAGTCCGAACGAGTTCTACGAAATCATGGATATGCTTGACAAGCGACTCAACGATAAGGGCAAGAACTGGCGCCACGTCCTCAAGTCACTAAAGGTCTTGGACTACTGTCTCCACGAAGGCTCCGAGTTGGTCGTCACATGGGCCCGGAAAAACGTCTATATTATCAAGACTCTGCGCGAGTTTACATACGTCGATGAGGATGGAAGGGATGTTGGCCAAAACGGTAAGCTATCTGATGAGAACCGGGAGAGTCACACAATTGACAAGTTGGTTTTCTGTAGTCCGGGTGGCCGCAAAGGAATTGACTGCACTGGTGCTGGATGAAGATCGTCTGCGCAGTGAACGATCGGATCGCAAACTCTGGAAGACTCGTGTTAACGGAGTTGAGGAAAGCTACGGAAATCCCGGCGGGGAACCGCCGCGCAGAGAACGACGCCGACGTAACGGAGATGATGACTCCGACACCGAATATCGCCTAGCTATTGAGGCCAGCAAGGCCGAGGCCGAGGAAGAGCGCAGGCGACGGGCCAGGGAGACAGCGGGAACCGAGGATGACGAGGATCTTGCCAAAGCCATCAAGCTTAGCAGAGAGGAGGAGGACCTTCGAAAGCGTGAATTGGAAGAGAGCAACGCCCACTCCCTCTTCGACGACACCCCAGCTCAACCTCAGCCAACCGGGTTTAATCAGGGCTACCAACAACAGGGTGCCGTGGATTGGTTTGGTAACCCCATCAATGCGCAGCAGCCTTTGTCAACTGGCTACCTGAACAACCAGTACGCACAGCCGACGGGGTTCCAGAACCAGCCTACCGGCATGAACAACCCTTACGGCAATGGTTATCCAGCACAGCCGTCGGCCTTCGATCAGAACGCTTACGGCCAGCAGCAAAGCAACTTCTTGCAGCCGCAAGCCGCTCTCCAGCCCCAGCACACGGCATTCAACCCCAACAACCCCTATGGAACGGATGTCTTCTCGCAGCAGCAACAACAGCAGCCACAGGAGAATTACCAGAATGCTGGAAGTAACAACCCATGGGCCGGCAACCAGCAACAGCAGCACTTGCAACCCGCCGATGCACTCAAGCCGATGCCGACAGGATCAAACAACCCCTTCGCTCAGCGTACTCAAACACAGTTCAACAACCCTGCACAAACAGGCCCACCATCACTCAATGCCTTGTCGGAGGATCGTGCAACGAACCAGTTCGCCCAGAATAATGCGCAGTATGGCCAGAGCTCGATGTTTAACCAGCACAATCCCATCGCCAACTTCCAAGTCCCACAGCCACCGAAGAGTACCCCGCCCCAGGACCCCCACCATGCTCGTCTCAATGCCCTTCTCTCGACAGGCGAAGGCCAGGATACCTTCGGCAATGTTGGAGATCTTCGCATCCCCGCACAGCATACTGCACCTGGCACGTTCGTCAACTCTGCTGGTCAGGGTTTGGACCGCCTGCACGCCGCACCAACCGGAAACCCATTCTTCAGCCAGCAATTTACAGGCATGCCGCAACAGACAGGCTATGTGCAGCAGCAGCCTGCTAATAACAATCCTTGGGGAGGTCAGCAGCAACAACAGCGCGGTGGTAGCTTGATTGATCTGTAGTCACTGTTTTCGTGGGGCTCTTCCTGATTCATTCCTCACGCGGATACCATCTATCTCTTTTTACCCTTTTTCCTTTCTATTTCTCGTTCAGTCATTTTGGGGCTTGGTCGTCTGGTTTCTTTTTTTTACCCGGTCTCATTTTTCTTGTTCCCTTTTTTTTCGCCTTTCTCTCCCTATCGCTACTAAATACTCACACCACAATTTTCCTACATCCAAGGTCGGTTTGCTGATGCCAGAAAGGGAACGCTCAAAAATTACGCTTCCTCGCTTTCTCTCCATGTCCTCGACAACCTGCACTCCTTCGATGTCTAACCTGGGTTCTTCATCCTGTCTTATGCTCTCTCCTGCTCCCAAGACATTTTTCTTTTGTTTCTGTCATCGTCTGCTATTAGGATATCCTTCTCATTTCAAACAAGTTTTTTGAGATCTTATCAGACTTTTCCCTACTGCATACCTCTAGTTCACATGTGGTTCACAAGTTTAGTCAAATCGATCAATTCCTTCCTCAGTTGGTACATTATACCTGTCCAGTATGGTTCTCATGGTATCCTGAATCTTATGATTTGCGCAAGATGGGATTTGGACATCTATAAGTACTGTTTCTTTTATATAACTCTTGCATCTGAGATTCTCTTTCCATCTGGCTGATATAAGTCTCACGAAGGATTTCCTCTCTACTTGAGTATCATATCAACTCAAAGAAGCAAGGTGCTAACTCTAGTTCCCACGCCAAATCATAATCCCATAAGGATCACGATCAACCTCACTAACAGAAACCTCCACCTCACCCTGTTCACCATGAAGCTCACTCGCCAAAGCCTCTCCACCAGCCTTCACACCATCCCACTGCCGCTTCACCTCCGCCAGCAACTTCGGCTGCATAACCGAGCGCAGATAACCACGCTCCGAGTTCGTATGCGAAAGAGAAACCACCACAGATCCCCGCTCAGTAGCAGCCAACGCCTCATGGTGACTCATCTCCCCCGTCAGCAGAAGATCAGGCAGCGGGCCATCACCCTTCATGAGCACGCCCGAGCCCGAACCGGGACACATGCCCACCGTGCGGATGGAGATGTCGTTCACGGAAGAGCCCTGCGGGATGGCGATGGGGATACCGCCCGGCAGACCAATGCCGTGGGCGATGTTATCGATGAGCGAGGTGAGGGGTTGTTTTTCGGAGAATGTCACCAGACGGCCCGCGCCGGCGGACTCGAAACCTGCGGGGATTGAGGCTGGTGGGGAGGGGTGGATTGTGCTCTTGGTGTGGGCGGGTCCGGAAGGGGATTGGGCGGGGATGGGGGTTTCGGGGTAGGTTGGGGCGGAGTAGATGTTTGAATTGCAGGGTTGGATGGTGGGTGGGGTTTGGAGGGTGAAGTTGCCTGTTACGACGTCGCAGAGCCAGTCGGCCATGCCGTTGGGGACGGTGTCGACGGCTGTGTGGGGAGAGTAGACGCTGATTCCATGTTGGGCTAGGCGGAGGAGGGAGCGTTGTTGGGTGTCGGCGAAGGTGAGGGATTTGAGGCCGCGGAAGATGATTGGGTCTGGATGGGTGGTTTTGTTAAGGGTTTTGGTCTTGTAGAGGGTTGGTGATTTGTAGTGTTGGAAGGTGGCTTACGGTATGCGACGACGACTGAGTTGCGGTTTTTAATGGCTTCATCGGCAACGGCAGTTGTGAGGTCGATGGTGAGGAGAACCGAGTTTTTGTTTGCCCGGGATTTGTCGAAGGGAGCTTCGAGGAGCACTGCAGTTGGATCGGGTTAGTATATTGTAAAAGCCAATGCAATGATATTGAGGAAAGAATGCTTGCATCCTGTATTGTCCCAGCTCTTGTCTGCCAATGCTTCCGGATACCTGCGTATATAAAGTCAAACAAAGCTCTATCAAATGCGGGGAGCTCTGGGAGGGAGTGGGGTGGAAATTACAGCTTTCTCATCGAGCTCACAACAGCATTAGTGAATGGCGAGCATTCCGAGTACTTTGACGGATCCATGGCAATGGCAGAGTATCGACGCGCAGCAGTACGAAGAAAATTCATAGATAGCTGTCAACCGGTTGAAGCTCGACGAAGAGAAGAAGAGACGGAGCTGCGGGAAAAAAACGAACGAGCCACACACGTGCACGCACCAGCCACAGCGGAGGCGTTGAATTTGTAATAGCCAACTCTGGATAGTTCGCGATAACCTCGGGTTGGGCACTTTATCTTCATCTCCTCTTTCTCTCCCGCTCCCACCACACTTGATGTTCTCCCGCGCCTCCTCCTTGACTGTATTGAGCAGAAGCTGCCGCTATCTCCTCCGCCCGAACAATCACATCCAGCGGGCTCCGTTTTCCCTCACTGCGCGCTCCTACGCCGCCGTCAACGCCGCTATGGCCGATACATCTGGAATCACCGCAGACTCGCTGAAGAACAAGCTGGCTGAGGCGCTGCAGGCACAGCATGTGGAAGTTGAGGATTTATCAGGTATGGAGGCCGTAAATTGAAGAAAGGGAGGATGCTATGACGTCGAAACATTTTCTTTTTTTTTATTTATTGATATGTTGCTGACATTCTGGCTGTTTGGCGTGTTATAGGTGGCTGTGGACAGGCATTCCAGGCTGTGATTGTTTCCCCTCAATTCGAGAGTAAGACTATGCTCGCACGACACCGACTCGTCAACTCCGCGCTCAAGGCCGAGATCGCTGCTATCCATGCTTGGACTCCCAAGTGCTATACCCCCGAGCAGTGGCAGGCGCTGCAGCAGTAATTTATCTCTCCTAGAGGCGGCTTTATGCCAAATCATCCAAATGATGACTTCCTATTAGAAGTAGATTTGGACAAAAGCAAACCCAGACGAAGGTGGGGGGATTTGGAATGAAGAACTAGCCATTGATCTCGAATTGCTTGATTTATTCAACTCTCTGCCGGGCTATTTAATTCTGGCATCGATTTATCAGGCGTTGGCCGGGTTGGAAAGGATGGAATATTTGTACATTAAAATCCTATACTACGAAATACCGTGCAGCAGGGATCAGAAAATAAAGTTTATGCCTTAAGCCACGATACATTTTGCTTCTATTATGTGCAAAGGTACTATAACATTATCTAGAAATGGATTTAACCAAGCACCTTCTCGGCAGCGGAAACTGAGTAATGTTAGCATCGAAAGATGTGCTCGATAAAAAGGGAGACGTACCGTTGAGACCGGTATTGTCAGGCTCGACGAAAGCCTCCTTGACCTTTCCATCCTCGACGAGCAGGACATAGCGCTTGCTGCGGTTGTTGCCGAAGATGGCGGTACTGTCAAAGCTAAGATCGAGCGCTTCGGTGAACTTGCCGGATGGGTCACCCAGGAAGCGAACCTGTCAAAAAAAGCAAACATATCAGCACTGGCATTGTCATATAATCCAGACTGCAGGAAACTACTTACACCGCTCTTGCCCTCGGGGTCCAGGGACTCGGCCCAAGCCTTGGTCCTATATGACAGCTTCGTTAACACATGTGCCAAAAAGGCTCGCCCCCAAATTCCACAGGTATAACTTACACGAAGGGGTCATTAACCGAGATGACAAATGCTTGACCAGCTTCCTTCAGCTTGGGGTGGTTAATGAAGCCGGGGACATGGGTACTGGAGCACGCAGGGCCTGGGATGAGGTCAGCCCCGAGATCGGGGGGGTTTTTTTGGCATCAAGCTAGAGAGCGGGTTTTACTCACTGAAGGCAGCAGGAGTGCCAATGATAACAGCCTTGTTCTTGATCTCCTTAGCCAGATTGACCTTGTTACCGGGGGAGTTCTCGACCAGGACGTCCAGGTCGGGAATGGCGTCGCCCTTCTGCACGAACGCGGGCGCAGTGCTGTGGAAGAGGGAAGCTTGCGCGCGAACGCGGGGGAGGTTGGTAGCGACACGGCGGGCGGCAAACATGGTGGAGAGATTGGGTGATTAGATGGAGGTTGGGTAGGTGTATTCAAGGTACTCCGTAGGTGTGGGAGGATTGGGAAAGCTATGCGGAGAACAAGGGCGGTACATCGTAGGTCCGTGGAGCTCTTTCGTCATGGCCGGGTTCGACATATTTTTAGAATTCGATTCTTCGCCTCATTGTTTACTCCATACCATATTATAAGTTGATCGATTCTGTTCATTTGGCCGTGTTTGATTTCGCATCTCCATCGCACTATTGCAATTGTCATAGGAGTCGTCCCCTCGGTAGGTACCTCCAGTGCAACCTGCGGCGACTATACCGCAGGTACCGCGAAGCAACCTATATGATCTATCACATATCATAGTGCCCTCTCTTAAGGACCAGGCTGTCCAGCCATCTTCGAATCGGATGATATGAAGTTGCATCCCATTCTTCCATAACGCCGTAGATCCCTGCCTTGTCACACGGTGGATCGTCAAACCCCTGGAGGATGCAGTCATCTTCTAGTTCAACGTGAAGTTCGGCGCTAACACCATGTGTTGCAGGAACTGCAGGTCTGCCTAGTGAAAAATGAGGTGGTAGAATGGCATTGTGCGCTTTCATCGTGGCGACTATGTGTCACAGTCGAAAAGTGGGTGGATTCTTGATATCTGGACTACTTGGCTTCTAGACCATGCTGGGGTGCCAACGTACATATACGATGTGGGTTTCTCCGTGAACCACGTTGCAAAGGATTATCAGGAGCGGGTTGGGCGGTTGATGAGGATTTAATGTGCCGAGTTCACTGGGGGGGGGGTCTCGGTAGGCTCTCATTTTTATAGATGCAGGCTAGGCTAAGCTGCAATATCAGTAAGGCAGATTCTCCGATCCCCCAACGCCCGTTTCATATCCAAAGTGGGTACATTGGAGAGGATAGGGAGGTTCATTGGAATACCTGTTCAACCAGATCTCGGCCGCACCTCTTAGGACGTGTTCTCACATACGAAGTCGTTGGTATTCCGGTCTAAGGGTATTCAGTAGGGACTATATAGAGGATAAACAAGATATCCTCCGTATTAACCCATCTCTGAATTAATATCAAAAACGTTTTCAGTGGATCTCCCTCGAGGTCTTTGCCTGATCTGTATTCCATTTGCCTCTTGGGGGTTTCTCTTTTTTTTTTTTCCTGAATCCACTCCACGCTAATCCAGTGTCTCACCATCCTGATGAGTTCATGATTGGGGGGTAATGCATGTCCCCCCCCCCTCCATCTCATGCGCACTGACACGATTCCCGATGACAATGCTGCATCTCGTTATTCGAAGGGCGAATCGCATCTGGGTATGAAGTTGTTCCTCCTTTTTGCCCTCAATACCTGCCCAGTACCTGGGTACCTCGCGAGTGGGAGAGCGTGTGACATACTGGAATTTGGCAAATTTGCCCCTCGTTGGTCCCCTGAAGTCGGGATTCTAGCAACTCCTTGCATAGAGAAATGTCGTGAAGAGTTGGAAATAATAAAAAGAAAAGAATAAAAACAAAACAGGTGAAGCTGGAACAAGGTGCTCTTGTACCAGGCAGTACCTCCACAGTAACTTTGGTACTTGGCTCTACCGCTAAACTGACCGTACCCCCGTTATTATTCCATTTTTTTCCCTCTCCTCCCACCCTCCGAGAAAAGGTCTGGCTTTATCCCTTCAAGCGTTGTCTTTTTTTTTTTCTTGGTTTTGAAGTCTCCCCCGTTTCATTTGCAATCTTTACCTGCGTTGGGACGAGACCAGCCAGCCTGCTTGTTCGACCGGTCGCGACCCGTCTAGCCCAGCATGGACGGTGGCCAGACCTCTTCCAATCCCGCCCCCGCTGGGAACTCCAGCGACTTTGTTAGTGATGATCCTATACCCTTGTTTTTATCATGCTAATCATGAATAGGTACGCAAACTGTACAAGTGAGTCGGCCCATTCAACTTCACCTTTCCCCTGGTGCCTGGCCTTTTAAAGATCTGACATGTTTCCAGAATGCTGGAGGACCCAACCTACGCGTCTATAGTACGCTGGGGTGATGAGGGAGATTCCTTCGTGGTCTTGGAGGTAATGCGCCCATGGCTTGGTGTCGAAATAGCCTTCGATCTCTTTGTGCCTGGCTAACGTGGGAATTCCCGACAGTGTGAGAAATTCACCAAGACCATCCTACCAAAACACTTTAAACACAGCAACTTCGCCAGTTTTGTCCGCCAGCTGAATAAATACGACTTCCACAAGGTTCGACAAAACAACGAGGAAAATGGCCAGTCGCCATACGGCCAGAATGTAGGCATCCGCCCGGTTCGAAAATCAATGCCGTCGAGGGTCTAACACGTATCACACAGGCTTGGGAATTCAAACACCCAGAGTTTCGCGCCAACAGCAAAGAATCACTCGATAATATTCGACGTAAGGCGCCCGCGCCACGGAAACAAACCCAAACCACCGAGGATTCCGTACCCACGCAACAAATCGATCTGCTCAACCAGCAGATTGTCGCCCAACAGCAGCAAATCCAGCATTTATCAGATCGCTATGCCCAGCTTACCGTCGATCATCAGCTCATGTTACAAGAAGTGATGCGAGTGCAAAAGACGGTTTTGAACCACGAGAATGTCATTCACCAGGTCATGACCTACTTGCTTTCGGTGGATGCGCGCCAGCGACGGGATAGCAAGGCTGTGGCTTTCCAGGCACCCGGAACCACCATGAGTCCTTCTCAGGTTGGCGCTGTGGATGACGAACCCTCATCGCCTCTCCAGCAAGCCTCGAAGCTCCTGAATGATATGAACGCCGAACTTCAATTCAATATGAACAGTGTCGACTCGATGAATGATCCCCAAAAGGCCGTCGTCTCGACTCCCACAATGGATCCGAATGCGCGCAATGGTTCCCTCCGTCCCACGACGACTGCACCACCCAACCAAGGCCTAGTTTACCCCAAGATGACCGGTGATTTGGAGCAAGTGGTATATCCCGTGGGCGCTACAAACGGCATCGATCCCATGTATAGCGAGCATATCAACAACGTTCCGTATCCCATGCCCGCCAAGCAGGAGATCGATCCTTCAGATGCCCGTCGGCAATTCCCCGACAACCGGAAGAAGAGTACGAATGTGGACCCTGGCTGGGTGCGCAGCCCTCAAATTCTCTTGGTTGAGGACGATGCCACTTGTCGACAAATTGGCGGCAAATTCCTGTACTCTTTCTCTTGTGTCATTGATACCGCGGTACGTTATTATCCATGCCCCACTGATCAGCACAATTTCGCTAATCGCCCTGATAGTTTGACGGCTTGGAGGCTGTGAACAAAATCCAGGGTGGTTCCAAATACGATCTAATCTTGATGGACATTATTATGCCAAATTTGGACGGAGTATCAGCATGCCATCTCATTCGCCAGTTTGATCGCACGCCTATCATTGCTATGACCTCGAATATTAGAAGCGACGACATTCAGCTTTACTTCCAACATGGTAAGACCAATCCTCTTTGTTCGATCTGGGTTTCCCACTAACATATCTCCAGGAATGGATGACGTTCTCCCCAAACCCTTCACTCGCAAGAGTCTTCTTGATATGCTGGAGAGACACCTGGACCATCTCAAGATTTCGCCACAGAACCCTGGAATGGAGCCGGTACCGTCGTCTGCAGCCGCTGTAACTATGGCAGCCGCGGCTCAAAACTCGGCAACCCAGTCGATTAAAGAAGACAGCTCACCAGGCCAATCGCCCGCTGGATCTATGACTAACTGGCAATCCCCCGGCCAATTCCAAAACATGCAGGCCGTTCCATCGAACATGCCGACAGTTCAAGGACCATATGTCACAGCTCAACCGAATGCCTACACTGTTGACCAGAACGGCGTCCAGTATCCAGCACCACCACCTCCAGTAGGAGTTCCCACCGCCGGGGCTCCCGTTCGGCCTCCACATCGCCGCCAGATCTCCGACTTGTCTAGTGCCACTGAAAACCCCAACATGCCCAAACGGCAGCGCATGTACTCGCAACCCCAACCAATGCTTGCCGTGCAAGCTGGTCGACCTGGCTAGAGCAGAATCCCCGGCCATTCTGCCATTCCTTGTTCCTCTCATATATCACCCTTCCGCCTGTCCATTGACTCACGATTCCCACTTGTCTATAACGAGGTACCAAATTCCAAATCGTACATTTTTGCTTGCTCACTCTTCACGCGGGATGCCTCTAAACCCTGCGGTTGACGTTCTGCCTTTTACAGGTTCTGGCGTTGGTGGCTTTGTTCTGTGGGTGGCGAATTTTTTGTGCGACTTTGCACACCGTACGCGTCAGCTATATCCACCGTGGGGTTCATGCCATTTGACCACCGAAGAGATTGGCTTTTCTTTTCCTCAGGTACATATTTACAAAACATACATTTCCATTCCACATTTCTGTGGTGTATAGACCCGTTGGATCCATTAGTACTACGTATTCCACGCTCCTCCACGCTCCACAGGGTCTATTAAATAGGGACTGGTGTAAATGCAGGTGAACCCATCAAGCAACTAAACCAAGAACTATTGTACATACCTGCAACACACCTACATTACATGATCTCCATCCGTAATAAGCCATTTGTCACCTAAACCCCAGCCCGCAATGAACCGCAGGTTCTAGACCGGATTCCAAATATATTAGCTCCCAGCCCTTCGCAGGAGGTCCAGGAGGGCCCAGACCTTGTGGGGAGTTCTGGGCCTTTTTCGCCGTTGAAGCTGCTTATGTATCTTTTTTTTTTGTTTGTCTGGTTTGCATTGTCATGTATCACATCATCGTCCTTGTATGATACGATTCTAGGCACATGGTGGCATCTGGATTGGGGATATCGATGGGAGACTGATTTGCTGGTTGGAATGGATTCTTTGTCGATGGCGCACGGGGCGAAGACGGGAGGGGGCCTCGTTTGATCTGTCTCTCCTGGAGTGTCTTGGGATGAAACATGAATGTGTGTGTTAAGGTACGATCCCGGTGAGTGTGTCTTATCGCTATCCTAGTCAGGGGCTAGCTGGAGAGATTGACGTAGTGGCTGCCTTAGTAGGGCTTGCCGGGCATAGCAAGCGTGGCCTGAAGGGATATGTAGGAGCTGGAGTTATCAAGAGAGTATAGACTGAACTTGGGCATCTCTGTATGTGTCGGTATCTGAGATTAACATAAGTCATTCTAGAGAGGACAAACGAAGCTCGTAGTGGAAAAGGATAATCAGAGTGAGCACGGATGTGAGACTGACTTGGTTCAAATAGCAAATTACTTGTGAAACACGATATTAGCCATCGGATCTTTTTCCTTTCAAAAAGGGACTGAGACTTGATTGAGAAACGAGGTGCACTCTCTTGCAAGCAATGTGAGTATCCAATGGGACTGAGCATCGAACTACGAGATTAGAGCGGACATACGGAGTAGATGTTTATATGCTAAGCCTTGAACCCAATCTTGGAAGCTTCCAAGGAGGATCGAAGCTTATCACTAGGCAACTCGAGGTTTGCCCCCGTCAAGCGAGGTAGATGATATTGCTTATACATCTTTGTATTTTCATTGCACCATGCGTTGTAGTCGACCATACGTGAGGATTCCGATGTGGCTGAGAAACTGCGTACAGATGTTGGATAGGAAGGCCAAGCTGCATAGACAGCCCCCTGTATGCAGACCCGAGGCTTTGAGCCATTCGAGAATTTTAATAGATCACTTGGTGAATGCTTTCTTTCGACTTTGTGGAGGTGCTTCCTGAACGGGATGATCAACTGTAGTTTTGAAACACGTATCCCTAGCTTTGACTTCAGTCCTCTCATCAGAATATTTGATCTGAATGTCGATCTCTGCGAGATCACTCGCAGCAGCTTGGGATGAGGAATATATGAAGATATACAGATTGACGTGATAGGAAAGAGGATTGGTTGCCTTCCAAATTTGGAAGTTTGTTTACCTGCAGAGCTTTGGACACGAGGAAGTTGCAATGGAAATTGCAGAGGAAGGCGCAGAGCTTGTTCGTGCCCTTTTGATGTCCGCCTTATGCAGTGCACAAATATTCATACGCACATGCATGTATCTTACTCTAATGCTATCCAAAGGGGTTGAAAGCAAGCGTGGGGATAATTCAAGAGAAAAATAGGCATTGCAAAAAGCCTTTGATTGAAATTTGATGTAGGTAATCTTGTAGGTCGTCACTCATGATGCTAGAATCCAGGATAAAACCAACCGAGAAAATCAGAAAAGAAAGAATTCCAAATCAGGGAACTAGTGAATCGCTTATGCTTTCTTATCGGCGTCCGGCGCTTGGGATGAATCACCAGTCGGTTCAGTCTCTGTGTTGCTCCCTTGGGGCTCTGTAGAAGTCCCCTCAGTCTTGGCTTCTTCTCCTTCTTTCGGTTTGGTGTCCCCGAGAACAATATCGCCGTCCTTGTCAGTAGTTGATTCCTTCTTTTCCGTTTCCTCTGATCCAGGGGTAGAAGCAACTGCAGCTGGGACATCGGCGGCACCGTCTGTACCGAGGCTCATCTCCACACCTTTTCCGTCTTGCAGGCCCATATCTTCCACGCCGAGTAGGGTTGGACCACGGGCGTGAGGGACCTCATCAGATGGCTCTGGTGATGCGGTAGCAGGCCCATCTCCGCTTTCAGCGGGTACCGCGGTGGCTGTTCCTGATATCTCCTCAGGCTGTGTAGTTAAAGCTTCTCCGGTGCCTGAAATAACATGTTAGTTGGGAAACGACTGGCGGTTCTGCAGTAAGGAAGATACCTTCAATCAACACGTCCGCATCTCCATTTGGATCCTCGCTTTCGAATGACGCATTATTCAACCACGGGATAGGAGTGAGTAATGCACCGCCTAGAGATTCATCACTTCCAAGACCGTGCGCATGGTCCGGAACCATATAAACCCCGCTGCTGTTGCCCGGGTGGACCAGTCCGTTAGACTGTGCGTTTGCAGCAGCAGGTGTCCGGAATGGGAAAATGTCTGCGGAGCTTGTTACCGAAACGACACGATCGACAGCACGTAGATATGCGGGTAAAGTTCTGTAATGCTTAGTCGGGTAGAGTACCAGCTCTGCGAGTCTCTGAATGGTGTGCGGGGGCTTCTCCTGGAAGAAGGAATTAATCGAAGAGCGGATGGCGCTTAGAAGAAATGCAAGCGGAGGTGGGAGCCTGCTGTCCGTGCTCGTGCCAGATGGCTGGGGCTGTGAGTCTGGCACTTGTTCGCTCGACTGGGGAGAGCCAGTTCGCGCCGCCTGGGGTGATGTTAGAAGCTCTGGGGCGGCGTTCTCCTTATTGCTGCTTTCGGATGGGATAGAATTTTCCTGAGAAGATGGGTTGGGGATTGATTGCTGGCCGATGAGCTCGGGGCGCGCTTGAGGCATAGGGAACACATTGTAGACGATCTGTAGCTACTGGTCAGATAGGTCGGTCAGGGGAATCGAAGCATAGCGCACGTATTCTAGTCGCTCCATCAGCGGCACAGCCATGCCGTTCCATCTCTGCCTATATCAACGCGTTAGCGTCAGAAACGTTTGGGAATATTGGCACGCGTTCACGTACAGATCTATGGAGCCGCCATTGGCGGCTGTTTGGAGAGCTTCCTCGTCTGTATACTTGGTATTAGCAATGTTCATTATATCTCAGACTGAGATTACGACAGTGACAGTCAACCTACCCAAAGACATTGTTCAGTCAGCTGTGCATGGAGGAGCAGAGAGAGGGTTGAAGCTGCGACAGGGCGCGGCAGCGAGATCGGTGATTGGCCCGAGCTTATCAATATCAACACGTGACTTCCCCGATTTTTCGGAGTTGAGGGGCACCGTCGAACTCTCTTTTTGCATATTTTGATCAATTGACTCATTTATTTTTTTGATCGATATCATGTGGAACTCGCCCAAAGTTGGAATTCTCGGCGGTGGCCAGCTTGGCCGCATGCTCGTTGAGTCCGCCAACCGATTGAACATCCAGACCAATATCCTGGATGCCGATAACTCGCCCGCCAAGCAAATCAGTGCCCACGACGGCCATGTGACCGGCTCTTTCAAGGAGCCTGATGCTGTTCGCAAGCTGGCTGAGACTTGCGATGTTATTACCGCCGAGATTGAGCACGTCGATACCTACGCTCTCGAGGAAGTTGCCTCGAAGGTACGGGTGGAGCCCAGTTGGCAGGCTATCAGGACAATCCAGAACAAGTTCAACCAGAAGGAGCACCTCCGCAAATATGGAATCCCTATGGCCGAGCACCGGGAGTTGATCAACAACACCCCGGAAGAATTGACACAAGTTGGCGAGCAATTGGGCTACCCCATGATGTTGAAGTCGAAGACTATGGCATATGATGGACGTGGTGAGTCACATGCGATATCGGCGCCGAGATGGTAAACATTCTTACTGACAACATCAAAGGAAACTTCCGTGTCAACTCCAAAGAAGATATCCCTGAAGCCCTTGAGGCTCTCAAGGATCGTCCGCTCTACGCTGAAAAATGGGCGTATTTCAAGATGGTTAGTGCATGCGGTTGAGGCTCACACCTTACCGGGCTTTAACATACTTTATCCACAGGAACTGGCCGTCATGGTGATCAAGACCAAGGACAACGTTCTTTCTTACCCCACCGTTGAGACCGTCCAAGAGGACTCAATATGCAAGCTGGTGTACGCGCCAGCTCGCAACGTCTCCGACGCCATCAACCAGCAAGCGCAAGCTCTCGCCCGCAAAGCCGTCTCCGCCTTCGAAGGCAAGGGCGCTTTCGGCGTGGAGATGTTCCTCCTAGAAGACAACAGCCTCATGCTCTGCGAGCTTGCAAGCCGAATCCACAACTCAGGCCACTGGACAATCGAAGGATGCGCGCTGTCCCAATTCGACAGCCACATCCGCGCGATCCTCGACCTGCCCATCCCACCTAAGAGCCTTGAGCTCCTGCAGCCCTCAATCATGCTCAACATCATCGGCGGCGCAACCCCCGACTCCCACCTCAAGGCCACCGAAGCCGCCCTCTCCATCCCCAACGCCAGCATCCACCTCTACAGCAAGGGCGACGCAAAGCCCGGCCGCAAGATGGGCCACGTCACCGTCACCGCGGCGACAATGCACGAAGCTGAGACCATGATCCAGCCCCTCGTCGACGTCGTCGACAACATGCGCGCCCAACGCTCCGATATCAAGACCAAGGCCGCCAAGTCCGGCCCCTCCAAGCCCGCCCCCTCCGTCGCCGTCATCATGGGCTCCGACAGTGACCTGAAGACCCTCGTTCCAGGCCTCAAGCTGCTGCGTGATTACTTCGGTATCGAGCCCGAGGTCGAGATCACCTCCGCGCACCGCACACCCGACTACATGGCCGAGTATGCAGGCAAGGCTGCCTCGCGCGGCATCAAGGTGATCATCGCTGCCGCCGGTGGCGCCGCCCACCTCCCCGGTATGGCAGCCGCTCACACTGCGCTCCCTGTCATCGGCGTGCCAGTCAAGGGCAGCTCCCTCGACGGCGTCGACAGTCTCTACAGCATTGTGCAAATGCCGCGTGGTATGTTGGATTCCATTTCCTTTTTTTTTTCCGTCGGATCATCCCTTTTACTTCTACACTCCCCTCCCTCCGATTCAACCTCATATTCTAACATGGTTATATAGGCGTCCCTGTCGCCACAGTCGGCATCAACAACAGCATCAACGCTGCCCTCCTCGCCGCGCGCGTGCTCGGCTCATTCGACCCCGCCATCCAGCGCAAGGTGGAGTCCTACGCCGAGGCCGCCCGTGCCGAGAACATGGAGTTGAAGGGTACCAAGCTGCACGAGCTGGGATGGCAGAAGTACTTCGATCAGATGTAGATGCGTAAGTTCTGTAGATGTCTTTCGGGATTAATGTGATGAAAATGGTATATGAAAGCGGACAACAAAAAAGAAAAAGAGAAAATGGAGATTCGATTTTCCCTGGACTTCTTGTATAGTGGGAAGTTCAGTTTTCTTTTGTAATAGATGACAATGAATGAATATTTAAGCTTATTTTGACCTCACGTCTTGTGGGATAAGCTTTTTGGCTTGGGTCCCAACTCAGGCTCCAGGTGTCATGAACTAGGATTTCTGGGAATAATCAACGCAAACAACGGTGGCATTATGTATTATTAGGCTACCGCTAACCAATACTCATACAAAATAGATAAGAAATGTCCGTACTGCACAAGGGGAAATCATAACAAAAGTATCACCAGAAAGTCAAAAAAGAAAAGCACGAGTATCAAAAAGCAGGAACATATGAGAATGACTTTACACAAAAGTCATGCCGATTTTGAACACAGTTATTTGGTTTAAGCAGTGGTGCCGTTGGCGTGGGCGGTAATACCGTTGGTGCCATTAGTGGCACCGTTGGCGGCATGCTTGATGGTATCACCCAAGTTCTGACCTTTGCCATTGACGAAGGCCTTGTCAACCTCATCGGAGAAGCCACGGGCCTGGTATTCCGTGGGCTTATTGCCGTTGGTGGCGCTGGCAGTGCTGGAGGCGGCGGCAGTGGTGACGCCAGAGGCACCCGCAGCGGAAGCAACTCCGGTCTCACCTGCACCGTGGGTACTAGTACCGTGGGGCTTGTTGGTGATGGGGCCCGCGGACGGGATGCCAGTGGACTCGGAAGCGTCGCCGAGGCTGAAGATGGGGGATTCCCAGCGATTGCCCTTGGCGGCCAGCTCGGCGTATTCAGTCGCCTTGCTGGAGACACCACCGGGGAGCTCGACTTCGGGGAAGATGGAATCGTGAAGGGTCATAACCGTCTGGACCTGGGTGTCGCGCTTCACAGCACCCTTGGCCTGTTTGGCCTGGGCCTGGGCGCGAGCCCGGATGGCATCAGCGTAGCGCGAGAAGATTGTGGGGGCATTCTCGGGGTCTTCACGGGCAGCTTCCTGGGCCCGCAAAGCCTCGGTGTGGATGTCCTTAGCGAAGAGGTCGCCCTTCCTGAAGCCCTCGCGGATCTGTCCCTCGACCACCTTTTGCAGAGCAGGCCTAACCACGCGGAACAGCATAGGCTTGAAGGTGTTAAAGAGAAGCTTGTGGCCAGACTTCCTCAACTTGATATCCATATTCTTGATAGTCACATTGACCTTATCCAGCTTGACGAAGTGCTCCTTGTCATTCTTCTGGGCTGTCGAAGCGGCAATCTTGATGCTAAGACCTTCACCACCGAGGAAGATGTCCATGATACCGCGGTCGGTGATGGTGGGGAAACCCTCCTTCTTCTTGATGTAGTAGCTGACATCGCGTAAATCTGCCTGAATACCAGACATGGAAATCATGATCTTGTTGTCACGCTTGTTGGAGATCTTCTTGCGTCCCCAGCGGAAGTAGTTATCGCTGCCGAATTCCACAACATTGGGCATCAGATTGTCACTCTCAATGCACAGATTCTCGACGACAACATCAACCATGGGATCGGCAACCTCAATACGAGGAATTGGAACGTAGCGGACGTTCTCGAAAATCCTGGGAATGATGACATCGCGGAGATCTCTCAAAAGATCCGGCTTGAAGGTGACCTGACCCTCGGCGTCACGGCCCAGATCCTTGAACAGTTTCTGGAACGCCTCAGCGAGGGCCTGGTTCTGGGGGTCCCTCTCGAATTGGTCGGCCAAGAACTTGATCTCCTCGACGATACGGTCAGAGTGGCCACGATAACGCTCACGCAGAAGGTAACGGCCCTTGTCGTAGAGCTCGTTCCATTGGCGGTTGCACTCATCCTCCATGATAAAGCCCTGCTCACGTAGAGATTTTCTATGTCTGGTCAGCGTTGACTTTCGGGTGGAACCTTTGGGAATCACATACCGGATCAAGTTATTGACGCCCTTGAACCAGTTTCGGAGTTCTGGATCACGCTCAGCGTCGCGGTAGATGGTGTTCAGCGAGTCAAAGAAGCTGTCTAGGGAGGTGTTGTTGGCAAAGCGCTCGATAAGAGTGCGCAAGTTATGCTGAACGTCCTGGACACTGTCCGTCTTCAAGACGTCACGGGTAGCGCTTTCGCCCTGCTTGGAGACATCCTTGGTATGTCCAGCATATTGCTCAGCCATGCTTAGCAAGGTCTCAACAGCTTGTTGGTCTGCGTAATAGATTAGAAATTTGCGATATTACTGTATAGATCACGGGTTGACTCACAATCACCATGGCCCTGGATCTCAATGACCATTTTCTTCAGGCGCCAGATAGTCTGTTCACGACGCTCCTTGGGAACCTTCTCAGAGAGGTAGTTCTTGGTCTTGTCGGCATACTCCTTGGTCTTGCTCTTTGATGAGATGGCAGAATCATTCTCGGCGACGGAAGCGGAAGCAATGCTTTCCCTATCCTGAACCAATGTTAGTGAAAGTAATGTTGGGGCGCATGAGATATACATACAGCCTTGTTCTTCTTGAACTTCGACTTCAAATCCTCCTTGGAGATGTTGGGCTTTTCGTGCCACACGTTATCCTCTGCAGGAGTGTCGATCCGTGCAAGATCCTCTTCTGAGGGGCGGACCTGGTTGGCAGCCATTTGGGAAGCATCGGCAGCAATGTCCTTGCCAAGTGTCATAGCATCACTCACTGTAGATTGTTAGGCAGTCTCCCATCATGCGAAAAGACGTGTCACTTACACAATTTCCTGAACTCTCCGTTGGTGATCATGAGTGTTCCTAGGGTCTTCAGGCCATCCACGACCTTGTTCGCATCTTGCTGGCCAATATCCTTGTTTACAGGGAGTTCGGGACGCTGAGCATCACCGGCAGTGATCTTCTGAGCTTGCCAAACAAAGTCCTGAATCAGTTCACCCTCGTTCTTGACCAAAAGCATCTTTTTCGCTGCATCGATGACATTGCGCAGGTCTGCCACAAGGGTCTTTCCGTCCGATGAGAGCTCACTAGGGGGAGATGTGAGGGCCTTGGAATTTAAGGCAGTGTTCAAAGCGATGTCGCATTGCTTGTTCTGTGTGGCGCAAGAGACCTCGTCAGTATAGAGTCGCAAGGCGAAGTAGCAGACGAGTGAAGGAATTGAAGACGAACCGAGGGGAGCTTGCTGTTCTTGAAGGCTGCAGCCGATATAGTTAGCATGACAATGGTCCATTGGGGATGTGAAGTGCGACCTACCATGGTAGATACCAAACAATTGAAGCTTCTGGTTGATATCCTAAGATTGCGCTCTGTCAATGACTGCAGTCGCAATGGGGCGCGCCGTGACACATACCTTCTCCTTCTGCTTGGTATTGGTAGGAACGTTCACAGACATGATGAAGTGATTTGTGTATCAGAGGCCAGTAATGAGAGGATATGAGATAGATAAAGAGATATTATGTATGAACTAAGCAGGGACTGTGTTAGCAATGGTTTGCATCAAGGACAAACAAGGGTGACACACTGAGAATTAACTATCATTGAACCTGTGTAGGCACAAAACAAGGGGTATCACTGGAATGAAGGAAACTATGGTAGATGGAAGAAGTAAAGCCGGAGTAGGGAGAGGGAAGGGATGACGGAATATAAAAGAAAACCGCTATAGCGCCATGATGATGAGACCCAAGAAGCAAGCAGGCAAAGATCCCTACCAGAAGAGGTTACCTTATTTGATCGAGTGTTCTTTACCTACCGAGACAAAAAGCAATCCACTTGCTATGCCCTTGTCCGTGATCGACCTCTGACGTCACTCTGTCGTGGCACCGTTTTGGCCACCGCGAACACGGAAACTCGCTCCCCCAGTCCCGTTTGCATCTTTCCTTTACATCGTACAAGCCTAGAACACTGGACTTGGAATATACCTACGCATAGGGATCGGAATGTGGGAGCTGTCATGGGCAGCGTATCTACTTCTAAAGTGAACTACAACCTAGAAGCTCCATCGACTCCATCGTCTCCATCGGCCCCATTGACCCCCATAAGGCTGGATTCCTCGCTAAACAGCTTCACTAACCACCCCTAAGCCCAACGATCTTCACATTTAATGAGATCGAGGCCTTGGCACACGCGCGCCATCATCATCCATGGTCCACGCGGATGTGGGTCTCTATTATCAGAAGCTGCTCAACCTGACGTCAGTATATCAGTTTCGGATTTAGAGTATATGACACGTTAGAGACGCGTAACTCTCTGACTTGGTTCGAAGCGTACTATTTCGGATGTCGAGGCACGTGAGGTCTTGGAAGCTCAAGCTCCAGTTAAGCTCTCAGCCACTTTCCCAAGAATAGGGGTGTGGCTTGGGGCTGTGCACTCCTTACCGGATTGAGAATAGCGTCTCCATCTTAGCCCACTCTCCTTGATGTTGCGTCTGATCGGAATCCAGTCTGGTTCTGAAGATCAATTATATTCCAAATAATATGCCAGTGGAGGCCTATGGGGACCTGATCGACACACTGCTCCTCGGAGCGCACTCATAACACGTGGGCTTCTCCGCGACGCCAAAAAGGGAAAGTCCTGGGGGATCGTTTCCCCCGACAGCCGCGTCACTACTCCTTACATGAATCAGGCTCTGGAGTCCCTTTTAAATTATTATTTCGATGAAATTGACATTATTTGTACTGCGTGATCTGAGATACCCGCCAACACATCATATGGACCTAGGTACAGGGAGGTAGGTCCATAGCCAAGTTATCCATTTGTCCTCAACTTTGATATCTATCCGGAGGCATAGATTATCGCTATAGCTGACAATTATCCAGAGCATTGCCATGCATGAACAATCATCTAAAGGTGAACCCTACGAAATACTAATTCCTTCCCCAATACCGCCTGCTATCCTCCACAACCTTCCTCTCCCATCCCTCCTCAACCAATGGCCCAATGACCTCTACTCCGCTCTGCCCCGTCTCAAAAACTCGCCGACAAGGCAGATTCAAAGTTAAATTCTCCGGATTCCCGACACCGATAACCTCCTGCAACGTCTCCTCCGACGCAAGATACACCAGTCGGCCGATATGCGCCCAGTAGATGGCTCCGGCGCACATCGCACAAGGCTCCCAGGTCGACACTAGCGTGCATCGCGCTAAGTAGGCCCAGTCATAGTTATCTGCAGCATTGCGGGCGAGCTCGCTCTCGGCATGCCGGACATGCGAGAGGGAGTTGGAGGATAATAGAATCGTTTCGTTATCCGGGGCTAGGAGGATTGCTGCGAAGGGCCGCTTTTTGTGGAGGTCTTGGGCTTGGGATTGGTGGGCCAGGACTGCGTGGGATGCCGCGGAGAGTTGGCGTGGTGTAAGGGGTATTAGGCTTGGGTTGATGGTCATTGCGAGGTCTGGGTCGTATTGTGGGTTTGGAGATGGGGTATAGGTGGGTCAATTGATGGAGATGCAGGAGTGGATTTTTGTGGATTTTGAGGGACGTGCCTTATTATACCGTGCTCGATTTGGTAACTTGAGGTTCGCGGCGGGATCCGACGATGCTAGATAAGGGGTGAGGGGAAGGCAATTTCCCCTCATTCTATTTCTGGCGTTGCATATTCGACTGGTGACATGTCGTATGATGTATGTTGTGCATTATTTATGGAGTAGATATGGGGCTATGTACTCCGTACTTCGTACGAAAATAGTAAAGTACAAGTCATTAGTTACAAGTAGAATCATGAGTCCTTGTTGCATGAACTCGGACTCTGAGCAGTGGAGGGACTCCGTCTGAGCGGGTCGGCGGAAGAACCTTTGGAAGATAGTCGCACACGATGATGAGCACCGTATTCTGGGTTCTCGGTGAACCTCTCGGTATCCAGCTGCGGTGAAGTATCGTGGAAGGAGAGATCCACGAACTCCGACAGGTCGGTCGGAGCTGAGTTGCTGCCACTCATCTCTGTAATGACTACCAATTTTCCTAGAACCGCATACTCCAGCTTGAGCTTGACGCTATATACCATCGCCTTGAGAGTCACATGGATATCGAAGAGGCCCGAGTATTGAAGTCCGATGACAGCTGCATCCATGAGGATCATGATCACGTTCACGATCAGGAGTTGAACCAAGGTCCCCCGGTAGTGTCCTCGTGGACGGAGGTTCAGGAGTCGCACAGCTTCCCAGGAGTAAATCAGAGAGAGAATGATTTCTTGTACGGAGAATCCAACCAACTGTATGCGCTCGAAGATGTTGAACCCGTGGGTGAAGAGAGAAGATTGTTTCGAATGGCTTCCTAGTTCGAGCACGAAGCCGGGTATATGTAAGACTATCGCGTTGATGATGATCATGGTGAGGGTGGCCCGGAGGATTGTCTGGCTATGGCAGACAAGATGTAATCGAGACCAGAGGACCAAAGACTGGCCTGTCACCATTCCCACCCAAGCGACTAGCTCCATCGCCACTGGGAACATATTGGTATATATGTTGAAGATGAGGAGGAGATACCCCAGACCAAAAGGGATTATGCTGAAGGAGGCAATAAGGAGACACCAAAAGTAGCACCCGCCATAGCGTTTGAAAGTGGTAAAGCACAGAACGATCAATTCCAGAGCATTATACCAGGCAATGCTGATGAGACAGGCCGCTACGGTACGCTCCGTGAATGGGTCACGGACGGAGCGACCAGCGAGGCTAAGGTAGCTGCCGGATATGTCGGCACTCGACATGAGAACATTGCCGTGGGAGTCGAGGGAAAGGGGTATTGCTATACAATTATAGGACACACATAGCAAGGTCGATTGATAGGTGTGAATGGAAATGAGAATACGTACAAAAGACGGCCAGAAGCTCTCCACAGAGGATAACCGGGGAAATTATGGGAAAGCCGAGAGAGATACGAGGCAAATGGGCAGGAGGTGGCGGCAAAAGTAAAAGACAGTGGCCATCTCCATATAGTGATATAGACTGATCGCCATTGGCCTGCTTCTCGACGAAAACTGGAGCCGTTGGAGAAGCCCCGAGGGCTCGGAATCGGGCGAATTGCTGATTGGCCACTTGCTCCCTCGAATCTTGGGACGGCGGAAGGTTATTGGTGTCTTTCCGTTCGCGGCGAAGATATGTCAGCGTCAACATAGCACGTACATTTCATTCGATCGACGTTGATTGTATAGCACGTTTCAAATGCGAAGAAAAAGACCTTGTACTCCATGTGGGTAAAGAATCCAGGGACTTAGAATTGAAGTTCCCGGGGTCGCTAGCGATGTGGTAAATGTGGTCTATTTTTGGCCTGAGCTGGTCGGCTATCAGACCGGAGATAGCAGGCCCGAGGTCGGGTTTCCTTGGAATTTATATACTCCACGTTTGCCAAGTCTAAGCACGCAACATCTGTACGTTGGCATGCTAATATATGTTCATGGCTAGCTTTACGAAAAATAAAGCGATCATGCTCACCATCACCGTGATACAAAGCCTAGTCACAATAGCTACCAGGATTCCCAACATTGTAAGTCGGGATTATTCAGCGACTGTATCTTACAAACAAGCATTAGCCATGTTTGGTATGAGGCAATCGGAGGAAAGAAAATTAGATCTGCCTAAAACCTCGAAACACTCGATCCACCGTTGGTGGTACTCAGCATCATAGATAAGATATAGAGGTTGATTCATTACATGTACTCGAATGCCCAGAGCTTATCGCAGTAGCAATGGGGTCGTGGTGAACGAGTGTTATGATTGTGACGTGACGGATTAACTCTATCAGGTTCATCAATCCAGTAGTCCTCTACCGTAGGATTCACACAGCTCTCAAGTTCACAAAGTTTTAACGAACTGGGCGGCGCGTGTTGAAACGGGGGATTGGAAGGTGAACGAGAGTGGGGTCGTAGAGGGATTAGAAAAATATATGCTGGATCGTTGGAAGAAATACCCGCAGACCTCATGCAGGTGCCCAGGTGGTGAGGTTATATGAGTAAGCTTCATATGAGGACCTCAATCTACGAAAGCACAGCAGAAATGTATGGGGAGCTGAGCGCAGAGACTTTCCCCAATTGATTGACGCAAAAAAAGGGATCAATATATGTACTTTAGTTTATTATATATATGTTTTCTTGTTCATCCCACCTTCGGGCCTTTCCACGTTATGCCAGAATTACCCACATCAATATCTCAAGATATTCGTGATTTGTAGTTTCTTCTCATGTGCGATATGATAAAGACCTAATCCTTCCGCTCTATGATGTGAAGCTCGACCATCTGATAAACTCTATCGGGTGGTTCAATTTAGTGACAACATGCCACTATATTGACCAGCTTCCTCGATGGGATCTATCCACTTCAGTCGTCTATCAGTGTAAAGCTCCGCCTGAGGCTTCCGTTCGTTCAAAATCTGATCATCAAATATCCCTGCCCGGACGACTGTGATCTCATCAGGAGCTCCATCAGACTTGATCTTTCGTCCAAAAAGCGGCGTACCTATGACTTTCGTTAGCTACTATTTTCTTCTATTCTACCCAAACCGACCATACTGACCACAGTCAGGACAGAAATAATTTTTAACATCATTCCCACTGTCCGATGTTTTTGCCACTTCTTTTGGATTTCCAGAGATATTCAGCCCTGCAGTTTTGACGACAAAATTGTAGCTATACGGGCTGCCCGTAAGCTTGCGACAATCAAGACAGTGGCATAGTCCCTAGTAGAAACACTTGAGATTAGATTAAGACACTTCGGAGGCTGTGGTTTGCACTGACCGACACCAGAAGCTCGCCCTTATACTCGACTTGAATTGCGCCGCAGAAACAACTGCCAATAGCCATTGTTGATAATAAATTATTCTAGGAATATTTCACGAAGAAGACTCCAAGAAAGATATGACTTCGAATACACCTATGGTTGGCTAACATATGACTAAGCAATTGTAAGCAACCATCCGTGGACGCCCGGGTAGGTGGGTCCTCCCACTATGCTTATGTACCTACCTGGTACCTATTGTACCACAGGTGGTACCTCCTCATACCACCTGGAAGGTACATGTATGTATGTACTCAAGGGCGTCTTGGGGAGGCCCGAGAAGGGTTATATGATATTTGCCTGGTACGTAGTTTGCTGGGTCATCTGCTGGTAGAACAATGTCTTAAAGATATTATTAGTATAAGCCAGAATAATATGGATGTTAGATAACATGCCTCACACCATCTCAATGCGTGAGCCGGCACCGATTTATCTTGCCATGGGTCCTTTTCAACGCGAACTCCATCAACCATGTAAACAGGGGGATCGGTTCGCTGGCGTGGTCCGAGATCGCCAATCTCGTATAGGTGAATGAGGGCTTCGATGTTCACTCTCTGAGCTTGTCCGAATCCGTGTCCAGAACGGCTTGCAGTTGTTTCACTCGCTCTTCGGGTTGCAGGATGTACGGGATGGGACACGCGGGGCTGAACTCGGGAAGCGGATCAGGCATGTTGACAAGCACCGGGTGGATATGGTTGGTGGAATAAGTGAGATATGTGGAGCGCTAGGTGAGGCTCAGTGAGCAAAAAGGGGCGAGGTCTGGGCGCTAAACCGGAAAGGGAACGCCAAGAAGTGGCAGAGGAAATCAGGTGCATTAGGTACATCATACCTTATGATGTACCTAGATACTCCTAGGTACTCCATACATACACCTTATATCATATTCATGCTCGTCATTTACTTATATGTACCTACTTAAGTACATACTTAATTTACGTACATCCATACCTGTCTATATTATGTACATGTACGGAGTATGTAACTTCCTACTTTCTTACATAGTAGTAGCTGAGATACTAATGAAATCTGTGGACCAAACAAGGCTATATAAAGTCTATGATGTCTCATAGTATCCATAGATCAATCCAATCTGTTCATTCTCAATGGGTGCCTGGGAAACGCTCAGCCGGTCTTGCCACTCTAGACCGTACTGCCCTCAGCTGGCTGTTGAGCACATGTTGTTACTTGATTGCGCACAAATACAGAGTGGAGAATATGAGAATATGTGATGATTATTACAATTCGAACTTGGTTGTTGGTCGCACCTGAAGCCCAGCTTTGCGATAGGTTTCATCAACAGCCTCCATCTGCTTGATGCTGTCATCTGCATCCACCCAAACCCCCGACCCCTCACGTCCTTTGACCTTGTTGACAAACTCATCAAGCTGATAACGATATGTAGTCCACCACTCCTGCTCAGCACCAGCTCGCGCGTCACTAACTGGCCATTTGTACGCCTTCTCTTGCTTTGACTCTGTCCACGTCTTCACGACCTGCTCGCCAACACGAATCGCGTGGGTGTCCTCCACATCAATGCGATGGTAGATGCTAGGCGCCATATGGTTCCACATGATCACATTCCGCGTCACGGTATGCACATGTCCTTCCGAGCTATCCAGTACGCGTTCCTCCAATTCAACTTCACACTTCGGCCACCTCATACTCGGAAAGTGTCTCGTCCACGAATCGGGAAGTACCGGCCAACCGCCAGATGCAGCCAGATCAGCAACAAGCATACCCCTAGCGCCATCGGCGGTCTTATAACTCGCCGTCATAGCCTGGTCGATTTGATCAGGCTGTGGCATCCCAGCCAGCGGGGTGGAGAGACCCCGGTATTTTGCCTCAAGCACCACAGCGGGCTCTTGTTTGAAGATTTGCCGTAGACAGTTCATCGTATACGTGCCAAAGTCCATCATTGCGCCGCCGGCAAGATCGAAACGCCACCGGATATCATCTTTCGCTATTATGCCCTTAGCAAGATATTGCTGGACAAAGGCATTTTTCACCCGGCCCGCCGCTGGGTCGGTATGTATGCGCGCAAGGAAAGTCTGCCACGCCGGGTGAAAACGGTAGTGGAAAGCTTCTAGAATAATTGGCGCATTTTCTGCTTTGAGAAGCGGGTGCGTGAATAAGGCGCGTGCCTCTTCGGCATTCGAGCATGAGGGCTTCTCTAGTAGTACATGTTTGCCGGCGCGGATGGAGCGCAGAGCCCATTCGTAGTGAAGTCCATTCGGGAGCGCGATGTAAATCGCGTCGATCGATGGGTCTTGTAGGAGCTCTAGCGTTCTTTCGTGTTAGATCAGTTGCAATCAATCCCCTGTAAAAGGCGTTCACGGGTGGAAATGGGGGCTAGTAAACACCTTCGTATGTGGAATGGACAATGGGGATATTGTGTTGTTTGGCATACGCCTCCGCGCGTGATCGATCTCTGGCTGCGACTGCGGCAACCAAAACCTCGGAGTGCGATTTTGCTGGAACAATCAAGGCATAAGGACTGCAACTGTGTCAGACGTGTTGAGACGACAATATGACGGTTTATAATTACGCGATGTTGGACGCACCGAGGAGGCCGAATCGGATGACATCATCGCGCTTCCTAGCTGATGGTGGGTTGATAAACCCCGCATATATGCGATACAATGCGTCGAGTACCATTGTCAGTTATCTTGAAGTACGTTAGGTCGAGGTCTCCAGGTGCCTGTGTTGGTGTGGTGGTCTACAAAGACAAAAGTGGGATGTCGGGAAATCGACCCATTTATCAGCTGCAATCCACTAGTGGCAAAGGATTCTGCCTCGAAGTAACTGATGTACCCAGAAAATTCATGCTGAGCGCAGCTGAAAATCAATGCGAAGCCATCTTCCAGTCGCACTCTATAAAGCAGTTTAGAGGCGGGTATGTAGATATATAGTCTGTTCGTCCGTCTCCACCCCCATCGTCTTTATACCAACGACCAGAATTTTGTATGGGGTTATTGAACATAATGCATGTCCATTTGCCATGTAGAGCCAGGATATGCAGTTCCAGCTGTTTCATTTCCGTATTCTCCAGGCAACTTGTATACGCTCCTCTTAGACCCCGACACTAGCGCCAAAGCCCCGAGCCTCAGCTCGTATCGCCCGCCGGTGCCTAGAGAACGCCAAGAACTTCCTAAACTATTTAATTCATTCACTTTCCTTGTATTTACTGAGCTGATAAAGCCTAGGAGAGGCACACGATGGCAAAATTCCTCGCACTCCCTGTGGAGCTACTAACCCTGATTACGTCTCAATTAGACTTTGAGTCTCTCAAGGCCCTGAGGCTAACCCACCAGAAACTAGGTGATTATGCCGATAGAGAGTTCTTCCGTATTGTCTCATTGTATGACGAGAAGGAGAGCTGCGAAGCTTTCAAGTCTATTATACCAAACCCACGACTGAAACATAACGTGCGCAAGATCTACCTCAACACTGTGGAGCAGGATTATGTGAGTGAACTATGGCAGCACTAATAGCATCAAATCAATAGCAGTACCATCCATTGCAATAGTTGACCTGTCCTCGAAACAATAGGATTACGACGAGGAAGGAGAAAGCGTACCACCCCGCAAATGGCGAAGGCTGTTGCCGTTGTTATCAGAGCTTCCGAATCTGGAAAGTGTTGTTCTACGCTTTGACAAGAACTGTATTGTCGATCCCCAGTTTGCCGACAAACCACAGACAGAGCTTTATCGTGTGATCACTATGAAATGGCTCTTTGGTGCACTCGTGTCTTTGCAGCACCCATTGGAAGAACTTGCGATCCGGAACCTTCAAAATACGGCTCCGCCCCCTGCGGCTATTGTAGAGCAGATGAAACAAGTCTTGAGTACGCTGGCGTCTTTAAGACTCAATGCGGTGCATGAAAGGGAAGAGTTCGATCCAACAACGGCGATCCATGTGCGTCATATCTCAGTTCTGTTCGAACCAATCTCCTTATGGTCAAATAAGCACCGAGCTAACGATGTCACCGATAGAAAGATGAACCGCATCAGTTCTTTACACATACCCTGGCAACATACTGGCTTAAGCCCGCGATGGGATCACTTCGAAAGCTCTCTTTGTACTCCAGCTTGCCTTGGGGCTTTTATCCACGTGTTGAACTGGAGGGAGTTCACTTCCCTAATTTGACGTCGCTCACTCTTGGCAACTTCACCTTTTTTGAAGACAAGCAACTGGACTGGATTACATCACACTCAACTATCCAGCAGCTCTGTCTTGATGACTGCCCCATCCTGTTTCAGATCACGGTAGAGGACTCGGGACATCAGCTGTCTCTGGATCCATTAACCAGATCAGACAGGCGGAGCAGCACAGGGCCCGACATGCGACCCGTCATGTCCTATACGGAGCCCAACGGGAGGGTCGTCACCTGGCTTAGATGCGACTATCCAAGACGGTGGTATGATTATTTTGTTGCGTTTCAGGAACGTCTTCCGCACCTCTGCCACTTTGGATTTGGGATCAACGAGGGCTGGGATGGATGGGACATGCCATTCGAAAGGGAAATGCACATTAGGCCTGCCTTGAAGAAAACACGGTATATGATTTTCTATGACGGGGTGGAATGTATTCCAACCGATGCAAACGTGCATAGACATATGTCCGTTCCAGACATTCTCCACCCACCAAACTGCGATGATGAAGATCGGGAGGCATTGAAGGCATTGTATAAGAGAATTGGGCAGCAGGTTGACTATGGAAAATTCCAAATCGGCCGCTATACCGTGGAAAACCTGCTAGAGACGCACCAGTCCTAGTGGCATCGAGACCGCCTGCGAAGAAAGTGACAGGCCGCGTTGTATGGGTGTGGTGTGTAGCGACTCCCATCGCGATATGCAAATTGTATGGATATGTTCATGCGAATGATGATACTCTTTCTTGTCTCGCTACCTACTGCATGCACCAAAATTTATTATTATTAAAAGGGTCGTTTCTATCATCGGCTACGCTCCATTGTCTGCAACCTTCCACACCAAGACTATGATCAACGTTTTAACAATCTCCTCTGATTTTCAATGCCTTCCATGAAGAGTCGTGGTCAATACTCTGGCGCTTCACTAGATATCCATCAGAAGCATATTCTCAGGAACAAAACTGACATTTCTTTTTACAATTTGGTAACTACATAGGTTGCGGTATACGCTATTGATCGACTCGGAAATAATATATAAAGAAAGCAAACATTAGATTATATAGTTTTCCTTGATCAGCAAGAGAAATATTGCTGAATCCAGAAGGAAATCTTGAAGATATTATAGACATATGGCGCCTTCACATGTGATATATGCGCCTGAATAATGTATGGAGAAAAAGAAAGGCTCTCAAAACGCTATCCGTCGCTGCATATCAAGAATGACACTCTGACAAGCAATCTGCTTCAATCGGAGTGCTACTGCAACCTGTAAGCACTTTACAGGTTCTCGCCGACGGTGGTGACGATAGCACCAAGAGGGGTGGCGATGGTGGGGAGACCGAGGCCGGCGACAAGGTCAACGACGGAAGGAGACAGCTTAACGAGGAGGTGATTGCCGTCATTGCCGACGATGTGGAGGAGATCCCCAATGGGCTCGGAGATGTCACTGACAAGGTCACCGACGCTAGCGGCCTCAGCGACGATGGAGCCAATGGGGCCGGCAATGGTGGTGAGACCGAGGCCAGCAACGAGGGAGGTGACGGAGGGGGAGAGCTCAATGAGGAGCTCCTTGGCGTTCTGGCCGGTGACGGTCAGGGTGGACTTGACCTTGGGGGCAAGGTCCTGGACAATCTCGCCGCGCTTGAGGTTCTTGCCGGGAGTAGCAACAATGGTACCAACGGGGACACCAACGTTGGGGAGGCCAAGGCCGGAAACGAGGGCTGCGACCTCGGGGGAGAGACGAATGAGGAGAGCACCGACATCAGCGCCGACAACGGTGACGAGGTCATCGACGACGGGGCCGAGGTCAGCGACGAGAGTACCGACGCTGGAGGCAGAGGCGACAATAGAGCCGAGGGGAACACCAAGGTCACCGAGACCGAGGCCGGAGACGAGCGCGGTAACCTCGGGGGAGAGCTCGATGAGCAGGGTGCTGGCGTCAGCGCCGACAACAGTCAGGATGTTGTCGAGCTGGGGTCCGAGGTTCTGGACGATGTGGCCGTCCTGGACATCGGGGACGCTGCTGGCAGAGGGAGTGGAGGGGAGGTCCAGAACCTCGGTAGCGTCACCGAGCTTGGAGAGAACGGGGAGCTCGCTGAGGTCAAGTTCCTTGGTAATATCGCCAATCTTGAGGCCGTCGACGAGGCCGTCAAGGCCGAGGTGGGGGGTGGGAGCAGCGAAAGCAGAGCCGGCCAAAGCGGCGACGGCGGCGAACAAAGAGGCCTTCATTATGAAATTAATGGATGTATATAAGAAGTCGAAGGAGAGATTGTAATGGGTCAAAGAAAGACTGGAGTGAGGAACTTGGGACAAGAAGAAGAGCAGAAAAATGAAGTATTTATATGCCGTGAAGTGACTATGATCTACAAATGCAATCTTGCTCGTCCCTAGCTTCTGCGCAGAACATTTATGACTCGTGGATGGGGTAGCTGAGTCCTAGTTGGCGGGTCAGCTCCATAGTTGTGGTTATCTCACCTGCAAGGGTTTGGATAATGGGGCCTGACAGAGCTATCAAATGGGACTACTTTCCACCTTGGGTCAAGATCCAAGGCCGCTGCGGCGACGCACTCAGCACTCTCAGTACGGCATATGGTGAGCTGTTCCTACTTCGGAGAGTGCTGGGAGCTTAGAAAGACATGGGAAACCCGTTTCAATCCCGGGGCTTGCAGCTGAAGCTTTAGACATATCATTCGATATGGTAGTTCCCATTCCAATTCAAAGCCCTAAAAACAATAATTTCTCAAACTAAACCCTGAAATCCCAAGGATGGATCAATGGGTCTGTACGGAATATGGAGTACGGAGTAGAATTGGAGTCTGTCAATTCGGAGATGACCGGAGATGAGGTTTAGATTAAGATCTACACGCTCATGTTTAGGGCGCGTGGGACCCCGAGGTTTAATCCAAGGTTCCTTAAATTCCTTAAATCGGGCCTTAGCGCGGGCTAGTATAAGCTTATTCTCCAGGGCACCGGCCCCCGAGTAGCTCCGTGGTAACTGGATTCAATCATCAAAGTTGATTCATTTGAGACATGAGGGTTTGTACGTTGGAGCGTCTTGTTCGGATATGTGTTGCAAATATCTGTGGCAGTTAACCCCTTGATTGAGATTTCTGACAACCCCACTTGAGGCAGGGGTTGATCTGTCACATCAGAGCCTTAGGCTCTGCATTATTATTGCCCTACTCCGTACGGAGTACTCCATACTCCGCACCTGTTTTTTTTTTGTCTCGTTCCGATGCCATCCCAACGGAAATTAGTATGGAAACTCTAGAACAAAGGATAATCTACGGACCACCACCCACTCGAGGGAATCAAAGCAACAGTTGAGTTTGTAATTTGGCTTTCTGGTCCAATAGCGTGGAAAAATATCGCCAATCAACCCACGAGTCACCGACATATCTCCACTTTGAACGCCATAACGGATATGGCTTTATTTGTTCTTTGTACTCCGTACGGAGTAGGGATTCCGTGCCCCGTACGGAGTACTAGGGACCCCCTTTCCCTTCTCAGTGCCTGATGATCCCGATCCCGTTCCACTTTGCCTTCCCCCTTGACGCTCCGAATGACCGAAAATCCGGGTTTAATTGGCTGATCCAAATCGATTAGCCGCTAAGGCCGCTAAGATCTACCGGAGGACAGCCGATAGTAAAACGTTATTTGGGCAGATCCGTCCGCTTCAGGGGACTCACCGTCCGCCACTATCGGCAATTGGAAACCCAAGATCGTGTTACCAAAACTCGGATGCCACCTACAACACACATCACCAAAGAGGGGAGTTCTTTGTTTACTCCGTACTCCGTCCTTCTTTCTCAAATATGGGTTTCCGAGAATCCGGCTAGCGTTCGCAAATCCCGAGATCTACTACCGTGCGGATATGATTCGACCTGCCTTCTTTGGCATAGAACATACTCCGTACAGCTGTTGGTGATACCTAGACAAGATGCTAGAGCGCAGAAGTGGGAATACTCGGATCTATTTGACAGCACACACTTACATGATGCATCGAACATTCTCATTACTTATCTATGCGGTCAGAACGAGGGAAGTTCTGTCGATCTTCAGATAGTCTTAGGACGTGTCTCTTTTGTATCCCGTCTCAGACTAGGGTAATCCTTGTGGCCAAGAAGACTATCACCATCTTGATTCTTCTCATCACAGGCCCAGGTCCAGGATCTATTGATCTTTGCGACCTATTGCGGTATTGGTATTGGGTTTTCTTTTTCCAAGTAAAGGAAGAATATACATTATTCCAACTGGATTCAGAGTTCATGGTCCATAGGCTCAATAATCATATTTCTTCCCAAACAGCGGGGAAGATGGTTTGTTTCTTAAATTCGGGCCCATTCTAGCTTCCCATGGTTTACCTTAGATGATTCAAAGTTGTCTTCCTCCAAATCTTTGCAATAGACAATGACGATACCTAGTTTGTTGATGTTGATCCTCTCGCAAACCAATCCACCAGGTGTCGACTTGCACACGTAAGTTCAAAGCCTAGTCCACTCTGTGTCCGCACGAAACATATCCATACTCAACAGAGGGCTTCATGGGGCTATCCACGTGGCCTGGACAGGATAGCTTCATGGACTGAGCGAGACCTAGATTGTTGGGGAGTACGGAGTATAAATTCGCGACACCATCCCCTACGGTGTGCACAGTAATTACTGACTTAGTCGATTGGCTAGTTGCGCGATATTTGAATAGCAAGACAACAATTACATTTTCTAGAAACTCTCTTCTACAAAACTCAAGTGCAAGACCATTAACTGGCGCAGGCCTCTACGAAATAGATGAGGTATACTTGAAATCTGCACTGCGCCACTCTTTAGTATTGCACCGCGAAAGAAATGATCTTTAGTATGTACTTAGTTAGGAAAACTACTTGGCAGCTATATTGATGAATCTATGGATGACCGAGAGAGCTATCTTGTATAGATTAAGACAACCTTGGAAGAAGAGAAGAAGCCTGAATATCTGCCAGATTGTTTTGTTCAAGAGAATAGATTGGGATTTTGGTAGTTGGAGGTTATGGTTGCCTATCACAATGGATCAACCAATCAAATCCTCTGATAGCTCAGCTGGAAGAGCGCAAGACTGTAACTGCTTAAGATCTTCGGATCATCTTGAGGTCCCTGGTTCGATCCCGGGTCAGAGGAATTTTTTGTCTTTTTGCCATTTTGGACGTCATTCTATAGCTTAGCATGTCCCAATACAACAGTCGATGACCTTATGTTGATGACTAGTAGATCACAAAGCAAATATGTCTAGCTGTTTTATACTAAAAGAGATCTTGGTTGTATACCGATTTTACACTGTAGTACGCGATACAAAAGTAGTATTTATACAGCTCATCTTCAACCACTTGAACCAGCGGGAAGTGCGGTGAATCGTGAGAAGTGCGTGGCTCTAACCCTAGATATAAGATCCAGCCAGGTCCTACAAGCGCTATTATAGCTGATCATTGAATGGGCGACAATAGGTATGACCCAGACGAAACAGAGGCTCACGACATGAGTCATGACTGACCAAAAAATACCCATTTAACTACTCGATGCAGCTCGATTATGGATAGGCTAATAGAGCAATACCCTGCCACGCAAGATCAAGTGAGAACAGCCACTAAACTTAATTCTGCTATTAGCCTTTTTAAGCCTAGCTTCACCGTAATACCAATACTATAAGGAGCTAAAGTGAACTGCCAGTCTATACCGGCTTCCTATTTAGGAACAATAAACATCCACTTGTGACTTTTTTGGGGGGCATCTGGGAGATGGCAAAGCCCCTGATGGGATAACAGGGTAGGGAGGCTTATACTGAAGCCTGAGAGTCTAGGGGTGGTAGATTTTGGGTTGAATAATCAGTTCATAATCAGTACAGGATTTGATTCATCATTGTACTCATTTGTAAAATAACAGGATTTATTACTAGCGGCTTATGCAGGTAATCTCATGTTCTCACTTGGGCTTGCGTGGCAGGGTACATGTTACTTAACGCCACGCCAGTGCGCATACAAATATTTCGTTTAAAGGAGTGAAAGCTTGACCACGCCCGGTCGAAAGCCCTCAAACCATTTGTCCCAACGCCTACGTGCCGTAATCCGTTTACCTGGATCGAAATGTGACATGGCACATGCAAGGCTTCTAAAATCATCTTTCATACCATCCCGGAACGCAAGTGGTTCACGCGGGGTCTCCGGGTGAAATCCGTCCCGAGTTGTTTCGAAAACGCGGACCCAAGGATTGCGACCAAGATGCTTCAGGAGCCCATTGAGCCTATCCTCATCTGCAAGATAAGAGATCTGTAGCTTACTTACGGATGCCCCCCGGGGACGGTGCGGACGGGTTGCTGACTACTTGTATGTAACCAGTGATGACAACCTCCCAGGAACCTTCTTGGAACCTGCCCAGATGGTTTCCCAAGGGTTGAAAGGTTATCTGTAGGTACATATAGGTACATGTGATGTAGGTACCTTCTACCTAGCATGCACCCAGGTGCCCAGTCGGATGATCGGCTAACAGGAGGTTATGTATCAGACTATTAAACCAGAAGCAGGAAAACTAACTTGAAATAGCACTTCACGAGTCTCCAGCCGCTTACACAAGCAAATCATATCACAGCCCAATATGGTATCCCGAGTATGCATCGCCGGCCAGCGGCAGCCCCGATAACGGGTCTTGAGCATACATCCCTTGGTTCAACAAATATCCTACCGAGCCATCCATCAGAGTTTTCTCGACCGATGCAGACTCAATCTCGAATTGTTCGAGATGTGCGTGCAGGTCCCACTTCCTGGCACAGAATTTGAGTAAGTCACGGATGTAGGAGAGACAACGAATGGCACGAGCACGGCAATTGAACAAATCCTGTGCAGCAAGTACTGGCGGGTCGGGGGTTCCAGCGGGGACGGACGGGGGTGCTGGAACGGTCGCGCTGATGAGTTGGTCGTAACTGTCGGACAGAACATTGACAAATAATCGACCCACTTGGTGAACGCGCTGGATATCCAGGTAGGTCAGGAAAGGCAGCGCACTGGGATTTTCCAGGACCTGGTGGATTTGGCTGATGTAGTCCATGCATCGGTCGAAAAGGAGAGCCTTGTTGTATCCGTGAAGTGTTGGGTTCCGATGCGAAGGAGATAGCAGAATAATGATAGTATATAATAATTCGAGTCGGTATAAGAGGGAGAAGTGGTTGGGGGTATTCTTGGGGCATTGATCGAACCAGTCCCGTGCTCGCCAGCATAATGTCCAAACGAGGACCAGTGGCTGTGGAGATGGATCGCGCCCATTATAATGCATTTCTTGATAGCCCGCAGATAGGATCTGTCGGATCTTAACGATATGTAAAGCAGGTGCTGGACTGCGTAGGAAGATGTGGCCCTGTTCTATTGGGAATCCTGATGATGTGGTGGTCGATGGCAATGCAACATTCACAGATGCATCGGAGAACGAGAACGTTCTCCGCATAGTAGTACTCAGTCCTCTATGGAAAAGATTAGCAAGGGGATTGATGACTGGAGAAAGCAATAGAAACGGTACCTGTCTAGACAATAGATGCAATGGAACACACGCCGGCGAATATCTAGTCGATCGGCATTGGTCGTAACCTCAGCAGGGGGATCCTGATGCAATCCTAGATCGATCGCAACCTTGACAGCCATTCCGACCAGATGCCAACACCGGAAGCGTGCTGGGTCGACCAGAGAATATTGAGCAAGGAATAGGATCGCTTGGATCCCAGCAATTGATCCGGGACGAAGGACTTCCTCGGCGTATGTCAGGGCCTCTGACACAAGGGCCCATGCCCTTTGGTGGCTTTTATCATTGTTATGGTATGACACTGATGCGGAGGCGATGGCGAGAACCATGCGCAGCATCCAATGGTCGAAAGGTTTGGCGAACCGGCCGCCGGACTGGTACACAGCATCTACCGACGTCCAGAAGCTCGTTTCAACAAAGAACGGCAGCTGGACAAAGACATTATCGAAGTAGTATTGTAGCAACGGGGTGGCTTCATGGCGCGCAGGCAATGAATATGAAGGAGAAGGCGGGGAGGAATCGGCTAGGGCGACTGAGAGAAGGAGGTTGGCGAAGGAAGTGCTCGAGGTGATGCCGTGGAAGTCTCGCGAAGTGGCATTGACCGACCTTTGAAAAAAGGTAAGCGAGGTCACAGGTATTTTTTGGCAGGTACCAACAAGAAACCAAAATCGCCAACTAAATCATCAATATCCGACACCTCCCTGCGGTGGGCAGGGCCCAATGGACCTTCGGCTGAGATTGAGGTGATTGACATCTCCCGGGCGACTCCATCTCCCTCCGCAGACAGGGTAGTTGACCGGTCGCGTAACTGACTGATCTTTTTCTCGAGTTTCTCGCAGTATCCCTCTAATGACGCGACATAACTCCTCTCTTTCCCTTTGGCAAATTCATCGCTCGCGCCAGAGCAGGAGCTGGCCTTGCCGACCCTTTCACAAGCCGAACACGCGGGGAGCTTGCCATCA
This sequence comes from Penicillium paradoxum, assembly GCF_028828445.1. Lineage (NCBI taxonomy): Eukaryota > Fungi > Ascomycota > Eurotiomycetes > Eurotiales > Aspergillaceae > Penicillium > Penicillium paradoxum. The sequence goes on along the minus strand of NW_026643184.1, from coordinate 2,262,815 downwards.
CATTTGATCTTGGCGGTCCGGCATCTTGAGCATGCGGCGACTGGACGACTCACCTTGAGCAGGGGATTATCCAAGAAACTTGTGACAGTGACGGACATGACTGCTCATTATCCTGACAAGTTTTAGCAAGTAATTTGAGGGCCACGGATGGAGAACCCCTGCATCACCCCACCGTGGGCTTGAGCACCGGCCACAGCCCTGGAGTAGACCGAAACGGGCCAAAAGGCGAGATTACTCACATGACCATCCGAAATCGAAGGTGTTAGTCCCCAAAGCTAAGGTACGGAAACAATTGGCGAGTAAGATTGATCGGGTCAGATTACCCATTCACGGAGGACGGAGGACGGAGTATTAAGAGCAAGCGATGAGGAAGCAGAGAGTAGGAAGAGAAGATCCAGGCAGATCGGTGGAACCGCACGGACTGGAGGTCCAAAGCCTTTGAACCGTTACACTTTAAATGGGCCATCTTAAAGGCGATGATCCTCTCTTCTCTCGACTCCGTACCCCCGAGGTATTCTACCCCTGCTAGTTTCATACTTGCACATCCAACGTTATTCAACATTATTCCTTTTCAGCTTTATCCACTTCCCATTTCCCCGTTTCCAAGAGCCCCGTTTCCCAAGTCCTGGAGATCCCAATTTGGACCGAGGCCCCTCTTAAAAGTATTGGTGGCCCCATTCTATTGCAGTTCTTTTGTCTCTCTCTCTCTCTCTTTTTTTTTTGACTCTATTTTTGGGGGGTCTTGAAGAAAATCTTCCTGATACTTGAGCCTCAATATCATGACGACTGCCTCCAAGTTGATCTCCGTTCGTGCGAAGGGACTTGGGTTGTAAATCGCATGTGATCGGACCTTTCTCGACCTTCCCTTTTGTCTCATACCCTTTTGGCCCACCATGACTCTAAGTCCAGATTACCCTCCCATAGGGCTGAGGTCCCCGGAATTACACTCCCTGGAGCCACCGGACGGTCGCATTGCTCACACATTAACGGCTTGCACGAGATGTAGACAGGTATGATGGATATCGCTCCCCACCTCTGATCCCCCCGCCTCGAACTTTTGCCACTCTGTCTCTTGGCATCGATTGGCTTTCGTTTTCCATGTTTTGTCATTTGTCGCTTCTCTTTGCCGTCTCATATTGACCCACCTTGTGTGTAGCGAAAGTCCAGATGCGACCCCGGGATTCCACGGTGTGCGCCGTGCGAGCGAAGCAATGCCAAGTGCGTATACTATGATTCAACTCGAGACTCTACCATCCCCCGAACCTACATCGTGTCCCTCAGAGAGAAGGCTCGAGCCCTGGAAAAAGAGCTGGCCAATGCGGCCAAGGAGATCCAACATGCTGCCGATGCCGAGTTGATGGTACGGGGCGCCGGGCGCATCCGCTTCACGGAGAACGACGAGGCGCGATATCTCGGTCCCTCGAGTGGCATTGCCATGACCCGTTTGGTCATGGAGATGGCCAAGCAGAATACCGATTCAAAAACCATTAAAGATGTGGTCCCCGAGTTCACCGCACAAGAAATCAAAGAGGCGTTTGCACAAGAAGACTCGAAGCCGACATCTAAAGTCTATCCCATGATCAGCTCGATACCGCAAACGAATCTACCCCCACAGGCTCTGACCTATAAATTGATTGATCTCTTTGTGGCCAAAGGTACTCCCACATGGCTGTGCCCAAACTCCCTCCATTATAGCTCATGTGACTGATGCGTTGTGTAGGACAAACACTCCCCATCCTGCACGAGCCAACATTTCGGCAAGAGGTAGATGAGGTCCTCAATGGCTCCACAGATCCATGTCAAAACTTCCAGATCCGGATGGTCATTGCCATCAGTATGCAGAGAATGAGTACAGAGTATGCCGGTCTCGCTGATAGTTATTATCTTGCGGCCTTGCCCTACCTAGAGCCGACGTTGAAACGCATGGACCTCGGGGCCCTTCAATGCCTCGTGCTCATTGCTTCATATTCAATGTTGACCCCAACTCGCACAGCTGCGTACTGGGTGGTGGGAACGGCTGCCAAACTTGCACAAGACTTGGGATTGATCGAAGAGGCCACCGTGATAAAATCACCTTGTGGAAAGCCATTGAATCCCCTGGAGATTGATATGCGCCGGAGGCTATTTTGGATTGTCTCCTCAATGGAGTTCGGACTATCTCATTCTCTGGGCCGATGCAGTAGCTACTCCCTCAGCCATGAGCATATCGATGTAAAGTTCTTTGAACTCGTGGACGACCGGTACATCACCGCTGAAGGGATAACTCCGGGAGCGAAACCTGTCTTAGCAAAGTGCACCGCCGTCCACTTCTTCAAAATGCGACTGCTCCAGTTAGAGCCCAGAAGAGTGCTATACGCGAACAGACGAGAGGTCCCAGTTAACGATCAGGACCCATGGTTTGCTCAAATGTTAGGAAAGATAGACCACTGGATGGCCACCACTCCCAAAAAGGATGATGGCAGTGGCACGAATGTGGCATGGTACGTTGGTAGTTCTATCGGCTGAAAATGCCATTTCACTGACAATATCTCTGACTGCAGGTTCCAAGGGAGACACAACGGGATCATTATTCTCCTGTATCGTCCCTCGCCACAAATTCCCGAGCCAACCGTCCATGCTGCGAAAATCTGTTACGATGCAGCCACCTCTAACATCGCCATGCACAAGGCACAGATGATCTCCGGGTCTGTTGATCTTACATGGATATTTGTACAATCACTTTTTATGGTCTTAAACACTGTCCTTTGGACCCTCTCATATCCTGAAATCCGCAAGGAGCACACCATCGAGGAAGTACAAGGCCATCTGGATACGGCTCTTGAAGTGGTCGTCTTCTCTGCTGAACGTTGGCCTGGTGTTCAATCCGCCTTCCTTCTATACAAGCGTCTTATTGCTGCGTGCTTGAAGGCCTATAGAACGGAAGAATCATTCGTTGTGCACTCACCCTCTAACCATCCGACACCGACCTCCTCACAAGGGATTATGACTCCACCGCCGATGTCCAGTCCGTCAAGCACTACAACTGCCTCATATTACTCCCATAATCACCGTGGTGGGAATCTATCCATTGGCGACACTGCCTCAAACGGTACTTTTTCCAGGGGGCAATCTGCGGATCCTACGTTTGCCCAAGAATCAACACCGCCTGCAGTAGCATCTGGACCGTCAAAACAACTACACATGCCGTCGGTTTCCTCTGCCTCTGACATACAGTCATCGCTCACGACCCAAAATATGGCAACGCATTATACATCCGAAGCCTATATTGGACCGACAGCGCTCTACCCTGACGTGTCAATCGACCCCAACACCCCTTATAACACGATCCCTTCGGTTGTTCCCGGCCTGCAAGGCTGGGATCCCAACTTTTCACTTGCCTCAACCACTGCGGGTCACCTAGCATATGTTGGTGCGACTGTCGACCCCATTAATTGGGCGAACCCCCTTGGAGACCAGTACTCTCAGTTCTTCAATGAGCCGTTCCCGATGCCTTCATGGCGTGAGCGTACCCTCAGTCAACAAGATCAAATCGAGCTTCTGGCCTCCCTCGAACACGATATACCTGATGTGTCTTCTCATCTGGCACATGAATATAATGCTTTCTATCAGTCATGAGGCTGTAATGCAATTGGTTCTCCTTGCTCAGAGATCATTTTGTACTGATCTTCCAGGTGCTTTTCTCCTTTGATTCCTGATATCTACCTGCTATCTTGGCTTGAACTGACTCATCTTCTGACATCTTTCAAATCAAATGTCTTCCTTAATGGTCATGTTACCAACGGGGCTAGAGGTCGCCCATGCCGAGAGAAAATTCTTCTAGACGCCCACCTGACTTTGTTTCTTGCCCCTCCGGGGCAATTAGTCATTCAGTAAAAGAGATACCACTTTTGATTGTTTCAAACTTTGTTATATGCCTTATTCATGATCTCGCAGTTTGGGGGCCATAATAAAGGTAAAGTAGACCCGCAGTCCGCCACCCGGCATCCGTAGAGTGCCGTATAATTTGACCTCCATGCGGTGGTGTACATTGGTGTACGAGGTCAAGGGGCAGTAGCTAGGTACTCCGTATATGTATGTCGTTCAAAAACAAAGAAAAGAAGAGAAGTCGGGGGGAGGGGGAGGCGGGGAAGACAATCATCTCACCAAGCCGCTGCTCATGTCGGTAAATACTAGGCTGGGCGAGACCGGTAAGGTTGAGAAAGGCCCATTTAGGGCGTCAAACCTTGGGAGCAATGTTCTTTGCCACTCAAATTGAATTGTTCAAGCGTTGCTTTGATGAATGATTTGGACCTGAAATTGAGAGATTCCTTTTCATCGCAAATAAATAAAGGAAAGAACAATGAAAGCGTCAATACAAAACATGAATCAAAAGGATGTACAATGCGGGTTCCAAATAAAGTAGTACATCCGGCCAAGACCGGTCACGTGTCTGCCTCAATTCGCCGTCATCCTGGCCGGCTTTGACCACAGGATTGTCTCCATCATTCACCCTCACTCACCACAGCCACCTATCAGCCACCCAATTCTTACCACTCCTTGGATTTAAATTCGGTTCTTTTGGCATGCAGATGATCCAGGCAGCCCGTTGAATGTCCTGCTTGCTTGCTTGAGCGACCGTCGATCGTGAACGGGACCCCCCTCTCCAAGCACTATCAAAGTTTGCGATTCGGATCCAGAGCCGCTCTGGTCAATACCGTTTCTGCATGCTGAACTTTTCCTCGGGCTCTCATGTCTGATCGCATTTACTCCACATCCTTCCAAACAACACCCCCTTCACCTTCCTCGCCCGCGGCCGGCTCTCTGAAAGAGAACCATCGGGTGGCCATCTCTACGGACCACATTCCCCAGACACCGACATCCCCTCCGTTGATGTCGGTTAGCGATCAAAGTCATGCCGACAACTTCACATCCTCGCATACATCACCGAATCAGGCGACGGTCCAACCACCCAACATCTCCTCCCCTCCATCTTCTGCGCCAATGTCTACTCAAGTCTCTCAACAGCCCGCAATGAGCACAACAAATTCCTTCCCCACACCTGCCAGCAGCGTCAGCGAGCATCCTGCGAATGCGACTTCGGCGGAGGATATGGATCTTGAAGGAAAATCCTTCAATATGGAGACCCAGGACTCGGCAAAAAACTCGGGAGTAGGTCCCGCTCAGCAATCAACACAACACAGACCGACCGACCACGATCGGCAGTCTTCCCAAACAGACAACACTGACGGTTTTGCCACCGGGCAGGCCCAGAACTCGGCAGACCACGATGCTATGGATGTGGATACAAAGCCTCTCCGCCGCCCAGACGTCACTTTCAGTTTAGATTCTCTTCAGAAAGAGCTAACATCAGCGTTTCATCTGTGCAAGAGTGGTAAGGCCTCCCACACTGAATCACAGCCTCCTCTATGGGCAGCTGTGTGAATGCACTGACCTTGCATATTCTGGGAATTGAAGTTGTTAACACTGCTTTTTACTCCTCCACAGCTCCGATCGTTACTGGCCCAGATCCTACGGTGGATCTTGTTTCTCTCTACGGTTTGGGACCAATCGCGCACTCGGTAGCACGCATAGATCCAGTGACGGGAGAGAAAATCAACCGCCTCAGGAAGTCATATGAAGGAAAGCTGAAGGGGCTGGGACTCGCAGGTCGGAACAAGTCTACAAAGCAGGAAATTGGCGCTCCGGGCAGTCTCAGACATATGACTCTCTGGCCCGAGGAGGAATGGCAAAATCAGAAGGTGCATGGCAAGGCCATCAAGGTCTCAGATATGGACTCGGCGCTACAAAGTCTTCAATCACGCGCTATGCAAATGGAACCAGGACCGGTTCCCAATAACGATTTCTGGGAGGATATACTTGGTCACGAAAAGCCGGCGAAGCATCCAGCACCCGGTGAGACTAGCAAGAAGGGTGCCCCAATCCCAACTGGTCGCCCCTCTACTCAATCCTATGCCCCGTCTCCACAAGCGCAGGAAGCAGAGCGTCCCCGACCTAGCAGAGGTCGCAAGAGACATTACGATGACAACAGCTTTGCTGGCTATGGCGAAGGGTTTGTGGATGATGATGATGACCCCGGCTTCTACTCGAACGGCGAGGGAACTGGGAAGAAGAAACGCAAGAAGGTAATTCTTGAAGATGTCGACTGGTCGTCTGAACCAATACTGACTCAATCAATCAGGACCACGTTGCTAAGGTGTCAACCCCCATGTCTGAAAGAAGCGGTAGCTACGGGGTAGGCATGTTCGGCATTGGGGCCAGATGACGAAATGGGTTCTATGATCCTTTCAAATCAACCAAAAAGCTGTTTCTGTTTCTCTTTTTTTTTCGATGAAAACCCAATCTTGCCCGTCTTAACCTGGGAGGTGGAGGCACATCCGAGTCTTGTTCAAGGCATGGGAATCCACTGCCGAGTTTGAGCACCTCCCTTGATCTCTTTTTCATTCTCAGTACATGTTGCATCACGGTGCTGGATATACCCGGCTTCATCAATCGGACGGCGTTATGGCAGGCGGGAAACAAAGTATTCCAAAGTGGATATGATCAATTGCTTTTACCTCGTAAGCTTTGTTTTCTCCCCTCGTTCTTCTTTCTCTGTTGTTTTCTTTTTTTTACGATCTCGCGCACAGCTTTTCGAGATCTTCACTGCAGTAATGGTTCGCTGGCTTTTTTTTTTTTTTTTTTTTTTTGCTTTTTTTTTCTGCAGACGATATCTTCTGCTTTCAGCTTCTTTCCATGATTCTTCTACTGCGCAGACCTAGGTGGTCCACTGTGCTCATCAATGATCATAGGGAGTGTGCATGACCACTCCCTTACATTTTTCTCAAAACATTCATCAGTCTTCAAAGCCTTGTCCTTGGCAGCGTGGAGATATTATTCTGCGATGACGAGACAAGTGCGGCTGAAGAGCTAGTCAATCGATTTAATAGATGGCAAGCCATTTCTTTCTCCAGTAGAACCTGCCTTCCAGGTGCAGGTTGTAGCTCATGTCGTATCACCAAATAGTCGCACCATTGCATAGTGAAAGAGTTGACCTTGACTTCAACAACCATATATCCTTTTGCCAGATTCGACAGGAAAAGATATCAAATATCAAAACAACCCCGACCCCCTCAACACCGAGTAAACCGAATCTCCCTTCCCAGCCAGCCACATCAAAACAACCTGAGCGCGCGCTCTCTAATGCCTACGGGGTACGTAAATTTCAAAGTAAGAACCCCAGTATTCACCAATCACACAGCGCCGCGCCCGTATTGGAGCGTCTCTCGGACCGCGACATCGGAAGGTTGCCCAAGCGTCATTGCACGAGTGTTCTCGATTGGCTATGTTTTCAGGTTGGTTACTGATTGGGCGTGGTGTTGTTTCTGTCTTGGATTTGATAATGGTTAATGTTAGATGAGCTTTGTTTCCATGACTAGTATTGAGTCAAAGAGACAAGGAGGGTAGATGGGGTTGTGGAGAATACTCGTACTTTATATCGGCGACAGGCTTGGGGGAAATTTGAGACAATTTTCATGAAGTGATATCGCTCCGTGGAAGTACTGGCTGAGAGGACATATTTGTACAACTCTCCTAGATAGAGGCTTCCGTCCTATCCTATTTCCGCAGTTAAGGCTCTGGCCTCGACGGATATACCTCATTACGCTGATCCGAAGAGTCTCGACATATCACCCTAGCGATGGTTCTATTTATTTGGCGCTAGGTTTCTGGTAGTCACTCCTTTCTAATTTTCCTCTTCCTGTAGAGGTTGTACTTGTGCGGAGTACTCCGTAAATGAGCTGAATATGCAGCCCAGATCTAAATCAGCCATGTCTGCACTGAGCACTAAACTAGATCTATGTACGGAGTAGTTGGGTATCAATCTTCAGATTGGCCTTAGCAAATCATACGTAAATAACCCCGCATAGATAGTCTGAGAAGTGATCAGATGTACATATTTGCCTCGATATATATAGTCAAGAATGGCGGCCTTCTGGCTTAAGGTTGGGGTATAGAAGAACACACCAATGGCAACCTGGCGAAGTCAACTTCTCTTGGCCACATGCCTTTGCCTCTGAGGTCATTTGCCTGAGTCATAAAAAAGCAACGAGAAAGAAGGGGCAAAGCTAGTTTCCTTTCTGCAGCAGGACCAAAAGACTTGCGTCATATCACATAACAAAAGGGCGCCTCTGCCTATTTCGGGGGCTAATGCATGACCTCGTGAAGAAGTACTGCCGATCTCGTTCCCAACCCTCATTGGCCGAGTTATACATAGGCTCTCAGCTGGTTGAACATGAAATGATGGATCATTTATACTGCTGACACTTTAATCAGGTGGCACCAAAAGGTGCGGCGATCTCCTGGCTCATGCAGTCCTCGCGGTGGACGTGCAGACGCTTTAAAGAGCCGACACTCCTTCATCTTCCCATATTCTCAACTTAATTATCTCTGGCCTGTACGGAGTAGACATCATGCCTTCCCCAATTCCTCAACCCCGGGGACTTCCCATTCTGGGAAATCTCTTTGATATGATCCCAGGGAACACCTGGGCTTCTTTGAACAAGCTCGCAGCAGAACATGGCGGCGCTGGTATCTTCAAGGTCAAAATCCTTGGCAAACAACTCGTCTTCATTACAAACGCGGCTCTTATCGAGGAAATTTGCGATGAGAGACGCTTCCGAAAATGTATCACCGGCCCAATTGTCGAGATCCGCAGCCTTGCTCATGACAGCCTCTTTACCGCATTCGACAACGAGGAGAGCTGGGGTATAGCGCATCGTATCATGGCTCCATTCGTATTACCCGAAGCCGTCAAGCAAATGCATCAGGACATCCAACTCACAACAGATGATTTGATCAAAAAATGGACCTCAGATGGCATCCATCAGCACGTGGATATCGTTAATGACCTGGACCGACTCAACCACGCCGCCAACATGCAATGCTTCTTCAGTCAGCACGTAGACTGTGTCCTTGGCAAAGAACCCACTGTCATCAAAGCCATGTCAGACACAACCTTTGAAGCCGCACGTCGACCCACGCGACCCAAGCTTCTCACCAAGCTACTCTACCAGAGCACCTTCGACAAGGACATCAAGACCTGTCGCGACTATTGCGCCCGGGCAATTGCTCATCGGCGCGAGAACCCCATAGAAAAGAGGGACTTATTCCACGCTCTACTATACGAAAAGGATCCCCAAACCGGCGAATCCCTTCCAGACAGCCGTATCGTCGACGAGATAATCAACATCCTCATTGGCAGTGCTACGACTCCAAACCTCGTCTCGTTCACTTTATACTATCTAACCAAAAACCCAGAAACAATCACCCGGGCTCGCGAGGAGATCGACACCCTCCTCGGCCCCTCCGGTCAGCTTGAACACTCCCATCTCTCGCAGTTACCCTATTGCGAGGCCATCCTCCGCGAATCCTTCCGCCTCTGCGCCCCAGCCCCAGGATTCAACATCGAGCCGCTGCCCACCGATGCTCCTGTCCTGCTCGGAGGTGGAGAGTACGAGATCCCCAAGACCCAGACCCTGATCGTAATTCTGTCGGCGGTCAATCGAGACCCGGCTATCTTTGACGATCCCAATGCCTTCAAGCCCGAACGCATGCTCGGCGAAGCCTTTGACCGGCTGCCCGTTGGTGTAAAGAAGGGCTTCGGAAACGGGAAGCGCGAATGTTACGGTAAGCGGTATGCTTGGGACTGGTCGCTGCATGTGCTCGTTCGCATTCTGAGGGATGTTGACTTTGGGTTGGCGGATAAGGGGTATACATTTGATATGGAAGGGAAGAACTTCAATGGTGCTTTTACTGTTAAGCCGTATGGGATGTTTTTCACTACTAGGAAGAGGGCAGTTGATGTTTGATTCTGGTTCGATATGTGATGGGCGTCGGGTTTTGGATTGGGAATCGGTTATACCACAGATTGCTCTTTTATGTTTGATACCAAAGGGTCACTGGATACTAGCATGGGAGGACTTTTTTTGGCATTAACGAGACTGTTGATTAGATATTATTTGGATGTTTACTTACTTCTGGCCCTGTGGCTCTATAAATTGTCCGAATGTGGAAGATCGACATACAGCGTACGCGTAACTTGAAGGAGATACAAATCTGCATACCTAGGTACGATCTGAGGTTGGTTAGACAGAGATTCAATACTCGAACACCATCTACACCTTGAGACTGTAGCCGATCTTGCGGGATTTTTCCTAGTTCATTCAACCCAAGCATTGACGTAATATGGGGTTGGGAACTTTCTCTGGTTGTGGAAAGGTTGGGGAAGGTTGAGCATTCCAGACCAAAGTCCCGTGGCAAGACTCATGGTACCCAGGTGCGCATAACATCTTACTTCATCCAAGCTGGTGAGGCGAAATGATAGAGGGACCCTAATGATATTGAGACAATTATAAAGAAAATATCTCTAGTACTTGTAATAAGGAGCAAATGGTCAAGTCTTGGAGTTCAATTTTCATAGATGTCCGCATAGATTATAGATTATATATTATAGATCAGTATATCCCCTCAACGAGCTATCCTCGGGTGGGTTGTTCCAGACCAGCTCTATGCAATTGCTCTAGAACATATATCTGAGTAAGCTACGTGGAATGAGGCACGGAGTACAGAGTAGATCAAGGAGAACTGGGGTATCTTGGCATGAACTATATTACTCAATATCATACATCATAGTATGACTATTTGGGATCTATGTGACCAGCCTGAATGCCTACCTACCTAGGTAGGTAATAACTAAGTACGGGGTATCTCCACGGGGGTTACCCCGAGGTGGGCGCTAAGGTTGCAGGGTTCCTGGTTACGTCGGTGGAACCAAAATAAACTTGACCCGAAGCCCTAACTCGGTGATCACATTGGCTACATGCACCTAGTTGCCGATGTCCTGATCAACACCCCGCGAAAAGGATGTCATCTCAAGAATGAATACCTCAGCAAGAACCCTAGAGTTGCAAGGCCATCCTGCGAGGATCAAGGGAAATATTCCCGATGCTATCCGTGACATCCATCGCCCTTCAGGATGAGCAATTGACCGGTCTGAATCGTCATATTACATCCCAGGAAAGTTTATTGACATGGATCTGCCGTGTATCTGTAGGTAGGGGGAGGCATAAGCCACAGAGATTGTCTGGCGAGCTTTCCGATTGGTGGCATGAAGCTGTCCGCGTCAGAAGCTCTGTACTATCATTCCATGCCGTTATGACTTCGTTATTCCAGATCATCTCAGATCAAACTTTGTGGGATATCAAGTGACGTTACTTAGGTACAACTATACCAGACTGACTCAAGAGACAGCAATCGAAAGAAATGGAAACTTTTTCTTCCCTATCATTTCTCCGGAGCAGAGATTGAAGCGTTTCCCCAGAGACAAGCTCCCTACGCATTTGCAGTCGATCTGACGCGAATCGAATAATCAAGGGCATCCATAGGAGAGCTATAGCTCAAAATATCAAGCTAGGCTTAGGCAACTATGGTAGCGATCTCCCTGGACAAACGTGAGGGAGGAGAACTATGAGAGCTATGAACATTCTTGGAGCATCCGAGCTTCCCAAGGCCTTGGGAGGTTTTCCTCCAATGGTGATGCTCTTCCAGGCATGTTGACAGTCGTGTTCCATCAGAGCTCGTAGAAGAATAACAACTTAAGGAGTATTATCCGGTGATCTCATCATTTGACTCCCCCCTACATTCCAACTCCTTAGCTACAGCTGTAACCTTGCCCGGGGAGCTCAAATCCTGGAAAATTCCGAGGAATGTTGGGACGAATTACCGTTCGGAGGTTTTGTTTAACAATTAAATCTCGAATGCTGAAATAAAAAGAGCTTGACAGCTCGGTTTTGAAGGCTCGGAAGATTAATTCACAAGCCTCACTGTCTTGCAGCATATCGACAATCATGGCCTCCAAGGTCTTGCAGAATAACACCCACAGCAACTGGATGAAGGATCCAGGATTGCGGAGACTAAATCTGGGGATTGGGTTTATGCTGTCTGCCTCGGCTACAGCCGGATACTGTGCTAGCATGATCAATGGTCTGCTGGTGCTTCCCGAATGTAAGATATCTCTATACTTCATGGGTGACGGAGAACTGACCAGAGATATAGTCTCGAATTTCTTGGATGATCTCGACACCAATGCGAAAGGTCTTATCATCGCAGCTGTCTCACTGGGTTCTTTTAGCGCATTCATCCCCGGATCTTACATCGCCGATAATCTGGGTCGGAAGATCTGCGTTCTCATCGGCGCCACGTTAGTGATCATCGCCTCGATCATCCAAATCGCCACGACGAACCATTGGGTTTTCTTCGGTGCGCGCATTCTTGCTGGAATGGGAGTCGGAGTCTCGCAAACTGCTGCGCCATTGCTCATTACTGAATCGACACATCCCCGCCAGCGACAGGCCTTCACAGGTCTTTACAATGCGCTTTGGTTCATCGGATCGATTACATCGGCTATGATCGGCTTTGCAGGACTCGCACTTGTGGGGAACTGGTCATGGAAGCTCCCCTGTCTAACGCAAGTGTTTTATCCGATCCTCCAATTGATTGGGCTCTGCTTTGTTCCTGAGAGTCCGAGATGGTTGGTCTCCCGGGGCCGGAAAGAGGAGGGAATGGCTATTCTGGCGAAATATCACTCAAATGGAGATGAGAACGATGAGCTCGTCCAGGATGAATTCTACCAGATTTGCAAGAGCATCGATGCGGAATCCGATCCCAGCTGCCGACGCTGGAGCTCGTTCTTTGCGAATCGCGCCAACATGCATCGTGTTTCGATTTGCGTGATTCTCGGCTTCATGCAAGAGTGGTCTGGAAATGGTACGCAGGAACTGAAAGAAAAAAAACAAGATCTTGCTTTTAACCCGAGCACTAACCGTTTTCTCTTACAGGCGTGGTCTCTTACTATCTAGCACCGATCCTGGAATCAGTCGGTATATACAACGCATCTCACCAGGCCGCTATCAATATCAGCTTGCAGTTCTGGAACCTGGCATTCGCAGTCGGCGGAGCAATGGCCGCAGACCGGTACGGCCGACGCAAACTCTGGCTAATCGCGACGGGCTTGATGATGGTCTATCTATCCGCCGCGACGGCCATGTCAGGCCTCTTCCAAGAGCTTCATGTGCTGCAAGCTGGCATTGCGGTGGTTCCTATGCTTTTCCTCTTCTGCAGCGCTTACGATATGGCCTATATGCCATTGTTTATTGCATACCCAGCTGAAATCCTTCCCTTCCAACTCCGCGCCAAGGGTCTTGCCATCACACTGACAACCGATTCGATGGCTTGCTTTTTCAACCAGTACATCAACCCGGTGGCATTTGCGGCGATCCAATGGAGATACTTCATTGTCTACCTGGGTTGTCTTGTGATTTTCATGGTAACGATCTGGTTCCTCTTCCCGGAGACTAAAGGGCTGTCTCTGGAGGAGGTTGCTCTTATCTTCGAAAAGAAGAAGGAGTACCAAGTGGAGACGCCTTCCTCGGAAGTTTCGCAGGAGATTATCGCTTTCCCAGAAAAGGGGAGCTCATCACCGCGACTGTAATTTTGTTGCTGCTACTTGTTGTAATTACGACAGTGCTCGGTCCCGACTCTGAACAGTTCCTCGCAGGCTAATCCCAGCAGGCCGGATACTGATGTTAACTAGGTGGTTTCTCTTGCCATGTGTGCGAATTGTGAAATAACACATCCCATAGATATGTAGAGCTTATACACCCGTGTCTTGTGGTGCTAATTTGAATTTGATACTTCTTAATAGATTTCGAGCTCTTCTTTACTCAGTTTATATACATAATAGCAATCCATATTAAGACGAAACAACCTCCATCGGGGACTCTGCGAGTGTATACTCCCCTCATCCAATTAGAGTCGTCCAGTTAACTACCGACACTAGCCTATCCAGGATTAGCTCTTATTCTTATCCACGCCCGCATATCAACTCCAACAGCTGTCAGGCGTAACCCCAAGCCTCTGATCCCAATCCTGTACTTCCGGGAACAGTCTACACACTCCTCCATAACCTGCTTATAATAATACTTTACATCCACCCACAAAAATGACCAAATACGAAACAGCGCTTGAGCGCATCGATGCAGCGCACGCCGATGACCCCCGCCAAGCTCAAACAGCGACAGGCACAATCCCCTACGAACTACACTATGCCCAAAAAATGACCAGCTACCTCTCAACCCTGAACCCGTCAGCACCAGAGCTTCTTCGTCTCGCAATCCGCGCTCAACACCTCCGCCGCTGGGAAGTGCCGCGGGACAGCTACCCCGCCACGAAGATCGGATACCATTCGTGGCGCTCAGGACTGCAGAAGCGACAGGCTGCGCTGGTTGAGCAGATCTGTGTTGAGAGCGGGTATTCGGCGGAGGAGGCGGCGAGGGTTGGGGCGCTGGTGCGCAAGGCGGATCTTAAGCAGGGAGATCCTGATACGCAGACTTTGGAGGATGTTGCTTGTCTTGTGTTTTTGGATGATCAGTTTGATAAGTTTGAGGCGGAGCTTGCAGATGAGGAGAAGATGGTGGGTATTTTGAGGAAGACTTGGGGGAAGATGTCTGAGCGAGGAAGGGAGGAGGCTTTGAAGATTGAGTTGTCGGATAAGGCGAAGAGGTTGGTTGGCGTTGCTCTGAACGGATGATTCTTCATATTAATTACATGCATCTTTTCTTCTTGTCTTATACCTTTTCTCGTGTGTGATATCCGCTCATGTAAGGGACTAATAGTGCCTTTTCTTATCTAAACTCATAGAAGTTGATATTGTCTTGGAATTGTGACATAAATTACGTTTCATTCATATTGTACTCAGGTATCATGTAGCTATTTGAAAGCTTTTCCGAAAACGCCTCTTTGATCAACTCGCAAGCGAGTCAATCCCGAATAAAACCCCAGTGGTATGAGTAGAGAGAAATCAAAAACTCCGGCTTGTTGCAATGCATCGCTCAACGCAACAGAAACATCACCTCGACCGGTGCTGTCATCAGATCGTTAAACACTGCCAGTATCAATCAACTGAACCAGTCCGATCGCAGCACCCGCAGCGACACCTCCGACGCAACACATCTGGACTCCACCCCAAATACCAGCCATTATATTGGCCCGGCCAGACCAGCCGCGCACAACACAGGTCTTGACATACCCAAACACAAGCAAGGTAATCGCCATGACACCGATACTCCAGTACAGAGCAACCATGACTTGCGTGACAATGAAGTACGGGATCAGCGGAATGAACCCGCCAATGAAATAGCCCAGCGCGAGCGTGATCGCCGAGGTCCAGGCCTGATTACAATCGGGCGCAGCCTCGCGGTGGTGGAAAGCAAGCAGGAACTCGAGAAGCCGGTCTTTAGATGCATGCAAGTCTTGTGTGATATCTGCGATTGCCGAGTCGGAGAGACCGTACGGAGAGAATGTTTCGTGCACCATGGCATTGGTCTCTTGCGGGTCTGTTTCGATCAAGTGTTGTGTTTCTCGGACGGTGGCTTCATATGATTCCCTGATAATCCTGTTAGACTGCTGCAAATTTTTTATCGATTTTCAGTAGCTGGCTTACGCTTCACTCTTTGCGCCAACGTATCCACCAAGTCCCATGGAGATGGCTCCGGCTGCCAGCTCGGCGAGTCCGCCTAATACGACCACCTTTGTGTTTCCCAGTGCGGAGAGACCTGCGCTCAGGGCGAATGGTACGGTCAGGCCATCCGAGAGGCCGAGAATAGCATCTGAGACGATGCGCGGGTTGATGCGTGCGCGTGTGCTGCTGCTGCTGCTCATCATTGTGGCTGTTGATTCGTCGTGGCTGTTGCACCGTCCGAAGGTATCATAGGAGCGGCCGCTTTGAGACTCGAGGTCTTGGTCGGAGGGGTCACCGCGGATGGTGTCATCGTCGTCCATGCGGGTGAGAAGGCGTTTGCCTGAAGTTGAGATGCTCGTTTAGTATATGCCCACGTCAGGTATCTTCTTTCCCAACTCTGCTTACCTGTATCCATCTTGTCTGATCCCTTGGTTGGGAAGAGCTTCTGCTTGATGAAAAGGAATGCCATGTTGATGTTTTTTTTCTCTCGAAGAGTTGCAACCACAATATAGTCTTCGTTATCTCCGAGCCTCGTTATCTCCGAGGTTTGATACCGGCCAGCAAATATGCACTCAATTACAAGGCGGCGAGAGGCAAAATATAAAGCAATAGGAGATATATCCAAAAAGGAATTGCGCTTCTTGTACCCCGATCGAAGAGTTCAGAATGGGTGTCTTGAATTTGAGTCTTAGGACGGATATCAACAAAGACTATGAAACGAAGCTTGAGAAAAAGAATAATGGAGGCCTCTACAAAGACCGGCCACATTGGCCTCCCTTTAAACATTTACAGTCCCACCGACTTTGACTAGTCTCAGCAACTCAGACACCTATGAGGAGAAAAATTTTACCCAAGCCCACAGTTTCTGCAAGTCAAACAGGGAAATCATAGATGCTTATTCGCCAAAGAGGGGCCTGGGGCCAATCACAGGGTTGTCAAAGGTCAGCTTTGCGAGTCGAGAAGGTCTAGGAGGTGTGAGGGCCAGAGCTTTGTTGTTCATTTTGGCGAGAAGTGGCAGCTGGCCACTGCAAATCCAACCGCTGCGATTGGCGACACTGGCGATGATGACCTTTGTCTGGCAGGTGATTGGCTGCATTGGCCGATCCACATTTTTGTGCTCCATTGAGATCCGGCATATCTCCACTGTGGCGCCCAGGTTGAGCGCTGGTTGGTCAGAGCTATTGTACAAGGGCTCGGAACTATCGCGGCTCTCCCGTCTTTGTTACAACCTTCCAAGGTTCCAGGGTACACCTTCAATCCGATTGTATTACCGATAAGATACGGTGAATCAGTCGTTAGGTCGAAGCATTTGAATCTCGGAAAATTCATGGAATAGTCAGGTATATCTCCGAAGCAACTATGGCAAAAATGGAGAAAGTGAAAAGACCGAATATGCCGAGGCTGCTAACTCCGAGCGGACTTGCTGTTTTGGAACATATCTGTCCGCTACAAACGCCTTTGTTCCAATTAAACATTGATTATCCTGCCCAGGCGATACAGTGATTAGTAAGCCTCAGGTAGTCCACGGGTACAGAGAAACTCTGTCTCAAAGATGATACACATGAAGTCAATGCGACTAGAATACTGTAGGGTAGCCTCCAAAATCGTACAGGATGGGAATACAGGGCAATAAAAGCCTGTCAATTCAACCTCGGGAGGTGACTAGAGAGTCGCCGTTGATCCACACAATACGCCCTGATGTCTCAAGATATACTCCGTACGATATACTACATGTCTCCATGTATGTACCTGGTCATGGAGGCGTACTTTTAGAAGGCTAAACTATACATGGTACACAGAAAGTTCAATTCCGAGGTGTTTCATTGTTATGTGAGCATGCCACAAGTTAAAGTAACTCGGACAGGATGACTCTGACACAGTCACGATCTCGTATTTCGCGTCGACGGGTATTATGCCATATGAAAAACAGCTGTTTGGAAATCCTCCACTATGATGAGCAACAAAGATGGCCGGCGAGCATCTACCGGCCCTCCGCACGTTCTACCAACTGCTCCTCCAAGCCCATTGGCTCCCATATTTCCTTGGCCTTTTTGTTTTGAACCCACACCACATCTCCTTGGACAAAGGCCACGACTCCACCCTTGCCTGTGGCACTGGCTGTAATGCGGAAAAGCGGCTGGCCATTTTGTGGATGAGCCTCGCGCAACGGTAGCATGATGAGTCCCTGTTCCATGCACCAACCCTCGAGGATGTCTTTGAAAGCAACTTCCTCCACGGCAGGGGCCTTGACTCGGGGTTCGGCAGCAGCCGCAGCAGCCGCAACGGCTTTTGCCGCCTTGTCCTCCCGGGTAGGTAGTGTGGTTCGTGTTGAGGTAGGGCGTGGAAGTTCAGCAGCGGCACGATCGCCCAACTGCAATGCAAGGTCCATGGTTTGCAGACCCTTGTTCCACTCTTCGTCGACAATAACAAGCTCGTTGACCTCCGCCGGGATTTGAGTACGCCACCAAGAGTACCAAGCACCAACCTCCTCGTAGTTGGGGTCGTTGGTGAGCCAGATGTAGAGAACCTCGTGCCACTTTGGGAAGAAGTCGGAAATAAGTAATAGACCCATGACATTAGGCTGGAAGAATGGGGTCCAATGCATAACGTCCTTGAATGCCGTGAGATCTTGGTCTTGCGGATTCACCGTGAAATCCTCGCGTAGATGGCGCGCAAGACGTGGCAGCAAATGATTGCGAAGACATACATCGAACTCAGACCCTAACGCATCCCGCCAGATCTCAATGCGATCGACTAGTCCCTTGCGTAGACTCCAGGTGTCGAGTACCGAGCGGAACTTTCTCTTCGCATCGGACATGAGACCAGTGGGCTGTTTCGGGTCAGTGTGTCGTTCGTCTAGATATTCAAGCCATGAGAAAAGCCACCATGGGAACTTTCCATCTTGCTCAGAACCTGCGTGTCGTCGGCTACTTCGAGGTCGCCAATTCTTGAGGGCCACTCCGAGCTTAGGAACGACCAATTGGTTGAGGACATTTGCATACACAAATGGCGGTATTATTGCCTTCCAAGCTACGACCAGCGCAGTTGCCTTGGATGGATCGTAGACGTCCCATTCATTCGAGAGTGCTGAACGCACACGTGGGAGCCAGAGCGTGTAGATCATGGTTTCGTAAGGTGATGTTGAAGCGCGTTTTCGGGGCTCTTCTGGAGCATTTTTGCGAGAAAGAAGAGGCTGGAGACGGGTGAGGTTGGTCACGAGGAACGTAGGATCTTGAAGAGGGTCCCATTCCTCCATGGCCTGGCGGAATAGCGGGTGTAGAGCCGCGACGGCGGTCTCTGGGATTCGATGCTCATCGATAGCATCTTGATATTTGGATTCCACAGCTAAGAGCTTTTCGGTCATCTCATCGAATTTGGTTAAAATGTTTTCGTCGTTCTCAAAGATGTCCAGTTCTTCGACTGCGGCGATGAGACCAGTGAGGTGATTTATCCGGGACTGGTATGCATCCAATTCGTCCACCACCTGAGCCTCTTCGAGTTCAATGAACTCTTTTCTTTCTTTTAGTCCCTTCCACTCGTCTGCGAATGCTTCCAAGTCATTTCGGGCTCGTTGTGCAATTTTCAAAGCTTCTCCTTCCTCTTGAGTAACGAACTGTTGTGTCGACAACAGGCCGGCAGTCGACGTGAGGATACGCTGCTCCTTTCCGGTCGCATCGACAAGTGATTTGAGAACATTTGGCACTTCCAGTCCCTCCATATCATTTTCGATTTCGCGCGCGGTCCGGAATTTGGGCTTAGCACGCTGGACCGGTGTACCAGTGCCGCTTCGAGCCTGGGTTTTGCGTTCCTCCTTCTTCTTTCGTCGTCTTCGTCGTTCATCCTCGGAGCTGTCTTCGAGGATTTCGCCTCTCTGTGCAGCTGCTCGACGCTCTTCTTCACGGGTTTTCTTCGACTTCTCGCTGACTGCGCCCAGGCCTGCACCCTGAGGTCGCGCCTGTACTTCAATCGGATTCACGATACCCTGGCCAGTCGTTCCTAGACCCTGTCCTTCCTTGTAGCCCATCTTGGCCATCATTCGCGCGGCGAAGCTGTTGGCACCTCCGGCCGCACCCCGTGACGATCCACCCATCATGCCTTTCCCACCCAGTGAGCCTCGTGATAAACCCCCTGGATTGCTGACCCGGTTGATATGGCTCATGGGTACCCCACTACCCAAGCCACCCATGCGAGGAGGAGGCGACGCAGATCGAGATGAAGCTCTGGCGAACGCGGGAAGGCTAGTGTGTGGACGTGTATCTGAGTCTGATTCCGAGTCGGAATCCCTCATGGTAACCGTGCGCTTCCGACCGGCAACTGATGGCGACTCCATCTTCTCAGAGGATTATTGGGAGGTGTTCCTCCACGATCAAAAACAATATGGAAGTGAGGTGGAAGTGTCCTACGAGAAAGCGCAACAGATGCTCTCGAAATTCGAGTGGGGAATCCCGTACCGGAATAAAGTTTATCCGAACCGAGCAAAACACGATGACGTTACCGTCGGTTATCTGTTAGCCTGCCTGCTCGTGTTCCTCGTTTTTTTCCGTTGGACCTAACTTATTTCTTTTACAATTAACGCCCCCATTTACTTTCTGCACCAAAAGTTCACCATCTAAAATCATCTACACATACCTTCAAAATGGCTGCTCTTCTTAGCAACTCCGCCCGCGTTGCCCTTCGCTCGGGAGCTTCGGCTACCTCCAAGGCTGGTGCTGCGGGCTTGACCTTTGCCCGTGGCAAGGCCACTCTCCCTGACCTTTCCTGTAAGCTTAGTATTCTCATACCTGATGGAGCTCTATCACAACCTGATCCATACATTGGGGGCTCAGACCTTGAACTAATGTCGAAAACAAGACGATTATGGCGCTCTGGAGCCCTCCATCTCCGGCAAGATCATGGAGATTCACCACAAGAATCACCACAACACCTACGTCACCAACTACAACAACTCCATTGAGCAGCTGCAGGAGGCGCAAGCTCAAGGAAACATCGCCGCCCAGATTGCCCTCAAGCCCGCCATCAACTTCAACGGCGGTGGTCACCTCAACCACTCCCTCTTCTGGGAGAACCTTGCCCCCAAGAGCGCCGGCGGCGGTGAGCCCCCTTCTGGAGCTCTGTCCAAGGCCATTGACACCACCTACGGTGGTTTCGGCGATTTCCAGTCCAAGATGAACGCTGCTCTTGCTAGCATCCAGGGCAGCGGCTGGGCTTGGCTCGTGAAGGACAAGCAGACTGGCCAAATCAGCATCCGCACCTACGCTGTAAGTTATTGGTGGCTCCTCGATTGTGGTATGAAATATCATAGTTACTGACACTTTCACAGAACCAGGATCCCGTTGTCGGCCAGTTCGAGCCTCTGCTCGGTATTGACGCTTGGGAGCACGCTTACTAGTAAGGATCCCTCCCTTCGATAAGCCTTGACCTCAAACTGACAAATGCTCTAGCCTCCAATACCAGAACCGCAAGGTTGAGTACTTCTCCGCCATCTGGGACGTCATCAACTGGAAGGCTGTTGAGAAGCGCTTCTCTTAAATGACCCCATGCCCCCGATTGATTTGTAAATGCTGCTATGACGGATTGCCCCTAATTACCCTTGTATTGTAGCATGTGCCTTTCAATATTATTCAATCTTCAAACTATCTAGGAAGCAATATCCCCTAAGACGTACAACGTACGAAAGTGGTAACCCGGGCCGGGCGGGCCGCGTCAGAAGATCACTGCAGACTTCCGAAAACGATGGGCCCTGATATTCTCCATCTGGACCTCTCGAATTCTTACCTTGCTTCGTAGCTCCACCATGCCTGCAGATAGCCCCGGTCCGAAAAACGGCTTCAAGTCGTTCCTCTCAAATGCATTGCGTCCTAAGAAATCCCGCCAAACTCTACGGAAGGGCAGGTCGACGACAGACATACGGGTAGCAGCCCGTGCCAGTCTCGATGCTGCCCCTCCAATGCCAGAGCTAGCTCCATTGCACGCCCATAGACTGAAATACAAAGAGCTCCACGCCCAAGTGGACACACAGCTAGGCGAGCGAAGAGATTATACCGAAATCATCCACACCCTTGGCACACAGGACGTCAACGAAATCACCGCACCAACATACGAGAACAACGACCGTCGACCACGCGGTGAAGGCGACATAGCAAGTCTCCCGCCCAAGCTATGGTCCGAAATAGCAGGATACCTCAATCCCGCTGAAGCCGCATGCCTAGCATTCGCCAGTACCACATTATACCAACGACTCGGGTCGAAATACTTCATAGCTCTCGACCAACCATACAACTACACCTACAAACTCAACTTCCTCGCAGACCTGGAAATCTCCCTCCCCCATCACCTCCTCTGCTTCCCCTGCACCAAATACCACCGCCGCACTCAAGAAGGCGCCGAACGCATCCGCCCAACCCACGTCCTCAACCCACTCTTCAACTGCCCCAATGCCACAAACGCACTGAACCCGCCACCCCGCCACCGCATGGCCCACGGCCGTAATCTCCCCTTCACCTTCGTCCAACTAGTCATGCGCGCCCACCGCTTCGGCCTAAGATACGGCATCCCCGCAGAGGCCCTCGGACGCCGCTGGGAGCGCGATGGCTGGTACCACACATCCCGCTTCCACGTGCACGCCGGGCGTCTCCTAATGCGCGTAACCAGCCAGACATTCTCGTCGCCAGGCCTCACGCCCTCCGCGCAGCGCATGCTGCTCTACTCGCGCGAAGACTACTGTCCGTACTTCAGCCATTGCGCGCACTGGCGGGACGGCGAACTCATGCCTGCGTGTAAGTGTGCGCTGGACCATATCCCTCGACCGCGCAGCACGGGCGGACTGCAGGGCCTGGAACATCGAGTCAAGGACCGCATTGCGGGGCAGGTGTTTGATCCGAATGCGCTGACGCTGCTGTGTGGGTTTTGTCGGCCGATGCGGAGGTGTCCGGAGTGTCCGACGGAGTATTTGATTGAGGTGAAGTTGACTGAGGACCGTGGGGATGGAAGGTTCAAGCAGGCGATTGTTGTTACGCGGTGGAGTGATCTTGGGGATGGGAAGACGCCGGAGGGAATTGAGTGGGGCGCTGTTAATGGAGTGACAGAGGATTATGATTCTTTTGTGCATTATGCGAAGCGCGGGATTGCGAGTATCTTTGAGGCGGCTTTTACGGCGGATACGTTGCCTGGACAGCGGGTTGTTTCGTTGAATCCGAAGAAGAAGAAGCTTGGCGAGGACGAGGATGGGTGGTATTAATTAATATGTTGGGAGGTATAGTTATTAGATCGGAGGAGGGTTGGGTTGTTTTCGCCTTGATGTTTCTGGTTCTGTCTTGGCCATTGTATATCATGTCTTTACTGGGCGTTTTGGCAAGTGAAAAAAGAAAAGAGAACTGGAGTTGGCCACAATTTGGACTACGAGGCTTGGATTGATTAATTTAATTTGAATTTAATAGTATCTGAAATTGATTTGATTGATCTCTTGAACTTTGCATCAGTCTCCTGGAGTCAACATTGGAAGACAATGTAGCCGTGAGAGTGTAACTGTGACCAAGTAGAACTGAGTATAACTATGTAGGTGGATAGGTAATTGAGGAGGCTTTTGAGAGTTCAAATTCATTATCTGTTCATTACATTTTGAAATGGCAGGCTGGACGATGTGAATACACTTCAGAAGGACCCTGCCAGCAGGACCAATATATGACACTTGAAAATCAAATTGCAAATCCCATCAAAAATGCAGCACGCTAGTCGTGATTTGCGTTAATTCAGAAGAAGAACGTCAAATGGCAAGAGCTCATGATGCACTCAGATCGTCGAAATGTGTTTGGAAGGAAAAGAAAATGAATGGTGGGGGCAGGAAAGATTGCCATGCTACTGTCATCCTGTGTTATACAGGGGTTGGGTATCATATAGTACAAAAGGGAATAGAATGAGGGTGGAAGATGAAGAGGAAATGAAAGAAGAAAAGGAAGGTAGAAAAGGAAGGGAAGAGAAAGAAAAAGAAAAAGAGAAAGAGAAGAAAATGAAGGAAGTGAGTAAATGAAGGAAATGAGAAAATGAAGGACAGGCAGTAAGGTAAGAAAGTAGGAGACTCGACGATAGTCTCAACCCCGACGAGCACGACGGCCCATATAACGGGGGCGTCTGGCAAACTCATCAGCGGTAACTGTGAGCTCTGGGTAAGGTCTGGAGATGTGAGCCTCCATGGAGTCCGGCGTCTCAGCGCGGGACATTCTAGGCTCGTAGGTAGCCTCGTAGGCCAGGCGCGAAGGAACGCGGTTCTCTTTCGGTGCAGAATCGGTGGATTTCTCTGACCCAGCCACAGAATCAGAGCGTTTGCTCTTCATCCAGCTGAAGATGCCCAGTGAGCTGCGCCGCTTGTGTTCCGCGGCGTGGGATGTGGAGGGACGGCCTGAGATTGTTGCGGAGCCGGAGTGCTCAGCGATGGTTGGGTCCGTGAAAGACTGGGGAAGACCTCTGGCTCGGAGGGCTGGAGGCGGTTCTTCGTTGGCGATCCGTTGGATGGAGTATAGATCGTTGGGGGCGGTGTTTATTTGAGACCTGGGTCTGTGGGAAGTGCCGCCCATTGTTCTGGTTTTTGGGATTACGGGGGATGGAGCGCCGTCTTCGAAATCGGTTTCAAAGTCGTTGGGAATCGGGGAACCTTGGAGACGATTGGGATTGTTGGTTGAACGGCCGAAGAAAGGGGGACGGAAACTTAGGCGGCGACGGGTCTCAGGCTCGGCTTCGAATAGGGGTTCTGGTTGGGGGACATTAAGAGGTTGCGCTAGGATATCCAGGGTTGTCATGTCAAGAGTTGGGATACCGGGAAGATCGCGCTCGCTTGAATCGGAGCCGATGCTGCTGTCATCGTGAAATGCGGCTTGACTAATGACAGTTCGTGGTGACATGTCCATCTGCCGAGTCTCATGGCGGGTTTCCCGCGTTCTTCCCTTGCGAGACCTAGGGCCTTGCTTTGCAGCGGCAACCCAGTCCTGGGGCGTAAGCGGTAGTGAAGATTCACCGCCATGGTCTTTTGGTTCTGGGGTCATGATCATGGGCGGACTGCGAACACGTTTGATTGTCGGAGTTGATGCTTGTTTGGCTGCTCCTTGGAACATATCGCCAAAGGTCTCGATGGCAGGGTTGTTAGGGCTTCCGGGCCCGAGAATCTGGCTGGCTTTCGAAGAAACGGCATTGAAGGAAGGCAATATAGTGCGGGACTCAACCGATGTGAATCCGAGACGCGGAGTATCACCGAAATGGGTTTGCATGCTGTTTGTGACCTCGCTGCCATCGAAGCTGTGATGACTGGCAATATCCTCTGCAGAGCGAGGACGTGCAACCCGCCGCGTAAAGAACGGATCCTGCTCAGTGTGCGAGTTCTTGCGGGCTTCAATGCTTCCATTTGATCCATATGACCCATTCGAGCGATTTGCACCCATAGCATATGCAGTGCTCATGGTGTCAGGGGTAGGAGGAAGCCTGACACCCCCGAAAAGAGACGGATCTAGTCGTCCCCGTCCGCGTGGCTGGGGAGAATACAACTGTGCTGGAATATTAGGAACGCCGACATTGGTTGCATCAGATGATGCTCGGTTACGGCGTCTCGTAACGATAGTCTCATTCGGGTCCTCCCGTGACTGCATCCACCGATCAATTTGGTCTTCCTTGCTTTCCTCGCGCCCAGTGGGGGGAACATAGCTATCCAAACTGCCTGTGGTCGATGTTGGTCCCCGAACAGGGATCTCGAGGTGATCAAAATCTTGCCATCTCATAGGCGTATCCAATGGGTTGAGTTCACTGCATTCACTCAGAACGCTCAGTCTGGGCGATTCGGGCTCTATAGTCTCATTCGTCGTATGGAAGCTCTCTGATTTAGTGAGTTCAGTCAATGCAGAGCGTGAATAGTTATCTTCGTCAGGTGCATAAAGGCTTCGTAAAGTAGCGGTACTTTTGTGGTCATCTCGTAGGAAGGACGGTGCTTTCCCGAGTCTGCGTAGCTCAGAAGATGTCTGGCGCTGAGCCACCCCGAGCACGCCTGGATTTTGCCTCGACGATGTCCTATCTGGAACTTCGATGACAGCACGGGCTTTCGGTGTCATAATATCGGATCCATCCGCAGTCTGGGGCCGTGGCATGGAGGTGTTCGAGGTTCGGCCGCCATTCTCCAACATCTCGAGCTTCGATTCTAACTGGCAGATGAGCTCGACAGCTTCAGTAACAGCCAAGTCTCGCTTGTCGAGGTCACTACGAAGCTGTTCGTTAGATTCGCGCAATTTTTCGTTGTTTTTTTCGGTGGCTCGAAGCTCCTGTACTTCTGCTTCCAACTCTTCCATATGAGCCAGTTGTTCTTCCATCTGTGCCATTCGTTCCAGCTTTTTCTCCAATATAGCCATCTGTTGGGTGCGATGGAAGACCTCAAGCTTTAAGTCGAAATTAAGCTTGTTCATTTTCGAGACATACTGCAAAAGAATGAGCCACTGCATATGGGCGTTAGATGGGAATATTCAGAAACTTACTTGGTCCATTTCTCGCATGCCCATCTCTTTTGGCTTCCTCTGGCCAGCGGAGAAAGCATCACTCGCTTTCCGGACCTTCTCAGATGCTGTATCTTCCTGCATTCGTGTGGTCTCTGGAGTTCGGGGAGCCTCGTTTTCATAATTATCTGACATGGCCCCTCTTGAACTTCGGTGGGCGCGTTGTTCTTTCAGTAAATCTTGTAGAAGGGCGGAGGCAGGGTTGACGAGTGCAGGGGTGCCAGGCTCGGGGGTTCCTATTCCGTCGAAGATAAGTATCTTGCAATCCCGTGTGCTACACGTCCAAAACTCTCGGAAGACGTACCGCATGACCGATTCGGGGTTCTGGTGCCTGATTTGACAGGTGACTGATCATTCAGCCACGAGACCCCGTTCATTCGAGGCGGCGTGAACATATCTCTTCGACCTTTGACGCGGGAAAGTGACGGATGCTGAGGACGGTCCGCGGAGTCTATATTGATGTTAGTGTCAATCAATTGACCATGCGTTTGATAGTGCAAGCTCAGGCGGCACAAAATCCAATATTCACGTACGGTGGTGATGGTCCTTGGGGGAAATATTGCGTTTAGATGCGCCCTTGGGATGATACACGGGACCTCGAGAGTGTGAGGAAGCAGAGTGGCCACCGGCCGAGCTCCTCCTTTTGTCATCCATAATGGCTGCAGGCATAATAGGTGTCACTAGACGTGCATAATTGACAAGCCGAAAAAGACCCCCAGTTTCCCGATTCGGGCGCAGCACAGCAGCGTCCTGGGTCAATCAGTGGACACCACAGCAACAGTTTCCTGCACAATCCACCGGCCGCATCGGAGGATTAATGGATAGATCCAGGGGGGTTGACTCCAATTGGACGAACGCCAGACAGTATATTGGATGATACGCCGGTGGATAACCAACAGGCAGCTTAATGCGAGGGGTGGAGATGTGTTGCAGCTGCCCTGAGAGGCTGGTCGAACCTGTGGGGGTACAATGCAGGCTTAAGGTCAATAATCGGGCCCCAAGTCAGGGCACCGTGTCTCCGTTTTCGAACTCAAGACTCAAGGGAGACTGTCGAAAGACGGTACTGGCGGGGGAAAGTCAAACGAAGCGAGGGGAGGTCGCAAACGGATTGTGATGAGTCTCGATTGACGCAGAAAGTCCAGGGGCATCATAGACCCACTCTCTACTCTCTAGATGGTATTTGTTTTGGTTTCTTAATGTAGGGATGCCAGTAAGGTCAAGAATGGAATAGAAAATCTGAAGAATGGAATCAACCTCCAGTCTGGATAATCCCCGAGGCTGATTTTCTTTTTTTTTTTCCCTTCCCCCTAAGGCTAGATTGACATCGGCTCCCTAGTACGACGATCAATTCTGCCAAGTCGCTGTTCCTGACGTCTCACTGCCAATCGGATAGCGCCCGTGGGGCGTCGCAAGTGGTTTTTGTTTTACGCGGGGGTTCTCGCCTCCTGAATGGACGTTATCAGGCCTTATTGGCTCGTACTGTGACAGGGCGTGCAGTGGCGAGGATGTGATGAGAGATGACCTGGGTACTTATCCCTACAAGGGAAGTTGCACTTGTATGGGGAAAATCCAAACTCGAAGACCTTGTCCTCTGTAAACCTGACAGATCGATTCTCAAAGATCTTCTGCACATCCATGGATTCATGTCAAATAGTTCCGATGTCCCCACTTCGTCCACTTCGCAGGGTACATATGTACTATGAGATTGGACGTGTCGCGTAGTCGGAGTTTCACCTGTCAGTCTTCAAACCTAGATCTCATGGCTTCTTTCTAGATTATTCTATCCGCATGGGTATGGCTTGTCATATTCTTGCAATAGTCCTACTTCATGTATGTTGTACTTGTCCCTCGTATCTACGTTGCCCCAAGTTAAAATAAAGTAGGACCAGATCGGAATCCTGTCCTACGTCACCACGAGCCTATCGGATCGAAGATTCATATTGTCGCGTAAAGTTAAACCGTGTATCACAAAAATGATCATGGGCGAGCGCAGCTCAGAGCCCACAAAACCGCCTCGTCACAAAACACTATTACTTTCGTTTCGCCTCTCCAGACCAGATTCGCATATCCTTCGCCCGATCATGAGCAGCGCGGAACACTAACCACATCGGTCAATGATCTCATCCACAATTCCGAACGGGTCAGAACTTACATTGTCGTTCTGTCTCATCCAGCCCGCGGAGAAAATCAACTCCGTCACCGACCGCGCCACGTGAGTTGTGCGCATGGTCAGCGATCTCTGCCGCCCGTTTCTTGAATGTCTGGCAGATGGTTAGTCCCAGCTCGGCCAGTGAACAGCCTTCTCAGCTGCGGGGAATGGCGCCACATACATCACTGAGAACATCCACCATCTCTTCTTCCTCGAAGAGTTCGAGGATGCGCTCGCTAAGATTGTAGAAATGTGGTGCTAATGCGCGCAAGTCGACGGTGCGAGGATCGGCCTTCAGGGCATTCATCACTCGCTCCGAAAGCGCATCGGGCATGTCGAGTGTAACTAGACGTGATGTTCCCAGGCGTGCTCTGTATCAACCAAGCCACGTTAGGAGAATAACGTATTCATCATGTTGTCTCCGGGCAGTTGGGAGTAGGTGCGATCTTACCCAATTGACAGCATTTCACCTAGCCATAGTGGAAGATCAATGCGGGTTCCGGCTTTAATCTAGGCATATATCAGTAAATTGTGGAGCTGAGGGAAAGCATAGAGGACTCTCACATCTTCGCCAGGATTGCCCTCCAGGATACCGAGTCCAGGGACTTCGAGTTCAAATGTACATGGTAGTTTCTGGGTCCGTAGGATTAGTTATCATCCACTGGGTGCGGATTTGTCGTGGAGGTATGTTTTCTCAAACAACATACTTGTGCATCGGTCAAGATAGAGTCAATATCATAGTAGGACATGGTGACACGTCGCAATATCCTTGTTCTGTTGATCGCAAAGTTGTGAGATTGAGGCGCGTCGATAACGGCGCGCGGTCACGTGCCTGGCGCGGGATGGGAAATAGGCGGGGATGTAGTGACAACCACTTCAACTTGTTGATCTATGGCATGTCTTCTAATTATGTTCTTTGTGGGAGATTCAGAAAGAATCCATGAATTGGAATATTTGGAGGAAAGTCACTCGATCGGCAGTTTTGGCCCCATCAACTCCAAATGTTTGCTTCATATTCTACTCCGCTACTTGATGAAAGAAGAGACAAAGAGCAAAGGACTCGGGCACATCGAACACCAACGGTTTCAAACGGCCCAAATTCACCTAGTAATTTACACGATTTCATAATGACAGGGATCACATACCCACGTACGTTGTTATAGGGCTATATATTTCTCTTCTCGTCGAGCTTTATACAAAGATGAGTGCAAACACAACTGTAGTGAGCACTTCAGAGCCCATATAATTCCGCAAACGGATCATAGCTGGGGTCCTCATGTCGAGTGTACTCTATCTCATTCGAGATTTGGCTCGCCACCTCACTCCCATAAACCTCCTCAATCCAAGCCAGAGTAGCGTCAATACCAGCACTAACCCCAGAAGATGACCAAACATTGCCATCGACAACCCATCTCGCATGTGGGACCCATTTGACCTTCTCTCCCAGCAGCATGATCTCAGCCCAGGACATCTTGTTCGTTGTAGCTCGCTTCCCATTCAGCACGCCGGCTCGCGCGGCGAGCCCTGAGCCAGTGCACACGGTCAGCAGATAGCCCAGTTGGGGATATACATCTTGGATGTAGGCGATAGCCTCGTCGACTGCGGGACTGGAGCCGCGAGAGCCACGGCCACCAGGCACCAGAAGTAAATCAAGAGATGGTGCTGTTGCAAAGGTATGAGTAGGTACCACGCTTTGGCCGATGGCGTTAGGTGCGGCCGAGGGTTTTGTTGTCACTGGCTCCAGGGTTGAGGATATGAATGCCAAGCTCACGCTATGGCTCCATGAGAGGACGTTGAGGCAATCTACTGGGCCAAATACGTCCAGGGCTTGAAAGCCCGGGAATAGTACTACTCCAACGCGAAGAGGGGCGAACTTGTCTCGAGGCTCTGGATATCTAGTGTGTCATTATCGTGTTTGCTTGAAGTACGGAGTACCGGGTGGGGCTCTTACCAGTCATCCTTGCGATTCTGCTGTGGGTTCAGGGGGTATCTTGTTAGACTGGTAGGTATTATAGGTACATGGATCTAGCAATAGGCAATGGCGCGGTGTGCACAGAGTACGGAGTAAGACGTTTAAGACTAACTAAGATAGGTCTAAGGCCTAAGACTGGGGTAAATGTTTGTATACAGCTAAGCAATAGCCGATCTGTCTTGAAAATCACATTACAAGTACTCCGTACTCCGTACTGCGTAAGGCAACAGGGGCGGCAGCCCTGTAGGTTTAAACTTTTCACACACGGTCAGGTTGGAATGACCTTAGCCTCGCATCGGATTGGACAGATGGGTGCGTCAGCCGGAATGATTCCGCCGAAAAAGGGGGAGCTATCTGAACATCCTCCGGCGAGCGGAAAAGCCGTTATCATGTTTTCGGTCTTCCAAGGTTCATCTGACACGAACGAAGGTAAAATAACCTTATTTTTCTGGGCGACGATCGCTTTGGTCCCCGCAGAAAGATTCCAGTCTCTCCAAGCTACGAGTCAGTCTGCGGGGATAGGCTCCCAAACTGGAATGGATGTATTTGGACGTGTCTGTTTTTTTGACAGCCTAACCTATTGGTGCAACACCAAATACCGCTGAAATTTCGACTCATACCTTGATCACCCACCCAATTCCTTCGACGTGGCTCCTATTGGCCCTTCGGTTTTGCTCGGCAGGAACAGATGATCAAGAATGCGCTAGAAAATAACGCAGACCGCTATACGCAGTACCTCCTAGGTAGACACTGGGGAGCAACTAAGCCTATTCTCGGGTCCTATGGCCGGGTGACCCTATGTGCTATTACCTTGGGGATGCATGGGCTGCAATTCCCGATACTAGGTGCACGTGGATGCGTACGGAGTACAAATATAGGATCAATTATTGTGGAGAAGTAGGGAGACACCCTGGGACCCAAATATGACGCTTTTAGTGGATATAAAGGGGCGCAATGCGTATGCATTACCGTACTCCGTATCCGGAGATCGATCGGATAAGGACGCACGAGGGGAAATATGGGGATTATGCAAGGTCATTTTGTTGGATATCGGCTACCTACATCCGTAGGCATGTCCCTGTCAGGTTAACCAAATTTGAGACTCGAGTTTTGGGCAGCAATGAATGTAGTGT
Organism: Penicillium paradoxum; assembly: GCF_028828445.1. Classification (NCBI taxonomy): domain Eukaryota; kingdom Fungi; phylum Ascomycota; class Eurotiomycetes; order Eurotiales; family Aspergillaceae; genus Penicillium; species Penicillium paradoxum. The sequence continues at coordinate 2,231,485 of NW_026643184.1, read as the reverse complement.
CATTGGCCCAATGCACGCAAGACTGGAATCAATCAAAACCGAGCGGGAGCCATCGCGGATAGCTGTTGGATGCGTGATTGGTCCGGGGCTGTCAAGTATATCAGTTTAGACGCAGACACCGCGGTACTGCCTCATTGGGGGGGGGAATTGCCATATGCACGTTACGAGGAAACCTGCAGGAAAAGAGGTACAGCCGAAATGGAGACCGGAGTACTCCGTCTAGCGCCCAGTATACCCTTGATATTGGGTTGTACAAGACAACGATATCTCCCAAATGCCAAGCCCTCTAGAACGGAGTGGAGAGTCAAGTCACCCTGGCTCGGCGTGCAGAACGTGTTGACTGGTCCGAGACATGGGCGCAGTGGCCCCTTAAATAGTTTAGTCCATTTTCTTTTTCCTTGATTTCTAGGGATTTCAAGGAGATTACTTCGGTATTAATAGTTCATTACATAGTACGGAGTACGGAGTAATTGGAGCATTCCAGGGCCAAAAAAAGCGTAGTACTTCCAAAATTAGTTTCCCGCTTGGTTTTCTTCTTCTACAACATACGCCCATTTTGGCTTTGCGTTCTGAATCTCTTTGTCGGCGTGCCCGGTGAATTCGAGTCCCTTTGATCCTGAAATCTCCCAATTTGAACCGGTCTGGATGGAGAGCCCGTGACCAGGACTTATATCATGGCGTACAATGCTGTCGCTCAAATCGACCACGAGGTGGCTTCGAACTCTTCCGCTTTTGCGTCACGCAGCCCCTCACCCGCTCATGGACATGCATTCAAGCAACTGCCCCTCGATACTGATCACATTGGGGGAGGAAGCCACCTAGAACGAGCCCAGACTAACGACAACTCGAGTTTGGCCCAGTTGGGCTCGATGATCCGCTCCATGACTTCCACCAGCTATGATGTAGTGGAGGACGATGACTATGACGCCCATCACTCTCCCGAACAGCGATCCAACAGCCTCGGAAGACCTCCACTAAATACCGCGGTCGCGCGACACTCCTCTTCCCCCGAACCACCCCTCCACAGCGCATGCAGCGATGTCCCCGTACCTCTCAGTCACCCTATCCCAGATTTGCAGTCGATACAAGGAGCCTACAAAGGGAATGTAACGCGGTTGGAGGAAAGCGCGGAGCAGCTGACCTCGTACTCAGCGGACATTGAGAGCGAGATCCGTCGCATGGACCAAGAGCAGAAACGACGCTCAGTGAGTTCCGCGTCGAACTCCATTCATCGGACCGGAGCATTCTCGCCGGTGGCTACGGTTTCTTCCGCTCATGGATCCAATGTGTCCCCCGCGCGCCAGCGTTCCGTATCGGGGGCCCGTCTGGCTCAGCTCTCGGAGCCAGCATATGAGGACCATGGGGAGGAAATGGATGAATTCCCCGCGCTCCCTGATCTATCACCGTCGCAACCTCTTTTCACCACGCAGAATGATTATTATTACGACCAATATAATCCGCAAGGACTCTCCGCAGAGGCGGAGTTGGATCGCCGTGCTTCGGTCGCATCAAATGATACCTATCAGCAGGCGCGGACACTATTCACCGATTTCGATGGCGTTCATTTCAAACACCCAGAGCGCATGGAACCGGGTCGCCAGGTCTCCTTGGATCAGCCGCCGCTTGCTCGTAAGCCCGAACATTATAAACAGCCGCAAGCGGGGGAGAATATGGTATTCTATCCGGCTCCCGTTCCCCGAATGTTGAACCTGCCGCCGAAGTTGTCACGCAAGACAAATGTGGACCGAGATAAGCGTCGCACACAGCTTGTAGGGGCCATTGCTGCCGAGGATAGGAAGTCTACTGCGCTACCTGATGGCGATCAAGAAACCCCGCGGGATAGCCATAGTGACAAGCGCAAATCAGCACTGCCACCGCATCTCCGTGCAAGCGTGTTCTTCGATCAACCAAGCACATCATTGCAAGTCGAAGTCAAGCAAGATTCTGCGGTTGCTACACTGGAGAGCATTTTGGACGCTTCTGCGAATGCTCCCGTTTCAGCTTTCACTGACCACCCTTACGCTGGTCATGTCGGCTCATATATCTACAACAAATCAAAACGCAAGACTTTGACCAAAGATCTGTCAGCGCAAAAGACAAATCGTTTCTCGCGAGCTACCCTGGGCCTGTCTCACAGCACTAATAACTTAGGCGAAGATGGTGGCCCAGTAACCGCACGTCATGGGTCAGAATCCGGGCGCGACTCAGATAGACCTCATGATGAGCGTGAACATGGGGAGTCAGAAGGCACTGATACTGACAGCGAGGAACAATCCGAAGACGAAGAGGACGAGGAAGATGGGGAGTTAGATTATGTTGGGCCGCCGAACACGCTGATCGCCGAGTTGGAGTTGCGAAAGCACGAATTGAAGCACCGACGCCGGACGGCGGTGCCCATGCCATTCCAAGGCATGCGAAGCACTCTGCTCGAAATGGACGAAGCTGCCCAAAAGCAAAGTGACAAACGACGACAACGCCCTGTCGCGCTGGCTTGGGAAGGGCGTGACGAAGACGAAGACATCCCTCTTGCTCTGTTGTATCCCGAGAAAACTAGCAACGAAGATGATGAGCGACCATTGGGCTTGATCGAGAAGCGGCAACAAGAGGAAAACGAGCCTTTGAGCGCGCGTCGGGCCAGACTACGGGGTGAACCAGTTCCGAAGGCGGCGCCCCGTCCTGTCACAGTGTATGCAACAGCGACCTCGACGCCTGTCCCTGAGCCGACTATCGAGAGTGAAGAGGTGACAGAGATAGAGACCCTCGCCGAGCGCTCTGAACGATTGAAGGGACATAATCGTTCCAATAGCAAATTCGCCAGCGATCTGATGGCTGAGATTGACACCCGGGCTGGCATTGCGCCTAAAGAGGCCCAAGACGTCCCTGACACCAATGAGGAAGAGACACTCGCCCAGCGACGCGCTCGACTTCAGAAAGAGGCTGCTGGCGAACCTGGGCCCGCAAAACAGCCGCGCATCCGTCGGAGCATGATGGCCCTTACACAAGGGCGTCCTTCTCATCTTTCTCGTCCGTCGACACATGAGCTTTACAATCAACGACCTGTCACGATGTCCCAATATGGAAACCGCATGTCCATGCAGCAATTTCCACAAACCGGATATGCAATGCCTGCAGGATACCCGATGGCTCAGCAATATGGATATCCAACTGCGTACCCATCCGGTCTTGCCACCAACCCAGCCATGATGGGCATGAACGGTATGAGATATCCTCAACCCATAGCACAACACTCCGGCCCTCTCTCGACTGATGTGATCGATCGTTGGAGGCAAAGTATCCGTTGAAAGTATCCTTAAGCTGTTGTTATATTGTTTTTACCCTTTACATCTTTTTTTTTTTAGCATAGCATATTGTCGTTTTGAGCGTGTTCTATTTCCTCCTCTTTTTTTTTTTTTGGCTCGAAAGATATCCATGTAGAATACCTAGGCAGCTTGTGTGTGTGAATTACAATGGGAATTAGTACATTTCCCAAGATGTTATGAAATATGAGAAAATCCGAGGCTGTACAGGACAAGTAGGGGCAAGAATGTGAGGCGAGGAGTGTAACCTTAGCTTTAGCCGCGCGTTACCTCCACAGTTATTTTTGTCTCTCGATATAAAATTACCAGAATATAAAAATATCCTTACCAAGTCACCGTATCATTCTTTCGTAAATTCGAGTTTAGTAAGATTACCAAAGCTCGAGGCTTAAGAAGTGGATTTTGCCTCCCCCACGGGTTGTCTCTGGTATGCGAGACCCTCTTTGTCAACACCCCTCAGCAGTTAATTAAAACTGCAATGGATCATTTCGCCCCCTGTTAATCCTCGCGGCTCTAACTGGCGCTGTGGGGATCTATAATCTGCGTCATGCCGCCCTCCACCGTTTTCTCATACTGGCGCCGAGACCATCGGCGTTCGTCCGCGTCACCTGTTTCTTTGCCTGCTCCCTCACCATCTGCAAAAGGAACCAACGGAAGCCCGAAAAGCAGCCCTCCTCGGCTCCCAGAGATCCCAGATGCGCCCACGCTCACCACTACCTTCGAGGGCCCCCTTTCCCGCCATGCTTTTCCCTCGAACGAGTCGCCGCTGGACATCGATGCTTCGAAGCTGAACATCAGCTCATCAGCCGCGCCGCTATCCTCCTCGCTCACTCTACGGGTTCCGTCGCCGGCGTTGGAGAAGGACAGCCGTCCACATTCCAGCCCCGGCGACTGTGGGGAAGAAGAGCTCACATCCCAGGGGAGCAATTCCCAACTTTCTGTGATGGCTCTACGGTCTGATCAAGGTGAAGGAGAATCGAGTTCAAAGCCGAGCTCGCCATTCCGGCGATCGTTCGGCAAGCAGAAACGGTCACCAACTGCGGTAACAGGGTCCGGCCATTTCCGGTTCAGAACCTCACCGGAAGATGTGCCGGCCGATAAACAAACCATACTACAAAAAGAGGGCAAGGTGGATAGTAGTACAACTGTCAAACGCATCGGGGATCGGGATGTAGTGGTGGAACAGACACATCACAAGTCGAGTAAGGCGATGCTTCATCTCTTGAATCCGATGTCCCTCCTTGCCCGCAGGCGATCTTCGCAGCTGGTCAACTCTCGGGCTGAGGATGTCAAAACCAAGAATCGGAATGTGCCTGCTATGCCAGATGACTACGATCCTAGGATTCGCGGTCATATTGTCCATGACTTTTCAGCGCCACGACCTCGCAGCAATATCTCTACCATCCGACAGGCTTTGAATACCAATACACGAGATGCTTCGCAAATACCCAGTCAACCCGGCGGTGCTCGCTGGAATGACCAGGCCAAACGAAATAGTGATCATTCCCCGGTTTTCAAGGAACATTTTGAGGATCAGGATGTCTTGCAGGTGGAGAATAAGGGATATCTTCAATCTTCACTTCTAACGGGCCAATCGCAGCCCGGTTACGAGAACTCTTTACCAGTTTTCGCGCGCAATCTGCCCTCTCACCTACCAGAGGGAAGTGTTGAGGTTGCTGAGCAAGTTGAGCGTGAGGCGGTGGCACCTCCGAGCCCACCTAAAGCAATCTCACATGCTCACCCTCAACAACCTCAAGACCAAGATACTATTCCGAATGTGCCATTTAACCCTTCGGCATTGCCGCGACATCTCAAGAGCAATGCCTCTCGGTTCAGCTTTGATATGAGCGGAGTGGAGTCTTCCGCCCAGGAGAGAATGTTGGAAGAGAAGCATAAAGCCAAAGAGGCATCCCGCAAAATGGAAGATGGGTATTTCGATGACTTTGATGAGGACTTCGACGATGACATGATAGATGACATCGACGGTCTGGAAGAGAAAATTCCTGGAGTCAACGCCGATGCCGATGACGATTACGACGACTTCCCTGTTACTCGCAATATCAACAACGAGCTCAAGTCTTGGGCTGCCCCAGGCTTGTCACCTGTTGTTGCTAGCCCCATCACATCTGCGCCATCAGACCCCGCAATCAACTCCTACTTCAGTTCTCACCCCTCGGAGGTCACGCAATCAAACGACGGCCCCAATCAAAAATCTCCAGAGCAGCAGCCCTCTCTAGCAACTAGCGACAATGTGGTAGCAAATCCTCCACTGGTTCCATTTGTCAAACAACCTACACAAATCATTGATGATGACGACGATCTTTATTTCGACGACGGTGATTTCGGAGATCTGGATGTTGACAACCAAGGTGGGGAATTTGATGAATCTATATTCGATGATGAGACCAGCCATCTATATGAACGTAAACTGGTGGGTGCCCCTGCGGTACCCCCATCCGTGGACAATACTGCCCCTGGTGCTGGTGACTCTTCATCAGGGAGAGAAAGCCCCGTGGCGGAAGCTGGTGCTCAGGGACTGCAGCACATGCCTAGTGTTGCCAGTGACTATCGAGTACCAGGACCGGTCAAACGTGGTCCCCTCGGTGACCCAATACCAAACATGGGTCCTGCACGCGCCCATGGAGGTGTCCTCACAGAACAAAACCTGGATATTTTGCATAATGCCCTCGCTTTCGCAGCCAATGAAGCTACCCATAGTGGACGTTTTGAACGAACATTCAGCACGAGCGATGAATCTCAGGGGGAAGCGAGCGCAGCCCGAACATCGCAGACAATTGAGTCGCAGCCCGGTCTGGTCTCAGACGACAGCCGGATCAGCCAAGCTGCTGAGGCCATGGCGTTCGAAGACGTTTTCGATGATCCGATCTACGACGATCTGATCTACGACGATAACGATGATTCGTATTTCGACGACGCGATTGTTGCTGCTGCCAACGCTGAAGCTCTCGAGAACGACGACGACGGCTTCTACGGACAAGAGTTCGGCTTTTACGCGCAAGCAGATGGCAGCGGCAGCTCCGAGCTGACCAACGGTGGATACTTTGGCCCGCGACGAGTCGAAGGCATCACGCGTAGCCACAGCAGCCGTGGGAAGTTCCAAGAGCCTAGCTTAACTCCCATTACCGAACGAAGCGAGTGGAGCACGCGCAACTCTATGATCTCGATCAAGACCCACCCCAATTCAGCCCTAGCAAGCCCTGGGCTGGCGCAACTGGTGGATATGGGCAACCTTGACGATGAGATGTCGCTGACCGCGCTCATGAAACTTCGTCGTGGAGCTTGGGGTGGGAGCAACGGTAGCCTACGCAGTAGTGCAGGTAGTCCACCTCCCCATACGGTCTCGTCCTCTCAGCGTGCTAGCTTTAATGGCGCTGAGGGAAGCCCACCAGTCTCGGATGCGAGACCCTTCAGCCCCGACGAGGGCTCTTCGAGTGCTGCTGGTTATTTCCATGACGACAGTCACCCACGCACTGCTTCCCCACTGTCAGTGCGACCGGAATACGAAGAGGTTCCGACCGGCGGATCCCAGCGGCTCAACGTCTTGTAATATGGTGTATCACTTGTGTGGATATTTGATTCTTCTGTGTTGCATATTGCATACGTCCTTAGCACGGCGAGTTGGCATTCTTACGATCTTACGAACATCCAGTATGGGTTTAGATGTTAATATTAATATACCGATCGGAATCGAGATCACTTCCCAGATCTCAACCCCTTGGCATCCCTGTAAGCCCGAGACCCATGAATAATGGTAAAGCCTTTTAGCGCAATTGGGCCGAAAACTCCCGCAAATGATTAGCCGGCTGCGGAGAAAGTGGCTCACTCGGGCGTTTCGTCGCGTCCACGTCCGCCGTATCGGCTGTGACTCGGGCTGAGTCAGCGCACCAGCCTCACTGCCGTGAGACCCGTCATTTCTCGGCAGCTCTTCCTTTTGCGCTCTTCTTTTGCTTCATCTTTCCTCTCCCCCACACTTTTCTTCCCATCTAGAGCGTTTGAGCTCTCTGATGAGTTACGATTCTATACAGGTGCTACGGCAATACTAGTCGACACCTGACTTGTGATTTAATTCGTATGTATACCTGCACCTGCTCCTTTCCTCCGTATTCCGGCATTCTCGGCAGCGCCCTGCAGAGCAACCTGGCAATATCAGGCTGCAACTCGAGCATACAGCGAGACTGACCCTTTGGTGTTGAATCTGTTTTACAGAATCCCGAACTACTCGTCTTCCGTCTTCCCCTTTTCTCCAAACCAAAACTTCTATTGGACCTTGATCCAAAAAAAAATCCCGCAATGTTCAGAAACACTGCCTTGAAGGCTACCAACAGCGGTATGCTGCGTGGTGCTACCACTTCAGCATGCCGGCGCTCTATTCACCTCGCTACTAGCGCTCGCACTGCTTCAAAAAGCTCCGGCTTCAGCATGGCCGCTCGTCGGCCTCTCGCTGTTGTCGACCGTGCTTTCAACGGTGCCCGGTCCTACGCGGCCGCCGCGGAAGGCTCCAGCCAGGGAGTGGTAAGCAACAACAACCTTCATGATCGGTAACGATCCGATCCGGGTTCCCGAGAAATATAAAAACAAGGGCATTCGACTAACGCGACGGCGCGCTTTCGCCCTTCCCTATACAGGACCCCAATGATTCTTTCCTCACCGGTAGCGGTGCCAACTACATCGATGAGATGTACCTTGCATGGAAGAACGATGCCTCGAGTGTTCACATCTCCTGGCAGACTTACTTCAAGAACATGGAGGATGGCAACATGCCCATCTCCCAGGCTTTCACTCCTCCCCCTACCCTTGTCCCTACTCCTACCGGCGGTGTCCCTTCAGACATGCCCGGTCAGGGACTCGCCACTGGTGCTGATGTGACCAACCACCTGAAGGTTCAGTTGCTCGTCCGCGCCTACCAGGCCCGTGGTCACCACAAGGCCAAGATCGACCCTCTCGGAATCCGTGGAGAGGCCGAGGCCTTTGGCTACAACAAGCCCAAGGAGCTTGAGCTGGACCACTACGGTTTCACCGAGCGTGACTTGGACCAGGAGTTCGCCCTTGGACCCGGTATCTTGCCCCGTTTCATCACCGATAGCCGCAAGAAGATGACTCTGCGCGAGATCATTGACGCCTGTGAGAAGATCTACTGTGGTTCTTACGGTGTCGAGTACATTCACATTCCCGACCGCAAGCCCTGCGAGTGGATCCGTGACCGTTTCGAGATCCCCCAGCCTTACAACTACTCCGTTGATGACAAGCGCCGCATCCTCGACCGTCTCATCTGGTCTTCCAGCTTCGAGTCTTTCCTTGCTACCAAGTTCCCCAACGACAAGCGTTTCGGCCTGGAGGGCTGTGAGACCCTTGTCCCCGGTATGAAGGCCCTGATCGATCGTAGCGTTGACTACGGCATCAAGGATATCGTCATTGGTATGCCTCACCGTGGTCGTCTCAACGTTCTGTCCAACGTTGTCCGCAAGCCCAACGAGTCCATCTTCAGTGAGTTCGCCGGTTCTGCCGAGCCTTCCGATGAGGGTTCCGGTGACGTCAAGTACCACTTGGGCATGAACTTCGAGCGTCCTACTCCCTCCGGTAAGCGTGTGCAGCTGTCTCTGGTTGCCAACCCCTCCCACTTGGAGGCTGAGGACCCCGTCGTCCTCGGAAAGACCCGCGCTATCCAGCACTACAACAATGATGAGACCAACTATGACTCCGCCATGGGTGTTCTGCTGCACGGTGACGCCGCCTTCGCCGGCCAGGGTGTTGTCTACGAGACCATGGGCTTCCACTCCCTTCCCGCCTACTCCACCGGTGGTACCATCCACCTTGTCGTGAACAACCAGATTGGTTTCACCACTGATCCCCGTTACTCCCGATCCACCCCTTACTGCTCCGACATCGCCAAGTCCATCGACGCTCCCGTCTTCCACGTGAACGCTGACGATGTTGAGGCCGTCAACTACGTCTGCCAGATCGCTGCCGACTGGCGTGCCGAGTTCAAGCGTGACGTTGTCATTGACATGGTCTGCTACCGTAAGCAGGGTCACAACGAGACTGATCAGCCTTCGTTCACCCAGCCCCTTATGTACAAGCGCATCGCCGAGCAGAAGGCTCAGCTTGACAAGTACGTCGAGAAGCTGATTGCCGAGGGTACCTTCACTAAGGAGGATATCGATGAGCACAAGAAGTGGGTTTGGGGAATGCTCAACGACAGCTTCGATCGCAGCAAGGACTACCAGCCCACCGGTAAGGAGTGGCTCACCTCCGCCTGGAACAACTTCAAGTCCCCCAAGGAGTTGGCCACCGAGGTCCTGCCCCACCTTCCTACCGCCGTCGGCGAGAAGTCTCTCAAGCACATTGCTGACAAGATCGCCGGCACTGGTGTTCCCGAGGGCTTCGAGCTCCACCGCAACCTCAAGCGTATCTTGACTGGCCGCAAGAAGGCCGTCGATGAGGGCAAGAACATCGACTGGGCTACCGCCGAGGCTCTCGCTTTCGGTTCCCTTGTTGATGAGGGTTACCACGTCCGTGTTTCCGGTCAGGATGTTGAGCGTGGTACCTTCTCTCAGCGTCACGCCGTCCTTCACGACCAGCAGACCGAGCGTACCTACACTCCCCTGAAGCACATCAGCGACAAGCAGGGTAGCTTCGTCATCTCCAACTCCTCCCTGAGTGAGTTCGGCTGGTAAGTTTTCTGTCCCCCCCCCCCTTCAAATGGAGTTCTCCGTGCAGCAACAATTCTAACACTCAATTCTAGTCTCGGCTTCGAGTACGGTTACTCTCTGACCTCCCCCAACGCCCTCGTTATGTGGGAGGCCCAGTTCGGTGATTTCGCCAACAACGCTCAGTGTATCATTGATCAGTTCATCGCCTCCGGTGAATCCAAGTGGCTGCAGCGTTCCGGTCTGGTTGTGTCTCTCCCCCACGGTTACGATGGCCAGGGTCCTGAGCACTCTTCCGGTCGTATGGAGCGTTGGCTCCAGCTTTGCAACGAGGAGCCCCGCCTCTTCCCCTCTGCTGACAAGCTTGACCGCCAGCACCAGGACTGCAACATGCAGATTGTCAACATGACCACTCCTGCTAACCTGTTCCACGTCCTCCGTCGCCAGATCCACCGCCAGTTCCGCAAGCCTCTGGTTATCTTCTTCTCCAAGGCTCTGCTGCGTCACCCTATTGCTCGCTCTGACATTGAGGCTCTTGGTGGTGACTCTCACTTCCAGTGCATCATTCCTGAGCAGGGTCACAACACCACCGTTGACGCTCCCGAGAAGATCGAGCGCGTCATCCTGTGCTCTGGACAGGTCTACGCCGCTTTGATCAAGCACCGTGAGGCTAACGGTATCCGCAACACCGCTATCACCCGTGTTGAGCAGCTGCACCCCTTCCCTTGGGCTCAGCTGAAGGAGAACCTCGATAGCTACCCCAACGCCAAGAACATCGTTTGGTGCCAGGAGGAGCCTCTCAACGCCGGTGCCTGGTCTTACGCCCAGCCCCGTATCGAGACCTTGCTGAACGCCACCGAGCACCACAACCGTCGCCATGTCCTGTACGCTGGTCGCGCTGGCAGTGCTTCCGTCGCTACCGGTCTTAAGGCCGTCCACCTCAAGGAGGAGCAGGAGCTTTTGGAGGATGCTTTCTCCGTTCACCAGGATCACCTGAAGGGCGAGTAAATGCCCTTCAAGCGATCTGATCCAACTTCAGTCAACTTCTGTTGATGAGATACTTCTGATCTCGAACCGACACTCGCATTGAGTTGGGTGTCCCATATTCATCAGTCTTCCTAGAAGCTAGCGTCTAATTCCTTATGTACCACCTCTCTATTGTACTGGTTTCCTTTGTGTGTTATCAACGTGTCCTGGGTTCATGGTCCTATACTAGGAGACTCTTTTGGATGTCCCAATATCAGACCCCCGTCTATACCTAGAATCCGTGCTATATGTAAAATACAAAGAATCGTTGCCATTTCTAGAATTATTTCTCCTCTTATCCCGCGTATCTAGGCATTTGAACCCTTAAGATGGTCTTTGAACTGTGATATACAATGTAAAATGGAGGCTACATGTACGCTCGAGCCGATTGATACCCGTGGACCTGGAGCGCCATACCTCATTAGTTTGGAAAAAGCCGGTCTCTTGCCGATTTTTCCAAACCAACGAGGGGCCTGTGCCTGGTATGACGTCACCCGCATGCATCGATGATTCAGCAATTCATGCCTGAGATGCCGCAGGCAGCAATCTCACCTGATCCGATTGCTCTTCTCCGCACTCAAACTTCCCAGCAGCTGCTTCTCCTGCCTCGATGCCCTCCTGTCGGTACGTGAGGTATTGACGAATTTATATGGTCTCAGATTATTGCTGAGTGCCATTGCTTCTTCGAATCCTACTATCTGCCCCTCAAATTGGGCTAGATTCGCCTCAACCCTCCTCCAACGGCGCATCTCCCAGTCACGGCTCTACACTTCACCATGTCCGCCGTCTCATCGGCAGGCGTTAACCCCTCTGGCCAGGGAGTCCGCCAGTCTGCTCGTCAAACACGTACAAACCCGTCTCGAACCTCGAAAACGATTGGACGTTCGTCTTTCGCGTTCGGTCGAGGTTCGACAGCTGAAATTCCTTCCACGCCCCCTGTTCCTCACGGCTTCTATCCGGCACTTACGCATTTCACTGATGCTATAACCGCGCTTCCTCGCGAGTTCCGTCGTCATAATTCTTTGTTGAAGGAAGTTGATGCGAAGGCGTGGGCTTTGGAGGAAAATTTGCTCCAGTTACTCAAGTTCTCTTTCCAGTCGGAGCCCGTCCCTCATCCTCCCCACCCAGCGCCCATCGTTGGGGGAGTAATTCGGGAGGATGCTTTACCCACTGTGAGTTTTTTTTTAATTCTCTCCTCTGGAGGTTAACTAACAACGCTCGTCTTGCGCCAGCAACTATCCCAATCCGCCGAATCGTCCGAAAGCAAAAGTCGCCGACTTCTTTTTGATCGCGTTCGTCAGAATCTTTCAGACCTAATGATGACCGCCGATGAGAAGAATCACGTCATTTCGAACGCAAACGAGGAATTGGACCGCCAAGTTGTCCGACTGGATGCGGTGTTCCCATACATTGCAGGCGAGATCAGCGAAGAAGCTCGCAAGGGAAGCCTGACACACTGGGCATACTCCAACAAAAGTACTGCGAAGGCAGCGACCAATGAGCGACCGCGCCGGGAAGCAGTCGCGCAAAGACAGGACCTCACGCATGTGCTTCAGGAGGCTGAAGCTGCTAGTCGCAGTGAGGCGCGGCGCGATGCTGTTCTGGCGCGGAAGCAACGTCGAGCTCAGGTCGACGCGGACTATGAAGAGACGCGCAGCTCGGGCGCTCGCAAGTCCAATCATGCCAAATCTCGCGGCGGAGACCACGCTGATTCGGGGGCTGCACCCAAGCGTCGAAAGGTCGAACGCCCACCAGTGGACACTAGCATTCCGATGGACCGATCTGCCAGCGGTGCTGGTAGCCAGAGAGCCGCGAATAAAGATCCCGCCGAGAAGAAGCGATCTCGCGCTCCCAATGCAACTGCTGCTGCACGCAAGAAGTATGTTCCATTTGATTGCGCTCAACACTACACTCAGCTAACTCCATCCCAGGGCGAACACTTCCAATGCTGCCTCGCCTGTTCTGGCACCGTCACCATTAGTTGGGACTTTCAATGGCCCTCGGGGTGCCGCTAGCCCAGGACCCCACACGTCAAGGCCACAGTCTTCACGAGCCCAGCAGAATGCTGGAGTCACAAGCAATGCGCGCGTGCGGCCGTCATCGTCAGCTTCAAACCGCGCCAATAACAGTATGCAGTTTCAATCACCTTTCCCGGACCTGGCCATTAACCATATTCCCCACACAGACAAAAATGCCGATTCCAGATCCACACCCCGGGATGGTCCCGTCAAAAATGAACTGGTCCACGCAGACTCACACCGCGATTATGAAGGCGACGCTAGAACATCCGCTGTAGGGGGTTCCAAGCGTGAAGATCTGGACGGAAAATCTGGATCTGCCGAGGCAGAAACAACCAAGGGACGCAACTCCAAGACGTCAACCCCTGTACTCCCCGCATTTTCGGAGCCCAGCCAACGCGCTCGGCCCACACGAAGTCAAGATCCGAATTCTACCAAACGAACCCAGAAGAAGCCAATCCCACAGCCTGCAATACCGTCTGACGACGAGTCGCTCCATGAAGGCGATGACGAAGACGAGGAAGGTGAACCGCGGTACTGCTACTGCAATGAAATCAGTTTCGGCGAGATGGTCGCTTGCGACAATGACGCCTGTCCGCGTGAATGGTTCCATCTGTCGTGTGTAGGCTTGACGAAACCACCTGGAAAGAATGGTAAGGATACTTGTTTCCCCTTATTGGAATCAAGGTGGCTAACAGTCTCTCTTAGTTAAATGGTATTGTAACGAATGCAAGGAAAATATGAGACGCAGTCGGAATGGGCGGTGATATCTCCCCGTCCCAGGATATAGACATTGATGACATGGGCGTTTATGTGGGATTCCGATTGGCTTATACTCGGACATATGGCCTTGCGAGTTGATATTCTAGACTTGATGTATATGTAGCGGTCAATATCTACTTGTCTGCAACTTGAAAGCGTCCTCTTTTTTTTACAGCTTCTTATATGCCACCTTCTTTATCTACAACATCCAAGACACACCGGCTTGTACCGTGTATCATAGAACTTATCAAAAGACACAACTCAATTGGCTGCAGTAATGTATATACCAGATAGACATGTATAACGATAGCTATACACAGACCCAAAACGCCCCATAACCACTCTCTACCAAGCACCCCTCAACCTATCCACAAACCCACTCCCAGCAGCATTCCCCCGTCTCTGAGCCTGCGCCCCAGTCTCCAACCCAGAAGCCGAAGCAACCTCCCCCTCCAACCTGCGCCGCAAATCCTCATACCTCTCCCTCTCCCCATCAGCCCCGGAGCTCCCATTCCTCCGCTCCTGCTCACCCACCACCCACGCCGGAACCCGGAACCCCGTGCTCACCGGCGACAGACCGGGTAGCAGCTCCGCGCGCCACGCCACGCCGACGATCCAGCCCGCCGCGGACGGGAGGAGCATAGCCGGGAACTGGGAGAGGGCGAGCTGGGCGGCGACGAAGTAGGTAGTTGATTTATCGGACAGGAGGAGGGTGAGGCTCTTTGATGGGGTTTCGGGGTCGGTGTCTTCTGGGCCGGATGTGGTGCCGAGCCGGTAGCGGTATGTATGGGGGATTGTGGCGTGGTACTGGGCCAGCAGGGCGAAGATGGTGGCTGTTGGGCCGGAGGGGAGGTAGTTGAGGGTGTTTAGTGATAGAGGGCGGAGTATGAGGGCGAGAAGTGGTGGGAGGAGGGTTGTGTAGGGGAGAGTTGTGAGTAGGAAGGTCTGTGGGTGTAGGTCAGTGATCGGTATTCGTTGGATCTGGACAGCTTGATTTGGGATCCGTCGCTTGTATGTGTTAAGGGCCTGGGGAGAAAGCAAAATACTTACCGCCATCTTCCGCTTCCCCCACGCGCGCTCGACGACTCGTAGGTGGTAGACGAGCATGGCGGCGAATAGAGCCTCGGTGGAATTGGTGAAACCGGTCTGCCAGACTATAGCGCGCCAGAATTGGGCATAGGGCCAGATATGGGGGGATACATAGATTACGACGAGGTGTTTGATGTCGAAGAGTGAGATGGCGATGGAGGAGGCGATGGTGTAGATGAGGAGGGCTTTGGTGAGGGGCGCATTAGTGAGGCCGGAGGTGAGCATTTTGCGCTTTTGAGCTTGTGTTTCCTTGGTGATTATTGTGGCATGGGAACCATCGGAGCTGTTGAAGAGGAAGGTTGAGAGGGGACAGATTGGCACTAAAGGTGGATGTCCGAAGTCCGGGGAAGCTCGGCATGCCGACTTAGCTTCACCGGTTCTAGTTGAGCTACCGCATTGGGTACAAAGTACGAAATATCTTTTGAGGTATCATATTATACAATGTGTAATTCCAACGCCCGGTTTTATGTCACTGCCATCTCTTAGCCAGCTAGTGCAGCTTCTTTATTTTGTTCGGCCAGTTCTTTCTGGTATCGAGTCGATGCGACCTCCAATGCATGTAGTGTAGGACCAAGAAGCTGGTTCACAACCTTCTGGCCTCCTTCCACGCCTTCTAAGTTGATTCGTAATTTTCGCCCGGTGCTCTCGTACATCTCACGAGCGTGCCTCTTTAATCGGTCAACTTCGACTTTCCTCTCAGCCTCCGCATCATTAGCAACCGCGTTGATGCGTTCTACTGCTCGTCGAAGAGATTCTGCTAAAGACGCGACCTCTCCAGCGCGATCGGGGTTGCCTGAGAGGAATGCCTGCCAGAACTGGTGTAAAAATTCAGTCGTAGTAGCGTGTGTCAAGGTCAACCGGTCGAACAGCGCCGTGGACAACCCATAGGTCTCTGATGTCGCTCCCTCATTCATGTGGGCACGGCGCTCGCGCAATGCTTCCAGGATTTGAGAAAACGCATCATGTAGAGCAACAGATGATCCAACTGGTCGACGACTGGCAGGTGCATCCTCCATCTCCTCATCTTCATCATCGCCGGGGTCTACCAACTTGCCCAGTTGCGTATTGCCTTGCGATGGAAGGCTCTGGTTGATCTCGGCACGGAGAGTTTGAAGAAGCTGATCCGGATCTTGTTTGGCACATTCCTTCGTTTGATCCTCCTCTTGGCCCTGGGAGAAGAACCGGCTTTGATCCCGAATGTTTAAAGTGACACGGCTTTGCTCTTCTTCTGCGCGAAGATCCTGTAGCTGGAGCTGTTTCCATGCCTCTTCGTTCATGCCGACAGGGGCGTTCATATCGCCATCAGCCGGTGCCACATTGGCCATGATCTTTTCACTCAGGCTGTTCAGAGTCCGAATGATCGGCACTTTGTCAACGCCAGATGGTCTCATATCAAGATCAGGTCGGTTTCCGCGACGCTGACTGTGGTTGACTTCGTTACCAGCCAGATCCAAAAAGTGATGGATATTCGTTTCACGGTCTGCCCTAGCAGCCTCCTCCGTTTGGAGATATTTGTCCAGGATGGCATCGGTTGCGTCCGCCTCCGTAATTCTCTCTCCACGAAGTTTCTTGAACAGCCGACTTTGGAAGAATCGGGACCAGAATTGCTGCTCGCTGAGTTTGGGCACATTCTCGTCGTAAACGCGTTTGACGAGTGAGTGTTGTGTAAAAATAAGCTGAATTTGCTCTTTGCTGATGTTCAACCGTGTCACATTATCCTCGACCCGAGGCTTGAGTGTGGATAGCACGTTGTATGAGCCGCGCATTTGGCCCTGCTCAATTGCATGCGCTCGCAGTAGGTGTAGTCGTGTCGACCAGAATTGAGACACAAACGACCCAGACGATAGAGCTTCAGGTTTGGTATGCAGTCCCTCGAAAAACATCCGTTGGAGATTCGAATCAGATCTCAGCAACGACTGCTGCAGCTCTGTGTCGGACCGAAGCTTATTCTCGTCATCCAAAGGATTCTTCGAGGTCGCAGCTGATGTGACAGCATTGGCAATCGCCATTGCTGCCGAAAGACCCTCACCTGCGCCACTAGGTCCCGGTGTCTGTGATGGTGTACCAGCCTTCGCCGCATTGACTCGAGCACTCAGTGTATCTTTGATGACATCGGCCTGCGCGCGAGCATCTGCTCCGGCGGTAAAGAGGAAGACATATTGTTCGGGTGTACTGTTCGGGGGAGCATCAGGAGCCTGGGCGAAGATCTTGAGCATCACTTTCGGATTCGAGGCCGGGGTCTGTTGTAGATCTGGTAATCGCGAAAGTTAGCAAGAGACGAATGCCCGACGATGAAGCGACAGCATACTAGTGATGTTGATCACGGGAATCGTGATCATAGTCCCAGCACCTGCGACTGCGGGTGTCCATGATACCGACTTCTCATCTGCGGATATAGCTAGGGTCCCATCTTTCTTCTTGTGAGAGGCCGCTCCGCTCGGAGGTGCCATCGTCGCGTGTCTTGACAGCTTTCACTGTCTTGAATGGCGACAACGAATCCACCCATCGGGATGAGTAATTCCCCAACGGCGGAGGTGAGCAAGGAAGGTCCGAGGCCTTCGTGATAGACGGAGCGTATAGAGATGAAATCAATAATGGGAGATGCGGCTCTTCTGTAACTAATCACATGACGAATGCCAAGCGTCACCTGGGAGGCAAGCCCTAAAATGAGCGAAGCTGGACCTACAATGATTCTTTTATCTAGGAGGTTTAGATATTATATTCCGAAGCGATTCCTTCAAATTGTGTGGATATACATTGGATCTTATCCTAGGGTTGAGAATGGACCATGTTGGATGTGTTTCCTCCATATGTGTTGAATGACATACAACCAACAAAACATGAGCAGTCAGCAACTTTTAAACAGTTCATGGTTCAAATAAAACAGTATATAGGTAGGCTTAAATCTTATTTGATGAGTTATTACCTCCTAGATGTGATGTTTTCTCCAAAAAGTGATAGCTACCAAGTCCATTTCATACCTAGATAGTTATCAAGTTATGACCAGCATGATTCTTGCTGCTTATGGCAGCTAATCCAGCACAATCTCAATTGCTTCAGCACTAATGATCCAATCAAAATCCCAAAAAGTGATACAGGCGATGACCCAAAGTAACCCGAGCCACAGTGAAGGCCTCTCCATCTTGCAATAGATAAGCGCACCACCTGTATCATCATAAACCCAACTAAACCCACCCATCCAAGGCCTTCCACGCCGTGCTAATTGGCTTCGGCGGCGAAACAAGAGTATCCTTCCGGTTACTATCCACCTTAATCACGGCAAACTGATCACCCCGGAAAACATAGTAAAGGTCCTGACCAGCCGGATTCCGAACAATAGCATCAACAGAATCAAACCCAGCCTGAACAAGACTTGCCCATCCCTCCGTAATAGGATAAACCTTATTGACAATCTTATCGGTGGAAGTGTCGATGCGAACATATTTCAAGCCGCGGAAGAAGTACATCTCACTCTTGGTTCCCGGGGTGAGCAGTCCTGCATCCACGGTATCAAAGCCCGCCTGGGCGAGTGATTTGAACCCAGAGGTAATGGGATGGGCTCCGTCCACGACAAAGGTGTCATCGTAGTTTTCGACCTTGATTTTGATATAGCGGCCGCCGAAGAAGACGTAGAGTTGGTTGTCGTGGCCGGGGACGGGGACGATGGTGTCCACCGTGCCGAAGCCCACTTTGGGTAGAGTATTCCAGCCCTTGCTTAGTGCGGTTGGGCCTGCGGAAAGACCGTTCTCGGGGTTTCCGTTGGTGATTCTGATTCGGCCATAGTGTCGGCCGGAGATGATGTAGATCTCGTCCTTTCCGGAAATACGGCAGGCGGCGTCGACCATTTTTAACAAGAAGGACTGATTGAGATCTTAGAAAGGTTGGAGTAGTGTTGCTAATGGTAGAGATCTGAATGTGTCAGATGTGATATTGCAAGAGGCTAATGTGATGATATTTATATGCATCTATATCCCCGGAACATGAGCTGCTGAGCAACGTTTGTATGACATATTCCTTGTCTGTAAGATGACAACATTGGGAATGGCACTATTATCAAAGATTAAGATTGCACCCTCTCACTGTGTCACACCTAAGGTGGAGCAAATGGTGTCGGTTTGTGTTTCTGCTAAGCTAGATAGTCCATGTATTTGGTCTCGATAGTGCATCTACCCATCTCTCCAGGTATCAATTAGATACATGTGCTCATTGAAATTGCATAATAGAATTGTATAGGTTTATCTAGTCTTTACTAGTCAACGTATGCTTGATATGATACCTAAAATCCACGGACATCTATACAACAAGTCCTAGTACCTCGCCAATGAACACGCTCAGAGTCCCCAAACAGCTATATCCCGCGGTTCAGATCCAAATCCACACATTGATTGCTCTTCACGAGCCCACCATGTTATACCACTAACCGAAGGAATGGCTTTTGGCCTCTCGGCTTCAGAGGATCAAATCCCATCCCACAATGCTATGCCAATAGCATCTTGCCGTACCACAAGGAAACCGAAGTTCAACTCTGGCATTCCAATTTTCACTGGTCGATATTCGGGTGGCTCAGCCCATGATTTACTGTGCGAGTTAGCTGTTTATGTCTAACGTGGAAGAGAAGATTATAACCAATTCCTGCTTGGACAACGGAATCAAAATGATAAGTGTATCTTTGGCCGCATACCAATAGCTTTATCCCCTGGACTGGATGAAACAAGCGCTGACTTTCTCCGATCAACCCTAGTTAAATGTGTGATATTACCACTCATGGCATCTAATGTTGATATTTCCAATAAAACTGCGATGAATCTATTTCTCCTGATTTTATTGTTTTGGTCCTACGGATCCTATAGGCTTTCTACGAGGAAGCACATGTCTTGGGTAGATCTTCATGAGCATAGTCAAATTAAGTAGAGAGTTGCACGTAAGATTCCCGTTAATCCCATAGGTCATGTCCGACTGTTTGCTCTCTCTTCTTCCGGTTTCAGAGATATCTGTTCTCGAAACACCTGACAGATCGTTGAGGAGAAAGCTCTCACTGGAAGAACCTGTCAATAATATACAAGGACAAGAGGAAGGAGGAGAGGGAATAAAACAGCAGGCGTCAAACATCAACCAGACATCTGGTCAAATGGCTTAATTTGACAGGATTATAGTCATCGCAAATATCTTACCAGATCCACTTTACTGGTTGGCATTCCTACGTCTCATCATAGACTTCTTCATCTAGGGATATTCCCAAAGGACTAAAAGCTTCAGGCATATTGTTCAGATTTGTAAATGAATTGTAGTGCGAATATGTCAGCGCTCAGGCTCATGTGAAACATTCTCAACAAATGTGAGGTCAAATTGCATAAACTAGTGATAGCATGTCCATAAATGACAAATATCCATCGTCCTACTTGAACACACTCGCCAGCCCAAAGTTGCGCACTAGCTCGAAGAATTCACCAAGCATGGGGGCAATTTCCTCCATAGCGGCTTTCCGGATGGCTTTCTTGAGCACCTCGCGGTCGCCGCTGTAGTCTTTGAACTCAAAATTCTTGAGCGTCTCCTTCATCTTCGCGTCGAACATCTGCCAAACTACCTTGGAAAGATCATCATGATAATTCATGTGTTCTCCTTTGTCCATCCCCGCCACATAGTTGAGCAGTGTTACCTTGACCACCCACTGAATCTGGTTAATGGTATTTCGTTCTTGGGTAGGGTCCATTGGGGTGGGCAGTTGCTTGATCACATCCATGTACACTTTCACTCCCACTCGCACAGTCAGGTCGAGCAAACGTTGTTTTTGCTTCCGAATTTCTTCATCGGTGAGGGAAGGAACTGGTATGTTCGTAAATTCTGCTATCAATTAGCTCTGCGCCTGGCATTGAGATACAGGTTTGGGAAAAGAAGAGATTCGTTCCTAAGCCCTATCACGGAATAGGATGTCTTACCCAGTGTAGGCTTTCGTTGATCAGGGTCTATCGACTGTTCATCCGGCGGGAGCAACGCTTCCTTGAAGATCGATACAATCATCACAATGAGATCTTTGTAGTCTCTTCCTGCCCATTCTGCGTTGTAGATCTACGTATATCGTTAGACCAGAGCACCATGCTCTTCTCTGAGTTTACTTGCCGATCTATCACAGGCCAAGCGGGAAAATCTAAACAGGACACTGTCCGTCGCAATGACATATGTATTGCGGGTCGCTTTCTTCAGACGCTTCCGCTTCTCAAAACATTCATCTTCAACCAGTCAGTCATGGCCGACAACCAAACATGATATAGTACTCACAGAGAATTGTTCTAGCTTCCAATGCAAGTGCTTCAGAGCGCAAGAAGGCGGGGGGACGGTATATGGCCATGAAAATGACGGCACTGTCCTCCATGGCATACCAGAAGCAACTTTCAGGGTATCCGTGACTGCGAGCCCGAGTACGACTGTTGCACACCCCCAGATAGGAGCCTCGGGGCTCAGACTGGATATTCAGAGGCGATGGGCCATCTTTAGGCTCCTTCGTCACATGGAAATGAATGGAGGAAAGGAGTGCTTCGATTTGAAGCTTTGGGGATACCTTGTCCTCGGGATACTTCCTCAGAGACTCGAGGGTCGCAATCAGATTCTCTGCGGAGTGTGGATTAAGTTGGAGCTGCTTGGAAACCTCGATATCAAAGATACAACTTACCAATCGAGCACCCGATTGGGAGATCCATGACGGATGGATCAAGAGCTTGGCGGCGTGAATGAGAAGTGCGAAGAGTCAAGAGAAGAAGAGTCAAGAGAAGAAGAGTCGGAAGAAGAAGAAGAGGAAGAGGAAGAGGAAGAGGAAGAGGAAGAGGAAGAGGAAGAGGAAGAGGAAGAGGAAGAGGAAGAGGAAGAGGAAGATGAAGATGAAGATGAAGATGAAGATGAAGTGATAGGAAAGAGCGACCAAACAGAAAGTCAACAAATCGGGAAGGACCAAGAGCGCAGAATCAGTTGAGTCGGGCAGTTGCCATTTTGGGAAGTTTGTTAATAGGCTTAATCAGATTAGAATCTACGAGGTGAAAGCAATCAGAATACAATGGAATTGTTTATGAGCAGAGTGGTAAAGTCCAGATAAATACACCAACACCAAAGCCAAAGCCAGTAATATGAGTCAAAACACACCGCTGAAGAGATACAACCCAGATGCTATGCGAGATCAAAAGACAAAACGCGACCGAGAGCACGAACCGAATGCCGAAATTCGTAAACCATGTTGCGCGCCGCCATGCATAGACCGGATATTATCGTTCGTGATCATCAAAAAAAAGCAGAATGTAGCAGAATGGAAAGCAAAATAGAAAATAGAACAAACAGATAAAAACAAAAACCCTTCCAATGAAATGCAAACCGTGCAAATGAGATAGGATATCAAATCAAGGGTATCAATAAAAGGATCCAGCGAGCATGCTTTTTGAAGAACAGAACGCTCAAGCAGATCATTTTTTGAACATATAGTGGCCGTAGAGACCGCCGACGTCGCCGACTGCCATGGGGATCTTGCGCATACCCCACCACCGCGCACCCATCTTCCAGTAACGAGCACCGTCGTCAAGGGGTTCGTGGGGCATGGAGGCTGGGTCGCGGACGTACCAGCCACGACGGCCGAGGTCTCGCACAGTCCAGCCAACGGACGTACGGTGGGTCTTGGCGCGCTCGCGCAGCGGGGTGATGATCTTGTCGCTGAACTCGATAACCTGCAGGGGGTAGCTTTGATTGGAGAGCAGCGAACAAGTGCTCGTGTTGAAAATGGCACCGATGGTCATCTGTGGCACTTTCGCGAGGTCAAGATAGCAGAGAGTGCTGGGGGCATCGATCTCGACACCAGTGACCGGGTTGCGGTACCGAGCAAAGAAGGAGTTCACGTCTGCGACGGAGAGATCTGCGGAGGCGAGACCCAGTTCCTCCAAGTGCTTGGTCAGTGGCACCAAGTACGGCACATGGTCGGAGGTGATCTTTGCTCCACTCAGGTTGAGAGAGCGGAGAGTCTCAGGAAGCTTGGGCAGCAAAGCCGATACATCGGCTTCCTCCAGAAGACGGAAGCGGGTTGGGTCGGTCAATAGGTTGAGGTAAACAAGAGACTCGTTGACGGATGGGTGAGTGGTTAGGAATTCAACTAGAGCGCACGGGCGCAGTCGTGTGCACCGGGACAAGCTCAAGTGCGAGATGCGGGCGGTCTCAGGGATGGCGAAGAGGGCTGAGTCGTTGACCTGAGTGTGGGTAAGGTCGAGGTGTGTCAAGTTGACCAATCGTGGGAGGAGGTAATCGAACATGGGAGCAGTGATAGTGCTGCATTCGTGGAACGAGAGCCGCTTGAGGCTGGGCAGGGTCATAGGCAGTGCAGGGCCACCGATCAAAGCCTCTTGGAACACCCCGGAGAATGCTTGAGTGGAGCAGCCGCAGAAATCCACGGCACGCAGGTTCGCAAGCCCCATAAACAACTTCCGGATCACCTCCACGCTGATATCGCCTTCCAAGTGTTCCTGCAACAGGCATTCCTTCAGGTTGGGGAGAAGCTCCAAGCACTGCAAGAGGGTCTTGGAGGTCAAGTTTTGGATTTCAGCGTTCATCTGCTTGGTGCGACCCAAGCCAACGGAAGTGAAGTGCGAGAAGTCCAGACGGCGCACTAGTGTACCCAAAGCCGGATACTGGGACATATGATTAAGTGCCTTGGAGAAGATGATGGAGTGCGGGAAGGTCATGTTCCTGTACAGAACGCCCAGTGTAGCAGCGTGCAACGTGTGGGATGTAAGCAGGCATGAGACGAGGTCGACGTTTCGGGGAGTGTAGCCATTGGGTGGGAGATCCAGCGCAAGGTTAGAGATGATTTGATCTATCAATGGGTTAATATTATACGGACAACGGGACCAGGTACGAGTTCCTACCAAGGACCTCGGGAGGGAGCTTCTCCAACAGCGAAGTGCCGGGTGGGGTCTGCAAGACCTCCACCACTGGGGGCTTAACTGGGAGCAGCTCCTTCTTGGGCTCGGGCTCTTGGGCTTCCCATGCCCAGCCCTTTGCGTGGAGGCTTCCAAGCGCACGGAGATCGCTGTAGCTGCGGCTCAAACTCTTCCCACCCAATCGAATCTGCTTCCAACCCAGGAATCCACCACATGGGCAGCAGAAATCCGGGGCAGCCTGTTGCATCTGGGAGATGAGCTCCGCTTTGCGCTGTCCTTGGTCTTGCTCTTGGGGAGATGGGGCTTCGTGGGTATCCACGAACGATTGCGCAATTCCTATATCACCCAAGACGAGCACGTCAGCCCCCGGCCTGATTTCGCATCCCGGTCTCGTGGTACGTACCGTCCTCTGTATCTTCTTTGATCGAACCGAATGATGGGCGACGCTGGCTGCTCGACCTGGAGCCGTCGGGGGTGCTACAGGGGGAGGGAGAGGACTCGCGAGAGTGAAAGTGATCACCACAAGGGATTGAAGAGAGTCGGGGGAAGGTCGGCTTGGGTTGAGAGAGAGCAGGGGTAACGGAGGCCATGGTGAGAGGAGTGGCCCTCTATAAAGGGCCCAAATCGTATGTTGACTAGTCGGCAGGTACCTTGGAGTAGGCGGAAACACCCAAAAAAAATCCTCCGAAATTTAAAAGGAAAAATGCTTCCCCAGATTCCACAAAAACGAGAGAGAAAAAAAATCCCGGTCAATCAAAAGAGACGGACAAAGGGCAAGAGGTTTAGGGCTCTCGGAGGGGCGGCGGGGAAAAGAAAAAAAGGGAAGCTGTTAGTCACGGAAAACGGATGAACCGAAGTTGCACAACGGGCACTTGGAAGAGATTCAAGTCTTGTCCAGTGGAGGGGGTGGTTTTTTCTTGTACAAAAGTCAAGGCAAGAAGAAGAAACCCAAAGGCACCATGGGTCATGGCCACATGGGGCGAATTTCGTAGGAAAAAAAAAATAGAAAAAAATAACGGGGAACTGATTGATTACGGTGGCGGATCTGTGGTTCAATTCTTTCTCTTTCTCTTCCTCTTCCTTTCTCCTGGACTATTGATCTGGAACTAGGTGTATCATATCCTGAAGATCAATAGCCAAGCCCAAATGATCTTAGTTTGGCCCTTACGATATACGGAGTATAGAACAACTAGACTGATTAAGTTCGTGTTAGTTCCCCAAGCTACCCCTGCAGACCCCATTTGCTTTTTCTCTGCATGCGGACATATGGCGTCACCCGCCGCATTGGGGGAATGTGTTTGGGACGAAGATCACTCGTTTAGGTACTATTTAGGTACCCATCTCCCCATCGTTGAGGGATACAACGTATGTTGTCGAACGCTGTACTTCTGTCCTCCGTACGGAGTGCTCCGTATTGAATTAGCCGCAGATTCTATGACATAATCCCAAACCTTAGCCCCATTTCCCCGTGACTTCTCACTATGTACTCTCCATCCTCCATCCTCCGTCCTCACTAAGTAAAACCACCCAAAGTGAATTGACAGGTCAGCCGATCAGGAGTATACTACCCCAGACCCCGGGGTTCTCTTTACCTAACGACTATTCGGATCCATGCCCTGCAGCTCCCATTCGCCCCTCTCAGTTGATCATGCGGGGACGCAGGAGCCATTACCTAAGAAAAACCCCCCAAGTCGTGTCACCTGATATCATTATGAGGGTCCGTGTCCCTTGCATTACTTCCCCTCAAACTGGTGACATGGGATAGTCAGTCCTTCTACTCCGTACGGAGTACATAGTCAATTTAAAGGCCCCTCAATTCCCCTCCTGGAGCCACTCCCTCGGAACTCCGAGAGAGCTCCAGCCTGATTGAGTTTAGAGTGTCCGTCCTCCGTACTTTGTACTCCGTAAGGTGGCCTGAAGGCTGGCTCTACTCGCTCGGCACAACTCCGCTCACCGACTTTATTAGCCGTCTCTAACCTGGGCCAAGCCCGGTGATCCACGGCTGTGCGGTCGATCGTCAATGCCAAGCCCTATTGCTGTCCTCCTTAATATAATATGCTCTCCAGCCCCCTTAAAAAGAAATACTTATTGCCCAGGAATCCCGCGGCTTTTGCCTAGTCCTGCATTCCGCATTCTGGTTCCTATATTGTCCACGGGACTCAAAAGTCAGACCGCCTGGCTGACGAGCACTGCATGATTGATACGACTGGTCAGGACTGGCAAAGGCTTAGTTCTCACGCTGCAGTTGAACAATCTGATATCGGTGCGACACAGCCCAGATTCAAAGGCTTGATGGGTTGATGGCGTCATTCGAGTCACTCTTATCTTCAGGTTTGGGCGGTTGGGTTTGACCGCCATCGAGGTGAGTGAGGCGTACAGCATCGGACGGGCGTGACTGCATGCCGGCCAAGCCCGGTCGTGATGAAGCTGCGCCTCCACGGAATGATGCTTATTGCCAAGACTTCTGGATTGTACGGAGTATTAGAAAAGGAGGCGGACCTAGCCTGCATCCTTCTCTCCTTGCTCTATTTTTGAGCCTCGAACTAGACATTATCATGCCCGCTCCATGCCTCGGCATCGAAGGTAGATAACGAACGACTGGCAACCAATAGCACCGCTGCATTATGGCCAGAATGGGTTAATCGTCCTGCAAAAATGTGAGTTGCACTGCTTCTTGTGTCCCCTTGTTGCGTTGCGAGCGTAATCGAACTTTGCACTTTCCATGATGAACGTTTTTTAAGCGTTTCCTATTACTCTGACATCCCAAGCATACTATGTATACTTGGAAATGTTGAAACCTATGTGGATACTGAACGGAAAAAGAAAGCAATGTCATTGTACAGACCCATTCGCGTGGGCGAGCGAATATGTTTTGTTGTCATGAGTTTTTTGAACATGCACTGACAGTGAACTACTCGCAGGGTATCTCATGCACTGACAGCGACCTACTCGCAGGGTATCTCATGCAAGTCGATGGACCACGAGGACAGTGGTTAAGGGCATCTTACTGCACTTTCCTGGTTCAGATGTTTCTTGACCTGCTTGCTTGGATGCTCGCTATTCCGATAAATTGGGCCCGCAAACATGATCGGAGATTACCTCTTTTGGACGCATTCCTGAGTTCCAACTCAGAAACTAGTGGAAATTCTCTGGGCCAGAACTCAAGTATGCGACACCAGATCAAGGGCTATTCACTACCGTGTATTCGTTTGATCACCAGCAGCACTGGCTTGAGGGGAGCAACTATCTATTTGGAGAGCATCTTTCAATCATGTTTGCGGATGTTCATGACGTGGGCTAGGAAGATACAGCACGATCTAAACCACTTGAGATATGGATGCACCTCCAAGTACGCTCCAAATCAAAGGTAGTGTCGTGAACGCTGGTCTTTGGCCCGAATCGAGAGGTTTGAAAACATTTCTTGATTGATTCCCTTGTCCAGCATTTCGATCGAATCTAGCAGCATTTGACAGAACTATTGCTACAAAGAATATTTTCATCTATATCACCAATCTTCCCTTAGCTTCTCAATGTAGACCACCAGTACATGATAATGCATGTACTCTCTTCATGCTCCGTATAGGGAACACACCTCAATGGATTGGATAAGAGTACAGACCTGGAGTATCGAGAACCCTTCCAGACTAGAACTCATACTCTACCACGTACATAGAGTACCCCCCAAGAGAACCATCCAAACCGATGTTGTATACACATACCATCCAAGACATCACACCTCACAGATCCGATCTACCCAACTATACCCATATATCCCATACAACCCCCAGTCCCAATCCCAACTCTCTACAAACCCACCAAAACCCACCAAAACCCACCCAATCCCAATCCCAACCAGCTATTCCATCAGAATCCCCCAGCATAAGCGGAGAACCCGAGACATCCCCACGTGCCTACAAACGCCAAACCCGAGACAACGATCCCGACCCGACACCCTGTCTCCGGGGCGCCCATCCACTTCCAGAAGCCCGGCTGTTTCTCGTTCGCGTGTCTACCCGAGTCAGACCGTGCCCTCCGTTTGCCCCTGTTAGATGCCTTGATCCTGGGCATTTCTTGGCTATACTTTTTTTCCTCTTTTCCTTCCTGATCTGTCTTAGGGCTGGAAGAGTTTTTTTTTTGGCGCTTTTAGTTGGGACTTTCCGAGACATCCGTCGGTTTATGCAAAATGTGAATAATGGCTAGCTACCCACAACGTAGGTCAGTAGGGGGTGTTTTGCTCGGTATGTTTCTGTATTTTGAGTAATTGCTGTGCGGGACACAGGTCATTGGAAAGAAAATGTATTACACAATGCTGGAGATGGGAAGAACCATGTTTTCGAGAATTGAAGCTCCAATGATAGTGTGGGAAAATATACATCACCATGTCGTCAATGATGATTTTAGGCGCAAATGTCTCCAATCTCTGGGTGAATTGGGTGTAAAGCTGGGAATGATTACGGGGGTTTCATCGAAGCGAAAATTACACAGGGAGATAATCTACGGGAGCTTCTGATGGCTGAAATGAATGGGAAATTGCATGGTGTGGTATTGGAATCTTGGGGATATAGCTGCATGCGGAAATGGGTAAAAAAAAGGCAAAAACAAAAAAAGCTTCGGCGGGTCATGGCACATGAGATGTAGGAAAGGAATCCAGTCTAAAACAAGAGGGAAAAAGGTCGAAATCAACGACCGTCCACATTGTAGAAAGTAGAATGTCAAAAAAAAAAAAGAAACCGGTCTTTTCTCAAGTCGATAATCCAAACCGACATGACAAGGGATATCAGAAGTCCTAAAGCCAACCCTAGGATTTCCAGCATAGTAGCCAATATTGGAGGACACATGCATGGGGAAGTGGAAAAAGAGAAGGAAGAAAAAAAGTCTATGAAATGGCACATCGAAGAAGGGAAAACGCCACAGAAGGAAATCTTCTCAAGCCCAGAATCACTTGTTTTTGGGGGTTTCGTTTCAGCGTGAAAGAATCAGGGAACCAATTGAGTGTGATCTTTTGGTGAGGCTTGCTTTTTTTACTCAATGGCGGAGGCACCGTCACCGTGGGTGACAGGGTTGACCTTGGGGTTCCACTTGAGCTTGAAGTCGGCGCCGAGCTCCTTAGCAACGGCAGCCTTGACAGCCTCGAGGACGTTGTTGAACACACCGAAGTTGGCAGGGCTGTTGGGGTCGTTCTCACCCTCCTTGCCCTGGAAGACACCGGTGCGGACCAAGCAAGTGTTCCAGCCGTACATGTTACCACCGATGATATCGGAGGCGGGGTTGTCACCGACCATGTAGATGTTATCGGGTAGGCGGGAGACACCGTGGAGCTCCTCCATCCAGGACTTCATGACCTCGTCGGCGTAGGTGTAGGTAGCACGCTCGGGCTTACCGTAGACCACACGCTCGAGATCGACACCGGTGAGGGTCTTGTACTGGGCCTCAATGGAGATACGGAAGGCACCCTGGGTGAGACGGGGGAGACCCTTGTGCTCAGTGGGCATGAGAAGATCACCCTGGGAGAAGTAGATGGGGATACGGGTAGCGACGGGATCCTTGGCCTTGGTCAGGAGCTTGCCGTCCTCGGCAAGCAGCAGATCCATGATGACCTGCATATCGGTCTGGTAGTCACGGGAATCGGCGAAGACCATGATGGCATCGAACTTCATCTGGGAGAAGTCGCGGGGCTTGGCCTCGGCGCGCTCGGCGTCGGTGAGAGTGGCCCAGGGGGAGATGCTGGGGTCCCAGGCGAGGAGATCCTTGGGGTGGACAACGGTCTTGAAGCCGTAGTTCTCAGCGACCTCACGGATCTTGAAGCCCTCACCACCAACAACCAGAACGGTCTCGTAGTACTCAGCCAAAGCCTGCATGGGAGTGTGGGACTGGATGAACTGGTCGGTGGAGATGGGCTGCTCGAGAACCTCAGAAAGCTGAGCGCAACGAGCCTCCTCGGTCTTACCACCACCGTTGGTCAGGAGAATGTGGGGAATGCGGATGCCGAGCTCGTTATCGCCGTTAAGCATCTTGAGAGCGACCTTGGCCTCCTCAATGGCGTGGTTACCGTGTGCCAGCACACCGTCAATGTCGAAAGCGAAAGCCATGTTCTTGGCCTTGGCGGTCTTCTCCTTGTTGATATCCTGGACCTGGGAGGCCAGGATGTCCCGGGAGACTGAAGGAGCACCGCGTTGAACGGATGAGAGGCGGGACATGCGGGGGGAGCGAGGAATGGGGAGCGAAGTGCCGAAGGAGTTGCGCGAGCCCCGGCGATCCTTCATGGAGGGAGACAAGCTCAGGTTGTGCATGAATTGAGCAGCATCGCTGATGGCACTGCGGGTGGCGGGGATCTCAACGGTGTTGCCGGTTCCTGAGGGGATGGTCAAGCCGGAGCCAGGACGCTGGTCCCGGGGCGAGAGAGCAGCCTGTGGATCATTGGCGCGGGGATCCTGAGCAGCCGCATCGACTGCGAAGTCAGAGTCCTCGAAGCGAGGCATGATGAAGGGTATTGAATGGAGAAAGTAGAAGGGTAAAGGTGGATCTTCTACTCAGAGTCACTGGTTTCAGGACTCAATGGAATGAATCAAGATTGTAGAATGGAAGGGAAAAGAAGAGATGGCTGATACAGGATCAAGATGGGAGGGAGTGCAACAGAGTATATATACAAGCCCTATCTGATACCGGACTCAATTGGGACAAACGAAATTGGTATTTTGCCATTGATGTTACTAGGGGCTCCACTGGCCGGGTCTCATCATTCCTAGGAATTATCGTCATCATTTGGCAAGATATAGGGGCGGACCTCGCAATGAGACGGATTTGTATAGGGTACCTGCGTCATGGTGGCTGATACAGTGTTTTGCCATGTACCCAGTACACGGGACGCTTCCCTTCTCGGCGGCCGAATTGAATCTGAAATAAGCTGATTGGGTCGAAGCAGACTAGCTAGGCCGAGTATGAAGCAACGCAGCACGCCGAGTGGATAAGAAGGGGCTTGAGACGGACGGACGATTGGGCTGTAGCGCAGTTCGCCCGTGGACCGGCATAAGATCGATGGAGCCGATGACGATCGGCTCAAACGCTCCCAACTCCGTTTCGGGCGGTGATGTCATGGCGGCTTTTGAAAATTACCAGTGGAAATTTTGCGCTTTTTTCTTTTTCTTTTCTTTTTTCATTTAGCGTTTTAGTATTTTAGTATTTTAATCTTTTAGTATTTTATGATTTTACTTTGGGTTTCATTTTTATGATTTGTTCTATTCCCAGTTCTCAGGTACGGTGATCGGCAAGCTCGAATTGCAAGCCATCCATGTTGTCCTATAGATACTATACAGCCCGGGCTCGGATCGACGCGGGGATACAAAACGGAAAGTAGGGCTCACTTGCCAATGCAGTTCAAAGTTCTGTGAGAAAGCCATTAACCCGGGGGCCAATTCAAATTAAATAATCCAAAATTATATAATTGCATTCTTTTACCCCTCCACCCCCTCCACCCCACTTCTATCGTCATCGCTTGCTGAGCTTTCCCCACTCCTCTTATCTTCTACAGAACACCTCTTCTCTCTTCTTGCTCTTGACCATACTCACAATCACTCTTCAAACATGTCATCCGGAAAGACCTTCACATTGAGCAACGGCGTGACCATCCCTGCCGTTGGTTTCGGAACCTTCGCCAGCGAGGGCGCCAAGGGCGAGACCTACGCCGCCGTCACTGCTGCTCTCAACACTGGCTACCGTCACCTCGACTGCGCCTGGTTCTACCTCAATGAGGACGAGGTTGGTGATGGTATCCATGACTTCCTCAAGGCCAACCCCTCCGTCAAGCGTTCGGACATTTTCGTGACCACCAAGGTCTGGAACCACTTGCACCGTGCCGATGACGTCCGATGGTCCATCAACAACTCCCTCAAGCGTCTGAAGCTCGACTACGTTGACCTCTTCCTGGTCCACTGGCCTATTGCTTCTGAGAAGGAGGACCAGGAGAAGCCTAAGATTGGACCCGATGGAAAGGTAAGGAGACACCCAGCTACCCAACCTCGTTTATACGAGGTCCCAACTGACGTGTCACATAGTACGTGATCCTCAAGGACCTAACCGAGAACCACGAGGAGACATGGCGTGCCATGGAGCAGCTCTATGCCGATGGCCTTGCCAAGGCCATCGGTGTGTCCAACTGGACCATCCCCCAGCTTGAGGCCATGACCAAGTACGCCAAGGTTATGCCCCAGGTGAACCAGGTCGAGATTCACCCCTTCCTGCCCAACGAAGAGTTGGTGCAGTACTGCTTCTCCAAGAACATCTTGCCCCAGGCCTACTCCCCTCTGGGCTCCCAGAACCAGGTCCCCACCACCGGCGAGCGGGTCAGCGAGAACAAGACCCTCAATGAGATTGCCGAGAAGGGCGGCAACACCCTGGCTCAGGTCCTGATTGCCTGGGGTCTGCGTCGTGGTTACGTTGTCCTCCCCAAGAGCTCCAACCCCAAGCGCATTGAGTCCAACTTCAAGAGCATTGAGCTCAACGATGCCGACTTTGCCGCCGTCAACGCGGTTGCCAAGGGCCGCCACTGCCGTTTCGTCAACATGCACGACACCTTTGGCTACGACCTCTGGCCTGAGGAGACTGCCCAGGGCCCTGTCTCTCTAGATTTTGTTTGAGCCTTTTATAGAAGACGATAATTACATCACAAACCAGGGATGTTGGGTGGAAATGTGTTAACGAACGGACTACGAACTCTGTTAGATGAATTGGATATATCATTGATCTCTACTTCGGTGTTTCATCTGTACCGTATATCGTAAGATTATACGGAGTACTCCGTTCCTTCGACCCAGTACTCCGTACTCCGTATACTGGGATTTTGAGCCACCTCCCATTTCACCGACTTGACACTAATCTCTCCTCTCACACACCGGCTGCGACAACCTCCATTCCGTAGGTCCAACCCCCCGCCAGGATCCACCCATCAACGAGGTCTCTATCCAATAATCAAGGCCAGCCAACCCAAACCAGCCTGGAATAAGATTGCAACCACAAAAAAGATATTACATATGTACTCCGTACAATCAATATATTAATAACACCCCTAAGAAAAAAGGAATCAAAAATTGCAAAAGACCCTGCATTTGTACGGAGTACAACAGGGTAACAATGTCCTTAACATCGTTGAATCTCAATTTTAGTTCCGGCAAGCCAATCAGGCACCACATCCCCAGTTAGGGTTACAGTGGATTGTACCTGACAAGCCCGGAAATGCCCTAGGATGTATAGTGTGGGCACCCAAAGATTTGTTGTTTTTGTTTTTTTTTTCTTTTTTCCAAGACAAGGGTCTCCAACCGTTATACTTGGAAATACCACAGAAAGATAGGCCATTTCCATGTGCAAAATCCCAAGGAGCAGAGTGCTCCGAGCGCTGCAGACGATGTCATCCCGCGTTACCCTGTGGCTCTCGGAAGCCCCTGCGCCACTAAGGGGCTTAGCGTTCTCGTGCTTACCGCATCAGGCGCTAGCGTGCTGACTACACTCGCAGCCCGGGAGATGTCGGATGCTGGGGGCCCTAGGGTTGGATGTTCCACCGAGACGCCGAATGGGGCAACTGATGTCCAGCCAGTCACGGCAATGCAATAGGACGTTACTGCCTTGGACATCTGGTTATGGCTGGTTTTGGGGAGAGCTTTCCGGTACTCGGGACTTGCCTTGGTGCGGGATCCGTGGTTGCAGCCTGATGTACCTGGTACATTTCCGCAATGGAAAATGTGTTAGCTAGCGTCTTGGGCGATTGGGGTTGCTTGCTTGCTATTGGTTCACTTGGTTTTGTTTAGCTTGCTCATTGTGATTAGTTTTCTTCCCTTTGGCCGATCAGTGACGGAGGACACTTGCACTATAGGTTGGGGGGTTTTTTTTAATGCCTCATTTGATTTTGGCATGGGATTGGGTAATGGATGAGACACGGGATGGGATGCTTTTCGTTTGGTGGATTTCAGGGCCTTGTGTCCTTTTACCGAGTGCTGGTTCGGGATCCTGGATGCCGAGTGTTGAGATCCCGATTGTTGAGCCGAATGAGAATGGAGTAAGTTCGGGGCTTGACAACGTACGATGTACGGAGGAGTTAGGGATTAGGTGCCTGATTCCTAAGGAGGGTGGTTGCTGGGTGCTGGTGTTTAGGGAGCAGTGTTCGAGAAATTGACATCTAGATCACACTACTAAACTGCACCTGGGGAACGGTGCATTCTGGTTTATACATGTGCATATTGGACATTCATACTCCGTACCGAGTACGGGATACGAAGTACAGAACACATCATACAAGATACACATTTGATGCAAGATAGACGCCATATGAGGTATAGCTGCATCTCCCATATACCTGACAGTTGTTGGAGCATGTTGGAACTTCCAGGTCAGCCTGCAGCATGCTCTAGGCTTCCGTTTGCAAATATTAAAGCAGTATGTATCGGCTATCCATACTGGTAACAAGCCACCAGACTACGTGATTGGGGGGAAGCCAGGTCAGAAAACCTACACAGGAGGTAGTATGCAAGCCACCGGCACCAGGGATCAGCTTCAACGTCGGCACAGACGCGCTGTCCGCTGCAATATTCGAGAGGCTAGGGCGTGTCAAACTGGCTAGGTGCATAAACTAAATTGCTGCGCGAATATCGTGTTCGAAGATTGAACGGAGTCATAGCATGGGGACTGGACAACCTTCCAGGGTTGGAATGCCTCTTAGTCTAATCCCGAGGCTCGGGGGATCAAGGCGCAACGGCACAGACGTCATCCTACATAGGGTAGGTGAACCGTGCAGCTACGGAGTGCACAATCTTATGGTGATCGAGATGAAATGGAAATTCTCAAATGAATTCAGTGTAAACGTGTACTGCAATGGAACTAAAGTAAAACGAGCAATTGGTATCTTGAAACGCAAGCAACTCCCCGGCATATAAACAAATAAGAAAATAATGACGACCGAGGTATAGAAAGACCGCAGACTAGCCAAAAAGGTGACAGGATGGTCCAATTCCATGTGAAGCCCAATCTTTCCCCGGTAACAATCAGGATCTGGACCGAACGCGCCGAGCTGTGGGTGTGCATCCTGCGCTCATCTGCAGCATACTCTTGCGCTGCACCTCATCTGCGGTCTTCGAGCTGCGAGTGGGGATGGCACTGACGAAGGGCTGATCAGTGGTGTCAGCAACACTTTTAGAAGCTGGCGCGGGGAGCTTGGATGATCTGGGAGACTTGGGAGCAAGCTTGCGGCGGCCCTTGATAGGTGTGGAGGGGCCTGCAGCAGCCACGGCGTCTGCCGAGGCTGCGGGAGGCTTGCTTGTCCTACGAGTTCCAGTTTTAACTGGAGTACCCGCCCCCATAATCCCCGAGTCGCCCAAACGCCTCACCCGGCGTGAGCGTGAGGTTGCAGGAGCGGGTGCAGTAGTCGGGGCGGTCAAGTCGCTCTCAGGGGCCCCACCGTCAGCATGTTCGCCTGCTTTTTGCGTTCGGCTACGGCTGCTGCGATTGCTGGACTCTGCTTTCTTCGCTGAGCGC
Organism: Penicillium paradoxum; assembly: GCF_028828445.1. Classification (NCBI taxonomy): domain Eukaryota; kingdom Fungi; phylum Ascomycota; class Eurotiomycetes; order Eurotiales; family Aspergillaceae; genus Penicillium; species Penicillium paradoxum. The sequence goes on along the minus strand of NW_026643184.1, from coordinate 2,196,182 downwards.
TTGCTTTCTGGTCGCGGGCCAGGCGTTGTGCCCACGTCATTCGTGCATCTATCACCCTCCGCTTCATCTTCTTGGTCGTCGGGTATCTCCTTGTATTCTTCGTACTCGGCCATGCGCTCTTCATTCCATGACACTTGCTTTCGGGACTTCGATGGCCCATTGAAGTTAGGTCCATTGCGCGAATTCTCATCTTGTTGGTCATCTGACTGGATTTTCTCCGCACTCGATTGTTGAGCCAGCGCTTCAAGAGCGATATTGGGAGAAACAGATTTGCCCTTATTGAGCCGAGTGTTTCGCTTTGTGGCCAAGGCTACTTGCTGGGCCTCGGTCTTTTGCAGAAAAATGAATTCTGTACCTTTGGCCCGGCGAAGTGAGATGGTGTTGCGCACATTAGGGGTATTCGAGCCCTTGGTGCGAGAACTGCGGCGGCATGCGGGACTTGAAGGAGCCTGTTCTTCCTTGATCTCTTTGAAAATGGTCTTCTCCTGATCCTCGGCACCATCGGTACCACGCTTCATGTCATATTTACTAGGCGAGATGTGCAGCTTGACGGGCGAAGGTGAATTAGTGGTCAGTTCCTCCAATGCGCGGCGCGATCGTGGTGTTGAGCATTCAATCTCGGGCGACACTTCTGGGCTGGAAGACGCATCCATTGCTTCAGCGTCTTCAGGATCGGCTGCCTTGGCGGCTCGCTTCGCCTTTGCTTTGGATAGGAAATCGTTGAGTAGCTCGGCATCCTCTCCATCCAAGGAGCTTCGCAGTGCCGATCGAACCAACTTCACCTCCTGCTCTTGCGTCAGGTCTTGCATAGGCTCCGCATTTGATACGACGTGGCTCTTGTCCTCTCCCGCATTCTCAATCACGGTCGGGGCGTCTTGGCTGGAGTGCCTAGACTCCAGATCCTCCGGTGTGTTTGCGTCATATGCTGTCAGATTCTGGTCCTCGGCCATGGCATCATTGTAGACAGGCGTTTTGGAAGTCTCCAATAGATCGCTGAGCGAGTGGGGCAGCCCATTCATGGCTGCGTCTCCAACAACAGGCGCGTTCTGGTTTGCAGTAAAGCCAAACACACCCTGGGGCTGATCCTGGTGGATGTTGAAGTCGAACTCCGGCATTTTACCTATAAATTATCAGACAAAAGGTCTTACTGGGCATGAAAGCACGAGACACTATGCGACACTTGAATATCGTTCGCATGACACGAGAGACTCACGTTTTTTCCGGGACGCTTGCATTTCCCATTTAGTTTCAAGGAAAGACCGACCGCGTTGCTCGGGCTCGGTTTCGCGGTCGGCGTCGGCGGGGTCAACACACAGGCGCTTCACGCCACGCTGGTAGTCCGAGTTCTTCGAGGCGCCTATGCCCGACCGCGCGCCTTCTGTTGCAGTCATCATGCCAGTAAAGGGAAGACGAATGCGTTTCCAGAGCTTGCGCGTCTTGTCTCCGCCGCGAACAGGCGTCGAAGGTTTGCGATCCCACAGTCGCGGCAACGCACTCAGTGCCTTGATTGGCGTAAAACTAAAGGAACTTTCGGTGGGAGGATTGGCAGAGCTGCTAGAGGACGCGACAACTTCTGTTAGCGTCCAGACTTGATGCCGGTGTGTCTCAAAACAAAATAAAAACAAAGCGGGAACAAAAGTAAACCCCTGAGCCAAAGCCACGACTAGACTTCCTGACGCAGAGGAAAGAAATATTGAAACGAAAGCCAGATAGAATAAGAAAATCGGCATACCATGCTTGCGCTTGTGGTGAGGGCGGATGATTCTCCATTGTTGTTGACGCGCGTGGAATGTGTCACAAGGCCGTTGGCTCTCGAATTCGTCTCGATTAAGGATGTTCGAGTACTGAGGATGTTCAAGTAAGAAGAATCGATATAAATGTAGATAAGAAGCTGTGGTTGGGAGCCCCTAAAACAGTTGTCGGTTAGTATTGATGGTTGCAAAAGTCATGAAGAGGGCGGTGGTTTTGCTTTGATTCCCGTGGGCCCGTTGCCCGGCCAACGACGAACAGACTGGCGGTGACGATCACGTACTATACACCGATCTAGGGTCTCAGTGGGAATCGTGCGATGCGGGCTGGGTCAGATTGCAAGTGTCATCAGAGTCCAGATAGTGAGAGGGCTTGATATATTCATGTTCATCAAATCCAGTACATGCTAGGTATACCTCAACCAAGAGTCCTCGCTAATCAACCACTCGAAGCATACAGACCCGAGAAAATATAGTTGCGATGATAAAGATTCCTTACTGCAGTTTGTAGATTTACTGATGCATCGAACAGTTTTGATAAGCTTATACATGTATTGTCTCTCGGTAAAACCTTGCCATCTATAATAATAACAGGCAGGACAGTCATATTACCCTGGGGAGCATATCCGAATCCTGGGGCAGCTTCTATGCCAGTGATTTATTGAAGCAGTCCTGTCTCTAACATCCACGGATGAGCAACAACCAGCAAGCTCATCACAGACAGGCGTAGAACCACAGGTTTAAATTTCGAGTCGTGTCTCATTAATCATATCGAGTGCTAGCAAATGGTCCCCGACTATTTCGAGATTGAGAACAGCGACTCCGTCAAGTCCCGTTGATCAAATGGGTCCCCAAATTCATCTGCACATAAAGCGACCAGTCAGCATACTGTATGAACATAAAACACAACCCAAAGCTCGAGGAAGCAGATACAAGGAAGCTGCATACCTAGATTGAAGTCCTTGTCTACCACAAACTCCATAGCACGCTGGTAATCCTCTTGAGCACGTTTGCTCTTCCACGAGGCGATAATCGGCTCCGGCGCCGTGTCCGCGGGCTGTGCTCTGCGGTCTGCAAGCGTGGTTCCAATGTTGCCCATAGAGGCAGCAGTCTGCTGGCGTGTTTGGGACCCAGGAGGGGAAAGCTCCGATGCGTCAATGCTAGTCGGAGCTTGGGTAGTGCCGGTCGGAGTGCGGGCGCCAGCTCTAGCACCGCTGTCGGGGCGGATAGAGTCAACGGAAGAAGTCATTGTAGAATCACCGTCTGGATCTCGGGGATCTAGCAGGTAGATGTTAATGGTGCATTCGTAGGCTTGGAGTGACGAGGAGGCGTGTGCATGTGGGTATGGAGCCTCGCTATCGATATCGCCATCGCGGGGCCCACCATGCGCTCGGCTTTAACTCTGAGGGAATAGGGAAGACGTACCGATTGCCATATCGACCGGGAGTTGACAAAATGGGTTAGATGGTCGATTTGTAGATCTAAGATTCAAACGTCCAGCGCGAGAGGTGGAGAGAGCAACAGTTCGGTCGACAGGCGGTGGCCCCGGCGCTCGCAGCGCGAATTTTCTTCTTCTTTCTTCCCCAACTATATACTCCATGAACATACAGACCATTGCTAGTCTTTATTATTGGGCTACATATTGTCATTGATTTCATTCTCTGTATTCCTTTCCATTCTTAATCACACCCTGGACCCCATTCCGTGTGCAATGAGCGCAAATTTCGGTGCAGTTCCCGACGCCTGGGACGATTCGTGGGAAAACCAAGCCGATGTATGTAATATCGAGGGCTTTCCTAACATTGAAAACAGACCATTGTCCGTTTATTCTAGTTTTACTAGCATTTACAAGCTTTGAATGGCGTGCTGATGTCAATCCTTTACAGAAACTAGACTCAAAGTCTACCCCGCCGTCCGAGAAGAAAGTCTCGTCGAAGGTCACAAAGGCGCAACGCAGGGCGGAGCAAGCAGAGTTCAATCGCCAGTTATGGGCCGAAGCGTACGTTGCAAGCAGATGAACTCCAATCAATTTTAATCCGGTTGTTCAAGACACTGAATTGGATTGTAGCGACGCCGCAGAAACCTTCCACTTCGCTGAAGCGCGCGCCGACGTTCCCCACAAGCAAGACTTCAAGCCCGCGGTTACTCTACTGAGTCGGAAACCCCAACTTGTGAAAAGACATTCATCTTCTCCGGGTACAGTCGCTGGCGCAACTGCTGGACTTGGTCAGCTGGGACTAGATGGAGATGACGAGTCAGACGACGATAGTAGGCCACCCCAGCCAACACCCGAGGAACGTCATGCTATTGCCTTGAAAAACCGAGAGGAGAAACAACGAAAGTATGAAGAAGTGCGCGAACGCTTGTTTGGAACATCGTCTACAACAGCCTCGGGTACGTCGTCGCCTGGCAGTACGACCCCACCTCGTCAACCCCATACAGGCGAGGGGAGAGGTAGAGGCAAAGGACGTGGCGGCGGACGGGATCACCAGAAGAGAGATTCATCGTCTGTTTCCAGCAAGTCTAGACATCTCTACGATCCATCCACTTCAATCAAGCCAAATGCACCACCTTTCCTGCCCAGAGGTGGTCGTCCGCAACTCGAGCGAAACGGCTCCGACCCGCAAGCTCCACAGCAACCGCTCCGCAGCCCTCGGGGCCCTGATGCAAGCGGAAGAGGTGGCTTTAACTTCAATCGGGGCGCTCGGACAGGCTAATGTACATATGGCCATCATATCTTCGTCCCATGCACTTGGCCGCCAGATATATCTCTTGTGGTACTAAGGAAGGCCTCGACCTGCGTTAATTGCGTTTGCGACCTGGGATGTGTTCGGGCGGTTTTCTGCGACATGAATGGTTAGCAATGCCCTCGAATGGAGCATGGGATAACTCACGGGCATATCGCTCGTAGCTGTCGAGGTACAGTTCATTCGTGCTAGTTGTCGCCTGAATATTCCGGTCGGTCTCGATTGCATTCACCCAAGAGGCCAGCCTGCTTCCCTCCTCGGCATCTGGCCAACCCCGATATGGTTTCAGAACCCGGCGCAGTCGAAGAATCCACGGAGCAGCTTGAACATCTACAAGGGACATCTGCGGGCCCATGAAGAATGGCCCTTTGGGATGTGCCACTTCTAAGAGCTTCTCCATCGAGTCTCGCAACTCCTGCGTCTTCTCGATTTGTTTCTGTTGATCCTGCTCTTGTAGTACACGGTAGAAACTAGGCACAATATGCCGATTGACCTGGAGGAATATCAGTGATGATCATCAGAACAGACATGTTTGTCTACTTACATGGTCTGCCCACAGCCGGCAATGGGCGCGCAGCTTTGCATCTGCCGGAAGCAGTGCAGCACCTACACCTAGATCTTCAAGCTGCAATGGACTCGTCAGTGAGGGAAATAGAAATCAGACCTTTCGATTTCCTTACATATTCCAACAACACATTGCTTTCATAGCATCCCCAGTCGTCATGTCGCAAAGCAGGAACAAGCCCTCTTGGATTCACTTCTAAAAGTGACGCGGGCTTCTCGTATGGATCCACTTCGATGTATTGATACGGGATACCCTTCAGCTCCAACGCAATCCAGACTCGCTGCACGAAAGGGCTACCACGATGCAGGTCAGGTCAATACCCAGCAGGCTTTCTTAACGACTCAAATCCGAGGGCACTCACCAGAAGCAGCTTCCATATAGCTTCAGATTCACATCGGGGGAGTGTTTGATCACGGTTTCAGCGGCCAACCCCGTCGCTTTTGTGTGGTATGACTTTTGACCCGGTCGAGACATGACTCGGTCCTATGAAATTTGTGTTAAGACTGCACAACTGAAAGATAGAAATAGCATGAGAATGTTCAAGACTGAAGTGGATTTCAATGGTGTAAGATGTAAAGAGAGGAATCCAGTCAATGTAGACATGTGACGTAGCTGGGACCATGCGGGGGCTCTCTCCAATTTTATGGCGCAACGTCAAGACAAAACAGGATTGACATACCACTTTCGTCCTTTTGTCTTTCTTCTCCTTGAGAACATGTCTTTGGACACTACTCTTCTTGACGCGGTCGCTTTCTTCAAGCGTATGTTGATGACCGCCACTCACACCGTCGTTCTTTCCATTGGCACCATTGCCATTGACTCGCTGTATAGTGAAATACCTCCCACCATTCGCTCCCGGATGATTTGGGGGTAGACTAGGGCTCGGCGTGAGCATATTAAATGCTTGGGCGCTAGTAATTGAGGTTTCGTTATTCAGAGAGAAAGTATACATGCCAGGTAAGACATTAGACGGTAAGGGTTCGACTGAATGGGCCATGTTAGATATTTCAGATTTTGGGAAATATTCCACGACTTTAATCTTGACATGGCAGAGATCCCGTTCTCTGGCCGTACGCTTGCGCTTCTTCTTTTCTGGATCGTCGGATTTGGGGGTTCCCGGGGGTCGACCTTTGAGTCGACAGTCCCAGTAATGCGAAACAAAGGGTTTACGCTTGTACCGCTGGGTTGAGCGATGAGAGTACACATTGTCAACATGGGGGAAGTAGGTTTGGAATCTATAGAGTGAGCAGTTTTCAAGTCAGCCATTTCACGTCCCAGCAAGACAGAAACACATTCGAGTAATGGACATCTGCGTACTCCTCTTCGCTCAACGTGATCATTTCATCGACATTGAACAACCTATCTCTCCAGTACTCTAGATGGGGAGGGTTCGGGACCATTTTAAAGCCTTGCAGCTCTCCAGGGCCATTGAAAGTCGCCGGATCCACGGATTCCGGTTCTAGCTCGATGAAGTCCGGTTGAAACGGTTGGCTTGGGGACTGCAGTGTTGCCAAGCCATTGTTCTGAGCTTGATGCGCGTTGCTCACCATCGCGAGCTCTGTTTGCGACAATGACGCTGAAGGTACCGCCTGGCTGGTCCCATGCAATGCCCCTCTCATGTTCGCTGCATGAGCAGCGCCATTGTTGAACTCCTGCAAATGAGGTAAACCACCACGACTAGACGATCGCCCTTGTAGATCCAAGTGCGAGGCATCTCCGTTTCCAGAAGGACCTTGCGATTGATGCGTAGATGAAGAAGCAGCTAGGAAATTATTCGCCTCGCCTTGCCGTGGGGGGCGGATATAGGCGTGCGGGGCGTGCGTCGCGTTTTGGAGAGGCTGTGATTCGGGTTCGGTCGAGGGACGGAAGACTCCAAAGGGCTGTGATTCAGGATCGAATTGGCCTAATTGGGAGAGACTGGACTGATCGCCCGCCGGCATAGACGATGCCAAGCGTGGTGATGAGAGTCGCAGCTCTGAGTCCATCTTGAATCGATACCACATTGAGTTGTGGAGAGGCATGCTGCTTTTGAGGGAAAAGAAAGCCGGTTGAAGCGGCGTTGTGGGGTTAACTTTGGGAGCTCGGATCATTATGAGGTGCCTGAGTTGCTACAAAGAACCACATTCGTTTTTGGAAATTTTGATGAAGTACATTTCTAGAGTGTCATAGCCATCGCTTCCTAAGATTGATTTCAGGATATGCAAATATTGGTTCTCATGATGGAACAATCCCAATCCAAGGGCTCACAGTCCCTTGCCATGTTTCTTCGCAGCTTCGGAATTCTTAAAGGGAAACCCTGTCATCCTCTTGTCTGCACCTGTACGGCGGCTAATCTTGCCATTGCTGCTCGCAAAGAGCATGCACCAAAGTCCAACGGCCGCGATACTGGAATACCCAGCAACGCCAACCGCAAAGAAGCCCTGTCCACCGGAAACATACCAGGTGTACGCGTAGAATGCACATGCGCTATGGAAGATCGAGGTTACTATCAGGGTTGGTACAGCGTATGGCGCCTTAGGATCGTCCTCCTCCGTCGTTACAGGTCCTTTAATTTCGGCCGTCAGAGGGATAGAGCCCGTGAGCATCACAGTCAGAACGGCGATTGTGACAAGACCGAATCCAAAACAACGGGCAAAGTAAATTTCAATGGCTTCCGAGGCATGCAGTATTAGCATTCACTTATCAACGTATGCGCACGGCTTTTTGGGATCACATTGGCGGCTTATGAACGTACGGGTGGCAGGCCGAGTCTCATCCAGCAGCATAGTCACTATCATGCTCGGCCCAGCAATCAAGGGTAAACTCTGAAGGGCTAGCCATGCAGCAGTCGAGTAGGTATAGGCGCGAAAGACCTGCCAAGCTGAGTTTTAGCTCCGGTTCCCAGGTCTGTTTTGGACGGCTTTGAGGCCAGTGATAGGATGGACTCACATCCATGGTCTCAGTTGGCAGTCAGTGGTTCGATGGTAGGGAGGTTTTCCTAGAGATACGAAGATTGTTCTTGTCAAATCAAAAAGAGTGGAAGTCCTCAGAAGATTAAGCTTCCAAGCGATCGTTTTGAGGTCGAACCATTAGAAACGAGTGACGTCATACAGGTACTCTGGGGTTTGACTCGTTTGCAAGTGTTCAACTGGCCCTACAAGCATACAAAGACAAAGAACTAATAACATTGAATTCAGATGGGTTTTTGATTACTCTGATAACGACTATGTTGAATGCAAGGAATCAAATGCGCCTCTAAGACCACAAACGCCTTTAGACCGAAAGAGCCCATAACAATTGAAAAGACCTCTTCACTTCTGCATGTTGCTCGCACGCAGATATCTTGTGAAGCTGTTGTCCTGGTCTGATGGAGTGCTCTGTGAGCCTGACAGAGCCTCTTTGTAACGCTGGGCGAGACCCTCGTCATTGCCAGCGCTAGGGCCTTCGTAATCCTCGTACTCGTAATCACTGTCAGCCTCCCCGTCTGCCATGCCACGCTTGATGATTTCGTCTTCTTCATCTTCAGCTTCACTGACAGTTTCAGGCTCTCCAGTAGTGTTCTTGGGTTGCTTCCGGCTTGACCCAGTGACATTCATGTCCTTCATTAATTTTCCCAGTTCAAGCTCGCGCTGGGCGGATGTTTGTTCTTCGCGCTCTTTCTTCCTGCGCTCCAATTCAGGCTTGTAATCACGTTCAAACTCTTGTCGCTTCGTCTCCACAGCCTCGAAGAACTCATCGACACCATCGCCAGTCATCGAGCTAACTCCAACGATGCTAAGGTGACGGTAGAATTCTTCCAACATGAGACTCATGCTGTTCAAAAGAGAGCCCATATATCCGCTGCCAGAACCAAATCCACCAACGCCACCTTCAGTTCCAAAGGCGCCCGATTCCTCTTCTTGCCGCAAAGCCTGCTGGAATGCATCAAAGTCGGTCATCCATTCCTTGGCGAACTCAGCGTCCTTAACGTCAGTTTTGTTGAAAACCAAGATCATGGGGAGCTTGGTCTTGTACAAGATACTGCACGCGTAGAGCATGTTGCTCATAAAAGTGCTGGTAGAGCTTGCGCGCGGGGTGTCGATAACGTATGCGATGACCGTCGGGAACGATGAAGCCATAGTCTCAAGAAGAATACTGCCCGATGCACTCCAGACAAAAACTTCGATCTGGCCGGGAGTGTCGACCAAAATGTGTTCGATTGGCTTTGCGGAAGGGTTTTCAGGGTTCGGGGCGGTACGTTTCTCCAAGAGAGAGATGATTTGATCGACCTTGGTGGCAAACAGATTTAAAGAGGTCAGGATTCCTCCATTGGGGCCCAGGTTGTATTGCTTCATCACTTCTTTGTAGTTAATGGAATCGCGGATATCGATGTTACTCTCAAAAGGCACCGAGTGCACTGCGGGGTCGAGATTGAGCACATATGGGACCGTCTTCTTTTCGTGCAGGTAGGAGTTGATTCTTTGCATGAAGGTAGTTTTACCTGAGCCTAATAATTTCGCAATATTGACGATTAGATCACTGAAGATAGATGAGGGGCGATCAGCATCCTTACCTGCCATGCCCACGCAGACGACGGACACTGGAGACGCCATGATGAGGATGGTCTGTCTGGAAGGAACAACACTTGGTAAAAGCTGTTGAGAATGAAGAGGTCTTTGTAGTCCAAGTGTTTAGTGGAAAAGTGGAAAACAAGTGAAGAAAGATAAGCTTCGCTATTTTCCCTCGAAATCTTTTTTTGTCGCGGGGAAAAGACGATCAGCGGCTGGACCGCCCGGCAGTTTAAAACGTCATTCCAACCTCTGTTCTTTGCATCAGCTCTAACCCCTTCTCACACATCAGAAGCACCATGACTTTAGAAGACTTTGAGAAGTCATTGGCGGAGGGGAAGGAGCAACGGCACGAAAAGAGCGAAGGGCGACATCATCGAGACCGACACCATGATCGCCACCGCGACCGCAGCGAAGACCGCACCAGACAACACCGTCACCGGTCCAGCCATCATCACCGCCGCCATTCTCCCAGATCCCGCGATCATGATAGCGAACGGGGTCGCGAGTCCCGGCACCGCGACGACGACAGGCATCATCACAAGCGGTCACGTCGTTCTGATGACCAAGGAGACGAGCATGGCCACAAACGCCAGCACCGGCACTCCAGAGACGAGGGAAAGAGCTCTGCCCCTTCAGTAGTGGTACAGGAGGAACCCAGTAATCTCAAGCGAGACTCCTGGATGGAAGCGCCCTCTGCTCTCGATATTGATTATATTCATCGGCCAGATACGACGCGACTTGAAGAAGCGGCGAAACCTACAATGCTTGCGGCGGATTACGAACTCAAAATTCACGACAAGGAACTCAACGACCATTTGCGTGATCTCAAAGATGGAAAAACCGTTGAGGATATAGAAGATGAGCCTGCATCACATGAGGTGGACTATACGTTTGGGGACTCAGGGTCGCAGTGGAGAATGACGAAGCTCCGAGGGGTATACAGAGAAGCGGAAGAAAGTGGCAGACCTTTGGAAGATATTGCCACTGAGCGTTTTGGAGATCTCCGTTCCTTTGATGACGCTCGGGAGGAGGAAACCGAGATGGATCGTCGCAAGACATATGGCAAGTCATACGTGGGCAAGGATAAACCCAGCGGGGAGCTGTTTCAGGAAAGGAAACTTAAAAGCGATAACCGCAGAGGTCCACTCGAGCATGTTCGTGACCCAGAGCAGGAATTCAATGCAGAAGGCCAAGGCAAGAAAATGGACGCTGTGCCTCCTTCAAACACTACCCGCCATCTTGATATGACAGCATTAAATCGTCTCAAAGCCCAGATGATGAAAGCAAAGCTCAGGAAGGCGCCAGATGCTGCAGCTCTTGAGGAGCAGTACAATACAGCCGTGGCAGCAATGTCAAACCGCAAAGAATCCGATGTTGTGGTCCTTGATGTCATGCATAACCGAATGTTGGCGGGCGCAAGAAATGAGGTCAAAGTCGTCGATACTAAGAGAGGCCGAGAACGCGGCCAGGTCGAAGCAAACGAAGATATGACCATCGAAGATATGGTGCGAGAAGAGCGCAAAACTCGTGGCCAGCTCGGTGGAGAGGGTCGGCGGTTGGCAGATCAAATTGGCCGTGATACAAAATTCGAGGTGAGCCTCAATGTCACATGGCAGTATGTATTACATTCTAACACATATGCAGAACGATTTGGAATACATGGACGACAATGCATCCAAGCTGGCTAAAAGAGTTCATCGGTCTGAAATCGATCTCAAGAACACAACGATCAGTGACTTCCACAAGATGAACCGGATATTGGACAGCTGCCCCCTATGTCACAATGAAGACAAGGGTACACCTCCAGTCGCCCCTGTGGTGTCCCTCGCGACCAGGGTCTTCCTCACACTTCCTACCGAACCTGAGATCAGTGAAGGAGGTGCTACCATTGTGCCAATCCAACATCGCACTAATTTGATGGAATGTGATGATGATGAATGGGAAGAAATCCGTAATTTTATGAAGAGTCTCACGCGTATGTACCATGATCAAGGTCGGGATGTGATATTCTACGAGAATGCAGCCCAGCCGCAGCGCAAGCGACATGCATCCATGGAAGTCGTGCCTTTACCCTACAGCCTAGGAGAAACTTCTCCTGCATTCTTTAAAGAAGCAATTCTCAGTGCTGAGTCGGAATGGTCACAGCACCGCAAACTCATCGATACTCTTGCCAAATCAAAGCAAGGGTTAGGGCGGTCTGCCTTCCGCCGAACGCTGGTCAAAGAGATGCCCTACTTCCACGTCTGGTTTGAACTAGACGGCGGCCTCGGCCATATTGTGGAGGACGATAACCGCTGGCCTCGTGGGGATCTTTTTGCCCGAGAGATCATCGGAGGAATGTTAGATGTTGCACCGGATGTCATCAAACGACAAGGACGTTGGAACCGTGGTGATCGCAGGGTCGAAGGGTTCAGAAAAGGCTGGAAGAAGTTTGATTGGACCCGTATTCTAATCGAAGGCTAATGGGCTTGGAGCTGGTGCCTCCCACTTTGTATTGTACGCTTTACTAAATACCCATCTAGTTTGATCATAGCGAGCTACACTGTGCAATGGTCAGAACTTCCTTTGGGTTCACAAGACGTCCTGCAAAACTCACCCACTTGCCATCAACGGTTTATACTCGAGGCGCATGGCTCTCTTTTACCGACATCTTAGGCGATATTTCTCATTAGACAGATTATTGTAAATATGTATTTGGTCAAAAGGCGTCTCATGCGGGGATGCTTGATAAGCTCGGCCCGGGGCACTTTCCGTCTTCTCGGCCGATGCTTCATGGTTTTCATGAGATCAGATCCTTATTGACTAGTTCCTATGGGTTTTACCGATATCTGTCCCTTGATATATCAACAGTCTTGGCTCACTTGAATCACTCGAGACCGTCAATTGGTATCTCTCGGATATCGCTCTCCTCGATCCTTCTTATCGGTTAGTTGACCGGATGTCAAGAGAAGGCGCCTCGGCATATTTCAACCCAAGTTCGTATAAGTTGTTGACTCGTCTGGAAACTTGACAAACTCGGCTTTGAATTGGCGCTATCGCATTGTCATACATTTTACATCCTTTCAAGATACTAATCACCTTTACATTCAGCACCCAATTAACTTCACTATCAAAATGGGCTCTATGGATCCTAAACCCAAGGTTCTTCTACTTGGCGATATTGAACAGTACGCTCGCCTCGTTTCTTCGTACCAGGCATTATCACTTTCAAGTATTGACATCTTTGGGACACAGTGCGCAAGCAGCCTGGAGCGCCTTGGGCGAAGTAGCAGAGATAGTCAAGTCAACAGCAGCAAATCGAGTTGAGTTCATCCAAGAGTGCAAAGACGGCAAGCTAGATGGCGTCGTTGCGATATACCGAACCTTTTTCTCGGTGGATCAAACAGGGCTTGTAGACGAGGAGCTCGTGGGTGTGCTACCAAGCTCTGTCCGATTCATGGCACATTGTGGTATGTCGACCTCGGGTTACTAGGGTAAAAGCACATATATTGACATAATGTCTTCACAGGAGCCGGATATGATCAAGTGGATGTTCATGCCTGCAGCGCGCGTAACCCCCCTGTTCGGGTTTCCAATGTCCCAACCGCAGTAAATGATGCCACTGCGGATATGAACATGTTCCTGATTCTTGGTGCACTGCGCAAATTAAACGCCGGTATGAATGCCCTGCGTGAGGGCAAATGGCGTGGCCAGCCAGCGCCCCCTCTCGGTCACGATCCCCAAGGTAAGGTCCTCGGTATCCTAGGAATGGGCGGTATTGGCCGTAATTTGAAGAAGAAGGCCGAGGCCTTCGGCATGAAGGTCATCTACCACAACCGCCGCAAGCTCAGTGATGAGATTTCTGCGGGCGCGCAATATGTTTCTTTTGACGAGCTCTTGTCCTCCAGTGACGTGGTCAGCCTGAACCTACCGTTGAACGTAAGTGAATCCTAGACAGGGATGGAGTATGTTCTGATGTTGATTGCTTGAAGAGAAACACACGTCATATCATTGGCAAAGCCGAGTTCGCCAAGATGAAAGATGGCGTGGTAGTGGTGAACACTGCCCGTGGCGCTGTCATGGATGAGGCTGCTCTGGTTGATGCCTTGGATAGTGGGAAAGTGTTCTCGGCTGGCCTCGATGTTTTCGAGAAGGAGCCTGAAATCCATCCTGGGTTGCTGAGCAATCAGAATGTGATTCTGGTTCCTCATATGGGTACTTGGACTATCGAGGTAAGTGTGGTACTTTTGATGAACAGGGTTATGAAACTAACTTTCTCGAAAGACATTGCTTGCCATGGAAGAGTGGGCCATTGAAAACATCCGTCTTGCTCTTGAAGTTGGGAAGCTGAAGAGCCCAGTTCCAGAACAAGCGGATCTCTAGGGACACTCGTTGAAGAACCTCTGCATGTTCTGACTGTATAGTGCAGAAATCAAGCGGGAAACAATTATTAGTCACCTCCTGTACCTGCCATTGTAGGGAAAATGTGCTACTCGCCCGGTGTATATATTTTGAGCCCGCGTCTCAACGCATGAAGTATATGTATATTTTTGGCATATATGCGGGCTTCCTAGCTAAACATACACACAACATGCCCAATCAGATAAGATTCTAATTGAATAATCGCTTGGTCTTTAATTGGAGCCCGAGATCCTATGTCTTTACCTAGACAACTTTGAGAACAAGTTAGGGTTGTGTCGAGGGACTTGAAGCCTGAAGTCTGAGGCTGCCCAGAGTGGGGCTCCTGGCTTCTTTGGGACTAGACCCCCGGCTCAGAGCTTCATCTTATCAAACGACTCTGGCGATTCTCACTTGAACCCAGCACTTCATCATGGCTGAATACTGGAAATCAGCTGTAAGTTCAGACCTAAACCTGTCCATATTCTTGCTAATGATCATACAGCCACGCTACTGGTGTAAACAGTGCAAGATCTTCATCCGCGACACGCCTTTCGAAAAGACCCAGCACGAAGCCAGCCCAAAACATCAAGGTAGCCTCAAGCGTTTCCTCAGACAAATCCACAAGGACAATGAACAACAACAACGAGACTCACAGCGTGCGAAAAGCGAAGTTGAGCGATTGCGACAGGCCATTGGTGGCGGATCCTCGACCGATAAAGATGGCGGCGCGAAACGAACCGCGGCACCAGCTCCCAAACCTACAGACCGGCCCGCCACTATGGAAGAGAGAAAGAAACAGATGGCACAGCTTGCGGAGATGGGAGTCGCCGTCCCGCAGGAATTCCGCGCTGAGATGGCGTTAGCAGGGGATTGGCAGACGACATCTGAGACATTGATTGAGCCAAAGCAGGGATTAGAAGGGCCCACAAAATCGATTGGAGTGCGCAAGCGCAAACATGAAGGCGAAGGCGAGGAGGAGGATGAGAATGTACCTGAACCTGTCATCAACAGAGGCTGGGGCTCGAGAATGAGACAATACCCCGGTGCACAGGAGGAGGAAGGCTTGGATGATCTGCTTGCATCTACCAAGAATATCAAGAAGACTAAAACCTTTATTCCGAAGATTGAACTCGATGAACGGGAGACTACTATCGAACAACTCACTCCCACCACAAAGAAAGAAGAAGGAGAACAAGAACGAGGTTCTTCCAAGCCAGAGCCTCAGGAGACGAATGAGACAATCGAGGTTAAGGCTGAAGAGACCGCTCAACCTTCAGAGCCAATTGTCGAAGAAAAACCGCCAAGTGAAGATGCTACGCCAGGAGTTGTATTCAAGAAGCGCAAGCCAAAAACGATGAGAAAATAGTCACACCTTGAGAGGATGCGATATCTGCAAACCTTTTGTGTCGTGCCCCAAATGGCAATTCAAGCATAGGTTCGTCGTTCAGAATCGGTCCCGGGTTCTTGAGGAGCTTGAAACGCCCAACTCCAAACTGTTGGCTCACCACCCTGCAAATCTGCAGTTGTCTTGCTTCAAGCAGTAGACACAGATTACAAAGCTTTCTCTGTTACAAGTCACATCAGAGAGTACCCAATTCCTCGGAAAGATTTCCCGTGGCAGAACTCTCGTTCCTCACGATGTACAGATCGACTCCATTCACCCGGATGATCATTTGCAAGGCTAAGCATTATTTGATCTGAGGACTGGACTAAATGCCTATCATGAAACTTGTTTCCCCGTCCTCATTTATGGAGACATGTGCATAGTCTAAAATATGAGCCTTTGGCTCGGTGGGGGGGGTTAATTGTTCAAACGCCTTGGTTTGACGGGATAATCTATAGCCTCCATAGATTATGGGCCAGAAGGCCTGCCTACGAAAACATTCACTTAACACCTCGTGAAATAAATTTCCAGTCTAACTTGAATACTTGCAACTGAAAAACAATCAGAAAAAAACCATTGATGACCCAAGTAGCTTGTAAATAATAAACACGCCGATGCCAATGTCGGGGTAGAAAGCGGTGTTGCCACTATAATTTTTTTTCCTTCGATCGCAATCAAAGCGGAGAGTTTCATCGCCGGAAAGGAAAGCTCCTTTAAGCCTCTCTTTCGCGCTTTTCCTGACCTCCAACCCTCGGATCTGCACAGCTCGTCGGCGACTTGTGTTTATTTCGATCTAATATATTAATATACTTACCTGGTAAGTCCTTGAAATTCGAGCAAGTTGTGATCCCCGCAGCCCTGCCAACCCACCTGGTCCTCGACTTGCGCATCGTCCTCTCGCGCCGGAGCCTCAACTACCCTGTGCGAGACTGTGTCCAGTAATCCTGCTGTTGAAAGAGATTATTGAATTTTCGATTCGAGTCCGCGATGCTTTCCCGGGAGCCGGTGGGACTTGTGAACGCAGATGATTGCATTTTGAGGCTGGGCGGCCACCGCGAATGCGACTTGCAAATCCCCAATTGGCCAGCAGGATATCTGGACATGCAACGGGCTTGATGTCTCTTTGATGGAGGTTTTTGGCACAAAGGCGTGACACTCGCGCCCAATACATATACAGGGCTAGAGGATTGGGTTTAAAGGCGTGGAAACCGAGGACCTGCGCTAGCACGGTGCTTCTTTCCTGGATATGCTCATGATCGACATCGAGGACTCTGTTTTTTACCACGTCATGCTTCGCTGCGGGCTGCTCACACATTGCTGGCGGCTGAATATTTTGACTAACAAATGATGGATCCCACAGATCATAGGGAATAAATGATTTCTAACTCCCCATCCGTTCGACCTGGTGTGATTTCTTCGCTCAGCGATAAACCAGACGACCTTTGACCATTACGTCCTTTTATAATCGAATATCCGATCATTTTTCAAAACGTTGTCCTCGAGCCTACTTGCAAACCCCTCCCCCCACCAAACTTCTGATCCGATCGAGACTTTTATTGGGAGGCTGCGAATTTCAACATGTCGGAGCCGACGGACTCGAGCGCCCCGCCTGGCGAATCCACCAATCCTGCGACTGACTCGAATGCGCCAGCTGTTGAGACAGAGCAACCTCCACCCCAGAATGTGCCACTCCCGGTGGAAACACATCAACCTTCAGCAGAGGCAAACCAAGATCCACCGCAACCGACCGAGTCTGCACCAGAACAGCCAGTAGAACTAGCACCGCCAGCACCACCAACAGAACCAACGGAGCTAGCGGCGCCAGAAGAGCCAGCAAGGGCAATTCCGCCCCCCTCAGATCCAACACAGGATGTGGGCACGTATCAGCCAGAAGAAACCAGCCAGCCAACACATGCTCCAGACCTGACCTTACCATCCGTTGAATCATCACTCCCAACGATTGATTCGTCACTCCCACCTATGGACACATCGCATGCTTTCGATGATTCGGACATGAACTCCTTTGATGCGTTGCCTTCAATAGGTTCATCCGCGGCACCAGATATGTCGCTGCCTGCAATCGATACAACACTTCCCTCGCTGGACCATTCCTTGCCAGCGATTGGGACTGATGATATCCCAACGATGGATGGGCATGACTTTGGCGATGATAGTCATTTAGACCACCACGATCCAAATTCCGGTATGGCAGACTCTACGGGCCATGGTCACGACACAACACAACACCATGGGGCCGTGAATGGTGGATCTCACTACCATGCGCAAACAAATGGTACATACCAATATTCGCACAGTCCTGTACAATCACAGCCCGGAAGTCAGCAGTCACCACAGACACATACGCAACACCAGTTCCAAGCACAGCCGCAACAGCACTATCAGCAAAACGACATGTATCACAATTCTGGTGCTCAAGGCCAGGTGCCACAGGCTCCGATCGGGTCGCCTCTCCCGAACAATATGCCTCCGATGGCTTCAATGGGACAATACATGGCTGGTTATCCGTCCAACATGGGACAAGGGAATGCGCAAATGCGGTATCAACTGCCAGGAGACCCAAATAAGATGCTATCAGGCAATAGACACAAGAAAGAAGTCAAGCGACGAACAAAAACCGGTTGTTTGACTTGTCGCAAACGAAGAATCAAGGTGAGCGCAAATGTAGTTCGCGGGGCGGAGTCTCGCTTGTGCCCGCAGACCCCGCCATTTTATTTTGTCCGCTTAATCCCACGTCCCCTCGACTTTTTTTCCTCATTCGGCTTTTTTGAATTTTCTTGATCAAGTTCTGACTCTCTCTAGTGCGACGAAGCACATCCGGTTTGCAGAAACTGCGTGAAAAGCAAACGTGAATGCTTGGGCTACGATCCTGTGTTTCGGACTCAAGCCTCCACACCATCGGCTATCCAACCAGCTCCTAACCCTCCCCCTTCACTGGTCGTCAATCCTCAAGGCCCTTCTACCTCATCAGCACCCTCATATCCTTCTTATCCTTCTGCGCCTCCTGGGTATATGCCCGCCTCGTCTCAACCATTTGCACCTTCTCTCCACTCTGAATCGCCCTCTGCCTCTACCGACCAGCACGAGCACGGAGCTTCCATCGACTCCTCTTTGGCAACGAGCAACCAAACAAATCATACAGAAATGCAGAATACCGGTGCACCACGCCAACAGGGCTCTGAGCCTTCATACAAAGGTGAGATTCTGCTCATATAATCAACCTGATTTCTCATTTGCGCATCGTGCATGGATAGCTGACAATCGATCCTTCCAGCCAAGAATCTCTATATCAATGATCTCTTCTCTCTGCGAGGGATTGCCCCTCCTCCTCCCCATCCAGTCGGTACACTTCCACCCGGTCGACTCGAAGAGATCCAGGCAGTGTTCCTGGCCACCTATGCGCCTGCGATCGATAAGCTTCTAGAGGTTCGCTGGTATTCAGAGAGTGCTCTCTCATTACTCATGGCCGATGCGCAGCTTATGGCCGATTATTCAGCCTTGATCAATGCGTTCAACGAATGGAATCTTCAAGACGGTGAAACCCTTGCTCGCCTAGAGAGTTTCGAGGCCTCAATAATCTGGAAAAGCATGGCGCTGTGTCGCCAGGTACCAGATGGAGAAACTGGACAACAAGGGCGAGACTGGAATCTCTGTGTGGCTTGCGCTCGGTTAAACGTGGTGGAGGCATTGCTGACCTGGAATCACCTGGACTCAAATCCCTTGTCACGAGAGCTTGTTATGGATGCCGCCAATCCCCCGAATACCCCGGATCAGTTCCAGAGTCGTCAATTGGATTTCTGGGATCAGGTCGGAGAATTCCTTACACTTTATGACAACGAAGCAAGCTCAGCCAAGCAAATTGATGACACCCTGGGTCGGTGCCGACAATTACTGGATACATATGAGAATCGCGACATCATTTACTCTATCTCCGTCGCACGCCACCTAGGACAACGATGGGCCGACTTCCCCAACAGCCTGCCCAAGGTGGGCTACACTACCGAGAAAGAGGCGGGAACCAAACTGTTCGTCGCACAGAAGTTCCTCGAAGAGGAAGCCGAGGGCAAGGGCACAACACAAATCTACAAGCGAGTTTGCTGTATGGCAGTCCGCTCATGGTGGGTTGCTCGTGGGTAATCAACTCCCGTGTGACTGGCATCACCTCAAGCGTTCTCTGTACCATCCTACTCTCTTCTCCTCGTTGCATAATGCGCTCCTCACAAGGACCATTACCCCTCCTCTCGATCCTGCGTCCTCACAGGTTCTCATCTTGTTCTTTTGCGGTCGACAAAACAAAAGCATCATGGTCAGGCGTTCAAGTTTTTGTTTGTTTCTTTGGCTTGGATGATATGATCTCAATTCTCTGCGCCTTCACATTTCTTTTCTTTTTATTTCCATCGGGGTTCAGGAGACTGGGCAGTGAGCGAGCAAAGCACCACGGCGTTTTGGCCTTTTCTTCCTCCCCAACAGGTGGGATTATCATGGTTCCACCTTGTGTATATATTGATCAGATAACATCTGTTACTCTAAAGCTTCTTCCTTCCGCTGTAATTATCCCTTTACATTGCCTCTTCAGAAGTAAGCCTAGACAATAAGTTAGGTATATTGTTTGGCCACAAAACGGACTGGGACTGCCCAGTGTCAACCCAAGCATCTAAGGAGCCTGCATTCCATAGGCAACGAGATGGACTTGACTGAGAGGTTCCTCGACTTGACTACATACAGTCCATGGTTATTCTTTTCAAGACCGTCTATGGAAGCCTTGCAATGCCACCACCTTCTATGTATGTCTGATATCACCATCAACCGTCCGCTAGGCGAATCTCGCTAACACCGCTGAGAGCTTTCAATGGGTTAAACTCCAAAAGCACGACTTCTATCAATCAAAAGCCAATATCCCACCAGCCAGCACACAGACCCCTATACAGTCCCTCCGCAAAAGTTTCCGTACGGTCGGGGGTCCACACCCGCGTTTTTCGCGAATAATTACATTTTTGACCCGCGTCTTCTCCCAACCCATGGTTTTTAAAAATTCACCATGGTTCCCAGGACCCCCTCTACGTCCTATTAATTCTAATAGGATAAAGGGAAATGAGCTATCTCCCTATCTCCGGGGTCAGATCTTTGGTCAAGCCCAGCTAGGCCTGTCAATCGCGAAAATTGCCCAGCACTTCAGTTTATCCAAATCCACAATTCAGTATACCCTCGAGAAAGAACCTCTCCGACACGAAGGCAATAATCAAAACCGCGTCGGTCGCCCCTCGATTTTATCAGTAGATGACCGTTCTATGGTTATTCGATTGATTCGAAACGATCCCTTTATTACCTATCAAGAAATCCGCGAACAAAATGGCTTAACTGCTTCCGACGATACCCTTCTTCGAATGGTCAAAGCCTCGGGCTACGGACATTAGAAAGCGAAAAAAAGACCATATTTAAAACCGGAACACGCCGAGCTACGCCTTAATTGGGCTTTGGAGCGACGAAATTGGACGTGGGATGACTAGAAGAAGATTGTTTGGTCCGATAAATGCTCTATTAAAATCGGGAAAGGGAAGCGTCACCGTTAGGTCTTTTTTATCAACCACCGAAATAAAAAATGGAAAAAAGAACATATTACTACATACTCGAAGTCGAAAAATATCTCAATCATGATTTAGGGAGCAATATTCGGTGGTGGTTGCTCCGATTTATTCTAAATGAATCGTGACTCGGAGTCAGTACGCAACGGATACTTAAGGTTCTCGTATCGCGAGGTTCTCGAGGAGAATTTACCCCAAATTTGTATGGATTCGACGCGAATCTTTATGCACGATAATGCTCCAATCCATACTACGCATATTATTCGTGATTAGTTATAGGAGAATGGAATTGAGACGATAGTGTGGCCGCCGTACTCACCTGATTTGAACCCTATTGAATATACATGGGCAAAACTTAAAGAAATGATCGACCGCCTTGATCCGGACCTTGATAAATTTGAAGGTCCCAAAGAAGATCTGATTCATCATTTCGAAGAGTTAATTCATGCTACATAGGCGATGCTAGGCCAGGATTACTTTGATGGGTTGATTTCGAGCATGGGGCGCAGGGTTGAGGCAGTAATTGAGGCAAATGGGTGGTATACTAAATATTAAAAATATAAATTAAATACTATGTCCAATTGCCTATCTAATATATATTTTTATATAATTTTACTATATAAATTAGGGGTATAGTATTTAATTGAAGTTAGCAGGTTCGATTTGCTAAAATCAAAAATGGGAGATATATATTTGATGGGGTGCGGGTCGTACGGAAACTTTTGCGGTAGAACTGTAATCAACTTACAGATGCCTGGCGAGAAGGCTCCCAACAAAATCAAGATCGAGGAGAGCGGAGATATCGACGCCCTTCAGCGGTATCGATATCGTAAGTTCTACAAAATGTACAATAACAACCCCCAATCTCCTGACCAAGGAATGGCTACTTCTGCAAGCGGAATATACTCTCCAAAAGACCGTCCAGGAAGAGGTATCCTCAGACAAGAAATTGCATAGACCGGTCCCGACGATGCCCTGTATCTGCGAGTCTGGAAGACCTTCGCCCAAATCCAGCTTAGAGCTTTGAGCTAGAGATACTGGCTCCTGGAACGGGAGTGGTGGCGGCTCCGAACCTGCTTCTCCGAAGGGCCGCTGCTTAGAGCGTTTGATCTGGGGCGTTCACTTCCGCGATGGTATATGAATCGAGTGCTAGTTGGGAATTGTGCTGGAAGAGATGGATACTGTGTTGCTCGTAGAGATGATGATGCTTGTCAGCTTAGAGCTGGGCATTGCATAGTTGGTTGTACATGTGGTGATCAGACAAGGGGTCTTTGGCTTGGTATGGCTTACTGTATTATGGTATATCGGGTCTCAATATGGGGACTGTCTCTTGATAGTCATGATAGTCCCTTGGATTTGATTGTTCTGTCTTCAGAGGAGAATGCTGAAATAGGGAGGAGGGCTAAGAATGAGAGGATTGAGTCGAATCTTGAAGGCAAGAATAAAGGGAATGTTGGTTACGTTGCAAAAGGTCAGAAATAGATACTTGCTTTATAACTTAAGTCTGTTACACCTGCCAATTTGGTACCTTCCAAAGTGCTTTTTTACACATAGGAGCTATATAAGTCCCATCTAGTACCGGGGTGATATTTATATGCCTATACGTACCGGATATTCCCTAGCGGGTGGGGCTTTCCTATTTGAGCTACCGCCGCTTTTATAAGGGGTGGTCAGGCTTAGGCTCACTAAGTAACCGGCCCCTAAAATTTCATACCAAAATTACGGACCCTCGCAAGCGAGGGTCCGCCACCCAAACCGTACATCCCACCTAAACCGTACATTCTTCCTATATTTTACCTTGACTACCATTTTCTATATAATAATATAGGAAATTAATAGTTTAAAAATCATAGATAAATCAATTCACCATTTGACTATTAGTATACAAGATTATATCAATTTCCCTTACGTTTTTGTGCTCGCCTATGCTTCCTGATTTCGATCAACACCTTCTTCTACTTCCGCCTCGTTTTTTCTTAATTAGCTTTCTTAGTCAATTTGTACTCTTTTCGCTTTATCTCTTTGACTTAGGATAAATTGATAATACTAGTTATCTGGGTATAGCGCCGAGAAGTATTATATCGGGCGTAGCGAGCACCTATAATAGCACTTATTAAGTCGAATTCCCGCCGTAGTTCGTGAGCTAGTGTAGCTTATACTTTAGCACACTTTTAAAGCTTTTCTAGTGCCTTTTTAAACCTCTAACTCCCCGGATCTAACTAATTAAGCTAATCGCTTATCCTTCTTACTTTACTAGTAGTTTTTAGAGTGCTAAACTAGGAGTTTTAGGAGGTAGTTAATGTCACCTGCCAGTCGACCTATGAGAGAATCGAGTACAAAAACGAGAAAACCAAAGATAGGGAAATAAGAGAGAGAGAGATCTGGTAGGAGATAAGACTTTATACCCTATCTCCTATATAAACCAATTAAACCTATATATCCTAAATAGGTTTAGTAATATTTAGAAGAATAAAGGAAAACTAGTAAATAATCTAGATAAAGGAAATAAGTAAATAATCTAGGAGATCGGAAGGTATAAATAAGATATATAACGTAGATCGTTATATATTCCCCGCGAAAGAATATATCTAGTCCCTAGATATTTAAAGACTAGAAATAAAAGTATCGTAATCGAAAGTACCCTTAACCTTAAGCTCTTTAATAGCGGTATCTATTTCGTCTTTATCCCTTTATAGTATACTAACGTTAATACCGGAAATATCTATTTTATTAGTATAGGTATTTAAAGAAGTTAATTAAAAATTATAACCGGCGAGCTACTAAACGATTTTAAGGAATTCGGGATAGGTATAAGGTAAATTAAGCTATTAAGAAAGTCTATTATGTAGGGAAGTATTAAGACCTTTATAGAAAGTAGAGATTTTTATAACGTTAGGCTACTCTTATCCTTAAGCTTTATAAAGAACTCTTTTAAATTTAGTGATATAAGCGGCGAGAGTATTAGAATCCTACTTAATTAAAAGAAGTCGATCTTTAGTTTCTTAAGTCTTATTTAGATTATCGTAAACGCGTTAAAGTTAATCGAGAATAGTATTATAGTTATAAATACCGGAGTTATATATAGTTAAAAGTTAAGGAAGAACTATAGCTTAGACTTAACTTAAGAGATTAAAAAAGACGTAGTAAAACTAAGCTATTAAATCTCTAATAATAAGTCTATTAATAGCTAACTTTATATAAATAGAGGTGTCTTACGTATTATAACGAAATAACTAATTACTAAACTTTTCTAGATCTAGAAGAGAGGCTTTTAGGTATTTTAAAGAAGAAGAAGAGATAGAGGTAGCTTATTAGACCTTAAGCTATTAAATCTACTACTAAAGATTATCGATAATAGCTATAAACTTAATATAAAGCTTAGTATATAGTTATTAAAGTTATTAATCTATTTTAATAAGGATTAAGAGAAGGAAGCTAGATAAAAATTTATATTAGACCTATACCTAGAAATAATAGAAAAGAAGAAAAATTAAGGGTAAAGGAGTTAAGAAAAGAAGGGAATAGTCGGTCTTCGCCTTAGCTTACTAGACTAACCTAGAGTAGCTTAGTCTCTATTTATCTAAAGTATGATACTAAGCTATCTAAAGGAGAATCGAAAAATAGGCTTCTACTAAGAATAAGCTTAGTGTATATAAACTCTCTATATAGTATTATAAAGCGGTGCCCTTCTTAATATAGGACTTTATAAAGAGGATCTTTAGTTTTATATTACCTACTAGTCGACCTATAAGAGAATCGAGTATAAAAACGAGAAAACCAAAGATAGGGAAAGAAGAGAGAGAGAGATCTAATAGGAGATAAGACTTTATACCCTATCTCCTATATAAACTAATTAAACCTACATATCCTAAATAGGTTTAGTAATATTTAGAAGAATAAAGGAAAACTAGCAAACAATCTAGATAAAGGAAATAAGCAAACAATCTAGGAGATCGGAAGGCGTAAATAAGACATATAACGTAGATCGTCATAGTTAAGGGTGTTCTCGACTAAGGGAGATTATTATTATATAGATTATAAGACTCTAACTTATCTATAATAAGCTTAGAATTAATAGGCTAAAGGCTAGTTAATTTAAACCTAAGCTTAATTATATTCGGCTAGAAGGTTTTTCGTCTAATTTCTCTAATTAAGTATAAAAACTCGTCCTTTAAGAATTTACGGTATCTAGTTATTATAGTAGCTTCTATAGCCTTACTATACTAATATCTATATATACTAAACACCCCGATATTAAGAGGCTATAGTATATAACTAGTATATATGTTAAGGTAACTATTTGTTAAGGTAGTACTTGTTAACTAGGTGAATAATGATACGAGAGGGATACGTAGTTAGAACGAAAGGTATTCGATTCTATATTGGTTCTAAGACTGAATCTTACCTTCCCTTTCCCTATAGGTGTCTTCCTTTTATGATTTAGGTTCCCCGCTTCTCGGGACCGGATTATATTAGTTCTATCCCGATATCGTAGGGTATTCGGAGGGGTCTCCTCTATCTAAGAGAAAGGGAGCCTAAGGCAAAATAGTATAATAAAGAAATACCGTAATAACTATCCCCCCTTCTCTATAAAACCCGTCCCGGGGTTTTAGGTTAAATAAAGGGAAGTATAAGTTATAAGGTAAGAAGGGTTCCTATCGAGTTTATTCCTTTCTCTATTTTATAAAGCCTCGTTAGTATAGTCGTAGTAGTAGCTAACGGGCGGGATACTAGCGATCTAGTACCGGAACTAGAACTAGTCTAGTACCTAGGCTACTTACGTTCTAACTTAAAGTCCTTTAATACTACCGAAGGGGAGGTTTTCTCTATCTCTTATCGGTATAATACGATTACGTCTATTCTTTATAAGCGATATTATATAGATAAGAAGACTTATAATATAGTACGTTTTCGGGCTTTTATCGTAATAGATCTATACTTATCCCGTATAGGTACCTATTAGTATAATAAGGGATACTTAGGATTTTTCTACTATCTTAAAATTTTTAAAGGTTCTCTTAGATAATAAAATAGAGTTATTAGAGTAGATCTATACGGAAGTCGCTAAGAGTTTATATAATTTAGCCTAGGTATTTAACGTAGCGGTTATTAGTTACTATTCGTATTAGAATTTAGTAGGTATAAAGAAAATATAAGCTATAAGTATTTTATAACCGTTTTATTAACGATTTATCTTTTAATAATAGTCTAGCTATTTTAGGCGAATTATAATAAGTTTATAAACGGTCGTCGGGCCGATATATAGACTATACTTAATAGTCGTAGTTTAACTCTATTAGATTAGGGTAGACTTTTAAGTCTACTCCCTAGGGATATAGGATATACTTATTAGACTATTACGAAATAGAGGTATTTAAAGTCTATTTCTAATACTTTTATAGCTATATTCGGGGAAGCTATAGGAACGATCCTACTTAATACTTTCGGGATTAACGAGTGTAGGAGGTTCGTGACTTATTCTCCTCGATAAAAGAGAAGGTATTATATATATAGTTCCTTCCTTATAATAAAGGTAGCCTAGAATAAAAGAGGAATTTATTTTAATTTTCTAACTATAATCTTTTCTTTCTTTACGTTATTTCGTTATTATTTATACGTAGTTCCTCGTATATTTCGTAAGTAATCCCCTTATATCTCGTCGTCTTATCTTTTACGAGTCCTATTTATTTCTATAGGAACCTTCCTTTATTATAGCGCGAGGTTATAGTCGCGATTATAGTCGTAGTTAGGGTCGTAGTTAGGGTTATAGTATAATTCCTATTAACGACCTATTTATAGATCTATCTATACCCTTTTCTTCTTTAGCTACTTCTAAGATAGTATCTAAGGTTTATAACTATTCTAATATAGATCTACCGTTAACTCCTTCTCGTATAGGTCCTATTAGGACTACTCGTTATACTTAAAACTCCGATTCTTCTATACGCCCGAAACGAAATCGTCCTATTCGATATCGCTTAAATTAGTACGTTATTTATTTATATATAGCTAAGAAGAAGTAGGTTACTAACGAACCCTTTAAGGTTAAGTATAAATCTAAGGCTATTAGTTCTATCTCTTATTAGTATTATATAGAGAAACGACGGGTATATAACTTAGTATAGATTTATTCGCCTTTCTTATTAGTATCGGACCCTAATCGTATAGGTTCTAAGTAGTATTACTAATAACGCTATAGATCTAACCTTAATTATCGAATAGTCTACCCGATTTTTCGAAAAGCTAAAGGATCGCCCCGACTATATAGAATAGGATAGGGTTAATAGGTCCCGATTTTTCTATAAGCCTACTATCTAGGCTACCGTTAAGAGTAGGATCCGTAGATTAATCTCCGACTTTTCTACGTTAATCTATAGTTATCGAGCTACTTATAGTTTCCCCCTATCTCGAAAAAAGACTTCTATTATAAGTATTACCTTCTCCCTTTTAGGTATATTTCCCTAACGAATTAGTAGGATATCGCTAATACTTATAAATAGTTCCTCTCTTCTTAAGGTCTAACCTTTTTACCTCGCCCTAGTCTTTTAGCTATACTAGCCGAGCGGAAAGCCTACGACGTTTCTATTCGCTACTTTATCTATTATAGGGATTCGGGATATACTTTATAAAATACCGCGAAATATTTATTTATTAGGGATTTAATAATAGCGATTATTATAAGTAGTTAAGATACCGATATAAGCCCTATACTTTCCTTTAGTATCTAGACTAGCTTTCCGATCGTACTAGATACGCTATAGGTTCGTTATATATTCGGTATAGTTTCCGGAATTATTCTATTTTCTCGTTTTTAAAGGTTATTTCTTCTATAATATCTCGGAGGTATTTCGATAGTAAAACGAGCTCGTTTCGATCTAGATTTATTATCTTCTTTTTATTAATAGGGTATTAAATTTAACTATATACTTTAAGCTTTCTTCTTCTTTTCCTTAAGTTTTCTAAAGGACTTAATAGCTTCTTTTATATTTCCTATATTTTCTTCTAGGATCTACTAGTTATATTTAGTAGGCTAACCCTTCTATTTTACTAAGAAGTATCTCTCCTTATTAAATAGCCTCTTATCTTTAATATTTTTAATTTCCTATTCGTTAGACTCTTCGAGTTCTAGTATTAGTAAGGTTTCGGACTTTTCTCCCTTCTATAGTTCTAGGAGGGAGATATAGAATACGTTATATATCTTATTATATTAGTTTAAGAGACTTAACCGGTACGCCTAGGATCTAATAGGGTTTAGGACCCGTAACGGTCTAATATATCTTAAGGCTAGTTTCTTAGTATAGACTTTAAACTTTAGGTTTCTTATTAATAACCCTACTAAATCGCCTTTTTTAAATACTATAGGTTTATAAACGGAGTTAAATCGTTTTACGGATAATTCGGAAGCTTTTCGCTATTATTCTATTATATCTTCCTATAACTTTTTTAGAATCTCGATTCTTTTAGTTACGGCTAGAACCTCCTTTTTATACGTTTCGTCCTTAGAACGTATATAAAAGTTAGGCTTATAGCTTATAAGAGCTATAAATAGAGAGTAATCTATAGTTATATTAGGCGAGTTATTATAGGCGTATTATATTATTAGTAGTAGTTTTAGCTATATAAGTTACTCTATATTAATAAAATATCTAAGATAATATTCTAGTATTTAATTTATACGCTCGGTTTAACTATCCGTTTAGGGGTAAAACGTAGTAGAAAAGCGTAGTTTTATCTTACTTTTATAGTATAGTTAAGACTAAAATTTACTAATAAATATAGGGCCTTAATTAGATATAATACTTTATAGGGGTCTATAGCGAAGTTCTACTTCTATATAGAAAAGCTTTATAAGCTTAGAGGCGTTAATTAATATAGAAACGGTAAAAAATAGAGCCTATTTTATTATCCTATTAATAATAATAAGGATACTATCTACTATATCGTTTTTATAAATTATAGGTAGTAATCCTATAATAAAATCTATTAATAATTTAGCGAAGGGTCGAGTAGGAATCGGTAGTATTCCGAGTACGTTATATAGCTAATACCTTAGAGCTACGTTTCCTTAATATACTATATATTCGGATACGTATTCCGCGATATCTTAGTATATATTTTACTAATAGAAATATCTTTATAGTAATATTAATATTCTATATTTACTAAAATATCCCGCTAGGGTATTATTATAATAAAGACTAAGGAGTTTTTTCCTTAAGTTCTCCCCTATAAGAATATAGAGTCTTTTTTTATACCTTATAATACTATATAGATCGACGCCCTAATCTTTATTACCTAGTTTCGACTAGGAAATAATAAGTTTTTAGCGGCGTATCTTAGGATCGCTATCCTAGATTTTCTCGATTAGGTTTTAGAGGTCCGGTTATACTTCCTATATATATACGGATTAGTTTCGGTACGTATACTTAACCGTTTTATAGGGTATCTATTAGTCGCGACCTAACTCTTCCTATATAGCCTAGTTAGCTACTTCTATACTAACTTCGTCGCTATTTATACTAGTCCGTTCTAGATTAAACTAGGATTTACCGGTATATAAATCGCTAATACTTAGCGATTTAGCTATAGTAATACTCCGTTTCGGTAGTATTTTAGTAACAATTCTATCCTATAATAGTCTAAGTAGATCTTCTACTAAGGCGTCTCCTAGTTTTAGATCTACTTTTCGGGATAATATATCTATAGGATTTATTTTTCCTAGTCTATATTTAATAAAAAAGTTATATAGGGATAGGAATATATACTATCTCGCTTATCTTCTATTTAGCTTTAGCTACTTTATAAAAGTCTATAAATTTATATAATTAGATAGAACTTCTATAGATCGGATACTTCCTTCTAAATAGTATCGCTAATATTTAAATAAGTAAACGATAGCGAATAGTTCTTAATCCGGGGTAGAATAGTTAAGTTTAGCCCTACTAAACTTTCGGGACTAAAAGGCTATAGGATACTATTTCCTATCTTTATCCTTCTAGGATATAATCCCTCCTATACCTTTATTAGAAGTATTAGTTTCTAATCGCGTATCCCTTTCTAGGTCGAAATAGTATAGTAATATTAGTAACTAAAACGCTATAATTAAATAGCGAAATATAAGTCTTTCGTAGACGTTAAGCTAGACTTATCTAGGTTTTCTTCTATTTTTTAACCCTTTTAGTAAGGAAGTTAATAGGAGTATAATCTATAAAAACCGCGGTATAAACTAATAGTAAAAGTTATAGAATCCGATAAATACTTAGATATTATAATAGCTTTTAGGGAGTTCTTAGTTCCTAATAGATTCTACCCTTCGGGGGTCTATAGAGACGCCCTTCGAACCTACTATAAATCCTAGGAACTCTACCTCTTCTTAATAGAATATATACTTTAAGACCTTTATATATAGGCTAGCTCTCCTAAGGTTTTCGAGAACTTTTCGGAGGTATTTCGTATAAGATTCCTTTATTAGAGAAAATATTAGTATATCGTCGAGATATACTATATAGATTATATTAAGATAGTCTTTTAGTACGTTATAGATATAACTTTAGAATATAGTAGAGGTATTAGTTAGTCTAAACGGTATAATTATATACTTATAGTACCTATATCGAGTGCGAAATATAGTCTTCTACTTATCTCCTTCCTTAATATAAATTCGGTAATACGTATCTTAGATATCGACTTTACTAAACTATTTAGCTCCCGTTAATCGGTCTAGAATTTCTAAGATAAGTAGTAATAGGTACTAGTTTTTAACTAAGATTTTATTTAGCCTCTAGTAGTCTATATAGAGATATAATCCGCTATCCTTTTTTAGAATAAAAAGGATCGGTACTCCTATAGGACTTTTAGATAGTCGGATTTATCCGTTTTCTAGGTTCTTATCGATATACTCCCGAAGTTCTTTTAGTTCCTTTTAGGATAAGGGGTAGATTAGTCTATAAGGAGGGTTTTCTCCTAATAATATATTAATAGTATAGTCTATAACCTTATTTAAGGGAAGGGTTTATATATTTTTCGTAGAGAAGATATTATAGAATCCCTATAATTCCGAAGGTAAGTTAGGAGATTCTTCTATATCCCTATTCTCTTCGTATAGGAGCTATACTTCTTCGGGTATTTTTACTATAGTATAGATATATATATAGTTCCTACACTCTTTTATAAACCGGTATAGGGTTATAGCTTTATAGTTTAGGGTATTAAACTACTATTTTCGATTTAGTAGAGAGAGATTAATTTTTTAGTCGACTAAGGTTATTATTAATAGTAGTACTAGACTACCCGAAATCCTTAGATCTCTATCGATAGTAACGTAAGGTCGTATAAACGTTCTAGTAATTCCTTTACTATCTATAATAGTTATAGGGACGTTCTATACCCTATACGTAGTTACTTCTTTATATCCTACTACTTTAATAATAGGAGGTATAAGTTTCGCTTTTTAAAGTTTTTAAGTTTTTACGAACTCGTAACTAACGAGGTCGACTTCCGTATAACTATCTAGGTCTATATAGGTTTTAATTTTTCCTACTAAGATCGGAGTATAGAAGCGTATTATCGTTCTAATCTAGGGGGTCGGAGTAGGGGAATCTACTCCGACCCGCTCTCGTTTCCCTACTATTTCGTCGAGGATCCTTTTATTTTTACTAGTTATACTTTTATTTTCTTTATTAGGGAGTCGTTTAGATATTTATTTAAAAGGTAATCCTTATTTTAATAGGTATAATAGGTAAGTTTCTTTCCTATCTTTTTATCGATAGGGTTTCCGCGCCTTTTTAACCTTAAGTCCTTTAGATTTCTTTTTTCGGAGGAGTTTTCGTTTTTATTATATTTTTCGAACTTTCTCTTTTTCTTTTTTATATCTAGGTCTCCCTATCCCGATTTAGTCGCTTTTCGTTTAGGTTTCGTTTTCTAGTTTTAAAACTCCTAAAATTTTAATATAATAGAGACTATCTCCCTTTAAGTTTTTAGAAGAGTTAGGTTATATTTATAGATATAGGCTTAAAGTCTATAATTAAGTTTTAAGAAAAAGGTAAGGGCTCTTTATTCCTCGCTTTACTTTAGGAAATATTTTTTTAAGAGATTTAACTTATAGTAAAAGTCTCTTAGGTCTTAATCGTTTCGTTAGATTATCCTTTATATTTAGTTAGTAACGGTAGCTTATATATTTATAGAATTTTTTATTAAGGATAGAGTCTATTCCTTAAGGTAAGCCTATAAACTCTATACGATTCGGCTTAGAGTTAAAGGTATTTTATCTAGGTAGTTATACTAAAGTCGTTAGTAGTTCCTATTTATATAGGATAGGGTACTAAGGATCTTTTATTTTTTAGTACTATATTTTTTACTTATTCCTTCGAATTCTAGGCGTAGTCTAAGTAATTAGTTTTCTCTTTCTTAGATCGAGAATTCTTCTATAAAGTTAGAGTTCTTAAAACGGATTTCCTAACTATATAGGTTTAGTAAATTACTACGAATCCGGCTACGATATATTAGTATTTTAGCTACTCTTTCGAGCTATTCGATCCTTATTATAAGGGCTTAGAAGGTTTCTTTCTTAAGGATCACTTAAGAATTATCCTTATTTCGCTAAGGATTTAGGGTAGTTTCGGAGGGTTATCAGTTATCTCTACTAGTAGTAGTAGGTACTTCCGAGAGTCCTAATAAAGATTAGGTCTCTCCCTCCTCTATCTCGTAGATAGTAGGGTTTTCTTATAGAGGTATCTCCTTATTACCCTATCGGGATCGTAAACTCTATCTCGTTATTATTTCTTTAGATAGTCAAAGAAGAAGATTTAGAATTATTAAGGTAACTATTTATTAAGGCAGTACTTATTAACTAGGTAAATAATAATACGAGAGGGATACGTAGTTAGAACGAAGGGTATTCGATTCTATATTGGTTCTAAGACTAAATCTTACCTTCCCTTTCCCTATAGATGTCTTCCTTTTATGATTTAGGTTCCCCGCTTCTCGGGACCGGATCATATTAGTTCTATCCCGATATCGTGGGGTATTCGGAGGGGTCTCCTCCGTCTGAGAGAAAGGGAGCCTAAGGCAAAATAGTATAACAAAGAAATACCGTAACAATATAAGAGTAAGAAGAATAAAATTGTTATAGTATTTCTTTGTTATATTATTTTGCCTTAGGCTCCCTTTCTCTTAGACGGAGGAGACCCTTCCGAATACCCTATAATAATAGGATAGAACTAAGATAATCCGGTTCCGAGAAGCGGGGAAACTAAATCATAAAAGGAAGATACCTATATAGATAGGGAAGGTAAGATTTAGTCTTACGAATAATATAGAATCGAATACCCTTCGTTCTAACTACGTATCCCTCTCGTATTATTATTCACCTAGTCAATAAGTACTGCCTTGACAAACAGTTACCTTAATATAGACGGCCGAGATATATAGATATACTCCGTAGGCATGTAGAGAGAAAAAGGAAGACTACTTAAAATACACAATGTAAAATTGTTTAACTCGCTAGCCTCTGTGTGAATCAGAGGATCAAAAATTTGGGACAATTTAGGACCTATGAGATCGGCAAAGATGACCATTGAATCGCTTCCTTATGCTAAGTCATTTTCAATTGCTATCGCCCTGGACTATGAAACCTCCGCCACGCCCGGAATCCTCAGTCAGTTGAAGACGTAGACTCTCTAACTCCTTGTGCATTGCCTCCCGACTAGCATTTTCCTGAAGGCATTCAAAGTCGAGAAGTTTTACCCCCCCCCTCCGCTACGAGAAAGTTGTATCGGTTCGCATCCCCATGTAAAAATCCCAATTCGTGGAGTTTCCCCAGAGCTGCTTCACAGATATCCAGATCCTGAATGGAAGCAGGGCGTCCTTCTATTTTCTCTAATAGAAACCCCATGATGCGTCCATTTTCATGAATATGGCCGAGGAAACGCGGCGTCAGCCCGGAATACTCCAGCAGCTGATATGCTCTTGTTTCTCGTTCGATACGAGGAATCTCCCATTCGAAACGAGCTATTTTAGCGATAACGGTCGCTGGCGTTTGGAAGATGGTTGGGAGAATTAGATGCAAGACTGCTTCGAATGCCGATGCCGTGAGCAGCTTGGTTCTCTCTAACTCTAGGCAATCAAATAGGGCGTGATGCCATTGACACTTGACGCCGGCTAGAGGTCGGTTCGAGATCGAGGTTTTCAAGTCGCCGCTAGTTTTGTCTCGCGAAATGTGGGCTACTGTCCATTCATCGTACCAAGGAAGACTTGGCAGGGACTGAACAGGGAATGAAAGCGTATCTCTGTCGAAGGTTTTGGGAGATATGATGATATATTTGACTTGATTTCCGATTCGCAGTCTATATTCACTTTCAAAGGAATCTTCATCATCCACTTCCATGGAGAGGACAGCCGGATGCATTGGGTTCTCTGGATGTTGATAGGAAGACATATTTGGCAATGCCCCCCCCACCCCCCACTATGATGGAAAGCTGGGTTTTATAATATATGCTTGAAATTACCTTAACCGCCGCTGTACTTGCGATTTTTCTATTTTCGGAAGAAGATAGTAAGATACTCTATTGTCTAAAGGATAGGAATGTCGAGCGGGGTTGGGCAGGCCAAGGAAATCTAGACCCCGCCACCGTCTCAGCTCAGCGGCAAGGCCTCTACGCAATTTGCTCAATTAACTCAGCCACATATACATACCAGCGGTTGGCGCACCTTGTGCGTGTAAATCATGTCGAGAATTCTGCAGGTGATCATCTTTACAGAGTCTTCTGCGGTAGTGATTTAAGCTCCGCGGTTACCTGAAACACCAAACTGTACAAAACCCACTCTTGGTGGATCTTTTATTGGTCCAGGGCTTTTTTTCTCTCCAAATTTGGAGGAAATGGAGTTAAATTGACAACAAATGACGACCGTGAACCTCGTATGCAACACCTGTGGTACTTTCCTCGTCTTTATCTCAGTGTGCTAGAGCCGCCAGTCCAAATGCTCCCGTGCTTCCTGAGACCGAGGCGATATTCGGCCTGGCAGATATAAAATGTTCGCCTGGGTCATCTCTCAAACAGTAACAGCATCGGATTTCAGTCGAGCTCTTCTTTTATTGCATCGGCAAGAAGAAAACGTTTAGAACGGCCCTCCACCACCTTACAAGTTTCTCGATAGTGCAAGTGAAGCTCTATTCTCTGCACTAGTCGCTTCTACCGATTATCAGCGAACGTACAAGTCGTTTGACAGCAGAAAATCGTAAGGAGAAGACTATTCCCCATATCTAAGCCCCAATTAACTTCGGATACCTTAACAGGTCAAAATGTGCGATTCAAAGTACATCCAATATACGTGTGGCTGCAGGAAGGAGTGGGAGTTCGTCCAGTGTTTGGACCGCCAGGGAACAAACGTCAAATGCAGTCCAGTCAGAAAGGTATTTGGCAAAATCTCGAGCAACTACTGTTCAAGGCACCTGGTCAAGCCAGACGCAGAGGTCAAATTCATGGATCAAATGGGACAAATCGTGGAGGAATAAAGTACAGTATTGTACGTTGGATGACTGGAATATGTCCGCTTTCTAAGCTCTCCTTTGTCAATTCTAGGTATAGTAAATGGGCTCTATATGATGGTCATTCTCTTCTTCGAAAGTAGCCTCCTGTCCGAGCAGACACAGGTAGCTCGGGTGGCCGGTTTTTACCCTCGCCACTCGATCTCCACAGGAGCTGTGCCTGTTTACACCACTGAAAATGCTCCAAAAAGCTGTCTTGCGCATACACTTTGTCTCGAGCCTCGTATCCCCATTTCGTGCCCCTAGTGCCGATAATACCTTTTTCAATACCAAGTTGACACCCAGCACACGAAATCCCGCGTTCCACTCTGCAAGTCTGTTTGTCGTAATAAGGAAGTGCACACGACCCCATGAAGTTGATTTTTTGATTTCGGTCTAAGCCCGCTGGTTGGGCTTGCGGAAGTCTAGGCGGTTGCCGTCTGCAAGCCAAAGTGGCCTGATAGAGAGAAACGATCGTAATGCGGGAATTTTGTACAGATTCATTCATCGAGTATATTCCAGGCAAGGCCTTAAATGATCTGAGTTGGCCTAATTCGGCTTTGGTCATGTGAAATTGCTTTCGGACTGAGGCGAGAGTCCGCACTTGGGTTTGCGAAGACCACTGGAGGCAATTAAAACAGCACCTCTTCCAAATTAGAAGGGATATAAACCCGCCGAATTCGCCGCAAAAATTGCATGCTTTAGTACATAATGCGTTGTAAAATTCGAGTAGAGAAATGTGGATGGCAAGTCGTGTTCGTAACAAAGCACAGAAGAGGTTCAGTCCATAAGAGACTACCCTCTGATACTGCTGGAGAGAATCTACCATTTGTCTTGATCGGAGGTTTATTTGTCGAAATTTGAACAGAGAATGCATGTCCAGACAGTACAATGTGTCAAATAAGAGCTCGAGGGGTAGCCGGTCGAGGGAGCCGACTCCAACATTTGATGTCCGCTGAAAGGGTGTTGCTATTGACGGGCGAATATCGACGTGTTCACGGGGCGAGAACCAGATGACGGATAGACAGTAGTCTCTGCGGTGGTAGGCGGTGGTTCGAACAATAGCTTCGGCTTGTTCTTCGTCGAAACAGTGTTCGGTGGCGGAACGATATCCGCGGGGCAAAAGGGTAGTCATTCTGGAGGTTTGTCCAGTACGAGGTACGGGGTGGAAGGGGTAAATCTCGACAAGAATCGCGACTCTCCAGTGTACCTCCCTGAACACTTCTTGGAGGCCGGTATTGTCGTGTAAAAGACGCGACTGGATCACGGACCTGGGTGGCTAGAATTCATTGCACGGGGATTTCAATCGCGTTTAGGGGTTTTTATTGTTGATAGGAGCTCTTCGCGGACTTATATACTTTTTCCTTATGACAATAACTATGGGTTTTGTACCCGCTTAGGTAATCCCCATCTGGGCCAGGGGTGTTGATCCGCGCACCCCAAAAAGTCACGTTTTTTCACCCTATTATATAATCAATTTTTTACATAATTTGCAAGTTCGGGAAAAACAGGAGGCATATCATATAATTATCAACCTTATCTATCCATCTGATACCATACATGATGCCAAACAACAAAAATAACCTTATAATTTCCGTATTGGGCAACCCCTAAACGTATAATCGCCCTCCCCGCACTATAAGCACCTACTTAGGGCTAGACCTGGCAGTGACCCTCCGGGTGGTCTATGACCTTGGACCCTCCACCCGCCCCTCCGAGGTTTAGGGTCGCTTATGAGCGACCCTAACCCTGACCCTAGTTCTATAAGGGTCGTATGCGGGTGACCCTTAATGACCCGTAGCGACCCTCGGATATATAAATTTCTAGCGCTAAACCTAATGTAGGTGGATAAAACTGATTACTTATCTTAATAAAATACTATTATTTATACCTATTTTATCTATTAGACTATAAATACTAACACTTAACTACTAAAGTTATAGAATGTCTTAAATTATTTTAATAATATTATTTTTCGCTAATAGTTCTATTAGTTTTATACTTCTTTTATATTATACGACTATAGGAAAGAAGTATAATAGATAGTAGAAGTTATTAGTCTATAATAGAGTAGATATATATA
Source organism: Penicillium paradoxum (assembly GCF_028828445.1). Classification (NCBI taxonomy): domain Eukaryota; kingdom Fungi; phylum Ascomycota; class Eurotiomycetes; order Eurotiales; family Aspergillaceae; genus Penicillium; species Penicillium paradoxum. The sequence continues at coordinate 2,158,622 of NW_026643184.1, read as the reverse complement.
TCTATAATATATATTATATTAATTAAAAGGTTTATTAGGGGTCTAAGGTTCACTAAGGGTTAGAATAAGGTTTATAGAGGGTCTAAGAGGGTCACTAAAGGTTAAAATAAGGTTTATTAAGGGTAACCCTTAGGTTCGTTATTAAGGCAAGTGGGCCTAACACCACTATGCAAAACGTAGGAAGTAATAGTAAGGTAGAGCGTTTACTAAAAGAGCCACTATAACGACTAACTAGTCGTTATATTAGGTTACCAACCTAAATACCCGATATATGCTATAAGATATACGCACTATATTCATACTCCGTATGCTAGGTTATAATATTATCTCCCCTCTTTCTAATGCCTTAACCCCGAGGCATAGAATATCTATAGGTAGCTTGAACGGTATAGATACCGTGCTAGTAAGATATCGGTATATATATATTAAGTTATAGACCCCTAAGTGTATATATAGATCTCTCTATGATATTCCTTATAAAGACCGTAGATTCGAATTCGACATCTACATATCTCGAACCTAGGGTCTCCGAAGTTAGTCGTTATATTATTAAGGCAAGTGGGCCTAACACCACTATGCAAAACGTAGGAAGTAATGGTAAGGTAGAGCGTTTACCAAAAGAGCCACTATGACGACCAACTAGTCGTCATATCAGGTTACCAACCTAAATACCCGATATATACTATAAGATATGCGTACCATATTCATACTCCGTATATTAGGTTGTAACAATAAGGTTAAAATAAGATTAAAATAAGTATTATATTTTAATATATAGAGGAAATTTCTAAATTAGCTACTCTCGCCTAGCTATAGACGTAGCCTATCTCTCTCCTCTCGTATAGCTTATATTCTAGTACGCCTCCTTAGCTCTTCTAGTTCCTTTACTAGCTCTATCTCTTTAGTCTCTTCGATACTAGGTATCGGTATATAAGGAAACACTTATAGAGTTAGCGTTTAAGATTCCCGAGGAGATAGAGCTCGAGTACTAGACCGAGCTATATATAGTGTAGTATACTTACTTCCTTTAGTTAAATAAACTGAAGAACCCTAAGATACTATAGTACGGTTTAGTAGCTATATTAGAGGATTAGGTTAATTATATCTATTCGCGGGATTAAATATATATTATAGCTTCGCGATACGTTTAGCTATAGTGTTACGATCTTATTTATCTAGATTATAGTTAGTATAAGTTTAATATAAACTAGGTATATAATAAACTAACCCTTTTTTCGAACGCTTTTTATAATCTTTATAATATAATTCTAATTCCTCTATAATATTAGAAGACCTTTAATAGTTTTTATATATATATAGTCTTTAATATTTAGTATATATTTTTTTAACCTATTTAGATATATTAGACTTATATTAAATATATATAAAAGAAAACTTATCTAAGAATTATAGTTAATAAGGCCTATTTTCGACTTATTACTTTATTTTCTTAGTAATAGCTACTTTTACTAATTCTAGTAGAATATTAAGCGTTTATCTACTAATAGATAGGAATTTTTAACGCTTTTAGAGTAATACCTATAAAAATCTAGCTAGCTAGTTTATTCTTAAACTAAGTCTTAGTCTTTAGCTACTCTACTATAGTATTATCTATAATCTTAAGGACTTTTTATTTAGACCTTATTTTATAGATAAGCTTAATTATAGGGGTTATTAGATATTTAGGGTATATCTTATTAAATATATATTAGATATATATATAATATATAATTAGTATATATTAAAAATACTCTAACTATATTAAATAAGAATTAAGATTTATAAAATAATCGCTAAAGCCTTAAAATATAAATTTAAATTAATATAGCTATAATATATACTTTATATATAATTAATATACTAAAGCCTTATTTTATATATATATTAATAATAATAGTTTAGATATCTTATATTATCTCTATATTACTATTAAGTTAGTATAACTATTATATAGGCTTTTACCCTATATTTCTAAAGACTATAAAAAGCTTCTCGAAAAAAATATAATAATATTTACGACTTTTAGTATTAATAAAAGCCTAAATATAGATATTTAATACTAAATATATTAGTAAAATAATTATATCTCTAATATAATATACTAACTTTAGGCCTTATTATTATATCTAATAATTAAAAAGACTATAGTCTTTTCTTATATTATCTTAAAAGTAAGATCTATTTTAATATATTATATATTTTAGAAAAGCTTAGCTTAGCTATATATATAGTATATAATTAGGAAGTACCCTTAAGCCTTATCTAGTATATAGACTTTATAGATAAATTACTTATCGTTATCCTTTATTCTATTAAATTTAAACTTACGGAATATACCGATAAAATATATTCCCTATAGGTAGTAAAGGATCCTTTACTTAAAGATTAAAGTACTAATCCTATTATAAATAGTAAAATATCGAGTAATAGTTTTATATATAGATCTAATACTTATATAAAGGAGTTTAGCGAATTCTAATAATTATAAAAATTTACCTATAGATAGAGTTAGTATTTTCTAAGCTTAGAGATAAAATACTTATAGTATATAAGGCTAAAGATATCCTATATTTTAAGTACTTTTATAATTTCTTAGCCTATCTTAAATAGTAACTTTATTAGTAGTAGTAGAAAATAAAAATAAGATCTCTAATAAATAATAAAATAGTATAGAAACCGCGCCTATAAGACTAGGATATAAAGATCGACTTTAGTCTTATATATAATTATAGTTATCTTACTAATCTTATCTATATAGAGTAAATCTATTATATAATTAGTTTATATCTAATATATATTTAAATATAGTAAATATACTATATATTATAATCTTCTTTATTTATTATTAGATAAAATAATAGTTATTAATACTAATAATCCCTATATAATTATCTTATCTTAAATAGAGGACTTATAAAATATCTAGATTTAATTAGTTTATAATCTTTTAGAAACTCTTTAAATAATATTAGTTACTAGAAAAAGAACTATAGGAATAGCTAATAAATATAAAACTATTTTTAGTCTATATAATTAAATATATACTCTTATATATCTAGATATCTAAAGAGTACTTATATAGACTATCTTTATAGTTCTATATCTCTATAAAACCGAAGTAAAATCTATATTATATATAAACTTAATATATATTAAAAATAAAAAAGAAAGTATATACTCTCTTATTCTATCCTAAATTTTATTAGATATCTTACTTTTATAGTTAGGCTTTATAACTTTAGCTTATAAATTAAGAAAGAGCTCTAATATAACCCTATTATATTATAGTAATAGGCGTTTAAGCTCTAAATATACTTAATAGTAATATTAAATCCTAAAGTAGATATAAGATCGGTAGTAGGTTTTTAACTCTAGATCGCGTACGACTTTTCTAAGAAATCTTATATAGACTAGTATTATTAAAGTCTTAGATACATCGATTAAAAATTAATACTATAATAAAAGTTAGACTTATAATAAGTATATATAGTATATATATAAACGTATAGTAGATATAATTTACTTAAATACTATATTAATAGCCTTTAATATTAGAGTTATATTTTAAATAGGATTCTTTATTATATAAATAATATATAGAATCCCTTTATTATTAGTATTAAGATAGTTAGGAAGAAAAAGATAGTCTTAGGTCTTAGATATATAGACTTTTCTTTAGTCTATAATATTAATAAAAACTAGTTTAGTAAAGATAATAATTTAGTTAAAAGAGAAGTCTATATTACTACTAAAATAATTCTTAGATAGATCTTAGTCTAGGATAGATAGAGAAGACTAGATATCTATAGTTATAGGCTAAGGAAGCTTAGTATATATTAAATATATATAAAAGGTAGAAAACTAATAGGCTAAACGCGAGATCTAATAGTTTAAACTATAGATAGGGAAGTTTAAACTATAGGTAGGGAAGTTTTCGGAGGGATTTAATACCCTAGAAGATTATAGAGTTATCTTTAAATCTTAGCTTCTTCGAGGATCTCTAGGAGTAGGCGTAGTTTAGGGAGATTAGAAAATAAAGGTAGATAAAAAAGATTTCGAGGATAATTAGGTAGTAATAAGTCTATTATTTAAAGAAAGGTACTAGATATACCCGAATAAGGAAGCGGATAGGGATACTATAGATAGGGATTAATAAAAAAATTTCAATATAAGAATAGCTGATATAATCACCTAGTTTAGAGTCCCCCTGAGATGTGGTATCTATAGTAGACTCCAAACTAGGTGCTGACATAATAATATTTCGAGTCTACCCGAGAGAATTTAGAGTCTACCCGAGCTGTATGCCCCAGGAGTGTCCACATGCAGATCTATCTGGAAGACACCCTCCTTCGCCTATCACACATCGGAATTTAAAACCTGGACCTGCGCCTCATGAATCCTTGTCTGTCTAAATTAGCTCGTCGCTTGCCAGGTGACTCATCCCGTCTAGACTATCGAGGAACCCGGGACAGCAGCGTGCCCATCCCCCGGCGTCGTTGCAGCCAATCTTTCGCTGTAGAAGATAAGGTAGGAGTGAGATTCCGAGATTTGACTAAGCAGATGCTTGTATTGTGGGAAAGAAATTTCTAACAGCCTGTTGACCCATCGAAATAAAATCTATCTACTAATGTACCAACACCATGGAGTTGCTCTTATTGGAGAAGTTTAGATTGTTTCCCCCCCCCCGAAGTGGCGAAATTCAAATAAAGGCCTAGCACAACATGGGAGTACTTTTTTCTCAGCCCTAGGCACAGATCTCTGCACTTTACAGTTTACAGTGGATGATAAAGCTAAGTCTATCACCTAGGGTGGAAATAGTAAAGCGAAGTTCTCCTTTTTCACAATTTCACATTTATTCTCCATAGTATAAATGGCTGGCCGTAAATGGTCTGATGAGGAAGTATGTCTCATTATTTGGTTTGCATCAATACGAATCCCACATGGAATCATCAGCTTGCTCTTGAAAAAAAGGGCTTTGGCCGTACGATGACGAGTGTTCGGAATAAGATCTCAACAATTCGCAAACAGAATTCGCTTGGAGAAGCTTCCCACGAGTTGATTGAACTTGAAGTTGACCGTTGGATCAGCCGCTTGTCCCCACGGATCAACGTTGAACAATTACTTACACCTACATTACAAGACCAGCGAATACTTGACCAGGTAGGATAGAATCTTTGAGTATGCTGACTATCATGACTAATGAATTACTAGTATTGTGCGAGGATCAATCTAGAATTCATATATTTCATTCGTCGCCCTGGGCACCACGCGATGTTAGACTGGAGTGATCCTTTCTTCCAACATAACTTGCATTTTTCCAATTCAGAAGTGGAGTAAAGGCGGCCGTGGTATTATGAGCATTTGTCGAAAGGTCTTTTGGCTGGATACAATTTGTGCGTTCTTTGGGCCCTGGTCATTTGCTTTCGGTGAATCGCCGAAGTCGGAAGGATTCCATGTGTCGGTTCGGGGCCAATTTCTGGCCTGTATTGAAATTTAGACTTCGAGACCCTCGCCTTTTTTCTTTCATATTCACGCGACTTACCACTTCTTCTGCTGCCGGAATCCATTCACTTTTTGGGTGAGAATCATACGTAGTATAACGAGGCCCAGACTTCATCTTTTCCATAATGAGAACATAGATGCGACGGTCACGACCCGTATCGAGGCCATCGACAAACAAACGATTGGCTCCTTTGAATGCGGCTCTCTTCTGGCGACGAAACCTTTCTCGGTTGGTCTTCGATAGTCTTCTGGCATTCGTAATGCCTTCGGCTTGCTGTCTTCTCTTCTCTCTCCACGGCGTAGAGTTTTGGCTTTTCCGTGGCATTCTGGAAGCATCGGTAACTAAAATGTCAACTTTGATCAAGAGGCGCACAAGCAATTTATATCTTGAGTTGCCTTGGGTGTTGGATTTGGAAAGTCCATATTCGTAGGCAGCGAAACGATCATGAGTCTATCACAGTCGAAGCAACCAATAGGAATGGATGTAGCCAGCCGCGCGACTATGAAGATTAACATCAAAATCACGACCTGGGAAAACCGTGGACTTCCTGTGCTTTATAGGCTGTTTCAGACAAGGATAGTAACCTTTTCACTTATTGAGAAGTCAGCCTGTTACATCAAAATGTTCACCACCGCAAATACTATCTGCCCTTTTGTGGTAGAACAATGGTTGGAACCAGAGTGCACAGGCATAGGTAAAGAGCCTAATACATCTTCCCTCATTGATACATTTGCTAAGGAGAAGAAGGTCACCATATCGAAACGCTCGAAAAAGTATCCATCAGAACTGAGATGGCAAGTTCTAATCTGGCCTTGGAAGCTGCTGCCCTGCAAGCCCTTTCAGGAGGCGTTGGAATCCCGAACCTGTACTGGTTTGGGATAGCGTACGGACAAAAGACCATGGTAACCGAGCTGCCTGGGCAATCCCTTGAAATGGTCTTCAATCAATGTGGCCGACAATTTGACATGCGTGTCTTGATCGAATTTGCATGCCAGATGATTTATCGTCTTGAATGGATGCATTCCCGTCACATATCCCACGGAAATCTTACACCGTCATCCTTTATGGTTGGACTAGCACAGTGGCAAACACCACAGATCATGGTGGGCAGTTTCGAAACTGCTGACCTATCAGACTATTCGGCCCGAAAGGATCTTGAGGCCGTAGGGAATATTCTCTTCTACTTTGTAACAGGATCTCCGTCTTGGGACCAGTTCAAAGCTTGTGAGCAGGGTTCCAAAAAAGTGCCTCCTTTACTCGATTTTTATTTCAACTCAATACCATCGGGTGAAGTGAACCCCGCCGATTATGTCAACATTCGATTCACTCTCCACGCCGCACGCCAGAGTCTCTCAAGCCGATCACCACTTGGTGAACTTATATCAACCCCAAATACGTCCCTGAGCTTGAGACAGTTGTTTGGTAAGACCACGGGTGACTTGTTTGAGTACCTTAGAATGAAGATGTCATCTGTTGGACAGATAGCCGGTGCTGAAAGCTCCCCGTGGACACAAGAACAGGCGATATCCATTTTAGGAGCACTGGACGAGATCATGGCAGTTTTCATGGTTCTTCTTATGCGCGATAAGCCATCGCCTATACGTCGGCGATACCTGATGGGCGCATATCATCTTCCAAACCGACTCTGGAGAGATCTTCGTTGGTACCTTTGTATGGCAAGCTGTGGTTCCATTTCATTCCGGCGCCTCATAACGCTTCGTGTTTACAAATATATGGGGGTCCTCCTTGAGGTAGTACCCCTCTATAATAGATACTGGACCAAGTTTTTATCTGAGCTTGCATATACACAGATGGGCCTGGACCTAGAGTCTTCATTATGGAGACAAGCTTGGATTTATTGGAAGGATTGTGCCAACCATTTAAAGAAAAGATAACTGTTTTCATGTTGATAATTCCTTGTTTTTTTTGTGCTACTTTCATATACTACCGTAATTACTTCCGTTTTATTGAAACCGAAATTTTAGCTCTTATTCATTTCAACTCCCTTACTTTATACTTTAATGACTCGTTTTGTTCCTGAGAACTCCCAGATTTCAATGCGCTCCGCAGATGATTTCGATTTGTATACCCATGTAGGAATTTATGTGCCTATCGACTTTACCAAGCATACAAAAGGGACTTCTATAAAGGGGACGGAGATGAATGGAGCTTTGGGCAGTATGGAATTGTAAGTCTTTGGGGGTATTCGTCTGGGGTTATTCGCACCCTGACTCGCCAAGGGGGAATCTTCAGGCATCCCAGCAAGAGAATTTGTCCTCTCAATATGCTTTGAGGTCCCCTTTTTGTTTATATTTTCTTCTTTTTTATTTCCTCCCTTTTTTGAAATACCGGCACCATCGTGGTCATCTCTAAAAACATGGTCCTCTAATACCGTGGTCAGGCTAACTGGAGGCTGTTTACTTAAGTCTGTTTGGATCTCAATTGAACGGCGGCAACAATTAACTTGTCACATTTAATATTTTACTTATCCGAAACAAGACATCTGAAAGCTAAGCTCCCGGACTTCACCAACAAGAAGTTTAAAAAAATAAAAAAAAGAAGAATTATGCCAATGCCTGATATCAAAGACTTCCGAGCACAATTGAACACGAACCTAGATTCTGAGCACCCTGAACTTCAGGCTCCAGCTCAGGGAACAGTCACTGGTGATATACCCGTGCAGGCTGCCGCTCCTATCATGTCCGGGCATCAGAAATCTAGTTCCACAGACACTATGGAGGGGAAAGACACTATGGAGGGGAATGAGGAGGATCTCAGCCACAACGAAAAATTGCTTATAATCAGAGCAATATCTGACGCATCTGACGATCCCTCTGCGTTTAAGAGCACACTTGACAAGACTCTTCCGGTTGCCGTGAATTTTAGAAAGCTACAAGCGCTTCTTCATCCTGACAAATATCATGGAGAAGAAAAGATTCAAGCTCAAAAGGCTTTTCAAAGTATGCCCCCCTACAGATATCGTTAGTACTTTGACTAATTGCATCAGAGCTATTATCATTTCGCGAAAAGTCTGGAGGTCTTCTCCCGGGAGAGGCGAATAGGCATACTAATTTCTATTACGGGAATGATGCGAGCCGCCCAGTAGAGCATGTTGAAGGTCAGCTATCTTCATATCACAAAGATGCACATGAGAGAGCAACCCCGCACCTTAGGGTGCTTTTTTCTGCATTGAAAAATAATCCAAGGCTGAATCCTCAGGCGAACTTGGAAGGCCTAGATGAAAAGGCCAAGGTCGCTGTTGCCGCGCTTGAAAGCATCAACGCCGAGATAAAGGCTGGAAATGAACGAATGAAAAAAGATACTGATCTTGGAATGATCCGGTATCCTGATTTATTTGGGCATTGGAGAGTACTTTTCCTGCAACCGGAGCTGGTACCTACGCAAAGCGCTGCGAACTTACAGTGGTGTGAGAACTTTCATTATCCAAATGAATGGGCCAATTTCGGCGCGTCGGAGTCTTCTGCCAATTCCTCTGCCAACATACAGTCGCAGCCGCAGCCGCAGGTTGGCGCAGATATACCAGGAAACAGTATTCAACTTCGAAATGCCACTGGTGGACAGACACGTACAATTGCAATCGTACCAAGAAAGACAACGCGCTCTATCAATCCTGGTTACACATCAAGCGGTGAAGCGATACGCATGATTCAATGGCTTGGCAGAATAGGCGCCCGTTTTGTGGTGGAAGATGCGCAGGGTAGTGTGCGGCTTGTTTCAAGCGCTGCCGCAGGAGGTCAACCGGCATTGGACGGAGCTACCAGAGCTAATATCCCAAGCACGCTTCGTGAAGAACAACATATCCGAGAGCTTCGCGATCAAGTCAGAGCCGGTGGTCAATATGGCCTTAACTGGCTGGCTGTCGGAGAATTAGAACCGGGGAAAAGCAGGCTTCCATTCATCGTGGCTGGCTTTTGGCACCAGGGGCCAACCACTCCGCTGCGGGAGGAGGGTGTTTCACGGTCTGCTCTCAAAAAAATACTTGCACCCCGCGAGGCAGACAGATTGATTGCCGAAAACATGATCGGTGACCCTGGATACTCTGTGAAAGAGGCACTTGCAATACTATCACCCGCCGCGAATAGCCACAGATCAGGAGCACCATTGGCACTTCCCGACCAAGGGCAAAACTTCTATTCGTGGCTCCCATCCATGCCCCAGCAGTTTTCTGCTGCTCTGGACGCGCCCCGAGTGCCTCATTTTCAACAGCCGTCAGCCCCTGACCAAATCCAATTCTCACCCCAATATCAACAGCCATTAGCCCATGCCCAATCCCAATTCTCACCCCAATATCAACAGCCATCAGCCCATGCCCAATTCCAGTTGCCACCACAGTTCCAACAATTATTTCCACCTCAGGCGCAGCAGGCCTTCCATCCTCAGCCAAGTTTCCAGTCTACATACGGCCAGTATCCAGGCGCTTTCATTGCTCCTCCTCAGCCCTTGTTTGATTTTTCGAAACAGGCACCCGTTACTCAGACTCCACACCGGGAAGAGGAGCTGTGAGTCGTTAATAGGTATGCGCTAGATAAGTTTTAACTCGAGGATATTAAGAGTACTTCTAGCCAGATTGATGGCCATACAAGGAAAATCATCAAGCCGCCATGGGATAACACATAATGCAATGGCGGAACTCAGTACATGTCTGTGTTATATTTAGTTATCATGAGTAATGCATTGATCGCTTTTCATAACCCAACCCCCTGTAAGAATGGGTTGACCGCTATGCCCATAAATATGAATACAACAGTACAGACGGCTGAATACTGACAATACTTAGGCATACACAACAGTATGGTAAAAATGGCAGATATTGAAGATTGTTAACTCTAAAATTACAAAACCGACAATCTGAGCGGACTCAGCTCACTGAATGTAATATGCACATTTGTATAGTACATATTTGTAATCTCACGTAGTAATCAGGCCACTAGTTGACTAGCTAGACCACAAATGCAAATGTTGAGTACCACTGGTCACATGATTTTTGGGGTAGTTTACCCTCTCTGCACCATGTAATTCACTTTGTTATTCCGACAAAGAACACTAACCTCATGAGAAGCAAAAACTTCCGAGGTCCATCCAGTGACCTCGCACTCGTGGGCCATAGTGTAATTGAAGACTTTGCTTGATTTTGATTAGGAACAGACGAACCCAGGAAGTCGCAAACCAGCATGGTGATGTGGCCCACTCATTGACGACAACACAGATCAGACTATCGGATGGCCCTATACCTACTTTTCATTTAATCCTATACATTTAGGACTTGTTGCCCTCGATACCGATCAATAAAGTAGGAGGGTGGTGAATAGTCGACATAACTCTAACTTACTAAGCGCCGACACGCCATGGCCACGATTCCCATGACCACGATTTTCCCGCGATTTTATACTTAGAAAGTTGTTTTCTGCCGATGAGTGTGACACATCGATAATATATTGTTGCGAAGACACGTGACCTCCTAGCACTCTAGTCTAGTCTAGCTAGCTTTCCTTCTTCTTTCTTTTCTCTTAGCACGCACAATAAAAGATTTTCTAGTCCACTCCTTTTTATAAGTAGTCGTATAGGATTATCTCTCTATTAGGTTATAAGTCCTTTGCTGTCGAAGCCTCTATATAACTACAAGCTTCGCATCTTCTGATTCCTCCGGACCCTAGTGCTGCGTCGCACCGACCTACTATAGGGTGTTTTTATAGACTTTTCACTAGTTAACCTAATAATACCCTACCCTACCTACCTACCCTATATACCTAGTTATCCTAATTTCTCTCTAGTATCCGAATACTTAGGTAGAATATAGGATCCTATTATCTAATTAGCTATTCGACTTCTCTATTAACCGCTAAATAGACCTTATTAGCCGTTCGACTCTTCTATTAACCGCCGTACTATCTTATTAGCCGTTCGACTTCTATTAACCGCCGTATCTTATTAGCTATTCGACCTTCTTATTAATTACCGAACCCTATATAGACTACTAATATATCAGAGTCCTTTAATATTAGGGACTTCGCCGTTAGTCGATATAAGATTAACTATATAGATTTAGTACCGAAACTAAAAAGATAGTCTAACTATAGAGATTAGAAGATAGCTATATATCTAGCCCTTCTTACTAATAATAGATACTATACTAGGATAATCTCTTATAGAATTCTCTCCCTAAATAAACCTAAGTACTTCGAAGTCTCTCGATAGGCTATAGAATAGGCTTTACTCGCGGAAGTATAGGAGGTATAGGTATAACGCGATAATAATATTACGATTACTACTACGAATATCCGAGAAAGAATAAAGGAGATTAAGGAAATTAATAAGATACTTCGGAAAAAGTACGAAAATAAGCTTAATAATTAGTAATCTTATAATACCCGAACCCTTATTTATATCCGGAAAACTCTCGTACCTAAGCCCTTATTAGTTATTACTTAAATTACGGATATACGTAAAGCTTTTAGTAAGCTTCGGAAGATATATACGATAAAGTCTTATTAATAAGCCTATACCTACTATTTAAAGTAGATTGACCTACGGTATAAGAATAGATCTCTCTCGGACTTTATAAAGAGGTTTTAAGAGGCCCTTCGTAACTTTATTACTATAGACGAAGAGCCCTTTTAAATAATTAAGCTATATTAGTTTAAAAAGGCTATTATAGAGAATCCTCGTTATCTTTCCTTCTTATAGAACCTACGAGTCGACGAAAAAGATAAGATTTTTATAGAAAGGGTATATATCGAGTTTATCGAGGTAGAGACTAATAATCGTTCTTTTAACGTTTCTTAATTAACCCTATTTACGAATACTATATCTACTAAGGATACTTCTAATAAGGATAAGAAGTCTAGTAGAAATAATAAAAAGGGTAGAAATACTACCTCTTCTACTTCTTTTAAAGATAAATCTAAACCTAAGAGTAAGAATAAAAATAAGAAGAAAAAGAAGCCTTTTAAACGGGAGGAAAATATTATCTTTTATAAATATTATAACGTCCTAGGAAATCACTATTCTAGGAATTACCCTTTATAGAAAAATAGTATATCTTCTAATATAGTTTCTCTTTATTAATAGTAAGCTATTTAGTAAGTCTTAGTCCCCTAGCTAGGCTAAGTTATAGATTAGGTAGATAGTTAGGGTTATATTATTTCGCTAAACCGTATTATTAATACTATTTTCTCTTAATAAAGAGCTTCTTCTAGAGATCTAGTTACGAAATATAATAATCTCTTTATAAATACTATTTTTAGTATACTTACGGTATTAAAATAAGGTTAACTATCTATAGGAGATAATAATAATATCTCTCGCTAGATAATTAATTCTAGTACTAGTACCTATATAACCCCTTATAGGTTTATCTTTATTAATTTTAGGCCCTATATAGTCCTAGTTTCTATAGCTATAGGCGACACTTTTTATACTAAGGGCTATAGAGACGTTATTTTAAGAATATTAAATATATTAGACGAATATATTAGACTTTTTATTTTATATAAGGTCTAGCTTACCCTAGATCTTAAGGCTAGCCTAATCTCTATATCTATACTAGATAAGGAAGATATCGGTACCTTAGTTAAAAATAGGGTTATAACTTTTAAAGCTTCTAATTCTACTATTAGCTCTAGCTCTAATACTATTATTAGTTTTACTACCTATAAAGGTAAATATTACTAGCTTAACTACCTAGGAATTAATAAAATTAATACTATACTTTCTAATAATCTAAATATACTAACTAGATCTCTAAACTCTATTTTTACTACTAAAAATAGAAATAGGTCTTCTATAATTTCTATTAACCTAGCTTACCGATATACTTATTATACTAAAGAAAATAGGGTTTATAAGATAGAAACCTATACTAAAGGTATTAAATTAAAAAAAGGTACCGGCGTTACTTTTCCCTATACTCTATATATTAAGGGTAAGGGTTATACTCTCCCCTTTAGAAAGGAAAGGTCTATTAGGTCTAAACTAGGCGAATATCTATATATCGACGTCTAGGGTCTAATCTTAATTATATTATATAGTAGAGAGAAATACTTTATTACCTTTACTAATGACGCTACGCGCTTTTACTAGCTTTTTCTACTTAAATCTTAGTCTTAGGTAACCGACACCTTTATTTAGCTAAAAAATTATCTTTAAACTTAATTTAGCTATTAAGTTAAAAAGATTTATAGTAATAATACCTCGGAGTATCGGCCTTTAGATATATATCTCTCGTAAAATAGTATTATTTAGGACCTTACTCCTCCTTATATAAAGTAGCTAAACGGTATTACTAAGATTAAAAATCGATACCTCGTTAAACCCCTTATTACTATTATATCTAAATACTAGCTTCCGAAATACCTTTAGGGTTATCTACTAGGGGGAATTAACTATATTATAAACCGACTCTTTACCTCGAAGATCGGTATATCCCCTTATAAGGCCCTTTATAGGAAGAAGCCTAATCTTAGTAATTTACGTATACTTAGCTATTAATATTAGTTCTTAATTCTAAAGGAAAAACGCCTTATAAAGCTAGATCCGTATATATAGGAAGCGAGATTAATTACTTATAACGAAGGAGATAATTATATACTATATAATATATATACTAAGAAGATTAAACGCTCCCGAAATATTATTTTTAATAAAAATCTAATACTAGAGGTACTACCTATACTAGACTATAATCTATAGGTACTATCTTAGGGTTAATCTTAATCTTAATCTTAATCTAGATCTTAGTCTTAAGAGCGATACGTTCCGATCGACTTTATTTATAACGAATACGAAGATCTCTTAGATCTACTAGATACTAATCTTCTGGAAAATAAATATAATATCCTATAATTTAATAATCCTTTTAAGATTTATATTAGGTCTATACTACCCCCTCCGGTAGTTAAAGACTACCTAGAAGATATTATATATTCTCTAGCGAGTCCTCCGCTAGATACTACTAGTCCTATTATATTAGAGCCTAATATTTAATTTTACGATACCTCTCTCGATATCTCTCTCGATACCTCTCTTAATATCTCTCTCGATACCTCCTACGATATCTCCCTTAACGATCTCCTTCCGAACCCTAATTCTTTCGAGTTACCTTTTAATAACGGAAATAATAAAATAGCGGGTAGTCTAAGTAGTAGTATAGAGGGATAATAATAGGAAGATAGTCTTTACTTTAACGTAGGTAGGGTTAGGGCTCCTATAGAGCTATAGACTACTTCCCGGTAGTTTATTATAGACTTCTTATATTTAGGTACTCTTCTAGAACGTATAGATAATCCTAATTTCGTTATCCTAACTAGATCTTAATAGACTAAGTCTAATTAAGATAGGGTACGACGTTTAACTAGACTTAGGAAGCCTAGTTAGGTATATATTAAAAGCTTAGCTAGTTAATTATTCTTTAATATAAATATCCTATAATTTCTAGCTAATTCTCCTAATATCTTAATTAATCCTTTTACTATAGTAATACTTAAGAAAGAAGATTAATATACTCCCTCTAAGCTAACGTCTAAAGATATAGGTTTTAAACTAAATAGCTAGAAGGAAGCTATATCTTATATTAAAAAAGATAAATAGTTAGTAGTAGTATATAAAGAATTAGCTTAATAACTTAAAAATAGTACTTAGCGGTATATTCCTCGATTATCGAAAAAAGGTCGACGATCCCTAATATTACAATAGGTATTTAAGATTAAATATAATAGAACTTATAAAGCTTAGCTAGTTACCTATAGTTTTCGATAAATTAAGGATCTTAACTTCTATAAGGTCTATACTATTATTACGAAACCTATATCTTTTAAGATTTTTACTATAATTACTACTTTAAAGGGTTAGAAAATATACTATATTAATATTATAACCGCCTTTCTTTATACTAAACTAAAGGAACCTATTAAGATAGAATTACCTAAGGGACTAAAGGAATAGTATCTAGATAATATTAGTCTCCTAATAAAAATAATTTATAGATTAAAGTAGTCTCCTAGAGAGTAGTATAAACTACTCTATAATATACTTATATTTATAGATTTCACTCGTACTTAGTTAGATTATTCTATCTTTATTAGGTATAGTAGTTCTTAATATAGTAAGACCCCCTTATACGTTATAATTTACGTTAACGATCTACTAGTTATATCCCTATTAGATTAAGAGATTAAGGACTTTAAGATCGCTATTTTAAGATATTTTAACACTTCTAATAAAGGAGTCCTTAAAAGATATCTTATAATTAATATATACTATAATAATAGTTCTATCTATCTCTCTTAAAGTGACTATATTAATAAGATTCTTACCCGCTTTAGTCTTAAAAATTATAAACTAGTTACTACCCTAATAGATAAAAAAATACCCTTTATTATCTTTAACGGTATTACGTTAAAAATTGAAATTAAGGAGTTTTAGATAAAAATTAGGACCCTAATCTAGTTAATAGTCTCTACGAGACTAGATATTACTTTCGTTATTATTAGGCTTACGAAATATACTAAAAACCTAGGTACTAGCTACTTTAAGGCGTTAAAACGAGTTTTTCGCTATCTTACTAGTACTAAGTATCTTATAATTTACTTTTATCTATTTAAGAAATATAACTCTATTAATTATTATACTAGAATTAGAAACTATCTTCTTTTCGGTTTCTATAATACAGACTAGGTAGGTCTATATAGCGAAAAGGGTCTCTTAATATCTAGTTTTATATTTAAAATAGTAGATAGAGCTATTTTATAGACTTCTAAAAAGTAAGCTTATATAGTATTATCTACTACTAAGTCTAAATATATTATAGAGGCTTTTACTACGTAGAAAGCTATCTAGCTAATTTAGTTATTAATAGAGATCGGTATTTTAGGACTTTTTTAGAAGCCTATTCCTATTTATATAGATAATAATAGTGCTATTATACTAGCTTCTAACCCTAAATTTTATACCGCTACGAAATATATTACTATTAGATACTATCGACTTCGTAAGGAAGTTACTATAGGAACTATAAACTTCATTAAGGTTCCTACTACTAAGATAGCTACTAATAGACTAACGAAACCCCTTAGGAAGATCATATTTAAAAGGTTTGTTACGTAGCTAGGATTGACTATCTACAACTGATTAAACGTTGATTTTCATACTAAAAATAGGGGGTTTAACTGAATACTAGTTTTTCAAAATGGAGAGAGATAGAAAGGATCAGACAGTTTACGACTATAGCACTAGTCGTGGGGGGTGTTACGAAGACACGTGACCTCCTAGCACTCTAGTCTAGTCTAGCTAGCTTTCCTTCTTCTTTCTTTTCTCTTAGCACGCACAATAAAAGATTTTCCAGTCCACTCCTTTTTATGAGTAGTCGTATAGGATTATCTCTCTATCATATATTTAAACCCCCTAGCTCTATCTACATCATGTTTCTGGTCTTGTACACAATCGAGAAACTAGTTATCAAAATGCCGAAGCTACTCTCACGCATTGCCCGGAAACTCGGGATGCTAGGAGGCTATATCATTATCGTTCGAAAGAATTCCGGTTCAATTCGTATAATTGAATCTAAATTCCCCCTCAGACTCGATGATAGATGTATGTTGCCGTTCTGTATCCATCATCCTATGGCTATTATCTGACCTATTCTCTTACAGGTTGATGTACACCTCTCTATGCCGTACGACTACCGCTCACAGGGATCGAACAGTCATCCCTATCAGAAGGAAATTGCTTAGGATGGCGCCTCTTGCTGCTTTGGACGGAAATTGGGACCCTTGGATATCACCGTAAATAAAAATTTAATACAAAATTTGATGAACCTTAATAGCGCTTTTGACTACATTCAAACAGAGTTGCTTGCATGAAACCTGCAGTAGCACCAAGTCATGCCTATAGCAATCGGTCTCTCCGTTGAATGCCACATTTATGACCTTCACCGGGGATTTACCGTCCCACGAAGCGTTTGATGCTTTGAAATACCTAATAGGGTCTATTCCATGGCTAACTAGTATAATAGCTTGGAGGAACTTTCCTATATTATTTTGGAAGAAGTGCTTATTGCGGATGTGGCGGTGCAATTTCCGTAATATCTTATCCCGTATGATATCTTCTTCTAAATATGACTCGTTAATAGCTCTGACTGTATATTTAATCTCGTTAATTATTATAAAAAGATTAAATCCCCTAAATATCTTCTACTAGGTATTAACTAGAATAATAATATAGGACTTATTATTATAGCGTTCGATAATAACTACTTTATATTAGTAATATATCTCGATACCTATTTATATTATATATATACCCTTAAAAATTAGGTATCGTAGATTTAGATAACGATACGATAGTTACTTTTAATAAAGATAAGGTTTAAACTAATCTTAGACTAACTAGTGAGCTTAGATCAAAGTATAGAGCTCGTAGGATCTTAAACCTAGCTCTAATTATAGGGATATAGGAGGCGGCGAAGTACACGAATATAAGGGTGAACTAAGTAACAATAAAGAATGAAAAAATTAATTATACAGCGGTCAATAAAGAATAATTTTGATTCAATCTAGATCTAGGGTATAGTAATATAACACAATCGAGGTTTCTTATTCCAAAAGTAGAGCTTATGCTACTAGCAATAAGATTTCAATCGAGTTTGAATATTAACAAAGTCTGACCCCCTAGTATTACTTTAGCGGTGGAGGCGGGACGCCCGGCTTCTTGACGCCTATTGTATCGTATGCGCCACGTCTTTGAAACTTAAGTTTAGCTTGGTTTAAAGGCTGTAGTAACGGTATAGAACCTACCTTATAATAGTTTTTTTTAGAACGAATTATAACTAATATCTATATCTTAGGTAGTCGTTAGATAGATAGAGCTTATTTATCCTAGCTAGACCTATCTAAGTTATATAAAAAGGTAGAAGGAGTGCTTAGTGGCCTATACGTACCCTAAGCTTTTTTAGAATAAGAGTCCGATATAACCTAAGGTTCGGTTAATAAATTAGAGTTTCGTTATTAAGCCTATTAACTACCTAGACCTTAGCTTACTTACCCCTAGAAAGATAATACTAAGAAGACTTAAACACTACTAATAGTTCTTATAGTTTATTTATATTAAGGCCTAGAATAGTTCTAGATACGAATATTTAGTAGCCTTTTAGAGAAAAGAAATAAAAGAAGTAGCTAGCTTTATATTTCTTAATAAGTCGTCTACTATAAATTAGGACCGTTATAGAACTAATCTATATATTTTAAATAACTATCGTATAAGCTATAGGAAACCTTAGTTTCTTACCTCTTAGCTCTAAGTTAATTAATACCTTAGATATTAAATATACTTTTAAACTTAATATTCGGCTATTATTATATAGAGATTATTATAGATAGTAGCGATATCTATAAAATTCGGAATATAATAGTAAAGATAAGTACCTTTTCTAAGGACACCTAGGTAAATAAGCGCCTAATCTACTAGTAAAAATAGGTATATCTAGGGATTAAATAATCTTCGGGTATATAGTTTAGGCCCTAGCTTAATTAAGTATAACGACTAATACTACTATATTATTTAATAGTCTCTAGAGCTTCTATTACTAATTCTAGACCGGCTTCCCTTACTTAAACTTTTATACTAACTACTATAGTAGTCTTAATTAACCCTTAAATTACTTAGATCTTCTAAATAGTAACCTCTTCTAACTATACTATATCTCTTTATAAACGTTACATATCACTATCTAAGTATTCGCCTAAGAGGAGTAAATTATATATACGACTCTTAGAGCACGCTCTACCGATAATCGTAATTAAGAGATCCTTAAATAGAGTACGGCCTATATAGCCTATATAGCCTATATAGTCCCTTCTATATTCTAGAGGCGGGTATTATATAAGGAATTTAAATATTTTAGCGCTCTTAGGCTCTACTTTATCTATAGCTATAGATATAGCTTAGCGCTAGTTATTATAGTTTTCGGTATATTTCGAGATCTATATAACTCCGGCTATAGAGTTATATCTCGCTATATAAGTTAAGAGATCTCCTAGAAGCTTTACGTTACGGCTCTAAAACTAATCTAATATTAGTTCTAGATTTTATTAGTAATAAAGCTAATACTAATTTAGAAGCCTAGTATATAGGTTAAGGATTATAAGATCTATATCTCGATAAAGTAGCTAATTTACTAGATTTTTACCGGTAAATTTATATAAATTTTTTATCTCTATAAGTCTAAAAGTAGACGATAATCTAATTTTAGGTATTAAAAGAAGCTATTCCTAGTAGTCCTAGAATAACTAGATATCCTAGATACTAAATTATAATATCGACTTACGCTTATAGTTTTCTTTATTTACTAAGAAAGATTTAAAGAGGTCTTAGGGGTCTATTATAGATATTATCCGCTTAATTAGACTACGGTTATTTAATTTAACTATAATAAGATAGAAACTTTACCTATCCTAATAAAAGGAGAAGGGACGAATTATTTAATAATTAAGTAGAAATATAAAGTACTAAGGATAATTAGTAATCGTTCTTAAAACTAAATTATATAGAGCGGTTTAATTAAAAGTCCGTCTATAAGTCTTTATATAGTTAAAGTCTAGGTAGAGCTCCTAATTAGTCTCGATTCTCTTTTAAATTAAAGCGCTTCTAAGAATAATATAAATCCTAGATTTAACGATATAGTCCTCTTATTAGTAAAAAGCTTATAGATTATATAAGGAGTTATATAATCTAAGCGGCTCGGAGAAAATACTAGCCTTAATAATAGAATCTATAAGCTCTATTAGTAATTTTTCGATTCTCTAAAGGATATTATCTAGTCCTAAAAAAGACTTAATACCCTCTATATCTCTATAGATAGTAGTATCTATTAGAGGCTCTAGTATTTTTAGAAAGTTAATAATTCTTAGATACTCGATATCTAGAAGCTCGAGTATACTATCTAACCTAAGAGATAACTCGGCGTCCTCTATATCTTAGAGTAAGCTAGAAATTAATAATTACGTAATCTTATATAACTTACGATTTTCTTAATCTCCCTAGACTAATAAGGGATTATCTTAAAAGAATAAAGGACTAAGCTACTTCGGTAGTAGGCTTCGTAGTAAAATAATAGGGAAATAATCTATAGGCCTTTTTTATTATAGTTATCTAGAGGGGTAATATAATTATACTAGAAGAGTAACTCTATTATATTTATATATTTATAAAATAGAGTATCCCTTTAGTTATTTTAATATAGGGAAATAAATCCGTTACTTGCCTAATTATCGGTTATAATCTATAACTAGCTAGACCTCCTTATCGAGTTTATATATTAGACTCTATAGATCTTATAGCTAAATAGATAGTTAATAATAGATAGTTAACCTTAATCCCGAAAAGGTTTATTATCGTTATTTTTACGCTTCTACTATCAATACCTGAATCATATATAATATATGGCACGGAAAATGTTAAAAAGTAAGTACTAAATAGGAACGTACTAAGAGATTTACTATTAAAAAGATCGAAATAAATAATAAAGTATCAGAATACGGGAGAATATTAATTACCACGTAATACAATCTAGAGTAGATACTAAAACAAAAGCAAAAAAGTTTATATTAGGGGAAAATAGAGCTCTCTACCTAATTATCTAACTAACTACTATAAGCGTACGTAACTAGAGTAGCGAGGTATCTATAGCATTTAAAATTGCTTATATAGGTCAAATAGGATAATATCCTATACGTTTTACGGTAGGGATATATAGCTAGAGATTAGCACAAAGCTAGACAGCGGAGCTACGGTTCTAATCGAGAACGCCCTAGGACGTTAGCTTATTCTAGATATATAAGTAGGTAACTTATACTTATAGAAAAGAAGTACTTAATATACTCTAGGGTGGGCTTAATTATTACTTCGTTAGTTATTAAGCTATAAAAGTTAAAAGAAGAATATATTACCCACTCGTATACGATAAGTTTTAGCCCTCTAATTTATAGATCTTCCGAGATATCTTAGATAACCTTTGAATTCTAGAATATAGCCGCGATAGAACGAGAATTATTTATAGGAGTGAGTAACCCCTCTTTAAGCCTCGCTCTAGTAATAGTTTCTTCGCCCCTTATTCTTTTATTAGATAAATTAGCTATAATACTAGGAGTTAACTTATAGTGGTATACCTTTTATATTATATTCTCGGTAATAGATAATAAAAATATAGCTTATATCGGCCTTTATACCTAGTAGGCCTTAGCTAATATTGATAATACTAATTAGAGACAATAAAGATAAGGATATACCGGTAAATCTCTCTTTTAAGGGAAAATAGGAAGTCTTACTACGAGAATAATTACCTAGGAATAAGACAATTTATAGATTTCTATAGGATCGCCTAATTTAATAAAGGAAGTAATAGTATATAGGTCTATTTTAGTTAAAGGAATTCCACGACTCTCTAAGAACCAGCTAGGATTAAAAACCGTATTTATCTACTACTATTCTAATAAATTATTAGTTCTCTTTATCTTCTCCTCCTAGTCTCCTTAGAAATAGAAATAGCAGCTATCTTCTTTATTATTATAAATTCTCTATAGGCGCTCCTTATACTTTAGGCTATAGCTTAGCACTTAAAATATTTTTATGAGTTCAAAGGATTTTTCGAGCTAGGTACCTAGCTTTCGCCCTTTATAGTGGCTTAGTACTAATAAGTAAATAGTATATTCTAACTAGAAGGCTCTAATACCTAGTACTATTATATGAACCGATAGTCCTTTATTAGAACTTATAAGCAATAATTTTAGAATCTTATAAGCCGATACTTAAAGGTAAAATTCCTAGTCTTAAAATATATATATATAATACTTATTTAATTAATATTATATATTTTCTTATACTTTAGCTAGCTCTTCCTTTATTACTACTCTATTTATTTATTCTAAAGGGGGGTTAGTTAGCTAGGCGGTCGGTATTTTTAGTAGTTAGAAGTGAACTTATTAGTTCTAGGTTTAAGTCCCTCTTTATATACGCCCTCGAAGATTAATAGAGTATATCGTAATATAGCGTTCTCCTCGTAGGTATATATATATTTATAGGTAATAACGTAGTATATAATAGGCGGCTATTTATTCGCACTATATATTAGCTTAGTATCTACTTTTATAAAATAGTAGTATCGTAAACCTCCTAGGTCTTAGATATAGTGATTAACGGGGTAGTAATTACTTACGTAAACTAGTAATAGAAGCGCTTAAGTTAGCGTAAGTCTTAGTATATAGTTTAGGGTCCCTTTTACCTTATTCTACTAGTAGAAAAATATCTCGAGTTTATATACGGAAATTCTAATAATAATAGCTATCTATTTATATAGAAACCCTAATACCTTAGGTAAATATCGGTAATAGTCTAGCCTTCTCGTAGTAATAAACCTTTCCCACTTATTTTTATAGAATATTTAGGTATATTAAAAAATATAACTTCTAATTTTACTTTTATACCGAGTATATACTTTCTATTATATATCGCCATTTTTCCGAATAACCTCTAGTTATACTAAAAGGAGATAGAAAATTAAAACCTATACTTTCTTAGAGACTACTAAAGTTCTAATAAAGGAGAAATACCTATATTATATATAATCTATCCGCTTTAATTTCGTTAAATAGGGTCGGGTAACACCCTTTTATATTACTTTATAATTCTAAGCTTATAATTTTATTAATCTATCGGTATTATAGAATACCACTAAGGATCTTCGGAGGGCTAATCCTTAAGGTATCGTTTAAGGCTTATATATCGTTTATACTTAATTTTAAGTAGGTTCTTTTAGCTAAAAGCGTTAGTGCTTTCCGATAAAGTATAGTTTAGTATATTATTCCTTAATAAGTAAAATCTTTCGATACTAAAAAGAAAAGGTTAAGGATTTAATATTACTCTAGGAAGTTAGGAGATTATAGACTATTTATATACTTACGAGTGCTAAGAACTCTATAATAGTATATCTAGCTAGTCTAGGGCTAGGGGTAATAAAGAATACTTAGCTACGATCTATATCCTTTCTAGATCCTTTTATATCTTTAAACGCCTTTCTAAGAATTTCGGAGGATAAGCTATATCTTCTCGGAGAGAATAGATTATACTATAGTATATTAAGTATATAGATATATAATTATCTAGATAATAAGCGATTTAGTATATTTAAGAGAAATATATAAGATAGAATAGTAAGAACCTTAATTATATCGGTTTAGCCTTATATAATATAGTTAATATTATCGCTAAATTATAGCTAGTCTAGTATAAAGAGATATACTTTTAACTTCTATCGATATAACGTTTACGAATAGGTAGATAAGTAGATCCTAAAAAAAGTAATTCCGTTATCTCTCTATTAGGTATAGCGTTACTATACCTCTCCTAGGACTACTTTATATATTACTCGAAGATAGCGTCTCCTATTATATAAGAAGAACGCCTCTAGCCTTATAGCGTAAGATAGTTTAAATAGGGACTAAAAATCCCTCTTTAGCCTATTTAACTAGGACCTATCTAGAATTAAAATAGTCTATTTTCCTTTTAATCTTATAGGCCTTACCTTTAGGTAAATCTATCTATTCGACTATTTAGTATATATATTTAAAATATCCGTTTTTAAGATACCGCTTCGGATACTAATCTCGAAGGAGCCGAAGACTATCTTTATTATATACGAGCTCTAATAGAGAGAGCTTATATTCGTATAATCTCTTTATTAATCTATCTTCCCCTAGATACCTAGTTTCCTCCCGTTAAATTATATATATCGAACCGATATTAGAGATTTCTTCGTAGATTATCTTATATATACGTAGAAATTGTTAGTCGTCTAACTCGTTCGTATCTACATTCTCTATCCTAAGTATAAGTCTATTTATTTAGTCCCGACTAGATAAACCGTTACACTCACCTATCTAGCTATTTATAACCTAAGGTATAGAGGCTAAAGCTCTTAGTATAATATAAGAAAATAAATTACTTATTATAAGCTAAAGATAGGTTTTAAGATAGTTTATAATTCCTAGGTTCTATTAGGGTATACTATACAATACTTATAACTTCTTACCTTAAATAAATTATAAGTAAATAACTCTAGAGAATTAAATTATATATAATTATATATATAATAAACTATTAAACTTACTACTTCCCTTAACTCAATATATCTAGTAGTATTTAGGGATACAAAGGAAATCCTTAGTAACGTGTTAGGTATACTCACGTGAATACAATCTTATTATAACCGTTATATAACTCCTCGACCCGGAACGTTAGGTATTACAGAACCCCTCCACGTAGCCCCGTAGAACTTTAATAATAAGACATACTTTTATACGCTGCTTTTCCGCCTATAGCATATATAACTTAAGGTCAGTAGCTATACTAAAAGAAGCCTTCTCTCTAGCTAACGCCTAATATCGTGCGCTAGATAATCTATCTTCTCTCGAATTAATAACTATAGAGCCCGGAGGCTTAAGAGCCGATTTAATAGATTCGGTGTAGATCCTAGTCTCCGAAAAGGATCTTTATAACTAAGCCTACGAAGATAACCGGATCGTAGCTAAATCTTTATCGATAGCCCTAAATCGAACGTCGGCGACGCTCTTAGTATAAGGCTATAGTAGAGAAATAATTACGCGTATCGAAAAGCTCTATTCTATAAGAAATATCTCTCCCCCTTAGTTATTATCGATATACTAACAATTTTCCTAGGGTAGCGAATTACGTAGAGAGCGTCGATTAGAACACCGAGGAATAAAGCCCGTAATCTAAGTATATTTCCCGGGGGAAACCCGGGTTAGGAAACCGTATATAGCTATTATACCTTTCTATATTTCTAGAAAGATTATACTTAGGGACTACGTAGTGTAACTAGGATAGTATTATCACGTATACGGAGAGTGCTAGCTATTAGTCTAGAACTAACCCGGCGTTAATAGTAAATTAGGAGTATAGGTATATATACTTAGAAGTTAATATCTTATACTATAAAGACCTTCCTACTCTATTATATTATAATCTATATATATATTATATTATCCCTTTAAATAATACGCTACTATAACTATAGAGTCCGAGAACTAAGAGCTTTCTATATAACTACCCTAGATAAGATATAATTTAGGTATAAAAATTTAGCTAAATTTATTATATAATAAATTACGTTAGAAAAATAGATAGAAATATAGAGTTAAATAGTTACGCGGATTACGCGGATAAGCACGATACTAATTCACTAAATAGAGGGTCGTATAGGATCGTATAGTCTACTAGCTAGGTTTCGATATTAGTAAAAATCGGTTAATTTCCGTATAGCGTTCCTTAAAAGATATAATCGAATAAGTAATCGAGTTTATCGGGCGAGATATTTTCGAGTGAAGGATTTACGTCTAATCGAGGATATCCGCTAGTAGGTAACGGTAGGATTACAAAATCGAAAGGATTTTATAATAGCTCGGGTACTTAGTTCTGATTTTCTAGTTCTAGGAGTGTCGTGTTTCCGATATTAAATTATAGCGTACGTAAGTTACTCGTACCTTAGTGAGATATAGAAGAGTATAGCGAATTTTATAGGCCTACGGTTTAGTTATCGTAATAAAAACGCTTCGTACCTAGTAACTTAAATTCGGGTATTAACTCCCTTATTCGAATATCTACGGGACTCTAAGTTTAAGCCTTAAGAGTGATCTAGGGTGTTATACTAACTATTATAACGAGTTTAAAGACTTATAAACCACTTATTAATACTTCGTATAACGTCTAATATATACTATTTTTTACCTTATAGCTTATTATCCGCTCGTAGATAAATACTAAAATTATCTAAAATAAGAGTATCTATAAGCTATAGTATTTACGTAAGTATTAAGCTATTAAAATCGCCTATTAATAACCCGAGGATCGCTAATACTACTTTATATATATTTAGCAGCTTAAGATCGTCGAGCCTCTCCTTAAGGACTCTTTTAAAGACTAGATATTTAAGTCCCTTATTAACGGCTCTATTTATATCGGATACCGAGGAAAGTTTAGGTTAACGGCTAAGAAATTCGGATACTCGGTGATACCGTCCCTTAAATTAAGACGAATTATAATTATTAGGGTTAATTTCCCCGCTTTAGACGGATAGGATAAATTTAGTAAGGGTCTATAATCTCTCTTCGCTACTTATCTCTTATACGAAATCTTTTACGAGAGACCTTACCGATAAGAGTCCTAGAAGCTTACTTTAGTTACTTTATATAGTAGTTCCCTTAGCCCGTCTATAATCCTCTATCCTAGGATCTTAAGTAGGGTCTCTCTTAGGCGAAAAGATCTTATCGCCTATAAGGATAGTTTCCTAAAGCTAAAGTATATAATCCTATATAGTATAAGCGAGTCTCTTAACTATATTTTTTTTTTTAGTCTTCTAGCTTTTACGGCGATATTTTTTCTTTAAGAGAAGGTTAGTAGTAGGTTATACTAGGATATTAGATATAGTACCTCTATACCTTAATATTATATTTACGTATCTATTAGGAGATACTAGTAGACTAGCCACTATATTTTCGTAGGTACTCGGGTAATTAGTAATAGATTCGGCTATAGATAAAAGACTATCCCTTCTAGAATCGCTAGGTAGGGGAGTGTTAGAATTATTAGTAGTAGGTGTGGTTAAAATGAATCTGACTTGTAGTCTCTGACCGAGGAGTTTGAGCGTCAGAATTGTTTCTGTAAACCGAGATTATAGAGCTTCGTCTGTGGCAGTCCGCAGTGTGTTTAGGGCTAAAGAAAGATCCATGACTGATTCACGACGAGCGAGGTACGAGAAATTACGGTCGCACACTAATAAACCTTTACTCTGGACCTACATATTGTTTTGCCATAACAATAGGTGGGTCCGGGGCGCCAGCTTTGCATAATCTAGACCAATCTTTTGTGACCTGTCCTAGGTGACACGACATTACTGCGTTGTTTTATGCGGTTTCCGCGCCTCGCTGGAAATATGGAGGCTGCGGGGAGAGACCGAGGGCCGAGCAACACGGTCTGGACAGTAAGTAGATCACGCCTCTAATCTCAGCTGGACACTATGAACGCAAACATTGGATAGAGCTGAGATTGGAATCTGTGCTCACCAACATAACTCATCACATTTCGTCATATTATGATCATACCCAATTTTTCGCCAGCGCGATTCTCTGGACCAGGCCCTCTTTGTGGGCCACCAAATCTCCCTTTTCAGAACCGCAAACTGTGTTATTGTTGATTCAGCCTGTCATTACGAGTACATGATGACCAAATGCGAGCTCTGCGGTGGCACCGGAGTAGATGGAGGTTTTAAGTGTACGCTATGCGATGGCAAAGGTGTCAAGAAGGCCGTCAACTACGTTGTCACCCTGAACAAACCTTGGTATGTTTGCTATGGTGAACCTTACGCTCGATCTAACCAGTCACTCATAAGCATCACCATCCTCCCGTCGAGCGACTTCCTTCTCCCCCGCTACCAGCGCTATACTCGAGCTCTTACGAGTGAATGAACGAATCTCTGGGACGTACACACCAGTGCGAGATGATAGACGAGGCGGTATTATACTCGAGCATTCGATCACCTTGAACCATCAAAGTCCTGTGTTCACAGCATTACTATATTTTGAAATCAAATTATCTTCGTTTCAAACATAAGTGGATTTAGCGTGGACTATTCAACTAGAATGTGTTGTCAGCCAGATTCCGACCAATGCACGTAGTCGCCCTCAGAATCATAGTTCCTAGAGGACCTCCAGCTCATGGGAGTGAACGGTATAGCTCTGGGGAACGAGATTAGTGACCAGGAGACCCTGGGATCCATAGCATGTTTCCCAGGCACGTTCTAGGTCGCTCCTAGGAGTCAGACCATAGTGATATTTCGGGGAACGAGAGGTGGTACCCTGGAAAGCCTTTTCTTGTGATTATCGACATATGAGCCCAGACATCTCACCATGTGATAGGAGTTGGGTTATTTAGGCCTATCAGAACATGGCCAAGAACAAAAGGACGGAAAAATCCTCGAGTGATCGAAATGATCGCATTCGGGACCCAAGACCCAAGACCGCAGGCAAAACCTACCAGTTTCTGTGTCCCGAAGGGTTTGCAGGGTTTGCACTACTTGTTGGCCTCAGGCATTCACCAGGGAGTGGATGCCTGAGGTTCTTCACGTGATGAATCACTCTTTTGCGCGAGAATTGCGACGCGGTCTTCGCCAATACAGCATCACCGACAATCGCCGCGTTTTAAATGGCTTTTATACTCTTGTCGCAGACACTACGGCGATTCCTATCAGTATGTTATAGTCTCAAGGACTGGATAGAGATTGCATTCATTTCTCCTTTGTCACGCCTGATCCACTGGCCCACTTGTCACGATATTGAAGCGGTATAAGTCGAGCCCGTCCCTTTCTATCGCAAGAGCTTCCTGACTAACTTACATAGGGACCTCAATACGATTATGAAGCAAATGAAACTAGACACGGAAAGGTCGAAACCATTAGCAGAGATGCTCAAGGACAATTTATCTCTGGTGGGCTAACTGGGATTGTGGAACTCCTTGGTGATGGTACCGTCCTCAAATCGCCATTTCCTGACGCTGAAATGGAAAACCATATCCTGGAAATTGCCAAAGAAGCCAGTATCTATCATCGCGTTGGCCCACATGAAAGGCTGGTACGAATATTGGATCACTCCAGGGATGGCCTTATTCTTGAGTATATGAAAAACGGTGACCTCAAAACCTATCTTCAAGCCCAAAACTCGATTCCGATGAGCCTGAAGTTGAAGTGGGCATACCAAATCGCGCAAGCTGTCTCTCTCCTACATAGTAACGGCATAATCCACTGCGACATCAAACCGCGAAATTTCCTCTTGGACGCGACTCTCAATATCAAAATCATTGACTTCTCTGGCTCTTCGCTAGACGGGTCTAAACCGGCCTCTGGTGAGGGAACTCGATTCTATCTCCCACGACATTGGAGAGACCCACCTACCGTGGCTACAGATCTGTTTGCGCTCGGGTCGACTCTTTACGAGGTTTTTGAAGGAACCAGTCCCTACGAGGAGATCCCTAGCAATCAAGTGGAAGAATGTTTCAAGAGAAAGGAGTTCCCTAATGTTTCTGCTATTCCATGCGGACAGATCATCAAGCAGTGTTGGTTGTCCCAAGTCGATTCAGCCGAACATGTGCAGGCTTTCATGCGAGATATAATTCGCAGCAAGCTCAACGCCGACTATATCCCTCATCTCGATGGTTTAGACATTGCTCGGGGTGTGTTGATTGACCAAGTGGGGTATCCTTAGGATCGGGACAATCGATACCGGTTTGTCTTGCTTTGATGCATCGATTGAAAGTTCTGGTCGTCGTGTCGCATGATGTTGGACAGCCGCGATAATGCTTGGTGGACACAAGATATTCACACATCCTAGAAGCTGTCAATTATTGGTGTTTTACTCCTTTTTGATGGGATACAAACTTTGATTGCACTATTTCGTCGCTAGATAGAAGGGCAATAAAGGATGACGCTGATGTCTGCGCAGATATTAGGAACCACGGCTGTTGAGGTAGCCGTTATTTATACTAAAGCGTCTGCCGTCTGGATATGCGTCCAAAAGCGGGGAATTACTGTCTGGTAAGACGCCAACCATATGCCAGCCAAATATTCCCTTGGGTTTTCCGCCGGGGGAAGGAGGGGGCGCTACATCACGTCACATACGTTCAAACGAGGAAGGGTAGCTGCAGTCAGCACACACAAAAAGGAGATAACAAGGACCCTCATTGGAGGGCGAATGTCGCCATGTTTCTACTGGATTTCCACTGGGTTTCCCATAAAAGCCTCTAGTCTAATATTGTCACAGAGCATGTATGTATACATTCGATGTCACATTAAGATACTTGGTATCAGCTTAGCGCGTAAAATGCGGATATCGGGACCATTATTATGATTATCAATCGGAGAAACAAGTGGATTTTTATAATCATTCAGGCATTTTAGCTGGAATATAAGATAACAAGTAGTCTTGACGCCGCGCGAAGCGCGGCGGAGAGACTGCGAGTCAGCCAGGTACTCCATAGGGAGAAGCACCTATCAGCTTATCTTTGCAAAAAAAAAAAAAGGAATTGAATATGGATCACAGTACCTTATGGGAGGAGTTTAAGTAGTATATATAAAGAGTCCTTATAATATCACTAAATATCTAAAAAAAAGATGCCGAATAATAAAAAAAGGGCTTAAGTGACAGTACTATACCTTCCGCTAACCAATCTTTTAGGACTGCCGAGTAGTACGAGCTTGCTTTCGGGTATACTCTAAAGGTAATCCCGTAGACTCGGAATCTAGTGAACTAGCTAGTTAGATATCTATATAATATAGAATCCCGTTAGTCCTCGTCGCTATTAGAGTTAGAGTCTAACCCGGAGTCTCCTAAGTCGAAGGGTT
Organism: Penicillium paradoxum; assembly: GCF_028828445.1. Classification (NCBI taxonomy): domain Eukaryota; kingdom Fungi; phylum Ascomycota; class Eurotiomycetes; order Eurotiales; family Aspergillaceae; genus Penicillium; species Penicillium paradoxum. Next base: position 2,127,645 of record NW_026643184.1, on the reverse strand, counting down.
TTTATAGCGTTATAGGCTAGGTCGGCTTTCGCTTCGGGGCGGGACCTTCTTAGTCCTTACGCTTCCTCTTAGTAAGTTCCCTCTATCGGGTCTTATAACCTATAGGAATCGGGGTATTAGAGCTAGGCTTACCGGTTATCTAATATCGATAGATAGGGTTTCCTTTAAGAATTATAGTTATTAGTGATATATATATCTTATAACTAAAATAAATATATTTATAGTAGATATTAGAGAGGGTAAGACTATCTTCTCTTTCTATAATAGCTTAGGGATAGGTAGATATCGGATAATAGAGAAGCTCTATAAGATAAAGGTATACTAAGAAAAGTTTAAAAATAGTAGAAGATAGTTTAGGGCTAGGGATAATAAGTAGATAACTAGGCGATTAAGTTAATTATAGTATAAAGTAGCGGTTCTATTCGTTATATAGTTACTACTAATAGTAGCGGAGCTAGTATTAAGCGGAGTATAGAGATAGATAATATTAGAAAGCTCTAAATATATTAATATATAGTCTTTAAATAGATAAAAGCTAATAAAAGTCCTAGAGATAAATATCTATTAATTTTAGCGAAGAGACTATATTCTCTTCTAACGAATAGTCGATAGAATATTAATAATAATATTAAATATAATATAAGCCTTATTAGATAAGCCGGTATAAATATTAGCCTATAAAATAAAGAGATAGTAGCCTAAGCTATTAATATATTAGCTAATACTATAAATTATAATAGATATAGAAGGAATAATAGCTTATAGTATATTACTAAAGTATACCGGTAAAGTTAGATTACTTAAGAAAGGCTATATAGAGACTACCTAAATAGAGATAATAAAATAAGTACTATTAGATTACTAATTAACAAAAATAGCGCTAGATATAATAATAACCTAATCCGGGACTATATTTATAGAGCTATTAGAGTAGAAGTAAATATTTACTATAATCTCCTTAAGAACGTTTAAATCCTAAAGATACTTATAACTTAGGGGATCGTAGTAAGTAGGGAATATAAGCTTAGTATCGCTATTCTAGCCTAGTTATAGGATAAGAGAGTTAGTAACTATAATAATAGTAATAATATCTATATAGGTATTCTTAGACTAAGCTTACGATATAGTTAGGGGGTAAGGAAATTTAAAGTATAATATAGAGAGAAGAGAATAAAAGTAAAGTAATAGGGAAAAGAAAAGAAAGAAATATAATAGTAAATAGAATATATATATTCGTAAGAAAGAAGAAAATCGTATAGGCTAAGATTATACCGCGGGGGCTATACTTACCGAGAGTAGATTATAGTAATACTAAGGTCTTACCGCTAGTCCTAAATATAGACTATAATTTCTAAAGATAGACCGTAATTTCCTATAGTAGGCTATAATAATAGAGTAGGCCTAAAGAAGCCGGAGACTTATATATATTAGTAATATTACTTAAGGGTTAAGGTATAGTAAGATATATACTAATTAAGGGGCTAGAAGAGAGTATAAGTACTAAAATTAGGGGTTAACCCTATCCCCCCTATTTTTATCTTTAGTACGAAGTAGAAAAGCTTCTAATACCTTAAGATAGATAATATTATTAACCTTAGCGGTAGTATTATACTTAGCTAGTAATATATAAACGTTCTATATATTTATAGTATAAAAGAAAGCGATATAGAGTTAACTATAAATAAAAACTTAACCGCGGAGGTTAATACTAATATAGAATAGTAATTAATCTTAAGTCTTATTAATTAATATAGCGAACGCTAAACGAATAGGGAATTAATATCTTATTAAAGTAAAAGAAAATAGCTTACTAGGATTAGTAGATAAAGAATATAGAAAGATAGTATACTATAGATTATAGGCGTATTTTAGGTTATCTAGCCTTACCTTAATATTATAGTTTATAATACTAATAATAATATACTTAGCGCTATTATAGAGGCTATCTTTATAACTAATATTCTATAGGATAATTATAAAGATACCTATCTTAAGATAAAGATATACTAGAGGAAGACTACTAATATTAATACTATTTAGCTATTTAAGTATAGTATCCCCTAAATTAATAAAAATATCTTACTTATTAGAGATAATAGAGTTATAAATATATATTACCTATATAGTACCTAATATCTAGTCGAGTAGTATATCGTTAAGGTTATAAACGTATTAATTCCGCGGTATAAGAATAATATATCTAATAAAAAACTTAGGGTAATTAGGAGCGACTTATAAATAGGCTAATAGATAGATAGATTTAATAAAAAACGAAAGGTTAGAAGAATACTATATATCTAGGGGAAGGTTAATAGAACTATAAAACTATTTATTATAAGATATAACCTCTAACTATTTCGTAAAGGCTCGGTTTATCTTATTAGCGCTAGATAGATATATATTCTCCTAAAGATATAATAGCTTAAAAATCTTCTATATATTAGTAGACTAGAGATATACTTTAACTATATCGGTATAATTCCCGTAGGAAATAATAGAGAGGATCTATTAGAAATCACTACTAAAGATAACTAGAATACTACTAAAAGGCTTATTACCCCTAGGTATCTTAGACCGAATATTATAGAGATTATAATCTACGATATTAAAGTACTTATAGTTTATTATTAAAGTCTTATCCTAAATAATTAGGCTACCCTTCTCTATAAGATAAGTAGTATAAGTATTCTAGTAGATATTCCTAACTTTACCGGTATTAGGATCTAGTAGAAGTATAAAATACTTATAAGCTATTTACCTACTAGGAAGTAGTAATATAATAATACCGGTAAATATAATATAAAGGATAATCTTCCTTTAAGCCTAAAAAGTAGTAATAAAAGTCTAGTAGATAAAGGTTTTTCTAGTCCTACTAGGGCTATAAAAAAAGAAAAATACGTTATATAAGTATTTATATATCTAATAGATAATTATATTAAAGGCTTTCTACTAACTAACGTTTAGCCTTACTTAGAAATCGGCGGTAAGTATAGCTTATTCGGAGATTTTATCTATAGTATATAACTCTTAGTTAATTAGTAAGTTATTTAGGAAGTTAGCCTAATAGTACTTAGGCTCTAATAGATAATACTATCTAAGTATTTAATCTTTAGTATATAGCTTATATCTAATTAAATAAAGACTAAAATCTATATAAAAGTTTAGTATCCTAAGTAGATAGATAAAATAGTTATTTATCTAATTAGATATATTATTATATATTAGATTATAGAACTTAGACTAAATAGGTAACCTATTACTAATATTACTATTTAGTAGTAAAGAGACTAATAAACGATATAGCTTCTAACCCTTCCGAATAATAATAGTCTTACGGAAGTAGTATACCTATTAACTATCTCGATATATTAGATAACGCCTAAGATATATATCCCGAAATATTTTAAAAAAGGCGAATTTAGTTAGGATATAGGTACTAGTAATATTAAATATATTATAAATAACTAATTTATAGTTACCTTTAATAACTTCCCCTTCCTTAATCTTAACTAAATATAGGTCTTCGTAGTATAATAGACTCTTTATAATAATAAGTAGGCTTCGTAAGTAGTAAATCTTATCTTATATAGGACTAATAAGATATAGATAGCCGATTTTCCGCTTTCCTTATAGTATTATAGGCTTCTAATAAATAGGCTTTAATTTATACTATAATAAATAAATAGGCGTATCTATATATAATAAATTAGTAAAGATATTCGGGTTATATCGGTTCTACTTAATAAAGTCGAAGAATTTTAGTAGTATAGAAGATATCGACTAGAGTTAGCGGCTAAGTTTAGCGGGATTAAGAGAAGGGTTAAAAGATATATTATATAGGTCTTTAAGATAAACTACTAATAGTATAACTATAAGATTAAGATCCTATATAGGGAACTAAAAGATACGCTAATAGGCCTTAAAAGCCCTAATATATCTACTATTTATAAAAGACGTAATTTTATCGGCTTAGAATTCGGTAGAGGCGTGATTAGAATCTTTAAAGATATATTTATAGATATACCGAATTACCTTTATAGTACTATATATCTTAATATTAATATAGGCCTTATATTTTTAGGTAAGATATAGATTATATAGTACTACCTACTCGTTACTAACTTTAATCTTCTTCGATTTATTCTTTAGGTAATTAATCTTAACCTAATAGCTCTTATAGCGGCGGTATAAAGAGTAGCTATCTTTATTAGTATAAGTAACGTCGGTAAACTTACGTAAGAACTTCTTTAAGTAATAGGATTTACTACCGACTTACTCTATATATAGTAAGTCGGGCTAGAAATATATATTAGTATTATATAGTAAATAAGAAGGGATATAGATATATATTATATTTATTATAAGACTAGTAAATAAGGTTCTAAATAATAATATTATAAAAACGTCTACCGCTAAAGCTATTAATAGGTAGGATCTCTATATAAATAATCTTATCTACTAAAGATAGTATATTAAATATATAGTTACTATCTAACTAAATAAGTAAGTAAATATATAGTATACTATACTTTTAGTACTTAATAGTCTAAGTTAAGGCGATATTCGGCCTAAAGACGTTATTTAGACCGGTAACGTCCTTAATAAAAGTATTATACTTTATATAAAAGATATAAGTAACTAACTTTAGGTAATTACGCTAAGTATAGGTTAGTATACTAAACTTATTATAGTAGATTTTATCGGTAATTTTCTTCTAGTAAGGATTATAGGTAAACGTTAGAAAGATATAGGGTTTATTAAAGTATCGTACTAACGCTATTAAATTATAATAGCGTTAGCGTATAAACTAAGGACTTCTCTTAATAGTAGTAGGAAGGATAAAGTATTTTCTAATTTTACTTAGATTAATACCCTCTATAAGGGCCTAGCGGAAAGTAGAGTACTTAGAAGCTTAGAGCTTATCTTATCTATAATAGTAAATTTCTATATTCTTAAGCTTATTAGTAAGAAAAGTGTTAATTACTTACTACTAAAATAGTATACCCCCTTAATAAAGAATATTAAAGTCGATATAATTAGGCCTAGTATAAAGAAGATACCGATAAAAGGTGATAGGTATAATATTAGTATTCTTTTAAGGCTAATTTATACCTTTCGTATTACTAGTAAGCTAAAGACTATAGTTATAGCTAATCCTATCCTTAGCGTAAAAGATAGAGTAGCTAAATAGGAAGATAATAGGGTACTTAGGGTAGATATAGGTTAGATACTATTCCTTCTTATTAGTATTATTAGTAGAAGATAAAGTAGATTATAGCGGTTAAGAGATATATAAAAGGGGAATAGTTAAGATAGAGGGAGTTTTATTATTAGGACTTAGGTCTATATATAGTTCTAGGTCCGATAGACTAAGATTAGGGGGTAAAGTAAGGATATTAGAGGTAGAAGGCCTAATACTCTATAAAAAGTCTATATAGTCGTTCTTATAAATAAGTAAGTAGCGCTATTAAGTTATATAATATAAAGAGGTATTTTATATATATAGCTTTATATTATAGTAACCTATACTATTATACTTATTATTTAGACGTAGTATAAAGGTAGCGAATTCTTCCTTAGTAAGTAAATCGAATAACTATCTATTAGTCTTATTCTCGATTATATAAAGCTTTAGGTTAAGGCGGATATATATCTAAGGATCGGTACTCTCTAAGTATTCTTTTACGCGGAAAAAGATTTTATAGTACGGATTATATTAATATAGAAAGGTATTAAGCTTCTAAAGTATAGTAGGGTACTAATAGAGTAATAGATCCTTATTAAGGCGAAAGATATTAGTAGTTCGGCTATTAAAGAAATATAGTAAGATATATAAAAGTATCTTTATACTTAGAGGTCCTATTATATAGTAGATAATACCCTTAATCTAGTAGATATAGAGATATTCCTAAGGTTTAAGTCGAGAATCGCGGTTATTACTAGTAGATATATAAGCGAGCGTACTATTTAAAACTCGAATCTATTTCCGGAATAAGATAGACTAGTATATATTTATACTAAAGTAGTAGACTAATATATTAGGAGGATAAAGGATCCAGTATTCGGTAAGATTAAGAGCCCTATTCTTATGAGAACTACTATGGGCACCCAAAATTACTACGGGCACCTAGGGCGCTAAGCCTTTTACGATTTACTTCCCACTAGCCATAATTTGTTCATAGCCTATCGTATTTAATATGGTACTCCCTTAGTATTTCGGACAGTACCCGAATCTTATCTGGGCACCCTATCGCGAATGTAGAATCTTACACGCCATCTATACTATTATGTAAAAACGAAGCTATTCCCAGATGCTGATTTGATCGAGTTTTTTCCTACTGAAAAGGGGTTTAGTGCAAAAATGAGGCTATTCCTAGATGCTGATTTAATCGAGTTTTTTCCTACTGAAAAGGGGTTTAGTGTAAAAATGAGGCTATTCCTAGATGCTAATTTGATCGAGTTTTTTCCTACTAAAAAGGGGTTTAGTGTAAAAATGAAGCTATTCCTAGATACTGATTTGATTAAGTTTTTTCCTACTAAAAAGGGGGTTTAGTGCAAAAATGAAGCTATTCCTAGATACTAATTTGATCGAGTTTTTTCCTACTGAAAAGGGGTTTAGTACAAAAATGAGGCTATTCCTAGATGCTGATTTGATCGAGTTTTTTCCTACTGAAAAAGAGGGTTTAGTAATATAGGGTTTAATCGGTCACGTAATCGCAAAATAGAGGCTATTTTTCAAAGATAGTGCTAATCGAGTTTTCTTACCCTAGCTTAGCCTACCTCCTAAACTGTAAGCCCTAGTACGTATAGCTTCGCAAATTTTTACTTATATCTAATAGATATAGATAGACTAGACACTATAGACCCCTAACCCCCTAACCTTCCCGATACTATACCCCCTTTCTAAATAATTACGAATACCACCTCTATTAGTATCTAAGCCGTAAAAGCTAAAGCGTTAGATATCCTTAACTTATAGTCCCTCCCGCTAGGCTTCCTAATCGTTACCTAGCGTAGCGCACCTAATAAGATACTATTCTAATATAGCCGTAGTTAGGGTTATCGGACTGATCGGGCCCCCCTAAATAGATAGCGAAGGCGAGTTCGTTATATAACTTCCTACCCCTTTAAAGGTAACCTTCGACTTACTACCGGCGGTATCTAGTAGGTTAAAATTATTACTTCCTACTATAATTATAGTATAGTTAACGAGTTAACTACAATTATCCCCCGAAAGCGTAAGCGAAGGCGAGTCCTACCTACTATTATAACCTAGATTACTAATAGTATCTTTACCCGTTATATTATAAGTAGTGTTCGGGGGTAGGCCGAGACTAAGGGGCGTACTTTATATCTACGCACCCGTGATATTAATAATATTAGGGCTAGTATAACGCGAAAATAGCTCGCTAGACGTACCCTAATATAGGCCCTTCTTATAGATCTCCTAAGGGATAGTACTTAGATTATTAGGTATAAGGTAAATACCGTTAATAACTCCCTTACTTCCCTTTTTTTAGTCTATAAAATTAGTCTCTAGCTTCTACGTGTCTATCCGTATATTTTATAGATAGACTATATATATAAGACTAATAAATAGAAGATACCCCTACTAAATATCGTAGGAGTATCTTCTATTAGGAAGACCTTCTATATTACCTATACTTTTTTAAGTAGTAAGAAGGAAGCTACTTATAATCGGGTACTTAGCTAGCTACGGGATATCTATATAGCTATTAGTAGTAGTACGAGTATACTAATACTTATCCGCACTACTATAGCTAATCCCCTAGAGTTAGAGTCTTTAGTAGCTAGTCCCCTAATACCCTATATTCTATAAAGTATACTCGAAAATAGCTATCTATCTAGCTTTATATTAATATATAACTTTAAGGATACTACTCTAGCTACTCTAGCTACTACCTCTTACTTTAGTCTATATACTATCTTAATAGATAAGGAGTAGGCTTTACGAAATATAGTTAAAAATGTTAGTATTTTAACTATTATATAGTTTATATACTAACTACTAGCTATTTTACTAGGTTTTTCTTATAACTAATACTATCCTATACCTCTAGTATATTACTTATAACGTTAAGTTATATACTAGGCCCTTTATCCGTTATTATATCCTTAATAATATCGCCGAAGACGATACCTAAATACGCCCTATAGTTAATAATATTATATATATAATCACTATATACTAGGAAATAATAAAAAAGGACTAGTATTTTATTATCTTCGCGTATATAGTTAATAATATAGAGACTCGGTAGGCTACCTTTAAGGATAAATATTAGCACTATCTAGGTCTACTAGTATATATTAATAAAGAATAGATCCGCGGTTACGGTCTCTATTTTTTACGATACTATACTAGTAGGTTTCTCTATCTTAATAAAAGCTCTATATCCCGCGTAGAATTTACCTATCGTTACCTTAAACTCGATATATAATCGGGTACGAAGGACCTCTTCGCTCTTTACACCTAGTTCGGAAATATAACTAAGCGTCTCGGTATTAAGATCTAATAGGAGCTCGCCTCGTAGAGAGCTAGTCGGGAGATTAACGGTAGCCCTCTATTTATAGGAGTTAAGACGCTAGTTACTTACTATATAATCAAAAAGGTACGATTAGTATTTAATTACTATCTACTATCCTATAACGAGAAACCTCCGATCCCACTACTATACTTAGGTATTATAACACTAATATAGGGGTATCTATATATTCACCGTATTAACGAGGCCTAGATAAGAGATAAGAGCCTTACCTAGGCCGACTTTCACCTTTACTACTAGATCTAGCGAGACCTAGTGTATACTAATACAATTAATTACCCCCGGGTAATAGAACTCTATATAGTAAACCCTTATATTATACGAGGGCGTGGTCGCCTACCGTAGTTATCTTAATAGTTATCTTAATAGTTATCTTAGTAGATAATCTTATTATCGCGAGTATCTTAACGCTTTAAGAGCTTAATCCGTCGTAAGCTATCACGATTCGAGATTATACGAAGGGACGAGGAGGTAGCTATTCGTCGGTCGGGTCGGTAGAGGATAGCTAGTAGGAGGTATAATAATAATTAGACTATATAGGGGGAGATAACGGAGTCTAATAATTAGATCGTAGTTAGTAGTGTTATAACTAGGCGGGGAAGGGGACGTGGACGTAGACGTAGACGTAGAAGAGGGGGCCCTTAATAATATTAATATCTAGTTTATATATTAGAAATATAACTAAAATCAGTCGAAATGACTTATTAAAGATGGAAGTTTTGCTATATAGGATAGTAGGAAACTAGCGTTAACAGCTATACTATCTTAACTATAGTGAGAAAACTCGATTAGCACTATCTTTAAAAAATAGCCTCTATTTTACGATTACGTGACCGATCAAACCCTATCTCCCTAAACCCCTTTCTCGGTAGGAAAAAACTCGATTAAATTAGTATCTGCGAATAGCCTTATTTTTGCACTAAACCCCTTTTTAGTAGGAAAAAACTCCATTTTTGCACTAGAACTTGATCAAATCAGTATTTACGAATAGCCTTATTTTTGCACCAAACCCCTTTTTCAGTAGGAAAAAACTCTATTTTTGCACTAGAACTTAATTAAATCAGTATCTAGGAATAGCTTCATTTTTGCACTAAACCCCTTTTTAGTAGGAAAAAACTCTATTTTTGCACTAGAACTTGATCAAATTAGCATCTAGAAATAGCTTCATTTTTACACTAAACCCCTTTTTAGTAGGAAAAAACTTGATTAAATCAGCATCTACGAATAGCCTCATTTTTACACCAAACCCCCTTTTTAGTAGGAAAAAACTCCATTTTTGCACTGGAACTTGATCAAATCAGCATCTGCGAATAGCCTCATTTTTGCACCAAACCCCTTTTTCAGTAGGAAAAAACTCCATTTTTGCACTGGAACTTGATCAAATCAGCATCTAGGAATAGCTTTATTTTTGCACCAAACCCCTTTTCAGTAGGAAAAAACTCCATTTTTGCACTGGAACTTGATCAAATCAGCATCTGGGAATAGCTTCATTTTTGCACCAAACCCCTTTTCAGTAGGAAAAAACTTGATCAAATCAGCATCTGCGAATAGCCTCATTTTTACACCAAACCCCCCTTTTCAGTAGGAAAAAACTCCATTTTTGCACTAGAACTTGATCAAATCAGCATCTAGGAATAGCTTCATTTTTGCATGATAGTATAGATGGCGTACAAGATTCTACATTCGCGATAGGGTGCCCAGATAAGATTCGGGTACTATCCGAAATACTAAGGGAGTACCATATTAAATACGACAAGCTGTGAATAAATTATGGCTAGTGGGAAGTAAATCGTAAAAGGCTTAGCGCCCTAGGTGCCCGTAGTAATTTTGGGTGCCTATAGTAGTTCTCATTCTTATAGTACTTATTAAAGGAGGGAGTACTACTATAGGAAGAGTAGATCTCGAAGTACTAAAAGAGTATATAATAGTATAGATATTAGTATATTATACTACCGAGGTCGAGAGCGTCCTATTATACTATAGAGGACTTCTAGGCTTTTAGAATAAAATAGCGGTTACTATAGCCCTATATAGCCTATATATATAGTACGTAATAGGAGCTTAGATCGCTAATAGTAAGACTATAAAGGTAGTTATAGTAGGCTTTTATAAGGTTTACTCGTAGTATATAAGGTAAAGGAAGTGCTTTAGGAGGTAGAGTCGGTATTAGCGATAGACTTATAGTAATATTAGAATCTTAGAGGTAGTCTAGATTAATAGATACTAATAATAGTAAAAGCTAACGTCTACTACTTTATAAAGATACTATAATAAAGGACGGGTAAGACTAGATAGCGATATAACTATAGGAGCTTTAGGTAAGCGATAGTTAGTTAATATTCTCCTCTAATAAAGGTAATAGGCGAGGTATAGTAGGGGTAGCGAGATAGTCTTTATACTTTATAGTAGTATATTTTACTAAGTATACCTTTTAATAGATCTAATAGTAGCGGTAAAGATTAAACTAAGTTTAGCTACCGCTAGCTAAAGTATCGTAATATATATTATACTTTAGAGCTCGCGTAGTACTAAAATAAGGTATAGGTACTATATAGCGCGTATAGTAAGTAATAGAGGGAGATATAAATTAGAAAAGAGTTAAAAGAAGTAATTATAGATAATATTAGAATAATAGTCTTAGCTTTAAATATATATAATATAAGTATTATATAGTTTATATTAAGTAATATATCTTCTACGTAGATATAAGTTATATATATAAAAGGCTAGTCTTTATACTATAGAGATTTAAATAGATTATAGTCCTATATTCTTATTAGTATTATTATAGTCTAGGAAGTAATAGGCGATAGTTAGTAAAGTTAGCGCTCCTATTATAGGGGGGTATAGTATAGGTCTAGGAGGAGCGCGGATACCGCGATATATACTTAGTATAAATACGAAGCTATAATATAGGTTCGCGATAAGAGCGGATAGAGCGGTATAACCTTAGTTCTAAAGCGGCGTTATAGTTTAACCTCGGTATAATAGCGGGGTATAATATAGCCTTAGTACTATAGCGGATATAGCGGTATAACGTCGGTAGAAAGGTATAGAAAACTTAGTATAAGCGAGATTAGCTAGTTATATTAAAGTAAAATTTCCTATACTAACTTCGAAGCTATTATCTCTCCTTTATTCCTTTATCTTATTATAGTATACTATATAGAAACTCGGTTTAAACGTACCCTTTTTAATATCGCTATTATAGTATAGAAGGTAGCTACTACTTAGCGTAAAGAGAGGTAGAAGCTTAATCTTAGCTAGTCTATAATCTAGGTCCTTAGTATATAGGCTATATATAATAATAGTAGAAGCTAATATATTAATATAAATCCCTTAACCGCTATAATTAATATATAGAATATTAATACTACGTTAAAGAAGGCTATTATATAACTATTAGTATAAGGTTTAGATAATAAAACCGAGGAAATAACGTTTAAAATACTTATAGCCCTTATTTATATACTAAATAAACCTCTATTAATAAAAATTACTAGTCTAATATAATATCCGATAGCTAAGCCTCTATTAACTAAAGTTCTAAGTCTAATATAACGTTAAATAGGTAAACCCCTATTAATAGAAGTCGCTAGTCTAATATATAATAAGAAGGATATATAATAGTATAATAAGATTTATATCCGTTATTTCTATATATAGAAATAATATATCTAAGCGGAGGAGGATATTCCGCCTTATATCTTTATAAAAAGGCCCCGATAGAAGAAGTACTAATACTATTCGTTAGGATAGACTTAGTATATACTAATAAGTATATACTATATATTAGTACTATATATTTAAAATAGGTACTAACTTCTATAGATCCCTTATAGTTTAATAGCGCGGATAATAAAATATAAAGAGGAGATAGACTTAGTATAGGTAGATAAGAGGAACTCGAGGAAAGAGTACTATTAGTTTTACGATATATACTAGGACGCCTTAACGTAACTATAATATCGGCTAGTAATATAGGATAAGAGGAGACGGTAATAGTATATAGCGAATAAAGGTAAGCGATAATAACGCGATAATAATTATATTAAAGAGAGTATATAATAATTATATATAGCTAATAAAGGCGCTTCCCTTTAATAGCTTTATTATATCGAGACCGTAAATACCGAAAAACCGATTTATTCCGTATACGTTATATAGCCCTATAAGTATCGCTATATAGCTTCGGAAATAAGTAAAGCGGTATTAATAAAAAAGGGTATATAGTTATATACTATATAGCTATTTATACTTTTCTTACTATAAATAATATATTCTAAAAGCTTCTTAGTATAACGTTTAGAAGCGATAAAGATCTAGAAAAAATAAGTATTCTTATATTAATTTTTATAATTAATATAATAGCTATAATAAATATAGAACTAAAAGGGTATAGAGCTAGATATAATTAATAACTTTATCTATTTATAGAACTAAAGGCCGCGATTAATAGACTTTATAGTAAGATATAAGGCGGCGGGCTTAGTACCGATTTTAGTATCTCCTAACTTTTATAGTCCTATATCTTTAGCTAGCTCTATATAATAAATAGATTCTAGTATATCCGGAGAGATATAAAGTAGTATATATAGATATATCTTTAAATATTAATAGAAATAGATATTAATATATAATAGTATTTATAGTATTTAATATATTAAAAATAGAAGGATATATAACTAAAATATAGCTAGACTATTAGAGTAAAAACGAATCGGAGGATAACGGTTAAGGATAATAGGTAGGAGAAGGCTTAGGCGATAGACTCTAGTTTATAAACTTATAAAATAGTCGTTTACCTAGTATAGATAAGGAAGGAGATTTTATTTTAGAGGAAGAGTATAAAGAAATTATATAAAAGAGTTAAAAAGATAATACTTAGGGGTTTAAGATATATAATTATAAAGAGAGAGGGGATATATACTAGATTTAAAGAGGCGTAGGTAGATCCTATAATATAATATAAATAACGGATAGAATAAGTTTAGTCCTAAATAGAGGGAAATATATATTCCTACTATATATTTTATTTAGTCCTAAATATTAAAATCTAATATATATATTACTTATATAATATTACCTCTTATTATATTATTATATTATATAATATATCTAGCTACGTAAGTAGCCTATAAATACCCTTACCTAAAGACCGACTAGAGAGATATATATATATTTACTATAGATATAATATTATCCTTAAGGACTATATATAGTATTTTAATAAAGTAGCTTATATTAGCCCTAGACGATATATAAGGTATAAGTATAGTAAAATTAATAGCTTCGTAGTATAATATTTCGATAATAGTATATTTATAGAGGCCCTTTACTAAGATATTCTAGATAGTATAGGATGCGTAGCTATATATAACGTACTATCGGGAGGTAGTAAAGAAGGAGGTATTTTATAAACTAAGTAAAGATACGGAGGAGCTATACTATAGGAGGCTCGACTAAGACTAAAGACTATAGCGAGCGTCTACTATATAGGGGGAAGAAGATAGGTAGGAAGGATTAATATACGATTAAACTATATATAATATTATATTAAATAAGATTAGGTATTATAATTAAGTAGTAGAGTTATAAGTAGAAATATAGAAATCGTATAGAGGGGAGGGAAATATTTAAAGGAGTTACGCGGTAAGAAAGCGGACCTAAAGCGAGCCTAACGCGGGCCGAACGCGGATAGAGCGACACGGTCGTAGAGAATAGACTTTAAGACGGCACTACGCTATAACGAAGAGGCGTATAGACGTGAAATTTAGCATAAGCGTAGTTATAGAGGTTATATTTAACATTCGGAAAAGAGCAACAAACAATCGCAAAAGTCGAGGGAGCAGAGAGAGTAAGCAGTTCCAGATCGATCTTAATAGGGTGCGCAAGTAGTCTACAGGGGTGACCGGAGGGCAGATTCCTAGGGCCGTCAGCCAATAAGAGGCGAGAATAGGGCAGATTTGCAGAGCAGATGAATATATATATATGATGAGAGGCGAGAATAGGGCAGATTTGCAGAGCAGATGAATATATATATATGATTCTAGAAAGGTGAGAATTTATGCGTATTCACGACTGCGATCTGGCTGATAGCAACTCAGATGGAACGAAAAATCTTATAAATACGGGAGAGTCGAATCCGAAGTAGGGGATCGCATTGGAAATACATTTTTGTGATCCGCTAGCGCCTGGGTGTGCATAACGAACCTATATATTGTGATCAAAGAATAACTTCTCCAAAGACCGAAAATCCGAGTAGGTGATTGCTTAGTTGCTAGGTTTAGATATGAGATCGTCGATAAGGCATTTTTGCCATTGGATACTTAGGATAGGGCGAAGCATCTGCAGTCACCAGGGAACCAAGCCACGATAGAACGGAGCAGCGAAGACAACGAGCTGCTAGGCAGATCATAACTAGGCAGCCCCGGAGCACGGACCGGGCTGGATCATCTCATCCCAGAGGTTGTGCTCCTAGGCGACTGGACGGTATGGCAGCCTAGGCCGGCCAGAACGAGCTGGGCGTCGGATCGAGGGGCATCTCTGGTAAAATGAAAGGGGGTAGTGCGTCGGGCGGAAAGCAAATGTGTAGTAGTCGATGGGGGCCAAAGTAAAAGAAAGGGGGCGGTGATGAGTGTAAATAGAGAGGTAGGAAGAATAAAAAAGTGAGAGAGGGGGAGGAAGAGTAGCGAAGACCGGTCTTTTATATTAGCGGCATTAAAGGGAGGTTACGTGACGGCGTATTAGGGCACTAAACCTAAAAAGGCGAAACTAACCATATATAGTAATTTATAGGTCCGCCGTTTATAGAGTATATAAAGCCGCCCTCTATACTTATATTGTAACTAATAGCTACGGATAATATTATATATAGCGTAAGGTCGATAGGCGCGAACTAAGAAGTATCCTAATAGTATAGCCTCTCTCATTCGCGTCTCCTCGGTTTTCTAGACCGAGAGCTAGCCTTATAGCGTAATTTAGTTAAATAGTGAACTTAAAGGGATAATATATTTCGACCTAGGAAGTGAGTCGTAATTTCGGACTATAATATTACCTCTTTTTCCTTTAGCCGCACGAGTAGCGTATTCTCGTCCGACGTATAAGTGTGTTTTAATAGGGGGATAACCGCCGTGTAGGCTAGAGGTAGTATCGGGCTAGGGTCGGGTACGAATATAAAGAAATATACCGGTTTTAGACTAGTATTAGACTCGACCGTAAGAATAGCACTCCTATATAAATGCTAGATAGTACTATTGTTATAACCTAACGTACGGAGTACGAATATAGTGCGTATATCTTATAGTATATATCGGGTATTTAGGTTAGTAACCTGATATGACGACTAGTTAGTCGTTATAGTGGCTCTTTTAGTAAACGCTCTACCTTACTATTACTTCCTACGTTTTGCATAGTGGTATTAGGCCCACTTACCTTAATAACTATTGTGATAAGATGAAATAGGAACGGAAGATTTCGAAGGGTCGGAAAGTAGCCTAATTAAAGGTCTCCTTTTCTTCCTCTTTTAATACGGTTATACTATATTATAGGGGGTCTTCTCGTCTTAGTGGTCGCCGGTGCCTCGACCTAAGCAGAGTCGCTTCTTATATACTACCGTAGCGGCCCTTATATTTATCCTAGCGGCTCCTTATTTCTAGAACGTTAACGGTATAACTATAGCTATCGATAGGTAGCGCACTAGGGGGTTAAAACTTAGTGTCGTTCGAGCTCGAGAATATTCTAATATAGAGCGAGCCGTTAGCGGGGAGAACGGCCTAGATATAGCTAGTATATCTTTAATAGTGCTAGGGTCTTTAGCCCGCTCGGAAGCCTTATTTACCCTTAAGTATAGATTTTCACCTAGGTTAGATATCTAACTCGTGTTAGGACCGGCGTGCTAGCGGGTCCTAGTAGATAATATAGAACTAGAGTGAAGGAATAGTAGGGTGCTAGTATATTTATAAACTAATCGCTAAAGAGCTAAGTTCCCCTAGCAGTCTCTATATAGATAACCTTTAGCGGGTCACGGGACTAGGTCACCTAACCCGGTAGGACTTAGTCTCCCTAGTGTAGTCTCTAGCGGGGGGTTATACTACCCCTACTAGGTCACGGGTTCTAGGTCATAGGACTAGGCGGGATCTAGCTTATAAGGCACTCTCTTAGTAGAGGGTCGTAATATTTTCCCCCTCCTTAAAGAGTTACGTCCTCGTAGCTAAGGGTCGGGGGTCGAGGGTCTCTTATAGTTAAGATAGGGAGGGTTTAAAAATAGTATATATATCTAGCTATCTAAAAGAGGGTAATTTATCTTTATAGTGGAAGGTGTAGCTAGACTCGGAGCTTTAAGCGTTATCTCTCTTTATCGCGTATAATCTAAGTTCTTTATATATTTTTTACTTATCTCTCTTCGAGTTATAGCTTTCTTCTTCCCGTACTTCCTCGTCCTTTCGCTATAGCTTTTTCGTCGTTTCGCTTTTCTTCTTATAGCTTTTCGTTATCTCGCTTTTCTTACTATAGGTTATTTCGACTTATTATAGTAGCTCCCTTTCCTCTAGTTATAAGTGCGATATATACCTCTATTAATAATTACGCCCCTCCGGCTATTATCTCCCCTACTAACCCTACGAGTACGTAGTATTAGCGTTATATAGACTATCTTAGATATAACCTAGGGTATATATATACCTCTCTATCTAGCGGGATTAACGTTAATACTCCCTAGTATAACTATTATATAAAGAAGCGGTAGTCTTATATAATAGTAAATATAGATCTCCGCTTATATTAGTGGTTATTAACGTTTCTTAAGTCGATTCTAGGCTTAACACTTAAGCTAATACTTATATTTTAGCGCCTTATACTACCCTCGCGTAAAATATATTATTCTTTATAATTATATAGAGATTTTAAAGTATACGGAATATTTTAACTTAAGATATCTATATAGATATAGTTATATCTTTTAGTCTTTCTTATATTACGCTCTCTCTACTTTCTCTATCCTCTCCGCCCCCTTCGACGTAGGTTTTATTAATAAGTTAGATTATAGGTTAGCTTTAGGCGCCTTCTTAGACTAGATTACGTATATAGCGGTAAAGATATAGGTATATCTTAGAGATTATTTATCTAGTATAGGTAGTTATTATATTATACCTTTAGAGAGTATTAGCTATATTACTTTTTATTCTATTTTTTAGTAATAAACTCTTATATATCCTTATTATATATCTATAGTCTCTTTAGGATATTTTTCGTCCGCTTCTTATCTTTACTAGTATTCTAGATCCTCCCCTAATCTATCTATAATGTATACTAATATAGCTAGTTATTTTCTAAAGGTCCGTTTAATAATTAGCTATTAGGTTCGGTATTCTTAAGTCTACTCTAGTCTTTCTAACCTTCCTAGAACGTATCTAGCGGTAGATCCTAGATTATATTAACTTTTTCTTTATAAATCTTTCTTAGCGTATTATATACTCTAGCTATTCTTTCTTCTTATTATAGTAGCTCTCGAATACTAGTATATCTTCTACGTTTTCTCTCGGCTCCTAAATATTTTCCTTATACCTATATCCTTTCTATTTAATAAGATATTCGGCGCCTTTATAGTTATTAGTAAGGATCTCCTTAATCTCCTATTTAGGTTAGTTATCTACTAATATAGGATTAGGCTACTTTTAAGCTTTTAGTAGATCTCCGTAGTATAGCTCTAGTATTAAAGTATATTATATAAGGTAGATCTTATAGTATCTTAACGTAAGGATTAGCTAGTATATCTATTATCTTACTATACCTACTATTATAAAGAGTCCTATATAGCGGTTATCTAGCTTTTTATATAGTTATCCTAAATTAATATATTTATTTCTTAGTATAACCTATTATCCGATTATAAAAGACTTCTCTATATATTTTCTATTATAGGCTTACTTTATTATAGTTTTTAACTCTTCTAGGCGCTTTCTTAGTATTTCTCGTATCTTTAGTATTTCCTCTATATAGCTTTTAGCGTTATTATAGGTTTCTATCTTCTTATTTAGTACTAACGTTCTTAGTTCCGGTTAGAATCCTAGTAATACTTCGGCTAAAGATATTTTTAGTATACTATAGATAGTAGTATTATAGATAATCTATATAAAGGAGATCTATCTTATCTAGTCGTCCTAGTACTAACTTACTATATTATATAAATAATACTTAATACTCTAGTTTTATCTCTTAGTCTACCTATCGATTTATAGATAGTAAGCTATTAATAGTCTATATCTTATAATAAGGAGATAGTAGAAATAGCTCTAGAATTTTAATATAAAAATAGTACCTCTATTACTAATAAGGTTTTCTAGTATTCCCTATAAGGGTATAACCTTTTTATAAAATAAGGTTATAAGTTCTAATAAGTCTATATCCTTAGTATAGGAAATATAGAGGGAATATTTTAAGAATAGATTAACTACGACTATAATTATATTATAGGCCTTCCCCTTCTATTTTAAGGATAGTAGGCCTATAATAAAGTCTATACTTATCTACTAACCTAGTCTCTCTAGTATTAGTAGTAGTTCGAATAGTCTATATAGCTTATAGCGTTTAATAGTATTAGACTAATAAATCTAGTATATAAAGATATAGTCCTATATATCCTTAATAAAGGTTTTCTACTAATATTTATATCTAATAGTCTATAGCGTCCTTTTCCTTATATAATAGCCTACCTATAAATCGTTATAGTAGATCCTTATAATTTCCTAGTAGATTATAGGTTCGCTTTTAGGAATATAGATATAGTTATTATATCTTAGTAGTCTATCTTAGCTCCTTATACTCTATTATATCTTCGGGGGTTATTTAAAGTCGCCGGTTTCCTATATCCTTCTAAATATATTCCTATAGAACTTATTCTTCGCCTATATCTTAAGTATAAGTTCTACTATAGTTTCTAGCGGCTTATAGATATATATAGTTTCTTCTTTAACTACTTCGCGTATCTTCTTTTAACTTAGTAGTCTATTTATTATAAGCTTAATAAGGATCTCTATATATACTATAATTATTATAGCGCCTAGGTATATCGTATCCTATAGATCCCTTTAGTAAATAGCGCTTTTACTAATAGTCTCCTTAAGTCTCTATATAAAGATATTACGACTTATAGCGTCTAGTAACTCGTCTACTATATAGTTAGGTCGTCTACTAGGAGCGTCTATAAGATTTATTTTCTCTAGGCGGAATATAATAATAAAGTTAAACCCTATAAAGTATTCTATCTAGCGTATTTAGTATCTTATAAGCTCCTTAGTTATTATAAATTAGATAAGATTAGTGTAATTTATTATTACTATAATCGGATATTTATTTCCTTTAAGGAAGTAGCGCTATTCTTTAAACCCTATAAAGATTACTAATATTTCTTAGTTACCGATCTAGTAATTTCTCTTTACTACTAATATCTTCTAGAAGTAGAAGATAATAGAGTATTAATATCTATCTTTATAAAGCTATAATATAATTATATAAATAGCGGCTCCTAACGTATCTATTTCTATTATAGTTTTTAACGTAGCGTTAAAGTATACGAGTATCGATATAGTCTAGAAAGTAGTCTTAGTCCTTTTAAAAGCTTCTCGCGCTTCTTCTATAAAGATAAACCTTTCCTAGCGCTTATTTCTTCTCTTCTTTTATACGTCTAGCCCCTTAATTAGATCGTTAAGAGGGGCGCTAATTATCGACTATTTCCTAATAAAATATTAGTAGAAGTTAGCGAAGCCTATAAACTATTATATATTAAAGATATAGATTAGCTCTAGCTACTAACTTATCGTCTCTACTCGGGTAAAGTCTATAGTAACTCTATAGCGGGAGACGATAAAACCTAAGAAATCGACCCTCTCTATATAGAATATATACTTACTAGGTTTAATAAATAATCTCTATTTAATTAGGTATTCTAGTACTTCTTAGATATAGTATATATAGGTCTTCTTATCTTTTAAGAAGATTAGTATATTATTAAGATATACTATTAAGTAGATATTAATAAGTCCTACTAAGGCTTTATTAACGTATACTTAGAAAGTAGCGGGAGTATTAATAAGTTTAAATAGTATTACTATATATTTAAAATATCTATAGTAGTATCTAAATACTATCTTCTATTTATCTCCCTATTTTATATAGATCCTATAGTAGGTATCTTATAGATCTAGTTTAGTATAGATCTATACTCCTAATAATCTTACTAAGGACTTATTAATTAGTAGTAGAGGGTAGTAGTTCTTAATAGTAATCGCGTTTAACCCTCTATAGTCTATATAGAGTCTAAGCTTACTATCTTTCTTTAGTATAAAGAGGATAGGTATACCCGATTAACTCTTTAAGTATCGGATCTAGTCTTTTTTAAGGTTCTCCTTAATATATTAGTAGAGGACTTCTAACTTCTTAGCGGATAGTATATATACTAGTCTCTAAAGGGGTATTTTACTTAGTATTAGCTTAATTATATAATTATACTCTATATAGGTTAGAAGGGCTATAGTATCTTTTTTACTCGTTATAATAACTAGATCTTAGTATTCTAGTAGGAGTTTAGTTAGGGGTTATACTAGATAGGAGGTCCTATCTAAGCTTTATATTACCCTTAGTATTACTATAAACTCTCTAGTAATCTTATTAATATCTAAGTATAGCTCTTTAAGTATATCTTATAGTCTTACTTCTTCCTTAAAGTCTTCTAGCGAGAGGGTTTTAATCTCTAATAAGGCTATATTTCTATATACCTACTTATTAGTTACCTAGTTAATATCCGGATTTACTAGTCTAAGCTAATCTATTTTTAGGATTATATTATAGATTATTATATCTATAGCTTTATAGGTTATTTTAATAACTCTATAGATTCTATTCTAGTCTATTAGACTAAGCTATATTTCTCGGCTTCTATATAAAGAGATTTTACGTCTATCTATAGCTTCTACTAGACGGGTATTTATTATATATATCTCTTTTAGGTTCTCTTTTACTTATTTCTAGCTTACGAAGCTCTAGATTATACTACTATCTATTAGCGTCTTAGCTACCTCTATTAGGGCTCTAGTCTTAACGTCTAATATTAGTATATTATAGACGAGTACTTAGTATACTTTCTTATATTCTCTAAAAAGAACTATCCTTAATACTATAGGAGTCTATAGTATAGGATTATCTATTTTTTTAACTCTTCTACGGCTATAGCGTTTACTATAGCTTTCCTATAGTAGTCCTTTATATAGTAGCCCGGCTTATTATAGAAGTTATAGAATTTACTATCTCTACTCTAGTCTTATTTAGATCCTATAGTAGTTTTTCTACCCTCTATAGTAGTTATAGCTTACTATATAAGAAAGGCGCTATTTCTTTTAAAAGGTCTTCTACTAGATCTTTATAAGTCTATAGTATTTCTTAGCGTTATCTTCCTAGCCTTCTTAAAATATAATATCCTATTTAGTATTACTTTCTTAATTTAGTTATAGAAGGCTACCTAATTATCCTATTAATTTATAGCGGGGGCTATAAATCTTCTTACTTCGTCTTATACCTCCTTAATAATACCTATCTCTAAATAGTCGATTCTTATCTATTTAGTTAGTATATCTTTTAGGCGGTTATAGAGTCCGGTAAGCTTTAAAGTATATTAGTATATATCTTAGTACTTAGCTTATATTATCTATTACTAGTTATATTTAGCTTCTCGCTATATCTTAATAGGGTTAGTAATCTAAGTAAACGCCTATATTTTAAAGACTAATTAGGTAAATATTATATCTAGATTATTCCTATAGTATTCTATTTATATTATATTAACCTTTAGCGCTAGGAACTTAGTTACTTAATCTATTTTATATATATTACTAGTAAACTAGTTAGGGTATTTATTCTAAAAGGCTTTCTAGTTCGACTTAAAGAGATTATATTCGCCCGAACTCTCGGCTCTATATATTATTATATTATAGGGTATATATAGTTCCCTCGCTTTCTTCTAATAGGATAGATAGCCTTTAGTATTTTCTTATAATATAATTAAGTTTATATAGATAGCGTTAGGTAGTTAGTAGATAGTTTAGCTAGTAGTACTATCTAGTAAACCCTAATAGATCCTAGATCCTTATATTCTTACCTATAGGATTACTATATTTTCTTCTTCGTCCTATAGCTCCGCGCGGATCCTATTTTTTTCCTTTACTAGAGTTAGACGTCTTTTAAAGGTCTCTAACTCTTAGAGTTCCGCCTCCTTATCTACCTTAGTCGGGGTTATTAGATCCGGCGGGTTTCCTCCCTAAGGGTTATCGTCGACTTCCTATATCTCTATCTCTTCTAGTAGGGGTTATAGGGGTCCCGGGACGTCGTTCGTTTCCGCGATTAGGGCTAAGGTTCCCCTTAGGCGGTCGCTTATATATCGAGTCGTCGATATTACGTATTCTAATAGTCTAGTTTAATTAAGATTTAGCGATTAGAATATTAGGACTAGCGTGCTAACGGGTCCTAGTAGATAATATAGAACTAGAGTGAAGGAATAGTAGGGTGCTAATATATTTATAAACTAATCGCTAAAGAGCTAAGTTCCCCTAGTAGTCTCTATATAGATAACCTTTAGCGGGTTATAGGACTAGGTCACCTAACCCGGTAGGACTTAGTCTCCCTAGTATAGTCTCTAGCGGGGGGTCATACTACCCCTACTAGGTCACGGGTTCTAGGTCATAGGACTAGGCGGGATCCAGCTTATGAGGCACTCTCCTAGCAGAGGGCCGTAATAACTCGGCTCCGAATCATTTTCGTAGTCCCTACTATCTAAACTATCTAAGGGCTTCTTAGTAGATAACTTCCGCCTAGCTAATCCTTACTAAAAATTACTTACTATAGATAGATTACTAGAGATATAGTTCGCTTATTCGGGTATAAGTTCTAGTACTAATATAGGTATAGTTATATAGGCTATATATAATTATTAAGAAGTCTCTATTTCTTAGGTATTAGGAATAGTATCTATAATAAAAAAAAAAGTTAGATAATAAGAGGATAATAGCTAAATTTTAATATATTATATTAACTTACCCGGTAAATTATTTCCCCGCTTATTAGGAATATAGTCTAGGTCTAGCCCTAAAGGATATAGAATTATTTTCGCGGGGTCTATTAAAGGCACTAGCTCTAAGAAAGCTAGCGCGGAACTTCTACGATCTAATAAAATATTACCGGAAGCTAGTATAATTATTAGTACTAGTATTACTAGAGATTCGATATCTTTTATTATTTTAGGCCGAGTGGGACTATAGATATAGTTAATCTCGAAGTTAAATATATTCTACTTATAAGTTATACTAGTTAGTAGTAGTAACTATCCTAGGGGTACTTTATACGGTCCTAGATAGAAGCCGAATCTAGTAAAAAAAGACTATTAGAGGTATCGTAGTATATAAGGTAAGACGTGGTTAAGGGGTACGTTTTTTATACTTATAGAAAGCGGTAGGTTACTTAGGCTATAGTAGAACTTAATTTAATTAAGATCTACTCTTATTTCCTAGAAAGTAATAAGATATAGCGGAGATATAGCGGAGGTAGAAACTAGTAGATAATAAAGTAAGCTTAAATAAGGATATAGCGGTTACTAAGCTAGTATCTACGTCTATTCTAAATTATATCTAAAAAATAGGAAAAGAAGATTAGTTATCTTTTTTAATACCTAGGCGCCGCTAAGGTATTACTAGCTAAGGAATTATATAGTATATCGCCTTACGGACTCTATATAACCGAGAACTACGATAGTACTACCTCTTTAATACTATTCGCTACTTATATCGGGCGACTATTTAAGAGTACTCCGGACTAATCTAGCTAATCGGCCTCGTTAAAAGGCGCCTTAGGTCTATAGTAGCTACTATATAACGTTATAGCCTCTAAGACACCTTAGCTAATAATTAATAGATTAGGAATATATTAATAAGAAGAAATCCCTTAATCTAAGCGGTAGCCTTTAATTCGCTAATCACGTAAGCCGATTATATAAGCTATTAATTTCGTAGATATTTACGATATCTTAGGTTAGCGTTAAAGCTCCTTAAGGTATTTTTACGGTTAGATAGAGAGCGGAAGCGGGTCTAGTAAGCGACTCTCCGGCTATTTAATTAGGCGTTATCTAAAAGAGTAGAGGTAGTCGTTCTACGATATACTACGTAGTATTTATAAACTAAAGCCTAAGATAAAGAGCGGCTAGTTATTAAGTAGACCGAGGGTAATATCTATAACGGTTAAAAAAGCGACCCTATATAGCGTATATTATAAAACTAATAATATATTAAGTCACGTAGAACTAGTAAATTAAGGGCGATACGGGTGACTCGTATAGCTAGAGCGACCCGTTCGAATTTCCGTGAGTGGGGAAGTAGGCTATATTTAGGACCTAGGATTTTTAGCTGATAGGGGCTACGTTAGCCGACTAGAGATAGCGATAGTGGAACACAATGGAAGGAGAAGAGGGAAAGGGTGTAGGAAAGAAGAAAATCATCGTCGAGCGACGCACCGTAGGTTATATAGATAGCGGACGTCTGAGACGGGCGGTACGAGACGGTAGATACCGATCGGGGCTAGCGTAAGGCGCTAAACCCGTTACGGACAGGCTAAACCCGAAGTGGACAGACGCGATCCCTAATCGGGTGTCAGTCCCACAGGCGCTAAACCCGAAAGAGGGGGCGGCCGAAATAGGCGGCGGGCTAGCAAATCGCAATTCTACTATTATCTATATACTATATATTATTTATATTATCTAAATTAGTCTTATAGATTTACTTAGGAAGATAAAAGTATCTCTAAGTAATAATACTACTAAGCTAAATTAGTCTAATAACTATATAAGAGCGCTATATATATATTAAAGAAAGTATAAGATTATAGATATTTTTAATAAAGTAAGCTAATTTCTTAATATTATTTCTATATACTAATAGTCTATCTAGATTTATAGTCTTATTATTTATATTAATATAAGTCTATAGTGTTAAGATATATTCTATACCTTTTAAGATTAAAAGTCTAAACTTATTTAAATCTAGGATATAAGAATACGATAGAACTTAATATTTCTAATTTATTATTAAGAGTTAGAATATCTAAGCTTAAGTCTATATTAGAGTTAAATAACTCTTTATAGTTTAATACTCTAAATAAGGATAAGCTAACTTAATATCTTAATACTAGTTAGTCTTAATATCTATCTCGATTTATTATATCTAACTAATTTTTACATAAATTTAGTACTATAGCGTTTATTATCTTATACTTTCTAGAAAGATAGCTAATATAAATAGCCTATTCTCGTAAGTATTACCTATAATATTATATCTATTTTAGCTACTAATATAAATATAGAGCGGCTATTTAACTCTATATACGATATTTATTATTATTAATAAGGTTCCCTAAAGCTAAAGACAATCTAGGACATTATAATATTTATATATATAATAAGATTTAATCTATAGGAGAACTAGCGTCTAATTCTCTGGGAGTATCTAACTTCCTAAGAGATTATAGCTTTAATAGAGGTAAGTAGTATAGATACTACCTTATTTAAACTAATTAGTAATACTAAGGAAGATATAGTTAAATAAATCTAATTACTATAACGATCCACGTTATATATCGTCTTATTTATACCTTCCGATCTCCTAGATTGTTTACTTATTTCCTTTATCTAGATTGTTTGCTAGTTTTCCTTTATCTCTTATTTAATAGTAAATATTACTAAACCTATTTAGGATATATAGGTTTAATTAGTTTATATAGGAGATAGGGTATAAAGTCTTATCTCCTACTAGATCTCTCTCTCTTCTTTCCCTATCTTTGGTTTTCTCGTTTTTATACTCAATTCTCTCGTAGGTTGACTAATAGGTGATATAAAACCAAAGATCCTCTTTATAAAGTCCTATATTAAGAAGGGCACCGCTTTATAATACTATATAGAGAGTTCACGTATACTAAGCTTATTCTTAGTAGAAGCCCGTTTTTCGATTCTCCTTTAGATAGCTTAGTATCGTGCTTCGGACGAATAGAGACTAGGCTACTCCGGGTTAGTCTAATAAGCTAAGGCGGAGACTAACTATTCCCTTCTTTTCTTAACTCCTTTATCTTAATTTTTCTTCTTTTTTATTATTTCTAGATATAGATTTCTAGTATAAGTCTTTTTTTAAATCTCGCTTCTTTCCCTCGATCCTCGTTAAAATAGATTAATATTAATAATTTTAATAGCTTTATACTAAGCTATACGCTAAGCTTTATACTAAGTTTATAGCTATTATCGATAACCTTTAGTAGTAAATTCGATAGCTTAAGATCTAGTAAGCTATCTCTACCTCTCCTTCTTCTTTAAAACGCCTAAAAGCCTCCTTTTTAGATCTAGAAAAGTTTAGTAGTTAGTTATTTCGTTATAATATATAGGACGTCTCTATTCGTATAAAGTTAGCTATTAACGGACTCGCTATTAGAGATTTAATAGCTTAGTTTTACTATATCTTTTTTAATCTCTTAAGTTAAGTCTAAGCTATAGTTCTTCCTTAACTTTTAAATATATACGACTCCGGTATTTATAACTATAATACTATTCTCGATTAACTTCGACGCGTTTACGATAATCTAAATAAGACTTAAGAAGCTAAAGATCGACTTCTTTTAATTAAATAGGATTCTAATACTCTCGCCGCTTATATCGCTAAATTCGAAAGAGTTCTTTATAAAGCTTAAGGATAAGAGTAGCCCGATATTATAAAAATCTCTACTTTCTATAAAGATCTTAATACTTCCCTACGTAATAGACTTTCTTAATAGCTTAATTTACCTCGCACCTATCCCGAATTCCTTAAAATCGTATAGTAGCTCGCCGGTTATAATTTCTAGTTAACTTCTTCGAATACCTATACGGATAAAATAGATATTTCCGGTATTAATATTAGTATACTTTAGAGGGATGAACTATAAAGGGATAAGGACGAAATAGATACCGCTATTAAAGAGCTTAAGGTTAAGGGTACTTTCGATTACGATACTTTTAGGGGATTGATATTTATATAGCCCCTAGTGGCTAATTGTACAGCCCCTGCCTGAATTTTCAGGCTGGTGGATGATTGATGTCTGATTGGTGCCTGATTAATGCCTGATTGATGCCTAAAGATGCCTGATAAAATGACCCCCCCCCCCCCCCCTAGATATCATATGGCACTTTTCTTTCTGCCAGGTATAGATAAAGGGTGATAGTATAGTATAGCTCCCCCCCCCCTAACCCTTATGCTAAGCCCCCCACTGCCTGAATTTTTAGGTGTTGATGCCTGATAGTGCCTGATCAATCATATGACTTCTGAATATCTTTTTTCTACCACCTAAATATTATATGACCCCTCATTTTCTGCCACCTAAATTCCTAGATCATAGAATTCGAGTTTATATACTGAAAAATACACCTTTTATATCAGAAAAACGCGCTGATTTCTACACTAATAATGCCTTCTCTCCATATATAATGCTTATTGACTCATTAAGCTCGCTTCTTTACTTCTATTTTAGGGAGTTAGGTAGTAAACTCTTAGGTATTAAACTCAAAATTCTATGATTTTAGTAGAAAGGCGGTGAGAAAGGCGGTTAGGGAGAGTGTAAAGGACCCTAGCAAATCAGGTATCAATCAGGCATCAATCATCCACCAGCCTGAAAGTTCAGGCAGGGGCTGTACAATTAGCCACTAGGGGCTGTACAAATATCAATCCCCTAAATATATAGTAGATAGAAAATAGAATTAAGAATATACTTCAAAAGCTTCTATAGCCTTAGGATATTATATAATTATAAAATATTCCCTAAAGAAGTTTAGTCACTATAATTAAGATACTTAAAAATATAAGGTAAATCTATATAAATTATATATATTATAAGATTTACCTATTTATCCTATTTATAGACCTACGGGTGACCCTAAGGGTCACCCTCCGAGGGTCTAACCCCTAGGTAGACTACCCTTAGGGTCGGGAGGTTAGACCCTCGAACCGCCCTAGTAGCGGGGCGGTCCGAGGGTTATAAGGGTCACCCGCGGGTCACTACTAGGTCTAGCTACTACCCCTACTACTTCTACTTCTCCTTCTTCTTTGAAACGCCCAAAAGCCTCCCTTCTAAATCTAGAAAAGTTTAGTAGTTAGTCATTTCGTTACGATACGTAGGACGCCTCTATTCGTATAAAGTTAGCTATCGACGGACTCGCTATCGGTGATTTAATAGCTTAGTTTTACTACGTCTTTTTTAATCTCTCGAGTTAAGTCTAAGCTATAGTTCTTCCTTAACTTTTAACTATATACGACTCCGGTATTTACGACTATAACACTATTCTCGATTAACTTCGACGCGTTTACGATAATCTAAATAAGACTTAAGAAGCTAAAGATCGACTTCTTTCGATTAAGTAGGATTCCGACACTCTCGCCGCTTATATCGCTAAATTCGAAAGAGTTCTTTACGAAGCTTAAGGATAAGAGTAGCCTAACGTTATAAAAATCTCTACTTTCCGTAAAGGTCTTAATACTTCCCTACGTAATAGACTTTCTTAATAGCTTAATTTACCTCGTACCTATCCCGAATTCCTTAAAATCGTATAGTAGCTCGCCGGTTATAATTTCTAGTTAACTTCTTCGAATACCTACACTAATAAAATAGATATTTCTAGTGTTAACGTTAGTATACTATAAAGGGATAAAGACGAAATAGATACCGCTATCAAAGAGCTTAAGGTTAGAGAGATACTATTTGCATACCCCTAAAACCTACCTTTTCGCTATTTACATACCTATTTAAACCTTTCTAGGTAAGGTGCCTCTTAGTAACTGATTTCCCTCTAATTTTATATTTTACACTATATCCGCGTAGTACTCTCTACGCCCTATATACGATATCGACGCCCCCTAGCCACATTATATTTCATACTATATCATAATATCGCTGTTATAAAAAATAAGGCTATTCCTAGTTGCTAATCCTATATAAAAAGGGCTGATTTAATCGAGTTTTCAGGGTAGAAATAGGGGTTTTTAGGGTAGAAATAAGGCTATTCCTAGTTACTAATCCCGTATAAAAATGGCTGATTTAATCGAGTTTTTAGTGTAGAAATAGGGATATACAGAGTTTTTATAGGGTAGTTATATAACTCTAAAATAGGTATTGATTTTCAAAAATAGTACTAATCGACGATTTAGCCCTACTTCGTGCTCTATACTCCGTATCTTATCTCGATATCCTTATATCTTTATATCCTTATATCTTTATATCTTTATATCTTTATATCTTTATATCTTTATATCTTTATATACTATTACTAGTATAGAGTATACTAATGTATCTTCGTACCCTCGCTACTAAACTATACCCCCTTTCTAGTCTTTCGAGTGCCCTTTCTAAGGAATAAGCACACTTAATAAGTGGGCTAAACTAAATAGATTCGAAGTTATAAGGTTAAGATCTAATATAAAAGTAGTATATTTCTACTATAGTATTAGTCGTAAATATAGAGATAATCTTACCCCTACTAATCGGTAGCGGAAGCGATATACTAAAGTACTTAGGTATATATTCTATAGTACTCTCCGCCGTTAACTACTTCTCGGAGGTTTATAGGAGCTCTGTTAGGACCGGCGTGCTAGCGGGTCCTGGCAGGTAATATAGAACTAGAGTGAAGGAATAGTAGGGTACTAGTATATTTATAAACTAATCGCTAAAGAGCTAAGTTCCCCTAGCAGTCTCTATATAGATAACCTTTGGCGGGTCACGGGACTAGGTTACCTAACCCGGTAGGGCTTAGTCTTCCTAGTGCACTCTCTAGCGGGGGGTTATACTACCCCTACTAGGTTACGGGTTCTAGGTCATAGGACTAGGCGGGATCTAGCCTATAAGGCACTCTCCTAGCAGAGGGTCGTAACAAGCTCGTGATTAAGGACTCTTAGTATTAATATCCCCCTACCGACCTATCTACGCTAGGGATATACCGACGTATAGAAATCTAGCGGATACTCCCTTCTATCACTAGCTAAGTCCGGTAAGGGGTACTAACTTAGTATATCGTCGGCGCTTTACGTTAAATAGCGGAGGATAGTAATACTATATTATATATACGGAGTAGGGATATTAAGAACCTACGAGTAGGAATATAGCTATAATATCTTAAGGGTCGTACGCCTATCTAAGCTCTCCTTAAGGATCTCCCCTATAATAGAAATTAGTATATCCGCTACTAAGTATATATAGTTAATAACTCGCTAAGCACCCTTTTTATTATCTACGAAACTAGCGTTACCCTTCTATATACCTATCTATATATCCTATAGATAGACTATACGTATAAGACTAATAAGTAGAAGATACCCCTTCTAAATATTATCGGTATATCCGCTATTAGTAGGACTTTTTACGCTATATAGGTATTCCTTAGTAGCGAAAAAGAGGTTTTATACCGCTTAGTGCTTAGTTAACTAAGGGATATTTATTTATCCTTTTAAACTAGTACTAAGCTCCTAAGACTAATTCGCACTAGTACTAATAGACTACCGGTCTTATAGGACCTAACTACTACTAATTAGATTAGTCGCTCTTAAGGTAGTATAGTAAGTACTACTAAGCTTACTAGTACTAAACTTATTAGTCTATAGACTATCCTTATAGATAAAGAATAAGCTTTATAAAATATAATTAACTATATATATTTCCTATATACCCTATTTCCTAGAAAAAAGGCTAATAATTAATAGGCTTTCCTAAATATAGATACTATACTTTATATTTAGTATATTACCTATAATATAGAAAGTTATACTAGGCCCTATATCTATTATTACGTCCTCTATTAGCCTTCCGAAACCCGCCTTACTAATAATATAGTATATATTAAGATTAATATATAGTAGATAGAGATAAAGGATAACTAGTATAGTATTATCTATACCTAAGATACTAATAGTAAAACTAGAATAGAGGGTTAGTAGCTCCGGTTCTAGGATAAATATACCTACTTTCCCGAACTACTATAATATATAGATACTAAGTAGATTCGAGGGTATAGTAAAGCCTTTCTATAGTACTATACTAAGTATTTCCTATACTTTAATTAGACCTCTATATCTTATATTAAGTCTATATATCGCTATCTAAAGATCGACCTTAACGCCTTAACTAAGGATCTACTAGCTCTTACTAAAATATTTAAGTCTATAATTAAGCGATAGGCTATAAAGATCTCCTAGGAACTTACTAAGTAGCGAGATTAAAGACTTATTAGTAGCCTCTTTCTCTTTATATTTATTAAAATAGTAGTCTTAAAAAACGCTATTATAAAGGTATAGTATATTTTTAATTACTATCTACTATATAGTACTAATAAAAAGCCTATTCTATTAATATACTTTTAGTAGTTAATATTAATAAGAGAAATACTATATATTTACTATATTAACTAAGCCTAGGAGAGTAGTAAAAGCCTCTCCTAGGCTAATTTCTACCCTTAGTAGTAGATTTAACTAGTAGAGGCTTTACTAGCCGGGACCTAGGGGGTATATATATACTCCTTAGAACGGATAGTATAAAACCCCTATATTATATACCCCCGTAGTCGACTATCTATAAGCTCCTAGCCCTAGCTTCTATTATCCTAGGTATCTTAAGCCTTTAAGCGGTTAACTCACCGAGAGCCGTTACGATTTAAGTCTATACGCACTAAGGAAACTACG
Organism: Penicillium paradoxum; assembly: GCF_028828445.1. Taxonomy (NCBI): domain Eukaryota; kingdom Fungi; phylum Ascomycota; class Eurotiomycetes; order Eurotiales; family Aspergillaceae; genus Penicillium; species Penicillium paradoxum. The sequence goes on along the minus strand of NW_026643184.1, from coordinate 2,095,307 downwards.
ATAATCCGGCGGTTAGGAAGAGCGAGGTAGCTAGTACGGAGGCACAAGGATTAGACTATATAAGGGGAGACTATAGAGTTATTAGATAATAAGATCGCTATTAGCTAGGTAATATCTAGGAGGGGGTAATTAGATCTTAGTCTTATACGTATTATATCAAATAGTATCTTATTTCTATACCGTATAGTAAAAATGTAATATTTTTAGTATAAAACTCCGTGTTAAACTAGCGGCTAAATCGTCGATTAGCACCATTTTTAAAAATCAACACCTATTTTAGAGTTATATAACCACCCTATAAAAACTCTATATATCCCTATTTCTACCCTAAAAACTCGATCAAATCAGCCCTTTTTATACGGGATCAGTAACTAGGAATAGCCTTATTTCTGCACTGAAAACCCCTATTTCTACCCTAAAAACTCGATCAAATCAGCCCCTTTTATATGGGATCAGTAACTAGGAATAGCCTCATTTTTTATAACAGCGATATCATGATATGGTATGAAATATGATGTGGCTAGGGGGCGTCGATATCGTATATAGGGCGCAGAGAGTACTACGCGGATACAGTGTAAAATACAAAATCAGAGGGAAATCAGTTGCCAAGAGGCACCTTACCTAAAAGGGTTTAAACAGGTGTGCAAATAGTATCTCTCTAAGGTTAAGGGTACTTTCGATTACGATACTTTTATTTCCAGTCTTCAAACATCTAGGGACTAGATATATTCTTTCGTGGGGGAATATATGACGATCCACGTCATATGTCTTATTTACACCTTCCGATCTCCTAGATTGTTTGCTTGTTTCCTTTATCCAGATTGTTTGCTAGTTTTCCTTTGTTCTTCCAAATATTACTAAACCTATTTAGGATATGCAGGTTTGATTGGTTTGCATAGGAGACAGGGTATAAAGTCTTGTCACCTACCAGATCTCTCTCTTCTTTCCCCATCTTTGGTTTTCTCGTTTTTGTACTCGATTCTCTCGTAGGTCGACTGGCAGGTGACACTACTAAGGCTCTATCAACGTACGCTTAGAAAGTAGCGGGAGTATTAGCGAGTCTAAACGGTATTACTATATACTCGAAATATTTATAATAGTATCTAAATGCTGTCTTCACATATCGAAACCTGCATACTACCGATCCATGGGCTGTATACGGCGTGAAAGCTTGGATCGAAGTTCTCCATCATCATACAAAAGACCGATATCCGCACCTGGGTAGGGCGCGTCAAGTTCATCTTTCAACTTCTGTGCTGTTTCAGTGGAGAGCCACATATATCTCTCCACCATTCCCGGGTTTGCTAGCCCGCCTCCATATGTACCTCGAGTTTCTTCGTGTTCATTTCCACAGGGATATTGCCCATACCCGATCTCCATGTCATGATAGCTGACAGTGGGACCAGTGAGATCATCTCTAGGCTCCAGATCAGTCTGTAAGCCTGGTGCAGTGTGATCAAAGTCTTTGAAGTAGTGAAAGTCCGGGGGAGTTATGTCGCGCTCCTTCATGATTTCCTCAAGGTATTGTAGGTAGAATGGATTTTCACTTCGCCTGGCAGCCACATACAAGGATCTGGTGTAGGGGGGCTTCAAACTTCGGAATATCGAACCGTAATCACACATTATACAAGTGATCGCAACTTGATGTCCCATGGACGGACACTTTCGAACCAGATCAGCTAAAGTGTTCGCAGAGGGCTTCACGGGCCCCCATATGACCCACGGGAGGCAGTCCGAGTCATCGTCGATACCAGAGATATCATTGTTCATTATCATGCGGGCATTAATTGCAGTGCGAATCTCTCTACACTCCCGTTCATTGCCTTGGCTGAGCAATTTACCTGGGAGGATAGCCCGTCCAGGGTTTGTTTCCAGCTGATAGGCCCACCATCTGGCGAAGGTTGTACTGTGATAAATGCCACGAAGAACGCAATTGTATTCAAGTTTGGTTCTCAGCCTACGTGGGTGCATTAGTCGACTGTATCGATCCACATTGCCCTCCCACGCGGCCATCTGTGTCTGAAGGCGCTTCTCAAGATTTGGGAGATCAGGCGGAAGAGGCATCCACAGTTGATCGGACTGGCCTGGGCCCAGTTCAGCGTAGTCCTCCATTCCGCTGATATCCTTCAAGCTGACATCTTCAATGCCGATAAATCCATCTTCCTCGATGTCAATATCATCAGCAGTCGTCTCGGGTAAATTTTTTCCGGGGAGAACTCGCTGTCCCAAAGTCCATCGGGGCTTCATATCGCCATTCAGAAACACAGGCGTTCGTGGGGTTTCAAGATGAACGGATCGAGAGAAATCTTCCATGATAGCATATCGTTGGGGGGCGGACATGATAATCTTGTAGATTTCAGCGTCTTTGTCAACTTCGCGGGATTCTTCCGCGATAGAAACGTCAGGCAAAAGGTCCAATTCTTTGTAGAGATCTGTATAGCCTGCTGCAGCACACGCTCGGCCCACTTGATACCGCATAGGCGGATACCGACGGGCAACTTCGCGATATACTTCTTCTGATGCAAGGTCGGGATACCAGATACAGTACGGCTGAGAGGCAGGATTTTGTATATCGGGGATTATGTCACTCATTATTAGGCGAGCATTGCGGGCGCGGGAAAATTGATGGGCCTGGCCATCGTCGCCGGAGCATAGCTCAAGAATTGCCGGGCTTGTTGCAAATTGAAGTGAATCACGAATCCCACGGATAACTGCTCTCTGGTGCCAGAACGAGCTTAGATCGACGGGGAGATCCTCCCCTTTATTGCCGCAGCACATTGATCGGGGTCGCATGCAGGTATAGGTTTGCCGGAAGAGTCATACGCCTGCCTTTTCGGTAGAACGATATTGTATTGGCTCATAAGGCTGATACCGGACTTTTCGGTAGCCGCCATTAGGAAATAATACGGGCAGTGATGCCAGTGGCGGTGCTATGTGCAGTGACAAGTGGGGGAAAATGGAAGTTCGATGTTGAGAAAAAGGAAGGGGGACGTCAACTTCTCGAAGGACAGGATTGTGCTTCGACCAGAAAGTATTTATAGGCGAAGTAACCGTAATTTTTGATACAAAAATACGGACCCTCGCATAGGACGGAAAAGGCCGATCAAGAAAAGACAAGGCGGAAGTGGAGGTGTTGATTGAAATCAGGAAGCATGGCAGGGCCCAAAAACGAAGGGGGGCTCTATCAATCTGTATTCTAGTACTAAATTGACTACTCTATACATTTCCCACTTTATATTAATTAAACAGCACTGATGAATAACGGCAATGCGGTATAGATGGAATAACGGTGGGCCCTCAACTTCCTAAAATGCTCTCGTGTAGCCATATATTCTGCGGGATATCTTTCCTTTCGCTATATAATTTACCTTTGTGAACGTGTGGGTGGCTCCGGCTTTGTTTGACCATAATCGGGCCACTTAATTGAGATCCGTTGAGGCATCATTGGAGGCGTCAAAACCAAGGGGTGAGCACTAAAACGGAAAGGGAAAGATCTCGAGTGCCAGGTATTATCCGGTACATATGCGCATTTCTCACTTCAAGCTATGCCTTCACATCAATGGTTAGCAAGTAAAACTGCGGATTGAAACGTAAGTTGTATTGATATTGACGGCGATTATGCTTCGGTCCAATATTATTACCAGGAGCCATTCGACACTAGCTGCAAATAAAGAAATTATATTATGCCTCTTACTTCTACAGCAGAAGCACTACCTCGTAGAGACAGTGTCAAGAACATCAACCCGAATTCTCACCTCTCCCACCTCGCCCTGAAACAAGAACCCAATATCCCTCGTGGATTCAACTAGCTCAACCTCTCTGCGCACGAACCGGCTCGTATCAAGATCTTCGCCTGTCCGTTCAGGCCCAGGAGCAATATCAGGGCGATCCTCATCCTCACTATCCTCGTCACATTCAACAGCAGCGTCAGCGCCAGTTTCTTTTTCCACAGGATCCCACTCATCAGTTTCCCAGATCAACCGGAAGCCAAACGCTGGTAGTCCGAAGAGCCGCGATACCATGGCCTTGACCTGGTAGGTATCAAATGAACCGGGGATTTCCTTGATATGGCTTATGAATGTGTCATCCTCTTGCGGCAGACGGAACGCCATCTTGACTAACCGCGCAGCCACAGACCGCGGGTGGATCACCCTCGCCCCAGAGGAATCCGATATGATGGCTCTTGTGATTGTTGGCTCAGCATATAGCTCGCACAGCTCGCTGTACCGCGGGTGTGTAGCCAGAATAGCGGGCTCTTCTGTCTCGGTCGTGACGGAGAGTTCTTTGCCAATGAGGGAAAGGTAATACATTTCTGCATTAGAGCGATCTTGTGGTGAGATGGTGCTGTAGTTGAGGACTGTGAGGGAAGGCGGGAAGCGAGATAGAGTTAGCATGAATGCTTCGTCGATGGTCATTGGTTTGGAGGCGTCTGTGACGGATAATGGGAGGGGCGATTGGTCGAAGAGAGGATTGCCAGTGGTCCGGAGGGTGGTTAGCCCTGGGAATACGGTGGAAACTTTGTTAAGAATGCTCCAGGAGGTGATATTGTTGCGGGAAATGTCGAGAGAGCGGAGGGTCGGTGGAAATTGGAAATCTAGGGTTGTATCTGTGGTGTTTTCGTTCACGGTGCTGATACAGTTCCCACGAACAGATAGGTGCTCCAAGTTAGGAAGCGCGGCGAGATGCCGAAGAGCTGATATTGAGGCGATCTCATTGTGCTCGAGGTTTAATGTTGTGATAGTGCTGGGGAGGGGACAGGTTATCTCAGAGAGCTGGTTTGCAGATGCTGTGAGAGATGTCAAGTCGGGGAATCGAGATGCAATGGCAGCAATCTATATTCAAAGTTAGTTTAATAGAAGATCATTCACGATATTCAGGCACATACTTCGTCCCAGGTCAGCAAGGTTTCTTCTAAGTGTAGCTCGGTGATCCCATTGAACATCAAGTTATCTCCCAAAGCTTGGAATCGGTTGCCACTATGCCCTAGTCAGCCCTGCTACCGATAGATTGGTTGAAACCGAGACTCACCTCAACTTCAGCTTCTTCAGCTGCTTCAGCTGATTGCAGATATCCCAAACATCACGCCAGCGACTTAGTAGGTTTCGACTGAGATCAAGGTCCGTAATCTTGGGGCAAGTTTCTCCAATCTTGTGAACTGCTTCACTATGGGACGCTTGATCCTGGTCGTAGGATGCGATAACCCCGACAACTCGCAAGCCATCAAGCAGGACAATGCGCAATTCCTGGAGCTCAGCGAGCTGTTTCCGAATCTTGTCGAAGCCAACTTCTTCGACTACCTTGCCGCTAATTTCGATTGCCTTGCCTCGAGCTGTTCCACTCAACAAGGTATCATGAGAAAAGTCTTGTTCAGATTCAGAGGCATATTTCTCCCGTAGGGCTTCTAGAAAGCCCCGAGGCTGGTCTGAAGGCCTGGAGGGGCGAACAAAAGACCCCGCCGTGAGACGATTACTTTTGCCTGAGGAAGAATTAGCAACTATTTCAGACCCATAGATCATACCAAACGTACATGAGAAGTATCTGACGCCTTTATGCTCGCCCGAGTGCTTGCCTCGAGTTGCATCGTCCCATTCAACACCCAACCAGTCACCGGTGGTCCCTTGAACGGTGCCCACATACCGAATGGTACCCAAATGTCCGTCAAACGACTGACGTTGACCTACAGCTGGCACACTCATAGCTCCAGTTAGAATTAAAAGGTCATTGGTTTTCAAGTGTTTTGGAGCTGTTACTTTGTATTGTGATCGATGCATGTATGGATTCACCAAAAGACCCGCTTACATAACAATTGAAGCTTAGGTAGCCTGGATTTTGGACAGGCTGGGATATGTATTACTAGACACGATTTAGTAGATAGAATGTCCAATCTTGCTAGAACTCCAAGCAATCACTAAATTTATCCCTTTCTTGAAATAACAAGATGGCTAGAAGGGATGTGTTAGCATGTCAAGTAAAGCTTTTTACCAATTAGGAAGGCGGTATATGCGGGAACAAAAGGGCGATAAAGGCGGTCGACAATCTACCGCCTCCGTAGAACTCCTACGAGGTGAACTTGCAACTTTATTTGAGCTGCAGCATCAACAAGATGGATTACCAGGTACGTACATCCTGGCATAGCGCATTTTGCCATGACTTCTATCTAGAAACAAGAAATGCTAAAACGTCCACCAGAACCGTGCAGGCTCCAAATTCGGCGGCGGCGGCGTTGCCTCCAGATCCGCCACAAACGCCGACCGACGTGAGCGACTGCGCCAGCTCGCCCTAGAGACAATCGACATCGAAAAAGATCCCTATATCTTCAAGAACCATCTCGGCAGCTTCGAGTGTCGACTCTGCCTGACAGTCCACCAGAACGATGGCTCCTACCTCGCCCACACGCAGGGCCGCAAGCACCAGACAAACCTCGCCCGCCGCGCCGCGCGCGATGCGCGCGAAGGCAAGAACCAAGATCCGTCGTCCATGCAGGGCTTCGCTGGCGTGCAGGTCAAGAAACAGCTGATCAAGATCGGCCGGCCGGGATACAAGATTACCAAGATCCAGGACCCTCTGACGCGCCAGCAGGGACTGCTGTTCCAGCTGCAGTTCCAGGAGATCACGCCTGGGGTTGTGCCGCGCGTGCGCTTCATGTCGGCCTTTGAGCAGAAGATTGAGAATCCGGATAATAAGTACCAGTATTTGGTCGTTGCGGCGGAGCCATACCAGACTTGTGGATTTAAGCTACAGGCTAAGGAGATTGATCGTCGGGACGAGCGCTACTGGACTTGGTTCGATGAGGATAGTAAGGAGTTTTGGATCCAGATTCTGTTCAAAACTGAGCGCGAAGAGAGGTTCAGTGGCGTTCCCGGGTTGGCGCCTATGCAGTCGTGATCTGTTTTTCAGCGACCTTTCTACCCGGTTCTTGGGCTTGCTCTGCATTGCTTTCGGTACGCACAACAAGACGATGGTCTCTACGGCGGGAATCAGGATAGGCGTTTCGGGGTTATTCTTTGTGCATATCTTTCTTATCTCGAGCGATCAGCTTTTACGACAATTCCTATGCAATTGTGATGGTGACTATACCGTCAACAATATCTCAAGATTCCGGGGTTTTTTTTGGCTTGATAGATTTTACGTAGCTGGCAAATATACCTAGTCCATAACACAGCCAGCATAGCCCTATAAATGGCTATGGTATTGCTTCTGGCCGAGTACTCGTAGTTCATTTTGATTGCTACTTTACATTGGACTGCGACTCCACTGAAGTGTAAGTACATAGTCAGAAATAAGTCCATTTAATTCTTTAGGATGATCCCGACCATCCCAGGATGTGTCTAACTAGATCAAAGTTAAGATTGCAAGATGGCACTACCCTTCTCCGCTAGATCTCTCCGAATATGTGAAAGGTATGTGTGTATCGTCTTGAGAAGGATGCAAAGCGTTAGATACATATGGACTATGTATCAACAAGTGAAACCGAAGATGGGTCATGATTCGGGAAAACAACATCGCGCTGATATGCTCAATGATAATATGTAACGAGATGAAAGCAAATCCGAGCTTTTTTTTCTTCTGACCGACGATAGAGTACATGGAAGAACAAATGATGCAAGCCCTGCTTGCTTCCATTGTTCCCAAGAGTCGGTCAGTCTCGGAACACAACGAACAAACCTAATTGGTTTGGAAGGCATTGAAGGCCTTGTAGGTATAACCGATGAATGGCAAACTCATCTCGGCTTCCTGTGAGTCTGGCATGGCACGGGCCTGAGCACGGTGAATTGCGCTGGTATCTTCCTGAGGAATTTCATCAATGGGGAAGTACGACACATCGATGTTTGAGCTGAGACGCGGCTCGAAGGGAGCACGGATGCCACGCAGTTGATCCCAAACAACACCCCTGAAGAAGGGGTGGTTTTTGATCTGTGTGGCGCCTCCGTGCTGACCACCTTCGCTGCCAATACGGTGATCCGGGTCACATAAGAAGCTAGACGATCCAGTTAGTTTGATTTTTCTTCTTGGTTCTGCGGAGTAAGAAAAGCGCTTACTTTCGGATCAGTCCCTCGGAGTCACGCGAGAGAACCAGTTCATCAGGGAAGTACAAGCACTCTCTCCAGTTGACAATCTTCCGGTAGGTGTCATTGGTGTCTTCAGCACAGAACGGAGGCCAGCCCACGAGACATTCGAACATGATAGCACCAACAGACCACCAATCGCAGAGATAAGTATAACCCTGACCGTTAAAGATTTCAGGAGCAATATAATCCGGAGTTCCGACTGTGGAATAGGCCATGGCACGACGAGACTTCCTCCAGGTGTTGATCTGGCCACGGTTGGATACTGTCAAGTTAATGGCATCATTGAAGTAGCCAGAGTTGCGGTTCCGATCCTTAGAAGTAGAGTTCTTGAGGAGATTCTGATAATAAGCGTTGTCGTGAGTCTTCTTGCCTCCAGTTGATAGACCGAAATCAGTCAGTTTGACGTGGCCACCCCGGTCAAGCAAGATGTTGTCAGGTTTGATATCACTGCCAACGAAAACTTATCAGTATGAGATGATTTTACGTGTTGGCATGACGCCCAATGCCAAGGTCCCAACTGGTACCAAGAACCAAAAATCACTTACCGATGGAGGAAACCAAGCTTGTGTACGGCTTCAATTGCCATCACGACCTCGGCCATGTAGAATCTGGTGATATCCTCAGAGAAGATTTCATACTTGATCAACATGGTCATCAAATCACCACCAGGCAAAAACTCCATAAGCAGGTAAAGGTACGCAGAATCCTGGAATGATGCGTGTAGCTTGACAAGCCAAGGGTTGTCCTTTGAATCCGCCAGAATATCACGCTCGGCACGGACGTGGGCCAGCTGATCCTTCTTGAACATTTCCGTCTTGATCAATGACTTGAGGGCATAAATCTTGCCATCGGTCTTGCGCTGCACGAGCTTGACCTCACCGAAAGCACCCTTTCCGATAATCTTGATGGTCTGGAAGTTCGCCGGCGTCTCCTTTGTGCGCAGGAATCGAAGGAAGTCGGATTCTCTCTTGGAAATCACATCGGCATCTTGGCGCTTCTTCTCCATGGAGACGTTAGGTTCACGGATCGTTTTGTCGAGTTCCGCAGAGCTGCGAGGACGAACAACCTAGTGTTAGCCAGAAACCCGGGACATCGTTTCAATAAGTCCACCGAGGGCATGAAAACTTACCGCATGTTACGGTCACGGGCCCGCTCGATATTCTCGTGGAAGAACACCGTCACCAACTCTTTTGCCGCTTTTCCTCGCTTATGCACATTTTCCGAGTACCGGTCGGGGAAGCGCTGCAATTCTTCATTCTCGGAGGGCGGGCGAGGACTGCGGGGCACCGGGGGGATCAGGTGTGATGCTTGACCTTGTGCTTGAGCGGGAGAGCCGCCGGCGGTGCGAGGCCGCTGCGCTGGGGAGGCAGCCCGGTTGTTGTAAAATCCTGCACGGTTTGCGTTGAGGTCCTGGTTGGAGAACTGCTGGATCAGACCGTTGGTACCGTCGGGGTAACCCGGGCGTGTTTGGTAGGCGGGCTGGGGAGATTGCAGCGCTTGCTGTTGCGCGTACTGCTGTTGCTGGGCATATTGAGCCTGTACCTGTTGGGGTGGGTAATGGTTGGGCATGAAGTAGCCTGGGGCATAAGCTGGGTTGGAGGGGTCGACATATTCCTGAGCCCCCTGAGTCTGATAGATGGGCTGAGGGAACGCGGAGGGGGTGGTGGGATAGGCGCGGTTGTTGGCATTGTAGTTACGGTCGTAGCCGTAATTCATATTATTCCGGTTATTGTTGTTGGGATCCATCTTGACTTGAGTTCCCACAGGGACTTTTCAAGTAAAGTGAGGGAGAAGAAGGATGGATTGGGGGAATTTAAGACGAGGGCGGGGAGTTTAAAGAAGCGGTGGCTCAGGAGGCAATCTAGCCCCAGTGTGACTGGTTGACTCTTGTTTACACCACTCAATTGACTTGAAACAACAGGATGGGTTCCTAATGTCAGTGATGGCTTTTCTTTCGTCCAATTATTTGTTCGAATCCACAGGCGGCTACCGAGTACTGGATGATTGATGTCGCTCTGGGTGTGTTCAGATCTTTCTACTCCGTACTACCAGCTGAACCTATTTACGCAGTTGGCTTAGAGCATCCAGTAGATCACTGACAGCTCTCTGACGGCCTCTTTAGAACATGAAACTGGAATCCAGGGGGGGGGCATTGTGCACAGAATATGTACCTAACGGAGTACCTACATGTAGGTACTCCGTTAGGTATTTCGGAGGTCCTTACGGAGTAGACATGTCATGACAAGAATTCCAGTGTGGACTGTCAGTACATGAGAGGAATTCTCATGACACGTCGGGTACCTTTTTTGGCCTTTCTCGTCCTTCTATCTCCATTGTGAAACAGGAGTAATTTCCCGCGGGCAATAGGTAACAAAGCCCTATAATGGACCCGGAGAAGGCTGTATGTAGTGCGGATAGAAGAGTTTCATGACTCGACTACAGACCCAACACGGCCATCAGAAGATATAAAAACCAAAGTAATAATTTGCACAGAAATCGAACAATCAATGCAATGATACCCACCTCTCATATCTCGAAGTCAGTACTACTTCGACTGCCCGACTCGGACGTTTATACCAAATCACGTGTAGTCGGACTATTGTAATCCCGAGTCAACAATTTTCCCCGAACGAGCATGCCCCGGGTGTACGTTGTTGATCCGTACAGATCATTTCACTCAGTACACAGCCCAATGGCAGACTCCTCGAGCTCTGCTGCGCCTGCAGGCGCTACAAAGCCCCAGGCGGCCCCGAAGCCGCCTAATCCTGCGTTCAAAATGATGGGTACGATCATGTTCCCCGGATCTCAACAGCCGAAGATGCTAATACGCCATGATCAATAGGTCTGCCGAATATGCGCTTCAAATTGCCCTCTCGCAACTGGATGATCTTCTTGACCATCACTGGATCATTCACTGGTGCTCTTATCTATGACCGTCGGGAGAAACGTCGCATCCAACAGAAGTGGTCGGAGCTTGTGGCTCACATTTCAAAAGAGACTCTGCCCGTTGACCAAATGCGCCGGAAAATGACAGTCTATCTTTCTGCACCCCCAGGAGATGGCCTGCGCGTTGCTCGGGATCATTTCAAAGAATATGTCAAGCCGATCCTGGTCGCCGCGGCATTGGACTACACCGTTGTTGAAGGCCGACGTGAAGGCGACGTAAGAGCCGGCATGGCGGAAAACATTCGCAAGCTGCGCCGAAAGGCCGGCGAGCCCAGCTCAACCGTCGAAGAAGTCGGTGTGGAGGCGGTCGTTGCCGCCACCCGGGCAAACATGGGAATCAGTGATGAGCCTGGCCCCAAGGGCGATTTGGTTATCGGCCGTCACACCTGGAAGGAATATATTCGTGGCTTGCATGAAGGATGGCTTGGCCCCTTGGATGCGCCACCTCCACCCCCGGAGGAAATGATAGTTGATGCTATCGAGGACACCAGTGCAGAGAAACCCGTTGGTCTCGTGAACCCCGAGATTGCTAGCATCGATTCCCCCGAGTTCTCCGAAGATCACAAAGAGCCGATCCCCGAGCCCAAGGCCGAGGAGCCAGAGAAGGAAGAAGAAAAGCCGGAGAAGGAAGAAGAGAAGCCTTCCAAGCCCACCGGTCCTACTCCCGCATACATCTACCCATCCGAATACTCGTCCGCCTCCCTTCCCTCCACTCTCCCCCAGTCATTCGACAGCTCCACCCCAGTCGAATTCCCTCACCTCCTCGGCTTCCTGAATACCCCTATCCGTATCTACCGCTTCCTCACACAACGCTACCTTGCCGAGGATGTCGGCCGCGATGTCGCCGCGCTTGTTCTCGCCAATAGCGCCCGTCCTTACCGTGACGACAGCTTCAGCGCAGACTCCGAGCCCACCGGCGCCAGCGTTGACCCCACTCCCTCCCCCGACAGCTCGTTCGCAGACCTCCCCCCTCGCCAATACGAGCAGCAAACCGTGATGGAGGCTGCCGAGAAGGAGTGGCACAAGTCTGTGCACAAGCGCGAGGAAGACGAGAAGGAGCGCGAGTGGCTTGATGACGTCGTGCTTGACCAGCGTATTGCCTCACGCATGCAACGCGCCATTCTCTCTCCCGAAGACGAAGCCCGCTCTCAGCGCATCGCCGAGCTCCAGGAATACATTCTGGGCGAGGAGCGACCAGCCCACATTCCTTTCTGGCAGCGCATGTGGATCGACTACGGCTACGGCGAGAGCGAAGAGGCTCTGAGACGTAAGCCCATTATTGGTAACCTTGACGAAGAAGATGGACAGTAAAGAGATATCTCCCATTGTTTGAAGTTTGTTCGTTTACTAGAACGGTTACGGGATAGGTTCTTTCCCTGGCATTGTTGAGCACGGCATGTGTTGGTCTGTTTGTTTAGCATATTGTGACTCCCTCCTCGGCTTGTATATTAAAGGCGCTCTTTTTTTTTCTGTTCGTTTAATGTCCCACTCTAGAAATGTACATTGATCCTCTTATGGAAACGGCGCTTCAAGTTTGGAGTAGATTTGTTCTACATTTAGCCCTCACTTTCTTGGCAATAGATACCAGTACATTGTGTTTTTCCAGCATCTTTATACTCCACATGGCACTGGCCAGGATCAGAGTATATTTCTTCCCCCCTCCCCTTTCCTTCCTATGTCTTTCTCTATGTTCTCAATCCTTTTACCCCCTGTCCCAACTGCTGTCATTGCTCTATATCGCTAAATCGCCAGGCAATTCATGATCGAAGCGGGTGTGGAGTTGAGACCAAACGGTTCTCCATCTCAAATCAGTTAAGTACAAAGACAGAAGATTCGGGCCACTTCTTGCTCGCCTTCTCGGCGTAGGCAGTCTTGTCACTGCCCCACTTGTTCAGAAGGTCCAAGGCGGCGATAGCCTCGTCGATGGTGATATCGGAGGAGTCGAGGGTAGCAAGCAGGTCTTGCTCAGACTGGGACTTAGCTTCCGGCTTGAGGAGCTGACGCCCAGAAAGGGCGGCTTGCACGTGGGCGGCGCTGCCCTTGTTAGCTGAGAGGAAAGACTCGTTCCACTCCTCAAGGTCCTGAGACTTAGGGAGCAGCTTGTCAAACTCGGCATTGACAGCCTCGGCAACCTGCTCGGGAAGAGGCTCGGAAAGGCTGTTGAGAGACTGGCGGAAGCGAAGCAATTGGAGGTGAAGAGTGGCGTTGGAGGGGTCGATGGAATGAGCGGCCGCAAGGCACTTAACGGCAAGGAGGTGCTTGTCTATGATAGTGTTAGCGGGATGATTTCGTCTCAAGTTTCACTGAATTCACTTACTCCTTCGGGAGTGAACCTCGAATCCGAGACACTGAGCTTCGATATTCTGGGGGCTGGACTCAAGCAGCGGCGTCAAGAACTTCATGGCATCCTTGAGGGGATCCTGAGTCTGGACCAGGGTGTTACCCAGAGGATCGGCATCCTCCTTCTTGGTCTCACCATCCGTACTCTTGGCGTTGGCAGCAGCAGCTTTTCTTGCGGCACGCTTGTCAGCCTCGATCTTCTCCAATTTCTGCTGCTCCTTCTTGGCCTTCTTGAGAGCCTTCTTCCTTTGGTTCTCATCAGTGGCATCGATTCCGTTAATTCCGCTGGGCATCGGTCCGTGTACGAGATCCGGCTCGTCGTGAAGAAGCAGGTGGGCCTTGACAGCTCCAATAGCCATTCTTGTGTAGAAGGGATGCTCGCGCAGGCGGTCCTCCCAGCGCACCATGTCGACATAGGCTCTGATCATGCCCTTGCGAAGAGAGAAGGCGTGGAAGTCAAACTGATCTTCTTGCCATGTATCAAAGATGTTGTGAACAGAGTGGAAGCGCTTCAGGGCAAGGCCAAGTTTCTTTTGTCGGAGGAAAGCCTCGGCATCCTCAGTCAAGAACCAAGTGCACTGCATATCGTGAAGATCACCCAATGTGCCACCGACGGCCTCATTGCGAGTGAACTTGCCCATGAGTTCTAAGGCCTTCTCGTTATCGTTGTTTCGGAGCACGTATTTGGCCGCCTTGGTGTTGATGTGGCGATCCTTCTCATCCAACAATCGAGCCTTCTCCATCTCCTCTGCTGCCTTCTCTGGGTTTCCGTAGTGCTTCCAGATACGAGCCTTGGTCATTTGATATTCAACGGCCTTTGGTGAAAGTTCAATGGCCTTCTCAACATTCTCCATGGCCTTGGTGAGGTTGCGGCTGAGGTGATAGTTGTAGTGTTGAGCGAGGAAGTAGTATGTGCATGAGAGGAACTCGTTGTTGTCTCCGTTGGGCTCCTCGGAGCTGTTTGTGGCCTTTTCAGAGAGATATCCCTCCACCAACTCTTGTACGACGTCACGCTTGGCCGGGTTGACGTAAAGTTGCTTGATGTTCACAAATAATGAGGGAACACCCTTCTTCAGCATGCGCTGCAGATAAGCGTCGGTGGCCTGCTTGAATTCATCGCCCTCAAGGAAATCAAGGGGGATGCGACGAGCAGCATCAGAGCGGGGGTATGTCTCAACCCACTCATCGTAGAGAGCCTTCAACGCCTTATGGTCGTTTTCAGGGATGGACTTAGCCTGGATCAGGCCATTGTAGTAAACCGAGTTGTCCGGGTTGCGCTCCAGAAGAGCAGTGTATGCAGCCTCCGCGTCGGCCTTGCGGTCCAATCGCAAAAGGTAGTCTGCCTTCATCTCCATAACTGCGAGCACATCGGTGCATCGGTATCCAACAGCCTCAAGGTTTTCCAAAGCTCTCTCAATATTTCCTGTCTCCGCAATGATCGTGTTCTTGTACAAAGTGGCCTCCGAGTTTTCCATATCGGCGACAGGCGGAACGGCCCCCTTCAGTGTATCCTCGTAGGTAGTCAAAACCTTCTCGGCCTCTGCCAAATCGCCGGCCAGGTGATGGGCAATCGCAAGAGCTGTCCAGTTCTGGCGCATTGCCGGTCGAGTTTGCAGCATCGCATTGCGGCTCTTGATGTATCCCTGGTAATCCCGCATCTGCATCTGGAGCAGGGCCAAGTCACGCTGAATAGGCTGCGATTCGGGCTCGAGGCGGAGGGCAAATCGGTATGCCTTGATGGCCTCCTCGTAGTTCTTCTCCTGGCGTAGTAGCAATCCATACACGTGCCAGGTGATATGCGACTTCATATCGTTCTGGAGAGCCTTCTTGGCGAGCGCAAAGGCATCCTCCAATTGGCCAATCTGGCTCATGTTGAGAGCCTTCATGGCCTGTGTGTCGCCATGCTTGGGGTTTTTGCGAAGAACCTGGTCTGCCGTCTTGATCCCTGCAGTGTAAAACGTGGTTAGACGGGTCTAGGGCCTAGGACACTGCAGAAGCCAACCTTTCTTGTACTGCTTCATCTCAAAGTGGTGAACCACTTGACGAAACAAGGACTGGTCCTTGGAGCTCAATGTTTCCGGCATTGTGGGCGATGCTGTGGAAGACTTGTGCGAGTGAGGAATCGATGTGTGCGGGGGACGACTTCTCCGAGTCCGATCTTGGCAGAGCTAACGGGCCGATAAGATAACGGCTTCTTCAGCAGGCTTGTTTTGTTGGGATTTATGTATAGGATGTCGGAGATCGAGATATATGGATTGGGTAAGTCTCAGGTACAGGATGACCAAATGCCTGGGATGACGTGGTTGTGTGTGTAGACTGGGGATGATTTGCCCCGGCTAATTTGCGCACTACGCCGTCGTCTACTTCCCTTCAATGCTGCCAACATAAAAGACCCCTCCTATTCTTTAATGCTTTTATATTTCACACTCATCACTGTCCCCTTTTCTTCTGCTGCCATCCCCCCATCCCCCTATTCCCCTCTGCCTCCGGCTAGCGCTGCGCACTGGCCGTTGTTCCGCTGCATTGTCCCTCGCATTCAAAGGAGATGCTGCTCGAACCGACGTTAGCTCCGCTTTGGCCAGCATAGCATCTAGTCGCCTAGAAATTGGGTTACTAGGTGGATGCAGTCCTCATTTGCTCTCCCTAAAGGGATAGCCCCCAAGTGCCTACAAATAACTCTGCAACCATTTAGCGAGTGTGAAGATCAACATTGGTTTCATGCATCAAACTACTGGGAGGTATGAATGCCATTATCATCGTTAACGATAAAGCAGATCTCAGGGCCTATTTAAGGTGATTCCCAATGAAAGATCTTAGCCTGTCGATAGAGATGTCCTGGTACCCGTGACCAAATGGCTTGACAGAGAAAAGAACCTAGTATAGCAAGCATCAAGGATAACCGTCGTTGATACTTTGGCCTAAGATTGAAACCAGTGCGCGCGCATACCCAGATATAGTTTGTTAAAATACTAATAAGATCGAATTCTTGATGTGTTCTAAAGCAATATAGCCTGTCAGACCGATTGTGCTATGGAATGCATAGTTTCGATCCCATTCACACCCACCAATCCGCGTAAGTTACTATTGTAGGTTAGATCCTTCCCACCACAATTGATGCTCTAACATGGGCAAAAACATGTTGAACTGTGTATCGGATGGCATTTTATCGTCCCTTTGCCCACCGCAGGTCCTCTCTTCTGTAGTGGAGCCCAAGCATGAAAAGCTGAATTGTTCTTGGGTAAATTTCACCAGAAACAACACCGTATGTTACTATCTCCTTCGTATGGCTACTCTACAATATGGAATCTGTAATAGCATGTAAAAAATTTCAATCTGCTTGTCATTGCTTGTCATCAAAGAAAGTGGTTTGATATATACAGTAATCAGCTCTGCCCCGAGCCATGGTTTATATGCATTCAAGGAAGAGTAACAGGGGCGTAGCTCTGATCAGGCTGGACGACCTTGCCCTCCGCAACCTGATTATCGGTATAAGCAGGCCAGATGATCTGGCGGACGTCGTTCTTGACAACGGAGAGGGTGGTGAAGCCATTGCCCTCGCCGAACTGGCCGCTCCAGCCGGAAGTGACGGTGAATTCGCCGCAGTTGACGGGACCACCGTCGGATTGGGAGGCAGGGCTGCCCTTCACAACATATTTGCAGGCAGTGGCATCACCGGCGCCGGGGTAGATGCCGAAAGTCCAGGTGCAGGAGGTGTCCTCGGTGTTGCAGACACGCTTGGTGTTCTGGATGGTCCACTGGGGACTGGCGGCCATCATAGACTTGCTAGAGGCGGTGGGGGCAGCGAAGGCCGAGGAGGCAAAGAGGCCAGTTGCGAGGAGGAGCTGAGTGAGCTGCATGGTGATTGAGAGAATTGAATTGGAAGTTGGTTGGATTGTTTGGTGTTGAAGGATGTAGATGAGAATGAAGAGGAAAGCATGGGGGGAATGAAGCTATTTAAGTCTTTTCCTTCAGTATATCATACCGAGCCCTTGCCTGGATATTGAGATTGAGTTTCTTCGTCAGGCTGAAAATAGAACTACCTGCCTAGGTGGGTAAGTATAAGGATGTAACGTCAAGTCAGGTCACCACGGGGAACAGGTATCGGCTACTCCACAACGATGTCTTAAACTTCCGCGAGGACTTATGCAGGAGTGAGACAGTCCCAACGACTATGATTTGTGCCGCTTTCCCCATCACTTCTTCGTTCTTTCTTCACATGGCGTCCAAGATAAATTGGCTGAATGGATTTAAGACATCTTCAAAACCCAACCAATTGGAGGGTCGTACAGCTGCAGGTTCACCCCGCAAAGATAGTCAGACCGACTGTCGATCGCCGATTGCCATCTTTTCTTATACGAAGTGTCATCCATGGATGAGGATGGAATATCGGGAGATTGTGTGGGCTGACTTGGAGGTTTCCCCGGGAGAACCATTGCGGAGCAACCAGGTGACCCCGACGGAAATCCACGCCACTTTGACGAACCCTGGAACGGTGAGACCTATGCTTAGATTACCCAAGATCCATAGCCATTCAAGATCTCCACAACACTCGGTCGTGCTTCTAATTCTGTTGACTTCCCTAGTAACGACATGCTTATTAATACCAGCCTTCCGGGCGCCACGGCCCACTTAACCGAAGCCATAACCAAACAAAAAAGAAGCTAAAGGTGCCATTAAACGAATGAGTGGAAGGCACCGGGATATCGGTGGATGCCGGGAGCCCCGAAATGCGGTCATTCTCAAGACCCACGGAGCAAATAGTCAAAGACTCATCGCCATTAGAAAAACCCTGTATGTGGCGAGAGGGGAAACAGTGAAAACTGGTCATTATCCACCCAATTTGACCATGGTGTTTCTTGGCAGATTGGTTGGGAAATTGGTGGGAGTCTTCCAAGTCTCATGTACATGTAGCTAATCGTGCATATTTTGAGCCCTAAAAGCAGAGTACAAGTAGGTAGAATAGAATTACGGGGGAAAAAGAAAAAGGTTGCTAATACTTGACAAACATGCTACTTAGTTACTATCAGGTACATGTAGGTACCTTATGTAGGTACCGAATTAAGGCACCGGTCAATAAAAGCTGGACATTGAACGCGAAATATGCAAGGAGATATCAATCCATGAATCATCGAGAATTGTGGCTTAAGGCATTCATCTTCTTTACTCCGTTCTTCTATAATGTGAGGTAACGGAGCTCAGTAATCCGTACTCCGTAGTGTCTATGATCAGGCACTCCCCACTTTTCGACGGTCTTTCCGGATTTTCATACGGAGTACTCCGTACTGAAGGGGAAGTTTGAAGGGCAGCTGTCGTCGATGGTTTGACCAGCACGTTCAGATAGTCCAAACAAATATCCTTTTCATAGCACCATGTTCATTTTATTCCTAGATGGATGCACATCTACATATGACTGTGTATCCATTCGTCCTCCGCTAGCTCCTTCGCAGAGCTACGCTTGCCGGGCTCCCACTGCAGCATTTTGCGCATGAAACGTATAAATGCCTCTCTCTCCATCTGCCCCTCAAGAGTAGTCTCCCTATCCTCAAGCGAAACCTGATCTGTCAACAAACCTGGAGTGAGGAACTCACCTAGAGGCATAAGGTTAGATGCCGAGTTTCACCCGATAATGTCATAAGGGTTTCCTTGCCTTCGCTTGAAAAGAATTTGGCTCTCAGCTCCCCCTGCATAAGAAGGCTTAGAGGCGGGGGACCAAGAAGATTGATCATCTCTGCTAGATGTGCCCGACTTCGATACCTCCCAAATTCGGGGTCTTGGCCCGTAAACAGGGAACCGCCTTCGTACACATCCCAAATCTACAACTATTAGTTCTTGCCGCACGAGGATCGGACTGGTTGTCATACCATGCATCCCACATTCCAAATATCGGCACTGTATGTCCATGGAACTCCCAGAATCACTTCCGGTGCTCGGTAGATCATAGGTTGAACAAATACTGAGTGATATTGACCGAGCATAGCCGAACCAAAATCGCAGAGAACCGGGGCACCCACTTGTTTAGGTACTTTCAGCTCTTGAGACATATAGATCATCCTTCCGTCTGTATCCATGTCCTTCCTTGGAACGGGTCGTTGAAGTTCGCCTTCCTCAAAATCAGTAAACACTGAATCATCCTTGAAACCGAACATTATATTGTCGGCTTTGAGATCTGGGGAAAGAGTAAGACGATTGTAGGAGTAGGGGAGAAATAAAAGATTACAAACCAGTGTGGGTGATCTGGCACTCTGTATGAAGATAGTCTAATGCTAGAAATAGGCGATGAAGGATGACCGCGAGGACTGCTGATGGTAGTCTCTCTACTGGGTTGCGACGTAAGAAAGCTAGAACACTCTCCCATAATGGGGGATGCACAAGACACCGATGCTTGTCTTGAGGCCCGTCGATGTCAAATGTGTCAAGCAACGTTCTGATCACGTCACGACCAGGATGGGTGGTTGGGGATTGCTCCATATGTCTATACATATTAAGCTCGTTATCCACTTGCTGGCCCATAGATGAAGCTTGAACAAAGATTTTGAGCATAACATAACGACGTTTGCTAAAGTGATAGGATATAAGTATCTCCGATAGGCTATTGAAAAAAAAGAATCCTCGGGGATCTCACTCCATGTCCCGTGCAAGCCAAGCAGTTGAGGTAGATCCAAACCCCAATTTGCCGATAACCTGATATCGCTCCTTAATGACTTCTCCTATTCGGGTTGGATAATACTGCGAGGCGATATAGTTCGGGAGAGTTTCTTCTTCAATTTTGTGCCATTCAGGTATCCGAACGAAGCTTGGGTTAGTGAGATCAATGGGTTTCCACCTCCGCCCGAGCTGGGGCAAAGATCGCAGAAGCGACGAAAACATGGTTCGAAGAAGAAGGGCAGCTTTATTAGGTGATAATTTGTAGCACAAGAAGATTGGAAATGATTACGAGCGATTGAAAGTTGTTTTGGTTGCCAAAAGATGCCAGGGGTGAGGATCGGAGATCGTCTAGTCAGCCGAAAAGGTCCACTATGTACTCTGTACAAAGCACGTACTCCGTACACACCGTGCATACAGAGTTCTTGGCCCTAAATAGCCCGCCTAGCAAAGAAAAATGAAAGTAGATAGAGCCAGGTTTGAAAGTTGGTCAAAGAGAGAAGCTTCGGTATCTGATACCGAGTATGATTAAGGTAAACCCGTTAGTCTAATTAAGCCCCGGAAGCTATCGATTTTCGTCAGATTCCACAGGTACCCGGATTCTAGGTGTCAAGTTAAAGCCATCAAGTTCGTTTTACAGCGAAGTTTGCCTTTTAGGACCTTTGATTTGACAAAGAGACCCGATTTCGTCTGGTGCCGAACCATCATCGCCACGTAGATAGCGAAGAAGTAAAACATTCCCGAAGCTCAAGAGTGGATTTATACAAAAGTCAAAACGTATATATACATCGGCATCTCCATGCCAGAGAACCTATTTTTGATGAGAATGGCGCCAGCTATTGAGAGCTTCTTCCCAAGTAGAAGAATCATTGCATTTGTCTGAGACCAAGCCCCAGGTTCGGGCCCGGATAATTTCTTCAATGGTACGCTCGTTGCGAATCAAGTTGGCCAATGATTCTGTCCGTGCTTCGCGTGGGAAGAAACGAGCAGAATATGGGTCCAAACGCTCATTGACTTCTCGTTCTCGGTCTCGTGCGGACTCTGTCTGCCGAAGGATCAAATCGGGATCATTGGGGTCCGGGCTCGTGGCCACCCCAGCGCAGTATGTGAGGACATCTGATCTTGTCTGCCATGACGGGAAAAGCACTTTGTCCTTGAAGCCCTGACAGGCTGGGGAGTTGATTGTTCTCCGAGATCTAGACTCGAATTGTCGCACCGCTGTTGATGAGGGGTCAAACCCTTCCTGGGCTGGTGTAAGCAAGGCGTTCAAGTGTTGCGTGATGGAATCATCAATGGTAGATCTTGAAAGTCGGAGAAAGTCTAAAGAATAGACAGAAGAGTTAATATGATCCGGTTGTACGACGCCACCTGTAAACCGTACCTCGAAGTAGTCTCTCGTCAAAACAGAACCGAGGAGTCAGCACCGGTGCCGCTGTTGATGAGGCCTGTGACATTCTCCCACGTTTTCCCTCCCCAAATTCTCGATTCGACTTGATCCAAAACCACTCCAGCTTGGATTGAAAATGTGAGTGGCGTTGTTGATAAAGTTATGGTCGTGGCGCGGCCTTGTATAACGTTGATAAATGGGATATCGATTTATCTTTCGCAGATGGCTAAAAAAAATCCGTTATAGACACAAGAAACTGAGGCTGATGGTTGGTAGCTGTCTGACGCAGAGCATCCGTGGACAGCCCGAGAAGCTCCCGGATCTCCACCAGTCGTCGTGCCGCAATCAGCCTCAATCCCATTTGGGACTAGCTTACTCAATTATCTCCACGTGACCGCGCGCGCGTGTTCAGATGGCTCGCGTCGCTACAACATACAGCCAAGTATTCGATCTGAGAAAAGCACTTGTATATGCCCATAATCTATTTATTGCATCTTTTTACTGTTGACTTTTGAAACCACATACCAAAATGCCCGAGCTAGCAGAGATCCACCGCATTGTTTATTTCATTCGTGAGCACCTGGTGGGGAAGACGCTCTCCAAAGTACAGGCACAGCATGACGACATTGTATTTGGCAAAGTTGGCACTAGTGCCGCGGAGTTCGAAAAAGCAATGCAAGGAAAGAAGATCGTGGGAGCGGGCCAACAAGGGAAATACTTCTGGATCACAATGTCCTCACCACCACACGCCGTGATGCACTTTGGAATGGCTGGCTGGTTGAAGATCAAGGATGCCGACACATATTACTATCGAACCGACAAACCTGCTGATCAGGAATGGCCTCCTAAATATTGGAAGTTCCTGCTAGAGACAAGTGATGAACCGAAAACAGAGGCGGCATTTGTGGATGCCCGCAGACTTGGTCGCATTAGACTCGTGGATTGCCCAGCTGATGAAATACGAAATCACACCCCGCTCAAGGAGAATGGACCCGATCCTATCGCCGATAAAGACACTGTGAATGAAGCATGGTTGACAGAGAAGCTGAGAAAGAAGAAAGTGCCGATCAAGGCCCTTCTACTTGATCAAGCGAATATTAGTGGAATCGGAAATTGGATGGGGTAGGTCTTCAAGCCAATCGTGATCAATCCATATAAGCTAATTTGTTTTAGTGATGAGATTCTTTATCATGCAAAGATACACCCAGAGCAATACAGCAATACCTTGAACGACGAACAGATCAAGGCCCTACATTCCGCCATTCATTATGTCTGCTCAACATCTGTTGGTGTACTGGCCGACTCAGAGAAGTTTCCCGAGCACTGGCTGTTTAAACACCGCTGGGGCAAGGGCAAAAAGAACCAACCGGCTGCTCTTCCCAACGGCGATAAAATCACTTTCCTTACCGTTGGAGGTCGAACGAGCGCTGTTGTCCCAGCTGTCCAAAAGAAGACTGGTGCTGTTGCCAAAGATATTGAAGAGGAACCCACGAAAATGACGCAAACCACTCCAGCGAATTCGAAACGGAAGCGTGCTCCCCTACCAAAGAAAGAAAGCGACTCAGACGCGGAAGAAGCAACGCAGACAAAGAAACGAGGAACCCCAAAGCAAAAGAAACCGAATGTAAAGAGGGAGGATTCTGACGAGGAGAAGCCAAAGCCCGCCGCCGTTGGCAGAAGACGATCTACCCGCATGTCTAAATGAGGTGTATATGAGACTCATGATGGTACTAGCGTCCGCATCTATCTGTAAAGTCACAAGCTTTTACCATATTTTCGGTTTTAATTTTCAGCAATATTCTAAATTGGAACCGACTTGACTCAAAAGCGGTCTAGTACTCAATTAATAGTCCCGATATAGGCGATTCATTAGAAGATGCTAGTAATATTGAGATGAACATGAATAATCTACATGCTAATACCAATATATACGATTCTCATCTAGCCCTGTACTTGCTTGCGTTGGCGCTGAGTCAACAACTTTTTCACTGGCAGATCAACTCGGTCCTGAAGAAAGGTTAGGATATCCTCGATCTCATCCTGTACACGGTACCAGTGCCCCAACCCTTGGTAGATCTTCCACGTCACATCCATCCCCAAGCCAACTGAAAGCACATGATTCATCTTTGTACCAAGCTCCACAGCCACCTTTTTATCTTCAGAGCCGTGACCAATGAAAACAGGCGTCCGGAGATGACCGCAGCTTGATGGTATGGGCGTTTCATTCGGCGAATGATCGGCTGCTTCGAACAAAGGAAGATCAAGAACATCACGAACATGATTGATAGCATGGACGAGCAAAGGTGCTTCTTCCTCTTGCGCTGCAAAGGGATCGAAATCGTCATGCGACGAGCAGCTTCTCTCAAACGGGTCGTCATCCCAGTCAGGTTCAGAGAAAGCGCTGGCGTCGGCATCAGCATCAGCATCTGAGGCGGTGTCTAAATCTGACCCATCATCACTGCTAGACTCTTGCTGAGCATCATCTCTGTCTTGTGTGTCAGACACAGCCACAGCCTCAGACGCCGATGCCGATGCTGACGCCGGTCCTTGGATATCACCACATCGAAGAATCTCACACAGCTGCTGCTCAAAAGGAAGCCATCCACTCATTCCAACAAATGCCCCGATAGTACTTGCTCCACTGGTATCGGATGAGCCACCCAGCAGCGTGAAGATGCCTGCCGCACATCCTTGGCTTAACCCCCACAGGATGATTCTTTTATGGCTGCCTTCGCCCAAGATGCGAGTCTCCTCGCTGATCAAGTCGCGAACAAAATCAGCTGTCTCACAAAGCCCATCGACTTGTAATTCTATTCTTTCACCGGGGTCAACGATTGAGAAGTTGTCAAACCACTGGTTGATGGGCATTCTCTTGAATCTCGTTGCTCGCCGCTTCTTTGCGGTCGGAAAAACGAATTTCACGGTGGGAAGTCGAGCTCGCAGGGTTGCAGCAGTAAGTAGCACAAGACCGTAGCGCTTGGCATTGCTGCCCTTTCCATGAAGCGAAATTATCGTATGTGTATGCTTTTTACTTAGGGGCGGGATGACCAGGGGAGCGGGCCATTTCTTCTTGGGCGGCATGTTGACTGGGGCGATAGAGGGAAAGAGATATTTAGAAGAAATTGGGACAGGATACAAGCTATATGTGTTCTTTCCCCTTTGTTTCTTTGTTTCTATTTTTTTGTGTTTCCGATGCCTAGGGAGCGTAGATGGTTGTTTTCCGTCAAAGGTCAGTGATCCCCAAAGAACGGATACAAAAAGTGTACTCCATATATAACACAGATCTATTTCGCGCTCTTTGGCACATATGCCCCACCATGCTTGTCTTGGCTTGGATCGGTGGGTTGGTGAGTTGTTTCAGCAAGAGGCTGTTGAGCTATTTCGCTATTTTGCTCTCGCTCAACATTTGAATGTGTCGGATAGCGAGCTTGCGATTCACGAGGCACATAAGCACCTCCATGGGTGTCTTGAGATCTCTTTGCGTAGTTCAGCAGGCTGTCTGTTGCTGTTAAGGAAAAAACCTACCGATGCTTTCTCCATGCCGACTGAAGAATAACACCCGATTTCCTCTGCCACTTCTTGTGTCCAGTCCTTGCCGCTTTTTGCTCACCGAGATCACCGAGATCACCTGAGCAAAATCCATACGAGAGCAGCTAAGTCAGCAGCTCACCTGCCCGGGGGCGCCTGGGCAATAAAATGCACCACGCTAGCCCCATCCAAATGCAGCTGTTCACGCTGAGCTTAACGCTGTGGTGACTCTTTGGATGGAGACCCATTTAGGTGGTCCCTGCCGCCAGTTTTCGCCTTGATCTATGCCTCCTGACTTACCTACATGTACCTAGGTAGGTCTTCATCCTCTTGTACACTTAGTAAGAAGTGAAGTTAGCTTCACGTATGGTTGACTCCTGTAAAGCCATTATTGTTACTCGCTCATTTCTTTGTTCTCTACCAGGCAGAACACCTTACTCTTGAACTCTCTTCTCAACGTCTCTGCATTCCAAGATGGTCCACGCCTTTGACACGTGACCGCACGAATGAGCCACAGAGCCTCCACCACCCCGCTCTTTTCCGCTCCCCACTCTTCCCCACTCTCCACCCTTCTGTCTTCTGTCTTCGAAATATGCTCCTATTAACTGACACAACATGGAACCCTTATAGCTGGCTCGCCCTTTAGCACCCTTACTACGAAATGGTGACGCACCCGTCTATTCACAATGATCGTGTGGCTTTGGGGTATATGGGACACTGGGTCTCGTTTATCCAAGACGTTATGACCATGTTTCACTCGACACCAATCACCCATCAAGTCCCTATCAATAATGAGTCTGAAAACTATATTGTAGGCAGTAAGTTCGGTCTTTCCGGAAGATTCGTACGAAACCTTTGCGATCCTGTCATTCAAGCATTGATGCCACTGCCTGAAATGTCCTCCGTACGATTTGCTGATATTCGATGATATCCCTGTACTTGAGTTCTTTTGACCGGTCATTGATTTCTATTTGTATCATTACTAGAATTGTCTGCCGCTTCTACAACCTTGTCATGTTTTATCCATATGCCTTCTTGGTCTTAGGTAGCCTCTTATCTTTCCAAGGCTATCTAGGATAGAATTATCATTTATATACGCGCCGAAAATATAGCCACTCTCTATCAATTAACTCTAGTGCCAATTAACTCTAGCGCTTCTCTCTGGCGATTGCTTCTTTTCTAGAAAAGACGAGTTTTCTACCTATAGCTTGATGGATTCACGCACGATGTAAAGAAAGGCGAAAAGCCGAAAGGATAAGGTAGAAAACTAAGCAAGCTCTCTTATAGGTTTAGAGTAGGAAAATGGTTCCAATGTATAATTTACTAAGGCATCGCGCCATTATAGGTAAGGTCGGTGCCTTCCCATTTTACGCCATCGTGTACCAGTGCGTTATTTTTGAGATGGAAATAGGTAAGACTAGAAGATTGTGTACCTCAAGAAATCGGGGCATGGTGAAAGGTGAGGGAGCATCCTTGTATATGCTCTCTGATACTGTGATAATACCTGCTTAGGTGCAGCTGCGCCCCAAGGCAACGAGGTAATCATCTTTTCGGAAGTCTTTGGTGGCGCAGTGATCAGCCTACAGGGTGCCTCTGATGATCAACCACGGAGTAGCTCCTGGTCAGAAACCCAATACTTCGATCCCCCGTATAGATCAGATCCATCACCTCGACACCGCAAATACTGGGTGCCTACGGACTATATATTCCAGACTTGATTCATAACCCCGCATGGCCGCGATTTTTGAAGACCCATCCGTGTTCGACGCCTTTGAAGGCCGAGAAAAGTTCGATCATTCCAAGGCGAAGGATGTGAAAGTCGAAGTTCTAGACTGGAGCAAAGGTGGAGATCCCCATTCACCGAGTCAGATATATTCATTACTGATTTCCCAGACAATGATCGACCGCGCTCTCACTGTGTGCCTGTTCCAGAACTTGCCACGATGCCTGAGCCACATTTACGAATAGTGTAAGATAGATCCATTGCAAATACAGGCAGCGCACGAGCTGATAGTCATATTAGGTTCCTGCCACTTGATCACCCGGGGGACAAGGGGAAACACGGCCTTCTCTGGGCCTTCCGTCACTATTCAGTCCCATCGGCATTTCTTGATGAGCGGCTTCGATCAGTCACTCACTCATTTGGTGCGCAGAGTGATGCTCATGGGAATAATTGTATGTCCCTACTCTTCGCAGATCTATCTGTGTTTAATATTCTGTAGGTGTTTGGTTTCACCACTTGTGCAAAAGCATTGCAGTAGGGCGCGCAAACGGCGAGTCATGGATTTACGAGCCGCGCTCTCAAGTGCAATCCCTCAAACAAGCAAACTGGACCTGGAAAAAGTCTGGATACTTCATGAAATGGTGTACCACTGATTTGGATGATCCCAGGGTGACGTTGCTATGCTTCCAAGCATCGGATCTTCTTCTGAATCGACTACGAGCCCTTCAGTCTGTCAAAACTGCAATGCGGGATCCAATAGCCCTATTGGTCATTATCTTGTCAGATATATCCTCCAACATGGATAGCACAGTCTGGGAAGTGTCCGACGTGTTTGGAAAGATAGAAACGGTGAGTGTTCCACATCCATCTTGCAGTGCTGTAGACATAACTGGTAATAGAGGGCATTGATGATGTCCCAAGAGAGGGAGTCATTCACAGGCTTGCACAATGTAGCGAAACATATTGTCTATCTCCAAGAGAGCTGCGACGCTACATCTCTGATTGTGCAGAAAGTGATCGCACACTCCGAACTTCTCCAAGGTAAAGCCTCCGATGGGGATAAGGAGATCATGGAATGTACACGGGGGATGTTGACACAGGTGGAAACGAGTTTTGAGACTGTCAATCTGAGGCTGAGAAGCTTAGATAGAAGGATGCAAAGTGTCATTGCCTTGGTGAGAATTGAATTTCTGTTCAATAAAAGTGAGCTCGAATTGACGGTGTCAAGTCATTTCATCTCGTTGCCGCCGAGGGAAACCGCATCATGCACTCCGACAGCAACACCATGACTACCATCGGATTGGTGACGCTGATATTCTTGCCTCTCACTACTGTATCGGTAAGTGCACTTTCTTCACGACTGCGGAATCAGGAACTAATTGGGACCTACTGGTCGGCCAGACTATCTTTGGAAGCCAATTCTTTGGTCTCTCGGATGAAGACAACGCGCTCACGGTATCCCAAGACTTTTGGATGTTTTGGGTCATTTCCATGCCCGTGACAGTCATAGTGCTGGGTGCATGGTACGCTATGAAATGGAGACGTTTTGAAATGGTCAATAGAAATAAACAGATCATGGCCAGCCAGCACCAGGTTATTGAGAAATATCCTGGGGCTTGATTGGCGAGATCAATTGGCCCAGTTTGACAAGAAGATTTACGCCCGTAGACGGGAGAGCCTGGAACCTTCTGGGCGTCAGCATCTACTGCCACCTGGGCCGGGCTTGAGGCTCGTAGCTTCCACATATAATGATCTGTGATGTCTCGGTTAAAAGAGCAGCGAGTGGAATACTCCGTACCTATGCCTACATACTCCGTAGTCTGCTTATTCCGCTTTTTGATCGCAGTTTGTCTTTGTTCTTCCTGCGCCTTGCAACTTGCGACTTGGCACCTCCCTTCCCACCAATCAGCTTGAACCCGATATGCATGTTTGCCTACAACTGCCTACCCAGTGTAGTGAAGCACTGCCGTACGGAGTAGATGCGTGTGATATCTGTTTGCGAACCAGATAAACCACTGCAGGATGCTGAGGAGCGGAGGGTAGGAGAGGGAAACTAGAGGGTAGTTTGCAGAAAGAGAGTTAGTTAGTTATTCTTCTAATCCGATGCCTCCAGCACTTCAATAGCCGTCTACATCAATTCTTATTCGTCAGGTCACACCGCTATCTTATAGCAGAGATCCCCTCTACACTATGTAGATAGGTATATTGTACTCCGTACAACTCGTGACACACACTTCCGTACCTACTCCGTACACACTCTGTACACACTCTGTACTATATGCTTCGCCACCTTTCAGCTGGAGGGGAGAATACGGAGCTTGGCAGCCAGATATAACAGGGTGTCCGACATATAAGTCGTGTCGGGTACTCCGCACAGGGTATAACTACAGGCTTTACTCTGTACCCAGGGAACAAACATATACAAAATATATATGCCTATTTTCTGGCCAATAACCATAAGAATACCAACGGATCACTGTTAAGCATTAGAAGAGCGAATTTTAATTTTACTCTACCCCAATGGCTGAGCAAGTAAGTCCAGCAACAGAAGTCTATGGCATTTGACGCTGATCCTGTCACTGATTTACAACAGAGCTCTATTGAGCTGGTGAACATCCAGCAGTCCTCTACAACAAGCGAAGACAGTCGCTTGATACCAGAAAACATTCAAAGCACTCAGGACAGTGATGGGAAACTGCAGTTTTCTCCATCAGAACTCATAGGGCCTGCAGTGCCCCCTCCTTGGGGTGCCTCCGAAGGCAATTCGCAGACCAGTCGCAACGCCGACACATCAACACATCCGGTATATTACCTTGCAAATTGATTTTCGATTTCAGCGACAGGAGCGACATGACTGACTGAGATTTATTCTGCCACAGCCGTCTTCTCATCCGCGCCTCGAAAAGCGTCTGCGATACAAACCAACCGGCCTCTTTTGGCACCGAGACAGCTTGAGACGCGAATGGAAGGGCTATAGAGACGATCGGTTCATAAGTGCCAAGGATGGGCGTCTTTTACCGCTGTTCGTGCAGTCGACAAATGAGGTTCTTCGGGGAACATCTCAGGTTACCTGGAAGCGAATAACTATTATCGATGATATCCCGCTCATACTACAAGTAATGTTCTGGACTTTGAGATCTCACCTGGAAGCAAACGCGGCGTCAAACATCCCATCCAGTGGTGGCGGTACATCCAGTACTCCCTTGGTTCGAAAAAAGGATATAAAGACACATTTGGAGATTTGGTTCAAATATCCAGTCGGCGCGGTCACGATTCTTGTCCTGGTTTGTCTCACCCATGACTTGAATCATATTCCCTGGTTTCAGACTGCTCACAACTGTCAATTAGTTATTTTTCCCTGTGGATCTTGCGGGGGAACCAATGAATAATGGTCAATATGAGCCATTCAAATATCATTACTGGGGTTACGCGCCCATCTCAAGCAATCAGTATGAATGTCCGACATTGCCAAAAAGTCTGTCAGCCTCCGTACAGCACGATCCTGCCTCCGAGCGTCTTCTTAGACCGAGGACTCTGTGTTTCCTGCGCGAAACACATGGTATCGATATCCTAGAGGTCAATGACTGGGAGAAAGAATATGGAGACGCCGAGATACTGCAGTATATTTTGGTTGCATACACCGCCACCCAATTTGCGCAAAATAACATCGACGATATGGAAGCTCTGCATGTCATTGGGGAGAAGGCGGCTCGCCGTGCAGGGGTTCACGCTTATTGGGTTGCCAGCAGCTGCATGCGTGATGATAAGTACATGGAAGAAGATGTGTATCGCATTAGCGATGTGGTGCGTGGTGCACATTCACTCGTTATTGCTCTTGGGCCACCCGTTGAAGGTCGTGGATCTCGGGTTTTCACAGCGCGGGAGCTTCTCAGAGATTGGGGTCAACGAATGTGGACGTTCCCCGAGGTTCTTCTGTCACCAAACACACATCCAATCTCCATTTATACACACGGTGCATCCACAGAGGTCCCCTGGCAAGTCCGCAAACGCAACTTTCCCTCAGAAGCATGGGTTGACGCGCCCAACTCACGCCACCTAGTCGATCATTATGAAGGCTCCATCATATTGAGTCCCCTTGAGCTCGTGACGATTGCGTTGCAGTGCTTATCGGCCAGACTCTTGCAAGAGAAAACAAAAGCAGACATTGCCTATATCTTGATGGGGCTTCTGAGGCGCAGGCCCCGAGTCAGCTCTGATAACAGTGCATTCCAGGTGTTTGCCCGCTTGTCAATGAGCAATGACAGCGATATGCTGCTTGAGAGACTTATCTGTCTACTCCCAAAATCACCCGCAGAAAAATGGTATGTCATCAACGACGTATGGGATCGCAATCTCTGGGACGTTGATCCACTCTGTCAAGTCGTCGGTGTTTGCGCAGATGACTCAGTTGTTCTCAGCGGTGCATTTGGAGCCTCCATTCGATGGAACTCATTCAGATCGGTGAGCCTGACTCATAGAAACACAGTCGGACGCTCTATATCAAGACTCGCTCTGCGCATGACGCCTTTATGGCTCATCCTTTCAATAATCTTGTTGGCACTCTATAGAGCTCATTGGGCCGCCTACAAAAGCATAAGACAGGACGATGTCTATGAAGATGAGCTCTCCAGTTACAAAGCGCAATATCAAGTTTACCAAATAGCTGGCTCAGTTCTCATGGGCATCACTCTTCTCCTTGTCGCCCTTTGTCCCATGATGGTCTACTCTCTTTATGCAGGAAAACCCTGGTCTGCGCAACCCTGGCTCTTCGGATTTGAGGGCTACCTACCCATTCAAGAAATTGAAACCCTTGTTTTTGGAGTCAATATGAATCATTTGACGTGGACTCCCTACAACAGTCAGCTATCACGCCACTGTATGATCAACACAGAGTGCATTGGAAAGGACCCCACGGAGGATCCTAAAGTCAAGGATATAGTGGAGCATAGCGCTGATGCTTTATCTAATGAGCCAAAGGTGTTCACGCTAGTCGACACATTCACGATGACGGTAACCTTATTTCAAGCTGTGAGGCCACCGGTAGCTCTCCTGCTCTGTGGAAGTGAGGGCGGTATGTACCGCAGTCTACTCTGCTCGTATGACTGGCCAACACAAACCCTCATTCGGGAGAGCGTACTACGAGTTGACACTCGGACTCTTGACAAAATGTCCCGGGTTGGAAGAATCCGTATCGGGCTGGAGAGGAGTCCCCTTGAGACCTCACCGATTTAGCCGTTCATGAGCAATGGTTCGAATCCAGCCCGAAGAGTTTCTATGTGAGTACATAGACATTCTATTCCTATGCCTAACAATAGGCTTATACTGTGTAACTATTTATAAATCAGATAAACAAATCTTATGCTTGTACCTTGAATTAGATTGAACTAGATTCTCCATGACCATGTTTGCTTTGATCACATTCAATAGTCTTTGTATGCTATGGTTCTTTCTCTATCTAG
Organism: Penicillium paradoxum; assembly: GCF_028828445.1. Classification (NCBI taxonomy): domain Eukaryota; kingdom Fungi; phylum Ascomycota; class Eurotiomycetes; order Eurotiales; family Aspergillaceae; genus Penicillium; species Penicillium paradoxum. Next base: position 2,063,213 of record NW_026643184.1, on the reverse strand, counting down.
CTCTTTAAAGAAACTTTGTTCGCAATTAGACACAAGACAATATAACCAACAAAGGTGTGAGACACATAAATGCCTCCGAGTACCCTAACTTCCAATGCTATCTATCATCAGTCTCATCCAAATCCAATCCACAAGCATACCATTGAATAACTCCAAGTTAGCTCCCACAGAAAACGGCAGCGAATCCACTTCTAATATACATAATAAATCGCCCATTATGTCGAACTCCGAGGTTGACTCTTTGGATCTCTATGTGGGCTTCGGCCAAAGGAGAGCTAACTGGGGCCTACACTGGATACTTTTGCTCGCTAGCCCTGGTTCGAACAGTTGTACATGGTATCATGTCATTGGAGGCCCTTCAAAAGACCAGGAATATGAGTGTAAGATTCAAGCCGGGAAGCGAATGGACAGTTTCGGTATCTCGAAGAAAGAATTGATATGCAGCATCCCGGAAAGCAAAATCGGCAAAGTCAAGTCGGCCGTAAAAGCAGTGCCTCTGCAACCATGCCAAAGATGGACTGTGGAAGCACTTGCCAAGCTTGAGCACAAAGGGTTGATTCCTGTGGGCACCAGCGAAAAGTATCGCTCTCAGATGGAGCCTTCTCGTATTGTAAGGACTGAAAATGGCTGGGCCGTTGCTGATAAAGTGCCTGTAGATGAATCGGCTGAATGAACCTTCTGGAGAATCTGGGGGCAGCTAGATGGTTTGAAATGAGGATTTTCTGGTTCAAAATCCTGAGGATATGTTACCTTCCTTATTCTGTTGCTATTAATTCTTGAATGTCCGGGTTGGGGTTGCTTTTTACTTTTTTTGTTATCTAGGCTTTTGTTATTCTATGCCCGGGCTTACTTGACGGTAAATGGAGGTGAGCAATGTGGTAACGGTGCTTCGGGTGATGTGCTAGATGATGGTGATAAAGACCATACAGATGAAGATCAAATGAGGAAGTTAATAGAGCTACGAGCGCTCACAGCTTGTCATAAAGGGCTACTGATGGAGACATCGAACTGCATGATGAGATTACATGCAGGATAATACTTATAGGTATATATAAAGAAACCACCAGTTAGATTGGAAATGATTATGCACATCTCGTGATTAACATTGAACATGTCGCAAATCTGTTCCAAAACCAACAAAAAGAACAGCACATTGAATGAGACAGACTCACATGGCGAGGCCTACATGGTTCAATGATTTAAGGAAGATGTCATAATTGTTCTCGTTTGGTGCATCTCGAATAATGAAATGAATCCGCTCAAACCATCCGCTGAACTCGGCTTCTAGAAGAACGTCTTTCCAGCAATTGGACACTGCCTCAGCGGGATGGCCAAAGGCACCGCAACCAAGGGCACCGAGGGCCAAACGGCGATGATTGTTGTGTCCAGCCAGGCGCAGAATACCGCGTATCTTTGCTTTCATAAGCTCTTGGTCTTCTTTATTCTTGTACATGTCCTTCTCCTTGGTCAATGGAGGGTTGCGTTGCGCTGCCATGCTGATGACACTGACAACACCGTGTGTCTTCATGAACTCGTAGGATTTGTCGACATTCTCTCGGAAAACGACCACATAAGGTGAATAGAGACAGTCCAACTCTTCCAATGGGTAGAACGCCTCGTTGAGGCACCCACTGAGTGTGCTTCGGTAGAAAAGCTGTTCCTCCTGAGCCCGAGCCCCACGGAGCCAACCTCCACCCGGGTGCTGGGCATTGGCAAAGTTAAGAACACAAATCGGCATGTGGTCTGATTTGTTCTCGGCTTTATACATATCAAGGGCCATGTCATACGTATCTCCTTTTATGACCCGGACCTCGGGCTTGCTCTTCAGTCTTGGGAATTCCACGAGCTTAGTTTGCAGGACTGGAACGTTAAAAGCGTTTCCTATGTAGGCGTTCCGAGTTCCTTGCAACTCCGTGTTTTTCAGAATTTCCGCCGTCGTTTCCTGGGTTTCACGAATCACTGTCTGCATTACGACCGGCTGTGTTGGGACCCGTTCACCGATGTCTTTGATAGTTGCTTCGCTCAGATGGCACCCTTGAGGAAAAGAAAACCGTGGCTTTCCAGTGATTTCATCCTCGTAAAACAACTTGAAAGGGTTAATCGTTCCGGTCTCAGACTCCTGTAGCTTCGCAGCGGTAAAGCTTTGAACCAATAAACCAAAGGGAGTATCACCGCCTTGCTTTTTGGGCGATTTGTTCTGAAGTTCATCGGCGTTGAATGGATCGTTGGATTTGCCTGATTCTGAGGTATCAAATTGGATAGTTTGTCTTTGAGACATTGTTGCGTTTTGAAGAATGAGAGGAGAACAGGTAGAAATTCAAAATAAACAGTACAGAGAAGTTGTTGATTTGAAGTTCGAGATGAGGGTTTCGGTTTCTCTTTATAGCCTGGGGTTTTTTTTTAGAAAAACAAGACTAAAGCTAAGCTAAACTAATTTAAAAAGCCAAGTAAGCCAAGATACGAGAACCAAAATTCAATACTCAATGATAGAAAGCACACCGAAGTTGAAAGGAAACAGACCTTCAAGTCCGGGATATCAAGAATGTCACGTGTATACTTCAGACTCAACCAATCAGATCTCTTCCGTCCCGCATAGGGCGGTGAGCTTATCGCCGACCTCGCCACCATGACAAAGCGGGCAACGCCGTTGGCTTGTCGCCTTCTTAAAGAACTATTTTAGATCTCCGATGTTTCAGTTTCTTTATTCTGAATTCTGAGAAATCAGCCACATTTACGCCATTTATTTCCTTCATTCAGGGCCCCTCAAAGCAGAACCCCGCGACAATGAGCGCAATCTTGTCAGCAGACGATCTGAATGATTTCATTTCGCCGGGGGTCGCATGTATCAAACCAGTTGAAACGCTCCCACAGAAGCATACAAAGAATCAAGAGGTATGTCCGTTATTGCCTCTATCGAATCCGTCGAATATTGAGTTTTTGTTCTCTTCCATTAACTTTCCAATTATAGGATGCCTATGAAGTAACAACGGAAGACAAAGTCCAGCCCGAGAATCTACCACCCGCACAGATTTCTTTGACGGACTGCCTCGCTTGCTCTGGCTGTGTTACATCTGCCGAAGCTGTGTTAATCTCACTTCAGTCTCATGCCGAGGTACTCAACACACTTGATGCCCATTCGGAAATTCCTTTGACGCGTGAGCACGATGGTACGACAGTCATCAATGCCGAAGACTCTGGAGAAGGCAAGATTTTCGTGGCCAGTGTCAGCCCCCAGGTTAGGGCAAGCCTAGCAACAACCTATGGGATTTCGGAGAAAGAAGCGGGGTACATGATCGATCAATTGCTCAGTGGCCCGCAGGGCCTGCGAAGTGGGGGGAAACATGGCAATGGGTTTACATGGATTGTAGACACCAATGTCATGCGGGAGGCTGTGCTTGTACTCACTGCAGACGAGGTATCGGATTCCCTCAAATTGGGAGGTTCATCGGCAGCGGGCCAGCCAGATGATTCTCTGCCCAAAAGACCTATCCTATCTTCAGCATGTCCTGGATGGATCTGTTACGCTGAAAAGACGCACCCCTTCATTCTCCCACATCTTTCTCGACTCAAGTCCCCGCAGGCTCTTTCGGGAACATTCCTCAAAACTGTTCTGAGCAAGTCTCTCGGGGTTCATCCTTCTCGGATCTGGCATTTGGCAGTCATGCCATGCTTTGACAAGAAGCTGGAAGCTAGTCGAGAGGAGCTCACAGACGTCTCGTGGCGACACGAAGCTTCCTCGCATTCTACAACAGAGCCAGTTCGCGATGTAGACTGTGTAATCACTGCTCGTGAACTTCTGTCTCTGGCTGCCTCTCGAGGGACCTCGCTGCGAAACCTGCCTTTGCAACCTCTACCGCCATCTCTTACCCCACCTTTCCCCGAGAAAACACTCGAATCTTTCGTTCCCTTCAAGCGATCTCCGACAGAACAATCCCTTGCCGCAGGCACCTCCGGAGGCTACCTACATCACGTTCTTATGAACTTCCAAGCTCGCAATCCGGGCAGCGAACTTGTGATCAACCGCGGACGCAATGTCGATGTTGTCGAGTACGTGTTGATGTCTCAAGATAATGAACCCATCTTGAAAGCAGCTCGCTACTACGGTTTCCGAAATATCCAAAATCTCGTTCGAAAACTCAAGCCCGCACGCGTATCGAGGCTCCCTGGCGCAAAACCAGTCGCTAGACCCACCGCAGGCCGGCGTCAGCCCATGTCTCGCAACGCTGTGCCTACAGGCAGCTCAGGATCAGAATACGCCTACGTGGAAGTCATGGCCTGCCCTGGTGGGTGTACCAATGGCGGTGGGCAGATTCGAGTCGAGGATGCCAGAGAAGCTCTTGGAACTTCTCAAGGAAAGGTGCTAGATGCGTCCGCGAAGCCATCGGCTCACGAGCAGCGTGCATGGCTTGCTCGTGTTGATGAAGCATATTTCTCCATGGAATCCGAGTCCGAGTCCGAATCAGAGACCCAGCGTGAGCTGCCTTCTTTGGCTATTAAAGAGGCTAAGATTCATGAAGGCCTGCAGCGCTGGTCAGAATTTATGGACATCCCGCTATCTAAGCTTGTCTATACTACTTATCGCAAGGTAGAAAGTGATGTTGGCAAGGATCAGACACCTGCCAACGATACGACTCGAGTTGTGGAGCTTGCAGGAAAGATTGGTGGTGGATGGTAACCTTTTTTTGATTTCCTTCGCTCTCGCAATCTTTTCATCTTTGGGGTGGTTCTTTGTGATTTCTCACTGCTTCATTTGCATGGCTCCAGGATTTGATTTTTCTTGCATCTTGCTACAGGATATACCACATTTTCATTTTTGAAGTCATGGTTGATGATTTATGACTCTTTGCGTTATTGGAGTTAAATGGTTATGGCACGATGAATGCATGGAATCAAGGCCAAATGATCAATAATATTACCTAGCTATTAGAGTACAATATACACTGCTTAAAACTTGCCTACATGTATGTACCTAGCCCTGGGCACATGTTTATTGTAAGTACTAAGGTTATAGTTCCTAATCGGGCTGGGGCCTGGATGTGCTGACTAAGCTGACACATATGACTAAGCACTTAAAATCGGGGCCCGCGCTCCAGAAAGAAAAAGAATCTCAGGTTAGAAGCTCAATACTTCTACATCACAACTCCTTTTCTCCCAACGGACGCCGCCTACACAAGCACAATATACCCCCTCCCACGCTACAGCACTACCGATCCCAGCAATGTCTCGCGAAGCCTACCAAGTCCCCTCCATGGGTGCCCAGAACAACTTCGACACCCAGGCCGGAGGTTTCGGTAGCGCCATGGCCGTCGACAGCCCCTCAGTCACCTACCTGTGCGGCGAGTGCTCTGCCCGTGTTCCTCTGAAGCGCGGCGACCAGATCCGCTGCAAGGACTGTGGTCACCGTGTGCTGTACAAGGAACGGACAAAGCGGTAAGATTTTATCTCCGAGCTCATCATGCGATATTGCGCAAAGCATAAGCTGACTTTGTTCTCTTTGCTCTTGATAGTATGGTCCAGTTCCAAGCTCGGTAAACGTTTTCATCCACTCGGACGGAGATCAAAATTCTGGAGGTTGCGATGTCTCAGGCGCAGGTGGGAAGGCAATCGGCCTGGGATGTTTTCTTTGGGTTTGAGGTCTTTGATTTTGACGAATTATGCATACAATGGCGCTTTGGAGTTGAGTTGCACAAACCAGTCTTTCTATGCCAGTCTGCGAGAATACAACCTGAGTGTGTTCTCCCAAGTCTGGGCTCTGGAGTCGTGAATACAACAAGTTTCCCCTTGATTGGGGAGTCTAATATTTGCTTCCTGAGAATCAAAGACAATTTCATGGATTGTTTGAACCAAGTACCCGAAATATCCACACATCTAAATGTACCGAAATGCACCCATCACACCAGGTGAAACCATGATAACCCCAACCCGAAAGCTCCTTGACCAGGAAAGACCACGAATATCCAATCCACACATGCAAATCTAGATTCGCACAATGATATTTTAGAGCAGGTTAGTAACTTCTATAAATTTTTCCAAGTTTTTCAGAGACTCTCCGCTCTCGATTGCCCAGCGGGCCCGGCGCACACCCTCCTTCCAGCGGCCACCGCCAGGACCGCGCTCGGTGATGACCTTGCCATCATCGCCAGGTCCCATGTTGCTGGTATCGGCCTCGCAGATGCCCGAGGTGACAAGGAGACCGGCCACATTCATAAGAACGAACTCCAAGATAGGGTCATCTCGAGCAAGCTCATTTCGGAGGATACTCATCAGCTTGGCTGCGTTATCCTTGGGCAACTTGCGTCCGCCCACATCACTAAGGGGGTGGTTAGAGAGACCGAAGTCCGATGGCTGGAGCTGGAAAGTGTCGATCTTGACCAGTGTACGGGGATTGTTGGTATCCTCGTCACTTGGGTCATCCTTATCATCTTTGGACGCTTTGTATTCAGGGTTGGGGTACTCGGAAAGTCTCCAGCAGTTTGTCTTTCCAGCGCAGCTGATTTCGTCCATGTCCTCCTCGCCACAAACAATCATGGCTTTCTTTGCTCCGGATTGTTTGAAAGCATCAGCAAATACTGGTCCAAGGCTCTGGTATGCCACACCGACGACACGTGCTTCCAATGCCCAGTCAACGGGGTTTGCCAACGGGCCCAAGAGGTTGAAAATTGTTCGGAGGCCGAGACCCCTGCGTACAGGGTTGGAGTACATCATGCCTGGGTGGAAGTTCGGAGCAAACAAGAAAGAATAGTTGGTCTTCTCGTAGACCAGGGCCAAATTATCAGCTGTAACGGCAGCGATGTTGGGCGATATGGGCTGGATGGCACTGAGAACGTCCGCGGCGCCAGAGGTCGATGTCTGAGCGCGGTTTCCATGTTTGGCTGTCATCAAAAGGGGAGATGCAACGATTGAGGAAGTTGTAGAAATGTTGAAGGTTGAATGAGAATCTCCTCCAGTTCCGACAATATCACACTATACATTGCGGCGCGTCAATATCGGAGCGTGACGGCAAGATCAATGAGGGTTCATACCAATCCACCCTTATAGTTTCCTTCTCCCATTCCGCGAGATCGGATAATGTTCATAATCGGGCCCTGCTCAGGCTGGCAAGCGGCCTTCCGCATGCAATGAGAACATTTTGCAATCACATCGGCTTGCCTGTCCTTCCCAGTTGAGTGGAGCAATGTGAGGAAAGCAGCAGTCTGAATGTGAGAGAGTCGGTCCTCGAAGATCAAAGCAAAAGCAGAAGCAATCTCTTCCGCAGTCACCTCAGGCAGGTCTTCTGCGCTCACTCGGATACCTGCTGCCGCGGGGTATGCGAGACGCTGGAGGAGAGGAGAGATGGAAATTTGCTCTGGGCGCTGATCATTGGGCGTAGAAGTTGCCATGATTGCAGTATTTATTAAATATACAGTATTCACAAGAGCTGCTATCCCTTAGGAAGTTCACAACTCAAGGGATGGCGGTAACACTCGTGTAGGTGACACAAGAATGGGGCCCCTCATAGTTAGGTAGCTGGCAATATATTTCACCGCCCTTGTTGGCGCTTTACCCTTTCGGGACCCAAAAAATATCACTGCGCTTTGCATTTCCCGGGGGCTGTCTTGACCTGTGTATCACCTTTTTCTTGAATTGTTTGGGCGTTGGTTACATAGCCACCTAAATAAATTACCTCACAATGCCTCCTCGGTTAAGATTCTCGTCGCTTCAACAACAGATCCCTCGATGCCAATATGAACTACGAATTGCCAGGAGCGCATCCAGCGCTGCGGCCCCGGCAATCACGCCAGCTGCTTCCATTGAGCAGATGACACGCTCACCAGCTCCTGTATCGAAATTCCCTCCGACCCAGCTACCTTCGCACCGCAATCCCGAATACCGCCGGTCGCAGCTTCTGCGGTCATACACCTCCCTTCTCCGCACATCTCCTCTCATCGTGCTGTTCCAACACAGCAACCTCAAGTCCATGGAATGGGCCGCCATCCGACGAGAGCTAACAATTGCTCTGCAAAAGGTGGATGAGAAGATTGCCGCGGAAGGCCGGACAGCTCCCGCCCTCGCTCCCTACATTAAGATCCAGACCATTCAGACCAGCATTTTCGAAGTGGCTCTGCGTATTGTCGAGTACTTCCGGCCTAGCGAGGCTTCCCTGGCATCAGGAAAAGCCCCCAGTGCAATTGATCCTGTGACACAGACCTCCGCCGAGCTCCCCACGCTTTCCGGCTCCAAGGACGACCCAGCCTTGACACACGATTTGTCTCGCACTGCCCACGCCGCAGTGAAGAACATGAAGGGCATGCACGAGCTTTCCCCTTTGCTTATCGGCCCCGTTGCCATCCTTTCCATCCCCACTGTCTCGCCTGAACATATGAAGGCTGCGCTGTCAATTCTTTGCCCCAAGGAAGCCGGCTTCCCGGCCCCTACCCGTCGGGCAAGCCCAGAATACCACGAGCCTATTGTTCAGAACGGTCTCCGCAAGATCAACTTGCTCGCTGCCCGTGTGGACAACCAGGTGTTCGATGTCGATCAGACCAAGTGGGTCGGCAGCATCGAGGGTGGTATGGACGGTCTCCGCTCCCAGCTTATCACCGCTCTGCAGAGCATGAGCTCCAGCGTCGCGACTACTCTGGAGGGAGCTGGTAAGAGTATTTACTACACCCTGGAGAGCCGCCGGAGTGTTTTGGAGGACGAGGCCAAGGGACCGGAAGGCGAGAAGAGCGAATCGTCCTAATCTGGTCATGGTCATTCCGACTCATTTTCCTGTATAATAGATCATGTTCTGCATTTTGTCCTCAAGACCCCTGCTTCCTACTCCAGGATCAATGTATACTTGCGAGAAATCAACTTTGGTGCATCATATTTTCCGTCCAAACCATAAAACATTGAGTTCCCACTGGGAGATAAAATACAGACGACGCATAAACTACATTTTTCCTCCTGATGTATGCCCAGAATGCCCGCGGTCTATTTCTCTCTCAGGCGCAGCTTAGCATTCATCCCAACAATGCAGCGCACCAGATCCCAATCCCCATGCAAACCAACCCAATCAGTAACAATGATGCCCGTGGAACAATCCCCGTCATGCTCCTTGCCTCGACGACAGATATAAGCAACAACAGCTGGATTAACCTTCGCAGCAATCTTCTCAGGCCAAGTATCCGTTTTCCAGAAGTTACTGGCACTCAAGAAATTGATGTAAAAGGGGTATTTCTTAGTCTCATGCACATTTGGCTGAATCCCAAACGGATATCGACAGCGGCTCGCCCGATCAATCTGCTCCGCGACATACTTGATTTTCTTCTCAATGTTCACGCTCTCCACGACCTCATAGAAATCCTGGATACAGAGTTGGCCACTGGGACACTTCGCATGAGGCGCATTATCCGCCCACGCAGCAGCATCAATGCCCCAGCCAGTACCGCCATGCTCATTCTTCAACTTCTGCGTCAGATTAAACCGGCGCATCAGAATGACCTTGCCGCGGGCCTCGCCCAGAGTCGGGATCTTGGGCCGCACCCACCACCGTTTACCCCTGGCGTAGTGCTCACACAGAATGCGGGCTAGCTGCTCGTCTGTGGCCTTGCCGGCGCCCTCGCGCTTGACGGAGACAATCAGCGTCTCGGACGGGTTGCGGTCGAGGAAATCGGTGACTTCCCGCATCAGGTCTCGGAAGTATTTGTTGCCTGTCAGCGCGACGGGGAATACGCTGTGTACGAGGATCAGCTCATCGCGCGCTGCGTCGTCTGGGTATTGTGGTTGCACACGGATGTCGAAGAATCGCACGCCGTTCTCGAGCTGTTCTTTCGGGCTTACGGCTTGGCAGCGCACGGAGGGTGGTGCGATGTAGCATGTTGGTGAGTTGTGCGTGCCTGGGATGGAAAGAGCGGAGAGGAGTGTTTCATCGCGTAGCTCGTTCATCCAGGCGTTTAGATTGGCGGAGGAGAAGATTGCCAGCAAGGATTCCGGAGTTACGAAGATTCCTGTGAAGCGGTGCTTGGGTTTATCGCTTAGTGCTTTCATTGTTGCTGATTCTGCTGTTGGTACAGGGACCTGGATCTGGTACTTTTGATCCTCGGCCTCGAAGATCAGACGTGTGCGCTCCTTATCGGAGGCAATGAAGGCGCGCAGATTGGTCTTCTTCGTCGTGAATGGCTCCAGGCGTATGTCGACATTCTTTTCCTCGAATGGATGGCTGTCATGTGCAATGGAGACGACAGATTCGCTGCGAGTCTGGTTGGTCAGGACCTGGGTGAGGTTCCTGGCCATTGTGCTGAATACAAGGAAGCCATCCTTCCCAGGCGCCCGGAAGCGCTCAATGCGCTTCAGCGCAATTGGCGTGGAGGTGTTATTGCGGAGAGTGATGTACTCGGCAACCATGGTGAATGGCAATTATCCGGGGAATATGTGATGGATCGGAATGAGATCAATTCCAGCGACTCAGTATACGCAGGGGCCTCAATTGAAATTGGTTGCCTGGAGAGAGAGCAAAGTGGATTACCCCTCCACTTAGGATGAAGGGACGGTCCCCGGAAGGGGAGCCTTTGTTCTTGGCAAACCAAGCTGATTCGCGTGGACTCTCGATCTATGCACGAAATAGCGGAGATTTACAAGATGCAAGATCCTCTGCACCGGGCAATTAATGACATGCCTGGCTAGCTCGGACCTGTAAATCCGGGCCCAATGCCAGTCTCACGAGGCATTCTTTGCATGCAGCATTTGATGGCTCAGGCTTTAGCTTAACGCTTCTCTGCTCTTAATGATTTGCTTAATCTCAGAGAAGTTATCCATGTCCTCCCCCACATTCTTGAGGTCAATTTAACGACCTTGGCTTGGTTTGCATCTACCATGGGACTGGGCCAGGATGACAAAATCTTTGTGTTGACAACGGTTAAGTGAACGAATGGGCTCATAGGTATTCCGTCTAATTATACTGGACTTGTCATTTTCCAAGCGAAACGAGACCTCGTTACCTGAGCCCGCAGTAATGATCGTTCCCGGGACCCGGCCACAGTAGTATGGGTGGTGGTAGCAGCACAGGATTGGTCTTTGCTGTTGGCAGTGATAACTGTGATATCCTTCGTAGCACGATTGATAGGTAAGTGTTTCGATGTGACCGGGATACCGACGTGACTACGTCTACTCGATGCTGTTAGTCATGTCGGTATCCCAGTCCCAGCCCATGATAGGGAGCTTCACATTAACGATCTGGGTGTCGGCTTTTGTTGGCTTCAGAATTGGCACAAAAGAGTATACATCAGTGAGCCCGGTCGAGAGTCTGTGCAATAGTCGTACCTTATTGATTTCAATGTCTGCTCCAATAAACTTTGGGACTTGCAGAGTCAGCCTCCATCTCTGGTTTATTTAAGGCGATGAAGATCGTCGCTTTCAAATCGTCTCCACTCAGACAGCCTGCAGACAGAACCACCCAAGCAGACCTCGATAGTGTCTTGTAGACATCTTGTAGGACCCAACTCTCACTGTATCCAATTGTTGAAAATGAACTCGATGTTTGTAGATGTATGGGGCCTGCTATACTCGGGCTTTGGGTGATGGGAAGGAACAGATCGGATCTGATAACCATCGTCCAATCCAATTGATTGAAAATAGCTTACAGAAGCCCATACCGTTGCAATTCAACTCCTGCATGGTTCCTTCAATGACCAGGTCGTCTATTTAAGTTCGAGAGCCGAAGTGGCAGGCACGTCCATAGTGGTGACTTGTATGGAAGACAACAGTTGGATCTCAAATCCTCTTTCGTCTGTGGTATCCACCATGAGCTTGCAGATAAACGGGATCCACTGCGGGTCGAATTATGGGGATGCATCTTTCCTATCACCGAGTGGGTGGGTGCGTAGCAAAGGGGCTGTCGTTACTTCTGTGGTTACCTGTCACACTGTAGAAGGTCATCCTGAAACAACAGGCAGCCATCTCCAGGGTGTATTTGCTGATACACTCACTGTAGAATGAGAGCAAGAGATTGATGGGATGTCTAAATTCTGGAGAATAAGATCAGGTCCTGTAACGGCCTATGATACTTGATGTCAACAAAAGTAAAAGTATAAAAAGATGGAACCCGTGCCCTAACTACTCCTGCCCCGGAAGCACTATCGCTGAGATTCCCAATGCGGTAGTTCCACTCAACAATCAGGCAGCGTCGTGTCTTTCACCCACCCGGCCACCCAGGGAGGATTCCTAACTGGCCTCTCCGTTACTTTTGCTACACTCCCAGCCTTTCTGGCTCTCCTCCTGGGCTCCCATTGGGCTAGATTTCTGCTTTTCCTTCGGACCACTAGATCTCCATTGCTCTACCCCAATGCTGCTGCAAAGATTGCTCTATTCCCAACTATTCCCTCTCTTGTTCCAAACTGTCATTCCCTCAAGCACATACCATAACCAAACCTATCACGCGGTGGCGCTCACCAGATGCTCTTTTCCCTTTCTTAGCATTTGATTTCAAGGACCGAGCTACATAGGGTAATGATTTTTTACTTCACCTATCTTGAATCAACGCATGGAATTCCCATTCCCTCAGCTGTAACTTCCCAATTGACCCCTTACAGCATAATCAAGCAGTATGAAGTGCCCAGGACTAGTAAACAAGGTCTATAAAGACATGAGATAAGATCAGCGCGTCTCCAATATGAATTCCGGGATGCGGGGAGATCACGTGGGTAGCGTCGGTTAGCATCGGCATGCGGGCAGAACAGTCGCTGCTTGCGAACCAAATAAAGTAGACACAATGCTCCTTTCCTCTGGGAATTCCTCAGACCCATTTCTTTCAATCTCCCCTCCATCTTAGCCTTTTGATCATGAGTTTCAGGCGCAGCGGGGGACTCACTGCCCGCAACTTCAGACCTTGTCTACCCCAGAATCTTCTCCGCATCCGCTCCACTTTACCACCGCTCTTGTCCCGGAAGTTCCATGCCAGCTCTTTGCTATGGGGAATTAAGTCACAAGTTTTAAAGGATGTCGGCGAGGGTAAGCCTATACTCAGTCTCTAATTTGGTTCTCAATTTGTTTGCTTACGCTTCTTAGGCATCACCGAGGTGCAGATCATTCAATGGTACGTGGAAGAAGGGGCGTATGTTGAGGAATGGAAGCCTTTGTGCCAATATCAGTCAGATAAAGCCGTCGATGATGTGAGCATCACTTTTTTCGATCCATTCTCTGGGTTAATGGCTAATTTGTTCAGATTACCTCGAGATACGAGGGTGTTATCAAGAAACTGCACTTCGAGACAGATGATACAGTGCCTACAGGACGGGTGCGTACTCTAGATTTTGCTCTTGTGACGGACGGTCAGATTGTAACTGCAGTACTAATGCCCCTTGATAGGCACTCTGCGATATTGAAGTCGAGGATGGAAAATACCACGACGATAACCCACCACACGAACCCAAAGCAGAGTCCCCTGGACCTACCCCAGCCTCTGAGGTAGCAGCTGGGATTCAAGCAGCCGAGTCCTCCCCATTATCACCCCCTCCTCCCAATGTTGCCGACATTCCTCAAGAGAAGCCCAAGTCAAAGCATGCATCCCTTGCCGTTCCCGCAGTCCGCGGGCTGTTGAAGAGTCACGGCGTGGACATCTTAGATGTCAATGGGACCGGAAAAGACGGGCGGGTTATGAAAGAAGATGTGATGAGGTTCGTAGCAAAGAGAGATTCTCCCACCGCGCCACCATCTGTGCCCACCCGAGCCTCCGCGGTACCAGACACACGGCAAGCAGAGTCAACTGTCAACTTGACCCCGATCCAATCCCAAATGTTCAAGACAATGACCAAATCCCTGAGCATCCCACACTTCCTCTATGCAGATGAACTCAAAGTCAACGACATCACAGCCATCCGCAAAAGGCTCGCCAGCGCCAAGCGCGATCCTACCAAAATCACCTTCCTCCCCTTCGTCGTCAAGGCCGTCTCACAGGCACTGACCGAATTCCCAATTCTCAACTCCAAGGTCGATACCAGCGACCCCAACAAGCCCAAGCTAGTCATGCGCGCAAAGCACAATATTGGAATCGCAATGGACACACCGACTGGTCTGATCGTTCCTAATATCAAGGACGTCGCCAGCCGCTCCATCTTCGACATTGCCGCTGAGATCGCGCGACTCAGCGCCCTCGGTCAGAGTGGCAAGCTGACCCCTGCAGATCTCAGTGGTGGCACCATCACGGTCTCGAATATTGGCAACATCGGAGGTACGTATGTATCACCGGTGATTGTCCCGACGGAAGTGGCTATCCTCGGCGTGGGCAGGTCCAGAGCCGTGCCGGTCTTTGATGAGGCCGGGCAGGTTACACGCGGGGATATGGTCAACTTCAGTTGGAGCGCAGACCACCGTGTCATTGATGGTGCGACGATGGCGAGAATGGGTAACCGGGTACGGGAGCTGATTGAGTCGCCTGAGCTCATGCTGTTAAATCTCAGATAAATGAATTAAGAATTGATCCTCGAGAAATAACTTAGCTATATCTAAATACAAATCTTGTTTGGATATGTATTCTTCAACTGGTCCGCTTCGGCAATACGTTAAGGTTATAGATATATATCGAGAATTATAGTGAAGTAGCAATAATATGGAAGTTGCAATTAACGAAGCAGGTATTAAGACAGTTCTGTTCTATCTACCCTCATCCATGGGAAAAGAGTCCGGGTCCGTATTCATGCAACTTCCAACGCCTTTGGCTACGACCAAAGTACGTTGCACATGGAACTAAGTGGCACACTCTTGTTTGTTAATAGAAAGCGTACTTTTGACGTCGATAATGCAGGCTGAGTTGAAATACCACGTCGAGGGTGAAGGACGGATTACGCCGTACGAGTGATGCTTCATGCAGCATTTCGTATGTGGTGTGTGTAGAAGTAAACACTGCATACGGAGTATACGGCAGCTAACTTGCATAAAGTTGACAGCTTCGATTAATCACTAACTGCTCATCGGGTGATCCCTGACCATATGGGCCCCAGCTGGTCTGAGCTTAGCCTTGAAAGCCAGGCGTCGTACCATGAGGTTCCAATGTGATAGGTGTCAATAATGTGAGTCCTTATCCATGATCGCAGATCAGGCCCATTCTTATCAAGAACAGAAATGATATAGACAAGTCAATTGGTATAAAAAATCCACCTCGCAAGGAAGATATCGAGCACAGGATATATCAAAACAACAAAATCTCGATATGCGAGCTTTATGACAACGCCAGATTTAAACATCCCAAACCCAGTGCCATATCCGGTTCGGGAAACACCAAACACCAGAGGACCCAGAAATCCAAACCAGCAAAAGAAAACAAGATGCTAATAAAAGTCCTCCATGCACAGATCATGCTCCATTTCGCATGAGCCCATGCGCCATGTATCCTCCAAAAATCCCACAAAGTATATGTATCCTCCATAGAAAGATGGAGAGCAAGTCACACATACTCTGCAATCTTCTCGGTGACAGAGTCAATGACATTGCGCTGCACCTCGCCCATCGAACCCCCGGCATCGATAGTAATAACATCCCACTCATTCTCGGGCTCCTCGAGCGCCGCAAGCTGCGATTGCACCATGGAGCTCTTCATGTAGTGAGACTGGCGCTGCGAGACGCGCTGCATAAGCACATCCTCAGTGAGCTTGAGGTAGACGAAGTGGATCTGCACCAAGGGCGAGCCATAGGCAGCCACGCGCATGACGTCCCGGTACTTGTGCTTCAGCGCGGAACAGGCCACTACCACGCCAGCAGGTGGGTGGAAGCCGTTACTGTCTGTGGGGGAGAGGATGTCGATAGCGGCTTGGCGTAGTGAGATCAGCCAGTCCCAGCGGTCTTCGTCTGTGAGGGGAGTGCCTTTGCTCATTTTGTCTTTATTTGCACGTGGATGGTACTATTTTGCGGTTAGAGAGGTGTATATTGTGGCATGCTTGGGGAGGTTGAGAGGCTGGGCGCAGCTGGATGATTGGGAGGGCGTTGGGGCTGTTGCCGGGTAACTTGGGATACTTACATCGTCGCCTTCTATGAATGGGATACCCAGCTCGGTGCGCAGGACATTGCCCACGGTGCTCTTTCCACATCCTGCTGGACCGGTCACGACCCAGATGTGTTGTAGATGCGATTTGGAGGACGTCCCGTTAGCTCCGTTAGCTCCGTTGGCGAGATTGGTGAGATTGGGCATGGTGCGTGCCTTGCTGACAGGCCCGGTAGAATCTACTGTGGGAGCGTGGGCAGGCTGAGGTCGTTCCCCTGCGGAAAGCATGTTGCAAAGAAGGGGGATTGTCTAGGAAGTTGTCTTTGAAAAGTGATCCTTTTGGATCCAGTGTAATAACCGGTTGGGCCGGGTGTGGGAGGTATGACGCTGCAGTGATACACGGAATGGATGCGTTCTATACAGGTCTTGTTCCCAAAGATCAGGAGAGTTCCAAGAAAATGAAAAAAGGAGTCGCGCGACAGAGGGCTACTTTTTAAGTATGACGGTGGGGAAAAAAGACTCGAGCAGAAGCCGAGTGGGGGAGATACCAGTCCCCCGTACGGTTATTGGTTTGTTGTTTGGGGCTAATGAGTCCTGAGTCTATAAGGAATGCGAGTCGAAGCTGTCGAAGTCTGGGTTCAGGGATCTGGAGGTGTAACCCGTATCTTTTAGAGACTTTGGGACAACTTTCTAGCGACTATGGAATACATCTCTACAGCTGTATCGCTGTGCTCGTTAGAATAAACTGAGGCAAATGGGCCTTCTTCATACATCGCCATGATGTCACTGTATTGGGTATTACAGTGACCCCCACGCTAGAAAGACACCGCCAATTTGCGTAGGCCATTTCCCTGTGTCTCCCACTCCGACCAAGCCGTTGGATTTAGAATTGATCCATTCTGTACTTACCTAGGTATCCACGCGCTATTTTCTCTCTCTCTCTGTCCTGTGCCGAACAAAGCCCCGAGAACTCCGTAAGTCGACACCGAGAGACGGGCCCCCACACTTGGAAAGGTTCGTAGATCCACCCGATTCTGGAAACATTGCACACGAATATGCTTCATTCCGTGAAACACAGAGACAAATGTCCCCGGAAAAATACGGTGGCATCCGATAGGATATATCGGACACGAAAAGCAGAGGGGAGATGCATGGTGATTGCCTCGTACAGTCACACCGACTCGGTTCAGGTGTGCTCCGTACCTGGCCTAAGCATCATTTGACATTGCCTGTTAGAATCCGGGGAACGAGCGAATTGTCGTGCGGGGTAAACGAGTCAGATCCTTGCCTGAATTCGAGCTGCTTTTCCTATGGCTCCAACAAAGCACTGTGCCGGGAAGCGAATTCCGACTGATCCGATCTCGTGTTTATCCGCCCTGGTGCAGCCTCTATCTGCTCCGTAGGGTGTGCTGGTCTCTCACCCGTATGGCTGATTGATATCTAGCCGGTTCAAAGGCAATGAAGATGAGCTTCAGGTCCAATCGGTGAGAATAGCCCTGCCAGGGCCTCTTTCAGTCGATCTGACATGTTGGAAGTGTAGGCAGGACGGGTAGTTGTAGATCGATGGTGCTATGTACGCCTAATGTTAATTCTAACTGAGACTATGAATGTATAATGAGAAACAGGGATTGGAATGAAAAGAGAATCAGTAATAGGTGGATACATATATTCCCGTCAAGCAAGGACCAGATCCAATCCCAAGGTGCATGTAGATATCAGCTCACCTGGCGTGTCCGGGGCGCCTTGGAAGGCGGGGAGGCGGTCTTACGTAAGCCTCCTCCAGGCCACCGCGACAGCTCCAGATCATCCAAGCTCCCGACTTATTGGCTCGCAATAGCTGCAGGTCCAATTACCTTCCCGCACTATGGCTTCGCTTTTCTTTTCTGCCCCGATCGACATCGATGTGGTTCTCGAGGATCACGATGAGCGCCAGACGGTCGACGTCAAGCTCGACAAGGGCCGCCGCGAGCGGGTCCCTGTGTACATGGACGGCGAGTCTGTCAAGGGTGCTGTGACCATCCGATTGAAGGATGGCAAGCGACTGGAACATATGGGAATCAAGGTGCAATTTATTGGCACAATTGGTGCGTTGAAATCACCTCTCTCAGCCGAGTTCGTTATCGCAACGTTGGGCCGCTGACACACCATGCTTTGGGAATACAGAGATGTTTTACGACCGAGGCAACCACTACGAATTTCTTTCCTTAGTCCAAGAACTCGCCGCACCGGGCGAGCTGCTGCACCCGCAGACCTTCCCCTTTAACTTCAAAAATGTCGAAAAACAATACGAGTCCTACAATGGTATCAACGTGAAACTGCGCTACTTTGTCCGAGTGGTCGTCTCGCGACGTCTGCCGGACGTCATCCGTGAAAAGGACTTGTGGGTGTACTCGTACCGCATGCCGCCAGAGAATAACAGTCCCATCAAGATGGACGTCGGTATCGAGGACTGCCTGCATATCGAATTCGAATACTCCAAATCCAAGTATCACCTCAAAGATGTGATTGTGGGCCGCATCTATTTCTTACTTGTGCGACTGAAGATCAAGCATATGGAATTGTCTATCATTCGGCGTGAGACAACTGGATCTCCGCCAAATCAATATAACGAGAGTGAGACTCTAGTGCGCTTTGAGGTACGTGGTTCCTTGGATACACTGGGTTTGATCGTGCGATGGGGTGCATAGATTTTAAACAACTGCTGACTTTGTTGCAGATTATGGATGGTTCGCCATCAAGAGGTTAGTGGACATATTTCAGCCTTTGGACCTTGACACCCAGCTCGTGGCTTCTATGATTCTCACGAGGCTTGGCGGGGCCAGAAGGCGCCTCGAGCATAACTGACTTTTCATAGGCGAGACTATTCCAATTCGTTTGTTCTTGGGTGGATTTGACTTAACCCCAACATTCCGCGATGTCAACAAGAAGTACTCCACGAGGTACTACCTCAGTCTTGTATTGATTGACGAAGGTACGTTCTTGACTATCCTATTCGTTTCTCCTCGGCCATGTCCAAAGCAGTCTGTGATGCCAGAAGGTGGGGTGCAGAGGCATCGGGCGGAATGGACACAATAACCCTCGGCAATTGAAATTGCCCAGAGACCAATTCAATCGGCCCGGGTTGCATTGATTTGCTGCCGATTTGCATCCGACCGTGTCCCGTGCCCCCAAACATGGCACCCCCACGCTAAACCCCTTCTGGCACCGGCAACTCCACCCATACACTGTTACCATACGCTTGACCATGCTTCATACATCGTCCTGCAATGCCAATTTCAACCTGAAACTAATCCAATCACAGATGCCCGTCGCTACTTCAAGCAATCGGAGATTGCACTCTACCGCCAAGCTCCCGAGATCGCCCCGAACGCCCAGATCGCCCAACAGCAGCAGATTCAGCAGCAGATGCTCCTCGAGCAACAGCGCCAACAGCCTGCTCTCCCACCAGGCTCTGCTACCGCCGGACCCGGTAGAGAAACCCCTGCGCCGCTCCGACAGGAGCCTCAACCTGTTCCCGCGCCTGCAGCATAGACCGTCATGTTCATTATAGCTTGTGTCTTTCTTACAATTGTTGCCTGCGGATCTGTTCTTCGATACCCGCCTTTTGTCTCTGATGTTGATTTCCCTGTCTACTCTTACACCTTCACTACTCATTCTCTTGTGCCTATTGGTTCTCTTTCATGGTCATGTCACGATAGCACTGTAGTTTACCTTGTCTAAATTCGTGTCAAGTCTCAATTCAAATCAACCCTTCTCATTTTGGTGCGTGTTTCGAGAACAACGATCTGCTGTGCTGGTCAGAATAGCATCCATATAGTAAGGGAGGCAACGCAAGAGAGGAGGCATAGGAGAGAAAGTCAACAAAAAGACGAATAGCATCAAGGTGGATGAACAGGGGCAGAACAAACAAACCAAGATCAGAGAATCAAAAATCGAATAGCATCAGGGTACACGAAATAAGCAGGGAACGAAGGTAGATGAACAGCCAAAAAAGGTATCAAGGATGAATAGCATCAAATAGCAAAAAAGATCCCCATTAACCAGGCCGCGACTGGACCTCAGGTAGCACCCGGACTCTTGACTTCATGGGGAGGCCCTAGTTAGCCTAGGTGGTCTTCGTCCTGACGTTCTTCAGTGTTTCCACCTACTAACCACTCGTAGAGGACCTAGATCCAGGGATTCCCGTCATGAGTGTGTCAAGCCGTAGTGTTTCTCCGGCACTCCCCGAAGGGTCGTCCGGTAGTAGCGACGTGTTTGATCACTGCGCTACTAGGGGGGCGGCTGGCCGAAGGGATTGATCTTGGTTCGTTGATATATGACCAAAGGCTCTGCGGAAGAGTCATTTGAAGCATTGCGGCCTCGATTGGGCGGTCTTCCGGGGGCTGTGTGAGATTGAAATTGGAAAGGTAGAATCTACAGTCGATCAGCTATCTAGTTACTGAGTTTTGAGGGATTTGAGAATTTAGTGATCGTGGGTGGTGGGCATTTTCGTCGGGAGGGTACATTCATCTGAAGGCGAGAATGAAGCCATCCAAACTTCCATTTTGGGAAAGAAGGACAACAGAATGGAAGCCCGATGAAGACTTGATCTTGGAGGGCGTGGGATCAAAACATACCCTCGTCGAACAGTTGAATTATTGGTATTGTCTCAATTCTGGCTTTTTCTCTCTCGAAGGAATGGATGTATGGGTCTTTATAATGTAAAATTTGAAAATAAATCGATACGCTTGATTATTATAGTACATTGTACGTTTTACACACGCAGCTATGTCTTGCCCAGATACTCCACGCATAGTCACGCTCTATCTAATATCCAAATTGACCAATTTCCTCCAACACCTTCCCCAGTGCCTGGAGGATCTGCCCATCATCACGCTCTTTACCGGCGACCTGCACAGCGCGCACAGCCAACGGATAAATCCACTCAAGGTGTCTACGATAGTGAAGCGGAACCATGTCCCCAGACTTAACGATCGAAGTGGTCTTCAGCGCAGGCGGATCCGGGATCGCTGATGGCTCGCTCTTCAGCTCAACCAGGCGGAGGAGAAGATGCAGCAGAGCCTTGCGGGCCGGTGTGGGCTGGGGCATCAAGCCGCGCAGCGGCTGGTCTGCGATATAGGACTTGAGTGAGACCGCGCAGCGGAGAATAAGGTAAGGCGAGATCGAGCGGGCGAGCAGGGTCTGCGGGGATGGGCTGTCGGCTTGGGGCTCGGCCTCGACTTGCGAGTGCGTGGCGAGTTCGAAGAGGGTGTCTATGAGAGCATATGCAATTCCTGGGCGCTGGGTAGGTGGTGGATCGAAGGTACGACCGGGGCGCACGGTGTACAAGTCTTGCAGGGGCGCGTCTTCGAGGCCTGTGGTGGGGAGGTCGAAGCGGAGGGGGGCGTAGATGAAGGAAGAGTGGAAGAGAGCGCGCGCGAAGTCACGACGTATGGCGTCTGGAATTGCTGCGGCCCCAAGGGATGGGAGGATAAGCGTCTTTAAACGGGTGAAGGCTTTGATGTCGAAGGCTTCGTCTGCTGCGATTCGGGCGGTTGGGAGTTGTTGAGCTTGAAATCCGTGCGCGGAAACAATCCCATTGGTGATGTCGACCACACATTGCCAGAATTGCGATATTTGGGGCTCGTTTGTCTTCGTATATTGCTTTTCCACATATGGGACTGCAACTTGGAGAACGTTCATGGAGGCCGTTGTGGCATTTTGCCACAAGAAAGGTTCACGGTCCTTCCCTTGCCATGTGTACTTTTGCGCGATGAGAGCACTGAGATGTTTGAGAGAATTTGCAAGGGCACTATTCGTAAACACATCTTGCTTGATGCCGAATTCGGCAACATACCAGCTGATAAGGTCGATGGTGGTTTTGGAGAAGGCCACGAAGGTTGGTCTTCGTGTGTCGCTGCCGGGGCTCCATTTTGTTAATGCTGAATCAGATAGTTCAGCAAGGCACAGAAGAATATCTGGCTGCGATTCCTCTTTCTCCATACAAAGCTCTTTGATACAACCAATGGCTAGCGCTTGCAGCGCTGAGGGTCGTTCAAGATCTGGAGAGTAGCGCGGAGAAACCGAGTTCCACACAAGCAAGCTGAAGTGGCGAAGAACCTTCTCAATGTGTTTCGTGGTCAATTGGTCTTTGTAAAGGCGATAAACCTGTTGGAATGTATTAAGATAGGCTAAAGCCGCATCCTGATTAGGTTGATCGAGATCAAGCATCTTTTCATCACCAGCAGGATGTCCGTTTGCCCAAAGAAGCCAGGTACATTCAAGGGCATCGTTGCTGAGTTCACTGGCATTCTGGACTCTGAGGAGAGTTGCTGAGATGCTAGAGAATGTTGCTTCGCTGAACTCCAAAATATGCAAGTCAATCAAGCTTTGCAAGTATTTCAAAAGTCGTTTCCACGATTGATCAAACTTTTCGTCACGCACAAGGGTTTCAAAGAAGTTTGTGATCAGATTCGATAATCCGTTAATCATTACCACTGTCGTATCGACCCACGCTTTGAAGTCATCCGATTTTGCATCCCGTCCATTGTGCTTGGCTTGAAGAGTAGTTTCAATTCCCTCGGTCATCTTGAAGAGCACCATATTCAGGCACAGACGCCACGCTTCCGGTGAGAGCTGTTGCCCGTAGGCATCAAAGATACGTAGAAGAGTATGGACTGCACTATTCCGAATCTCAGATCGGCTGTCTGTCGTGATGTCAACAATACGGAGCAACAGCAGCAACCACAATGAGTTCCGAGAAACAGACGGGTCTTCGTCACGAGCCAATATAGTTAACTCTTCTTCACTAATGGATGCATCAACATGGCCAACTGATATTTGCTCGATTTGTCCCTGGAGGAAGTCGGAAACATTCCAGAAAAACGAAGTGGTAGTGAGAGAAATATTGAAGTCTTGGGTTTGCAGTGCAAAGCTGGAAAAGGAATTCACCAAGCTCAAGAGACAGGGCGCCGGCAGCAGGGAAAGGAAGTCGGAAGCAACAAGATTGAGAGACTTATAAGCAGCACGTACTAAGCGGGGTCCTGCCGGGAGAGCCGATGCCCTACGCTGTATCAAAGTGGAAGGTCGATCACCAGTCTCTGGCTCTGGTGTAGGTTGGAAAACACCGGATATCAAATCAAAGACGAGATGCCAACCGTCCACAAAAGTCTCCGCATATTGTTCAAGTATGTTCTTCAGTACTTCCAAGCTCTGCTCGTGAATTTCAATCACTGTTGTTGGTAAAGACTTGGAAGTATGCATGTCTGATGCATAGAGCGAGGCCACCTGGGCTTTCAATGTCTGGAGATTTCTGATCTGCACTTGATTGTAAACTTTCTCATCGTCTTCGTCCCTTTGTTTCATCGTTGAAAACACCAGTGAGTTCAAGATCGTGCTTGCCTGCAGGCGAAGATTCGGACTGGCGGTAGTATTTGCGGAAGCCGAAATGAGACTTTGAGTCAACAATTCCCATGCTTCGCTGTCACCATCTTCAAGGGAGGATATTCTTCCTAGGTTTGCCTTGGCGAGTTCATTGGTTTTTTCCAGTACGAATTTGAGCTCTTCGTCTTGCAATCTTGATTTTCCGACGGTATGCGAGACACGCCGGGCACCCTGATGCAAACGTCCAGGTCCTCGGGAAGATTGAGGCGATTGAGGCAGTTCTGATACTTCCTGTTGATCTCCCTGGTGGCGACGCTGCTCTGTAAAGGTAGATAGGTTCAACAAGGCAAGTAATATTTCCTGGAATGATGCACTTGGGAAATCGCTGGTGCTTTCAATCATTTTACTAGAAGCCGCCTGGACCGCAATGACCTCGGTTCCGAGATTAGCAGTCGGCACATCATTTCCTGAAGTGACTGAAGTTTCCCCAGCCCCACTGGCGGATTTGACCATCGCACTTGATGACATGCCAATCACCAGTCCGGTATACTGAAGTGTCTCGAAAAGAATGGACCAGGCCGGCTGATCCAATGTCGGTCCCAAAGCAATTCCAAGATTGAGCAAAGCCCGCATACAAAGCAGGTTTCTTGTGCTTATAGACACCGGAGCCCCTTCCCCTGTGGGTGTTCCTGCAGAATCCATTGTTGCAGAGCTGATATGTGACAAATCCGCACTTTTGCGTTTCTTGTGGAGCAAGTCACTCTGCTGGGATCCAGTAGCAGGTGCATTCTGTGATTTGGAAGGACCCGAACTCGCAGGCGTAGCAGCCTTTCCAAGAGTTGTTAAAAAGGCATCTCGGGGGACAGACAACCTCAGAAGACCCGCCACATGAGCCAATTTTTGAAACGCTCGGACGAGATTGTGATAGTACTCATCATCCAAGGAAGCGCGCAGAAAAGTCGAACAAGCCGCAAGGACAGCAGGCCAACAGTTCTCGATTATGCCTGCACAGGTTTTAATGGCGGAATACTGGATATGAGACTGTAGCTCCAGAGGGTTGATGGGAACATGTGACTTCTTTGATGGCAAGCTTGGCTGCCTTCGGATGGGTTCTGCTGTAAAATCTTGAGACGACCTGGCGGAATCAGGACCTTGCGTGGGACTCAAAAGTCGGTTCTTGCGTCGTTGCTTTAAGTCCGGCACAGTCAACGGAAGGATGAATTTCGCGAGCCCTTCAGCAAAACTGCTGATACAGTTCAGAACAAGGCTGTAAATGTAAGTTTCAGGCGGTGCAGGTGGATCTGTCTTATCAAGAAGCTCAATATATGGCGTGCGAACAACACTCCACTGTGTGCTGATTCCTGGCACATTGGCTTCACTTGGAGGAACAGTTGATCCAATAACACCAGCAACGCCACCAGTCTCAAGCGTTATCTGATCCTCCGTGGTAGATCTTGAGTGATCAGCGCGTGAAGGTACTGTGGATTGGTTGCTGACACCAATCAACGCAGGCTTCTCTGAAGCCAGCCGAACAAGCGTTGCCATGTGGTCCCGGAGGATGTTCTTTCTTCCTTCCTCATCGTCATAAAGCGTGTAGATTAACCGTACAGCACCCGGCTCGGAGTACAGTCCTCTAAAAACTTCCATGCAAATGAGTCGCTTCCAAGGCGCTGTTGCGTCCGGTTCGACGAGATGGGTTATCAGACTTAATGCCATCTCGCATTCCGTAGTCACAAGAGACATATAGCGCTTCAGAACTATGAGGAGTATTCGAGCAACGCGGACAGTCTGGGCGAATGAAAACCTCTCAGAAAGACAACGGACAGTTAGTGGTAATAGCCGAACGCGCAGCACATGTGAAAGTTCGGGGTGTCCCACAAAAAGCCGGCCACTGTTCAGGAGAATACTCTCGATAAGCTCGAGCACAAAAGTCGGAGGCAAACTCCGTGTTCGCAAGAATTGCAGTGGCTCTCCATCAATCAGGCGACATAAATCATCCAGTACCTGTAGTGCATCGTAGGCAAAATATCCTATGTCGAGTGACTGGCCATCGATTTTGATAGTTGTAGTAGCTTTAGCATCATTAGAAAGTTTGTCCTCGCTTGAAACCCGCTCAAATGTCGATACCACCAGTTGCTGAAGGGTAGCTGCAGCAGTACTGGAGACAGCAATCGTTTTGCTTGCCTGTAATGTGATACATATTTCCAATGCGTTAGCAAGAAGCTCCCCGCTCAGATCATTAGAATAGAACTGTAAAAGTGAGGGCAGAGACTGTAAGATTTTCAGCTGAATATCGAGGCCTGAAGAACATTAGCACAGCTCAAAGCTACTGGTTTATGTTTTGTTACTTACTCAAGCTCGTTGTCTCCTTTAAGCCCCCAAGGACATCTTTCAGGCGACTTGAGGGTAACGAACGAGACGCAATTAGCCGCTGTAAGCAGATAACACCAATACCAGCGAGCTTCGCATGCCGAGTATGGCATGCAATAATGAATGGCTCAACGAAATTCGGTTTGCGGACAAGGTCTAGTGGCCATTTAGTGATCAATAACTGATAGTCACCCGTCATTTGGAGACATACCTGCTGCTATTTGAGCTTCTGAGGTGGAGGGTAGTGCTTTAAGCTCATTCAGTGATTGTTCGGCGGCCTGTCATCTGCTCGTCAGTATACCGGGACCGGTGGATTGTCTGGAGGGCGGTGACCAACATTTCGCAAATCTGAGTTTTTCCTTCGAGATTCATGGATCAAATTGGCGATCTCCGTCTGTAAAAATTGGGAGGACATTTCTGGTACAGTATTGTTGTATCAGACCATGGCCAGCACTAGCTAATGCCCGGTGTCCCGATGTCAACAATACACTGAGCTCTTGGTAGCGGATGATCAGATCGGTGATTCTACACCAGGCCGACTGCGAAGAAGTTTGAGTTCCCACGCCAGGTTTATACAAGCAGAAAGAGGACAATGGCTGCGTCAGCTATTACGATAATTCTATGATGGAATTCATAAGGCGTGGCATCAACACTGGGGTGCCAAGCCTTCGATAAGCCGTATCGCACGTGATCTTGCTCCAAGTTGACCGCCTAGCGCATTGCCCCTCTTGTAGCAACATCCCCTCTGTTCCCTCGTCGTGACGTCTCCAGCATCTAAACCCACTATTCTGTGCTCAATATGGCTGCCAAGATTCCAAGGAACTTTCGACTCCTCGAGGAGCTCGAGAAGGGCGAGAAGGGTCTGAGTGCAGGTACGATTGACTTCTCCGATCTCCGACTATATCCGCTCTTAGATCACTGACGTACCTTTCTGGTTTTTAGATGCTTGCTCATATGGCCTTGCTGATGGTGAGGATATGATGATGAGCAACTGGAATGGAACCATTCTAGGCCCGCCTCACGTTAGTCTTTGACCCTTCTCCATTCTATCGTGAATCTCTTGCTAATCTAGCATTATTTAGAGCGTCCATGAGAACCGGATATACAGTGTGAACATTCACTGCGGACCTGACTACCCCGACAACCCGCCTACTATCCAATTCGTGTCCCGAGTCAATATCCCCTGTGTTGACCCCAGCTCCGGCAAGGTACAATAAGTCTGAATACCATGCCATACGAGCCATTGCTGAGTTGATTGTACTATAGGTCGACCCAACAAAGCTTCCAACCCTTGCGCAGTGGAAACGAGACTATACCATGGAGACAGTCCTGATCGAGCTGAGAAGGTAAGCATAAATCGTACCCGCAATTTCTAGGATGAATGAACAATATTGACTTCATCTAGGTACATGGCCTTGCCCCAGCATAAGAAGCTGCCTCAGCCTCCAGAGGGCTCGACTTTCTAGTCCGGCATTTGTGACCCACTCAGTGCGGTCGGATCTCGGAGTATCATGGTCGGCCTTGTTTGAGTTTCCTGGTTTCTTCTCTTTTTCTACGATCCTAGAGCGTGTACAGTTTTCGCATGAAAGCATTGGCAGGGGTTGCTTTAAGCTCTGCACTTCAATTCCTATCTTACAGTAGGTATTGATATCTAGAGTGTTTCTGTTCTGTGAACCCGGGCATTGTGGCAGGCGCCTGTTTACGAATTACCAATAACGATAGCAAATGATATCTTTTTGTCGACTAGCGGAATAGAATGATTTACACAGTCCAGTCCTGCCCTACTATCATCGCAGGTGTCTGATTCCTGCATTTTGGCTGTACATCCGTGGATATACCTAAGAAAATTGCGAAGTATCTATTACGGAGTACGGAGTACAAGGAGTTAGAATACATACCTAATGATCAAGGCAGGTTCTGCTGCGCCGATCCTAGTATTTTTGTGGGCAGATGAAATTGTTGTGTTGATCCCAGGATACACGAGGGTCCTGGAGATCAGCCATGGATGGGGACCAGAAAGCAAAAATCAAAGCAACAGGCGAGGAGGGGTTTGGGACCTCGGGAGAGTCAAGCCTACGCAGGATCAATGCATCAGAAGAGAGACGAGCAGGTTGTGGACGACAAGGATAGGCGCGTGTCGACACAGACTACGAAGATCAACGATGGTAGGATGTACGTCAATGGGTGTAAGCAACATGTGTACTACTCCGTGGGTAGGTAGGTAGGTGGGAAGTGGAACAACTTCTTCTCCAAGTGCCCGGACAAGCCGTTCAAGTGATGAAAAAGGGGTCGCGTCGATCGGGGGCAGTGTAAGCCCGATGACACTGTGCAACAAGGCATGTGCAAGCACAGGGGCCAAGTCGCGAGGTCCAAAAATAGGAATAATCAAAGTGTTTCCAAGACGGAAACTTTCAGAGATTAAACTGAAAAGAACAGATACTACACTTGATCTAAGCCAATAGGCAAAGAGAGCTAAAGAAGAAAGAAAAGAGAGGAAGATCTGGGGGCGCGGACGCGTATATATATCCTTTTGGCATCACGTGATTTAGCGTTGTGCAGAAAATTGGGGCGAGGACAGGTCCTGCAGGTACCACTATGCGCTAATCCATTTACAGTAGGCGGTATGGTGGCGGTGTGTGATGTCAGAAACGTACGAGGCCTCAGGCGGCGCTAGAAATCGAGGTAGATATCGGTTGTCTAGCTTTCTACGGCGAAATGCATAAAGTACTAGTGCCGAGGATTTCTGGTGCTCATCGATTTGCCTGTAAGAGATGGTTTATTATGTTTCATGCCCTTGCAACTGACACTCATCTCTGTGTCGTGTAGGTTTGGCGCTTTATCGTGCACTTTTGCGACAATGCCGTCCTTTAAATGCAGATGCTCCATGGATTGATGAATCCAGACCGCTTGTCCGACAAAATTTCCAAAAATTCAAGAATTTACAAAGCCCTTCCCAAACTGCAAATGCCTTAAAGGCAGGGTACGAGGTACGCAGCTTGAATCCTTGCCTACGATGAGTCCATGTGTTGATGTTTCATTGTCGCATGACAGGCTTTGGATCTCCTCTCTTCTGCCCATACCAATCAACGTGATGCCAACCGGATCATAACCCTCGTCGCTCGAGCTAGGTCACAGAGAGAGAAATACGCTGCAATGCAAAAGAGGGTTCGGCCAGCAACGCCCCCTCCCAAACCTCTTACACCTCGGCAGGTTCGAAAGGAACAGTCAATTCGTTTTCAGGAAGAAACTTCTCGGCGACACCCAGACGCTACCTCGGTTCTAGACCGACCCCGGCCGCTAGGTGACAAGAAACGGAATGTCCCAGTCCTCGTCAATGCACGCGGTCTACCGTTCTTGCGCTACAAAAAGCCGCAGCCAAGAAACGTTAGCAGTGTCATACGAACAAAGCTTGGGCGTCGTTGGAACTGGATTGAACGACGGGAGGATCTGAAACTCCAATTACTTTTCGCCAAAGACGAAGAGGATTGGGATCGCCTCACTAAGACAAGGGAGCCGTCTACTTGGTGTGAACACCTTGAAAGGGGCCTCTCCGATGTCAATACAAAAATAGCACACTTTGACATGCATGCTAAAACACTTGCAGAGAACATGTGGAAAATTGTCCTGGCTGAAAAAGCTCTGGCAGAAGAAGAAGCAACTCAAAAGCAGCCAAAGCAGTGAACCCGAGGGCTCTGACTGGCCTCGTGTCTCTTCGTGAACTCAAACTACATTTCCCTAACCTTGCAGGTACAAGGATGTTAGGACTAGGCCACGTTGTTATTTTGGTGCTTGGCTGCATGTCTGGTCATCTAAAGGTCAACCAGGAGTTAAGGCCATAGCCATGCATCAGTCGGTTTGTTGGCAGCGTCCCAAAGGCTGGCATGTTGATCGAGACAATCCGACTCAATAAATACATACAAATCTGCCTAGATATGTTGGTATCTGGGGACGTACTTTCTTGGTTGTTTCCGACCAACGGCCACCCCGGGCTGCTCGCCTGTCAAAGCCATTGCGTGCAGCCCAACCCAAGTTGACGCTTCGTTTCCGAGAGAGAATAGTGTTTCATTCTCCCATTGAGGATTGAGTTCTCATGTAATATAACACAATTCTATGTGAACTACCCAGGTTGTATACTACTCTACTCATACCCATGACACATATTCAACGATTACCTGATTTGTTCAATAGCTGCAATTTAATGTGGATTTAATCATTTCATGAAGTGATGGTAGGTCATTAACATTTCTATGGATCATTTCATGCAGTCACCTTGAGCTTGTCGACAGCTGGCAAGGCATCCTCATCCTCTTCGTCATAGTCACCCTTGACCAAGCCCCTCTCCCACAATTGCCGGCCTGTAAGCTTTTTCTCCTCCTTGATAATCCTTTTTTTCTTGTCTTCCAAATCCTTTTCTTCGCGTAACCGAAGCTCTTTTTCCTCCATCTCCTTCTTGAACTTGGCACTCCACTCCAAGAATGACTCAACAGTCACTGGTGTGCCGTGAAACTTGCGATTCTCCTCCTCCTCTTTCTTTGCGGCGACTTTGTCCATCTCAGCTTGAATGGCGTTTGCTCTTTCGGTTATGAGAAGCTCTGCGCTCTCTTTAAGTGCGCTAACGAGAGTGAATACCATCGCCATGCCCATATTTTCTTCAATAGTGGGCAGGAGGGACTCCAGCAGTTGCTCCCGGTCCTCCTGAATATCCAGTCGAGGGTGCTTCACAGCATTGGGCGGAGAGGTAATGTTGAGATTCGGACCAACATCAGGGTATTCTTCTGGGTAGGCAACTTCAAGGCATATCACTGGCTGTTCTGTTTCATCGCCTTCATATTCGAGAGTGTCAAGAGTTATGGATACTCGATATGAGGTTTCGGATATGTCTAGAGTTGGGTCTCGCTGTAAGCAAGGGAGAAAAAAACAGGACTAAGCCCATAAAGCGGCCATTTCTATTGCTTACCGGTAATTTCGTCGGGGAAAATTGAATCGAGCACCTCGCGCTCCTCAATCTGGTCTTCGCGGCCCATAACTGTTGATCCGCCCGCGGATTGGAGGGGTAATGAATGGAGTACGGGAGAGTAGATGTTTCGAGGCACCCTTCCTTGGAGGACAACAGCTGTTCTAAAGAGGGAAATAGAATGACTGTCTGTACAAGACTTCGAGAGATCGTGATACTATGTCCACGCAGGAAGATCGGAGCGCAAAGCGTGGTGCCAATATTGCGGTCCCACATGCAAACCCGTCAAACAGCCACCAAATTTTTGGCTGCGGAGCTTCACTTTTTTTACTTCTTCCAGATACCCTGTGGGTTACAACTTGGCAATCACTCTGTTTGATATTCCGCTTAAGAATATAACGCTCTTTCTCAATATTCCCTATATCCTGCCATGGGAAAGCCCAGACCGCAAAAGAAAAAGTCATCCAAACCCCGCGCAAAGTCCGTCCTTGGCCCTGGTGGCTCAATTTCGAAAGGCAAAATGGCTCAAGATCCCTCTACCTTGCTTGACCAGGCTACCATCCTCCTACAAACTGGTCGAGCCGATGAGGCACTTGTGCTTGCGCAGCAGGCTCTAGAATTGACTCCTGAGAACACCACAGCACAACTCCCCGCCATTAACTTGCTTGGAGAAATCAACGTTGAACTAGGCGATATTGACACCGCCAGAAACTGCTTCCTTCAGGCTGTTCAACTCGATCAGGATGGTTCGATACCGGAATCCCAGGGCGGAGGTGCTGAGAAGTTCCTCTGGCTCGCACAATTGAGCGAGCAAGGTGGAAAGGACAGCGTCCTTTGGTTCGAGATGGGTGTCGCTTCCCTTAGACAGGCTATTCAGGCTCTAGAAGGGAAGAAGTCACCGGAAGAGATCGCCGATATTACACAGAAGAAGGCCAAGATGTCCAACGCACTCTGCGCTGTTGCCGAGACCTACATGACTGACCTTTCGTGAGTTCCTTTACCTTCTATATTGCATGCGAGGATAATGCTAACGTATTCGCTCAGCTGGGAAGAGGATGCCGAAGCTCGGTGCGAGGCACTCATTACAGAAGCTCTCCTTGTCACACCCGAAGCGCCAGAGGTACTACAGACCCTCGCCTCCATTCGGATATCGCAACTTCGCACTGAAGATGCCCAAGCCGCACTCACTCGGAGTATGAGCTTCTGGAAGGATTTGGCTCCAGAGGATCCCAAAATTCCCGATTTCGCACTACGTATCAGCCTTGCGCGACTCCTGATGGAAGTGGCTATGGAATTCGAGGCTCTGGAAGTCCTCGAGCGCTTGATTCTCGAGGATGATCAAAGTGTGGAGGCGTGGTATCTTGGAGGATGGTGTCTCTTCT
Source organism: Penicillium paradoxum (assembly GCF_028828445.1). Lineage (NCBI taxonomy): Eukaryota > Fungi > Ascomycota > Eurotiomycetes > Eurotiales > Aspergillaceae > Penicillium > Penicillium paradoxum. Next base: position 2,031,211 of record NW_026643184.1, on the reverse strand, counting down.
TGTTGGCCGAAAAGCAACAGGCGCCAAAGGACGCGACCGCTGACGAGCTTGCGGAGTCCCCGCGACATGCATCACTAGAGGCTAGTCGTGAATGGCTCAAGCAAGCCCTGAAGCTCTACGATGTGCTTCAGTATGAGGACGAACGGCTCCGCGATCATGCCTTGGAGCTTGTACAGGAAATGAACCAAGAAATTGGAGAGGATGATGAGAGTGAAGCTGAGGGAGAAGGAGAAGGCGATGATTCGGATTTGGAGATCGAAGTTGACTCCGACGATGAGATGGCGGATTCATGATTCATAGACCCCCAAAAGTCACGACCACATGAGATGATGTATATGTTTTTTGTTTTGTTTGATTTGATACCATTAGAAGTAGTTTCTTTTTTTATCACTACTCTTTCTTTCATTGCCGACCTTTGACCATGAATCCCAACTTCTTTGATATCGCCACACCAGTTCATTCATCGGTTCCGGATTAAGTTGCCTCCGGCAAGGCATGCCCGAATTTTTGCCAGAGCAGATTTCAAGCGCAAGTGAAAGAGTTGTCTCCGTGGCTGGCATCTCAAACTCCTGCAAGATGGATTTGGAACCAGCCCCAAAAGGAGAGGATTCGCTCAAGGCCCCCGTGGTCGGAGTGGAGAGCGTGGATATAGAAGAACAGTACAACATGGAGGATAACGCGCCGGACCTCGCCCTGGATCCGATCTCGTCTGGTTTTGAGTCAGACAGTGACGATTCTGATGGATGGGATAATCTGTCTGACTGCGATGAGGCTATTCAGTTCCTGCGCGATGATGAGATCCGTGACGGCCTCGGTATGCAACTATATCCACCCTCTCTTCTTACCCCGGACATCCCCGCTCGCGGAAACCAGAACAAACAAAGGCTAACTCGCTCGCTTTTCTGTCGCAGTTCCCGGCGCCTGTACCATAGAGGAGGCGACTACATACAGACAGCGTCTACATGCGATTGGCAAGGCGGCATTCGTGGAAGAGACCATCCTTCGCAAAACCGTCACGGCCAAAAAGCTATGCACAGCGTTTGGGATCGCCCCCCCGGCATTCCTTGACGGTGCGCCCGATGCAGCCTATCATGCTCTTCTGGCGATCGCGATCTCGCGCGAGTTCTCTCGGAGGCCCAAGCTGCCCCAGTACAACTCCATCGATGACGCTGTTCGGCTCCTTCGCGAGTCGAAGAACATCATCGTTCTCACAGGTGCAGGTGTATGTGTCCCGCAGACTGTATTCAAAATATTCTAGGCCTACCAGTGCTAACGGTATCTTTTTAAAAAAGATCTCAACGAGTCTAGGCATCCCCGATTTCCGTTCTAAAGATACCGGGCTCTATTCAAAACTGGCGCATCTGGGCCTGAGTGATCCTCAGGAAGTCTTTGATATCCATGTCTTTAGGGAGGATCCGAGCATTTTCTTCTCCATTGCGAAGGATATTCTCCCGACGGAAAAGAAGTGGTCGCCGACCCATGGGTTCATTCGACTTCTTCAAGACAAGGGAAAGCTGTTGACTAACTACACGCAGAATATCGATAACATTGAAGCAAACGCAGGAGTACTTCCCGAGAAAATTTTACAGTGCCATGGATCCTTTGCGAGTGCTACCTGCGTAAAGTGTCAGTACAAAGTCAAGGGTGATGCGATCTTTGGTGAAATTAGGGAGGGGAAGATCCCCCACTGTACTGCCTGCAAGGAGAAGATTGCAGAAGATGAGCTAAAACCGCAAGGTCTCAAGCGCAAGCGAAGTTCGAGTGGTCAACAAAAAGACCGCAAGGTCTCTGATGAGAGTTCGGATGAAGACGACTATGAACTCCCGACTCCTGGAGTGATGAAGGTCAGTGGCTGTTCGATTCGATCCTTGCTTTTTCATTAATACTCACAAATAACGTAGCCTGATATCACGTTCTTTGGCGAGGATCTACCCGATGAGTTTGGCGAACGCCTAATTCACCAAGATCGTGACTTGGCAGACCTCGTCATTGTAATCGGAACATCGTTGAAGGTTGCCCCCGTGGCAGAAGTGCCTGGAATCTTACCACGCAACGTCCCCCAGATTTACATATCGCGCACTGTAAGTCATTCTACTACCTATGGTTGTTCTATACTAACGCGGGTATGTAGCCGGTATCACATATCGAGTTCGATATTGATCTCTTGGGAGACTGCGATGTGGTCGTATCGGAACTTTCTCGTCGGGCCGGTTGGGATCTGAAGCATCATATGATCCCAGACGATGAGAAAGTGGATATCACTACAGTGGAGGGATATGATTCACGACATGTTTTCAAGGTAGTCGGTGCATAGTGGCGGAGTTTGGGCATGTCTTGCTCCTGTCTCATAGGAGGGCGTAACTTCGGGTTTCTTTGTATAGCTGGATGCGGTTGTATCTAGGTAGTCTTGGTTTCTTCTGTTTTCTTCTTCTTTTCCCTGTGATTCTTTTGCGCCGGCATAAATCAGGCCTTCATTGACTCCGGTCTAAGACATTCATTCTGCATCGATATCATTGCTCAGATTCATTCGTCCCACGCAAATTAAGATCAATTTGGTTGAATTCTGAGATATAGAGCTCCTGGATTTTATGTTATTCGTCTGATCGTAGAGAATACAGATGTCTTGATTGTGTTGATATAAATGTCATGGCCAGACTCTGTTGCCTCTCCGTGGAGTATATTTCTGAAGGCCCGAGAAAAAAAAAATCTCAACCCGCAACACCCCGCCTTCACAGATTGCAGCAACGCATTGACTGAACCCCCACTATCAGAAAAGCAATATTGATAGAAAAAGTATCTCGTCTTGTCAGTCATGGAATATCTGGTTCGGTTCGCCCAGCACCATGAGACCTTCAGACGTCCGGAGCTCCAAGCCTGCGCCACTCTTGCCGGCGCCGACCTCGATATCATTACCTACAGTGAATATGTATGAAACTCCCTTTCTAGCAGTGTGGGGACTGCTCATGCCATTCCATTATGAATCTCGATTTATAGGAATCGGACAACCCCGTCTATGTTGCGATTGTAGTCGATTTGCAGAACTGACTTACAAAATAGTCGCCATACTGTGTCGTAAAACTACCAGATGAAGATGCGGCACGCGCAGTCGCTAAGCGCAGTATTCTGGTTAAGGATATCTTCGAGCTTTGGGGCGAGGGTGCCAACTACGAAGAACTACATGCAGACATTCGCCAACGAACGGAGCATCGCTGGAATGACTACAATAACGTCCCATTCAAGTTCACAGTTGACTACTTCTCAGGCACGCGCAGCCAAGAAAAGAAGGGAGAAATCATTCAATCCTTTTCATTCATGGGATTCAGAGGACCGATTCGCCTGAAGAACCCCGATGAGGAATTCTACGTGATGGAAGAGTACATCGATGACGTGGAAGTCGCCGCGCGGGGAGTCTCGCGAGTGGAAGAGCCACGGAAGATCTATCTGGGTCGGAAGCTTGGTGAAAGCTGTCGTGAGGATGTTCTCAAATACGACCTCAAGAAGCGTCGTTATATCAGCACCACTTCCATGGATGCGGAGTTGAGTCTCATCACGGCCAACATGGCTCTTGCAGCTCCCGGTAAATTGTTCTTCGACCCATTCGTCGGAACTGGAAGTTTCATTCTTGCTGCTTCGCATTTCGGAGCTCTGACCATGGGCGGAGATATCGATGGTCGTAGCTTCCGGGGCAAAGAGAGCGGGAAATTGGGCATCTTTGAGAACTTCGATCAATATGGCATCAAGAGCAAATACCTTGATACCTTTACTTCGGATTTGACCAACACCCCATTGCGGAGAGTCGGCGTTCTTGATGGCATCGTCTGCGATCCGCCATATGGTGTGCGCGAAGGGCTTCGGGTTTTGGGAAATCGCAAAGGAAAGCCTGCGGTCAATGTGATCATTGATGGCGTTCCTGCGCATCTGTACGTCTTTCCCCTTTGACTGTCCTTCATTGATCTATAATACTAAATTTGACCCACAGCCGACCCGGTTTTGTTCCTCCTAAAAAGCCTTATGGCTTCGAGGCTTTGCAGAACGACGTCCTCAACTTCGCGGCTCGCTCGTTGGTTACCAATGGCCGTCTCTCAATGTGGATGCCCACAACAAATGACGAGAAAGTCGTGTTCCCTGTTCCTATGCATGAGAATTTGGAGATTGTCAGCATCTCTACTCAGTCTTTCAACACTTGTGAGTGACTTCGAAAGAAAAGCACAAGCATGTACTTGGAGGGATTGGCTAATGTTGTCCTTTAGGGTCTCGTCGACTCATAACCTACCGCCGTTTACCAGAGGGAGAACTGTCTGATGTCACATTGGCCCGGAAAAACATCGATGACCAAGGCTATACAGCAGATGATTTGAATGCATTCCGACGAACGGTACGTACAAGTCCTGGAACAATGCGAAGTTCATCGCTAACTTGTTGAACTAGCACATGCTCAGAGGCCACGGCACCAGAGCCGCGAAGCGCTAGCAAACGACGTAATGAGATTTCCAATACAGCAAATGAGAAGGGATGCCATTACCATACCCGGCGCTTCAGAAGCTACAAAATGGCGCGAAATAGAAAGACCTATATACATACAGCGTGTGATTCAAAGATGGAGGAGCAATGATCAGACGCAAAAAAGAAAAGAGAATATCAGATACCGCGCATTTCACAACTTACCTCGTTGGCTCCCTACTGGGATCAAATCTTGAGCCAAATCAATACCCTCATCCCGTTGAATCCGTTCAACTTCCTCTACCAGCTCAAGCCTCATTTCACGAGCCAAGGCCTCACCCTCATCATCATCAAGCTCCTCTCTTTGCCCACGGCCGAACATAGCAAAGCTTGTCCTCTGATTGGACCCTAGAGCAGGGCGCGGTATGATGTGGAAATGAACATGAGGCACTACCTGTGCCGCCCTTTCACCTATCGCCTAGTCAGAACGGTTGCCATAAAATTGTGTTTTGTTTTTGCTCCATAGACATGCATGTGAAATATGATCTCGGGGAAGGGGGCAGTAAACCTCCTTGAATGCCAATAGTGAATACCAGCGACATACATACGGAGTAGAACTACGCCAAACAGACAAATATCAAGTGGAAAGGGAGAAGGGGGAAGAAAAGCAAGGGCAAGACATACCATTATTCTGCACGACATTCCAGTGTCTATCAGGATCATTCCCAAATACGGACTTCGTAACGACCCTGGAGAGAATTGGCAGCCATTTACCTATCTAAACGTATCAGGAACAAGGATTAGCCGGGAAAAGGCGTCGCGATGGCATATGGGGAGGAACCACTAGGATAGGGTGTCGCATACCTCTTGTCCCGCTCGAACGCCCATGTCACCAAGAGTCTGGTGATGGTTTCTAGGCGCTACGAGGACATGGCCGCGGGTGAGCGGCATGATGTCTAAGAAGGCGAGAACATGTTCGGTGGAAAGAATGATGTGGGATAGCGGTCCTGATTCCGGGATCGTGGAAGTTGGATTGGACTCAGGGTCATTGAAGCGGATTGGGGGGTATGCCGAGGCGATGTTGCAGAACGGGCATGGCGGGGATGCAGTAGACTCCATGATGGGATGATAGTAGGATTAGGATGAAAGAGAGTGGATGAGACTGGTTGATATAAAAGTTGGAGGCTGTCAACCTTACCCATGGGGAGGTCCGACCTCGGCTAAGCACCTCAATAAGATCTACAGGCTACAACGCATATATACGCAGAGAATAGAGAAGGTGTCAATAAGCACGCCATACACACGCATCCAGCGTTGAAATCCAACTATTTTAAAGAAAACAAAAGCGGTCCAACTTGTCACTGATTACCTCCCCGACCGTCTGATATCCAAATCGCTTACCTGGAAGACCCAATCGTGAGTACCCAATTTCATCTTCCAGCTGATGGACAAACGCGCGAGAAACAAAAATCCATGGCCACATTGGCTCCACAAAATATTCCCCATCCGCAATGCCACGCAACCGTTGCAAGGCTTGGGGACCTGCGAAAAAAGACAAGAGAAAAGAAAAGGAAAAAAAGAGGGATTCAAAGGCAATGGCACTGAAACATCCGATCTAAGATGAAGTTGAACCAGGGTGAATCGAATAGATTGCGATTTGAACGAGAAGAAAAGAAAAGATAGATCCCGACGCCTGTAACAGGAATGACAATAATTTAATAGATATCGGGACAGGCAGGAGACAGATGCCCATGCACGAAAAACAAGTAGGCCGGGGTCGAAGGTGTAAGGGAAGAGAAGAAAACAAGAGCACACAAGGGCCGAGCGCCGAACACCCCATCACAGAAGGCAAATGCGAGAAGCGCAGAAATTCAATGGAGTCGTAAGAATATGCAAAATGTGGCGGATACCAGGACAATGAAATGCCAACATGTATAGGAATGAATTTCCCTGCTCAAGTCGTCGCGAGGGCCTTAGGGAGTCATGAAAGGCACCGACGTTGGCGAGACAGGAGTAGCATGACATCGTAAATGGTACAATTACTGTTCGTCCTTGACGTAAGTGCTCTTGTCGGAGCCATCGACGTACAGGTGGTGGTATTTCTTGGCCCACTGGCGAGTCAAAATGGAAGCTGGAGATCTGGTTAGTATGTGGATTTGCCAAGGTAAATGTCAAAAAGCTTCTTACCCTTCAGGAACTTCTTGCTGGCGTATTTCTTGAAGAAGGCTTCGTGGGAAACGGGGCGGTGGAGATAATCCACCATCAGCTGGAAGACAGGGTCGATCTCCTCCTCGGTGTATCCGGCATAATGCGCGAGAGTTGCATCCTATTGTGAGTCAGTTTAGATGTGGGGCTGGACAGGATCGCGATGGAACATACCCAAGGTCCACGCTCGAGAATGAGACGTGCAAGGTACATGGCGGCTGCAGAGATGTGACTCTGGGGGTAACCCATGAAGCGATGGTCGAGAAGACTGATCTCCATCAGGTATTTGCCCAGTGTGCGCGTTTGGATGTCGTAGTTATCGGCCTTGGAGATGCGTCGCAGGAAATTCATGGGGTTAGGGAAGCTCATGTTGTACTCCAGAGTTGCGAGGACGTGACGTTCCGCATCGAGGATCTCCTTATCCGAGAAGGTCTCATCGGCGACATGGCTGAAGTTGGCAACGTGAGGGGAAAGCACCTCCTCGTACTTGGAGGCAATGAACATGGCGGTGACACCGACCAGCTGAAGACGATCAAGTGCGACAACCTCAGCCGACAGGAAGCGGTCGATGATATTGACAGCAAGGAACAAGGTCTCAGGGAGAAGGCGGAACCGTGTGTGAACTTCGATCAGCCAGTCGACGAGAATTCCGCGCATCTTCCACTCCAGATCGGGTTGATGGTCGATGTAATCGGGGTTGGGCAACGTCATGATCTCAAGGTCCTTGAGATACTCGAAGATTTCCACCACGTATTCGGCGGCCATCAATGGGTCATCCAAGTCCTCAGTGTCGAGATCCTGCACAGCGTCATTCAGAGCATCTTTCACGCTGATTTCTGGTTCCTTCACGGCTGGTTCCTCCACAATCTTCTCAATCGTTCTGGGCTTCCGGTCTAGCTCGGCTTTCTTCCGTGGAGGCTCTTGCGCTTGGAGGGTTGTGTCTTTGACCGGGGGACGCTTGTTGGCGGCAGGCTTCTTGTTCGAGTCACGAGGCTGGAGGGCGGAACGGGTTGCAGTTCGTGACGAGTTCGTACGGCTGAGCTTTTGAACACCTCCAGTCTGAACTGTGGCCTTCGATGTCAGACCAGACTTAGTTGTGGCAGGCTTAGTTGTAGCCGGCTTCTTCCCTGCCTTCACCTCAGCACCGTCGGTCTTGTTGACGTTACTGACATCACCAAGGGCAGCTCGGGGTCGTTGGGTTCCAGTAGTTGTGGTCGTCGTGCTTCGCTTGGTCTGCAGGGTTTTCTTGGCTCCAGCGGCAGAGACATCGGAGGTGAGGGCGGCAGTCTTGGCCCGCGTCACACGTGCTGACGGGCCGTTTTCATCGTTCTCATTCATCGCACCTCTGGTTCTAAGGCTACGGGCCTTTAGTCGAGTCAGTGATCAAGCCAATGACGTTATCAGATGGACCAAGATTTCAAGGTTTTGAGTTTGATATCTCGCGAAAACGATTCGAAACGCGTGTTTTTCCAAGGCTAAAGATTGCTCACCTGAGGCATAGTGAAGGAAAGAAAGAAAGAACGACGCGTAAAAAAGGGGAAAAGGGGACAGGAATATAATAATCCTCGCCCTGCTATAGACATCAAGTCAGCATTCCATTCAACATTACCTCGGTGGAGACCTCATACCAGAGGGTTGAGGAAGAAGTGCACGTACCACGCGTGAAAATGTGGTTGTTCCGAAGAGACTACAATGCCAATAGGCAGCTGTAGTTTTCAGACAGTTGGTGGTGATGCCAGTCGAGACTCTCGGCTCAAAGAAGTCTATGTTGATACGTATCAAAACCGCGCAGCACCCTGAGTCCGGGGATCAAATGGGGCGCGAATTAGGCGGGAAAGGTGTCAAAAGATACAGGAATGATCTGGAGACACTGTACGACAAGAATCCGCACGCGATAATTAGGTGGTTGGGAAGTGGGGTGGGAAGACGAAAGGGTAGCTCTAACTGGAATGATGAGGGAAAAGGAAGAGAGCTTGAGGGCAAAAGGCGATGTTTGGCCCTAGTACCGTACTTAGCGCGGAAAACAAGCAGCCCCACTCCGCCAGTCGCGTGGATCACCAAAGTGACATTCGAGACTCCTTTTTTAGGGCAATTGGTAAAATGAACAATTGACGTGAGCAATAAAGAGCTGGAGAGAAATACAGGAAAGATGATCTGGAACAGGTTGAGCGAAGCTGATCGAACAATGAAGGGAGATACGCGTTAGGATCGTGAGGAGTAAATAAAAGGGTTGCTCCGGGCAACGACGACGTTTCCGTTTGTTCAAGTATTGGGTCTCGTAACAAACTGTCACGTGACTGCTGCCTAGCATCATCGACTTTCCCAGTTCATCCACGTGATCTACCATCAGCCACAGGCCATGAATCTCTCTGTGTGGCTGAGAGGCGGTGCAGTCAACCCGGATCACGTGCCACCAGAACTTTTTGTTTCTGTGGAGAGTCTGGTGCATATGTACAAAGTAGAGGAGAGGAGCAGTTGAGTCTTTGTTGGTCTACTTCATTGACAATTGGCTTTCATCCTGATTGCTTTTCCCCTCCGATTGGTTCTACTCTAATCGTCTTCGTGTCTCTCTACCCTGGTAGCGATGCTTCAACCCCGAATTGCCCTACGGGGCATTCGGTTGCCCTTCAGGTGTCTACCTTCCCTTCCTTTGCCAGCCCGCGGCTATTCAACCATCGTCAATGAAATCGAAAAGAACAAGCCGAAGCCTATCGAAACACCATTGAACTCGTTTATCGACCCCAACACTTCATTCGCTCCTCCCCCCAGTCGCGACGCTTCGGGCGTTGTGCTGCGCACCTACACTCCGCGTACCCCCGGTATCAGACATTTACGGCGCCCAGTGAACGATCACCTGTGGAAGGGCCGTCCGGTGCACAAGTTGACATTCCCAAAGCGTGGTCATGCTAAAGGTGGTCGTAACAACTCGGGTCGCGTCACTGTCCGCCATCATGGAGGTGGTGCGAAGCGTCGAATTCGGACCGTTGATTTCCTTCGCATGGCCCCGGGGCCGCACTCAGTGGAGCGGATCGAGTATGATCCCGGTCGCAGTGCCCACATTGCCCTGACTGCTAGTAAGGAAACTGGTAAGTTGAGCTACATCCTTGCAGCGGATGGAATGCGCGCCGGCGACGTCGTTCAGAGTTATATGTCCGGAATTCCCGAAGACTTGTGGAAGAGTATGGGAAGCACGGTCGATCCTGGTGTGCTTGCTGCCAGAACTGCCTGGAGAGGAAACTGCTTGCCGTTGCACATGATTCCTGTGGGAACATTGATCTTCAACTTAGGCTTGCGACCTGGAAAGGGTGGTCAACTTTGTCGCAGTGCTGGAACCTATGCCACGGTCGTGGCCAAGGGTAGCGACTCACGTCAGCAAACGATTCAAGATGAAGAGCCTGAGGCTGAAAAGAAGCCCTTGTCGCAGCGTGAGCAGCAGAAGCAGGAACGTCTTGCCCAGCACATTACCGTCCGTCTCTCCAGTGGTGAGACTCGGCTTATTCACAAGGATTGCTGCGCTACTATCGGTATCACCAGTAACCCAAATTACCACTACACCCAACTCGGAAAGGCCGGACGTTCACGCTGGCTCAACATTCGTCCCACGGTGCGTGGTCTTGCCATGAACGCCATGGATCACCCCCACGGTGGTGGACGTGGTAAGTCCAAGGGTAACGTCGACCCGAAGAGTCCCTGGGGTATTCCGGTATGTATTCACTTTCGTTTTGTAATTTGCATTAGGCCTTCATGGGACTGACTCTGTATTTTCACCTCCAGACCAAATCCGGCTACAAGACCCGCCCGAAGTGGAAGATCAACAAGGCCGTTGTTCACGCCAGACCTCGCAACCAAGGAAAGCGCCGTCGTGGATACAACTAAAGATGATGCTGCTTTGCCGAACTGGCCGTTTCACTCTGCTTTGTCTCTGAACCTCTTGTACCTCTTCACCCTATACCTCATCCCTACTACGCGGTGGATGACTGTACGATATATTTTCCCACTTATTGTTTGACACATTGAATGTTTCATCTTTTCTTCCATCACGCGTTATTTCCCGGGGATCCTTGTTTGCGCCTCTGCCGTCGAACTGGAAATCGGGCGATGGGCACTGTACAGTACGATCGCTCGAGGCCACATACATTCAAAGCGAAAGAAAATAGACTTATCAAAACCCTCGATACCAACAGTAAGAACCGCAATTCTCTGATCAGGAATATGTACAGGATGCGTAATATGTTGTGGATATACTAAATTTGTAATTTTCCTTGTGCTGTGTCTTCCATGCGTCTTGTACGTTTCCCGTGTGCTGAAAACTACGAGAGTGTCTGGAAAACATTGCAATGGCCTCGAGCCTTTGAATAGCGAAGAAAGGCTCTTTTTGCGGTCCGAGGAATAAAGTGGTATTTGCATTTGCACGCATCTATGTCGGATGAGACATTGAACATAGCGGCACTGCAATCCCTTGTGTCTTCGGTTTTTGTCTTGATACAGCGAAATAGAATGAATATATAGATAGACAACACTGTTGACCGTTCACTCCGGGTCCCTGAGTTCAATGCTATCCCCGTGGACTCTGAGTTAGACATCAATAAGCGCTTTGCCAATGGGGCTCTCGGACACCTAGGGACTCGGCGTTGCATCCTGCATGTCACAAACCCCGAAGTGGTGATACTGCGTCTGGTGGAAAACGTGTCCGACAAGTCAAACTGGGAATGCGACGTCTTTGACGAAAAGGTTGTCATGCAAGAGCATGGTGAAGCCATGTTGGACTCACAACTAGGAAACGACTTGTGCTTTGAATGGGACATCGATTTCGATATGGATCTAGTCTCAGCTACCATGGGCAGCTACCATGTGGAATTGATGCACTCAGCAGCTGCATGACAAGGCCATATGTCTCATAGAGACAGGCTATAGCCTCACATTCAATGCCGATTCTCGAGTCTGCTAATTTGACCTGCTAGTCGGAAGCGACTTGCGGCAGTCATTGCAAGACTTACTTCGTATATTTTTGAGTCAACCTCCCAAATTACCCAAGGAAGAAAACGTCCCAGGCCCGAATAGTGAGTCGGTCGAGCCCGCCACCAACTATTCATATCCCTTTTCCTGGTGGACCCCTGTTACCGCATTTGTTCTACCCAACATATACTCGTACAGCTCCATGAGGGGTGACGAGACCCTGTCCCTAGTGATTGGGGCCCTCATGTGAAATTCACTCAAGAGTTTGCAGATATGATCACGAATAATATAGGTGATTGGTCAATTGATTTGGCCGAGGCACAGCGATGGGAGAAGGAATCGGAGGTGGAAATGCAAACCTCGGAGGTAGATTAGTATGACTTCTGGAGGCTGATTGAAGCAATGGAACATGGTATTGTAGTTACTCCTTCAATTAAGCGTATGCTTCATAGTAGACTAATATAGCTTCCGGGGCCTTGTCGAGGACATCATGCAACCCATTGTACGGAGTACGGAGAACAAGATCATCCCCTACACCATCTCTCTACCCACATGTAGGAAGTTTGGTATGACAGTTAGGAGCAATACATGTACTTTCCGGAATTCATGAAACCCCTTCCTGTAGTGCTTTTGTCTTAAGAGTAGCCCTGGACCTCGGGAGTGAGCTGGGCACCTGGCATTTATGTAGTCACCTGTCAATGCCTATATGCAGATCATGATGGGAGGCGTTCACCTCCTGAGCACCGTATAGTTGCTCAGCCTTGGTGATCAAAAAGCAACAAAAAAGTGGACACTATAGTGGAAAGGGAAAGTCAAGGTCTCCAATCTGATGTATGGAGTATCGTTGGAGTCCTCCGTATCCTGATCAACATAGATCCCCATATGTATGCCAAGCCCCCAGGCAACTGTCTGGTGCGTGGCCCTCTGCCGCGTTGGGGCATAGAATTGAAAGACGATTGCATGGTTTCCATTAGAATGTGATCGAAAGGAAAAATAGGGGTCTTTGTTTTGTTATCTAACATTTCATATCTCATACGTCGATGAAGACACGTTGGGGCGGAGGAACCATCGGCCTCCCTGATACGAATTCCCGTCGTCATCCATAGACCTTCGTCCCTTCTCATATCTCCCCACGGAAAATCCGGTGATGACCAAGTGAATATTTCTGGCTTGTTGAAGCCTCGGTTAATCATACATTGATCCACCCAAGTTTTTCGCGCCGATAAACCAGAGTTGGCCAAGCTCAATTTCCGAGCTCGTCCGTTCAAATTACTCAGCCGTTACATCGTGACATCTGGAATCAGGCCCGCGATGGCGGCACTTCCGCCGTCTCAATTTGGACGTGAATCGGCGCAAATCTCCGAATCTGGCCCCTCTCAGATGGAATTCCTGTCCGCTGAAAGTGGCGCCGCTATCGAAAATACTGACACCGCAGAAAGGAACTTCGTTCCCCGCCCCAAGCGCATCGCGTGTGTGGTCTGTCGGAGGAGGAAATTACGATGTGATGGGAGACGACCGAGCTGCGGAACCTGTTCACGTTTGGGACATGAATGCTCTTACGATGAAGTGCGCAAGAAGAGTGGCCCAAAGCGGGGATATGTCAAGCAGCTCGAAGCTCGATTAGGTACGACTTCATTGAGTACAATGATCGCAAATGCTCTTATAACAGTGGAATGTATCGCTAATGATCATATCTGGATCAGCTCAAGTAGAGACTCTTCTCAAAACCCAGGATTCGGAACCGACCCAGCGAATCTCCCCGACGCAACCACCAGAGAATACATTCTCAGCGCCTATCCCCGATGAGCCCATATTGTCTCTGCCTGACCTCCCAGACCTTGGAGGCATTGGTGGTGATATGGAGAATTCTTTCTCAGCTTCGACCGTCCCAGGCGTAGCTCAGCCAGGTGGAATGCCATACCATCCACCCCATGCGACTCAGTGGGACTTGATCAGTTTAGGATTGGAAGAGCCCCTTCCTTCACAGGATGTGATCGATGAATTGTATGTACCCCATTTGGGTTTGATCTCGAACCGATCTAATACAAGGTACCCATCTAGGGATGCTCTATTTTTCGAGAAAATATATCCAATGATGCCCATTATCCATCGTCCTCGTTACTTTGCAGCTCTAAACCTTCCCCCTCATATGCGACCGCCGATATGCCTGCGATACATTATGTGGTGTCATGCCGCGTCTGTCAGTAAGAAATACTTCTTTCTACATAATCATTTCTATCTGCGAGCACGCAAGTATGCGGAGATGGACGAGATGAAAGGGTTCGGAGAGAGCATCGTCAGCATCGCACATTGCCAAACGTGGATACTTATCGGCACATACGAATTCCGCATGATTTTCTTCCCACGAGCCTGGCTGAGCGTTGGCAAAGCTGCAAGGTTAGCACTAATGCTTGGGTTGAATCGGCTTGATGGTGTTGGTCTCGACGTCAAGCAATCCATCTTACCACCAAAAGATTGGACTGAACGCGAGGAACGCAGGAGAGTTTTCTGGGGCGCATTTGCTACAGATCGATATGCCAGTGTTGGAACCGGTTGGCCCATTCTCATCGAAGAGAAAGATGTCAGTACCTCTTTCGTGTCCCTTTTACAGTGAGGAACGTGATATACTGACAAGATTAGATCATGACGAACCTCCCCGCGTCCGAGGAGTCTTTTACAAATGGCAAGCCACAACGAACACTTCGTCTGGCTGACATTATTATAGGCGACGGTGTCGCAACATTAGCACCGTTTGCATGCGTAGTGGTTGTGACGAGTCTCTTTGGCCGTAACCTCGTTCATATACACCGGCCTCATCCTGGTGATAACGATCACGACCTTAATGGAGAGTTTTGGAAACGACACAGGAGCCATGATAATATTCTTTTGCATATCTCTCTCGCGTTGCCCGATCATCTTAGGCTGCCAAGTGGCATGTCGGATGTGAACGTCATTTTCGCCAACATGAGTATTCATACTTCGACTATCTGCCTCCACCAAGCGGCGATTTTCAAAGCCGAAAAGAACAAGATGTCAAACCAGATCACGACGGAAAGCAAGCGTAGATGCCTCGTGGCCGCAAACCAGATTTCGAGCATCATGAAGATGATCAGCCATGTTGATTTGACAAGCGTAAGTCTCTGTTTCGCTTTCTTGTCCATAAACATTCACACTCATATTTTACAGTTAAATCCGTTCATGTCATTCTGCCTCTACATTGCTGCTCGTGTTTTTGTGCAGTATCTCAAATCGCGGCCAGAGGACTCGAGTGTTCACTCCTCCCTACAATTCCTCATCTCCGCCTTGAATGCCATGAAGATTCGAAATCCTCTGACTGAGACGTTCCTTGTTCAGCTGGATGTCGACCTCGATGGAACTGGCATTCGCGCTTTGGATGACAGGCAGATAACCTATACGGTCGCACATTCAATGGCAGTACGTCTCCCCTTGGCCCCGCTGGCTCCGTGAAGCTAATCTCAATCTCGCTAGAAACCCTACTGCGCCGAAAATCGCGACTGTGTTCCCATTTACAACGTTCGTGAAAGACAAGAAAATGCGAGAGATGAGTCTGTTCAATACAGCGCGAACCGTGGTGGCAATCAACAGCCCATAGCAGGCGACTTGACGGCATCTCTTCCTAGCCGTAACAGGGAGTCAAATCCACAGACTGCCGGATTAGCACCCTTCAATAACGATGACACAGCTCGTCTTTTTGGACCTTCCACTCAGGCGACATGTCCAAGAATGAACCAATCCGCACAAACAGATGGTATAGTTGACATGGAGATGGGATTCTCACCTGATTTTGGCAACCTCAGCGACAGAAACAACCCACCATCAGACCATCCAACCCCTTCAACATTGAATTCGTCCTCCAACACCTCCTACTCGATTACCGGTACAGACGACGTACCACCCGCAAACAAGCAACAAAAGACAAATTCCATGTATACTAGTCAGGCGTCAGCCTCGTCTTTTGACAAGGTCAATCCAAGCGATATGCCTCAACGAGCCCCAAGTTCGCACACATCCGACATGACTGCTGTGGGCAGTCGATTCTATCAGAACAACTCTGGTAGTCCGTCAATCCCCCCGGATGCGACAAACTTGTTTTCTATACCATCTGCCTGGGATCTTCCGGCCTCAGATTCAGAAACCCGCAATGGGGATTTCAGCAACTTGAACATGGAGTCCTTCAGTGAATCTCAATGGTCACAGATGTTGAACAATCAGATTTTGGGTGAAAATGGGACTAATACCGGCTGGGAAAACTGGCGACCATCATGAGTTCAGCACGTGGTGCAATGACATCTCTATGAAAGCCATTCGATGTACAGCCTTCAGTTCCAGCAACCGATCAAGCTCGAGATCACTCATGCTCCCATCGTTGGACGTTGCGGTTTATGATCTCTTACTCTGATCAATCCCCCGGACTCCTACCCTCGCACTTTGCAAGAGCATTGATCATCTACTCTATCAATTTTCGCCGAGGATACCCTCTCTGGCTTGGGAATGGCCGTCATTCCAATGGATGACTTCTTCTCTCAGTTTCTCTCCTCGGTCCCCAACCTGAGATCGATACACGTGAGGCATTGGCATCTTACCCTCATAAAGACTGGGGTCGCTGATCACGTTATTCGACCCGGACTCTCCGAGGTTGAATACTAACCACGAAACTCCCCTTAGATAATTGCATCTGCGGCTCTCTTCTTGCCGCAACATTTGAGCGATCTAGTGGATGAAACCGCATTGAGATCTGCTATTGAAATGACTTGATGATGAATGAATATACGGTCTCTTGGGGGCGAAACTCTTCACTCTTGGATAACCTATCCGACATGACTTGGGGTATTTTGGGGCTTTTTCAATCATGTCAATAAACTACCAGAACATTACATCACATATTCAAGAACCTCATTGGTATTACATATCATTCAATTGGGTTGTGTTCAATACATCATTCATAATAATTTTGGACAATCATCTAGATCATACAGGTGAGGGCAAACATACGCTCGCCATGGGATAGAAAGTTCACGTCAACACCAGCGCACAGGTTTACAATCCACCACCACCAGCACCGACAATCTTCAATCCTCCAGGGCTGGAACTACTAGGTCCATCGGTAGTAGTCGAGTAAGCCAGCCAGTAGCGAGAGGGGTGCCACGCGACAGCGGAGACACCAGCGTTGATACCGGTAGTAGGAATCGTATAAATGCTATCGCCGGACTCGGCATGGAAGATCTCCAGTCCGTTTCCAGCACATCCGAGCTCGTCGCATGCGCCAACAATGTAGCGGCCATCGAAACTCCAGCTGACACCGCGAATGGCACCGCCATTCTCGCTGGATAAAGTGCGACGGCAGATCCAGTCGGTGGTGTCCCAGAGGGAGATGAGGGCGTCACTTCCACCAACTGCGAGGTATCGGCCTGTTGGCGCAAGCGCAATGGAAAGGCAAGCTGAGGTGTGGGCGTTGAGAGTGTGCATAACATCGAAGGAAGGGTAGGAAATGATTTTGACCTTGCCTTCGCCGGTCGTCACGAAGATGTGCTTCTCTTGGCGTTCTGGGGTCGGCATGCACCAGGAGAAGGTTGTGGCATTCGTTTGTACAGTTTGAGGGTGGGGATCGAGAGCTGTGTAGGTGGTCGCGCCGGGAGTAGAGGAGGGAAGGTTCAGCGCATTCACGCCATCGGGGTGGGTGGTTGGGGAGGAGGGGAATTGAACAGAAATTGGGATCAAGGTATCATCCTGGTCATATATCGTATGTTAGTGGAATTGCCATGAAGGAGATCAAGTCTGGGGAATCACGGCATTGGGTGATTACCTTTTTGCCGACAATCATTGTGCTGCCGTCAGCAGACCAGGAGAGAGTAAAGGCTTCGCCGCCGACATCGAGACGGCTCACACAGGTCTTGGAGCGCACATCCCAGAAGCGCACTGTACCATCGGCCGAGCAACTAGCCAGCTCTGCATCGCGAACTGGGTTGAAAAGTGCCTTCTCAATGCCAGCTGTGTGGCCGCGTAGTTCAGTGGAGTATCGGACGTGAGGGCGCTCTGGGTTCCAGATTCGAAGAGTGCGATCTGCAGAGCCAGTAGCAATCAGCTGGCCTGTGGGGTTCCAAGCAAGAGTGCGGATGCTGTGGTTTCATTGTTGTCAGTGATGAAGGACACTCTCTGTGAGCAATACTTAAACTTACGTGTGAGAGCCTGGGCCCTTGGAAGCAGGATCAAAGTAGTTCTGAGTCTTCACGTTCCCAAACACGAATGCGAAATGGTCCTTGTGTAGGAGCTCGCGACGTGGGGCCGCCATGTTTTCGTCCACTTCTTCCGCCTCGTCTAGCAAGTCGTGCGAGACTGGGTTTTGGCCTGCACACAAGCTGGCAATGAGGGCAAGAACAGAGTCTGGAGAAGTAGCACCAGGACCCAGCAGCTTAGGCTTAATGCTTCTTGAAGAATGGCGAATGGAGGAGGGCGTGCCCGTAGAGGGAGTCGGAGGGTAATTGCATACCGCCTTTTGGCGGTCCGATACTGCCTCCAAATCGTTATCGGGTGCCATCGCGATTACCGCCTTGGGCACACCGCGTTATCGGTATCGGATGACTTCGGAATCTACCTCGTTGTGCGTTGAACGTTCCTGGAGAATTTAGGGAAGAAACCAGGAGGTAATGAAACTGAGGTAATAAGAGAGGAATTGAAGTCAATAGACCCCGTGTTTCCAAGGTTTGGCTGGGCCTCAGCGTTTCCTCCCCGTGAGAAACAATTCAAGAGGCACGGATTTACCAACCAACCATGAATATATGATGCTAGAATTGACTATGCGTCAAATATAGACAATTTCAAACAATTTCTCTTGTTATAGAGGTCTCCACTCAATGGTTTACCTTATAGGTACTCGCAGACTATTCCCGGCATACCTAGTCACGGATTCCTTCTTACTGGCAGTGTTTTGTTTGTCGGCCTATACATACACTGGTGGATCCACTAGAGCCCCTGGCTCGAAGAGCAATCTGGAGAGAAATAGAATAGTAGACAAGTTGATCTCTCGTCAGAATGCATTGAAGGGTTTAGGGTCGCATTGGTATAATTGGCACAATTGAGCAACTACATACTACCCTGGACAACATATTCATTTTACAGCACTTTTGTGTTGAATCTGTGCCATTCACATTCGATTCATTCTACCTAGATGTTTCCTTAGGAACTTTGAAATAACATTTTGACGGTTACCTAGTGTAGGAGAATATATAGAAGAAAATGCGCAAACAAGATGCCAACACCTGAAGGTGGTTTGATAGCTGCAGCCTTATGGGTCCGATAAGCCTCCCATGAGCTTAATCAAACCTCACCCTTCGGCTGAAAAAATTAACCCATCAGAACTCAAGAGCGTCAACTGTCAACCATCAAGCATCGATTAAATAGCATTACGGACATTATGTTTGAAGAAATGGACGATGCATCACGTCGTGAAAAGTGTTACACCACCATAGCTCAACTGCCATCGTTTATCGACCCAAAACAGATCCCGACTAAAAAATCGCCATTTTCGGCGATCCAGAATCATGCGTTTGTGCATTCTGTAAGTAACCTGTGGATTGATCCGAGGAATGTTTACTTAACTGACTATGTAAAGGTTGAGGTTATCTTGCCAAAGGAGGTCTGTTCACAGATCACGTCTTCGCTCGAGGGCAAGCCAGAGAATCCTCGCTATGCTCGAGTCTTCATGAGACCCTCTGCTCTGCTTGAACATGAATTTTTCAATAAATACATTAAGTCAGGTACTTGTGTCTCTAGCTCAGTCCATGAGTTCTTCCTGATTGGAGTGTCCTTAAGTTGCATAAGCACTAGACAGCTTCTGTGCCTAGGCAATCCATCTTCATGGAATAGAGAATCTGACTCAAGATATAGGAAATATCTTGATGATATCCGAAGGACGTTCGGGATCTGATAATGTCTTCACACTCCGAGATGGTTCGTTTCTCCTGAGTTTGTGGCTTGAGGCGTTGCCGTCGGGGCAGTGAGTCCTGAAATTAACTCGATTGAAATAGGAATTCTTCGAATGGAGTTAGGAAAGGAGATCTATGAGCGGACAGGTCTCACAGGCAAACCTATCCGTAGCGGGGGCAGGAAACACGCAAAAGAAAGATTCCGTGTGTATAAAAAGAGCAAATTGACTAGTGGAAACTTTACTGATAATGTCGTCAGTGGTGGAGCTAAACTTACGGCTACCCTCAATGCTACATGGAAAGAAAGGGTTCGAAAGAATCGTCTGGGCATTTGACAATGTTTTGACTCAATCAGTGGCGTGGCTCTTCCTCGACTTGGAAAGCAGCTCCGGCTGGGATGAAGGTGATGATGCTCCGAACCCAAGAAGGGAACCCGACTAAACTATTATTCAGGAGACAAACCAATTAAAAAAGCCCAACCGCAGTTGAAAACCTGCGAACCACAGGAGATTGATCACGAGCAAGTAATCACGCCGCCGTTTTATGAAGACGGGAAATTGCCCGAGGGAATGTCGGAAGGGGACCTGCAGGAATATTCTGGCTCTCTATCCGAATGGATTGCCATGGTTCAGATGGGTTCTCCCCGAGTTTCTGGGAATGACGATGTCGACCCGTACCTGAGCCGGTATGCTGTACCAGATGCAGATGAAACCCGGCCCTCGGATTTGAAGAGTTTGAAATGGCATGGTTTCATATCGTCCCGCTGGGTCATGCAGCTGTTTCTCAACCTGCTGTGAGTTTTGAATTCCTTCATATATGGTCGGCAGCTGACATTGTTCCAATGGACAGGCAAAGCACTAAGGCCAGTAATTCCTGGTTTGCGCTTGCTGTCTCTACCCTGGGGAAAGAAGCCGTCGAAGGAAGGGACGGTTTCACAGTGATGGTTCTTCCTAGTGCACAGCCCACTGTACAGTCCCAGGGAAATAGCGAAGCAAGAGACCGAGATACTCGCTCTGGTAGTCGGGTGACTCTATGTTGGGAGTTGATGGGAGCGTCAGTGACCGAACCCTGACCTAGCCCTTGCCCTTGTGACGCCAACCCAGGGCATTGAGGCTATTACCCCGGGGCTTGGATCCACGGAACCTTATTGTACTTTCCTGAATAGTCACAGGAGGTTTTCTGATCTCTCACCCCCCGTCCCCCCTTCTTTCTCTTCTTTCCTTCTCCTTCCTTCTCTCTCCCTCTCCATCTATCCTCATTGCAGTTTCCTTTTGATCCCTTCACTTTACATTCCATATTGCTATCTAGCAGTTCTTGCTCTTGAGTTGTACTACTTGTTCAGCAATTGACACACTCAATTCACCCGTTTATTCAAATTTCCATTTCTCCTCACCTTCGTTGAGCCTTCACCTTGTACTTTCCTTCTCATTCATCTTGTATCTTGCCATGGAGACCCTTCTTTCCTCTTGTCGCCCGTCTGGCGAGAGCTCTTTTGAAGAATTGTTTGCCTCTTGCCTTGGCGATTGGGAGAGGTCTGCTCCAACTTTGAGCTCTGAAGAGCGTACCTGTCTACCCACCTACGAAACCATTCGTTTTGATGGTAAGTATTTTTTCCTAATTCAAGACCACCAAACATATCTGATTTATGTCCCCAGGACATAAACCCATGGATCATGGGAATGCTGGCTTGGACTTTGACAAGGCCTTTGCCGAACTCGATCCCAAAGACGACCCAGTCCTTGGCCTAGATACTCTGGGCAATCTGGAAGATCTGGCCCTTGAGCAGCTTTACCCCCAGCCACTCACTCCCATCGTGACTTATGACACCCCACCGAGCTCTTGCATGAGCCAGAGTGACACAGTTACTCTGACTGATATCTCCAACTTTTCCGAGGACACAGTTCCTCTGACTGATATCTCCAACTTTTCCGAGGACACAGTTCCTCTGAATGATATCTCCAACTTTTCCGAGGACACAGACTCGGGCTCTGCCCTTGAAACTGATACAGCCACCTTCGCTACTTCCGCTCCACTGAACCAAGATGCTCCACTCTCCTCTACCTCTGTCTTCCAGGGGAATGCAGATACTTCACTCATTTCCGCCTCTGTCTCCCGAATGAACAAAGGTCCTTCCCACATCTCTGCCTTGAACAACCAGGCGACCCCAGTCGACCAAGTCGCTCTGATCGCTCAGCTTGGTCCGCACACCGGACTCAACTTGAATCACGTCTCCGCATTCAACCAAGCCAACTTCGGCACTGCTGCTGCTGTCGTGCAAAATGCTCCAATTGCTCATACTCCGTATACTGGAATAGATATGAACCTTGTCTCCGCATTCAACCAAGCCAATTTGGTCATTCCTGCCCCGGTCGCGCAAGCTGCCCCAGCCAGCTTTGTTCATCCGGCAACAGGGACTCACATTAGTCAAACCGACTCTGGCACCTCTGGTTTCCTGCCCGGTCCCGCCAAGCTCTTTACCATGGAAACTGCCAAACGGCCACCCAAGCAGAAATCGAAGCGGATTCCCCAGAACAAGCAGGTTGATGAGCTCCATGGAGATGAGAAGAGGAAAATAACCTTGACGACCCCGCGTAAAGCGAAGGCAAAGAAAAACCAAGCCCCTATTACACCTCTTCAAAAGATTGCATCTGTGACCCCAATGACCCCAGTGAAAGGCGTGGTTGGCACGGTCATCCCGCAGACCCCCGCGCCGCCAAAGACACCTGCCCCACTGATGACTCCTATGACCAGAGGAAATGAGCAGACTGTATCAAAGGCACCCATCGCGTACTCCAACCCGCAGCAGCGGCTTCAGATTCGAGAGAGACAACTTCGTTTTGAATGGCAGTTACTCCAAGCACAGCGAGCCCACTTAGAGCAGCAGCAGCCTCCCAGTGATGCACAGCAGCTCCAGATCTACGAACGGCAGACTCAGCTCCACAACGATCAGTTGAATATATGCAAACAGAAGATCATGCACCACAGAGAGCAAATGCGTGGATTCATGTACCGACAACAAAATCTACAGCATTTCCAGGCTGCAGCTGCTCAGCGACCTGCCTACCAAATGCCTGCAGTCTATCCTACCCCTCCCAAGGAGCGAGTGCAACCCACGCTGTACCAACCCCAGCAGGTTGCCTTTTCCGCTCCAGCCATGGGGCATGCACAATCCGGTTCCTCTCTTTCCTCTGCCTCGTCCTCTGCTTCGTCTGGCAAGAGGAAGTTCGAATTTGTGGAGAATGTCGTTCCTCCCAACTTTGTGGCCAACCCCAATAACCATGCCCGCTGGGATGTTGGCCCTGCTGGGGAACGGATCTACTTGAACGGGCGTCAGGCCAAGAAGGCCCGGATTGCACAGAAGTAGGATGGCAATGGGGCCTAGGGACAGGAGGGGAAGGGTGGGGGAAGGGTGCTTTTTTCGCTGATATCAATGTCCAGTGTATGTGTACATGGATGGGAGGATGAGAAGTTGTGGGAGGAGGAGGAGGAGGAGGAAGGGTCCTCTGGCCCCTGTATCTGTATCTTTAATCAAATCAATATTCTTACTTCTCAATTCCCAATTGAAACTGAATCCACGACTTCTTAGATATTTCTCACTTTTCTGGCTTCAGGTGAAAAGAGTCTCAGCAAATTGAGAGAAGCCAGACGTGTGATCTTGTCATAACTCGGTGAGCTTGCCACCCAGTCAGGTAAACACTTCTTTCATATTCAATGCTTATCCTCAGCTATACTGTTCTCTTGTCTTGACTTCTCTTTTCTTTGCTTTTCAACTTATTTTCAGAATAGACATCTTGTTGGAATCGAGTTGCTCGGCCTCTGCAACTTCCAGTATAAGCCAAGATGTTAGCCCTATAGGCTTCAGACTCTCTTTCCCTCGCTTTACAAAGCATTTAAGCACCGCAATGCACACCTCATTGCCTCTCGACGGGCTGTTCACTACTGTCAACCAGACTCTGGGCCTTCAACAAGACAAGCTCAGCTTTATCTCATCTTCCTTCAGACTTCGTGTCATTTCTTTACAGGATCACATATCTGGAATCGCGCTATCCCATCTCTGAATCTTGTCAATTCACGCTTGGCCAACCCTGCTCTGATAGCCCAAGTTACGCCAGCTTCCAGGCCTTCGATGCCCACGTGGCTCCACTCACTACTGCCCTATCCGTTACGTTCGCACCGGGGGATACAATCTGCTTGCGGGGATGGTATTTGCGCCATGGGACTACGGATTCGCATTGCTCTTGTTTATGCGATTGTTGTTGTGATGGCACGGATCAAAGGAGGGTGTTGAAGTGAGGAATGCAGGAAATTCGAGGCCACGAAGTTCAGCCTGTATTTGTGCCTTTGAATAAATGCTCATTCTTGCTACTCAACTCCTACTTCCAGGTGGACTACAGAGATCTACGAGAGAAATTGAGATTTTGTGGACAGTCACATTTGACAGCTAATAACCAACACGTTGTAATGCCAATTAGATAATAGAGGGTGCCCGGTACAATCATTGAGCCCAAAAACATTAAGACGACTGGCTATATTAGCGTCTTGCCAAGTCGTGCGCGATATTAAAACAGAACGCATCAATTCGCATTCGTCAAGCAGTAACATGAAAGTTTATTAGGGGTGGCTATATTAGCCCGTCAGGTCGTTCACGATGTCTCGTAGGATGGGTCGATTCCCGACCACCTTCGTGCCGTTGAATAGTTTTGCGCCTGTCTTTGAAGGCTTTCGAAGACCGCTGTTTTTCTGCCGGGATCCCAGTGGGCTTAAGGGTTCACGAGAAGACCGATCAGAGGGTGACTTCTTGACCACTGGGCTTGTCTTCTTGCCCTTACCCTTACCCTTGGCAGAGCCAGGGGTCGATGCCGCATCCGGAGACATAAGCTGCGATTGTGTGGCACAGGAATGGAACACATGGTTGTCGACTGCTCCACTGGGTAAATTGTAGACCCAGTGTTTGCTTTCCATCAGACGGACGTATTTGCAGAGGAGCTCGTTGCCATCACGGAGGGTGGATCTGCTGCCGACGACGAGGAGTTTGGTCTGGGCACGAGTGAAGGCGACGTTGACACGACGCCAGTCACGCAGGAGCTCGCCGACATTGTTCTCAGTGTTACTACGAACGCAGCTCAAAATGACGACCGCTTTGTCACGGCCTTGGAACTTGTCTGTAGTGTGCATTTCCAGATCCGGGGTATAGCGTCGCAGGCTCTGGCGGAGGAGCGAGAGTTGACTGCGGTAGAAAGTGATTACGCCAATATTGCGCGCGGGGATACCGCAGGCAATGAATGACTCCACTAGTTGTGAACAGAGGAACACTTCCATATGATTCACGATACGGTTTCCCTGCGCTATCTCGAGAGCCGCAGGGCCGATTGGGTCGGTGTTGACCAGGCGTGTTTTTGCAGATGGTGTTAGCAAGTCTCGCAACCAGCAAGGGGTACTCGGGGGTACCCGGGCAAATTTCTCGTTGAGATTGTGATGGAGCACGTTTGATGTCCTCGACATGGAATTTGTCGAGGACACCGATGTTGGGTATATCCAAAGACTGGGCTGCTACCTGCGGCGTACCGCATTTGAGACGGCCCGAGTAGATCAGTGTGTTGGAAAGCAACATGATTTCTTCACACATGCGGTACTGGTGCTCAAGATTGACAACTGAGTCTGGTTGTGCGTCCGAAAGCAGTTTGAATAAACTGACATCTAATCCTCCTTCCTGTGCCGCTTTGTTCTGCACAAGCGGAGGCAATTGATAGTGATCCCCGACTAGGATGAAAGTCCTTGCCATACGAATAGGGCCAAGGCAGACTGGAAGCGTGATCTGGGAAGCCTCATCGACAATGCAGTAGTCGAAGATACGCTGATTGAAGATGTTGTGATTGACTCCAAGGCAAGTGGTGGCAACAACCTGTGGCTTCTCGTACGAATCCTTGAGTTCTTCGATAGTAGACTTGGGAATTGCGGCAAGATCGGCAAAATCCTGAACATCTGGATGGATTTTGGCAGTCGCACCGATACGCAGCACACGAATGTTATCGTCGCGAATCTTGAGCAAAATGTTGTCAACCGCAGTATGAGTGTAAGATGTGAGGAGAACACTCTTGCCTTGTGCGACGAGAGCTCGAATGATATGAGCAATAGTTGTGGTCTTTCCAGTTCCAGGCATTCCAAGGACAAGAGCATAATCCTTGGCGCTCATTACCTTGTCAATAGCTTGGGTTTGGTCAACGTTGAGGCTGCCAGGATCAGTGATCGCATATGCGGATGATGTCGTCTTGAAGGCAGGCGGTTGCCCCTCGACAATGAGCCGTCGAAGCTGTCTCGCTTGGAACAAGTCTTTATCCATCATACAAATGAGGTTATTTCGAACAATGGCCATGCCGTTGCTGAATTCGTCTTTGTCAATCCGGTAGACAAATTGTTCCTCGGGGTCTTCCAGAGCAGCAAGCTCCTCTTTCCCAACCTCCATGATACCTCTGAAGGACTGATTCGTGACGGCGTCGAATCCAACCGTCTTTGATCGTGCATTGTGAAGTTTCCGGTCCACGCCAACTTTGATGTGTGACGAACTAGCATGTACCACGTATCCGTTGGCGAGAGCGAAATGGCCCTTTTCGTCGGAAACGACAATCGGGTCACCGACAGATATTTGAGATTCGGCAAACGAGAAGCCCAGGGGCGGCTGACGTTTGATAAACGTATAGTTATAGCGATTTATCTTTGTCCCGGTATTTTCCTCGTATACGGATCTCGGATCAATGACAACATCACCGAAGCATCGGCCCAGAGCCTCTCGTTCGTTGCTCAGCAATGTCCAAAGCTCTCGTCGGAACTTCACGAGGTTTCCTTCCTCTTTGGTCAGAAGTTCATCCCATTTTCGGAAGAAATCCCGATCGCCGTTGTTAAGATGGCCGACGGCGGCATCAAAGTCCTCGCCAAGTGCGCTGGTCTCGCCATCGCCATCCTCAGAAAGTTTGTGGTAGATAAAACAAGGAGTTCTGGCATAGCAACGAATACATTGACGTGCTTTTTTCAGCATCGGTGGAAGCTGTTCCCTTCCGCGAATATAGCCAGCTAGGTGGTTGCGCACCTGAATCATCTGGAGAAGCTCGTGTCGGATTCCGCGGATGCTGAGCGTTTTAGTTAACTCGAGGTAGTAGAGCAGCCCGAAAGTAACATCAACATCTGCAATAGATTTAGCAACTAAGTCAAGCAGAGTTGGGACCTCAAAAGATCGTATTGCCACTTACCATAGCGATCCGATAGAAGTAAAGTGTAAAGAGCTGTTTGGGCCCTGTGTGACTGGTTTGTATCTCTTCGTCCAGTTTTGAGTTCCAGCGGAACAACCAAGTTCTTTTCATTGTCATCTTCGCGAGAGGTGACTTGGACCGTCGCATCAATGTTGCCTTTAAGTCCATACATCGGGGACCAGATGTGCTCCTCGACCTCCAGCAGTTTGTTGATACTTAAATTCAGCTTAGAGCTATTGCGGTCTTCAACCAAAGAGTTGGCCTATGCATTAATCGTGGTTAGATGGGGAGTTATTTTGACCCAAAGAGGCATTCATCAGCTCCAGGACATACCTGTGGCTTGAGGTGTAGGAACATGTCTGCCCAGTCGACAACGGCAGGCATCCTGCTCATGAGATACTCAACAGCTTCAGGGATGCTCATTTGGATCGAATATAGCTCTTCGATGTGTCTACCCATGACGGTCTCAACCAATGTCTTCAACGAATCC
The DNA here is from genome assembly GCF_028828445.1 of Penicillium paradoxum. Lineage (NCBI taxonomy): Eukaryota > Fungi > Ascomycota > Eurotiomycetes > Eurotiales > Aspergillaceae > Penicillium > Penicillium paradoxum. The sequence continues at coordinate 2,003,933 of NW_026643184.1, read as the reverse complement.
ATATCCCATTCATTCGCTTTGAGAGCTTCTTGGAAAACTTCGTGAAAGAACACACCAAAGGCTTGCGGTCTCTCGAGTGGACCGATAACTTTGACTCTATCTTGAAGAACAGCTCGGCGCTGGCAGTCTATTGAGTCTGCCACGACCGTTGCAGAGATGAGATGGTCAGGGTGAAGAATGATCATGTTCTTCGAGTTGTCTACAACGCATATACCCGCAGCGTTGAAGTCCCCGATCAGGTGAATATACGAATCTTTGCTGCAGGGAGTGTCGAACCATGATTCTCGCAGTATAATGGTTTTGCGACCTCTGGTTTTCTCATCTTCAACTAGTAACCCCTGTACTTAAAATCAGCGGACTGGAATATGGCCAGGGCAGGGACAAGTGATCTGACCTGCTCTGGCTGAGTACGTCCTTTTGAAGTGACATATGTGTTCTCCGTGATGTCAACGATCTGGTAACGTTTGATAGCTTGTCGACCTTTTAGGTTCTATTTGTTTTGACTGTCTTAGCATATATTTAGACATAAACCCACTAAGAATGACTAACATAAGCCGGACCTTCTCCACCTGCTGCTTGGTTCATAGTTTGCTCAATGGCCTCCAAATCAAAATCATCGTCAAACTCATCATCCGATGATTCCGTCTTAACATTGACTTTCGCGATAGCTGAAGTTTTACTATGCGTATTGCCGTTTATCGAGGGCCTTGTCGAATCTGACCTTTGCAAACCTGGTCCAGTGGTAGTTTGCCTTGATGAATCGAGTGGAAGGGGTTTTGTGTCGCATTTTGCGAGTATTTCTTGCAAGTTATCGGGAAGATCGTCATAGTCGTCGAATTCATCGGACTCATCATGCTTTGTTTCGTTATTTTTAGTGTTATCGGGGTTTGGAGGTTTGCTGTTAAGAATCGAATTCTCTTGAGGCTCCCATGAACGAGACTTATCTGCGGAAAGGACGCCCCAACTAGAGGATCCCAGAGAGGTATATTCAATAGACGCGTGTTTCGACTCAATAAAAGGATCCGCCGAGGCATCGGCCAGGTCCATCAGATCTTGATCAAGGTCATCGTCGCCAAACTCGGACGACGATTCTTGAAGAACGGGCAGTTGTCCTGTTTTCTCAGCTGGTAAAACACATGGAGATTGGGCAGCTTCTTCGGTAACTTTCTGAAGTTTATGGTCCTTTGTGGGCGAAGACGAGCGACACCTTCGCGCATCCATGTGTTGCCGCAGGGGCGAAGATCCGGGGGGACCCGCATCGACAGGGGCCATATTGATACTTCTTTCAATCTTCTCCATGAGATAGTTGATCCTTGACCTGGGTTTCCCCGATTCGACATTGCTGCTAGTTCGTTGAATTCCCCCACAACCAGCACCAGCATCAAGTCTGTTGACTCGTCGTCGTTTTGCCCGAGAGGCGGGGAACTCAGTAGTGCAGCTAATCGCGCGTCTAAGACCCGAGGAGTCTCGACTTGTTCTGCCCGAAGCTGGTGTTTGGGGCGATGAAGAAAGGAGATTTGCGAGGCGCGGCGGTGGAAAATCTTCCGTTCCATCGACCATGTTTTTATCTATGTAATTATTCCATAACTCGGCAGCCATATCGTGTTGCGGAGTCTTCAAAAGAGCCTGTATGGATTGGAGATCGAGGGCTTCCTTTTGGCCCTTTTTCTTATCTCCTTTCGTGGGAGAGCCAGCAGGCGAAGAACTATGCCGACGTTTCCTTCGGCGACCCGCTGGTGTCTGAGATGACGTATCTGGATTCGAACTGGCAGGCACATGTTGCCATATGACATGCTCAACCGGTGTCACTTCTGGACCTGGCGCGGGATCGAATGAATCTTCGGCATTGCTAATCAAGTCTGCGAGAGGGATCCTGTTTCCTGGAGTCTGAGGGCACTCTTTGATTGGTTTTGTGTCTTGTGCGTGTGTTTCCGGGGCTTGAACTTGGCGAGGCGGAGTATTGCCATTGCTGATGGGCGCCTGCATCAGCTCTACCGCACTGTCAAAGCCTAAGGGTTGTGCTTCCTTGCCACCATGAACTGGTTTCGTCTGGTCTTTGGAATCGGCACCCTCGGGAAGTGATCCGTCCTCTTTGAAGCGAAAAGCGTTCAACTTTGTTCGCGAGTTGGAAGATATCGGGTACGCATTCGTTGCCATTGCGTCGATCCGTGAATATCCAGTGACGCGTTCAAAATTGGTAAGGATACATTCCGCGAAAAGCTATACTATGTAGAGACGAACAATGTCAGGACTGGAGACGTATTCAAGTTCACAGATTGAGACATACCAATTAAAAAAGGGAATTTACTGGTTCAGTTGCTTTGTATGTTCGAGCATATGAAAAGATAAAACGAATGGCGAGTCCAGCGCCCTATTTGCCGCATGGGGAGAGGGGGTCAGGTGTGATAAGAACGCGTCGCGCGTGTAGAGCTGACACCTATTTTCCAAGGCAAGAGCGTAGTGCTGCCTGAATTATCGGGTGCAAAGGCGGAACGAGAAAACTGCCCAAAGTGGATTAGCGCAATGACTGGACAGCTTCCCGGCCTTTTACGGCTTCAACATCAACCCGCCGAACACCCCTCCACTCTCTTGCAAGAGGCACCCACATCAATTGACACTGTCCTTGCCATCTGAATCGACAGGGCAACTTTGAGCCTTGTGACTACCACCACTACACTTGCACGCCGTGTATCTTTGATCAACGCCAACCCTCCTTCAACCCCGTCCTCAAGATGAGTGCCCGGCCATTGTCGCAAATCCTCCGAGCGCGCTGCCTGCCTCGCACGGCTCAGAACACGCAGGCATTCTCTACTCGATCCACTCTTCGTGCTGCGGACCACGGTGACCACTACGATCCCCCCACCGGCTGGCTGTTCGGTATCAAGCCCGGTCAGAAGTATGTGAAGGAAGGCTGGGAGAACATTTGGTACTACGGATTCATTGGAAGCTTCTTGGTTGCTGGTGTCGCATACGTTTTCAAGCCCGATACCTCGTACGTACAATCCGTGGCTTCTAGCGCCTTGATATCAATGCGTCTGCTCCTCGCACAACTGAAATACTAACAATTGTGACAGTATACAAACATGGGCTCTCGAAGAAGCTCGGCGGAGACTGGAAGCTGAGGGTATCCTCGAGGATCCCGACAAGGTCAAGAAATAAACGTCACATTTGTACGGTGTACATAGAGATCGGAGAGGGACTATTTCTATTCATGCCTGTACTACCTGCAACGGCAGATCTGATGTTCCGGTCTCGTTTTTAGACAGGTTTTGTTGCATGCTCATCTATTTTCGTTTGTTCCTTGTTGTATCACTTTACCCTTTTCGAAGTTGCTTTCCGTCATGTTGGTTATAGGTGCTCCGGTCGCAAAAATTGGCTTATAAATTCGCACTGAGTACATCATGAGAATATTCAAGGTTAGATCCCTCAAGGTTGATATTGAATAGACGCATCGAAAAGGTAAGGGACAGAAAAATTATCGATTAGTATTCGCCCTCTCGCTACCTGGAGATCTCAAATCTCCGGATACAGATCATTACGCCGAAGCAGCGGCATTTCGCGCCGAACCTTCGCCACAAGATCCAGATCAATGTCAGCAGTTGCAATTTGGACACGCTCGTACTCCTCTTTTCCTCCTAACTTTGCTACCACTTCACCCCATGGGTTAATGATCATTGAATGGCCATAGCTGCATCTCTTCGCGTTGTGCTGGCCTGCCTGCGCAGCTGCGATAACGTATGATTGTGTCTCGATAGCTCTTGCCTGTAGTAACGGCTTCCAATGGGCCATGCCTGTTGGAACAGTGAATGCTGAAGGATATGTGATGATTTCAGCATTCTGTCGCCTCAACGCCAGGCTGATCTCTGGGAAACGCAACTATGTAATCTAGCATGAGTAAAAGATCGAACAGGCCAATGTCCAATGTGATGCAGACATCCAATCCAACACTTACATCGAAACAAATACTAAGACCAACACGCCCGATAGGAGTTCCAAATGGCTTCGGGATTTGTTGTCCTGGCTGGACGTTCCTAGAGATATCCAAAAATGTGAGCGAATGATAAGCCAAATACTGGGGTTTTTGTTGAAAAAACACTTACGCGCTCTCCTTGAGTACCGGTCCATCTTTGATATCGACGTCGAACAGATGGATTTTCTGGTAGTTTTGCGTAATGACCCCGTTGTTATCGATCCAGATCAATGAATTCTTAAGCCTCTTTCCGGAGGCTACTTCATGGATTCCGACATTTATGTGGATGTTCCTTTCTCTGGCCTCTCTCTGTAAAGATGTGACAAACTGAGTTCTCTCCTCAGACTGAGCGAGTGCGTACGACTCTTCTGCCGAGGCTGCGATATAGTCCGAGGCCTCTGGAAGAAAGAGCACCTATGATGTATGAGCTGACCACTGAGTACTTGACAATGAAAAGATCAAATATCACCTTAGCGCCTTGTGCAACAGCCATTCCCACCAGCTCTTTGCAACGGACTAGATTCAGACCTATGTCGGCAGTCGAGCATAACTGCCCCACGGCCTAAGTGTATATCGAAGCAGATGGTCAGATAGATGGATTGAGTCACGATGGAAAGTAGACATACTGCGCGAACCATGGTAACTGAGCAAATAAATCAGAAAAGAAACTTAGAATAAATCTTTAAGAAGAAAAGACCTTCACTGAAGCATATGAATGGCGTTGGTCAACTCCCAAGTGACGAGCTGATATGCTGACTCAGCTAGTTATCGCGATGATGGATCAGCGATAACCTTTCTTTCTGCCAAGACTCTCACCTTGGATCTTTCACAAGACAAGTCTCGACAGATTCAGCAACTGCCAAACTGCTGATTCTTACGATCGCAATGAAGAGTTTAAGGAGAGATTTGTCTGCCAACCCTCAGGCCGCAAATGTCACCAGCAAGGTCTTTGTGAGGTCCACGAAAAGTGGAAAGGTGCAAAAGATTGTCCGCGAGCTCTATCTGAGAGAAGATATTCCTTGTTCCTCTAAGCTCTGCTCACAATGCCCGACAATTGCGCCGGCTGATGCCAATGGAAACAGTAAGGATTTGATCGTAAACATCGTTAAGCCAGATGCTAATGCGGAACAGTTGCGCCGTTCATCCTATCTGATCGCCCCGCAGGTACGAAGGCATTCCCACGAGGCCACTACCTTGTTCCAGATACAAATGCGCTTCTTAATGGAATGGATCTGTTTGAACATACGGGGGCCTTCTATGATGTGATTGTTCTTCAGACCGTCCTCGAGGAACTGAGAAATCGATCACTACCACTCTACAACCGTCTCTTGGCCTTGGTCAAGTCAGACGAAAAGCGCTTTTACCTCTTTTTCAATGAGTTTCGCCGCGAGACTCATGTTCGGAGAGGTCCGGAGGAAACAATCAACGACAGGAATGATCGCGCCGTGCGCCTGGTAGCAAGCTGGTACGGATCCCACTTGCAACAATCGATCAAGAAGGGAAAGAAAGAGAAAGCGATACCAGCAATTGTGGTTATCACTGACGACAAGGAGAACCTTCGGAAATCTAAGGAAGAAAACGTGACGGCCTTGTCGCTATCCGACTATGTCTCCGGCTTGGAGGGTTCGGAGATGTTACTGGACATGATTAGCGAGTCCAAGGATGCGCGAGATGCCAAGGAGATGGCTCGTGGGGAACTGCTTTACCCCGAGTACTTTTCCATGTCGAAACTCACAACTGGTCTGCGAGCTGGAACATTGCACCAAGGAGTGTTTAATGTTTCGCCTTACAACTACCTGGAAGCCTCTGTTAAGACCGCAGCTTTCGATAAACCGCTTCTCATTCTGGGCCGCGATAATAGTAACCGCGCTATTGCAGGCGATGTTGTCGTGCTCGAAATTCTTCCACAAGATCAGTGGAAAAGCCCTTCGACTAAGATTGTGGACGAGGAGGCTGTGACCCGTAACGACAACCCTGATACCGAAGAGACAGAGGCAGTGGTGACAGATAGAGAACGCAAAGCTCTCCAGGAAGAAGTCAAAAAGGCTCATGGCAAGAACTCAGAAGGGAAGCCACAGCCTACCGCCAAGGTTGTAGGCGTGATCAAGCGCGGCTGGCGTCAATACGTCGGTCACGTTGACTCCAACTCTACTGGCTCACAGACCTCTGGTAGACGCCAACAAAATGTGTTCCTACTGCCGATGGACAAGCGGATCCCTAAGATCAGAGTACGCACGAGACAAGCTGCCGATATTCTCGGCCAGCGCATTCTCGTCACCATTGATTCTTGGGATCGGGATTCTCGATACCCCACCGGTCACTTCATTCGTTCTTTGGGTGAGTTAGAAACCAAGGGAGCCGAAACCGAGGCTCTACTGCTCGAATATGACGTGCAATACAAACCTTTCCCGAAATCTGTACTGGACTGTCTCCCGTCTGAGGGCCATGATTGGAAAGTCCCGGTTTCAAAGGAGGACAAGGGTTGGAACGGCCGCAAAGATCTCCGAGACTTGCTTATTTGCAGTATCGATCCTCCCGGTTGTCAAGATATTGACGATGCACTTCATGCTCGCCTTCTACCAAACGGAAACTTCGAGGTCGGTGTCCACATTGCGGACGTATCGCACTTCGTCAAACCCAACAACCCAATGGATCTCGAGGCTAGTGTTCGCGGAACTACTGTCTACCTAGTCGATAAGCGTATCGACATGCTTCCGCATCTTCTTGGTACGGATTTGTGCTCTCTCAAGCCATACGTTGAGCGATATGCGTTCTCGGTTTTGTGGGAGGTGACACCCGATGCCGAAATTGTGTCTTCGAACTTCACCAAGTCGGTCATTCGCTCCCGGGAAGCATTCAGTTACGAACAAGCTCAGTTGCGCATTGATGACAAATCGCAACAAGATGAGCTCACCCAGAGCATGCGCACCCTCTTGAAATTCTCCAAGATTCTCCGTCAGAAGCGTATGGATGCCGGTGCCTTGAACCTTGCTTCCCCGGAAGTACGCATTGAGTCCGAGGGCGACGAAGTGGGTGACCCTCTGACAGACGTCAAGACGAAGGCTATGCTTGACACCAACAGCTTGGTCGAGGAATTCATGCTTCTCGCCAATATTACTGTTGGTTCGAAGGTCTACGAGTCCTTCTCCCAGACGGCCTTGCTACGTCGCCATGCCACTCCCCCGCCCCAAAACTTCGAGGAACTCATGAACCAACTCTCGAAGAAGCGGAACATGGAGCTCGATGTTTCCAGTTCGCGAGCTCTGGCTGACTCCTTGGATCGCTGCGTTGATCCTAAGAACCCATTCTTCAACACTCTAGTCCGTATCCTGGCGACCCGTTGTATGACCTCTGCCGAGTACTTCTGTGCAGGTGCCTTTGCCGAGTCTGAGTTCCGCCATTACGGTCTTGCCTCGCCCATCTATACCCACTTTACATCACCCATTCGACGTTACGCCGATCTGATGGTCCATCGTCAACTGGCTTCTGCCATTGGGTACGAAGGAGAGGATGGACATGCAATCATCGAGGGTGTTACCACCCGAAACAAGCTTGAAGATATCTGCCGAAACATCAACGTCCGTCACCGCAATGCACAGCATGCCGGCCGCGCTAGTATCGAATACTACGTTGGTCAGGCTCTCAAGGCTCGCGGAGAGAAGATGGCCGCCGACGGCGTTGACGCGGGCATTGAAGAAGAAGGATATGTCATGCGTGTCTTCGAGAACGGTGTCGTCATCTTCGTTCCCCGTTTCGGTATCGAGGGTGTCGTTCGTCTAGAGGACTTTGTCCTGCCCGGTGAATCTGGAGCACGCTCCGTCGCCGAGAGACGGGAGCTGGCCCCTCACCGTACCACAGACTTTGATAATGAGGAATACACCCTTCGTGTATCAGAGAAGGGTCAGGAGACTGACCGCAGTGTCACTGTCGAACTCTTCCAGAGGGTTCGTGTCAATGTCAGCTCAGTCAAGGAGGAGGGTCGTGGTGCTGGCAAGAGAAGGGTTCGGATTCTGGTTACGGAGGCATGAATCAGAAGCTACATTGATGTAGATTAGATCTAGGTATCGAAACGGCGTTCAAATCAAAGGACTGGCAGATCATCGTCTATTTTTGTATGTTCATTTTGTCTGGCATATTTTTACTCTGCCTCATGCATTTCCCTTTATATATATTCAAACCTTCTTTAAAGTAACCATATTGCGACATAGACAGACCGGGGCCCATAGCTGGGCATCCGACTGGGTGGCCTCCACGGTCGAGGAAACAACTGCAGTTTGATCTTGCTTCTCGTTCCCTCCAGCCCTTTGGGTCAATGGGCCAGTCTGCACGACCGAATTCTGGCATCCCTGAGAACGCTCCGATTCGCCGACCTTCCAGCCGCGAACGAGCCACAAACATACGGAAGCACCCAAATACATAAATCCAGTGAAGATCTGAACACGAAGATATGAAGTCCCGCCATCAGCATAATGACTGCGGAGCTGCAGGGCAATTGGCTCAGAGACAGTGCAAGGGATAACAAGCGCCAGCCAGGTAATGCTCAAGCCGGAAGGAAGGTCCCTGATACCAATGATTTCCGCCAGGACGGGAGAAACAGTAGCCCAATATGTCCCTGCAACAGTGCCGACCAACACGGCAAAGAAACATACCACGCCCATACTATCAGCGAAAGTCCAGATGATGAGACAGAATAGACCGCAGAGGAATGTTAGGAAAGTGGCAATATTGATACGACCAAGTCGATCACTGAACATGCCAACAAACGGACGACCAAGTCCCTGTCCAAGATTGAGCAACGCCGAGACAATACTTCCTTGATGCGAGGAAAGACCAACGGAGAGGGCGAAGTTGGCCACGCTGAACAATAGCGCCACGTAGCCTAGCATACTGAACATACCCCACCCGAGAAAGAGCAAGAATTCCGGGCGACGCAGGAGGGGTAGGTGGAAAGCCGTGAATCTACTGCCGACAGCCTTATTGCGATCCCGGAGTAAATTGCAGCAGACCAAGTTCACAACGCAAGAGATGATACCCAATATGCGGAATGCCCAGCCCAACCCGTAGCGCGGGATAATGGCACCCACTGCGAGGGAGTAGATCAGTCCGCCGAGGCCAGATCCAGCGGCGTTGATACCCATAGCTACACCACGGTGTTTGCTGAACCATTGCGGGGTGATACCGACGCTACCCACAAAGAGGAAACCCATGCCCCACCCGAAGCAGACGCCTTGACTAAGGAAAATGTGCCATTTTTGGGTTGCGAATGAGGCCCCGATTAGGGAGAGGGTCTCGAGGAAGATGCCCAAATTGAGGACGAGGCGGGTGCCCCATTTGTGGATCATGTGGGTGGCTAACGGGGCCACCAGGAGGGCACAGGAGATGCTCAGGCCGCCTGTGAAGGCGTATGATAGGGCTGATGTGTTCGGAAATACATCGTTCGAGAGATAGTGGCTCAGGAACACACCGTAACTCTGAATATTGGAGTGGTTAGTAAAGAGCAGAGTGAAAGAGCGATCCGGAATTCATGACTCACGCTGTTGATACCCCAGGTATGCGCATTGATCCAGAAGACACAGGCGACACAAACCCAGCCGTAACCACCGTCCGGGGGAACATCCAGCTTGTATTTCTCATCTTCATCGATCTCGAGCGACGTTGCCGACTGCGGGTTTACTTGCTTTTCTTGTTTTGCACTTTCTCGGTCCAAGTCATCTTGATGAGACCGAATGATATCAATCGGCGCATTGTCCGTCATAGTCCCTTGGTCCGATTCCAGTAGCTTACTGATCTTTATAAGATAATGGCCTTGTTTGATCAAGGCTGAAACCGACAACCGTTTGCGTCACGACATGAGTATGCAGTGAGAAAAAAAATCGCAAAGACGAAGACGCTAAAAAAGAGACTAGAGAAGGATCCTGGGTAGCTCATAGTTATAATAATTGGTAGAGATACATAAATGGAGGCACCGGACAACGCGCCGATATCAGGGAGCTATGCTCGTATAGAGAAAAGATACCCGGGGGCTCGATGGTTGCATTCTTGCAATCGGCGATATTTGACCAATGGAAGAGGTTTGACGGTCTAGAGCTTGGGACTCAGCGACTCGGCGATTGGGGTCACTTCGGAGGTGCCCGCAGCGTTCACTTGGCTGTGGGGTATTAGTGCCGAGCAGCCGATGCGGAGGAAGATTGGGGTTCATTTATATTTGGCTGTGGGGGGAGTTTAGTTCCATATGAATGCTGAGCAGAGCTTATTTGGTGCCAACAGAGATCCGTAGGGCTGAGCAGGTCTAAGGTTGTTCTGCAAGGAGGTTAACATGCACATCAACATCCCACATGGACACCTTCCTCGTCAGGTCCTGCGTGGTTCCCATTTGGGCATCCTAGGGCTTCACATGCCAAGCCCTTATCGGACCTGATAATGGATGAGTCATCCGTTGCCTCGCGACGGGGTTTGTTTGGAGGGGAACAGCGCAATGACGCTAGCCAACTCAGAGCGTCAGGCGTAGATCGCAACTAGGCTCTTCTCATCTTAGTCCTTTTCTCCTAGTCCCCTGCGTCATCCTTACTTCTTTGGATCCTGTCTCTCCAAACCCTTGCAATCAATCATTATGCATAAACATACTGGCCAGAGGAAGATATCTCCTCCGGGGCCGTCGTTCATGTCCAATGATCAAGTTGGTGAGTGGTTGTCTCATGTTCAACTGCTCGGTGAGTCAGGGCTGATACATATGGACAGCAACATACTTGAAGGACCTACGGGCAAACCGTCCTGCCCGTCCGACCGGATCCCGCCCTTACCCTGGTAGAGCAGCTGCGTCAACGAGTTCGGTGCCCGATAATCCCCCAAGGGCATCCTCGGCATTTTCCATGCACAGGCCGGTTGAAGATGAAATCAAAGATCACCCTCGTCCAGGCAGTGCGATGTCTCATCGTCGGGCAAATTCCTATGTGCCTGGCGGCGGCGCAATGGGTCGTCCTTTAGCCCAGGAACCACGTACGCATTCAATCCGAAAGAACGTATTTCCGGCACAAATACAATCGCGAATTATCCCCATCCCAACATCTCCAACCCTATCTTATCGGGAAAATGGTCAACGACGACATGAAAAGGAAGAGGCACGGTTATTACGAGATGCCTTGCAGAACATGGATGTGCAGGACGATATTGGTCTTCACCAAGCAGCCCAAGATGAGGCTACAGAGCTAGTTTGGATGCACCAGAACCCTGGGAAATCTTTCAAGAACCCGTATGCGCCATACCACAATCCCGATGCCAACCGACGCAGTGAGAGCCCTGTCCGGAGTCCTGTCCGGAGCCCTGTCCGAACTGGTTCACGGGGGTTTGGCTCCCCAACTCACAAATTCAGTCAATCAACTGGCTCGTGTATGTCTGATGCTGGTAGCTCCAGCCCTGAATCAATTCAGAAGCGATCATCTCTGGCTGGACCTTCGAAGAAGAATCTCAAAGTCAACTTTAAGCTACCTGACGAAGAGCCCGAGCCGCCTGTTGAGCCCAGGCCGCCCAGTGTCAGTAGTGACTCTTCTAAAGGAATTTTTAGGAATCCCAATGACCAAATCTATGAAGAGCCTGTTGATGTTCAGAAGCAGCATAAAGAAAAGCCTACTTTTTCTAAGTCCGACTCTTCAGCTTTGAAAAGCAAACCGCGCAACGCTTTGGGACGCATCCCTAGACCATTGCCTTGGTTGCAGAATAGAGTCCACAGTAGCCCTGTGATGGATAAAATCTCGCGATTCGAATCCCAAAAGACCTCTCCAACTCAGCCGCGTAATGCCGACTATACTCGAAACGGAAGCGCTACTCCCCCTCCCACCCAGTCCCATAACGCTGGCTACACTCGGAACGAGAGTGCTTCTCCTACTCCGCCTCCATCTGAAGACAAGAACGAAAGTTTCCCCACCAGCGAGGGAAAAGAAAGACGAAGTGATGAGATCCGTGCAGCTACTAGCAAAAGAAGAGGAGATCGGAGTGAGAAGCTACCAATGCCTTCAGCCGTCAGTGATCGGGTTGGACGCCCAATTGTGAGCTTTGACAAAACATGGCAACCAACTAATGAGCCAAAGCCTGAGCGTCCAAGCCTCCCTATCATTGAGGTAGCAGCGCCGGCCATTGAAGTCTCAGCCCCCTCAATTGAGGTCTCCGAGGCTCCTTCCATCCCCGTGATCAACATTCCCGATATCAAAGTACCAACGATTTCAGAGATAGAGGCATCCTCTAAACAAGCGAACAAAACAATGCCTCAGACAGCAAGAAATAGCCCGACTAAACCGGGTTCCACGAGAAAACAGGGATCCGAAATGCAGAATCGTTGGTATTCGCCCTATATACGATCTGGTGTCCCAACTGCAAGCTGTGAACTATGTTCGCTTGGCATTTCCGGAAAAATTGTGACCGCTGGCGGATGTCGATTCCACCCTGAATGTTTTACTTGTTTCCACTGCCACACAGCCCTCGAATGCGTGGCTTTCTACCAAGAACCCGAGGCTAGCAGAGCCGAGAGACTCGCAACTGGGGTTGATGACCGTGATGCCCGTGTGCCCCGGTTCTACTGCCATTTAGATTTCCACGAGATGTTCAGTCCCCGCTGCAAGAGTTGCAAGACCCCTATAGAAGGAGAAGTGGTGGTGGCATGCGGTGCCGAATGGCATGTCGGCCACTTCTTCTGCGCAGAGTGCGGTGATGTACGTATCAATTCCCCTTTGAAAATTTTGCGAGCAAGAAAACTGACAATTCTTCCACCATACAGCCTTTTGATTCCCAAACGCCCTTCGTTGAGAAAGATGGATTCGCATGGTGTCTCCACTGCCACTCACGCCGTACTGCACCACGTTGCCTAGGCTGCAAGCAGCATGTCCTGGATGAGGTTGTCATCACCGCAATCGGCGGCCAGTGGCATGAGCACTGCTTCAACTGCTACGAATGTGGCGAAGGATTCGGCCCTGAGGGTCGATTTTTCGTTCGTGAAGGGGAGCCTAAACGGACAGCCAAGGGTCGCATCATCGGCGGCCCGGTTCAATTGGCCATCTGCGAGAGATGTGAAGGCATCCGCCTCAAGGCGCCTGGGATGTGCTAGCCTTTTGCATCATATATTGGGGACGATGACTACCATGTTTTCACGAGATTACTGCTTTTATGATAGATCCACGCATGATTTCGGTGTTTGATTGTTGCATCATTCCATTTCTCGGAGCGTGTTCTACACATTTGTTTCCAGACCTCATCTCAGGTCTCATTTCGGGAGTTTGTTGTTTTCATGTTGTTTTGTTGTTAGCAAGCGAAATTGATATTGGCAATGCATTTTAGAATGAGAAATGAAACGCCTCAAACACCTTTCTTCTCTTGACCTATCATTTAAGACCAACATTTTGGATAACCTCCCCGTATTCTCCGTTCCGATAATAAGGTATCTAGTTCTCTCTGCTTTTTCAAGCAGGCCACTCCGGGTCGGCCTTGCGCCTGAAAACAGCAACATACTTGTTACCCTTATTCCTCGTCACCTTCTTCGATTCCTCCGTCTCAAACTTCATCACCCGCACACAAGGATCAGCCGCAAGCTCCTCCTCAGAAACCCGCTCGAAAAGATCCTTGCTGCTCGCCGGACCCGCCGTACCATCTGGCTGCTCTCCGTGCAGGAAATGCCTCAAAACCCAGTGGTGATACTCCTCCACATCGGTAATGGTATACAGCAGACCGCCAGGCCGCAGAACATACGCATACTCGCTGTTCAGAGTCTCGGAGACAATACGAGCCTTGTGCTTACGGGCCTTAAAGTGCGGGTCCGGGAAACAGATGAAAATCTTAGAAAGCTGATGATGGCCGAAGAAGTTGGGAAGGAACTTCATTGTGTTGCTGCGGATTGCGCTGACGTTTTCGAAGTTTCCGGGGAAGATCTTGTCCGTGCCGACTTCATCGTCGTTGACTGGAGCAGAGGCTGGGTTCGCTTCGGTGCTTTCGGGCTGAGGATTTTGAGACTCGGATTGTTCTGAAGGGTTGGCGGCTTTGTTCTTGAGACGTTGTTGTTGGCTGCGTAGGGCGTGGATGCGCGAGCTGAGGTATTCCAGCACTGAAATGCGGATTTCCATGCCTTGTTTTTGTTGGTTAGTTTTGTGTTTTTTTCTTTTTCTTTGGAAAGCATTGGGTTGGATATCGTGGTGTACTCACCAACCATCAGGGTATCTGGCAGCAATGGCGCAAGGCCAACCATTAATCCACCGAATCCGCATCCGATATCCACGACCTCGACTTCTTTGGTCAACTTGCGGCCGCCGCTGAGAGTTGTCTTGGATGGGTCTGGATCCACGAATGCAGGGTAATGGGATGACCAGTCCATATGCGCAGGGCTAATGGGGCTATTTGAGCGCAAGTCGTTAGCTGTGTGCCCGTGACGGGATGTCTGGGAATTGTCGCCAGCGAAGCTCGGAGCTTCTGAACTGCACCATTCGATACAATGGCAACAAGGAAATGAGGGCACATACTACTCTAGCCGGTGGTCAGAGAAAGGATTCGCATGCGCGCGCTGGCGGAAGAATTTCTTCTGCGGCATCTTAATGACGGAGCCATCGGTAGCTTCCTGCTGTGTCTGGATGGAGCGGCGGTATTCCTCGCGCTTGATGCGCTTCGCAGGGGGATTATTGGTGGCCATTGTGCCAGCGAAAAACAGGGAGGAATTGGGGGAGTCGAACGTCGAGGCCGAAGACAAATTTGAGAAAATCCTCCCCGCCGATTGGCCCCACCTGTTACTCCAACGCTCTCACAGCTTCACTTTCGACTTCTCCAGGACTTGTTACTGTCTTGTCTGTTGGTTTTTGGCTGTCCGGTTCTTATTTTGCTGTTGGGTATCTACTCTCTATTCCTTCAATATGACAACCCCCTCCCCTTTTCCGTTTCCACCAACTTATAACTTCCCCCCTCTTCTTCACCCCGCAACCAAACACAACAACCCGTCATTCCCAGCTTGAGAAATGGTCCTCTCTGATTCAATCCTGGTGCCGACACCACCGCCAATATCGTCTTTCTTTAATAGACGCTGTGGAAACACCGCTCTTTCACAATGCGGCCTTGCGTAAGCGCCTCGATCTGCGCGAGGTACGCGCGGTGATTGACTGGATGACCAAAAGTGAAGAGGAAGGCGGTGGTGGGCGCCGGGCGGAGTGGATCGCCGATTCTGGCGGTGCTTCTTCCTCAGGAGGCTTGGTTAATGGTTCTGGACAGGGGCCAAAGGCTGTGGCATGGATCTGGTGGAGAAGGCCGGAGGAGTGGGCGGATGTACTGGTCGAGTGGGTTGAGGGGACTGGCCAGCGAGGTTCCGTTCTGACAGTTTATGAACTTATCCATGGGGAGGGAGCGATGTCACAAGGTGAGATGCTTTTCTTTTGGGTAGTGTTGTCTATAGCTTGTGCTAATTTGAGTCTACAGAGTTCCATGGCATGGATACTGATGTCATGCTCCGCTCGTTGAATGTCTTGGTCAAGAGAGGCAAAGCCCAGATATTTGGTGGTGAGGGCCAGGAAGGTGTCAAGTTCTTCTGAAGGACGCAAGATAAGATGCTGGGATTTCTCTATGAGATAAATCGTGGTTATTCGTGACATAAACAAAGTGCTTCACATGTGCAGGTCAAAAGATACCCAAACTACTCGCTGTTACTCCAAACTTATACACAGAATCCATATTCCTGGGCTGGAACCTTGGAAGCCCTGGAGCCCCAAGTGAATAGGTGATGCGGACTTGATACCGTGCAGGATTGGTATCGGCCTACTCATCCGTCTGCTCGATCATATCCTCAGTCAACTCGTACTCGTTGGCAGTACGTGTCTCTTGCGACATGGCCATGTCGAGCAGCCAGTCAACCCGGACTATCCGTGGAGTCTTCTTGATGTCGAGCGCCAATTGACGGAAACGAGGCCAGACTCGGCTGTGCTTGGTCCCAGCGCTGCTGAGAAGGAAGACCTCCCTCCGGGCGGGATGGTCATTTTCTGATTCGCTTTCTTCGTCGTCACTCTCCTCCCGACGAGAATGATTTGCGACGGCTAGACGACCCCGGAAAAGCATGCATTCGCCTCCATTTGTTTCCACAATGGACTTGAATGCATCGAATCCACCGCGGATGTCTTCGACGCAATAAATGCGATATCCCTGAAGCATCTTGTTCTTGTTCTTCTTCGCATTCGTCGTGACAGAAGATAAGTCGAAATTGTACTTCTTCTCGGCTTCTTTATCCTCCAGAAGGTAATCGGATGGGTCCAACAATTTCTCCGCCTTTAGACAACTGTCGATGAAGTCTGTGCTCATGATAGTTGGCGCATATGCGAGTGCATTGACGAACTTCGTGGTCCGCAAGATCGAGGGTGCAGCTAAGTGCGTGCATCGTCGAGCATCTTGGACCACCATAATACCAAGATCTCGAAGGCCTCGCTGTGATAGTGTCAGTGGGATTTGTACCAACCATTTTCATATCTGTAATAGCCAAACAAACCTTGTCTGCATCTTCTTTCTTCTCGTTGCCCTTCCCCACCCACTTTTGGTAGCCAGTAATCAACAGGTGCATAGCAATTGGTGGCCGAGACTTTTTCTGGCGCTTGGCTTCCACCGCGTGTTCGCCGTCGCTCCCATCTTCAGGTTCCACTGAGGCACGCTTCTTATTTCCTTGAACCCGATCCTCGTCCGACTTGCGTCTGCCGCCATAGACAACACCCCCCACGCGCTTCTTCTCCTTTTCGTACAAGGCAAGATCTGGCGCATATTCGTGAAGTCGGGCAGTTGCTGCGTCTTTAGACCTGCGACTGCTAGTCGACGACGGCGTCTCGTTTTCTTTGCCCTCAGACATGATTCGAGTCCGTGCAGGCGTTTGAATAGGCCGGCGCGTCTTCTCACTAGCCTGTGGGGTACCGGTAGCATTCGGAGTATCTGTGTGGTCTTCATGAATCTTCCGTTTCTTCTCAGCAGGCGGCTGCACAGAAACCATGTTCTGGTGCTTGCTCTGCACTGTGCGCCGTGGGCTTTGGGCAGCAGTCTCTACTGATGAGAAAAAGACTTGCTCCAGAACATTGCGGTCGAGACGAGTCTGACCTGCGACTTCCCCAAGATTGGTTCGGAGTGGGAAGTGGCTGTAGCGCGGGTTTGAAGCTGGTTGCAGCTTCCATTTCGCATAACTGTCCTCCAGCCACAGATGGTTAACAACTTCAAGACCCCATTCTTTCGCCGCATTGCACTTCTCACTGGTACCATGAGCTGTGATTAAATGGGTATTTTCTTGCTTTAATGTTTTGGTGCATTCTGCACCTGCTGCTGCGATCAGGTTCTCCAAGTAAATTCTGGCTTCACCAACATAGTTTGACAAACTGATCTTCAAGCCTTCAAACCCGGGGATGCCGGTGCGAGACACCGGGTAGTGCAGTAGTCTTCTGAGCGGCGAAGTATATGTGTTGAATGTCATGAGACGGTAGAGCCATGCGAGATTTCCAACGTCAATATTCAGTCGCGAGGCTGTACGGTATGCAAAGCCATCTCGGTAGCGGCAGATTAACATGTCTGCCGCATCAATATTTGATGTCATTTTAGCACCGCCTTGCTCGAGAACAGCCTGGATTGATTCCTGCAAATGCGAGCCGATTCCGAGATCCGGAGACAGCATAATAGATTTGCCTTCGAACACACTGCGTTGTCCCGATATATGCGCCGAGCCAGCCATAGTGGGCAGCTTAGACGGGTCTGTTGTCGACGCGCCAACCAAGTCCTTATTCTCGTGCCATCGGATTGGAGTCTCCGGGCCCACGCGCAATATCTCTGGGTCTGGAAGTGTGTACGGGCGTTCGTCGATTCGTCGACCAAGTTTGAGGCAGTCGTCAAACCTATTCTTGGTCAGTGCGGGTTTCGGGCTTTTATGCTGTCAGACTCACCAGTGCGGTAGTACGATCTTCACATTTAATCTCTTCGCCTGTACCATGCGCGCCTTGTCGGAATCGGCCGTCAGGTCCACCAAGTGAGTAACCATCTGAGAAATCCTTGGAGCATACAATCCACCCTTCGCTACCACGCCGCCTATGATTGCATCCTTGTCTCCCTCGGGTATATCACCACATGTAACCACGACATCGTTCATGAACAGACGGGGGTCTGGGCTGTATTGACGAGGATTGGCCAGTTTCTTCTTCAGTAATGAAGTATTCACCCATTGTGGCTTCACTACAGGGATCAGCGCATCGCAAGCGGTATCGTAGGCTTCGAAGTCAATCGTGATAGATATCAAGTGGCTAAACTTGGCCAGATCCGGGACCTCAGCCCCGGTTTGAACGATCAAAGGGTCACCACCATTTTCTTCGATGGTTGTTGCGAGCTAGGCGAGGTTTTTGAGTCAATGCAAAGCAGGCTATACTAGTGGCGGGCAACTACGTACCTGCTCCGCGGCGTCGCTCGAGAGATCTTTGGAACATATGATGCAAAGGCAACACTGCTCGAAGAGTCTCGACTCTTCATTCTCAGTTGCCATGGCCAAAATATTCGAAAGGGCTATACACTTGGAGATCGGGTTGCTGATTGGAAATCCCCGAACAAGTCACATCCGTAAAAGGACGCGCCGACGCGTGGCAGTTACGCCGAATCACGTGAGCAAAGCGCGCCGGAGATCGGGTTACTTGTTGCGTTAAAAGATGTGTATTGAGTGTAAAAATGCCTTGAAATCATTTGGTAAAAATCAAGGTACGTCAGTTTTATCTTTGGTTCTCTCAAAATCCAACTTGGGCGTAAATGTAGGGAACTGGAATCTTCGATGTAAGACGCTGATCTATACACTCGAATCCAGGCATCTACACCAGCAATCCTTTACCGTGACATCGCCACTTGAACTTATCTAAAACCCACCTAGCGAGTGTTTAACTACTGCTTATTGAACTGCAATCAATGCGAAGGCTTCGAACCAACGCTTCGTTCAAGCCCTCGGTGTACACTGTTAATAACCCGTCGCAAATGGAATCCAATTCAATCATCTCAATCCAACGGCCCTAAAGCATTCCAGACACATTCTCGCTATCTCTCCAACATAAAATTTTTCACCCTGACCAATGCTGATTCAGACACTCATACTACCATTTCCCTCCCTCATTCACGTAGACTCAGTTCTTGCCCTCGGGCACAGGACCAAATGCTGTGTCTATCAGGATGGAAGACAGATACGGACCAGCAAAGATATCAGTGGCAATGTCGACCGGCCAATCCTTTCGGTCCTCGGGCTCGAAGTCGATCTCGGACACACGCTTGGAGATAGTCTCGGAATCGGAATCGGACTCAGATTGACGGTAGAAGTCAAGAGCAAGGCGATGTGCAGTTTTAGACTGACCAGATTGCTCAGACAAGCAGTGATGAACAAGAGTTTCTGACGCAACCGGGCGTGTCAGACTCGACAGCTGCTTGGTGTCATTAACACAACCACTCTCGGGTTCGATCCTACTGCTATACCTACGTGGTCCATCTGCATAGCATGCCGGGGTCGATGGAATCGGGTGCCATACTCTGCGGCAAATAGAGTATCAGTGCGCCTTGTGTAGCTCGTCATTAGTATATGCTTCAAGTTATCATCGAAAGAAATCATAATGATACGCACGCAATCTGCTCCAGAAAATTACAATAGGCGCCAATCAGGGAGACACGGGCATACTGTAAATCGGGCTCGTTGATGAAGAGAGCATCGCGCCAACCTCCCGTCAATACCCAACGCTTGATCGCATTACTTCCAACCTTCTGCCGCTCAACCGTACCTCCAGGCCTGCCAGTCAGGGGAAGGGCTATAAACCATCAACATATGCTTAGCATGTGTGGATTTGATAGTGGGATACTGACTGGCTCCGGCATGTTGATTGCACAAATTTACGGTGTATCCACTTTGCGTGGTATAAGTCTTACCGCACATAGTTTCGCCGTCGGACGAGATATGGCAACTAAATCTAGTTAGCCTAGTCCGGGCTTTTCAAAAAGCTAGCCATGTAACAGATACAGAAGCATTCCAATTTCGTTCCGGAGAGACATAGAGCCTGGTGGCCCCTGGCCGCTGAGAAGAGCATTTGTAATCGATAGATATGATTCTTGTTTTGTTTGAAGGAAGTTTGGGGGCGTCCAGTCGGGATTATGATCTATAATAGGTCCTATGGAGACTTAGTGTATATCTGGGTAGAGAGAGCACAATAGTATTGCTCGATACTTGCCATGAGCGTAACCCCAAACTGGATGTGGGTTAACTGTGCCCAGCACATCTGGATTGACAAAGTCGTCTTTCGAAAACAGTGTGTGCCAATTGTCTACTTGTTTGATAAACATGATTGATTATGGACGAAGATTCTGTCTAGGTAGGAAACCTGAAAGGTCGAGTGTTGTAATGGAAAGAAAGGTGGAAAGAACAACAAACATATAATGGCCTTTTATACATCACTTGCATGCAAACAGAAACGATGTAAAACTTTCAGAATGTGTTCCTCAGGCAATGCTATATGGAGTGTTAGGCAAGTTACCAAGTATCTCAGGGGTAAGGGTTGTCTATATACTCATCTAAAATTGATAGATCAATATCTAACTCCATCCGCTAGATATCTCTCTGAGCGCGACCTCGAATAAAATCCATCCTCAAGAGCTAATGATAAGAAAGATAGTCATTGCTCCATATTTCAGCTGCTATATACGAATGAATATGTGAATCAAAGAGCCCGGGGATATCAACACAAAAACAAAGAGGCCCAACGGCTCGCTCAAACAGCCACCAAGCTAGATGCAAAAACAAAGCCAACGAGAGAAAGCAAATCAAGCCGCCATCGTCAAAACATACGAAGTAATGCTATCCATGCGCTCAGTCGTCAACTTCAAGCTGACAGTCAACAGCTCACGAGCAATACGCGGCTCTTCATCCTGCAGCGCTTTCCACTGCTCCCCCGTCAAACACCAAGCCACGCAATCGCGCTCGGCTTTGACAGTCGCCGTGCGGCGTGTGTCACTGAAGAAGGGCAATTCGCCACACGGTCGACCAGCGACAATGAGCTCGAAATACCGGCCCTGTGGGAGATCGTAGCCGGCGCGCAGCATGCCAGACTCGAGGAGATAGAAGGCGCGCGGAGCGTCGCCTTCGTGGTACAGAACTGTCTCGGCTGGATAGTACTCACGGGAGAAGTAGGAGCAGACGGGGAACCAGAAATCTTCGTTTTGGGTTGAGAGGCCTTGGAATGTTTGGAGGAGTAGTGGGAGAGGTTGGCGCATGGCGGACCAGGCGGGGGAAGCCATCATTGCTGTTTCGTGCGCTTGGATGGTTGAGGTCGCTACACGTTGCAGGTACTGGCGGCGAGGTGAGCTGACAACATTGTCGGCTAAGGAGGTGATTTGAGATCCCGAGGGCACGGGGACGGAGACGGGGACTTCGAGGAGTTCGGAGTTGGCGGTTGGGTCAGTTGGTGTTGAGAGTGCCTCCTGTCGACTGTAGAACACTTTCAGGTAGTCATTTTCACAGAACTCGAGGGCCGAATTAAGGTCCTCAAATATGGGAACACCGGACTCTGGCTCGAATAGGCCAACATTCTGTAGTGATTTGCCCACATCACCTTCAACATTCAGGCCAGAAATGGCTGTCTGTACGTTGCGCTTTCGGAGAACGCGATTGATGCGGGTGAATGCTTCGGCGGCCGAGAAGTCGAGCCCGTAGACACGAGAGAAGTCGAGAATGAGGAATCGAATGGGTCGGCGGTCAAAGGCTTCATCCTCGATCAGACCACGCATGGTGTTCTCGACATTCACGATGGTTCCGAAGAAGAGATATCCACCAAGTTTTATGATCATCGTTTGCTGCCCAGCCTCACGCAAAAATTGTTGTTGGATAGGAGGACGTCGGACTGTCGACCCGGCAATCTCCCCCGAGTATGTGGCACGAATGGCAGATTTGCGAGACGTCTGAACGACGAAATTCACGCATGCCAAGATGATGCCAACAAATATTCCGACGACGAAATCCCAGGCGCCCATCGTCACGACGATAATGACAACTGTTAGATATTCAAGCCGGGAGAGTTTTCCCCAGGTATCTACCAGGGCTTCCTGCAAAAGCTCAATGCCTAGCAAGAAGATCAAGGCACCAACGACCATAATGGGGATATAGCCAATGATGACGGGGCCAATGACCATGATCCCTGCGGTGGCCGCGGCCAGCATCAGACCGGCCAACCGAGAGGATCCGCCACTTGCAATGAAAAGAAGACTGTTGGTGTAGACCAGATAGTTCTGCGTTTGTTAGCTGTTGTCCTTGGCCCTACCAGTGGATGTCACATACCTGAATGCTTCCAACAAACCCTGAAAGTGCGTTTGTCACGCCATGTGCCATGAGCTCTCTATCAACGTTGAGATTGTCTTCACCCGTGGATATTCCAAGAGCAGGTACGTTGATTGGCACATGAAGCACACCAAAGAATGTCAACGCAAACATGGCGGGGATTGTCTCGGTGAAAGCAGTCCAATTAACTGCCGAGAGATCTGTAAAAAAGATCAGCATGATAATACCCAAAAGTTAGAAGCAAAGTTACTCACCGTACAAGCTATAGAAGTGGTACCAAGGATTGTTGGAAGCTGGAGCATCAAAGACCCATCCATTGTGGCGCAGAGAGCCCATGGATACCCTGGCACTTAGAATGACAATGTAGAACACTGCACCAACAGCGATGAAATAGCCACCGACGAGGAAATTGGAGCGGACAAACCGCTTCAAAACAAGGAGACCAACTGCAAGGAACAGGGGTATCATCCAAAGAGGGAAAGTGTCAAGATGGAAAAGTTTCTGGATCGTGGGTATATTATACTCAAGAGACCCAGGAAGCCGGGCTGAAACCTCCATTCCCGTTTGTAGAAGAAAGTAGCCCACACCACCGATGCACCCAATGAGGATATGACGCGGGAAGAAGCCAATGAGCGAGCCTAGTCCGCAGACCCCCATCAAGAAGAACACCAAACCGGTGAGGATCGAGCTGACCGAGAAGGCTAGGATGGTCGTCGCGATGACTGACTTCGGATTGTCCTTGCCGATTGAGTTCATAATGGTAAACGCCATTTGGTGGAAGAAGGGTACTACTTCGATCATTTCACTTCCTATTCCACCTTTGAAGATCGAGCCACCACAAGAGAATACCACCTGGGAGATAATGGTACTGACATAGAACATCGAGATACCGTCAGTTCCTAGATGAGCAAACAGGGGTTCTCCCAGAGGGAACAAGATCATTCCATAGGACAAAGCATCAAGGATATTGAGAAGAAGCCCCAGCACTACAGCGGGGATCAGACTTGCAGGGTATACCACAGCATCATTCCATATGGCTCGCTTATCCCACGACTTTGGGTTTGACAGGGTCCGAGAATAGTGAGCCACAGATGATATCCCTTTGTTTATTATGTTTGATGGCCGTTTGACAGCAGCCCTTTGGTTCTCTGCGTCGCCTGAACTTCCATAATTTTGTATGGATTTAGATCGTGTCTTCGATAATAACGAGGTGCGCTCAGTTTCTAGTTCCGATTCCTCATAGATCGTCGGCGGCGGAGGAAATGAGATCTCGTCAGTCTCGGGTTGCTTGGCCTGGTCTTCGGCCGTACCTGTCGATGGACGGCGAATCATCGCTGTCAAGGCCGAAGAAGCTGAGGATGTAGAAGGATCAACAGAGGCATATTCCGGCTCCAAAAACGCCTCCCCCAAAGCAGTATGGGAACTTGTAGCCTCATCCTGGAGGTGACCTGCAGAACTCTGGCTGCCGTGGAATATATCAAGGCTGGGGGGTAACCCGGGACCATCTCTCAGGTGAGATTTCTTATTCAGCGAAAGGCCGTAGGTAGCGAGTTCGGCGGTCTGGTCACGGAGACCATCTGAAGCATAATGAGCCGGGTCTGCAACAGGTCCAGTGGTTAGTCAAAAATCGCGCGGGGGGTCTCCAATGGGGCATCATGCAGCGTGACCCACCCATATTGGTATTGAACGACCGATGATAAAATGAGCGGTTTGGGGTTCGCATTGTTGAGCCATTATAACTGGAGGATTCTGCGCCCATTGGACCGGGAGGACTGCCCAGGTTTGCATGTTCCACCAGCGACTCTGATGGGGCATTACCATGCATGTCGCGGTCAAACATGAGGTTGCGTGATAGCGCCGATGCGCGAGAGTCTCGCCGGCCACGAGGTTGTAGCACCGCCATATTCCCTCGCGCAGTTACTATCCACCCAGTGAAATAGCCTGAGTCGGAGAGGTTGTGAGAGGAAAGTCACGAAATGGAAATCCCAAGGTTCGGAAGATAACCGGGTGCCACTAGCGCAAGAAGCAGCCGTTGGAGCAAGCAGATGACGTAATTGAGACCGGCATGACTTGCAAAGAAGTGATTTCAATAAGCATATAAGAGAAACTAGTTACCAACACAAATATCAATTTATGATAGAGAAATGCTCGAGTTTTGCGCCGACGTCTCTTATCTCTGGACAGTCGAGCTAAACCGCATTCGGACTGATCCAGATGGAGATCGAGTCCAGGTCCGTGCAGCGACCAGCCACGTCGGGGCTAGGTCTCTCGCCGTTCTCATCGACACCGTACTCCTTCTGGACTAATGGGCCCTTGAAACAGGATTAGTGTGCGTTGAGCTGCAGCTCCGTAATCGGACACAGTGGATGCTGTGCGATCGGCATTGGCATGCAGCCCAAGCCTTGTTCTTTGCCTTGCACAACTCGCTAAACGATCAAATTTGCCGATATTTGGCTAAAAGCTGGCTTAGCTTCAAACTGCCTGCATGGGGAAAGCTCAGAATTTTCTCCGAGATGATTGGCTAGGCTTGACTTCAGTCTGTTAACTGAGCCAATTGAGAATGTGACACCGAGGAAAAATTGATCGAGGCTACAATTGTGCACAATCGAATTCGTGTTACACCATTGCAATGCAAATCAATCATTATTTTGGCCGTTAGGTCTAGACACGCTAACAACGGGGGTATCTCATAGTATATGGTCCTCCACAAAACCACAGTAGATGGCCAACGCCAATTCATGTTTCTTGGACTCATGTTGAACCTGAAAGTCTCAGGCAATTCCACTTCACATTCAAGTCAATCGCTCCAGGAATCCCTGTGCAATTAACCGCTCCACATCACCCTGTCGAACGTAGAGCTGACTGTTTTTGGTCAAGTTGATCACACTTAAACCCGTATTAGCTATTGTTAGATCCCCAAGAGATGTTCAGAGCACAAAACATACCCATATTCAGTCTGGATCTCTCCAGCATCCTTCAGCACCCGCACATCAATAAACAAATCCTTCGGTGGCTCCAGGGTCCCCGTCAGATCAATATCCGTCCACTGCCCTTTATATGCAGCAAGCATGTCCCCATACTGGCGGAAATACTCTTCCTCCTCGGGACTCAGCGAACTATGTCCGCTAACCCCGAAAGCCGTGTGCTGAGCCGCCCCGTTGGCCTCGGACGGCTGCTGCTGCTCTAGAATATCCACGCCTGTCCAGCACAGCTCTTCGAGTTTCTCGGTGCGCACGCGGTGATACGCTAACAGGCAGCGCTTATTCCGGCGCATGCACAGATGGTCGACAAGCAGGGCACACGCAATGGCTGGATCCGCGGAAGGGTTGAAGCCACCCTCGAAGGGCTCTAAAAGTCGGGTAACATCCCGGTCAAGATCACGGACTTCGCGAGTTACTGCGCGTACGATCTCGGTTTGATAAGGGGGGAGGTGGGCGAGTGATTGGGTGCGTTTGGCATGTTGGACCTATTGTGGTGGAGGTGTTGGTCAGCTCAATGGGTCTTTTTTGTTCTGTTGTTCTCTGGAGATCGGTCTTCATCTTGGAGGTTTCCAAAAGCATTTCCAAAGGCTTGGTAACCGCATGAGTCTCTAGTCCACATACCAATTTGTTGCCGAGTTCGCCGTACATGGTGGCCACGCGGTCGGGGTGGTGAGGGACGCGACTTTGGTCCATTTCGACGAGCGCCAAGATTGGCTCTTAGTCAGGTGGAGCGATCGGCACTGACAACTTGAAGTATGGAGTTGTGACTT
This sequence comes from Penicillium paradoxum, assembly GCF_028828445.1. Lineage (NCBI taxonomy): Eukaryota > Fungi > Ascomycota > Eurotiomycetes > Eurotiales > Aspergillaceae > Penicillium > Penicillium paradoxum. Next base: position 1,977,899 of record NW_026643184.1, on the reverse strand, counting down.
TTTGAATGGAGAGTATCGATCTGTGAGAAAGAAAAACGAGAAGGAATTTAGAAAGGATCTTGGAAGGAGATTGATGGAGGCATTTTTATTGAAGTGACACAAGAAATATACCTGGAAGAGGACGCGAACGATCGCATCCCAAGAAAGCTGGAAGAAGCACAAAGGCTTACATTCTAGGAGAATCGTTAAGTGATAGGGAGAACCATCTGGCCAAGATAGAAGCCAATTATTGATGTCACTCTTAATATTGCATAGAAGCCCTTTTTTGATTGTATGCAGCCTGTGTGATCGGCTCATACTTAGCAGCGCCTCTAATACACGACGGAATACACTCAATCACCGAGTCAGGATCCGGAGACATGAAATACGGAATAGAGAACCTTCTACGGGTCATACGGTCAGTTCCCTCAAATCTATCAGCGAGAGGTGGTAAGGTGACTCGATGGCTGGTGGACCTGAGAAGATCTATACAAGTCAGCGGCTGCGAATAGACTAGGGCCAGACCAGGCAACAAACCATTACTCCACCTCTGCAACAGATCCCCTACATTCATCACAATTGCATTCTTGATAGGCGTTGCAGGAATAAATCTCCCCGGCGATGCGATATCCTCTACCTCCAACCCTCCACAGTCATCTTGGAATAACAGCGTGATTGAGCTCCAGGCGGTATGTGCTGGGCATCTGGCTGCACACGTCGTCTCAATTGCTTCCGCCGGAATAGACGGGTAATGTAGTAAGCGTAGCTGGTTGTTAAATTCTGAGTGTTTTTCGACCAGATATTTCTCGTCTAGCTCCAGGCCAATGGCGAGTGCTTGTAAAATTTCTCCCCCAACTTGGAAACATTCCCAGTAGAAGCGGCGCATGAAGCCAGGGAATCCTGGAAGGCTGTCTTCAGGTAGCCACTGATTAGGCTGTGTAGTGTTCTCATCACTTCCTATATCATAGCTTTCCTGTAGCTGGTCAGTGAAGCCATCAACCCACAGACCTTGACTTGGCGAGGATTATGAGGCATGAGACCATGGAGAGACACAGCGGGTTCTCACTTTGACGTCTGTAACTTCCCTCAGCTGCTCCATCATTTCCTGGTCATTACCGGTACTTGTCGCCTGTGATACCTTCTCCAGCCCAGGCCAAGAGTAGCCTCTATGGATTGCCCATCCTTTTGGATGGGGCGCTTTGAGTTTCTCGTCTTGGGGCAGCTCAAAGAATCGCTTCGACCAGTTGAATGCTTCGTCTAACATAGATTCCGGCAGCGAGTGGTTGACGATGTGCACAAATCCCACATTTTTGCAAGCGGTGACGATTTCTTGCGCGATTCGCTGACGGCCAGATTCCGTGTTCCAGCCGGCAAAGTCCACGACAGGGATGTTGGGAGACCCGGCAGAAGCCATGGCACATTGAGGTTCTATTGTAGGGATGTAATAGTCAAGTACGAAATTTGATTTGAAAAAAAAAGTTGAGACAAAAGCTGGAGAAAACCAGCCAGACTCCGGTGAGAGGTGAAACCCCTCACATCTCAGATACGGTGTCTGTCAGGCCCCAGTGAGACAGACCTATATTGTGTGATTCTCGTAGAGGTATAAGACACATGGGGGATTGGTTGGGTACCTACCTACAGGGTCCCAACAGATATTTTTGCATGGTCCGCATTCTCCATATTAATTCTGCCAGGTTTACCATACATAATAACTAGTATTAAATACTTAATAATCAGTTGGACCACCGTCTCTCTCAATAACCTGCTGAACCCTCTTTGGCATACTCCGTACTAAACCATCTAATAGATAATCTGGTACAGCATCATAAGCCTCCCATATAGCCCATTGTAGTTTCCACACTGGCATGGTTTGTGTACCATATAATGTTGATATGCGATCCTTCATCCAATTCCAGATATTCTCTTGGGGATTAAGATCCGGCGAGCAAGGGGGGTGATCAGTGAATTTCACTTCATGGCGAGTAAATGCAGCCATTGTCTCTGCCGACCAGTGACATTTAGCACCATCTTGCATTAGAAGAGGTTTATAATTAAGATCTACCTAACGGGATATTATAAAGTATAAAATCGAAGGGATAATATACAATATAAACCTCGCAGAGTTCATAGATCCCCATCCTTTTTCCTAAATTCGACACGGGCCTTTTTGATCTCCAGAAAAGGATACCTAAAGCATATTCCCACCGCGTGCTTAGTCGTTCTGATTTAAAGTTGCAGTTTGGTGGTAGATCTCGGCTGGAGTTCGAAGAATATATGGTCGACGATGCTATCTAGAACGAACATACGCCTCATTAGTAAAGATAATCGTTCGCCATTCATCGTAATCCCAATGTTGTCGCTCTAAAGCCCACTCCAATCGTTTTCGACGGCGCTCGATACCCTTCGGATCATCAGGATCAAGAGGAGGCTTTAAGGCAGCAGGGCGGGCAGTCATACCATACTTTTTTAAAGCACGGCGTAATGTTTCACCACAACAAGGAAGTTGTAGCTCCATAACAATCTCGTCGTACTTTTTGCATCGGTTATCGAAGCTCTTTCGAATCCAATCTATTGTCTCCAAAACCAAAGCCTCAGTAAGGATTGGCTTCCGGCCAGTACGCTTTGTTGGAGTCGGGTGTGCCATTAAACGAGTATAGCGGACCTGGCCAATCGAACAAGGGATTTTTGGGGCAATTTCGGAGTAGGATTGACCCTCATCAAGAAGGACTAGGATTTTAAGTCTTTCATCCCGAGTAAGATGCTTTTGGCGCGGCGTACGTGGCATAAGAGGAAGGTTATCAGGCATTTTGGCAGGCAGTTTGGCAGGCAGTTTGGTAGGCAGTTTGGTAGGCAGTTTGGTAGGCAGTTTGGCAGGCAGTTTGGCAGGCAGTTTGGTAGGCAGTTTGGTAGGCAGTTTGGTAGGCAGTTTGGTAGGCAGTTTGGTAGGCAGTTTGGTAGGCAGTTTGGTAGGCAGTTGGAAGGTATTGTATGGTAAAAAACCTATGATATCATATAAATGGATATAAATCAAGATAAATATGATTGGATGATGATTCACCGCCTAAGTGGACCATGCAAAAATATCTGTTGGGACCCTGTAGGTACCTACTCTGGAGTGTTCCAAGATTTTCTCCGATCAACGTAATTAAATTAGTGTATTGTGACTTGGCCTTCGGGTGTAGAGGGTCGGGCTGCGACTCGTTGCTGGGGCAGAGATCCCGGTGGAGATTTGCGACCTACATCATTGCCCTGGACTCTGATCTCTTCTGGAACCCCTCGAAGCTCAAAAGTCTGTCATTCACACAGTATACAGGTACTCGGGTAAGTAATGAGTGCTGAGTCTCTAATCATACCATTTGCGACCGATGGGTGCTAATCTTACTCCTTCGAGTAGTTTGTTGACATCCGAGCCCAACCCCAGATAACGCCTCCCACGACGAAACGAAGCATGAAAATTGATTAAACGACTAAATTTCCAAAGCCAACGAAGCTATTGACTCAATTCCACCAAACCGACCATTCCAACCCCGCCCACAGATCCTGAGAATGCGGGCTTCCCGGTGGATCTGGATTGCAGCCACATTCCTCACAACGGTACACTCAACACAGACGGCAACCTTCACCGCTGCCGAAGACGCCGCAGCCAACAAGCGAGCCTTCGAAATCCTCCGAATTCTCAAACGAGCAGATAACAACTGTCCAGCCGGCTACAACCCATGCAGCGAGCTGGGCAACGCAAACGCATGCTGTAAGCAGGGCACAAACTGCTCGCGCGATGCAGCCAACAACATCGCCTGCTGCGCTATCGGCGCCAGCTGTACGGGTAGCTTGACAGAGGCCAGGACGACGGGTACAGGGTTCAGCTTCATGTTTCCCAATGGCGCGACCGCCACCGCCACCACCGAGTACGCAGCTCCACACGTCACCGGGTCGACAGTAGACGGTGCCTATCCGTTTGTTGTCGTGCCGACGACTTTCCACAACCCCGAGATCTGCTCGTCATACTACTCGATGTGTCAGTCTGATTACTCGCAGTGCACCGGCGCGCTGTTGGGTCGCTACGGAGTTACTATTGCCGCCGAGGGCGGGGGCAAGACCATTCAGGCTGTCACGGCGCCGTCGCAGGCCACCTCCATTTGTTCAAGCTTGAGTGAGCATGCTTGCCATGGTTTGAACTTGGGCTACTGTGGTCATGTTGCAACACAGACTGACAGTGCGGATGTCAATGGAAATTATGCCTCGCCTGTACGGGCGTCGAGTCTTCATGACCTGGCCCTCGGACTGGTGGTTGGAATTGCGGGAATGTTTATATGATTCACGGTTGAAATGACATGTTTGGAAGGCCTCTCTCTTTGTATATTCTTCTTTTCCTGTGAGTGTTTCTCCTATGTGGAGCGATCAGAAACGTCTCGGATTTATGATGCTAGATCAATTCTTGTTGATTTCTCTACCAGTGACTACCGGTAGACTTGCTTGGAGTAGCTGAATCTTGCAAGTTTCGATTATGATATATCGATGGATCCAAGTAATCATGGCATAAGCAGCCAGTCACGCCGAGGTGACCACATTCCAGCTCCGCAGACCGCGTATTCGTGGCACAGAAGGTCCAAAGCTGTCAAGTTCTTTTGGTCGGATTGGTCGATAAAGCCGGTTCGGGATTAAACTCAAAGTGAGAGATGATAGCCTTATCGGAGCGTGATTCCCAGTGCCTTTTAGAAATGCTCAGTAGGCTTGAGGCCAGAGTGCTCGAGAGGCGCAATAGACTGCGATTCGGCGCTTAGAGATTGCTAAGCAGCTCTCAGAAGCAACCTTGTTTTATGTATGAATATATGAGAAACGTAGGAGACTTCTATGTATTGCCGTGTTGGCAGTGTCTCTTTGCCTGAGTCACTTCAATTGGGGCTCAGTTTGCGATAGAGCGCTTTCTTTATTTAAATCCTAGCATATCCACAGGCTCGCTTCTCTCTCGGTTGTGAGTGGCAGAGAGGAGACTAGGTCCTTTCTAGCAGACCATTTTGCAGTTTGAAAAAGTCACACAGATTGCACTGTCATCTAGATAAATAATAAGAATTAATTATTGATTCTTCGTCTGGCGTGATCAATAATAATTGTACCTAGGTACCAACCTATCGGTGTTTGGGACCAAGTGAATGGAGCTCGTCCGGGAACAATTGAGAGGCTTGAACCAGACATTCACATGTAGGTATATTATAGAGCGATTGATGAACGCAGGGCCCCACGCTACAATTCATCTACATCGTACTCCGTGCGGAGTACATAACGAGTAATTCTTCGAGGTGGCGGCATCACCACGATCGGCCGTATGAACGATTCAATCGACTCTGATGGGTCGTCGAGAGATAAAGGCACTCCACTTCCCGCGCGATCTGTGGGTCGAACCCCGAGTATCAGCCTATCACGTGAAGCCTTGAAATTGATCCAATTAAAGTTGTAATAAATTTACACGTCACCATCGAATCTCAAACTTGAACCTGTAAAAAAAAAAAAATGGGTAGCTTCTTGTAGATAGCGCGTGTCATCCTTAGTGCAGGGGCCATGCTAATCTTCTCTGTATATTTTCTCTTCGCCATATGCCCCGAAGGGCGAAAGGCTGATCCTTAGAGTTCCGTTTAACCTCCGATTTTTCCCGACAGACCAAAAGAGGAAGGCACAGGGCCTGAGGCTCTCAACCTTGGAAGTATGGACCCGCCTTATTCGGGCCCATGTGGGTCTCGAACGCCGAGCCTCGACCAGTCACGTGGTACCCCAAAAGCGGAAGGCCCAATTAAATCGCAGTAAATAGACCCACAGTTTCGAATCTCAAAAACGAACCTGTAAAAAAGAAAAAAATAGGTGCTTCTCTTTGATTGAGCGTGTCATCCTTAGTGCAGGGGCCATGCTAATCTTCTCTGTATATTTTCTTTTGACCATATGCCCCGAAGGGCGAAAGGCTGATCCTTAAAGTTCATTATAACCTCACTTTTGGGGGGAACCTTGGAAGGGACGACCGCCCGTTTGTTTGGACATCGTTGGCAGAATGAGACTGCCATTTGCTCTTTATCATGTGTGAACTTGGATGATTGAGTTTGCACACTCTCCCTCTTTACTTCTGGTCTATTGAATAAAGTGAATAAAACTCCAGTTCTCTCTCCCCAGTTGATTCTATCTAACCTTTATCTATATGTATTGGCTAACCCTATGGACACTGATCAAAGCTATAACTAACTGCTTTCCGTTAACTTAAGCCACCACTTGAAAATTCTCTGATCATCTAGGTGCAATGACGTTGGTGCTTAACATCACTAGTAATTTTCTTAGTTCCCCCTACGATCAAAATGGCGCCGAAAATAGCTTTTTATTTGTCTAGCCAAGTCAACCGCCTATGGATTGCGTTGTCTTCCCTCCCTTATGGCATATTTGTATCCTCCTGTTCTCGGTTGGTTCTTCTTTAAGCTTCGAGATAATGACTTCTTTTATGATATCTGCCCGTATATATCTAGCTTAGATAAATCTGAACCACGACTACATCAAATCCTGAAGCCTCATTTGAGTTAAATGCCCCAAAACGCCGTATGTGTATCTACCATTGGAATTCCAGACAATCGCCGAAGTGCTCGCATTGGCTTTTCTCCTAGCGCATGCTTTGTCTCCACCTGAGAATCATCTAATTCGCTTTCGTCCTCCTTGGCAAGCTTCTTCAAAATACACAGGTTTAGCTAGTATTCAATGATAGGTAGATAATGTCCGGATTTAACCGGGCCCAAACTTACCACATCTGTCTGCCAGCGTTGGAGCATCGTGCTTAAATCATGTGGGTTATCTAATGCCTCTGCTGCTGAGTCGATGTATTCAGAAAATAAATTCCACTCCGAGGGATCCTCCGGACCGTCACTCTCGTTTGGGGCTAACATAGTGCGTAGAAGAAGATATTCGTATTCCTTCATCCGACCGGGCTTTTTGGGCTCTTGGTTAACAGCAGAACCCGATTGGTACAGTAGAGCATCGAGGTTTGCGGGGAGCACATCTTGGGTCTCATCGTAGCAGTCGTCTCGCTTGGCAGCCCACATCGCATGTACCTCCCTCCATTCTTGAATCAGGCGCTCTACACCAGCAGAGACAAAGTAGTTACCATCAAGAATGCCCCCGACGTTCAAGTTTCGGTATTTCCAAGTATTCCTTGTCACGGGTAAGACGCGCTGAATGAATGCTAGCTGGGTGAAATCGGCGATTCTCTCGAAACACTCTATATGGTATAGAACTGCAGAAGACCATGTGTCAGAAGTGCAAAGATCAAAACCAAAAGATAAAGTCCCTCGTACACGTAGTATTATTTCTCCACCAGCCCTGGTCCATACCTGGATGCAAGGCGAGACGCAGAGAGCCGGGTTCGATCGTTCTTTCACAGCCTGGAAGCCTGCATTTAGCGCCTCGGGGGGAGCTCGGAGCTGACTCGATAAAAATATATGTCATCTTGGTATATGTCGAATTAGATGGCTGCTCGTCTTGGGTGGCAGAGAGACCTAGATGCTCAAGCAGGCGCCTTCGCTCGAACGACAAGCTATCTTCGGGCTCATACACTGTCATCGTCTCATCATTCGAAGATGAGGTATACGTCACTGGAACAATACGCAGAAGATCGTCTACGTAGTCATGGTCTCTCAGGCGATTGGTGAGTTGCTCCGGAACTTCAGCACTGCGAGTACCAGCAAGCCGTCAGTATTTGATCTAGTAATGCACCCATCGTGGACTTGCCCGAAAATGGTACCATCCTCAAGGTCATCCAAAGTTCGACCTCCGTGGTTTCTGATGAAGTCTTTCACTCTGCACGGCGACAATTAGTCGATATAACTCCATCTCTGGGGTTGCAGAGCGTACTGGTCGACATTGTCAGACGTTGCGTCATGAAGGCATCCAATCTATTGAGAGTTTAGCAAAACTGCGTAAGCGAGAGGAGATTCAGAAGGGAATTCTCATGTGGTTTAATGCTTACCATGAGATGTGGCATCGCGAATTGTCAGAATCCGTTGTAGAAGGAAATGGAAGGGATATACTCATTTAAAGAGGAAGTGGATAGTAATCAGTCTAAATATCTCGTCCAGACCTATAACAGGTTATACGATCAAAGGATTGTTGGCAAACGAGTATCATTGGTAGAGTAGGATGGATATAGCATGGCTTCGCGTAACAATCCAAGAACCACCGAATAAGAGGCTATTGTGAGTGTTAGATAAGGTCCACCTTGGCAGATCGCAATTACGATGTACCAATAATGCAATCACAATAGGAGCGGGGTTCTGAATCCCTGAGATCACCTCCGCAATGCTGTACGTCGCTTAGTTGCGCATACGCAATTCGGAGCGGCTTCTACCGGAATTTTGACCAAGCTAAGCCTAGAACCATAGTAAAAGGAGGAATGTAGGCCAAGATGTGGAATTATATGACGTTGGTCATCCTGTTCGGTGTCTATTCTCTGTCAAGTCTCACAGGACTGGCTCTTCTCAGGAGCGTTCCCTTTATAAACAAGGGTTTCTGTCCCTAGGGCTCCAAAAATACTTCCGAGGATGGTAAGCTTGAGAACACATTCTTAGCAATGCCTTCTTGCAAAAGACTAGGGTTCTGTGTGACCATGTCCCAAGCAATGGGTGTGATGACCTCGGGAGGTTGGGATACTCCACCGCGGGTTCGGCTCTTCGGGGAGGCCCGCGAGTGGAGCAAAAGTGGGGGTTGCCGTGAAGGCGGTGGATTGCACCCAATTCTTCCGATTCTTGCAGCCAGGGTCGTTGATCTATGACAAAGTGTCTACCTTGAATTCCGGTGTCACGCGTGGCTATATTGTCACCTAGGTATATATACAAATCCCAAGAAGTTGCTCACATAGTCTATACGATCGGGGCATAAAAGCTAAATTTGCCAGCCGGGTCGTACTTCTGCTTCAAGGCCTGCAGACGTTCTTGGCGCCATTCCTCGCCACCATACATCTGCTTCGGCGTCTCATCTCCGTGGGCATAGTTCACGTATGCATGGATGTCCTCCCGACCATCGGCCTCGAAGAGAATGTTTCGGAGCTGGTTGCCCAAATCAACCGCCATAGTCTCAAGTGCTGCATCGGTGGGCAGGTAGTTGATGAGAGGGGCGGCAAGAATATTTTCCTGGCGGAAAGCGAAAGCACTCGAGCTGCTATCAACTTCGTGCACGCCCTCGAAGGAATAGCCCTCGAACATCAAGATTGAGTTGTTGAAGGCAGAGGATCCACGGATGCCAAGGGCATAAACATCCCAGGCCTCCTTCTGGGCGGCGACGTTGTATGATTGGAGATAAATGGGGAAACGGGGGTTGGCGAACCCGGTCTTTTGGCATGGCGGGGAGTCTAGGGCTACACCGGTCCATGATGCAAGATCCTTATAAGTACCTGCCTGGGAATCAGCGGCAAGCGGGCCGATGTCGTGGAAAGGCTTGGTGTAAACTGAGTCAACGGTCGTCACTCCCTCTTGAATGATATAGAATACAATGACGGGGTTGCTGGAATCAACATCCGGACTGTTCATCCAGTATGACCAGTTCATGATATCCGGGGATTGTGTGCCATTCTTCACGAGATACTCGTTGGCAGCCTCGTAGACAGCCTCAACCTTATCGCCACTGAAAGTGAGCGTCTCAATAGCCCAGTCGCTATGCTCAATATCGTATGTCTTGCTGGTGAGAGAAGTCACAATGCCGAAGTTGTGACCAGCACCCTTCATCGCCCACCAAAGATCAGAGTTGGCGTCGATGGTGTTCAAAGTACCGTCGGCGAGAACGACATCCATTGAAATAAACTGGTCGGAGACGAGTCCATAGTGGCCCTGAAGCCATCCATGTCCGCCACCAAGTGCCGGTCCCAGGACACTGACACATTCACAGGTTCCAGTCACTGTCTGCTTTCCAGCCTTCCAAAGCTCGTCGGTGACCAACTTGGACATGGTTCCTCCGCCAATCGTGACTGTCTTTCCATCATCGCCCAATTTGACGCTGCTCAACTGGCTCAGAGAGATTCCAACGCCATGGTCCATCTTACCCAGGGAAACGAGAGCGCCATGCAAGCCATTGTATGTGAGAAAAGGGAGGTCCTTTGCATTGGCGTATCTCACCTAAACCATGGTCAGGATTAGCATTATCCCATCAAATCTTCATAAACAACAATCAAAAGAAGTCGTCTCACCGTCTCAACAACATCATTCTCGGTGCCGGGCACGACAAGGACGCTCACTGTAGGCTCTGCTAGAGCAGACCATCGCGTTGTGGCATCGCTGAACCCGCTCGACCCGGGAAAATACACCTGGGCAGAGCTTGAGAGATTTTTCCCGAGCGCATCCAAGTCAGCATCACCTCGTGGGCAATGCCCCCCCTCGATATCCTTACAGCCGATAGGGAAACCATGACAGGCTGCAGAGAAACCCCAAGCCGCAATGGCCGAGATCATCCTCTGTTTGAAGTAATACATTGTTTAGAGAATGCCCAAGTGATCGATCACTCACTCCCCTTATATGAAAATTATCGAAAGATGCCAGGGGAAAACGCGGAGGTTGAGCAGTTGTGAAGGAATCCCTGTCAGCTCACGGTGCGTCAGCTTGGGACTAAGGACTACTTTTTGTATATGACTTATGACACTTGTAATATTGCTCTAGAGTTATTCCGGTTAGGTGTGGTTTCCTCTTTATTAACGCTGTCAATGGAATACCAGCTGTTGTACTCCGTACTGAGTCCTGTATTGCTCCATCGCTCCACCGTCCCACGGCCCCCTGGCGCGGCCCGTCATTTCTTGTCAATTACCCATTCCTGTAGTCCCACTGGACGGGTTCAAGCTCTAGGTATAAACTAGGGTTCGCTGAAAACTCACCAACAGGGGTCTGTAGACACCCCTGCACGAAATCAGCCCTCTATAATGCAGGCTCTACGCATGTGGCGAGACTTACCTATGGCTGACAGCCCGAACGGCAGCCCTAACAAGCGCAATCATCCGATCCGAGTCATTCCAAGTTTTCAGCTCCACTAGTCCATACTCCATATGGCGTTCAGACCTCGGGATGGAACGTGCTTGGCTGCATCGTGATTGGATCGTTGAACTTGAGATCCATTCCGGCCCCAAGTCTGTGGGGATGATGCATCAAAGGTTCCACTGTTATTTCCACTACACTTCTAACTAGGCATGATCTACGAAGTACATACTCCGGACATAGTTAGTCTGTGTCTTATGTTTCAGCTTTTAATCTAGAGTGAATTCATTCAAATTTACTGTGGGACTTGATTTGCTACTAACTTCTCGTCGAGGCAATGCCCGCAAGGTCTTATTCATATCCGACCTAACCTGCGTGCGAGCTTCGTCCTCCATGTTTGGCCGTATAGGTGCCAAATCTAAGCGTGAATGAGTGGGTTCCATGACCCATATCTCATACTCATCCGCATTCCTATGCTTTGGAAATCAAGTCTAAAGCCTATAAAAGGATCGCGGCCACTATCGTGCTTAGTGCCGGTGTCTTCATTCTTGTTTGCGCCACTCTCAAGAGCGTCGTCCTTCTGGTGGTGAGTCTGAACTCGTCGCATCTATATCCAGCTTGATGGTATCTCCCTGATATAATCTTTTGCTCTGTGTAGGAGTCTGAGAATGGCGCACAACTGTTCCATGAATGGGGTCCCCGAGGAACTTTCGTCGCAGTCATCACAACAAATCTTCCAACGATCTTCCACCTCTGCAGGATCTGTCTCACCAAAATCTTTGGCAGTCAGTTTCAATATCACAGAAGACCCATAATTTGTCTTTGAGTCGTTTCCACAGCAGTAGTGGCGGGGAAGACTACGCTAGTTGAAAGGGTTGTGGAATCCGAACTATGAATACTGATCCCGAGACTATTGGTATAACGTTTACTGATAGCGAGGAACGGCTCATGGAAGATGTCCAAATGCGGAATCTAAAGACATATCTGGCACCTGTATCTGATAGCTCCTCCTCGAGTGCTATCGTGGTTTCCAACCAAATCGATATTACCCATGAGACTCAACGCAGTCAAGACATCAAACAGCCTGTCCCAAAAGCACCTGATTCATGGTAATGGCTGGAATTTAGAGATAAAATCAATATGTAATTCATTTTCTAATATCAAAGTTATCACGGAAGTGGTGGATTTCCAGGGCAAACTAAATTAGGCAAATTGAGTGGATATATACAAGATCCCTGTTGTACAATATTTACTATGATATAATCCTTGACACTTCAGCAGATCCATGTATGTCTCATTACTTCCATCGTTCCTCATTTCTTATTTCTGATATATATCTATCTTTTTGACAAGACCTCCTACCATACAAGGATTGCTTTAGGCGTAATTATAGTTTCTATGTTGATTAAAGGCACATCAAGCATTGGCACAAGTCGTGCTTGATAGTAGTGAGATCATTTGAGTGAGGTGAATTTAAGAGCAAGGTATACCAAGAGCCCCAAACATGAACCAAGGTTGGGATGTACTCGCACAAACCTCCGGGTTTGCCAAGCATCCAAGGGCCATATTTCTATGGTTGTACCAATGACGACTTGTAAACCTGACCCACTGTAGCTCGAGCGCGGCCCATCCGGGTCTAAGGCACGTGATTCACTAACGCAAAATGGCAAGTGACCCATCTCACCTCGTCAACCTTGGAAACCTCCAATATGATCTGAAAAGGGGGGAAATAGTCTGCTTCTCTTTGATTGAGCGTGTCATTCTTAGAAGGGGCCGTGCTAATCTTTTCTGTATACTTTCAGATCACCACGATGTCCCGAAGGGCGAAAGGCTGATCCTTAAAGTTCATTATAACCTCACTTTTGGGGCCGCTGGGCAGAAAGGGATCGCCTGATTCACTAGTTCGGTTGACCGACCCGAACTACCTATGTACAAACTTCAAAAGACTGTAGCTGGTCATCTGGTCTTTAGGATCACCAATTGGGATTTGCTCTGCCTCTTGTAAATGAAGAACTTGAAGTTCGTTTCTGACGCTGTGCCCTATAATTTCAGTGAGAGAATCAACCTTGGAACCTCGGAGCGGTATCCAATCTAGCCTGGTGACAGTGCACGGGTTGGATCGTAGCAACTCAGATTGACCAGGAAGCGATATCTGGCGCTGAAATGGCTACCATTGTCTTTAACACATATCCATGTTCTATCAGATTAGGACTATAGAACGTGCCGTGGATCATGAGGTGGTCGTGCTTATCCCTTCAGCATGGGGGGTGTATATGTACACTCTGCTATCCACAACCTAATAGGTCTATGAAAATGGGATCATGTTGGGGATGTCCCCCCCCCAAAAGTGGAGAGTTTAATTGATATTGTGCTGAGACACGCATGGGTACCTTGATAGTCAGGCCTTTTTCTCCTTCTGATAGCTAGTTCAGAAAGTGAGCATAGCAACTATCTATATCTTCAGGGATGCAAGTATTCAACCTATTCCAAAGAATGATCAAGACGATTGAGCCTTCGCCATCGCACCACAGTCTCAAATGAGTTATTATTCCTATTTCCCTTATGGTCACTGCTGGCACGCTGGTAAAAATGTTCCGCGGTATTAGGTTCATGTCCGAAACCATCTGTTGCATGCAATCTTGTTCATTGCTAAGACACGTGGTTTTCTAGTTCTCGGACTCGAGGTTTTCCCAGTCCTTCAAGTCCAGCTTACCTGTAGCCTGGTTTGGAATTTCACTCATCACGCACGCATATTAGGGATATCTTCCCCTAGCCCTCAGCAGTGCGCTGAGTATTGGAGGCAAGGGTGGTACCATGGCAGGAAGTCTGATCGCGGGCGAGCCGAGGCCCAGTTTGAAAATGGGCATTGTTGGCGATGCGAAGAGTCCCATGTCCTGCAATTGTGTATAGCACTATGGAATCAGTTTCAATTGCAATCGAATTTGTTGGCTGAATATGCCTAGCTTTGGACCGCTCTTGACACCCCTCATTACGGCCTCTCCAGACACCAGCCAACTGAGTCCAGCGTCGCCTATCAAAGACGAGCTTATCTCTCGCCCATAAGTGCTTTATACCTTCGGAAATATCCCCTCTCATGGATAATGGAATATGTCGATGATGAGAGACTGACCTTGGATGTGACCGAGGACATATTTCAGACTGAGCATTTCGACAGCATTATCGCCCAAACAATCATTTGGGGCGAACTATAAAAGACGGTTGGCGAAGCGGTGTAAAGAATACTGTGATTATAAGTTTCTAACCACAGCTCAAATTAAGAAAATCGAGCGATATACCGAAAGGATGGGTAGTTCCCAGTAACTACAAGGATACCTAGACGGTGATGCCTTTCAACTTGACTGACTCCCTGGGGTTTGATCACCGAGTTCACGACCTCGCTGAATCTGTCTTTGATTTGACTCTACCACTTTCGTATAACGATGCGTCCTGCACTGGTCAATGAAGCTTGCGAGAAATGTACTTGAGGGGATATTGCTTGAAACAATGAGTTCATATATGCAGTACCGGCCCTAAAAGCAGAGTACCATTTTAGCAACCCTCTGCAAGCTTACACCGTAGCCACGGCCTCGGTCGGATCTTCAGGGTCCTTGAAGGATTGGGCAATTCCTCATCGGGCTGCGATTGGTGGCACGAAATATCCCCATCTCCCCGATACTTACGATACGCCCACGGAGTATCAGGGTTCAGGGTATTCATGCCCAACATATAGAAAATTGGATCCGATCTCTCTTTTGCAGGATCGACTTTGAACCTGTCCCATGAGTCATTGTGAAATGGCGGTGTTGAGCATAAAGCCGATTGTTGCCAACGCGGAGTGGGGAAACGTTGATCGCTTCTGACAGGACGCAGGAGAGAGGGCAACGCAGAGCTTCTTACTCCGTATTCGATGTAAAGAATAGTGATGGGCAAATCAGAATCGAACAAAATATGGTTAATCTGAAACCCCAACCTCCATAATTAAAAAAAAACCGAAAGCCGTAGAGGCTTAGACGATTGGTAGGAAATCGGGTGGTTGGGTATAACGAAGAGGCTGGGAGTCACCGTGTATTCCGTAGCTGGCGCAACAAACTGGGGACTCTCTTCTCTTCTTCCCTTCCATTCCTCTTTTTTGTTTGTCTACTCCGCACATTCCCCCGATCTCTTGATATCCGAAGAATTTGAGATCTCTGTTTGCTTGTGTTGATCCAAAGCTGATCGCTCAAGTACACAGACCGGGTGAGACAAGACCCTAGTGCTAAGAAACTTCGCTCCAGTCTAGCACATACACATTGTCCGACTCGACTGATCTACTCAACACTGAGTTTCGGCGAATATTGCGTCGCTTTCTCTGCGATGCGGTCTTTATCCGTGCTGCCGGTGCTCTCGACACTTGCCCTACTTCTCAACCACTTGGTACACACCGCAGCAACCCCGCTCGTATTTGAAGACAACGTCCTCGAAAACAAACTTGAAAAGCGCTGTGAAAACCCATGTGGCTATAACGACTGGCTTTGTTGTGAAACTGGTCAGACATGCAGCACCAACAGCAACCAAGAGGCTGTCTGTGTAGATGGCAGTGGTAGCGGCAGTAGTTGGGACTACCAATATTACACCACCACTTACGTGCTTACCAATACCGATCTAACGACCATCACCTCCGTATGGAGCAGCCAAATCGCAGCGGCTACAAGCACGGGTACCTGCAGAATCGACCTCGGCGAGATAAAGTGCGGCAAGACTTGTTGTGAGGCAGCGCAAGAGTGCATAGAGGGCCAATGCGTTGCTGAAAGTTCTTCGGTGGCCGTGACTGCTACAGGAACAGAAGCAGAAGCCACGCCGGGCGTGCGAGGGACGAGCAACGGGGCAATCACTATGACCGAAACCTCGGCACCAACCATCACCGAAGGATTCACCGCGCCTGTCGGTACGGATGGAGCCGAGCTGATTGGGGCCGAAGCCTCAAGCGGCGGAGGATTGAGCGGCGGCGCCATTGCAGGAATTGTCATCGGCAGTATTGCTGGTGCATTCTTGTTGTTTCTTCTCTGCGCTTGCATCTGCTTCAAGAACGTCTTTCAAGGCCTGCTCGCAGCACTCGGTATCGGCAAGAAGCGCCGCAGACAAGACACGACGTATATTGAAGAGCACCATTCGCATTCGCACGGCGGCCAACCTCCTCCACCTCCTCCCCCCGGGCGACGGACGTGGTTCGGTACCAAACCGGCGCAAGGCAGTGAGGTCAGCGAAAAGAAGTCTAAATGGGGCTGGGGTACGATGGCCATTATTATCGGTGCTCTTGCTCTGTGCTTGGGGTTGAAGAGGAGGAGAGAGAGAGATCACGACGACGATAAGACCGAGTCTTCTTACCCAAGCTCATACTACTATTATTCTGACTATTACTCCGGTACAGGCAGTACGTCGGACTCTATCGATTCTCACAAACGAAAGATCTTTGCTGACTATTCTTCTTTTACAGGTAGCCGAAGCTCTGACAGACGAACTCGGGATACACGACGATCACGACGATCGCGCACTCGGTCCGGCCGTTAATGTCGACTACGATGCCTGATACGAAAGAGAACGAGTGGTATACGAAGGAGACTCGTTCTCTTTCGCCTCGGTTTCCTGTTCGCCGATCTCGGTTCGATTATGCATTTATGGCGCTGGGTTTTTAACGTGACTAATGTATCACTACGACTTGCACGATGAGACTTTTTGGGGTTTGATTTAGGATTGATGATATGATTGCTTTTTTCTATGTCGATACGAGAGATTTATGGCATGTTTTGATGTACATATGAGATTACGAGTACAAAGTCGAAATGATATGATTTTTGGGATGAATTGAATACCATTCTTTTTTTTTTTTTTGTATCAGGGCTTCCTAACGCTATTACATCGACTTCAAGCTCTTAACATGAAATGACTGGTCCGGGCGCTGGCATGAGATGCCCACGAGCACCTGGTGGAAATAGCTGCAGAAAGCAAACCGCTCACACCTTGCAGGGAACAATGTGCTCTGTTAGCAAGGATGCCTGCAAGTTTGACGCACAAGCCCAAATCCAATAGATGAATAAGACAAATAGAAAGGACAGATGAAGAACGCAAGTGGGAGTGCCCAAAAACCACACACAAAGGCATTAGGGGACCAGGCACTTTACCTCCCCGCCTTCACTTCCGCCTTTTCCCTCCTCCACACTCTGCCCTTATCCTCTGATTCTACCCACCCTCCTTGCAACTTGTCTCCAGTCATCAATGATTTCGGTCTCGGGATTAAACTCCTGACGCTATTCACCTTATTTCAACCTTATCTCAGCCACCATTGTACCCGTGTATCGGTTGCCTAGATTCCGATCCTTCGGAGTATTACGAGTCTCCGAAACGACTCATCACCCATCATGCTTCAAGCGCAGACCCAGCACGTCTTCTCCCACCAGCATCAATACCCTCAGGCTGATCCCTCGTGGATGCAACACCAGCAACAGCAGCAGCACCACCAGGGTCAGCCGCATCCGCACCAGTCGCAGCAGCAGCACGCTTCGCTAGTCGCCCAACAGCATGCCCAAGTGCAAGCTGCTGCGGCTGCTGCACAGCAACAACACTATGGCCGTATTGCCATGAGCGGTAATGGTGCTGGAAATCCCGCGCAGGGAGCCGGCGGCGCCGGTGGCATGGGTGGAGATGGCATGTCAAACTCGGTCTCCGTCATGGACGGGGGAATCAGCGAAGAGAATCGCAAGGTCTTCATCTGGGTCGCCGAGCTGTTGGATCCAGCTCGCAGAGAAGCTGCTTTGATGGAACTGAGCAAAAAGCGGGAACAAGTCCCCGAACTGGCCCTGGTCATTTGGCACTCTTTTGGTATGGGTTCCATTCTCAACGTGCGCTCAGCCCTGTCTGTAATAACTAACGGTCGGAAACGTGCAGGTGTCATGACTGCCCTTCTTCAAGAGATTATCTCGGTATATCCGCTCTTGAACCCATCTCAGCTGACTGCTGCCGCGTCAAATCGAGTCTGCAATGCGCTGGCGCTTTTGCAATGCGTCGCATCCCACAATGAGACCCGCACTCTTTTCTTGAACGGTGAGTAATAGACCTTCCACTTTTCCTGCGATAGCAGTTGCTAATTGTTTTTCTTCCTATCTCACTCAGCTCACATCCCTCTTTTCCTCTACCCCTTTCTCAACACCACCTCCAAGTCCCGTCCCTTCGAATATCTCCGACTAACGTCCTTGGGCGTTATCGGCGCGTTGGTGAAGAATGATTCGTCTGACGTGATCAACTTCCTCCTGACCACAGAGATCATCCCTCTCTGCCTTCGCATCATGGAAACGGGATCGGAGCTGAGCAAAACTGTCGCTATCTTTATTGTGCAGAAAATACTTCTCGATGATATTGGCTTGGGCTATATCTGCGCGACATACGAACGGTTCTACGCCGTGGGCACTGTCCTGAGCAACATGGTCACCCAGTTGGTGGAGCAACAGACTGTCCGCCTTCTCAAGCACGTTGTGCGCTGCTTCCTTCGGTATGTTCCTTTTTACAACTTTCTCCTCCTATGCCATTCCTGACAACAGATTCAGCCTCAGTGACAACAGCCGAGCCCGTGAGGCTTTACGGCAATGTCTCCCTGAACCCCTCCGGGACGCTACATTCTCCTCCGTCCTTCGTGACGATGCAGCCACCAAGCGCTGCCTGGCTCAGCTCCTTATCAACTTGTCCGACACCGTCTCGGATGGAGCTCCAACTGCCATGTAACATACGAAAAACATCTGTTTCTTTCTCCCGAAATATTTTACCTTATGATATGCATGGGAAAGGCTTCTGGCGATTAACGGTCACAAGGCGCAAAATTGTGGTTGCAGAATTGGATGGGTCCAACGCGTGAGGTATGTCGTCAATTGAGGGCATCGGGTCCACCTCTGCTTTTTCTTCATTCCTGGTTGTTTCTCTCTTTACTGCATCTATATTGGGTTTTCTTGAAGGTTCAATGATCTGCGTGGGGGAGGTTTAATGTATTCTTGTCTCTTTTTTCCCCCCTTTTCTACTTTTTCTTCCTTTTTTTTTGCATTCTGCTTGTGGGAAATATGCCTCTTCTCTTTTTGATACTTGATTTTCTTTTCCGACAGGTATCCTGTCGCGTGGCGCGAATACTGGTTGGCGCTGTCGTCTGTGTGCATTTTCTCCTCGTCTTTGACGACCCCCAACTGCTCTGTGTGAGATAGACCTTTGAGCGAGAGATATCCAAAGATCCAGGCGTCTACTTTGTTTTTGTTTTCTTTTCTTCTTCTGTTCTGCCTGTGTATACGCGACTTATCCTTCAAAAGCATGAATGTACTTGTCGCCCTTTCATGAATATTCAATCTTCCAACGTTGCAGAATCTTATTGTTCGACGTCTCTATTCACGTAGGAATCAGGGTTCATCGAAAATGACAGTATTCTCCCAATAATTTGCTCCCAACGACTTCTTCATTCAATCGGATTTTCACAAACGCTTCGGGTCACGTGGAACCGCCCTTGACGCGCCGCCTTACTGAGCGTCTTGCCTCACGACACGAAAAAAAAGCCCAGACTCAACCACTTATTTGCCAGGCCCTTTTTTTCTTTTTTCACACTCTATTTTTTGTTTAAGGGGTTACCCACTCTGTGGCTCTCATCTCCGTCCAAATCCCGCTCCAGTGAACTGTTGTCCAGCACCTAGGAACCCCGGCCTTAACGGTTGTCCCGCCGCGATGGGATCGCGAAAGCGCACCCGCTCGGAGGCCATCCCGATGACCGAGCAACAAGCCCCAGAGGAGCCTAGCTTGCTCTCCCAGCTCAGGAGCAACTGGGCATTTGCAAGCCTCATGCAGTACATTGCCATCTTTGGCCAAGTCATGAAGATCGACGAGGACTTTGGAATCGAGGTATGTCTATCGGCATGTTTGAGATGAACGAACGTCGCGCCTTGTGTCGCATTGATAGAAGAATATCACTTCATATATCAATCAGTTGGGTCAAAACTAATACTGTCCTCTTTCCCCCACATTAGGACCTGGAAGTCGAATGCCTCAAGCCAGAACCCTCCCATAAACTGTTGGAGATTGGATTGTGTCTCCTCAAGTGGATTTCGTCGCATCGCGGTCTTACGTACGTATACTAGCGCGTGTTCTGTTACTATTCTGGGCAGTTTTCGCTGACAGTGCTGCGTTGGCAGGTTCGACAATTTCGATGAGTATACCCGACGCCAGTACAATGCGAAAGCGCCCAAAATTCCCAACCCCTTTGGGCACGAAGAAGAACCAAACAAGTTCTTGCATTTCGACGTGTTCACTAAGATACGTGTCCTCCACCAACTTACAGTATGGACATTTTGGAATGCGGATCGCATTCGCGATAAGATGCCCGAAAAGAAAGAAACAGAGCAGATGGAATGGGTGAGCGAGCTTTTCTAGAGCCTTGGTTGTCGATTACCGCATACTGACCTTTTCCAGCGCATCGAAGAGTTTGGCTGGGATCGCGAGGGGCGTACATACTACGTACTAGACGACAATCGCCTTTACCGTCGCACCGACCCACCCTTACCTCCTTCTCCCCAGCGTCCCAAGAAGAAGGGCAAGAGCCGATCCTCCCGAGCATCAAGAACGTCAAAGCGCACCTCCACAGCAGCTGTGGAAGATGGATCCGACGAGGAGACCAAGGATCTCAATGATGCAACCGCTGTCGCAGCCACTTCTGAGGACCCTTTCAAGTGGGAGTGTGTAGCTGTCACACTTGAGGAATATCAGGCTTTCTTGGAGACCATTCAAAAGACTAAAGATGCGGACGAGAAATCTCTCCGCGATAACATTAATACCCATGTTCTGCCCATTCTTGAGAAGGCAGAGGAGGCGCAGCAGCGCAAGCGCCAGAAGCGGGAGAAGGAGCTTTTGAGCCTGCAGCTGGTCGCGGGTGCTAAAAGGTCCAGTCGACTCGCCGCCAAGGAAGAAAAGGAACGGCATGAGCGAGATGCTGCTGAAGCTGCTCAAAAGCGCGAAATGGACCTGGCCGAGGCTCGCAAGGAGCAGGCGAAACAACAACAGCTTGAGCAGGATCGACAGTCGCGTATGATGACTCGGGAGCAACGCATCAGAGACCGTGAACAGAAGCGACTGCTACATGAAGCGGAACTTGAAAGGATCGAGGAAGAACAAGAAAGACTCGAGAGGGGTGAAAGCAGAGTGTCTGCTCGAAACCTCAAGGCTGACCTAGAGAAGTCTCAAAAGAATTTGGCAGAGCTTAACCAAGAAGATCAATGGATCTTCGATTGCTCTGGCTGTGGGGTGCATGGTGAGAACTTGGTGAGTGTCATTTTGAGAGTACGAGGTCACCTTGGTCTAACATTTTCCCAGGATGATGGAAGTCACAGTGTCGCATGCGAAAAATGCAATGTTTGGCAACATAGCAAGTGTCTTGGTATCTCACAGGAAGCCGCCGAAAAGGATGATTTCCACTTTGTCTGTCGGGACTGTAAGCAAAAAGAGGAAGACTCTCACCGGCCCAAACTCCCACCCCTTAAATTCCGGGTCAGCGCTTCGGCGTCTCCTTCTGCCGCTCCCCCGGTCGCGAAGAAACGTAAACTCGAGGATGACGAGGATCACGCTCCACCCTCACCTGTGAAAAAATCACACTTCGCTCTGTCCAACATCCAAAACGAACCCTTAGGAACACAACCTACTCTCCAGTCGCCCGCTATCAGCCATGGCACCTTCTACCCTCCTCCGTCACCCCAACGCCGGGCCCATCCCGCAGATAATACTCGCCTGCCATCTTCAAGCCCTCCTCGTCCACCGTTTTCTCCGCCAAAGGGCATGAATGGTTTGCTCCATGCTACTATGGAGCAGCAACCACGGCCTTCTTCGTCTCAGCACTCTTTCCCGCCTATGCAACAAGCTCCTCATCTTCCTCCCATTGGATCATTCCAATCTGTACGGTCTTCCTCGTCACAATCTATTCAAAGTCCAGTTCAGAACCAACCATCAATGTCACCTACGCAAGGTAATCCCGAGGTTGGCCCTCTTGCGGGTTTCCCACCTATTGCTTCAACCCATGCACCATCTCCATGGGGTTCTTTCGAGACTCCGCGTCCACAGTCAGGCCATGCGGCCACGCCGTCGATGTCTAGCCGCTACCCATCTTTCTCAGCTTCGACTCCTAATGGCAACCACTCCTCTCCCCCTCAAAGTTCTCATGGTATGGTCATGTCGGGGATCAGCCCAACGAAACAGTCTCCTCGTCCGCTTACTGGAACTGGCATGGCGGGCGCTCCTGTGCTGCCACCCATCCGTAGATTGGAACCAAGCCCGAAGCTCATGGGTCGCAGCTCTCCAGATGCTCCGATCCCTCCACCTGTCAAATGCATGACGCCTGAGCAAGAGGAACGCCGCCAGAGGGAGAATGCCTCGATGCTGCACCAGGCCCATCACTATCAGAGCAATGGCCAGCATGCCTTGTCATCACCGTCCCTCAATCGCATCCCTCCCTTGGGTTCTGGGGCTGTTTCACAGTATCCCGATCCTGTTCCTTCCCCTTACCGCGGGAGCAATGGTCAGAACCAATGAAGATCTAACTTAGCGACATGAACAGCACGTGATTGTCTTCTTTTTTTGTGTATCATTCCTTTTCACACATTTTTTAAAAATCTACCAACATCTGAGTAATGCTTTGGATACAATATCCGGATCCGGAATCTTGAAATCGCACTACGGTCTATTTCAAGGAGATGTGACCTACCCTGCCGAACTGCTTTTTGACGTCTCTTTAAACCTCTGCATCTCAAGGGAAGTGGGCGCGAATGGTATCTCTCCGGATATCGTTTTCCAGATGATCCGGAGTTATTTTCCCTGGAGACGACATACCATACATCTCAAGTTCAAGAACTGCACATCCAAGCCTTTTGACATGGCCGACACTCGTGTTCTTCGTTTTTTTAAAAGTTCTTCAATTGCAGATTGACCACCGTGTTTCGATAACGAGGAGTTTTTCCCTTGGTGGTCGCTGTCAGGGCTTTGCCTTGTAAGAATCTTCCTTCATTTCTCTTTTGAGATGCCTGGCAATTTGTCAGGCTGGCGTTTGAATCCCTCTGCTATTGATTTCTTTCCTGTTTCACAATGCATCAAGATGGATGGGAACTCGAGCGGCGTTTGCAGACGGTCTGGTCCTGGACACCAGTGTTTTGGTGAGCCTGGACATGTGTATTTTAATAGAGAATCTTATTTGATTTCAATCCTGAAGAACCAATCGGACGATGGAGGGATAAGTAAGAAGCTTGAAAATCTACTGCGATATATATATGGCGTGGTGAGGGCATTGTATATGTATAGATGCAAGATCCTCCTGAACAAGTAGAACAACATATCAGGACGTGGATTCACCATGCTGGAGCCTTCGGATCTTCTACAATCTTGTAAACCGTTCTGAATAATCCAACCACCTCTTGTATTACCCCTAGTGCTACAAAATAACCCAATATGCATCATATTGTCCACATACACGGAAGAACGAATGTAGTCAACACAAAAGTCTCACACTCAGTCCGAATTAGAATTGGCCGATAGGTCGATCAACACATACCCCTGGCTGCAAATGCAATGCCCAACGCAGTCCTGCCCAGCCGAACAGCATACGCGCGCTGACATACCTACACGATACATGCCTAACCCTGCACTCCGTCGGTACCTACGATGAACACGATGCACGATGTAAACCGAGGCGGCTCGCAGCATCTTAACGCATTCTCTCTAGTGCAGTCCCGTAATGATATTATCCCAGTTCTTTATTAATTGTTTCATTTCCCACAATTACGATAGGACCACAATAAATCAGGGGTGATGGCGAACGACAGAAGAAAAAAGGAGAGATAAAAAAAATAAAAAAGAAGAAGAAGGGAAAAAAAAGAAAGAACAAAAGTACATCGTCCCGTCCCTCTGGCCGCGTTCCCACCCCGAAATTAGTGTGGACAACATGTGTTGGATTTAGGTAGATGCCCGATGGGCATAATATTGCAAGTTCACGATACTGAGGCGCTACCAAAAACACCCAAATGTGCCAAAAGTACAGCACCTAGCCTAGCCTGGTGGGTCCAGCATGCGGCGCAGTCAACTTACTTAGAAGCGCCTGGGCCTTGGTGCTAATTGGAGACGATCGATGTAGATCGCACACTAACTTGTAGGGCGTTAGCTGCATGCGCATCTTGCCCCCTATCTGACGGCAATTTGTTCCTTGAAATGTAGGTGAGAATGCGGCGTACTCCGTAGGGAGTATGGAGTATGGAGTATAGAGTAGCACCATATCTCCCGATATTACGCATGTTGATCTATCATTCTGTCATAGTGCTGTCATACTTCCCAGGAATGACAGGGGTATTTATAGCGATGTGGAAGGGTTAATAAATGAGATATTAATTGTGAGGGTAATATCCAATAAAAAGAATGGAAAATGAGACATAAAACGATATATAATATACCAGTTTTTCACAAGGGAGTACACGATATACAGTATAGGAGTAGCTCGGGGAGGCGAACTATGAGAAATGTAGATGTCATTTCCTCTGAACAGCAGAGAACCACGGTTTCTCCGCGGAAAGTGAAGATCGGAAAGTACGGAGTGGAGGACAATGATTAGCCAGTCCAACCGGAAAATGACTCTCAACGATCCAATCAGGAAAAAGGCTCCCGGAAAAAGATCTGAGAGTTTTCGGGGATCTACTACGGAGTAGATATCACACACGTACGAGCCACCCGGCTATGGCAGATACTGCGTATACGCGAGGATCGGAGACTCCTATAGTACTTGAAATTAGGTTCACACGGCAGACAGGATGCTGATCCGAGCGTTTACCCTTTCTCCACTCATGCAGCTCATCTGTTTCTTGTCAAAAATGGTGGAAATGGGGCAATTGGCGAGAACACAGGGAGAGTGGAGATCCGGAATCTGGCCCGCCCACTCGTGCGGACTGCCGGCCGCCGCGGTCCCGTTTGAGTCTGGCCAGTCATTTCGGCTCGTTTCTTTTTCTTGTTCGAGTAAGAGCAGGCGATTTCCCAGAGCCATGGGCACATGTACAGAAGCTGTAGCACGCTTGGTTCATGAGGTTCTATGTTATGGCCACGGAGTATAGAGCATGGGGACCGGAATGGGAAGGAAAGAGCCAGGAAATAATAGAACCGAGCAATGATTTGTCAATTTCACTTTTTTTTTAGTTTCAAACGTGAAACTATTTCCCCCACTAAACCACAAAGGTATACGGAGTAGTTCGGTAAGAAAGAAAAAGACAATTGCATTCGTGTTCGGAGATCTCCCTTTGAACCCTCCTGTCATGCATACTCCGTATTCCGTACTTTCATATTGATCTCGAGTCAAGATCGACTCCTAATCTAGGCACAGATATGTACGGAGTACATAAATCCCATACCAAGAAGTGGTCACTGCTTTAAAACCCCATCTTGCATTACCGGCCGAGAAGTATTAGTCCCCCGACTAAAATGAGAACTAAATTGAGAACTAAATTGAGAACGAGATTGTGAACCCAACTCGTTTAGCAAAATGGGGGATTGGAATACCGACACATTGGAATCTCGACTAGATCCTGGGAAGAATTGCGTATTTCATCCCAAACTGGCTATGAGCCTCGCTTAGCGTGGTATTTGCTTCTTCTTGTTTGGCCGGTCCAAAATCAGGAGTGCTAATGGACAGACCAAGGTCGGTGGAGCAGAGACGGCCGAAAGATCACGGCTATACTCCGTAGTCCACTTATCGTCCACTTGTCCACTCATCAGCCATTGAGATCCGCGCAAGTGGAGCAATACTATGCCTCGGGCGCGCCGTTGGATGTGACGGAAGGAAGGACCATCACATCCGTCGCGAAACTCAGATCCCCATCTCGCCCTTACATTGTACCTTGCCTCATTTTACTTCTCCATACGGAATATGCGGTACTATAGCTGGGAGCCACGATATGGGGGACCTCAGCTCCGTATGTCTCCCAAACTCTAAAGCGCTTCTGGTTTGTGTGAATGTATCCGTTCAGATCTACATCATGTACGAAGTACGAAGTACCTCGACACATTGTACTCCGTGTTTCCGTACATTGTGCTGAGCCAGATGATAGGGCTACGAGGATCCCCGGATTAGCCCTGAACAGGTGACTGTCGGCCAATGCGGACAAGGATAAGGCAGATGAAGCTAAGTACTTTTAGGGATAGTATATTGGATTATTGACGATTCAGGAGTGTCAAGCCGATCTATTTCGAGTTTGCTAATTTCCTTGCCCTAGAGTGCCATAGACGGTCCCCGTTCGTCCCACTTGGCTAGGTTGTCGGGTTCCAGTTGACTCTAGGCAAAACCGAGCATTCAGAAGTATGTCCTGACGGAGACGAGAGACGGGAAATGCCTGGATCCTACCTCGGAACCATCCCCAAGCTATTGTGTTCGTTAGTGGCTCACGTCCTGATAGATGACACGGTAAATGATACCCACAATCGGCCATCCCAAGCGAATCTACCCCCGAGATAAGTGTATACGAGCTCGTCCATGGGAATATCCACCACAGGAGGCCTCCCTCTTCGGACCTCCCATTTCCCGGCCTCCGAAGCATGGACCTGGCGGGAACGTCGGGCGTTAGAGTTATGACTAAATTGCACAGATCAGCTTTCCACATCTGATGGGCTTGATGTCTATTTCCTAAATCGTCCATCCGATCAACGCCAGCCAATACTTTGCAAATCCTACCAGAAACGGGAAAAAAGTCAAATGAAATAAAATAAAAACGAGGAAAGGGAAGAGGAAGAGGAAGAGGAAGAGGGGGAGAGAGCGGGGGAGAACACAAGACTCAGGTATTCGGGGTAGGGATGAACATGATAACATGACTCCCCTACACCCACTGCGAAAGGTTAGATGCGGCAGATGAACAGATGCTCTCCCCGAAAGACAACAAGCCCATCATAGCCATCCACGCTCCTAAGTCCTGCATTTGCACAGCTCCGTCGCCCGTGCGTCGATGTGGCAGTAAACCCGTCAACGATCTCGCCTTCGAGCCAATAGCAAGGGCAATTCAGTGTTGGTTGAGGACACCTTCGTCTTCTAGCTGAGGGCCTGCAGGTTATTGCAAGCTGTTCATTCCCTTCTTTGGCCACAAGCGCATCAGACCCTTGTCTATATTACTGAGAAATTCAATCTAGCCGCTGTTGCGCAGCAGTTCCTCGTGGCGGTCTGGGAATTGGCAACGCAGGCTTGAATTATCCATGCTCGTCGCTTGTTCCCCAGGATGCAATCTGTCATGGCTTAGGCTTTTGATACCATAGAGTTCGCATTATTTGCAGGCCGTCACTATGATGTCGCCCGGGCGATCCGCTGTTTGCGCCAGATTTATGGTCCATCCCTTTTCCCTTTCTTCCTTTTTGCCCTCGTTTTATTTTATTTTTTTCCCTCTCTCCACCCAGCCCCTCAACAGGCGGCCTGACCGCAAGGAGATCGTGGACTCGGGTGTCGGCCGGATGCACTTGCAATTGGGTTAGATAAACCCGTTGAATAGATGGTGCTCCCATGGCGCTCGATGGCGGCCGTAGCAATGTTCCAAAACAGCTACTCTTGAATTCAATACCGTATATTCCTAGGATAGATTTGATCCCTCTTTCCTTTCTCGTCCCACCGCTTGAGTCAATATAGCAAGACGAAGATCTAATTCCGGCACTCTCAGCCGTCCCACCCAGCACCCCTGCCGAGGCGTAGGACTACAAGATATGTGGACTGCGCTACTCCGTAGACAGGGTTCAGGGTATCTGATTATCGGGGACATGGTCTCGAATAAGCATGTGAGCAATGAAAATGTCTACTCCACCCAATCCAGTAGCCCGTCTTTTATGTCAGTTCTCATTATCAAATGTGGACCCCATTTCCCCATGTTGCTGATCATATCACTAGCCCTTTTTTGCTCCACGGTTCTCTTTCTCGCTCTTGCTTGTCAGATATGAAAATAGTATCAACAATGAGTATAATAAGAACGACTTGAAACGAGGATATCTTTAGAAACACTTGAAACACCCGAAGAGGCGATCAGGAGGCGAAAGAGAAGCCCGTCATGAAACGAAATGGTTTCGCATTGAGACGGTGGAGATCTGAGCATTCTGCGGCATCCAAAAGCGGCCGAGTCAGCAGACGACACTGCAGCCAACAGACTCTTAGCGAGGAAGCTTACCCTGTTTTGGCGAGCAATCGACCTTCTAGAAGGAAGGCAACGGGGGCTCGAGTGCGCTGATCCTGGCTGTCAATCTGGTTCCCACTTTTTAGAGAAGAGTTCATGAGCTGGCAACCAGTCGCAGTGATGCCTCGGAGGGTCTGAGCACTCTGATTTGACACCAGCGATTGGCCATTCTTGAGCGCGGTCTTCGGAATTGCGTCTCCCGAATCTCGAGGCTATGACAGTACGTTCCGATGACTCCGCCGAGACGGCAGATTTGGCTCTGTTGGTTTCTCATTTTTGATCCTGACAATTCAGAATTGGGGTTCATGCACCTTGATCCAAGCCAAGGGGCCGGATATCAGGCTAATGTACCAACTGGAAGGTCCCTGGGACAGGGTGAGGAGCGAGGTATTTGGAATGCCGATCAGATTTGTGGATGGGGCATAAAATGTCCAACCAACACAAGCTATCTAGGTACTCCACAGAAATCAATCAATCTCACTCCGCCGAGTCGGCGGGAAGCAACTATTCCGTACGCCGTACATCGCACTCCGTTGCCATTCCTTTGACCAATCTCGTAATTGAATATACACGGGTAATGTGTTCTCGCTTAGCCCCATAATACCCCGGCATATAGACCAGGGCGAATAAGATGCTTACAGGGTGCTGTCAAAACCATATAGGAAATAACCCAAGAGAAAAAGCAAAGATAAGCTCAAAGCGCAGGCTTGAATCGACTTCTCGCTTTCCTTTGAGAGAGAGAGAGGGTCAACCGCATGGAAATGCAGTGTACCGGTTAGGTTTCGGCGCTCTGACACCTCGTGGATAGCACATGGCACATGGCACCTGTACTCCGTACGCCGTCAACCATTCTAGAAATTGATTGACATCCTGCATACCTCTAGTTGATTTTTTCCAGCGCCCGGGCGTGGGACGGCTTGCAGATTTCCAACAAAGAAATAAAACATGCATGGATATTACTTCAATTAGACAAGAGACAGGGGAAAACATGGTTGGCCGGTTCCTGCATCCAGATCCCAGGTGCTCATGAGGAACCGTAATTCCTTTCCAGCCAGGACTGCAGGGCTCTGTTGATCCCTCACCGATTTCTGGAAACAGCCACATCCAAAGACTTGGGAGCATTTGATAGAGTAATAACCATTGATCTATCTTGGGGGCTGACAACGCTTTCCATCAAAGCAATGCCTGTCCACCGGTCGTGTGGACTAGGCTTGATTGGGAGATACGTCCCCGGGCAAGCGCGATCCCGCTATCTAGATTATACTAGCAAAGGAGAACTGGGGATATTGGCCGGGGAGATTCTCCGGAAATGTAAACTTCAATGAATTCATGAATTTCTTTTTGCTGTGGCGTTGGGAGACGCATTTGACGCTCACCGGTGTGAACGGCGAGCCCGACATCCAACAGGCAATACTGAGTACGGGCTACGGAGTACCTGGGTACGGACTATGGATTGCTGAAAAAGGAGATCGGGCATTGCCGTGCGAATCCCAAAGTTGAACCCAAACGCAATCCATTTTCTGCGAAAGGAGACAAGCCGGGCAGATCCACCGCAAATCGAAATGAGGGCACGGCAGGTCACGCACATCCAGCGCCAAGACTTAGTTGCTCCCTTCGCAGTTGGCGTTTGGGGCGGATACCTCACCCAGTCCCTTTTGACCCAATCAGCACCCAGGTGGCGCCTTGGCCTTAGCTCGACCCCCCTGGGTATCGTATCGGCTTCAACCGATGTCAGGTTTACCGCCGATCAGGAGGGACTCCACTAGATTGAACGGGACCAGTGTCTCCCCGAACCCTCAAGATGTCCCCGTTCGCAATCCCCATTGACTAATGAATTTAGCAACAAGGGAAGAAAGAACTCTCCCCGAGTCCCCGACTCCCCGGATCTCCAGAATCACGAATCAGCGACCACTTCCGATACAGACTCTTGCCGCTTTCTGTGTGGCAATCCATGGTTCAGGATCTGCGCTATCTGAACTTGAATTCAATATCTGGGGGCGAGGGGGCAAAGGGTTCATCTCGTGAGCAATGGAACTGCGGGGAGAGGAGGATGTCTGTCTATCTCGATACTCCGTGCTCCGTGGAGAAAGGCTGTGAGCGGAAGAGACGACTTAGTCGATCGACTAGCGAGGAGTTAAGATTACTGGTGTCATGATTCATGTCACACGGTACATCGAGAGTATTGTGCCTGCCCAGGCCCTCGTTAGTATGGCCGTTAGCATGTCTTGCAGGCTTAGCAGTACCCCACTCAGTGCATCTAGCTCACCGTCCAGTACGGAGTATAGAGCGTGTACCGCGCTTGACAGCAATAAGCTACAGGAGTTCATGCGTTCCCTTCCCATTTCTCTCTAAGCTAGTATCCATCAGGATACCTGCATCATCTGCATGCCTCTCCATGATTGCTTTTTTGGGGGGGGGGGACAAAGTGCCGAGATATAGCGGAATTCCCAAAACATTTGATTGAAAAAAACCAAATTAGATTAATTAAACCCCAATCTGTAAGCAAGCTAAGATCACACTATGGTTCTCCATTTGACATTTGGGGTTCTTACCCTGGACCTGGTTCTCCCCTTTCCATCTGCCATTGGAATCCGGTCTACTACATCCCCGGGTATCGGACGTTGGAAAGTTCCTACAGGCCCATAGTCGCAATGATCTGCCAGAAGTCCCTGCTAGGAGTCCCTGTTAGAAGTCCCTGCTGGGAGTCCCCGCTGAGGCCCATGTGGATTTCCTCAGTGTTCAGTGCACTGTCAATCTTCCGAACCTTCTTCTTTTACGGGCTATTTGCGTCTCGTCCAAATTTGGCACAAAGATGTTTGAAATACTTCATGAAAGGTGCAACAGATCTGCTAGATGGGGTCTGATATGGGCCCTGAAGGGAAATCCAATCAGAAAATAGACCTCTCAGGCCAATGGCAGAGACTTGATCTGACCAAGACAAAGAGGGCACTGCACGAACGCCTCCACCGGATTTAGAGTAGAGGGGAGACATAAAGGGAAAATCCAGAGTAAAATAATAATATGAAATATCGGAATTAAATAAATCGAAAATAGAATAATATGCTAAAAACAATTTAAAAAAAACCAAATAAAACCAACGAGAAATAGATCCACGCCATGCGTATTGTATTCCAGGCCTTCTTCTTGAGTCAGTTTCAGCCTCTCTGTTTGCAACTCTCCCCCTCTACTTCGATTCTATTTAGTTCAGACCCGCCCCATCTTCAATCTTCAAGTCTTTGGCTCTTTTGTCTATCCTTTAATCTATCCGGATCCACTTGATCTTCATATACGTTCCCACTTAGTAACGTCCAATTGGATTGTTGCAGTGTTTGTCTCGTCTTGCATCCGTGTGTGTGAGACCTCTTTCAGGGGACAAGACAGCTGGGTAGGACAGCAGAATATCTTTATTCTACATCTCTTCCACTTCTTTCCTCTTTCTGGAATCCTCTGTTCTTTTATTCTGCTTTCTTGCTTGTAATCAGCATATCTTGGTGTCTACAAGGCCCTAAAAGACTGCAACAATGACCTTGGTGACAAGATCGATTCCCGCTTCGCCTCCCCACACCCCAGACGGACATCCTTTGCCTGAAGAGTCCTTTGAAGACCCTGGAATTTACCAGCCTGTGTACTCCAAGATGTCTCCCCAGGAAATCCACAGTGGCAACCAGCCCCAAGCCATGGCGAGTCTCCTCTCTTCCCACTTCTGCCTGACAATGGTTCTAACCTGTCCCTCAGCACTATGGCTCTCCTCCCTTTTACGCCCCAGTCTATAGTCATAACATGCCAACTCAATCGGTGAGGAGAATCCCTGTGTTGCAATGCCATCATGTGCGAGACTGACCTGGATATGCGGAATCAGATGATGGCGGCATCTAGCTCTAGCTCTCAGGTTACCACACCTCCTTCAACATGTGATGAGGCCCTCATCTCTATGGGCTCCCCTAGCATGTTGTCTTCTTCGCCTTCGCAATCACGGTCTCCACAAAGGAACGGCAAAGCAGCCACGGCAGTCAAACGGCGACAGAGCCGTAACCGGAGAATACTCTCCGATTCGGGTTTCAAGCTTGATGGCCCAATCAGCCAACTCACAGAATCATTCCACACAACCCCAATCAAGGACATGGACGCCTGGGTGGCTCGATCGACTGTTGAGCGACGGGATGAGGTCCGCAAGAAGAATGGGAAGATCTCTCGGCCCATGAACTCCTTCATGCTTTATCGGTCTGCCTATGCCGAACGTACCAAGAGACTAGTGGGGGCAAATAACCACCAGATCGTTTCAAAGATCGCAGGCCAGGGTTGGAAGTTGGAGCCCGCCGACATTCGCAGAAAGTACGAAGATCTGGCAAAGATCGAACGTGATAACCATGCTCGCACACATCCAGACTACAAGTTCTCGCCCAACAAGAATACGGGCTCCAGCCGACGAGACAGTAGCTCACCTTCCGTTCTTCCAGCACATCTCCCAGAGGAAGGCAATTTCTCTGACATGGAAAGTGATTACGGGTCAAATATCTCAGGCATAGGCCCCATGCAATCCTTTGCTCATTCTCGATCCCAAAGCTTCGAGGAGACTTTCTACGGTAGCAGCCGCGATTCCTCACCATTCGGTGGACCTGACTCTATGACACCCGGGTATATTCACTCGTCCTGGCAAAATACGAGCCACCCAAGTGGCGTCCCAGGGGTACAGCCCAGCTCCCTCCAGAACTCCTACACCGAAGACGTATCCTTCCGCCCCGTTAGCCCTACCCACCAGGACATGGGATATGGTTCCTCTCTCGCTGGTCTCCCTGGCGCTGCCCACCACGAGCTGCTGCAGCCGCAACTCGGTCACACATCGCACGGTATGCCCATGCACGACATGGATCCCCGGCTTCTTAGCAACAGTGGCGAGTCTACTGGAGTCGCTGCCATGACCGGTTCCTCCTATTCTTCTACTCCTGGGTCATATTCTACATGGGGCGATGAGACCCACGGTGGATATTTCGCAGTGTCTTCGGGTCCTCCGATGTCTTCTAACACCATTGCCTACCCTCATTCCAACATGACCTCTGCCTACCTCCCGAGCATGCAGAACCTTGAGATTCGGGATCAATGGGACATGTCTCGTCCCGAGAACAACATTGCTGAGGCCACTCCGAGCGAGTTCGATGCGTGGTGCACCCCAGACACCATAAACAACAACTACTAAGCGTCATTATGGGACCAACAATACCCCTGTCCATCTAAAGAGCTTTCAGCAAGATGGCCAGGCGATTGAAAAAAAAAGGGCTGGCCATATTCTTGCTGGTATACTCCTGGTTGAAAATATTTTAACAAGAGCTGGCCATGTCGATAAGCTTTCCAAAACAAAAGCTCAGTGGGAAACTGTGTTTGGGCTTGGGGCGTAAGGCGTCCGGAAACGATCTCTTTGGTTCTATTCTTTTTTCACTTTTCTTAGTATCCTATCGCTTTCCTGGGTATCTGTCTGTACTTTCGTTTAGTTTCCAGACCAATCTGGAACTTTGCTCGACGCTTAGGGTCTTTAGATTTCTGACATTTTCACGCTGGACAATGATGGGCGGATTGCGATCTTTTTTTTCTAATGCGCATTGATTTCAAACCAATTCGAAAATCCACTCCAATCTTTCTCTCACATGCTGTTAAACTATTACATAAAATGATAATTACCGCTCTCCCTTACCCTGGCCTGATTAGTGTCGTTGCAGTGCACGGATCTGTTTATCCCTTTTCCTGTCCCGTCCTGTAAAAGGTAAAGATATCCCCGGACGATCTTAGATCTCATGGCGTCACATCATCTGATATTCTAGTCCGTTTCTATCACATTCTATCACATTCTATCACACCGCTAGTTGCCCGACTCCGACTTGGTCTCCACATGTTGTATGCTCGAAAGCTCTGATGGGTTGGATAACCATCTGCTTCCCCGTGTTTTCGGGCACTGCCTAGCTTAGTTTGCCGGTCATATCCGTTAATCTCTGATAATCAGGACGGAATATATGGATGGACATGCAGATCCTCGTAGAGGGGTTCTCTACTTGGCACAAGCTCCCCGGCTTGATAGCACCTTGTATTAGGTAGACCTAAAAAGCTCTGATGATTCAATTTTATGACCCTAGAACAAGATTACAGAGATTCCTTGAAACTCTCACTAGAAAAACTTGTTTATAATTACATTTCCTGACATTAGTAGCTGGGAACACCCCTAAGTTAGAATGAACTACTCCGTATAGAGACCGTACATTATGAGTGGCTGAAGCCAAGTTTCTGTCTGACATTGCTAGATACACCCAGACAAATGGATCCAGAGCGTCTAGTAAACAATCAATGTGTTGTAAATCCCCCTGACTTTCATCAAACACAGTCTTATTGCCCTTCTCTCGGACTTGATGCATGTCTCGTATACCTCTCGTATCCCCGTAGCCCTAATCTGGGCAATATTCGTTCACCGCCTAATATCACCGACCGCCCTCACCCCGAAGGTCTCGCCGCCAACTGACTGTCTTGATCAAGACATTGCACAGAGACATCGGTGCGAGACAGTTTCAATAAATAAAATTCCGGTCGATCCTCATTCTTCCCGCCTAAACATTGATCCACCTCTCCGGAATCAGCAAAACAATTCCAACCCCGCCCGTCCTCCGCACCCCTCCTACCCCTCAACACCCAAGCTCCGAAAACAACATACACAGCCAAGATGTCGATCCCCAACGAAGCTCTCCAAAAGGTATGTCTTGATTTCAATATTCCAATGTCTTTAGCCGGATACCGCAAGGAGATAGCAAGACAAAACGGTGTACCTTGTCAATCCGGTCTCACTCAGTCTCTTGTCCCTGGTACCTGCTTGGAGATATCATGAATTCAAAAGCTGTATGGTCGTGTTTTGTATATGTAAATACTAATAATTTCTATTCTGCAGCTCCTCCAAGAGATTGAGGCCCGCGCGATTGCCTCGCAGCAGCAGATCAGTATCACCAAAGCTCACATGACGGCCAAGCAGCGCGATATCCGCATGCTTCAGCTTACATCGAAGGAGTTGTCTGACTTGCCCGCTAAGACGAATGTCTATGAGACCGTCGGAAAGATGTAAGCACCCTTGCCTTTCCCTTTCCTGTCTTTTATGTTTTTCCTCTTTTGATTTCCGCTTCCCTGTTTTCGGATTTGCGATTCCGGACGAGTGAGACAGTCGGAGAAACTTTACAGCAGTAACCTTTTTTTTTGTGAAACTGAGACTGATTCATACCCCTGTTTCAGGTTCGTCAACGTTCCCATCGACACAGTCAACAAGCGCCTCACGCGCGAGAACAGCGAGGCCACCGCCGAGATCTCGAACCTCGAGAAGAAGCTGCAATACCACGAGACGACAAACCAAAAAAGTCGGGAGAATCTCGAGCAGATTCTTAAGTCGGGTGGACGGGCGTGAACTAGTTCAAGTGGAACCATGAGTTGAGAAGAAAAAAAACGCGAACGTGATGCGCGCCTATGAGGCGGATCTCCTTGACTGTGGTATGTTTACATCAAGGATTCGGCGATTCTAGTGAATGTGAATCTTAATGGGGAGGAATAGAATGAGCTGGTGTTGCTCTATCTGTTTTCCTTCTGCGTGGACCTGTAACACAGGCCGAGAAACGATCTGGTGAATTGAAGATACCATTGCCTCGAGATTGACGAGTGCTCATGATACATCGCGCCTTGGAGATGCAGGGAGCGTACGAATTGATTCGCCGTCCTATGTCCGGCTGGTCTGGTCGCGTTCTGGCGACTATACATACTTGGGGTGCGGGCTGGTGACTTGGATACCCAGAGTTATTGTTTGCAGAAATACCTTTGTTGAATGAATCTAGCGAGAGAAACGCATGTCATAATAGCCTCTTTGCATAATAAGTCTCCATGTTCTGTGATTTCCCCACTGATGTTGATGTCTAATTTCAGGTATATATGAATCTTTACTGTTGTAGGGCAATAAAACCATTGTAAAAGATAGTCTTGGTTCTCAGATTCAACCCCTCGACTCTGTTCATCATACTCCGTAGTTGCATCTCAAAGAACCATAGTGGGGCCGATACTAGCTCATCACGCTGCAGCTGTCACTAAAAAAGACGCAAGGGTTACCAGATGCGAAGCATGGTTAAATGCACTTCATTCTAGCCATGATCATTACTATGAAACTAACCTACAGAGTCCCAAAACCCTCAGAGATGTTCGTGGTTCACCAAAATCCCAATCTGATAGGGCTGATATGCCAAGGGTGGCCTAACCCAAACTACAGTTCAAAACCTGCATCAGTCCAAAAGCAGACACAGTGCGTCCAGGATATGATAAGCATAAATATCAAAATCAGAAAACATTTTCCACCGGTAAAAAACTGTTGTCAGTTCCAAGGTCTATGTATCATGTACCACCAGACCAACGCCATTGGCGTCATCTCCGTGCCCGGGCTCCATCAACGCCCGCCTTCCCCACTGTGCATATTAACAATGACGTATAGCCTTGCACAACATGACTAGGATTTCTTGGAATTGGGGACTGACGATGCACATGATTTGTGGGAGAATGAGTGATCAATATCTCCGTTGGATCGGGGGGAAAGAGATCCTTGTCGTTATTATCGAAATGACAGGGTTGCCCCGGCTTAGGGCCGCAGAGGGACAAAGTACTTTGTACAGCCACTTCTTTTGATGCCTTTGTTCGACTAAGCTCGTTCGAGTGTACGGGGGAGCTGGGCACGCGATGTCTACATTTGTCAAACCCGAGGTTGGAATAAGCCTAAAGCTTATCTTGAGTGTGCCATGGATTGGATCCAGATTGTTACTGGATTAGAGCTCTGCGGCAACTATAATGAGTCGAAAGGTATTCAATGGATTTTGTCGTGGCGGACTTTGTTGGTGATGCGGTTTATAAAAAGTATTCATTCAGTATGAAGTCAGTTCATGTGCATTTAATGAGATCTACCAGTTATCATGGACCTGCTCATATCACTACATGTATGTATCTGATAAGGTGCAGATCTCGATCTGTGAATGTCATAACCCTCTTCTCTAGCATGGTGTATCAGATGATTACCGATGTGATGTAGAGAGAAGATTGGTAGACAGTCAGCTGCGGAAGTCAGGTGCCATGGGTGATCTCAAGGCAACGTCCGATGGTCTATAGTTAAGTCTCGCATTCGATGGGATCGCGTTCTAGCTCTTGGAAGGTTTCCGCTTTGGTGGTCAACTTTCCACTGCTTTTGATATGGTAAAACTAGGCGAGTACTTTCTATGAAATAGGCCTCACTCAAAGCAGCCTTAATTGAACACTTCTCATGGCGAATTCCTAGTTCGATATTCTTCCTTGCAATACGGCAACACCGGCAATACGGAGTACTAAGGAACATCGTAACTTCCTTCCTCTAATGTCTATCGCAGTCAGGCTGGCTGGTTCATAGGCAGAGCTATTGCTTTAATATCGCGCAGTATATCGATCTTTAATATGGCCTCATACCCTCATAAACCACCGAAATTGAATAGCTCGCATAAGGAAGAATGGGAAGGTTCCCTTGAGATTCGTGAATCCATCTGCGTTATGACTGGAATAGACCACTCATAGTCGGAGAAAATTGTGCCTAGTAATATGCAAGCCCAGTCACATATCCCCAGAACATATCACATTGAGCTAGATAAGCTGACTGGGTCCGACCAAGCGTCTGACACATCCACCGGCGATGCCGAGCGATCCAAAGCTCTCGCCCGTTCCATCTTCATGGACAACTATTTCGTATTAAAGACGGGTGCTACCTCTGATGGAGCCGGCCACCTCAGTTCCTGCACAGGTGTGCATGTCGCGATGGACAATCACTAGGAGTTCCTTGATCATCTGCCATCATGAATCTAGTCCAAGTGACGTGATTACTGTCTTGTTGGTACAGGCTGAGAATTGCTCTGCGCCCACACGCCCACACTTGAAGATCTGTGACTGCAACTGCAATTCCCACAGGCTCGAATGGCTCGGAATAGAGTATTTCTTCAAAGGACATGTAGCTAATACTTGGTCAGGAAGTGATATCCCCACGTGATAAGGCGGACCGGACTGAGATGTACGCCCAGATTACTCCGTACCCCTCCCATGGTTAAGCAAAGCCCCGCTACCGTGGGTCGCAACGGATACTTGTACACCTGTGCCCTGTATACTCCGTATACTCGGTACATCAAACATGAAACATTGCTGCCCGATCCTATCATTGCCAACAGTATCCTTTTTTTAACAGCACATCGGGATGGAACAGGGCAGCCTCAGGAGAAACAGCGCCTAAATGAGTTCAGACCCAAGTTCCAAGTC
Organism: Penicillium paradoxum; assembly: GCF_028828445.1. Classification (NCBI taxonomy): domain Eukaryota; kingdom Fungi; phylum Ascomycota; class Eurotiomycetes; order Eurotiales; family Aspergillaceae; genus Penicillium; species Penicillium paradoxum. Next base: position 1,939,417 of record NW_026643184.1, on the reverse strand, counting down.
CAACCAAATGCCCTTCCAAGACGCGCGCCCTAAGTTAACCACAGACTGAGCGCTAGATCGGACCTCGCTATATACTGAGAGTTTCAATAACCGCCTTCAAGATTCAATGGGTGCTTTCGGAATCTTATAGAAAGTCGGTGCGAAGGGTTCTCGCTTGGGACTATTTTTAAGTAGCATGTAATAGGAACATGTTTTCGTGTTTGGGGGTCTATGCAGCTCTCAAGGCCTGAAATACGGTCTAGATGATCTAGTGCTCGCATGTCCAGTTGTCAAGGGCCTAGTTGTTAAGGACGTGAAGATTAATTTCGGAATTGGACTTGAAGTGGGCCCTGATGATGCTGCGTATTACGAGCCTGGGATCAAGGTAAGAGGGAACCTCGGGAGTTATACGGAGTAGAGGTAATCGAGAGGAAAGATAGGAATCAGTATAACCAGTATCAGTGGAATAGGATATAACACTATCAGGTCAAAGGAAATCCCATCGGATCGAGGTCAAAGACGAGTATGCGCCATGAGGCTGAAATACAGTGCTAGTCAAAAGGAATGACGCCCATGACGCCTCAGCTGAATAAATAAAAAGGTACTCCATGGCTGCCCTCTTTTCCTTCTTCTTTCTTTCCAGCCCCTTCCCCCGCTTTGGCTTACGATCTAAGCGCACACTTCTCGAATACGGATCTAGCCTTCTTTTTCTCTGTTCAGCTTATCTTTCTTCTCTTTTCCTCTCTCTTGTTCACATCCTATCATCTGCCATCCGCAGCTGATACAATAAGCCCCGCTCAGGCCCCCCTCTATCAGGGCCCCAATCTATCATTCACGCCCCGCATATTCCTTTTCGCAACCCCGCCAACATGCCTGCCCACGCAATGTTTGACGGTGGCTTCGACTCGGACGACTCCGAGTTCTCTGAGACCGATGTCTCCCTCCGCCGAGCAGGCCACCGGACCCATATCCACCAGCGCTCCGTCTCGCGGCACCGCCGCCCGGAACCAAGAGTGTTCCTAGAGCCCGTGCAGAACCGCATCCACCGGTCGGCCTCAACTGGCAGCCGACGCCGCGAGCGTGAGCCACCCGCGCCAGCAGTGATGATCTTCAACGAACAAGGCCAGCGATCGGAGAACCGCTCGGAGAACAAGCCCTCTACCCGAAAAGTGAGCCATAATCTCACCGAGCAACACGACCACAGACACAACCACTTCGAGGATATACCCGACACATTGCCTGTCCCGGCCCGCCGCCAGCGGGCCGCCAGCAGTGTCTCGCGTGACCACTCCCCCTTCGGCCGTGACCAGGAACTCGTCATGGGCCAGCATCTGCTGGAGCACACCAATATCCGACAGGATATGGATATCTGGAAACACCAGATGGAGATCGAGCGGCTGGAGCGGGAGCTGCAGAAGACTCGTGAGAAGACGAGGGCTCGCGACCGCCATAACCATGAGCAGAAACAGGCTGTCGAGAAACAGGCTGTCGAGAAACAGGTTGTCGAGAAGCAGGTTATCTTGGATCGACATGATCCACATGAGTCACGGTGGATGAGAGAGGAGGCCGAGCTCTATGAGGAGGAGCTTGCTGAGCGGTTGCGCAGACTGCAGCGGTATGAGCGCAAGCATCAGTCTGAAGAAGAGGAACGCAAGGCCGAGGAGCGGTATCAGCTCAGGAAACTTGCGGCAGATAAGAGGGCTGCTGAAGAAGAAAAAGAGGTTGAGCATAAGCTCCAGGAGGAGAGACTGAAAGACATCGCACGCAAGCAAGATGAATTGAGCCAGAGAGAGACGCTTATGCGAGAGGAGAGATGGAAGGAAATCGCACGCCAGCAAGATGAAAAGAGCCAGAGAGAGATGCTTGTGCGAGAGGAGAAATGGAAGGAGCTGGCCAGAGTCACAGAAGAGCAAGAGGAGAGAGCTAAGCTCGTGCGAGAGGAGAAGTGGAAAGAACTTGCCCGAGTGAAAGAGGAAGAGGAGGCGTTAGAGAAGATTAGACAGCAGATTCGAGACGAAGATATGCGGAAGGAAAGAGAGGCTGAGGAGAAGAGGAAGAAGGAACAGGCTATGAAGGCGGCTGCTGTTGAGGAGTGGAAGCAAGAGCAAGAGCGAATGAAGCAGAGAATGGCAGAAGAGGCGATGCGGAAAGCAAGGGAGTTCCGCGAGCATCTTCGCAGCATCGGTTATACCGAGGAGGAGATTGATGCTATCATTCACAAGAAGAAGAAGGAGGAGAAGAAGGATGAGAAGAAGAAAGAGGAGAAGAAGGAAGAGAAGAAGGAAGAGAAGAAGAAGGAGGAGAAGAAAGAGGAGAAGAAGGAAGAGCTCAAGGTGACATGGATCAAGGTATGTCTACTCTCTTTGAGGACTTTGTATCCTTGGATTTTAACTGACAGCGTGCCAGGTGCATCACAAGCATTTGCTGCCAGAAACCTTGATGGCATACAATCTGCCTTGGGACTGGGATGAGGTAAGAACTACAACAGCCTGGAAGATATCCCTGGTCAGTGACTAACAGATTCCAATTTTATACAGTACGATCCCAACTACATCATTATCAAAAAATGGATCACCGTGGACACCCAAGAAGAGCTGTTTGCCCACACCCGACGTTTACGCGAGAACAAGATCCTCGCGGAACATTCTCACTCGATGACCGAACTAAGAGTGAATGACCGCAATAAGGACAGGATGTTCCTCGTCCGGAAGAAAGCCCCTAGAGACCGAGTGCGCATCTTTTCATAAACATTCTGTCCTAGCTGCCTTGGAATGATCGATGCTCAGACAAGAGATTCGGGATTGCGTACCTGTGTTACTTCAACGTCGTTATTGCGTTGTGCGGTGTGACTTAGTCTGATTTGACTGTCCCTTGTTGGCATTGTGTTGTATCATGCTGTGTTGGGATTTGTTTTCTTGCCCTTTTTATATATCACAGAGTATGTGGCACAGTAACGCGATATGATTTTACGACCTCATTTTTGTTCTACTTCTACCTCTTATTCTCTCTCCTACTATGCCAATTGTATCAATCACTAGCTTATGACACATATCCAATTCACGTTATAAGCCTTCATAGGTGCAAATTTTTCCCAATAGCCAGCTTTGGGGGATATGAAAACCCCGAGAAATTGCCCCGTTCGTAGTGACTACACCACTAGTGATCTTGCGCATCGATGGCATCGACACCACGGTATTCAAAGTACTTGGTCCACTCTGGATCCTCAATCAGAGCCTGCTTCAGACTGGTCTCATAAGAGATCGAAAACTCAGGGCCTTCATCTGATTCAGGAGACAGGTCTCGCGACGGATAGATGATAGTGACGCCCGGAGTCAATCGGTCGATGAGATGCCGATACGCAAAGGGTTTTGCAAAACCAAAATCAGTGCCTGTAAGATTGGCGTCGCGATGATCTGTTAAGAGAAGCGTCATGGGCGGATAGGAGTCAATGCGAATGTTCAGCGCTGTCTTGTCACGCACTGTGGCTACTACATCTAGGATTTCATCTAGGGCCTCCTGTGTCATGCTGTTGGTCAGCTGGCGGATATAAGAAGCTATCTCTGATAGCGACCACTCGGAAATGACCTCCGCTGCTGTAGGTGCCGTGACTGGGGCAGCATACGATCTAGCTCCAGTCACTACGTTACCCTGGATCCGTGCCGGTACCTTGGGGCTGTGCATTCGTCGCCGCATATCAATGGCTTCCATCCAGAATAAGGGGGCGGATAGATCTGGCTTGAAAGTAGGGGCTCGAAGTCGGGAGATGGTGCGCCATATGAAGGCGGAGAACGCGTCGTATGTGGAGATCCAGGACCCATCTGTCGGTGTCGCGAGGGTCTTTAGCTCCGCTGCTTTGCTCTTGGGTAGGTGGAAGAGCAGCATTTCGGATGTGATATGGTCAGGGTGACGCTCAGGCGGAGGTGGGCCATCGATCATGGAATCTTCAGGCAAAGCGGGCTTTGTGAAACGTGATAGATCTAGACAGGCAGGGTCCCAGGGGGGGGGAAAGGTGTCTCGTTGACACTCGCGTAGCAGTTTTCTGCTAGCTGGTGGACTAGCCCGGCCCATCCCATAACATCATTGGAGTAGTGGTGATGGTGCATGATGAATACCAGCCCACCCCGAATGAAATTGGCTTTATAGGCCGCAATCACGGGGCTACTGTCAGGGTGAGCCTCTGGTTTCTCGCCGTATGTCATCGGAGGAACACTCCAGCGGTTGAGATCACCTAGTACCGAAGTACAGAAATTGCCCTCGGCAATCTCATCAAAGGATGGGTAGACATCGATGTCTTCTGGACAATCCAACCATTGAACCACGAAGAGTACAGTGCTGTCTTTCTTCTTGACAAACGAATGGCCGCCGGAGGGGTCTTTCTCGATGGTACCGCAGATATGTCGAATTTGGCTCAGCGTACGCTCAAGACCGGTCTTCAGCACATCGGCAACTCGAGGTTTGTCCGTATCATCCACTCGAAAGAAGAGGGCATAGTTGTTGTAGGTACAAGCGGTCAAATAGTCGAGGGTTGAGACTTTGAAACGCTCCTCCTCTGGATCATTTTCCCAACCGAAAGGGTGAAGATAAAAATCGTCTTGCTTAGGCATAGGGACTGAGTAACAACGATGTCCACAGGGAGACTAAAAGAAGGGGAGTTTGGAATTGGTGTACATGCAGCTCTAGGCTTTATAGGGTCTTGCGATCCCCCGACGGCAATTACCTCTTCTTATATGAACATTAAAGATCGACAACGCACAATAGGCACGGACTGTTAGAGGAAGCACCGGAGACTTGTGGGGATTCTGACACTTGCAGGGATTTATTCATGACTATAACTTCCCGTGTCTTACCTCTTTAAGCGATTCACATGAAGCGATAAATCTCCTAATGGCAGGTAGACGCTCCGTGGCAGTGGAGATACTCGCGGCCTCATCGGTGTTAAGGATCTAGGAAGTTCAGGAGTTCTAGTTTCGATTTAATCAAGTTGAGATTTCAGGTTTCCTATCGCTCAAGTGCTGTGAGTCTACTGGGGTTGCAAGCCCTCCACGCCGAGCCCACAGTAAGCAAGGCTGAGCCTGTGCTGAGGTATACCCTGAGATGTTAAGCCTGAGCGCCCCCATAGAAACCAAGGTAGTCCAGATAGGAAAGGCCTAAGCAGATATTATAGTGTCTATATACGGAGTACGGAGTACACAGCTGCATACGTCAGGCCACAGCTCATATGATGGAAATCTCCCATTGGGTCAAATTCAATGCAAGGTATCCGCATCTGGGCACGGGCGCAGATGCAAGCCAAGTGGGTTTTTTTGGTGAGGCTTGAACGGACTATAATACAAAAAGTGGAGGGGTATGAGGTAAGAGAGAGTGTGTGTATCCAAGGGTCAGGTATAATACAAGCTTAAAGTCCGATCTGGTGATTTGACTCCCACCGCTTCTCGGCGCGTAGGATGAGCTCCTCATAAACGGTCCAAGCTAGTGCTGAGCTGATGGCTTTGCGGGCCATGCGAAGACCGAGTCCACCAAAGAGACTGCGCATACCATCCTCGCGGAGCATCAGGCGCGTAGCATGCACCATATTTCCGTATTTGGCAGGCATCAGCTGCAGCCGAGTCTTCACGGCATCAAAAGGATTGGTGATTGCAGTCGCCATTCCAGCGGCGGCTGCACCGGAGACGAAGTGTATTGACGAGGAGGATACACCCGTCACTGGTTTGTCGCCATTGGCAGAGGGAGCTGTGGCCATCAAAGCGAATCGTCGCTTCAATTGCTCGTAGAAGAGAACATAGAGGCCCGCATAGGGGGCATCGCGGGCAGCTGTGGCGCCAAACCCTGCGAATAACCCACGCATTCCTTCAGTTCGGATGATATCCCGTCCTGCACCTACCAAACTCCGGTAGGCATAGTAGTCGGACTCGTACCGGACTTTAAGCACGGTAACGGGCATCATCACGAAGCCTGCGGCGACTCTTGCAACAGCTCCTGTGGTGAGATTGGCTGTGTTGGAGAGTTTGGGAAGGACGGATGATGAGCTAGCGCCTGTTACCGGACTGGCTAGAGCCAGAGGGTTGGTTTGCGCAACGGCTTGGCGCAGCGCGTTCAGACTGGTGAAGTATAGCGCCGACCCGAAGCCAGTGCGGAGTGCCGAAGGGAGTGTACCGCGCCATAATCCACGAATTGGGTTCGGAGAGGAGATGATGGCTTTCAATGTTGGGAGGAGGGCGGCTCCCTGGGATTGCTGGACTCGGGTTTTGAGAAGATCAGCGGGTTGGAGGAGGATGGAAGATGTAAGGCCAGAGCAAAGACCAGCAGCAAAATGGAAGGACGTTTTTGAGGCTGGAGCAATAAGAGAGTGGGGATTAGCAATGGAAACAAAGGATAACTTGTAGTCCAAACCGGTAACATACTTGTCGAGGTGCTTGTTTTCACCTGCGGCACCGCTATAGTCCCACTGTTCGACATCTCGGGCTGCGCAGAGCCAAATTGGGCCGCAATTTCAGTAATAGGTTATGGATTCAATAAGAAGACAAAAGATTCGATGCCAGATCGAGGTCCATCAACGTGTATGGCGGTCAAGGAAGGTGTCGAGGTCCACCGGATGCGTAAAAAAAAGAGAAAATCCCACCAGGACGATCACAGCCAAAGATGGGCACCAAATTTCAATCCACCAGGGAGGAATTGAAATTGAATGAGCCAAGGTAATCAAGAGCAATTGCAGGCTATATAGACTGCCGAGGTCAATCACGGACAGACGTTGAAAATAGTGAAGTCATCGGGATCAGCAAAATGTCCTATCGATAAGACGCTACACCGCACTGCACCGCGTAAACAACCACTTTCAATTCAGGCACAAATCTCTATTATAGCTATAAGTTGGGCATACATAATGGGTCTCGATGGGCTCGATAATATAGCTGGTTATATTACCAGCTATGGCTCTTACAATTGTGTTTATCTTGTTTATCTCTCAGCTTAGCGGTAGAATGGAGGGTCTACGGGTAGCGCAGGAGCAACACGCGTCCATATGCATACTGTCTTGTAGCCTTCAAGCAGGTCGAATGCAGGGACCAGAAGTAAAAGCGTTGGAATGACGGGCGAATGCAATCCAACTGAGCGTCAATATGTAAACTAGAAAGTAGCCGCATCCGGCAACTCGCGGAGTGCACGGCCAATCAGCCGGTACGTAATCTACGTCATGTGCAACCATGTGCCCGCGCATTTGTTGTCTGTTGTCTGTTGTCTGTTTCCGCTGTTTCTCTTCTCCTTGGATTCAGAGCTTACAGAATTCACATCTCTCAAGAGGTGTATCTCAACATGCCTTGGTCTTTGCCCTTCTTTCCCTACCCAGCTGCAAAAGATGGATACTGGGAGCCTGTTACCTCCACCTTGAACTGGTGCGAAGAGGTATGTATTCCTACATGAGAATCGAGAATCACCAACCGATGCGCATAGAGACAAAAACACAGAAAACAGGACGGGGCTAACATACCCCTTCACTCAGGACTATTATGCCACCGAATATGCTGCGGAGATCGTTAATACACTTACGAACCTGCTATTTATGTATCTTGGAGTCCAGGGCATCCTCAGCTGCCGTCGCAATGGACATGACCAGATCTTCACCGTAGCTCTCCTGGGCTACTTGGTAGTTGGAACTGGGAGCTTCTTGTTCCACTCGACTCTGAAGTGCAAGTGCCCCTCTACCCCTCCTAAACCCCATATCCCCGTTGAATGGCAACACCGACAATACCCAAATTCGACCTGCAATCTCATCCCAAGGGCAATACTGACCGTTGATACCAACAACAGACCCCATGCAACTAGTGGACGAACTCTCAATGATCTATACAACCTGTCTGATGGCCTACGCATCATTCTCATACTCCAGGACAACCCCCATACGACTCTTCCTCGGTGTTTCCCTCGCAGGACTTTCCGTGTTTATCACCCTCTACTACCACTATCTCCAAGACCCGGCCTTCCACCAGAACGCCTATGCGATGTTGACCACCGTTGTGGTCCTGCGCACTATCCACACCATGGAAGTAACCCTCCGGCCGAAATGGCGCCACTCAACTGAGGAGGACCGCCTGTCACGCCAGAAGCAAGGATTGCCCGTTCCGACGAAGGAGCGCCAGCATTACGAGAATGTTCGGGACGAGAAGACTCTCAAGACCATGTGGTTCATGGTTATATATGGATTGAGCATGTTTTTGGGCGGCTTCTTCATTTGGAACTTGGATAACGTGTTCTGCTCCGAAATTCGGCAGATGCGTCGCGCTGTTGGACTCCCCTGGGGTCTCTTGTTGGAAGGTCATGGGTGGTGGTACGATATTGAACTTGGAATGTGTCTTGGATCATCGGCTAACTTCTTCCTAGGCACATTATGACCGGCATTGGTGCTTACCTGTATATCGTATGGGGCATTTGGCTCCGACACTGTCTCAATAACCGACAGGAAGAATACCACTTGCGCTGGGCGCACTTCTGGCAAATCCCCGAGGTGATCCGTACGTCGGATGGACCATACGAGAATGGGATGTCGCGGGCCAAGAAGTCCACGTGATGAAACCGTCTAGGCATCTTCCCCCTTTCTTACTGTCGGTTCATTACTCGCCCAATTTTGTTTCCAGGTGGTAGTACACCACACTTCCGCAAATGCGATCCTCATTTCAACATGAATAAGATACCACGCTGCTTGTCTGTCCTTTGCTCCGAGACTTGGAGCAGAGCACCTTTCGTTCTTGCCTGGCGTTGCTTTGGCACAACTCCAATCCGTCCTGGAGACGGATTCCTTGGCTTTGGACCATAGATATACCCATACCTTTTTGTTTGTTTTGTACTTGCAGGCGTGCGGAGTCGTTGCTATAGAAGGGAATCAGGCTTGTGAGCCATTCTTGTGATATTTGATTCCGGGTGCTCATTCATAGGCTATGAAAGCAATAGAAAAAATACAGGATCCAGATGATGTGGATTTGGATTTGGAGACTCTATATTCACGTTTACTAGTATAACCTGCAAAACCAGGCCATGCAAGGTCTATAAAGTCCCACGCGCACGATAGCAAAGAAGTGACAGGATATAAAACCTCCTCACAGCTTCGACTCCCCATTCTGCACCTTCTTCGGTCGACGTGTCGGCGCAGGAACATTCTTCAACCACTCCGCATCAACAGTAACCTTCTCAATCTTCGACTTCTTACTCCAAGCCGTACGGAAACTCTCCTCCTCATCACGCCAGCGCCTAATCTCCGGCACAAACCAGGAAACCGCTGCATCGGCGCATTCATTCACAGCCTCTTGGGCAAGTAAATGGCCAAACTCCTCGAGGAGAACATCGCGCACACGGCCCGCAGCAACACCACCACTGCCACCCAGCCCGGTACCGGTGTTAGCGAGTTTATCGGCGCGCATAAACGGCAGACACATATCGGACTTGCCGCCGAAGATGTACAGCACGCTGGGGCGCAGATGGGGGAGTTGGGCGAAGATGCGGGCTGCTTCTGGGCGGTAGAAGGGGTAGTTTTGCGGGTTTGTTGCATCTAGATCTGGGTGTGTCACGCGGTTGATCGGTTGAGTGCTGTTGGGGGCGTGGTTGTAGTTGGGGCGGGAGAAGGTGAAGACTTCTTGGTGGAGCGGGGTGCGCAGGGTCACTGGTGGCCCGGTGGCCTTGTCTATGGTCTTGGGGTCTAGTGGGTGGATGGCTGTTGGGAGGTCGCGTAGTCCATACTCGATCCAGCGGGATAGCACTCGTGGGTCCCAGGTTTGGTAGAAGGGGCTACGACGGAAGCCCTCTGCGGCTGCTTGGCGGGAGGGCCATAGATCGCGCCGGTGGGTTGATAGCTGGGTTGTCTTGGCGATCTCCCGTATGTTCTTTTGGAGGCTGAGACCGTCTAATTGGGTGGTTTGGCGTTGGATCACTGGGTCCAGGAGGACGAGTGAGTGGATAAGTCGGGGGTGCATTAGACATAGTTGTGCGCTGAGGAGTATATTAGCCCGCTGTTGCGTGTTTCTTTTGGGTTTTTATATGGCCTTACAGATGAGCGCCGCCCATACTATGTCCGATGCCCACGATAGGCCGGGGCATTTCAGCCCGCTTGACATTGACCAGGTGAAGGAGATCTCGGGGATGGTCAAACCAGCTAGCTGTAGCTGGGTTAGCATGATTATCTTCATTCCATCAATAATTCATGTCACATACGATCATTTCCAAGAGTATCTTCATTGATCACGCTGCTCTCGCCTTGATGCGCCACGTCGGCCATCCAAATACTGCGAATGCGGAGTCCATTTTGCTTAGACCGAGCGTAAATCTCTTCCCAGAGCGGCTCATATAGTTCCTGCAAGAAACCATTAGTATATCGCTGGTTCTATATCTCCAAGGCCATATGCGCGCAGCTCCCAAAAAGCGGGTCTGGCGGATCTGGACCTCGGCATGTTGTGCCCCATACCTTGGGGAAGCCATTCGCGTGGGCAGCAAGGATGGTGACATCGCCTGGTTGCGGGTTGGGATTGTCTAGGGGAATGTATTGTTTCACGGCCAAATTCAAAGGCTCTTCTTGATCGTTGGCCGTGGCTGCAGGGTACTCCCTAATGTGCTGACTGGGCACGACGTGCTCGACGATGCGGAATGGGGAGGACATGGTGTATGGTATTGCCCTTGAAGGAGAGAGGGAGGACAGATCCTCTTTATTTCCGCGCCCCGGAATTAATATAGGAATTAATATAGGAATTAATAGGAAATTAAGGACAGATGCACTGGATTTCCGGAGACCGCGGTTTTGCGGGGAGCCGAGGGATCTGGGAGGTTGGGGTATTTGCGCCCAGCCAACTGCCGATCACTCGGCCTATAACAGGTGAACTATCGGTCAGTGACTCTCTATGGAGTATAACATTCAAGATGTCCATACGTGGAACCTTGCAATGGCAAGTAATCTTGCTCATTTGTTTAGACGCCCCACGTGTGTAGTTAGTCCAGGTTACAACGAAGCTATACATGCTCACACAACCAAGGCTTAATATGGCCCCCCAATGCAAAGAGACAGACATCCCCGGGGGGAGGGGGGGATTTTTTTGGTTGCGCACCGAAGACGAAAGAGACAGACGCTGCTAGGACTGTTTTTGACATGATATTCCCGAACAAGCAAAAGATGCTACATTATTCTATATACTACTCTGCACTGAGAGCAAGACACGCATCGACGGCTAGACCGACCCTGTCAAAAACGTTAGTTTAGACCTTCAAATCCACTCAAACACCCAGGGAGAAAATGCTCACCTCCCCTCTTTTATCTTAACCACATCATCGATGACATCCCGATCAAGGTTGGGAAACATGTTCGATAATGTCTCGACAACATTAGTATGTTCAGCACGCTGGATACGGCGTGCCTCTGCATCTTCGGCGCTGGCCTGTCGTGCAGCAGCATCCTGGGCGTCAAGTACACGGGTTAGGTTTTTCTTTGCGGAGGTTCCGCTACCCTGGGCGGAGCGAGAACGGTCGTCGCCTGAGCGGCGGCTGTCTTCACTGCTCGCACGTGGGGGCTGGTAGACGTTCGGGGTGAGGCGGGGCGGAGCGACACCGGGTTGAGGCGTCGGGACGGGTTGGGGGCGTTCTTGAGAAGTTGGGTCTGGCTCATCCGAGAAGATGCGGCCGATGGTGGAGAGGGGTTTTTGGATCGTGCGCAACAATCCTGCGACAGGAGCGGGAGTGTCATCATCGCTGGACTGAGGGGCTTCTTTGCGGCTTGGTCCGGCCTGGGGCTGGGATGAAGGGGGTTGTGATGAGGGTTTTTCATCGAAGTTTTCGGTTTCCCGGTTTTGTTCTGCAATGGCAGAGACAGCTGCTTCGACATTGCGTTCGAATTCCTCGTCGCTGACGGTTAGACTGGTGCGGTCCAGGCTCTCGATAAACTGGATGGCTCCAGACTAGGAAATGTCAGTATTAAGATCTACTTCATTACTGGAGATCAAACATACCAACGATGAGAGGTAGTACCCTGCTTCTCCGCCAAGTTTATCCTGGTTTCGGAATCGAAGGATGTACTGGATGTTAGAAACGAGATGGTCGGGATTTGCATGCAAAACCACGTAGATCAGGAGGGGGATGAAAGAATCGGCGGACGTATCGCCCTTTTTGGAGTTCTTCAATAGACCAAAGATGACTTTGCAGCAATTCAGAATGCAAATGACCTTATCTCGGGGAGCCCGGTAACCATTAATTTTGGAGATCTCTGCCAAACAGAGTCAGTAAGTGAAAAAGATACCCCATAATGCACACGTACCTTGCTGTGCTAAATTCAAGAACCGGCGCCCGCCATTGCTCACAGGTTGGATATCAAGGTGCGCTTCGTTAACCCACCCGTAGATGCGAATCTTCTGAGCCAGGATATCATCTCGCTCGATGTCCTCCTGATGCTGGCCACGTCGCCAGGGCCCATGGAGCCTCTCGAGCTCTCTCCGTCGACTTCGACTTGCACTTCTGGGTATCGTTGGTGGGGCTGGAATGGCTGGCGAGAAAGTCTGTGAATACAAGCGATTCATGACAAGTTTCTCCATGCCTTCCTTGGCATTATCGAACTCGGTGTCCGACACATCTCGCCATACCTCGCACATGGCCATCTTATTTGTTATAAAGGTCAAGAAATCACTGATGATCTTAACCTGCTCGTGGACCATCCATTGCTTCTTGCCAAACTCCATGAGGAATGAGCGCAAGAATTTGGCTACGGGATCGGCGGTGCGGTGACGCAGTTGTTCTAGGAACCGGTGGAAATCGAATGGTTGGTCAGATTCGGGTTCAGGAAGCGGTGGAATCGTCGATGTGGATGCTCGCCGGTTTGTCACGGGCGATTCGGGTTTGTGGGGGTGCTGGGGTACTGGCTGCTTCTCTGGTGATGTAGCGACCGGAGAATCCGCAGATTCAGTGGCGGGCGCATGGTCTAAGCTGGAATTGCGCGGTGGGAAATAGTTTGGACCACCTCGAAATTGCTCAGCAAGCTCTAGTCGGGGAGACATGATCTCTTGTTGGTCGGTGCTCCGCGCGGGGTCCTGGAATTGCCCTATAATGCTTTGAATCTCCGGTTGCGACAGGCTATCGTCCCGTAATCCTTCAGTCTGACCCCCTCGTTTAGTTTCTGGGTCACTGTCACCCGGCACATCTGGGAGCTCCTTCTCGGGACTGGGGGTTTGGTTTGTATCGATGGGTGGCAGAGTTGGGTCAGGAGTTGTCGAGCTTGCGTTGAGGTTGCGGTAGATATCGTCCTTTTCTGGCAGAGGAGGTGGAGAAGGAGTGTCTGCGCTGGACACTGCATTATTGGGTGTTGTGTTTCCTGAGATTGACAGCCTTTCCATCTGCCCCGCAAGTGGTGGTTGTTCAGCTGGTGATGGGGACGTTATAGTAGTGTCCATCGCGGCGGGATCGGATGGGCCAAGATCAGCAGATGGCTCTACTTTGCCTTGTGTGCTCATTTTTCCTGCGTGACTGCTGTCTCGTTTCGAATGATCGTCCTGTGTTGGTGTTGGGAGCTCGGTTGAGGCGGCCGGCGTCTCGCTTTGTTCATGGGTATGGGCGTCTCTCATCTCGGGACCCGGAGAGGACGGGGATTCTGTGGCCGACATAGGCTGTATTCTTCATGCGCGCCCGGGCTAAAATGATGAACTCAGGGGGTTTTCGAGGCTAGGAATATGCGCAACAATGCGGCTCTCATGTTGATGTGCGGATCATCATTCAACCGAGGTAGTCCGCCTGTGCTGTGGTAGAGTCATGAGGGCACACTTGAGCTTCTTCTTTTCTTCTTCTTTTTTTCTTCTTTTCTTCTTCTTTTCTCTTTAAGATGTTGCCTGGCACCTAGACAGACCAAGATAATTAGATTTATCTCAAATCAGGATTGACAACTTGTTACAGGCCGTCTGCTCTGTATACTTGAAAGTATCTGCACAACGTTCTTGGGGACTGCCTAGGTAAAACTTGGGAGCTTATATGCCAGATCCCTAACCAGGGGCAGGGCTTTTGAAATGAGAGGCCTACAGAGTAGCTCTGGAGGTATTATGCATGGAGTACAGAGTACTTGTGGAGTCATTTCATCTCATTATCTCCCTAGGTATTGGTATAGGAGGAATACCAGACCGAATCATCTGTGAAAATACATCGAGAACCACGGCCAATTGCTTCCCGACTGTCCATTATAATCGTCTCTTCCTTTATGGAATCAGAAACAAAAATTATGATAATCACGATACCTATCCGGGCCTATATCTTCGAAGAAGGTGGTCTAGATCGCCCCACGCCATAGGGAGGCAGATATGTACTCCGTCCACTGTCGGACCTCAACATGTGATGACAAAGATAGTCATGCCTTAGGCATTCACCTAACCAAAAAAAGCCAGCTCTCATATCAAACCCTCGAACAACGCGCCCACCCCGCTTCCCCAAGATGTGTGGGATCTTTTTCTCACTGAGCTCTTCAAAGCCCACATCTTCAACAGAAGAGGCCTGCAATCTGCTGCAGAAGCGAGGACCAGACAGCTACAAAACCCATACGTTGCAAAAAGATATCAACGCACAGGATGGAGTTTCTCTGCCCCTTTCCTACTATCTCACCTTCACATCCACAGTCCTCTCTTTGAGAGGCGATCATGTGTACACACAGCCACTCGTAGATCCCACAACTCAGTCCGTGCTCTGCTGGAACGGAGAAGCCTGGAAGATCGCCGAGAAGCGCGTTCAAGGCAATGATACCGAACAAGTTTTCGACTTATTTCTGCAGGCAGTGAATAGTGATCGGGAGAGCTCTGTTGAAAGACTAGCTGAAGCTATTTCCAATATATCTGGCCCATTTGCCTTTGTCTTCTATGATGCAGTCAACTCAAGACTCTTCTACAGCAGGGATTGTCTAGGGAGACGATCTCTTCTCGAAGGATTCGATGAAGACGGGAATCTGAAGATCTGCAGTATCTGTGACAGTGCCTCCGTGGATTGCTTCAAGGAAGTGGGCACCGACGGCGTCTGTACCATTGACCTAGATCGCTATCAAGATCCCTCTCTATCTCCCAAAGAGCTGTGCCAGATTAAAACCATGCCATGGAGCTCTGCTTCTTCAGTACCAGCTGGTCACATTGTATGTCCCTTCATATTCTCTCTCAGCAACAGCAACTAACAAAAACCAAAGAAAAAATCAATCCCACCCATGAACACATCACTACCAACAGAGCAGCCTCCTGCATTGACCACAGACTCAACATTCGTCAAAGAACTCGAGTCAAAACTGCGTCAATCCCTGGAACTAAGAATCCAAAATATACCCAACCCTCCGGGCTACATCGCAGGCGAAACCGCAAAGACAGCCGTCCTCTTCTCCGGCGGTCTAGACTGCACCCTTCTAGCCAGACTCTCGCACGACATCCTCCCCATCGAGGAACCAATCGACCTCCTCAACGTAGCATTCGAAAACCCACGGGTAGCAGCCGCAGCCGCAAAGGCCAACCCCCAAAACCCGTCCCCAGTCTCAATATACGAGAACTGCCCGGACCGAATAACCGGCCGCTCCGCACACAGCGAGCTCCAAAGCACCTGTCCCGGACGCACCTGGCGCTTCATCGCAATCGACATTCCCTACGTCGACACCCTCGCCCACCGAGACCAAGTCAAACGCCTAATGAGGCCGCACAACACCGAAATGGACCTGTCCATCGCATGCGCCTTGTACTTCGCATCCCGCGGCCAAGGCACAGCCCAAACAATCCCCTCATCACCGCTCCCCACAGAAACCAACCCCCAAGCCTACACAACCACCTCCCGCGTGCTCCTCTCCGGCCTCGGCGCAGACGAGCTATTCGCCGGCTACGGCCGACACAGCGTAGCCTTCAACCGAGGCGGTTTCAAAGACCTCATCGCCGAAATCGACCTCGACGTAAGTCGACTCGGGTCGCGCAATCTCGGCCGCGACGACCGCGTGCTATCCCACTGGGGCCGGGAAACGCGGTTCCCATTCCTGGACGAGGAGTTCGTAGCCTGGGTGCTGCAGGCGCCTGTATGGGAGAAATGCGGATTCGGCCTTCCAGGTTCCGCCACAGCCGACATCGATGCTGAGAAATTGGCGCTGCGACTTGTTGCTTTGCGACTGGGTCTGGTGAAGGTTTCGCGGGAGAAGAAGAGGGCTATTCAGTTTGGGGCGAGGACTGCTAAAATGGAGACGGGGAGGTCGAGAGGTACGGATGCTTTGAGTTGAGGTGTTTCTCTGGGGGATTTTCTGAGGAACCTCGTATTTCTTTACATCTACTTCCTTTCTCTCTTTTCTTTTCCTTTGTCTCTTGCACTTTAGATACCCTCCGTCACACTCTTTTCTTTTGCAACCCCTTCTACCAGCGATGATGACACAACATGGAAACAGATACTTCCGAGACCCTGTCTCTCCCTATCAATCTGGCTTTCCTTCGTTTATACACGTCCCACACACGCACCTGTCCGATCTAATCCAAATCTCTAGACACTATGCACCAGAGCACCAAACGCCCGATGACTTGTTATGCCTCCCATGTTTCGTTCAGTCAGAGAGCAACAGCAGTCCTCGGACGGCGCGTAGCTCATGTTGAAAGGAAGCTAACGGGAGGTGTTCTGGGACATTGCGTGCTGTTTGGCTGGGTATAGGGAAAGAGTTTAGGACGCGGATTAGGTTGTGAGTGTGGATGGTATGCGATGGAGTGAAGGTTGGAGGGGTTAGATGGGAGTCGGTGAGGCACTTAAAAGGCAAGTCTGAGCTGGTTTAGATCATACACGTTCACCTTAGAGGACCATGCAAGTTTAGTAGGTAGGTACTAGCCAAAAATGACCGTGACAGTAATGCTAGAGGGGGATGACCAGATACGGAGTACCTGCTATGACGTTACAAAGTGGACCTACTGTGTACTATGGGCGGATACGAGAACAAGGCTTGCAAGTCTGAAAATTGAATAATAATGCAATTTGATTTCGAAGAACAAAATACCATATTAAGAGCCACGAGTCAATCCCACCGAGTGGGAGACGATCAGAACCGGCCGAAACAAAGAAATCCAAAGTCAAAACAAGTAACCTGAAGTGAATCGAGTGGATAAAAAAACATCACAAAGAGACACACATTGAAAGGAAGAAAACAGAATTGACATGTGATAAACAAGTCTCAAAACTTTTAGAGAATCAGATGATACGAAGCAAATAATGTTCATCTGACCTCGGTGAGACGTCAAGGCAAGGCTTTAACCCTTCACCCGCGCCCACAAACCCCGTAGGATCAAACAAAAAAGAACCAAAGCACAATAACCCAAACAAGCACAAAACATGTGGACTACAAGTCCGGTCGTTACTATCGTCAAAAACCACCGAAAGTGGATAAGGAGCCGGAGACCAAAGATGAGGACCAGGATGGGATGAAAGCATCACCATTACTGGAAAGAGTTTTGAATCTGGAGTTGAGCCTTAAGTTTGGCAATCTCCGCGTCGCGATCGGCAATGATCTTCTCGAGGTCCGCGATGCGGCGCTCGGAAGTAACCTGGCGTTCCATCTTCTTGGCACGCGACTTGCGCGCAGCCTCAGTGTTACGCGCACGCTTGGCGGCGATGGGATCATTGGGATCGAATTCGACAGGTGAAAGGTTCTTACGCGATCGCGCGTTGATGCCAGAGATGCTAGAGTGCTTGACTCCACCAGTGGCAGGAACGGGCGACGACGCAACCGATCGCTTGGCGCGAGGCGAGGTAGGAAGTTCGGGGATTGAAAGGATCTGCTTCTTGGGTTCGACAGAGTAGGCTGTCGCATCCAGGGCAGCAAGATCGAAGGCATTCAGTTGCTCAGATGAGTGATCGAAGAGCGAAGGCCATTCTTCGTGGCCGGCAATATCCAAGTCGGTGAACATGGGCGAGGTGTTTTGGCTGAAGTTTCCAGGGGACTCGAAGGAAGGAGTGCTCAAATCGGTGAATGTTCCGGAAGGAGGAACAGACGCATCCATCATGAGATCCTTGGGTGAGATAGTGCCTGGAGGAGCGTCGGCAAAGCTAGTACTAAGACCGAGGTCATTGTACGCGAGAGGAGAATCCATGCTACCAGAGAAGTGGGCAGAGGGAAGACCAAACAGATCAACCTCGTGAGCTAGTGTGGGGTTAGCGATGAAATCGCTAGGATATGGTGAGATATATGGGATATTACCTTCCATGAAGTTAGGAGTCGACATTACGCGTCGGTATGGTTGCGCGTTGGGGCGGTTTTGTTGACCGTTGAAAAGTGGGATGGGAGGGCGGTTGGTGTTTGGAGAATTGGAAGGCACAGAAGCCGGATTGGGACGGGTGTGCTTGAGCGTGGGGTGGGACCAATAAGAAGGGGACCGGGCAAGCTGGGTTACTCTGGGGTCTTGAACAGGCGAGCCAGAATACTGCTGCTGGAGGTGACGGTGCAACTGCAGACTGAAGGAGTGTCGTCGAGGATTATTCTGCGCCAAAAATGGCTGGAGAGCAGACGGCCTATGGGTTGTATTCACGGGCACACGCGGGCGAGGCTGCGAGTGGGGAGTCGACGGTGGATAGAGCACAAAGTCCTCGAGTGCACTGTTGTTGTTGTTGCTGTTGTTGTTCTGATTGGAAGCCAAGGGCTGTTGAGGCGGGGGTGAGGGAAGCCATGATTGCTGGTGGTAATCCGTGGTGAACGACGTTAAGTCGATCGGGGTAAAGTTGGTGGAAGAACTTGAGCTACGCGATGCGATGCTGAAGTTCAGAGATCCTGAAACAGGAGACTCTGAAGGGGGAAGAGAGGAGGGAAAAGGTTGGGTTCCGGTTGGAAAAATAATGTCTGTCTCAGTTGAGATAGACTGGCTGGTGGAAGACGGGGGGCTTATTGGGCACCCATTGTGGCGACGATGAAGTTGACGATAGTTTTGGTCTGGCAGCAATTTGGCGATTTTTTTGAGATGGATGTAGGATGTATGTAAAAGAGCACGATAAAGAGGAGAGAAAATCAGGCAGAAGGGGAGGAGGGGACTCAGGCACTTCTTAAGGACTGTGTGCCTTGGCGGTGACCAATCGGGACTCCGGAGCCGCACGGGGCTTGGTCGTGAAAGTCACGGGGTGTGAGTCACCGTTTGGATCCGTGGTCCTGATTGGCTGCAGAGGACAAGCATCCATCTGGTCTGCGGTACATGCACTGATACTTGCATATGGGCGTACATGGCCGCACTAGCCTAGGTACTCCTGAAGTACCCTTGTCAATGATCTCCTCCGGTTCTCCTAGAATTGACCAATGACCGACTCCTATTTCGGCTTCGGCGTAGGCATCCGCCCTACATTTTGCATTGGCTTCTACTCGTTTTTTGCTTTTTTTTGGCTTTTTCACTTTTTTGCTTTTCCACTTTTCCAGTTTCTCATCTCCCAAACTCCGGCGGACCAATCCACACATCGTATTAAAGGGAGTCTTCGGGCACTCCTTTCGTACTCGCGAAATAAGCCCCCCAGGCACCAATGCAGTTACCCTACTGCGTACTCCCGAGATCGAAGTACACTGGCTCGGGGAGCAACGGCCATTCTCCTTGAGGATCATGCTCCAAGGAACCCACCGATCCTTTCCTAATTGTGTCCCCGCGGTGGGCTGTGTCCATGGCCCGTGTCCTATGAAACACCCGCGTTCTCTTTTAGTTCTGCCGAAGGGCGTGAAATTAACTTTTCGTTGGAACATTCGGAATCCTGTTTCAAGACCATTTGGCCTCGGTTCCGGTGTTGGACTGCAGGAGATGTGTCGATTGCCAGTACGGAGTACGGAGTACGGAGGACACGCTCTAGAGCAGTAGACCGGCTGTTGGAATCCCGGTCGAATCCCGGTCGACTCCATATACTCCATACTCCGTACTCGATATTAGAACGCAATAGTTGAATGGTATTGGCCCCCATGCCTGGACTAGTCCCCAATTTATTAAAGTTTGGCTTCTTGTGATTTTCTTATCTTTATACATCGCCCGGGTATTCCTGACGTACAAACGGGGTGCAGAATAGGGCTAAGGCTCCGATCCGGTGCCGAAACGGGTGTCCGCTGTCAGAAGAATATGTCAACCGTTGGTCTATTTTTGCACTCCCGACTGCGATTTCTTTTGACAATGCCAGCATAACATCGGCAACCCATCCTAGGCGGCCACATTATGGAGCTAATCGAGATCAATCTTGTCAAACAGGATGTCGTGAACGGCTGCCTAGTCGGATGAGGCTTTCCTCAAACGCGAGAAGCTCGTCAAACAATTCAATATCAAAATGCACCCCGGATCGCCAACGCATCGCAATGGGGTCGCTAAATCCTGGAGTCCGTCGGATGTATTTCTTGCATGAAGGCGCTGCAACGAGTTCCCACCCGACACGCGACGGACCCATAGATCAGCGTCGACGCAGAGACATATGTTATCCAACTACGACTACGCTCCTATACTTGAGAGGAATCACGATGAAAGATATCGTAAAACAAAGAAGAACTGAGAGATTCTATTAAGTATTACCTATCGCAAGGTGCGGGACGTCTACGGGTGGAATATAAACCAGCCGTAGGCAACAATAACGGTAGACAACATCAGAGGATCAATTTGGGCTGCAAGAGAAAGGCAAGGCAAAGAATTCCAAGGCTCGAGCAACGGGCAAAAAGAACACTCTTCCTCCCCACAGGGTATCAAACAAGAAAGCAAGGAACCAAAAAAGGAAAACGGCAGTGGTATCAATCTAGTCGGGCGACCAAACCACGTAACGCATAAATGCGTCGCGAGGAGACTCAGTGGTCGCGAGACGCAGGTCGTAAAGGAATGAACTGCAGTCTGAGAGACTGCTGGCGTCGATCGCGCCGATGGTATTATTTTGGAACAAAAAGAGATTTAAAACAGCGACGGCGGGTATCTCATTGCCACTGTTCCAAGCCCAGATCCAGGGGATTGGAGACCGGTACTGTGAACAGTGACAGTGGCGAGGGGGAAAGCAAAGAAAAACCAGCAAAACAGGAAAATCAAAAGGTATCAAATCTGCAACCATTAGGACTCAATTAGACCATCTGGAGTATCACGAATGGACGACGGATAGGACATGTCCCACCATCGTTCAAACTCAACAACCCCTCTTCCAGGAGTTGCACTTCATGCGGCAGCCTGGACGGGAGTGGCAGCGGCAACGCTGACATTCTTGGCGTCCTCG
Source organism: Penicillium paradoxum (assembly GCF_028828445.1). Classification (NCBI taxonomy): domain Eukaryota; kingdom Fungi; phylum Ascomycota; class Eurotiomycetes; order Eurotiales; family Aspergillaceae; genus Penicillium; species Penicillium paradoxum. The sequence continues at coordinate 1,918,264 of NW_026643184.1, read as the reverse complement.
GGGACAGTCTCGGCGGCCTTGCGGGTCTCCTCAACGGCAGCAGAGGCTTCCTCGGTGGCAGTCTCCTTGGCGGGAACGGCAGAGACATCCTCAGCGGCATCGGCCTTGACCTCGGTCTCAGTGGCGGCAACCTCCTCCTTGTCAAGCTTGACAGCCTTACTGGGCTTGCGGAAAAGACCACCGAGCTTGTTCTTGTGCTTGGCTTCCTTGGCCTCGCCATCAGTAACCTCGTTGTCCGAAGACTCGGCCTTCTTCTCCTTCTTCATGCCAAGGTTGCCGAAGAAAGAAGTGCGGCGCTTCTCCTTGGGGGAGGAGACAGGCTCGGCGGCAGAGGTCTCAACAACGGCAGTCTCATCGGCGGCAGGAGCAGTCACGCTCTCGGGCTCGACGGGCTTGACAGCAGCCTCCTCAACGGGGCTCTCGAGCTGGGGAGCAGTGCTGGCGACGGGAGTCTCCTCGACAGCAGGGACAGTGGCCTCCTTCTCGGACTTCTCCTGAGAGGGGCTGGCGACCTTCTGGAAGAAGTTGCCGAAGATGGAAGCACGCTTGGACTTCTTCTCATCCTTCTTTTCCTCCTTCTTCTTCTCCTCCTTGGCCTCCTCCTTGGGAGTCTCCTCGACGGTCTCGGTGGCCTCAGCGGGAGTCTCAACAGTAGGCTCAACGACCTCAGCAGGGGCAGGGGCAGTCTCGGCAGTCTCAGCGGCAGCGACGGGGGCAGCAGCCTCAACAGCAGTCTCAGCAGCGGGCTCGGCGGCCTTGGGCTCTTCGGCAGCAGGAGTTTCCTCCTTCTTCTCCTCGGCGTCCTTCTTACCAAGCAGGGAACCGAAGATGCTGGTGCGCTTGCGGGACTGGGAGCGGCTCTTGGCAGCAGTAATCTTCTCCTCCTTCTTCTCCTCCTTGGGCTCCTCCTTAGCAGATTCACCAGCCTCGGCGGGAGTCTCCTCCTTCTTCTCCTCGAGCTTCTTAGCAGCAGCGGCGACAACAACAGCGGGCTTGGTCAGCTTCTCGAGCTCAGCCTTGTATCCCTCGCTGGAGGTGATGGTCTCCTTCTCAGCCTTGGCCTCGGTGGCATTGGCTTCGATGGCAACCACCCAGCTGTCGCGCTCAGCAGCGCTGGAGGCCTGGAAGGTGTGCTTGTGGCCACCAACCTTGAAAACGAACTCGTTGTGGCCATCCTTGGTCACATCGGAGACATCAGCCTATACTAGATATTAGTGATTGTCGAAACGCAGTGCTGTCGCGCAGAGTCACTCACGAGGTTGAAGATGCCAGCAGGGTGGGCCTTGTCCTCAGCGCGCTTGGTGAGGAAAAGCAGACCCTTGCCAGTCTGGCTGGCCCAGGCGGCGGTGGGGTTGGCGGTGGCGGGCTTCTCGTTCTGGTGGAAGACGGAGAGCTGCTTGCTCTCAACCGCCTCCTCGCTGAAGTAGAAGAAGCGCTTGGCGAAACGGAGACCCCTAGTAAACAGTTGCTGTTAGCGCCTCGTCTTCCATTTGTTCACAGGCGCAGCTTACTTGACAAGACCGGGACCCTTGTAACCCAGAACTCCCTCAGTAGCAGGCTTCACTTCCTCCTTAGCGGGCTCAGCAGCCTCGTTCTCCACGGCGGGGGTGGCAGTAGTCTCAGCGGCCTCAGTGGGCGCCTCAGCTGTAGCCTCGGGGGCGGTCTCAACAGCAGTCTCAGCGGCAGGGACGACCGGGGTCTCCTCAACAGTCTTCTGGACGTCGGCCATGATTAAAAAAGTAAAGTATTAAACGGAAAGTATTAAAGAAGCAGAGCTTCGTAAGTGGAAAAAAAGGCGTATAGGGTATCTCAAAGGAAAAGCAAAGGGAAATAAGAGCGCAAGAGCTCGGGTATCACGAAGGGGTATTTTGCTTTGTGGGAGGAAGAAGGGAAGGGAGGAGAGAAAAGGGAGAAGAGTCAGAGGGTTGATGGCGCTTTGCTCCAAAAGAGGAAAGGACCTGCAGGAAGCCCAGAGCTCAATGGATCCACGATTAGCTAATAGTTCAGGGGTTAATTGTTTTTGTTTTGTTTTGTTTTTGTGTTTTTAATTGTATTTGGTTTTATTATTTTGCGGTCATGATGACCTCTACTCACCCTTTCTCTGGTCTATCGTCTCCATGTCACTATGTAACCTGGCATCCGGTTGGCGACTGAGCCCATCTCCCCGTGGAACATAAGCCGGTCTGCCTGGGCAACGAGGTCAGAAGGCAGAACACGAACTCGTTCCAAGTTCTTTGTCTAGGCGCTAGACTGGATCTAACTTGATCGAGTTCTCATTTGCCCTTAAGAGAGCAAAAATAGGAGAGAAAACTCTTCAAGCCTTGGCTTTCAGGATGAAACCAGCATCACACCATGGCCACCCGAGTTATGATCGGCCATGCAGCTTGAATCAACGGCCTCGACTCCATAGTGTCCCCTAATTTGCCCGTACACTTCGGGTTCTCCTACCGATTTCACGGAGTTAGGGACATCTATTCCGACGATAGGCCAGCACTGGAGGGTTCTGTGATGTGTTTCATGAATTTACATACTCCGTAGATGGCGAGAACAAGGCAACAAAGTAATTACATACATATCGTCATGGCGGGGTCCTCTAAAATGGCGTCGGGTCATCCGATCAACAGTCGCAAAGTATGCCAATCTCATACTTCCTGGGACCCGTAAGGAGGTTCTACGATTGTTCGGTGGGCCACCGTGGTCCCTCATTCCACATCGACTTACCCCATTACACAGTCCAAGGGGGGGGCACCGTCAGAATCGCCAAAACAATCCATGCGTTAGCAAATCAACTGACCATTCCAATGGTTCCTGTGTATTACTCCGCATACTCCGTAGTCAACTCGATCTAAACTTGCAACTCTCCATTTCGCAGAAGGGCCATATCACTACCTCCCTTTGGAGGGGCATCCCTGGAGCCAGCCGTGCCCCCACCGGGAGGCAACCTGTCATTTCTCTTCCTTTGAGATGATCAGCCCAGCATGAACTTTGTTGGATTCGTATGGCTTAGGACGGAACTTGGGTGCTGCGAAATGCACTCAACGCTGGATTCTGTAAATTGGTTGGCTGACACGACTTGGTGCAATATTTAGCCAGACCCCATGACCTGTCTGATATCAACTCTATGATGGAGTGGCGCGCAAAGCCTCGTGGACAGCCAACCAGCGGCGATATAACCCCTCCTTCTTGGCTCTGCCTTTGATGTGCATCGGTGTATCAACGGCCTTCACAACCACGCGGCAAGGTTCCCATGATGTGATGTCCAATCCACATCGCGCTCCGTAGACGTCGTATAACATCTTGTAGCCAATCCCACCAATTTTCCATTGAATGATGGAGTAGGTACTCCGTACGTAGAGTCGCCTCTTTTCAACACACAACATAAGTGATCCGTGCATCATTCCATTCAATGATCGTCTCATCCCTACAACAAAGTACGGAGTACGGAGTACATACTAGCGATGTACTCCGTACAGAGTCCAACGTATTCTGGATGTATATTGTACCATAGGAACTCGTGGGATCTGCAAGACAAGGCTTCTTAGGCAATAACGCCCTTAATTAAGCCCCCCCTTTTTTTTCTCACCCTTTGAGCCACTAGGTACTTTCTTCTAGATTTTCTGCCCAGTAATACGGAGTACTGACCTAAAAAAAAAAAATAGAAAAATAATAAAAAAAACCCCCCAAGAAAAAAGAAATACGGTAGTATCCACTTCACTATGCTCTTGGTTTCGCGTCGTAGCGAATAGGGGACTACAACATACTCCGTAGCCAGCCCTATCTGGTGCAAACTCTGAATCAGAGCTTTTGTTGATTTCCACAGTCGAAAATTGCAGATACATAGAACATACGCCCGCAATGTACGGAGTACGGAGTACGCCGTACCTAGGTACATGTACTCTGTGGATCGGGAAGAGTACCTTGATGATCAGCTCCTTTGCTGCAATTTCGAGCCCTCCCCACGGCGGACAATGTCCATACAAGTCATCCATGATGGATGGTACACTACAATTCTGATCTACAAGGACTATCAGGCCGATCCCCAAATCCCTAGGCCGGCTGCCAGAACAGGACCTTCGGAGCATTTCTAGTAATGATGACCAGGTGAACCCACCCCTGCTCGGCAACCTATTACACCCTATCGGGGGCCCCTTTTTTCACCCGTTGCAAGATACCTAGGTAACTACCGACCATTTGTCAACCCTGCTAATTTTCGCCCTTTGTTTTTGCGAGAACTCTAAGGCTTGTGCCGGCTTCTGCTACGTCTTGTGAATGGTCAGGGATTGCCATTGATGATCACATACTCCGGCATACTCCGTACCCCGTACGGAGTACGGAGTACATTTTTCCAAGTCACGCATGCTGATCTTCCCTCTCCTCTCGATATCACACATTTTGACATTATGCAAGTGCCATGCTAAGCGGAGCCCGTGGGCCTAGGGTATTCTTTCCCGTTTTTTCGGGATGCGTACTCCGTACTGCGTATTGCTCCATCTTACTGGCGGGACTAGCACAGGGATATACATCATGCATACAACTAGTTATTCTGAGCAGGAAAGAAAAAAAAACGGAAGCAACTAAAACATAGGTATCACCATAGCGGCAAATCAACGACAACGGTCGTTTCCACCCAGACACTTTACTCCAGACAAGGAAAAATGAAATGAAAAACAGATCATATATTGCTCGGCTAACCTAGTAAATTAATCTCAATACTTCTCGCCACGCACTGACCTGACTTTCGGTGTACGCAGGAGACGAATTTCCCATTCATCGTAGCTCTCCGATGGTGCCCGAAGACTCTACCCCGTAGCGCCCACTAGATCAACTCAAACCATGGCACACTTTGATGAGGATGGGCATCTGCTGAATATGAGCTTCATATTAACTGTGGATTTCCTACTCCGAACTTCGTACTCGATTTAATCTGCTGGGGATTTGGCTGAACAAAGGTATGCTTCCGACGGACGATATCCGAATCGAGTTGTGGTCTAAAGGTCCGAGTTTTGGGTGGTACATACGGGAGCTGAGAGCCACAATACAAAGTTGTGGGAATAGGGGAGAGGGATCCACATAAGCTCGGTATGGAGTCGGGCCTTTCTTCTTGGGTGTCGAGTGGTAGTCGAGGAGTTTTCAATTATTGATTCCTAAGGTTTCTATGGAGTATGGGTCTGTGTGTTCTCTCCAGAGCATCGTTCTCGTGTCTGTCACAAGACATCTTCCTGTACTCCGTACTCCATATTCTGTACTAAGTAGAACAACAAATGCAAGGTACGAAGCTGCTTCGTAATGTAGAACCTTGGAACATTCCCGGTGCTGACAGGTCAGAATTATCTCAAAAAAGGAGCGCCGTGCTTGAGTCACATCAAGATCACATGGGTCTTACCGACATCACGAGCCCTCGGCTATGGATCAATTAGATCCTCCGGGCCATACTGCCACCGCCCTCGCGAGAGAGCATAAATACCCCCGACTTTCCCGGCCCTTCCTCCTCTTTTTCTTTTCTTCTTCATACTTACCTTGTTTGGGTGACTGCGATCATGAAGGCGGTTCACCACAGATTGGTCCCTGCATTGCACATCGCGGCGGAACAGTTTGTTCAATGGCCTTCGGGTCATTGACAGGCGTATTCTTTGGCACTCTCCACTTGTGGAACTCTTTCTTTTCATCAATCTTCGGGCCAGTGGCTCGATCTTGGAGAAGAGAAGTAAGTAGCTTGTAAACATCGCGAAATTTGATCTCGCTGTACGCGTGTCGCGTATCCCAGCCCACTTTCGTAGTAGCCATGGATGTCCCCCACATTGTGATACCCCAATATTCCCAGTTGCTCTCCAACACGTCCCAGTATTCGCTCCTGGTTATGTACGTATGTAGGTCTCTCTACTTCGTACGGAGTAATGATACCGGTCTCGTTCATTCCTGTCTATGTCCCTACTCCGTGTCCAACACTCAGTGTCTCATAAGGAGCTGCTGGTGCCGGTCCTATGTTGACATGACGTCTGACTCAACGGCTTCGCCACATGTGTGGCGACCAGGTGCCAGTCTACTTACCGCCAGCATATAATTCAACCACTACATCCCACAAAGCAAACTCACAACAGGGCAACTTACAGTTTATCATCTTTTTTCTTACCTCCTACTCTTAAACTCACACGGCCGCAATCGTGACATAACCTCAGAACCTCAAATCAAGATGCCTGTCCCCACTGCCGACCTTTTTGACAAGCAACAAAACCAAGCCAACGGCACCGATCACTCAGGTCCTGCTGCGCGCACCTCCCCTGAGCAAGACAGCAACGACAGCTATTTCAGGGCTCGGCCTAGCAGCTCGACTGGCGCATCGCATCATCCCGAGGCCGGTCGCGCTCTGACTAGGGAGGAGGCGGATCGTCTGTACGAGGAGCGAATGGAGGAGGAATATGCGAAAAGAGAGGGTGGTGCTTAAATTGAAGCTGCTGGATAGCCGATCATCCCACTCTCGGTGTTCATCGACCGGTATCGATGATCATGTCTACGCGTGACGCTGGGCGCTCTGTATTCTTTTTCTTTCTATGACCAGGTATTTTCTGTAAATTATCAATCTCCAATCAACCTTCTTTCAAATGATCAAGTCTTAGTCGATTGAGGCGATGATATGTATGCTGATGATTTCCGGTGGGATCTTGGAATGAACACACTTTATTAAGTGTGATTACTCGTTTTGTCACACGACCACTCCAGAGCTACGTGCCAAAAAAAGTTGAGAACCTTTTAAGGCGATACCGCTGGGTTGAGAAAAGCATTTTAATGGCAGATGGGTTATAGTCCAGCGGGATATTTCTGATTGGCCTTGCTGATCAAATCCCTGAGACCTGCCAACAGTCTGCACTGCCACCACGGACTCTTCCGAGGTTGCCACGACCCCTTGTATTATGCAGGCTTCCAAATGCCACACCCAGAGCTATGTACGACCCCTGCGGCGCTGCGTTGTTCAAAAAAACTGCTGAGCAGCAGGATACTCAGCCTCGCGTTTGATTCTGGATATATCCAGAGATGTCAAGTGGATCGTCGGGAAGAACCAACAGGACAACCCTTCTCGTATTGGTCAAGCCATGCGAGATGGCCTATCAGGGTGAACAGCAATAAGCACCCTCAATGGGCGGAGTAAATGATCCATCACTTTTGGCAAACAACATGTTTCAATCTGTGCGTCAGCTTCTCACACCGGATCATCGGCGCCGTTTGACGAACAGGCTATAAAAGGTACCTAGACTCTACATCAACGACGCTGGATCCACTATATACTTCACCACCGAGAATTTGAACCCCCCCCCCCCCCCTGGCAAAGACGGAACGTTGCTTACGATCTATCTACATCGAAAGACTTATTTATAACCATGGCAGTCAGTTTCACTTGAATACCAACGATTTTTCTGGGTCACCTTGGTGGATAAGGCACTAATGAAATCGACAGGAACCTTTCTGCCTCGTGAACGGATGCCCAGGTGTCTGGATTGTGATTTCCTTTAACGCCGGACTTGCTCTTGGCGGGTACGCAGTCTACACTCTACGGAACTCGGAAACTGGAGAGACGGTTACGGCACCTGCAAGTGCCTGTGAATAGATGCCTTTGGATATAGCCCCTACGTACTGGGCACCTAAGCAGAAGTGGTGCTATGCTTTGTATCTTTCCTTTGACTGTCGCTATGGGGATATGATATAGAATGAGCGATATGATTTTACATGAAGACATCTACAGGTTCGACTGATCTTGTGAGCGATACATGCCAAAAATTTGTAAAGTATACGTAAAGTATACCTATAGTTGATTGCGTTTTCAGCACTAGAGATTCTGCAGATCTCGATTTTACCACTCTTGCAGCACTATTGGAATCAAATCCGGTACAACAGGGAACCGATGAATGCAAACCCTTGTAGACAGAGGCTGGAAAATGGGTGTATGTAGTTGATGTACTTGGCGACTCTTGGATGAGTACTCCGTACAGACTGACCAAACCCGGATAGTTGAGATGATAGATATGCTCTCGGTTAATATAGCACTATCAAATTGCTCCTTTCTGGAGAGAGCAACGAGTAACCATAGGAGTTACATCGAATTACCCTCCCGAGATCGGACACTCCTTGGCTCATGAGTCATAACCTGGCTTTTCATCTCCCTGTATATACTTTTGTATCTTTATTTGTCTTCAATCTATAACTTCCATACATCTGCAATCATATCACTGTCTTCATGAACCTCTCCAACACCTGTTTCCCGAAATTTTGATATCAGCAAGTCACCTCAACATGAGCCTCTATCCCGACCGAGCTACAACGGTAATCATACCAGCCAATGCGAGCCCTATAAATACAAATCGCCTATACCTGCGACCAATGACTATGGCCGATGCCAGTGCCATTTTTGAGATCCGCCGACTACAAGACGTGGCGAACTGGCTGTAAGACTACACCCTAGCAGAGGCAACAATATCACAGAGATGGCATATTGATTTATGGACATCTATAGCTGGCCTAGAGCGGTACACAAGGATGTCTCAGAGTCTGAGGCCCTCATTGCCAGAAAGACCTTCACTACGCCAGATGCATCAGGTGCTTCTGGACGTCAGTTTTTCTTCGTCATCATCCGCACCGATGATCCATCCCAGCGAATCATTGGAGGGGCAGGGATCAACTCTCTTGTTCCAGCTCCATCGGTTGGGTATAATTTGCATCCTGACTTCTGGGGCAAAGGCTATGCCAGCGAGGCAGTTGCTGGAATCGTAGATGCGTGGTGGAATCTCGAACGAGTGGACCAAATGGCATCGGCATTAACGAAGGAGAAACTATTCGCGGCATGTAATAAGGCGAATATTGGTAGTATGAAGGTGCTACAGAAGACTGGGTTTTGTATATACCGTGAACAGCAGTTCGAGGATGATATTGTTGCGCTCTTTGAGATGGAAATACCTGATAGATAATTAATTGAGACTATATTTTTAGGTACTCTATGAGCTCACTCCAGCTCAATATTTGAGGGTCGGACATCATAAGCTACTCATTAACTACTATTCTTCGTAAGTCAGCTATGGAGACTAGATCTCGGGATGTTAGCAGTTGCTGCTAGTGGGGTTACACCATGTTGGACACTGGATATATTGATTCATAAAGCTTGAACAATATATTAATGAACATATGATATGGAAGGGGAAAGGACCATGAAATAGAAATTGTTGTGCAGATCCAAACACATATTTTGGTATCATGTTTGGTGCATTTGGTATAGCGATAGTGGGTTATGTTCTATGGCAAACGGAATCATACTCTGCAATCTTCAATTTTGACATATATAACCCACGAGAATGAATTTCCTCCTCCTCCTCCCTTCCTTCATCAACATCATCGTTCCATCAGAACCGTTCATATCATACATTGTCGGTAATAACTACCATTCGCAATGTGAGTCAATGAGTATAGCCAACATCACTCAATGAGAGTTAGAAAGCTAAGAGGGTGATAGGAGTCTACAAGCACTTGTATTGGATTATGGTCGGGACCCCTCAGTCACCATCCGGCGAATAAGGGAGATGACGCCCCTTCAAGACCCTATCTTGACTTCCATGAAACCATCACAATTTTCCCAGCGCCTTGGTAACAAGCTCTGCTTGAAAGGGGCAACAGCACAAATTTTTGGCACCGAATCCATTAGAGCGTGCATTCAATGTGCCAAAAATCTTACGCCATTCAGCTCATGTATAGTGCCCCAAGGCGTGAGTAACGGCAGCTGTGCAAACTGCATATGGAAAGGGAAATCACATTTCTGTAGCCTGAACGATATGTCATAGCTACTATAGAATATACCCTAAGATATACGCTAACGCCTGCTGTCTTTGGTGGCTGATAGAGATTAAGACCCAGAGGCTCCGGAATGTCAGGCATCGCACGTCGGTTCTCAGTGGAAAGGTAGCTAAGCTGAAAAGGAAAGCAAGGAAATACGATCAGAGCTATAAAACCATTCATTTTGCTCTGATGGATTATCTCAATGAACAGCCGACCCAGAACCAACAACTCCAAATTAATGGTGGATTGTTAGGTCTGAGAACTGCTATCAATGAGATGTCTGCAGCTATGGCTGATGTTTCTGTTAGGACAGTATCTAGTAATATCAAGGAGAAAGAGAGCAAGGAGGAGGAGGGGGAGGACGAGGAGGAGGCAACCGAAGAAGACGAGACGACACAGAAGAGATAGAACAGGATCGACGAGTAACTCCCATGACATATCCGGGGTCTTCCAAGGGTCACAGTGAAGCTCTCGAGAGCTAGAGGAAGCATTCTTTCATCATAACCTACATCCCTTTATGGGTGTGTATTGCTTGCTGCATGTAAGGTGTGTGGTATGAGCTAGTAGGTTGAATGCAATGTAATCATTGCAAGCACTGATCGAGACATGTGTACATGTAGTTAACACTTCATTGTCTCCCGCGGCTCCAAGTTTACATCTGTTGACGTGGATCCCGAGGTCCTCTCAGATGCACACTAGAGAACGGTTACATACACTACTAAATTCCCCACTGACCGAGACCCTTGATTGACGGAGTCAACAGATGATTAACAATATATCAGATTATACTCCCAGAAGAAATTAGCAATATCTGATTGGGTTAGACCTATTCTGACCTATTGAGGTAGGATATTATCTGTTCGATTATCCCCCGGTACATACAATATCGAGATGTGTCACGTGAATATCACGTGACAGACCGCAGCCAGCTTGACATAGCCACTCAAGAGCCAGACCAAGTAGTGTCCGGACTCTTCGCAACAACAGAGCCGAGGATCTGTGTGTCCTTCGTTGAATCCATCTATTTACAGTCACTCTTTCATCTCTATTGTCTTTTGATTAGAAGACTCGGCTCTTGGTAGCCTCCTAACACCATGGCTCCGCGGGACACCTTCTTCCGCTCGGCGGATATGAGCTTGACCCAGCTTTACATTGCCAACGAAATAGGAAGAGAAGTTGTCAGTGCTCTGGGTGAAGTTGGTCAGGTGCAGTTTCGAGATGTAAGTGGTGCAGTATGCCTTTGGTCAGATAGTTCCCTGCTGACTCGTTCTAGTTGAACCCGGACACGAACGCTTTCCAAAGAACCTTTACGAAAGAGATCCGTCGCCTAGACAATGTCGAGAGACAACTTCGCTATTTCCATCAACAGATGGAGAAGGCGGCCATTCCCATGAGATCTTCTTCGGACTTTACCGATACATTGGCTGCCCCCTTGGCGTCGGAGATCGACGAGCTGGCCGATCGCAGCGAGAGCCTTGAACAACGAATCATCTCCCTCAACGATAGCTACGAAACCCTGAAGAAACGTGAAGTTGAGCTAAGCGAATGGCGATGGGTGCTGAGAGAAGCCGGTGGATTCTTCGATCGGGTAGGTGGCTTGCGTGTACACCCTTAGCTGGCGGTAACTGACTTGAATAGGCCCATACCCAAACAGAAGATATTCGGCAATCCTTTGATAATGATGAAGCTCCCTTGCTCCGCGATGTTGAGCACCACGCTCCTCGCCAGAACGGAGACAGCCAGGGCCAGCAGAGCTTTTCGGAAATGAACATCGGTTTTGTTGCTGGTGTCATTCCCCGGGATCGCATTGGTGCTTTTGAGCGTATCCTTTGGCGCACTCTGCGCGGAAATCTTTACATGAACCAGTCCGAGATCCCGGAGCCCATTATCGATCCGATGACGAATGAGGAAATCCACAAGAATGTTTTTGTTATCTTTGCTCACGGCAAGAATATCCTTGCCAAGATTCGAAAGATTTCAGAGTCACTCAACGCATCCCTGTATGGCGTCGACGAGAACAGCGAGTTGAGAAGAGATCAGATTCACGAAGTGAACACTCGTCTCGGCGACGTTGGCAATGTGCTCCGTAACACCAAGAACACCCTTGATGCTGAACTCTCGCAGATAGCTCGCTCGCTTGCCGCGTGGATGATTATTGTGAAAAAGGAGAAGGCCGTTTATGATACTCTGAACAAATTTTCATACGATCAAGCGCGGAAGACGCTGATTGCCGAGGCGTGGTGTCCGACAAACTCTCTGGCTCTGATCAAGTCAACCCTTCAGGATGTCAACGACCGCGCAGGCCTTACTGTCCCTACAATTGTCAACCAGATCCGAACCAACAAGACCCCTCCCACTTATATGCGGACCAACAAGTTCACCGAAGGATTCCAAACCATTGTGAACGCTTATGGTATTCCGAAGTACTCTGAAGTCAACCCTGGTTTGTACACGGTTGTCACTTTCCCCTTCTTGTTCGCTGTCATGTTCGGTGATTGCGGTCATGGTGCACTGATGACCCTGGCCGCCTCCGCTATGATCTTCTGGGAAAAGAAGTTGGCTCGAGCTAAATTGGATGAACTGACATACATGGCCTTCTATGGACGTTACATCATGTTGATGATGGGTATATTCTCCATTTATACTGGATTTATCTACAACGATATCTTCTCCAAATCTTTCACGATCTTCCCCAGTCAGTGGGAATGGCCCCAGGACATCAAGGCGGGCAAGATGGTCGAGGCGACTTTAAAGGAAGGATATCGCTACCCGATTGGTCTGGATTGGAACTGGCACGAGGCGGACAACTCCTTGCTCTTCTCAAACAGCATGAAGATGAAGATGAGTGTTCTCCTTGGTTGGTGTCACATGACCTATGCTCTTTGCTTGCAGTATGTCAATGGACGGCACTTCAAGTCCAAGGTGGATATCTGGGGCAACTTTGTTCCTGGAATGCTTTTCTTCCAGTCTATCTTTGGTTACCTTGTTCTCACCATCCTCTACAAGTGGTCCGTGAATTGGCAGGAGAAGGGGGTGAACCCTCCCGGTCTCCTCAACATGCTCATTTTCATGTTCCTGAGCCCTGGTACAGTCGCAGACGGAGAACAACTTTATCCTGGCCAAAGTTTAGTTCAGGTTTTGTTGCTGCTCATCGCCGTGGCTCAAGTACCCATTATGTTGTTCCTCAAGCCGTTCTGGCTCCGCTATGAACACAACCGCGCACGTGCCTTGGGTTACCGCGGCCTTGGCGAGAACTCCCGGGTGAGTGCCTTGGATGCTGACGGTGACATCGACGGTGGTCTAGGCCGTGACAGCATGGCTAGCGACGGGGAGGGTGTAGCCATGCTTTCCCAGGATATCAGCGAGGGCGAAGAGCACGAGGAGTTTGATTTCGGCGATATCATGATCCACCAGGTCATCCACACCATCGAATTTTGTCTCAACTGTATCTCTCACACAGCCTCCTACCTCCGTCTGTGGGCTCTGTCGCTTGCTCACCAGCAGCTCTCGATCGTTCTCTGGACCATGACTATTGGCAGTGCCTTCGACCAGGAAAGCCCCGTGACGCGTGTTATCATGATCGTTGTTAGCTTCTACCTCTGGTTTGTGTTGACGATTTGCATCCTGTGTGTGATGGAAGGTACCAGTGCCATGTTGCACTCACTTCGTCTGCACTGGGTCGAGGCCATGAGCAAGCACTTCGTCGGCGAGGGTATTCCTTTCCTGCCGTTCAGCTTCAAGACGCTTTTGGAGGAGGACCCTGTGGATTAGTTGATCCTTGTCACTCCCTATTTTCATTTTGTACTGCAAAGGTTCTAGAATTATACATTACCCACTATTTATCTTGTGCCGATCAATGCCCCTAGCTTGCTACGATGTACGGAGTATTCCAGATAGTCTATTCGGTTGTTCCATTGATGTATCATCCCTGTCCCCACCAGACTATAGGTATTTTTAGCTGGACTCCTCACGTAGGGTACGCGGTATTGTTACCCCTTTTAATGAACCCCACGGCATTACCTAAATCTCAGGATCTTTTCAGGTGCGCATGACTGTAAGTGGGGTAGAGCGAATTCTTTCTTCCGTTGCTGATCCCGAGGCCGAGTCGGGCAAGGGGAAGACCGGGAGGTTCTAGACCATTGGGCAGCATATTTCCAATTGAGATGGTTTTGGGAGTTGGTATGAGAGAGTGGTGGCTTATTGGAAGGGGTGTAGAGTGTTATCAATTGAATCGCTCCATTGACGCAGCGATCAACGGGCACGATGGTGTCGATAGGGATTCTTTATAGTCCAGAGCACGGGGATTCCCGGCGAGAGGGAGGAAACCGGCGAGGGGCCGCGGAGGGTCACGCGGGGCAGATGACGAAAACGCAGGTCGGGACTGAGGTCACCCCCGCCGAACTACTTCTACCGGTTTGATCCCACTGACGTTGAATTCCAACTTTTTATTTTCTATCTAGTCCTTGTTTTGAGCTTGCCAACCTCGACTATATATTGAGTACTCAATTGATACTTCCTTTTTTTTTAACTCCTACGCTTTAATCTTCCAATTCAAAATGGCTTCATCAGCCGCCCCCGTCGGAGCGGAGAACATCAATACTGATATCGTTACACTCTCCCGCTTCTTTACAGAAGAGCAGATCAAGCACCCTGAAGCTTCCGGTGACTTCACTCTTCTCTGCCATGCTCTCCAATTCTCCTTCAAGTCAATTGCCTACTACATTCGTCGTGCATCATTGATCAACCTGACCGGTCTGGCCGGTTCCTCGAACACAACCGGCGACGACCAGAAGAAGCTGGACGTGATTGGCAATGATATCTTTATCTCTGCCATGCGTGGTTCTGGCAAGTGCCGCATCATTGTCTCAGAAGAAGAAGAGGAGGTGATCAGATTCGACGAGCACCCCGACGCTCGCTACGCCGTTGTCTGCGATCCCATCGACGGCTCCTCCAACCTGGACGCCGGTGTCTCAGTCGGCACCATCTTCGGTGTCTTCAAGCTCCCCGACGAGGTCCTAGGTCCCAACAAGACCGTCGGCCCCAAGGACCTGCTCCACCCCGGTACCAGCCTCGTTGCCTCTGGATTCACCATGTACGGCGCCTCGGCACAGCTCGTCATCACCATGCGCGGCGGCGGTGTCAACGGATTCACTCTTGAGAACTCGCTGGGCGAGTTCATCCTCACTCACCCCAACATGAAGCTGCCCCCTTCACGCTCCATCTACTCCGTCAACGAGGGCAACAGCATGTACTGGGACGAATGGTGCAATGCTTACTTCCACAGCCTCAAGTACCCCGCCGATGGTGGCAAGCCTTACAGTGCCCGTTACATTGGTAGCATGGTTGCTGATGCTTACCGTACTCTGTTGTACGGTGGTATCTTCGCCTACCCCGCTGATTCGAAGAGCCCCAAGGGCAAGCTCCGTATCTTGTACGAGTGCGCCCCCATGGCTATGGTGTTCGAGAATGCGGGCGGTCTTGCTGTCAACTCCCGCATGGAGCGGTTGATGGACGTTGTTCCGGAGCACATTCACGATAAGAGTGGTGTCTTCCTCGGCTCCAAGGACGAGGTTCAAAAGGTCATTGATACGTACAACAAGTACAAGAAATGAGCGTCTTGTCAGGGACTTGATTTGATTCTTTTATGGATGCGAGGTTGGCATATTCTCTAATGCTGTTCATCTACATCACTTTTTGGATTGATGATCTAGCTGGAGTTTTATGTTCTACCTCCATTGCAGTGTTGTTGTTTTCAGCGTTTTACGATACTTCCATCCGCATAGTCGGGATTAAAAATAAGAAACATTATTGGAACATACTATTGACGATATAAAATATGGGCGAAGAAAGTGTTCCTGTGCCATCATACCTCACAGTAAAGTGTAGTTTACTCATTGAGTGTTCTGGTTAACTCTCAGTGTGAATTAGGTGCTGTCCAGCGTGGATTCCAGGCCTCTAAGAATGGCACCTGTTTTCCCATGGAGACCGGAATCGCTACCTCTGACTGGGAAACAGTGACCTGTCTCGCTGCTTCTACAAGCAACATCACAACTACAGGCTGTTCGACAAAGGCCATTTCAACTCTTGCTAGTGGGTCACTATTCAAGTATTCCCCGGAGACTCGTGTACCTCGCTAAAGACCGAGTGCAGTATCACAGCGTCACAGTTCACATAATATGATTCCGACCCAAGTCTATGCCCTCGAGATAGACCACATAGCGTATTGGAGGGATAAAACACGCGTCTCCCCATTACAATGGGCCGTGGAGCATGGAAGAGTCAATCTCGTCAATCTATTCCTAGATAATGGCGCCGACACGAACTACTCCCCCATCAAAGAAACATGGAGCGGCCCTGCTTAAGGCAGTGACAAACAAACACCAGAAAATGTTCCAGATTTCTGTGCAGAGAACAGACCGAATCTCCTGTACCAGAGCCCTTGCTCTCGCAGTGGAGCAACAAGACACCACAACCGTGAACGCGCTTCTTGCATACGGTGTTACCTGTAATCTTGAGGAATCGGATCAGCCTTCTTCGCCTGATCCTATTTTTGGGACCATGAGTCCTTGCTGTATAGAAATTTGCAAGCTTAGCGGAGGATCCCACGCCTCCTCTTTTCCGGGCTACTAGATTAGACAATGCAGCTCTACATTGCTCATTGAACATGGCAAAAGCCTTGTTGGAAACCCTGGTAGATCAGAGACCCCCTGCTATGGTGTTCCCAATTATTTACATTGATAGAGAAGATGACTCTTCGACCAAAGGTAATGGCACACCTCAGTCTGTATCCACGTCCGTTCTTCTTATGTGTAGTAATTGCGATTCGTACGCGTGAGTGAATGAGATTTGTGCTCATAATTCAGAGGACCGTGCTATTGTTGTCAGTGCTATGAATACCTTGGGCAATAGCTTTGGGGGGCATGCTAGTCATGCTGGCCGTTCTGTGTCGGCTCTGGCCTCACGAAATAAATAATCTCGCACATTCACGCATAGATCTTGACTTTTCAAAATATCGATTACATCAACTTTCTAACAATTGGGCTTATTTCGACTTGGATTTGATTTTATAGTCCATGGGTACCAGATGCTTTGCAAACGAATCCCCTTCTGTCATAAAGTCGCTCCTTCCCTCCAGGTTTGCTCGCTTATCTTGTCCGGTTGCTTTCGGAAAGTCCGGCACTTAGGTATCACGTTGGAAACAGTCTGTTGCTTATCCCTCGATCTGGGTTTCAGTCTTTCCTTTTATTTTCAGGAGAGCGAGCATTGTTCGAATGTGTTCTTCACGAAAGACTGGTCGTGGAGTCATTGTTGCGCTCGAGCAATTTCTTCTCCCAGCGTATACCTCCACGAGTATAAAATGTACCAGTTTTCGCACTTGGTTTCGAATCCTGGAAGGCTGCGGACTATAACCCAGGGTATCCGCAGTTCTGGCAATTTATTTTGCCATTAGGCAGATCCACTCTTCGCGTTCTGGGTGCTCGAGTCTCTCCTCCATTCCCAAGTCAAAGTTCCCGACTCCCTGTTGAAAGTATGGTGATAACGACAAGGCTAGGAGTTCTCCGTTTCTCGCTCTTTGATAAGATCACGCTCCGATCTAATGACGCCATTGGGAAGCATACTCGAAATGTCTTCTAGCCAGAGGGATCAGCGGATCCGCTTGTAAAGCAAGTGCAAATCTCGGACTTGTTCAAGGGCGCTTTCATGTTGGTGTCCCTTTGATAAAAGATACATTGCACATGGAGAGCACCGACTTCGCTCAGTTATCCTGGATTCAAATCGAAAGCGTTGTGTCGATGCCCTTGCAATTCTGTCATCTCACGAATTTCGTTGTTGAATTTCCGGGTATGTCTATCTCTTTATAGAAGTCACCATGTGTGTGGTCCATAAGTATAGAAAGGCGACAAGTTTTCGTGCTCCGACATAGGAGACTACAAAGACCACGGCGAGGGCCCGAATCCCTGGGTCATAGCAAGTGAGGGATCACCCGTGTTCAGGATATGGCCTTGGGTCACCTCATAGATCATCCTGGGCTTTCAACTAGCCTCAGATCACCTGCAGAAGATCGCGTCTTTATTTCGCCATGGAACTGGGCTTGATTTCTTCGGCGGGGAGTGAGAGTGGCTGGTCTCTTTTTTGGGCCCATGCCATAGTATCGAGGTTCCCCAGAATCGCGGCAGGGTTGACTGTCATCGCGTGTCATGATGTGGAAGAGAACCGGTTTGGGCGAAGAGGACGATTGGGAATTGGAGTGGATTAAAGAGCTGTCGGGTGTTTGTCTTCTGTTTCGAAATTGAATGGCATCGGCAATCAAATTCTTTTGAATCAAAAGTCTTTCGAAAAGTGATGTGGTATATGTATAAGGCACAAAGAAACTGTGTTGCCGATTTCCGGGTATATTGGGCGGTAGTCAAGGACTTCGGCCACTGATATTGATATAGTGACCTGGACATCGAAGCCGTCCAGAGCCACACAAAACTCACTTGATCGAGCCGAGTTGAGGTTGTTCGAGTGCTCCAATCAAACACTGGGCCCTCCGGTAGCTTGCCAAGCTTAGATATAGTCAAACTCTAGCTTATGGGCCTGCTGAGCCCATGTGAATCTCATATTAGGCCGTATACCTCACAGCAACGACTTTTTATGTCTTGTGATCACCTTCAGCGATATACTTATTGCATGTCATCCCGCTTTGGGCACCGGATGGCACGCGTAACTAAGTTATAGTACTGCATAGAACAGTATCTTGGGGGTTATGAGTGCCATTGAGTCGTGGCACAGTAGCCGTGGGTTGGGCCTATCGATTGTCGTGACGCCAGACATAGGAGCGGCGAGCAGCCAGGAGGTGAAGAATGGGCCTTGACACGTATCGTGTTGGTTTTGCAGAAGCAAACAGGCTTCGTTCTGTCGAAGTGTGGGTGCCTTGTTATGACGAGAAGGCGGTATTCTTCCACATCGCATCATGAGCTGTTTCTGCCTCGTGTGCATTGTGGGCTTCAGCCTTTTGACAAAAGCAAGAAGCGTGTCCAGTACTTAGGGCAATGTGGTAAAGAGGCGATGAAGTGAAACCATTATGAAGAAACAAGAGAGAGCGCGCAGTTATCTAGCTAGGTATAGAAGCACCTGGCTAGACTCTCCATCATTCCGGGCTAGTTGAGAGGGTATATGTAGATTGTGATCATGGGAGGGGAAGCAGACGTTTGGCAGGTCAAAATGCCGAAATATATAACAGGTCATAAGAGTTCAGCAAACGACTGTCATTATGAGATTGTCTCAAGATATACGTGCTCGTTAAAGATGAAATAATATTATTCAAAGAGGCCCACTATACTCTTTTCAAACAGAGTAAAAGCAAGTATTTAGCCGTAAATAAAACAATGCAATGGGTATGCGTGTACGGTGTCAAAGAAAGTGCAAAACGACCCATCTAAAACCACGAAATATCTTTCAGTATCTTGACAGAATTCCGCTTGTAATGTTGGAAGATACAACACTGAACTTGAACGCCAACCATCATACCGAACAAGCAATAATGATATGTCTTTCCAAAGGACTGTAGGGCTCCAGGACTATTTGGCCGAGTTGATATCGGGTGGGGAGATACATGACGTAAGCCGAACTCGCCTACGGTGGGGCTAGGCCCAATACAGAATAGCCTCGGGAGAAGGTGATTCCGCGCCGTTAGAGCTTGAAAAAAGTACAAATTTCACTTTTCACTTTCTTCTTTCCCATCATCCTTCGCTCATCTTCAGCATGGTTAATGCTTCCATTGCAAATGAAGACTGAGGTCGCCGGATATCTGGCCTCTGGCTAGCCTTGACTATCACTCTGTTTTTTTACTAACCTACAGTGGCTCCCAGTATCTGCAACAATGGTGAGTTCTTGTCCACTTGATTCCCTCTACCCCCCTCAATGCACGCACCTCCCAACATGATGATACCTTTAACCACACAAACTAGAGTCTTTGACCCTACGGGGAATGAAACTTATGTTATTGCACGTCAGGCTGAACTTTCCTCATTGCTTTGAATTGTCACACAAACTATGAGTTGGACTGAGCTAATATGTCTCTCCAGGAATGATCTTTAGAAATGGTCTCATTGATTGCAGATCGTATCTTAAAACAAGCGCAGAGGGTGAGTCACATTGTTTTCCCCCGTCTTCCTTCCTACTTTTTATCATGATGAACGCGATGTGTATGAAAATACGCTGGAAATTACCGTCTCAGACCTTCGGGTCGGTGATGATACTTAATGGCTATTTCTGATATTTAAACCAACCTCAACATTTGCAACCACAAAATTTCGAGATCATGTGCTAATGGTTCGAAAAGACTGATAGGTTCCTGCGCTACCAACTCAAATGGTAAGCTATTGCGAGATCTCCCACAACACTCTGTCCGAAGATGAAGCGGCACTGGGCTCCGACGGCGTTTAAAAAAATGTCCGGTCATGACGGATATGCCTTTTTTGCGGCAGGCCTAGAAAACCTCGCCCACTGAGACATTCTCATATATTCATCAACTCGTGAGACGGTTGTGTGACACAGTCACTAACCCTTTTTGAATAGAAGCCTATTTGATTGTGTCGATTGAGACCAACTGTAACCGTAGAAGGTATGCGATTGAGTCTTTATGTTTCTGTTACCCTACCTTCTATGATGATACCCTTTTAGATGACGAGTCTGATTCGAGTTTTCGATGCTGACACATCTTTTAAATAACCATTCATGCCTTTCTGACACCCATTCCTACACAAAACTTTCACTCATCAAATTTTCGTGGCTAGTGCTAACGATCCTTTAAAGACAGATACCTCCCAATATAGACTCATTGCGAGACCTCCGTTTGACTGTGGGTGTATGTACGCCTTTGGCTCTTTTCCCATCCCTGCCCTTTTTATGATGAAACGACACAAACAAAGACAAGCATATGTCCAAGCCAGCTTGCTGGCGAAGACGAGAAAAGTCATGCCTGATCAGTCACGAGTCTCTTGCATCGCTGCAAAATTCCTTCAGTGCTCGATGCTGATGAATCTCGAACAGAAATTCCTCAAGACTAATATTACAGACGCGTGTGCGATCTGCTTTCATATCTTTCTGTACGTTCGACCTTCTTTTCCCCTCTTCCTCTTGCCCTCATCTTATATGATGATTCACTTCAATTTATCACGACGGTCAACGTAAGGATTTAATATTGACGACCACCGCCTGTGACAAGGCATTTATCTGAACTTCCTCCATCACTTGTTATTTCTTGCCATCGCTTGTTAGTCTTGACACTAATATCGATTAGTCCTCCCTACACAGGTGTCCAGCAACCTCGGAGCCGTCGGCATTCCTTCGGCCGAGGCACGTGGCCGATCACATCCTGGTCCTTGATGGACGCAGTAGTTAAGAAGTTTACACTGGAGAATATCAATAAGAAACATTTGAACCAATCTCAATCCTTGTCCTAAATAGCAGGCTGTATACGGAGTAGACGGGTCTCTACCGGGTGATCTTTTTTTAGCTCTTTAGAATCCCCTAATGAACTGTACTCCGGATTTGGCTTGATAATCCTGTGTCCCCAGATCCTTGGCTGTGGTTTGTTGCTTTGATGCGGGGACACAGGCGTTGGGCCTCTCACAGAGAACGATACGCGCTGAGCTCGGGCCTGCATGTGATGAGAACCTCTTCAGGTGCATAACGATCCCCGCTCCAGACTCACTTACTCTCGGAGTCTGGCTAATTGAATGCTTCCTTCTGTTCCAAATTTAGCATCTTTTGCCTCCGGGACATAGCACCGTTTGGGTCTGCAGTAGGTGGTATGGCGTGTTAGGGTTGTGTTTCTCCTTCGGCAAGCTTGTCCTTCGTGCAGCTGGTGCAAAGAATAGAAAGATTAGTCTCTCGCCTGTCTTGCGAAAGCCAATAGCTTCCCCCCCGTTTTGTTGGATCCCGCGATCCTTTTTTGTTCTTTCCGTGGCCATGGCCTCGTATCGGGCCTCCTAAATCGATGCACAGCCCAGTATGAATAGGTGCGACCCATCTGCTTGTTTCTGCAAGATTTCTATGGATGAATACGCGCGGACGATACTGATCGTCCCTATCTAGCTGGTTGGGTTCAAATCGTGCAGGTGTTGAGCAGCCAGTGAGCAACCATTACTCGGGCTGGTCCTCAACAGCTGCGAGTCCCGGCAATCAACTATCGCCAGGTCGTCGAGAACATGCTGTACAGCCGCCATTGTTGACAACAGCACTGAGTGGTCCTCAGTACCAGGGCCTTGGACTGACACCGACGCCTTTATCGTCAACATCGTTGTCGAGCCCGTTTACTCACGGTCAATCACCTTGCGTTCCATCTCCTATAAACAGCAGATCTGTCTCGTCTTCTTCAATGGCGTCCAGAAATGCGTACAATGTACCTTATAATCCCCAGGATTGGGGGCCTCCGGGCAGGTCCCAGGCGCAGGCTCCATATCTTCAGCCAGGCACTATGCATCGCATGACACAGAGGAATAATCCAGGTAAGTCAAACGGTCTATACTTCGACTGGGAATTGGTACTGATCTTTTAGATGTATCATTATCACCGCCTCCTCCACCATATTCACCCCCCAGCAACCAAAACCGTATATCCCAGGTCCCTGGTCAGCCGAATCCTAACTTTACCACCACGCCTTCTCCGCCTGATAATAGGGAAGGGGCTTTTGAGATGCCTGTACAGTATCAAAGACGCTCAAACCGACCACGGCCATTATCTATGGCTTACCCATCTGACTCGGGATCTCAGTGCCAGTCGCTGCCTCCTCCGCCTCCTCCACAGGGTAGATCTGTTTCCCAGAGCAGAGTTGAGTATCAGGGCATGCCCTATAATGACCAATCCACGCAATATAATGCTTCAACGAATCACAGGCCTACCTTGTCATATTATGAACAGGGTCAATCCTCATCCGGATTCTCAGAGCACATGTCTGCAACACCTGCCCACTTAGAGACTCTCTCCCGCCCACCTGCATCTCGAAGAGCTGCATCTGCTGGAGCTGTTATAAGCAGTGCAGGTTCATCAAGGACGACGAGTCATTCGAGAACACGATCGCCGTCAAATAGTAACTGGGAGCCTGGGATGCCACTTCCCCCACCACCACCAGGTCCTCCTCCCACTGCGAGGTCTGTTAGCGTGAGTGGCTCATCGGAGTCCTCTATGAGAACACCACAGGGATCGGCCAGGACGGCGAGAAGGGTACCTCCCGTACTAGGAACAGGACTGGGAAGTATCCCACCTACGCCAGCTGACTGGATAGACGAGGGATACTTGAACAGTCGACCAACAGAGAATCTTTCCGTTGATACGGCAAAAGCGGCTAAAGCACCAGAGCCAACGGACCAAGATTCGTCTAATCAAAAAACTCCTGGCAGTGGTGGTCTGTTCCGCAGCTCAGCGGTACGCGATCCAAGCGCCAAGGGCATCCGTGAAAGGCGGATTGAGCGACGCAATCGGCAAAGCCAAGTCTTCGAACCTCCCAGTGCAATATCCGCAACTGGAAATCCTTGGGCTGATGCTCTCGAGCAAATCAAACCATCGAATCTCGTTCTACCAGAGAACAACCCAGACCAAGATCGGCATCCAACGTACACCCAAGCCCCGCTCAGTACCCGCAGCACTAGGTCAGAAGGACAACATACTGCCTCACGGTCTCGAGCATCCTCCAATGGTATCTTGCCAGAACAATCGCCGTACCCAACTCCAAGACAGCAGCCCAGTTCTGCCGGTCCCTCGGCTACTACGTTTGCACACACGCCTCCATTTTCGCCAAATCCAAATGGAGCGAGCTCTGCGGCGTATTCTAAGGAGGCCAGCCAAGCAGTGCCACCAAAAGCACTACCAACCCCGCCTCTAAATTCAGGAAAAGATACCCGGCCACGGTCACGCTCTCGTGCTCCCTCTCGAGGAACGGAAGACCGTCCACTCTCTCACATTCTTCATATGCCCAATGAAGCGGTCTCAATGATGAAACCCTTGTCACCACGTCGAACGCCAGGTCAGCAACCGCTGCAGGTATCAATGGAATCAGTCCTTAGACAGGATCCTGCTTTCCTTCAGGATGCCATCCAAAGACACAAGTCCTTTATTGAGAAGGAAGCTAGCGCTCATGATGAGACAGAAGCCTTGAAACTATTCGCGGACTATATGCTTGCCGAATCTCAGATTCGGCGCCAGCGGTACTCCAAGGTCTGGGAATCTTTCCAAGTTGAGGATGTGCGCCGCAACCTCTTCGAGTTGCCTCCCAAGCAAGCACCACAGCCTAAACCACAGCCTAAACCTCAGCCAAAACTAGATATCCCACAGAATCGAGCAGGTCGACCCGAATCTGCGTGGTGGAACAATTATCAGCCTTGCCTGTCACCCATTGCCAGCCTGAATATGAGCAACGATGAGAGCTCGCGAGGTCGTGCCCCCAGCCGCTGGTGGGAGTCTGGAACCGGTTCCAGTGGTGAGGGGCCCGAAAGAAGACTCCAACGATCGAAGCGAGAATCAAAGTATATGGGCCTGCCTCGGGAGGCCATGCAGTGGGACCAGGAGCTGACTCCTTCTCAGCCTAAAGATGTGAGCATGAACTACGGAAATACAAATGGACCTGATGAGTACCCACCCGAGAAAGTCGGTTGGCATGCGGGCTCTTCACCTGCAAATTCTACCGGGACTGGGTATCGCTATGAAAGCCGCGATTTGGACATCTCGCGGTTAATCACCCTACCCCCACCTTATCCCCGCCACCACCCTGCTGTGAATAACAGTCATCCCGAATTGGTCACCCATCGAACTACTGTACGGTCGATCACCGATCTCGCCGAGATAAAGACCACTAGGCATCGGTATAGGGCTGATGTGGAGCGAATGCTTCAAGAGTACAAGCAACAAGTCGACGAGGGTTATCGCCAATTCCGGTCCAACATTCAAAGCCAAATTCAAGAGGGTAGCCTCACCTTTGCAGAGGCCGCAGAGGCAGAAGCAGCGATGATCGTCGCGGAGAATGAAAGAGAACGAGTAATGGTTAAACGTCAACTTGACACCTACCAGGAGACCGTGCTCAAACCAATGAATGCTATTCTCGTGGACAGAATCGGCAGGGCAACAGCCTGCATCGACCAGCTAAGCAGTATGCTTTCTGACGATGCACAAAGCGGAACACCCGATCAAACTCAGGAAGAAGGCGATGAGAAGCCGGAGCTTCTGGAGAAATTGACCCAACTAAAATGGCTCTTCGAAGCGCGTGAGCAGCTCCACCGCGAGTCATTCGACCTAATCAGCGACCGCGATGATAAATACAAAGCTGTCGCGTTGCTGCCCTACAAGCAGGCCAAAAACGAAGACAAGCTGCGAGAAACGCAAGCGTTTTTCAGCCAGGACTCGCTGGACCGGCGCGTACAGTACGAGAACGAGGCGCTGGGTCGACTCGAATCCTTCCTGAATGTCATCGAGCAGAATGTCATGCGCGGTGTAGAAGTGCAGTTATCAGCATTCTGGGATATCGCCCCATCTTTACTGGCGCTTGTGCAACAGGTGCCTGAAGACCTACGCGGGTTCCAGGTGCAGATACCCGCGGATGAATACAAAGAAAACCCAAGCTATCATGAGCATCCGCTGCAGTATCTATATACGCTACTATCACATGCGGAGAAATCGAGCTATCAGTTCATCGAGTCGCAGACGAATCTGCTTTGTCTCTTGCACGAGGTGCGGTCTGCTGTTATGCGGGCTAACCAAAAGCTGGTAGAGGCGCAACGCATCAAGCGCGGAGAGACAGAGGAAGATGTGCGTCGGGAGATGCAGGAGACTCGCGCAGATGAAGAATTGGCTCTTACGACCGATCTTAAAGATAAGGTTGCTACTGTTGAGGGTCAATGGACCGAGGCACTGGGGAGCCAGATTGAAGGATTGAGGGAACGGGTGAAAGAACAGCTTGTCAGCGACGATGGCTGGGAAGAATTGGAACAATTGGAGGAGTAAAAGAAATCTTTTGGGCGGTCTTTTGTCATTTTTGTGCAATTAACAGCGTGATATCCCCATTCGTTCGTTATAGATCGAGTGTTGCAAGGCAGCGCCGGCAACACTTTGAGTTTTGGTCTCCTTCAGGGATTGTGAGGGTTAAATATACACATATTTTAACCACGATGTACTTCTTCAGTGTATCCACGCTCGTTCCCAACGGTATATCCCTCGATATGGTGAAGAATGACCTCATGCGGCACTGATAAATCGCTAGCGTATCCACAGTCACGTGCACCTTCTAGAGTCTTCCGTCCGCGACGCTTCAAATAGCTCTTCTTCCCCTCCACTCTTCTGTATTTTATTTCATCTTTCAAGTCCTTAATGCTCTGGACTTAACTAACTCAACTGTAAGTGCAGATTGCATTGCCTCCCTTTGATTCCTACATACATCCCCTTTTTGAGTGAACAAGGGTCGTGGGCAAAATTTCAACCTGCCCCTCGACCTCCACTCAATTGGCCTCACATGAAGAGACTCCAGCTGGCACCAGTCTGACAAGATGTTTCTCACATCTGACTGCGGACAACGCTTAACAAGTCCGGGATTACGCCCCGAGACCTGACATTGGCCTTTCCTTACACATGCATTTTTCTTTTGGACCGCATTCAGAAGATCATCGCTAATAGGAATTTCCAACAGAACTTTTTAGCACTCGGTCAATTTTTTTTGCCAAACAATTTAAAAGAGGAAGCAACTATCTTCCAACCCCAAATCAGATTTTTCTTTCATTTTTCTAGTCAACATTCATCATGGTCCTTCACAACCCCAACAACTGGCACTGGGTCAACAAGGATGCCTCTGGCTGGGCCAAGGAGTACTTGCAAAAGACCCTGATCGGCCTTAGTGTCGAGGAAGGGGGCGTGTCAGCCAAAGTAGACAAGCTGTTGTCCATGGATGGCGACGTAGATGTCAGCCAGCGCAAGGGCAAGGTCATCACTCTTTTCGATGTCAAAGTCTCGCTAGAATACTCAGGTTTGTAGTCCAATATCAATTCAGTTCTATTTCTATTTCTTTTCTCGCTTGTTTTCTTCTTTGTGGACCTGGCAGCTGAGACGCTTCCATAGGTAAGACCAAGGACGATGAGGAGGTCAGCGGCACCATCAAGATCCCCGAGGTAGCCCACGATACCGAGGAAGATGAGTACGTCGTACGTTCACCTTGGCCCCCCCCAATCCCTATCCAAAGGTGATCCGTAACACTAACCCGTAAATCCTCCAGTTCGAGATTGAGAACCACGCCGACTCCAACTCCAAGCAGCCCGTAAAGGATCTTGTGCGCACAAAGCTCGTCACCGAGCTCCGCAAGGCTCTCGCCAGCTTGACCCCTGCCTTGATCACCGAGCACGGCAAGGATCTCCAGCACGCCCCCGGCGTCAACCCTTCCAGCGGCTTCGCCAAGGCCAGCATCCACCCGCAAGCCAAGGTCGAGGCCCCGGCCGCGCAGACCACCACTACCTCCAAGACCGGCAATGTCGCTGTCAACACAACCACCGTGACTGCCTCGGATGAATTCCGCACCACAGCCAGCGAGCTGTACAACACCTTCACGGATGCGCAGCGCATTGCCGCTTTCACACGCGGAGCTCCCCGCCAGTTCGAGGCCAAGGTCGGCGGCAAGTTCGCCATCTTCGACGGCAACGTCACCGGCGAGTTCGTCTCTCTCAACGAGCCCAAGCAGATTGTCCAGAAATGGCGTCTTGCCCAGTGGCCCGAGGGCCACTTCAGCACACAGGAGATCAACTTCGACCAGAACGATATCGACGGTGTTACCCAGATGCGCGTTTCTTGGTCCGGCGTTCCCGTCGGACAGGAGGATGTCACCAAGCAAAACTGGGACATGTACTATGTCCGCAGCATTAAGCAGACTTTCGGGTATGTACTCTCTCCTTTCCCCTTGATTTCCTCCTCCATTCCTCTTTTTCTTTCTGGTCTTTTTTGCCAATCCGGCCTCTTGCTATAGATCCCAGCGTTCCTCAACACCGCAATACTGGAATCCCTTGCTAATCATTCCTGTTTTCTGCGTTGGTATAGGTTTGGCACTATTCTCTGATCGACTAAATCTCTTACCGGTGGCATGAACACACAAAACAATGCATATGTCCGAAGACTTTTTTTTTACCTTCTCCCTCTTCTCTTTCCGTGAATTGGCAGATAAGACCGCAAAAGCGCAAGCATTAGAATTCTTTGCCTGCTTTTTTAATTCGTGTCTCCTTTTCTTTTCCACCCGTGTGGCCCGCTTGCAGTCTTTGTGTTGGGCCTGGGCACAATGATGCTACGATAGAGGATGGTGTTATGTCTATGATAATGAAAATAACTTGAAGTTTATGTTTGATCTTGGCCATTCTCTGGTGGATGACATGTTAGGTTCTCTCGGCAAATGGTTTGATATCTCTCCAGGGCTGCCTACATAGCTAATCTTCCCTTGTTATGCAGATATGAACCTTGCAAAGAGTCACTTTATATAGCTGGATACCCACGCACTCCCAAGGTCTGGTAGATGAATCACTGACAGCCTCAAACAGCATGGATATCTGGAAGTCTATAAAACCTGATTTTTAGATAGCCAAGTCTGTGGAGCAGAGATCATTGCGAATGAGTTGGACCAGCTAAACCGCATATCCGTCAACTTGGAGCAGAATAGTAATGCACAGTGTATTGTTCATTCATCGTCTATGTCATTCCTATCTTTGTTTTTACTAGAGAATCTATCACTTTTGAGTCCTGACTCCACCCTTACAGAGTGCGCTCAATGAGCTCAATGCCGTAGTCCTCCTTCAGGGCCTTGATAAGAGGAGCACAGATATCCATGGTCATGGGAGCAATGACACCCTAGAATATAATCAGTAAGCAGAATTTCAACAAAAAGAAGGGGTAAACGTACAGTCTTGCTGATAGTGCCATCAAGCACCTGCTTAACAGCAACACCACAGGGAATACCAACGGTGCGGGCCATGGCGCTGTAGCCGGCAGGGTTACCGTACTCGCACAGAGTGGAGGTACGGGTCTCCTTGGAGCCGTCCTTGTTCTCAATCTCGAACTTGTGCTGGAGCATAACGAGATCACGCTCGCCCTCGTCGTACTGCATCTTCTTCTCGAGAGTAGCGCAAAGAGTGTCGAGAGCGTTGCCGCGGGGGATGGTCTGCTCATCGGAGAAGAGACCAATCCAGCGCAGGCCGGAGATAAGACGGTCACGCTCCTCGTTGTTGGGGAACTTGGTCTTGGAGGCGATGGCCCACTCGAGGTCCTTCTCGGAGGAGGTGGTGGCACCAAGAACCTGCTTGGTAGCCTCCTTCCAGGAAGTGGCCTTATCGAAAACGCTGTTGGGGGCATCGTTGAGGAAACCAATGTCGACAAGGACCTTGATCATCTCAGGGAAGCCCTGGTAGCGCAGTGTACCTCTGACGAGATCCTGGGCCTCAGGGATGTTATATCTCTCACGGAATCCGGTGGAGTCACCTGTAATAACGTTGGACGATTAGCCCGGAACAGCCCACCAACCGATTTCGATAGTAGCTGTCGACAAGATGTTGGCACTCACGGTTAGGATAGCCGACAAAGGCGAATCCGGGGTAGATAAAGAAGGGCTTAGCAGTAGCCATCAGATCAGGTCCGTCAATGCTGACGACCTTACCACCTAATTCGAGCATTAAAATCCAGTAACTATGGCATATGTGGGGGTTTAGACTTACCTTGGTAGATCTTGGCGGCATTACGCAGGGCAAGAAGCACACCGCGGCTGCGCTAGTTAGTGATTTGCCAAACTTGACGATGGAAGTTTGCTAACCTGGACCACGAGAACTAAAACCAGCTATCAGTTATTTGGTTCAAGTTTTTGAGATAGGGTTTACTAACCTTATATCCGAGGGGGTTGTTCGAGCACTCGGGGGCAGGCAAGCTATTGTTCGTCAGTGGGACTCCTTGAAGACATTGGGGACAGTGAAGACGGACCCTCCGCAGAAGGAAATGAATCCGGTGACCTTGCCGCCAGCAGCGTGGACTTCCTCAATCGTCTTGACAGCATCTGTTACTTGTTAGCATTGATCTGTGTGAATATAGGCTGTATAGGCACTTACAGAGGTGATCAATACCGGGATCCAAGCCTGTTGTACTTATGTTAGCATTTTCTCGAATTCATCAGAGATGAATAAATCAAAATTTACCAATCTCGTTCATGACAGTGATGCCAGCGGCCTTGCACTGCTCATCAAGCTCCAACATAGCAGGTGAAACGTATGAGGTGGTAACCACATTTGTCTGCGAAGATCAGTATCCTGCAGCCGAGTCATTTGGATTTCAACCCTCACCTTAGTGCGGATAGCGGACTTAATGACGGTAGCGTGGAAGGTGTAGGGAATCAGCGAGATGACAACATCTGCTTGCTCGAGAGCGGCATCAAGGGCGGCATCGTCGTTGACATCAAGGGAAATGGCCTTGGTGTTCTTGAAGCCAGCGGCCAGAGCCTGGGCACTTTCGAGGGTACGGCAGGCTAGTTACTTCATCAGCAAAAGTTCGATGATGATATAAGAATCAGTTCGACTTACCGACAGTGACCTCGACATCAGCCTTGCTGAGAACCTCAACAGTAGGCTTGGTGACTACCAGAAATCAAGCATTAGCGGATATACAACATTAGAAGCTTAATGCGGGGCAGTATGACGCATTTAGGCCAGAAAGTTGGGATGGAAGATGAGAGGCGTACCGAAGCCCGAACCCAGAAGGAGGGCCTTGGAACCGGCGACTTGCTTAACCATTTTGATTCAATTTGTATGATAAAAGATGGTGACTGGGATAGTTCACCTGGGGAGCATCCCTCATTCTGGAGACCGGGCCGGCACGGGGGTGACTCACCATCACGTGAACCGGTATCGGCGTGGGGGGTTACCTAATTATGGACCCTTCTCCAAATATACAACGTGGAGCTGGCGTGGAGAGTTAGAAAGTAGTTGGTATTCTATTTATCAATGACCGATGTAGACGATGGCAATGCATGCTGATATCAGTTGGGCGTGCCCAACAGAAACTCCGCCAAAAAAGAGAAAAAAAAAAGAAAAGGACGCCGGTGATGCTAAACAAAAAGCAAGTAGGCACAGGGTATATAATAGACACTTTACTAGATGTCTTTGACCTTTCCACCTTGACGCAATATTCTCGTGTCGAGATCTTCCTCGTTTGATCTTGCGTCGCCGGCGAAGTTGCCCTCTGCATCGGGGTTCTGCCGAGACTTGGAAATCCGTCTCTGCCACCCGAGCATCACGGGGAGGAAGTGCCACAAGTCAAATTCGGGCCACATGACATTGAGGAACACAATCTCTGTGTTCTCATGGGTCTGCCAGAGCATGAAATCGCTTAGGCGTTCCACGCCCGAGGTGCGGATCAAGATGTCCAGAGGCGGTGTACCCTTGGTCAACATGTGATCATTTAGGGTCTGACGAGAAATGGTTTCGGGGGAAATGTAGAGAGGGCTATTTGCGTCATCCGCAGGTCTCTGTGGTGGCGAGCCCTTGGGGTCCTGCTGAGCTCCGAGATGAAGGGTTGTGGAAGATGAGAACGAAGACCCAGACTCGTATACCTTGTTGGGGCGGCCATTCCGGGACGATGTATCCTCATCCTGTGCCGAAGAGCTTGTCGTAGACTCAGAATCACTGTGTGCCTCGTGTACCCTCGAGCTGAGCGTCTGAGTACGGATGTTATGTGTGATATGGGATTCCGAGAACGGGGTGCGGGAAGGGGTAGTCGCGGAGCGAGTCTGTTGGATCGGCGTACTATAATCATCGACTGTATCGCGGATGGCAGAGGTAATCTCGTCGCGGGAGGTATAAGGGAAGCAGATATTCAGGACGCGGTCTCCGTTACGGCTGGTCATATCGACGGCGTTGTTGACGGCCTCCAGAACGTCGGGTTTGAGCAGATCGAGGCGACCCAGGACGCGCACTTTCGCTCCGTATCGATCGAGCAGGTCTCCGTGCTGAGCCATCTGCGACAGCTTCACTTTGGCCATCTCCATGAGCGCATCCACCTCGAATTTTGACCGTTTGAAATTCTCGATGCTGAATGCGTAGATCGTGACTACCTTCACTCCACTCTTGTAGCAGACTTCTAGGATCTATGTGTTGTTAGACTCGGTAACCGAACAAGATAGGGACGCTGCCGTGCAACGCCGGAGCTTCCAAAATGCAACCACTCACCCTAGCCAGAGCTTCAAACCCTAGGTTGTGTCCCTCCACGGTCTCAATTCCATGGGATCGAGCGAACCGCCGGTTTCCATCCATGACAAAGGCCACATGCTGGGGCACGGGGCCTTGCTGGAGTGCGCCGATCAGCAGCTCCTTGAGGCTTGTGATGGCATATTCGACAGGCGGAGAGGCGAGGAACCAGTTCCGTAGCCGTGACATGTGCATTGAACCCGACATGATGTATATGTAAACCAGTATAAAAACCCCTAAACTCCTATTTCCAGCGCCGGGATAAAAATTGTTGGGGGGAGGCGATGTGGCAGAAGCCGGATGCGTTGCAGAACAACAAAAAGGTGCGGTTAGCGGCTGGGCGGATTCGGAGTTGTACTACAAAAGGCGACGTGGTCAATTTTGAACAAGGAAATTCTGCAAGAGTGTAGATGTTTAAGAATCAATTTGGAGGCGAAGTTCCTAGGCTACAACTTTTTCATGTGCTTTTTTTACTTCAGGTTTTGGCCCCTGCTCAACGTAAGAAGTGGCGAGGCCCGCGGCAACGCATCAGCCAAGATCATCAGCCAACGCGTGAACATCTCAATTGGTTGATCCCTTCGCTTACTTGACGGTTGTCTGGATAGTATCCGATTGCGCCTTCCGATATCCTGGGATATTTTTATAGGGCCTTCTGCGCTGTGCTTGAGGTTCCAAGGTAGGGATGTATGATGCATTCATAATCATTAAAACAGAGAGGATATCTTGAATAGTTATATAAGATCAAATAGGTACATCGCTTCACCCAAACACCGTGGTGATGCTCGGGGATGAGAAAGAATTAAATGGTCACCAAGACAGGGTTCACAACTCAAAGATCTTTTCGGTACTCCTCGCTGGATGGGGTTCCAGGGCCTGAGCTGCCCATATCCCAGCTCCCATCTTCGCTTCGGCGACGACGGCGTTCTCCACGCTCGCGCATGGCATCCCGGATACGCGAACTCACGTCTTCGAGTGGATCTTTCATGGTGAGAGGGCTGAGTGGCTTCAACCCGTGCCGAGACCCAGGTCGAACACTGGCAGAGCTGCTGCGGCTGCGGTCACGACTAGGAGGCCGGGTGGAGAAGAAGCCAATGTTAGCCAAATTGTGGAAGGACTCATTGCGAGGCAGGGGCTCGGATGCAGGCATTTTCTCGTCATGGTCTGACACGCTGGTCTTTCTGATCTCCGGCAGTACATTGTGAGGCTTAGTTTCTGTTGGGTTTGCCTCTTCTTTACTGAATGGATCTGTGACAATCCGAGAGG
Organism: Penicillium paradoxum; assembly: GCF_028828445.1. NCBI lineage: Eukaryota > Fungi > Ascomycota > Eurotiomycetes > Eurotiales > Aspergillaceae > Penicillium > Penicillium paradoxum. The sequence continues at coordinate 1,884,965 of NW_026643184.1, read as the reverse complement.
CATCAAAGTCGGGGAACAACTCGGGTCCCATGGTGTTGATCGCATCTGTCACTTGCTGGGCTAGTGCAGCGCGTCTCTCACGAAGTCGTACCAATGTGTTAGCCGATGAGGGGTTTAGCGACAGAACGAGCGGGCGAAGTGACTTGATGATGTCCATGCCCACCTCACCAATCCGGAGTGCCGCGAAGGTGATTGTGGGGAACAGGACCATGCCTCCCATCACCACCGACCAAAGAGGAACCCAGTCTGGAACGAATCCATTGACCCGGTTCCAGTATGTCCAATAAGTGAAGGAGGCAGTATAGAATGCGTAGAGTGCTGGAGCAAACGCAAGTGCAATCAGAAGCTTCCATGTGGCCATAACATCTCGTCCTTGAAGTTTTACGGTAGAGGCAGCCAGTGCCTCCTTGGACTTCTTTGCTGAGAGATACTTGGTCGCGATGAAGACGGGTGTGAAGAGCAAGAAACCGGGGAGTGTGCCAATGGTCAGGAGGGCCAATTTGCCTAGACGGTAGATCAATGTAGCCACCACCTGTAAAATGGTGAACTTGGCATAGGCGACTTGGTGATCCCGGATCCCGAGGATGCGGAGCTGTTTGTTGTATCCTACAATAGACTTGCGCATATCAACGATCCTGGGATCGTCCTTGAAGTGAGCGTAACCTTTCACAAGACGGCGGTTCAGCTCCACAACCATAGGAAGAGGGAGCTTTTTGCCTTTGGTGTTGTACAGGCGGCGAGCAGCTTGGATGACCTTCGGATGGTTAGCAGAAAACAAACGATAACGAGGTAGAAAGAAACATACCATAAGGGTTTCATAATCGGGGCTAGTGACGGTGACGGAGACGAGACTTCCATAGATAATTTCTAGCAAAGCACCGACAGACTCACGTCGTTCACCCTGCTTGAACTGCTCCACCAATTCTGGAGGAACGTCGATGGGAGTGCCAAACTCAATCACGGCGCGGGAGCGGAATTTATGGGCATGGAAATAGTTCATACCGCAAGGAACGATCTTTAAGCCACAGTCCGGGTTCTCGGCCAGGGTGCCGAGAGCCATCAGAGCGACGCCAGCTATGCGATATTAGCAGAGTTATAGATGTATTGCTCGGATATGAAAGGCTTACCTTTCAGGGGAAGTAGTGTAGTGCGATCATGGCTTCCGCCTTCCGGAAAGATACCGACACAGCCTCCAGCGCCTAGTCTTTTAAAAACTGCCTGGTATACTGCAGTCTGATCCACATGCGGAGCGACCTTGAACTTGGTGCCCTTGAAATCTGAGACCTGCTCGGATGCATCTCCAGTGAACTTGCCATCCTCGTCAATATCTTGACGTCCAGTGAGCTGGAAGAGCGCATCTTTGTGCTTGAACGCCTTCTTGAGGATCAACTCCTCCGGTCCCTTGATCTCTGCAATTGCCGTACTGTGGGATGTTCCATTGACAGTAGGCAAAGCGATGGTTCCATCCACCTCAAAGCCTTTTCCTTCGAAGTTAGTTCCGACACCTCGCAGCAAAGTTGGCTGGTTGATCGGATCTGGAAGATATACGGTGCCCGTTCCGGGTTTCAAATTGTCCATAGCCCGTGCCACGGGCAACGTTCCAATTCCTCTCGCAAGAAATCCGATAAACTTGCGTCGAAAAGATTTCTCCGCAATGAGCCATGAGATCCGACGTTGCGCTTCGCTGCGAATGACGCGCATCAAAACCAAAGAGTCCACGAACTGCGCCAACGTCAATCATTAGCATCCTGTGTGTATGTGTGTCGGACCGGAAGCGGGCGGCATACCTGGTTCGCATGGGGAGCTGCCACCAGGATGATGGGACCGCGACGGGGGATCTTCCATGATCCTCGGGGGTGCACTTCGCGGAAGAAGAGGTCGATGAGCACAGAGAATGTCCAAAGGGTCAAATCATACATCCACCCAATGAGGGGTGGGATATACGGGCCTTTTTCTCCCATTGTGCTGTAGAAGCCCGGGAGAGGGCAGTTCACGAGGAGGAAAGAGGTACAAGGCAGGTCGTGTGGGAGGTGTTATTATCGTGTCGACATGAAGTCCCTAGCAAAACGATAAGAAATGTCAGTCCCACAGCTAGCCGGAAGAGCTTGGGATCCACCAACCTGGCTGTTTTGGGCCTCAGATCACCACAAGCTGTTCAATATATCAGACAGAGTCCCAAGATCAGGCCACAAGATCCAAGAAAAACGAAGAAGAGGCGGGGGAGGCGAAACAGCTGAGGTTGAAACCCGGAAACTTTGCGCCTTAGCGCGCTTTGGCTCGGACGCTTCTAGAACATGAGAACGTATGTTGTACTCCGTACATACCATTTAATTTCGACTTTCGACGTGAAACCACTCTGTCTCAGTTGATTCATGTGCATATGATATGTTGCACATGTGTTTGGGGAAAAAAAAAGCTCTGACACCCCGACTCCAGGGTGGTGTGCACAGGCCAGGGTTTCGCGTCATACTGGTATACCAGCCAACCCCGTATGAGTGTTTGATATTCCACAGAATTCCTAATTTTCTCCCAACATAATCCTCCGTATCCCGTACAATGTAGAATGTGGAATGTTGGGATTTGGCGATCCAAGCGGCAGGCGGCTATTTAGTTTGCAGGATCGGCCTGGGGGAGCTATAGCCAAGCAGCCGGGACGCATCAGAAATGTACCAGATGCGATAGGATTAAGCTCAAGTGGAGACAGGGCCTGTTTATATCGGCAGCGTATAACATAGAATACAACTTCATCTTGACAGGACAATGATCTACAAACATCAGCCAGTCCCCCGTAGCCGTACTCCGTCCATCGAAGGTTTCCCCTGCAGGATTGTCTCCCCGCCTGCCCCGCAAACCCTTTTTCATCTTCCTTTGATATTGCACTTCAAGTCTACATCAAGTCCCTTACAAAGCTTGCGACATTGACCTCTTGGTCTTGTCTTTGGAGAACTCTGCACTCCTGGTTTTAGTTTCTCCCCCAAGGCTCACACCAATCACCCCACCTTCCATCAGGCCGACCTCCCCAACCTGACAACCTGACCACCAGTTGCCCTGCTGCGATTTCAGAGGATAACAACCACATCACATACACCTGGAATGAACTTGCACCATGTCTCTCAAGTATGCATCGTCTCCGCTTGGCCATCTTACTAACTAGGGCCCGAGAGTCACATCCACATGAGCATCTATACTAACAGGCCCAGTTGGGTAATGCTCGATGACCAGGATGGCTTCGTCCGTCTTCCCAACGAACGGTTGATCTACACCTCGCCCCCTCGCACTAGTGTCTCCTTGACACCACCGTCAGGATATAAAGGCGCAGAGAAACTTTCAGTCCACAGCAGTGCCGGCTGCATCCACCTTACCAACCAAAGGGTCAGTATTCCATCCGTGGCCCATGCCTCCCACCTTTTTTTTTTCTAACTGTCGATCAGGTTGTCTATCTTCCTGCATCCAAAAGTAATGACTTCCAGTCATTCTCATCACCTCTCTTGAATGTCCGCGACTCCCATGTGTCTGCACCATTCTTTGGACCCAATGTCTGGACAGCTCTGGTGCAACCAGTAGCCGGGGGTGGTATTTCACCATCTCTGCCTGCCATTCAACTGAAAGTGACATTCAAGGAGGGTGGGGCCTTTGACTTCCACACGAACTTTGAGCGAATCAAAGAAAGACTGCAGCAGGCTGTGGAAAACACAAGCCAAGGCACTCGGGGCCAGCAGAACGTGGATCTCTCAGCAGTTCATCTGGAAGAATTGCCTGCATACGAAGCTCCGCCCAATGCGAGATCCACTCAGGCACCAGAAGACTCACAAAGCAATCGAGTATCTGATGGAGGTTCCGAGCCGGCAGAACCCCCTCCATGTTACGAGGAGGTTCAGTCGCAAAGCGTAGCCCAGGAATTGGAGGAGAGGTTGCGACGGGCCAGCTGATTTTTTTTGACATGAAGAAAGAGTGATTTTAATACTCCCATTCCACAAGCTTCTTTTGAACTGGCTTTCATCCCCATTCTCATGTACATTATGCCCATCAATTAGCAACCAGCGACACGCAAGCGATGTTTATGCATGTAGAAATGGAGATGCTTAATGCATGAATTCGTTATGCTGGCCAACACTTTTCCTAGTATTTGTTAGCAAAAAAGCAATCATCATCTCTGAGACCTTGAGAATGAACACCACTGAACCTGAATATTAATTTCCCCATAAAAGTTGTACTGTCAAGTCCTGGATGGCATTGAAGTCCACTGGCCAATCACGTGCGGCATAATTGGCCTCTCTCAGCGGCCGGGCCTTTCCGATTTTCCAGTCCGAAAGAAGCAGCTCTTGGGCAAAACCAACAACCTCCCTCTATTACAACCCCCTTCCGCTTTTCCAACCCCACACAAGACCTCCGGTCATCATTCAATTGATCTCTGTCGCAATGGGTCTCTCCGACTTTTTCTCTGACGTCGTCTCCTCCTTCGGCTTCACCGAGGCCCAGGCTGAGGCTCCCGCTCAAGACACCGAGACCGAGACCACCACCCAGGACGAGCCCGCCCAGAAGGAGGAGCCCGCCTCCGAGAGCGCTGAGACCGAGTCCGCCGAGGAGACCCCCGCTGAGGAGACCGCCACTGAGGAGGCTCCCGAGGAAGAGGAGGCTGAGGCCGAGGAGGAGGAAGAAGAAGAAGAGGAGGAGGATGAGCCTGAGGATATCAAGCCCAAGCTCGAGGAGGGTGAGTTACCTTGCTGTTTTTGAACTGTGCTTGTTTTTGCCATGCCCTTATTGCCTATATCATGCGACCGTTGGATACTCTTCTCTGCACGAAATGGTCTTATGTGTCAGCATCCGCACCAAGGTCACAAAGTCGCCAATGGCATTGCAAACACGGATTTTGCTAGCTTTGTCGATTGGAAACTAATTATTGTTCTTCAGAGTGCGCCCACTCCGCCGTCTGCGCTCCCTACAAGCACCACTACGATGAGTGCGTTGAGCGCGTCACCCGCCAGGAGGAGGATGAGGACTACAAGGGCCCCAAGGAGGACTGTGTCGAGGAGTGTAAGTGCAATTGATATCCACAGCAGGATGGAGTTGGGTGCTCCATCGAGTCTTGATTGTGCGACTAACATAACTAGTCTTCCACCTCACCCACTGCGTGACCGCCTGCGCTGCCCCCAAGCTCTGGAGGGAGCTCAAGTAAACGACTCGTCCATTGAGTCTTGCTTTTGGCGTTTTGTCCAATTCTCTGATCGATTCGGCCCACGAATAATCTTCGCTATCCGCCGCATTGATATGAGTGTATCCCTTGGACCGAAACGCCAGAAGAAAAACCAATCCCGCTTTTCTGATGGTTGCCAAGGCGAATTAATAGCCTGGTAGCTTGCCGCCTTGGATTGAGAACGCAGGATCGATCCAGAAACCTGAAGATTTTTTGTTTCTTGTTCGTTCCTCGCGTATGTGTGCGCATATTGTGTTTTCAAGGCAGGGAGGAGGGCGCAGAGGAAAGCACGAAAGAATAATAGATCATTTTGCCCTCCTCTTCTAGCCTTGCGTGTACAGATAGCTGGTCTTCCGCCTGTTCGAACTGTGCTTTTGTTTATTCTCTTGTTTCAAAACGAATCTCATCTGTCTACATGTAGATTTTCCATTGTGCTCTCGTAGGCTGAGCGTACGGCTAGCATTCAATTGTCTCTCTCTTGGCTATGGCATTTCCATGACCGTAGTTTGGATCACAGATCCAAACAGGATGTTAAACTCACTAATTACAACCAATATCCAATCGATATACATGGATTCCAATCCCCGCGGGTGCGAACTCAATCACATTAAGGCAATATAAATAGGGTATAACTCGTGCTGATCAGGGGAGGTCACAGAAATAAATCCCACCAAGAGCATCATGACACGCAAAGAAATAAACAACAAACTGGCATACCCAGATAGCTTCCCAAAGCTGGACACGAGTAAATTGTATCACATTCCCAACCCCCAATGGTGACACAGCCTCCATCACCTCGAATTACTCTGAAGATTTGATAAGAATCTCAGTATCTGCACTGGTATCATTAGACTTACCCTTTCGAACATTATCAACCGACTCAATCACCTCGCCGGTCTCCTGCAACTCAACACCCCGATCAATATCCGTCCTACGGTGAGGAACAACCCTCCCAAAGAGCCCAATCGTCAACGCAAACGGCGCAGCCACAACAGCGACCACAGCCGAAAAGATCAGCGCATTCCGCATATTCAACGGTGGCGAAGCCCCCGGTCCCGCTTTCAGCGCATCCTGAATGACAATGAAACACGCGCCGAGCAACTGCCCACCCGTCCAGCAGATGGTGCTCCCGATCTCCGGCGAGAGGGGATAAGTGATCTCAGCAAGGTATTCGAGGACGATTGGCAGCAGGGCGAACGAGGATGCGCCGAGCAGGGCCATGACGACGTACGAAGGTGGCTGGCCAGCCGAGCTGCCCGGGGCGAATATTAGCCCGACATATGTCACCGCGATGATGGGTACCAGCACGCGGATGGTGCCTAGGTAGTGCTTGTATCGATCTGTGATCGGGGACATGACTGCTGAGGTGAGCAGTCCTACCACGATGAGAACCGCTCCGGCGATGCCGGCGTCTTCCTCGCTGAACCCGTGTGGTTGCAGGATTTGGTTCAGGAGGGAGGATATGCTGTTGAAGAAGCCCACGTATACGGAGAAGGGGATTGTGATTTGCCAGAATTCCCATGTGGTGATTAGTTTGCGCGTTGCGGCGCCGAGGGGCATGTATGGGATTTCCGACGATGCGCTAGGGGGTGTGGGGGGTTTGGCGGGGAGGAAGAATGATGGGAGTGCTGCGACGGTGGACTATTTACGTGGAAGTGTGAGCAAACAAAAGAGGGTGAGGGGGAAGTCGATGGTCTATTCTGGGAGTTACGGGTTCTACTTACGATGATCGAGATATACAGGACCATGTTGGGGATATCGGATGGTTTCGATGCCCATTCCGAAGCAACCAACTGGCCCAGCGCTGCGCCCAGCGGGTTGGCCAAACTGGCAACAGCCGTTGCACTCGTGCGGCCATGGTCTGAGAACCAGAGCTCGCTGTATCGGGTTGGCGCGCAGAGGCAGAAGGGCTGCGCGAATCCTATCAGGATCTGGCCGAACATCACGACCCCATAGATGCCACCATTCGCTTTGGTACCGGCATATCTGATCCAGTTGCCGACCAGCAGCAGTGTGGCAGTGGTGATGATAGCGGGTTTTGGGCCGCCTTTGTTCAAGATCCAGATGACGACGCTAAAGCATCTGGTTAGTTGGGATATTGGGAGCGGGTGATTTTGTGCCTCTTTCTCGGGACTTATCTCAGTATACTTACGGACTAACACCACAAAAAGCGAATAGATATCCAGTGCTCATCCAATTTATAGCGCTTTCCGAGACATCGAAATATTCCGCCGCCGTTGTCGAGATGGACGAGAAGGTCAACCACTACAGAAAAGTCAGCGACATGCAGTGTATGGAGTGGCGAAGCGCATACATCCCAACTAACGACGATATTCAACAATACCAGCTGGGCCAAACCCCAGAAGCGTCGTTTGTAGACCCTGTAGACAGGTCGAGTGCCATGCTCTGCATCTGGATACAGCTCAGAAGTCGACATGTCCAGAGCGGATTGTGAGAGCAACTCATATCTATGAGCAGATGGGAACGAAGCGGACGACATGTCGTTTTTAGTCTCTTGGCCTTTCGCATCATCAGAGACGCCAGTGCGACTCCAAGGATCCGAGGCACACGCAACCGGGGTACTTGGCAGTACTTGTTCAGCCCTACTGTGACGTTGCATTCCGCAGGTACCGCCAGGTATTTTCTACGGAACTTCACAGATATAGCGGGGTTACTCCATGTGAAGATACTGTTACTCCGTACGGAGTAGACTGGTTTCCAATGGCGGATAGAGCTTATATATTTTATATCTTAGACACCATCCATGCAAGTATGCCAAGTTCCTTTGTCCCTAAGCGAATGCTCAGCTCCAATTGACCAAAAAGTGGAAATGAGATTGGCCAAGGCTCGTAAGCTCGTATTCAGGGGCTTATACTAGCTCTCCGAAGATCTCTAAGAACTCTAGATGTTGATATCTCTAATACATCTATTCTCCGATCGAACATCTCATTCAAAAATTGCCGTGGCTGACATTAAGGGCGGCTTGACCGGAGCCTTGATGCCGATCGTGTTTTCTCTCCTGTGCTCCCCGCCATCTTTTGTCTTTATAACACGATTCTTCGACTCTGGACTTGTTCTTCCCAATAATTTAGGATCAGGCAGGATGTTTGGCGGTTGTCCCTGAATTTCTCAATAATATTGTGATCGGATTGTGATAAGATACGCCATCGACCATGAACATCAGTATGCGTTCCAGTCAGTCCTCCTATGGAGACCCGCGATACATGCCGAGCATGACCGCCTCCGATGCTCCAGCTCCGGTGCCGCCGCTTGGAAAGACTCTCGTGGATGGATATCGGGACTCTCTAGACCCCCAGCACGATGATCGGTCGCGATACAACCCAGTGAGTAGCGGCGCAACACATCAAGTCCGATCCCGGCTAATGACGTTTGGTTTCTGGCAGCTCAACTCGACTCATCCGCGAAGCTCGGCGCTCCTGAATGCCAACGACCCTGTGGCTATGTACCTGTTGACCGAGACCGCCATAGGAGATAGCACGAACTACGAAGTCTTGTCCCTTGAGGAAGTGGAAGACCTAAAGAAGGAAATCTCGTTGCTATCCACTCGCATCGAAGGCACAAAGCGGAAATTGGCGTTGGAAACGAAGTTGCGCGATGCAGCACAATCTCTCGGCAGGCTCTACAGCCCGCCCAGCCCGCGAAACAGCGGCGAATTCGCTGCCAATGGCGGTTCAAACCCGAACCGCCGGAGTCGGGGGATTTTTGGTCGCATCGGGACTTCGGAGGCCCTCGACAAGAGCGATTCCGAGCTTGCTGTCAGTCAGCGACGGTGTGAGGAGTTGGCGCAGGAGCTTTGGAGATTGGAGAAGAGATCTCAGAAAATTAACCAGCGTTTGCTGGAGCATACCGCAGGTGTACTGCAGATGACACACAGGGGTCTGAAGAAAGGCCCCAAGAATCCTGCTCCACGTGCCGAGGACGGCATTGACGACGATCACAAATTCGACGATCGCAGCCTCTACCGGACCACCGAACATTTAGAAAATTTTGGCGTGCACGGGAGGATCGAGAATAACGCGGCTGTTGCAATGAATTCCGAGGCGATGCAAGCCACAGAGAGACGATTGGAGGAATTGAGTGCACGCATGCATGACATGTTGGTACGATCAAATCCCGGTGGTTTCATCGATCCCCCTCCGCAACTATATGGAGGCGGAGGACCAGTCAATCCCACTGCAACAGTCGAGGCACATTTAGCCTACCTCACGAATGGCCTGGATCACATTGCTCTGCCCACCGCAGACGCCCCCGCTGCCGTGCGCGCTCTTGAAGTTAACCCTGAGATTAGCCCTGAGGCCGAGGGCGCCTGGAAACATCAACTCACCGAAATCAATAATCGAGTGCAGGCCATCGTTGATCGGTTCGGCTTAACCCGTTCGCCAGGTTTGCCCCCGCCCCCTGATGCATCCCATGGCGAGGGGTTGGAGGAACAACTCTCTTACCTTCAAGCCGGTGTAGATGGCCTGGACGCCCGAGTGGATGGAGTACTCGAACAAAAGAGTATTCTGACCACGCAGATCCAGCAGCAACGCGAGCTTAACTCCAAGTCGGATGCTGAACGTGATGCTCATATTGGTGATCTCACGGAACAGTTGACCCACGTTCGCAGAGATCTCGAAGTATCTGAGCGTGAAAGCAACGCCAACCGCGACGAGCTGACTCTTGTTAATGAACAGCTCAATGCAATGCGTAAAAATGGCTCTTCTCAGGAAGGAACCAAGGCTGCTCTGGTTCAGACCGAGGGCGAGGTCGCGCGCTTGCAGAGTGTAATCACCTCGTTGCACAGTGAAGCGGATGCTAGAATCAATGAAGTCAGCGAAGCCCGGGATGCCCAGGATGAAGCGGAGGCTGAGGTCAAGCGCCTGCAACACTACATTGATACCATTGAGAGAGATAACGAAACCAGAGTCGTGGAAGTTAGTGATGCTCGTGATCGGGCAGAAGGCGAGGTCAAACGCCTACAGATCGCGATTGAATCGTTACAAAATAACGCTGATGCCAAGGGCGAGGAAGCCAGGGAGGCCCACGAACGCGCGGAAGAAGAGGTCAAGCGTCTACAGCACTACATCGATACCGTCGAGCGAGATAATGACGCCAGAGCTGCGGAAGCTAGTGCTGTCCGTGACCGCGCAGAAGACGAGGTTAAGCGTCTGCATGTCATTATTGAAACCATGCAAGATGAGTCTGAGGCCAAGGCCGAAGAGACCAGGGAAGCCCGCGACCGAGCAGAAGACGAAGTTAAGCGTCTCCAGGTCATCCTTGCATCCACACAGAACGACTCCCAGGCTAAGGCAGAAGAGGCCAAGGAAGCCCGCGATCGCGCAGAAGACGAAGTTAAGCGTCTGCAAGCAATTATTGAATCAACGCAAAACGACTCTGAGGCTAAGGCTGAAGAGGCCAGGGAGGCCCGCGACCGAGCAGAAGACGAACTTAAGCATCTGCAGGTCATCCTTGCATCCACGCAGAATGACTCCCAGGCTAAGGCCGAAGAGGCCAAGGAAGCCCGCGACCGAGCAGAAGACGAGGTTAAGCGTCTCCAGGTCATCCTTGCATCCACGCAGAACGACTCCCAGGCTAAGGCCGAAGAGGCCAAGGAAGCCCGCGACCGCGCAGAAGGCGAAGTTAAGCGTCTGCAAGCCATTATTGAATCAACGCAGAACGACTCTGAGGCTAAGGCTGAAGAGGCCAGGGAGGCTCGCGACCGAGCAGAAGACGAAGTCAAGCGTCTGCATATCGCCTTTGAAGCTTTGCAAAACGACAACGACACCAGAAGCCAAGACATCAAGGGAGCCAAGGAGCGTGCAGAGCACGAGGTTCAACGCTTGCAGGACATAATTGTGACGCTGCAAAATGACAGCGATTCCAGGTCCGAGGAAGTCAGGGGTGCTCGGGACCGCGCAGAGCAAGAAGTGGCCCAACTGGAAGCCGCAATCCAGCAGATTCGCATCCAATCCGATGCCCGTATTCAAGAAGCAGATCAGGAACGCGCACAGTCAGATCAAAATGCCACTCGCCTTCAGAACGAGATGACCGAGCTTGAAGGCGAGATTGTGCGGGTCACAACGGAACTGACAATGGTCAAGGCAGAACTGGACGGTGCCTATGGTACCCGAGCTGAACGCGCAGCAGAAGTAGCTACCAATCCTAGTGTCCAAAGGGAGAATGATGCTTTGGTTACTCGGAACATCGAACTTACTGAGGAGCTTGCGGTACTAAAAAGCCAGCGGGGAGGTGGCGATCTTCAGCAGCGGGCGGATACTCTTGAGAGAGAACTCCGGGAGACCATCGATGACTACGAGGCCATGACGAAAGCCAGTATCGAGTTTGAGAAGGAACGTGAACAGTTCGAAAGTTTCATCGACAGTCTTCGGGATCGTATCGAGCAACTGGAGACACAACTGGCAGAAGAACGTATCAGTTGGATGAACTTGAGTAGTCCCACCTCCGTGGGCCGCGATGGAACTTCTGAGACAACTTCTACCATGGTGCTTAAGAATGAGTTTAAGAAAATGATGCGTGACACACGCAATGAGAACATGAAGATACTGAGAGTGAGTTTTTGCCGGCGCCTTCCTCTCTATGCCCATTGACTAACACCTTACAGGCCGAACAAGAAGAACGTCGCAGGCTTGAAGGATTGCTGCGAACCCTAAAAAAGGAGCACGCCCAGATGACTGGCAAGGCAATGGCCAGCCCAGCTGGCACTCCATTATGATCATGACATTCAACGTTTCGGGTGTTTGAGCGCGCATTTACATTCAAGAGTGTACATATAGACCGCTTTTTGTATAATATTCTTTTGGCTTGAACTCAGCAGGCACGATGAAGGTGCTTGTCTGGGAAACTACCTATTCTTTTCTCAACTTTCCTATGACTCCCATGGCTCTTATGTTTCATATTAGTCTTAGCCAGGCCACGCTCTTTCGCCTCCAATATGATTGTCCCACGGGAAAGACGTGATCAGTCCAGTAACGCTCATTCACAATTTTTTTCGGCATCCCAGAGCCTGCGACGTGGCAAACAGCCTCATGGTTCCGACTTAGTTTCACCGTATGATAACCCAGGATCATCTGGTTCCATTCAAAGCGACGAGACATCTATATATAACGCCATCAGAGTAACCACGCCAAATGATTCCAGCCCCCGATTCTACGCATCTCTCTCTCATGAGAACGCCATTAACGAGCAGGGCTTAGCTGCAAATATGGCCAGATTCCTTCCCACAGGTTCAAAAGAAGATCAATCTCCCACAGATGAACTGACCAGGCGAGGAAGACGACAGAGAATGGCAGGAAAGCTTGAACACCACACCAAACAGTTGTCTGACCAATGCTGGCAAGCCACACGCCGGACGAGGCCTTCTTTAGGGAGAACGGCATCGAGACCTGACCCGCCTCATTCTTTCCATCGCAAGGCTGTATCCCTCGATACGAATGATGAGAGTGCTCCTAAGCCAAGATGGCCTGGTAATATGGGGCCTGCAATAACGACTGTTCAACCTCGATATCCACCACCTAAAAGAACGCCTACACCACCTGGTGTGCCCTCCTTTGGCACTCCAGAGGCTATGAGCTACTCTGCCCAGTTTCTGATGCCAGACAACAATGCACGACCAACCCCAAGCCTGGGACGCGGCGGCCCTACTGATGAACAACGTAGCAGCTCGTATGGCGAGACCATAAGGAGATTCTTTGGTTTCTCTTCTATGTCTCGTGCCGGTGGACTTTCTGTTCGTGGTATAGGAAGAGCCCAGGATGGAACTATAGTGCAGGGTCGTTTTCCCTATCGACAAAGTGGTCATGGAATGAATGTCGGCCGACAGCTTCAGGACCACCCCTTCCATCGACTCAATCTTCCAATTGCCCATCCTGGACTTGCAGATGCAAGCCATGATCATGATATCGAGACTGCACAGGCAAAGGATGGTCTTAAGGTTCGCTCAAGAAGACATTTTCAGCTAGCCGATTCGTCATCCAGACGACATTTGCTCTCGCCAGGGCGTGCATTCTCCTTCCCATCAACCCCAGAATCTGCCGTAGTAAACCATCCACGGCAGCCCCGAGCTACTGCAATCCTTGGCCTGCCGCGCAATCTTTCTGTGTCGGATGTTCCGTCCATAACTATAACATCTACGGACCCAACGGAAGCTTCCATCCAAGGGACTAGGGCAAATAGAGACCATCTTCCTCCCAATCCTTCCCGGTTACATACCGTTCTTACTATGGCGGTCCGCGGTGGCAGTGCAGATGAAGACCCTCATGCAGGTATGCCTGTCTGTGCGGACGTCCTGTCTTGGGTTAAATCTCAGACTTGCCTCTGCTGTTGCTTCAGCAGCTATGAGGAGCCAGAAAGTCCTTCTTCTCTTGGGCCAACCAGCTCACAAGAAACATATGCTACTGCCCAGAGCCAGCTATCGCCTGCTGAATCTCAAAATGAAAACCCGGAGGGAAATACTCGTCTCCAAAGCCTCCAACTATGGATCTCATCCGTATACGGTGTCATGTTTCCGACCCTGGTAAATCCTACCGCTGTATAACATCTTGCTCAACTGCTATGCACCGCCTGTCGCTTTACTGTCACAATAATACGTTTTGTCATTCTCTTTTGCGTGGTCAATACGTTCATAGGGGTGTCTTATCCTTAATTAGACGTTGTCCTCATATATTGTTCCTGTACATACATTCTTCTGCCAGCTGATCTTCTCTTCTCATGGACAGGAGATGCATCCGTTGCCCTACGTGGAATATCACCCATGCTTCTTCCCTATCCATAACAGATGATCCAACGTTTCAGGTTCTTCGAATGTACGATTCTTCATACAAATCCGTATGATCAAAACCTGTAGATGCTTCCATGTGTGCTAAACCTAATTCAGACTCGTGCTATTACTACGGATCACTAGAATAACCCATCTCTCTCAAGTCTCCTTCGTATCATTCTCATTTCCCAGGAGCCGAGAACGACCAATCCCGAGGGAACAGACCACCCTGCACATCATCCCTACCACAGAAGAAATCATCGTATTTCGCAATACGACTCTCCGGATCCTCAGCCTGCGCATAGTACTTATCTCCCAAAGCCTTAAACGCAGGATCCTTCCACATAGTCTCCATCCACGCCAAAGCATCCGGCCCCGCAGCATCTAGAGGAAGACCATAGGAGCGGAACCGCTGGAACAAAGTCAGCCAACACTCCCAACCCAAGAGAAGAGATAACCCACCCAAAGAACCGGCCAAAAGAACGCATCCGCAATCCCAAACCCACCAAACAAAAACCCTTCATCGACTTCCCCCAGCAGCGCAAGACGTTCTTTCGTCACCTTACGCGCTGAATCCCAGATGCCCAACATGCGCTCGATCTCTACACCCGCACCCTCCGGAACGGGCACGTTGCCTGTATACCGAGCGACGAAGTTCGTGGGGAATGCGTTCCTGAGCACGGGGAACCCGGAATGCATCTGGGCGGCGGCGCTGCGGGCCAGGGCGCGCAGGTGGCGGTCTCGTGGCCAGAGGGGGAGGGATGGGTTAGATTCGGCGAGGAACTCGCAGATGGCGAGGGAATCGGTGATTGTTGTTTGAGGGAGGGAATGGCATTGTAGAATTGGGACGAGACCGGTTGGGGAAGCGGCTTTTATCTATGGGATTGTGAGTATGGCTCTATATATAATGGGGTTGGATACTTGGGTATGCGTACTTCGGCGACTTGCACGAATTGATGCGTGTATGGGATTTGGAAGTATTCCAGTACTGCTTCAACGCGCGCTGTCCAGCCTGTGTGTTATGTTAGTTATGGGGATGTGGTTGCGCGGTGGATTTAGGGCTGCGGCGTACTGGAGTAGCGGGTGTGTAGGCCGATGAGATGGTATTCGGGGGTTTCCGTGGCTATAGTCATACTGAAGAAGATTTTCGTAACGCAGGAGATGGGAGGATTGTAAGGTTGTCAGCGTCCTAAGGTGGGATATAGGTAAATTTATACAAATTGGTTCTAGACTCGTTCACGGGTACAGTTCGTGGTGAGTCAACACGGCCGCACGGGGTCCGGCGGGTCTGGCTCTCCAAGATTCGTATCCGGGGCCATTGGCCAATTGAAGTCGAATTGAATATGGGTTTATATCCATAGGCCAAGGGATGGGGTGAGAATGTCTATTCTGGGAGTCGAAACTTTCAAATGATCGTTTAGATCAAGCTCATGTGATGCTAATCATAATAAAACTATGGAGATATTGCTGCGCTGTCGCCATGCGAGAAAGGAACCCTCAGAAGGAATAAGAATAGGGAAAAGACAGGTGAAACCGAAAAGAGTATGGGAAACACTGGATAGCCGAATATGTCTCCTCGAGCAGTAGTGAAAATAAGAGATGCATCGTAGAGTGAGTAGAAAAAAAAAAGAAGAAAAAAGCAAGAGCCCATCGTGTACACAGGAGACGAGATAAAGGGGATGGACATGGGAGGGAAGGAGGACATGAAGAGATAGAGAAGGAGAAGGAAGGCTGCACCTTGTGCGCAAAGTAGAGAAGACACAATGCAGTCGCATGGATGCTAGTAGTAGGTCACTAATCGAATTGTACTAACCATGTATTCATCAAGGGTTCAGAGTTCGCGCCCAGCGCAGATAATGTGGCAAGTGCACCGGAAAAGTAGAAAAACAGATGCCGATATTAATAGGTGTAGAAGCGGGAAAGATCAAAGACCCTGGAAGAATGGACAAGCCTCGATGATTTCTTCATCGTCGCAGGCAAAGTCCCATCCCACGATGCGAGGGTCCACGCTGGCACAAATGATCTTCCTGGAGTCAAACTGAAGTTTGAATACCCTCGCAGTTGGCTGGGGCATTAGAGGCGGTCTTCGTGGATGGATGTGATGATGGTGGTGGTGAGCAGGAGTTGGATTGGCTGCTTGTGCGTTGGTAATCACAGGTGCTGCTTGTGCCTGGGCCTGGTTCAGAGTTGGGTTGGGGTTGGCGTTTTGCCCACCAGGTTGAGACGTGGGAAGTGTCACCAAAGCTTGCGCCGCATGTGTTTGTTGAGCTTGAGCCGCAACAGTAGTTCGTGCCACTTGGCTGAGGTTTGAACGAGTGGCATTGGCAACAGCATCGTTTTGTCGCAGTTGATAGGCCATGGTCCATCTGCCATCTCGGTCTTTGTGCCAAATCAAGATTGACTCGTCGTAGGAACCAGAGACGATGCGGGCCCAGCTGCTGCCTCCTCCGCCGGGTGGGATTTTTGCCCCCAAAGCAGTGATATCACGAGGAGCCCGTGATCCCGCGGTGTTTGTCTGGTAGCCATTGCGTCGTTGCTCCCTAGCACCCCGGTCGACGGGCAATCCGGCCTCTTGAGCAGCAAAGAACTCAGTTTCCACCGCTAGCGCTTCTTCTCGTAGGGCTTCCTCGGCGCCTGGAGGATCACCAAACCCTGCTTGAAGGGTTCGAACGAGGTTGCTATGACCCCGCAGACACGCCACCTCGGCACCGGAGACATGATCATAGATGCGAACCGTATTATCATTGCTGCCACTGATGATTCTTCGGCTGTCAAACTCGACACATGCAATGCCTTTTTCATGGCCCATTAAGGTCTTTGAGCAAGTACCGGTGCGAATATTCCAGACCTTAATCATCCTATCTCCAGACGCTGTCACAATTTCATCACCGTGGATCTGCATCGCATTAACGGCAGCTCCATGTCCTTCCACAGTCATAAGCAACGTGTAAGGTACTAAGGCTTTGTAGTGCTCATGCGCGATGCCAGCTTCAAGCATGTTCGGTTCAACCTCGTTGAGATCGATGATATATGACGGATAAGTGGCCCCTGATCCTCGACAGATTCGCGGATAATCCTGATCGTTGGGTAGAAGATCTCTGCGATTCCATACTTTAACAGTCCGATCTTTGGAGCACGTAACAAGGTAGCGACGGTCGAACTTGAGATTAAGTACCGAGTCCATATGCGCTTTCTCGATTTGATGAATCTTTTGTCCAGTGGAAAATTTCCACACAATAACGCTCTTGTCGCTGCTGCCAGAGATGATGATATCTTCCTCTGGGCGAGGATCAAATTGGAGGCAAAGGACCGATTTAATATGTCCCACAAGTGGGGGATATCGCAACCGCCGTGTGTCTAGATTCCAGACTCGCACGGTCCTGTCTCGGCTCCCACTGACGAGCCATCGCCCTTCGAACTGGATCGCATATACGCACTCTCGGTGGGCTTCTTCAGGATGAGATGGGTCAGGGAGTTGGAAGTTGGTGTAACGGCCATGATGCCAATTTGCTTCGAGTCGTCTGCGTTGTTTGTAGAGGTGAGCCCAGTTGACTTTGGCCCTTCCATTCGGGTCCCGCAAGAGGAGAGATGGCTGCAGAGGGGGATAGAGTGACAAAGGAGATTGGGGGAGCATAGTTGGCAGAATATTGTCAGAGTCATCAGCAAACGAATGTACAACTTGGTCATCATCATCAGTCATGTGGTGATCGCCTTCATTGTCGGCCTCAGCGGGCGCGGGCCCAAACATGGTGCTTCCTTGATTTTCAATACTTCGTGAATCGAGCCAGGTCGGTGGCACCCGCTTTTTATGCTTGGGCTCACCAAGATCGGGTTCCGAGTGTCGTAGGCGTGACTTTCGAGTTTGGGGTGACATGACCACCGATTGTTCGTGCTCAAACGCACGAATAGCAGGCACATCCATTCGCCATCCTTCATTGAGATAGAGAAATCTCCATAGACCCGAGTCTAGGATACGTTCACGCCATGAGCGGGACGCAAGCGAGGCATTCAGGAGTGTCCGAGGGTCGAGATAGGAAAAGACCTCCCATGTAAGTTCCGGGGGAAGTTTGATGACAGGGTCCATATGGAGAATGGGGTTCAGTCGCTCAACGACTGCGGCGATGCTCGAGGTCCGTAGCGATCGAAGGAGGCTGTATGCGAGCTCTGGTGAGAAAAACCTGGGTCAGCAACGTGTGTAACAAGGTAATAGCTCAACAGGGCCCATGCTTCGTGGGTATTGTGGCAATTACCACAGGGGAGACAAAGGGAAAGATATGGTCTTACCAGCTCTGCCGGCCTCACTTTGAGCGAGCACCCAATTTGGAAGCGTCATGACATTGTCCGATCCCAGGTCCTTTTCAGCCTGGCTTCGAGTGTCGTCGGAGTAACCTTCATCTAGCTTAAATGAGGGCGACAGAGAGGGCGCAGGGAAATCAGAGACAGCGGTTGTCTGCAGTTGTAGTGTAGAGGGGATTTGAGCATTGGGCATAGACTCTCCCTCCATTGATGCGTGTTTTCCAGAGGGATCTGCGTCGTCCCGATGAGTCGATGCGCGAAGATCAACGACTTCGCGCGATGTCTGTGAAATCCAGCAGGAAAGGGTTCGCGAATAGATAGGGCATAGAAAAATAAATGAGCGAAGATTTGGGTCTTTCTTTTGCACGAGAAGGGTTGGCGAGAGGGAGATCACGAGAAGTAGTTGAGCACCTGGCCAGCTGGGTTGGCCTCGGATTGTCACGTCACGTTGGGACACAATAGGATCCACCAAATTGATAGATCGCAATTGTTGCGAACGTCGAAACACAATGGAAGACGATCTCAATCAAGGCAGATAACCGAGGAGCTTTTCAATCTCTGAAAATACTATAAATCACAATGAATATGTTTACATTATTGTCTACGCGCGGAATGGACATTGTTCTCCCGGCGAGTCACGTGGTTGTGATATCCTGAAGGTCAAGCTCTGTTTTACACGCAGATCCTCCGTACATCTATATAACTATACTCCGTACATCTGTCCCAGGTTGTATGATTGCCTCGTGCGAGGAAAAAAAAAGCGGGGACTCTTTCTCCAAGTATCATGAGAGTTGACGACGCACTGAAAGACAAGCCAATAACGACGGGCCGAATCCGCAATGTCTCACATGGGTTATATCGATGGAGTGCGATATGTTCCGTAGATATCAAGCTTGGATCCCGCTTGTAAGCAGCATAGAACATGGATCGAAGAAGGTCCATTTGACTATCAACTTTCCCCTCAATCTATCCTGCATGGTTAGGGCCCACGGCTGTGGTTAGCTTCCCCCATGCCTGGCTTCGGGCTTTTGTAGGCTGAAAACAAGGTTGAGCATGCTTCAAGTTGGTCACGGCGTGCAACAAGCATCGAATCCAAAGATGCAATAGACTAATATCCCATCTATCAGTAAACCGGTCTGGAGGAATGTTGTACTCGAAGATATCAAAAGCCAACTGCCCCTCTCCACATCCCACCGCCCCATGGAACACGCGCTAAACCCTTTGAGGCAACTGAACAGTCTCCTTCGGCTCACCCTCTCCAAGGATCACTGTTCCTCTGTTCCATCAGCAGAACTCTCATCTGTGGTGCGTGCTCTTGTTGTTTTGTTTCTCTGCCTCATCATCCAACTTCCGGGGCCCATTTTGTTTCGATTTGCCTCATTCTATAACTCCGTTGTCGCGCCCCCTTTTCTCGTGACCTCGATTGCCCTCGTCCTAGTGACTGGCTCTTTCGCAAAGTTGTTCCGGACTTTCTTTCCCCTGATTTGACTCGCTTGCCCGGCTGCAGCAGTCATCCAAACCAAGAATCCCCATACCCCATCGATTGGGGTCGGCTGCAGATCGGAATATATCCCTCGAGCCCCTCCTTTTCCCTCAGAAAGTGACGGTGCATCGTACTTGATATCCGTGCTCTTGTTTCAAACAAGTATACATATATATCTATCACCTTGTTGCCTCTGATCTCGAGGGCGTTTCCCGGGACACCCAAATATAACAATCATACCTACGACCGAAACGATCCCATCGCTGTCAGTCTCCGGATTTCGAGCGAAACTCCCTTGATAGATATCTCTGCACCGTGCAGCTCACACCCACCCGGGGAATCCATGATCGTCACCTCTCCTTTTCCGACGCTCGTCGATTCCTCCGAACATACCCCATCTTCGGTCTGCTGTGCAGATTTAAATTGAGCCTGGCTGCTCTAACTCATCTATATCTGGATCTGGTCCTCGAAGAAATTCGATATGATTGACTCTGCGGCCATGAGCGGCGCTCCAGTCGCTGAGGATAACATCATCAATCGGCGCGGTGGAGAGTCGATTTATCAGAGCTGTGTCAACCTGAGGAAGCGGCTATCCGAGGTTCCCAACTTTGAATCCTATCTGCAAGAGATGGACGATGATGATCGCATGAGAGGGAATACGGATCCGGTAGCTTCTTTGTGGAGCTGTCTCAGAAACGGTTATCCCCTATTAAGCATTTATAATGCGTCTGGTCCCGAGGAACAACTAGAAATTGATCCTGGCAAGGTGACCGAGGCAAAACGTCCTAAAGCAGCGACCTTTAAGTTCTTGCAGGCTTGTTTACAAGAACTAGCATTCCCTCAACAGGATTGCTTTTTGATCACCGATCTTTACGGCGAGAGCACAACGGGATTTATCAAAGTGATCAAAATGGTCAATCGTGTTGTGGACATCCTTGAGATGCAAGGCCAATTGAAGCAATCCGAAGTTTCAGAGACCCCCACAGGCGCAAAGGCCAATGTGAAACTTACCAAGCGAGAGCATATTTTGAAGGAGCTTTTGGAGACAGAGCGCGATTATGTTCATCACCTGCAAAATCTCCAGGCGCTCAAGAAGGAATTAGAGGAGACGGGGGCTTTGACTGGCGACGCGAGCCATCAGATTTTCCTCAACTTGAACAACTTGCTCGACTTTGCCCAGCGGTTCCTGATTCGTATGGAGCAGCACTATGCTCTGCCAGAGGAAATGCAGAACTGGGGTCACCTCTTCTTCTCCCATGAAGACGCCTTCCGCCAGTATGAACCGTTCATTGCCAACCAGCTGCGTTGTGACGACGCTTGTATGAAAGAATGGGATAAAATCAAGAATGCGCCACGCCATATAGACCTACAACAAATGGTCGCTCAACCGAAAACACTGAATGGATTCTTTGTGAAACCCTTCCAGCGCTTGACTCGATACCCGCTTATGTTATTGGTGAGTAAATCAAAAAATTCGTTTCAGAGCAACGAGCTAATGTGTCTGTACTTTTCCAGGAACTACGCAAACAATTAGAAGACCCGCAACTCAAGACCGATATTACTCATGCGGTCGACTGTATTCAAAATGTGTTGGACTTCGCCAATGAGGCAATTCACAAAGAACATCTGGCCGCGGCAGTGGTTGATCTCTCCGAACGTGTTGACGATTGGAAAGCATTGAAAATGGAGTCTTTCGGAGATCTCCTCCGCTTTGGCACGTTCCAAGTTGTCAAGGGAGACAGTGGAAAGGATAAGGATAACGAGAGAGAGGTATGTTTGTCTTGTTGACATGGGCGGTTCCCCCCTTGGCTTTGAAATGACACATCGCTAACATGGCTCTCAGTATCACATTTATCTCTTCGAGCGAATTCTTCTCTGCTGCAAAGACATTAACCCCAACAAGCAAAAGACTAAGCTCATGATGCAGAAAGACAGGCCATCATTGAATGGGAAAGGGAAGGCTCGTCTTCAGTTGAAGGGCCGAATCTACATGGCCAATGTCACAGATATTGTTTGTCTTCAGAAGCCTGGTGAGTACTAAAATTGTTTTCTCGTGTTGGGAAATATTCATCTAACCGGCTCAAATAGGTCTCTACCGTATTCAGATCTTCTGGAAAGGAGATCCTGGCGTTGTCGATAATTTTATCATCCGCTATGTCAATGAAGACACCATGCGGCATTGGTACAAAGACATTGACACCCAACGAACCATTCAAGCGGAGCGACGCACCATGCGCAATACTGGTACATCCGATAGCGAGTTTACATACCTGGAGGGCATGGCCAACATGCCTAATCCCTATCAACAAGAGTATGACACCGATGATACCAACAACAAAGATCCGTACCATTCCGAATTCCCTATGAGCCGTAATGCATCCAGTACCAGCCTGAGGACTCGATCTGCCACCGGTGGCAGCACCGG
The DNA here is from genome assembly GCF_028828445.1 of Penicillium paradoxum. NCBI lineage: Eukaryota > Fungi > Ascomycota > Eurotiomycetes > Eurotiales > Aspergillaceae > Penicillium > Penicillium paradoxum. Next base: position 1,862,788 of record NW_026643184.1, on the reverse strand, counting down.
CTCTGTTCACCCCAACGGCCGACCCCGCTATGCGGGGGCTGATCCCTCGCTCTCGGTTCACACCCAATTCCCTGGCAGTGGAAATATGTCTCCTAGTGATCGAAATGCGAACTCCTACTTCTCCCCCACAGAGCCTCCATCCACGAGGTCGAGCTCCCAATCTGCAGGATTTACCTTTAGTCGTCAAAACACGAACTCTACAACTCAATCGACGGCTTGGAGTGAGGATTCTGTTCGCTACACAGCACCAGCATTGTCTCGTGTGACATCGCGAGAAGGGTCAACAACTGCGGCATATTTCCCAGCTCAGCCTAATGGACGGGCTGCTCAGCGTCCGTCTTTGCCTCCGCTCTCGGGCTCCCAAGCCCACGCTGCGAATGGTATGGCCCAGCGTATGCGATCAGCCAGTAGCCCTGATATTCACCACCACAATAACAACCCTGAGTCACGGCGTTACATGGGTGTGCACACTATGCAGACAGTCGATAACGTTCCGGTGCCACCGATTCCTGCGCACATGGCTAACATGAAAGCACCTGTCAACCGCAGCCAGAACAGCTCGCCTACCAACAACCAACTCCCTATTCGTGTCCAGCCACAACTCCATACCACACATTTCAATGAGCCAGAATATAATGACGCCCGCAACTCTGGCCAAATCTCGGATCATGCCACATCGCCTCTGACACAAGAGCCAGAGGGAGGAGACCCATACATGCCCACTCAGCTCAAGGCTAAAGTGAACTTCGAGGATAACTATGTCACACTGGTGATTGCGACTAATATCTTGTTCCGTTCATTGATCGATCGCGTGGATGCTAAACTTGCTCGGTTCACTGATCGATCTATCGGTAATAAAACCGTCCGACTGCGCTACCGCGATGAAGATGAAGATTTCGTCACAATCGATAGCGATGAGGCGGTCCAACTCGCTTTCATGGAATGGCGGGAGCAACATCGCGATATGCTTGCCAAGGGCTTGGTGGGAGAGATTCAGCTCTACTGCCAAGTGGTCGACTAGATCATCGGTTCCTTGTCTGCTTTCCCGCTGTTTGAATTAATACCACTTATTCCCTCCGAGGATCCCATCGATCCTCGTCGTTCTGACACTTTGCATCGTCTGCGGCGCTCGTTCTCCCAGCCTTTTACTTTTTCCAACTGGATTGGCTTGAAACTGTTGAGCAGCCTTTCTTGGGGAGATACTTCTTTCTATCTTTCCTTCTTCTTTGTGACTTTCAGCGAGCCACACGTGGCAAACCATGTAGTCGGGCCGTGGCGTCTCGGCGTGAGCATCTGCATAATGATTTGTTTACGGCATGAATGATGTCCCGGTGACGAGGTGAAGGGATTGTCGAAAGACGTCCCTTGTGCATTGTTTGAATTTGCGTTCCAAGTTTTTTTTATGAGAGTTGTCATCTCTTCACTGGTCTATTAGTCGATATCCACGAACGTACGAGGCAGTTTACCTGTATACGTATATATTTCCCTTTCGAGACTGTTAGACCCTGTATCCACTTGCCTATCTGATCGGGATGCCGATTCTTGGCAGGGGACCTAAGCCGTAGCTAGAGCTCTAGCTTAGAGCTATATATTTATGGATATACTTGCTCTTTATGGAGGACTCTCGTTGACCTTGAAGCTGCACTCCAGATATGCACATGTGCCCAACTACCTACACGTACACGGAGGTACCGCAATATTCCCTCTCGGCAAAAACGGCAGCTCGAGCTTTGAAACCATTGACCAATCACCAAAATAGTATATGAGAAATACCGCAAACTATATGATCGTTGCGTGACTATTGAACGCATTGAAGTGTGTGCCTGGTGGCCCTGGCGTCCGAAGCAATATTGGATGGTGCTGTCGGTGATTTCGTCGAATCGTCGGGCACGATTTGTTGGCAAGCGTCTTATTATAAACAAAGGTGGGCTGGAAGAGGGGGGGGGGGGGGGTTTATTCCCTCCCACTCCGCTTCTTTTGTCTTTTAAATACTTCTCATCCCTTGGAAATCTAGTGAAATCCCAACTATAGTTCTTACCACGATCAGAAGCTGCCAAGAATGTCTTTCTCCGGCCGCCGCCTCAGCCTCTTACGCCCGTCTGACAGCCGCCGCTTCTCCACCAACAAGGAACTGTCGGAAAATGGTACGCGCTTCTGCCACTGACAGCCTTCACAATTCTAACATTGGATATCTTCAGAGCTCCGGTCAGAGACTCACCGGCAATTCCGAGCTGCTCACGAAGGTCACCGTCCCCACGCCGGTCTCGATGCTTCCCGTGCTTCCACCGGTGTGGTCTGGTGCACGGAACGAGCCTCCGAACATGGCTACTCCGAGGATCCCTCCAGCTGGGCCAACTTAGGCCAGGGTGCCCCAGAGGCTGACGATGAGATCGAGGGAAGCTTCCCTCGTCCGACATCAATCCCAATCTCCTCCGCTGCTCGGGAGTATGGCCCGACCGCCGGTATCAAGCCGCTGCGTGCCGCCGTGGCTCGTCTGTACAACGATCACTACCGTCAGGGCAAGGAGAGCCAGTATACCTGGGAGAATGTCTGCATTGTTCCCGGCGGCCGCGCCGGCCTGATTCGCATTGCCGCTATCCTGGGCAACTCGTACCTGTCCTTCCCCATCCCCGATTACTCTGCGTATTCGGAGATGTTGACACTGTTCAAGAACGTGCGTTTCTCAAAGAGCTTGAGTTGAGCCGCATTGTGTGTGTTCTACCATTTCACTAACTCTCCATTGCCTGTAGATTGCTCCCATCCCTCTGCCTCTCTCAAAGGATGACCACTACCACATCCACCCCAACAAGATCGCTGAGGAAATCGCCCGTGGCACTCAGGTGCTGCTGACCTCCAACCCCCGTAACCCCACAGGCCACTTCGTCTCGCAAGAGGAGCTGGTGGAAATCCAGGATCTCTGCCGTGACCGTGCAACTCTCATCCTAGACGAGTTCTATGGCGGATACAACTACACCACTGACTGCGACGGATCGACGATCAGCGGTGCCGCGAACGTCATCGACGTTAACAAGGATGGTACGAAATCCAATCCAAGAGTTACGTTGTATCCATCCAAAAGCTAACTCGAATCACAGATGTGCTTCTGATCGACGGACTCACAAAGCGCTTCCGTCTACCCGGTTGGCGTATTGCGTGGGTCGTCGGCCCAAAGGAATTCGTCGATGCCCTGGGATCTGCAGGCTCATACCTGGACGGTGGTGCGAACGTTCCGTTCCAGGAGGCTGCGATCCCGATGCTGGAGCCGTCGCTGGTGCGCACGGAAATGCAGGCGCTACAGAGCCACTTCAAGGAGAAGCGTGACTACGTCCTGAAGAGACTGTACGAAATTGGTTTCCGTGTCCACGACATCCCCCAGGCGACATTCTATATCTGGCTCGATCTGACCTCACTCGACCCGCCCCTGCCTCCCCAGGCTAACATCTCTGACGGTCTGAACTTCTTTAATGCCCTGCTCTCCGAGAAGGTCATTGTTGTCCCTGGTATCTTCTTCGACTTGAACCCGGCCAAGCGTCGTGATCTCTTCGACAGCCCATGTCACCACTTCGTGCGTCTGAGCTATGGACCCAAGATGGACGTGTTGAAGATGGGTCTCGATGGTATTGAGCGTGTCATTAACCGTGCCCGTGGGATGAGTGCGCCGAACTGGGACGACGAGGTTGCCGTGTCAGATGATTAGATTGCCTTTTCCAGTCTTAGCCGCACCATCCTAGACATTTTGGGTTGATCTAGAGTGTGAATCCGAAGTCAGACTACCTAGGTAACATGCCATGTCTGGCCACCACTTTACCTAACGGTAGCGTCATACATTACCTAGAATTTTTAATTGCAAACCATCCAATTCATGGAATTGATCCTTCCACCAACAGCAAGAAAGAAGGCGCTTCCCAGAATCAAGACTCGCGGACACCCGATTGGACATGCATTAACTGGGAGTATACCCTGTCCACCCAAGTCACCATACTCATTCCAAGCCACAATCCTATCTTCACAGCCCAGCATCGACCCCCCAAACGTAACAGAAACACGAGGTTCCTCCAACGTTGCATACGTACCTGCATGGCGGAAAAAAAAAACATACAAACCTCCATAAATCCTTTCCCTGCTTACATCCCCAGCCCAGAAAGCCCAGCCATCGGTGGCCAATATCTCAACGCCCCCTTAGGTCATGTATATACGAAACTAGCCTCAGCCGAAAAATACCACTCGCCATGTGCCTCTTTTTTTATTTATTTCTCTACCTTATCTCAAGTTCATATGTACACAGTACCTTGCGCCGTTGTCTCAAACCTCGCCCATCCCGCCAAGCCACAAGTTCCATTCCGTCTCGTGTTTCCTTCCCGTTCCCGAATCGTTCAGGACGATTCTCTCCGTGCAGCTACTGGGTGCATCCTCGCCGACATCATTTGTATTGAAACGGGTGTCTCGCCATCTGGACCGCATCGGGGCGTCGCACGGAGGGGAAGTGCTTAGAAACGCGGCCGGTACCGAGTCGTACACCCGTGAGACCGTCCCGAGGGGTTGATATCGGGAGATTGGATGGCGCTGATGTTTTTTGGTTCCGAGTCATTTGTCCCGTGGAGATACGATATACTTCAGATGTCATACAATAGAGATGGGCCAGTGACAGGTGCTGGTAGGGGTTTCGTTTAATGTTGCCCGATGCGGTTAGTGGGGGTTGGCTGCCTAGGGCATCTGAGGAAATACATATGACATTAGGTATGTAACTCCCTTAGGTAGTATATAAGATACGTTGCGTATTATATTGCAGGGTTTTGATTAGTATCTGGATTGTGTCTTGTGTCTGGGTAGGAATGGAATTCGATCTTCTGTGTATCGACTTGCTATTCAGCCCAGGATGGTCTGGGTATTGTATAACGTGATATCTTGATGTATCACATAAGGTAAGTACTCCGTACGGAGTATCGAGATTAGAGCAACCGAGACGGTATAAAACCACAGATCACATTTTGACTCCCCTGTGTCTGGGAGTTCGACACCAAGCTTCGCAGGGGAGAACAAGCCCTGTTTCGCTCTGGATGGGCACATAGCGCGGAGGTGAATTGAACCTAAGGAAAGTGCACGCTGATAATTCGATGTAACAGACGCCCTCTCTGCTTCTCCCGACGGAGGACTCCGTTCTCCGTACCTATCACCACATCCACAGCCTCGGGTTAATATACCTCCCAACAAAGGACGATCGCGCGTTTGCGATCTAGACCGGAGAGTTCCAGTGGAGGGTCACACTGTAGGAAGCGAAGGTTTGAAGGCGGATCTTTTCCCTGTTGACCACCGTAGACGATGTGGTTTAGATTGAAAGGTTCTCGGGTGGAGCATATCAGGAATCCGCGGACAGATTCCGTGGGAAATGCGATCCAGAACCCCGATGATCTGCCATGTGGACAGGCGCCTGGAGCCCGTAGAGGGAAGAGGCCAGGCCTCTCCACTTGCCAATAGCCGAGCGGTAAATTTGGGCTCGCGACTCTTGCCGTATTTCGATTTGACTAATGAAAAACGAGAACTCCTTGGAAGGTTTGGGATCGGCCTGAGTCTTTTGTGTCATTCGAGTTGGAACCAGGTGACTGAGTTTTTTTTGTCGATCGCTCGTATCCAACTTGCCCTTTGAGGAGCCCCTGATTGAAAAGGATGATAGACGAGTTCATTTGTGATGTATTGGGAGAAGTGGATAGACGCAACAGCCTCGGAATGATCTGAGACGCAGTTCCCCATTTTCCACAAAAGCTTGTTTCTTCGAAGGCCTCTGTATCCCGATCGGCCTAGTCTCATTGACTCGGGTCTTGGTCGAAGCGCTGCGATTGCGATTACAACCATACTGTATACTGGAGGATTCCGTACAGGAGATACAGAGAAGAAGCAAAAATACAGCGAAATGAGAGTCTCCACCTCAATTTCCTTTGACGGGTCCCATCTGGACTCCTCTCTACCATTCCTAATGTAGACTATGCAGGTCTTGTCCATGCTCCATAGGCCATCGGGAACCACCTGGAACCAGAAACCTCGCGGGCTAAGAGGAGAGGTTTCCCCATGGTCTTCGACAGGTTACATTGTGAATTCATGCCAAGCATGATGTTTTCTGGACACTCTGGTTTTTGGATTTGGTGGGGATTTCGCGTCCTGTCGAATTCTATATCTATCAGGAAGACGTGATTGACCTCGGGGACTATCTGATGTGGCAGATACCATCGCCATACCTGCCAATACGGCCATACGTCTCCATTCCAGGTACCGGGCAGTGGACCTCCGGGAACGGTCCAGTAGCGCCCTCCACCGGTACAAGTGCGTACGGCGGTACCGCGACATGTACCTCAAATACAATAATACCCAATACCAATCACAGTACGCATACCGACGCACCCGCCAGCCTCTGCGCAGTGTATCCCGAAGCTCCCGGCCCAAGCTCCAAAGCTGGGGGGTTGCGGAGTCAGGTTTCCCGGTTTGTCGCTGATCCTCTGATAGGTCGAGCGACGGGAGTCCTTTTCCCGAGACCCCATGACTCGTGTCTCCTGAACACTGGCGACTTTCCCAAAGCTCACAGTTCTCCACCCCGCGCCAACGCCGCCTAGACAGGGCGTCTACGTGCTATTCGGATGATATTTCCCTCTGTGGTTCTCAGATTGCCCTTTTTGAGTCCCAATCCCGGTGTCATATGAGATACCTCTCTCGGCTGCGTCATAAGGCATACAGGGGAACTGTGGCTCATACTCTCTACCCCGTACTCCGTATTCTCTTGACGGACATCCCGAACCCTTTCCCATTCACACGAGCATCGCGACCATTCACATGCGCGGGGAACCCTTTTGCGGGTCTGTGTTATCCTAGATCGCCGTTGGAGGCCATCCCCACAGACTTCCTGGGAGCGGGAGGCATCTGGAGAGGGTTTAACCGACCTATCCCCAAGCGGAAACACGCGCATCCAATCTCGATTTGCCTTTGGCCTTGTCCTATGTTGTATGTCTGCCCTTCCGGTATGGCGATTACAACATGGGTACGGAGTACGGAGTATCCAACCTAGAACCAGCACGTAACATTTGATCGATGGGATAGATGAGATGTCTCATGTACTCCGTACTAATGATATTCTTGCATGTTCAATGATCGCTTATTGGGTTTGAAGCTTCGAGCATAGGGCCAAGACGACTCCGTACCGACATGACTCCCAGGGGCTTGGCTTGGGGGCCGGAAAGATCAGCCTCGGTCGCTGGGAATCCAACTCGGAACACGGAGCTGTGGTGATGCTGATTTTGCGATTTGCGATGTTTCAGCTCGGCCCTGGTCTTGATGCATGGAATGGAGAGACTCCAATCATTTCCATTGCATTAACATGTTCAATCTTCCGAGATCCTGGATAATGCCTCTCCGTATCTGGTATATTGGATTCATTTCCCTGTCGGGATCTCCTTGTCGGGATTTCGCTTTCCCTCAATTAATTGTAGACGACCAGGTCTAGGAAGCTAGATCCGAGTCGATTGCCTCGTTGGGTAGGAATGTGTAAATAGATTAAAAAAAAAGTAAATAACCCCAAATCACCACTCTCCAAACACTCAGAAGTGGATGCTGCGCAATTTCCATTGAAAGAGAGCCCGTTCAGCCAAGATCATCCCCGACGGCCATCACTCTCTTCGCCGGAGCCACGCTATGGCGGCTCGAAACTCGTGGGTCCCCTGCAGGCGCCACATTGAGCGCAATTCACGAAAGAGAAAAAGAGCCCAATGGCAGCGCGCATCGGTCTAGGCTGGGATTGTGTCAACGAAGCGAGATGAATTCCACACCCAACCCCATCGCGGATTGGAGGTATCATCTCCACCGTTTCAAGACTAAAAAGACCGCATAACGCCCAACCTGCCGCACGCAATTGTGACTTGCATGCGGGGAGACAACTCTTACCCAAGGCACCGCGTGGAATAGGCGTTTGCTAGTGTCTCACCGTCAGGTACACGGATTCGAACAAAGCTCCCAGGCTCCTGGGAATAACCGCAGAGCCGACAGTCTGGGTCCGAAGGTTGCCACATCGTCGGCGATCTGTCTTCTCAAAGAACAAGCCAAAAAAAGCAAGTCAATGAAAACAAAGAACTAACCCATGAGGCAGCGGGATCTACCGGCCCCTCCTTTTTTTCATCTTCTCACCGGAACACGCTCTCCACTCTTGACGGCAACCCCCTGTATCGATCTGCACGACTGCTAGTGAGTCCGGAGTCTCCGTGTTGGATTTTTATAGATTTGGTGCCATTGAGATCAGAGACACATACCGCACAAACCAGCCTTTTCATTGAGATCAACAGTGCAGAAATTACCGCGGAAATGGTCTCCGCTTCAGGTCCGCTAGTCTACCTCGTCTAGCTCTGCGAACCAAGAAAAACCGGTTCTGGGCTGCAGTTGAATGCCACTTACGGAGGACGGAGGACGGAGTACAGTATTCAGTCACAGTGGATTTATGTGCGCCTCTGGCCCCCTGATTTTGTTTCCTTTTTTGTTTTTGTATTTTTGTTTTTCTTTTTTTTCCTCTGTATTGGAAAACTACAGTAATTCCTCTCTGCATTATAACTGGCTGGGTCGGATACCCAAACATGGCTAACCAGTCCTCCGTACTCCGTACTTCAAGCCAACACCGTATACAAGGTGAACAAAAACCTACACACAATCCTCGAAGCCACGGTGTCTCACAAAGTCACTGAGTGGGCGAAAAAAATAATCCAGACCCAAAAAGCCCCCAAAAACCAAGAGAAAAAAAAGAATCCTTTGCCACAACCTGAGAAGACATCCCGAGCTGAGTGATTAGTATGTGTTTGAGGCAGAGTGCAACACTCCTGCTACCGTCGATCAACGGTTACTCAATATGCAGAACGAGGGCCCTAGTCCGTATTAGGGGATATCTGGTAGAGAATATGCAATTCCAGGGATGTGCGGAGTACCACGCCCATTTATCAAATCGTACTTCGTATTTTATTCTCGTTTCTGTTGCATCGGTAACTCGGGAAGACAAGGCGAACAAATAAAAACAACCCCAGGCCCTGCTCCAACTGGATTCGATGGATTGTGATTGGCCTGGTCAGAAACATGATCTGTTCTAGAGAGACCAAAGGGCCTGTCAGCGTAATCCCAAAAAAAAGATAAATTAATAAATTATACTCTCATTTGGCGTAATATAGCGTGTATTCCAGGGCGAGGGAGAACGGGCGAATAGAGCGTTGGGCCTTGGTTAGCGAGACAGGGTTGTTGCAGGTGCTTCCTGGGAATTTCTCTTGGCCCTTGGCCTTTTTGTTTTTGGTTTTCCCGTTCGCTGTTATAGGAAAATGGGGGGACCGTCGCGTATAAGAGGCGAATTGCTCACCCAATTGAATTGAAATATATATAAAAAAACTGAGAAGCTAATAAAATTGCAATGCTCGAGGCAAAACAGAAAAAAGCCTGGAGTTATGCATGCCATGCTTTTTGGGGTTGCTCGGACTGTATGCCTTTCTGGGGATGGTAGGGCATTCGAGGTACGGAGTAGTCTCGACCTAACTCGGGTAGGTGGTCATGGCTGGACAAACCTAAGTGTGAGATCAGACGGGAATAAATATAAAGTGATTTGGGTATTGTATTCGAAAAGGTTAGGTCTAAAGGGCCAATGGGAGTGGAGGTTCCATCGCAGTAATATTCCTGGGAAACACTAGTGTCGCGCGAAAGATATGGGAGTATAGTCGTATCATCATGGGCATTATCGGGATGGGCCATTGGGTAAGAAAAGAAATTGGAGGAAATCTGACTGAAAATAGACGACCAATCCAGACAGAGAGGACAGGGAATATAAGAAACCAGAAAACAGATAGGGGGAAAAAAAGAAGACAAAGATCATCCCACATTCAGGTATCAAGACAAAAAAAAGGACATCGCCAATGGGAAACAAGAAACGCCGTTGCCGCCGTTTAGAATGACAATGTATGGAGAGGAAATCGACGAATAGCATAACGTGGCGAGTGGGGGAATCCATGAATGAAAGCGCCCATCGGAAATGGAGCAGCGCAAAATAGGAAAAGAGACAGCAATCCAGTCCAAATCATATGCGAATGTCCGATGGGTAATTTCAAAACAAAACATCAGTAGCCGGGGCAAGGGTAAACAAGAAAAGCAGAAATGTCGTGACGGGCATTAAACACGTATTCGATCCACAGATCTATGCAAAATCTCCTCTTAGCCTACACCCAAAAAGCCCCAGTCAGTCCCCTCTGATTGATTCAAGAGCCGAGAGCCTGGGGGTTTGTACGCATAGTTTGGGTGGTATGAAACCATCATTGGCTGGTCTGGTGACATTTGATGGCCTTGAAAAGACGCGTGTGGATATTGTTCAGGAAGATAGTTCGTGCGTGGGCTCGTGTCGTAACGCTGTTGCATCATTTGTAAGTATTGTTGCTGTTGTTGTTGCTGCTGCTGTTGCTGCTGCTGTTGCTGCTGTGGATGCGCATGGTGTTGCGGGTGTGGCTGTGGTCCGTGTGGCATGTTGATCGGAGAGGTCACGGGTACGTTCTGAGACACGATTGGAGGTGCCGCTTCGTGGACCTGCACGGAGCCCATCGGCACGCTTTGGGGCGAGTAAAACTCATGGCTTGGAGTTGCCGATTGCGGGTAGTAAGGTTGTTGGCCAATCATGTACTGCTCGTTCGGGATTGAAACTGATACGGGCGTTTGATGGTACGAGTGCTCCGAAGTCGCATCTTCCGAGGATGGTCGGGTCATGTTCCCTGGCGGGTGGGAGCGGTGTTGATGTTTGGTGAGAGTGGTCTTGCGGCAGAAGCTAGAATTACAGAATTAGATGGTTCTTCGACGATTCCGCCGTTCCAATACACATACCTCCGCTCGCAAGTAGGCTCGTGGCAGATATAAGGCCGCTTTCCAGTGTGGATTCGGCGATGGCGAGCCAAACTCGATGACTGTGAGAGGACATCAGCAACTGCGCATTCATTTACGCGATTTGCGAATTTGCTTACATCCGAGAATGCCTTCTGGCAGCCTTCATGGTCACAAACATGCGGCTTTTCGCCGGTGTGAGTCCTCGAGTGTACAGTTAAAGCACTGCGCTGAATGAAGCTCTTGTTGCAGTCTTTTACGGTGCAATGGTATGGCCGTTCATTGGTGTGGATGCGGTAATGGCGACAAAGATCTGACTTGCGATTGAAAGACTAATACGAATATTGGGTTAGAGTGGAGCCCGGTCGACATTGGGACGGGAAGAAAAGGGTAGAAGAGCTGAAGTGCTCACCTTTCCACAGTGCTCCCATGAACAGTTGAAGTCGCGTCCGCTACCTGGAGCCATGGCTGCGCAAATCTCTGAGCTTCCGCAAAAGTTTTCGGGAGAGATGCGACTGCTGTGACGCTTCACAAATCGGAAGGTAAAGAGATCGAGCAAGATCAAACAAAGGGGAAAGAGGGGGCGAAAGAACGTAAGCGCATCTGCGATCGCCCAGAATAAGTGGGATGAGTAGATCCTGGTCAGGCTGGATGAGGAGCCGGGCTGTAGTGAACTCAGGACATAATATAAGAAGAGAGGGGGGGGAATATATCATCCAAAGATAAAGAAGAGGGGGAGCCTCAAGTATTAAAAAGACTATTAACCTGGAGATTTAATAGGAACTCCGAGGGAATAAAACGGCGCGGATGGGACCGCAGAGTTATCATTTATATTTTTAGTTTTTTTTTTATTCTTTTTTTTTAATTATTATTCTCGTGTATTATTATTCGCCTTTTGTTTTAGGTGAGATTATTGATTATTTTCTGAGGTACCAGGTACCGCGTTCATTGTATATGTATTTAATCCCCATGGATCTGCCATCTCACTTTCCCTCTCGACTCCGTCGACTCCGGCTTCGTCAATTCCTCTTCCAGTCAGCTCTCCACGATATTGCCTCAATGGCGACATCTGAAAGTCCCACGTACCACATCGGAAAAGCGTGTAATACGTAGTAATTTATTTTTAGTTGAGGAAAGTTGAAATTGCGATAGCCATGAGCCATCCTCCGTACTCCGTAGAAAACCCCCACATTACCGTTACCAGATGGCTCCACCCTGGACCAGAGACGGATGCTAGACTGGACCGGGCATGGCCTGATACCCCGTATTACGCGGTATCCGTATTGCAAATAAAGTTCCCCTTTTAATAACACGGTGGATAGCATCGGGAACACCCCATGTTGAGTCACTCCCTATATAGTAGGAGACTAGAGACGACTACGGGACTGGGATGTTAATTGTTTTCGGTGAGCTAGAGAAGGTCGCTTAAATTGAAAGATAATCGCTCCCATACTGCCAAGGGTGTCCTCCGTACGGAGTACGGAGTAGAGTACATCGGCTAGTCGCGTTAGGGGCCATGATATCATACCTAGGTACTCTATTCTCTTACAGAGGGTACGGAGTACTCCGTACCATGCTCGAACAAGCCATTCACGGGCGCTTGGGAGTCCAGCCATTCAAGGCCTCTGAAACGATACCTGGCCAGGGAGGCCAAGAGAAGTTAGCCGCGGCCGAGTTACTCCGTGTTCCGATTTCAATGCATATGAGAGAGGAAGGTCACTCCTAGAACACGGCAACGGATTGGCAGACGGCGATGGGAAGAATTACGGGAAATAGACCCCAACTCCCGTTAATGCCCCGTGTCCCCGCAAATTAATTACCTAAGAGGGCAATTCACAATCCCAAAACGAAGGCCAACATACATATACCGTGGAAAGGAGATCGCCAAAAACAAAACGAAAAGAATCCTGGAAGATTATCTGCAAAGTTGATGGAACTGTAAGGGATGGCTTATGACGCGGCTGCCAACGGCGATAACTCGGATGGGCGAGAGAGAGAGCCGAAGGATCAGGTACCCCAGCTCTCACGGGAACGGCTTTGTCCACAAACAGCTTCCAAGACTCCTAAGGTTGGCGTCTCTCTCCACACTTCTATGCTTCTTTAGACCCCGCGGAGATATACCTACGTGGGGAGTACAACGTAGAGTACAGAGTCCCGCTCAAGATCGAGCCTCCGGAGTTTGGTAACCGGTTCATCCCTGATATGCCGTTCATGGATGTACGGAGTAGATTTCATTGGATCCGCTGATAGAGTGCAACATCCCTGGACTATGAACAAGACTGGCCTCAGTGTTCACCGTAGACCGCGCACATGGAACACGCAGTAATCATAATTGCTTTTCCATCGACGTAAGTGGGGGCCGATCACTTAGCGTTTTTTTTTTTTCAACTTGACGCCACATCTCCAAGTCTGTTGCAAGGCAGAAATGATTGCATCGTACCATATACTTCCTTCTCTTTTGGTAGGACCCTCTGCCCAATCTTTCTCGAATCAGTGGCAAACCATGAAGGTCGGAAAAAGATGTCTCAGCTCAAGGTGCGGGTAGTCTCGGTTGGGGCTGTAGGCTGTCCCGACGCAAGAAACTTTGATCTTCGCACATCAAGTATGCGGTGAGGATCACGGGCGAGAGAGCTGCCAGAGCGGGTCAGATCTTTAGGAAAAAGAAAAAACAATAGTTACAAACATAGAGGCTGCGTATGGTGGCTCTCCTGAACGTGGCAATCCACTCAGAGTCATCTATATACGCCGTAAACAGCGATCTCTTGATGCTACAACCTTATTGCGTTTATAGGGAAGTGCGTAACGCCACAAGGATTGCAGAAAAAGGTAGGTGGATAAACTGAGCAATGAGCAATGACAAAACACCTGGTGGCTGCGTTTGCCTTTTTCTCTTTTTTTTTTCCCTTCTCTACGCATGATCGACAAGCCCTGTCTACATCACATAGCCTAAGGTAGGAGAGCTTGGCGGGTAGATCTGTACTGCCACAGCTTACACTGTGAAGGGGAGTACCTGAGTCGATCATGTTCGACGGAGCCAATAGTTCTGTGCTGGTGATATATCCGAATTAAGAATGCACGCCGTGTACGGAGTACGGAGTAGGCAACAAGCAGGTGCCGTTTCAAGGACCCATCCACATCGACTCGTGGGAGCTATGGATTGCAGCCCACTTTCAGCCATTGAGGTAATCGAACATACTCTGGGACGAATGATAATCCGAACCGGGAAGATTGCCATTCTTCTTATGCTCGAAAATCCCAATGACTCCAAATCACAAAATAGCATGTGTTGTTTTCCAGCGCAGCAAGAGAAATAAAAATAGGGTGTTAGTCCTGCAACCCCCCCCTGGCGTGCTAAAACCCCCCCTTTGGGTCCTCCCACCCCCCTGCCTGATTTCTGCCTGATGTCTGCCTGATTGGTGCCTGATTTCTGCCTGATAAAATAATTCCCAAAAACTCAAGCAACCCCCCTGACCGCCTTTCTCACCGCCTTCGTGCTAAAATCACTTAAACCTCTTGATACGAATGCCTGACAATTCAGGTATCGAATTACCTAAAATGGAAATAGATGTTAATTTGCAAAGAGTGCGGTAACCAGTAATCCTCACTTTCACCTAGTAACAGCCTTCTTCTCTCCCCTTCTACTCTTTATGCACTGTCTTATCTCCACTTTTCGCTCCTGGTCCTACTCTATGCTTACCTCGAGGTAAACCCCTATCGCCGAGTCTGACCCTGTTTATGCAGAAATAAGCGCGTTTTTCTGAGATAAAAGGTGTATTTTTTGCTATGTAAACTAGGATTTAGAACTACCTGGCAGAAAAAAGGGTCATGTGATATTTAGGTGGCAGAAAAAGTCTAGCATTTTATCAGGCACCAATCAGGCAGACATCAGGCAGAAATCAGGCAGGGGGGTGGGAGGACCCAAAGGGGGGTTTTAGCACGCTAAGGGGGGGGTTGTAGGACTAACACCCTAAAAATAGAGATAAATGGCGACCCACGAGGATAGCTCCGGCGTGTCCAATTCTGCGCTGCCCATCCCAGAGGCCCAGACTCCGCAGAATAGATGGCACTACGAAAACTGGGAAATTCCGTCAAGAGAGTCACCGATCCCGCCGAGGATCCGCCCCTAGGAGATAAACTGCGATTATCGTGGAGCTCGTTGGCCCGAATCGGTCCCGTGGATGCAGCACGCTAGGTGAAACGGGAATCGTTCCCTGTGCGTACGATGTCGATTAGGCACAGCACATCGTACATGCTCCGTGAGGCACATATGCATATTGATTACCTCCACTGTGAATGTGTCGCGGCTATCTGGCTTCACGCGGAAGGCGAAAATCGAAAACCGGTAAACTTGCAGTAGAGAAAAAGGATATATTCGGAGAAAACAAGACCTCAGGCAAGCTACACATGTATGGGCCTCCGGTCGGAGTCTTTGTTCCCTAGGCCTTTTCCGACAGGGATATGGGACCGAGGTATGTTGCAGCCATGTCCAGGTGCAAAGAAGTACTCCCTCGATTGCATCTCATCGCCGAGAATACACACAGGACAATGGCTTTCGGGAATAAAGTTCACTTCTTTTTTTTCGGAGCTCTGACTACCCCGCATTCTGGGCGCTGATTTGATATGGTATTTTACTCTGCTATCCCCAGGTATCCCTTCAATACCTACATGTAGATAGATGACCACGGAGTACCTCAGGGCTAAGGGCTCATCGGAAACATGGATGCGCGACGATCATCCCTTCTGAGATACCCTATACTCCTCTTTGGAGGAAACTGTCCCAAACGAATAATCGATTCAAAATAAAACCTTTCCACATGTTCCAAGCCACAAAATTAATCTCCGAAGCGCGCATGGCGAGGCACTAATGCAGCAGAACTCCTCCGAGAATCAAGGAAGTGGACTCAGGGTACTCCGTACTCCGTACAGAATAGGTACCTACAGATAGGCAATCAGGATAAGGACTCCGGACGCTTACAACCAAAGACACGACTGCGACAATCTTCTTCTTGAAGAGGTAATGTTGAGTAACGAAGATCATCCCCTAGGGAGAACACCCGTCGGAAATAAAATCCTACTTCATTCGGGATCCTTCTCCCTTCCCTTTCACTGTCTCTCGTTGCTCGAATGTCGGTCAACAGTCGGGGTTTGCTTCTCCTATCAGCGCCAAGCGGGAAACCAGGATCGTGAGTCGCGAAAGCGTGTCGATGTACTCCGTACTCCGTATACCATGTAGCTACCAAAACCCGCCCCTTGCAGGCATTGCCTCCAGTGATTGAACAGCCCAATGTTGGTATCTTGTGTATCTTATAGGGGGCCAGGATAGAAACTAAAAACCAAACCCCAACCTCAAACTTAACCCAAGCCCCCTTTTCTCTCTCTCAGAATTGAGAAAGAAAAAGTACACCCTCCTTACCTGAGCAATACGCGGGACCATCTTGCCCTAACAGAGCACCCAAGAGTACGCCGTAACAGCAAGAGGACAAAACAAAACACCCCCCGTCGAGACCAGGGTGGAAATGACGTGAGTTGGGCTCCATTTTCCCGTATTCCACCCCCGCAAAACACTGCAAAAAGAGTACTTATTTCGCGACTGTGCAAGGGCGGGGGAAATAGCAACACGGGGGCTTTGTGGGCTCTCTCTCTTTTCGATTCTGTGCAAATCATCGTCTCATGTTGCTTTCAATCAAGCCCGGTGGAGCCAGGAGAACGAAATGACAACCCGAGGGCTGAGGGCATGGCGGCTGATGGGCTTGGCTTGGATCCAGAGCTGCATACCATTACCCCCTCCCCCCCCACCCTTGCCAGTCATCTGATGGAAATGGCGTCTTTAGAATCGACGGGGAAGCACCTTGCTCATTGGAGGGCATGACGTTTTTTGTTTTTTTTTTGCGCGATGGGCTTCATCGGTAATACATGCAGGGCCGGGTCGTCGGGTACGCATGCACGCCTTGCTGCAACTAATTGTTATGGAGTACGGAGTACTCCGTACCTCGGTGGTACATCGATAGCGTGGCCTCATATCCTTCCTTGTCGGTGGGGATATGTTTCATTTTGAGGATGTTGTGGGTGGCTTGGTCATTGGGATATCGGGTGGGAACCTGGGGTCGAGTGGTCTGATACGGGAAGGATGTACGGGGTACGGGGTATGCGGAGTATGTGCCCAGCTCATAGTTGGACTTTGCTACGGAGGACCGGCTGAGTCTACGAGTTTGGCTACAATTGATCAAGATATGGGACATGTGGTGCTTCCTATGGCTAAGGCGTTATAGATCCAATTTCCAACAGACTCCGTGGAGTGATCACTCGAGCATGCTGTGTATATCAAAACAGCTCAGCCACTTATAGAGTACCATATACCCAAAATTAAAACGCATTGGGGAAATTATCGGCCCAGAATGAATATGCCCGTGAGATAGCTCACTATGTCCACCATACCAACTCCCTTAATCCCAAAAATACAACCATCCAACCGGCTCACCAACTCGTCAGCCCACGCTCACGATCAAACCCAGCCCGCAGCTGCTTTCCAGGCTTGAGCAACTTGCCCTGCAAAACAGTGTACCGGATGATGTTCTCACAATCCTCCGGCCGCACACGTGCTAACCAGATTCCCTGTGCAGCTCCCTCATCCTGAACTGCATTCTCATCCCCACTCCGCTTATACCATTCGAAGTCCCGGCGACGGTACACAATCACATTGGCAGAGTACTTGTGACCCCCAACATGGCTGATGAAGTAGATCCCCACACCACCGGGCCGCTGGTCATCCATGTCGCGGTATAGACCGAGCGGACGCAGATGGCGCTCGAACTCGCGACGGAGAAGCGGTGCGGATTGCCCGCAGCGAGCATCGCGCGTACGTTGCGAGCAGAGCAAGATGACTGCTGCGTGTGGGCAGGGGTGAGACTTGAGGGATGTGGTGATTGAAGTTGCAGATGGGTGGGGGACGGCTGGGTCTTGGGCCTCGTCCGTCGTCTCGCTTGGCAGATCTTCTGAGAGTGGAATGGCGCCCAGAGGCGTTGTTGTTGTCAAGGAGCGGTTGACGAAGTTCTCAATCAGATCAGGAACTGATTGCGGGGTGACGTGCTCGACGACGGTGAAGCCGGGTAGCAGGAGGACATTTGTCGGTTGTTTGCCTGCGTCGGCCATGTGGTATTCGTCTGGGACGGGCATATTCGAAGCTGATAACTTGAGGCGCTGTGAGGGGAGGGCGTTGTTAGCTTCTGCGTGCATGCTGATGGCTAAAGAGGAGGTGGTGGTTATTGTCATACCCCGTTGCTTGGTTCCAATCCGCCCTTCTCAATAGCTTCCATGACACTTCCTTCCTCGTCTGCCACGTCTCTCACCCAGTCGGATTTGCCTGTGGCAACGAGCATGTGTGTCGCCCACCCTTTGACTTGGCCATATAGTTCGTCTTCTTGATCGACCTCGAACTTTGCAGGGTACTTGACTGTGCATGTTGCGCAGTCATGCAAACACTCCTCGCCGTCTACTGCGGGATCAACATTTGCGAAAAGTTTATCATTCGAAGCGATTGTTTGGAACCCTTCTGCGGCGAGGGAATTGTCGCCAACAGCGTCGGTGGTGACATCGGTCTTGGAGGAGGCGAGAGAGACGTTCGAGGAGCTGAAGAGGGCGGAAGTGCCTCTACGAAAAAGATGCATTGTGATAGGATATAAATTGCTTGTTCAACAGCCCGATAAAGGGATAAAATCAACGGCCGAATTGGCTTTATGTTCTTATGACGCGGAATAATAATTGATCTTATCAATCATGTCGCAGGTTTTGCCAAGAAAAAAGGAATGTTTTCCGTCTGACTAAGTTGAAACCCCCACCTCAGCCCTGGAGGGACTTGTCGCAAATTGGTGATCAAATGGCGTTGCTCTATAATTAATATACAGGGTATGAATGGAATTTCATCATTGCCTACGTCCAGCGTAGTCAATTGTGTACGGCAGATCTGTCCGATCTTGTGGTTGGGCCAAGCGAATGACACTTCCTCCCGAGGAAGATTGACCTGATGCCATGCGTCGGAGAGACCTCGTAGAAGGCGTGCGAAGAGAGCTTCGCGCCGCAAAGGAGTCACTGTCAGTGGACGCCTCATATAGACCACTCTGTAATGACGGTGCAGTGTCATAGCCAGACTGGGTCTCCCAGGACGAGGAATTCGATGGGCGAGGGCTATTACTCGGCATGGGCCCGAAAGCACCGTCGTAACCATAGTTCTCCGCAGTATCTGTCGTTCTTCCCTCTTCGTCAGAGGTACCCATAAAAGACGCACTGTAGGCTCGTCCGTAGCCCGCACTATCGCGGATTTCATCCAGTATAGGTGGTGCAAGCGAGGTCATTCCCCTCAGAATCTCCGCGAAGAGATGCATGAGGTCACGAAACTCTGCCTCATGCAGATTGTGTGATGAGAACCGAGCTCGTTCGTACAGCGCGAGAAAGTCCACGCCTAGCTCTGGCGGGTAGATAGCTCCTAGCGTTGTCAAATGTCGAATATATTCCCTTAGACCCATCGAAGCTGGGCGTTGCAGGACTTCTACCACGCGTGTATCTGGGAGAGAGTGCGTCGTAAAGTCGCCCGGAGGACCGAAGGGGTCAGGGGGCCCAAGCGATAATGAATCAGCAGGGGCAAGAGACACAGCTTTGGCTTCAATTAAGCTCGGAAGCTCCTGTATGACTGTGCGATAGGGCAGATCGGGCAGATCTGGCGAGGCAGGTGAAGACCAGCCAGGGTGCTCGATATGACCCCATGGGGGGTTTTCGTGGTCAATGAGAAGCGGTTTGTAATGTTGGAAGTTGTCCTCGTCAGTCGTGATATCGCGTGGGCGAGCTTGGTATGTGATGATGGCGCTACGAGCAAGGCCTTCCTTCACCAGCCGTCTGACGCTCTTGCTCACATCTTCCTTTTCCACAGGGATCCAAGCCTTCGGTATTCCCGTGAGTGTACTTCGATTCGTATAGATGCGAGTCGCATAGATGAGGACTGCAATTATAAAGGTTATTACATATGCGCCGATGATGAAAAAGACATTAGTGAGTCGGTTTGTCTCGTAGCATTGGTATATCGCGTCCGCCGGGGTGAGGACGACAAGGCAGAAGAGGATGAGGGCGAAGAAGAAGAAACCAGTTGTGTTGAGAAATCTCTCGAGTTTAACTGCCATGGCTGCCCGGATGCCGACTACACGGCATTCGGGTGGGATTCAGCAGATCTCAGCCATGGAGCGCGAGGAGTAAGTATGACGGAGAACAACAGGTACAATCTCGCGATAAGGATAAGATCTAGAGTGGGGCACGTGATTCATATGGTGGCACAATTTCCGATTCGGCGAGTATTCTCAACCGATATACTCGGTGGTCGCTCCAGGAGATTCCTTTCAATTCAGGGGAAGCGGGATCTCGTACATTTCCTTTCTTGTCACTTCAAGCATTGACATCCCCGGCCCCAGTCAGCTTCATTCGTTGGGCAATTATATCCCATAACCCCTATCTCCGATATCAAAAAAAGCGGCAAGTCAACAAACCCACTGGAGCAACACGCCATGGACCAAGCCAAATCTGCCAGCGAGCAGCAAGACATGCTTCATATCTTAGTGACAGGAGCCAATAGGTACAGCCTCCTCAATCGCTCAAGTCGGCTCAATTCTATATACTAACGCAGACTCTCCGCAGCGGTCTCGGGTTCTCTATATGTTGCCGCCTTGCCGATGAATTCCTCTCCTCTCACCCAGAATCCGAATCTCTCACTATAATATTTACAACACGAAGCGCGCGTAAAGCTCAAGATACTATCCGCAGACTAGAATCGCATCTCAAATCCTCTGCGCCCTCTGCAGCAGCCGCAGCGCGCGTGCACTTCGTCTCAGAGAGTGTCGACCTCGGCGATCTGCGCTCAGTGCGCGAACTATCCCGCAAACTAGTCCACACCCTTCCCCGACTTGACTCAATCGTACTCAACGCCGGTCTGGGCGGCTGGTCAGGCATCAGCTGGCCCCGGGCCATCTGGGACGTCTGCACCGATCTCCTGCACGCAGTGACCTGGCCGTCCTACAAACTCGCACCGACAGGCGTTCTGACCGAAAAACAAACCAAAACCGAAGAAGAACCGGCACTCGGAGCAGTCTTTTGCGCAAATGTCTTCGGACACTACATGCTGGCACACAACCTGGCTCCATTACTGAAGCGGGCACGCACGAACGGGCCCGGGCGTGTAGTCTGGGTCTCCAGTCTGGAGGCGACTTGGAATTTCTTCAAGATCGATGATATCCAGGGGTTGCGCACTAATGCGCCGTATGAATCATCCAAGGCTCTCACTGATATCCTGGCGCTCACTTCCAACTTGCCGAGTACTGCGCCCTGGGCGGTGGATAGCTTCTTGCAGTCTGAGACTGAGCTTGATACACATGCTATCCATACAGATGCCCCCTCTGCGACTCCGCGCATGTATCTCTCCCACCCTGGTATCTGCGCTACGTCCATCATCCCGCTTATCCTTCCCCTTGCGTGGGCCATGATTTCTGCATTCTGGATTGCGAGAATGCTGGGCTCACCCTGGCACCCATTGTCCACCTACCTCGGTGCTTGCGCCCCGGTCTTCCTCGCATTGGCTTCGCAGGCCGACGTCGAAGCTGCCGAGGAGCCCTACCACCGGGCTGGTGGCGGCCGGGCGAAATGGGGCTCTTCTTGTGGGCGTCGTGGAATTGAATACGCGGCTTCTACTGAGACCGATGGCTGGGGACATGGAGGTGTTGTTGGAACTCCTGTTGTCGAAGCCGATCGGCTTCGCCGTCGTAAGCGCGGAGCGGAGGACCTTACCAAGGAACAGAGGGAAGAGTTCGAGGAGCTTGGACGTCAGTGTTGGAAGCAGATGGAGGACTTGCGAATTCAATGGGATGATATCCTGGATCAAGCTGAAGCTAGTTCCAAGTGATGGACAGAAGATGAAATGGCATTCTTGCGAAGACCTCCTATGTGCTTGTCTTTATTCTTCCGGTCCCCAACTGCTTGGTTGATTCAAGGCAGAATGGCTTCAACGACCACATGTATACATACTACAAACATATAATAATCTGTCCACGATACTTTTGCAAACATGAACCCTAATATGAGATATGTGAAACTTTCGGGAAAATCGTATTGGAGATCAATTGAACTTGTATCTTTTTGTGTTAATTCCGCCTCCCATTATTTACATCAACAGAGCCCGTCCCACGCCCATGTTCTCATTAAAACGGATATGGCATGATTTCCTTGCCCACCAATTGCCAGAAGACTGGCAGTGATAAAAAAAATAGTTGAAAAAATGGAACGAAAACAGGTGGCCAAAACGCAAAGGGGCGGGGAGGTAGTGAGTCCTTAATATGTAGCACTAAAGCGGAAGATAACTTCAAACCAGGATAAATGAAGAAAAAACAAGACTAAAAGGGGTTATTTCTTGCAAAACAGCCGAAATCGCACGCTTTCACCATCGAGGTTTCTGAGTGCATCGATCATCGGAAGACGAAGGAAAAGGTATGGCGAGGGCGATGAACCGTCACGGAAGAAAGGCAAGCTGGTAACAGAAAAGAAGATAAAGCAATAAACGACTCCGGTTCTATGCATCAGAGAGGGCGGGATGGAGGGTGATATCGGCACGAGAGTTGAAGGGAGGTATTTCAAAAGGCATAGCGACGTGAAGGAGGGGGGAATCGAGAAGGAGGAAAGAGGATTACATGATGATCGCGGGAACTAGACAACGTTGTTAGCATAAAGTTATTGGATATTGGTAGGAAACAAGACTTACCATCAATGTTTTGCTTGATGCTCTTGTGGGGCAGAATCGAGCCACCGTTGACATATACCTCGTCGGCAATGGTGACGTCGTCTCCGAGAACAGTCACGTTCTCCAAACGCGCCCAGCGGCCAACAGAGCTGTTCCAGCCAACAATGGTAGACTTGATCCAAGCGTGGTCCTTGACCTTGCAGTTCTCCATCACGACGCAGCGCTGAAGACGAACACCATCGCCAATGACGACGTTGGGACCAATGACTACATTGGGACCGATGCGGCAATTCTTGCCGATCTTGGCGGAGGGGTCAACCATGACATTTCCACCATACACGTAGGACTCTGTGTGGGGAACAAGGAGCTTGGGGTTGCGCTTGGCCAGGGAGGTCAGGTACAGGCAGGTACCAGTGAGGAAATCCTTAGGCTGACCGACATCCATCCAGAAGCCCTCGAGATCGAAAGAGTGGAGCTGGCCCTCCTTACAGATAGCAGGGAAGGTCTCCTGCTCAATGGAAGTCGGGCGAAGCTCAATGCGCTTGAGGACACTGGGGTTCAGAATGTAGATACCGGCATTGATGCGATTGCCAACGAATTCGACTGGTTTCTCGACAAAGCGGTCGATACGCGAGGCCTGGTTGGGCTTGTGGACGACAACACCGTACTTGGAGGGCTCGTCCACCTTGGTGACGACAATGGTGCCCTCATCACCGTGGCGCCTGTGGAAGTCGGCAAGCTCCTGGAAGGGGTAGTCGCAAATGACATCTGAGTTCAAGACAAAGAAAGGCGAATCATCCTTGGCCAAGATCTTCTCCGCCAGCTTGAGCGGACCAGCCGTGCCTAGCGGTTCAGACTCGACAGAGAACTCGATATTGACTCCGTATTGCTCTTCGTACTTCTTTAGGGCCGCGACCATAACATCTGGGCGGTAGTTGACGGCGAGAACGATATCAGTGACACCCGCAGCAGCCAAGCTCTCGACTTGGTGCAGGATCATGGGCCGGTTTCCGAACTCCACCAAGGGCTTGGGAAGAGTGAGAGTCTATAGCAATTGAGTATTAGTATTGTCAAGTAGGGAGGATTCAAGATTCAAGATCCAAAATCCAAAATCCAAGGTGTCAAAATCACCAAATCCCCGATCTGATATCGTAGCAAGATCAACTTACCAAAGGGCGCAGACGGGTCCCGAAACCACCAACAAGAATGAGGGCTGTAGAAGGTCAGCCAAGAAGGCGGGGAAAGCATTGACTCGAAACGTACCCTTCATGATGAATTGGATGGAAAGAAAATTGGCAAAATTAGGGAGAAAATCGAGCAAAGATAGAAGTAAAAGGAGAGACTCTCTGTTATTTAGGGAACACCTGGCCGTTGATGGATTTATTTTCGTCCAGGTGGGGGCACGTGAGTGGCGGTGATTGGAGGGGCTCTGTTTGCGGGAAAAAGGGGCTCAATGTATACGGACAATGAGGTGGTTGCTGTGTTTTCAACCGCTTTTTCGATGGGATTTGCTTCTTTACGCCTGTCGAATCTCATCGGTCAATCCGACGGGTCATTTTGACATTCCTTCAAACCCATGTGCCAGAACTCAGGAATCCGACGGGTTCTGACGCGTACAATGAAGTTTCTGGAGGTCTCCTGAGGTCCCAGCAGACCCTAGTTCAGCCCATCCCGGCCAATACATCCAATGTTATCGCATGGTTGGGCCCGGGGCAATGCAGAGGGCACCCCCGCGAAACTAGAACTGCCCTCATTCCGATGGTCAGGTTGGTCATGAGATGTCGCCCCCTGAAACTTAGGTCGTTTGCGGTGGGGGTGGTATCGCCCCCTCGTCTCAGGTACTACGTTGTTTCCCAGTACGAAGTGCGTTGGAACGCCATTTGCAGCTAATTAACATTAAGACGAAAGTACGAGGTACAATCTCGGTACTAGGCCAGTAAGAACGGTCATTGAGTATCTGGAGGCAGCCCACGTGGGTAAGACATTCCACCCGAATCCGTCACAAATCGGAGCATCCAGTCTCGTACTCTGCGCGCCTTCAGAGCTGGCTGATCGTGGGCACTACCGTCTGGGATTTGGTTCTGGTAAAACCCCACTGCATCCGTCACATCCACCCGTTGGCGATGTAAAAGCTCGACCGTGGTCATTCCTTTGCGTAGACTCTGTCCGTAAACTCGGTCTTGGAATGTACTGAGCCCGACAGTACGGAGCAAGACGATGTCGCGGGGCCGGAGGGACGCCAGAGAGCGGCCCAGGCGATCCGCTTCGTTATCCTTGGCGGCGGACGGCTTCCCTGGCTTAAGCCAAAAATTGACTCCAAATCCAGCTCTTGTCTCATCTCCAACGACGAGCTCGACAATGTCCAATTCCGTCTTCCATTGTCGTGTGACGATCCGGCGAGGCGCATGAACTGCCAGAATACCAACAATCAAATTGACCGTCATCGTTTGCGGTGTTATAGATTGAATGTATCTAGCCGTGGGGAGATCTTGTAGATTGCTGAGGGGTCCGGGTATATGAAGCATGCGAGGTGACTCCAGAGTCTCTGATTTGTCCAACCCCGTGGAGCTAGTCATCGCACTGTCTCCCCCCAGACTGCTTTCCTGCGTTGAATCCGCTACGTACACATCCGAGTTGGTTACCTCGGAGTTTTCATGAATGGCAAAAGAATGGTTGTAAAATTGTGCGAGGATCGAATCTTCTGTTTTTTCTGGCAGTGTCTCTGTCGCAAGATCCAGCTGATGCGAGACGAAGAAGGCTGAATTCTCGTAATCTTGGTAGGTGGCATAGGGTGCCCCTAGCTTGTCCACTGACGGTGACCGTAATACTCTCCATCTCACAGGTGGCTGATCTAGTGATAGCGGTTGTTCTGGGCTCTTCGTGTCTTCGTGAAAGGGAGGTATGGCTGTGTTGAGGAGCTCATCTGTGTCCCAGTCCAGACTTGTTGACAGTGGAGCTCCTACCAGAAAGATATTTTTTTGAGGCATTGCAATTAATCATTTCACCTTGGAGGACAAATTTGACAGCTCCCGCGGGGCTCAAGGGGAGCTTGCGACCTTGGCACAGAGCGTAAGCAGAAAGGTCTCTCTTGAGGCTATTCAAGCAAAAGGTTTGAATTCAAGTGTCATCAAGTCACAAAGGGACCTTAAGTATCAAACCCCGAATTACATACAAGTAGTTGGAACTTGTGGGCGATGTTGAGATGTCGAAGCAAAGGATTGTCGGAGCCTGAACCATGGGTAGCTCATCTATGAGGGACCAAGTAGATTTCGAATATGGCCTCCTCTGTTCTTTGCTCGCTTGTTCAACGGAGAAGTAAATCAGTATGCAAAGTTTTCAATCTCATGTTGTTCAAGCACACTATCGAATAGGAAATTACAAATGTTTATAGACCGGTCCAGCCAATAACAAAAAATCAGCTTTGCCTGGTCTCTTTCCGCCCAACTTCAGTTAGCTCAGCCAAGAACACGTCCAGGTGGCTTGGAAGAAGACAAAATCGTAACCCATTAGTGCCTACGGAGTATATGTAGACACATGCTATTTATCATTACAGAGTGTTACTCCAATCTGGGATTATTCGGTGGCAGTGGCACTCGCCCTTGACCGCTCAGACACATACCCTGCTGCGCAAGCTCGGAAGAAAACCCGCATTAGCGCGCCCTGTACACTAGTAATAAAACCTGTTCTTTTACCAACTCATACAGCGAAACAGGAAAAGTTTTACACTGGAAATACCTCAATTTAGCTGGCAAATTACCGGACTGAGTATAGTACATGTATTGGTATTACTATGATGCTAGGCCCAAATAGGCTAATGGGTAAACTACATTACGGGAGGAATGGGAGTTCAATCAACGCTTGATCAACCGAAGACTAATGGTTGATTATGGTGGACTTCATTTTAAAAAGAGACACCACAAACCGTTTTTTCTAAGGAACCTTGTTTTTGAAAAAGAGTTTGTTTGAAATATTGAGGTTGTGGGTTTAGTTGTTTTTTCCACTGAAGGTTGGTAGGAGGTTGGTAGGAGGTTGATGAATGTTTCTAATTTTGTAAAAAATCAAAAATACAACTGTATTAATTATACCGAAGGAGAAAGGGGAGAGAGGAAGGAAGGGCGGATCACGGGTCCTTATATGATTAATCCCTCGGGCTCGATTGTATTATTATTACCTTAGTAATAGCTTTTAAGTATATCATAATTAATACTATACTTAGAAATGGAATTAAATTCGTGATAAGTATAAATCGAGCCCGCGTTCTACGAAATTATTACTAATTGTCTAACTGACTAAGCTACTTATTCTAGGTAAAATTACTAGTAGAAAAATCTTTCTTTATTAAGTAGATTATTTAATAAAATTAAATAATTAATGGAATTGATAGAGTTAATGATAGAATTGATAGTGTTAATGATAGAATCGATAGAACTGATGAAGCTAAATTGGTCGTAGAGAGAAAATAGCTATTGTTAATAACCTTAGGTTTGAAAACAACGTTTTTTGAGTTAAACGTTGTTTTTAAATTTGAGGTTTGTATTTTAAAAACCTCAATATGATTTGAAAATCCTTTTGAAATAACCGTTGTTTAGGAGTTTTGTAAGGGTTTCCGACGTTTTGAAAAAATAATGCTTGTTAATCCGTTGATTGTTGGAACTCCCATTCCTCCCGTAATGTACAGTCAGTAGACATAAGTATTTGCACCCCCGCCCCACACCTGTAGTATTACATAATATTCTGCCGGCATAAAAACAATCGCATATATCATGATTGTCTCTAATAACCAGATATAAATGCAGGGAGTGGTGCCAGGAGGTAAAAAGATGATAATCTGGGCTATCCATCTCGAAAAAGCAGTTTTATCTACGGTTTGAGGGCGCTCTACTCATAAACACTATCCGTGTCAAGAAGGCGGTGTAGGCGGTGAATGGTGTGGGGCCAATGGGGGTGCAAATACTTATGTCCAGTCACTGTACATGTAGGCACGGGCCTTTGGAGATCACGTGGATTTGTCCGGCCAGGTGGTCGTTTCCAATCTAGAGCCAACAACTTTACTTTTTCGCCTTCTCCACCATCTTCTCACGTGACTATCCTGATCACGCGGATTAATCCGACCAGCCACCATTGATCCGGCGGTTTATCCGGAGGTTTATCCGACGATTTATCCGACGATTTATCCGACACTCGTGATGTCTGCTTTTACCGCCTTTGGGCGTGCCAAGTACTATCACGTGGAAGGTCTACGGTCGGCCATTCAGATGCAAATGGCAGTAGTGGCCCTTCGCCGCCCGCCTTCATAATGCGGAGCACATTATTGCCTTCCTCTCTATCTTCGATCTTGCGTCAGCGATGTCATTCTCTTCCATTTAGCCTTCACAGAATCATCTTCGCGTTTCCTCTGCAAAATTGACCAAGAGAAGCACACAAATATCCTCGCACACGGCCGAGTGCCGCTGTACATCGGACAGCCATGGCCTTTCAGGCCCGGATCCCCAAGCTCGTGAGTACCACTTCGCGATTCCTCATCCAAACAACACAATTGACCCAAGCAATTTCCTTTCAGAGTGTCGCTGCCGTAACATCGGATCTTTGGCCCTCCATCTCGAACGTCCTGGTCGCCCCCTGGAAGCAAAGCGTGCAAATTTCGACGGCCAATGTCAGCGCATCCTCCCAGCGGAGCTCTACTAGACAAGGAAATGAGACGGTATGACATACCCTCGATATAAGTGGCGCCACTATATTCTAACGGAATTTGATTACCCAGCGCGCAACTTTGCCTGAATTCTTGAACAGCGTTCCCATCGAAGCCTTGCGTGCTGAGGTCGTGAACCGGCCCGCGCAACATGGATGGTCCTCCTTGCTGAAGCAAAGTATGTTTGGCTTAGCAAAATCGCTTTGAAGAATCATGTTCATGTCTAACCATTGATCATCTAAAATAGACAACGGACTTCTGACCCCCTCATTGTTTACATCGATTCCCAATGCTATTCCCGGTATTCGTTCCTACTCCACCCTCGCTCCATTCCGGTTTACCTCCCTACGTGCGGCCCCGAAGGTCAATGGTCTTTTGAAGCCACAGCAGCAGCGATTTCTATCTGGAGGATCCTGGCACCACATACTAGCCCAGAAGGAAAAAGTTGCGAACAAGAGCCCGAGCAACGCAGATGCTCAAAATGCTTTCTACACTGCCCTTTTGCGTGCCAAAATGCCTCACATTGTGCTCGAGCGACACCGAAGCGGATATTTCACAGGAGATCTTACGACTGAAGGATTGATTCAACAGGCCCAGGCAAGTGTTGGTGGCACCGACGCTGGAGCTGGAGCTTTCGCTGGGTCAAACCACAATCTGAGCCCTGAACAACTCCAGGCTGTTGGTCAGGCGGTTGCTGCTCGGGCTACTGGTAGTCAAATTGGAATGGGAAAGCAAAACGGCACCGGTGCCAAGGACGCCCCTCTCTACGTCGTGGTCGATGAGTCTCTCGGAAGCACAGTGTTTCGCTGGGTCAAATTCTTGCTCATTTTCGGCTTTTTCACTTATATCTCTCTGGTCACGGTCACTATCTTGGTTGAAACTACGGGCGTTCTGAAGAATGTTCGGGGGGCGCAAGACAAGGAAGCTCAAGCCGAACAGCAGACCGCTCGCTTTACCGATGTGCATGGTTGTGACGAGGCCAAGGATGAACTGCAGGAGCTGGTGGAATTTCTCATTAACCCAGAGCGCTTCTCTACCCTCGGCGGTAAACTGCCTAAGGGCGTTCTCTTGGTTGGTCCTCCCGGTACTGGTAAGACGTTGCTTGCACGTGCTGTCGCTGGTGAAGCGGGTGTCCCATTCTTCTACATGTCTGGATCCGAGTTCGACGAGGTCTACGTCGGTGTTGGTGCCAAGCGTGTTCGTGATTTGTTCGCTCAAGCCCGTACCAAGTCCCCGGCTATTATTTTCATCGATGAACTGGATGCGATAGGTGCGAAGCGAAACGAGCGCGATGCTGCTTATGTCAAGCAAACTCTTAATCAGTTGCTCACCGAACTCGACGGATTCTCCCAAACCAGCGGTGTCATCATCATCGCTGCGACTAATTATCCTCAACTTTTGGACAAGGCTCTGACCCGACCTGGTCGGTTCGATCGCAGGGTCGTTGTTGACTTGCCTGATGTTCGCGGCCGCATGGACATCCTGAGACACCACATGAAGAACATTCAGTCCGGCCCGGACGTTGACGTTGGGGTCATTGCGCGAGGCACTCCCGGTTTCTCCGGTGCCGATCTGGAAAACTTGGTCAACCAAGCTGCTATCCATGCCAGCCGTGATCGCAAGCCTAGCGTTGGCTCGTTCGATTTCGATTGGGCTAAAGATAAGATCATGATGGGTGCCGAGGCTCGCAGCCGTATCATTCAAGACAAGGACAAGCTTTTGACCGCGTACCATGAGGCTGGCCACGCTCTTGTTGCCCACTTCTCCCCATCGTCCACTCCGCTGTACAAGATCACAATCGTTCCCCGCGGTATGGCCCTCGGTATTACTCACTTCCTTCCCGAGATGGATACTGTCTCGAGGAACTACACCGAATATTTAGCAGACATCGCCGTCTCCATGGGTGGCAAGGCTGCGGAAGAGCTGGTTTTCGGCCATGATAATGTCACAAGTGGTATCTCTGCTGTAAGTCTCGCTAGTTTCCTTCTCGTCGTCATCACATACTAACGCTCGCCTTAGGATATTCAAAGCGCCACTGAGACAGCGTTCACGTTGATCACCCGATTCGGATATTCCGAGAAACTCGGCAACGTCGATCTGTCTACAAACTACGACAGCCTGTCATCGGAAACCAAGCAAGAGATTGAGAAGGAAGTACGCCGACTTGTCGAGGAGGCTCGTGAACGAGCAACCACGATTCTGACTGAAAAGCGCAACGAACTGGAGCTTCTGACCAAAGCACTCATTGAATATGAGACGCTTACAAAGGATGAGATGGAGCAAGTCCTCAAGGGTGAAAAGATCAAGAGACTTCACTCTTCCCCCACTGCCCCAGTGAAGCTCCCTGATGCCCTACAGTCAACTAGGGATTAAACCCTTCCTACATCCTGTAATCTCCACTTTTTCTTTTCCCATTTTCCAGTCTTGGGTTCTACGAGAATCCACGTGCCTTGTTTCTTTTTCTTTTTTTTCTTTTTCTTTGTCGTGCATCCCCGGATCGTTCGGGCGTCTGTTGAAAATACCATTTTCCCTGGTTCTTTCCTCCACATCATGTCCCAGTCAGGTCGATACTCAGTGACTGTTTGTACACTCGCCGCCTTTGTGCGTGCGCAATACCATTGAAGCTTGAAATGATCCCCTGTACATATCATCTGTATGTCTATGTTCCAATTGTATTTGTTGAGTAACAGCATCGAGCGTAACACATCTCCTAAGCATAAACCTAAAGAGCAATAATCTAGACAAGCCCTGGAATACAAGTAGATATACCACACGTCTTATACTCACATAGCTATATACATAAAACACCCCAGCAAGAACCGACTAAGTCCCCAAATCTAAACACCACCAGTATAACATTATAAAATTCTCTTCATATATCGTCCCCCCCTCGACATCCCAGCCAACGCCTATACTCCATCGCTACCATGTTCCTGTATACCATGGGAATTGCGTCATCGGTAGTTCCGGACATACACCCAAGGCACCGGACCCAAATATAGCCCAAAGTCCGGGCTCGGCAGGTCCGGCGCCACGGACCCTCATGACTTCATTGCCCAGGGCACTGACTTCGGGAATTCTCGCGACTTTTCGGGGGGTCGATCACTCGGCAAGTTTCGATCTTGGTTTGAATTTCTCCACTTGTCATGATGTCACCAGAGAGTCTGGTAGTGATATACAATGGTGAGGCTTGGGGGCTGCGATGGAGTTGGAGGTTAGAGTTGTGGGATGGCTTTTGTTCTGATATAGTACATGGGGTGAAGCGGGTTGTGTAGGATCCAGTTGGGCATTTGCTTAGGTTTAATTGTAGAATATAGGGATGGTATAGATTTGGAATTTTTTTTGGGTTCTTCATTTCACAAAATGGTTGGTATATACACAGATGCTGAGACTTGCTGGGAAGGGCAAGTCCATAGCAAGTAGGAAAAAAAAAAAAGTCCAGTTCTTCCAGCTCTGCTTCTGGAAAAACGAGTTCCGTCATAACGGTCATGATGAAGGGGGCATCGGCGCGGTGAACACGCCTATTAGGACGGGACTTTCTAGTCAGTTGAGGGCAATTCTTTAAATATGTATAAATGGAACGCGACGTGTCCAAATGCCCCCCATCGGAGGGAAAAAAAAAGGATAACAATCCGGGTATCCAAGAGAGAATATGTGCGATGTCCGGTTGGAATGATCTTGGGGTAAACCTCCTCTCTCGGTCTCAACCTCTGTCGCTGGAGACGCGTGTGTATATGTCATGCATGTGGTGATATGCACAAAGTCGACCGTAGGGTCGAGGATAGGCCGATGGGGATTGTCTCATCGGAATATTTATAAAAAGTTGTTTATTCGACGTCATCCTGGCCTTCATTCCTGTCCTCCTCGTCCATCCAGCCGCGGGACATTTCCACGGCTTTGGACCACTTTTTATACATGCGGCCGCTGGCCTTCACGGACATCGTGGGGGTGAAAGAGGCTCGGTTGGCGCGGTTCATATGCTTGAGTTCGGAGAATTCCTTCCAAATGCCAATGGCAAAGCCGGCGGCAATTGCGGCACCGAGGGCAGTGGTTTCGTGCATTGAGGGCCGCTCGACCGGGATTTGAATAATATCAGCTTGGGTCTAGTAGAAACGATAATAGTTAGCGTTGTTGGTCTCAAGACTAGTCGAGGATGGAAAGCATTGCAACATACCTGCATGCAAACATCCGAGTTACTCATGCCACCATCAACAGCCAGTTCTGTCAAACTCTTGCCACTGTCCATTGCCATGGCGTCGAGAATCGCTTTCGTTTGGAAGCAGGCCGCCTCCATAGTTGCACGGGCGATGTGCCCTTTTTGTGTGTGGGCAGTAATTCCCCCTAGTCAGCGTTAGTGAGGTTCTGTAAAGCGAAGCACCGCCTCCAAAACTTACAAATTGTTCCCTGGGCATCATCAATCCAGTAAGGAGCAAAGAGACCACTGAATGCAGTAACGAAAATACAACCTCCGTTATCCGGCACACTAGCAGCCAAATCGCTGACTTTGCGCGAGTCGCGGAAAAAGCCGAGGTTGTTCATTAGGAAAGAGACACCACTGCCCGCCACGGCCACACTGCCTTCCAATGCGTAGACAGGTTTGCGATCCCGCCCTAGCTGGAAGCCCACGGTACCCAACAAACCGTGTTTCGAAATAACAGGCTTGTCACCGACATTATAGAGAAGGAAGCATCCAGTACCATATGTGTTCTTAGCTGATCCCGGGGTGAAGGCACAGTGGCCGACTAGAGCTGAAGCCTGGTCACCTAGGCAGCTGGTAATGGGGACACCCTCCAGTGGCCCTTCAGCCACACGACCGAAGCCCTCGGGATCAGCCGAGGGAAGAATCTCAGGCAAACGAAGCTTGGTCCGGTCAATGTCGAAGAACTTCAAGAGCCGATCATCGTACTGGAGGGTTTCGAGGTTCATGAACATTGTCCGCGAGGCGTTGGTCACATCTGTAACGAGACGCTTGTTTTGAGGGCCACCGTTGAGATTGTAGATCAGCCAGCTGTCGACGGTTCCAAATGCAGCCCGACCGTCGTCGTACGCCGACCTGACATCTGGGAGATGGTCGAGCATCCATCGTAGCGTGACAGACGAGGGGTATGTGGAGAGAGGTAGACCGCAAATGTTGACGAGTTCGTCAGCACCGGGCCTTGCCTTCAATTCACGTACCAGGTTGACGGTCCGGGTGTCGGTCCAAGTGATGGCGTTATGCAAGGGTTCACCGGTCTCCCAGTCCCAGACCAATGCCGTTTCTCTTTGACTGGTGATGCCAATGGCTTCAATGTCGGATGTGGAGTGGCCGAGGGCAAGGAACGATTTCATGGCTTCTTCAATACAGACATAGACGGATTCGACCAATTCATACGGGTCTTGTTCGTGCCATCTGTGAGGAGTGGGGCAATTAATATTGAGGGGTTGGGAGGCAAAGAAGGGGCTCACACCTACCCTGGGTGTTCGTGAATCTGACGGAATTCCGTCTGGTATTTGGCGATAGGAACGCCTGTGCAGTCGAAGATGATGAACCGTGTACTCGTCGTACCCTGATCAATGGTGCCGATGAACCGATTCTTCAAGTCCCCCTCGGGATGTTCCTCGTCCTGAAGCAAAGAGCGTTCTCCATCGTATCTCTGCTTTGGACGATAATCCAGATTCAGTTGTTGCTGCTGCTTCTCCTCCTGGTGCTGATGCACATGTTGTTCGGCCTCGAAATCCTGGACCTCCGAGTCTCCATCGACGCTCTCATAGTCCAACTCGAACGGGTTTCGCATTTTCAAGATGGGGACCGAAAAAAAGAAGAAATTAAGAGAGAAAGAGCGATTTTTACTCCGGGTTTAAAGAGGGGAATGGCGGAGAGAAGGAACTACGAGGTGGCGAGTGTTGGGGATGTTGGATACGGGGACCAGCTCCCGTGGCAGAAAAGTGGAGCGTGACGTATCAAGCGGTGGCCAGGTATAACCGTGTCCTTCACCGGTCTCAGAGAAATGGTCGAGAAGGGGAGAAAGGGAGAATCTGGAGAAGGGCGCGGTGTAGATAAGAAGAGAAGCAGAGGCTAAATGCAGACAACCAGGGCTCTTTATCCAAAGGGGTGGACCAAGTGCCGGTGGGGGGAGGAGAAACTAGAAATCCGGTTGGTTTTTTTCTGATCAGAAGACCTCGTCACCTCCCCCACTATTTCGGGTCTGAACTATGGGCTTTATAAGTATTATTAGCTCTATAAGAACAGGTTGGAACGGCTTCCCCAGTACCCTGAATCGATCCCCTATATCCTTCTGTTCTTTTTCACTCTCTTTCTCTCCTCTCCTCTGCATCGTCTCTCCAAGCCTGGGCACTCCACAAGCGCCGTCGATCGTACACATGACACGGTCCATTTTTCCCTTGCGGTCTCTCAGTCGTTCTAGAACCCCCTTTTTTCTTAGTTTACATTCTCTGCAGATTAATTGAACCATTCCTATTCATGGAGAAAATCCCACGGGAATAATTATTGATTTGGGGCAAGTTAGCCTATGGGGAAGGGGAAATCCCCAAAAAACGAATGCCCATTCCTGGAGAGATTCTAGTCGGGGCCAAGAACATTCGAGTGCATCACCCCTCTCCTGGGGAACCGCCTATGATCTGGTCCGACCTCTCGGCTCTCATTCTTATTGATCGAGATCCTGGTCTGGCGCATTGGCACTGGTGCTTTATATCCTACAACACAGACCAATCGTTGACTCATGTCCCAATCATATCCGTCCCAGTCGGAAGATGACGTTCTCTCTGGAGAACCGGTCTGGTCAACCAGCGATATCGCCCTAGAACCATTCTCGCGCGGGGAGAGGGGAATCGGGTCAATCCTGCCAGGGACAGGGTGGTGCTAAACTATATGGGGTCTTCCGTGCTCCGTATTACATAGATCACGCGAAGACTGAAAAAAAGCAAAGAGGAAAAAAAGCCGAGCCCAAAAAAGAAAATCCAACAGGCTGATCTATGTGGATTCCAAGGATTTCAGGCGCAATCGGGCCTTACGACGGAGTATGCGTACCTCGCATGCAGGTCTCGCTTTACCTTCCCCAACTCGTTGGTTTCTTTTTCTTTTCTTTTTCTTTTCTTCTTTCTTTTTTTTTTTTTCCAGAAAGCCTATGTTGTACGCCACTTAGCTAAAAGTACCTATTTCGTCCTCTTTCCCACCCTAGAGTGTCCCTGCATTCTAGAAACTAGTCGCTCCGTACTCCGTAGATCTCGAAATATTTTCGACACCCCGTGACTCTGTATAACGGGGCCTTATCAACCCTAGTCGGCTCCGATCTGCGGCAACCCGTGTGAAGAATATGCCGATGATCCCCCTTCATCGACATCCGTGGATGAGTCCGACCTTACAGTTTGATATTGTAGATCAGATCCAATGCCAAGCACGTGTTGCTTTTTCGGATCCATGTTTCTTTCTGCCGCGGAAGTCCATGACACATCCATGGATATACTTCAAGTGCGGCACGCTTATATCTACTTCCTCGAGACCCTCCTGACTAGTAAGGGAAAAAAAAAAGAAAAACGTCGTTGCGACTCGACTCAGGCGTCTCCAATTATTGACACTCCAATTTTGAACAAAAGAAAATTTCAGTGGCCGCCCTAGTGCGTTCTGCGTATTTTACAGGAAATCACGGGTAATGCAAACATCGAGATCAGTCTCGGGGAGTTGACGCCCCTCACCTTATCAAAAGGCAAATTTACTCGGACTCCTCGCCGAGCTCAGCGCGGCGGCGGTTCTCAACCTCCTCCTGCTCCTTCTTCTGCAGGAAGATCAGAGCGTTGATCTTGTCCTTGATGCTGTGCTCAGAGGCAAGGGTCTGCTGGATCTGCTCACGGCCGATCAGGGTAGCCACGATGGAGGCACCGACGACGAAGGTCAGCACGAAGCGGTACATGCCGTACCAGTGGGGAGCACGGCCGGCAGCGGCAGCGCGGGCATCGTTGTAGTACAGGAAGGTGAAAGCAAGGAACTGGCTGATCAGGGCGTACTCGACGGGGAGCAGCAGAGTAGGCCAGGCCACAGCGGGGGCGATCACACCGGCGGCGTAGCGGCGGTAGCCGAACTTGCCGCCGTAGCCAGCCCACTCAAGACCCCAGTGAATGGCACCGAGGAAAGAAAGGATCTAGTGCAGAAGCAGCGATTAGCAAACTGGAAACCGATGTTTCACGACTTGATTTGGGATCACTTACAACGGCACCGTAGCCGACCTGGATGGGCTCCAGCATGTGGAGCATCAGCTCAGCGCTCTGGCCGGAGAAGATCAGACCATCACCGAGAGCAGCGGCGCGGTTGATCTCGTAGGAGAGGTAGACGGTCTGCAGGGAGGTGGCCAGGTAGGGAACGACACCAGCCATACCGAGGAAGAGAGCCTCCTTGGGGACTCCGCTCAAGCTGAAGGTATCCTTGATAACTTTCTATAACCGCGATGCCTAATTAGCATATGTTCGGCTGCCTCCACATGTGAACGGAAATACGTACCGCCTCGGATCGCATACCCGCCATAACATCGATATCATCCTCATCGTGCTGTAGTATCAAAGGTTAGCCATTTAATGCTTCCGCGCAAATCATTGATAATAGGTCATCTCTTACCTTGGCAGAAGAAGAAGAGTAGCGCACAAGAGCGGTGGTAACGGGCTTGTGAGCAGCGAGCGCGAAGCTCGGCGAGAAGGAGGGACGAATCAGAGTGCGGGCAGACGAGGTCATCTGGGCCTTGGAGATCTGGTTGCCCAGAGCGGAGCGAACCACGGAGGCATTGGAGCTCGAGAGGGCGCGGAGCGCAGAGCGGGCGACAGCGTTGCGGTACAACATGGTGGAGATATACAGCTTTTCGTGGTCATCCGGTTAGCAAGTCGCGGGAGAAGAAAAGCCTCGGGTACGGCCGGGCAGCAGCTTGAACTCACCCAATTGGCCTTAAAAAAAAGCTGGAGAGAAGTGGAAGAGTGGAGATTGAGGGTATACACCCGGAAAGTGACTTGATCTCGAAGTCGAGGACGTGAGTTTTCCGGGAGGGAACAAATAAGAAGATCTAGAAATGAAGTGACCGAGTGATGAGGTGTGGTCTGGTTTCGGGCGGACCGCAGCAGCCGGAACCGCAGAAAGTCTCTGCCTTAGGCCCCGAGGGTATTTATGCCTCAGGCGCCCAACCGGTCGGGGCAGCAGCCCTAGTTGACTAACCAGGAGATGGCTACGTCACTCCTGGGGTAAACAGGCGTATCCACCGGTACGGTACACTTTCCTACAATTACATACATAGTAGGGGATGATTCTCAGTGCATCGCCTCGTGCTCGAGAAAAAACCTATCAAAGCGCCTCTGGCCCCCGTCTCCCCACGTAGTGCCAAGCGTATAGCAGCCTGAGTACTGTGTACTTATGAAGTACTCCGGCTGTAGGCGGAAATGATACCCGCTGTTGGTGTAAGAAGTTGTACCCCCTCTGTACCGAGTACCACCCTCGTTCCTTTGCGTAACAGATAGCACCTCTCTTGATCCACGCAAACAAGGTCATTAACTGGCCTTGGATACCCAACATCATTCTGTCTCCATTTAGCGCTTGTTATTCCCTTACATCCTAACCTTAACCCGAGAGCTAATTATTGCAAGAGACCGAGTTCCGCTCTTC
Organism: Penicillium paradoxum; assembly: GCF_028828445.1. NCBI lineage: Eukaryota > Fungi > Ascomycota > Eurotiomycetes > Eurotiales > Aspergillaceae > Penicillium > Penicillium paradoxum. Next base: position 1,824,838 of record NW_026643184.1, on the reverse strand, counting down.
TTGGAGGGGAAAGTTCCACCTCGGTATCGCGCGTGCTCCCAGCCCACCCATAGCTGAATGGCTTGAATGTCCCCTATCACCCAGGGTTCTTAGAAGCAACTCTATCGTGTAAGCGACACATTTCTGAATATGCTTTAATTTCCCCTTGAATTACCACTGACATGCGAACTCTCAATGGTAGGCAGCATCAAATCGCTACACGCACACGAGTGAAGCGACCTCCTCCCCGGCCATAGAGCCCAACCACCAGGCCCGGTCTACGGCCGCACGCCGCAAGCATGTTGGAGGGAGTCGTTGCCAATCTTCTCAACCGATTTCTAGGAATTTACGTCAAGAATTTCGATGCAACGCAGCTTAACATCGGAATCTGGTCAGGCGACGTCAAGCTACGAAACCTCGAACTGCGCCGCGAAGCGCTCGATCAGCTACGCCTCCCGTTGAACGTTGTTGAAGGCCATCTCGGAGAGCTCACACTATCCATCCCATGGTCAAATCTACGAGGCAAACCGGTAAAAGTCGATATTGAAGATGTCTTCCTCCTCGCGGCACCTCGAGAAGATGCGGATTACGACCCGGCCGAAGAAGAAAGGAGAGCAAATGTACTGAAGATGGAACGAATTGAGAGCGCTGAGATTCTGCGCGAGCGAAATGCGGAGGGCATGAGTCAAGAAGAACAGCGTCGGAACCAGAGCTTCACACAGAGTATGATTACGGCCGTGGTGGATAATCTGCAGATTTCCATTAAGAACGTGCATTTCCGCTACGAAGACTCTATCGCATCGCCTGGACATCCATTTGCTGTCGGCTTGACGCTCAAGGAATTGAGTGCTGTCAGCACAGATGGAGAGTGGAATCCAACTTTCATCCAATCCGACTCCGATGTCACGCATAAATTGGCTGTCCTCGGGGCTCTCTCAGTCTATTGGAATACAGATGCTACACTCCTCGGAACCGGACGGGGTTGTGACATAGGTGCAAAAGCCCAGGGAATTGACCGGGCCGATTTGATGGAGAAACTCAGGACAGCCATTGATGCCGATGAAGGAAACCAATTTATGTTGCGACCCGTCAGTGGCCGTGCTGGATTGGAGATGGACAAGTCAGGCAAATATGATCGGCCTGCAATCAAAGCGCGATTGCTGTTCGATGAGCTCGGCTTTGTTTTGGATGACAAACAATATCGCGATGCGTTGATGTTGGTGGATTTGTTCCACTATTTCATTCGCCATCAAGAACATAAGAAAATCCAGCCTAAGACCTCACCGAAGGAGGACCCCCGGGCATGGTTCAGGTTCGCCGGAGAAGCTGTTCTCAGTAAGATCCAGGAACGCAACAGACGTTGGACCTGGGGCTACATTAAGGAGCGCAGAGATGACCGAATCGCATACATTGCCTTGTTCAAGAAAAAGAAGAAGGAAGAAATCTTCACACCCGAAGAAACGAAGCAGTTGGAGAAACTGGAAGCCAAACTCAGCTACGAGGATATCCGATTCTGGCGTTCACTTGCACGAAATCAGCTACGGAAAGAAAATGTCGGCGTCAAGAAACCCGCGGAACAACAATCATGGTCCGACTGGTTCTGGGGCGCTAAGAAAGAAGAGTCCGAGGAGACCATGACTGAGGAACAGCGACAAGAGCTGTACAACGCCATTGATTGGGACGAAAAGAAAGCCATCGCTGAAAGTGTTGATGTACCTCGGGAATGGGTTAAGCTTCAGGTCAACTGGAGTCTTCGGGCTGGTAGCTTCACTCTAATTCAGGACCCCCATGGCGCGGCGAACGAAGTCATGAAGCTGGTATTCGATAATTTCCGAGCCAAGGCTCTTCAGCGCCCTGATTCATATCTTCTTGATCTTGACCTTGGTGGATTGAAGATGTACGATGGCACTACTGCCGGGACTCTCTATCCCCAAATTGTCAAGGTCAAGGATTCTCTTCCTGAGCTTATAGAAGATCAAGAGTCAAGCGACGATGATGATCTCGCCTCACAAGCTAGCGCGGATGACCTTGAAGATGAGGACAGTCTGTTCCATTTGCAATTGGAGAAGAATCCACTTGAAAGCGATGCAGACACAGCAGTGAAGGTCAAGCTGAAGAGTATTGAAGTCATCTACAATCCTCGATTCATCGTAGGGATTGTTAAGTTCTTTGAGCCCCCCGAGCGACACATGGAATCCATCGGTGCTCTTCTGGACACTGCGGGAGCCACTGTTGAAGGGCTTAGACAGCAAACTCGAGCTGGCCTGGAGTTTGCCTTGCAAGAGCACAAGAAGGTCGATGCGCAGTTCGACATTAACGCACCCTTGATTATTGTCCCAGAAAGTATCACACAACCAAGCTCCCTTTGCTTGATTCTCGATGCAGGTCATGTGAGTGTTAACAGCGAGTTGGTCGACCGTCAAGCGATGCGGGATCTCCAGTCCAAGCAGAGTCACCAATATGAGGAAGAAGATTACAAGCAACTAGAACATCTGTTGTACGATCGGTTCCTCATTAAACTAGACTCCACTCAGGTCCTCATTGGACCTGGCGTTGACGCAACCAAAGCGCAGCTTAATAGAAATGTCGAGTCTAGGAATTTCCACATCATTGACCGCATCAATGTCGATTTTGCCCTGGAGATGTGCATCGTGCCGAAGGTGACCCAGCTCACCCGAACACGCATCTCTGGACATTTGCCAGAGCTTCATGCATCAATGTCCGATACCAAATATAAGGGTTTGATGAAGCTGATTGATATTGCAATCCCCCAATTCGATACAGATACTCCTCCGTCTGGTTCAGTTGCCACGGCGGCTGCCAAGGAAGGAGCAGCCATAGCTACACGAGCTAGATCAGCATCGTTCCAACCATCAGCCCAACGAGAGCTTCCCGTTGTCGATGACGAGGAGGAGTCCGAAACAGACAGCGACCATGTGAAGAAGAGCGTGGATACGCCGACTAACATCCATCGCAGGGACTTCGAATTCAAGTTCACTGTCGGCCGTCTTCGTGGCTCGCTATTCCGTGCCGATCCCCATGATCCGCAACGAGATGATTTGTTGGTTGAACTGATTGCGGAAGGCTTTGAGCTGGACTTCTACATGCGTCCGTATGATATGGTTGCCGAAGTTGTCCTGAAATCGTTGAGCGTGGACGACTATATTGAGGAAAACCCGATGCCTGAGTTCAAGAGAATCATTTCCTCCAAAGGATTTGATGCTGACGAAGACAAAGACCTGTTCCAGCTGAAGATGGTGCGGGTCAAACCCGAGTCTCCTGAATTTGACTCAACATATGAAGGGGTCGCCATGAACCTTGACATAGCCGTCTCGACTATCAATCTTGTCGTGACGAGGAAAACGCTTCTCACCCTCCTAGACTTCATTCTCCTCACATTTACAAACCCTCAACAGCCGACTGAACCTAGTCCAGAAACCGACAAGGCTATCGAAGGCACAGAAGTTGTGGAAGAACAACCCCAGCAGGCTGGAAAGCTTCGCATCAGAGCTAATCTCAAGAGTATTGCACTCGTCCTCAACAATGATGGGGTACGCTTGGCAACCTTGAGTCTCAACACTGCCGACGTGGGCATCTTCCTCGTGGGCAGCTCTATGCTCATCCAATCTCGTATAGGCAGTCTGACCTTGGTTGATGATGTCAACCTGGGTGCCGCGGAGGACTCTGATATCCGGCGCCTGCTGACCATAGAAGGTGATAATTTCGCCGACTTCAAGTATGAGACCTTCGACCCAGCGAGTGACACGTATCCCGGCTATGATTCCGAGGTCTATCTGCGATCTGGTTCCATTAAGATTAATTTCCTGGAGGAGCCCTACCGTAAAATCATCAACTTCCTTGTCAAATTTGGCAAAATGCAAGCCATTTTCAATGCAGCTCGACAGGCTGCTGCCAACCAGGCCAATCAGCTTCAAGAGAATGCTTCGCGGATGCGACTTGATGTTGTTGTTAAGACTCCCATCGTGGTTTTCCCACGCGCCATGACGGATGATCGCCCTAGGGACACAATCACTGCTCATCTTGGTGAAATCTATGCCAAGAATGAGTTTGTGCCCATGGACGAAGGAAAGGATAGCCCTGCTGTTAATGTCATCTCCACTGGTGTCCGCAACATACGCCTTACCTCCAAGTTCAACTTCGAAGATGGTACATCTGAAGAACTAGAGATGATCCAAAAGGTCAACCTCGAGTTTAGTATCTGTTATCTGGAGCATCAAGCCAATAACCCACGCCCGGACATGGAAATTGAAAGTTCTCTGTCTCCTATCAATCTGCGCATCTCCCAGAGTCAGCTCAAGTTCTTGCTGGAGCTTTCAAAGTCGATACCAGGCGCTTTTGCCACCGATGCTGAACAGCAAGAGCTCGAGGCTTTGGAATCTTTGCCTTCATCGGTGACTGAGCCTACGAGGGAGGCTACCTCGAAAGCAGCCCAAGCACAGAATTCCCCCGGAGAAGCACCCACGGACAACACCGAAATTCAGGAGACTTGGGTACGACTCGATATGATTTTCAAGGTTGATAGTATTGGCTTGGAGCTTATCCTAGCAAACGATGATCAACCTGTCGGTCACTTAGAGGATTCGAGTCTGTCCAAGTTCTCTCTCAATGACACCCGAGTGAAGCTACGCATGTTGACAGATGGCTCATTGGAGTCGGAGCTTCTCATCCATTCGTTCTCCATCCGTGATAGTCGCAAGCAGGATTCGAACAAATTCAGGAATATCATGTCTTTGATCAACAACGATGTCCAGCAGCAATTCATGGCTAGCGTATCCATGTCTGGAGGACCAGAAAAACATCTCATTGCGATGCTGACAATTGACAGCCCTCGCATTATGTTTGCCTTGGATTATCTCTCTGCTTTGCAGTCGTTCAGTCAGTCTGCATTTGCCTCTGAAGAACCAATCGAAGTAGTTGAAGAGGAGAGCGAGTCACCCGAGGAATCCGAAACAGGATCCCTAACTGCTACAAGCTCCGACAGAGCCATAACCGAGGCTTCTTCGAGCGATGCCACATCAGCGGCTATGACAGTATCGTTCCGGGTGAACCTTGTCGACGCTCAAGTGATTATGGTGGCCAACCCTGCCATTCCACACTCTGAAGCTATCGTCCTTGGTACCAAGGAAGTTCTCATTTCCCACCAAAATGTATCTACTCTGCAGATCCAAAAGGTGGGCATGTTCCTGTGCCGAATGGATAAGTTTGAAACTTCCCGACTTCGCATTCTGGATGATTTCACACTTGAAATGTCCGTTGATAGCCGAGCACAAGAGAGAGGGTCTGCTTTGACTTCTATTGAGGTTCACCTTGAGCCTCTGGTTCTCCGTTTGTCTTTGCGTGATATCCTGATGGCAATCCAGATTGTCAATAAGGCTTCCGAGATGCGAGCTCAGAGTTCTCAGCAGACTGAATCAGGGGAAGTGAAGAAAATCGCAGACGCGAAGACTACCAGAGGCCGTTCTTCCAGCAAAACGTCTTCTGCTATTGCTAAGAGGGCTCGTCGTTTGAGCCAAGGTGTTGCACAGCTGGAAAGGCCGAGTACTGCACAAAGTTCAGTTCTCCTGAAGCGGGAAGAGATGTCTGCCAAGATTGATGGCATTAGAGTCATTCTCATTGGTGATCTACATGATCTACCTCTGCTCGATTGGAGTGTCAAGAAATTCAACGTGGATGTACGCGACTGGTCATCAACGCTGAATGCCGATACGAACTTTGAGACATTCTTGAATGTCTACAACTTCTCGAAGTCAGCCTGGGAGCCGTTGATTGAACCATGGCAACTGGGATTCCATATGGCCAAGGAGGTCAATCCGGATATCTTCTCTTTCGATGTGTATTCGCACAAAACGATGGAGCTTACCGTAACATCCGCCACAATTGCCCTCGCATCCAAATCCTTCCAGTTCCTTTCAACGGACGAGGATGTCCTTTCCAAGCCAAGAGGTGCTGATGCCCCATATAGGATTCGCAACTACACTGGATTTGACCTCAGAGTTTGGGCCGATGTTAGCACAGAAGGGGATGGGCCAGCGGCGAAACTTGCTGATGGAGAAGAATCTCCATGGCGATTCGAAGATTCTACCGCTATCCGTGAAACTCTGACACCAGAAGGTCACGGTGGAGTGGTTGGTGTGAAGCTGGAGGGTAGTGGCTTTGACAGCATCAGCCGCATTCCTGTTGTGCGCGAAGGCGAGACTATTTACGCCTTGAAGCCAAAGCAAGAAAATGTTCTCCACCGCCTACTTGTCGAGGTCAAGTTGGGACCAGACAATGTCAAGTGCATCACATTCCGCTCACCACTTCTCATCGAGAACAACACTCAAATTCCTGTTGAATTGGGCATTTTCAGCCCCGGAGAAGGCCACTTGTTGAAGATCGAGAAGATCTTGCCTGGCGATGCACGACCAGCACCTGTTGGATCCGCATATCTCCACTCCATTGTTGTTCGTCCTGATCAAGGCTTCGGATATGACTGGTCTGATGAACGGCTATTCTGGAAGGACCTTATTAGGCGACCCACACGCACTGTCAAGTGTGTCAGCGAGAGTGGACAGCAGGCTCCTCCGTTCTATTTCCAAATGAACGCAACTTTCGACAGCAAAAATTCGCTCACGGGCACCTATCCCTATATGAGAATCCGAATCTTTGCTCCTGTTGAGATTCAGAACCTTCTGCCTTACGATTTCAAGTACCGCATCTATGACAAGAACACTAAGAAGGATTGGACCAATTTCTTGAGGAAGGGTGGCGTCAGCCCAGTCCACGTCGTGGAACTGTCTCATTTGTTGTTGCTCAGCATTGATCTGCAAGATACCGTCTTCCGTCAAAGCGAGTTCGCCATTGTCAACGGTAATGCGCAAGACTACCGCAGAGAGCATACCTTGGCCCTCAAAGACGAGCGCGGTCTTCAACTGAAGTTGCAGCTTCACTACTTCAACATCCCCAACAGTGGCGGTGCTTTCAAGGTCTCTGTGTACAGCCCATACCTTATTTTGAACAAGACCGGCCTTCCCATGGACATCCAAAGCAAAGCATTCCTTCAATCTGCAAGGAACGCTGCTGGTCAAGGGCTCAGAGCCGACCCAAGAGATGAGGGACGTGCACTGCCGTACATGTACTCTTATGCCACCGAGGACCAGAAAAACCGATCTATCCTAAAAGTTAGCGATTCTGCATGGAGCAAACCGCAGAGTTTCGAGGCCATCGGAAGTACCTTCGAGATCATATTCCCCGACCGCCAAGGCAAATCTGAGTTCCACTCCGGAGTGTCTGTTGCCGAAGGTGAGGGCAAGTACAAGCTGACCAAGGTGGTCACTCTGGCCCCACGTTTCATCCTGAAGAGCAATCTGAACGAGGATATCCTGGTGCGCGAGCCAGGCTCGTCCAACGTCCTCCAGGTCCAGAATGGCAAGTTGGTGCCACTTCATTTCTTGCGCCAGGTCCAAGAGAAACAGCTGTGCCTGTGTTTCCCTGGTGTCAACAACCAATGGTCTTCTCCGTTCAGCATTGCAGACGTTGGAACCGTACATGTCAAGTTGGCCAAGGCCAACCAGCGCCAGAAGCTGATCAAGATTGATATCATCCTGGAAGCAGCAACTCTTTTCTTGCACTTCAGCGTTGAGTCTCGTAACTGGCCCTTCTCCATGCGCAATGAAAGTGATATGGAGTTCATCTTCTATCAAGCCAATCCAAATGTGGAGGACGATGATGACGAAGATGATCAGACTAGCGGCTGGAGGCCAATCCGATATCGAATCCCCCCACGGAGTATCATGCCATATGCATGGGACTACCCTGCGACGAAAAACAAGTCGCTCGTGTTGACCTGCCAGGGCAAAGAGCGTCATATCAAGCTTGCTGAGATAGGAAACCTGATTCCAATGCGGATTCCACCCTCGCAGCCTGGCGGATACCAGAAGATCATTGACATCAATATTACTGCCGATGGCCCGACTCAAACGCTTGTACTGTCCAATTTCAAGGCATCGAAGAGTATGTACAAACAACAAAGGGGACAATCTTCACAGACTGGCACAAACACCGGGTTCGAGGTCAAGGAAATGAACTCGGACGTCAACTTCAAGGCACAACTCCGTCTGGGAGGCATTGGAATCTCATTGATCAATCAGAACCTGAAGGAACTGCTTTATCTCACCTTCCGCGAGATTGAGATCAAGTTCAGGGAGTCAAGATTGTATCAGACTCTGAACACCACCATCAAGTGGATTCAGATTGACAACCAGCTTTACGGTGGCATCTTCCCCATCTTGCTTTATCCCAGTGTTGTTCCGAAGACTGGAAAGGAGATGGAAGCACACCCGATCTTCCACGCAATGGTTACACGGGTCAAGGATGACTCGTACGGTGTTCTCTATATCAAGTACGCGACTCTGCTTCTACAGCAAATGACTTTGGAACTTGATGAGGACTTCATCTTTGCCATGCTTGACTTTGTCAAGATTCCTGGTGCTTCCTGGACCGAGGAACAAGAGGGCAAACTGTGCGATGGAGACCTCAACATTCCAGAGCCACAACAGGCAGACAATGGACAAGATGTGTACTTCGAGCTCCTTCATCTCCAGCCCATGCAGTTGGATATTTCTTTCATGCGTACCGAGCGCGTCAACGTGGAAGATACTATGCAGCCCTCTAACCCATTGATGTTCTTTGTCAATGTTATCTCGATGTCGATGGGCAATGTCAATGATGCACCTATCCGACTCAATGCTCTAATGCTCGAGAACGCTCGCGTTTCTTTCCCCAGACTGGTCGGCAATATCCGTGAACACTACACTCAAGAATTCCTGGGCCAGGTCCATATCATTCTCGGCTCGGCTGACTTCTTGGGCAATCCTGTCGGTTTGTTCAATAATGTCAGCTCTGGTGTCGCGGCCATCTTCTATGAGCCATATCAGGGTCTGGTCATGACCGACCGTCCCCAAGAACTGGGCATCGGTATTGCTAAGGGTGCCACAAGCTTCTTTAAGAAATCTGTCTTCGGATTCTCGGACAGTATGGCCAAGCTCACTGGAAGTATGTCCAAGGGTCTTGCTGCTGCTACTCTTGATAAGGAGTTCCAGACTCAGCGCCGGATGTCTAAGGTCCGCAACCGTCCCAAGCATGCGTTGTACGGAATCACGGCTGGTGGCAATGCATTTGCAAGTAGTTTGGCAAGCGGCATCGGTGGCTTAGCACGTCATCCACTACAAGGCGCTGAGAAAGAAGGTATCCAAGGATTCTTCAAGGGTGTTGGAAAGGGTGTTCTAGGCCTGGCCACTAAACCGGCAATCGGTGCCTTCGATCTTGCCTCCAGTAAGTTGGATCATAACCTATTTATTGACATACAATACTAACAATTTCCCCGTAGACCTTGCAGAAGGTGTCCGCAATACTACTACTGTCTTCGATGCAGAAGGTCTCGATCGTGTCCGACTCACCCGCTTCATTGGTACTGATGGCATCGTGCGCCCGTACTCGCAGCGTGAAGCTCTCGGACAGTTTTGGCTGAAGACTACTGACGACGGCAAATATTTCAACGAGGACTACATTGCCCATCTCGAACTTCCTGGTCGAGACATGCTGGTTCTGTTAACATACGCGCGTATCATGCTCGTCCGCACGAAGAAGCTCGTCACCGAGTGGGATATCCGTCTCACGGATATCCAGACCATCTCCAAAGAGCGCACCGGAATGAGTATCACCCTCAAGGGAGGTGCCAACGGACCCTTCATTCCTGTTCAAGACGAAAGCTCGCGGAACTGGCTGTATAGACAGATTGCTGTCGGTAAGTGCTTACTCATTCGAGCTTAATTTTGTCTTAGACTAACTGTTTCTTTCCCCTAGCGGTCAATGCTTTCAATGAGAAGTATAATTCCAGGGGATAGAGATGACGAGGCACTCAGTGTTGTTTACGATGTCATGAGATGGACTGCTTTCATTTTTGGGACGGGATTATCAACATTCACAGAGCACATGAATGATTCATGGCTCTCGGTTTCTCAATTTGTTCCATTCACGTACATAAGTTGCCTAATTCTTGCCTTTCGGCCTGTTGTGTTGGCCTTTTTAATTGCCTTTCTCCCATGCACGCAGCGAGGAATCCTTGGCTTCATGCAATTCATCTACAATTTGTTTAATAGAGTCAATCAGATATCCTCTCCAACGAAAAATGTCTCTTTCAAAGCTACATGTATGGTGGCCCTATGTGTTTACCTACCTGTAACCGATGACGAGCCTCCATATATCTACCCATGAACTGGAGTAACCAGAAGGTATCCGACATTATTGTGGTCCTATCTTTAGGATGAGATCAGTCCGGTTCTTCGTCAAGTCACTGCTCCGGTAACCTTTGAAGGAATGACCATTGCTGTGTTGAAAAGACAGAAGCAGACGAAGAAGGGGTTGAAAGGGACAGTGTTTTTGCCTGGTTTCAAAAACGCAGTGTGACAGATGCTATATTTACGAGAGAGATAGTTTAACAGAAGCGACCAACCCTCTTGGTGAGATTGGTGTAGAATGACTTCGGGTTCCTCCGTGATAGATATGGAAGCAAATGACAAGGTATTATGTTCTATAGCTGAACTCCACGAGCCCCAGGCAAAAGTAACCATACAAAAAACATTCAGATAGCCACCCCAGATGAATTACGGAACAGCCCTGTCAGGCCCCATCCCTTGAGCCGTATTTTTGATGGTATGGAGGAACATGGATGGGAAGCAATGTCGACCATAGCGATCCTCGGATAACTAGAATAGATAATATATATCAGTCAGTCTGCTCAAACTTCCCATCCAGGCAAGAAGCAAAACAGAAAAAGGCTATACTCACTGTTCTCCCACCCTCATGCTCCGCGGTCCTATACCCCAGCCAACGCCTGTACAAATCCTCTGCACTATGCGTCGTGAACATGTACGACAGCCGGTACGTGATATGATCAAAGACATGATCAAAGTTCCAAATACTGTCCGGTCCACCGTTGATATTCTCCGGCGGACCGGGGTTGTATATCCTTGCCAGCTCCTTCGGCGTCCACTGGCCATCCGCGTAAATCGGATGCGGAACATACACAGCCTTGAGACCGTGGAAAAGAGCCCATGATGCACCTGTCATTTCAGACGCAAGACCCAGACCCTTCGTCGCCTGCGCGTGGTGGATCAGATCGAGCAACCGCTTGGAGTACCGGCCCATGGTGATGACTGCCGCGCGCCGCGGTGTGTTCTCGCCGTTCTTGAAGTTCCAGATCTTATTGGGGAATGTCCATTGCGTGTCTTGGGGGTTGAAGATTGGGAGGAAGGTTATGAAGTCGGCTTCCTCGCCTACGCCCCAGGTGTAGTTGTCGCTGTCGGGGTGGGAGACTGGTGGATCGGGGCCGAGGGGGCGGATTCCTGTGCCAGATATGGGGCCCCAGATTGTGGCATCGGAACGATCTGAGAGGCTGTCGTGGACCATTTTGGTGAACTCGCTCCAGTTGCCGTGGGCATCGGGGGTGTAGAAGTAGGCATTTCGTTCCCAGAGGTATTTGCGTGGTTGTTGGCGGGCGAAGGAGACAGCGCGGCCGAGGAAGTGGTAGGTATGTCCTGTGTGTCGGCCGTCCATTTCGAGTTGCCAGTAGTAGTCAAAATGGGGGTAGAGTTGGGAGAAGATCTGTAGAGGTTGGTGGTGTTGGAGTTGAGGGCTGGATGATGTTAGTATGACACTTCTTAAGAGGATTATCCGGAGAGAATTGCTTCACCTATGCTCTTCTATCCTGGGATACCAGGCCTCTAACAGCTTGTTGTTAAAGAAAAGAGCCATGTTTCTGAATTCCTTTGGGATGGAATTCTTGAGCCGATCAATGGTCTTGATATCAGAGAAGATCGGCATCATATCATCCTTTACATGAATGAGGATAAAAATCTGATATTCTCCACCAGAATGCAATGAGAGTTCCATAATCAGAGAACGAAGATATTCACAATGGTGAGGCTTCCAATGAAGTCCACTCCATGCCCGAATCAGTACCGCTGAGCGAGGATGGAACCGTTTCACATTCGCGTCACTTGTGCGTGACTCGGATGATTTCTTAGGGGCCTGGGGAAGATCAAAGGCCAGTGCATTCTGATTCAAAGAGTTAATCATCTCGGTTGACTCGTATCTGTTTGCATTTCTTTCCAAACAGAGAGACTGTAGCTTGTACCAATCAACTTCGCACCAGGGCACCGCACGAGGACGTGTGAAGCCCGGTATCTCATCCTCGCCATTCTCATCGTAACCGTATGCTCCGAAGCGAGAGTATCTATCCGTACAAACTTCACCGTCCAAATCCAATGCCTCGTACGATCCGAATCGCGGAGGTGGAAATCCCGCTTGTTGGCCCTTGTACACTTGCATCATATCTTCCGGGGACTTGCGATCAAGATAACGACCCCGAGGACCAAGGCAGGACTGGAACTTTCCATGGAACTGCTTCTTCCATTTCCGGCTGTTGTATGGGGGGTATGGGTCGTAGATTGACGGAACTGGATGCGAAGCGTTGACGGACTCGATACTCGTTAGGGTTAGAGTCCCGCCAAGATAGAATCGCTTGTCCCTAACGAGGATCATGTCTCAGTATCATCCTATATCAAGGCACTCATGGGAATCATCAAGAAACAAACCTCCGGTCATGAGCCATGCCCATCTCATCTGGCTCGGATGAGTCTTGATCTGCCGCCTCCCCTATGGGAGTAGCTAGATGATACTGCCCCGGTCGAAGGACCCTTGGGCCACAACAAGAAGCATAAACAGCCCGAATAAGGCTTGTTTCTTGTCCACCAGATAGATAGAAACCTGTCTGGAGAATGAAGACTAGGCACATAAGATATCCCAACCAGCGCAACCAGGTCCACCGTCGATCCCATAGTGAGGCGTTGAACTTAGTGTGAAAGACAGGCGGCGCGCTGTTCCTTGTGAGGAGCTTCATGGTAAATGAAAGTTGTGAAGCAAGATGATAAATCACATAATCTAGCTTCGAAAGCCGTGTAGTAAAGATAGTGGAAACGACAGGAAAGAGAAGAGAAGTGATGACCAGACAGTTAAAATGAAAGAACACAGGATGTTTTCGATTGACACGTCAAAGATATGGGGAAAGTCAATAGATGAGATTGTCTGTCAGGAGCTTGAGCATTAAGTTACATGTGGTGGTTGGGTGCTACGATGTCATCACTACGCGCTGTTGACTACATCGCGGTCTAGGTAGGTTTGGGTAATGCCTCACATAGTCTCAACGTGCTGTTCATGATGAAACATTGTCTAGAATAGCATCAACCTTAGCACTTCCCTGCGAAATATGCTCTTCTTTAGGGTATCATGCTAATAAACTACATAGACATATGTGTCACACAATATCATGCCGTGGAAAACAGCGCGATTTCGTATCAACCCTCAGCTTGGAGTCTGATTGCTGTACAGAGGAAATTTATCAGAAGGCAACTTATGTACCCAACATGAGGGATGCCTTCTTTAGGTGCTGCGAATGTGTGACTAAATCCTAAGAGTGCGTTTTCCTTAAAACCTGTTCTAGCTTAGCCCTAATTATAGAGTTGAACACACCGGGTAGATTCCCCAGGGGGCCACCGAGATACATAGAGAATGGGAGTACAAAGTAACACAGGTTTTTGATTTCAAGACTAAAGATAGATTCTATCAGAGGTAAAGATACGGGAAACCCAGGATATATACAAATGGCTCGTTGTATTACCATTATGTGTTGTCTAAACCGAATAATCAAAAAGTAATCCTGCTCGTGAGGTTGAAGAGCAGCCAATACTCAACCATCTATGCAAAATAGCTCTTCCATAAAACACCGGACAAATCTTCCAGCTGATCTGATGTGAAAGCCTAAAGGAAACATTGTTAGCTACTTGCTTCCGAAGAGATATGAGGGATGAGCCCCTGAGGGCCTCAATCACTAACCTTTGCGTCAATGTGCCAGGTATCTTGTCTAGTCTTCTTGAACTCGCTGATAATCGACTTCACACTCGAACCAACGATGCCTGGATCATTGGCCGCACGGGTACTGAGCGAGGTCAATGCCTGGGGCATCCACTGAGGTGGAGGACTGTTATACGGGAAGGCCTGAATCAAAGCGCCAAGACCAAGTACAGCACCGTGACGAACGATAATTAGGCGGTTGTGCTCTGGAGTGGGAGTCCCGGCACCAGATGACACAGCAGAGGAGGCGATTCCTGAGCGGAAATTCTTTGGTTTCTTGGGGAAAGGATTGTCTGCCAGAACCTTCGTGAAGCGTTCATGGAAGCGACTGACCATCTTCTCCCGCAGGAAGATGGGGGAGCATCGCACCATACCGGAAAGAGTGGCAGAGGCACCAGCGCGGACTTCGTGCTGGGGGTCTTCGAGCATGGAAGCAATGCACTCGAAAAGCTTATCGCGATCTGCGGGATCGAGGAGGAACAAGCGGCGGAAGTAAATGATCTGAATGTTGATCATGACACGCAGTCTCTGGTGCCACGATGGGGATGTTTGTCCGATGCGAATGAGAGATTGGATGAATTCGGAGTTCTTTTCGGCTGGGTAAGGGATGTTGGGGAGATGACGGAAAACGTGGTATGCGAGAGATTGGAGCTCTGGATCTTCCTTCACATCCATCATGTGGAGAAGCTGCGCAGTAAAGACATCCGGGAAGAATGAGACAAGTTGTGTGCACTCGTGAGAAGACAAAGTGGAGTCTAGCCAAAGAAGAACCGTCTTACTGCCCGAGGTGTAGGGTGAAGGTGTCTGTTGACCGGGAGTTCTGGCCTTGCGCCACTCCTCGATTTGACTGAAAACTCCATGGATCATCTTCGTAAAATCAGCTGTGGGCGGGTAAGGATATGCGCCAACGGACGACGAAGATTTCTGGGCCTCAAGAAGATGTTGAACATCAGGGTAAGACTCGTGATATCTTGTGCGATAAATAGTTGCAAGAGTCTGGCCCATTGCCTCACGAACGCCCTTATATGGATGGTCCAGATGTGCAAGGAAATCTTCCACGATGGGCTTGTCAAGCTGGTAGTGCCAACCAGAATCAATGATGCATTGGTGCAAGAGGTTGATCTTAGAACTCTCCTTGAATGCTGCATTGGTTGACATGTCAAGGCGGAAGCTGGACAGCCAATCCACCAAGGGCCAGGCGCGTCGGGGATCCCGACATTGCAGGATCATGTGGAGGAATGTTGTCCAATAGCCGGAATTTTCGGGGGTGAGGCCATCGGTGAAGATCTTTCGCACAATAGGGAAAGCATACTCCCAGACCATAGTCCGCTGCTCCACACCTGTGTCTGTCACAGAGGATATCAAAGCTCCGAGAATTTCCGCTGTAGCACGATGTTGATGTTTATCACTGCCATCCTCAAAGACTCCCTTGATCTCTTCTTGTATTTCTTCAAAGGAGACAGCTGTAAGACCGTCACGGATCATGAGCTCAAAAGCGTAGAGAAGCAGCATAGCACATGACATGCGGAATTTGTCGGCCGATGGATCCCGAGGCTCTTGCTTCAGGTACATAAAGAACTTGTGGAACCACTGGCGAGTGAGCATCTTGCCCATCTTGGTGCGGACCTGCCACTCAACCTCATCATACTCAATGTCCCGCGCGACGTTGGACTTGTAAGCGGGCATGGTCTTACCCCACACAAGCCAACCCGGGAAATCATGGTCAACGTAGTACTCTGCCTCTGGTTGTGCAAAGCTTGAGAGATATTGTTGAGTGTATCCCTTCTCGTAGGGCTTCGTTGCCACTTTGATTTTGGAGGGGAAACGTTGATGTCCAAGAATATAGTTCTTGTATTCGTGGGTGCAAATGGCACGCACATCGATCATAGTGAACAACGCAATAAGGGCTTGGGAGTACATGCCTCGCAAACCAGGGTGGTCATCAATGGATCCAACTGTCATCAATTCGATCAAGTTATCACTGGCGATATAGTCAAAGCGGAGACCCATGGTGATAACGATAGTCGCAGCGCGACTGGCGATCTTCCAATGCGATATACGTGCCAGGTTGACCAACTCTTCAGACAGATCGGCTTTCTTTTTCTCGATAGCAGCGCGCTTGTTGTTGATGACTGCACGCTTTTTCTCAATTTGCCCGCTGACATCTTCAGTAGGAGCAATGGCTTCTACGATATCTTGGTCCAAGATAGCCATTCGCTCCATGGCGCGACCGTAGTCCATAACTTGGAACACCGCGGTGGAGCAAATCTTCTGAACGGAGGGCTTGTCAACGGCGCTGGCATCGATGAATGTCCTGATCAATGTTGGTGCATATTTCCAATTCCGTCCGACGGTTTTGGCTACGCTGCTGAGAAGCAGTGAGTAAAGTGCTCCCTTGATGCGCGCATAATCATTATCCTTGACACCCTTTTGTAGAGCCGTGAGCAGGGGCGGAATGACAAGCAGTCTACCACCATAGACAGCCTTGAGTGCCGATTCGCCTGCATTTTGGGCATTGCGGCGTGTTTCTGTGTAGAGAGAGACACAAGACTCGGCAATATCAAGGAGAAGAATCTCGTCAAGCTTAGATCGAGGACGGGGAGAAGCGTTGTGTCTTAAGCGTTGGAGGTGATACACGTTGGCTCTGCGCACAAGCAAAGCTCTAGGGTAATCCTTTCGCAAACCACTCATCTTATAAGGATGAATGTCGGCTGCTAGAAGCCTAGTCACTCGGTCGAGTACGTGGGCGGATCTCTCAATGCCCACATCAACAAACCACGATCTGAAGGCAGAGTACAAAGCGCCAAAGCAAGGGACATCATCCTCTTGCTTATCGGTCAAAAACCGATGTACCTCATGCAAGACCCAACCAGTTCTCTCGCGGAGTTCGTGGATGGTAGTATACAACTGGTCATCTTCTTTGAGAGAATACCCAGTGGGATAAGTGAAAGACTGTCTGATGGTACCATCATCAGAATTGTCTAGGGAAGCATCGGTATCGGTATCAACGTCATCTACGCCATCTGCCATCTCGACATCCCCAGAGGTACCATTTTGAGGCCCTTGTGTTGTGGTTGATGCGGCTTTGGGATCAAAGAGAACAGAAATTCCAGACAACACGAGTCGCAAGAGGACAAGGTTTCGAGAAACCTCATCTGACCAATCCTTGCCGCTGCCATCACGTTTGACAGTTGATGTCTCATGAGTGAGTGCAGATAGTTGCTTCAAGGCCGCCTCTGTCTGGCTTTTGAAGACGTCGACGGCAAATTCAATCTCCTGTCGCGTAGGTACATGCCAGTTGATGTTGAGATTGTGCACATCGGCTTGGTAGCTCCAGAGCTTCGGTTCGATACCATTCGCTTTGACTGAAGGTTCGTACAGCGAGAAATCATTGGTGTATGTTCCCGTCAGATTGAGCAGCAGGTGGTGAATGAAGTTAGAGATATGAACCGTAGGAATGCCACGGCAGTTCTGTTGCATGTACACTGCAATGTCGAATAGCTCTTGGCGGTGATTGATGACAGCACTGCCGACATGCACCACACACATGCTGAGCATACTGACATTCCAGACCAAACCACGATCACGAGGCAAAACATCGGTGCCTGTAGTTCGGGTCGACCCAGCGCCATTATCTTCGATCTCAGTACGGATAGCCCCAGTCAACACCGGGATGAACCGTTTGAGCGCCTTTTCGGGATTGACCTTGCATAGAGCGTTGCAAATGAAAGCCATTGCATCACGAGCTTGGTGAATAACATGGTTAGACACGAAATCCACAATCTTCCCTAGAGCGATATCATAATACTCTGGAGACAGAGAGGCAAGCAAAGGCATGAACGTGGCAGGGAGAGTGTTCACAATATTCTCTTCGGGAGAACCATTTCGAACTCTGGAGACGTCCGGCAGATTCTCCAATAACGTGAAGACGCGGCCCAGAAAAGCTATCGTGAAATCTCCGAAACCACATGTAGAAGATCGCAAGATCAATTCCTCGGTTGCATCATCCAGCTCCGTGTCATAGCCAAGCTGTACATCTGCCCCTTGCTCTTCCATCCTCTCCATTTCACCCGAAATCCATTGCATGGCAAGCATGTTGCAGTTGACGTCATCGCGCCCTTGGGTCAAATCGACCATTGGAATATTGTAACAGGCCGATTGAATGAATGAAAGTGCATGGAGCGATTTTTCAAGATCGTTGGCATCAATACCAGGTAGTGTCAGACCCAGCAAAGTTGTCATGTGACAGCGATAACCCTTGGTGCGCGAAATAACGCGAGAGAGCGATGTCATAGCCCGGAGCGATGAAGTAGTGCGGTGCACCTCAACAAGGCCTTGAAGCGCCGGATAGATTCTCTGCAATGCCCCAGGTAGAATGAGATGTGGTTCCAAGTAGGCCAGACCTTGCAAAGTCGACAGGGAGAAAGTCATTGCAGTGCTGCTCTTGGCATAGATTCCCATGAAAATTACATCACGGATGCAGAGTACAAATCGCCGCCTCAAAGGCTCATTCAACCGTCGCTCAGGCGGAATATCCATCTCGCCACTTTGTTCCCGGTTCCAACGCATGACGAAGAAATCAGTCAGGTAATAAACTAGCTGTGACAGAGTCTTGGTCCACCCGCCCGCATTAGAAGGATGGAAGAAGGTCTCAACGGCTTGGATAAGGCCTTCTAGTTGTGTAAGAATTGAAACCTCCGAGTCGACGCACGCCGGGGA
Source organism: Penicillium paradoxum (assembly GCF_028828445.1). Taxonomy (NCBI): domain Eukaryota; kingdom Fungi; phylum Ascomycota; class Eurotiomycetes; order Eurotiales; family Aspergillaceae; genus Penicillium; species Penicillium paradoxum. The sequence continues at coordinate 1,806,169 of NW_026643184.1, read as the reverse complement.
GAGCGACATCACAATCCATCGAGCTATATGATGAGCAACTGGGTGCTTGCGCCCATCTCGGTCAAGCATGATACCCAAACCAGATGAGATATCCACTAACGCACTGTACGGGGAAGTGGATTGCCCAACAGGGATCTCCAACAGTCTTAGGATCGCGGTGAAGATAAGTGCGGATTGCTCCTTTGTGAAGATACCATACTCAGAGAACGGAATATGACCGGCCGGTAGAGAATCCCGGGCCAGTCGGGAAAAGTAGTCTAGATAAGTGGTATCAAACGTTTTCGACCGACCAACTAAGGACCACAAATGGAAATGTGTAGGCAGATGGTTCTGCGGTAAGAGATCGGCTCGCGAATCGGGAGGTGGGGATGTCGGGAGCAGCAAATTAATGAGCCCTGCGACAACGAAGGCACCTTCTGAGAATGATGTGGTATAGTGCGGCAAGAACTCTTCAAGCATGGCGGGAAGTTCACACGGGTCAATGAATAATTGAGCGAATGCGCAAAGTTTGGTCAAGGTCTTGACATTTCGTTTCAGGTTGGTCGAGTGAACGAGGCCGGACTCTGTAGGCAGGACAAACGCCTTGAGCTCTTTGTAGAGAGGCTTCCAATCTAATGTAAGATCCTTGATTGGTCTGAGATAATGCTTTCGCCTATATTTTGGATTAGCAACCATATTATCCCCGCAACAAGTCTAAAAAGCGAACTCACTTGGTGAGAAGCATGAACATGCTGGAGAATCGCTCCGCGACCGACGGGTCGATCCCGGGGGCAAGTGCCAACTCATAATACAGTTTCACAAGGCTTATGCGCTGTGCGCGAGTTGGATCGAACTTAAGTGAGAGCCAGCCGCGAAGCTCGCGTGTCCAGTGCACCGCTCCTGGGTTAAAATCGCCAGCCTCCACTGCAATATAAAGCTGATTCAAAATTTCCCGCAGGTTTTGATTCCGTTCGGATTCATCTTCCAATTCATATGGGAGATATTTGGAGTATGGATAGGTACGAGGTCGCACGCGGGCTATTGGCTCGCCTTCGCTATTCACGGCCGCGGGCTCGCCACCGGGTGAGGTCGCCCGGGAAAGCTCTTGTGCATGGTGGAAATTGTCGGATGTGAGAATTGCCTTGGGACCGGAGGCTTCCATGGTCGGATAGGAGGTAGGGAGGGAGATGGTCGATACGAAATGGAGATGGGGTGAGGGAGGAGTGGCTACTGCCGTCGGGTCCAGAGCTCTGGCAGCAATACGTCAGCAACGCCCGTGTTCCACGATAGTACCCTATTTCCCGCACAGAAGATACCACCGAAGGAGATTCGAAAGAGAGTGTACTTTTTAATGAAACTTTGAAGCTCCCACTCCAACAGGCGCGGAATTTGAAACCGGAGATTTTGTTTCACACGACTGTCTTTGCATGGGGTTCTTTTTGATTTGGTTCGCCGTAAGAGAGGGTATGGAAAGACTCAAATCCTTGGTAATCGAGCGATTCGATTATACAGACTCACTCTTTCGCATTAAACTGCCTGATATGTTGAAGGTCCAGAAGAGGTCAACGGAGAGAGAGTCGAGGTTGTGATGACATAATTTTACGGTAATCTTTGATGGAAGCTTGGGCCCTGCAGCAAGCTGTAAAGATGTAGACTAAGGTAGAGTATGTATGTAGGAGGTGCTCTTGACGCTCTTGTGCAGGATCTAAATTTCACATCTCTTTTGTTTCTCGTTCTTGATATTTATAATGACTCACTTGGTGGGCGACTGCGCCATTTGCCCCAGTTTAGGCAGACAGCCTTACGCACACAACTCGCCCAACCACCTAGGCAACGTTAGAACAAATCAGGAATGGCTGTCATTTTAACCTTTCACAACAGTCTGGCCCCTGGTTTACAACCTCAAATCATACTCCGGATATCAAATCTATATTGTACACGGCAAGGAGTCTCGGAGTAATGTTGGACCGAGTGGGGGCAATGTTTAGCCGTTCTCTTTCATGCTGGAGGCAGGAAAGAACCAAAAAGAACACCTTGGATCAACGCATAGGCCACCATGCTATACACAGCGGCTACGAGGATTCGGCTTTGCTTGGGGGAGCTTGAACTGAGATCCACGGCGCTGGTTACCAGGTACCAATACCACAAAGGATAAGCTGACGAGATGCGGTTGATGATCTGGACATGATAGCTTGTGACTGCCATCACTGCCAGCAAACCTTGGGGAACCGCCAGTCGAGTGAGCATTGATCCGGGACTGGTCGATGAGGAAGAGGGACTCTGGAATGCCCACAAGCTAGATTTGCACAGAACTGCCAACATCGGCGCCGCCAGTAGGAAAAGAGGTATATTGGAGACGGTCCAATATCGCAGGAAACCAACATCCCTGTAGAATTTGTAAGCATAAGATCAGAAGTATGCAGACATGCATTTCAATACTCAACACGTACCAATAATGAGTTTGAACCCAGCTATAGATGCTAGGCAAGGTCCACTCACACCATGGCCGAGCGTCGCTCTCGGACATGCAGTACGCGCGATAGGCCAAGACCTGGGGAATCATCATCCCAGATCCCACAATGCAGCCACCGAGAATGATCACCGCAAGACGTACGGTGGTGTGTAGTGTCGGTCCTTGAGTCAAGGTCTTCCAAGCCAAAACCACCGCATCGTATGCAAACAGGAACCCACTGAGGATCCCGTTACTGCGGACCATAGTGGCAGCTGCAAAGAGCACGGCACATGTGAGGACCCTGACATCCCTCAGACGCGTTGCCCCGTTGCGCTCGGCAATGAGGGACGATGAGTAAAGGTAAAAGCCAGTGATGTTGAAGAAAGAGACTATCGACTCTCCATAGGGCGCGGATAGAAAGGCACCCGCTGGCGAAATGATGTGAAGTGCCGCAGACAGAAAACAAATGAGATGTTGAGTGGCCGTCGCATGACCAAAGATATTGGCCGACAGACGATAGAGCGCCAGCACAGACAGGTAATGAGCTACATGAGAGAGAACTACGCCCACCACTGCAGTGCTAGCTTGCCCAGCATGTCCGCCAGAGAGGCGAATACCTGTTCGCCATATTAGAGTCTATCAACATGAGATATTCGTTGCAGGGTGAATCTAGGGAGGTGATGATATACCGGAAACAAAAAGAGAGAGAAGTTTGGAGTAGCCCCAGCTAAAGGCCCACTCTTGCTCAAATACGTATCCCTTTTCCGCAATATCTAGGAAGTAGATGCTGTCCCATCTGGCAAATTTGAGAGGTCCCGAGAGAGACTCAGACTGGCTGGCGACCGCTGTAGAATCAGCGGCATATGAGATTAAAGATGTGGAAGTGTCGTAGCCTGATCCTGGAGAACACGCAACAACAATATACAACAAGACCTTCCATGACCAGAAGGCTAGTGTCAAGCTTCGAATTGGGTTGTCCAATCGTAGTAATTTGGCGAACAGGGGTGGTGGCCTTGAAGCGGGCTGAATTGAAGCCATCACGGCACGAGTCAGCCAGTAACCAGGGCGGTTTCTTCGAATACGACCTCGGAAGCCTTCCCAATTAGGTTTCCTGATGGGGTCGGGTTGTTGGGTCCAGAGGTCGGGACAAGTTCACCTCACGCAATCTGCGGTGTGCCGAGGCAAAGTGGTGAGTTGTGAATACATAACTGTGCATTATTAGTCAGTGGGGATTTATCCCCGGCCCCCTTGCTCACGTGGGGGCTAACCTCGGACTTCGGCCATTCCCGAGGTCCAATCGTCATCCACCGATTTGCCAATCCTACGCTCGAAGATCTCTACATTACTCGATATGCACTGGGATTAATTTGAAGGGATGCAGATGTTTCACCAAAAGCCATTGGTTCGGATCCCGGACATTTCGTGAAACGAATCAATGTGCTTTTAGAGACCAAGATGAGCAGACTTGGACCAACTCAGCCCTATACCACTCTGCGCTACTCCGTACTGTAGAAATTTGCCACGGCGTCCATTATGGGGAGCATACACAGCCAATCAAGTTCTCCACTTGCACATCAATTTGTCCGAATCTCTGAGGAAGCAGATCCAAAATCCCTCGGACAGACTATCCGAACGAAAAATCTGATGTTGAGCGTGACAGTCCCCCACTAGGCTAGGGACAACGATACGGTGTCCGGTGTATTTTCTCGCATAACACCAATAACGCTAAGTCGAGCGATCTTGGCCAGACCAAGCCATTTGCTGATTTCTCAAAAGATGGGGCTTGCCAAGGTCCCTAAGGCAATATGTAAGACAACATCATGACGTCCAGTACGATATCAATGATCGCCACGGAAGCCGGATGTGTCGGAGCCCGTAACTGGCCGATCCCGGTGGGCATAAGCCAACATGATTGAGCTGTATGTTGAAGGTACGGAGTATAGTGTCATCTGGTATTGGATCGGTTCCACTCGACAGTTTGGATTATTCAATGTTCTAGTTTTTCTAGTTTTTTTCTAGTTTTTTTCTTTTTTTTTCCTTTTTTGCCCTTTTTTGCCCTTTTTTTGCCCTTTTTTTTAGATCCTCCGTACTCCGTACCTAGGCAGCTCTATAAGGCTGACCGCCCCATTCGTACGGAGGGTGTTGTTCTTTATTGTTCCTTCCATGCAGGCTTTTTGGACACATCCCTTCCACTCGTTTTCTCATAACACCCCCCTTGCACCCTGAGTTCTTTGTGCAAGTCATATTTTCAATTTCCCATCGCCTCTCCTTTTACTTTCTGCAGCCCCCCACACAATTTCCGAACTGAACTTTCCTCCCCCGCAGCTGTTGGAACACGGGCATGACTACACCATATTTCAGGTTTTGATGAAATTCCACCAAACCTTGGATCCCAAACATTGATGTGGCTCCGCTAAGGCTCAAGAATGCTATTGAATCTTGGCCTTACAGCGGATGTCGCAGCTGCCCATGTAACTGAACCTTTCAGCCAACCAGAACCACAACCTCCCACCTCTGCCATCTACTCGCCAACCTTCTCACTCGCTACCTTGCCGTTGTTGAACTCTTTTTACAATCGTCCCAAGCTTCCGGATGGTTCTACTGATTGCCCAGGGCTTGTGTCCTCTATGGCAATGAGTTCAATCGAGTCGGCCTCCGACTCAGGTGAAGGATCAACTGTTGTTGCCAGGACCCGAGCCACCCATTCAAGCACAGGCCGGAAGCCCCGACCCAAAACCACCTACCAGTTCGCCCATCCTGCCGGTCATGCTCGTCACAAGCGGTTGAGACTTCGCCCCAAACTCCTCCTACAACTACAACAGGTGTCGCAGACTCCCCGGCCCCTACCAGTAGTAGATGTCCTTCCATCCAAATCTTTTCCACCGATTCTATCTCGCAAGTTCCCGGCCATTTATCGAACCAGAACCGGACTAGGTCCGTATGACCTGATCGTTGTCATTAGCGAACAATACGACCGCACAGTAGGCACCATTCCCGAGAAACAAGTCAGCTCAGAGGATGAGGACGAAGATCATCGCGAGGTCGTCGCCACAATCTGCCAAAAGGTGCAAGAGGATGAGCGGCTCAAAGGAAAGGCAGAGATATGTTTGAATTTTGGGCCTGTTTGGGACGCGTCACCTCTCCCTAGCGGGTCCTACGAGTTTGTCGCCGAGACGGATACCGGCGTGCAGATTGTGCGGTGGGCTTTACGGAGTGGGAGAAACCGCCGGATGACTGCGCCTTCGGGGACCCAGTCGAGTGAGGGTGGCAAACGCTTCACCTTCAGTGTCATCGATCCCACCACTCGCCGGCATCCCGTTCTTGCTTCCATGACTCGAAACCAGTTGGAAGTCAACAGTGAATACTCCCCGGCTGTTCGATCCAGCACTGGGCCCACAACTCCAAGCTCGGGAATGTCGGTAGTGAGCGACCTATCCGATGGAGAAACACCTCTTAATGGAAGCTCAGTCACCTTAGATGATGGACTGCGAACTTTAATTATTGTCACAGGAATCTGGGTTGCCTTCCGTGAAGGATGGTCAGACAAATTCAATTATGCCGATCGAGTGTCTACAACAGGTGCAAAGTCGATCGTGTCTCCATCTGCTACGACAGCCAAGAATAGGTCGGACAGTTTCCCGGAAAGCGATAAAGCTAGTCCAGGGAAAGATCCAGCCAGTGGGGGCAAGCGCTGCATGTCCATCTCCAACATGTACCGGTCGAGCACCCCAACCCCTGTAGATGGAAGGCAATCCGGTAGCCTATCCAAGCGTTCTAACTCCACTGGTGCGGCATTCATGGATCGAGCGAAGCGACGATCTGCTTCTGGACTTAGCACTCGTTTGAACCGACACAGCATGTTCACCACCTTGGGCGAGAACGGCCGCGATATTGTTGTCTCTCGCCCTCCTTCTATCATTCGCCAAAATTCTGCTGAAATGGAAGACACACCTCGGGCTAGTCAATCCAACCCAAGATCCCATGCAAAGCCAGAAGATGACACCCTCAAGTCAAAATTGGGGTTAGACCGAGACAATCCAACTTTTTCCCGCTTCACACAGCACAACAGCATGCGCAAGAAGAAGCGGGAATCTCTACTTCCCGACTCCGCCGACTCAAACCTCAACAAAGGCAAACTCCGCCATCGCCTCAGCTCTATCTTTGGCATCTTTCACCGCAAACACGATACTCATTGACACCGATTCCCTATTTCTGGGGCATGTCCACGCCTACATCATGTCCGTGGCTAGTCCACGTGTAGGCATATTCACAGGACCCTTTTTTGTTCCATTGCATCTAGCATAAGTTTGGGCGTTCATACTTTCTACGGCGATCCGTCTGGTACGAATTTCCGCCGATCTTTCCTTTTCTTCCACACCCATTCCTCTCTGTTGCATTCCAACTAGCATCTTGCACCCTTTGCATTTGCACATCCTTTTTACTTTCTTTTTTTATACCTACTTCTTCTCACCATTTCTTACAACTCTATACCCTGGCGGTCCAGACTTGATATGTCCATGCTTGCACCTCATCTACACATGTACATCGTTAGCCATCTATCTGTCACGCTGTAAATGAATAAAATACCCCATCTCCTACCGTCAACACCTCATCCTTCCTCATTTCATTGAATTTAGTGGGTATCAATGGGCACATATCTTTTGCGCTACACTAGATACTAGTGATCCCTAGCTCTCTCTAGTAGTGAGCCCTAACATCCCCAGCCATAACACGATCAGCCCCAGACCACACTCAAACACTAAAACTGCGCAGTCTTATTAGACGGCGCAGCGGTATAAAGCTGCTGTCCATTCTTCTTAAACCCAACAATAACCTTCTGCCCCTCCGCGCTAATAACCCACTGCGCAAAGCGATCCGCCATCTTCTCATTCTCCGCTCCCTTCCCAACAAGCATATGAGCCGGGTTAAGCAAAGGATCACTCGGCGCATCCGTCGCCGCCTTATAGATAGTCGTCCGATTCTGCATTTCCGGATCAATAGAAAGGAAAGTCCCCCGATCCGTGATTGTATACTCCTCCAGCAAGATCGCCGCCGTCAGCGCCTGGATCGGATACGCAATGTACTGGTGGTACCACGTCGAGTACTTCGTCGCCCAGGGGACCTGCCCAATTTCGATCCACAGCTGGGAATCCTTGATATTGGTGGCAGACTTGTCGTACCGCGAGAGGAAGCGCACGGGGGGTTCGGTGCCGGCTTCGGCGGCGGAATAGATAGTCGAGAACATCGTCTTGATGTCATAGGATTTGGACAGCTTGGCGGGGTTGGAGGCAGGGCCGACGAGGAGGAAGTGGTCGCGCCAGGCGTACCAGGCGGGGGATTTGGCGATGTTTTGCTTTATGGCGATTTGCTCGGCTGCGGGCGTGTAGGTGATGCCGACGTCGATGGTGTCGGATTTGAGGTAGTTGATTGATTCGGTGGTGTCGCTCTTGTACCAGGCTACTTGGAATGGGTCTGAGCCGTTGCGCACGCTGGATTGGATGAAGGCGTCGGCGAGCGCTGTGGTTTTGTTTTAGTCTTTGGGTTCGTTGGTCTGAGGTACTTGGGTAGCTTTGGGTATGGGCGAGACGCGGGTGGCTTTTGCTAAACTTACCCTCAATCAGTCCGCTCTGGCCGGCACCGCCGTTGCCGATGCGAAGGAGGACTTGGCTAGATGAGTTGTAGCCTCCGCTATAGATTGCAGCAGGGTCGACTGCGTAGGCTGATGTAGCGAGGGCCAGGCCCTGGATTAGGGTGAAGGAGCGCATGATGACCGATAACGAACAGAAGCGGGGATGGAACCAAAGATTGACTGGGAAATTGGCTTTTATAAGGCAAGTAGTATGAAGTCACTATGAAGATAGATATATAGGTTCTCGCTTGTCGTTTCTGGGCCGGACTTCAGGGGGGCCATCTCAACATGGCGTGCGGGCCTGTCTATCCTTGCGATGAACGAGTATCCCGTACTCCCTACGGCATATAGAGTTAGTCTGACTCTCTAGCAATGCGCGCTAGAAAATATCCAGAATAGATCACCCTGCGTGGTGGTGCTAGTCTGGAGCCTTATCCGCACTTCCGATCAGATCTGTCTGTGCCAAGGCAATAGTGTGAGAGATGGTCGGGATCTACATCACCCTTGCCTGTACTCCGTAAAGCCGACGAAGATCAGCGTGAACTCAGACACTGCATGTGGACTCTAAAGTTGTGACCTCGTTGTCTGCAGGTGGTGATTCGTCGATAGCTCCTCGTGGCTGATTTAGACTGGGCTGGCCACAAGACCGTGGAACACATTTCGGAACAGTGCAGATTCCCAGCAGATGGTTGTGGATTCCAAAGCGAAGTATTGAAAAATAACACTGTCAAGGTCGGTGCCAGCGCTCAATGTGGTCACTAGAATCAACCTAGTACCTATTTGTATACCGCTGTACGGAGTAGGTGAACTGAGCTCAGAAGACCTAATACCGCTTTTGGGTAGCTTGTTTTGATCATTTTCCTCTCATTTCCCAATTTGCCTCCAACAGCGCCAAGTCTGAACTGCATGAGGGTAAATTTTGAGATAGCTAATGCAATCTTAAGAAATACCTAATGCGCAACCTTATGAGCTGCGTCATGGGCCGCCTTGAGAGCCACCCGATGATACTCGAGAGTCGAGAGGGAAAGTTTGAGGGGAAGGACAGTTCTAAAAGAAAGCAAGGATACAGCAGAGAAGAGGAGTATCTACTAGTAGAGGATGACATTCGATGGTCTCATAGTAGACCTCTTTTCTTTATTATTTCTGCTTATTCCAATCTCAAATGAATTTTGGTGAAATATACATATCTCATTCGCTCTATACATCGTGATTCGGAGTACTACGTGTTTTCTATTTTTGACAACCAGGTAGCTCGCTATAAAAGCCGGGACTCTAGTTCAGGATCATGAGAATGCCTGTTGTTCATCTATTGATCATGGTACTTGTAGTTCAAGTCACCGGAACCACCAACCCAGAACGAATCCCGGAAAACATACGCTCATAAGATGCCATTAGCAAGTTCCTCCCGTCAAGAACGGGTGATGAGATATTTAATCTACACGAAATGGCCTGCTCATTTGAAACAAAATTGACTTTCGTTCATAAAGCGACCTAATACGACCCGCGTTCCCCCCTAAAGAACGCATAAAACATATGATCGCAATGTGATTCACTCCCGAGTCGAAAGATCCAACAACCTCCTCCCAGTCCCTATTTTGCGTCCTAATAGCCAGTAAAACATGTCATGTCTTGACACTGTTCAATTGAAATGCTATTGGACAGTACCATATGCACATAAAATTCCATATCTCTCTTCAACATTTACCGCTCAAGAGCAGTAACAGCCTTGGGAACATACGGCTCCTCCAGATACTTAATCTCCTCGGCCGACAGCTGGACCTTAGTAGCAGCAACAGCCTCATCAATGCGCTTAATACTGTGCAGTCCAACAATCGGGTTCACACTGGGGTGAGTCAAAGACCAGGCGACAGCAACCTGAGCCATGCTCACACCCTTCTTATTAGCGACTTCCTCAACCCGATCGATGATGGCTTTGTCAGCCTCAGACTCGCGGCTACGAACAAACATCTTCAGGGCGCCGTCGCTGTTCTCGCGCACTGTCTCGCGCGAGCCCCAAGGACGCGCCAGGGCGCCACGGGCAATTGGTGACCATGGGATGATTCCGACTCCTGAGTCCTGGCAGTAGGGGATCATCTCGCGCTCTTCTTCACGGAAGATCAGGTTGTGGAAATTCTGAATGCAGATGAATTTGTGCCAGCCATTGCGCTCGGCGATGTTTTGCAGAGCTTGGAACTCCCAGGCCGCCATCTAGAATTCCCGGGTTAGTGCAGTTCTCGCTTGGTAGTTGGGAAGCTGAAAGTCGGAGCGGATTAGAGTAGAAACGTACCGAGCTGGCACCAATGTACCGGACCTTTCCACTCTCAATAACATCGTTCAGGGCCTTCATGATCTCCTCGCGTGGCGTTCCTCGATCCAGTCGGTGGATCTGCAGCACGTCGATATAGGTGCCTAGACGTTCAACGCTGGCATCGACGGCATCGAAGATGTGCTTACGCGATAAGCCGGTGCGGTTGACAAAGGGGCCATCGTTCTTTGCGGATGCAGCAATGGGTGGGAAATTGCCCTCGTCGTCAACGCCGTAGAAGCACTTGGTCAGAATCACTACCCGGTTGCGAGGGATGTTGTACTTTTTGAGAGCTTTTCCGACGATTTCCTCTGATTTTCCGTGTGAGTAGACATCTGCCTAGTCGGGGATATTAGTTAGCAAATTGCGAACCATCTTTACAAAGAGGGCAGTGGTATGGCTCACCGTATCCCAGGTGTTGATGCCCTGCTTGTAGGCATATTCGATCAGAGGCAATGAGTCTTCCTCGTCCAGAACCCAATCTTGCCATTGCTTGCTACCATATCCCATGGTTCCCAGGATAATCTTGGAGATCTTTAGACCCGAGTTTCCAAGGCTGTCGTTTTTTTGTGATATCAACATGCTGTCTTTGCGAAGTGTTTGCTATGAGGGTCTTACCGGACATATTCCATGTTACTCTCAGCCATTTTGAGTAACTTAGAAGATGCAATAAACTCTAATGACAATTAAGTTGTTAGTCACAAGAAGTCGTTCCAAGGTTGTATCCATCGATCTATCTTCATATGGAAGATGACGTCGGGCCGTGGGACTGGGGGAAGAAGGAGCACGGGGAAACCCTACTGAAGTGGAAACAGTTATAGCTTTCAGAGAGAAAAAAGAAGATATGACAAGAAGCTAGAATTTGCAGTCGAATTTATCGAGAATAAAGAGGCCTGGAAGTGAGGGGAAATTAATAATCTACTTTTGTAGAATCTGCCGAAATTCACAAGCGTGAGATGTATAGCCGGCGAGTTACCGGGAAGCGTTCCGTCCGTTGATCCACTGCACTTAGTCTGATCGTCCGGTCTAGAAAGTCGGAGACTAAAACTTCGAGGTGAAGGTGACCGCGATATACGCATTCAGATATTCTATTCTGAAGTAGTATATATCGACCTGCGCGAATGGTCGCACGATCTCGGGTGATATTGGTCGTTGAACTGTGTTACGGGCTTTTATATGGCCTATCGTAGAGCAAAGCAAACGTGAAGTGATTTGATTTCCCATAGTGAAGTTCTCGATGCATACATATAGCTACCTACCTTGCACATTAAGGCTTGACTTTCCTCAAACCGTGCAAGTCTGCTCGCCAAGGGGTACCCATGTCTTCAGTATCTGTAAGACCTGGTACATCGCGCGGAATGCCGCATTGTTTGGTGTTGCAGATACTTGCATATATGAGGCTGGTCTTTTTTCTGGCTCTGGGTCATTGGTGGGATGGTGGAGCCAAGGGATTCGATTAGGCGCGAATCCCTCCGCAGTCACACCGTTGCCAAAGCTTCCGAATTTTTCATTGAGGGTTTCATGGACTAGGTCGAAGTCTTCCCAGCGAACAATTTCGGTTGCTGCGTAGTAATGGAGAACAGTGCCAGGCCAAGGAACGACGACCTTTCCATTTCCGTTCTTGTCTATGTGCCCAAGACTTTGTTAGTCGATCAGGTGGCAGACAGACAAGAGATATAAGCCACTTACACCATGAGTTGCAGGGACCAGACCAGACCATTTCAGACATTCTCGATTGCACCCATTGGTTAAATGCAGTCTGCGCCTGCCCTGTCACAGCCACTGATCGCAGCTTGTCTTTCTGGAGCCGAGATAGGACTCGAGTCATGTAATTACTCGCTCTCTCGATGCCAGGGATGGCAGATCCGTTCACGGGGCAGATTGGTGGGTTGAAAACTGTTGCAATCATCTTTATTAGAAGAGCTGACTCCATAAGACATCGCTATTCTTACCGAAAAGGTTGGGGAATCCAGCAACCATCGCAGCCATGTAGCTCTCGCAAGGTCCCTGGCGATCCCATTCAGCAGTCAAAGATCGCCCATCGCGACCAATGACGGGGAACCGTGGCTGGTATGGCTCGAATCCGGTGGCATACACCAAAATGTCACACTTGTATTCCGCGCCTGATGCAGTGATGAGGCTGTCCTCTGTCAGTCTGTCGATTGAGTCTTGCACATACATGGCATTGGGCTTCTGCAGGGCATCCAGATAGTGGCCACCTGGAGTGAAACGGCGACAGCCAGCCTCAAATTGTGGTAAGAGGGCCTTCAGGAGAGCGGGGTCTCTGATCTTAGATTTCATAAACGACTGTGCCGATGACGTAAATTTGGCTTGAGATTCAGTTCCTTTCCAAAGTCCCGAAAAGCCTGCGGCCAGCTTCTTCTCCAATGCGAAACAAAAGTCATAATACTGCGAAGGAGATGACTCGAGAGCTTGTTTCTGTTCCTTGGAGTCTGTGTATGGATTAGGACTTTTCTTCCATGATTATTTATATCTTTTTGTGTAGAGACTCACATTGACGCTGAATAGCACCGTCCTCGGAAAACACATGCGGGAGAATCCACGTCGGGCCTCGGGCAATGTTGATGATCTGAGAAGTGACTTGAGAATCCGGCGCAGTCAGCATGGTGTGGCTTCAGAGAAGCGCTTCAACTCCGTTGCTTACCTGGCTGCAAAGCTGCCACGCACTGAACGGCACTCGCACCATTTCCAATCACAATCACCCGCTTGTCCACTACATTGATGTCCGTGGGCCAATTTGCAGTGTGCAATTGTTGTCCTTGGAAGGAATCCTGGCCCGGGATCTTGGGGATCTTGTAGTTGTTCAGCCGTCCGACAGCATAAATGAAGACATCAGCAATAACAGTCTTTTCCTCGTGAGAAACCACATCACGGAGAACCACTGTCCACTTTGAGGACTTCTCATCCCACTCAGCCGATTTACATTCGGTATTGAAGGTCATGAACCGACGAAGATCGTGCCTGTCAGCCACATCCTCCAGGTATTGGTGAATCTCTGGAGCTGGTGGGTAAAACGACGACCAGGATGGATTGGGCGCCCAACTAAACTGATAGGTGTGGGAAGGCACGTCGCATGTGCATCTATTTCTTAGTTAGAGACGTGTCTATCCATCTGTAAACAAAGCTGGCATGGGGGAAAACATACCCGGGATACCGATTTTCATACCACGTACCCCCAAGGGAAGGGTTTCGGTCATAGATTTCAAGGTCAACATTAGGCAGGGATTCAGTCGCATCGTGTGCAAATTGAATTCCCGAAACACTACCAAAGCCGTTAGACATAACCATCGTCTCCGGGCTCGAGTCCAGTATACACGTACCCAGCACCGATGACCACAGCCTTCAGCGGACGTGCTACGAAAGCACTCGGGATGAGATCAGTCGCCATTGCAGATGCTTGGTGGAAAGAGGATAGCTGCAGAGGAAAGATTCCAGGACACGGTTCGGAGGAGTGGTGGCTGTTCTTTATAGGAAAGCAGCGTACTTGTGCTGTCGGTCGCCTGCGTAGTCCACTTGCTCTCTGAAGAAGCGAGCAACAAGTTTTGAATCAGTGATGGTACTGATTCACAATCAACTTTTGTGTTGCCTTTGTTGTTGTTATTGCCTGTGTTCTTTCACGTTCAAGTCGGTATCACAACGTCTCGGAGAGAGAAACAATAAGACCCAGGAAGGTAAAGTAGATAAGCGAAGAAAGTCTGAATAGAATACTGTATAGAGAAGAAGCTCGTTGGTGAGTAGTAAAAGCCCAACGGACCCTTCTGGCGGAGTCTTAAGTAGATGGTAATCTGAGCCGAGGGATGCCAAGCTTAGAAGTCTGATGCCCTTCTGCAGGAAGAGATGCAAGATTGCGTTTTCCCTGTCGATCATGACGATAGATCAGCAATAGTCTGGCTACAGGCCTTCATCATCAGACCTCATATGACCTTCAGTGGCGCTGAACGTAATTGGCTTACTGCGCCTTAGAAGGAATGGAGGTCACTGTCAATATCTGCAGACCCATTCGATAGGTCAATTGTATTTTTGTCCTTCGAGACTGAAGATCTCTTCCGGATTATGCCATTGAAGAAGCAGGACAAAGGACAGCAAAAAGCAAAATGAGATAGCAAGCAAACTAGCAGAGCAATACAGATGCACAATGACATGTCCCGCGTTTTCCCTTTTGGTCTTCATCGCTGCCATCTCTGTCACGACTACAGGCTTGACCATCCACTATCGAACTTTGATCACTTACAGTTCAGTTGATCATCTTAGCTATCGGGAGCCATCTAGTTGATTTACCGTCATGCTGATTACAGATTTTCTCACAAGTATGTCGATCTGTCATCCTGGATGCTGAAAACGTGTCTGACCCAGCCAGACCACTACCTCAGCCCCGAATGGGACCCAATCATCTTCATTCCATGGGGACAGTCCCACCGCATATTATGCCAGCCAATCGAGTGCATTCGAGTCATATGCTTGACATCAAATGTTGAGAGCGGTCCAGAAGCTCCAAACCACTGGAACTTCTACATATCCACATCTGAGGAGAACAAGACGGCGATAATGCTGGAATGCTCGCCAGGGTTTGGGGAACAAACCACGATCCTTGAGTCAGGGTGCAAAGCTGAAATCCTCTTTGAGGAGAAGATGACCTTGAGCCCAGATGATACACAGATAGTCTTCACATTGGGTGTGAGCAGTGGGCTTACAGTAGGGGATCTCCACCAGCTGATCATTCGACACGGCCGTCACAAGTATGAGTTCGACGATAGCCTGTGTAATGGCCGAGCCTGGGTCGCTGATCAGGTCAATCTGTTCAATCGCCACGGAGTCTTCACTAATCAGGATGACGTTGCGCTGCTGGACTATCAAATCCGAAAAAGATGGCCAGCACAGGTTCCCGCGCCACTCGAGATGGATAGAGGCGTCTACTATGCATGACCTCAGACTGCATGTCTTTTCATTTTTTGCTATCCAGAATGCCCTCCTTGAACCAATCTTCCTCGGTCGAAATACATCATCCCTGGTTTGATTTTGACCTGTATTGTGTGCATTGTACATTTCTTGCAGTCTAGAACCAAGGGCCAAGCATCATTGTTGCACCGGAATTAGATGAACATTTCCCGGTTTGTCTTGACTAACTTCCGGAGATTATTAGTTAGGTGCTGTATATACAATGCACTGAGAAGCTTGTCGTCTAGACTTGGATGCAAGGGATTTGATCCCACCTTATCATGTACTACAGTACTATGTACAGTCATCAGTCTGCCAAGCACATGTACGGAGTATGGAAAACCCTCTCTAACACGGTGAATATATCTAGGAATTATTATAGATTGAGCCAATTGCAAGTGTGCCCAAGATTCCAGTCTTCCCAGAGAAAAAGGCGAGATCGACACCTCTCAGATCTACACAATGAGTTGATTTGCGGACTTCCAATTATCAATATGGTTACCTCCATCGTCATAAGTCGCCCCGTGGCATAGTTGCACAAGGCATGTCTTCGCATTCAGGATACTACTGGCCACCAACACGTTACACATGCCTTCAGTCCTATCGTCATGTGGCTTGCCCCCTGCATCCAAACAAGCCCATCTCCCATCATACTAAATCTATTCCTATTTTTATATGGTTTGCAAACCCTACCTTGTTCTATGGGGAGACCCTGATTAGGTGATGTATCGTGGCGTCACCGGCATGTGTACAACGGTGAGCTCACCAATTCTGCCACCGCAGACGCTCTGGGCTCTCCGAGCCCCCCCCACCATAAAGCAGGCGGTGAGCAACCTGTGGGGTAGGACTCCAACCAATCAGCGCCTCGGGGTCCCGAAATGGCGGCGAAATCGGATGTGTCCCACCCCTCGGTCTGGGGGCATTGACTTCAAGTGAGTCATCTTATCTTTTTTTTCCTTTCTTCAACTCTTTTCACATACTGCAATCATGGCGATAGGAACGGCCTCTTTGCAGGATCGCCTGGAGATATGGGCACAAAGGTTGAACAACCTGACTGTCTCTCCATTGACCCGCGATTACCCTGATACACAGAAGCAAGAGCATAAGAGAGCCATCGAAGCGTTTGAATCTCTCCAACTTCCCAAGAATACTCAATCGCAATTACAAAAGCTTCCAGGCTCGGCCTTTACCGTTTTCTTGACTGCCTTTGTGATTCTGGTAGCCCGATTGACTGGTGATGAGGACATTGCTGTGGGGACAAGCTCCGATGAGGATGGCCGCCCATTCGTCATCCGGGTTCCCATCAATACCGCGGAGACCTTCGCCCAGCTCTATGAAAAAGTAGACAAGGTTCGCATGCCCATATCTTAAGATCATTCATACTTTGCTCCATGCTCTAGGATCTAGTGCTAATCTATCTGCATTGATAGGCGTTTAAGGAAGGCGCTTCTCAAATCGTGCCTTTGGGCAGTCTTCGCTCGTACATTCAGGAGAAATCCAAGTCCGAACGCACTCCAGTCCTGTTCCGATTCGCGGCATATGATGCCCCTGCAGCCTCGCAGGATTATCCTGCAAACACATTTGATACCACTGATTTGGTAGTCAATGTGGCACCCGCCAAAAATTCCGATGGTTCGGCGACGGAAGTCGAACTGGGTGCATACTATAACCAGCGATTATTCTCGAGTGCCCGTATTGCTTTCATTCTGAAGCAATTGGCTGGTGTTGCTATCAATGCTGCCGCCAACCCAGAGGAGGCTATTGGGCGCATCGACCTGATGACTGAGGATCAGCGCGCATTGTTGCCTGATCCAACATCCAACCTGAACTGGTCCAAGTTCCGTGGTGCTATCCACGATATTTTCTCTGCCAATGCCGAAAACCACCCAGACAAGCTGTGTGTGGTTGAAACTCGGTCGAGCAGCTCTCCTCACCGCGAATTTACCTACCGCCAGATCAATGAGGCTTCCAACATTCTCGGCCACCATCTGGTGCAGTCTGGTATTCAACAAGGTGAGGTTGTGATGGTATATGCCTACCGTGGTGTGGACCTTGTGGTTGCTGTTATGGGAATCTTGAAGGCCGGTGCCACATTCTCCGTCATCGACCCTGCCTATCCCCCGGAACGCCAGAACATCTACCTCGATGTTGCCCGTCCCCGTGCATTGGTGAACATTGCCAAAGCTACAAAGGATGCTGGTGAGCTCTCAGACATTGTGCGGACTTTCATCAACGAGAACTTGGAGCTCCGTACCGAAATTCCTGCGCTCGCCTTGCTAGATGATGGAACCCTCCTTGGTGGTTCGATCAATGGTCAGGATGTGCTCGCCAACGAAGTTGTACTGAAGTCCAAGCCTACCGGCGTCATCGTTGGCCCTGATTCTACCCCGACACTGTCTTTCACCTCCGGCTCGGAAGGACGACCGAAGGGCGTTCGTGGCCGACACTTCTCACTGGCCTATTATTTCCCTTGGATGTCCGAGACCTTCAAGCTCACACCGGACGAGAAGTTCACTATGCTTAGTGGTATCGCTCACGATCCTATCCAGAGAGACATTTTCACTCCGTTATTTTTGGGTGCTCAACTCTTGGTGCCCGCTCGGGAGGACATCCAGAACGAGAAGCTTGCCGAATGGATGCAGAAGTACGGTGCCACTATCACCCACCTTACACCTGCTATGGGCCAGATTCTTGTTGGCGGTGCCTCTGCTCAGTTCCCTACTCTTCACCACGCATTCTTTGTCGGCGATATTTTGATCAAGCGTGACTGCCGTTCGCTCCAGAGACTTGCACCTAACGTGAACATTGTCAACATGTACGGAACAACCGAAACCCAGCGCGCTGTCAGCTATTTTGAAATCCCCAGCTACGCTAGTCACGAGGGATACTTGGATACCATGAAGGATGTTATCCCCGCTGGCCGTGGAATGTTGGATGTGCAAATGCTTGTTGTTAACCGCTATGACCCTACTCGCATTTGTGCCATTGGAGAGGTCGGTGAGATTTACGTTCGTGCCGCCGGCCTTGCAGAGGGCTACCTTGGTTCCCCTGAATTGAGCGCGAAGAAGTTCCTTACCAACTGGTTCGTCAAGCCCGAAGTTTGGGCAGAGAAGGATCAAGCCGAATCCAAGGACGAGCCCTGGCGCCAATTCTACGTTGGTCCTCGGGATCGTCTGTATCGCAGCGGTGATCTAGGCCGATACACACCAACCGGAGATGTTGAATGCTCCGGTCGTGCTGATGACCAAGTTAAGATTCGCGGTTTCCGTATCGAGCTTGGAGAAATTGACACTCACCTTTCTCGTCACCCTCTCGTCCGCGAGAACGTGACCCTGGTGCGAAGAGACAAAGACGAAGAACCCACCTTGGTCAGCTACTTCGTGCCCGATATGAACAAGTGGGCTTCCTGGCTGGAGAGCAAGGGCTTGAAGGATGATGACTCTGCTGATGGTATGGTGGGTTTGCTGCGACGATTCCGTCCTCTCCGCGAAGATGCTCGTGAGCATCTTCGTAGCAAGCTCCCTACATACGCAGTGCCCACCGTCATCATTCCCCTCAAGCGCATGCCTCTAAACCCGAACGGCAAGATCGACAAGCCCGCACTTCCCTTCCCGGATACCGCGGAGCTCAGCGCCGCCGCACCCCGCCGCCGCTCTTCCGCATTGCAGGCGCTGTCTGAGACTGAGCAGACTCTTGCCCAAGTATGGGCTAAGCTCATCCCTAATGTGACACCTCGCATGATCGGACCGGATGACTCCTTCTTCGACCTCGGTGGTCACAGTATTCTAGCTCAGCAAATGTTCTTTGAGCTCCGTCGCAAATGGCGTGGCATTGACATTAGTATGAATGCTATCTTCCGCAGCCCATCACTGAAGGGCTTTGCTGGCGAGATCGATCGCTTGCTAGCTTTGGAATCATTCGCAACTAGCGATGAGAAGACTCTCGCCGGCGCTGTGCAAGCTTCCAATGAACCGGATGACGAATACTCGAAGGATGCCGCTCAGCTTGTGAATGAACTACCGAAGACTTTCCCTCAGCGTACTGAAGCTATGCTCACCAGCGAACCTACAGTGTTCCTCACTGGTGCCACTGGCTTCCTTGGCGCGCATATTCTCCGTGATCTGCTTACCCGTAAGGCTCCCTCCACTAAGGTAGTCGCTCTTGTCCGGGCAAAGTCCGAGGAACAAGCGCTAGAACGCCTTCGCTCCACTTGCCGCGCTTATGGTTTCTGGGATGAAACATGGACCTCTAAGTTGCAAGCAATCTGCGGTGATCTTGGAAAACCGCAATTTGGTCTCTCTCAACCATTGTGGGACGACTTGACTAACCGTGTGGATGCTGTGATCCACAATGGAGCTCTTGTCCACTGGGTCTACCCCTATTCAACTCTCAGACCGGCCAATGTTATGGGTACTATCGATGCCTTGAAGCTGTGCGGCAGCGGTAAAGCCAAACAGTTCTCATTCGTCAGTTCCACTAGTGCGCTCGATAAGGATCACTTCGTCCAAGAATCCGAGCGTATCATCGCCGCTGGTGGCAATGGCATCAGCGAAGACGATGATATGGAGGGGAGCAGGGCTGGCCTTGGAACTGGTTACGGTCAAAGTAAGTGGGCTGGTGAATACCTTGTCAAGGAGGCCGGCCGCAGAGGTCTGAGGGGAACTATTGTCCGTTCCGGATACGTCCTCGGTGATTCCGTCACTGGAACTACCAATACGGACGATTTCCTTATCCGTATGCTCAAGGGTTGCATACAACTTGGTGCTCGGCCTAATATTCACAATACCGTCAACATGGTACCCGTCGACCATGTGGCTCGTATTGTCATTGCCTCTGCCTTCTATCCACCGACATCCGCCGTTGGTGTCGCCCATGTCACTGGACACCCTCGCTTGCGCTTCAATGAGTTCCTTGGTGCACTAGAGCTCTATGGATACAAAGTGCCTCAAGTTGATTACGTTCCTTGGTCCAATGCCCTGGAGCAGTACGTCAATGATGGCGAGCATAACGACAAGGAATCTCAGCATGCTCTGTAAGTCCCCTTTCCCATTTGATGGTGCCCCGTCCAGTCCATCATTTAAAACTATATTAATTGATATTAATTATTGTGTAGCATGCCGCTTTACCACTTCGTCACTTCCGATCTTCCCTCGAACACCAAAGCTCCGGAGTTGGATGATGTCAATGCAACAGTGGCTCTGCGGGCCGACGCCGCTTGGTCGGGCGTTGATGCATCAGCAGGTGCTGGCGTGACCGAGGAATTAGTTGGCCTTTATGCCTCATACTTGGTGCAAACGGGCTTCCTTCCTGCACCTACCGTCGCTGGAGCTCGTCCCCTTCCTGTTGCCCAAATCAGTGAGGAACAGAAGAAGACTCTGTTGAGCGTCGGCGGCCGTGGTGGTACCTCTTAAATTTTTGAGGGAAAAAAAAAATTTTGTACATAATCTGATTTTAAAGTATCTATATGAATGACACGGTCCTAGATATCGGAAATGAGTGCAGAGATGTGGCTTGTATAGAACCCTTCTAGAGGCATTTAGTTCTGCGAAAAGGCCCGATTCGCCGATCTGCCCCTTCTCCCTCGGGCTCACCATTTTCCCTCCCCCACTGCCCCTCGTATCTGGCAATTTATATATAGTCTGAACAATATCCTCTTTGTTTTCCCTCTCATTCTTCCATATCTCCCTTTCCACAATTCGTATTTCATCATGTCTGAAGGTAAGTGTGTGAGCGGACTCTGTTTTTGCGCGTTCTTGGCGAATCCCATCTTTCCCCATCAATTTTTCCCGCCTTCATTCTTGTCTTCCCATTCACCCCCCCAGAGTGCCACGCCGATCACACTGTTTGAGCTCCGTGAGAACGTTTGTTGGGATTGACTGTCTCCCTGATCATTCGTGTAATCCTCCCGCCTCCCTCAGTCGGCCTGTCCTCAAATCACCCATCCTTGTCACCACCCCATCCTCCTCCTTTTCCTCCCCCATAAATGAGTGCTGCGAGACTCGCCGGGCGATCCGGTGTCATTGCGCGCGTAGTGGAGACCTCCCGGAACTCGACGGGTTCTCTACTTGCGACTCGGTCTCGAGGGATATCTCGCATGACCGGATTCTCGGCGACTCGTACCCCTTTCTCAACATCCACATCCCTCGCCTGCGCCGGGCACCAAAGCACCACAGCCTCGCAATCAAGCAGTGCCAAGACTCAGACTGACTCAGATGTCGATCGCTCAGATCGGTATGCCGCTGGCCTGCGCCTGAACAAGGAATGGGCCGCCCAAACAGCCCGCGACCACCCCGAGTTGTTCCCTACCCTCGCATCCGGTCAGAAGCCTCAGATTCTGTGGATCGGATGCTCCGACTCTCGCTGCCCAGAGACCACCTTCTTGGGTCTCAGCCCTGGTGATGTCTTCGTGCACCGCAACATCGCCAACGTCCTCCACCCCGGTGACCTCAGCTCCTCCGCCGTTATCGAATACGCCGTGCAGTACCTGCGTGTGAACCACGTCGTGGTCTGCGGCCACACTGCTTGCGGTGGTGTTGCCGCCGCCATGGGCAACAAGAACCTGGGTATTTTGGACCCTTGGTTGTTGCCCCTCCGCCAACTGCGCGAGCGCAACCTTGAGACCCTCCAGTCGATGACCCCCGACGAGGCTGCCATGAAGCTGGCCGAGTTGAACGTCCGCGAGGGCTTGAACGTCGTGAAGCAGAAGGGTGTTGTGCTCAACGCCATTCAGGAGCGCGGACTCCAGCTTCACGGCTTGATCTATGACGTCGGATCGGGTGTCCTCAGTGAGTTGGACACCAAGGACTCGGAGGAGGCCATTAGAGCTCGTCTCACAGCCTTCCGGACGGAATAAGTTAGTTAGCGTCATTTAAGGAGTTGGATCATTCAATTGTTTTTTTCTCAGCCCAAGGCCAACTCAACCGGAATTTGAAAAGTGACATCGAGCGTAGTCTTCTAGATTGACACGCGATAATTGGCGATTAGACGAGGGATTCTACAGAGGAATAGTTTTTTTTTAGCCCCTTGGGGGAAACACTGCGACCCCTCAAAATCGTATGGCATGATGTGTGGAGCTGCTGGGATCCGCAACGACCAACGGGCAGCCTCAACAATCAAGAACACCAATCAACGCAACTCATTTGCGTACATTTGACAGATCCCAGTTAGATTGAGCTAGGATTGTGGATTCCGTGGGATCCGTTGTTCGATATTATATGGTCAAGTCATATCTGACCCCGATGTTGCCCTTATATGCACATCGCGCGGCTTTATACGATCCAAGTACGACAGTTAACTTGATATTTTCACACACCGCAGATCATTAGGACAAGCCTCTTTTATTGGAAAGTCGACTTGTTTGGGCCAATACTAGCCACTGCCAGACGCCTGCAAATGGCCAAGCAAATGAGTTCGCCCTGCATATATGAAGCGCTGGATGAAGAGTCAGCGCTGGAACGGTGGTTATACAGATATGTCTGGCACAATAGCTCATATAACGTTATATTATTAATTGTCTATGAAGCTCTGGTGATTTGTGCGCCGACCAGTCAATTGGGGGGAATGCCAGTTGCTTTTTTTATACCTTACCTACTTCCTTCTATGGAAGGCCAAGCAAATAAACTCTAACTTATCAGATCTTCAAGGCCTACAATGGGCTTGCGTTTAGTGCAGACTACAGCAGCCATGATGGCAATCAAAAAGAGATCGAATACCATGTCAAGGGCCGTGTCATTATTGACACCAAGGCATACAACATGTTTCATTCTGGCCCTATCGAAATCGACAGCGAGATTGATGAAGAGCTGGTTGATGCTCAGTATCTCATTGCTACTCTAACAGTCTATGGATATTTTCCGAAGGGCAAGAAATGGCTTTCATTCCAGGTAGATGATTTGACGGACATTGAATGGAAGGAGCAGCCCTTGGAGTCTCTAATCCTACCACAGCAGCAAGGTCTCAAGGACGTGATTTTGGCCATTGCAAACACCCAGTCCAATAAATTGAATGTCTTCGATGATTTTATCGGAAGGAAGGGAAGGAGTCTTGTTATACCGGTGTTGGGAAGACCTTTACTGTGGAGTGTGCAGCTGATCTAGCTCATGCTCCAAACGTTGAAGCCAACTTGACAGCCATCACGGACATGGCTCGCAAATTGGGGACTATCGTGTTGTTTGATAGAGCTGATGTCTTCATGGAAGTGTCTTATAAACCCAGTCCAGCTCGCGATGAGATGGTCGCGATTTTCTTGATGATGCTGGACTATGAGGCAAGTCCCATTCATCCAATAAGACACGATAAAAGTCCCGCAAAAAGACACATAACCGATTAGTTTCAATAGGGCATCTTCTTCTTGATCACTAGCCGAGTACACACTGTCGAATTCGACGGAAGATGTTGAGTCTCGAATTCACCGTTATCTTGGCTTCGGAACCCCCGATGCGGAGATTAGCCGTCAGATCTGGATACAATTCCTACGCCGCTTGTCGAGCCTTGCGTCTTTCACGGATGAGGAAATCGACCAGCTGGTCAGGAACCAATTGAACGGCCGCCGTACCAGGGACGTGGCCAAGGCGGCTGGTCTTTTAGCCCGGTCAAAGGGGTGTGAGCTTAGCTATGAACATTTGACGACTGTGATTGCTCTAGGACACCCGCCAAGGATGTTTTGGTGAGACATGGGGGCTAGTGAGATACATAGCAGTGCCCCGCAGAATCGTATCCGGTATTCAATTCGACCTTGCGGCTGAGATTACTGTGCTATATTGACAATAGTGCCATGACGTGTACATTGACGGTTGAAGATTGCCCTAACTTCAATTCTCTTGCGGAGGACTGCGGACTCCGTACCGCAACTCTCAGCGTGTCTTGAGAGTCAAACTAACCAAATGATGTCTAACATGCACAATTTCCCATGCACCCGATGGAGATACATGTCCGGTATCCGAATAAGATCAGGCAGCACTGAAAACCCACAGCCAAGACTTGGCCATCAGCCCTAGAGCGCTTGCAGTGCCACTGGCTTCCGGCAGGGCCCGGGCCCCCTGAGGCAGACACGGGCCCACTGCCTTCATTTCTCTCAACACTGGCCCTGCCATATCCTATATTGCTATGGAACAAAATGTCGATCTCTCCCCGGAATGTCGATCGCAAAGATCAGCAAAAAAGAAAATAGGAAGAAAAACAGCCGAAAGTGAAGGGCGGACCCCCTGATTCAGGTCGAACGTTGAGCGCCACTTAGTGCGGACACGATGAATTGACAATTAGCATCCCAGTGGCGTCTGGCATAACTCCGATAGTACGTTGTGGAGCACGCGAGCAGTCCATTTGTTCTCCCTACTTTCTTTTTTATATTATTTTTTCCCCTCCGCCGTGTCTCCCTATTCCACCTCCAATCGCCCCTTATATCGACTGTATAGGCGGACACGTTGGGAAACAGTCTGCATCGAAAGAATTCCTCATGTTGGCCGCTAGTCTTAGGCCATCATGATTGTCGTTCGTTTTCATCATCCGCAGCGCTTGATTTTGTCCGTTTTGGTGCTTGCCGGTCTCTGCTCCAAGTTGCTTCACATATACCAGCACCGATCTCTTCCCCTATACCTTTTGGCCCTCTATTTCCCGACATTCTTTATTCAGGAGATCCTGCTATGTGTCGCCGTATGGATTCTCTTATATACAACCTCCGGCCGGTGGTCTGTGGCCGCCGTGGTCCTCTCATCGATTGTCGCGTTCGTTCACCGATTTTTTACTTCTTTATTTTTCTCATATACCATGGCAATATCATTGACTCTTGACTCCTTAGATGCACTGTCTTAATAGCAACCGCATCGCAATTTAGTTTCTATTCACAAACCGGCAGCGAAATTCGATGGGATGCCGCCAGATCCGTGGGCGCCAGTCGCCAGGGAATGAAATTGATCTTGAGCGGACTGGTGCCCATGGCGATCACGACGACGGTGATCTCGGTGGCGTCCTGGCTAATGGCTCCGTGGATCTGGAATTTCATGAGCCGCTGGCTATGCACGCTGTCGAATATCGGAGACGTAAAGTCATACCGTTTGTTGCCAGGCGCTCCGAATCTGAGAAATATAACGTCCAACAAACCGCGCTTTTGGACTATTGTCGGCTGCGGAGTAACGATCGTACTCTGGTTGGTCCGGCCAGAAATCCCGTATAATCATATGACCGGGGCTCTGCCCTTCACCATGCTCGGCGAACACTCCAAGGCCCGCCGAATGACCATCGAAACTTTCCCGCTGCCGGAATTGCTCGCGGAGGAATATCGGGAGCCCGCCAAGGGTCACTATAAGGGATGGGCACCGACGTTGGACGACTCGGGTAATACCGCATACGGGGACAACATCCCAGCCTGGGCGCGAGGTCCCCTCCCCCTGCGTTTGAAAGATGGATTGTGAAAAAGGACGGCGATACGCCTGAAATTAGCGTGTCTAACTCGAGTGTTCAGAACTTGTCTAAGAGAGGTGATTCCGGCAATCAGAACAAAACCGCTGAGCCGCGACACTACTTTTACAATCCCGTTCAAGACCCTATGCGAATCACCAATCTCGATCTGGAACCACTTGCTCCCCTGAAGGAGGCTTTGAAGGACCACGCCATCCCCATCAACCACATCGTCTTCGTGTTCCTGGAAAGCGGCAGGAAGGATCTGTTCCCTCTCACGAACACTTCCCGCTTGTACGACCAAATCCGTGAGTCGTACGAGATCTATGGAGAGGAGGACGAGGCCGATCTACACGACAAACTGTCCCAGGTGACCCCCGTAGCAGAAAGGCTCACAGGGGAACCATCTGGTTTCGGGTCGCCCGCGAACGCAACGAATTCCGAACTGGGGGGATTCAGTTACAACGGGATTTTGTCGGGGAGCACTCTCTCTGCCAAATCGCGTCTCGTCAATTACTGCGGTCTTGGGCCACTTCCGGTGGACTTCATGCATGAGAATAAGATCATTCCTTACCAGCCGTGTTTGATGCACATTTTGGATCTGTTCAATCAGCGCAAGGGTCTTGCTGCTTCTAAGAATTCCACCGTCAATTCCTTCGTCAGATCAGCTGCCAATATCACCATCAATTCTATCACTAACGCTACGATCACCAATTCCACTATCACCAACTCTACCATCAACTCTGTCACCAATTCTACCATCAGTTCTATTACCAATTCCACCATCAACTCTACCACCCCTGCTATCATCACTCCCCCTCACGATTTCCTTGAGCGGGAATGGCAAACCATCTATGCGCAGTCTGTCACTGGAGAATTCCAGGAACAGACTCGTCTTATGGAGATGCTTGGATTCAACCAGTCGTTGTACTCGGAGGATATTGATGTGGAGGACGCTAAGTACTTCCACGAGGGAATGGAAAAGATCAACTACTTCGGGTAAGTTATCAACGGCTACTGTTCCTCAAACATCTATACTAACCCCGCGCAGTTATCCGGAAACTGAGGCTCGCCCCTACATCAAAGATATGATCGACGAAACCCTTCGTCAGGGCAAGAGACTGTTCCTCTCCCACTTCACTAGTACCACTCACCACCCCTGGGGCACCCCCGAGGGCTGGAACCGAGAAGGATATTTCGGCAATTCACAACATGAGCACATGGACGGTTTCCTCAATGCAAACCGCTTCGTCGACTCATGGCTAGGCGACTTGATGGATATGCTTGGAGAGGCCGGCATTGCCAACGAGACCTTGACAATCTTCGTTGGAGACCAGTACGTATAATCCTCTACAATCCATCCAAGAAATCCTAACGTCTAACTCCTCAAACAGCGGCCAAGCCTTCGAAGAAGACAGCTCCGTTACAGGAACCTATCACAACCCACACATCAGCAATTTCCGCGTCCCTCTCCTATTCCACCACCCCCTCCTACCCCGCATGCACCTCAACGTCAACGGAAGCGCCGTGTCCATCCTCCCCACAGTCCTCGATCTCCTCGTCAACACCAACTCTCTCAACGCCATGGACACCGAAATCGCCCTGGACCTGATGAACGAATACGAAGGCCAGTCCCTCATCCGACCGTACCGCACCTCTCAAAACGGCCGCGAAGCCTGGAATATGGGCATCATCAACGCCGGCGGCTCGATGTTGAGCGTCGGATCCGCAGCCGTTCCCTGGCGTCTCAACCTCCCCCTGAACAACGACTTCGAGTACCGCTTCACAGACTTAGAGAAGGACCCCTATGAGCTTGCCGCCATCACGGGCTGGACTATGGGGTCGCTTGCTGCCGAGGTGCATTCCAAGCACGGACCGGAGGCGTTCGAGTGGGCTCAGAAGGCGGAGAAGGTTGGGCTTTGGTGGGTTGCGGAGAGGAAGAAGCTTTGGAATTATCAGGATCCTGAGGAGTGATTGTCTTGTGTTCTAATGTTTTTTTTGTTTTGGGTCAACGGAGCGATTTGCATAGCATTTTGTTTTAAATGCTCCTTTTTTTTTTCTTGGCTGACTAGCTGTTTGGCCTGTATTTATTAGTGAGATACCTAAGGGTGGGTTCCCTGCTGGCTGTATAGTATTGGGGTTAGGTGGACCTGCTGTATATAGGCAAGAGACGAAATCTATGACCTTTTGTGCCAATTTGCTCCATCATTTCCTCGGATACATGGCTAACATAGAAGCTGAGATGAGGTCCGGATGGTCGACATGAGGAACAACTTGTATTCAATTGCTTCGTCCGGCTGGCAGAATCCAGGCGGTAAGCCGTCAAGGCAGATCGGGGGGTTAGAGACTCGGGTTAAAGAGAGCTGTGTGAAAGAATGTATTCAGACACCAAAAGGACCTGACATCGTCCGGGGAATTATGCTTAGTCCGGGACTTGGACCGAGTTCAAGCGCTAAACAACGTGAGGATGCATGAATCGAGGTTGATCTGCTCAACTAGGACGCCACTACGGAGTACTCCGTACTCTGTGACTATCTACTAATCAGTGCTGACGAGGCCTCATGGGATTTAAGCTCCACATGAAGATGATCAAGGAGCTTTTCTGTGTTTCACGCCCCTTCGCTGCGTCAGAGGGCCCAATTATAACCCCGTTGCCCTGACCCTTCCCTGCCATTGGCCCCACGCCCTACGACCAGCTTCGATCCGCACACCTCTTTCCCGTCTAAGTCCTGGTTGAAAATGGCCTCCTTTCCTGTTCGATTCTTCAATGCTTATCATCCCACGCTCTTTTGAATAATGCTGTTGTTTAGCGTCTCATTGCTGTTATGGCTGTGCCAAACAGCGCTGGCGCAATATACCAGCGATGACCTCATGTCATTCGTTACAGTATGTCCAGTCCTAATAGTTCAATCCCGCGCTGACACCGCTGACACCGTGTTCCCCAGCTCCCTGATGTTCGAGCAGTGAATTTCAACGTCCATTACTATAATCGTGAGCGCTTGACGCCCGGTTATTGGTTCGTCGCTCCTTACCTACACATGGGCCCCGATAAACCAACGAGCCGATACGAACAATACCAGATTGGCCCACATATCTACGATGGCGAAGGAGTGCGTTTTTTCTTCCTCCAGCACGATACAAAATCCAATCGCTGACCATATCCCGACATAACAGCGCCTCATCTGGACCGGCTCGCAACAGTTTGATAATCGCAATGTCTTCGACTTCAAGGCCGTCAACAGTCTGGGCCCGGACCCACATCTCTCATTTGTGTTGCAACACTCCTGGGATGGAGCAGAGGATACGGGGTACGGGGTTATCTTGACGAATGACTATCAAGTCCAGCGAAAACTTCCTCTGCGGAAGGACCTTGGTATTTTTGACATTCATGAGTTCAAGATCCTGGACGATGGCAAGACTGCACTGCTTACCATTTATCTCTCTCACGAGATTACCTTGGAGGAATTTGGTCGTCCTGGAGAGCCTACATGGCTCGAGACTGGTGGATTTGCTGAGATCGATTTGAACACTGCGGAAGTCATCCAGTGGTGGGATTCCTTCAATCGCATTCCTCTGCCTGAAAGTGTTCATTATCACCCAAATTCCCCTGCGGAGGGACATCCTGGATGGGATTATGTGCATATCAACTCCGTGGACAAGAATGCAATTGGAGACTACTTGATCTCTGCTCGTTTCACAAATACCATTTACCTTATCTCCGCCATCAAAGGAGACATCATGTGGCGATTGGGTGGGCAATATACTGATTTCGAGCAAGACTTCGTGTTTTCGAAGCAGCATGACGCGAAATTCGTGGAGTCGAATGGAACACACCATATCATTTCATTTTTGAACAACGCATCGGACGAAGAATTCAATGAGGAAAACCTATCGGCCTCCATGTTTGTCGAATTGGACACCAGTGTGAGACCCATGACTGCCAGGGTGATCAAACGCTATAACCGCCCCGATCGACAGCTCTCAAGACTCCGTGGTAACACCCAGCTACTTCCAAACGAGAACGTGTTCACCTGCTGGAGCAAAGAGGGCTATCTCTCTGAACATGCCCCCGACGGCGAACTATTGATGACCGCCAATTTCACCTCTGACCGTTATTCATCTTACCGTGGATACAAATTCGATTTCACCGGTCGCCCCCAGACCCCACCAGACATGGTCGCATCAGTCTTCGGCACCGACGAAACGAACATGGTCACCACGTTCTGGGTCAGCTGGAACGGTGCGACGGATGTCGCATGGTGGCATTTCTACGCGCAAGCCTCTGAATTCCACGTCCCCGTCCTCATCGGCAAGACCCCACGATCCGATTTCGAAACCATGTACATTGGAAGCGGATATCTAGACTGGGTCTCTGCCGAAGCTGTTGACGCCAACGGTACCGTCCTGGGCAAGTCCGAGGTACACCGCAGCAAATCTCCCAACTGGGAGTCAGCCGGATATCGGGGAAAGACAACCCCACCTATGCCAATCGACCCATCGATCGTGTACCAAACAGGCGAAAGCTCAGGGGAAAGTGTTGTTGACGGCGCTGGTCGCACATCTTCGGATGCAGTCGATACCCAAACACAGAAGACCATCCAGGTCCAGAAGCACACCTACGATGTGATCCGCAATATCAGCGGTTTCTTCTCTTTTGTCTTACTTCTTTGTCTGTTTGTCATCGTCATCGCTGGGTATCTCGTCATCCGTGGCTGGCGGGTCCGGCTATACCAACGTTCTCCCATGGAAGATGGGCTCCCCAGTGAGCGGGCGCATCTCGCATCGCTGCATCGGGATTGAGATTCTTCGATCTTGATTCCAAGCATCTAGGTGCTACTTGCATTATTTGTGGGAGTTTCTTTGTTTTTGTACATTAATTTTGGGGTTTGAGATGAAATCTTACCCATCGTGTGTGTATAGGTAGTACTGGCTCATTGGTTTCATCGACCTGGCCATCATGGATTTTGGATTCCAAGACATATCGTCGCTTCTCCGGACATGAACATCAATATTGACTCGGTTACGATGTGTGAAAATGCGGTATTCTAATATTAGTGGCAAGGCACATGATAAAGCGCTCATATCCTTGCTCTATACGTGGCGTTATATTTTGAACTTGTAGGAACCACATCGAAATACCATTTTCACCTATATCAAGCTGTCACTCTGCGGAATCTTCGTCAAACTTATAAACCCCTCATTGTTTCGGAGACAAAAGGCTGCTAGACGTTTGGCCGAGTACCTACCCCAGGACGATCGGCATGAGCTGAGCTGATCAGCAATTGGCAGCTCTGTGCGAGGTATGCTATCCTGCTTTTGTAGATCCAATCCCTCCGTACGTGACGTTACTCAACTATGTAGAAGTATCAGAGCGCTGTGTCCGAGCGCCGGCGACCTCCGAACACGAGCATCCCCCGATTTGCTCGGCGTAGAACCTATTAAAGGCTAATATCCCTGTTCGTTCTCCTTGGTCCCTAGAATATTTCCTGTTTATTTTTCAGAAGAAACTTTTTTCGTGCTCGGATTTACATTTCATGATGGCCAACGGCAGCTCTATGCATTGAAAGAGATTCACCAATCAATCCACCTAAGGCTGTTTTGAACATCCTAGCTACAAGCACAACGTGCAACCTTCCCAGGCTATCGATTTGCTCAACGCCTATGTCGTACACGAGACTAACCGTGTTCGGAGTATGTTTCCAGAACAACTCGGCAACACCTCGGGAGCTGGAGCCCACTGGTTTTGATTGGATAGAGGCCAACCCCTGTTTCGGCCCGAGTCCAATTAGGGTTGGTTTAATCTATGCCGATTCCGAGTGTTGGGAGTTATGCCGTCCCATATTTCCATGCGAATTGACGGGGAGCCCCTCCACGCATTGAGGGATGCTGGTATAGGATTGGGCACCGCAAAGGGCTTTTGTTGACCGCCATGTCTGAGTGCCCAAATTGAATGCATACCCCTTTTATGCTCGTTTGTGGCCCGGACTGATCCGAAACTTGGTGAAACAGATCTAGAACAGATCATACCCCTCATGAGGGGTATCCTGGTGAGGGGAACGACCTGAGTTTTTCTTCACAGTTCCAGAGCGTCCGGAGAGAGAGAGTGTGTGTGAGAATCACCTGTTGGCCTGGGATAGTACCGATGGCTCGATTTAGAGGGACGTCACTCAGCACAGCTTTGACCCAAACCCTCTATTTTTAAGGCGGCAGAAAGAGCGAAACAAGAAAGAGGAGAAACCGATTACCCCATGTTCTGGCCCACCACATTACCTGATGAGAACTGGGCGGATTCCCGAGTGTCGGGAATAAAAGTGGCAATATTCCCGAGAAAATTATTCCCGAAGATTCTTTTCCGCCTTTTTTTATTGAGAACGGGGGGTATTATTGTTTTTCTTTTTTTGTTACTCGTTTAAAGCTCTGCGAAACTCTCTCCTGTTTGTTCTCTTCAATCTCCCAGTTGGTGTAGTACCCATTATGCCGTCAACAAGCCTATGCCAAGAAGAGGCATGCCTCCCATACAGCCTCATGGATGACTATAGTGAGGGAGCTCACCCACAAATCCTGGAAGCTCTTTTAAGGACAAACTCAACCCAGCAAGTCACCTATGGTGGTGATGAATACAGCATTAATGCACGCCATTTAATCCGCAACAAAATTGGCTGTACTGAAGATGAGGCCGATATCTTCTTTGTTCCCAGTGGAACCTCTGCCAACCTCATTTCAATTGCCAGCTGCCTGAGGCCATATGAAGCTGTCATTACCCTGGACTCGGGTCACATTGCCTGCAAAGAAGCCGGTGCAATTGAAGCAACTGGCCACAAGCTCATCATCGTACCTGCCGTCGACGGCAAAATGACACCCACAAACCTTCAAAAAGCCGTCCAGCAAAATCAGTTCTTCCCTCATTCCGCCAAACCCCGCCTAGTTTATATCTCTAATGCCTCTGAGACCGGCACCGTCTACACAAAACGTGAGCTCACCAGTCTCTCGGCAATCTGCAAACAATCAAATCTTTTGCTTTTCATGGACGGCGCACGAATTGGCACGGCTATCTGCTCGAAGAAGAATGACCTCACTCTACGCGAAATCTTTGACATGACTGATATCTTCTGGATTGGTGGCACCAAGGCCGGAGCTATGATGGGAGAAGCGATTGTCGTCAAGCGGGAGCTGGCCGATGGATTTGTTTTCCACCTTAAGCAGCACGGCGCTTTGCTGGCCAAGGGCCGCATGCTCGGTGTTCAGTTCATGGAGCTCTTCCGATCAGATCTATTCTTTACATTGGCGACTCATGCCAACGACATGGCGCAAAAGATCTCGAGGAACTTTGAGGAATTAGGATATCGGTTGTTTGCCGAGACGGAGACAAACCAGGTATTCGTTATTCTTCCTCAAGAGCTGATTCGGAGGCTGCAGGATAGATTCCGGTTTTATGAGTGGGAACAACTTGACAATGGAGATTCGGTCATTCGGCTTGTGACTTCTTGGGCCACGGATGAGCTCGAGGTCGAGAAGTTCAATGCCTGGGTGCACCAATGGACCGTGGCGACCAACATTTAACCTGCCGGTGGTGATTCTATGGGGATCCCTCAATAATAACTTAATAATAACATTCAATCTTCAATATTCGAGAAGCATACACGTCTCATCTATAGATAGATTAAATCCGGTCAGCTGATCGCTC
Organism: Penicillium paradoxum; assembly: GCF_028828445.1. Taxonomy (NCBI): domain Eukaryota; kingdom Fungi; phylum Ascomycota; class Eurotiomycetes; order Eurotiales; family Aspergillaceae; genus Penicillium; species Penicillium paradoxum. The sequence goes on along the minus strand of NW_026643184.1, from coordinate 1,772,769 downwards.
TAACCACATTGGGCCGCTAAGATATGATTCTAGCCCGCGGGAAACTGTAATTCTTGCTTTCCTCGACGCCCACTGTCTTCCACTCTTCATTGAATCGAGATTGGTGATGCTATTAGTGTAATTGCGCTCCTACATTGATCCGATGGCTTAAGTTCGTTTAATATGCCCCACGATACTTGACGGCCACCTCTTCCTCTACCACGGTCCGCTCCACTGTTCCCCGTGTATATGCTCAATGCGGCTGTCAATATCATGTGATGCTTGCCGGTGAGTGTGGATCCATTTTTCTATGTGTAGAATCTTATCTCATCTCTTATACAGGCAAGCCAAGGTCAAATGCGTCCATGAAGGGCAACCACCCTGCCAACGTTGCTTGAAGACCAAGAATCAAGATTGTAGTTTGACAGATCCCCGCGCCTCAAAACAGCGGACAAAGAGAAATGTTGTCTCATCAAAACCTCCAAGAAAACGAAAGGCCTCATCGGTCTTATCGCCCGGGGTTGAAGACGCAGAAACAAGCCCACCCGAGAATGTCTCTGTGTCTCGGGATGCATCCGAGGACCCCGTGACGGCCTTGTCACCAGCGATCGTTATCAGCGCAGTGGAAACTTACCGGAAAAAGTTTCCAATCACTAATTTTCTCCATTATCCTTCTTTGATCTCCGATATATCATCCAGCGTCCACCTGGTGGACTCCGTTTTTGTCGCTTCGGTGCTTTCGCTGTGCGTGCGGTTCATGAGTAGTGAGGAACTTGAAGAAGAAGAGGTGTATGCCGACTATGCACGGAAGAATCTGGCCCAACGTGTACTTGAGGCACCTTCGCTTTATCTTGCGCAGTCCCTCGTGATGATCTCGTTCTATGAGTGGGGTACTGGGCGACCATATCAGGCTTGGATGTATAGCGGTACGCACTAAACCCCGGACTAAACACGATGCACTAGTTGACAAGCAACAGGCATGGCGACATATATGATTCAATCTCTTTTAAAGATGGCAGATGATAGCATGGAACACAATCCCCAAGAGTTCCACGCATCCCAAACACAATACGAACAGCTAGTCCGAACCTATTGGTGCTGCTTTGCACAAGACTGCGAGTTGAGCTCCGGTGCTCGTCAGCATTTTGCTTTATCCTTCTCTCAGATTTCAGTTCCTCTCCCTATCAGTGATCGGGATTTTACATTTAATCACACGCCAGCCAGCAGGCTGATGCCTGCTGACATGAACAAAGACTGTTTATTAGCACGGGATCTTACGATCGAGCATGGCCTCACGATTGTAACTCGTGGGTTCGATATATTTGTGCGGATTCTAAGATTCGCGAACGAACATCGACGAGCGTTGGCGTCGTTGTCTTCGGATGACTCGGCTACATCGCCGCTTCTTTTGACTTGGCAGCGTCTCAAGGAAGAACTGGATGAATGGAGGTCTATTCAGGATGTCACAGTTCGGTTCCCTGCTACCAGTGTTCAGTCTCACGTGGCGCTCGGGTATGGGGAGCTATTCGCATACATCAATTTAGTCTATTGCATGAGGTATATGTCCTGTTATCTGGATGTTTTCAGGGGAGCTAGACTAATTTTTCTTTCCTCTAGCATCCTATTCCTTCATCGCGACCGTTTCTTATCCAACCTCAAACCCCATTCCGACGTTTTCCACGACACAAATGATAATGCGCCTGGCGAACCCCATACAATCCAACAACTGTTCGAAGCTGCCCAGCAGATCGGCGGTATTCTCAATGCACTAGATGCCTCCGGCGCACCCGTCATGTCCCCATACTCCGGTTTCAGCGTATTCGTCGCCGCTCACATCAACATGTACGGAACGATCGCTCCGCAGCGATACCCAGGCGGTCTCGAACGAGCCGAAGAAGAAAAGAGCCGGAATCTCCTATACCTTGAACGACTAAGTAAACTCTGGCCCGTGGGTCGCAGCTGGGTGAGTATTGTTTCTCCCACCCATACCTATTACCACACCTAACGATGAACAGTGGCGAACCGTCCAAGAAGCAAACCGATTTTACGAAACAGTGAAAAGTAACCAGGCCCACGTCGAATCCGGGATGCACAGTCCTAGGAGATTCGCTCTGGCAGGGACCCTTGATGAATACGGGGATATACGATCTCGTCCGAGCAATGCACACGCAACTAGAGCGGCGACCGCGGAATCCCGTCCTGGGGGCTCTGATGCGCGTGGGCGAACTTCTTCGTCGCCGTTGGATGGGGGTGGGTTCCTTGCCAGGGAGAATGCCGCGCTTGGGCATCATGATCTTGAGACGGATATGTTTCAGTGGCCGTTTATCGATGGGTCGTGGTCCTTGGGGTTTGATACAGGGTTGGATGGGTTGTGGTCTAATTCTGGGTTGTTTGATCCGAATCCCGGTCTTAGATGATACTCTTTTTGCTTCATTGGGGTTTTTTTCGCCTCGGTGGTTCTTTCATATTGCATAGGCTTCGAGAGGAAGCAGGGGTGGAGCTGAGTCTCATAAACATGGACTGGATTCTCGGGGATTGGAGTGATCAGAGGGTTTCACCATCGATTATCATACTATGTTTCTATGTGTGCATGTGGTACCCGAGGAACTAAATGTTGAGGTACACTCTTTCCACCAGGCGAAGCTCTGAGCCCTTGTGCAATGGGTTTATCGGTCTAGGCTGATTCAACTATTCAACTATTTAAGGTTTTAAACAGGTAGAGAGGTTGGTATGCGTGATGCTAGGTACGGAGTACTCCGTACACAGGATAAACCTAGTGTTCATGTTTTGTTATGCGATCGGCAGTGAAATTGCCCCTTCATATTCCGATGAGGCATATGTCCAACTTGTATCCCTTGGTCGGGTGTTTATATACCTCCTTGCCGCAAGGTGCATTGTATTTAGCCGATGTTTCTCCGTTGTTTAGTATCCAAGATAGGAACCTCGGAGATCACGCTATTTTTACTATTCAATTATACCTATCATTCCTTTGCGTGTATTGATGAAATTCTTGCGCATGGTTGCCTTATTTTTTCTTTCCAAGGTTGTATAGAAGGAGCTCTTTGATAGACCGATTGTTTGTGCACTGTGTGGTAATTATATAATGGTTTCTTTTCTAGAGTAGAGACATTCAATTCTTCTTCTTTCTCTGGCCCTCTTTGCTTTAGCACATATATCACACATTTAAATATATATATCATCACTCGTCGCCGTTGTTACTCTTTCATTGGCCGTAATCACTTGAACCTCCGTCCCATGGGGTAAGATTACCAATTTACAATCATCACCGCACCACGATATATCTATAGATGAAACTGACAGAGAAAGAGGACAGCGTAAAAAGGTTCCTAATCAGAAGGTAGTAACGACAATGAAAAACAAAATCACCCTACTACTGGTGAGTCAACTAATGACCACACTCACATCGACCCCAGAGGTTAACTATAACCAGCGAGCCCGAGAGTGCCAATGAACAAACGCTGCGTTGTCATTCCAAAAAAGAAACCAAACTCCCAGCAAGCGCCACATATATAATCTCAAACGAGGCGGAAACGAGCCGCTGAATATTCCATCCAACCCACCTGTCGTTCTCAGCTGCGAATAACGATAGATCGGATCACGAGCCGATCGAGACTGATGGGCTCATGGAAATTGCCGCTCTGTGTTGTGCCAAGCATCAAAATGCCGAGTTTCCAAAATGAATACCGATGGTGAGACTGGGTGTCGCTTGTGAAATCAAGAGCCATTGCGCTGTTCGCTTTGGGGCGTAGGGACGCGTTATGCGTGTCAGGCGCCGCACCATAGCTGGGAAGGAAACCGGGTTGGTTTGGACGGGGACATTCATTGACATTCCTCAGATCGGGGTTGATTGAACTTTCGAAGAATCGCAGATTGGTGGGTTGGAGGTGTCTTGGGTTGTGATTCTGGATTGTTGAGTTCTTCTCGCCGGTCCTGTGTCTTCTCGATGTATATATCTTGTCATGCTGTGAAGCTAGGTTGTCCCTTGGTTTCCTACATGTCTTGGTGCGATAACTTGTGGGATGAGAATTGGAGCATTTTCTCATGCCTTCTTATAAGGATTAAAAGAATCATGCCGTAAATCTATTGAGGTTCCTGTTCTATGCCTCACCGTTGATAAACGTACATGGAGTGTGACAATGTACTATATTATTATTACCTCCTTCACGTAGCCACAATCTGCTGCTTCTTCCATCAACCAGCCAAGTGGCCGAGCAGTAACTCAGCCATCACATCTTCCTTGGTCTAGTGGTGATGATTTCCGCTTGTCATTAACACCGATAAGCGCGGGAGACCGGGGTTCGATTCCCCGAGGGAGAGATTTCTTTTTGCTTTTGCCATGAATTAATCAATGGATCATTGGTTTTTTTTATTAATTGCAATGGGATCGCCATGGATTTTGTTTAACAAGGAAAGACGCAGTGGAAAAGCCTTAATATCTCGGTTGAAGTTAAGTTGACATTATGTATGGAGTGAGTATACAATGTCCGAGGTACATCTATAGGATCGGAGAAATATCAATGATAATGCTCATCTAAAGACCAAAATCGAATACAACCTGTCCAGCGATTTCCTCTAGCCGCTCAGCAATCTCCTGACACGTCTCCTGCGAGGGGTCACTGTTTAGGGCTAATGCCATTTGATCCAAGTCCCGCTCTAATCTATGGAACACCGTTTCGAACTTGGAAGTGTCACCTTCGCGACTCCAATAAGAAGGGTAGCGACGGGTGATATTGTTATCAGGGGTATCGGCAATCATACGAAGGCCGAGTTCTAGAATCCGATCGGTTTGGAGAGAAAGTCTTACCACTGCGCGAAAGACATCTCCGTTGCGCTCCAATCCTCGATCATATCTCAGGGCATGGGCTTGAGATTCTAAGTTGGCTTTGAAGGTGTGGCATTCGTGTAAGAGCTGGTCATACGGGGATAGAAGTATTGGAGACATGATTGCAAAGATGCCTTAGATGAGTTAGAGGGGATAAACGGAGTGTCTTTATAGTGAAGTGGGTGGAGTATTGAAGGATGCCTCGAACAAAGGGAAAAAAGAGAGATTCAAGAAGACCATTGTGTATATCATTGATTCTCTGGATCGAGGACATGACAAAGAACTTGTCTACTGACAAAGGTCTGGGCATATAGGGCTGAGTTCGTGAGTGACAAAGAAAGTCAAGCATTATGTGTGGGTCATCTGTACACTTGGTATTGCAGCTACATTGAAAACAGATCTTTTTATAAATCAAGAAAGGAAACCCGTAGATAAAGAAAATTCATTAGATTCTATTAATGATAGTGGATATATGACATAAAAGGAAAGTTCATCTCGTTAGGATGATTCGACGGTCTGTGATACAGCCACCGTCTTCCGAATCCCATCCTGGTTGTAAACCGACTCGCTCGCATCGGGGACCCCGGCGAATGAGATAAGATGGCTTTGATCGCCAAAGTTTGTCACCTTGTCCCACTCACAAGCAGCCTTGGAATTTCCAGCTCTCTCACTCAGTGGGTGAGTAGAGCCGCCGTTCTGGTAGTATTTGTTGGAAGAGTAGTTCTTCTTATAGTAGGCCAACATGACGTTGAGCACAGGTAGACAGGCGCAGATCAATCCGACGCCTCCCTCGGCATTACTAGTACACGTTAGAGAGAAAGAAAAGAACGAACAGTAGGGGAAGTAGGACATACCCAGACAAGATGACGCAAACGAACAGAACGTTCTGATCTTCGTGGCCCTTCAACACCAGCACCAACCGGTACAGACTGAATGCAGTGGCCAGCCCACCAGCCCCGAGCAGACCTATCACGCGTAACTTTCGATTACGCGACATTTGTAAAGACCATGTCAATGGCAATGGGAGAACAAGAATGATGAGATCGCTGACGACACTGATCACGGAGTCGGCGATGAGGGCGGCGGTCTGGTCGAGGCAGCTTCCTTTGATCCTGTCTTCGAGCCAGTATTTTGGAATGGGACCGCACATGCGGATCTTGACGACCAAGGCGATGGTGTAGTAGCAGCATAGACAGCCGAGGAAAATGTAGATGAACAGGACTTTGCCTCGGAAGGGCTTGAAGATGCGGGTGAGGATGGCTAGAAGGGCGACTTTGACAAGGAGTGCCATTGGGCAGTAGAGGATGGTTGCGACATAGCAGTACTTCTTGAAATGGATTTTCTCTTCAGCGGTAAGCTCGTCATAGTAGTATCCTCCGCCATATTTGCCGACTAGAATGGAAGTGTGAGTATGTTGTTTTATACCTGGGGGAAGTATGCGGTATAGCGCTTACCAACGATACTGATTCCACAGTATCCCATAAACAAGAGCTGTGTATAAGGTTAGTTGAAAGGACGCCTTACTTCTCTTGTCTAACGTACCCATGCGAGTGTGCATGCAACTAAACGAATGATTAGCACCGTTCTTGTAGAAATTCAGGGATGACCCGGGTCAACTCACGATCTTCAAGCCCTAGAGATTGTTTGAAAGTAAAGCGGGTATAGAATCGCAAAACAACAAAGAAAGTCGTGATCGGTATACATAATAATTGAGTGACAAAATTGAGGGTGTGCAAGACATCTGTGGGTTCTCCGACAGGCATAATGAAGTTCAGATTAGATTCGATCTAGCAGGACTACCAACAGGGAACTGACAGGGTAAAGAACCTCCGAACCTCCCATCGAGCCTACTGTGAAAATGAGGATAGACAACCGCCGATCCCTTAGTGGAGCCATGAAAGCTATCGAACCACTACCAGATAGTGGCGCGGCCCATATGGAGGCGATGATTGATCGGGGGACTGTGTCCGATCCACCCTCGGACTGTGTCCTGCACCGAGGGCTACGACGGGGAATTTTGTGAATGGTTCCTGATCTCTTTGAGGAACAACGCTAGTCTCCATTGTATACCCCACCCTCGTGGTATCACTCTCGAATCGGACTAATAGTATCGATGTTAGCTCGTAGTTGAGCCGAACCCAGAGTTCTGTGTCGAGTCGCCACGCCGCCGTTGTTTTACCAAGCAGGCAACTGGGTCCTAGTTAAACCCTATATGCTTAGCCGACCCGACACTATGACACTTTTGACACAATATCTTTTGTTGAAGATCGGCATTGGTCTGGAAAAAAAATAGGGGTTCTTGTGTTCATTTCCCTATGATTGCTAATTTTTTTTCTCACTTATTGTATAATTTCCCTCCCCTGGCTCTTAATAACTGATCCTATAGTACTCCGTATAACCACCATAGAACAAGAAAAGATCAAAAAAATGACCATCCACTACTTGAACGGCAAAGGCTCTGCGCTTTTCCGTCCTCTGACTATTTCAAATGGCAAAATTACCCTCGAACATCGTGTCGTCCATGCGCCTTTGACCCGCAACCGTGGGGAGCCATTGAGTCCTACCAGCACCCCGGACCACCCGAATCGTATTTGGATCCCAGGAGATGCGGTTGTGGAGTACTATTCCCAGCGTGCTACCAAGGGTGGCTTGATTATTACGGAGGGAATTCCACCATCGCTCGAGGTAAGCTACCACTCTGCTCATTTGGTGGCGGGATGGCACCCTGTCAGTCCTATTTAGGCAAACCGGGGCTCATTTCCCGGGCGTTGCTGGCTTAACGACAATGACCCGAACTCTAAAATTTTGATTTGACGTTTTTGACAGAGCAATGGCATGCCCGGAGTACCCGGTCTCTTCAACTCCGAACAAGCAGCAGGCTGGAAACGAGTCGTCGACGCAGTGCACGCTAAGGGGGCCATTATCTTCTGCCAGCTATGGCACGCCGGCCGTGCTACGATCCCTCAGATGACTGGATCGCCTCCCGTCTGCCCCTCGGCCAGTGTGTGGGACTGTCCGACAGAATGTGTCAGTTCCTCTTTTTATGTGTCTTTCTTTTTCCTCATTCGGTATTGGTGCATGCTGATACATACCCCCCTTAGTACTCGCACGCGCCCGTTGGTACCACCGAGCCCGTGCTCTATGCTAATCATCCGCCTATCGAATTGACTGTGGACCACATCAAGCAGACTATCGATGATTATTGCACTGCGGCCAAGACCGCCATGGATATTGGCTTCGATGGCGTCGAGATCCATGCTGGAAATGGATACTTGCCGGAGCAATTTCTGAGCTCCAATATCAATAGGCGTGAGGATGCTTATGGCGGGACTCCGGAGAAGCGCTGCCAATTTGTGTTTGAGCTAATGAGCCAGATGGCGCAGACCATTGGCGAGCAAAACCTGTCTATTAGATTGTCGCCCTTTGGTGTATTCAATCAAACGCGCGGAGAACAGCGCCTCGAGACTTGGACTCATCTCTGCGAGGGTCTCAAGAAGAATCTACCTGCGCTTTCCTATGTCAGCTTTATCGAGCCGGTATGTTTCGTTTACTCTTTATCATATGCGGTTCCACAGCTGATATACCCAGCGTTATGAACAAATCTTCGATGTGGAAGAAAAGGACAAGTTCCTGGAGAGCTGGGGCCTGCTGGACGTGACTCTTGATCGTTTCCGTCAGATCTTTGGGTCCACTCCATTCTTCTCCGCTGGTGGGTGGAACGACCAAAACTCCTGGGGAGTAGTGGAATCGGGCAAATACGATGCTCTTCTGTACGGTCGCTACTTTACCAGCAATCCGGATCTGGTGCACAGACTGAAGGAAAAGATCCCCCTGGCTCCATACGACCGAGCTCGGTTCTATGGACCCTTTGAGGATAAGACCTTCCATTATACCGATTACCCTACTGCGGATCAGCAGAATTAGGGGGTCTGATCGATGTACAAAGCAAATGGATCGAAAGTACGGAGTACAAAGTACAAAGTACATTAAATATAGAAGAGCAGTGATGTCAGTTGAAATGATTTACAAAAGCACGTTTCCCCTGAGATACTCACATGAAAGGCTAGACCGAGCCGGCTGTGGCGAAACCATGGTTCGCCGCCACGGAATTCCCGCGAACCAACGTGGCTTTGAGTATCTCGGCTTTCAACGGTCTACTCCGTGCAGCCACTTGGGAATAGATTGCTCAGATCCTTGTAGTCGCGCATTAGCGTGCTTACTTTTTTTTTTTCAAAACCTCAGTATTAGATTAATCCCGAGGTGCCCGACTCGGCAGGAGATTATCCGGAGCTCCACCTCCTCCCCTCCACTCCGGTAGGGATTGTGATGTGCAAAAGTACCTAGGTACTAAGCCTCGGTCCAACTCATCAGGAAAATCCCCTGCATGCAGAAATCTCGATAAAGAGACTGAAGGAACCCCCAAAAATCAGATACGCTTCCCAATTAGGTTCATGCTTCAGACTATCAATCACTAACAACCCTGGAGCCTTTAGCCTAATTCGTGCCAAACCCTAACTCTGACCTTTGGGGCAAAGATCGTCCGCTTCGCCCGTGTTTGCAGGTTTTCTCCAGGTAACTGATTCGATCAACATTGCTACATACTCTGTGGTCTTGCTCCGAGCCGTGCCCCTAAAGTTTATGTTGTCCATACTTACTCCATACATCGAATGGGAAGCACATTGATGTCAGGCCAAGCAAATACAACCCCTTGATATTCCGGATCATGATACGGAGTACTGCGGCACTATACAAGGCATATACTACGAGATCAACATGGACGATCTACTTCATACTGAGCACCACAAAGGAAACTTGATTCAACACACGGTATAAACCATACATCGTCAACTCTTAGACTGTAAGGGTAAGATGATCACGATGAACATCGGATTCAGACTAGACCCGAAGGGGTCTAGTGTATCAAAAGCACGAATAAACTTCTTTGTACGGAGTACGGAGTATGTACCAGTCACACTATGGAAACTTAGGTGTCTATAGGATTCTCCGCGCCGCGATCCCCGCTCCCCTTACCTTGAATAGCCCCGAGGTGCAGGGAACATTGAACGAAATTGCGACAAGTGTCCTCGCACAGCCGGGATTATCTGAAAATTTTGTTGCGCTATACTCCGTATAGAGAAAAGCATTGTCCCCTTAAACCACCAGGTGGAATCGTCGTTTACTTGATAACCCCGGATACGAGCTTATCTTCAAGTACAAGGAAGAAATCCTCGCCGCGATGGAAATAGGCAGGACTTACTCCATATGCTTGTCTACAGCAATAAGATCAGCTAGGGCCGAATGTCACACCGATATCACCGAATTGCAGAAATGGCTGGTACAGTGTTATAACTGGTCATGGTATTTGGGCGACTAGGGAGGATCAAGCGGACAAGAGGCCCGATTTTCAATGCCATATGGTGGTATGTGGTAGACCATGGGGTAAGGGACATTACGTACTAAAATACGTGCACAACTGGTGAGCATGGTTAGAGCGGTAAATCCCTTCCGTTAGTCAAAACTCTGGAATAATAGGAATAATGGTTTACTTGGATGACTTGGTGTGAGGGGTGATGGGCCCCCCAATGAGACTTGATAAGAATAAGTAAACGGCCCACTTCGAACAGAGCGAAGGGGGATGGGTGGATCAATCATCTTTTCGAAAGTGAGACTAAAGTTATGTACTGCAAGGGTGCTTGGGGGAAAATATGTATAGAAGGTTACAAGAATGTAGGGTATAAATAAGCCTAAAGAAAGGCTGGGAAGAGAATGAGGGAACAAGAAAGAGAGAGAGCAAAGGAAAGAGAAGGAAAGAGAAGGAAAGAGAAGGAAAGAGAAGGAAAGAGAAGGAAAGAGAAGGAAAGAGAAGGAAAGAGAAGGAAAGAGAAGGAAAGAGAAGGAAAGAGAAGGAAAGAGAAGGAGAAGGAAAGAGAAGAAAAGAGAGAGGAAAGGAAAGGAAGATAGAGTTTTGAGAAAGTCGTCAAGATGTTCTCGTGCATAATCGAAAGTCTTCTCGTGCGTGTCTTAAGCCGGTGACGAGCTCTGCGCGTTCTCTGATTTCGAAATCCATGAGTAGAATCGTGGGGACAAGGCAAATGGTTGCCGGGGAATGGAGAATCTTTTCGATGCTCTTTGATCGCCGCTGCACTTCACTTGTTGTCGAGTGGGGGTAGCAGAAAGGTGAGAGCGAGGAACCAAGCCTGCTTCAGGAGAGTCAAGTCTGACTCCAAGTGCCTTTTCAGTGTGTTAGCTGCGATGTTCGAATCACCCGCGGATATCCCAGGAAGATGAACTTACCCATCCGTTGTCAAAGATCCATGATATACCCAAAAGCTGGCCCTTTTGAAGTTCCAGTTGACCAGTTTTGCGCGGATTGAAATCCATTTCCACGGTGTAGATGTTGTTGATCATTGGACTGGCTGAAAGCAAGTTTCCAATGCTGGAGTTCTCCATGGACCCTGGGCCGTAGACACGTTCCTGGCCTGCACTATCCGCCGGCTTTGGCGAGGAGCCTGATGAGGTGACACTTGGGGCGTAAAGACTGGGCGTCCCTGAGCTTTCATCTGTTGCTGGAGATTTGCATCTGAAACTCTTCTCGCTCTTCTCCTCATCTGTTGCTGGAGATTTGCATCTGAAGCTCTTCTCGCTCTTCTCCTCATTTGTTGCTGGAGATTTGCATCTGAAGCTCTTCTCGCTCTTCTCCTCATTTGTTGCTGGAGATTTGCATCTAAAGCTCTTCTCGCTCTTCTCCTCATTTGTTGCTGGAGATTTGCATCTGAAGCTCTTCTCGCTCTCCATCTCATCTGAAATCGATAGTGAGGAACTCACTGTAATCAATGGTAAACTCTTTGGACCAGAGAACAGATTGCGCTTATCGTCCCGGCTGGAGCCACTGGAAGCGCTCGAGGCGCTGTTTGTTCTTGCCAGACTCTTGTCTGAATTGAAACGCGGGAGCACAGGGGTGTTCTTTTCCCTGCCCTTGAAAATACCTGCTACTGAGGACACCACTTGATTGCCTTGGGCCTGTAGGCCTGAGAGGAAAGTTTCTTGGTGCGGGTCGTCCGTATTAGGGTCATTTTGGAGAGTGCCAGCCTTTTGGCGAAGCTTGCGTCGTCTGCGGAGTGGGAGCAGGATGAGAACTGCAATGAATATTGTGCCAATAACGACACCTACAGCGATACCCGCAGTTTTTCCTGCGCTGTACGACGACCCAGACTCTGAGTGTTGGGCTAATGAAGTGCTGCTTGGCCCTGTCTGACTCGTAGTCGCCAGTGAATTTGGTTGTGTCGAAGTAGGTGTCTCAGCATTTTCAGTGGATGAGACAGACGTTTGGGCTGATGAAGATTGCTCCCAGGGTGCTGGTGAGTATTGATTGCTTTGTGTAGACCATTGATTGTTTCCCGTACTATCCTGTTGCAGGGTGGGCGCCACAGACCATTGATTGCTTCCTGTACTTTCTTGCTGCGCGGCTGGTGCTTGAGCTACTGAGGCGGTTTGTTGGTTCCCTGTCTGGCCACTCCATGTCTGGCCACTTGATGCTTGGCCATTTGATGCTTGGCCATTTGATGCTTGACCACTTGATGCTTGACCACTTGATGCTTGGCCACTTGATGCTTGGCCGGTTGATGCTTGGCCGGTTGATGCTTGGCCGGTTGATGCTTGACCACTTGATGCTTGGCCGGTTGATGCTTGGCCACTTGATGCTTGGCCACTTGATGCTTGGCCACTTGATGCTTGGCCACTTGATGCTTGGCCACTCCATGTCTGGCCGGTTGATGCTTGACCACCTGATGCTTGACCGGTTGATGCTTGACCGGTTGATGCTTGGCCGGCTGGTGCTTGGCCGGTTGATGCTTGGCCACTCCATGTCTGGCCGGTTGATGCTTGACCACCCGATGCTTGACCACCCGATGCTTGGCCACCTGATGCCTGGCCACTTGATGCCTTGCCACTTGATGGCTGTTGGAGAGATTGAGATTGGCCGTCGTCAGAGGCACTGGGCGAGCCTTTTTGGTTTGGATGGTATTGCCCATCGTCTGGCACCTGTGCAGAAGCTTGCTGGTTCCATGGCGAAACTTGCATCTGCTTGGTCGAACCGTACGACCCAGCTCCAGCAACCGGATAGCTTGATTGCCGAGGCAAAATTGGATCACTGTATGCTTGATTATCCATGATGATCTCAATCAGCCTCTTCAATGTAGGCTTGGCTAGCTGTGTACGGGGTTATGAGAAACGCAGAGACTAAAGCATGGACATTGGCGAAGTATTCAAATGAAGAGCACGGAGATCCTCATTAATAGGCATGCTCTATCTTCATATTCCTTTCCTCATTCGTACTTTTTTTTTGTTTTAGTAGAATTCCACAAGAGGGAGTATGCTAATTCTTTTTGTGCAGCATCTATCCAGGTGGTGGAGCGTGTGAATGCTAGAAGGGACAAAGAGTGATAGTAACATTCCTGGACCACAAGAATATTCGCAAGAATGGATATATCGAAGCATAAGATATGCGTCCCCGTGACCTCGCTAGAGAACCGAACATTACTGGGTAGGTTCAGAGCAATCCTAATGAGGTCATTACAGTGCTTTGTTTGCGCTCTTCGTTGGAGGTCTACCACATTCGACCGCCACCCGATTGTAAAGTATTTACTTCCATGAAAGCAAAAGCTACATGTGAGTAAGTGCTTTCGGGGAGAAATATGATAAAAAAATTAGACAATTGGTTCGAATTATCAAGCACATTCCTTTGAAGCAAATCGTTCAGGTGGTTAGGCGCTTTGAGATGTAGGGAAACAACACTGTCGCTTCATGTCTGAGATAGCATGCCATGGGACCAAAACAACAGTGGGACCAAAAAAATAGTGGGACCAAAACAACAGTAGGACTAAAACAACAGTAGGACCAAGGGGCTATCAGGTACGGAGTGAAGTAGCATCGTTTAACTGAATGCTTCTGAGGGGTGGGTGGCAAATGGTGGGACCCAAGGGGCCGAGTACCCGGTGGAGATCTACCGAAATATGCGAATAAAAACACTCGGACGAAGGGACGGGTACGGGTAGTCCCATCGAGCAAACAAACAATCGTATTCCTCTGCAGATACCCGCGTGGCTGGGGGTGTCCGCTGGTTGGTCCCCGATTCTCGGGGACTACGGAGTAACCTTGGAATGTTCTTGATGTAGATCTCCGGTGTTTGTTCATCTTGTATGTTGTACAGAACCAATCTACGAAATTCGGACCGGATTTCCATCTGAATTGAAAGTAAAGGAAGATCTCGACACTATTAACTTAGCTTAAAAACTATAGACAAAAATAATGAAGACTTTCGTTGTTTTCTAGATATGTCTGTGAGCATAAGTCGTGCGACAAACACGTTACCCCATCCGGAATATATCGCCACTTTCAACAACATATATCCAATCCAATAATGTAAATATTTATTATAATTCATATTTTTAAGTAGCCGATTAGACCCCCAATTTATTCAATTCAATTTTTACTGCGATAACCCTTACCTTTCTCGTGCATATCAAGCCATCTCCTTGGGATAGGTAGTATTGAACCATTGTCATCAAGTGCCTCCTTCATAGTACGCATCCCTGGGGATAGGACCGGTGAACAATCCCTTTCACCTAATTCTATCAATTTAGAGTTTATGTTTGCTAAGTATGTAGGTAGATATTCAGTGTCGCCAATCGGGACGAAATAAGGCTCAGATCTGGTGAATGTGGAGGCTATTCCTCAATGTAAACCCCTCTCGCGCAGTCTCAGAACGACGCACCTTTTAAGTTATCTCGCTGAAGGATAGTCTTACATGCATAGAGTAATAACCAAATATCTTTAAGGCCACTGGAATAGGTTGTCTAGCGCGAAGGTGATCTATGATACATCCTAATAGCAGACTGTGTTGCAGAACTCGAAACACAGGATATATATATATTTAGTCTTCCATCTCAGCCACATTCTAGCTCCCTTCACGAATGCTAACTACTGTAGGCAGTAGGGCTATAGTGATACCTTTCTTATCCCTACCACACTGCCACGAATTAATTTCTTCATGGAGGCAACCGACGTTGATTAAACACAGGTGCTCACTAGAATGAAACGGACAAAGGCCGCAATGAGATACTTGACCTTGCTACAACATGGGATCATAGCATAAAATGCCAACATTGTATTCCTTTATTATTCCTAATAGCTGGAATCAAGCCCAGATTTATGTGTGTCGATTCTAGTACAATGTACAGAAATTGCCTTTTTCCTATTTATTAAAGAAGACTTGATTTCATCAGGTTCCATTGCACCCAGGACGCTGCATCATGAAGGGTTCCGCCAGCTTGTCAAATAAGGGGTACACTATGGATATAAATCATATTGGGCACTTGCCACTCGGAGCCTGTAATAGTCGTATTGCGGCGATCAAGAAAAAGACATACGAGGGCACAAGGCCCCAGTGAGACTTTGACAGCCATTCGGCCCTCCTCGTCTATCCCATCGTCCTTATTATGATGAGCCCATGATAGTTTTGTCGCGTAGAATAGAGGATAGATTGCGTAATGTCCGGTGAATTTTTAGCATCAACAAGGTTCATCTTCATGAGCTATATATAACCTATGAGAGTCACTTGGAATCATCAAGGTATGCATAACCTCCAGAGTCTTTTCCGTATTCTGGTATACAGATTCCAGGACATTAACATCTCTGTGGAAATCAAAGTCTGGTTCTCTTCTAGTCAACAATCTTCTTAAGGTTCCTGCAGTAAAAAAAACATCGAAATCTTCCAAGGATCTCCGATGTCATAAGATGAAGAAACTGCTCGATAATGGCAGATTTGTAATTTTGCTCTTCTTCCATAGGATCTTCGCTTTTATGTAATCGCACAGAATCAGCCCGTTGGAAAAAATTACACATGTGCATTGGCCACAACAAACAGGATTGATGAACATATCTTGTGCGTTGTACGTCGATGTGCTGTAAGGAGTATACTTCGTGGCGATGAGGTCATCTTGGGGCCCAGGCGGCTGAGTCAGCGATTCTACCTGAGGTCAGCCTCAGGCAACCTTACAAGACAACAGGAATCAGCATCCCCATCTGAGCCCGAAAGATCATTATCAAGGGCTCTGTATTGATCGGCCATTACACGACGAGTAGAATTAGTTCGAATCACATGATTCAAATTGAAACCGCGCTGAGTTCGCCGCCATACTCATAGGCCACCCTCTCGCCAAGACTTGGTTGACCGAATCCGGTGTCGTTCGAGGTGGAGTTTCAGGAGAAGTGGTTTCGAAGCCACACGTTGTTGTTTTCTTTTTTTCAACTTTTGACGGATCCTTTAATACAGGGTCCTCTGGTGTTGGATGCGTGAAAGATGATTCCTCATAGGAGTACAGCTCTCCTGTCTGTGATTGTTTTTGTTGCGCTTCTGCTTTTTATTTTCTCGTCCTCTCCGATCCCTGACGCCGGGCAGAAAGAAGAAGTCACAGGCCCAGCCAAGTTTGTGCCAACACCAAAACTACCATCTCTAAGCAACTTCCACCTTCCATCGTTCCGCCCTCCCTCTCACGAGCAACCCGAAGAACAGAGCAATAGCACCCACGGCGAGTCGAAATGGTACAGCACGCTCGAATGGCTGAACCCATTTTCCTCGTCCATAACCTTGGATGAGAATCGCTCCGTCCTACCCCCCTTCGCGAACGTCGACCGATCTACACGTACTACAACGCGAAATACAACCCAACCAAAGCCAATGGCAAGGATCTCAAGGAATCGCAGAATGCCGATGCGCAATTGCTTCTCGCATGGCGTCGGGCATGGTTTGCGCAAGGCTTCAGGCCCGTGGTATTGACTCCGGGGGATGCAATGAAAAACCCCAACTATGAAGTTGTGCAGAAATGGAAACTTACCCCCAAAATGGAGAATGAGGTGTTCAGCTGGCTTGCATGGGGTCATATGGGGACCGGTTTACTCGCGGACTTCCACTGCTTCCCCATGGCGCGATATGATGATCCTATTCTCATGTACCTTCGCCGGGGAACTGTTCCGGAGTTAATCACCCGATTTGAAAATCTCAAGAATGGCCTCTACGCGGCGGACAAATCGCGAATCGATGTGGCTGTCCAGAGCGCAGTCCTGAAGCTCACCGATCAGACACAGTCCTTTGTTGATTTGATTGAACCGGAATCGTTCAAGGTTGAGTCTCCGAGCGCCCTGGCATTCTATAAATCTGCAGCCGTCACCTCTAACTACCCCATCATACACGAAAAGATGGGACAGAACGCTGCGACTGGTCAACTGGCTTTGGTCCAATTGATCAATTCCCATCTGCACAATCAGTTCCACATCTCCTTCCCAGCTGGAATCGCCGTACTGAAACCATTCCCTCAACACACTACCGCGCTGGTGGAGCCTGCCCTCCGCCTGGCGAAGGCCCTCATTGAGTGCCCCGAGTCACCCATGCCCGAGTCTTGTCCCCCCAACCAACCCGAATGCCACCCATGCGGAGCCGCAAAGCAACCCATGCGTATCAGCCAGCCTCCGACCTACAAAAATACTACCTTCCTATTCACCATTGGCACCCTTCCTCATCCTTACACTCTTATCAGCCTACAGAGGAACTCGGAGGAGATCACAGTCCCACAAATCCGCCGGGAGACCACGCGCGACGCATGGCTATCTGATGTGACCAAGGAACATCTTGGGCTCGAATTGGGATCCTCATACCGAGGAGTCATCTTCAAACAAGTTGTCGCAGGCGAAGATGCCGTTGGCAATTCGCTCTGGATGACAGTGGAATCTCTTTCTGCGCAGGCAGGCCAGAGTCTGCCCGGGGAACTCTTGGACGAGTTCGAATGGCAATTTGGCTTCAAGATTCCTCGTGGCGGAAGGATTGATCCCGCAACCGAGAACAACAAAGAAACTGCCAAGAGTGCTCAGGACCACACCCCAAGCGAGCAAGGAGTAGGCAAAGAATACGAGCTGATCCAGAAGGCTCGCGATATCATTAAGAACAAGAATACGGACCACAACATCAAAGATGTTGTCGAGGCTTGGAACCTCGCAGACACTGAGGTCTGGCGTTTTGTTAAGGCTTACCGGTAAGTCTTTGTATATCCCATAGTTTGAGCTTCTGCTAACCAGTTCACAGAGCCCGGAGCGTCGTAGAGCGCCGGAAGTGGGAGGAGGAAGAGAAAGCTTTCGCCGGCTCAAGGCCATGATCTATTACCAATTTTGGGACCATTTTTTCTTCACATATGTATTGTAGTATATATTTTATTTTGGGGCGCAATTGAGAGGATACATACTCCGTACATAATGGCAGGGGCCAACGTTTAGTCACTTCGGAGAGCGCCAAGGCGGGAGCCGACGGTCATCCGACCTCTTCGTCGGCCAGTGGCGATCCCCGCGAGATAACCAACCTTGGAACTCCGCCAAGTGGGGGTGGCACCGAGATCGACCCTTGATACCCCGTAATCCATTTCGACTTCCCCTCAGATACGATTTGTGGGAGACTTCGCCTTGGACATATTTAGGAATCTTGTCAAGTACACACCATTCAATACAAGCAAGATGCACATTTGAGACTATTCCACATTGCCACCGATCTGAACATCACCATGGCGCCGGGAATACTAGGGACAGACTCCACGGTCGCCACCGAGAAAGCGACCAGTCTGTCTACACTGACCGAAGACTGGGATGATACGATTCGATTTTATCTCAACGGCACCAAAGTTGCGGTGGATACGATCGACCCGGAAGTAACACTGCTTGAATACTTGCGAGGTATCGGGTTGACAGGGACGAAGCTTGGATGTGCGGAGGGAGGCTGTGGTGCTTGCACGGTGGTGAGTTTCTGACAATATGGAGCCCATGCACCTCGACACTAACGAGATGGTAACAGGTAGTTTCCCATATCAATCCTACAACCAAGAAAATCTACCATGCCTCTGTAAATGCGTGTATTGCGCCGCTGGTCAGCATCGACGGGAAACACGTTATCACAGTCGAAGGCATTGGGAACGTGAAGGAACCCCATGCGATTCAGCAGCGGATCGCGGTCGGCAATGGGAGTCAATGTGGTTTTTGTACCCCTGGAATTGTCATGGTATGCTCATGTGGCTATTTTGCCTATCCATCGGGTGTGATATTAGCTAACACCCTCAAGTCTCTCTATGCCTTGCTGCGAAACAACCCATCTCCCTCAGAGCACGATGTTGAGGAAGCCTTCGACGGAAACCTTTGCCGCTGCACCGGTTACCGACCCATTCTCGATGCTGCCCAGAGCTTTAACTCGGCCAACAATTGTGGGAAGGCCTCTGCCAACGGTGGATCGGGTTGCTGCATGGAGAAAAATCGCTCTGGTGGTTGCTGCAAAGGCCCTTCCACCAAAGATGGGGAAATTGAGACAGTCGATTACAAGTTTCCCGCGCCGAACTTCAAGCCCTATAGTCCAGACACAGAATTGATTTTCCCTGCGGCTCTGCGGAAACACGAATACCGACCATTAGCATATGGCAACAAGAAGAAGAAGTGGTACCGACCAGTGACCGTTGAGCAACTGTTGCATATTAAGAACATCCACCCAGACGCTAAACTAATCGGCGGAAGCACGGAGACACAAATTGAGATTAAGTTCAAGGCAATGCGATACCCAGCCTCTGTGTACCTGGGAGATATTCCCGAACTGCGACAATTTACATTACACGATGACTGCTTGGAGATCGGCGCAAATGTGTCCTTGACAGACCTCGAGCAAATCTGTGATCAAGCAGTAGAGAAATATGGTGATGCTCGCGGCCAACCATTCAAGGCAATCAAGAAGCAATTGCTTTATTTTGCTGGGCGACAGATCCGAAACGTTGCTTCACCGGCGGGCAACTTGGCCACTGCATCGCCCATCTCCGATCTCAACCCCGTTTTGGTAGCCATCAACACCATCCTTGTGGCCAAATCCCTGGAGGGCGAAACAGAGATCCCTATGACTGAATTCTTCCAAGGCTACAGGAAGACCGCTCTTGCCCCCAATGCAATCATCGCTAGTTTGCGCATTCCAGTTGCCCAAGGGCGGGGAGAGCACATCCGAGCCTACAAACAAGCCAAGCGGAAAGACGATGATATCGCCATCGTCAACTCTGCTTTGCGCGTGACTCTATCCGAGTCCAATGATGTGGTCAGCGCGAACCTTGTGTTTGGCGGCATGGCAGCGATGACTGTATCAGCCAAGAACGCCGAGGCATTTTTGGTGGGCAAGAAGTTCACGAATCCTGCAACTCTAGAGGGTGTCATGAGTGCTTTGGAGCAAGATTTCAACCTGCCGTTTGGGGTTCCCGGTGGCATGGCTACTTACCGGAAGTCGTTGGCGCTGGGCTTCTTCTACCGATTCTACTACGATGTACTTTCGGGAATCGAGGTCAAGGCTTCGGATTTGGATCCTGATGTCGTTGCCGAAATCGAGCGAGCAATCTCGACGGGAGCGAAGGATCAAGAATCTTCTGTAGCCTATCAGCAAAAGATTCTTGGACGAGCGACTCCACACGTTGCGGCGTTGAAGCAATCTACAGGCGAGGCTCAGTACACGGATGATATACCTGTGCAACAGAATGAGTTATTCGCCTGTCTGGTTCTCTCCACCAAGCCTCATGCCAAGATCCTCAGCGTTGATCCCTCCGCTGCATTGGATATCCCGGGAGTTGCGGATTACGTAGATCATACAGATCTCCCGAACCCCCAGGCCAACTGGTGGGGAGCGCCCAAGGCGGATGAGCAGTTCTTTGCTGTCGATAAAGTTACTACGGCTGGCCAGCCGATTGGTGTGATTCTGGCAACTAGCGCGAAACTGGCCGAGGAAGGCATGAGGGCTGTCAAAGTCGAGTATGAAGACCTTCCCAGTATCCTTACAATTGAGGAGGCTATTGAGGCAGAGTCTTACTTTGAGCACTTCCGGCACATCAAGTGTGGCGATACCGAGGAAGCTTTCAAAAAAGCCGACCACATTTTTACTGGAGTTTCCCGAATGGGTGGACAGGAACACTTCTACCTGGAAACCCAAGCTTGTGTGGCAATCCCAAAGCCGGAGGATGGCGAAATGGAGATTTGGAGTGGTACCCAAAATCCTACTGAGACGTGAGTA
This sequence comes from Penicillium paradoxum, assembly GCF_028828445.1. Taxonomy (NCBI): domain Eukaryota; kingdom Fungi; phylum Ascomycota; class Eurotiomycetes; order Eurotiales; family Aspergillaceae; genus Penicillium; species Penicillium paradoxum. The sequence goes on along the minus strand of NW_026643184.1, from coordinate 1,751,827 downwards.
TCCCTATGTCCCACCGTAGTATTCAAGCTAACTGTTGCCAGGCAAACTTTTATCGCTCAGGTGACTGGAGTATCTGCGAATAAGATCGTCTCACGCGTGAAGCGTCTTGGTGGTGGTTTTGGCGGCAAAGAAAGTCGATCTGTACAGCTCGCTGGTATTTGTGCGGTTGCCGCCACGAAAACAAGAAGACCCGTGCGATGTATGCTCAACCGCGATGAAGATATATTGACCTCTGGCCAACGTCATCCGTTCCTCTGCAAGTGGAAGGTTGGTGTGACCAAAGAAGGAAAGATTCTTGCGCTTGACGCGGATGTATTTGCCAACGGAGGTCACACACAAGATTTATCTGGTGCTGTTTTGGAGCGAAGCATGTCGCACATTGATAACGTGTACAAGATCCCCAACGTTCATGTGCGCGGCAAAGTCTGCAAGACCAATACCGTATCAAATACCGCCTTCCGTGGCTTTGGAGGTCCCCAAGGCTTGTTCTTTGCCGAGTGTTATGTGTCGGAAATTGCAGATCACTTGGACATCCCAGCCGAGGAAATCCGAGCCATCAACATGTATCAGGCAGGCGAGACGACGCATTTTAACCAGTCACTCAAAGACTGGTATGTGCCATTGATGTATAAGCAAGTCTTGGAGGAAAGCTCCTACAAGGAGCGTCGCAAGGCTGTCGAGGAATACAATGCGCAACACAAGTGGTCCAAACGTGGAATGGCAATTGTGCCTACCAAGTTTGGTATCTCTTTCACAGCCGTCTTCTTGAACCAGGCAGGAGCTTTAGTCCACATCTATCACGACGGTAGTGTGCTTGTGGCACACGGTGGTGTCGAGATGGGACAGGGTCTACACACAAAGATGGTCATGATCGCCGCGGAAGCGCTGCAAGTGCCTCAGTCGAGCGTGTTTATTTCAGAGACAGCGACTAACACAGTCGCTAATACTTCCCCAACCGCTGCTTCAGCCAGTTCCGATCTCAACGGCTATGCCGTCTTCAATGCTTGCGAACAACTGAACGAACGCCTTCGTCCGTTCCGCGAGAAAATGCCCAACGCAACCATGAAGGAGCTTGCTCATGCAGCTTACTTCGACCGTGTCAACCTCTCCGCACAAGGATACTACCGCACTCCCGAGATCGGTTACGTATGGGGCGAAAATAGCGGCCAAATGTTCTTCTACTTCACACAGGGTGTCGCTGCTGCTGAAGTCCAGATCGACACACTGACGGGTGACTGGACACCTCTACGCGCCGACATCAAGATGGACGTGGGTCGTTCTATCAATCCCGCAGTGGATTATGGCCAAATCGAAGGCGCCTTCGTGCAAGGCCAAGGCCTATTTACCACAGAAGAGAGTCTTTGGCACCGCGCCTCCGGCCAAATATTCACCAGAGGTCCCGGGAATTACAAGATTCCTGGATTCCGTGACATTCCGCAGATATTCAATGTGAGTTTGCTCAAGGATGTGAATTGGGAGAATTTGCGCACCATTCAACGCTCTCGTGGAGTCGGTGAGCCGCCCTTGTTCATGGGCAGTGTGGTCTTCTTTGCTATTCGTGACGCTTTGAAGGCTGCACGTAAGCAGTGGAATGTGACTGATGTGCTCTCCTTGGAGTCTCCTGCTACTCCTGAGCGTATCCGGGTTAGTTGCGCTGATCCGATTATCGAGAGGGCGAGAGTGCAACCCAAGGAGGGGGAGAAGAGCTTTTTTGTTGCCATATAACGATACATACGGACGATTCACATGATGTTATGCCTTTTCAATGGAGTTTATGGTAAGAAGAGCCAGATTAGAATGATGTATTTTTCTTTATTATGTGTTTATCCATTTTGGAGGGTGTGGTGGGAATTCCACCCCCATGATAGCGTTCAATATGACTGAAATCAAGCTGCATTTTCGATTCTGAGCTCTATCTCGCTGGGAATTACGTATTATGACAGAACAAAGGTCCTATATACAGAAAGTGTCCGAGGAAAGTGCAATAAACGCCGATAAGTAGAGGGAATAGGGAAAGCCATCAAGAGTGTTTCTCCTGTACAAACGGAAGATTCCCATCATCGCTTTATGTCGTATTCAACGTAGCTGCTACCTCTCAAATCGGGAGCCGTATCCACCTGCAACGCATTGCCATAGTTCCTCTGTCCTGCAAACCCAATCTTCTCATCATTGTATGATGCCGGGTTACTTTGCACAGGCGCGGAGCTTGCAACCGTGGCAGTGTATTGCGGAGCAATGTGCCCATCCACAGACATGTTTCTCGGAACAGAGGTGAGTGGAACCTCAGTGAAACCATTCGGATCATGGACAGGCGGACCACCCCGAGGGACAGGGTCGAGAATATGACCCCGACCCCCCTCTCCGCGGTGCTTCTCGTGGCCCCAGAAAAGCATCATTGCGCGACCGATACCGATTAGAGCGATGAATACCCAAAGCATGAGGATGGCGGTTGCGATGATGGCTTCGATGCGCAGGGCTTCTTCGAGTTTGTTGATCACTCTGATGACGACCTCGGAGATTTTGTTGGATGTCTGGTCACCCGCGTTGGCGAGGAAACTGTCGGAGGGATTGTCGCTTTCGTTGATGCTGGACGAGGCACCGGCGGAGAATGTGTTGTTTGGGAGGGTGGGGAGGGAGATATGTGCGTGTTCGACTACCCAGTTGAGACCCTTTTGGAGTGCTTCTGCTTTGAGGCCGATGAGGCACTCGTATAGCTCGTAGACGGGTTCTTGTAGGAGAGTGCCTTTGAAGGTCTCGTTGAGGACGCTGGATGTGTTGTAGATGAAGAAGTTCAGAGTCCCATTGATGGCCTGCGTGCTGCTGTTGACCCAGCCGAAGACGTCGTGGTTCAAGTCAGTGTCAAGTTTAATGAGCGCTTTGTTGGCATCGGTGGCCCAGTCTGTTGAGGCGCTTTCAAGTGCGTTGACGACCTTGTCTGCAAACTCTCCTACCTCTGCGCTGAGTGCAGGGACAGTTTGCTTCACTGTGTGGAGGAGGATGTACTGGCATAGACATGCGAATAGTGCTGCTAGAGCAAGAGCCAGCACAAAAAGAGCAGGTAGGGATGTTGCATAGGCAATGGCCCATCGAACGAGAATTTGCCGGCGGCTGTTGCTGAAGTGGCTTGCTGCTCTGATGCCTGCGGCGGCCGTGTATGGACGTGAGACAATGTAGACAACGTCCATTGGATCATGGGCTTCCTTGCGAACTAGCTGGGAGCGTTCTTTCATTGCGCGCCATCGGCGGATTTCTTGCCATGCGATCGGGATGCATACCAAGATGGCCGCAACGATGAGGACGGCAATGAAGATTTTCCGTGCTGTTAGTGTCAGCTCTGCGACTTTGTTGAAGAAATCGTTGATGCCAGTGTTGTCATCGCAGAACGCCAGTTGCTTCTTGGCAGGGACTGGGAGTGCAGATCGATCGAAACTGTAAGTGCCCAGAGTCTCATTGACCAGATCTTTGACCTCCTGGAAGGGTGTTTGAAAGAGAGTCTTGGTATAGTTCTGGATCTCTTTGAAGTTGGGAAGGACGATATTGTCCAATTTTTCAACTGTTCTGTTGACTGATGATGGAAGGGAGAGATTCTCCAGTGCACTGATTGAGCTGTTCAAGTTGATTGGACTAGGATCATCCGAAAAGACACTGGCCACTTTGTTGATTGTCTCGAGGAATGAATTCAGTTCGTCTCTGTATTTGTCGACAGTACTCTCAATGTCGCCGCCGATGGACTTAAGAGTCTTGTTGATCCATTCGGTAGCTTCCTTCACCAGTTCAATACCGGCTCCTACCGTTCCGCGAACAGCCATTGTGATGAGACAGGCGTAGGTAGAGTACATCATATTTATGACGAACCAGAGGATCTCTCCGACGCCCGTGATAGTCATCAGCAACACGGACTTCAAAGCACGAACAGCTTCATCAACAGAAGAAGCGACGAGCTCGTTTGTACCCTTGGATAAGTAGTAAGGCATTGAAGCCATTGCGCTACCCATGGATTCCACCGATGTGCATGCGGAGAGCGCCTCACGCTTGGCGGATGCCATGTTGGATTGCAAATCACCGACGGCAATCAATAGTCGCACAAGAACAAGTAGAAGAAGAATCGTCCATCGATTGATCCATACTTGTGAAAGCCGCGCCCGCAGGCCAAGATAAGGGGTGAGACCATCTGGATGTAGAGGAATTATCCGCCCTGTACTGGAGTCGTGAGCTCCATAAGGCGGGAGCAAGGGAAATATCGATTTCCCAGATCGTGTGAACACCATTGCTGTATCTTTCTTTTCGTCGTGAGTAGCTGGAAGATTTTGGGTGCGACCTCGTCCAGCGAAGATCAGAAGCCAGGTTGTTTGGAGGCGTGATTAGATCAGTGAGATATATGCAAGACCGGCATGAAGATGGGGTATTTTCAAACGAGGATAAAGAAATAACGCTAGTCTAGTGACGGGACATTCTGTATATGACGCCTTATAGAAGTTCAATGAATAGGGAGGGACCAATAGATGAATAGCGCCGGTGGTAGTAATTCAAAACAATAGAATCAGAATAAGACAGGGACAATGAATCGTCAAATATAGTAGGCAGAAGGCGTTACCTGAAGCATGTCAAACATCCTGGGCGGCAAGGGACATGAAATATTCATAGAAAAGAAGCAGTTTAATGGCCCTTGGCGGCCCTGTATAGCCGAAACAGCCCAATCAGAATCAACCATGGCGGTGTCTAAACAAAGAAAACATAAAAATAAAGCCTGAAGCCAAGGGACCCGTGCAAGGGATCGTTTCATGAAGCATCGAAGTGTATGACTGGCTACTGTGCATGTCAAAGGCGCTGGGGTGGATAAACGGCCAAATATAGCCTTCATGGGCGCTAAGCCGCCCGCGACGGATAGCCAATAGACGGGCAGCGAGGGCTGGTTGATCAAACATCAGCCTTGCACAAGGTATTCCCAGCCCATGATAGGTTTTTACGCAGAATGATATTGTAGTTTTGAGGTCCCAGGTGGGAATCTCCACTTTCCCGATTGCCCGTCAACCCGGGGACTTGGTGTGAATCGAATCACAATCTCGCAAGTTCGTGTGCAGACGAAAACTTTCAGACGTACAATTCTTGATGATAAAACGACTGGTAGTCAAATTATAACATGATGGAATATGCTCGTAGATTATTTACCAAGTCCATCAAGGGTTAAGGTATGTTGATTAAGTGCTTGATGCTTATTCGAGTCGGGGTCACTGGCGCCAAAAGAAACATATCACGTGACATTCACATGGACCGTGCGAACGAGTTCTGCACGTGACGATGCTACACCCTAACAACTTTGGTCAAGTGAAAACGACGTGTCTTCAAGTTGATGGTAAGAAAATGTAGAGATCCTGAGTTTGTTCCCCCAATTTTAGCAAATTACAACATAAAAGGCCTATGAGCCCGGTATATGGCCTTTTTCTAGCATCATTTCCTCTGTGGGCGCATCATGAAAAGTCAGGTCTTTTTATTCTTTAAGCTAGCTAATCGTTCAAACAATGATAACTATCATATTCTCCGCGGCTGAATCAGACTCATTGCCAGGGAAGTTTGAGAACACTGCTGGGATTACTCATTCCCGGAGAGGAGATTTGATGCTATGTTCTCCCCGTGGTTCTTGAGCAATTGCGATGTTGTGAGGAAGTGACGGGCAATTCGTAATTCGTGATTCGCTGGATTGTACACGTTTTCTCGGATTGATCGTTTGTTAAATACGGTCGCGACGTATCACGTATTGAAGTTTTTGAAATGTAGAACAGTACGGAGCTCGGCGGAACCCTCAGATTCGGAATAGCTTCAACTTCGGACTTCGTCGCGGCGTCGCCAACCTTCTTCGGCGAGTGCAACTATAGAATTTGGCAATAGATGTAAGCTCAAAAAAACAAGTTCATGAGATGGAATCGAAAGACTTGCAAGTCTTTCGATTCCCGACTTGATTGATCGTAGACACAAGCAATGCTGTGGATGAATAGGCTCTTCTTTGCTTGCCGTATTCGTCTAGTCAGAGTCGTGGCTTCCCATTGAAGGCTCTGTAGGCGGTGTTCGAGGACCAGTATGTTTGCCCCAATCTTGATCGAAGCTTGAAGCTGTCCGTTTCCATATCTGAGGTCTTCCCCTTCTCATCTTCCCTTCCTTTTTTCAACTCTCTTTCATCTTTCCAACCTGTGCCCTCTTCACACTCCTTGGACTCGGTTGATCTATCATATCTTTCATCTCCTTTGATCAACAGAGTCTTTGTATCATATTGATCAAACAATATCATCGTGTTTCTTGTCATAGTGCGCGTCTCAGACGCGTCGACAAAGTCCTGGCACTCACCGTAAGTCACCGCAAACCTTCATGCGTTGGATCACCATCAGCGTTCACAGGCCCGGGCTGATGCATGATAGAGTCCTTGCCAGCTTATCTTGTCTTGAAGAGTTCTCTTGGTAAGTCGTTGAATGTGAGGCATGATTTCCCACCGTCTGGTTGACTGATGTGTGACCGACACAGCCCACACACTGTCACTCAGCTTCGACTTGAGCCACTTGTGGGTTTTCAGTATTTCCAAAATCAACCTTGGTAAGTCATCTCTGGTGAAACTGTCTTCGATATAGTCTTGTTGGCTGATGCATTCTGGAATCAGTCATTTGTTGCACCGCGTTCAAAGAAGAATCTTGGGGTCAAAAGTGCCCAGCGTCTACCGAAGAATATTTGGTAAGTTTGCATGAATCTGTGCCCCATTGACAAGACATGGTTGACTAATGGGAGAAAGTAGTTGTTGCTAGAGAGTTGCGAGCGACAACCCGTGAGAAGTTTGTAAGCTTCTGCCAATCATTGGGCAAGTAAAAGCCTTATGGAACACCGTTGATGGGTAATACTCTAATGCATGGTTAGCTTTTGTTTCAACTAACAGACGGGTGGAGCCACTACCTTATCGCCGTGCCCGACCAGTATGTCTTTCCTTCTTAAGAAAGTCACAGCTTGAATGAAGAGTCACTAACTGACAATGTTGCGTAACAGTTTGTCACCACCTGTGTTCAAAATGCCTACCGTTCTCAGCAAGCCAGTCCTGGCTGGGGGCTCTCTCAATCCTCGTCCATGGGCGCCCGAGAAAAGAAACCAGGCTACGTCCGAAGCAAACCAGGTCATGTTGGCAGCACCCCTCGAGATTCCGGGCCATGATACCCCTGGTGATAATCGACCATTCAACAGCCATGAGACTCCTGATGATGAGCCTCAATTGACCGATATTCAGTTGAGAATGCTCAGAGCAAAGAAACATCTGCAAGAATTCCACGACCATATCACGAAACTTCGGTCTGCACAGGACGAGCGGCTATCTATGGGGGAAGCATCATTGATTGGGACGCCCTACTTTGATGAGGCTCGCGCAATCAGACAATCGCTTGAAATGATCCGCGCAACTAAAATCATCGCTGAGCAATTTTTGACAAGCATGCCCGACTCACTAAAGCCTCCTCCACTCACACTTGATGCCGATAAAGAACAGAACCTTCGGGTCATGAATGGTCAGATGAAACTGCAAATTCACAATTGGCGGAGTCCCAAGCCAGGTTTTGTTATGAGAAACAATCCTCAGGGTAATCCCAAGACCGGATTGGATGGGGTGATTGAGGAAAATGGGTTTGCAGAGGTAGATTTCCAGATGCCTCTCGATTTCCCAGGTGGAATGTCTGGCTTTTTGGGCGTGCTCAAATCGTTGTTCATCAGTCCGAAGATGATTGGGATCACTCAAATGGAGGCTGGCTCCGCAGTCGCCAATCAAGAGTCGAGAAACACCAAAAAAGCGCACTACCATATCAAATGGACGACTCCGTGGGAAAACACAGGCTGTCGGGTGAGCTGGATGAAGGAGAAGGAGAAATCTTCGGATGTGAAGTTCAAGTTTGTGAACATGCAGAATGCAAGCCCGGAGGAGCAGGTGCTTGTTACTTTTGATGAGCGTGATAAGTATTATCAGAGCATTTCTCAAAAGGACCCTGTCAGTGATGATTCTTAATCAGGCAAACCCAGAATTGAGCTAACATACCACAGAATCTTTGCGGCAAATGGATGGCAATGCCGGTCAGGATCTGGCTTCACACGCAAGCGATAGTATCCCAGTATGGGCCGGTTGAGAACACTCTTTTCAACAAGCTGTCTGCCCATGATAATGTCACCAGCATTGCCAAAAAGAAGAATAAAGGCAGGAGCCGAAGGTCACGAAAGAAGTCATCGAAGAATTCCACGTGCAAAGCAAACGAAGAACCTGAGGCACCCGAAGAACTGGAGGCACAGGAGGAGTGTGACGCAGCAAAAGACAATATCAGCGAGATCACAGAAGTTGACTCTGCCGCCGTGTTAAATCCAGAGCAACCAACTTCCGGGGAGGTAGACGATTCGGTGCCTATGGGTCAGCAAGGGAATCTGACCAAAGAGCCTCCAACCCTCACGATTGACACCGAAAGAAGCAACAAGCGATGGAAACACAAGCGCAACTCTAGATCTGATGGTACAACGGAAGTGAAGGATACACATCAGCTCACTCATCGACGTGGCAACTCGCTCCACGGGTTGAATACAAACATCCCCTTCAAGAGTCTCTTGGCTGAGTTTGTGCCCTTTTCTGATCAACATCACACGTTAAATTCCTCCTCACCCATTCTTTCTGGTTCCTTGCAAGATTCAGCCTCCTCCTTTGAGACAGCCCGATCTCAGCTCACCCCTCTTACCTCCCTCCCATCATCCACTCCTTCCCAGTTCTTCACACCCATGAGCGCCCAGCGTGAGAACAACAAAGAGCACCCTGAGGCGTGGAAGGACAAACTGGAGCCAGAAGAGCCTCCAAGCCAACGGTCTCCCATTCCGCCAAAGAAGGATTTGGTTGAGCTTCGGCGTCTTGCCTTGAACACAACAAGCGAGCTGTATTTTTCTGGTAAGTTCCTTTGTCTTTTTGAGAATTTTAACGTGACAGCCACTAACTATTCAACCAGACCCCGAAGACTATATCACCGACAGCAAGGCCCTGAAAGTGATACGTCCTCGCAAAGACTCCGCCGATGCAATCAGACTAGGTATGTGATTACATTCTCTGCTTTTCTTTCTTGCTCCAATACTAATGCAGTGCAACAGGACTCTTTGAGGGCCTCCAGAAAAATACAGTCTCGTCTCCCATGGCCGACCCTCCATTGACCTCTCACACTTCTTGTGACCAGGCTACAACAGACAGCAACAGCACCGAGCTTGTGACGGAACGGCCCATTTCTCAAGCCACCGTCCAAGATCCCAACCAAGCTCGAGTCGAAGCTAGAGCCAAAAATAAGAAGACCGTGTACAAGAAAAGGAAGTCTGAGCGACGGAAGCGCAAGGATTGTCAGCGACGCGAGGAAACTCGTGACGAAGCCCTTGATGACATCCTTGATACAATTCCTGAGCACCCATCTTCCGAAACTTCCTCTAGTCATGGAGTGGAAGGCCACAATCCGTCTCCCCGCGAGGCGTCTAATGAAGAAGAACAAACTCCCAAAGCCATGCAGCATGGCGATATCGGTGCCCCATCCTCCCAGATGGTCTTAGACCTGACGACACTCGCTGTCCCTTGTGCTAAGCCAGACTGCAGTGCCATCTGTGGATTCAAGGATGGAGTATCCGTTATCTGCCCAAAGTGCGGGCCGTACTCAATGACCCGCTACTGCGGCAAGATCCATCTTTGGGAGGATGTCAAGGCACACTGGGCTGAATGTTCAACCCACCCAATCGAACAGCCGTGCTTGACAAGTTCGATTTCGGCAGACGCTCTCGTGGGTCCACCACTACTGCCCTGCCTCCATCAATGGGATACCCCTGCGCGTCACCGCCAGGCGGTGTGGTTCAGTTCCGCTAGCGAGCGAGGTGACTACTTCATCTTCGCGGACTGGACCGACCAGATGGGGGCTGGGGACGATCCAGCCAGTCACATGCGGCTGCGATGTTCACCTCAAGTTGCACTCACTGTGCGCTTCGAGGACGCCGAAGAGAAGGACCGGTTCCGCCGGTGCTTGGCAATTTGTCTCTTCGGTAAGTTTCAATTCCCCCCTGATATGACTTTCACTTCCCCGTCATCTCTCTCTTACTTTTTACTGAATTTGAGCTGACCTTACTTTCCCCTTTTAGCGGCGGTTGAACATCCAGCCCTTGTGGACTACCTGTACCGGCTTATCCGGGACTGGATGCGTGCTCACAGTTCGTGGGCCAGTGAAAACGACGTGGACGGCATGCTCTGCGACCAAATGTCGCGCGAGATGGGTGGCAACATTCATCCCGCTCGCGTTGGGTTGCGACATGCTTGCGAGACGGAGTGGGTTGGCGCCAACCGACGCCACTGCGAGGATCCGACCTGCGCAACTGAGCGCCCACCAGTGTTGCTCGGTAACCAGGGTGTGGGGTTGGGCTTCCGGAGAGTGTGCGAATACCTCGAATCCAAGTATTGGATTCTGAGGGCACACCGGGCCACCCATCCTTCGGTGAGCGACGTGGGAGCTCGGACGTGCGGTGGAGGTTTCTCGGAGGTCCTGACTGTGGACCGGCGGTTCTTCCGCCGTGGTGAAGGTTGGGACGGGGCGGGAACGGGCCCCTTGGAGCTGGAGTGGCCGTAATTCGGCGTGTCAGGGTAGGGAGCCGTCCCCTCCCTAGCCCTTTTCTGTGTACCGGGGTCCTGGACCTAGGGTGGCTGGCGAGAGAGAGAGATACCAAATGTTCAGTTAGTGGATGCCCCCTGGGTCCAGGATGCCCATATTTGTATTAGCGTTTTCGGTGTGCGGCGGGTGGAAAGGGGGAGTTGATCGCCCCCTTTGTGTTTCTATTTAGATAGAAACAAAGACCGTTGCTTTCCTGTGTGTTTGTGCCCGCATCTTGGTGGTCCTCAATTAATATCAGTACTCTGTACACATCAAGCAAGGTTTTCACTTTGCAAAGTAGATGTATGGTATACTGGCAAACTGGCAAATGAACCATAGAAGAAGGGGTGGTTGGGACCTTATGGTTGCTTTTTTTTACTTCGTTGTCTTTGGAGGACGTATCTTGTATTCGACACCTGAATTCCAAGGGTTCAATTTATTGTCTTAGTATCGGACCTGGGATTTACTCGCGGACTACATCCAGTCAGTTTGCTGTTTGGGGAATGAATACCCTATTCTGTAATCTCTCTTATTCATCGATGTGACATACAAGACCCGATCTAGCCCTTTCAACTGTCCATTTCATCATTCTTATGGTCTGCTTTTGGTCCAGATGTACCATAGAATATTGGCGTTCTGTATGTCGGCCACCCTCTCGTCCGGCACAAGAGGCGAAGAACCTCCAGGCGCCATTGGCATGTCGATGAGCCGGGTGCCCATAAGTCCCAGGCTTGATTTGCAACCTCGCCGGATCTTCTTCGTTCTTCGAAGACGTGTGCTATGGAGCCCCCAATCAAGATAGTAAGAAACATTCAGTTTGAATATTGAATGTTGAAAGTCTTAATGTACTCTATGTCTACAAAACGATACGTGGATTCTGAAAGAGCTAGTATGACAAGATGCCGCTCAGCGTCATCTAGGTGATGTCTTCCATGTAGGCGCTGGGAGTTACGGTGGAAAGGCGGCTGTTTCTAGCGCCAAAAATTGTCATTTAAGGCGTCAATTCACAGGTCCTCGTATTCTATTGGTAAAACCTCTATTCATATCTCATCACTTCTCACATATCAAAAGCCCATGAGTCTATGTTTACTGAGTGATATACTTCTTCAGTCCCCTCAGGCGCTCCTTGGCAGTTTCAAGAACATCATCGTTCTTGCAGACCGCAAAGCGAAGATAATCTTCCGCAAGGTGAGCATTTTCCTCGGTGTAGAACTCCGTGGGAGGAATAGCGGCAACGCCAACCTCGTGGATAAGGAACCAGCAGAGCTTGAAATCCCGAGGACGACCAGCGACGTGGGGTGGGAAGGGATAGTCAGCTGGGAGTTTCACGGAGGCCATATTGACAAGAACGAAGTATCCACCCTCAGGATCGGAGTACTGTAGAAGATCAGTATATCAATCAAAGGCAATTTGAACTTGATGGTGAAGGGGGGACAACATACGGGAATACCAAGCTCATCGAAGACCTCACAGAAACGTTCGATCTTGCCCTTCATATCGGTTCGGCTTTCATCCCAGAAGCCCTCCTTTTCAGCCTGCTCGAAAGCAACGGCGGCAGCTTCCTGAAGAGGAGACACACTGCTGTAGCAGATACGAGTGTGTGCACCGGCAACATACTTAATCAGATGTTCAGGGCCAAGGAGGTACCCAACACGCCATCCAGTGGCGTAGAAGGCCTTGCCCGCAGAGCCAACGGTCAAGGTGCGCTCATACAGCTCTGGGGAAAGGGTGGCAATTCTTGTGTAGGGAACGTAGAAGAGACGATCGTACACCTCATCGGACAAGATGATGAGGTTGTACTTCACACATAATTCGCCAATGCGCTCAAGCTCCTCGCGAGAGAACACCTTGCCGACGGGGTTGTGCCTGCGAGGTCATAGTTAGTTGAGATCCCATTCATGTCTAAAAAGTAAGTCTGCTCACGGGGAGTTCAAAACCTGACAGAATTAGCTTCGAGCTTCATCAATGATTTCGGAATGCATGCTTACAATCATCTTAGTCTTGGGGTTCATGGCAGCTTCAAGCTCATCAAAGTCAACGGTCCAGTCCGATGCAGGTGAAGTTCTAGTGGCACCATCCTTGGGCGGATGGAGAGGAACATAGCGGACAGTACCGCCAGGCATCTCAATGTTGCTAATATATCTATGAAGAGTAGTTAGCATCTGCTCAATGCTCTCGCAACATCAGAGCTTCCTACTGGTCGAAGAAGGGCTCAAAAACAATAACTTCGTCACCGGGCTCAATAAAGCCCATGAAAGCGCTGAGCATGCCTTTTATGTATTGTCAGCGCTGTCTTTTACTGATGCGTAAGCGCTGCCAATTTCTTACCCTCATTTGCGCCCGTTGTGATCGAGACCTCGGTCTCAGGATTCAGCTCTCTGCCAAAGAAAGGCGAGTAGGCGTCTGCAATAGCTTTTCTGAGGCGAGGACGACCCTAAATGATATGAGCACCTGTGTAACAATGCGCGGGGTCACTGGCGTTCCCTACCTTCGTAGGCGAATATTGGTTGCATTCCACTCGGTCGAGCGCATCCTTCGCAGCGTCGATAGCGAACTTGGGAGGATTATAACCACTGCAGAAATCGATCACAAGTCAGTTCCTCTCTCTTGGAACAAACATAGCTTCCACAAGATGGTGACTCACAAAAACCCTTGGCCCATGTTCACGATCGGCTGGACCGGCGAAGCAGCGGCTGCCTCGTTGACGATTGACCTGGCATTTACATTCAGTATATCTCTCTTGGCTTATTACCCGAATCCGCATACCAGACATCCTGACGCTGTCCTGCCACCCGCTGGGCAGGACGAAAGGGATCGGGCCGCGGAGCTGTGGCCGACATCGGTCTTGTACCGTAACTAGGGCGAGGTAAAAATGAACGCGCAAAGAACACAGATCTTGGACTGCGAGTTAGAGCAATTATGTGCCGATGTGAAGAGCGGAGAAGCATGACAAGATTGGAGTCGAAAGATGAAAAGAGTGGAGGAGCTGGATTATTCCCCGCGCCGATGGCGTGCTCCGCGTTCTCCCCGGCCCGCGTGCCACGGGGTCAGTTTGTACGGATCTGAGCTATTTGACGGTGTTGACTGTTCTTCGGATCATTCGGAGATCATCACTACTTTGCTAATTGATCGATATCATCAATGGAAGCTTGGATTTGACCATTCTTCAGGCAGCAAGGCGTTGTTCATTACTAATTACAGGCGCGTCCAGAGGACAGGTTGAACGCGTCTTATGTCCTCCGTAGACGCCGTTCTTCCTACGTCTAACTTTGAAGCTTGTGGGTAACACGGCGAATCACCATATCATCCATCGATCATCATGGTTTCCTGTCCAATATGTGAGAAATCTGTTCCCCAGTTGAAGATCAACGACCACATCGACTCGGGCTGCCGGAGCTTCACCGAAGAACCATCGTCCTCTCCAGGGGACTTGTCATCATCCCAGAAAGGGCCAGTTCCAAGCATATTTCAACCCCCATCCGCACGCAAAGCTTCCGCCCAATCGAACGTTCTGAAAGATTCCCCATCGCGTCCCACGACGACCCCACGCCCTCTCAACGGCAAGCGATCGTTTGTCGACGATGCGGAATCACCACGCGAAGGAGCAGCGTCAAAACAAAATGGGGAATACAAAGAGCCACAAACGAAACGACCGAAGATCAGCGCCTTCCACAAAGCAGCCCCCCTGGCGGAACGTATGCGACCCAAGACCTTGGAGGAAGTCTGCGGTCAAGAGCTTGTCGGACCCAAAGGCGTCCTACGCGGGCTCATCGAGCAGGACAGAGTACCGAGCATGATATTGTGGGGCAGTGCGGGAACAGGCAAAACAACAATTGCTCGAGTCATTTCGTCGCTGGTGGGCAGCAGATTCGTGGAAATCAACAGTACCAGCAGTGGTGTGGCAGAGTGCAAAAAAATATTCGCCGAAGCTCGCAGTGAGCTGGGACTCACTGGGCGGAAAACAATAATCTTTTGCGATGAGATCCATCGATTTTCCAAATCACAACAGGATGTCTTCCTAGGGCCCGTGGAGAGTGGCCAGGTCACGCTCATCGGAGCCACCACGGAGAACCCATCCTTCAAAGTTCAAAATGCGCTACTCTCGCGTTGTCGGACATTTACCCTTGCAAAACTCACCGATGAGGATATCAGTTCCATTCTTCACCGTGCCCTTCGGGTAGAGGGCCCAAATTATTCACCGTCCGAGTTGGTGGATGAAGAGTTGATTCAATATCTCGCCAGATTCGCCGACGGGGATGCTCGAACCTCGCTGAATCTGTTGGAGCTGGCGATGGACTTGTCAAAGAGACCTGGAATGGACAAAGACGATCTCAAAAGCTCTTTGACCAAGACACTTGTGTATGACCGTGCTGGCGACCAGCATTATGATACGATCTCCGCTTTTCACAAGTCCATCAGAGGAAGCGATCCTGATGCAGCACTCTATTACCTTGCTCGCATGATCCAATCAGGCGAAGATCCTTTGTATATCTCTCGGAGGTTGATCTGTGTCGCTTCTGAAGACATTGGCCTCGCCGACAACACCATGCTATCACTCGCTATAGCCACACATTCTGCCGTTGAAAAGATTGGACTCCCAGAAGCACGAATTAATTTGGCACACGCTACCGTGGCGATGGCGCTATCGAAGAAAAGCACCCGTGCGTACCGCGGATTGAACAACGTCTTCGCTGCTTTGAATGAGCCAGGGATCGCGGGCTTGCCTGTTCCAGTTCATCTGAGGAATGCGCCAACAAAGCTCATGAAGGAGCTGGGTTATGGTGCGGAATACAAGTACAATCCCAACTATATTGACGGTAAGGTTCAACAAGATTACCTGCCAGCGAAACTCCTCGGTCGTACTTTCCTGGAGGACTTGGACTTGGGTACTCAGAGAGACCCTGACTTGAATATTACCCGTCATCGGAGCAATTGATTGTTTTCAAGAACCGATCACATCTTTATGTTGCTTTTATACATCATACCTAGAGTTGAAACTCACCTGGGCATGGCAATGTTCATACTTCCACCGCCCTCAACATAGGCAATGAAACACTATACATCACACGCGCTAAACCCAATCAGGATTCGGCCTCATGGCTCTAGTCGCGCCTGCTCCATGTCGAGTGACGCCGTTATGGAGTCGTTGCAAGGTTCAGATTAGGTTGGGTCTCGTCATTGCGCTACTAGGCCTCTTTGGGTATCTTTAGAGGTCCATCGGCTAAAGGTTCACTTTTCCTGGCTCATTCTCTGCCTTACGGTTGGCATCTTGTTCGAATTACAAACCTCAGCTTGCTGAATCTTGCCCTTTGCCTGTCCTTTTTCTTTCGCTTTCGCTTTCGATCTACTCTTGTCCGACGATCGTTTATGGTGTCGATCACTACAAATTCTCTCGTTTGATCCCGTAACCATGATGGCGCAAGTCGATACACGGCATCGCCTATCTTCACTCTCTCATCCCGATCCAAAGCGCCAGCGTACAAATTCACCAGTTCCAGTCAATCCTGTGAGTTTGATGTTGTCTCTTATATCATCATCCCCTTGCCTCCCCTGTGACTTTTGTCCTACTTTGCAAGCCAGGCTGAGTACTGACTGTCTAGTTTGCTCTGGCTACATCCGCGTCCACTGTGCCTTCTTTGCCCAATTTCGTTATCGGGAATCCTATGACACAGACGTCGCAGCTGTCATCCTCAATCTTCATTCCATATGAGGCCCGGCCTATTGATCCTGGAATACCTCAAGAGCAAGGAGAACTTCGAAGTAATATAGAGCCATTGCCAGATTTTGATGATATCATGAGAGATGATAGGCAGATGGACAGAGCACTGCCAATTTCAAACCCAACCATTCATGACATTCTCCATCCACGTCACTCTCTACTAATGAGGCCACCCACGATTGAAATCCAGGCCGTTGAAGGCATGAACGGTCTAGTTAGTTTCGATATGGCGATGCCATCCACGATTGAAAATGTTCCACCGGTTTTTGTGAACCCGTCTGTCTTTACAACTCCGCCAAGCTCCACAACTCCATCAGCCTCTACAATCTCACCAGTCACTGCAATTCCACCAGTCTCTGCAATTCCACCAGTCTCTGCGATTCCACCAGTCTCTGCAATTCCACCAGTCTCTGCGATTCCACCAGTCTCTGCGATTCCACCAGTCTCTGCGATTCCACCAGTCTCTGCGATTCCACCAGTCCTTATAACCCCACCAAGCTCCGCATCTAAACCAAGCTCCGCATCTACATCAAGCCCCGCATCTCCACAACCCTCTGCAACTATACCAGTCTCTACAACTCCATCAGGCCCCGTGTCCCTAATTAGCTCCAACGTTCAGCCCAGGACATGGCTTGTCAGTTTTAATGATCTCCGATCATGCACCACGGCTCCGCATGAATGTGTTCAAGGTGCTCAAAATAGCTTCAAAACCAAACAACTCGTTACACCAGTGTGCCAGCCCTCGTCATCTTCAACCCAGCCTGGTGACTATGAGTTCATTGCATGGGATCCAGCAAACCCTCGAAAGACTGACCCGCGTGAAAGGATGCGCCGCAGCGATGGCGAAATCAAGCAACAGAGAGAAGATGCAGCTGCACTTAGGAAATTCGGTGGCACTTGTCTGTGCTGTTACCGAGCCAAGAAGAAATGTGGAACAACCTCACCATGTGGTCCATGCTCTTCCAGGCGTAAGGGCCAACGAATCTGTTATCGAAACTGGGAAGCACTGCGCCTGAGCAGGCTGTCTGTAGAGAGATTTATTCAAACATGCGGCTTCCCGACAAACGAGGCGAGGGATACCTTGAAACGGATGTCTAACGATACGTTCAAGGACATCAGTGTAGTTAATGCGGTCCTCCAGCTTCGCGAAACATCTAGCGGTCGTCAGGTTGCGTTGCATTGGAAGATATTGCGCACTCACATCACATTAGAACAAAAACATTATAACGAGGAACTTCTTCTTGGTGATTTTGCCGGCATCTATCCCTCCATGGAATTGATCAGATTTGAAGATATATACGGGACCGATCCACTCGTTCATGATGCACTCACGGTGGCAAAGTTGTTCATGATCGCTCGGGCCTTAGCGCAGGGCATCATTCGCACGTCCTGCGCTGAAATGCTCCCCGGGCGACTCGTTTTGTATTACGTCTTGATTCGTTCTTTCCGGAAGCTGGTCAAAATGTCTCAGTATTTCTGCCCTATTTTGTACGAGGCTATGTGCGGAAAAGACAAGCAGAATGGCCACGCGAAGACCACTAGCCCACCAGGAAACGAAGACAAGATCGACTCCGCTTGGGTCGCCGTAGCGTTATATTATCGGGTTGTTTGTGCCCTGAAAGATCTCCAGAGTAATGCGGTCGTTGCGAAGATATTCGGGCCCTCGGACTGGCACTTAAAAGAAGTTTGCGATAAGCTTGAAGACTTTCTCCGCCATGTGCCGCCCGGACAGGAAGCCTCGCGCAATTGCTCCAATCTGACCATCCTTGAGAACAATATTCCCGTGCTTCCGCCATCTCCAGATATCGATATGGCGTTCCACCTCACGCAGCATGAGCATGAACACGAAGCGATATCAGATATGACGGAGCGTAATGCTGCCTATTCACGGTCCCACGACCAAGTTCAAGCATTTCTGGCCGATGATTTTACTCAGCTTGCGTGTATGGGAGTCCCCCCGGTTACCGCAGTGGGCAATCATCAGCAATGCCTCAAGTTGCGATGACTACATATGAACAAAATACCTTTGATAATGTGGGAGCTTTGGATCAAATTGGACGTCTCTCTCCAGTGGATCCCTGTGAAAGTGTCTCTTCACATCTTTTGATGCATCTCCTCAGCAACGGAGATGATTATCTCTCAATTCCCTCGTACAATTGTTGAAAGCTGTGATATTACCGTTCGCGTTATCCTATTGCTTTACTCTATATGGTTATTCGGGACAAATATGTCGCTCTCGTTTGAAGCCCAGTATTGGTTGCTGGATGTGAAGCTATGAAGTTCGTGGTCTTGGATGTATGCAGTTGCTGATTAGCCAAAAGTCCCCTCGCTCTAGTTCTGGGAAGATGAACAATGCAAATGTTTTTTGGATCTCACTTTCTAGATCGAATTAAGAGGGTAGCAAACCTCATGGCCCGAGACATCATAGAAAGCGGTGTCTTTTCCCTCCTCCCTTGAATATAATAGTTATCATTCGATCCACTTTTGATCAACTGCTTCAAATGTGTATAATGCTGAAGGGTCGGTTTCAATCGAAATCAAATTTGCTACACGAATGTGCCGGGTTTTAGGCACTCTCGATATTGCTTATATCTGTGTAATATAAATCATAGTAGTCCCCCGTTAGAGCTATTCCTACCATCTAAGTAACTCTTACAAACAGGGGGGATGTCTGTAGAGACGACTGCTTGACAAGAGATTGTAGAACATATCTAACAAGAGCAAAAAGGCATTGCAACGGCCAGCTGTATGAAAAGCTTCATTTTGCCTGTTCATATCATCCTCCGACAGAGAACAATTCTGCTTACCCAGATCCAATGTTTGCTATATCTCGCTAACCAAGGGCCATGAGGCTCTTAAAATAAGATCATATTCTTTCTACAGTAGTCATCGGAAACACGTTTACCCCTAAACTCCAAGCCTCCACTTCCTATACTAGGACCTGTAGGCGTCCCAAAGGCGTTTAGCGTGTTCGGCGTCCGAAAAGAGCTTAGCTTGTAGATGCATTTTGATATCAAGCAGGAGGGATCAATGCAGACTTCCCAGGAAGAGGTGATACAGCGCTTGTTTGTTGTTTGAAATTCATGGCATCGAAATGAAGGCAAACAACTGTAGCGACTTATCGCCTCCATCGGCGAGCATCAACCGCTCTTCGAGTACGTCCAACGAAATGGACTGCAATTTGATTTTTCCAGACGGTGGCTGGCGCGCATGGGGCGTTGTTCTTGGTTCCTGGTGTGCGATGGTGCCGTCGTTTGGGCTTATGAATACAATTGGGGTGTTTGAAGCCTGGCTGGCAGATCATCAGTTAAAGGACTATTCGAAAGCCTCCATAGGCTGGATATTTAGTCTTTATGTATTTTTCCTTTATTTTGGAAGTATCCAAGTTGGTCGGAGTCTCGAAACAGTCCACATTCTTATGCTAAGCTAAACATCTAACAGGGCCTATTTTTGATGCATATGGGCTAAAGCCGTTACTGATTCCCGGGTGTGTTGGACTGGTCGGATCGTTGATGGTCTTCAGCGTGGCAGAAGGTGCGTTTATTCCCTCTTGCTTTGTCAAATCTAATCCCAGTCATTGAATTAGAATATTATCAATTCATGCTGGGGTTCAGTGTCCTTGGCGGTATCTCTTCGTCCATGGTCTTCACTCCTAGCGTAGGTTGCATAGCTCATTGGTTTCTTCAGCGTCGCGCGTTGGCTACGGGGATAGCAGCGACTGCTGGAGGAGTCGGAGGTATTATCTTTCCTGTTTTGATCTCTCATCTCGCTGGGAGTCTAGGCTTTGCATGGGCCATTCGAATCGTGGGTTTGATAAGTGCGGTGTTCTGTGCTCTCTCCGTGGCACTTTTGAGGGCCAGAGCACCCTTGTTAAATTCGGCACAGAAAGGAAAGATGGATCTCAGATGTTTGAGTGAAATGCGCTTCTCATTGTTGACGGCTGCCATCGTTTTCGTCGATTTCGCGCTACTGATTCCGTTAACGTATCTACCGTCCTATGCTCAATCTCGCGGCCTGGGAGATTCTCTTGCATATAACCTCCCATCTATCCTGAATGCAGCGTCTATCTTTGGACGCATTGTCCCCGGATATTTTGCTGATCGGTTTGGGTGTTTCAATGTGATGATCATCACAACGTTCGCCTGTTCAGTGATTACTTTCGCTCTCTGGCTTCCATCTCGGTCCAATCACGCGGCCATATTGGCATACACCGTGCTATTCGGATTCTGGAGTGGCTCTGCAGTTAGTCTTTCTCCTGTTTGTGTTGCGCAAATTTCCAAAACCGAGGAATTTGGGAAGCGCTATGGTACAACCTATTTTCTGGTCAGCTTAGGGACTCTTGTTGCTATTCCAGTTGCCGGCGAACTTTTGAAGGTCCAGCCAAATGGGGGACTGGATAGTTATTATGGTTTGATCATTCTTTGCGGACTGGTTTATTCGAGTGCATGTCTGTTTTTCATCTTATCTAGAGGCGTGAGCGTTGGTTGGGGATTCAAAGCTTTCTAGTACTGTACAGTAAACCAGAAGCAACCCTCCTATGTCATTTTCCAGTATTTCGTCTTCCACAGGAACTTTCTCAGATCATCTCAGAGATCCCTTTCAGTGAGCCAGTAGGAAAACCTCATTTCCACGGGGCCGGTGTCTCATGTTGTTCCTGGATTTTGCCTGTTGGGATGTCATATATAGCATGCCCTCTTTGGAGTTAGACAACATGCGATTCCGGCTTTAGGAGAGCTGTTCGCTCTCTCGACTCTTCGAGCTGAATCGATCTGATACCCGCCATCTGAACTAACAGTGAGAGATATGTTAAAGAAGGAATGCACCGGGGAAAACAAGAATATATAAGGAAGCTAGCTATATATAAAGGCGTGTAGAAAGTTGTATTATAAGAAACTCACTGCGATAGTATCTCTTACCCCCCGGCTTGTCATCAGTCTGAGACATACTCAAACAAGCCGATAGAATTGTTGGCTCTGTAATCGACTCCACGAGAGACTATTGAGTACCAACTGCTCAAGGGTCGTAGTATATAATAGAAGCAAAAGACGTCAAGACCGGAGCTATCATCTCAATGATCTCAAGGGTCAGTTATCATTCTCTAGCCCTAGCTCTGGACGTACGTGTGGAGTGTAGAGGGTGTCAACGTTGGTTTGCACATGGATACTTGCTCATCACATTTTCAAATGCTAGGAGCGTGATATATACTCGTCCTCTGATGAGAACAGTGACTTCCACAGGTTTCCCACAGTCTTCCATTCTTCTAGTCTTCAGGTCGAAGTTCCTAGCGTAGATCCTAGCATTCAACATTAAAAACCATCTTCCACATGAAATCCCAGTAAAGCCCTCCTCCCATATCCCCCAAACCAATGATCACTCAAATTGCGTCGTTGATGCTATATCTGTAACGAGACCAAAACAACACGGCGTGATCATTCCGCCCGAGGCGCGTCTCCGGAATCCTCCCACCGCCAAACATCTCCATCTCCCCACATATTCGCATGGGCGACAAGCCCCTCCTGAATTAATGCTGAACGCCCGAATCCCATCTAATTAAGGAAAAAAAAAACACACATCACAATGGCCTCTGGCCAACCCTTCGCGTCGCGTTCCTACGCGGGCACGAAACTGCCCGACCGCTCCAACACAAACGCCATGCCCTTCAGCGCCTCGTCATTCTCACGGCACCGCGGACTAGGAAATACCACCCAGGGAGACTTCAACGGCCCCGAGACCTCAAAGCAGATGCAACAGTCTGCGCCGGCGCCCGCGACAAACGCGCAATCCCACGGTGCAGCGCAGGATACGAATCCGCTGAACCGACTGACGGAAGAACAGAGGGAAGAGATCAACGAAGCTGTAAGAGACACCGGGATCGATTTAGAGAGAACATATCCCCAATGATTTCTTGACTTCGTTCTGTGGCGAGGGGGGAAGTAGCTAACGCGGTACCAGTTCACGCTGTTCGATCTCGACCGCGACCGCCACCTCGATTACCATGAGCTCCGCGTTGCGTTCCGCGCTCTGGGCTTCACACTCAGCAAACAGGAGCTGATCTCGCTGTTGACTACATACGGCGTGCCCCGACCACAGGTTCAGCAACAACAAGCTGGTAACCAGCAGGTCCAACAGACTTCGAATAAAGGCCCCGTTTCGAACCCCCAGCACCCCTCCAATCTGCTCATGCCGCTCTCGTCGTTCCAGGCTGTGACGGCGCTGAAGATTCTGGAGCGGGATCCGCGTGACGAGATCCTGCGCGCGTTCGAGCTGTTCGATGAGGGTGCTAAGGGATTCATCGATCTTGAGGATTTGAGACGCGTTGCGAGGGAGCTCGGAGAGACGGGGTTGGAAGAGGAGGAGCTTAGGGCTATGATTGAGGAGTTTGATCTTGAGGGGGTTGGTGGTGTTACTCGTGAAGCTTTTGTTGGGATTTGTTGGCAATGATTGGTTCTCGAAGAGGATTCTTTGGATCTTTGATTAAGGATTTGAACTTCGGACTGTTGGTTGTTTGTTGTGCATGGGGGTTTCCATTGGTGTTAGGCTTTCAGTTACCTTTTTCATGTCTCTTGTTTTCTTTACTCTTGTGCTTGTTTTGGGAGTAGTGACCTGTTTTATGTGTTGACTTGGGTTTAAAATCGTACCTTCGAATGGATATTCCTGAACAAGATCTACTTGAGTACTATATGCTAGATCACAGAATCTAGAAAAACGAATAGTGCGGTATCATTCATATGCAAGGGAAGTGATCTAAGGAAGGAGAATTCATACAATAAAAAAAAAGGGAATAGCCACAGCTGAAATGAAAGTCCCCAAACCCAGACTGCGAGTGACTCCATGAGGACTGATGATAACCAATCATCCGCGATGACGCCAATAACCAAACGACCCGTAGCGCAAATCCCAAAGCGGGATGCATGCAAATATGAGGTTCAATAAATAGAACCTAGTAAAATAATATACCCGAAGCAGAAAGATGATCATGAGTATCGCGGGGGCGCCGCATATCCTGGTGGTGGTCCAGGGGGAGGCACGTTCTGATACGGCATGTTCTGATGCGGCATATTCTGATACGGCATATTTTGATATGGCATATTCGAATACCCGGCATTCGGGTAATTCTGCCACTGGTCCATGGGCGAGCGTGCAGTGGGCTGAGGTCCATTATAGCGACGATATGTACCTGGGGGAATGGCCTTGCGGGCCTTGCGCAATTGTGCGCTACGCTTGCAGCGACTATAGATACAGCAGAAGATAACCAGCAGAATAAACGTACCGACACCGACACAGATGCCGATCACCAACTTCTTGTGTTGGTTAATCCAGCCCAAGGCCGAGGAGCCTTTGCATTCGCCTGCTTTGCAGTAACCACCGGCATCGCAAGGTGTACCGTCGAGGTAGTTCTGGTTCATAATGATGCATGTCGTGGTTCCGAATGAGTGGGAGGTAGGATCGCCGCAGACGAGACTGCAGGACGGCTGCATGGTGTTTCCACATGCCCAGGTGTCGTTAGTGTTGAGCAAGGCGCCCACCACTGAACGGCACTGGTAGTCACGACTGGTGCATTGGCCACTGGCACAGGTGAGACCTTTGCCCTTGTCGCCACATGATTCACCGTCCTCCTTGTGTTTGTTTGCTGGGCAGGAGCTCGAGTTTCCACTGCATTTCTCTTCGAGATCACATACACCCATGCTGGCACGGCATACGGTATCGGCAGGCGCAAACTGGCACTTGTTGCAGCAGCTGTCGTTGGCATCGTCGCAGACGGCGCCACCCTTGAATTTGCAGGTTGATGCATCACAACAGGCGTTTTCGCTGCAATTTTCCTCGCCGCCGCAGTCGCAGTCCTCGCCTGCTTCGACGATACCATTACCACACTGGCTGCCGCTAATGGTGACGACGCCACGATTGTCCGAGAGACAGGAGGACTTGATGCTGTTTCTACCAATAGCGGAACACACATTACCAATGGTGCACTCCGAGAAAGTTGTCATGGCGTTGGTGGCGTATGGGTTCATGATGTACTTTGCTTTAGCATCGCAGGTCGACGAACTCAGGGGGCAGCATTGTGAGGAAGCATCTAGTTTCCTTCGGCAGCCATCATCGTCACAGTCGTGCACCGCTCCAAAGGTATGACCGGTCTCATGAGCAAACACCTGCCAGGAAGAACCGGCATTGCGAACCACAACGTTGGCACCCGACACCGAGTTGGCTCCGGAGCTAACCAGATCAGAGGAGCACAGACGACCCACCCAGGCAACTCCAACCTCGCTGCCTGTTGGACAGTTCGTCATTAAAGTCCAATAGGCGTTGTCATCCGAATGAGTTGCACGCCACTTGGAGAACTCATTCAGACGCCAACTGACATTTCCTCCATTGCAGTCCACGTTCCAGGGTGTAGCAGATGAGCCTGAGGAGGAACAGCCAGGCTCAGAGATCGATAGATTGCGCAAACCAATCGAAATATTGAAAGATTCCTCATAGAGATTCGAAGCCGTATTCACCACATTGATGACCCAGTCCTTAGCAGCATCCTTGGGCGTTGAGTTGGTAGATTTGAATGAGTCGGTAAATTCACAATCCGTTGCGATTCCGACCAAAGCAACCTTCTTCGTCTTGGGACATCCAGAATTATCACCGATGGTCGATTTCAGATGCACGCCGCCAGTGCCGCCCGAGACGCCGCCAACATCATCTCGCTTGCCTAATCCAAACAGCGAGTTCAATGAGGTAACCCCCCATTGACCGTCGGCTTCGCTCACCTCATAGGGGAAAATCGAACTGGACATATTGGCGTTGTAATCGAGCGTGTCTGAGCCGCAGCCTGAAGAAACGCTTCCCATCTCTTCAGGAAGCGAGCGCTTGAGCTCAGAGTGTATGTAGCGGAACATATCCGAGTCACGGTATACAAGCATATATTCTCCATCGCGGGGCTCGGCATCGGCATCGATCGGGCGCTTCTTATCATGATAGGTCGACTGCAGTTCAATGTGATGCTTGTCATTGTTGATACTGAATGCGCCCTCGAAAAGAGGGTCTAGGCCATCCCTTTTGACGGTGATTCTAGCCCAACCCACAGGCGTCCACCTCCCCTTGCCAGATCCTACCGAGGCGCGACCCCGGAAGACCTTGTGTTCATGTCGCTTGATCGGTTCTGCGTGTGTTACTGTGCCGTCGGCACGGACGTATTGTACATAAGCATCTTCGGCCAAGATATCATGATTCGGCTCGAGTTCTAGCTTTATGCGCTTGCCATCTTGGTGTAATTCGAAGGTGATATCGAACTGTGAGAGGTGATCTATCTGATGCGACGGAGTTCGAATAATGGCATTGTCGATGGGCGTCACACGTTGAATAGCTTCTGATTCCTGTGATCGTGCTGTTGGGGAATTGTCAGCGGGGCTGCCAGGGCAACCGAGGGGGAGGGTCTTACCTTGTGTATTGTGAAAGAGCGATGAGAATGCACCGATTAGGGGCAAGACATTAGAGAATCTCATCGCAAGATCGGGGTTCTTCCCCTGGGATTGAGGGGTTCAAGGGTCTTTTATAGGGAGCCGATAGAGTTTCAAGTGCCCTGAGTGACAATCATAGGGGTGTTCAGGGCAACAGGTTCCACTTGGATGTCAAGATCGCCAAAAAAAAGGTCGAAAATAAAAGGTAGAGAGACAGATGAAACAACAAACGAAGGACTGGGTGAGATGATTAGGGAAGTGAGCAGGATCACAATAATCCGACTCAGCCGTATGCCAAGGGTCGAAGAATCCAATGGCAGGGACGCCCCCCAAAGACCGCAGGGGCTTGGCAAAGTGGATTGAAACAAATAACCCGACCCAGTTCCTATGGGGAAATCTCTGACTGGCCATTGTGGAGAGCGCTATTTTTATGGAACTTCCAAGGTTATAATGCTGCCTGCTGGAACTAAAATGTCCGTTGTGCTCCGCACGCTCTAGATGTACGTTCTACGGAGTATATCCACCAAACATCTATATCTCGACCAAGTAGTCTCGGACTCTCTGACTCTACAAGAACGACCGTGATTTATGTTTGCAAATTATCCATGCATAAGAGTACGTATGTTGTACGCGTAGGTGGCACTGGGCCAAGGCGCGATTAACCGGCTATCAAAGACTTCAGTGCTTGGCAGTCAAGGCTGCCGAATAATGGATCTATGTATCTCGATTTGGACATCCGGAGTACGGAGTACAACATAGTCAAGAGTTAGTCGGGAGCCGAATGATACATCTGGTGTGCTAACTGGGCGAAGTGTGGAATTGGCACCCCACAGATGGGGCAGTCCAGCCCCAGCGGTTCGTCGTCGCCATCCTCCCACTCGTCCTCGGATTGTGGCTGAATCGCAGGGGAACCAGGATCTGGCAGTCGTGACACGTCAACGGACAACGGTGGTGGCTTGGGTTCTTGCACGGTCCATTCTCTAAGCGTGGTCTCCTGGTGTCGAAACATCTTCCCGATATCACGTCCACTATGTTGCTTCTGATCCCCCGCGCGCTCCACCATGTTAGTCACTGCCACGTTCAATAAACTGAGATTCCACCCCGACTTTTCAGGATGCAATTTGCGGAACATAGAAAAGATACTCTCTCGGACTAACCGCTCGGCCAGGGAATCGATGTTCTCGTCCAAATTGAAGATAAAAGGCGGAAGGGGCGCCGACCGAGAGATGCGATTGGAGTGGTAGGTACGTCCAGTACCCGCATCTGGCGGGAGCCTCGGTCGTGTGGATAACCGCAGAGTGCGAGGATGCGCACGCCATCTCCCTTGAGGAGAAGTATCATCAGTCATGTCAAGCAGATCAGTCCTGATACGGCGGATCAAACTTCGGGTCAAGACAACGAGCTCTCGTCGTACACTTTCGAGTGTATCCAATCGACCATAAGAGTCCTCAATGCTAATCTGGGTAGGCACATCGCGACCCTCGAGTACTTCAGAATTGTCTACACCATGGAGAATGCTCCACATGCGCATCCCGATCCCTTTCACTGAACCTGGCCCACCCAGGATTTTGTCCAGCAAGACGGGGTTCATGCCAGGAAATTGTCGGACATGTTGAACGGTGATCTTTTCGTCAGCGGTCTCTTGCCCCGTGACATGGGATGTTAATTTCTGGGCTATTCGTGATCCAATCCCGGGAATTTTCCGAATCTCATGGTCATCCAGAAATTGGAACACATGGCTTGTATTATCCTCAGTGGTCACGTAGGGCGGCAGAAGAGTTGTTTGACCGTTAGGCTTGTGAACGTTACCAACCAACTTTGCCAGCAATTTGGAAGTTGAGATGCCGCCTGTAGCCGTGAAGCCTATCTGATGCTCCAACTTGCTTCGTATATGACCCTGTAAATGAGAGGCAACAAGCAACCTCATTTCCAACGCTGAGGGATCCTGCTGACCAATGCAGGCAGCGTCCATTGCCGGGAACGTCGATCCCTGGAATTGAGTAGCATCGTAGCTGAACCCAACGGTTGGGTCGGTCCGATCAAGATAGAAAAATGAATTCACCAAATCATTCTGATTTAGCACGCTGGTATTGTAGTCGATCATTTCCGTCACATCGAGAAAGAGCTCGTCAAACCCTAGCTTTTCAACACGCCCTCCCCAGACAATGGATCGAACCAGCATGTAAAGCTCCTTGGAGGCATTTCGAAACTTAGTCAGGTCTTCACCCAGAACTATAACGACATCCGGACAGATGCGCTTGGCATCTTTGATGAGTTGCAATTTATGCAGACCACGTCGTCTGGCTTCGTAGTTGCATGTTACTACGATCTGTTTTTGCTGAACTGCCAGAGGGAGCGATTTCAGTGCAGGTTGCTCAGCCTCAAACACCGATGCATAGAAACAGTCATAATCCTGGATATCATTAGTTAAAGCGTTTTTGGGAGTGAGAGTGGGACTCACCAGGTGGAGGATGATCCGACGGTCGTTCCGCACCAGTAGTGCAGCCATAGATCCTGAGCTGAGGTGTGTCCATGTGTGGATCGGATGAGTGGGTGCCTAACACAGGTCTATGAGCTGAAAACCTCCATGTACGGAATACACCGTAGGGAGTCGTGTAGAACAGAGTCAGGACCAGCCTTGGAATGAACCTGTGGCTGATGTGGCGTAGTGGCTTAGCCGCTATTCGGGGTCGGCCGTCGTGGCCTCCGAGATCAGGCCCTAATCCCACAATGTTCATAGAGAGGCCAAATACTCTATGTTAAACTCATCTTTCTGCTTAACATGGAGCACTTTACAGAGTATACACAACATAACTCTTATTCTATTAGGATCTAAAAATTTCCACCCCTAGTCTGAGCACAGTCTGAGTGATTGTCGAACATTCCAGCAAACAAGCTTTCTTTGGCTTCTATTATCACGATCAACAACGTAGGCAAGGCATAACTTGGCGACTAATCCCCTTGTTGAGAAATTGCACTCATGCGTGCCGACGCCACCGCCGATCTGCACTTTACAACTCCCCTCTGGCGCACCAGGATGCCGTCCTTATAGCCTATCATAGACATCAGCGCAAGCCCTTAATAAAAAGGAATTCGAGACTTTGACAACCGAAATAACAAGTTCAGAGCAGAGTGCGACAAAGTTTGACAATCAAACTTCGAGATCTGCTCTAGATCTACAATGCAGACCATTTTTAGTAAGGAATCTCGCCACCGTTCGCAGGAGTAACCGTCTCATAGATCGCCGGGAGACCCACGGACCTTGTTTCTTTTTATAGCTGCGAGTCGGGCTTTTTCTCTCTGTCTTTGGAACGAGGAATAGATTAAATCTGAGGCAAATGGATACGACACCGCGTGCGTAGTGTGAATTAGAGAAAATTCCTGTTTAGTTTGGATGTGGCGTCAATAGTTAGCATCCACTCGAGTCTGGAATCCTGGTGTTTAGAAAGTGGAAATCTCTGATTCTCAAAAGCAGAGAGGCACGGAATACGAAGTACATATGGAGCGATAGTCGTAGATCTTAAAGTCCAGAGTGAATCTTTGGAAGTGACTGCATCTCTCATCACATCATTGCAAGCGCCAACCTCCTCTATTCTTAGATCAACCCCGCCACCTCTTCCCCTCTGACTCTTTTTTGCATTTTTTTTCCTTTCTCTCTGTTTAATGCTCGATCACACCGGCTTATTCTTCTGATTCTTCTCTACCTTTTGCCCCGTCCACTATGTCGTGTCTGTCGCCAGATGCAACAACCACAATAACCTCCCGGCCAAAACTCACCCTCCAAACCACTGCCCTTCCTCGCACATTCGGCAGCTCAACTACTGGCCTATCATTTTCCTTCGCAGCCACATCAACTGCATCCCCCACTATTCGCAACACCTTCAAAAATGCCTACGAGGTCGCATCCCCATCTTCCGCAACAACCTCCCCGTCCAAAGCCGGCCGCTTCAACAAACCAACCTCTCCTTACATCTACCACCAAAACAATAACCTCTTCAATCACCGCAATCCCTACCAACTCCCGCTAGGAGTGCACAGCATTCTGCGCAACTCCCCACTTGAATCCTCCCGACGGCGCTCAGGCTCCATTTCCGCGGGCGGCAATGGACCAAACGGCGCAGGATCGCGTCGCGTCTTCTTCCCCGCCAAGAAACAAGTCAGCTACCGCTTTCCACTGGAAGAAGAAATCCACACAGAGCGCTACACGGCGCAGCACCTCGATCTCGTGAAGGCGGAGGCAGTGCACACCGAGGCAGACACCAAAACCCCACCCGAGACACTCCCCACCGACTCTAAGCCCGAACAAGACGAAAAAGAGGATTCGGATTCCAGCACCCCATCATTGTCAGAGACAAGCGCCTCGGATGACACCAGTGCTGACGAAGGCATCCGTGGGTCGTTGTCGAAGATGGAGCGCAAGAAAAGACGCACGATGCGTGTCGAGCGTCAGGTTCGGGCGGTGGCGCTGCTCGATGGCTTTGAGGCGGACGGCTCCTCTACTCCTCAGACCCCACGCCAGCCTCGTGCCAAGCGTCGTCGCGAGTGGAAATGGACACTTGGTCCTATCGAGCATGCGAATAATGATAATGTCTCATTGTTGCAGTCAGCTAATCCTGCATTGGATTCGCAGTCTCTGTCGGTATCCACCGACCTCCGTCAATGAGTATCCCGACATTCATGGTTCTATGGCTGATGTCTTCTTACTTTTTCTTTTCATTCTTGCATAATGGCGATGTATATATTATGTATTCACGAATCATGTTGTATAGAGGCGCTGTTTGGGGGGTTTCTCAGGTGGCCTGAGGCGCATTTGCGCCTTTTTCCTTTCTATTTTTGACCTTTTCATCAAGCTGTGGCTTTTGCGTATTATCCTTGCATTATATCCTTGACATGTGTGCATTTACCATATTTTTTTTTAATTTTATAAAGGCGCCGCAAAAGAACTCAGCGATAGCGGACAAAAAGAGGGCAGTGCCCATGAATCCGTTGATCATCTATGAGTTTCAAGCGCCCTGTTGGTCTTCCATAAATCTCGTCTTAATACTTATAAATTCCAGGCTTGCAGCATCCTTTTCTTTGCAACTATAGCCCTCCAAGTAATCTGTAGTATAACAAATCAGAAGTCCACGGGGTTTGCGATAGGTTGACCACACATTCGGTAGTCGTCTATGATTGTTCTCGGCACTATCACTAAAAATCTCTGTTAGTAAAGTTACTAGAACCCCAGAGGTAGAGTACATATGCTGTGACTGGTGACAAAAGAAAATCATATGAATTCGGATGTGTGACCGACCTGGACGCCTATGTTTTACTATAGAGGACTAGTATCTCTCCGACGCATATATTTAGCCCGACAAAAGAAACAGTCAAAGCTTTCCTCGTCCTAGCCTCAGCAGGCGTCCAAGATTGTCTCGGGGGCTAATTAATGTAAGAAGGATATAAGCCGGATCTAGATTTAGTAGAATGAGCGTGTTATGGTGTATGCATTGACCAAATGGATGATGGTATTATTTGACAGTAAAAAGATGTTCAACAGTAAATGACTATTCATGATGCATTTGCATTTGATACAAAAGACCCGACACATAGGAAGAGATCCCTGAATGATATCAAAACAATCCGGAAAAAAAAAGTTCATACTTCGTTAAGTCTCCGTCTCGACATCTGGTTCACGTCCAGTGAGGCCACCCGCCCCGAGCTTCTTCTTCATCTTGTGAAACGCATACTTGGCCTCATCTTTCGCAAAAGCCGCATTTCGAGCAGGACGCCATTGCATAATCCCACGCTGCTGTCGCTGTTCACTATGTTTATTGGCTTTGTTTATTTGTCTGGTACTCATACTGCCTTGTGACGAGGAACCTCCAGCTCCGCTACTGCCACTACCACTGCCACTGACCGTCGAGGGTCCCGCAGACAGGGACTCGAATGACTCGCCTTCCGATTCAGAGCTATCTCCATGTTCTCCGTGTGCTCCATTTTGTAGATTCGGTTCCGCGGGAGGTTGGCCCTTCAGCGGAGGTGGAGTATACGGGTCATGGCGAGGTTGGTCACGACCAGGCTCGGCCGCTTTGCGACCGAATGAATCCGTGTAGGCGCGTGGGTCATGACCGAAAGCACCACTCCAGTCATGGCCGTTGTGATCAATCCATCGTTGACGCTCAGAGGGCGAGGCTTGTTTCAACACGTCCCGTCCGTCGATCAATGATTGCTCGTGCTTTTCCCGTACTTCTGGAGGAACTTCGACTTTGACTGTGCGGGAACGGACACCTTGTGATAGACACGCTTCCCAGGACTCAAATGTCTCGCGGGAGTCATTGTCGACTACGAACCGCTCGTGTGATTCGTCAATACCTGGCGAGAACTTGCATCGGAATTGCAGACGTCCGACCTCTGTTAAATCCTCGAGACCGGGTGTGCGCTTAGCCTTCCAATTCTCCTCAGTGATATAGTTCTGCGTCAAGCGGGCGCCCATCTTCGTTGTCCAGATGGGAAGGTCGATGTCTGTTTCTTCGTTATCGATGAGATGCTGGAGCCACAGAACAGAGTATGCGGCTGCGCCTCGCTTGCCCTGGGTATGGAATTCGAACACAATCGGTGATCGGTACCGGTACTTCACTGGCATGCGGAGTGAGTCGCGGAAAGTTTTGTCAGAGGTATCGAAGATTGCATCGCTGTCTTGTAGATGGCACTTGTGTCGGGTGATCTTGCCAGTGCTGCCGCCGGTACGCAGCTTAATCTTAGTATGGCGACCGTAGTCCTTTGCGGTAATCTGTTGTCCAGCGAATTCGAAGGTACCAACGTCCCAGCCGAGCATTGTTGGTGGCAGTTTGGTCTCTACGTGGCGGAACAGGAGAGAGATGCGAATACGGCCGAACCCAATGCCACCATCGAGAGGATACCAGCGAGTGACTTGTGAGCTAGTTTGGAGAATGTCGGACAACTTGAGAGGAACAATGCCGAGAATGGGGTCATGCTCGCGATAGCGTTGGTCTCGCACGGTGATAGTCACGACAGCTGAACGCCAGTCGCGAACAAATCGTTCAGTTCCTGCATTGAAGATGGGCTTGGAGCTCACAGCCTTTGCACGAGTGCGGTAAACCTGGAAGGTAAAGTCAGTATCTCAAATCGGAAACAGAGGGATGATGAAGAAATACTAACCAGTTGATCATTAAGTAACACCTTGCAGTAACTCGTTGGGAGATCATCGCCCTGCTCCTCTGTGTTTTCACCATATGGCTTGGCTGGCTCGTACTCCTTACCCTTTCGGTTCCCATCACTGCCCTTGATATTGGCAAGTTGAAGGTTGACAATCTGGTGAACAACAATGTGGACAATACCGCTGGGCCAGATAGGATCAGGCGGCGTGTGCATAACTGCGTCCTCTTCGTCGTTGTTGATAGTACCCTTCTCGTCTTCGAAAGTTGGATTACCCTTGAGGTTCTCGGGCAAATCCTTCTTCTGACCATCTGTTCGCAGCTCTGGGCGGATCTTAGGTTTTCCGAAATATCCAACTTCCCAATGAAGCTCTCCGGGCATTTCGCTCCCTTCATCCATACCCTTGAGCTTCGATACCTGGGGATACATCCGACTGGGGTGCTGCAGCATCTCACGGATCGGAAGCTCGACCTTGCCGACTATATCATCCGCAGTATTGCGGTCAGAGTCCCAGAGCTCGATACTCAAGTTCTCGTCCGCCTTAATCAATTCAGGTGTGACCAGAAGGGCAGCAGTCTCTTCCCAGATTGGGTTAAGGTCGTCCGTAATCACACGTGTACAATACATAGGCTTGCCGTACTTCGAGAAGGACAGGTTGATGTAGGGGTCGCTGCCACCACCCTCACTGCCGCGAGCATCTTGTTTGCTCAAACCAACGGCACGGTGAATACGAATCCACATAACACCCAGAGCCAGGGTATCTTTATGAATGTCATCCCCTGTCAGCATCATGCCAAGATCCATGGTCATTGACTTGGGAGCTGCAAACATGCCACATGCTGTAGCAATGGCAGAGTTGACAAAGTTGGAGATCAAGGGTAGATTGAGAACGTTCACTCCGTTTCGGAGCATCGGTATGCAACCTGCCCTGACGTGAGGGATGCCAACCAATGTGAAAGTCACATCCTTCATGAAAGGGGCTTCAGGCATCATTTGAAAGCGCATGCGAACAGTTCCAACCAACTCAATTAGCTCCACGAAGACAGGAAATGGCACACCAAATAAGCCTCGGATACCAAGATAAAAGACCAATTGCATGTGCATATTGCGAGCTTTGGAGGAAGCAGTCTGAGCAGTAGGCTTCGCGTGATAACCGAAGGAGGCTTCCAGGTTGTAGTAGCTCCCACCCTCCTCAGCAGCAGCCGCTTCTTGTGGATCCTTGTTCTCTTGGTTTTCCCTGTGGATATTGTCCTTCAAATCCTGAACATGGTCGTCCGGGAGGGCCCGCATGCTGAGAATTCGGAGGGGGTTGTTACCCTGATCGATTTCTGCGATTCGGACATTCTCGACGATCTTGGGGGCAGATACTTGCATGATATCTTCGATTGTGTCGGCCATTGGGGTCAGCATCTCTGGGTTGACAAGCCCCCAAATGACACCAAGGAAACTATTCAGCCACTCGACAGATTCAGGGAGAAGGTTGGCAGTGGCCTGTAGATCATTAGTATATTAACTCGTCAACAAGAGTATGAGATAGAAAACATACCATCTGGCCTCGAACTTGCTCACTGCTCCATTCCATTTCTCGACCGCTGCGAATGACTTCCTGCATCCATAGCCATACGCCACTTGTGATACAGAAAGCCAGGGGAATAAGACCCCATAAAGATCCCCCAAATATTCGTCCGAGTACAATAACGGCAAAAGATATTCCGATGCAGAGTATTGTCGCACGCTTTTCCAATGCCTCAAACATTGGCTGGTAGGAAACAGTCGGCGTGGGGTGGAAAAGCACATTTGTCTTCTCTCCTCGAATGGGAACATCAGAAGTCGTGCCTTCGGCGATAGGATCGGGGGGTGCTGTCATGTCTTGGTTTTCCTTATACTCTGCAAGGTCTTGATCGGCACTTGTCCGAAGGGGCTGAGGTATATGTCAGTAATACGTCTCCGTTATAATATCCCATTGAAACAACTCACCGTATCTTTTCCAAGATTTGCATTCGGGACCGTCAACTGTGATTGGGTTAGAACCCACCCATAAGCTCGGGTGAAAGTTATTAACCTACCACTGGCTCCTTTACAGCTTCCATAGATGTCTCGTCTTGGTCTTCAACCCCGATATCTTTGCCCGTCGTCGGATCTGTCACGGTACGTATCTTGGCCTGCGACACCTCACGGACCTTATGAGCGACAGCATCTCCCTCTGCTTGCTCCGGCTGTTCTGGTAGCTCCCCGGCTCTTTCCCGAGCCTTTGCACGAGCGGCCTCCGCCTGCTTAATTCTCTTTTCTTCATCAATTCTGCGATCGCGTTCTTTCTTGTCGGCATCAATATGTTCCATGAAGTGGTGGATGGTTGGAATGGGATTGGCTCCACTCCAGTGCTCCCCCAGCCGATGCCTCTGAGGGGAGCTAGAGGAGTGCTGACCAGAGGCCATATTGAAGGTTGTTGGGGGGTAGAAGTTAAAACGAGGTTCCAATGCCTCTTCCCGTAGCGGGGGGAGCTGTGTTGACTATACTGTACAAGGTTGTAGAAGACCGAGGCTTCTTCTCATCAACAACAACACCCCAGCCTAGACAGAAGGAATTGGGGAGGAAGGCGTTCAGAATTGCGAAGGGAAAATGTCATAGCAGGAGATCTCGCGAGATCTCAAAAAAAAGGTGAGTGCAGCAGCTTTCCCCGGGGCCTACGTCATCGACACAAACCCGGAAAATGGCTATGACGCTGTTATAAGGGCTCAACCGCTTATCATTAATCCGCGACTTGAACGCATCGAATATCACCCTGGTTTCCCCACAATTGGGGCCATATGGTTTAAATCGATGGGTCTGGCCGATGATGGCTGTCGTCGTGTTGCCAATCGCCAGAATCCGAGTCTTGGCGTTGCGACAGAGCTCCCATTGTCAACGTTGGTCACCCAGCACCAGCGTCTTTTGATACATGTTTTATACGCTTAACCTGGAGAAGATCAGTTTCACTTGCTTTCTCTCACCCGTGTGCTTCATCATTTGCCATGGCAATCGAGATCAAGTCCAGCCAAATCGGTGTGAGATAGCATATGATGTCATAGAGTGGTCGTACAAGGTGCATGCTTCCTGCCAACAGACTGTTGTTCAAGATGGCGAGAGATGGGTAATCTCAGCCCTATCGGGACCTGTCATAGTGCTAGCTCCCATCATCTGTGGTCCGCGCAGGAAAAAGGGGCATAAGCAGATTTCGCACTGATTGAGATACTTTCCCCTGTAACCCGCGAGCCTAGGGAAAACCAGCTCGCAAATGCTGCAGCCAGTACTCCGTTGATTGGGTGCGCAGGTGTATAGCGGCCAGGGGTCGGAAACTTGTTACAATAAATTTTGATGCCTGGAGATGCCTGATTCTATACCGCTTTTGACACCGCTCTATACAGTGTATTGTAAATGAACTCCCGTACTGAACCACCAGCCCGGGCAATACCTATTGAAGCTGTTCCCACCATACAAAACTCCAAAATCTCCCACTTCTAGGCGTTGAAGCCTCTCAGATCATATTCTTAACAATTTCAAAACCCCCCGACCATGCATCACCCCAATCTCACTCATTCCGCTACCCCCTAACGGTTAAGCATGTGGGAGTGGTGAAGGGGAAGGGAGGGTGACGATTACACAGAGGACGCCCAGAAGAAGGGAGTTGAGGTCCAGGATTTATATGAGTGCGAATAGCGTCACATTTAATGCCCATTTTCTAAGGCATCAATAGTGTCGACGGGAAAAAAATTGAAGAATGCAAGGGCTCTGTTATGGCAATTCAGGTATTCATATTTTCTGCCGGCAAAGATTCAGGCATCTTGAGGCATATTCAGGCATCAATATCACAAATATTAGTTTCCGACCCCTGGCCGCTATACACCTGCGCACCAGTCGCTCGACTAATAATTGTCAGACTTCCTCCTCAGTCCATAGCCTCTTGGCTTAGTCTTCTCCTCAATCAACATCTTCATGATGCATTTAGACGTCTCCCAGCAGTAGACTCTGACAGCAATGAGCCTAGTCCACCGTGCGAACAACATCATCGATTGCTGTCGCAACATACCGAACATTTCGCTCATTCACTATGCAATGCCATTAGCAGTCAATCTTGCTATCGCTTTAAGGAGACTTACAGCCAGAAATCGAAATTCTGCCGGATTTCAGCAAATAAATATGATGCTTATCTGTCATGACTTTGACTTGGCTTTCCGTCAATCCAATATAGGTGAACATGCCGATCTGAATGATATTAGTCTCAAGCCACTCTGCTCAAAGTTCCCATGTAATGAACCCCGTACCTGATTTATAACGTGTTTCCAATCACCGGGTGTACCGAGTCTCATCAACTCATGGAAAAGGGCTTGCCTCATATCTTGGATCCTCTGGCTCATCGTCGTGAGATCTTCCTGCCATTTGTCCCGGAGATCCTGACTACTTAAAACAGTCTTGACTATCTCTGCACCACCTCTGGGAGCCATAGAGTATTCTCCACGAACAAGATGGCACAGATTTGCGAGCACCCTCTGCGAAACGTCATTTGTGGCGGTGGAAGAGAGTGCAACGTGTAGAGCACCGACTCGCTGCCCGTAGAGCCCAAAATTCTTCGAGAAGGACTGTGCAACGCAGAACTCGACTTGGTGGAGCTCATGGAAGAAGTGTCGAATGGCCCAGGCGTCTTTCTTCGCATTGCCAGATGCAAATCCTTGGTAGGCAAGATCGAAAAAGGGGATGATGCCCTTTTCTTTACACAACTGGGCTAGCATTTCCCACTGTTCCTTCGTCGGATCAGCGCCTGTCGGATTGTGGGCACAGGCATGAAGAATCACGACATCATTCTGCTTTGCCGACTCTGATAGTGTGCGGAATGTTCCATCGAAATCGAAAGCCTTGCGAGTGGCATCGTAGTACGGGTATCCTTTTCTGGGAACTCCTGCCAAATCCCAGATAGTCTCATGGTTTGCCCAAGTAGGATCAGGAATCCAAACACAGCCCGGTCGGACATTCCGAGCCAGGAGCTCCGCGCCAAGCCTGTTGGCCCCAGTCCCTGAGACTGTCTGTATAGAGACAACCCGCTTTCGGTCTTGTTCAGTGACCGATTCTGCCGTGCCTTTATCTTCACCAAATCCAAAAACAAGGTCGGCTGCGAGCGTGAGGAACTCCGAGTCACCTTGGATGCTCAGGTATTCGTGTCTATTGACATCGCCTGCTTCATGCAGTTGCTTTTCTGCCTCTTTGACCACGCGCAGGGGCCAGGGAGATCCTTCGGATGTGCGATAAACCCCTATTCCCAGATTGACCTTTTTTGGGCTGCAGTCCTGTTTGTGTGCTCCATTCACGGCAAATGGCTCGTCGAGTGGTGTCTCGGGGAGAGTCGAGAATAGTGAATCTACGCGCCCCTTGGCGGATGGTTCTGAGGTTGATTCCATGGCGAGGAGAACTAGTTATGGTAGATTTGAGATATATGAACGACTCTGAAATGAACCAAAAAATATAAATTTATAGATTTTCTGTGCTCCTTCGGTGTTCATCCGATTCTTAGATCTGAGATATCCGACGATGATGAAATACCCGGCTCCAACCGTCGGATTCCGCTGCAGTTTTGCCTATAGATCGCATACCCCGTAGCATTTGTCTAGTTTGATTTGACATTTCCCATATTTTTACTCCGTACGGAGTACAGAGTGATACGATCGGGGCTTCACTGATGATGACGTATGACAGTGGGATCTCTGTGCCATATGGTGGTTGCTTTGACCTATACCTCCAAAATCGAGTCGGTCTCATCACCACGTTCTGGAGATCTAGCAAAAGAAGCAGAAATCCTGGTTAAACTTCAACACTCAAGAGTTTCACATCGAATTCCATTCTCTAGCCCACTCAAAAGAGATATACGGGGTGGTAATCGCTACAGCAGAGAACAACTACATAAAGATTGACAGTTTTCAAGACCACGGAGGTAGCTGTTCAACTATCGGTACCCCCATTATCATTACGACAATACTGTTGACCGAGGTTTTGAGATCTATGAGATGGTCGATAAGGTCAAGCTAAGGAACGCCTGCGAGCTGCGGGAGACGTCAGACATAACGCACTGCTAAGAACCGTGGCGAAAAATTGGAAACACAGGCTTGTGAGATGTTAGCCGGCTGCCATAAATCGTCATCAACCAAGCAGATGAGTTGCAATGAAAGAACGGTCAAGGATAAAAAGAAAATTGGTGGGAATGCAATATGTCGGGGTAGATCTCCGCAAGGGGCTTGGTTGGGCCCTACCTTCG
This sequence comes from Penicillium paradoxum, assembly GCF_028828445.1. Classification (NCBI taxonomy): domain Eukaryota; kingdom Fungi; phylum Ascomycota; class Eurotiomycetes; order Eurotiales; family Aspergillaceae; genus Penicillium; species Penicillium paradoxum. The sequence continues at coordinate 1,712,569 of NW_026643184.1, read as the reverse complement.
AGGCCCAACTACATAAGCTCACGGCCCATTAGTCGGGGCCCATAAGGCCCCCAATAAAGCCCATTTGTATGCAGAAACACAGTCTTAGCGCTCATAAAGCTGCTGAGTAATGCCTGTTTGTCACGCGTGTTCGAGTCTGTGAGCTTACCGCAGAAGAACTGGGTCGATTTAGGGCCTAGAGGGTGATCTGAATACCTACATGGAAATACTAGAAAGATCTACACTATGTATGTATCTGCCAATAATTAGCATGTTTGCATTGTTTGACGCGCAGTGGGCTTCTATCGTAGGCCCATAGCCCATCGATGGGGCTAGGGACCGGGCCCAAAGCCCAGCCCATTAGTGTAGCCAAGATGAGTGCATATCATGCAAATCCACCAAACTATGCAAACCATATAGGAAACCACAAAGCTACCTTGGAAGCCTGATGACAACATCCCCTCGTCCGACAGAATAAATGTAGTAGGCGAGAGGAATGTGGCAATGGAGTGGGTTCCCCGAATGTATGCATTTCTCGCCAAAGACTGTCTGTTGGACGAGGGCCGAGGCAGACGCCGACGTAAGGCTAAGCGGTAGTAGAAGTCGAATTCATCCAAGGCATTTTGTTCCCTGTAGCTGGATTGATGAAGTATACCTCGGAAGTATTGAGGGCGTAGCGGCTATGGGAATTGTGTAAAATGTTTGCCTGCTTGGTCGTAGCGCTAACGTGTTGTGACCGGGGAGCGTTTTGGAGACGGCGAACTAAAAGGGTTGACTAAGGTAGGTTTGTTGGAGACCTATAGGTTGAAGCATAGAGTATTCACGAGTGAATAGCTTGATTAGCACTGATGTGGAGACAGAGATAGCCAATAATTTGACAAGGGAAGCTTGACTGGGTCCAAACTTGAGTCCAGATGTTGACGGCGAGCGGCCACTTGCCAAAGAACTGCCAGGGTTTGCGAGAGAGCTGTCCAAGCTTGACGAAGTATTTGGGTTTGTGTAGCTAGACTTCTAAGCCGCGAACTGAGTACTCGTTAGAGCATTTTGTGGGCATCATAAGCGTTGTTTGTGTCGCCGATGTAGAGCTCGAAGGGTGGGCTGTATTGTCTCGAAAACGAAGGGGAGGGGAATGATGCTCGCGAATGCCCTTTTACTTCATGCGTGCATCCACGATTTCGTTGGCGGGCGACTTAAAACAAGGTCCAAACTGAATTTTGTCATGGTCATGATCCATCTAGGCTGTGGGATGTGAGACTCCATTTCCGGGAGGTTTTCACGCAGTAAACTTTGACTCACTAACAAGGGTATGAACAAGAGCCATGAGTCTCAACTCGGATTAACCGAAGAGTGATATTTCGATGAGTAGGTAGTCTTTGAATGGTGTAAAATATTGAGAATTGAGAAAAACGGAAAGGCGAAAAGGCGAAAAATTGGAAGGGCTGAATTAGAAGCCGGGTTAGGTAGGGACAACGCGATTTTTGCGGTACAAGGAGATGGAGAGTTGGCCTGGATCGATTTTGTTAGCTTGCTGACAAAATGTTTGAAATGCAGAACGGTTGATTCGTGCCATGAAGGGGAATAGAAGGCTTTGTGTGCCGTTGGACGCAGAAACGGAAAGTTGGTCTAGCAGGTCGTCAGGTTGAGATTGTCTTTGATGGAAATCAAACGGAAGATGACGAGGAGAATGCCGTCGAAATTGAACAAGTCGGGTATATATGATAGATATCGACTGCTAGGTTAGATACGGATGTTGTCGATGTCGAGAGGCGCTCGTTAGACGTCGATCGTGAGGATGGATGATGGAATTCGGATCGCAATGAATGCATTAGATAGGTACTGGGGAAGCCAGCAATGTGCTGGAGGGCAAATACGGAGCGGATGGAGCCATCTCCCATCATAATCCCTTCAGGGCCCACCTATGGCGAGATTGAAATCCATGATGGGATTGTTGAGAAAGTTGAGACTGAAGACTTCCAAGGTTTGCGCTACGGAAAAACCTAACAGACACACATACCTTGCTACGGAGGTATACGAATCGCAATTGAACTCAAGAGAGGAATCCTTGCATCTCAAAGGACATCTCAAAGGAGTGATACTTCCAACAATTTAATATTTTATCTGATACTAACTGGTCTTCTGACACTAAATGAGGTGGTTTTCAGAGCATTGGAATTGTGATCGGTACTATGATTCCTTTATATTTCGCCAATCTCTGCTATTGCCTCTACTTTGACAGCTGGATTCTACAGAATACAGTGTATTTGTCTATGTATACGGCGATAGGTACAATATGGATTTCGCTAATTTGCTCCCATTGTGTGATCTAACCTCTGCGGAGCCCTCGACACCTATGCACGCCTGGTCGCATGATGCTGCCTCTGTGGGAATAGCGGTTATTTCGGATATGTGTCCAGTATTCCTGGAATATTGATGGTCTCATTTTATCTTACGTTACTTACATCGCTCCCCTATGCGTGCCCTGGAAGCGGCGCTGGACGAAAATCACATGAGCACGACACTCCGATTACAGGAGAAGCACCCATTCCGTCGAGGTCCGAGCGTGATAGAAGACTAAAAGACTCTTCTCTTCTTTCTACTTTCTAGGAACAAAGGGCCAATATCAAAAGTTTGTAGGGAGTAGGGTATTTTGTGCAACCCAGGAGTATGCTTAATCTGTCAATATGCCAGCGACCCATGGATGTGATATCAACCGGGAACCTAAAAATGGATCCATGTGGAGATGGCTCTTGATTCGGATTGGTGAGATGGTTTAATGGCTATAACAAAGGCCACTGATTGGCTGGAATACACAAGCGGCCATTCAGCGTGAAGCATATCGATTATATGGGGCTCGCAACATTGTTGAATCCCTTGGCTGGTTTTGAAGTTGCTTGGGGGATTAATTGAATCAATTCGATTAAGAACTGTGGTATGGCCAGAATGACTGGTCATTTCAAGGTCCATCTCCCAAAGAGTAACTAACACGGTAAAAGGTACGACTGGCAAGAGCAACTCCAAGTTCGAATGTGTTCCAGTCCTTTCTTCAATGTAGGCAACGGTGGGCCGCTGGCTTTTTTCTTCGGTACACCAACCAATACCAAGCGATGTTGGACCGGCAGGGGCAGCCTGCCAATCACAGTTGCTGTTTGCTTGGCCAAAACAGTACGCTTGTAAGCTATACGGAGTAGTTCTGGCCTTCAATAAGCCCGCCATCGCCAAGGATGTGACTTTGCCAAAGGGGGGTTCCTCTTCTCGGCAGACCATTTTCCCTAAGCGTACAGCATCGGGGCTGGTTTGTGCGTCTCACCTTTCTGTCACTCGCTTATACCTCAGCGCTGACGATGAATAGCGGGCTGCGAAGTCGCAATGAGTGGAAGGCCATCTCTTCATCACTCTTCGCGGTCTGAAACCGATCCATCTGTTTCCCAGAGTGAGGAAACCAACCTTTCTCCCCATGACGCAGCTGCGCTCAAGAGTAGAGAAGTCTCGCCTTCTACCCCACTTGAGACCAAGGGCTTCGGCACATACGGGAGCGCATCACGAATCGTATCAGACCAGCCATTGAACGCTAAAGTTGCCATTCCTCGGCTTGATCTTCCACTTGCAAATAGTTCTGGTCGAGTAAGTCGAGCTTGTGACAACTGTCGCAAGCAGAAAAACAAATGCTCTGGCCATCGTCCCTCCTGCCTCCGATGTCAGGAGGCAAACGTTCTTTGTCTTTATGTGGATGGAAAACGAGAGAGAAATGCCAAGTTTGTTACCCTGCTCGATCCGTTCGTCCGCGACACTGACTTGGAAATTTAGACAACTCACAGTCATAACAAGTCAACTCAAATACTACGAATCCCTCGTCCGCGATATTTATCCTAAATTTGACACCGAACTCGCGAGAGTTGTCGACCAAGCCCTCGAGAAAGTGCGTGAAATACATTATGCACGGCTGAACACAATCATCTGAACACTGAACCAGCTTGCGCGACAGCTAACATTTCACAGATCTCAAGCCTTTCCCTCTCCTCGCCGACCGTCGCCAAAACGCCAGATGACACGGATCTGTCGACGCCCACAAACCCCTTCCTGGATCACACTCTTGAGGATTTCAATGGGGACAGTTCTCTACAAGTGATTGGGTTTGTAGGCGAACATTCGGCGACAGTATGGCTATACAGACTCAAACTCTTGATCAATCAAACAGCCCCGAGCACAGACGGTCAATCTGAGCAATCTGCCCATCCATCGTTGTCATCCTGCGGACTCTTCATGGATGAGTTGGTTATTCCGTCAACAAACGATCCTGATGTCTTCGCATGTCCCCCACAACCCATTGCCGACGAACTCGTAGATAGGTACTTCCAGGTTGCGCACGCTTCCTTTCCTATCATCGGCAAAGAAATATTTCTTAGCCAGTGCCGGTCATTCTACTCGAACATGACGACGCACCCTGGAAACAAGTGGATGGCGCTATTGAATATGGTGTTTGCGATCGCCGCGAGACATTCCGAGCTTGCGAGTGACGGCCCTCAGCCGGATCGAAATAACCACGCAATATATTTTTCTCGGGCCTGGCGATTGATCATGAGCGAGAATGTCCTGCTGGATCATCCCAATTTGCAACAGACGCAGGTAGAGGCATTGGTGTCTCTCTATATGCTTTCCATCGGGCAAGCCAATAGGTACGTTGAACAACTCGTGCTTTTGCTTGGCCGCTGATTTTGTTTCCAGGGCTTGGAGATTATGTGGTATCGCAATCCAGTCTGCGATCGCGATGGGTATCCATCTTCGTAGCGAAAGCACCACCATCACTTACGTTTCCAAAGAAACGAGATACCGGTTGTGGTGGGCACTGTATCTATTAGACACTGTGCTCTGTGTCATGACCGGACGTATGCCCAGGATGCAACAGGAGCACTGCACGACCCCTTTGCCGGTGCCTTACAAGGAGGAGGATTTTCGAGATGAGCATGTCATGAAGCTCATTTTGGACAATCAATATCGCGGCCGTCTCATAGCTTCTTTGCCCTCTTGCGACCCGTCGTTCTCCAACGAGAATCTAGGACAATCGCCCTCCCAACAGACCATGCCTCAGGCTTTACCCCCACCACAGATCCAGGCTAACGGTTCCTTGTACTTACTTTATTCTATTAACTTGGCAGCTGTGATGAGAGATGCCATCAACCTGTTGTATTCTCCTGAAGCTGGACGCAAAACCCAAAACGACACTGAGCTGGCAATTACATCGCTCAATAACGCCGCCGACAATTGGTTTGCCCGACTGCCTGAAACTTATCGTTTCATAGAGCCTCGAATCGATAGAGCATTCGCTCGTCAACGTACGAGCTTAGCTTTCCAGTATTATTCGACGAAACTTGTCATCTTACACCCCACCCTTCACGCCCTGGCTAGAGGGGAAGACAATATCAGTGATCTGTACACTCAGATGGCAACGATCTGTGTCAAGTCGGCATCTCAAATGCTCGATCTTCTACCTGACGAACCAAACATCTCCTGGCTCTTGGGTTGTTCGCCATGGTGGTGTGCCCTCCACTACCTCACCCAAAGCACCGTGGTTCTCTCGACGCAACTATTCACTCAAAGCCGCCAACCACGACCTGGCGAACGAAACGAAACGTTGGAAAGAGTACAAAAAGCTCTGCGGTGGTTGGGCGAGTGCTCCATAAAGGATGGCTCCTTCCACCGGGCTTGGGGTAACTTTACGGAGCTCTTGTCACAAAGATGTGGTTTAAGATGAGATTTCTCAGCCGTCTGCAACACCTCTCCTCCTGATTTCTTTACTCATCTCTTTCCTTTGTTAACTCGCGTATAACACGTAATACTGACCTACCACGATCACTTGGAGAGTTATTACTCTACTCCAAATCGATCAGTATGTAATAGTCCAAATGCGCACGGTAAACCCTGTGTATTATCATCCCTTGGGCATCCACCCGGCCCTCTCCAAAATATGGCACTCCCCGTGGGTGAAAATCACGCCCCGAAGAAAGAGTACGTCCAGCCGAAGGAAGCTGTCCAGTTATTGCAATGCGAGGCGCTTAGAGACATCAGATAAAGGTCTTCTTTTGGGCACATACAGGGATTTCTCGAAGTGCAGCTCAATAACCCCTCCAGACAATCCGGTAATTCCTCGACTGGTGATGGGCATCTGTTATCCCGGCAGTCGCCGCTAATCAGACCCTTCAGTATCACAAGGCAATCTGCCATCCAGTTCAGAGGGCCTTTCTTAACATGATTAACCATCTCGCTTCCACGCACGAGTGGATCCAGATGCTAACGTCGACAGTCTGCCTGTTTGGGGTCTCCTGTTCGCTTCCCCAGTGCACTCTCTTCCTTCCTTTCTTGCCCAACATTTAATCGTGATGTTTTTCCTGAGTACTATGTCGTCTTTTAGGCTGTAAAATCCAGGGATGGAAATCGAGGGTCACCGGTCGAGGTGTTTGCTTCGCTTCGCAGTGATGATCTCGGCTTTCATAGGAGCGTCCGATGGATTTCTAGTCGGTATAGTCAGTATGCGGAATGGTTTAGTTCAAAGGCCGAAATTATTCTTCCTCCATAGTTGACACAGTGATCCTAGAATCCTAGAACCAGGGTTGTCATAATAGAGCCCAGGCCCCCACGCCACGGCGTCACGCTGACAGCGGAATTGCCACCCAGTATGCATTGGCTCAGTGGCATGCCGACTATGCACTTTGACAATGGAACCAGGAAAAATATATCGAATAGCAATTCAGGAGAACCTGTTGCGCACACCGGTACTTGCTGAATGGAACTTAGGGCTTCAGGAGCCGGAACACGGAGTCATTAACCGTTCTGTTCCCATTGGCTGGATGTCCGTACCGCGCCAAGCGTGGGCTGGGCCTTTGCAGTCATAACAGAAACCGGGAAATAGTGGGTAAATGACGATATACATCCACGTTCGGTATAAATCTATAGGTACAGGCAACATTGAGAGGGAACCCTTCACTAGACGCCGAAAAGTTCGACTTGATGAAGTGCATAATGACCCAAAACAGCCATGTTTGTGTTGACTCCCAACCTACCAGATACATATCCCATAACAATGTGGATGGTCTTTTACTATGATTTCGGCACCAAAATTCCGATTGGGACCAGGATCCTCCGAGGAGGTTCTTAGCTTGGAAGGGCTGCCGCGTATCAGGGCATTTGAACGGTACTTTCTCGGGTACCTTTGCTCAAAGGATTTTGCTTTTTAAAGTCATTCACCACGAGATACGGGCTGTTTCGTCTAACCCCGTCTCTGAAAACCCACAAGCCCCTCCTTGAGGTTGTCTTTATCTCTTGTGATCTGCCGAGCGCTATTCAACCCCTTGACGCCATGGCGCGATTTGTCAAGACTAGTGTGTTGGGTGGGAATTTCGAAACGCCAGACCGGTACGTGTGCTTTGTGCTCGTATCCCACACACAAGCCGCCTATTGACACGATTTGATAGGTATACTGGGCTCGAAACTCTGAAAATTGGCGTTTCTGGGATTGTGTGGTTTGGCTCCACTGTTTCATTCGCGCTTAAAACACATTTCGAGTGAAGCGCTAATAGTCGGCTTGGGATAACAGCTCTTCATGGGATCAAATCGGCCAGCAATATGTTGCGGTGAAGAAGGTCTTCGAACCGTTCAGCACGCCAGCGACTACTCAGTGCATATTTAGAGAAGTCAAGCTGTTGAAGCACTTGCAGCATGAAAATGTACATTGCGTGAGGCTTGTGCGCAGTTCAAGCTAATTTTGGTGGCAGATCATCCGCCCGCTCGATATCTTTATATCGCCCACGGAAGATATGTATGCGATATAACCGGCTTTGACAACAGGATCTGTTACTGATAATTGTAGATATCTCGTTACGGAACTGATGCAGACCGACCTGCGAACGCTTTTGACGACGAAGTCTATCGGTCCCGAGTTCATTCAGTTCTTCGTATACCAGATAATGGTCCTCTCGCTCCTCTTTCCTTTGTTTATATTTGTTACTAATTGCGACAACAGCGAGGGTTGAAATATGTTCATTCAGCTGGTGTAGTCCATCGCGATCTTGACCCCGGAAACATTCTGATCAATCAGAACTGTGATCTCAAAATATGCGATTTTGGGCTGGCGCGAGTCCAGGAGCCGCAGATGACAGGCTACGTTTCTACCAGATACTACCGCGCGCCAGAGATTATTTTGTCATGGCAGCGATATGACGAAGAGGTTGACATCTGGAGTGCCGGATGTATCTTTGGCGAAATGTTGCAAGGCAAACCTCTCTTTACAGGAAAGAACGATGTAGATCAGTTCAGTGCTATCACCAAGTTGCTTGGAACCCCTGAAGAGGACGTTCTGGCCGGAATGACTTCAGAAAGCGTCAGTGGATACGGACCTACAGGAATATTGGTAATTTGAAAGATCCACGCGCAGAGAGCTAACTTTTATTTCAACCGTCGCAGACCCTGGGCTTCCTCCAGACACTCCCCAAACGCGAGGGCATAGGTTTATCAAGCACATTTTCAGAAATTGACGCAGCTGGTCTGTTTGGCTCCACATCTACGGCAATCGAGTTGTTGCTCACCAAATCGCAGCACGCGAACTGCTTCAACAGATGCTGGTTTTCGATCCTTATGATCGGATATCTGCAGCTGATGCTCTTGATACCCAGTATCTTGCCTCTTACCATGATCCTACAGACGAACCCGTTGCCGGAGAAAAGTTCCATTGGAGATTCAATGGCAGTTACCTTTCGGATGATGCCTGGAAACAGAAGTTGTATGTTCGTATGACCAATGGGAAACACGAGGCTGATTGTACATCAGGTACGCCGAGGTACTGGAATACCATAAACAAGCAGAGGTCCAAGAGTCTGTCAAGCGGTGGACTCAGAGTACTGCAGTCGCGCAGAATTGATCAGTTGAATTCGACAAAAAAGAGAACCCCGTTGGCGCACAAACTGTTGAACCAATGAAGGTATTTATGGTTATACTTGAAGAGAATTTGGGATATTTCTGGGTTTCGAGACGATTTTGCCGCTCTATCTGGTTATTTCATCTTAACTTCAGTGTGTTTCTTCTTCAATTTCCAAAATGATACCGAAAATACGCATGTTGTAGACGTAGGGGGCAACTAGGGCTTATCTCCGGCCTTCGAACCACAGCCCTTGAGCTACCAGAACGGGAAACAACCTTCGCGAGATTTCAAAAAGAAAAACCGGTTTGCATTCCATGATGTCTGTCACTGCGCCACATTCGCAAGGATTGAAGTTTCAAAAAGAAGCTATTCCGAGGTATCCGGTTTTGGTTTCATAGGCGGTCGCAGCATCCCTCCAATAACAGTGGCCACCAAAGGCACACGCTTCCAGGTCGCCATGACGTTATTCAGTCTCGACTGAGCCCGAGGGAGATATTTATATCTCACTGTCAGAAACGACTTGACGTCTTGGACATTCGTCTTTTCAACTCACAGCCCATACCTATTGTACTACATCGCATACTCAACCCCCAGAACATGACGACCAAATATATTGTATCTCTTCTCCCTCTTCACTACCTTTTATACAACCAGCTTACAATGGCAGGTAACTTTCCGAGACTCAGCTTCTACTGAGCAAATCAACATGTACATGCATCAGATCCACGAAGAGGGTGGATATGTCGTAAACAGATTCCCCGATATGATCGCCAGGGGCTTTGTGTATGTATGGTGCGCGCAGAGAATTGGGGATTCTTATTCTAATTTATCTCCCAGGGCGCATATAACAGAGCCAATGTTTAACACGATTCAGGCAGATCCCCAGGTCGATCATGTAACACCCGATAGCGCGCCCGCAGATCAATCTTCCCTTGCACCTTTTGAGATATCTGCATAGCTCAACAGTTCTCTATGCGCTTTTCATGTTCCACTACAATAAGGATACGATTTACGGCTATATAACTATTCTTTTTCCCACGAATATTGTTTCACGTAGAAACTAATGCCGGTTTTGATTATCTCAAGAGCACAAGGAAGCTAGGGTCCAATCTATGAGAATGATGTATCTCAAAATGCCATCTGGTTGAGTATCAGAGTATCAATATCGCAATTATTCCCCGTTTATAAGAGACATATTTACCTAACCTCCTACAGGTGCTCGGGAAGCTCAGCTAGAACCTGTCGGGCAGGAAGTTCAGCCCTGGTAGTACTCTCCCTACACATCCCGGACCCTCTCTCCTCCGAAAGCTCCGATAGTGGTTGCGCTTGTGGATTAGTCGATGAAGGCTTGGACCTTGAATCCCCCGAGAGGCCTGGGAATGTCTTCTCTCCTTCGACAGAGGCTTTAGATCGGCGGCGACGGAGGATCAGCCAAGCTATCACAACAATAAGTGCTACTGCAAACGAACCACCAACAACGCCACCCGCAATGGCGCCCTTGTTAATCTTCGTGCCTGTGTTCGCGGTGCTATGCTCGCTTGGAGTCGGAGTTGTGGATGGTGTCACAGTCGGGGATGCCATGACCGGAGGGCGTATTGTAGATGAATGTGGCGCGGTCGCAGACGTAGAAGTAGATACTACATTATTTCCATCAGAAATCTGAACGGATATTACAAGAAGCTTATATGAAGGTAGAACATACCAGTAGCCTTTTTAATAATACTCACCGGGCTCATAACATCCTCATCCAGCGTACCATTTTTCGCACAACCCAAATACCCTCTCGTCTTTTGCTCTGTGCTCGTAAAGCCAATGTCACCAGGCTCGCAGCAGAAGAACCCGTTCGCCTGATACAGGTCCCATGTGGAATTTGAGCACTGGCTGAGTGCTGGTCCGGCCATTTGCACTGGATTGCATTGTGTGTTGTTCGCTACGCCGGTACATTGGGCATCTCGTGGACAACAGGAATACCAGTGGCCCCATCCACGTCTGCATGTGTTCTCTGAGGGTGAGCAGGTGCCATTGCGGCGGATTGCGTATCCTTGTTCTGACATCTGGGGTGCGGGTGTTATCCCAGCGTGAAAGATCGTAGAACGCTATTAAGAAAAGAGAAAGTAATGGAAGATTTTGTTGTCTCATAGGAATCTGAGAGATGGGTTCGGACGGGGAGGTGACATGTCAACAAAGGGGCTGACTGCGGCATTGCCTAATTCTGTTCTCACGAGGCTGGCAGTCGGAATCTGAACTTCATATTTCACAGCCTTGCCTGATGAGCTTCTAGGTACGCATAAAGAATGAAAAGAGAAACAACCTTAGCTTGGAAATGAGGCTATTAGTGATGAATTGATGACTAGAGCAAAATATATGTATCCTAGAGTATCCATAGAAATGCATGACAGATGATGCCAAAGAGACATTCCATCCGAACTCCGGCCAAGGCAATGCACGATATGAATCTAGCAAAAGAAAAAAACAAAATACTGCAAGGCTCGCGTTCAGAGCAGAAGGGCTGTTTAGCTGTTCCTTGTTCGCTACATTCCCATATCCCAGTTGTCCCGGTCAACATTGAAATCAGCCAAGAACGGCGCCTGAAACGTAAATTCAGAGTTAAGAGCCCAGAAATCAGTTGCAGGATCAAAGATAAAGTTGTGTTCACCCTGCGCAGCTGTTTCAGGAGTCTCTCCACTGACAAAGCCAGGGTCCGATGTCGTGCCCATCAACGAAGATGGGGGATAGTATTCTACAGGCATTATAATAGGAGATGCCGGTGGTGTTTTAGCAGTATAAGCATGATTCTTGAGCGTCTCATCTGCGAAAGCGCGACGCTCCAAGTATATTGTACCGAAAAAAAGGAATGTCGAGCTTGATGCGACTCGGCCGTCCACCCTCGTATTCGTGCCATCCTGATGGATCGAGTGGTGGAAGCTCGGTCGCTCTTGCTATTGCCTTGAGAATCCTCAGTACCTGTAAACCGCCAGAAAGGATTTCATCAGGTGGAACAGTTTGTGAAAGTTGGTCTAAAATCCCCAAGACCCTGTCGAAAGCAAAGCAGTCTTTCTTCTTTCGTCAAGTCTTGAGGTCCAAATGGCCCCACTCCATTGAGCACTATTATCATCGGTGCGGTGAAAGCTTGGAAATCAATAATCTTTGAATCGAGACTCTTTTTAGTCAGGCAGCAAATGTCGATATAACAAGCGGTGATATTGCGTGAAGCGTGAATGCAAGTTCTCCGATTGTAATCGAAGCAGTTGTTACTTTTCAACTCCCTCATGAGAGGAAGGTGGAGCTAAGTCATGAGCTGATAATACCATAGTCGGTACTGGAGTTGCAAGAAATAGTGGGATCGCTCGGCACACTTTCCAGGGGGGATGTCATCGGCTAATACAAGAGGGGGAGGTTCGACCAGCTGAAGTTGTGCATCGATATTCTGCGTCATCTGCAGCATGGCCGGGGTGAGTTCTGTAAATGTCTGATTGGGCTCGATGATTAATTCGGCTATCCGAGCAAGCGTGTTCAGAACATATGTATTATGAACAACCAGAGCCGCAGAATCGCTCGGATTGGAGTGATAGAGGTCTATCGCTGTATTGGACGTAGATCCATGGCTTTTGCAATCACAGCTGGGTGACTGGCGGAAAGAACTTCCATCGTGGCTCAAACCAGCGTTTTGTCGTAGTCTTCGACTAGGTATATGCGCATAAGCCACCAGGTACTGTTGAAGTCCGATAATATTTCCAATGTCTTCTGAGATGGGATCAGAACCAACAAATCATGGCGCAGTCGCCCCCAGTCTCGGTTGATGGAACCATATGGTCTAAACTTGTTTGCACTATCGTCGGGTCTTTGGAAAACTAGCTATACACGAGTGAGCACAAGCCTAGGGAAGGTATAGAGGTGATTTGCGTTCTCACACGCACCGTTTCATTGCTGAATAGAGACAATACCGGGACATTGTCCGGAGCCGGGGTCACGGTCGCGGGAGTCGAACATTCTATTTCGATGGGTAATTTTGAGCGTTCCTCATGTTTACCCCCATCCTCAACTCGGATCAAAAGTTGCTCTAAAAGCGACTCAACACGTGCCAGCCGCTCGTTCAGAAGCGCCCGGTCCGACTCGCGGGGATGTTCAGGCTTTGGCAATTCCTGGCTGCGACATGGAACGCCCCGGGCGAGACATTCTTTGCAGCTCGCTGTCAGAGGCAAAGTTGCAGCGAACTTTACGGTGTTTGTCTGTTTGTAAACAACAGTGTTAAGGTAAAATCGCATGCTTCACAGGAAGCTCCAGGGCTACAACATACATTGCCAGCAACTGCGGGTCCTCGTTCGGACCTTCTTCCGGGACTAATCTTTAGATTGTCCCTCTGGATCCTGATGGTTGTGCATCTTGAACAAGTGATAAAAAGGTTCAATATTGAAATAAACACGAGTTTAAGGTGTATTGAAACAATGTGTGACCTAGCCTGCGTAGTCAAGTTGAGCGAACCGACCCCAACACGTCAAACAAAGCCCCAAACCTGACCGGGGTAGCGTCTCCTGACTGCCAACTTGTCCTTTTGAATCAAGTTCTGATGTGCACTGCAATTAAACATGCCGTGCATCTTTCATTCTGGCCGCTGCCTCCAATCTTCTACTCGGAAAAAGTCCGGTCCAGCCATGATGCCATCGCCTTGAGCTGCGAACCAGGGGGGATTTTCAGAGCAAAGTCCGTGATTGGCTCAACATGGAATTCCTGGGGTGCAATACTAACGATGGTGTCGGGATGTTCGGCCTGGGAGGAATCGAATTTTAAATCGCACACGGCGTCTGCGAAAACATATCAAAAGATGAGAGCAGACATACCTTCATCTTCTGCGCCATCTGCTTGATAGAATCTAGCAAGACTTCGTATTCTCCTGCACCGATGAAGATTCTTGTGACGGGGATATGTCTCCACCAATTTACCGGGACTTTTACAGGGCAGTTGTATTCATCTTCTACAGTCCGATCTAGAAACGCCTGTGCCCAGCCATTCAATGACTTTGCGGAAATGACATCTCTATGGGCGTTTTTCTGGTAGCTGGGATAATCCGTGCTAAAATCAACCCAAGGTGACAGCAGCAGAACTCCACCAAGGGGTTCTTCAAGTGACAATCTCGGCACCGTTTCTTGAGGATGGGGATGGGCGATGTGCGACAAGATTGCGAGTGCAAGATTGCCACCCGAAGAGTCACCTTGAAGAACGATGTCTGACGGTCGTTTTCCCAGTGCCTGGATGGCGTACTGCAGAACGGTGACTGCCTGTCCTAATTGACGAGGCCATTGGGCTTGGGGAGCAAGGTCGTATGTAAGGAACAACACCCCGACGGTTTTGTTGTATCCTCTGATATCTTCGCAGAGAGCTTCGATGTGACTGAAATGACTCGGTACTGCAGGAAGGCAGTAGCCACCACCAGGAAAGTAGATGATCAGTTTTTGACCAGAAGGATCCCCCATCCAGAATACTGTAGTAGAGCCTGGAAGATGTAATACCCTAGGCGATGCTTTTTGCCGTTTCATATGGGCTTCGTAACCTTTTTGAGCAAAAGTGGAGGGGAGAACATGTCTGCGAGGTAGAATTAGCCATATTTCTTTATTAAGGCACATGATTTGGATAGATATCATAGGTTTTAGTGGATGCTCATGTGGCCTGAGAGCCGACCAAAACTTACTGGACCTGCTTGAGGGAGGCAGTGTCAAAAAGGGTGCGCACAAAAGAAACTGCCATATCTTTGTAGGTTGAGGCACCCGCCTTTTGCCCACGAAATGGCACGGTGACAGCAGACCATATAGCGACACCAACTAAGTTGCAAGGTCCATGAGATGGTGTCTGTTGAATCCGGGCCTCTGATTGGCTACTTACGAGCTTTGCCCACTGCAATCCCCAGGCCCAGCCACCAGGCAGTCATAGGGCCCAACGATTCATGAACGGATTTCAACTGGTCGGCGATGAATGCGGAGTGTCAATCGTTTGCTAGCAAAAATTCAACTGTCGAAGGAAGGGATTCGAGATGATTATAGTGCAGCGGATCTTTGAGTATAGTGTGGCAATTCAGCCGACTCGGCGGACCCCGGGGACAAAGAACTCGAAACAATCAACCGACAGTTTTTGAGGCAGTGATAGGATACCGAACTGAGAAGACGTATAAATGAGGTGACGAGAAGCATTAATTCGACAGCTGAATCGGGTTAATGATGTTCGAGGGAAATCAAGAACCAAAAATGAAGTGGGAAGGTACTGTTCTTGAAGCAGGGCCCAGGGACATGTGCATCTGGCCCTAATGGACCGTTGCAAGTCTTTCTGGATTACAGCACGAGAGTCTACTGGTGTTTTGGTCTCCGGTAACACAGTCTAGCTATTCGTAGAGTAACCTTTGGAGTATTTGACTGTTATTGGTCAGATGGTCTTATAAGACGCAATAAATATGATGGTGCTAACGAGACAGTCACGGCTAGAAATAAGAAACGGCATAGTAATCTACATGTACTCTGTAGACGTTGGAAAGCTCTCGTCTTATATGCCGATTCCAATATAGCTAGGTAGCCATTTTATTTTTCCAATACTATGGATAAACACTGCAGACATGGTATAAGACAAGTGAGTAATAAACGACACTTTCTAACATTTTTCTTCCGCGGTGTTCAGTTCACCTTGCAAACTAATGTGGCTACTATCGCAGCGCCTATGACAGATTTAACAAGCGAAAAGGTAAGAGCGAGAAGGGATATTTTCATAAATATCTTATAAAAGAGCCAAGCTGAGCGAGAATCGCGGTGTTGGGCCTTGGCCGATGGCGAATACAAGGTATTTCGTACTCTCGGGGCTGTGGTTGATGTTGAACCCACTCCAGTTGCTGGGCGGTTACATTTATTATTGCTCTGCATGAGTCATTCTGCAGCTGCTGCAGTGTTGCTCACTATATGAACACACGGTTATACTTACAACTGCTTCCTGGGCCCCTTCGCGCCCTGTCCTGGCGGCCGATGCGGACCCCCTCTGTACACCCCATCATCATCCGCCAGGCTCCGTAACTCGCCGACATCCGTGGTCGCAACTGAGACGGACACCCAGCTAGCGGAGAGCCGTATACTATCCTGTGAATTTCCAATATTGTAAACAAGGAGCAGGGTATTCTCATCCAAGGTTGTTCTCTCATCAGTGAGAAGGAAGGTAGTGAGATCTACTACTGTCTTCGATACATTCTCCGGCAGAAAATAGGTGATCTTGCCTATGTCCCGGCTGAGGAAAGGATACTGGAGGGACTTGACCGGCGGTTTCGTGACAGAGTCTTTCGTGCCCTTCTGCAGTCCGGCCGCGTTGGCCGTTGTGACAAGGATAAGGCTCGGAGGCGAATCGATCTTGCTTGAAGCCTCGTATGCTGTCGATAGGACAGATGTGATGACTTATCACTGTCAGTCAAGATTAGCTCTCCCGGGACCTGAGAGGGCTCCGGACAGTAGTTGACACCTCAGGGGTGCAGATAATGGGGACAAGGCTCATTGTGAGTAAATTGGACCTTATAACATCTGATCTTGATTCTAGAGTGGACAGGAGGATGGAGGATGGAGGTATGAGATGGAAGGCCTGAGTTCGAGATACATGAGAGTTTGGTCGCAATGTTCCGGGTGCTGTCAGTCAATAGGCGGGGACCTGCATTGGCCCAGTGGCCCCCGGGGGCCCCCGGAAAGCTTGTCTGGTGCACGTGACCGCGCCCCATGTGCTGCCTAATTCTCCTAGGCAGACACCCCAACGACCTGCCTTTTTCGGACTGATCTACAATATCAAACGTAGGAGATCAGAGATTATAAGAACCGCCCTCGAGGACACAAAGTTTTGAAAACTTCTGAAACAAGCTGATTATGAACTGAGCTCCAATGGGTAAGCCACAAATATCTTCAAATTCCAAGTCTTTGGGCTAATAAAAAACGGTGAATAGGATACTCAGAGGTACTGTGTGGTTGCATCTCCAGGTCCTAGTCAAAAAAAGCTTCTAATAATCCACTAGGTCTACTGCCATCTTTGTGGAGTAAGCTTCAACATTGCCCGGCGCCGGAAACCAGGAGAGCCAGATCTGGCCAGCTGGGACTACACCGGCCGACAATGCGATGAGCCGGGTCTTGACGAGCTAGAGCTGGAGGATTGTGCAAAGAACGGCTGTTGCGCAGCTGTCAGACATCCGAAAGACAGTGATGACACCACTCAGGATCCCGACTATATCCCACAGGAAGAAAGCAGTGACATTGAGCCATATGAATATGACTCCGACTACGAATCCACCGAGGCTATGAGTCTCGACGGAGAACAGGATGTATCGGATGAAGAGCAGAGTATGGAAAGTGATGATGAGTACTACAACTGGCTCTCGAGAAGCGTTGATACGCATACGACATTCCGCGGAGAACCTGTCGGGAAATTTGCTTATACAAATACGAATCCCAGAAATGATCTTCTCATCCCAATTACATCAGACGAACTGCCAGAGGGATACGACCTTGAAGAACTGGAACATATCCCCGGGCCAACCTGCGCAGAAGCGAACGCGTATTCGGGATATGTGATCTCGCTTGAGGAGATGAGAGGGTGTCGCACTGCCCAGTTTCTGGTGCATAAAGACGCTGCTGTGGGAGGTTGGACACCAGATGGACTAAATGAGCCCTGGGAGATTTCTGAGGATTGGTTCCTTTCTGGGGTATGTGATGGAATGACCTCGCGTGATATGGGCGGAGGCAAGGTGTGGCCTGCGCGAGGTGGAGTTGATCAACCCCGATCGGACAATGTCAATTTCGATGTAAGTTGAGCATCTCTTCTCACAGCGACGTTGGCCACGAAGATGTTTCAAGTGGATCGTGACTAACCCCCTACAGCCAGAATGGACACCTTCAAATGATCTAGCAATGCCGTTTCATCCGTGGTGCTTTGATATCTTCTGTCGACAATCCAAATCTCGGTTCAAGCATGTTAATGTCTCAGGTCTTATGAAATGGCGCAACGCCGAGTTTGACTGGGATGGCTTTCAAGAATTTCCCCGAACTGGAGATGTCTTCGGGGGCCAGGAACAATTTTGGCGACACGAACCTAAGTCTGAGTATCTAGCTGCCAACCCACTTTCTATCCCGAACCTTCCAACCCTCCTTCTGGCTGCAGTCAAACCTGAGGACGTCAATGAGGACGTCAATGAGGACGATGGTCACGCATCGCATCGCGAGAATTCTGAATTGTTCCAATTTAGGAAGAATAAGTGCGCTCCGTCAACTGGTGGGACAGATGTTCTGGCGTCATTGCCATTGGAGATTCGCCTTCTTATACTTGGCTTTCTAGACCCTGTTGATATTGCAAGATCACGGACTGCCTCAAGAGCATTTACGCAACTTCCCAACAGCTTTTGGTATCGACAGGTGCGCAAAGAAATGCCCTGGTTATGGGAAGCTTGTGATGAAACCGATCCTTTGCATATTCCTTCTCCTTGGACAAAGTTGAGCGCAAATGAGGTCGCGTTTTTGAATGAGTCACGAGAGCACTACTCCCGTGTTTTGAGGGATGAAGAAATGTCGTCCGATAACATCGTTGACCACCTACTTCCCTTACCAAGTGCTGTACCGGATCAGGTGAATTTGCCTAGGGAAAGCACAGATTGGCATCAAGTTTATACGCAGATCAAGTATAATTGGGATGGTCTCAAGGGATTACGCAATCGGCAACGAATTTGGGAAGATATAGAGGAGGTCTTCCGTCGTATTGAGAAGTATGATTCATGAGAGTTCTGCCAACAGGCCTGAACCCAGATGCATATGTACATGTAGTTGTATATAAATCTTCAAAAAAAGCACGCTAAAATGAACAATGCCACCAGGATATGAGGTACAAAGAAAAAAGCAATATGCAGAAGAAAACGAGACCTGATATATGATTCCCAGCTCCAAAGAGCAAAAGGCAAATCACCGTTTCCGAATTCCAGACAACCGCTGCTGTTCATACAAGATCGTCATCTCCTTCTCCTCCTCCATATTGATCCGACGACGGGAGGCCGATCTTGTCTCGGGACCAAACCGTCCCTTCCAACCACTCCGAGCAATTTTCGGCGCCGACCTGAACGTCCGCATCGGGAAACGAGGAAACCCTGTCGTTCGCCGAACCATGACAGTCGGAACAACATCCTCAACCTCAAACCGCATCTGCAGCGCCTCATACGCATAATAAGTTCTGATCCGAGCAATCCGACGAGCTCCACGCGGGAAAGCCCCCAAAAGCATATATCCGACAGTCCTCCCAAGCTGTGTGCCCAGAAGGGCCTCGAATTCCGGGGTTCCATCTTCCCATTCACGGATCGTCTCATCCGGCCAATGGAGACCATTAGGTTTGCTGTAGAGCTCCTTCGTCACAAAATCCTTCGTGTCTTTATTGCAAATATCCAAAAGGTAGATGTATCTTAAAGTCTCGATTGGGAAATAGTGCGTGTAAACCGCGTGGCTGATCTCGGATGTATAGGGTCCGTGGGTCCGCTTAATCTCTTCGATCATTAGTATCCCAGGGGCTACTTGCCCTTCCCACATGTGAATGCCGGGCTTTTCGGGGTCTCGCTGGGGGTCGATCTCCTGGATGCAGATCTTGTCCCAGGCTCCGCCGCGAGGACCGGATGTTTCGAGTTCGTTGAAATGATCTTCGATCTGTACGGGGAGATAAGGGTGGAGTTCCAGGTCGACTTCCAAATCTCGGGATTTCAAGAGGTCTTTGAGCCTTAGGGTTGCTGGTAGGACGGGGCAGTTATCTGCGGTTGAACCCTCCATCCACTGTTGTAATAATCGGCCGAAGGATTGGCGGGTGCCGTATATGAGATCATTGTGATAGATCATTGGGATTGGGACGGAGGTGAGGTACTTGGAGGTTGTCTGTATGGGAACCCGAGATCAAGGTAGATATTAATGCAGTAAGTATTTTTGTTGATGCTGCAGTGGTTCTTCGAAGTCTGTTGAGGTACAGGCAAAGATTTATAGATTTTGGTTGCACTAGACTTTGCCCTTCTTGTCAAGATGCACTTGAAAGACAAAGATATGAGATCGAAAGAAGCATCAAACCACAGACCCTAAATTTAACCCATGTCATCTTTGAGAATAGAATAGACATTGAATATGATTGGACGCGAGAATGTCTTCTTGGTTTCGAAATAGCAACATGTGGATTGGAAGATGCCCTGGGATACTTCTCAGACAATGTACCCCAGGTTTATTGCAGGGGTTTCTTTGTCTCATACTCCATTTCGGTCGAGGTACGGCGTACATGGTTTCGGATCATGACAATAAAGAGTTGGTATGGGAAATTCGAAGCGTGGTCAGCAACATTAGGGCTCGAAGAGGAGAACAATGAAAGCCAAGGCCGACGACCGACCAATACCGAGTGCGAGAAGGCATTTTCAATCATTTTAAAAGCACGCATAAGTGTGGCCAAAATTCGCCAAACAGTTTATAGATATTCTCTCCCAATCACATTCTTTTGACACAATCAATATAGCGCCAGGACGGAATATCGACGGTTGATTCAAGAGCCCACAGAGATGGATCGTCGCTGGATCTTGGAAGCCCGTTGAAAACATCAACATCCATTATTCTGGAAATGTTCTTGTTTGGGCATTTATCGAGCACTAAGTGCGTGCAAGGTCCTGCTTGATAGAGCAATCTCAGTGCTATTATAATAAGAGAACATCATCCGCAAAGTGTGCTTTTGTGGTTGAAATGCCGTCTATCTCTTTTGCTTCAACAACGCCTATCTCCACGCCTAGGATGAGATTAGACATCCAGGCCTTCAAAGAAGACGCTTGAAGTGTATTGCAGACACAATGGTAGAGATGGGAATATAGCTGGAATACCTGTTGCTTCGATCACTTTCACTCCCGGGTCTAGTATTTATCGTTAACAAAAGCACGAGAGGAGCAATTGGCTGGATTAAAGCGCATTGCGACCGACAAATAAGCAGGATATGGTATGGCCGGGGTTGAACCGAATAATATCGTCTATCCGACACAGATGATCCAATCCTCTGTTGGTGGAAGACGGGTTGACTCGTGGATGAATGAGCAATGAAAACGTAGCCCGGGATATTTGTGGTTACATGGAATTATTTCCAGGTGCATAAGCGCGTTTACCGAATACTATATTCAATTTTTGAGCGCACGGAACAAGGAAGGGCTCACAAGTACTTCCTAATGTATATTCATTGTAGAGATGATTTGAAATTGGCTGATGTCTTGTTACGCTCCGTACATCTACCACATTTCCCACTTATGACTCGGATTCCATTAGATTCCCTCGAAGGAAGATCCCCCGATCATACATATTGGCAATCAAAAACATGAAGCTCCAAAACCCCCCTTCTCTATCAAAACCCCACGTGCAATACTAGCTAAGCCGCCGGATTCGGCAAACGAACGGGGTTGGCTGGACTGGTCTTGGCGCTCCGCCCCTTCCGCTTGGCAAAAAGCTTCAAACTCCCACGCAGACGTCAGGACTTTCGCACGTGCAGAGGTTGCATGCTCCCTATTCGCTCTCATACAACAAAAAAATGTAGCAAGGATCCTGTATAAGAGGCTTGCGACCGGATTCTCGGAGATTTGGTGTCGTTGCACTGCTTATGATCTTGGCGTGCGATTCGCCCGCAATTAGCCGTCAAGCTTGGTGTATTTAAGAGAGCTGTTGTGTCTGTACATGTCGAATTCATCGGTCGTATAACAATTAATTGCGTCAGCATGCGAGTCTCAATCTCGGCGTTGACGTGTTTCATCTCATGCGCGGCTGCTCAGACCTTCCAGAGGCTGGGTGGTTGCCCTGACTTGGGATGCATATTCCCGCCGGATCAGTATGCGATCACTGAATTGCATTCGCGTTCTGTCTACTAATAGTCATGCAGGGTGGACTTTTTGCCTGGTCAGTACTTCGACATCCGTCTCGAAGTACATTCGCCGGTCAATGGCTCTGAAGCACGCACCGGCGAGCCAGATCCAAACTTCACATTCACTATCGCCAAAAAGGGCAAGAAGGCCGTTGCTGCGACAAAATACTTCAAAATCGACGAGCCGGAGCTGGAGAGATGGGACTTCACCTGGTACGAGGGTAAGAGTCTCCTACAATTAGGGCTTATGGGGAGCAAAATAAACTAACAGAAACAGATTTATTCGCCCAAGATGCAAACAAACCCTCCCTTGTCAACGTGACCTCCAAGATCTATCGAAGAATCGCCCTCTACGAGCCAGGCGAATACGAAGCCACTCTGACCTACTATGGCGAGCAAAAGACCGTGGCCAACTGGCTCGTTCGTGACCTGCCTACAAAGCGACGCGCGAAGAACGTCGTCATGTTCATTGGAGATGGCATGACGACAAACATGATCACGGCAGCGCGGCTCATTGCCCATCGCAGTATCAATGGTAGGTATATGACAAAGATGGCATTGGACAAGTTCCCCGTGCTGGGTCACCAGATGACACACTCGATGGACTCGTTCATTACCGATTCAGCCAATTCCGCCACAGCCCTCTACTCGGGTCACAAGACTACTGTCAACGCTTTGAATGTCTATGTGGATTCCTCCAGTGACCCCTTTGATGACCCGAAATTCGAGACAATCTCGGAAGTCTTTCGGCGTCGGTACCCGAGCGGCGGTGTTGGTATTGTATCCACTGCCTTCTTGGCGGATGCTACGCCTGGTGGATTGGCTGCTCACACCAGCGACCGTGGTGAATACGATCATGTTATCGGCGCTTATTATGAGGGGTTGAAAGACTACAAGTGGACCAATTGGAATGGTCCCGATGTTCTCCTTGGAGCTGGCGCCGAGGACTTCCTCGAGAGCGAAGAAACTCGAGATTACTACAAGCTCTTCGCCGAAAAGAACTACAATATAGCATGGAACAACACCGCGCTGCACAACGCACCAAACGATAAGAAGTTGCTTGGCGTTTTCCAGAAGTCCAATCTCGCCACTTGGCTCGATCGCAACGTCTACCAGGCCAATCTCTTCAACCAGAGCAATTACCCCGATGGATCTGGTCGCGACGCAGACGATCTCCCCGGACTCAAGGACATGACCCTCAAGGCGATCGACGTTCTAGACAAGCGGCACCGAAAGGACGGCTGGTTCCTCATGTCCGAAGCCGCCAGTATCGACAAGCAGATGCACACACTAGACTACGACCGTGCTCTAGGCGAGCTCCTCGAGCTCGACGATACCGTCCGAGCGACTATCGAAAAACTCGAGCAACTCGGCCAATTAGAAGACACCCTCATCATCGTCACCGCCGACCACGGGCACGGCTTCGACGTGACCGGGTCCGTCGATACCAAATACCTGAACGCGCAAGACAACGACCGCAGCAAGCGCAACGCAGTCGGCTATTACGAAAACTCCGGTTTGTCGCAATATACCGTCGCCGATCCGAACAGCTTGCGATATTCGGAGGGTGTCCACTTCCCTGCCCGTTGGGACCCGAGATATACACTGCATTCGGGCGTTGCTGCCTTCCCCGACCGGAGGGAGAATTACCAAGTTCACAGCGAGGGCCCTCGCAAGCCTGCCGAGATGACTGATGAGAAGAATGGGTACTTTGCCAGTTACAAGGATGCAGTCACTGGGTTTGTCGTTAATGGAACCTTGCCCCTTGATGCGGGTCAGGGTGTCCACTCGTTGACGGACGTGCCGGTCTTCGCGCGGGGACCTTGTCAGGAACTCTTTGGAGGTGTGTATAATTCCATCGATATCTTCTTCAATATGGCGGAGTGTCTGGGGTTGTCGGAGACCAAGCGAGAGGGCAAACCTCACCATGGTTAAACAGTATATATGGCAACTAGTATCATTGGGTGATAATATAGTGATATCACAAGTTTCATCCATACTCCTGCCCAGAAGTGAACATTCCGTGGAGACCCCACGGAACCCCGGTTTCTGCCGACCGGCCCGGAAGTAACCATCATACATAGCCTAAATTGAACCTGTAACGGAAGGGATCTGCTAGATATGGACTGATCGCTGATAAAAATTGCTAGGAACAGATGTAAACCGAAGAAAGGATCATATTTTGATTAACATTGAGCAATACGTTGTAATGTACACGCAAAAGAATTGAACGCCAATCTATTTGCAATGATCAGGCCCTGCCCACCCCATTTATATATCATAACTCTGGCATTTGTATAGCAAATGCGTAAAAGCAACCACCTCAAAATCTATAGACATCGTGTATTGATCATCATGATCTCGTCTAGGAGGCATTGTTGGCGCAGGTCCAGCTGGCCTTGCTCGAGCTTGCGTTGATGGCGACTCCCGAAACGTACAGTCCCAGGCCACACTACTTCAGTTAGCATTTTGGATACCATAGGGAAGGGAGAGGAAGGAACATACAATAGCAAGGGCGATTCCAAAAATCACGAGGTTGAGAATCGTCAGGGCGATCTTTTTGGGTGTGGAGAACCATTTGCCCTTGTTCATCACAAGCCAGAAAATGGAGGGGAGACCATCTGTTTTCAGTTAGGATTTGATGGTGATTGAAAGGTTTAGAATGCGTGACTTACAACTGAACCAACTTCCGAAGATAGCACTCTACAGAGTAAATATTAGTAGGGATAACACGGGACCAGGGAGTCGGAGAACGTACAATCAGACTCAGCAACTCGTTGAACACAGGAATCGACTCGGCAATAACCCAGGCAATGGTCCAGGTGGTCAGACCGATCGCAACCCAGGTGCCTGTAGCCAGCATGTTCCTCTGGTGCATGTGGTGGGAGCGGCTGCCGCGGAAGATTCGGACGTAGATATACTTGCACGCCACGTGGCCGAAGATGACACCGGCGATGATAACCTATGAAGATGTTAGCAACCATTTCCGAGATAACCATGGAGCTAACGTACTGTAGGGATAGCCAAGCCGTAGGCAACCTTCTTCATCAAAGGTCCAGCAGACGAAAGAGCTGGCGAGGTGACATCCGGACCGGCATAGCAGTAGATGACCATCGCAGTCACGACATACATGGTGGTATCGACGATCTGAAGCATAGCGAGGGACTTGGGGAAATCGCGAGGATCCTGCATCTCCGACATGATACCGAAGAAAGAGACGTGAGCGATAAAGGCGAAGACGATATTTGTGACTGCCAAGAAAGCCTCCTGGAAGGTTGGGGAGGTGGTAATATCGTTCTGCACATCATCAGGGGCCTGGACACCGATGGAGATCATAGTGACGATGGTAGCGATGAGGATACTGATAGCGGAGGCGATGGACATCCAGAACACCTTCTCTGCTGTTCGAGGAAGAGCCGCGATACAGCTGACGACTAGGCCGATAACTCCAAAGACGATGGTGCAGGTACCGTGGTTTGTGATCGTGTTGAAGAGCACCGAGAATGTGAGAATGTGACTGGCCATCAAGAAGATGATGAACAGCAGCTGGCCGACGAAGCAGATCTCGCGTCCGATGGGGCCGAAGAGTAGTTCTCCGGCATCACCCATGCTGTGAACTTGGGGGTACCGCTGCTTGAATTGACCCATGACATATCCAGTATACCATGAGATACCAGATAGTCCCATAATCAGGATGAAGGCGCTGCAGGATGGTTAGCTTGCTGCACTGCACTGCAGAACTCGCTCATACTCACGGGACGATTCCAAGGGTTGCTACAGCAGATGGCAGAGATAGAATACCGAGGGAGATATTTTCAGCGACCATTACTGGATGAATACGATCAGTATGGGAAATTTCATTAAGTGTTCAGTATTGGCTCTCACGCGTTCCAGCTTGCCTAGACACAAATTAGAACTTGGGCACCTCCAACGCACCACAGAATTACTCACCACCATGGCATAATACGATACTTCACCTCTCCGGCATCTTCATTTCCGAAGGGGTCCTCCGCTGGCTCTTCGGGAAACTGCTTCTTCTCCATGTCGGGATAATGATCAGATACATCGTGAACAGGACGGGGTGCTTCAGGGAGACTCATGGTGGCGATGAATCTACGAGAAAAGAAAATTGAGAGAAGGGAAAGCGCCCGGTGAAAAAGAAAAGGCCTTGTGGAGGTGGCCACAAAAAATCCTACGATCCAGAGTTTTCTCTTGGCGCTACAGATTAAAGTTGATACGATATTTCCATTACCAGATGAGTATTAGTCCTGTTTTAGTATTTGCCAGTGGGGAACCTTTCAACCTTACGAATCTCGTTTCCAACACACTCTGGGGTTCCTCCGGGGTAAAATGCCAATGAGATCTAACCAACGCAGATTGCCTCCCAGAACGTGTGCCTGTATTTCGCCAATACCTCCGATGCATGATTACATAACCGGCTCTTTCACCGGTGCGCTCGAGAGGAAATGTGGGGTTAGCGGCCTCGGAGCCAACGGGCGACGCTGAAGTGCAAGGCTCCTGGCACATTTATCGCCGAAGAGCAAAAGCGATGCTGATTCCCGGCCCGGCGCACCCGGCCCGGCGTCACACCCCGGGGTCCCCTCGGCCCCCAGGTCTACGTTCGGCCACTAGTGAGGAGTGGACAACTGCGAAAATGTTAGTCACGGATTTATGTATTCCACGGCTATCAATGGATCCATTCTCTTTACCCCAAATATCAACCCCAGATCTTACAGTTTCTCCTCAAAAAAGCCCGGTTTTTCGACCAAGTTACGTGATCAGTGGTCAGTCTACAGTTCATGCATCAAACCAGGGTCCAAGTGGCGCTTTTAACCTCCGCCAAAAGTAAAAATCCGAGACTAGAATTTTCTCGAAGTGCGATTCGCCTATCGGCAGATAGCCCAGTTTCGGCGCCGGAAAGCCATCGCTCTCGGTACCCGAACCCCGGTCCTTGGCAGCGGTGGATCGCCACTCGCTTCTTCCTCCACGTGTTAGTGCATTTGCCGGCCCTTATGTACTCCGTACGGTGGCTACAACTAGCTGGAGCGATTCCGCGCATCTCCTATCCAATGATATCCTTTGACAGATCCCAATCTCATTTCATCTTATCTGCCCATAATCTCCACTGCGGAACGTCACCTTCCTATTTGGGCGACTGCGCTTTGCTGGCACATCTAAGCGGCGTTCCCAGATTCTTCTTAACTATGGTCCTCCCAAACATCCCGTATGGCGTCACAAAATTGATTGCAAGTTGTGGGGTATAGATTCGGTGGATTCCGGGGAATGCGATGAAGGACTGATGGTGAAATCCGAATGGGAATGGAGGGAACATCCACCGATTTCGTTCTCGTTGTAGAAGCAACCACTTTGTAGCACTAGGCCTTCCCTTGCTAACGCCTTCCTCCTTGTCAAGGAAGGAGTATGTATTAACTCAGAAATGACCGAGAGAACAATAATATATTTTGCATACTGTCCTTGTAGTCCTGGGGGTCCTCAATGGCCTTTAGGGCGTTTTTGACGCTGTTTAGGGCATTTTTCCCAACAACAGTGCATGTACTCGTGTGGTGTCACCCAGTTTGCACGAAATTGCAGGCGAGCAAATACATGTGTATATGCTCCTGTGGCCTCACCAAGCTCAGCGTCCGACCTTTTGTACTCTTTGTAGGCGGCCAGTACCCGAGTTTCACGAAACCCCAATTTCCAACGACTTGCCGCGAGTTTTTCAGGGTTATAGTTTATATAGCCTTCTGATTTGAGAAAATGCGGTGTCATGGGGTATCCGAGAAGCATTTCCAGGTCGTTTTGCTGATCATGGCGACGGATCGAAATTTTATAACTTTAACGTTGTTTCCGTCCTTTAAGCTTATCCAGCTCAACGAAAGGGATTGGAGATGTGGTCAAATATGAATATATATTATCACTCGTTGGCTCTAGTGATGATGATGTTGCAGGGAAGAACCTGAGATATATCAAGGTTGTAGGGGTGATGTCGCCTGGTGGCCTAAGGCCACCATGGCTTGTCAGCGCAGTACATAAGCCCCCTAGGCTATAAACAGGAAGCTTGGTTTTTGTTATGGCCTAGTGGTAATTTGCTGTGTTTTTCACACTGATATAAGTGCCTTTCAAGCAACCGAGTTGTCTTTCACGAGTCACAGCCCGACTCTACACAAAAAAATACGGAAACATCGATTTTACTTTTGCAATCTAACTCTATAGACTAGATGATATCTGTCGCCAGTGCCCCAGGCTCGATCATACTATTGATATATACGTTCGCCACTTGGTATCTATATTCTACTGAGGGAAAATAACGCAGCTATGGTACAACGATGGGCAAAGACAGGGTAAGATACAGCTGACCCGAGTCCAAAACGGCGTCCTCACCTCTGCTTAGGGGTTGCAACAAAGTTAGTGCAGCTGGCAAATATCTGGAGATCATTCTCAGTATTGAGTTGCACCAAGGGAATGTCTGTTCATGCCCATGGGTATTGCCAAATGCTAGATACTATCGCATCGCCATGCAGCATGTTTTGCTCTTCTGCAGAAATGTCGTGCAATCCGATCGATCTTGACCAGAATCGAAAAACAAGAGAAAGTTCATTAAGTATGATAAGCAGCAAGGATATCATTCGAAGATTAGCGGGTCTGCACGTAAGCGGAATCTATCAATAGCCACTTTCAAGTAGTGAATTAGCTCGGTCGTAGTAAGAGTCTGCCATAGCCCACGTACTGTTGATAT
The DNA here is from genome assembly GCF_028828445.1 of Penicillium paradoxum. Classification (NCBI taxonomy): domain Eukaryota; kingdom Fungi; phylum Ascomycota; class Eurotiomycetes; order Eurotiales; family Aspergillaceae; genus Penicillium; species Penicillium paradoxum. The sequence continues at coordinate 1,684,049 of NW_026643184.1, read as the reverse complement.
TGTGACAGATCGCCTCGGTTGACCCTCGAGTGCTCTGTACAGCGTCGTTCCCGGCTTTGATGTGCCCTTCGATGCCTTCGAAGGGATAGGCAGTTCGGTGGAGTTCTAGGAACTCCAAACGACCATGCGCGGAGAGCGCAAGGAAAGTATTCATATCATTGGTTACAGACGGGCGGAGGGGCTTTTGATGTAGCCCCAGCAACACAAGGGGGAGACCCTAGGGGGATTACTCGAATATCTCAGGGTCTGCTCGCCGCGAGGAAGCTTTGAAACCCTCTTTTCAAGGCACAAGCATATGTTAGCTCAGAAATGACAAGATAGATAGATTTTACATACTTTCCATGTAGTCCTCAATGGCCTTCAGGGCGTTTTTGGCGCCATTCAGGGCATATTGCCCAGCAACAATATGCCCCTCGATCCGATCATGGGGGAAGGCGTTCTGGTAATTCTCAAGGAACTCCAGACGCGCGTTCGCTGTTCTGAAAAAGAGTTATGTCAGGTGGGTACATGGAATAAGGAATAAGGAGGCTTATAGCCAGTTCCCACTTACTGCACAGTTTTCTTTGCCCATATAACTGCGAGGCCCGCACAATGCATGTGCTCATGTGGTGTCACCCACTTTGAACGAGATTGTAGGCGTGCAGATACATTTGAATATGCCCCTGCGGCCTCACCAAGCTCCTCATCCATTCTCTTGTAGGCTTTATAGGCGGCTAGTACCCGGGGAGGCCAAGGGAGGTCCTGTGTGTAAGTACTGGGGTCGATCGATTTGAACCAGCTTTTTAGGTCGTTCACTCGTTGATCCAAATGTGGCAGTAAAACAGCTAGCTTATCAGTGATCCCACGAGCGGACTGACTGGAAGTTATCTCGTCGATCGATGGAATCTGAGCCTATGTATCGGTATCATGTCAGATCGTTTGTAGTCAAGTGTAGTTTTTTGTCTTCGCCAACTCACTGGGGTAGACATTATGGTGGTACTGAGCTTAATGATGGTGATAGAAAGCAACGCTGTAAACGCGGGCAAGAAGCAGCAGACCGTCGTCGAGTCGAGTCACTGGATATCTGGGAAGAGGAGACCAGAGTTGAGGCTAAACTAGAGAAAAAAGCTAGCCGTTGTCGAGTTAGCAAGTCCGTAGATATGGAAAGAGGAACTCTTTGACGAGAAAGAGGAAAGATTACTGGACCTGGTCAAGTTGGCAGACTTGGAGATCAATTGGAAGGCTCGACGCTTGTGTTGTCCGAGGGGATGTTTGCACCATTGATCAATACGCTTTGCTCCAACTGATTGCTATTATTGTCCTACTTGCGCTTATGGATGTTATTCCCTATGAAAGCCTGTACTCCAGTCATCCCAGTCAAGTGCATATGTCCCGTTCAAACGAGTCCCATGCCTTGAGGCGCCTTAGCGACTACCAGGGTAATACAACTTTAAACCTCATAGTGGAGGCATCTCATATTGCATAAATTTGGTATAGCCTACCTATATAAGCTGGTTTTGCAAGAAAGAGCCGTGGAAGTCATGGTGTTCTGACTACTCTCTCACTTGTATCTCACTTCCTAGGCAGTTCTTCAATATATTATATCTCTATCAATATGAGATTGTACATATTTCGTGCATAGAATCAAAATTGTAAAGTTAGACAAGGTCCAGAACTTCGAGATTGCCGAGTCATGTTGGCCTTAGGTATGTCTGTTATCTACATGTATGCAGTTGCTGTATTTACGGACACCACTCATCTTTCACTTCCCTAGATTTGGGGGACTCCCAACACTCCATTTATCACATATCTTTGTCATCAGTATTACGATAATTGGCTAGGTTCTCCATCTCTCCCCCCTTCCCCCTGTCAACCTAAGCCCGGGTTATCACTGACGTAGTCACACCCGCTCAACCTTTCATACACCCCAGCTCTTGTCCTTGTTTCTTTCTCAACTTCCACTTCAAGTCAAGCACCCTTCATCCATCATGGTGAACATCCATAAAGGAGGTTCTACTCTTTTGACCTTGCCCAAAATCCCTCTCACTATTCCTCTAGTCCCACCGCCGACAGCGATATCCGAGAATCTCGCAGTTGCCGCTCAAGAGAAAGATACCACGCCAGTTCAACAGGCAAGGAACACTGGAGGCGAACCGGTTGTTATTGAGCCTCGAGAAGAACTGGATGCCCCTGCAGCAGTGGCGGAAACAACTAAGAGTGAACCTGACCTCAAGATTTGTGGAGACAAAACGGTTACCATTGCACAAGAGACAGACACAGCTAAGATCGAACTGCTTGTCGACCCTCCCCAGAGAATTCCATCGTTGGAAAACTTACCACCTGAGCTCCGACTTTACCTGCTCTCGATGATAGAGCTTGATTGCCTTCAATCTTTGATCCATGCCTCTCCCGTCTACTATCAACAATACAAACAGGACCGCGAGCGGCTGCTCTGTCGAAGCTTGGAGTCAACTCTTGGCAGTGTGACTATTGATGCCTACACAGTTAACCAGTCGAATACGGTGGAGTTTTCGAAACAACGCACCGCAGAGAAAATTGATCAATTGCTCCAGTCTTACCGTGAGCTAAGGTCTCAGCCGCCATCTGCGCCTCTCAACAAAATGCTTGACACCGAAGGAATTATGTCTATGATCAAGTTCCATTGCAAGACTGTCCAACCATTGGTGCGAAACTTCACAACTCAAGCATTGAACAGCCTGGCCGAGAAGACCAAACACCCCCGAAGCCACAACAACCTGACACGGACAGAAGAAGTACGATTGATGCGTGCCTTTTATCGATACCAACTATGTTGCAATCTCTATGGCCTTGGACGGAGCTACATCCTTGGCTTTGAGGAGGCATTCTGCTTTGATGAGGCTTTTCACTTTAACGCAGACTATTCGACTTCCGATTGCCTTCTCAGGGATTTCTTATGCATCTTTGATCCTTGGGAGGCCGAAGAGATAGCTTGCGTTAGTAGATTTTGTCAAGAGAAATATGAAGGCTTCTTCGACGAGATCCAATGGGATTTGGACGAGCAGAACCCCAAGTTTGATGGTCAGCGTCCGCCCACTCCCCCTGGCGCATTTAGTCTTCAACATTGCGGTGAGCTTCGATCCCTTGAACTTCATACCATAAATTTGTTTCCTACAGTTCTATTTGACAGAAGCTAATTCTTACTTGAATTTGCAGTGGACAGAGAGAGTTATCTAAAATCACTGACATCCCGTGGCCTCGAACTGCTACATTTCTTTGTTTTCAAAATTGAAGACCATGAGCACCTTGTGTCTACAATGCAAAAGTGTATCACCAGGTGTCTGGGTGATTTCTTGCAAGGCTTCGGATCTCCGTTCCGGGAATCCCCACAATGGGATCGACACTGCGACCAGCCTGGGGATCGCGATCACAAACAAGGACGACACGAGCCGTTCACATTCCAAGGAGACAAACAACCGAATGGATGCCACGTGTTTCCACCCCTGGCCTGGACATTGGTCTTCGGTGGGACCTACAGCAACATCTTTGGGGAGTACATCCCAGACAAATTCCAAAAATGGGGATGGGTCATGTGGGATGCAGCCCGTTTGGAGCGCATGGGTGCTAAGGATGTGCTGGTGGATCAATGGGAGCTCTGGGGAGACCGCAGAGAGGAATATTGGGACCTCGATTAGTGTATCTACGCTCTCTGTAGTGTGATGATCAAGACCACCCAGCTGTTCAGCATTCTTCTCAAAGACACACGATGGATGTTCTTTAATATCAATACCAATACACATGCAATATCCATATTCAATATCGGGGATACTGACTTGCTCATCAAGTATAACGTGGTAGCTAGTGCTGGACTGTCAGAGAAATGGTTCCAATCGGCATCCCCGAGCTACGACATCACTACATGCTGGTTGGTCGTCGATAGGTGGCTTACATTAAATTCTTATGCACCACCAATCAACCCATGCATCAATATACGTTATGTGCAGTATCCCTGTGTCTAGGGAAATATAACCCGTCGCGGGTGATAACGAATACGAGCGCGCGATGTCACATGGAAGCGGGGTGTTTCAAGGACTATGAGGCTCTATTCATCATTTATAAACATTGCATGGTAGGATTTTGGGAAGACACCAATCTTCCCAAATCTGAATAAGCAGACTGTTCCGCTTTTCCCACATCAACAATGCTGTGTCCCTATTGCAAGCGGGTCAACTGCGAATGTGACTCCGATGATAGTGATTTCGGTAACGACTGCCCCGATGAGTAGACAAGCACTCATCTGGTGAAGTTCTTGGAAGAGCATGTGTGTACTGCCATTTGATGTCCTATTGGGCTGCCGTATGGGCACTACTCTGAATCTGTTCAATGCTGAGTTCGGCTGTTCTAGGACTGTCCGAGACTCCGAGAATCCTCAATGGTGCTACATACGTTGCACCATCTCCGCTCCTCTGTATATTTTGCGTCATGAATTACGAACACTATTACAACCCTGGAAATCGATGGACAAAGCCGCCCATTGATCAACTCATCAGATTGTTTTGCATTCAGCTTCTGCTGATTGCTACGAAGGCACGGCCGGGATATAAATGATACCTATGAATGAATGATATGACCATTGAACAAGTACTCCATATACCTAAAAGCCGATCTACTTAATGCCAGTAAATAACTCACACACATGATCTCCCGCTATACACTTCTAGCAAGGCAAGATTTCAAGGTCACTTCTTCTGTCTCCGGCAATATCTTCATCAGTACGTGACAGTCACATTTTTGTTCAGATACTTGGCGTCCATCTTCAAGACCAGATTCTCCGCGAGCCATCTTCCCGCATCTTCCCTGGAGATGCTATACCCAATAGCCCGAGACTGCACCCCAGACTTAGGATCCTCGATGCCCACACGGATAGGCGTATCCGACTCACCATCACTAAGATAGCTCGGCCGAATGATCGTGAAGGTTTCCCCGCTCTCCGCGAAACGCTCTTCCATGACAACCTTGTCAGCACCAGGCACTCTGACGAACAAAAAATAAATAGGTATCATTGCAAGCGGAATATCGCGACCGAAGCGGGAGAACCCGGTCGTACTGCAGGCGATGATATGCGGTTTCCCGGCGATGCCATTACTTCGCAGCTGAGCAAGAGCAGTGAGGAGAGTCCCCGCGCCCTTTTTGCATGCGTCGGGATCGTCAACGGTCAGTCTTTGGGGGATTGGCTTGGCGCCGATGGTGGTCACGATCACATCGACGATGCGACCATCGTCGGTTTGGAGGCAGTGTGATACGGCGGAGATATTGTGCGCATTGCCTTCAACGATCTTGAGATTCGGTGTTGATTCTGAAGGGAAGACGGTTGTGAGTTTTGAGGGATCACGGCAAAGTGCAATACATTTGTGTCCGGCCGCGAGGGTGTGTTTCAGGGCTGCCAAGCCAATACCGGTGCTGGCGCCGAAGAATGTGACGACTTTATCGCTGGAAGTCATGTTTCTAATGACTGTAGTCTCTCTCACAAGAGAATATCGGGGGATTCTGTACGGTTTGAGGCAGGTAATATAGTGTTCAACGGTGATACGTGGAAAAAAGCGACGTGGTTGTGGACTGCTTCACGGCGGACGATGGGCTATTAAATACATTTTAGCTAACAGGATGAGAGTCTAAACCGTCAGATGGGCAATACGAGATTCGCGAGATCCAGGCGAGCGTGCGAAGCACCTCTCGCTCTTTTCTCGCCAGATTCGTGAACAACTCTGGAGGACGAGGGGGCGTAAATGTGGGTTTCTCGTTGGTCGCCACGGTCGCTATTGCGCCTTGAGTCAGTCAACTCATCCAGGCCAGGCTATTTTGCTGCCTGGCACGCATTTGAAAGATAATCAAGATCGCTTGAGGATTGATTGCTGGCTGAAGAAAGCTCATTAAGCCATCACATGCGCAGGATGTCGCAGGCATCTGCGGTCGCTGCCTCAGGGGTCACTTCGGCGGGAGAGCTCGCGTCGGCCTCGGGAGCCGAGAAACACGCGAGACTCGACGCCTCAAGCGGAAATGAGGCAACCAAGCCGCGTAGTTGCGTGGTATGCCGAAGCCGGAAAGTTCGCTGCGACAAGCGGGCACCATGCTCGAATTGCCGTCGGGCGAATATCGCCTGCGTGCGTCCACCAGCGGACCGTCAACCGAGATGGGCCCGCCGTCTCAACTCGGCCAACAGCGCGGGTTTCGACTCACAGGCAGCAGACGGGATGATGCAGAGAATTCGCAACCTTGAAACCCTTGTTCATGAGCTACGTAATCAGTTGGAACAGGCGAAATCAGTAAGTCAGTCCGTTGCTGGAGGATCATCCGGGGTTGGTTCGCCTGAGGGCTCTATGCATGACCGGTTATCAAACCCATCTTCCCTTGATACTGCCAACGTGGAGAGTCAGTTTGGGAGACTCGTGCTACAGGATGATAATTCAAGCCGCTACATCAGTAGTGGGTTTTGGTCTCGGATCAATGACGAGGTGTGCTAAATTGTCTTGTGTACACTACCACGCCAAACGAACAGCTCACTGACTCTGATTCTAGCTTGATGGCCTTAGGAAAGATGCTCATACGTTTCCGTCGGGAAACTCAGAGATCTCAGATGATGAGTTGACACCGGATAGTATCCCTTCTACTCATGAACTTGGGCGGACTCCTGCAGAGCGTCACGGGTTCTTATTTGGGCACAATCTGCGCTACTGTCCCCCCGATCTGACCGGCTTTCATCCACTTCCGTCTCAAATCCCCTTCTTGATAGACGTATTTTCCGAAAATGTCAACATCATTTTCCAAATACTCCATATTCCCACTGTTAAGAATATGGTTCGCGACTGGCGCGGCCGTGAAATGAAGGGATTGACCCCGGCCAACGAGGCTCTAATGTTTTCTATTTACTATGCCGCTATAACATCTATGGAGGCGGATGATGTAGGTGGCTCATGAACCCATCCATTCTTATGACTTTTCAACCGTTTCAGCCACGTGAAACTCTAGCTCACAGCCCCGTCAATGCAGGTACTACTCAATTTCGGAGCCACAAAAGCGGAGGTCAATCTCAAATATCGCCAAGGCCTGGAGCATGCACTTGCAAGGGCTGACTTTCTGAATGTGCCGGATCTGGTTCTTGTGCAGGCATTCGCCATATTTCTAGCTCTCGTGGGTCGACATGATAGCTCAAGATTTGTGTGGATGATGACAGGCCTGGCTATTCGAATGGGTCAAGCTCTGGGTTTGCACCGTGATGGGACACGGTTCAATCACCTGACTCCGTATGAGATCGAGATGCGACGAAGATTATGGTGGACATTGTGCTTGTTGGATGTGAGAGTATCCGAAAGTCAAGGCACCGACTATACCATCGGAGACGGAAGCTTTGATACTAAAATGCCTCTGAATCTCAATGACACCGATCTAGACCCTGAATCGAAGCAAGCGCTCCAAGCCCACGATGGATTGACTGATATGTCCGTTGCACGCGTCTCGTTCGGCATGTGCGCAGTCACACGGCAGATGATGGCCCAAAGCTCCAAAACCGAGACCCCAAGTTTAGAGGAGCAAAGCCGGTTGTTACAAAAGATATACCGAGACCTTGAACGAGAGTTTCTTCAACACTCAGCAGAGTCAGGGAGCATCACTTATTGGGTGATTGTCAGGGTTGCTCGGCTCGTTATGGCTAAGATGACTCTACTAATATACATGCCTTTATTATTTGTCTCGCCAAATGAGGAATGTTCTGAGGAGCTTAGGACAAAACTCTTGGTATCAGCTATTGAGGTTGCCGAGTACAACCACATCCTGAACAACGAACAACAATGCCGCCACTGGCGCTGGGTATTCCAAACCTATACCCATTGGTACTCCATCGTCTACATGATGATAGAGATCTCTCGACGTCTGTGGTCAGCTCTTTCCGAGCGGGCCTGGGTGGCGCTTCATAGTGTTTGGCTGATACCCGCTCGATCATGCATGGAAAATAACTTACGCATCTGGGTTCCACTTCGACAGTTGATGGACAAGGCTAGAAAACATCGAGAAATGGAGCTCGGACGGTTGCGAACTGACCCCGAAGCTGCTCAAAGGTTAGAGCAGATCTATCGTATATATCCTTTGCCATCAAGTCCGGGACCGTTTCTGCCTGGATCGAATTCTGCCGACCTTTTCCTTGAGCGATGGTGCCAGTTGGTGTCAACCCCGGATAAAGGAGGGCATACCATGGGAACGTCAGATTTTGCGGATGTCTTAACCCCGTCAAATTACCACATCGATACCACCCAGCCAAGGGTTGATTCTGCCTCCTCTGTTCAGAACCTCTGTTCAACTTACACCGTTGAATCGGTATATCCTGTCGCCGATGCGCGACACCTCGGGTACAATATATCACACGCCAAGTCTGCCGACTTCTTTTCGACAGATGCTCCCAATGCAGGCGACACGTTTGGATCGGAAAACTCTGCTGCTCCAATATCCAACTATCTCCCGACAGTACGAGAAGAACAGCTCGGTGGCCAACCCGCTGACCCAGCCGTTGCCCCTTGGCTATGGCCCGAAGGAGAGATACCAACCAACCTCACAATGACTAGTAACGGACTACCTGATATCAGCATAGGCTTAGATGATGAGGTAAACTGGTACAATTGGGTCGACGCCGCAAAGGATATGGAGTGCGATAGGGGGCTTTCTGATGGGCCAATCTAGCCTAATGTTGGATCCAGGCCAAGACCTCCTTGGAAAACCAGCCACATCGCTACGCCATGGTGACAGCAGCCTTGGCAAGTATTCCCCCTCACATTTCAGTGGGAACGAGATACATTTTTAGAACAAGCGCCATCGCAGAGCCCATGGATCGGACAAGCACGGTGGTTTCCCGGCCCGTCCCGCTGATCCATACAAAATTAACGTCTTGGCATATGGGGCGAAACAAATGTGTTGCTCAAAAGGTCAACAGTTTGAGAGAGCAGGGATTCTACTACAGTACAGAGTACGGAATAGCGAAGGACAATTTGAGGATCTGTCAGCTAACTGCGAACTTTCATCCCGTGTTTGGCGCCACTAGCCGTGGATTGGCTGTCAGACTCGTAAATATGCAAGCCACCGCTGACGATGAATAGGCGATCGCTGTAAGCGGCATGGCGTGCTTAATTCTCCTATCAGATGCAGCCGCCCCCAGCGAAGGCACGCGGCTGATACCCCAAATCGTCACAAGGGGCTATTTTCAGCCTCGGGGTTGAGTCGGCTTGGAGCTATGTCGTAGTCGAGTTTCGCAATTTCTCGTCTCTGTCTTCTCTGAGCCCCCTTCAGAGCCATATGTTGCGTTGTAGGAGGCGTGGAAGCCTATACTAAGGTGCAGCGATGGCTTCGACCGTCGATCACCTTTTCTCTCTGGTTGGGATTGTATCCCTACTCTGTGTTTGGTTCGGCCACAAATATCTTCGAACGCGAGCTGCAATCCGAGACGGGGAACCCACGCGACGGCCAAGTTCGGAAGAGAAACCCGTAAGCCCTACCCCGTACTCCGTATGGATATGCTTTAAAAATCCCCGGTCGCTGATCAACGCACAGAGATTTGAAAATCGACCTTCGATCGATGTTCTCTATCCCGATCCAGGTATTCAGCATCCAGAGGAAATAGAGACAGAGATCGAGTATGTCCTGCAAAGATTTACAACGATATTACAATCTCACTAACCCAACCCGGTAGTATAATCGCTGTTCATGGCCTTGGGTCACAGGTTGATTGGTCATGGACTTGGAAGGATGAGACCGCTCAAGTCAATGGAAAGCCCCGGCTTGTGAACTGGCTAAAAGACAGCAACATGTTGCCAGATATCGTTCCCCGAGCGCGAATTTTGGCATATAACTATGAGTCGAGATGGCATAAAAACGCCTCGAAAACTCGAATTCAGGTCTGCGGCGAAGAGCTGGTCAATGAAATCCACGATTTTCGCAAGCTCACAGGGACAAGTGATCGGCCGCTTATTTTGATCGGGCACAGCCTTGGGGGAAATGTGATTCAACACGTAAGAATCCTTTTCTATCTATATTTGGGGTAGACTCTGACTTCATCATATATCAATAGGGTCTTTTGTACTCCGATACCGAGCCAAAATTCAAGTACCTGCCTGAGGTCACGGTCGGTCTGATCTTCTTAGGTTGTCCGTTTAAGGGTTCCAGAATCCAAAAGATGGCTGCTGTAGCTACACAACTCTTGCAGACCGCTGGGTCTGACGGTGGCATTATCAGAGACTTGCATTATGGGGATCCTATTCTGTTAGACAAGCTGAGTGCTTTCCAGCGCCTTCTAGAACGGAACACAGTCCCATTCTGCGCTTTCATCGAGCGCAAAGAGACAGATTATGGAAGAAAGATAGGATTGGTGGGAATTTGGAAGGAATTAGTACGTTTCCAACGACTCCTCATAGCAGCTGACTCAAGAATTAACATCAGCCTCTAGGTCGTAGACGAAGAGTCTGCCGGGGCCTTGGGACCTCACAAGTTCCATTTGAACACCGATCACTTCAAAATTAACAAGTTTTCCGGTCCCCAAGATCGATCCTTCACAAGAGTTTCATCAGAGATCAACGGAATGTTTACAAATTGGAGATTGTTGATTGAAAGTCGGAATGCCGGTACCAACCGCCCTGGTGCCCAGAAAAGGATCTTGGAGAATAAGGCACGTCACGAGAAGATTGTGACCTATTTGGCCAAGTTCGATTTCTCTGCCCGATACAAAGATGTGTTTTTGACTAGATACAAGGGGACAGGTCAGTGGTTTCTGGAGGCAGAAGCTTTTCAACGGTGGCTCAACACAGAAGGTCAAACTCTTTGGTGCCCTGGGATTCCAGGTGCAGGGAAAACAATTTTGTTGGCTGTTGCGATTAATTATCTCCAGCAAAGAGTGTCGAAACAAGACGAGGCGGTCCTTTTTGCTTTTTGCGATTACAAGGACCGAGCGAACCAGAACGCAGAGAATGTTCTCCTATCCCTCTGGCGCCAGTTGATGCAAAAGCGCATATTGAGTGAGGTCGAGTGTGAGAGCCTTGAGGCGACTTATATCAAGAGAGGCGTCGCTCCAACAACTGACGTTTTGGTAAAGATGATTTCTGACGAGGCGAGCAAATATCCAAGGGTTTTCATTTTGTTGGATGCACTTGATGAGCTCGACACCGAAAGCCGAGACACATTGTTGTATCTTCTCTCAAAGCTATCTATCAAACGCAACTTGCTGGTGACATCTCGCGTACCGAAAGAGAAGACCTCTCAGTTCCGTGATGTCCCTCAGTTGGAAATACGCGCGAAAGATACGGACATCACGGATTACATTAACGGTCGCCTGGAATCTGTCGCCAATCTCCGTACCAGGGTCGAGCGCAATCACAGACTCAGGGAAGAGATCAGAAGCACAGTCACTAAAAAGGCGGATGGAATGTAAGTCAATTACAGGACCTCGATCAAATGCTTTCAGCTAAAGAAACAACACAGGTTCTTGCTTGTCCGTCTCCATATGAATTCCCTAGCATCCAAATATACTGTCAAGGATATACGAACTGATCTGAAAAATCTCCCCGAGGGAGAGAATGCTATCTCGGATACCTATGAAGGGGCATTTTCTCGGATTCGTGATCAAGTACGAAACGACCGAGAACTTGGAGAAAAGGTCATTTTGTGGATTTCTCATGTGCAAAGGCCCTTGACGCTGAAGGACTTACAATGTATCTTGACCGTGCGAGAAGGAGATACCGAGCTTGACCTTGACGACCTTATTCCTGAGGAATTCTTAGTCTCCACATGTGCTGGCCTCGTTACAGTCGAGGATCTATCGGGGGAAATCCGATTCGTGCACTCCACCGCGCAAGAATACTTTGACTCAATCAAATCAACAAAGTTCCCTGGTGCCGATATGCAAATTACAAAGTCTTGCATCCATTATCTCTCATTATCAGTCTTCTGCACAGACACCAGGGGGCTGGATACTACGGCATTCTCTCACATGGTCTCAAAATATCCATTCCTCGACTATGCGGCACTTCATTGGGGACTACATGCACGAGCCATCGACGATCCTACATCTCAGCTGACTATCGAGAAATTGATCAAACAGTTTTTCAATCGCAAGCTTGAGTCCATATTTGCAGTGCGTACCTTGTTAAGTGGAGTGGCAGGAATCAATGGCGCCGAAATGGGAGAAAGCTTGGCAAAGAATGATCGATCCATCAAACTCATCAATGTTCTAGCCTATTTTGGCTTTGATACACTTATAGTTGAGCTCATAGCCAACAGGGAAGAAGTGCTGATGGAGTCTTACGACGACTTCGTCGGGAACGTCCTACACTGGGCAGCCCTTGGCCAACATGATACCACTCTACAGCTTCTCCTTGGCCAGGCCTCCAGTCCAAAAATCATAAATCAGAAGGGCTACAGTCTATTCACTCCACTCCACTTGGCCTTGGTCCATAGACGTGATTTATCGGCTGAGCTCTTGCTGGAGCATGGGCCCGATGTTACAGCGACCGCCCACTACGGACATACACCTTTATTGGTCGCAGCCCTGAACGGTAATAGCAACATCGTTCCAAAGCTGCTCTCAGCAAAAGATGGCATGGAAACTTTGTTAGCCACGGGACATGGTGCTACCACCCCTTTCCGTGCTGCCGCCATGTGGGGACACACAGATGTCATGATACATCTGTTAAGAGGCCTGGAAAACTTCGAGCTCCATGGAGATCTGCGCAGTCTGGATGACGATTTTTCCAGAAATCCCCTTCATAAGGCCGCCGAAAAGGGCTATTTTGATACCTGTGAAGTCCTGCTTCAATCAAAACACGGTGCCCAATTCGCCACCAGCTCGGATGACTGGGGGCTCATCCCAATGGAATTGGCGATTGTGCATGGCCATGCGAAGGTGACCGAGCTATTTTTGAACTGGGATGGGGGAGCTTTACTTTCAAGCGAGCCAGGGTGTGTTGCTGGGGCATTGGCTCTGGCCGCTCGCTCTGGGCAGCCAATGGTTGTAGACATGTTGCTAGCTCGTCATCCTGAGGCTTGTAATTCTGACTTCCGTGAATACACCGCTCTTCACCATGCAGCGTACAGTGGCTCGGTTGAAACCGTCAAAGTCATTTTGGATCATTCCTCAGAAGAGTCAGCATTGGAGGCCACGGATATCTCAGGATATACACCCCTTATTGGAGCAGCTGACAGAGGACAAGCGGAGATTGTGGAATATCTTATTGAACGGGGAGCAATGATCAACGCCACGAACCGCTTCTATGAAACATCTCTCCACCGTGCCGTCATATCAGATGTTGAAGAAGTGATTCAAATCCTTCTTCGGTCTGGCATCGACATTGATGCTAAAGATTCCAAAGGGCAAACGGCACTTGATGTTGCAGTAGAGTACAACTCCCCGGGCCCAATACGACTACTTTTAGATGCGGGCGCTCAAATTCCCGACGGTCTTGTGATTCCAGATACTCTTGAACCTACCACAAAATATTTCCCCGAGAAGCCAGCCGACCAGTTTGGCGCTTACTTCTACCTCAAGAAAGCATCCGGTCATAAGTTACCCCAGCCTCTGATCTCTCACATACTAGATCTCGCAGAGTACTGGCTTGTGAGAACAACCGAGCATTGCGAGCACAGGTACGCCTCAAGACTTGATGGTGACACAATGGTGTATCTGCGAACGCCTCCCATAGTAGGACACCCCCAACATCCCGTGCGACGAATCGAATATGAAATCATCAGCCATGACCAAGGATTCAGTGGCGACTCGCATCTGCATGGCACCTACGACGGTTCGTACACCTGGTTTGACGCCAGTCGCGAGTGCAGCCCGGGGCCGTTCCAGGATAAAGCGAGTCGAATTCTTGGACCGGAGATTCTACGGAATGTGCATGCGTTGTATGAATGGTCCACGCATCGGGTATCCTGGTGCACTATCACCGGTGTGAGATCTTTCCGTGTGTATACAGGTTCCAACAATGACGAGGTTGAAGAGCCTGTCTCGACGGTTCGTCATGATCACAGATACCCGAGGCCTGAGCCCACCAAGTGGATTACTGAAATCAACCGTGGGGAGAGACTTGTCGTGGCTGCTATGGCTCAGTTTCCTGGTTGGGGGAATGATGTTCTGAGAGGTAAAGTGGTGGTCTATACAAGCTGTTTGAAGTCTAGTTGTTCGCCTTGAAGCCGTCAGGGGAGCATATAGATACCGTCAATCCGTGTATCAATCTTGGTTGGGAATATTTTAGCGTCGTTTGTTTGTTTATTGAATGTTGGCAGAAGAGATCCAGTCTATTGGCAATTAGTATCGAATACCCAGGTGCTCCTCCCTATATTGCAGATTATAGTCCGTAATCAAAGCTATTCCTACCGTTTAAATATTGAGAAAGGAAGAAAAAAGGGTCCACTGTAAAAACCACCAAACAGACATTCCGAAGCAAACGCGGCGGAGTAAATGAAAAGCTTCGTTTTGCCTACTTTCCAAGGTTGGACCTCGGTACCTTAACTGGGCTCCTGCTAAGGTCTCCGTCATGGGAGTTTTGTAGATGAGGAGGTCTGGCGCCACGAGTTATTATAGCGCCTTAGGATATATAAAGAGTATACATAGTAACTTATTGCCACTTGAGTGTTCCTCCAATCCGAGAATACTAGGTACATTAGCCTTATAGAAGTTAACCGGGCTAAGATCTTCCGGACCCATTTCACTTAGGTCAAGAGGTGGGATGCTATCGCTTGCAGAGATTTTCTTAACAGTGGATAGGCTGGAGACTACCTTCTGAGCAGAATTTTGCATCCAGGATGGTGCATGCGCCTCGCTCACGAAGGGTCCATTGTCCACAGCCTGCAATGTGGCAAATCGAGTGTTCCAATTCGATTTGTAGAAGCCACTTTTGAGATACTTCACTAGCTCCCAGCACCGATTGTGCGGTTTGAGCTGTCCCTCGCCCTCGTCAGTCGAGGGGCCAAGCTTGGCGACTGGGAACCCTTTCAGATCGGGTGGAAGCGGAGCTGTTCCTGTTCTGCTTAGCGAAGTTGTTTACTTTTAAGATGTGGGAATTTAGATATGGACAAGGATAGTTTGAATATGTTTAAAATTATTTATTCCTGAGCCAGCCAGTGTGCTCTAGCATAATCTATATGCGGTCTATATACAGTAGGATTTTGAACCAAATAACGTCGTAAAAATCAGCAAAAGCAAATGATCCAACCAAACGATCTAGGCATCATTGCTGGCGCAGGTGAAACTGCTGCTGCCAGAATCATTGTGGATGGCTGTGCCAGAGGCATAAAGTCCAAGAACGCAAAGCACCAAGCCAAATATAGCGATGCAGACGTTGATGATAGTGAGGAAGATCTTGCGGGGAGAGGCGAACCATTGGCCGTGGTTGAGGTGCAGCCAGTAGATACCCGAGAGACCGTAGCTGAACCAGGAGGCAAAAAGGGCACTGATCAAACTGTTCAGGTTGCTGAACACGGGAATGGCCTCGGAAATGACCCAGGCGACGACCCAGCAAATAACACCAAGACCAATCCAGAGACCGATGGAGCGCTTGTTGCTCTGGTGCATCAGACCAGACTTGGCGCCGAGGCGGAAGTAGATGTACTTCAAGCCGATGTGACCGTTGACGACACCGGCGCCGACAATGGTGGGGATGGCAATGCCGTAGGCGATTTTGCTCATCAGGGGTCCTGCGGAGGTAAGGGCAGGGGACCGCACATCAGTTCCGACGTAGTAGTAGATGACGACGGCGGCAGTCAAGTAGAGAGAAATCTCGAAGCCCTGGAGCATGAAAAGGGACTTCTTGAAATCTTGGGGTGTCTCCATCTCGGCGATCAGACCGAAGAAAGCGACGTGGGCGCAGTAAGCGAAGACGATGTTTGAAACAGCCTGGAAGGCAGTGTACAAGTTGTTCTCGACAGTGGCCTGGATGACATGGTCGGCTTGCTCTTGCACACCCACAGAAATCATGGTGATCATGACAGCGGCGAAAATGCTGACGAATGATGCAAAGGAGATCCAAGTCATGCCCTTCATGGTACGGGGAATGGACAAGACGAGGGAGATAACCATACCAACGACACTGAACACAATGGAGCAGGTACCGTGGTTGGTGAGGGTGTTCATCATGACACGGAAGGTCAAGATGTGACTGCCCATAACGAAGATACAGAAGATGAACTGTCCAATACCGAAGAGCTCACGGCCGAACTTGCCCAGCAAGATCTCACCGGCATCGCCCAGGTTCTGGATGTGAGGGTAGCGTTCACGGAAAAGACCGATGTTGTAGCCAGTGTATGTTGCAAGAATACCCAGGCCGACAATGAGGATGATACCGGGCACGAGACCCAGAGTAGCGACAGCTGAGGGCAGTGACAGGACACCCAGTGAGACCGATTCACAGATCATGAGCAAGCCACATTGCCTGAAGAACAACCATGTGTTAGCCACTTGCTTCAGCTGAACAGGTTGAGGATACATATACATACCACCACTTCAAGGTTTTATACTTGATTTCAGCGTACTCCTCGTTACCAAAGGCATCGTGGACCTCGCCAGTCTTCAGACCCTCCTCATCAAATTGAGGCAGATCCTTCCGCTCGGCAATCTTATCCTGCGCGTAGGCAGGTGGTGCTGTGTTAACCTCCATGTCTGTGTTGAATGACAGAAGAACGAAAAGTTGAAATAGATGGGTACTAAAGATATAGATGTATTCCCACGGAGAACAGAAAAAAGATGGGGACAGGTGCACATCTTATTGTGTTTCCCCAACCTCGCGTGCATTCGCCCCATGGAAGGTCCACAGAAAATTCGATGCAACTCGACGAATTCACCAATGACCGATTGGGGTTCGGACCGAATCCGGACACGAGGCTCCCGCTGCCGATTTGGTTTTCGCTGACTCATTTCGATGTGGTGATGGAAATGCCACAGGCAAACCTAATTGCACGCCCCATGCGACATTGCCTGATTTCGGTGACACATACGGAGTAGTTAGTGGCGCTCGACCTTCCATTTTATGATAAGCTTATAGCAGACTCCGACCGGCATGGTATGTTGTACATTGAATATCGGTATATCTAGTCATAAAGATCATATTATGCGAGTAAGCAGAACAATGTACGTGGTGGCGTTGCTTTTTTTTTTTGCTTTTGTTTTTTTCTTTTTTTTTGGAAATTCGGATTCTGCACCGGAATGCTCTCGGCTTCGTCGGCCTTAGGTTTGTGTCCAGGGCCCCGAGTGGCAACACAGAGCCCCACCCGAACTCCGGAGGACAGACCAAACTCCGGCGTGTCCACCTGGGGCTTAGCTCATCTACCCCGGGTCTGCTTTCGTGCTTTGTTGTCATTGTTGTTATGACTATCTCTTTCCCCTTTAATTCGTCTATTCAATTCAAATAGGGGCTATTTAAGATATAAGCATCTGACCTAGCAGTGATAGTGCCCGCCGTACCCGGGCTAAGCTCCGTTTCTCTCAATCCTGTAAGCATATAAAATAACCTTAATGCCGATAAGCAACTCGGCTGGATAACGTGATTTGTTGGGGTTCGGCTAAGCCCTTCAGGCTATGTATGTATGCTTTCAGAGGACATATTATCTCCCCACCTTGGGAAATGAGCTACCTAATTTACCCGACAACTGCCATCCTTGCTAGGGTGATGCCCGAGGTCCGTTGAAGAATCACGAAGCGATCTCGGCGACTTGATTTAGTCGGGATCCTGTCCATCGGTAGGGGACTATTGGGCCGCTAGAGGCGTTCTATGGTTCTCTGAATCTCCTTTGGGAGATTGGCAGAAAAAATACAAGGCAATCCGGCACAGAAAAAGGCCATTGTTGGGGAACTCGCAATGCGCCGGCACTTGAGACCATCGGGAGCTCAAACGGGTTCCACTCGGGAGGCCGAAGTCGGCGCTGGTCGCTTAGTCAGATAAGTTGTTCCCGAGGTCGGCCCCGCTGTCTCTGGACTAGTGGCAGTGTCTTTGACTTGGCGTATTCTGGATTAGCCTGGAATGCCCAGCGACCCACGAATATCAGCAAGTTAAGACATCCGAGGCTGTGAACGTCGGACTTCAGCTAAACTGCTTATGGAAATTGGAAGAACCCCGTGATACAAGGTCTCACCGTGTATCCTGCTGACTCTGCTCGCTTTATGGCATGAATCCGCAGCCGCCTAGCGACCATCCATCATGGCAGCCTTTGCCACTGCCCCTCGAGAGCATAGAACTGGAGGCCATGCTGGATGCAACCGAGCTGGATGCAAATGAGCCCAATCGATGGATACAAGAGGAAAATACATTATACACTGACCAAGACTTTCTACCCTTCCCCTCAGACATCGAGGATCTGGAGTGGTCACAATGGACACATTCTGAGTCAGATCCTGTACCAATCTCAGCTGACGGACATCTCCGGCCTCAAGATCATGAAGAACCGGGGACCCCAGGAAATTTATTATTAGCCTCTGCTCCACCTCAAGTAGCAGGGCATGTGGACCCCTTGCTTTCGCCGCTGAATTTCACCAATGTCTCGCAATGGCTTGATGGAGCGTATCGTCCCCCAGTGTCCTGTAGTCACTGCCGCAGGCATCGGCTGCAATGCCTGATCATTCGTACTGCACCTGCAAATCCAAACCCGAAGACGTCCTGCTCAAGCTGCGTCGCGCTTTTTCGGGAATGCAGCTTAGCAAGGGGAGAGAAACGTCTGCCATCAGGCTTTGAGACTTTCTCCCCGGTCCTAGGCCATCTTCACGGTGTTCCGGAAGATGGGAACCCATTATCTGCTGCCAATGTTGAGAACAGTGACGATCCAAAGGAATCTAAGCAGTTTCTCAGAAAAGGCGCCAGAGTCCTCCGCGAGTGGTTTCATCAGAACCAAGAACATCCCTATCCAACAGAAGCACAAAAGGCCCAGATGGCCACCGAGACTGGCTTCTCGCAGAAACGCATATCAACTTGGTTTGCAAATGCCCGACGCCGGCAAAAGCACAAGATCCAATCAGCGGGTCTCTCATCAACATCACGTACTCGCTCTGGGTCTCCGATGGTCACCAGCACGTTGTCTTCTATGACTCCCATGGAGCGATGGCAGGCTTCCCCGCCAGAAGATGAACCAGTTCCAGAAGCGGCAATTCAAAACGCCATTGCATCTGGTTCATTGGAATTAGACAACAGCATGGAATCAGACAACAGCATAGACCCATTCCTCTTTGATGTTTCCACCATGGATTTCTTTAACTTCGAGGAGAGCTCGTCGCATCTGGCATCCTCTGTCTCGAGCATTGGGAGCAAGGCATCTGAGACATCCGATAGCGCCTCTTCAGCATGGAGCTACCATTCCTCAGGTGACAGGGGCATTCCATACCCATCACTCCCCAAACCAAGTAAACCGAGACGCATCCGCGGGCGGCAGCGAGCAGCAGAAGACCATCATTACCAATGCACATTCTGCACGCAATCTTTCAAAAAGAAACACGATTGGGCCCGTCATGAGAAAAGCGTGCATCTCACCCTTGACTCCTGGATTTGCACCCCCAATCCCAGCGACATTCAGCAAGCGTTCGAACTACAGTCTTCCGAATGTCCCTTCTGTGATGTCCTATTCCCAACACCCGCCCATTGGGAAGAGCATGAATTCCAAGTTTGTGCTGATAAGCCCGTTGGCGAGCGATCATTCAGTCGAAAGGACTATCTATGGCAGCACCTGCGAAAATTCCACAGTTGCACGAAACTCCCCGTGCGTGACCTCGACCTCGAGGCCTGGCGTGGGTCGGGGGCTAATGTCGAGAGCCGCTGTGGATTTTGTGGATGTTCCTTGTCTACCTGGTCAGCTCGGGCAGACCATCTGGCAGGTCATTTCAAGAAGGGATCTCGAATGGATCAGTGGGAAGGGGACTGGGGTCTGGATGCTGCCGCATTGGCTGTTTTACGCAACGCGGTCTTACCATCTCAGCGTATCGTGAATAGTATCCCTACTTAATATTTGAAAAAAAAAAGGTATATACGAATAATGAAATAATGACCACATGAATTATGCTGAAAATGAGACTCATATCACGCTGATCGTAAACGAAACTACCTCGCTACTACTCTGTAGTCAGCCATTCGCGGTTGTACCAAGTTCCCATGCCTAACATGAACAGCACAACGCTGCCATCCCGGACAATGTCTTTCAAAAGCTGCACTGCCATTCCCATTCCCGACTTCCCACCAAACAACACCTTACTTCCGGTCAAAAGCAACTCGCCCGTCACGAAGATCGCGAAGGGGTTCTGTGCCGTCGCAGGCTTGGGCGGGGGATTTCCGAACAAGGCGACCGAACTGCTAATGATAAACAGCAGGTAAACAGCAACCGCCAAAGCGAAAACAGTATGCAACGTCTTCCAGACCCGAGCCCTCTTCTGCTCCGCCTCCGTTGGCGGTGCGGCTCCACCCAGCATATTCGCGAGGAAAGGAGGCACGCCGAGCATTGATGCAATGGCAGCAAGCGAGAATCCAGGTGCTGGTCCATTTCCTGCACCAGCTGGAGGCGCACCAGGTGGAGCATTGGGGTCACCGCCAGGCATGGCACCCATGAGAGAGCTCAGCAGTTTCATTGTGGGGTCCTCGTCGTTGGGTTGTTGGCCCTGTCCCTGTTCCGGTGCGCCTTGTCTCAGCATTGCGCGGAACATATCTTGTTGGGCTTGCAGGCCATTTGGCGCTTGCGGGTCGGGTTGCAGGCCTTGGCCTTGTGGCGGGACAGACTGTCGCAGCAGTGAGAGGAAGGCTTCCTGCTGGGCGCGGATAGCGTCTGGTGACTGCATTTCCGGTTGCGAGGATGCCGAGTGTTGAAACTGGGGATTTGAGGGTGCTGGAGAGGCGGATGCGGAGATTGCGGGTTGAGGGGATGGAGAGGCTTCTTCGCGGTCTGTTTTGGTTGGCTTCAGTTAGCATGGGCCTGGCGTGTGCGACGATGTGGGATATGTGTGCTTTCCCGGGAACTTCTTGATCGGGGTCAGCAAGGCAGTTTTTATATTTCATACCGGATTGGGGCGTCCGTCCACTCAGACTGGTGATCTTGTCGAGGCGCGCTGAGCCTCCTTCCTTGATCTTTGCCTCGCGGCGCTCACGGCGCAATCGAGCGGATCGCTGTGCTGGTGATTCTTCCGACATCGTTGTGGGATCTTCAATAGACGATTTTGAATCTGATTTGAGATCGGAAGCAGCGAAATTGGTGTGTTGGATAGCGAATACAGGTGGGATGTAGTCTGGCGAATGTGGTGATCTGGGTGTTTGCCGATCAGTCGTCCGGGGCTGTCATTTCTGTGGCGATAACACCAGCCACAATACACAACACACGACACACTCTGAACAACCCATCCATCACTGCGTTTATCTCGCTACAAATTATTATGAAGTATTATTTTTCTGGTAATAAATTACTCGGAGAGTTATTCCCCTACATGAAGTAACATTCAGTTGTTGATCAGTTAAATGAGTCTACGATAAGTATACATAATGGACCCTGCTAGATGGCCACTGTTATGGTGTGTTGGCTGGAAAGCCATTTTTAATTATATGGAATATATATGATAGGATTGTTGGGTTTTCCAAGGCTATACTCACACACAGGCCTCTGTGTTCAATAGCAGAAATCCTGTACAAGCTGAGTAAAGACCTTCTCAAATTGTCGCAGACTCTCAACTTCGACCCATTCCTCCTTAGCGTGAAGACCTTCTCCTGCCGGGCCATACACAATGGATGGGATTCCAACTGCACCGAGCAGAGCTGCATCGGTCCAAAACGAACCAGCCTGGACGACAGGCTTGCTACCCAGGACAGCAGAGGCACTAGCAACTGCCTGCTGCACGAATGGATGATCAGTTGCTACTTTCTGCGTAGGACGGGACATAGCAATACGCGGCTCGGCATATTTGAACCGAGGCTTCTGCTGCGCGATCTCTTTCAGCAGCGCGCTGATATCCCCCAGGATAGACTCTTCACTCTGTGCTGGCACTGTGCGGAATTCGACAGTGATGGTGCATTTGCCTGGATATGAAGATGGTTCCTCGCCACCCCGAATCAATCCACAGTGCAGTGACCCCTGGCCCAAGAGATCATCTACTGGCAGCTGGGACTGGTACTTTTCCAAAGCCTGCAAGAAGGATCCAGCATACAAGATAGCATCTTCTCCGGCAGCAGGGTCGGATCCGTGCGCAGCAACTCCCAGGATGTCAACTTCCACCCACAGGAATCCTTTGTGAGCAGTAAGAATTGCACCTTGGGTTGGCTCGGGAAGTACAGCGGCATCGGCACGCCAGCCTGCTTCAATCACATCTTGAGTTCCTTGTGAGGCATCTTCTTCGTCTGATACTGCAGCCACAATAACATCTCCTCGAGGCACACGGCCACTGGCTTTTGTTGCTGCCAGTGCAGCTAATCCGGCGGCCAAGCCTCCCTTCATATCGAGGCAGCCACGGCCAAAGATGACCTCCTTGCCGTTCTTGGTTCCAATGGACCCAGACAATGGATCCTTCTCGTAACTGGACAAACTGACAGTGTCTGTGTGGCCGTTGAACATAAGCGACTTGCCTCCTCCGCTGCCTCGCAAGACTCCAACGATTGATGGTCGTCCTGCGACCTTCTCGATCCAGTGGTATTCGATGTCCCGGTGGGCGAACCAAGCGGCAAGATAGTTTGCGATTTCAGCTTCACCTACTCCATCTGTGACAGACAAGGTCGGGTTGGAGGAGTTGATTCGGGTAAGAATTTGTGTTAAGCCCACGACATCATCCACAGTGATGTCCTTGGGAATGTTAGGAACTGGATACTCACGTGCACCTTCGGTGCTGAGAACAACCACTACGGAGTCTTTGTTCAGAAGTGAGGTAGCCTCCTTCGATGTAGCCAGCTGACGCAGTGCATCCAAAGTAGCACCTCCGCATGGCCCAGCCGCCACAGACTTGGAAGCCAGATACTGCAAAGCGCAGTGACTTTCACAGGATGAAACTGTGACGCAGGCATCGACCAAACGCTGCAGATCGGGCCAGGCGGTAGAAGAGACTGTGCCGCAATTCATACCATCCATGATAGTCGTAGAAGTTTGGACAGTAACCGGCTTTCCAGCAGCCATACTAGCAGACAGACACGCAGCTGTATCGGGCTCAACGGCAACTACAGACATAGGTGTACTCTGTGACTTGCAATGCTTCGCCACTGCATGAGCAAGACTGCCCACGCCAACAGGAGTGATCACCAGACTACCCGGCAAACCAAGCTGAGCAAGTTCGTCCTGTACTTCGCGCATCAGAGTCGAGTATCCCTCCACAATCCATGCAGGAACATCCTCATATCCCTCAAATGCAGTATCCTGAATGAGAAGTACACCTTGTCCCGTTCGGGCCTCATCCAAGGATTGCTGCACCGCTTGATCATAGTCGCCCTGAACAACAATCAACCGAGCACCCTCCCCGGTAATAAGATCACGAGTCCACTGATTCAAAGATTGAGGAACGAAGATCCACGCCTCGATGCCGAGAAGTCGCGCCATGAAAGCAACTGCCCGCCCATGGTTTCCCATTGAGGCAGTGGTTAATATAATGGAAGCCTCCTGTGCTCGGATTGAGAGTTCATCGAGCGAGATTGTTGGCGGCAACCCGAGTTGCGCTGCGATCGCTCGGAAACATCCCCATGACGCACCCAGGACTTTGAAGGAAGGCAGGCCGAACCGGTTGCTCTCATCTTTGACCAGGACGGCACGAATACCCAGCTCTGCTGCAAGGTCTGGGAGCTGGACTAGTGGTGTTGGGGCATAGTTGGGGAAGGATTGGTGGAATGCTGTCAACCCTTCGATCTCCGGGGAGGCAATGCGCTCATTTGCTGCCGCGGGGTTGAAGTAGATCGGTCGTCGTGACATGCTGAGGTGTGCGCTTATCGCGTATGTTTAATTTACCGCATTTGAATAGCACAGTCCTCTTGATTTATTGCAGTCTGCGCTATGTTATAAGCCTTCTAAAGACGTCAACGCGCCTTCTGGCGACATGTCGGGTCGAGTGGGGACTCTACTCTCTGCGCCTTCTCGCGACATTGGCATTTCTCAACTGTAGAAGTTCATGGGGATTTTCTAAGAAATTGGTTCTTAGTTGTTCTACTGGGTAAATCCATGGATGTCTGCACGCTTTGGCATTATCGGGCTCTTTTAAGATTGTACTCTATAAACTACATGTACCTACCAAGCCTGGTACGGCACATGCCAGGCATATTTCGATTCTTTATTCTTTTTTGCGGAAACTAAACGCTATATTTTATTGACGCTGAGATGAAGGAAAGAGATCTCGGTATTCATCAATTTATGCAGTATTGTCAAATCTCAGGATATCTGAACATGCTATCTATTTCTGTCCTTCGGTCTCAACCCGGAACTGGTCGTAATGAACAACAGATTCGAGAAGGGCTTGTGTACCCAGAGCACTGCTACTGTCAGATTATGAAAGTCTTTGGAAAGGAGAGGACTTACCAATCCTGTGGGGTGCAGTATTCTGTCGGGTGGTGGCTGACACCGTCTCGGCAAGGGACAAAGATCATCGCGGAGGGACAGTGCTTGCTGGTATAAACAGTATCATGACCCGCACCACTGGTCATAAGCATCGATTGCTCACGGCCAACCAATTGATCCGCTGCAGCCTGGATAGACGCCACGCAGTTCTCATCAAACTCGACAGCCGGCGAGTCCGTATCCAGAGTCCATTCAAAGGACACGCCCTTGCCATCTTGGGATGCAATAGCTTTGAACGCCTCGAGACACTCATCTTGCACAGCATGTACTACACTATCCTGCGGGTGTCGGATATCAAGGGTAAAGGTCACTTGCGACGCGACAGTGTTCGTAGACGCATTCGATGGAACTCTAATGATACCAGTCGAAGCCAGCGCATCATGGCGCTTGGCAATATCGTGCGACGCAGCAATCATTCTCGATGATGCAAGCAATGGGTCCTGGCGAGCACTGAAAGGTGTTGTTCCCGTGTGAGCATCTTTCCCGTGGACGGTCATAGTCAACCATCTGTATCCTTGAGCACCCCGAACGATACCAATTGAGCGGTTGTTTCCCGGAAGAATTGGGCCCTGCTCAATGTGCAGCTCAAAATGGGCTCCAAGTGGGTATCCAGTTGTCGGATCGCTGGAACAACCAATGTCGCCCAGATATCCGTGTCTCTCAAGCTCGGAACGGAGAGTTACACTGGGGTCGTGGATATCCTGCAGGTCCCAGGCTTTTTGAATTGGAATGGCTCCAGCCCAGACACCGGATGAGCACATGGACTTGGGGAATCGTGCACCTTCCTCACTATGAACTTGTGATTAGCGACAACCTTTAACAAAAGAATCCTCCACTCTTACTTGGTCCAGTTGACCACTCCCACATCATAGTTAGTCTGGAATCCATTTTCTTTCATCGTCCGGAGAACCTCGAGAGCAGCCATTATACCGAGAATACCGTCATACCGACCACCGCGAGGCTGAGTGTCCAGGTGGCTTCCCATTGCGATCATTGGAGCAGCCGAGTTCAATCGGCCTGACTGCCTTGCAAACATGTTACCCATTTGATCAACATCGAGAGAGCATCCCAGCTTCTGGACTTCGGCGGCAAACCACCGGCGCACACGAGCATCATCGTCATTGAGAGTCAGCCGAGCCATGCCTGTGTCTGTTGGGTTTCTGCTTTTCCATTAAGCTGCGTTCGATAGTGGTAGGAGCAATCGATACATACTCGCCATAGCGATGCGCAGCACCCCATTCACATGTCTCGTGCAATGTGTTCCATAGGCGCTCAGAATTAATCTTGAGGCCCGACAGTGCTTGGAGTCGGGTGGCAGTAGAGAACCGCCGGGCATTGAATTGAAGGGCGCGTGTTGCGCTTTTTGTGCCGTACATCTTGTGGCAATGGTCAAATATTTCGCTTGAATAGTGAATCAAGGATCAAATGGGTGGGATGCAACGAGCTTTATTGTGTTAACAAAACTCGCTTTCTCAAGACTCCAAAACACTCACCGATCTATGAGTCTGACGGCGCCTTCCCACGACAGGTGTGGATACGGTCGCAGCAATGATTGAAGTGTCTCTCCAATTAATTTGACTGGATCTTCGGCAAAGAAATATCGGGAACTGGCCGAGAATATCTGAGGCTTTTGGTGACAGAAATCAGCGGCTCATCGTGGGGAGCGGCGCCTTCCCGCGACATCTGCGAACCCTAAATCTCTTACTTGGCGTCCGACAGCATCGAGGTCAAAACCTGGGTTTTGAATAGCAAATCTCTTGAGACAGGCAAAAATTACGTAGATAGACGATTTCCCTGTTCAGGTTTAATATAAGAAAAATAAACCTCGTTTCCGGCAATCATTCATGCTCAACGTTTGCGGTATGACCAGCAGGTGCATGCAAGAACTACAACTCCCGATGGCTCCGAGGACGAATATTCAAGTGAAGATGCAAAACTAGAGTTGAAATCATTCCTTGGCTGATTCTACCAACAAGAAGCAATGAGAAAGATTGAAATTTCCTCTCTAAAGCCCATCTCGCGGGCGCATCCCTTGCCTCAACGAGAAGAATCAAAAGGCCAGTTTCCTGATAGTGACTCATATTCCTGATTATGGCAGTACGAAGGCAGAGGATTCTGTTATAAAGAGCAAGAACGGTACGACAAGCCACCCTGCATTGATAACTGGCCAGGTCAGGGGAAATGATATCGCAACAACAAGTACATATCGGGTATGTTCATGAGTACATGTATTTATTGGATTCTTGCGACCCAGTATCTCTAACTACGGACAGGGATAAGATCGATCAGATGCAACTTTGATGTTGCTACGGAGTACTGGTTTCTTTGCTAGGCATCTTGTAGTTTGCATTGCCTTGGAATGAACCTTTATGCTCCAGATTGGGTTATGCTTTCTTTTGTTTCCCTAGATTCAAGCAGAGGTTCTTTATAGTTGTCTTGCCTTGGCTTGAACAGAACAATACAGGTTTGTTGAGAACCATGCCTGAGGCAGGATTCTCTCATCCGTAGGATTATCAACGCTACGCCCTTTTTGTCTTTTCTGCCGAAAAGCTTACCTTTGGGGGCTAAATTGAGGACTCCGATCCTCGGCATATAAAGGGGCATAAATAGTAGGAAAAGACAGATATTATCTAGATCTTTAGATAATTTAATACTTCTATAAGAGATCCTATTCCTAGTATCATTTGAACCTATTATTAAAACCCTATATGCTATATCATACCTCTATATCTTTAATAGGTTATGAGCCCGGCTATCTCTAATAGCCGGAATACCTAAATTACGTAGTATAGTCTATTTACTATATTTACTAGTAAATATTTGCTTACCCCTATACACCTTTTTATCTGATCTTTGCCTAGACCTATATATATAGGTCCTTACCCTAGGATCTCTCTCTCCTTCTTATATATATCTTACCTCTTATTTTATACCTTACCTTTTATACCTATACCTCTCGATCTCTCGTAGATCTACCTATTTTTTTATTAATTTTATTATAACCCCTATTACCCGACGGTCCTAGCGAGATAGGGGGGTATCTAGTACACTTAGTGTACCCTATATACCCTACGAACCCTCCGACTCCGACGCCGACCGACTAGACGAATTAGGGTCCGATAATAACTATAGTAGCGCCTTAGGCGAGGGTAGCGATAACGAAGGAGGAAATAATAGTCCTATAGCTCCCGCTAGCACTAGAAATATAGACCCCGGCTAGGGCCTATAACGTCTAAACCCCGCGGATTAACTAGCTAGAGAACTCGAGTCGACCGAGTATCTCTATACCTAGTAGCCCTAAGGATTAACTAGGTAGCTCGTAGCGGGTAGACCCCCCGCTAAAGTCTCCGAGTCTATCGAGACTAATATATAAGTCCTATTAATATAGATTAATAACCTAAACCGATTTAATCGAGATAGCTCTATATTCTCGCTATATAACCGCTACGCTACTCTAAAGAATAATACCCGAGAAGAGAAAGAAAACGCCCTTCGATACCTTAGTTTCACTAAAGATCTTAGGAAAATATTTAAAAGAAAAGAAGAATATAAAGGACTAAAACTTATAGGATTAAATAATTACCGTACCTAGGCCGCTAATATACGGTAAGTGCTAAACTAAAACCTTCTTAAATAAGTTATCGACGGTAAGGTAGGATTATTACTTTCTTCGTACGAGAAGCACTATATACTAAATATATAGAAGGGAGTAGCCTAGCTTACTATCCTAAATACTATATACCTAGACTTAGCGAAAAATATTATACCGCCGAGCCCTCTAGAACCCGAGCGTATCTAGTAGGAATTATAAAATTAATATAATATAAAGAATACTTTTACCGCCGAATAAGACGCTATTATAATAAAAGTATTATACGTATCCTACGTCTATAACGTCGGAACCTTAATCGAGGTATTTAAGACTATATAGACTAATAAGACTATTATATATCCCCCGATTGAGAGTCTACTAATTAAGCTATAAGAAATAGACGAACTTAAAAAATATACGGAACTTATAGCGTGCCTCGATAGCCTAGAATAGTACCTATAGAAGCTTAACTATAATAAAATAGTTAGTAGGTTAACTAACTAGCTAGACTAATACCTCTTCGATCGCCTATATAGCGAACTATAAAGAGAAGAAGATAACCTCGCCGCTAGTAAAAAGGTAGCTATAAGGACCTTATCTACGGAAACTAGTAAACCTATAAAACCGCGAGGACCCCGTATACGACGAGGACCCCTAGGATTAGTATATACCTTCTATAAAAAGAAGGGGTACCCCGCTAAGAAATATTAGCTAAAAAACCCTAATTTAGTACCTAAACGGACTACGGAAACCCTAATTATATAGGTCGAATACGGTTACGAGGTATAAAACTTCTTAACTAGTATCTTAATTAATAACTAGATCTACGATATAGCCTATAACGAATATATAATTAGCTTATTAGACTATTTTATACTAGGCACTACGAAACTACTAACTACTACGATTAAAATAGCCCTAATAAACTAGCTAGTCTAAGATATAATCGGAGATATTAAGATTATAGTCGACGACGGGACTAAGTAAAGGAGAGATCTTATTCTTATTAGGACTATATATCTCCCTAAACTCTATAGTAACCTTATCTCGTAGCCTAGGCTCGCTAACTATAGGATTATAGCGATATACGGAGACGAGGTTATTTTCTGAAAACTAGATAGTAGTATTCTTATAAAAGGACTACGAAAGGGTAAAAATTAGATACTAAACGTTCGCTATATATACCGATACTAGACCCTAGATCTAGAAACGTTAGTTTTAACGATAGTATAGGAAGTAAGGGGTGTCGGATACCTAAAAACTTAGGCCGATACTCCTATTTCCGCCGAAAAAACTACCTACGGATACCTAATTTCTTAGGCTAATAATATAGAGGTTATCCTAAGAGACTCCTACCCCTAGCTAGAGGGCCTAAGTATATAAAAATTAGAAAACGCTGTAAGTTTATCTAGCTAACTAGTGAAAGATACTATTCCGCTAAAAAAGGTAATATCTCTTCTACCGAAAAAGGGACCCTTTTCTTAGGTAGAAAAGGTAGAAATACTCGCTACCTGTAGAGTAATAAAGATATAGAAGATAAACTCGTCTAATAGCTTAAAATAATAGTCCTCGGAGACTACCTCGACTTCTTCTAGCGAGACTCCCCCTAGCGAGCTACTTACTAAGCTTAAAAAAGATAGGGTTAATATCGATACCTAGTACTATAGACTATACTATATAGGGATTAAATCCCTATAGGAAATAGTAAAAATTATAGAAGATATTAATATTATAGGCCTACCTACCTCTAAAAGACCCTATAGCTACTACTAAATTAGAAAGGCTTAGCTCGTACCCTATAGAACCCTAGTTTTATATAGATCTAGTAAAATAAGAGATCTCGTATACCTTAATCTAGGGGGCGGGGGTAAAATACCTAAAGGTTAGGGAGGTAGCTACTAATACTAGATAATTAGTATCGACGACTTCGATAGATAAAGAGAAATATAGTTTACCTCCTATAAAGACTTCGTTCTAGACCTTATAATTAAAATAGTAAAACTATATTCCGCTAAAAGGGAGATAATAATTAAGATATTTATAACCCCCGATCTCCCCCCGCTACTAGCACTAGGAAGTAAAATACTACCGCCTAATAGACTAGAGATCGGAGCCTTCTAATTAGATTATAGAGGAGAGTTTAATAACTTCCGCTTATAAAAATAGGCTAAGAATACTAATACCTATCTATATTTCTTAGCACTATATATATATAGGTAAAATAGTAAAGTCGAAAGAATAATACGAATAGTATAAGAATATATTAGAGCTATTCTCGACGATACTAGACTCCTAGATATACTATAGCCCGAACTAATAAAAATAGTAATAATAACCTATAACCTTACTATCTATTTTAGTAGAAAAAGAGATAGTCTCCTAAACTAGATACTATATAAAATACGATTCGGTAGAAAACCTAATATCTTATTCCTACGGATACCCGGTAGTAAGGCTTACGTTATAAGAAGCCCCGAAGAGATTAGGGCTATAGTTAGTATATTAATAAGTAGATATTTATAGCCCTACGCCTAGATAGGTAGACTCGTTAGGTATAGTAGCTACTATAATATATAATACCGTATTTAGCGTCTAAACGTAGATAGAAATAGGGGAGAGATTATAACTCGGAGAGACGTTATTTTCGATAAAGGAGATAACTAGACCCTATATAATAATCCTAATCTCCTAGTCCTATTAGAAACCCTATAGTCGGTAAAATAGTCTAGGTTCCTATTCCTAGACTTTAGGGACCTTATAGACCCTAAGAATCTTATAGACCCTAAGAACCCTATAAATAATATAAACCTTATAATTTCTTCCGCCGAAAAGACCCCTATAACTTCTTCCGCCGAAGAAAGTATCCCTTTTTTAGACTCTAAGGGAGATCTTAGACTTATCGATAAGAGTTCTAGTAACGAATCGGTCCTACTAGTAGACCTACCGAGACTATCTACCGAAGAACTCGCTAACCTTAATTATAAGATCTAAAATAAGGTTTTCTATACTACTATATCTTAGATAGATAAAAAACGTATATAGGATCTAGTATAATATACTACTATCCTATATATATAAGCTAGACTAACCCTATTATCTAAGGATCTCTTAACCTTACCCTTACTAATAACCCTAAAAAATATAGACCCTAAATAGATAGAAGACCCTAAATTAGTCCGATAAGTACGTAACTTACCCCTTTAGCCTTAGTAGTATCGCGCTATAAAAATCGAGTTTAAATAGCTTAGTTTAATTAAAGCTTAGGAGATAATCCCTACCCCCGTACCTACTAAGAATATACGTATCCTTATTAGTAAGTAGGTATATAAACTAAAACTCGATACGGATAGAAACCCCCTAAAATTTAAGGCTCGCTAGGTAGCGAGAGGTTTCTAATAACGGGAAGATCTAGACTATACCGAGACCTTTACTAGTATAGGTAGCTATATCACGCTACGGATCCTCCTCGCTATAATTACGTAAAAGAAGCTTTTTATAGCTTATATTAATATAAACGTTATATATCTTAACGCCACGCTAAAGGAGAGACTCTTAATATACTACCCCGAAGGTTTCGAAGATAATACCGATTTTTTAGAGATCTAAGGTAAAGTCTACCTTCTAAAAAAAAGTCTTTATAGTCTAAAATAGTTAGTAGTAAACTAGTTTAATATATTAGGGGACTACTTATTAATAAAAGGCTTTATACGATCTACTTCTAACCTATATCTTTATATATAGTATAATTAAAGGGGCGCCGGTATAATCGTTTATATTTTTATATATATCGACGATCTTTTAATTATAGCTTCTATAGCGGATCTTATTAAAACTATAAAGGACCTTATTTCGATAAAATAGTCTATATTAGACCTCGGCGAGCTATCCTACTATCTTTCGATAAAAATAGTATACGATAGAGAGATAGGAAAAATAATAATTTTATAAAAAATATACGTTAAAAGGTTCTTAAAAACCGTAACTTTAAGACCTATAATCCCTTTATCTATTATTCTAATAAAGGAAAAGACCCTTACCGCTATAAGTAAGGTAGTAAAATAGTACTAATCCGATATAGGCTCGATTAACTATACTAGTATAGTTATATATCTAGACCTCTTACTTATAGTAAGTATACTTTCGTAGTTTACTATAAACCTAAACGCTAAATACGAGGATCTAGTATAAAGAGTAATTACTTATATAGGACGTACTAGCTATTATATAATTATATACTAATCTAGACCTAATTAGGACCTTTAGAGGTATATCGACGCCTTATACGGATTAGCCCTAGAAAGCAAAAGTAGGACTAGGTATATCTTCTTCCTTATAGGGGGTCTAATATTATAGAAATCTTAAAAGTAGACTAGTATAGTAAAATTAAGCGCCGAAGCTAAATATATAGCCCTCTTAATTACTAGCGGAGAGGTAATTTAGCTACGAAAACTACTAAAAGATCTTAATTTTTACTAAGGAAGTATAGACCTCCCCCTATTCCTTTATATAGCGATAGCTAGTCTACGATCACGATAACGAAGAACCCTACTATTTTAGGACGTTTAAAATATATCGACGTACACTAGCACTAGATCCGCGAGTAAGTTAAAAGGGGAAAAATTAAGCTTATATATATAAAAGGGACTGAAAACATTATAGATAGACTGATAAAGCCCCTTAGGGCTCCTAAATTTATAGAGTTTATCGTAGGTTTAAACCTTAACCCTAAAATATATAGACTTTCGGTAGAATAAACCCCTACGTCTTTCGTAGTATAAAAACTACGTCTTTTATAGTGTAAAACTACTAGTTTTGCACCTTCCTATAGTCTAAAAGCTGTACCTTTTGACTAAGAAACCTCATTTATCTCAGTCCCTAATAATATGATCTTACGATATGTAACGGCTATACGTTGAGGGGGCGTGTTAAGAACTATGCCTGAGGCAGGATTCTCTCATCCGCAGGATTATCAACGCTACGCCCTTTTTGTCTTTTCTGCCGAAAAGCTCACCTTTGGGGGCCAAATTGAGGACTCCGATCCTCGGCACACAAAGGGGCATAAATAGCAGGAAAAGACAGATATTATCTAGATCTTTAGACAATTCAATACTTCTATGAGAGATCCTATTCCTAGTATCATTTGAACCCATTGTTGAAACCCTACATGCTATATCATACCTCTATATCTTCAACAAGGTTTATTCCTTGATATATATTATCTTATGGGAGGGCATTCCGTCCAGATTCGAGGAGTAACATGTAGGGAATCGTCAAGATATATCTATTCCAATATATTCTGGGAACGGTCCAACACATTATCTGTGACGATAATAGCTTACCACTTTCTCCTTGATCTATGTTCCATATCATAAATGGAGCTAATTTGCTAAGCCTTCCAGACCCGAGCTCTTCTCGCCGACCAGAGCCGAGATTGGCAGTCGATGGACCGAAATGGGATTGGCTGCATGATGACAGTATCAACTCTCGTCATCGTGCATTGTTCTGCAGATATATGTTATGATCGGTCAGATATCTTTACCTAATTCGAAATATCTTGGAGGGGCATCGTATGAGACTCGTCTGAGGGCAGTCTTGGCTCGGAAATACGATGTTGATAAAATAGTCGGTAGTCACAATCTGTGGTGCTCTGGCTGGCTTCAAACCATGTCTTATTCTTGACCAGGCTCACTCTCACTTCTGTTCTCCCAGGCTTATACTTCCGGCAATAGGATCCCGAAAAGGTTGCATCACCATGGTAGAAAGGCTCTACAATCAACGCAAGTGACTGGCCAAGTAGGGTATGACGAAAAAGGGTATCAAAGAGATCTGGAGTTTATTGGTTTACCCGGGATGTCAACAAACACTCATTCAGAGTTCAGATTGTCATTTAGATCTTTGCTTGTATAGGATACTTTGGATTCTTGCGCGTAGCACCATCTAACATTCACACAGCGATATGTCAAGTTCAACGATTAGCAATACACGTTCAATGTCCGCGGGTATATGCAAAACCACCAAGAAAGCCACCGTGACGCTTTGCAATACAGTCCAGCCCGAAGGGCTATCCATCTCTCATCTGGCGCCAACACCGATACCTGCTCCTCGTGTTAGGTATGACCCCTCAATCGCAGCAGTTTCGTTTATTTCTTTCTCGTTCACTTGATACAGCGTTACCGCCATCTCTCCTCTTGGGTCTACAAGGTTCGCTTGCCCATACGAGCCAACAAGAAGAGTCCACAAGCTGCTCCTCAGTGGTCGATTTTCCCGATTTCTCTCGGGGTTCGCTCCTGGCTCCGAGTGAAAGACGCACCTACATGCAGCCCTGGGGCTCAGAACCGGTTATCCATCGGTTAAAGCGGGTTATTCCGAGTCTCTCCTTGAGTCTCTGTTCCGTAGACTCTGTACGGAGTATCTAGGGACTTCCCGCTAGAAGCCTTCATATTCCGCGACTCCACTCAGTGATCCGCTCCGCTGCCCCACTCACTTCGAAGAAACAGCAGAGTCAACAACCTTGGAAGCTTCATCATGGCCTCCTAATGCGCACCATGGCTTTAGGATACAGATGTCGGGGTAGAAGCACAGCTATGGATTTCCTATGTTGTATAGCTGCAATGGATATAGCCGATGAGACGGCATCGAAGATACGCTCGAAGCAGCCGAGAAATGTGCGGCGAGCATGCTGTGAAGTACCGCGTTCTGGTCTTCATGGCATCCGATCGGGTACGGTCTCTAGCAGGACGATGTTCCTCAGCCGACCCTAGGGGCTCCATCTCAAATTAATACTTCGCGGTTTGGTAATTTGCGATAATTTTCGGGCCAGCGTCAGGGCGACCTGGACTCGACGGTTATTCTTCTTCCCCGGATGTTCAGGACCTCGGGGGTATGATGTGCTCGGGTATACGATCGATGATGACATTGGGGTTTGGAATAATTTCAGGTGGCTTATTCCCGAGTTGCCCGCGAGGTCTGGAATTAATACGGTGTTTTCTCGGGATTTTCCTAACGCGTCGCTGTGGTTCACAGGGGGGCCCCCGTCCCACTATGATGATGGATTGCATTCTGCTCATTGGGGCACCGTCTCAAACTCTACCCGCTATCTAACAGCCGTACTATTGCACATAGTGCAAATCCGGCTTGATATCCTCCTCGGACCCCCGGTGTAGCGTGCAGCTCTTTCGATTAGGCTGCATCAGCGTCCTTTTTTTTTGTTGGGAACCCAGTGGGAAAGGGGTGGATCGCAAACAACCTTTCTGCTTGCTGCAGCTATTATGCAGTGTCTTGCTTCGTATCCCACCGATCTTCTTACTGCATTAGTTGTATACTCCGTACGGAGTGCATGTAACCTTTTTCACACATGGAGTGTAGATCCCGTGAACCGTACTCCGGAGACCGGGGGTACTTTCAACATACGAACTAAGAGACCCTGCGAGAGACGTACAAGAACCCAGTGTCGAGTCCAAAAATAATCTGGATCTGATAATCATTCAACGTAACTCACAAAGGGCCAGCCAAACCAAAACCTGCCAGGCACCGAATAATTCTCCCCCTTTTTTGTCCCACAGCCATTTTCATCCCCACAAGGCAATTCAACTTATCCACAATCCCTGCTATGTAACAGTTGAAATGAGTAATGAGAAACTCGAGCCCGCTGGTATTTAAAAAAATATTTAAATTTAGATTCTCTGTACGGAGAAATCGGTGGTAATTACAGACCTGACAGACATGTGGACCGGTCCAGGCGGCTTTCATATCTGAATATCAAGTGCCTACACAAGGAGAAACACCGCCATTTTTCCGTTGGACTATCTGAGGATGGCGAATAGAGTTTCATCCGACTGAGATCGTCCAAATTAACGGCGTCAACAGAGCGACGTGGTTTGTCCAAGACCATCTCGAAAGCTTACTCATCCACCCCGCAGTCCACGGGTCTCGGCGATCTGGTCCTGTGACGCACGATGAGCCTCTCTGATGGCGAACAAAAGTTATGGCGATCTGATTCGATGCTAATGGATCACTTGACATCATGATAGTCCAATATGTCATCGCATCACAGCCAAATGAGATTGGCCAGAGGCTTGTTGCAGTCTCTGGAGGAAGACGGGCAACTGACTATAGCATAAAAACATGCATGATTGGCGGGGTTTGGCCCGGTGCGAGGGGCTTGAGGATGGACATTTGTCTCGCTCTGAATCTCTGGCTTGCATGACCTCCTGTGGCCTGCTCTCCCCTGGCCCGCGGCCAACCCCGGACCTTGGCCATGGACTGCAGGGTATAGTCCCCAAGGGAAGTTAGACTCGGACAAAGGGTTCGATGCGGAAACACCTAGGCTGTGGTCGGTTTGACTAGCGTTTCTTCCCGACTATGAACGCCCCAATGAGGTGGCGAGGATGATCTTAGTTAAAATCCTGGAGGGGCAGTTTACCCCGGAGCAACGGAAGACACTTGCCAAACCCCCGCATGGCCGAACCCAAACATGTGTATGCTGATCGTCTGATAGTTGCATGGGATTGAAGGTCCTTACTATTGATGGCTTTGATTGCATTGGGAGGGGAACTCCGTCAATTGGACCTGAATCGGAGTATCGAAGTCAGTAATGCACGGCATAGGCCGTATGCAGGCGTCAGAAGTACAACGTTGGCGATGGAGTGGTATTTGAGTATTGCATGGTAAGGCGCACGGGCCACCCCGGATATGGAAGGGCAAAAGAAAAGGGAGTGGCACATCACTCGTTCGCTCTCTCTCCACTCGGACTACTAATTGTCGCGCATTCCCAGTCCTGGTGCGCTTGGATTTCTTTTTCTTCTAATTGCTATACCCCTGTTCGCTCATAATATACCACCCTATACCCTTGACTTCGAGTACGTTTGCTTCCGGGCCCCCACTGTCCGCATTTATAAGAGCTCCCTCATCCCACCTTGCTCACTTTTTTTTCCTCTCATTCCGCCTTACGCAATTCATGTCCACTGACATCTGATCTCGCGCAGAACTCATTATAAAAGTCCCCCTTTCCTTTGAAACCTATATTGTTCATCTCTATTGGACTCCGCAATCATGTCGGACGGCCCCATCTCGCCTCCCAAGCCCGCAGTGGTAAGAATCGCCTGCCTCTCCCGATGACTGGAACCGGTAGCTTCAGTCGCCACAAGGAGTCCGTCACTAACAATTGATGGTATAGGTCCATGAAGCACACGATGTCGACACTTTCCACGTCCCTCAGGCGTTCCACGATAAGCACCCCACCGGCACTCACTTGAAAGATCTCGACGAGTACAAGAAGCTTTACGATGAATCAATCAAGAGCCCCGACACTTTCTGGGCCCGCATGGCCCGCGAGCTCCTCACATTCGACAAGGACTTTGAAACCACACACCACGGCTCCTTCGAGAACGGCGATAACGCCTGGTTCGTCGAGGGTCGGTTGAACGCCTCGTTCAACTGTGTCGATCGTCACGCTCTTAAGAACCCCGATAAGGTTGCCATCATCTATGAGGCCGATGAGCCCAATGAGGGCCGCAAGATCACTTATGGAGAGTTGATGCGCGAAGTCTCCCGGGTCGCCTGGACCCTGAAGGAGCGCGGTGTCAAGAAGGGTGACACAGTCGGTATCTACCTGCCCATGATTCCCGAGGCTGTGATCGCCTTCTTGGCCTGCTCCCGTATTGGTGCTGTGCACTCCGTCGTCTTCGCTGGCTTCTCTTCCGATTCCCTCCGGGACCGTGTCCTGGATGCCAATTCCAAGGTCGTCATCACCTCCGACGAGGGCAAGCGCGGTGGAAAGGTCATCGGCACCAAGAAGATTGTCGATGAGGCTATGAAGCAATGTCCCGATGTGCACACTGTCCTGGTGTACAAGCGCACCGGTGCCGAGGTGCCCTGGACCGCTGGTCGTGATATCTGGTGGCACGAGGAGGTCGAGAAGTACCCCAACTACCTCGCCCCCGAGCCTGTCAACTCCGAGGACCCTCTCTTCCTGCTCTACACCTCTGGCTCAACTGGCAAGCCTAAGGGTGTCATGCACACCACTGCCGGTTACCTCCTCGGTGCCGCCATGACTGGCAAGTACGTGTTTGATATCCACGATGATGACCGTTACTTCTGTGGTGGTGATGTTGGCTGGATTACCGGTCACACTTATGTCGTGTACGCTCCTCTGTTGCTCGGTTGTGCTACCGTCGTTTTCGAGAGTACCCCCGCCTACCCTAACTTCTCCCGCTACTGGGATGTCATTGACAAGCACGACGTCACACAATTCTACGTTGCACCCACTGCTCTGCGTCTGTTGAAGCGTGCTGGAGATGAGCACATTCACCACAAGATGCGCTCCCTCCGTGTTCTCGGCTCGGTTGGTGAGCCTATTGCTGCTGAGGTCTGGAAGTGGTACTTCGAGTCCGTCGGCAAGGAGGAAGCTCACATTTGCGACGTTCGTATTCCCTCTCCTTTGCGCCTTGTGGTATGATTTCTAATTCTTTATTTTACAGACATACTGGCAAACCGAGACTGGCTCTAACGTCATCACCCCTCTCGGCGGTATTACCCCTACCAAGCCCGGAAGTGCTTCCTTGCCCTTCTTCGGTATCGAGCCTGCCATTATCGACCCCGTCTCTGGCGAGGAGATTCTTGGCAATGATGTCGAGGGTGTTTTGGCCTTCAAGCAGCCCTGGCCCAGCATGGCCCGTACCGTGTGGGGTGCTCACAAGCGTTACATGGACACCTACTTGAATGTCTACAAGGGTTACTACGTAAGACACCTTTCAACCTTGCGATAAGGAATCCATACTAACGAGAATATAGTTCACCGGAGATGGTGCCGGCCGTGATCACGACGGCTACTACTGGATCCGTGGCCGTGTTGATGATGTCGTCAACGTCTCTGGACACCGTCTGTCCACCGCCGAGATTGAGGCCGCTCTTATTGAGCACCGTGAGTGCAACTCCGGTATTTCAAACACACACACCGAGCCCTAGCTAACTATGAACAGACGCCGTTGCTGAGGCTGCCGTCGTTGGTATTGCTGACGAGCTGACCGGCCAGGCTGTCAATGCCTTTGTTGGTCTCAAGGATGGCCACGAGCCCACAGAACAGCTCCGCAAGGATCTGACGATGCAAGTTCGCAAGTCCATCGGTCCCTTCGCCGCCCCCAAGGCCGTCTTCATCGTGAATGACCTCCCCAAGACCCGTAGCGGCAAGATCATGCGCCGTATTCTGCGGAAGATCCTCAGCGGTGAGGAGGACAGCCTTGGTGACACTTCAACGGTAAGCACATTTCCCCTTCGGCAATCTGGTGCCACTTTCTTGTTACTCTGAGCAATCTCTAACGTACTCTTCTATATAGCTCTCCGACCCCGGCGTTGTGGATACAATCATCGAGATCGTCCACGCTGCCCGCAAATAGAGTGAAAGTCTATGAATTTTGATGATAATGACGTCGGCGAGCAAAATTTCTGGTGAGATTTTTGAATGGTAGTCCTCCGTGGATTTATATACCTCCCGACCTCAGTCCAGCCTCGGACTCGGATCACCGGGTGGTCTTTTATTTTTATTTTTTTTTTCTTTCTGCGATTTTCAGAATCACTACTTGTATTGAGATTCCCTTGGCTCGCTCAGAAGCGCTGTGAATAGTATTTTGGTTTCATACATTTACCTCGTCTTCTGTAACCTTTTTAGTGGCATGGACAGTTTCTGCAGCCAATCTATAAAAGAACTCGATCTTATCCATTCCAATACTTGATATCTGTCTTGATGGGATGAAAGTGCATTCAGTAGAAATGACCTACAACACCTATCCACCGCGTGTTAAATATAGGCCGAACTTGGAGAGGACCATCCGGTTTATATTCCAACCAAACCAAGACGCCAAACACATCACAAGTTGTTTGAACTATCGTGTTTCATGGGAACGAAGCGAATTCCTTGCTGAAGCAGCAAATATACATAGTATACTTTCGGATACTAAATCTAAAATGAGAACTCACTCCTTGCGACTACTTTGCGAAGCTTCCGCAGAACTCTTGTGTAGAACGATCGTTTATTTGCAGACAAGCGTCCTAAACGGGTTGGCTCGTATCCATTCCAGGCACGCCATGGATCATCGGTTCATAGGGAATGGGGTAGGGTTCCAAAGTTGCTTAGACGGCTTTATCTCTGTTCAAATACTCACGGAATAGGGAAAGAAGGTCTCGACCCTTTGGGTTGGGATGAAGCCAATCTGGGGAATATCAACGAGGAGGCCTGGTTTGGGGGTTCACGAGGTGCATGGGCATCGTGTAGTTGTACATGTGAATAGCACTCGACTATGTACATAACAACCTTGGAAGGCTTCCTTGATAGTTCGTAGTCCAAATGGAGGATAGGATTCCATGCCATGAGACTACTGAGATAGTAACACTACTCTCAGCTCTGATGGGTCAACAATCCGATAGGAACCTATGTATGGAGGATGAGTGCCACTTGGGTTTCATGGTAAACAGCTGGTTCTGGTTGGCTCGCTCGTGTTCGCCTTCGGCTCACTTGGGACTGACAGGTTTCGTCCACCAATGAGATATGGGGCCTGAAGCTGGTCGAGCCATCAATGAGTCACTTCCGAGCAAATAAATCGAAGACAAAGTCTATTGTCGTGCTCTCTGCACCGCATTCATTGCAATCCGATTTAGGCAGCGCTCACGTGACGGAGCATTGTGACCCGGACCTTACCTAACACAGCCTCCAGCAAACTTGACTCTTTCTTTTCTGTCGCGTCTTCTCCCTCTCCCCTTCATCCCGCGCATTCTCCTGCTCGCCACTCTCGACCTTGCCATTCAGACTTGCTCTACACTGGGCTCAATCGACCTATGACTTCGTAAATACCCGACAAACTCCAGCCGACATCATGTCTTTCGGATTTGGAGGAGGAGCGTTCGGCACGAACAACAACCAAGGCAGCGCCTTTGGCACAGGTTCTGGCTTCGGAACCAACACTAGCACTGGAGGAGGTAGGTCTTTTTCTTCGCTTTTTGTCAATGATTCCCCTTGTGTATTCGGGGCCCATCCCCATTTCCCTCCCCTGCTCGTGTCCTCGGCTTTTCTCTATCTCGACAACCGGTGCTCCTGATTCCCGTTCCGCGATGGTGCAACACATGCGCAAGGCGAAAATTTCAAACAAAACAACCTTCGCCGTGCCACTGGCAATCATCTGCGGACTATCTGGATGACCTGGCGACACCACAGCAAGATAAGGAATGCAAGGGCTTCTTCGAAACCAAGTCTTTCTGACCGCGATCCCCTCCGTCATCTAGGCTTTGGCTCGACAGCATCCCCGTTCGGAGGTGGCGCCACTGGCACATCAGGCGCTTTTGGCGGTGGCGCCTCCAACACATCTACTGGCTTCGGATCTAGCACTGGCGGAGGTACGTGCTCAACCATTGAGCTTTGCGCTGCTCCTTCGAACTTCCCTACCGAGGTCTCCCATCACATTGAATGGACTTGCGATCAAAATATCACTGCGCTGATCGCGCATGTGAGCTTTGTGGATTCTCTCTTCAGCTCCCGAGAGTGATCGCCCGTGAACCATTGCTGGAACTGCCAATACATGCGACCTACGGGGATTTTGAACGATATGCGCCCGAGGACCTCTTTTCATCAATCTGCTTTTGTTTAGTCGCTTCATTCGAGATTTGATCGTGTTGACTAATGCTTTCTTTTTCTCTCTAGGATTCGGTACTAATACGCAAACTCAACCTAATACTCTCTTTGGCAGCCAAGCTCGCCCCGGTGGATTTGGCACCACCAACACCTCTAACAGCGGGTCTCTCTTCGGTGGTACCCAGACAGCTGGTAATACCGGCGGTTTCGGCGCTGGAGGATTCGGCTCATCTGGCACTCCAGGTGCCTTCGGTTCCAATACCAACACAGCAAACACAGGCGGAAGCATGTTCGGTGCCGCCAAGCCCTCCGGCTTTGGCACATCAACTTCGGGAACTGGCGGGTTCGGCGCAAGTGGTGGCTTCGGAACTCCTGCCGCCACTTCCACAACCCCCAGCACGGGCTTTGGTGGCTCAGGCACTGCCTTCCAAGGTGCTCTGCCTAACTGTGAAGGCACTGGCAGCACTCCATTCAATCCTTGGACCGAGAAGGATGCCAGCTCAGCTGGTACCACAAATCACTACCAAAGCATTAGCTTGATGCAACCCTACAATAAGTGGTCCTTTGAGGAACTGCGCCTCGCAGATTATTCACAAGGTCGTCGGTTCGGCAATGGTAGCAACCAAGCCGGTGGTTTCGGTGCTCCTGCTTTCGGTAACACTGCCACTGGTGGATTTGGTCAACAAAATACGTCTACTGGCGGCTTTGGAGGCAATGCTACTCCATTTGGAGCTGCTGCTGCAACAAGTGCTCCATCCGCCTTTGGCTCAACTCAGACCACAGGTGGATTCGGCTCCACTGGTACCAACACAATGTTTGGTGGAGCAGCTAAACCCGCGAATACGATGTTCGGTGGTGGAACTACCCCAGCTGCTCCGGCTGGAAACCTTTTCGGCGGAGGTACACAGACCACTGGTGCATTCGGAAGCAACACTGGCACTGGAACTACAGGGGGTTTCGGTAATACTGG
The DNA here is from genome assembly GCF_028828445.1 of Penicillium paradoxum. NCBI lineage: Eukaryota > Fungi > Ascomycota > Eurotiomycetes > Eurotiales > Aspergillaceae > Penicillium > Penicillium paradoxum. Next base: position 1,641,350 of record NW_026643184.1, on the reverse strand, counting down.
CGGGTCCTTGTTCGGTGCCAACAACCAGCAACAGCAGAACAAACCTGCGTTTGGTGCCGGCACAACTACGGCGTTCGGTAATTTCGGTAACACCCAAACAACCAGTGCCGCGAATCCTTTCGGGGCTTCAACTGCCACCGCCTCGCCTTTCGGTGGAGCAACTCAGCAGCCAGCAACGACTGGTTTCGGCGGTTTCGGAGGTGCAACCCAACAGAACCAAGCCCAGACCCAAACCAAGTCACTATTTGGCGGTGGAGGATTTGGCGCAGGTACCCAGCAACAAGGAACCGGTACAGGTTTGCTCGGCGGTACCGCGGGCACCACTCCAGCTGCCGGATCTTCTCTCTTCGGTGGAGGCCAGCAGCAGACCCAGCAGCCGGCAGGTAGCTCGCTCTTTGGTCAAAATCAGCAGGCTACTACTGGCACTGGCCTATTTGGTGGTTCAACTCAGCAGCAAAAGCCGGGCGGTCTCTTCAACACCACCCCAGCTGCCACTGGAGGTGCATTTTCTGGCTTCGGCGGCTCGACAACTCAGCCAGCTGCTGGTGGTAGCAGCCTTTTCAACACGCAGAATCAGCAACAACAGAAGCCTGGTGGTCTCTTTGCCTCGACTACCGGAACCGGAGGAGGCCTCTTCGGCGGTGGTCAATCCACCACTGGCCAAGGCGCCGGATCTTCGATCTTCGGTGGTCAAACCCAGCAACAGCAGGCCGGTGGCCTCGGTGGCAGTGCTTTCGGTGCCTCACAGCCCGGACAACAATCCCAGCCTGTCCCTGGTAGCTTCCAAGCATCGCTGCTCGACGGAAACCCTTACGGAAGCCAGTCCATCTTTTCTGGTCTTCCCGCCCCTGGTGGCTCGACTCCTGGCCCCCTTGCCACGCCACTGTCTTCTACCATGAAACAAAAGCAGCGCACTCCCTTGCCCGTTTACAAAATCACCCCGAATGCTGCCAATCGTCTCATTACCCCTCCAAAGCGTGGATACGGTTTCTCTTACTCTACCTATGGCTCGCCCTCTAGCACCACGGGTACCCCGTCTGGTCTTGGTAGTAGTTTGTTGGGTGCTGGAGGCAGTAACAGCCTCCGCGGCAGCGTTAGCGGCAGCATGGGTCGCAGCTTCAGCAAGAGCTACTCCACTAGCAACCTTCGCAAGACCTTTGATCCAGAGGCAGACAGCATCCTTTCTCCCGGTGCCCTGCAGGCCGGCAGCATACGTGGTACCAGCAACCTCAAGCGTCTTACCATCAACCGTGATGTGAGAAATGAGATTTTCTCCACTTCCGCTCGTACTTCGCCGGCTCCTCTTCTCACCAACGGAGATGAATCCAGTCAATCTGCTGACAAGCTGAAGAAAAAGGTCAGCTTCGACTCTACCTCTTCCGGTCTCAATGGCGGGGATCTAGTTCGTGTTGAAACTGATACCCCCGAGCCATCTGCTGAGGAGCTTGGGTTCCTTCGTTCTGTTCGTAAGAGTGGTAGCCTCAATGGTTTCGATGCTTCCAAGGCTTCCGATCGTCCTGAGATGGAGTCTGTCGGCCGTGACCTCACTGTCGTCCCCGAAAACGCACCCGCACCCACCAACGGTGCTACCGTCAAGCGCCTCACGTTCATTCCTGGTGGGGACCCAAGACCTGGTGAGTACTGGATGCAGCCTAGCCGTGCCGAGCTTGGCAAGTTGAGCCGTGACCAGCTCAAGCAAGTCGTCGACTTCACTGTTGGACGTCAGAACTGTGGTTCAGTCACCTTCAACGGCTCGGTCGACTTGACCACCGTTGACTTGGACAACCTCTACACCTCCATTGTCGATATTGGTCTTCGCAAGATTACCGTCTACCCCGAGGAATCGATCAAGCCTGCCAGAGGCAAGGGTTTGAACGTGCCATCTACTCTGCGGATCGAGAACTCATGGCCGCGTGGTAGGGATAAGAAGAGCAACTCACCTGTCACCAGCGGTCCTCTGTTTGACAAGCACATTGATCGTCTACAGAAGGTCGGCGACACCGAGTTCATCAACTACGAGACTGAAACTGGAACCTGGGTATTCAAGGTGCCCCACTTCACTACCTATGGCCTCGATTACGATGAAGAGGAAGGTGAGAGTCTTGACCAGAGCATGATGAGTACCCAGGGCCCTGACCACCCTACTCCCAAGGCTCGCTTCGATGAATCGACGAATTTTGACCAGTCTACCACCTTTTCCATCGACGAGTCTTTCGTCGGCTCGATGGTCGGCGTCGAGGACGATACCTTTGACTTCAAGAAGCGCAAGCTTGTTCCTGGTTCTTTTGCCGGTCAGACCATGCCTGCGGAAAGGGATGATTTTTCTGATGGTGAGACCGAGTCTTTTTTAGAGGAAGGCTCCACGGGTTCAACTACTGAGAATGACGACGACATCGTCACCGAGAGCCACCAATCTGGCGATTCGGTAGTTGGATCAGATGAGGCAGATGAAATGGATATGGCGGGTGCCTTTCCCATTCCTCATCGCACCGTGGAGCAGGACGATTACCAGAGCACCATTGGTGACCTGGACGACACTCACCCTTACTCAAAACACTTTGGCAGTCCCACAAAGCCTCAACTTGATCTGAGTGGCGACTGGGCCGAGCAGCTGCAGCGCACCATCAGCCCTCGCAAGCAGAATCGCGATGCTCTGCGTGAAATGCAAGCAAATGCTTTCATTGATCGCAACCTTGTGAACGACGAATCCCCCTCAAACATCGCGACAGCTCCTCCCAAAAAAGGGTTCTCGAACAGTATTGATCTTATGAACTCTTTGTTCCAGCAGCCACGCAAGCAAACTGCTCCTTCTCCGCTGAAGGCTTCCAAGGCACCGCCAAAGGGCTTTGAGGTTAGCACTCCCCTCTTATGTTCACACTGATTATTTTGTTTTTCCCCCTTTGCAAATTCCATCATGTATCTAGGAAATTGAACATCACCCCAGATAGTTTGACAAATGAGATAACCTGAGCTAAAATTTATTTTCCTTCATTACAGTGGCCTTACAACAAACAACCCAAAACTTTTGCTGGCGACGCAACACAAATGACCGAATCCGACGCTGCCTTCCATGGCTCTTTCAAGCCACGCTGGGGCCCCATGGATTCCCTTGTATGCGCAAAAACCGATATGAAGGACATCATCTTGGGGGTGAGCCACGCTTGGAAAGAAAGCTTTTCTCTCTCCAGCGAGGAGCGTGATGTTGCAGTGATGACTTACAACAAATCTGCCGAGGTATGTTTTGTGTCACTTTCCCTGTCCATTGAAGCTCATACTGACCGTCTCATAGGTGAAGGAGATGCTGGATGTTCAACGACTTCAGTCTTCTATCCAACGTGTCGACGGAGCTCCTTTTGTTCGTCTGGCCAAGGTCGACTTGTCACAATTCCCTCTGTCCCCCTCTAGCCGTTCCCAGTCGGATGAAGAGCGCTTGGTGTGGCAGCTTCTCAACATCCTCTTCAATGACGATATCCAGGACGACATCTCAGCGGGTGTACCATCCCAACTCCGACAGCAGTTCGCGCACCGGATCAAGAAGGACCGACTCACACGTCTTTGGGAAAGCATTATCCGTGAGAAGCATGCCCAAGACGTGGATGTAATTCGCTGCCCCGTGGAACGTGCCGTTCATCTGATTTGTTCGCACCGAGTGGAGGAAGCCTGTAAGACATTGGTCGACAGTCAGAATCCCCACCTGGCGACTGTGGTTGCACAAATTGGTCGCGATGCTACCTCGCGAGCCGACATTGCGAACCAGATTGATGTGTGGCGTCAAAACAATGTGCTCTCGGAGATGACTGAGCCCGTGCGAGCCCTTTACGAGCTGGTCGCAGGAAACGCTCTACGCAGTGAGGGCAAGTCAACCGGTGCGCTTGAAGACCGGGCTTCCACCTTTGGCTTCACCGAGCGATTCGATCTTGATTGGTTCCAGGCCTTTGGTCTTCGTCTGTGGTATTGCACTTCTGAGGATGAGCCAATCGAGGTGGCTGTCGCTAAGTTCCTTGCCGATTTGGCCACTGGACAAGAGCCTGCGTTCCCCCACCCGTCCCACCAGGACAGTACTCGCGCAGTCTTGCAACCTGGCTCCGATACCCTTGGACGCGAATCTCCTCTCTGGGTCCTACTCAAGGCCTTCTCAGTGACCGCAGGCCAAGGCGTCCAATCCATGGAATTCCCGGCATCTCTCCTCCCCGAATCCGTCTCTGGTGATCCTCTCTCCAACCGACTCTCCTTCCAGCTGCACCACGTCCTTGCTGCGACAGTTGGACAAAACCACGCCATTACAATCGATCAAGATCAAACTGATCATCTCGTCTGGGACTTCGCTTCCGAGCTCAGTGCAAGCGGTACACTCGATCAAGCCCTCTTTGTCCTCCTGCACCTTTCCCAGGCCAACGATCGCAAGCGCGCCATCCAAGACACTCTTGCCCGGTTCGCCGCTCAACTCCCCGAGCCTTTCGCTGCCGACGGCACCCCCGACCCGGCATGGCAATATCTCATCACCGAGCTCCAGCTTCCCGAGGCCTGGATCTGGGTCGCCAAGGCCCTTTATGCTCGCGATATCGGCGACGCAGCCCGTGAGGTCGACTGTCTCATCCGCGGCAAGCACTGGAATGACGCCCACGCCACCTTCTGCCGCATTGTCGGCCCAAGCACCATCATTGAAGGCGACTACCGTACCCTCGAAGCTCTGGTTTCTGGCTTCGGCGACGGACCCGAGCGTAAAATGCGCGGCTGGGCTTCTGGCGGCGGTGTTTACGAAGATTTCCTCCGCCTGGTCAACGCCACCACCGGCCGTCGCGACCCAACCCGTCTCAACCGGTTGGTGAGTGCTCTTGTTGCCATGGGTGATCGCGTCCAGGGAACCGGATTGGAAGGATTGGAGGAGCGTGTTGCATTCAAGGAGATGAGCCGAGCTGTTGCCAGTTGGATTACGAATGAGGATGTTCAAGTGAGTTGCCTCCATTTTTTCTGTTATGTCTTATTCATTACTGACTCCCCATCTTTCTACAGACCGTTGAATCGTCTGCTGTTCTGAGCCTGCCTTTGACTGGTGATGCTCGCGTTTTGCAGACCGCGGAAATGAGCCGTCGCTACTACGGCGTCATCATGGCGGGTGGTCATTGAGTTCGAAGAAACAACATATTGCAGTTTGCGAGGAATTAGTTGGCGCTTTAAATGCCCCAAACATCCTCGATGTTTTCTTTTTGTTCTTTTGCCTTTTTTTTCGTGTTCTTGTGTCCCTCCCCCCCATGATCTCAAATGGTTCCCATGACTCTGTATTGTACTCTACCCTATTGCTGAAACCTATTTGAGCCAATTCATTCCGTCATTTCCATTTCCTGTAGATGTAGCAAAGGAACCATATTGTTTCTCCTTGTAGTTACTCGCTGCGCTCATTGGCTGTCAGATGTTCACGGGCTCAGTTTAAGCTTCTCTGTGCTCGCATATCGGAGGATTCTGGGTAATCGGTATATTGTTTGTGAGTCATATTGTTCTGGTCTGTTGTATATCGAACTTGCAAGCTTGATTTATTTCTTCTGGGACTGTTATGCAAAGTTGGTGTGAATATCCTCTGTTATCTTCAACTTACTTGATATATCTTGCCTGTATATATACTCCAATACATAACAATGAGAATAGGATGAGTTACCTTTTAGATAAAATATTCTTCTAAGGCAATTCTATACCCTTGATTTTAGGCCTGAATCTCTGTCCTCCCATTCCCTAAGTTAAAAAAATACATGGCTATAGAAAGCCTTGTGGTACGCAGAACAGACACTCTCCATTCTATCGGATGCACTTGACAGGGTTGTACGAGGCCTCACCCTGCTGATTCCAAATCCCTCAAGCCCACCGGGGCAGCTCTGGACTCGTGTGTTCCTGTGGCGTGCGACACACCGTGGAAGTGGGTGTAGGCACGAGTCTGCGGAAGGAGCTTTGGGGCCATGACATCTCCAATCCAATTGCTTGGTCTCTTCCTCTTCTCTCATACTCCCACTGGTATTTATCTGCTATAGAAACGCTTGGTTTAACTTGGTTATCCTTTCTTGAGATGGAACTACAAGAACCTCCGAAAGGAACTCATCAGACAGTGACAGTGCCGGGTCCCTATGCCCATGTCCCGGCAACCAATTTGACGAGAGTCGACAGTGGGTATGGAGAAGCCTTGAATGAAGTACTCCATGCATCAGCAGCCATACAGACATGCCCCAGTGACAATGACAACGTTCACGGTGAGCCTGGGTCTGCCACCGAAGCGCAAATGGATACTCCAGGGACTATACCGAATAATCCCCAGCGATTCTCAGCATTTACCAAACGCCAGAAGCTGTTCATTGTGACAATGGTATCCCTGGCTTCATTCTTTTCCCCGCTGTCCGGCCAAATCTACTACCCCGTCATGCCCACATTGGTGCGAAACTACCACCTCACCACCGAGCTAATCAACCTCACAATCACAACCTACATGGTCCTCCAAGGTCTCGCCCCAAGCTTTATAGGCACATTCGCCGACACCGGCGGCAGACGGCCTGCATATATCATCGCATTCACAATCTATACTGCCGCCAACATCGGGCTCGCACTGCAAAACAATTTTGCGGCATTGCTGGTCCTTCGCTGTCTCCAGAGCGCAGGGAGCAGCGGCACAGTGGCTTTCGGATACGGTGTTGTAGCGGATATTTCAACTGCAGCAGAGCGGGGGAAGTATATCGGCCCCATGGCTGCTGGGGTTATGGTTGCGCCTGCGCTGGGTCCTGTTATCGGTGGTCTGTTGGCGAAGTTTCTTGGCTGGCGCAGTGTCTTCTGGTTCCTGGTTATCATCAGTGGTGGGTATCTGGTCTTTTATGTGATCTTTATGCCAGAGACGGCGCGCAAAATTGTGGGTAATGGCAGTGCAGTGCCGGATGAGTGGTGGCGCAGGTCTGTGATTCAATGGTGGTCGAAGAGACAGGCGCAGTCGGATGAGGAAGGTCAAGCTGATGCACGAGGACTTCAGCAACAGTCCCGGCAGACAAAGAGACTGAGCTTTCCGAATCCGCTTAAGTCTTTTGTCATTTTGTTGGAGTGGGATGCTTTGATTATCATCTCGTACGTCGGCATGGTCATGTTTGCAAATGTTGTTCTGTTGACGAGTACTCCCAATCTTTTCGGGCCGTTGTATGGATTCAACGAACTACAGATTGGTCTCTGTTTCTTGTGAGTATCTTTTCTTTCCCTTGTTGTCCATCGTTCGGCCTCGGGGTCCACTGGCTAACACATACCCTCAGGCCGCTCGGAGTAAGCTCCTGCCTCGGTGCCATTCTCTATGGGAAAGTCATCGACTACAATTACAAACGGACGGCTGAAAAACTCGGCCTTCCAGTAGACCGAAAGAAAGGAGACGATCTGCGCAGATTCCCCATCGAGCGCACTCGTCTACGGGCAGTATTCCCCGTGATGGCCGTCGGCATTGCAGCTTTCATCCCATATGGCTGGGTTCTGCAACAACGAGTACATCTCGCTGCCCCCCTTGTGCTGCAGTTCATCATAGGGTTCTGCTTCATCGCATCTTTGAATGGCCTCAATACTCTCCTTGTCGACCTATTCCCAGACAGGCCTGCTACAGCTGCGGCGGCGTGCAATTTTGTTCGTTGCTGTCTCGGTGCCATTGGCGCTGCGCTTGTTAGTCGGATGCTGAGTGGGATGGGGTGGGGTTGGTGCTTTGTTTTCCTGGGGCTGGTCATGGGTGTTGGGATGGGGTTGCTTTGGGTTGAGATGGTGTATGGAATGGGTTGGAGAGAGAAGAGGTTGCTTAAGATTGAACGGAAGAATGCGGAGAAAGAGGCCGGGGCTTCGACTCAGATACAGGCGGAGGGAAAGACTCATGAGAGCGAATTGAAGGATATCAATATTCGGGAATCGGTCGCTGATGCCGAGGCAGAGGTTGGGAGGAATTGAGATACGAGAGATCATTGCTGCGTTTTTGTGAAGTAGACTTTTGCTGTTATTGTATTCGATAGCTTGTGAGAATGAAACTAATCGGTCTAGTGGAACTGGAGGAAATAAGGATTTGCTACATAGCACCAATGGAGACATCAAATGCATCAAATTTGCTACCGACTGTACAATAAAGGGAAACCTAGGCGCGACAGAGGAACACGAGGGGATCGAGCAGAGTAAAAGAAAAGAGAAACACCACCCTCCCCGGTCGGACCAGACAGGCAAGAAACAAAAGAACATTACCGGCCGGGGTGGGCAGGGAGATATAAGAGAGGTCTAGATGTGACAATCATCCCCGACCCGTTCCTGCTTCTTTTTGAGGGGGCGACGGATAAAAAAAAATTGGTTGTAGATGGGGAAAGGGAAAGATGGAGGGGATGCGTTTACATGCCAGGGGAGATCAGCTTGCCCTCAGCACGGCTGTTGGGGTGCCAGCCACCGGCGAAGGGAGCAGCGCCGAGCTCCTTCTCGTACTGGCGGATGCGGGCCTCCAGCTCGGGACGGAAGTGACGGATCAGACCCTGGATGGGCCAGGCGAAGGCCTCACCCAGAGCACAGATGGTGTGGCCCTCGACCTGCTTGGTGAGCTCCTGGAGCATGTCGATTTCACGCTCGCGGGCATTGCCGGTCTCGAGACGCTGCATCATCTGCATGGTCCACTTGCTGCCCTCGCGGCAGGGGGTGCACTGGCCGCAGGACTCGTGCTTGTAGAAGGTGGACAGGCGGGAGATGGCGCGGACGATATCTGTGGACTTATCCATGACGATGACGGCAGCTGTGCCCAGACCGGTCTGGGAGTCCTTGAGGGCATCGAAGTCCATGAGCTGGTTGTCGGCGACGGACTTGGGGATGACGGGGGTAGACGAGCCACCGGGGATGACGGCGAGCAGGTTGTCCCAACCACCACGGACACCTCCACAGTGTCTCTCGATAAGTTCGCGCAGTGAGATGGACATCTCCTCCTCTACTGTGACGGGGTTGTTGACGTGACCGGAGATACAGAAGAGCTTAGTACCGGCGTTACGCTCACGGCCGAAGGACGAGAACCAGCTGGCACCACGGCGCATGATCGTGGGGGTCACGGCAACGGTCTCGACGTTGGTGACTGTGCTGGGGCAACCGAACAGACCGACAGCGGCGGGGAAGGGGGGCTTGAGACGGGGCTTGCCGGCCTTACCCTCAATGGACTCGATGAGAGAGGTCTCCTCACCACAAATGTAGGCGCCCATTCCGCGGTGAATGTACACATCGAAGTCGTATCCGGAACCGCAGGCGTTCTTGCCGATCAGGCCGGCCTCGTAAGCCTCGTTGATGGCACGCTGGAGGACAGTAGCCTCGTGGTAGAACTCGCCACGAATGTAAATGTAAGCGGCATTGGCGTTCATCGCACGACCCACCACCAAGCAACCCTCGATCAGCTTCTGGGGGTCCTTGCGCATAATCTCGCGATCCTTGCAAGTACCAGGCTCACCCTCATCTGCGTTGACAACCAGATAACGGGGGCGGGGATCCTTGTCCCAATCCTTGGTGTTCATGAAAGACTATCAAGTAGCAGGTCAGCCCGAGGTATCCCAAAACACTCGCATCCGCCCGAATTGCGTGCAAGGCACTTACGTATTTCAATCCTGAAGGGAAACCAGCACCACCACGACCACGGAGGCCTGATGCCTTGATTTCCGAGATGAGCTATTCATAGCATTAGCAATTGGTAATTTCCTCCCCGTCGATTGTGCGACAACCCACCCAATCATCACCCTTCAGAATCATGTCCTTGGTCCGGTACCAGTCACCATACTTCATTGATGACTTCAAGTCCGTTCCATGGTGTTCGTAGAGGTTGGTGAAGATTCGATCTTGATCCTTAAGTCCGCCATAGTGCTTCACGGGAGGAGCCTCCGACACGGTTGCGAAGGAGCGGGCGGCCGCCCCCTGGGCGCGGAGGGAGCGGGTCGAGAGGTAGGAGAGGGAGGAGGTCGAGGGAGCCGCCGCTCTGGATATCATGATGACGGCGGGGGTGACAATGCGTGGGGAGGGTCAAAGGGTCGTGTAGAGAGAGGGAAGGGAGTCGTGGAGCTCACGGCAATTCCTGCGTTTGCTGAATGATCCGCCTTTGGCCTCGATTTGATTGGGTGGAAGCCCCACACGTGATTGGATATCTGAGTCAGCAATCCTGATTGGGTCATGACGACCTCAAGTATGTCCCATCACGTGACTCATGTACAAGGAGATATGATCGGTTCAATGCCCTCGTTCTTTCGAGCTATCATGTTTTTGAATATCAATTTGAGGTCATTTGTCATTCCTTATGGCGCGATTAACTTTTTTCCCTTTTATCTGCCGTGTGGTTCCTCATATTATCGCTAGGAACTAGAACGGCGAGTTAGACCAGACTCAATTCAAGAGGAACTCTGTCATTCCTATATCTATTCGTCTTTATTTACTCTTGCGGTACATAGAGACATGCCTGTTTCAGCATAGACATTGATCCCTCCATCTTGAGAATCTCAAACGGCTCAAGCGGAATCATCACCATTTCGGCGCCTGCCACTGTCCATGCCCATTGTAGCCAGTTCGCGTCCAACCACCCAGAGTTTTCAGTGAGCCAATTCACTCCATCGCCAGATGCCCATGAAGCTGGCTGTTCAGCTTTAGTGTACTCTTGGAATAGATGAAGTGGCTCGCTTGTTTGATCAACGCCAGATTCAACAAATCCAGAAGTAGAGGGTGCTGGGTATTGTTCAAGCAGGAACCCAATCCAACGGCTGAGGCGCGACGGCAATCTTGAGCGAGCCTCGGGTGAGTTATATGTCGCAGCCAACAAGCAGATGACCGTAGCAAACAGAGTCTGTGGGTCTGTCGCCATACTCGGGACAGCCTGGCTGGCTACTCCGAGGATATGTTGGAAGCACATCTGACTTGGTGCCTGCATTTCTGCTGGTAGGAGGCTGAAAAGCTCACCTAGTCTGAAAAGTTCACCATTCTTAGTGATGAGTGACGGACGCTCCAAGATCCGCACTCGGACCCGGGACAAGACATCGTCAGAGAGAAGACCGGCTGGGAAGCGTTGCATCATTTCATGGAGGAGAACTTTGATGTCCTCCCAGCTTTCACCACGCTGGTGTTCTCTGCCGCGTGTGATGCTCCAGGTGGCGATGATCAAGGCGGCTTCATCTAATGTGATTTGGCCGTTGCGATAGATCTGAGAGTGGATGTGGTTCAAGTTGCTTGGCTGCTCAGGCAGATCTTCTGCGCTAGCTTTCAAGTTCAGAGAATGAGCTATGAGCTCAAAGCTGATCTGTGCAAGGGCGGCGTAGACACTATGGCCATTTCCATATCCCGGGGTGATGCGAATGCAATGCTCGGTAATCTCGAGCGATTTTCGCTCGCGCGCGTTTGATTCCATAACCGTCAATGCGTTGAACAATGCCGGTGAGAAGATCGAGTGCTCCATTGTGGTCTCCGGAGCCAACAGAGGATAATAAGGATTGAAGATGTAATAGTGGTCCTCGACATTCTTCGCAACCTGAGGGAAGAGTTCTAGCTGGCGAGCCTTGGCCTGGCCGAGCGAACTGTCGGGTTTCACGCCGAGATGAACGATGCGATAGTCAGTCGGGTTTCCGGCGATGCAGAATCCATAGTTCATCAACACTGGTCTATAGTTAGTCTCTAGTCGAACAGCCATGACAAACATGATACTTACATTGCTCATTATTGCGAGGACCATAGTTGTTAGAAATCTCTTGGCCTGGAGCAACATCCTCAAGCACAAGAAGACCGATGTCTTTCTCGCCTGCCCGCCACTCAACCTTTGCCATTGGTCTGTGGTTTGGAAGATCAATGAGCGGGAGCAGCACAGACACTCCGTCTTCTGGGAGGTCTGAAGGCTGGATAACCCCAGATAGAACCTTTGCCGAGAATGCACGGGAAGTAATGATAGTCGAAGCCCAAAGATACAGCTCCCTATCTCCACAGTCAGCATTACAATTCCCAAGACTAACAAAAGAGGAAGGAAAAGAACAAAAGACCACACTTACCAAGTAAACCGATCACAGTCCAGGAAACCCAACTCTTCCAACAACTTAATCGATTCATCATACTTCTTTTCCCACACCTTGATTCTCTCAACCGAAGCCTCAGGAATACCAGTACCCTGAAGCCAATCCACATCCTCCTCACCAAAGAACAGAGGAGTAGTCAATTGACCCGGCTGAGGCAGAGTCCGCAAATACGGATGCCAGAATCCCTCAGCTCCACACAGATACTGGCCCATGAGGAAAAACGCAGAAGTCTCCTCCGGACCAATCTGGTCTATCCATTCCCGCGGGAGATCCACGCCATGTTTGGGGAATGACGCCTGCGGTGACTCGTATCCAACGGCATTAAACCAGGACATTGAGACCGAGATGGGAGTGTTGATCACCCGCTTTTCTTTGGGAATGGGCTCTGGCCAGTCTGCTTTCACTTGCAGGTGCACGCCGCGCGAGGCGTCTTGTGTGATGCGCACGCTTTTGTCAACTGTACCGCCATGCCGAATGAACCAGCTCACTAGCTCTGTATGGGCTGTTAGGCTTGGGTCGACTTCTCTGGGATTTTGTGTTAGATATGTGTATGAGCTTTGCGATATTGACGGAAATGACGTATCCATGGATACCCATAATTTCCAGCACTTACCCTGAGAGAGCTGCCATGTTTCAGGTCCAGAGATTGTGTCTGATTGACTTTGCTTCTCCCAACTATGTACCTATGGCTGTTAATCAGAAAGAAACCGCATCGACTTGGGTTGCCACCAGAAAAAGGATCGATGCGGGATGGTGGGGCCCGCTTTTTTTCTCCGTGGGAGATCGCCGTTCGGAGATCGAGTCACAGGAATAACAGGTTTACAGTCTACAGTCTACAGTCTACAGCACACTGTTCAAACGAAAGCATCAATTCGCTTCTCCGGACTCAACTATCGTACACAGGCGAATGCCAACTCAACTAGACAATCAAAAGCCATGGACTCGTAAGCCAATCCCAGATAGGGACCATGCGATACATGCACATAATGAAAACATCAGATCAGGAAGCTCTGCAGAACTTGAAGATCATTAGAATGCAGGTCCCCTCGGCTATCCCCATCAAAAGTGTATATACAAACGCCATGTCGTCACGGCTACTCTTGTGAAAATCCCTAGACTCGGTTTCACCAGGTGAGATGTACCGTCACGACCACGCAATCAAATGCAAAAGAAAATCCCGTCTTAATTCGAAGTCGAAGACTTGCGGCCAGGAACCAAGATCTCTACAAGCCCATCATCCTCGCCATCACTGCTGTCGTTTTGCTCGTCATCGTAATGGGAGCTGACAGCCCGGGGTCGGCGGAAATTGTTGTACCGACCGGGCCCCGAGAGGTTAGAGTAACCCAGAGATTCATTGATGATGGCCTCGTCTTCATCGTCCGAGTCCATCATGCCGCTACTCGGTCCAACCATCTCTCCCATCTCGTCGTCATCGTCATCCTCGACTTCGAGGGGTACACGTACCTGGCGCCTCACAGACTCCGCGTGGCCATCGTTTTCGTCTTCAGATGAGTTGGTCGACAGCGAGTCTGGAGGGCTGAATCCCGACGTTGGGAAGGTAGGTGAATGTTTGGCATTGGCGGAACCAAAGTCACTGTGGGGGAACGCCGAGCTGCCTCCTTCGGCATCATCGTCTATTCCTGCAATTACGAATGGGTTGCTTGGCCAGTCTGAGTCTCGATTTTCACTTCCTCCGACCCCTCCGCCTTCACCGTCGCCCTCCATATTGTCGGGTGATTGCTGTTTTTGGGCGGCAAGGCGCGCAGCTAATTGACGGCGAGCCCGTGATGGACCAAGGCTCAGTGGAGCAGGTGGTGGGGGTAAGATAGGAATAGGTTGGCTTGCTGAACTTGTTGACACCTAATGGAAGATCACGTTAGTAGAGGAACGATAGCCTGGGAAGTTTGCCAGCTCGCGAGTTGCGATCAACTTGATTTGGGGCACAAAGAACGGATGGATGATTCAAAAGAGAACAATGCGTAAGGGACAAGACAGAAGATGTTTTCCGAACTTCCATAAGCTGGAATTTGCAAGCTGTCGTCGCCAGATAACCAACAGCAACACAAATCCCAGTCAGAAAGGCGGAAATTACATTGAGGGAGGGGATGTAACCAAAGGACCACGAAGCGTGCAGGAGATCGACGGCTCTATCCATTGAAGAAGCGCTAGCAATCAAGCACTCGTCCTAGATCTCTAGCTCGTTGCCTCCTGCTATCGTCTTTTGGGCCTCTGGTGTGCAGAGTACATTGAGACCATTGACCAGGACACATAAGAGAAAGATAAAAAGGGGACGACAACAAGGTGATCATGAATGCATAGCAACTGGGCATATAAAATCGATTATGTATCACGCATTGCAATACCAATCGAGAAACGGTTACCCACATTGTCAGTATCGCCTAGGTCAGCGTTTCCGGAGTCCCTGTCGTCCTGATCCTCCATTTCTTCATCCTCGTCATCGCTTGAGCTAGCAAAGCCACTCAAGAGGGAGGTGCCACCTCCAGTGAAGGATCCACCTGAGATGCCTCCCTGGTTGAGATCGAAGCTCTGGAAGGTTGAGCCACCAATTCCTCCGTTTAACCCTGCATCTGACAGAGCGTTGGAATTAGAAAAGCTCTGGGCAGAGTTGGTGTTGTTCAGACTAGACTGGCGGGACCCAACCGAAATATCAGGGCGAACACCGCCGAGAATGGCATTGTCACGCTCTCGAGTCTCGGACAAAGTCTGTTCAACGTACTCAATCCAGTCGGGATTCAAAACACTCTCCATAACGGATCGTGAAAGCAACTCAGGCGGGTGACGCTCGCTGAACTTGACAACTTCCTCTGCAACAAGAGTAAGATGGCCCATGTATCCAAGGCGGATTTGTTTGGTCCGCTGAGTCTCATCACTGCGCTTTTGTCCTTCAACAATCGCAGTGGTAATTTTTCCTATCTCAAATACATTGACTGCAAGAGCTCGGTTATAGCCACGCTCCATAGGCCCATTGAAGACTTGTTGAATCACATCGTAAACAACATTGTGGAGGAAATTATTCCATGGGAAACGGAAGAAGAAACCCTATCAATACATAGTCAGCATATGTGTTGAGGCATTCTTTGAAATGGGATACTAACCAAGATAGTTGGGACCACTTTGTTTTCTACGAACTGGATCTTCAAGTAATCACCAACCACAGGACGCCCGTCGGTGTCAATTTGGATATATTGTTCGACGGAGTCCTCGTCTCCTCCGTCGTTCAGGTTACTTTTTCCCTCGGTCTGCTCGTTGGCGGTAGATTTCTCTTCCGTTTGATTCGCAAGGCTCTGGTTTGAACCCGATGCCTGTTCGCTTGAGAACAAAGGAGCAGGGACATCTTGGGGAAGAGAAGTCACAGGCTCTCGGTCCTTCCCAGGCTTTTGCTGCTCCTCTTGTGGTGTGTTTTCGAGATTGATATTGCCAACTTGGTCAGGAAGACCAATGCTAGGCGACGAAGGGTCAATGGGGGCAGTGGAATTTTGAGGAGGATTTGTGGGTTCTTCGGAAGATGCTGGCTCCGCAGCTGTATTCTCTGTTGAAGGAATCTCGCGGATCGTTTCCGTTGGCTGTGAGATTGCAGTAGTCGTTGTGTCTGCGCTGGATTTCTCGTTCACCAAGACGCCGGATGCACCGACATCCTCAAACCCTTCTTCTTCGCCCATGTTTGGCGCTTCTGTGATCTTGATATCTTCTGGAGATTCAGGACCGAAGGCTGAATCGTTTGCGAAATCAGCCGTGTTATCATTATAGTCAATCCCAGAGTTCTCCTCTGGATGAGCGTGGAAGGCTCCTTCCCGAATCAACCGCTCACGCTCCTCATCTCTTTGCCTGACATACTCATCGCTGCCTGGTTCATTCAAGAGGCCCATATTACTACAGTGAAGTAGTTCTGCCATCAATTCACATGTTTTGAATCGGTCAAACCCAAGGGGCTCAATTTTACCGCCCCATGCAGAGCTCAACTTTCCTCGCTCAACAGTCTTGAGCTTATTTCCATCGTGAATAGTGTGTTGGGAACTTTGGATGAGAGCCATGAACTGGGGAATATGTTTGGCGAAAAGGCGAAGCAACGTTCCAAGATAGATTGGATCGTAAGTTGTAAGCATTGAATCAGGGCCACCAAGAGACTCTGGGTCGTAATCGGAATTATTCTTACGAATGACCTCGATGACGATACCAACGCCCACAGTCAGGGGGTTGCCACCCTTGAGCATAGCATCAATGAGCTGTTGCACGCACTGGGAAGAAACGAGCTGACGTGTCAAGCTGTTCGGGCCGATACATGACTGGTCGTTCGGGCTGGCATTTGCGGAGATGGTAATGATCGCTTTTAGGAAATCACCTGCGGATGTCTGAACAGGTGCCGGGCGATCGGGTGACAAGAAAGACAGGAGATTGGGTATCAGATCCTGTGATTTGAGCCAGTCGACGGTACCCTGGCCACCCTCTGCCTTCTCAAGACTGATAATCTTCAAAAGAAGATCCATGACCATCGGGTTATCAACATGCTGCAACAATGCCGGAACAATCCCATCGAGGGACTTGAGGAAACCCAACATCTCCTCGGTCTTTTTATCAAGCAGGGTTTCGTTTACTTTTGTGAAGTAGCTTGCCTGCAAAGAATCGAGCGGTGGGGATCGTCGTAGGAAGCCCCAGAAGTCTCGCAGATATGAAGGGTTTGCCATCATAGACTCAAGGATGGACCAAGTCTCAGACGAGAGAATTTCACACGCAATATAGGCATGCTTCAGCCGATTCTTCTCGAGCTTGTCCAGATCATCCGCGCCAAGAATATCTTTCAACGGATCTCTCTCCTTCTCTTCATCTATGTCCGTCTGCTCCGTCGTGGTAGCATCTTTATCCTTCTCTGAGACATTTTTCGCCTTGGTATCATCTTCGTCATCTTCTTCGTCATCAGTCACCAAGCTCGGTGCAGTGACATAGTCCATAAGCCGTTTCAAGACATGATCCTCGCGCAGGTATTCAATGAGTTTCGTATTAAGCTGTTTCAATTCTTGAATGATTTCAGCCTCCTCTAGAAGCTCCTCAAGAGTGACATCGGGTTTGTCGAGCAGGGTATCGATGGTGGAGATACTCGCATATCCCCCAAATCGCCAGAACATGATGGAGTATATAGGCGAGGGAAATGATTCATGAAATGGATTCGTATCGTTCGTCTCCGAGGTGTCGTAACGGAGCTATCTATGGTACAAAGAGCGATCGAGGAGATTGGGTTCTCAATGGAGGTTGCGCGACAGGCCGATACACCGGCAAGCGTGGAGTTCACACACAGAGTCCAAGGTCGCGCAGATCGAGTGGGGGGGTTATGCTTGACTGTCACAGCCAATAGATCACTGAAGCTAGAATCTCAAGTGATTCAAAGTCGAAGCGACCTGGCGCTGTGCGGATGGAGATCTGGTTAGCGATCAGATTCACGAGCTTGCCTCACCCGCCATCCCAATGATGCGTATCCGCGAAGCCAGCCGCCTTCGCCGGGAGGTAACATACGGAATTAGAGGGACTGGTCAGGGGGATTTTGGAGGGAGCTGATGAGGCAGAATCAGAGTCCTTAATGAGACCTACCTTCAATCTCAAGGGAGTGACAGAGAAAGAGCGAAATTAGAGGCTCCCTGTGGGTTTGGAGAGGGGAAGATGAAGAAACGGGGAGAGTGGAGTAAGTCAAAATGAGCAGACTCGAAGCACACGGGAATTGCGGCTCAACACCTGTCCATCAAGGAAGCAAGTTGAAGAGAGAAGAGTGAAGTTCCGCTTCGGGGGAAGCTGTGGTGATCGATTACCGATGATGACCCTAGAGAAGCAGGGGCGGAAAGCACACAGTATGTAATCACCGCGGGGATCAGACTTCGCAGATAAGAGTATGACTACGGATGGATGTGATTTGATCTGATTATATGTTAAGTGTCATGTCTACAACTATTTCTTCTTGAAATTTCCATCTCATGGCGTCAGCTGCATCCAGACAGTGGGTACTGGGTACAACCCTTCCCCGCCAGATTTGTGTGCTGAGGAAAGTAACGAATACTTTCGGTGTCCTGTCCCACGTCGTGGCCCAACATCGGTGTACATCACGGCCTCTAAATGCATGCATCCAGATCCCCAGCTGATACTCCATCATCTGAGAATTGCATCGACTACAACTGACACATCTCGAGAATCATAACACACCTCCCCACTAATATGAAACAGACTAAACTGGAGATAACACCGAACAGAGACTTTGTAACTTTGACAATCACGTGGAACCCGCGGCCTCAGGCCCCCACTGACGTTGCTCCGCATTAGGGATCAAATGCATGGCCACAGCTAGACCGAGCACTGAGTAGAAAATAATTCAAGATTGTCCCCCTGTATATTACTTTTGCCACCCTCTACGCTAAGCCCTCTGTCCCAGCTATCGGGTAACGACCCTCTCGGCCCACCGATCGCGGTTTTATTGAGCACTGGCCACGCGTGGTCTGGAATCGCTCCCCAAGTCCGCTGCCTATTTACCCTCACCTCCAACCGTGTTGATATACACCCCCAAACCCGCAACCATGAATCGACTATTTGGTGCAAAGAGCACGGCCCCCAAGCCAACTCTTGAAAGTGCGATTTCCAATGTATGATCCCCGCATAGACCTGATCAAATGCGCCCATCACAATCCCCCCTCCTCAAGGTACCCCACTAACCCTTGCACAGGTCGACACTCGAGTCTCCAGCATAGATGTCAAGCTCGCAGCGCTTAACTCCGAACTCTCTACCTACCAAGCGAAGATTGCCAAAATGCGCGATGGGCCTGGCAAGAATGCTCTCCGACAGAAAGCGCTCAAGGTCCTCCAGCGACGAAAACAATACGAGGCACAGCGAGATCAACTGTCCCAACAGTCCTGGAATATGGAGCAGGCGGGCATGATGCAGGATAATTTAAAGAACGTCATGACGACGGTGGATGCCATGAAGACGACGACCAAAGAACTTAAGAAACAGTACGGCAAGGTCGACGTGGATAAGATCGAACAGATGCAGGATGAGATGGCGGATCTGATGGAGGTCGGAAATGAGATTCAAGAGAGTATCTCTCGGGCCTATGATATCCCCGAGGATGTTGATGAGGCCGAGTTGGATGCGGAGCTTGAGGCGCTCGGTGAAGAATCCATGTTTGAGAGCAGCATGGGCGAGAGCGCCATGCCGAGCTTCTTACAGGATGAGGTGGCGCCGCCACAGTTTATTGATGAGCCGCCCGAGCAGCATAAAGTCAAGGAGGCTGCAGGCGGGCTTGGATGAGACTATGTTAAAGCGTGCTATTATCTAAAGATAACCCAGGTGTTCTTCTGTGCCATGCCACAGGCAACGGAGTTTATTGGTTTTTTTTTTTTTGAACTTGTATCAAGTTATGCTTATATCGTATTCGAAGCTCTCGTTTCATTCATGTCTCATATCATAGCGATTAGCCTAAGCATTATTTGGTTTCATCTAAGGGTGGAAGGGTGGTTGTTTTCGTCGTAATCGCGAACGTGCTCACTCTTCTTACCCAGATACAATTTCTTTTCCATCTTTCTTTTTAGCATCATGATGAAAGCCCAGAGATTAAGTTGCCTTCCCCATTCCCACTAGCACCAGTAAGGCCACATTCATCACAACGATGACAAGCCACACAGCGACTGCAACTACGGAAGTGAGTAGGTTGTTCCGCATTGGAACTGTCACCACATCAACTTCGCCTTCTCTGTCAGTAGCTTCTTCTGTCCGGACGGTCATATAGCGGTTAAGGCAAGTGAACCAGATGAGGGGCGCCGAGACAAATGGCAGAATAACACTCAAGACTACCTGACTCGCAGTCAAAGTCTTGTCAAGACCCTCCTTACCCACAGCCGCAGCGATGATGATGCTGGGAATGATACTGATAGATCGAGTGATGAGTCTTCGAAGCCAGGGTCGAATTGTCCAGTTCAGCATACCCTCGCTCACCATCTGACCAGCGATCGTACAGACGATGCCAGCAGAGATTCCGGACAATAGCAGTGCGAGAGCAAATACCAAGCCGGCAGCTGGTGCAATTGACTTGGAGAGTAGTTTGTGGATGCCAAAAAGGTCGGCGTTATCCTTTCCAGGGACATCATAGAGAGCAGCACCCGCAACAATGAGGATTGCGCTGTTCACAAACAGAGCAAATGTGAAGAGCGACAAAGACAGCTCTATGATCGAGTACTTCATACAACCTCGAATTGCATGGATTGACGGGCGATACTTTACCTCGCCATCGGCGTTCCCGAGAGGGACAGAGGTCTCCACATAACCAGAACTGACATCGAATTCCTTCAGACGAGATTGGACCACGCCGCTACCGAGGAATAGGGAGTGTGGCATCACAGTTGCGCCGAGGATCCCACAGCTTTGGTAGAGACTGCAAATTCGTTAGTGGCTGTCACTCTGAAGGCAGCCCAAGTGGCCTACACAACTTACCCTTCCGATTGAACTATAGCTGAAGATGGCAAATATCCGCGGAAGACTTCGCCAACTGACTGATCCTTGATGAGAGAAAGCTGAATGCAAAAGCAAACAACTACCCCCAAGACTAAACCCATGACGAAGAACTCGAACAGTCGAAGTCCCCACATGGCCCCATTGGGTCGATAGAAGATGAGAAGAAATAGAACATCCACTAATGTGATAGCACAGCCTGCTACCAAAGGGATGTTCAAAAGCAAGTTCAATGCGATCGCCGACCCCACCACCTTCAAAGGTACGTCAGTCTATCAATAAAAGATCCCTCAAATCACAACACGTACCTCTGCAATATCAGTGGCAATAATGGCCGATTCTGCTAGGAGATAGAGAAAATAGACTAGCCATTTTGGTAGATGCTCTCGGCAATTTTCGGCCAGATTCAGACCAGTCACAGAGCCCAGTTTGATACACAATGACTGCAGAAGAATGGCAAAGAGATTGGAGACAAGAACAATGAATAGCAAGGCGTACTTGAAGTCTGCACCGGCAGCGACATCGGTGGCGTAGTTTCCGGGGTCGATATAGGCAACTGCGATCAGGAAACCCGGACCAATAAAGCGGCTAAACTTGGCCAGAATCCGGGCACAGTGCAGAGACGAAGACCTTAAACAAGAAAAGAGAGGGCGAGGTGAATCGCTGCTCGGGGGTAAATCACCCGAGTCAGCAGCGATCACTTCGCTGGTGCTGATACCTTTCTGGGGGTCTCGATCCTGGCTGTTCGGTCTGTCGTCGATCGGTCCCGAGTCATCGCCCGCTGCATTTGCCGAGTTGGCATGCCTGCGATGGACTCGCGAATTGGCGATTCCGTTGAAATCATTGCGAGTAGTGGTGTCGGGACTAAATGGCGGTGGGCTCTGGTTCCAGCTCGGGTGCTGGAGAGTGTCGTCGTTCCGCGAGGGGCAGTTCATAGCTGCAGTCCTGAAGGCTTGGCTCCTTCAATCTCGACGCAGGGATTTACTTCAACTAGGTTGGATGGGAAACCGGCTCAGCTTTCAATATGAGCTCTGGATATTTTGGGATCTGCTTCGGTGAGGGTCTCAACCCCGATTTCTGTGATGTCGTTCAGGGAAACAAGAAACTTTATCACCATTACCTCGAGAGGCTGGCTCTCATTCGGAGTTCATGCACCATTCTCACATCCGTAGAGCTTCTTTCAGCCTCTGGTATTGCTTGCAGCTTTACATCTTGTTTCGTCTACGTTGTACAGAGTGATCGCCTTAATTCCCCAGTGTCGCAAACGGCTGCGGAATTCCACTGGAGCAGTACGGAGTACATCATAAACGGGCAACATTCCTTGTACATCAATGTATACGCAATCTGCATAAAATCCAGGCTGAAGATCTTCTTGAATGGCCCGGACTGCGTTATAGTCCGAGAAGCGATTCATCTTCAACGGGACTAGTCGGCAGCCAGTGACCTACTCTCGAGATAGGTCAGAAAGCAGAATAGTTCAAGATACCCTGTCAGAATGTGCGAACCAGGCCATTGCTTTTTCTCGCCGTACCATTCACATTGCAATCCATCAACGGAGCAATAGTGTCCACGATGTACAGACGCAGCAACCAAAGAGACCAAAGAGACCAAAGAGACTAAACAAACAAAGCTGCAAGGACTGTATGCATCAGCCGAAAGGAATAAATGGGCAATAATATGCAATATGACATGTCTAGCTCCGTAGGCACATCAATAGCAGGCTAATAACTGCTAATAAACCCAGGTTCACCGCCAGCTGCATGCGTTGCCCCTCGCAACCTCTTTACCCGCACGTTGTTTACTCCTCCACCTACGATCCAGCCAACCCCAAGGATCGTCTCATGCGCTAAGTCGAGGGAAGTGGATCAACATCTTGATACTCGATGACGGTTGCTGTTGGCAGCAAGTCACCGTGGATTCTTCAAATTCCCCAGCCTCTGCCCATCTGGATTCTTCTTTTTTTCCCTTTCCATAAGGCCTACAACCATCCCACTTTTTTTTCCCCTTGTTTTGCCTGTGTGCTTCAAATCTAGGGGGTTACAGTTGATTGTCGCCCTTTTTTGTGCCTGCGTTGGTCTGCTATCCTTTGTTTGCACAGATCCCGCGTAAGTCCAACCTGCAAGTACCCGTCTCCCCTCCCCCTCCCCAGGTGCCCTCCACTTCCAGCTGCTGACAAGATGCAGTTGCTGGTCAAAAGAGGATAGCGATGGCGGCGAGTACCTCTGGTCCGCAAATTTTTGACGATGCGAACCGATCACCTACCAAATCGTCCATGTTCCGGGCCATCATGTCATCGAGAACCCATAAACGAAATCAATCGGCCGACGATGCCCTGCCCCGGCCTCTGAGAAGCATACCAAGTGAGAATATCGCTTCCCCATTTGGAGGTCCTGGTCCCAGTCCCATCGCTGGCTACCGCCCGCTGACTGAGATTGAGCCCAACCGCGATGCGGGTGACAACGGGGTTTCCTCGCCGAAGATTGGCAGGGAACATCCGAAAGGCCCCTTGCATAAGAAGACTAAGAGTGCCGTTTCATTGAAGTCTCTGATGAGTTATATGGAGCGCAAGGATGGCAAACCGGAGGAGATGCCCGGGCGGAGTGAGGAGATATCACCCAAGAAGACCAAATCCTCCAATAGTCTGTCGGCCATACTCAAAAGATCTCAACGGGGAAGAAAAGACGGCTCCAAGCACAGTCGCGACAAAGAAAACCGCAGCCCGACTGACTTGATTGATAACATGCCATCCCCAGTCTGGTCACCGGACTCGGCATCAACGCACAAGGACTTGGTCGGTCGGTTGAGGACAAACTCGGCCGCCGAAATGAGACGAACCGTAGCAGATGAAGTCTCCCTTTATACACCCAAGGGCTACGGGCCCAGCCAGCAACGCAACTTCTATGACTACCACCAACCATCTCTCACCAAATCGGGTGAGCCCAAGCCTCGCCCAAGATCGGAAATCCTTGCAGGCAATCGCAAGGTGAAGGACCTACTTGGCTTGCAGCGCGCATCCTCAGGCGAAAGTGATCCCACTGGACGCTATGACGGCAGTTCTTATAAGAGCCGAGGGCCACCGAGTCCACGAAAGATATCTCCGCCTAGCACTGTGAAAGAGGAGCCCAAGCGGCTCTCGCGTGTACAGGCTGCCATCTCCGCATTCAATGCGAAGGAGCGGGATGCTGAACTGCAGCAACATTTGAATTCTAAGGACCTTGAAAGCGAGTTCGAGAAACTACTGGTTAGTGGACCCTGATATACAATGGCCTTGGATCGCGAAGCTGACCTATCACCAGGATGCGCGGGATATTCCCCACAACATGAGAGACAAGATGCGCTCTCTCGATACCAATATCAAGGCTGAATTTATTCAGAAGGATCGGACGGAGAACACCACTCCCCTTAGTACGGGAACTGGTGATAGCCGTCGAGGACGTGGCAAAGAAGCTAAGGAAGAATCCCAGCCTCAGGACCGTAAAGGCTCCCGGTCACGATCTAGAAGCCGCGGCTTCAGCCTCAAAGGCCCTTCGTCACCTGGCAAGAAATTGCGACGTGACAGTGAAGCTTCGAGTCGTCGCCCAAGGTCTGTGGATCTTTCCCAGCCTGTCGGCGTTTACACGACTCTCTCGGCCAATGTTTCAACAGCCTCGCTTGCCGAAGCAGCTGCTGTTGATACCGCGGCAGATCCTTCGGATTTTGTTCATTATCTGCGAGAGATTCAGAAGCCAGAAATGGTTGAAGTCGGCAAGGTGCACAAACTGCGTCTCCTGCTACGCAATGAAACCGTGCAGTGGGTCAATGACTTCATTACCGAAGGAGGTATGGATGAGATTGTACAGCTTCTCTACCGCATTATGAAGATGATCTGGCGGTATGTATCTTGCTTTCTTTTTTCATCCCACCAATATCTAACCATTCTATAGTGAGGACCATGAGGACACCCTGTTGCATGAGGCACTACTCTGCCTCAAGGCATTGTGCACTACATCTGTGGCCCTGACACACCTCACTGTTATTGAGGATGAGCTTTTCCCTGCATTGTTGCACATGCTCTTTGACGAAGAAAAGAAGGGCCCCAGTGAGTTTACCACCCGGGGGATCATTGCAAATCTACTGTTCACGCAGCTTTCCACTGCCCCTGCTGGCGATCTGGCGGCCAAGCGTGCCAGACAGATCCTGTCTTACCTCAAGGACCCTCCACCACCGGCGGAAAACCAGCCGCTGGCATTTATTGCCAATATTTATCAGTCACGACCATATAGAGTTTGGTGCAAAGAGGTCACCAACGTGACCAAAGAGGTGTTTTGGATTTTCCTACATCACCTCAATGTGATTCCTCTTCCCAAGAAGGAGGACTCCTTGGGTGAAAAGACATCAGCGGACACTCGTTCTTACAGCGAGCGACACTTCCCGCCCCCAAGGCCACCTGTCCCGGCTGCCCCATATGTTGGAGGTGTCGAATGGGATGCGACCAACTACCTCGCGGCGCATCTCGACCTCGTGAATGGCCTGATCGCCTCCCTGCCCACCCCAGATGAGCGAAACCAACTTCGTGATGAGCTCCGTTCTTCCGGTTTTGAGAAAGTCATGGGCAGTAGTCTGCGTACCTGCAAGGAGAAATTCTATTCCTCTGTCCATGATTGCCTGCGAACCTGGGTTGCTGCCGCCGCCGATGATGGCTGGCCCTATACCTTCGTGCGCGAAGGCCCGCCCCGAGCTGGCGAGCCTGGCTCACCTACTAAATCTATCAAGAAGTCCGCACCGGGTAGCCCCAAAAAGGGCCTGGTCGATGAGCGACCACCCAAGCTGGAGCTCGCTCTTGATTTTGCTGACAATCACCTAGCGCATGGTCCGATGACACCGTCGGGCGACCTACGCAGCTGGCTCTAGGAACCGGGCGCGCAACCCCCCAGTTCAAACTAACGAATTTCCTATTCTTCCCTTGTCTTTATTTCCTATCTTTTCCTTTTGGACTTTCCCACTATCATGACTCGGCGTTAGGGCTGGTCCTCAAGCAGCCTCTCTTTTATCTTGTTGGTATTTGT
The DNA here is from genome assembly GCF_028828445.1 of Penicillium paradoxum. Taxonomy (NCBI): domain Eukaryota; kingdom Fungi; phylum Ascomycota; class Eurotiomycetes; order Eurotiales; family Aspergillaceae; genus Penicillium; species Penicillium paradoxum. The sequence goes on along the minus strand of NW_026643184.1, from coordinate 1,615,764 downwards.
GTTTACTTGACCTTTGGAGTTGATCGATGGTATGTTATTTCTGGCCGGCGTTGGCATTCTTGGTGTTATTGGATGACTGCATTTCCTTGTCCAGAGAAGTCCTGCGGACATGATGTAATAAAGCCATATATTGGCACAGGCGACGGAGTAGAAAGCGAGGAAGAGACAGACTGTTGGGTTTTTTTCGCCCTGTTTCTCCCTCCATCTCTCCATGGTACAGCGACGCCTGTTCTTCCGACGGGATTTCTTCATGACAAATGACCTATGAACAGATATGAGAATTGAATGATTCGTCACTGGTTTCTTCTTTGTTTTCTGTCCTTGAATTTTATAAGATGTAGATCTGAGTAGGGAATTTAGTTACATATTGTACAAACCATTCATATCGCCAGTCGACATGACTACTGCGAACCCTCCCCAGACGTATTATCCTTCTGATCCCTCTTCAGGCCAGGAGGCGGCGGACTAGAAAACACAGCCCGAAGTCCAGAGAAAAAGCTCTCCCGAATCTGCAATATAAACCATTAGCCACCATGACACAACACCAGAATCCCAGCCCACTCACCCCATGGAACGGCGTATCATCCGTCTCCCACTCCATAAAGAGCACCGAATACACAATAACAACTATAAACGTCAGCATCCCCAGCACACCCCAACCATTCAAGCCCATCTCCCCCACTCACATCCAATAACAACCCACTGTCCCAGCGTAACAGCCTTTATAAACTTCGGCCGGGCATACTTCAGCGCCGCGCGACGCCGGTACTTGCGCTCAAGCCGGAACTGGTGTTTCTGCGACAACTTCGACATGTCCGGTGGCCATTGGCGCTTCGGCGGGTACTGGCTGTAGTAGACATCTTCCAGGGAGGGGCGGGAGTCGGTTTTGTTGGCGGAGAGGCGGAACGGAGAGTCTTGCGTTGCTGCGGTTCCTGTGAAGGCTGTGATCGGTGTGGTAGTGAAGAAGCGGGTTTTAGGGCTCTGCTGGTGCCGGCTTGTGTTAGTTTGGGATTCGGGGGGATTGGGGATCCTCGTAAACGGGTTTCTGGTTGCTTTGAGAGCTTGCGGAGGGACGTACGGGATTCCATGCTGGGCGCGTGATTAGCTTGGTGGCGGTTGCGATTGGGGTTGTGGGTGAGGCGCGCGCTGGTGAGGCGGCTGTTAATAAGTGGCGGATCATGGGGTTTGTCTGCTTGGGTTGTTGGGTTTGATCGTGGAGGAGGTATATTATTCACTCCGTTCTTGGGGGATGGAGGATGGTGGAGGATTGGGATGCTTGGGCGTGGTGTGGATTTGTGATCCCTTCATAGTACCACAAATGAAAGGTACTCACATCAAATCCTCTGATAGCTCAGCTGGAAGAGCGCAAGACTGTAACTGCTTAAGATCTCCGGATCATCTTGAGGTCCCTGGTTCGATCCCGGGTCAGAGGAATTTTTTGTCTTTTTGCTGTTTTTTGATTTCGCTATTCTTATAGTATTGAATGCTCTAGAAGTGACTTATTTTTTTATATGACATTATTTAACTGGTTATATCCGTTGTCAGAAGTGATATGTATGTCAATTTTGATAAACTCGTGGACGTGGTGATGCGGTTACCTTCGATGCTTGCAGTATATATCTGGATTCTGGGGTTCCAAAGCAAATTAACACACTTCCATAGATTAGACACGAAATGGCATATCTGATTCATGTAATTAGCATGCTAGCTTTGAGCAAGTCACGAATATTTAGGTCAGAATAACCTACGGCATGTCACCATGCAGATACGCTCAACGTGTGACAGGAACACACGAGGGAGTACTGATCGTCAAAGTAGCAAGGCGAGGGGATTTAAGATACTCGAAGTCAAAGACCCGATAGTAAACATATAATTGCCGAATACCCGAGCCTAATAAGTCTGAGCAGGCAGTGTATGTAGAGCAAAGAGGACATGGGCCCAGATATATCATAGAGCCCAAGAAGAGTATTCCCACCAGGACCACAACGGACCAACCAGTAGTGAGACCACGGGATTCGAGTAATATCCATGACTCTGATAGAGTTCCAATAGATAAATAGGGCGTGGAAGCATGGGAGAATGGAATGGCCACGGATCCAACCCGGGGCCACGAGCAGTCAGCGCATTAGCCCGGAGGAAACGAACGTCGGTCATTATCCGTGAAGACTGCCTGTCTTGTGCGGGGGTATTGTCACACCAGAGTCGTCTTGTCTATGTCAACCAGAGAGGCCCGCAATTCCTTCGCATCATGTCCAGAATAGGCCATATCCTCTAAGCCCACAATGACCACCGGTCAGTTGTATCGCACCAATTCGAAAGTAGAAACTCACCGCGCTGACAAGCCTGACATCCATCAGCAGTCGAAATGATGCCATCGTCATACGATGAGTTTCCTCCGCGTGTCAACCTCCTTGAACTGTTGGCTCAGAATCCGCTTCCCCAGCTCGCTCCCGGATTGGTAGATCCGACTTCAATGACCGGTGATGAGCCCAACAAACAAGCCCGGACTGCATTGAATAACTTGAACGCCGCGATAGCCCACAATGATGTGGAGGCGCTGGCCAACTGCTTCTTGGAACACCAGGCATACTGGAAGGATCAGTTGGCACTTACCTACCATTTGCGGACATTCAAAACATGCGGAGTAATTGCCTCAAGCTTGCTCGAGACCAACAAGCTGAGAACCATCAAAGGGAACATAGAAATTGACGGCGAGGCGATATTCTCCCCAGCGACGCCAGTTCTTGTAAGCAAGTGATTCACTGGAGATTTGCGGAGAGGAGATTGTCGAGGCATAGCTGATTCTTCGTACACAGCAATTCATTGACTGTGGAATTGCATTCGAGACCATGTCACCGGCCGCTACATGCAGAGGGAAAGTTGTACTCCTACCAATCAAAGGCGCCAACAAGAAAATTGAATGGAAGATATGGGTCCTGAGCACAATTCTCAAAGAACTTCATCTGCAGCCGGAAGATGAGATGTTGCTTCGCTCCCCTGGAAGAGAGCTTAGGGGAATCGAGCGCTTTGAAACCGAGGTCTTCATAATCGGGGGTGGGAACGCGTAAGAGGACGAGAAAGTCCCTGCGAGATGGATTATACTAACATCTCACTTGATGGGCATAGCGCCATTACCCTCGCGGCCCGCCTCAAAGCTCTGGGGGTTGAGAGTGTTATGGCAGAGCGAAATGCCCAGGTAGGAGACAATTGGGCTCTCCGCTATGATAGCTTGCGATTCCACATCTCCATATCAGTCTGCCACCTGCCTTATATGAGTAAGTTGTTTTGTTCGTACCAGGGCTCTATCTAGCCTGAGCGTGCAAAACCACTGACAGGAAAATTAGACTACGACAAGAAGCTTCTGGCTCCCCACCGTCTTTCGAGAGATGAGTTGGCTTCACATGTACGACAGTATGTGAAAACGTTCAACCTCAATATGATCACTTCAGCACACATCCAGTCAACGGAGTATGACTTGCCAACCAAGCAGTGGACTGTCAAGTTCCGGACTCCCGCTGGTCAACACATCGCAACTTCTAAGCACATCGTCATGGCTACAGGCATTGGCTCCCAAAAATGGAACATACCGCGAATAGCAGATGATAACCTGTACAAAGGGATCAACATCCATTCGGTGCAGTACAGGAATGCCGAGCAGTTGAAGGAAAAGGGAGTGAAGGTGAGTGACGCTCCAGTCCCCAACAAATGGGGACCAAGAATAACCACATGACTTTCAATCTAGTCTGTTTTGATCATTGGCTCTGCTAATACTGCCTTCGATGTCCTCGAGGACTGTCATGCCGCAGGACTCCAAACAACAATGAACGTCCGCTCTCCAACATACATTATCCCACTGGATTATGTCTGTAGTCCAGCCAGCCTGGGCGCCTATGATGCGGGCGTCGAGCTCGCTGATGACCTCTTCATGACGCTCCCAACAGTTATAGATGCCCAACTCATGCGTAATGTGTTTGCAAATTTCGCATCGCAGGAGCCAGATCGATACAAAGCACTAGCAGCGACTGGATTCCCCGTGCTGGACAGCAATAGCCCAGGAATTACTTTGATGCAGAACCTCCTTGAGCGTGCCGGTGGACACTATGTCGATGTGGGCGGAACCAAGGTCCTAGAAGAAGGTAAGGCTGGTATCAAGGCCAATGTCGAGCCTGTTGCATACACAGCGACAGGACTGCGGTTTTCAGATGGTAGTCATCTCGATGCAGATGCGATCATATGGTGCACGGGATTTGCCGATAAGAATGTGCGCGTGACTGCCGCTGGAATCCTGGGAGGAGACTATTCGACTGACGCTCCCAATGATGCTCGCCATGATGCGAGCAGTATGAACGAGACCAAAGGGATGCAGAAGCTCGGCCCTCGTGAGATTGCGGCCCGCATCGACGCTACGTGGGGTCTTGATTTAGAGGGAGAGGTCCGTGGCATGTGGAAGAGGCAGTCGCGTCTTGATAATTTCTGGGTGATGGGCGGTTATGCGCAGCTACATCGATGGCATTCACGCACATTGGCACTTCAGATCAAGGCTGCGCTGGAGGGTGTTCTGCCCCCTGCGTATATGGATACGCCCTCATCGGCCAAGTTAAGGTCATCGAATTCAACTATATGATCATCACGTTGCCAGGAGGCCTTGACCAAATGAAGAAGTGTTGACGGTTATGAACTATTTATATGTTTATCAATTAGGTACATACACAGATTGCTCCGCTGATATCAACGCAATTATGTGAACCTCAACCAATCAAATCCTCTGATAGCTCAGCTGGAAGAGCGCAAGACTGTAACTGCTTAAGATCTTCGGATCATCTTGAGGTCCCTGGTTCGATCCCGGGTCAGAGGAATTTTTTTGTCTTCTCGCCAACCGCTCCTTGGTTGATAATGGCAGTGAATGTTATACATTTTTATTCACCATTTCAAGGTGCTCATTCATCCTAATCCGGGGTCAATGAAGTAAGGAGGTGTTTGGTGGCTTTTTTTAACTGCAGGAACGGAGTAGGAATCTATGCTCTGCACAAAAGCTTCCATTGATAGGTACATTTGGGCAATGGGATCAATTACTACATACTTTGAGTAGGCTGACAGAATATGTAAAAACGCTGGATCGGGGGTTTGGTACCTTCAATTCACTATTTCTATGCATCGTTCGGAGTCATCTAGACCTCTTGACTACCAATTGTAACCGAGCCCAAGCCGCTTCAACGTGAGATGGAACATCAACATGAGTGATAAAGCCCCGACCCTGGGGACCATAGCCATCTTTATCATCTCTCAGCCTCGGGATTTCCCCAATAATCAATTCCAAGAAGCGACTGTGTGACCACAACTGCAACGACGCTGAGATACCAGAGTATTCGAGGCCTTTGTTATGTGACCATTGCACCACCGGCACGAAAACGGGGCAACTGATAATACAGACCGAAGATTGCACATCGTCATAGGCCTTCTCAAATGAAGCCCTGGTCCTGAGCATCATTGTAGGATCTTGGATGACAATACACTTGGCTGGTGTCTGCAACCCCGCTTCATCTAGGACAGCACGAGAAAATGCAGCATTTTGCCCACAATTTGTAGATCGAGACTCAAGGAGAATCTGGCATCCTTCCTTTGTGATAAGTGATCGATCAAAGAACTCATCCAAGATCCGTTCGAGCACACTGGCTTCGGGAAGGCCGTAGATCTCATCGGCAATCCGTGAAAATACTGGGTGTGATTTCACTGCATCGTACAGGAGTTCAGTCGAATGCCCGATGCCTCCACATAGGACAAGGGCTTTGGTAAGAGTTGGTCTTTGTTGCAGGATTCTAAACAAGATCTCGGCGCTGTAGAGAACGGCCGAGGCGCAGATAACTATGCAATCAACGGGGGTGCTGGTGGGCAGATCTTGTAATTGGTTGTTGCTGAGGAACTCAGATAGCAGATTGATATCCGTGATCGTTTGGGCATTGACGGTCATCATGTTGGATCTATGGATCTGTGATTTGACAAGAAGCCACGATGAACACTGGAGCAAGAATAGGTGGAAAGGGGTTGGATTGAAGGTTATCTCGAGGCTGATAACATTCCAAGGGAATACGGGAAGCGGATGAAGTATAAAATGAGTTTCCGGGAACAAACTTAACTCCTCGGCAACAAACCTAAAATCAAGAATTTTCCATTGAGAAAAAAAGAAGACCTCGTGTTGCCCAATATAAGCTTATGCCAAAAAGGCCGGAAATGAATGACCAAAAGACAAAAAATTCCTCTGACCCGGGATCGAACCAGGGACCTCAAGATGATCCGAAGATCTTAAGCAGTTACAGTCTTGCGCTCTTCCAGCTGAGCTATCAGAGGATTTGATGTGAGTACCTTTCATTTGTGGCACTATGAAGGCATCAACTAAGGGGGAGGGAAAGAACCCAAGGATACATGTATAGTCTAGAGTGAACTACTTGGACTTGAGTATAGTATAGGTAGGGAGTACTGAGATAGGCTATGCAATACTTACTGACCAACTGCTGAATAATATGTGATCACACCTGGGTGTTGATCCGCGCACCCCAAAAAGTCACGTTTTTCACCCCATTATATAATCGATTTTTTACATAATTTGTAAGTTCGGGAAAAACAGGGCAAATATCACATGATTGTCAACCCCATCTATCAATCTGATATCGATCTCTATAGCAACCCATTATTTACAAGATCTATTTAAACCCTCTCCCCCCCAGATCTCTCTCTCTCTCTCTCTCCCCCGCACCCCAGATCTTGATCTCTCTCTCTGCACCCCACATCTCTGATTTCCATCATTTTACCAATCATTCTCATCAAAATGACTGATATCAACCCCACTACCAGCCCCATTACTGAGTCTACCAGTGAGCTTATTCCTAGATCTACCCCAGATCTCCCTCAGTTTCCAGATATACCAAGATCTCAGATATACCAAGATCTCAGATCTACCCCAGATCTCTCTCAGTTTGATCTCACTTTGGCATCAATTTATACTAATTAGGTAATAAATAGTGCAACTACTCCCCCCCCCGGAAGCGGTATACGATACCCGCGAGGAGCTAGTCGAAATAGTGCAAAAACATGCAATTTCTCAGGGTTATTGTACTGCTATAAAACGCAGTACTACCGGTAGAAATCTGACTATCCAATATGTCAAATCAGGCACCCCAAAATGGTCCACAAAGCCCCCAATCGGGCCAAAACCTCGCCATACTAGCTCAAAACGGCAAGACTGCCCTTTTAGGCTTTATGGAAATGCCCAAAATAGCAAATGGCACCTCCAAATCCGGAATCCAGATCATAATCATACCGCTAATGATCCAATAGGCTATCATTAATCTCGGAAGTTTACCCAAGATCAGATTGATAAGATCAAAGAGCTATCTAATATAGCTATACCCCCGCAAAAGATCATCTAAATAATCCAGTCTCCTACCTCCCAGCCAATCAAGGGGCGCGATATTTACAATCAGATCTCTCGATTTGCACGCCAAGAGAGGGGTCTTCGATCAGAAACTGAGTTTTTATTTAATCAACTTAATAAAAAAGGGTATAAGTATAAATATAAACTCTCATCTAATAATAAGATAGAGTTTCTCGCACTAGCCTACTCTAATATAATCGAACTAGCTAACAAATATAATAGGGTTTTTATACTAGATTATATATATAAGACAAATAAATACCAAATGCCTCTTTTAGAGGCAGTTAGTATCACGCCGACTAATTAGAGCTTCCTATTTACTACCTATTTTATGCGTTATAAGCAAATAGAGGGCTATTATTAGGCTATAGAGGCATTATTCTAAGAATAGGTAAGCTTACTACTAAATATAGTGCTTATTACTAATCGAGATCTTACTTTTTTAGGTACTATCGACTCTCTATTTCCTAATTTACCCTATTTACTCTATATTTAGCATATTAATAAGGCTATATTAGTAAGAGCTAAAACCCTTATTACTACTATAGCTGATCCACACTCAAATAATCCAAAAAACGCCTAATTTCAGGACTTTATACGATAATAGCGTGATTTATACTAATCTTATATATCTAATAAGTATAATTTAAGGTTAAATAACCTTAAATTATAGTTTAAATTATATCCTTCCTTAATTTCCTATCTTTATAAAACTTAGCTAATATATAAATAGAAATTTATCCGATATTTGATTATTAATATTACCTATTTTAGTAATTTAGTATTATCACGGTCCGAAGAGATATATTTATAGCTAAAAAAGCATATAAATAGTCTAAATAGGGATCTTTTAATAGTTTTTACAGTAATTAATACTATTATTATATTAAGGTAACTGTTTGTTAAGGCAGTACTTATTAACTAGGTAAATAATGATACGAGAGGGATACGTAGTTAGAACGAAGGGTATTCGATTCTATATTAGTTCTAAGACTGAATCTTGCCTTCCCTTTCCCTATAGGTGTCTTCCTTTTATGATTTAGGTTCCCCGCTTCTCGGGACCGGATTATATTAGTTCTATCCCGATATCGTAGGGTATTCGGAGGGGTCTCCTCCGTCTAAGAGAAAGGGAGCCTAAGGCAAAATAGTATAATAAAGAAATACCGTAATAACTATCCCCCCTTCTCTATAAAACCCGTCCTAGGGTTTTAGGTTAAATAAAGGGAAGTATAAGTTATAAGATAAGAAGGGTTCCTATCGAGTTTATTCCTTTCTCTATTTTATAGAGCCTCGTTAGTATAGCCGTAGTAGTAGCTAACGGGCGGGATACTAGCGATCTAATACCGGAACTAGAACTAGTCTAGTGCTTAGGCTACTTACGTTCTAACTTAAAGTCCTTTAATACTACCGAAGGGGAGGTTTTCTCTATCTTTTATCGGTATAATATAATCGCGTCTATCTTTTATAAGCGATATTATATAGATAAGAAGACTTATAATATAGTACGTTTTCGGGCTTTTATCGTAATAGATCCGTACTTATCCTATATAGGTACCTATTAGTATAATAAGAGATACTTAGGATTTTTCTACTATCTTAAAATTTTTAAAGGTTCTCTTAGATAATAAAATAAAGTTATTAGAGTAGATCTATATAAAAGTCGCTAAGAGTTCGTATAATTTAGCTTAGGCGTTTAACGCGGCGGTTATTAGTTACTATTTATATTAGAATTTAGTAGGTACGAAGAAAATATAAGCTATAAGTATTTTATAGCCGTTTCGTTAACGATTCGTCTTCTAATAATAGTCTAGCTATTTTAGGCGAATTATAATAAGTTTATAAACGGTCGTTAGGCCGATATATAGACTATACTTAATAGTCGTAGTTTAACTCTATTAGATTAGGGTAGACTTTTAAGTCTACTTCTTAGGGATATAGGATATACTTATTAGACTATTACGAAATAGAGGTATTTAGAGTCTATTTCTAATACTTTTATAGCTATATTTAAGGAAGCTATAGGAACGATCTTATTTAATACTTTCGGGATTAATAAGTATAGGAGGTTCGTGACTTATTCTCCTTAATAAAAGGGAAGGTACTATATATATAGTTCCTTCCTTATAATAAAGGTAGCCTAGAATAAAAGAGGAATTTATTTTAATTTTCTAACTATAATCTTTTCTTTCTTTATATTATTTCGTTATTATTTATATATAGTTCCTTATATATTTCGTAGGTAATTCCCTTATATCTTATCGTCTTATCTTTTATAAGTCCTATTTATTTCTATAGGAACCTTCCTTTATTATAGCGTAAGATTATAGTTACGGTTATAGTTATAGTTAGGGTTATAGTTAGGGTCGTAGTATAATTCCTATTAACGACCTACCTATAGATCTATCTATACCCTCTTCTCCTTTAGCTACTTCTAAGATAGTATCTAAGGTTCGTAACTATTCCGATATAGATCCGCTATCGACTCCTCCTCGTATAGGTCCTATTAGGACTACTTATCGTACTCGAAACTCTAATTCTTCTACGCGCCTAAAACGAAATCGTCTTATTCGATATCGCTTAAATTAGTACGTTACCTATTTATATATAGCTAAGAAGAAGTAGGTTACCGACGAACCCCTTAAGGTTAAGTATAAATCTAAGGCTATTAATTCTATCTCTTATTAGTATTATATAGAGAAACGATAGGTATATAACTCGGTATAGATTCGTTCACCTTTCTTATTAGTATTAGACCCTAATTATATAGGTTCCGAGTAGTATTACCGGTAACGCTATAGATCTAACTTTAATTATCGAATAGTCTACCTAATTTTTCGAAAAGCTAGAGGATCGCCCCGACTATATAGAATAAGATAGGGTTAATAGGTCCCGATTTTTCTATAGGCCTACTATCTAGGCTATTATTAAGAGTAGGATCCGTAGGTTAATCTCCGACTTTTCTACGTTAATCTATAGTTATCGAGCTACTTATAGTTTCCCCCTATCTCGAAAGAAGACTCCTATCGTAAGTATTACCTTCTCCTTTTTAGGTATATTTCCTTAACGAATCGGTAGGATATCGCTAACGCTTATAAATAGTTCCTCTCTTCTTAAGGTCTAACCCCTTTACCTCGCCCTAGTCTTTTAGCTATACTAGCCGAGTAGAAGGCCTACGACGTTTCTATTCGCTACTTTATCTACTATAGGGATTCGGGATATACCTCGTAGAACGCCGCGAAGTATTCGTTTATCGGGGATTTAATAATAGCGATTATTATAAGTAGTTAAGATACCGATATAAGCCCTATACTTTCTCTTAGTATCTAGGCTAGCTTTCTAATTATACTAGATATACTATAGATTTATTATATATTTAGTATAGTTTCTAGAATTATTCTATTTTCTCGTTTTTAAAGGTTATTTCTTCTATAATATCTTAGAGGTATTTCGATAGTAAAATAGGCTCATTTCGATCTAGATTTATTATCTTTTTTTTATTAATAGGGTATTAAATTTAACTATATACTTTAAGCTTTCTTCTTCTTTTCCTTAAGTTTTCTAAAGGACTTAATAGCTTCTTTTATATTTCCTATATTTTCTTCTAGGATCTACTAGTTATATTTAGTAGGCTAACCTTTCTATTTTACTAAGAAGTATCTCTCCTTATTAAATAGCCTCTTATCTTTAATATTTTTAATTTCCTATTCGTCGGACTCTTCGAGTTTTAGTATTAGTAAGGTTTCGGACTTTTCTCCCTTCTATAGTTCTAAGAGAGAGATATAGAATATATTATATATCTTATTATATTAGTTTAGGAGACTTAACTAGTACGTCTAGAATCCGATAGGGTTTAGGACCTATAATAGTCTAATATATCTTAGGGCTAGTTTCTTAGTATAGACTTTAAACTTTAGGTTTCTTATTAATAACCCTACTAAGTCGCCTTTTTTAAATACTATAGGTTTATAAATAGAGTTAAATCGTTTCGCGGATAATTCGGAAGCTTTTTACTATTATTTTATTATATCTTCTTATAACTTTTTTAGAATCTCGATTCTTTTAGTTACGGCTAAGACCTCCTTTTTATACGTTTCGTCCTCGGAACGTATATAAAAGTTAGGCTTATAGCTTATAAAAGCTATAAATAAAGAGTAGCCTATAGTTATATTAGGCGAGTTATTATAGGCGTATTATACTATTAGTAGTAGTTTTAACTATATAAGTTACTCTATATTAATAAAATATCTAAGATAATATTCTAGCGTTTAATTTATACACTCGGTTTAACCGTCTATTTAGGGGTAAAATATAGTAAAAAGGCGTAGTTTTACCTTACTTTTATAGTATAGTTAAGACTAAAATTTACTAGTAAATATAGGGCCTCGATTAGATATAATACCCTATAAGGGTCTATAGCGAAGTTCTACTTCTATATAGAAAAGCTCTATAAGCTCGGAGGCGTTAATTAATATAGAAACGGTAAAAAATAAAGCCTATTTTATTATCCTATTAATAATAATAAGGATACTATCTACTATATCGTTTTTATAAATTATAGGTAGTAATCCTATAATAAAATCTATCGATAATTTAGCGAAGGGTCGAGTAAGAATCGGTAATATTTTAAGTACGCTATATAGCCGATACCTTAGAGCTACGTTTCCTTAATATACTATATATTTAGATATATATTCCGCGATATCTTAGTATATATTTTACTAGTAGAAATATCTTTATAGTAATATTAATATTCTATATTTACTAAAATATCCCGCTAGGGTATTATTATAATAAAGACTAAAGAGTTTTTTCCTTAAGTTCTCCCCCGTAGGGATATAGAGTCTTTCTTTATACCTTATAATACTATATAGATCGACGCTCTAACCTTTATTACCTAGTTTCGACTAAGAAATAGTAAGTTTTCGGCGGTATATCTTAGGATCGCTATCCTAGATTTTCTCGATTAGGTTTTAGAGGTCCGGTTATACTTCTTATATATATATAGATTAGTTTCGGTACGTATACTTAACCGTTTTATAGGGTATCCGTTAGTTATAACCTAACTCTTCCTATATAGCCTAGTTAGCTACTTCTATACTAGCTTCGTCGCTATTTATATTAGTCTATTCTAGATTAAACTAGGATTTACTAGTATATAAATCACTAATACTTAGCGATTCGGCTATAGTAATACTCCGTTTCGGTAGTATTTTAGTAACGATTCTATCCCGTAATAGTCTAAGTAGATCTTTTACTAAGACGTCCCTTAGTTTTAGATCTACTTTTCGGGATAATATATCTATAAGATTTATTTTTCCTAGTCTATATTTAATAAAAAAGTTATATAGGGATAGGAATATATACTATCTCGCTTATCTTCTATTTAGCTTTAGCTACTTTATAAAAGTCTATAAATTTATATAATTAGATAGAACTTCTATAGGTTAGATACTTCCTTCTAAATAGTATCGCTAATATTTAAACGAGTAAACGATAGCGAATAGTTCTTAATCTAGGGTAGAATAGTTAAGTTTAGCCTTACTAAACTTTCGGGACTAAAAGACTATAGGGTACTATTTCCTATCTTTATCCTTCTAGGATATAATCCCTCCTATACTTTTATTAGAAGTATTAGTTTCTAATCGCGTATCCCTTTCTAGATCGAAATAGTATAGTAGTATCGGTAACTAAAACGCTATAATTAGATAGCGAAACGTAAGTCTTTTATAGACGTTAAGCTAGACTTATCTAGATTTTCTTCTATTTTTTAACTTTTTTAGTAAGGAAGTTAATAGGAGTATAATCTACGAAAACCGTAGTATAAACTAACGGTAAAAGTTATAGAATCTAATAAATACTTAGATATTATAATAGTTTTTAGAGAGTTCCTAGTTCCTAATAGATTCTACCCTTTAGGGGTCTATAGAGACGCCCTTCGAACCTACTATAAATCCTAGGAACTCTACCTCTTTCTAATAGAATATATACTTTAAGGCCTTTATATATAGGCTAGCTCTCCTAAGGTTTTCGAGAACTTTTCGGAGGTATTTCGTATAAGATTCCTTTATCGGAGAAAATATTAATATATCGTCGAGATATATTATATAGATTATATTAAGGTAGTCTCTTAGTACGTCGTAAATATAACTTTAGAATATAGTAGGGGTATTAGTTAGTCTAAACGGTATAACTATATACTTATAGTACCCGTATCGAGTACGAAACGTAGTCTTCTACTTATCTCCTTCCTTAATATAAATTCGGTAATACGTATCTTAGATATCGACTTTACTAAACTATTTAGCTCCCGCTAATTAGTCTAGAATTTCTAAGATAAGTAGTAACGGGTACCGGTTTTTAACTAAGATTTTATTTAGCCCCCGGTAGTCTATATAGAGATATAATCCGCTATCCTTTTTTAGAATAAAGAGGATCGGTACTCCTATAGGACTTTTAGATAGTCGGATTTATCTATTTTCTAGGTTCTTATTAATATACTCCCGAAGTTCTTTTAGTTCCTTTTAGGATAAGGGGTAGATTAGTCCGTAAAGAGGGTTTTCTTCTAGTAATATATTAATAGTATAGTCTATAACCTTATTTAAGGGAAGGGTTTATACGTTTTTTATAGAGAAGACGTTATAGAATCCCTATAGTTCCGAAGGTAAGTTAGGAGATTCTTCTATATCCCTATCCTCTTCGTATAGAAGTTATACTTCTTCGGGTATTTTTACTATAATATAGATATATATACGGTTCCTATACTCTTTTATAAACCGGTATAGGGTTATAGCTTTATAGTTTAGGGTATTAAACTACTATTTTCGATTTAGTAGAGAGAGATTAATTTTTTAGTTAACTAGGGTTATTATTAATAGTAGTACTAGACTACCTAAAATTCTTAGATCTTTATCGATAATAATATAGGGTTATATAAACGTTCTAGTAATTCCTCTACTATCTATAATAGTTATAAGGACGTTCTATACCCTATACGTAGTTACTTCTTTACGTCCTACTACTTTAATAATAGGAGGTATAAGTTTCGCTTTTTAAAGTTTTTAAGTTTTTATAAACTTATAACTAACGAGGTCGACTTCTATATAACTATCTAGGTCTATATAGGTTTTAATTTTTCCTACTAAGATCGGAGTATAGAAGTATATCGTTGTTCCGATCTAGAGGGTCGGAGTAGGGGAATCTACTCCGACCCGCTCTCGTTTCCCTACTATTTCGTCGAGGATCCTTTTATTTTTACTAGTTATACTTTTATTTTCTTTATTAGGGAGTCGTTTAGATATTTATTTAAAAGGTAATCCTTACTTTAATAGGTATAATAGGTAAGTTTCTTTCCTATCTTTTTATCGATAGGGTTTCCGCGCCTTTTCGACCTTAAGTCCTTTAGATTTCTTTTTTCGGAGGAGTTTTCGTTTTTATTATATTTTTCGAACTTTCTTTTTTTCTTTTTTATATCTAGGTCTCCCTATCCTAATTCGGTCGCTTTTCGTTTAGGTTTCGTCTTCTAGTTTTAAAGCTCCTAAAATTTTAATATAATAGAGACTATCTCCCCCGAGTTTTTAGAAGAGTTAGGTTATATTTATAGATATAGGCTTAAAGTCTATAATTAAGTTTTAAGAAAAAGGTAAGGGCTCTTTATTCCTCGCTTTACTTTAGGAAATATTTTTCTAAGAGATTTAACTTATAGTAAAAGTCTCTCGGGTCTTAATCGTTTCGCTAGATTATCCTTTATATTTAGTTAGTAACGGTAGCTTATATATTTATAGAATTTTTTATTAAGGATAGAGTCTATTCCTTAAGGTAAGCTTACGAACCTTATATAATTCGGCTTAGAGTTAAAGGTATTTCGTCTAAGTAGTTATACTAAAGTTATTAGTAGTTCCTATTTATATAGGATAGGACACTAAGGATCTTTTATTTTTTAGTACTATATTTTTTACTTACTCCTTCGAATTCTAGGTATAGTCTAAATAACTAGTCTTCTCTTTCTTAGATCGAGAATTCTTCTATAAAGTCAGAGTTCTTAAAACGGATTTCCTAACTACGTAGGTTTAGTAAATTACTATAAATCCAACTACGATATATTAGTGTTTCGGCTACTCTTTTAAGCTATTCGATCCTTATTATAAGGGCTTAGAAGGTTTCTTTCTTAAGGATTACTTAAGAATTATCCTTATTTCGCTAAGGATTTAGGGTAGTTTCGGAGGGTTATCGGTTATCTCTACTAGTAGTAGTAGGTACTTCCGAGAGTCCTAATAAAGATTAGGTCTCTCCCTCCTCTATCTCGTAGATAATAGGGTTTTCTTATAGAGGTATCTCCTTATTACCCTATCGGGATCGTAAACTCTATCTCGTTATCATTTCTTTAGGTAGTTAAAGAAGAAGATTTAGAATTATTAAGGTAACTATTTATTAAGGTAGTACTTATTAACTAGGTAAATAATAATATAAGAGGGATACGTAGTTAGAACGAAGGGTATTCGATTCTATATTGGTTCTAAGACTAAATCTTACCTTCCCTTTCCCTATAGGTGTCTTCCTTTTATGATTTAGGTTCCCCGCTTCTCGGGACCGGATCATATTAGTTCCATCCCGACATCGTGGGGTATTCGGAGGGGTCTCCTCCGTCTAAGAGAAAGGGAGCCTAAGGCAAAATAGTATAACAAAGAAATACCGTAACATATTAATAAACAGTATATAGAACTCCGGATCTAGATAGGATCTAGTCAGATCTTAACCCCTAAAATAGCATATATTACCCTATATAGAAGTATTCGATTATATATAGGTATACATATAATCCAATTAATCCATAAATAGCGGGAGTTTGCACTACAAAACGCCCCAATTAGGCAGTGTATAGGGTATTTTACCCGCTCAATAGGGCTTCCCTACAAGCATCGACTATTTGATCTTATCAGATCAAACTAGCCAATCCTATTAAGCGAAATCGACCCATTTTAGTATCTTATGCCTATTTCTGGCACCCAAACAGTGCCAATATTACCCCCCAATATGCCGGAGAAGACAAAAAGGGTCGGAAATGGTCCAATGGGGAAGGAGGAGGGTCCAAAGAAGAAGCGGAAGGCCCCAAGCAGGTGCTCACAGTGCGGGGAGGGCGATCATACGTTTAGGGGTTGCCCAATGCGGAAATTATGAGGTTATTTTTGTTGTTTGGCATCATGTATGGTATCAGATGGATAGATGAGGTTGATAATCATGTGATATTTGCCCTGTTTTTCCCGAACTTACAAATTATGTAAAAAATTGATTATATAATGGGGTGAAAAACGTGACTTTTTGGGGTGCGCGGATCAACACCCATCACACCTGCAGACACATGCCGAGCTTACTTAGATGACGTTCTTAAATTGCAGAATGTGAGCTCGGCCAGCACGTGCATGTGATCCACAGGTTTCACATGCCTGTCCCCGGATCCAGTCGAGGATCCCGTGACTTTGCACGGATCAATAATGATGCGACTGAATGGACCTCGGTTCCTCTCACAAAGTCACGGCGGCCAGCAGCGGGTGTCGAAAGGGGAAATAAGACCGATCCTAAGACCCTAGTAGTTTATAAACGAACGGCTTTCCATATCTCAGCGACCTCCTTATTCTCCTCTCGATCTTTTCTTCAACTCCATATTTCCCTCACTCCCTTCCACATTGACGTCATGTCTAACGGTAAGTGCATGTGCATGTGCATGTGCATGTGACAGCTACTGTATTAAACGGAACACTGCTTCGAACGGCTCGTTAGAAGTGTTCTCAAGATAGAAAACCAGGAAGCTAACCTCCGCCTATAGCACAGCAACGTTTGAACCAGGTTTCCTCCCACTTCGGCCCTGCCGGCAAGAAGGGAGCCGCCGCCCTCCTCGAGAAGCACGCCGATGATATTGTCGTGACATGCGCCCTCCGCACTGCCCTCACCAAGGGTGGAAAGGGTGGCTTTAAGGACACCGCTGGCGCTGATCTGCTTGCTGGTGTCTTCAAGGCTGTTCTGGACAAGAGTGGTCTCGACCCCAAGGTCGTTGAGGATATTGCCGTTGGCTCCGTCCTCGCCCCCGGTGGTGGTGCCACTGAGTTCCGTGCTGCCGCTCTCGTGGCTGGCTTCCCCGAGACCACCGCCGTCAGGAGCTTGAACCGTCAGTGCTCTAGCGGTCTCCAGGCCATCGCCGATATTGCCAATGGTATCCAGTCCGGCATGATCGAAGTTGGTATTGGTGCCGGTGTTGAGAGCATGTCCTCTCAGTACGGGTAGGTTGCCTTACCCCACAATCTCTGCTTTTGATAGTATCTAACATTGGATAATCCAGACCCGGTGCTGTGACCGAGTTCTCTGACCTCCTCGAGAGCCACCCCGAGTCCGCCAACTGCAAGGTCCCCATGGGCGTTCTGTCCGAGAACATGGCTAAGGACCGCGGCGTGACTCGCGCTGCCCAGGACTCCTTCGCCGCCAACTCATACCAAAAGGCTCTTGCCGCCCAGAAGGCCGGTCTCTTCAACGAGGAGATCGCTCCCCTGGACGTGAAGTGGACCGACCCCAAGACCGGCGAGGAGAAGACCATCACCGTGAAGGCTGATGATGGCATCCGCCCCGGCATCACCGCCGAGTCCCTTGGAAAGATTAAGCCCGCCTTTGCCAAGGATGGTTCCATCCACGCCGGTAACGCCTCCCAGATCTCCGATGGTGCTGCCGCCGTCATTCTCATGAAGCGCTCCACCGCCGAGCGCCTGGGCCAGAAGATCATCGGCAAGTACGTTGCCGCCAGCATCGTCGGCGTCAAGCCCCTGCTCATGGGTATCGGCCCCTGGAAGGCTATTCCCGTTGCCCTGGAGAAGGCCGGCATCACCAAGGATGATGTTGATATCTACGAGATCAACGAGGCCTTCGCTTCCCAGTGTGTCTGGTGTGTCAACGAGCTCGGCATTCCTGCTGAGAAGATCAACCCCAAGGGTGGTGCTATTGCTTTCGGTCACCCTCTTGGCTGCACTGGCTCTCGCCAGGTCAGCACACTGCTTACTGAGCTCAAGCGCACAAACAAGAAAATTGGTGTGACCAGCATGTGTGTCGGTACCGGTATGGGTATGGCCGCTGTCTGGGTTGCGGAGTAAACGAAGCTTATGTTTCACTTGTACATTTGCACAGCGATTTGGCCTTTAGGCCCTTTTCTT
This sequence comes from Penicillium paradoxum, assembly GCF_028828445.1. Lineage (NCBI taxonomy): Eukaryota > Fungi > Ascomycota > Eurotiomycetes > Eurotiales > Aspergillaceae > Penicillium > Penicillium paradoxum. The sequence goes on along the minus strand of NW_026643184.1, from coordinate 1,597,146 downwards.
CTTCTTTGGATACACAGATTTCTTGTTATGTATTGAATACCTCGAATGCTATACGATTTGACTCACCTACAACTGTTCTGTATATTTGCTTAACTTTGATACAACCGTTGCCGTAGATTCCTTACGATATGTCCAGATGTTTGTTTGTACAAGGATTTTCCGGTTATCTCGCTTTATATGCAAGCTAGCCATATACACTCAACTCCAAGCTGTCTATGAGCGGAACTTCTTGAAAGCATCAGTGACACTCATTCCCTGCGCAACAGCCTCCTTCGCCTGGTCATCCATCTTTGTCAACGCAGGCATGAGATCAAGCACCTGACCAAGAAGCTCGCGAGGAATGGCCACCACTCCCTCCAATGGGTCACAAAAGATAATATCTCCCTATAACGCACCATACATATTAGACTTTAAATCCCACCATAAAGCAACCAAGAGACACCACGGGACTCGGAACTCACAGGAGAAACGGTAACACCCCCAATAGAAATCGGCACATCACGAGCCCCAGCCTTCGCCTCAGCATTGGTCCCAACCGTAGAAGCAGCGCGCGCCCAGATCTACCAGCACCAAACATAATCAGTCACGCTATCCAGAAGCAGGGGATAGTACCACAAACCGGAAGTCCAGTCGCCTGTAATTCCTTCAAATCCCTAACCCGGCCGCCCACAACCGTAGCTTTGATACCAAGGGCTTTCATCCGAGTTGCCATGATCCCACCCGTCACAGCGCAGTACTGGTCCTCAGGCTGCTCAATGACGACAATAGATCCAGCACCGGAGGGATCCGACGCTTGATACGCGCCAACATGATCCACCCAGTGCTTACCGGGAGGAAACCCATGCTTTTCGGGATTTTCTGTTGCGATTGATGGCGGGCTGGCTTCTTTAGCAAGAAACTTGAATGTAGTTGCTGGGGCGGCAATCTTGGACATTGTTTCATTTCGTCCTGTTATGGGAGAAAATGGGACTGAGGGATATACGTTAATGGATATGAGGCTATACATTGGCGAGTTTGGGAAATTACCTAGATCTGCAAGATAACCTGCTCTTGCTGTGCTGCCCTCGGGTGTCTTTTGTAGTTTGATGAGGGCGTCTGATACCTATTCGGGATGTTAGATGTACTGGCTAACAGGTTATAAATGGGCTATCGTTGTTTACATCGCAGGGTGAGTAGTTCTCGATCAATGTCGCAAGTTGCTCGTTTAGTGTAGCCATTGTGTCAGATGCGGGGGTTTGCGGTTGGAGGGGCGATGTGCTCCTGTGCTGCTGGATTAGTGTGGATATGTAAGGTTTGATGCTCGGAGTGAAAAGCAGAAGTTAGATGAGAATCAATATAAATGCGACGAAAGGCCCATTCGCTAATCAGTCGAAGCACATGTCCGTCCGTCCGGATATCGGAGGAATACATCATCGGAGATCTATATCTCAGATCTTCGAAAGGCACGTTCCACGGCCTTGTTGTTTATTTGGGAAGTATTGGGTATAATATATATTCATATTTTTACGTTTGATCTACGATTCGAGTCCCCAATTCTCTGAAGGGTCGTGTAGACCCTCGCAAGAGAGTTGCGATGATAGCCGAGGTGATCCTGAGGATTACATAGTTGTTCTTTGAGGACATGTGGGGTAGTTAGTTGATGTTAGGAATGATATATTGGTGATATCCTCGAGGAAAATAGGCCTAGATTTTGTTCACAAGCAGATGATTGACCTCGGGACTCACCACTTCCATTGCCAAGTGACGCTGACTGTGAGGATTGACCCACCCCTGAATATAAGGCGGACATTAGGTAGCTTCGCCCCTGCTAACATCGAATGAGCCTATAGGTCTATCCACAAAGATATGCGGGGATGCGGAGTATAAACTCTGTAGATAATATCCATAGCAACTTTCAGTCTCAATAATATGTACTCGGCACGGCTTTATATGTCTTGACTGCTGTCTACGTTGGAGGATTCGTTTTGAGTGTTTCCCAATGGCAGTTTCAATGCCGCATAAAAGAGAGATTCCCAGGTACCATTCTTGCATAGTGCGACAGAGTAATATTGGTCATAACCTCCCAATTCTTCCATATATATCTCGCCGGGTTGGCCTGTAAGAATCGAGCCTATATCCGATGATAGGAATGCCCTGGCGAGTCCCCGGCCCAGCCACCAACGAAAAACAGGTCATCACAAAGAGCTAAGATTTAAAGGTCTCAGGTACAGACCGGTTTACTCGGATCGTGCTCCCAGAGTTGTCAGCTTTGGCGTTTTGGCACCACCCCCGAACCAATTGAACCATAGACCACCAGAACCGCTATGTACGATGACCTAGATGTGGAGAGGTTATTGAGAAAGTCCAGGGCTAACATGAATATCCCGACTAAGTCTAATAATATCCGAGTGCAAGTTAATGCAGCAACTGCCGTGCTGGAGGCCGTGTCGAAGTGAGGGGGAAAGTGTGGGGTTTGATATTGGTCATCAAATTTGGCTGGACGAGGCCTGCAGCCCAAAGCTGGAGTAGAATCATTCCAATCCTCAAATTCACTTCTCTTGCTTCTCTTCATTTTCTTAGACATAGACGTTATATACTTTCTTCGGCGATTACAGAAGCCAAACAGCATACCATGGCATCTCCCAAGCCCACATACACCGATCAACAATTGGAGTCATACTTGAAGCGTATCGGATACTCCAAAACCGCCCAATCCGACAGCAATCTTCTCCAGCATGTCCGCCAGGAAATTCAAAAAGATGCCCTTGCTACGCTATGTGATCTGCAGAGATGGCATCTTACTGCCATTCCCTGGGGAAACTCGGGGCTGCATTACTCGCACCATCATACTATCTCTTTGAACCCGGACATTCTGTTCGAGAAGCTGGTAGAACGGCAGCTGGATGGGTACTGCATGGAGAATACGGGAATTTTTTTCATTGTGTTGCGGTCATTGGGATACCTTGTTTATGCCACTGGAGGTAGAGTCAGCCATGCGGCGGCGGGAGGAGAGGATATCGGGTTATTTACGGCATTGTAAGTTCTCTGATGGACTAGCTCTCCGGCCAAGCTAATACCGTTGATCCTGTAAAGTGGACACATGATTTTGATTGTGATTATTGGCGGGGAGAAGTACATGGTAAGTAATGAATCTCGGCTGATCCTGGCGCATGGACCAAGCTCAGACAAACGAACAGGTTGATGTTGGCTTTGGAAACAATGGTGCCACTGCTCCACTATTACTTCGAGAGGGCACTACTGCTACAGCTATTGCTCCATCCGAAATGCGCCTTGTGCGAGAAAATATTGTCGAGTTTACGGATCCAAACCGAAAGATCTGGATTTACCAGACAAGATATAACCCCGAGAGCAACTGGATTCCACAGATCTGCTTTTCCGATGAGGAGTTCCTGCCTCAAGATTTCGGTATCATGAACTTCTCTGTCAGCCAGAGCCGAACCAGCTGGTTTACTAAGGTCTTTTTCTGTGTGCGAATGATCATGAACCAAAGTGGCACTGAGATCATCGGTCAATGCGTGATGTCTGGCAAAGAAGTTAAGCAGAGATTGCGTGGGCAAACGGAGATCTTGCAGGTGCTGGAGACTGAGGATGACCGTGTCAAGGCTCTGGCAAAGTATTTCGATATGCACCTCCGTGAGAGTGAGATTCAAGGGATTCGAGGACGGACCTCAGAGCTCAAGTAGGCGACTCAGCAGACTACGAGGAGAACCAAGAGAGATAAGAAAGATATGGTACACCGTTTCTAGAAAAATTGCAGTGGATATGTATGGTCACGAAACAAGGAAGGCGCAGACATTGAACGTAAAGGAAAAGAGGTTGCAATTTTTGAAACTAGTAGATCCGGCTCTCGATCTGGGGTTTGGGGTCAGTATTTCAGGATCTGATATTGCGAGGGACACAGAGTATATGATTCCTACCTTCCAAGGGTTGCTGACTTCGAAGCCGGTGGGTGCTTGGTGGTTGCTGGACTGTCCGCGGAGTGAACCTGTGATCCGCTGGTCGCGCTCCATCACTATTATTGGCTATGGTAAGTCTCAAATATTTCGCTAGGGTGGTTTCTGTCATTCGAGAAGTTGTGAATCACTTACTTTGCTGTGAATCTGTTAGCCATTGTATTCCATGCAAGTTCCGACCGCAGCCGACAAGGATGGAAATAACTTACTCTATCCCACAGGTCACGGTTCCAGCGCGCCTTCTTGCCGTCGTTGGCAAAGCGCTTGACAAAGTGAAGGCCATAGCCAGTGACACCGAACATCTGTAGCAATTGGTGAGCTATAGCCCTGGAAGATATTGACCAATGGTACGTACGCCAATGATAATCCCATAGGGAAGCAGAGCCTCGAAAGGAACACCCATGATGTGCGGTTGTATATGTGTGTAGGTAATTGGACAGAGGTGCCGGGGTAGAATCAAAAGCCGTAGAGCCTCTCACGGACTGACGAGAGTGGATAAATCGCGGAGAGTGTGGAGGGGAGTGTCTCTTCGTACAGCGACGGACTTGAGGTCTCCCCCACCCAAAATGGTTTAGCGGTGCTGAGTCAGCGTGCTGCAACGACACTCACAGGACAAGGGGCGTGAAGGCCGCAGCGGATCGCATTCGATTATTAAAGAGACAGACCCAGGTGTATGGACTGTCTTCCGACGCGTCTGGTACGCTTTTAAATTAGTGATTGCACTGGTATTCTTTGGGGTGAGTATCGTTGGTTTTGCGACGCGTTTGCGATGCTCGAGCCACCGGCGGCGGACTGACACCTCTTGTTTGTTTAGCTTCCACTTTGCGCCTAGGGACTTTGAAGCTCAATCCCAAACGGTGTGTGGCTTATTGCAAGTCTTCGGCGTTACTCCAGCTTGTCTCGAACCCGCCTTTGATCCAGATGCGACCCCGGATCAGCGCCGACGTCAGCGGGGTGCTTCAGTAACCGGATCGGTTCAACGTTATTTCACAAATAGGAATACCCAGTCTGCCTGTGCGCATAAAAACGGCACGGTTGTGCTCAACCTGGCGGTGGCGGTAGCTTACACTATGGCGGCGACGGTGCCGCCAGCAAATGATGAACCGGGCAAACTCGACCCGCCTGTGGACCCGGCCGACAGCGACCTAGATGCGGAGGGAGAAGATGAGACGGACTTGTACGAAATGGACCAGCAACTCCAAGATGCTGTCCACCGAGCATACACAGGGGAAGTTGATGAAGATGGTCCAGATGCCGCAGCAGATGGAAAGAACTCAAGCGCCAATGAGTTGAATGGAGAAGAAGATGAGGACAATGATGAAGCTGAACCTGTTGGGGCTGTCAAGCTGCCAGATGAAGATGCGGTCTCCGAAGAGGAATATGCTGAGTCTGAGACAGCCGACGCGGATGCCGACCCCGGGTTTGAGGCAAATGACCGTGACGCCTCAGAATCTGACTCGAGTGATCATGAGTCAGAAGTCGAAGATTGGGAGGCTGAGAGCAATGATCGTGAGGATGTTGACACCGATATTCGCAGTCGCGCAAATTGCGTGTAAGTAGAAGACCTCAAGCTTGCAATAGGCGCAAATTAGGATGTGTGGGTACTAACCACGGACCTATAGGTTTTGCAGCCAAGACGAGGAACACGACCCGAGTGAAGATTTTGAGGAGTGGCTTACTTGCATTGTTTGTGGTGATCACTGTATGTTTCACTCTATTTGACGGGGGGACTGAGCAAATTGAAAAGCTTAGCCCGATTAGGTCGGACACTCACTAACTTGGCGACTCAACAGCTCATCGCCAATGCGCTCGTGAACAAGAAGCATTTGATGACACGGAAGGTATGTAGGCACATGGCTACCGTTTTCCCCTCCGATGAATTTTATTGACGTCGCAACACTCAGATCCATGGAGGTGTCCCGGTTGCGTTGAGAACAATCTGCAGCCTGACACGATAGCAATCTCGGCGACAGAAATGGCAACCGGGGCCGCGGTGCTCCCTAAAGAGCTTTTGCCTGCGCACGCTGGTACACATGACGAAGGTTTCCATTCTATTTTCGACACAGGCGTCAACGACGAGATCCTCAACAGCTCACGATCGCTACGAAAACGAAAAGCTTCATCGATTGAAGCAGAAGAACATACACCTGTACTTCGAAAAAGACTTCGACAAACGTCCTTCCGCCCCGATCACCCAGCCTTGAATCTTGCAGCCTCAGAGGGCGGGGAGGCAATTGGCGACGGCGATAATTTCTCTCCTGCTCGGACACGTTCTGTACGCGTCCGACGCACTCGTGCCGTGGACCGAGCGCACTGCCGCGTGGTAAACAAGCAGTTTGGGAAATTGATCATTGGATTCCGGCTGGACGAAGCGAAAATGTCTCAAATAACAGGGTCTCAAATGAGATCCCAACGCAAGAAAAAGAAAGCACCCAAGCCGCCACCCGTGGCCCCAGAACCCCAGGCACACTTTGTCCCTCTCCCCCCAGTATCCTACAACTCCATGACTTTGTTCGAAAGCGATGACGCCAAATCAAAACCATATGGAGGAATTCTGTCCGAAGTCGAGCAGGATACCTCCAGGACTCTCCCTACTCAATCTGACCGTGATCGATTCGAACAAGCTCGCCTGAAGGCCGAAGACGAATGGCAGCAAAAAGTGAGAGATGCAGAGCTCAATGGCGAAGCAACTCCGCATGCATCACAAAAGGTTTCTGGTCCTCCTTCAAAAATCAAATCCATCAACTTTGGTGGCTACGAGATCGAAACCTGGTATGCAGCGCCCTATCCGGAGGAATACAGCCGCAATCGCGTTCTATACATTTGCGAGTTCTGTCTCAAGTACATGAATTCAGACTATGTCGCCTGGCGCCATAAACTAAAATGCCCTGCGAAGCATCCCCCGGCGACGAGATTTATCGGGACCGATCAATCTCAATATTCGAGGTTGATGGACGCAAGAACCCAGTCTATTGTCAAAATCTTTGCCTTCTCGCAAAACTCTTCCTTGGCTCTAAGACTCTTTACTACGATGTCGAGCCCTTCTTATTCTATGTCATGACTGAATACGATGATCTGGGCTGCCATTTTGTTGGCTACTTCAGTAAAGAAAAACGTCCAAGTTCAGCGAACAACGTCTCCTGCATTCTCACTCTACCCATTCATCAACGCAAAGGCTACGGCAACCTCCTCATTGACTTTTCATATCTACTTACGCGCATCGAAGGCAAGAATGGATCGCCCGAAAAGCCTCTTTCCGACATGGGTCTGGTGTCGTACCGGAACTATTGGCGACTGATCTTATCATACCAACTTCGTGATTTGAAGAGGCCTGTCAGCATCGCAGATCTCTCTGATCGCACTGGAATGACGGCGGATGACATTGTATCTGCCTTGGAAGGACTTCGAGCTCTTGTGCGGGATCCCATCACTAAGACTTATGCGATCCGTCTCGATCATAAGTACTACAATGAAGTCATCAGCGGCTGGGAAAGCAAGGGCTACGTCCAGCTCAATCCAGATGCGCTGCTCTGGACACCATACATCATGGGTCGTAGCAACCAGTCCCATTTCGATCGTGCTCCCCTACACACCGTTGCCCCTCGAGACGATCCAGATGAAGAAGACGATGAAATGGAAGCAAAACCGTCAGAATATGAGCGCGATGCTCGCATGAGCGGGATAAATGGAGATGGTCTTGCAGAATCTGCTGGACCGCCTTCTAGAATGGCCCTGCTACCTAATATCCCCCACCACCCAGCAGTAGGCAACCCTGAACCGCCCGAAATTCCAAACCCTGCAGCTGGGATCCCACCCTCCCGGTTCGAACTTTGGCCTCCTGTGCCTCCCGCTGCACCCCCCAAACGCAAACCTGGTCGTCCGTCTGGTAGCAGCAAAGTGAATAGCACGTCAACCACACCGATGGCTGCTCGCAATGGTGGCCGCAACACTCCTCGACGACCCTCTGGGCTGGCAATGCTCACACCCGGAGGCAGCAGCATTCGCCGCGGAAGAAGCTCCATCCTCACGGACTCGCCCGCAGCTGAGGCGATGCCTAACCAGGTTAATGGTCTTGAAGTGGAGCATAGTGAGACTGTTGAGGAAGAAGCCATTGTTGATGAAGATGCCGAAAATGTCGCTCCTATCCTCGAAGCAGCTGCTGAGATAACCGAAAAGGCACCAGAGGGTGTCAACGGTGACAATATTCCGGAGGAAGCGATCAAAACTAATGGCATACATGCTTCAAAGTTGGAGCCCTCCGAGGATAAGGAAGCCCCAAAGACCCCTGAGAAGAACACAAAGGCTACCTCGCAATCGCCAGATAGAGCAGTTCCCCGTCGACCAAATGACAATCCCAAGACGCCGGGATCGGTCAATCGCAAGGCTTTAGTTGAGAAAGTTCATGTCGTGATCCCTGCTGATCCAGGGTCGGCTTCCAAGTCACCAAGCAAGGGTGAAGACCAAAAGGCTGTGGCCAATATCAATGGCATTGACGCGGACGCTGACGCGGACGCCGATGCAGATGCAGACGCAGAGATTGACGCCGAATACGAGGTGGATGGGGATGTCGTGATGCAGACATGATAATCTTCAGACTCATGATTTGAGGAGGGACCAAGTTTTTTTTTTCGCCTGCAAAGTCAGTTACGCATGTGGACAGGGCGTTTGTTTAACGAGATTTCTGATTTTCTTTTTTACCCTTCCCTCTTCTCTTCTCTTCTTTTTCTTTCACGTGTCCCCCATCGTTCGATTTAATATTCTTCCTCAATTTTCTTTTCTTCAAAACCACGTTACTTTACGTGGTCGTCCCGGGGCGCGACGGACATATTCGATGTGTCGCGCGGTACTAGTCGATTCTCCTTTGGTCATTTACTACTAGCCGCTTTTTCAGAGATTTCATCCAGCAAGGAGCAAGGACGGGGGGTGTCTGGTGTCTTTTATCTGGGAATTTTCTTTTCTCTTCCTCTTTCCCTTCTATCTAGTTGCAAGGAATGAGTACAGCGTGTGATTAGCATACCTTCTGTCAATGTATCCATTAGTAGTTTTGTTCCCTCTGGCGTATGAAGATATACCTGCGGAGTGGGCTTGGGCGTTGGATACGATCTGTCTACATGTATGTAGGAATAGTGTCATGTCGCGCAGGATTCTGTTGGAGATATTCAATCAGTAACAAACGCCACAATTCGAAAAATGAGATAAACAAATGTACTGATACCTACAAGATTGGACCAATGATCATCCACAACCCCGGTTATTGGCTGTTCTACCCCGTATATAAAGAATCAAAGTGTAGTTCTTACTCGCTTTAGGGCTGGATCTGCGGCTTATCTGAGGTGTTCCATCAAGGGGGAGGGGATATGCATGAGGACCCGGGGAGGAACTGGCCACGGAATATTCCGTACTCCATACCACATTTCCAGGATTGTCCTTGCACAAGATTTAATTTAAAGGGGTGGGGGGAGGGGGGAAAAACCCACAAGAGATCGAGTCATAATTCTTAAGCCCTACTATCCCTAAATGATGAGTCCATATCGATGTGGCAGCCACCGGAAAATTTCAAAACCAACCCTCTTTTAAGGTAAGATTTGGGTTGGGACACTGTGACATCAGCTGGATAGAATTTATTTACAAATCATACAGATCAGAAAGAATACGAAAGCACACATCTCACAGGACAGAAATGTAGCGTAATCAATCTATAGTCCCGACAAAAAGTAAGCGATCGACAAAAGATCGGCGGTCAAGGCGCCAACAGCTGTCAGGAGGAAACACAACCATGGAACGGGCCCCAAACCACCATGGAACCATTGTAGAGCCAGTATTTAAGCATAAACATAGTAGCGCCCCCTAGCAGCTCTCATCCGCTGGTTCTGGATGGAGACCCGGCTGTCAGATTATGCAGGCCTCTACTCCGTATATTAGAGTGAGTTGGTCTTTGTTGAATGAGATCTTCTTTTTCGTCCACTTTCTCACCGAGTGAGCCTAAGGGAAAAAAAAAATCTTTATCCCGGCCCCCCCCTACAGTAGTCAATAAGCGCCTTTCCATCCCGTGTCCTGTCTCTCCCCTCTGCCAGTTCATAGCGTACCGAACAGGGGTTCATTGTTTGGGGGGTTCTCCACGCCCTCTTTAGCTTCCTTTTGTCCTATTATTACAACTGTGAGGACTACAACCCCGACACTAACAGTTCCCAGTTTTTTTTCCAACCGGGGCCGCAGTGGATTTTGGCCAGGGTGTGTGTTGTACTTTTAAATTGGAGAAAAAAAAATGGGAAAAAATTTCGCTTCGTTGGCGGTCATTATTATTTTTTTTTCTCGTTTGTTTCCGCACTTGAACTTTCTTTTCTTTCCTTTCTCTTCTCGCTTTCCTCTACTTGTTAGCACTGAGGTCGCCCCCTCCTTCGTCCATCTACCCCCCAAGTCTGGACATGTCATTGCTGGTTCCGATAACCGAGACCATGACACCCCGACAGAGGAAGTGGTGGCTTTCCCCGCCTTGACCAAGAAACTTGCGACTTCTGATTTCTCCCCTGGCACGGGAGCGGAGACCCGGAAGTCAAAAAAGGAAAGTGACAGGTCGTGCTCTGGGGCTTGCTTGTCGCATAATGATGTGCATCTACGGAGTAGAGCCGTGAGTATTTTTCGGGCCTATCAACTGCATTTCCAGGAACTGTCGCCCGGGCATAACGCAATGTTAGTTTCGACCCAATCGAACGGGCAAATGATATCGCTATCCTGTGCGTTCCATCCCCTCACTTTATCCTTTTCCTTATTCGGTCCCCTTTTTTTGTCAGCCTGGACTCATCGATTTCCACAAATGTAGCGGACTGCAGATGATGTGCTCGGAAATTGGGTGCTGCCTCGGAAAGCCACCACCAGCGGGTCCCATCGAGTCCAACCATTTGCCGAGGGAATACTTCTCGCTGCAAATATCAATGTCGGGGGAACTTTGCCGGGGTTGATTGCCACCCTCTGATTGAGATTGCTTCCTGGTCCCTCACCCTTGCATATGATCGCTGTGATCATGTTCCCCCAATGCGGAGATAGGTCCCATATGGCCGGGCCTATGGCTGAACTGTGACAGTGATGCTTGTCATAGCCAACTGTACCTGCAGCTTCCCATGTCACATGTTGACGAGCGACGATTGCGAGGATGGCCCCTCCAGCCTGAACCCCAGACTAACTTATCTGCATGCAAGCTGGGATCTGGGATGTTTGCCAAATGACAACCCAGGACGAGCGGCCATGTCTAAAGAGTATCAGATGCAAGTTCCTAGGGGAGACGCCGTAACTAACGCCCTAGGACATGAGATCCACCTGTACGCACAGCCGGAGACCAACCAGGAAGGTGGCCGAAAAGGAGTTGGGGGAAAAAAAAGTACCGTACATCCTCAGCCGCAAATGGAGGGTCAGCGAGTGTGGCGCAAAGCAGCCCCCGTAGTCCATCCTAGAACTTCCGGTCTTTTTTGAACCATGACGAACGCCTGATATGCACAATGCAGGACTGCCCCACCCCACGCTTTATTGATTTGTCTTTTCTGGGCTGATGCATGCCCCGATCGCACGGTAAGACCAACTGTATGTCCCCGCCGCATAGCTTGATCGAGGGATTTCCGGCTGATAGAACCAACCAGTGTCGGCACTGGCCTCCACCTGTGGTCGACATACAGTAGCTTGCATGCACTCTCGGGCTTCCGCTGCTTTTGAGAAATATGATGCATCACTAGGAAAGCAATACGTGCTGGGCTGTGGTGTGTTGTTCGTGGGTGTATTATGCCTTCCGGCCCCCCTTAAACGCCTTTGTCGTCCACTCTTGGTTCCTGCGCTATTGTTGCTTACCTTAAATTTTTTGCCCCTTTGCCCCGACCCTATTTCCCTCTTCCCACTGTCATATCATGTCCCGGCATGTATCGCTTCGTCGTCTCAGTTCGAAATAAGGTGCTCGACCAGCGCTCTCGGGCTTTGCTACGCATCACTGCGCGCGATTTCTCTGGGATCATCTCCCCGTTGGCCCCTTCAATCGTTCTACCGATCTGTGACTGTGCCTGAGCGGTGTCTTCGACGCATCGATTGTGTCCGTTCAATTCGAGCTTCGACGTTCCCAATTTCGAGTGATCCACGCAACCCCGCAATTCAAGACCTCACGATCTTGAGATATTGGCGAGGGTATAGGAGGAGCCGGTGACAAGAAAAAGGTACTGTCCCGACCTTGGATTTCTGGTTCGTTACCCATGTGAGGGAAGTGGTCAAGCGACCGTGGGAGCCTCGGACCTGCAGGCACCCGGGGAGTCAATTCTTTGGTTCGGGATGACATAATGGCAATCGTGAACCAAGGTTGATCCCCCTTCCCAATGTTGGCCGGCATCTATAACCGCGCTCGGTGTTGGGAGTCAGATGGTCACCAAAGGGAACTATTTTGATATCTCGAGACATCTTTGCTGATGCTTTCCAGGATTGAAGTGTGGAGACACAAGCGCAGCCCCGGACATAGGCGATGCGGCTTGATCGTGCATATCTCCACTTTTGACTGGAATGCTTAGACGCCGGACCACAGGGCCCGAGTCCACCTGGCGTTTAGACAGCTCTTTTGCGTCCAGCAAAAAAAAAAAACCGGGTCTGATCACCTGCATAGCCGGCGCCAACCTTGTGGGTTTGAATCACAAAGAAAACAGACGCGGACTAGCGGACTAGCGGTTAGCCTTCATCAAGAAAGAGGGAAAAAAAAAGCTCTAGTGACTGCCAATCCGGATCACCATTTGCCTCCTCGACCGTGGGCAGCTGAACCCATTCCACTTTTTTTTTTATTATTTTTTTCTATTATTTTTTTCTTTTTTTTTTTCCGTCGACGGGCCTAAATCCTCTTTTTTTTTGGTTTCTATTTTTTCCAACGGTTTCACTCTTGTTAGAGGAGCTCCACCTCAGCTGCTCTCGTCCTGAAGAGATTGCTACTGTGGTATAAAAGGGATTTCGGTCTTGATTTCCTGGAATATAATTTTTTTCTCTCTCTTTTTTTTGGCCCCCTCAAAATCAAAAAAAGAACGAAAGAAAAAGATTATACTGGAGAATCCATTAGGTTAGTTCGACATTTTTTTTTATTATTTTTTTTGTGCGGCGAACTCTGGACTCTGATTTGTTCAGGAGACAGAGGATTGGAAGACTGTGGTCCAATTGATTTTTTAGAATTTTTTTCCCAGGGAATTCAGCATCAAATCTTTCAGGGCATTAATAAAGTCTTTAGATGTGTTAACGTCTAGAGTGCTACCCCGTTCTACAGATCCGAACAGCTTAAGGTTTCTTGTCTCGGTTGGCTCTGTCCGCTTGCAAACTGACGACACCACTCCGTTTTCGTCATCCGGACGACTCTCTCTTCTCTTCTCTTCCGGCACCTTTGTCCTTCATTTTGTCTCTTTCCATGGTAGCTTGAAGTCTTCGCGAAAAAAAAAAAAAGCCATTACCCCACTACAGCTGCCACCCCTCTCCGACGACATCGTGACTCGTCCAGGGTTCTCTCCCAGCCTGTCCTTATCTTCTGGATTTCTTTCGGTCCAAAGACCCGTTCTTTCCCTTCTTCCACTCTTTACTCTGTAAAACCACAGATCACTTCTACCTGGTCTTCTGTATTCCCGAGGACTCCCGTACCTGGTTCACTGTCATCTCTCCAAGCAACCCTCCGAACCTGGGACTGGGTTCTCTCCACCTTTTCCGCCTTGTCTGTGACTTCCCGTCTTGATGAGTGCAGCGACATTTTCCGACCCCTCTCTCTCGCGCGAAGCTCAGGGGTGAGTCGTTTGTCTGTCTACTTCGACAGGGTCGCAACTCTTACGCGGTCGTCCAGGGATTCCCACTGACCATGTTGAACAACACCAGTTCTGACTTTGACTTGACCATTCGCCAGCAGCCCAATCGGGCCCGCGTGGCGGGGGGCAAGGAAAAAGGTATGTGGGAGCTCTCTTCCTGGTTCCTCTAGCTCCATGCCCGCTCTAGAGACGGGGCCCGAGCTGGGGTACAGCAAGTTAGGTCTAACGGCGCCTGCAGAGCGCAAACCGATCGATCCGCCCCCGATTGTCCAGCTCCGAGTGCGAGAGGAAGGTACTTACCTCGCACAGTAAGTGTCAAATTTGACCCCAGCTTGGCGCCGGTAGCTGACTTGGCGCAGGCACTACCTGCAAAGCCCTTACTATTTCATGTGCTGCAGCCTCTACGATGCAACGGAAGAGCGCCCTGTACCCGTCGCACCATCGACTGCGTTAGCAGGCACCCTGGTCTCTTCCCTTCACCGGTTGAAGGACATGGACAACAGTGGTCAGTTCTGGCTTGACCTGAACGTGATGGGGCTCGTTCACTGACCCATTTTTCTTTTTTTCTAGATGGCGGGTTCTTTGTTTTCGGCGATCTCTCGGTGAAGATTGAGGGCGACTTTCGTCTCAAGTTCACCCTGTTCGAGATGCGAAAGTGAGTGGCACGGTCGGCGGCCGAGTCTGAGTCCGGGAGCTAACAAAGAACTGACAGAGAGCAAGTTTGTTACTTGAAGACCATTATTTCGGAGCGGTTCACAGGTGAGAAGGAGTGGTCGAGAGCGCCAGCACAGTGAATCTCTGACAAGCTTGTAGTGTCTCCTCCCAAGAGCTTTCCCGGAATGATGGAGTCAACCTTCCTCTCCCGCTCATTTGCTGATCAAGGCGTGAAATTGCGCATCCGCAAGGAGCCTCGAACTATGTTGTATGTACCAGGGAGTTTTTTTCTTGAGTAATCCGAAACGTATGACTGACAGTCGCAGAAAACGCGCCAATCGACCGGACGAGTACCATCAGCCGGTCCCTACTCGATCGCCAGAGCGTCAGTCGGTTCAAATTCCTCCGGCGTCTAGCTATGGGGGGTATCCGCCGACGGCCCGGGAATACGCGTATTACGGCCAGCAGCCGCCAGTCAAGCGTCATCGTACCTCGATCGACTATGGCAGACAACAGGGCCTTTATGAAGCGGATGGCCGGATGGCTCGTCAAATGGATCCCTATAGCCAGCCCACAGCTGCCATCTATGCTGGTCAACCAGCAACTTACCAAACGCCTGCCATGCAAAGTTATGCCACCGGGCAGGTGGTACCTGATTATTCAGCGGTTCGTATTCCTCTTCCTGATGAATTTCGGGGGCCTCCTTTTGGGCTGACGGTGGATAGATGTATCCGGGCATGCAAGCATCAGCTCCTATGTCCCAGATCCCCGATCCTTCCGGCCAAAGCCGATCCAGCCAGCAACAGCAGGCTGCAGTAGGACAATTGATGGCAATGAACCAGCCTGGCACTCCTGTACGACACCCCTCTGCGAACCAGTGAGAGTGTGGAAGACCCTAGCTAAGGATTTTGGACCCGAGACAGACCCCGGATTCGACTGGAGCGATGATGGCTCAGGGATATGCCCGGTCCGGTTACCCCCCTAGCTCGACTATACTTCCTCCTTTACAGCGAAATCGCGATTACCCCCAGGGAACCAATGGGGCCGCGCGAGGTTATTTCGAGCAGACCCCTCAGACGAATACCCCGATTCTTCCATCTCAGATGGTCAACGAAGGCGATCGATTTGGCTCCGTGGCCGGCCCAACAGCCTTTGATCACCCGGGTTCTTCGAGTGGAACTCCTCAATGATATGCTTGACGTCGTTTGCCCCGGCCTCGACGGTCTGGCACTATGTTCTCTTTTCTTTATTCTTCTGCCTGGATTAGACTGGGAGGAGTGTTTGATTATCTTTTTTTTCTCTCTATTTTACTTTTTGTTATGCTTGATGCTCTAACTGGATGGCTAAAGGGATTTTATTATTACAGGCGCTGGCGGCGGATCATAAAAGGGGAGGGAGGTCTTTCCAAGGTTCTTTCATGGGATTGGGAGAAAAGTGAGACTATTCTTAAGCCCTTCTTGTACATACAGGCCCTTTTTACGCAGTCTCACTGGCTATTTGCAAGTGCTGCTTCGCCTTTTTTTCTATACTTTTCTCTTTTTAATTGATGATGTATGAGGAGGAAATGCCATTTCTTGACGTACCTTTCTGATTCGTACCTTCCTGATTTGTATTTGCTCTGCTCCTTCCAACTTGGGACACCTTCTCTCTCATCTCTCTTCGCGACACTCTTCACTTCTTCACTTCTTCCCTTCTTCTCTTCTTCCCTTCCTCACTTCTTCCCTTCCTCTTCTTCATCTCCGTCCTTGCCCCCCTCGATCCTGTTCTCCCTTTACCCATCCTGTTTCATCTCGAATTCCATTCACCATGGAACAGTCCACTATCAATCTCGACGACAGCCCCTTCAGCACCCTCGACGTGTGGTGCGACTGGAATGGCGATCCGGAGGAACCAGTGTCCATCACAATATCCATGGAGGTAACCAGAAAACAATGAGCAATCAGGCGACTCTCGACTCTTTTCCTGGGATTTTGTTACTGACTGTAGTCCTGGACTAAACTATAGGCCTGGACCCGTCCCAACCTTAATCTACCAATTCTCAACGCCCAGTCGCCGAATGTTACCCGTGGCCCAAAGGAAGCCATCTATTTGAAGGCTGACATCCCCGATTCCGATATCCCTACCCCACCAGAGAAGGAAAATCGGGTGCCCAGCCAATACAATGACGACACTGAGCTCTACTCGGTCACAGGTCGCGTCACTTCCTATTCTGAGAGTGTTGTTGTGCATGATGGTTCGCGAGATGACGGCTCTACCTTTCCGGTTGACTATGCAGCAACCCAAGATGATGCATCTGATATTCCCCAGGGTGTCTCCCGTCATGATGTTGATATCTCGACCATGTACACCCAGGTTGACAGTCCGGATAGCCCGACTTCCCCCAACCCTCGCAAAAGATCAGCCAAGACTGCCTCCCTGCCCGACTCGATTCCTCCCGAGGATGAGTACAATGGCAACCGACACAAACTTGCAATGACTACAATCGACCCCCAGCCGCAACAAAAGCCCCCATCGCAGACTCCCAGCATCCCCAGCACACCTAGCACCCCCAGTAAACCCGGCAAGACTAGCAGTTCTATTCCTATTAGCACCCGCCGTTCTGCCAATTTGCACAGACACAGCGCGACATCTGGGAATACCACGTCGCCTGAGACATCGGCTCGAGAGCCGAGGGCAGACTTGTCGAGTGTTCAATCCGAGCCTCTTCCATTGAAAGCCAAGAGAGCTACGGTCGAAAATATACTCGATGAAACTCCTGCTTGGCACGATCCAGAAACTCCCCCCAATAAGGTTGAAATGAGCAGCACCGAGCCGCTTACCGAAGCAAATTTGTTTCAGCGAAACCGTGATACAAGTTCTCTGCGTGTATGCAACGGGAGCCTTCCTGACACTGATGGCAGTGATGAGGAAAACGAGGACCTACCTCACTCTCTTAGCCCCCTCGGATCGTCGTCAAAATTCTCGAGTCGTGAGTTCAATCAACTCAATCAGTCCCAGTTGCATCTTCCGCGGTTCTTATCCGCAAAACTCGCCCCAAAGAACGACCCCAAGCTCGTCTTGGATAATGGCATCCTTTACCTGCAGACTTCTCCCAACGTCCATCCTGCGACCTACAAAATCGGAATCATGCTCAAAATCAGGCTGCAGAGAGGAAAATCGAACAACTGGTGGGAGTTGGTTATCAGTGGACTGCCTCGACTTGCCCAATTCGAATCTGGCTATCTCTACTTCCGAACACCGCCGGGCCAGGGAATGGAGTTCGTGACTTCGTCTTTCAAAAGACATACTCTGGTAGAAAGCTGTTTGATGGCCCAATTCGACGGCGGGAAAAGCCTCGTGGCCCCTTTCCGCAAGTGCGATGCCAAATCCTACGGATATCTCAAAGACTACAAAGTCAACACGGTCATTCAGGCGGAGATGGCAGAGGCCAGAGACCCATCGCTCTATGTCATTAAGTACAATGCAGTTTGCTCCATTGACCTCATCAACCACAACTTCTGGGCAGAGAAGTGTAGGTTCCATCTGGATGTGCATGGTGGCCCGGAAGGCTACTTCGATGGCGTCCTAGATGCCGAAAAGCCTTTGATGAACATTCTTCGGCTAAAGTCCGCATCGACTGACCGGGTTGGAATCTCGCATATGGATATTATTAGCATTCCTCAGGCTCTGGGCATGTTCACGGTGACATGGGAAGTTGCGCTTCCGCGAGACAAGGCTGTCACCTGGCTGCCATGGATCAAAAGCACGTTAAGCAACCTGGATGTTGAGAATGCCCTCAAAGAGGATTATGCCCTGTTTAACACCAAGCCCAGCCATGTCTACTTGGAGAATAAGAAGGTTGTGACTTCATTTCAAGCTCCATGTTCCCGGCCTGGTGCCATCCATCGTTCCGAGCCTGAGTTGTCTAGGCCCCTAGCTACAGAGATTCTCGCTCCAAATTCCCTGCTGGGTGAAGATATCTGCATTCACAACTATGAATTTAATGGGAATCCATTTGCTGGCAATCTAGTCTTCGGTTCTCCGGTTGCCCAATCTTCAGTCACGGAAACTCCAGCCATATTTTCATCGGGTCAAGTCCATGACAGCAAGCTTAAAACTTTTGGCAACCCATCTCCCGAAGTCTCAGTCTCCCAGTCTACGATTGCCAAGCCTACAGATCCAGTGGAAATAGTTGCCAAGCTTACAGCCGCCGAGACTCCGATTGCTAGCCCAAAGAAGCCGCACTATGCTGTACGCGTGCTATGGGGCCTGTGGTCTTTGATAGAGTCCCTTTTCTACTGGCTTACTCTGCTGGCGTCGGTCCACATCATATATCAGTCGTACATGCTACTCAATAATAGTTCGCGTCTTGATTCCATTATCGTCCGCTCCCGATGTCCAAAACAGAACGTGTGTATCCATGACTCAAATGGCTTCGTCGCAAGAGCACTCACCTTTGCTGAGCTGGCGACAGAACTGGATGGTCTCTTGGCTGGGAACAACTCTCGGTTGGAGTTGACAGGAGATGAAAACAAACAGATAGTGAACGCCACCATTGTCAACGATGCTCTTGCCGATACCACCTTCGTTGACCCGGCTATTGTCGACACGCCCATTGTCGGCATGCCCATTGCCGATACACCCATTGTCGAAAACACCGTGGTCCATACTGTCCCAATGCCCCTGAGGGATCGTATTGACTACTTTCTCGGATGGCGGGGACCAATCGAGAGAGGTTAAACCTTTGACGATGGGATCACTCGGTATCCTTACGAGGGAAAATTGAATGAGAAATTACAGAACTAGGCGCAGCCATTACTGCGGGTAGCAGATAGCAGTTATGAAACAGATATCTATTGATTTAATTCCCTGTTTATGTACTTGTACGCTGGTCTCCTTGACATATGCGTACATGTAGTGTATATCCCTACGCCCGACCCAAATGATAGTCCAAAACCAACTCAACCGCCCATCTCAAAACAGCTTCCATCCCAGCACTCCCACTTCCTGGCGCAACCTCAACCCCAACATTAGTCCTAACCCTCGTCCCATCCCCAACCCTCCGAACAAGATCCGCCTCCGACTCCTGACTCCCACACCCATCATCCCCCTCCGCAACCAACAACCAAGCATGATCCCTCACATACCGCGGCCAAACAACATAATCCACGTACCCCGGCGGATCAACCCAGAAATTCTGCGGCGGCCGATCATCCTCCCCCTCCAAATCCACCACAGACTCATGCACACCATCCCTTTCCCCCTCCACCGGCTCCGGCGCCGGCCCAACAGTCACATACCCACTCCTCCCCTCCCTCCTCTCCTTCACAACCCCATACCCCGCCGGCAAAAACAAATGCAACTGGATCGCCTCATGCACAGACCGCAACACATGCCCCTCCTCCCCCGGCGGCGCGAACAGCAAAAACCCCTCCAGGAACGCAATCGTTGGCCCCATCCGTCCCTTCAATCGCGTCTCAGCAACACCCCGCAATTCCGCAACAACCGCATCAGACACCCCAGACTCCGTCTGCGAATTCTGGTCTTCTTTGCTGCGCAGGCGCGGCGGCAGCGTGCCATTTTCGCGGACGTAGGTCAGCGCTTGCGTGAGGAAGGGGATGTCGATTGCGGCGGCGGTATCCCAGTCTTGGATCCTTGTGCCGCTGGGCGTTGTCATGTATGGGATTCTGGGGGTTGTTAGTTTGGCAAGAAACGGAATGATTTGCATTCATGGGTGGAGGGGTGAGGGTTTGTAGATTGGATTGGGGATTTGGGGGAACTGGGTTTATATAGGATATGGGGATTCTGTGGGATACGGACTTGTCATCTGGGAAGTAGAAATCATCTTCGTGGATTATGAATGTGTTTAGATGGGTGGTTTTGTCCAGATTCACCCCGCAGAATATACGCTGGAGGAGGCGGGCGAGGGTTGTCTTGCCGCTGCTGGAGGGTCCTGAAATACCAATTATCACGGCCTTCTCGTGGGCTGGTGCTGAGGAGGCCATGTTGGGGGATTTTGGGCTGATTGGGGAATTGGAAAGCTTCGAATGCTTGATGTCGCGGGGGTTGTGAGCGAAAGCTTATCTTATCGCGTTGACGTAGATCTGGAGACATTCTTATACAGACGAGTTATATATATTTGTGGGCTATAGAAGATGAAAGAGGTAATATGGGTATCATTTGCGCTAAATCAATCTAAGAGGAACATAAAAACTTGCAAATCAGGACATATCATGGCCCGAATATCGAGACCCATTTTTCATCGCCGTCATTGTCTTCACCGTTAGACGTAGAAGGCAAAGTGGGTGCAGATTCCACTGATTCAAGAGGTGGAATACTACGACACACGGGCTGGGCACGATCTACACTGCTAAGTCCCAGCTGCTGAGAGACAGGTATTCCAGCACTAGAAGCCAGATCCGACTCGGGAGAGCGTAACGACCCAGCAGCCATGTCCACAGGGCCATCACTCATAACCTGGACATTCTCCGCGAAACCAAGTCTCGATCGCTTCACTCGTGGCCATTCCTCAACTGCAGCCGAATCCGAATCCGAATCCGCATCCGACGAAACCGGAAGCTGTCTCCGCTTCAAAATCTCCTTAAACGCGTTGCGGACAGAATCCCTTTTTTCTGGAATTGATGATACTGCCTCGCTATCAGGAATCGGCAATGAATGCCGATCAAAGAATCCAATCGGCCGAGCCAGCGATGCCATCGCCGTCGAGGCCTCATCAAACATTGGCAGAAAGGGCGCGTTTCGGATAATATCACTCATGGTCGAATCATCCGTCATACTCTTCGTCTGCTGGATCTCTGCCTCGGACATTGCCTTGCGTCGGTGGAGCATTGCTTTTTCAATAGTTCCTTCCAGAACGAGTGTTTCAACGTGAACTGGTCTTGTCTGCCCGATCCTATGGGCTCGGCCGATGGCTTGACTCTCGATATTCGGTTCCCAGATTGGGTTTATGATGAAGACTCGTGAGGCTTGGGCGATGTGAAGGCCGTGCGAGGCTTGTTTCAGATCCATGAGTAACACGCGGATGTCTTCAGACTCGCGGAATAAGTTGAGATATTCGTCTCGGAGCTTGGAATTCAGACTTTGACTATTGGCGTAGATACGGAAGTTGGCGGCTATTAATTCTAGGCCCTCGGCGACCCAGATGGCTGTATTGTCGTCTTCGTAGAAGATGATGATTTTTTCTGTTTTCTGGAATTCTAGCACTTTTTCTAATAAGTATCGAAGCTTGGCTGATGCCACGCCCTCCAGCAGTGTTTGTTTTAAGGGCGAATCATCTGGAAGGGTGCGGATGATTTTCTTGTTGAACGTGTGCTTAGCAGGTTTTTTCTTTTTGGACTTGGTATTTGGGGTAACGGGCTGTGCTTGGGGATTAGCTGACTCGGGTGCACCGCTGTGAGCAAGTTTGTGATCGGGGTTGGCTAGTTCACGGCGGATTTTGATGCCGTATCCTGCAAGACCTTCAGCCGGGTCATACGAGCGGAGATGATTCTTCACGAATTCCTGTGCTTTAGAGGCCTGGCTGATGCCCATGAGCAAAGGCTCGTGGCCAGTGTCTGTGGGATTAAGAGCCCATAGGCTGCGAGCATGCGCTGGAAATCCCCGAACGAAGACTCCAAGCTCTCGCAAATTGTTGAACTCATTCCAAGCAGAACATCCCAGTGCCTTCTGTGCGATCTGGATTCCATGGCTTAATTGCTCGAGATCCGCTACTGGCATCTTCTCTTGGTTTTTGTCCAGATATTCCCGAGCAATGTTGACTGTAATTTGGACATCATCACCAGAACCAACCCACCAGAATCCAGCCTGGCGTAGGTTTCCAATCAGCACATTGAGATCTTTCTTGTTTTTCGGATCAAACATATAGTCGGGACCCGTGCGTTCGGATGTAATGGCATTGACTGCCAGTGAAAAGAGGAATATGTTGATAGACAGTCGGTCGTAGAAAGTCGGCTTGAGGTATACCACCTTGTTAAACATCGGCGGAAGAGTGATCTCCTCACGGACCACATCAAGCCGATGTCGCACAATAAGGCTTTGGAGGGTCGCACGTAGAGATGAAGCTTTTCGACGCACCCCATCTTCATCCTTCAGTCTTGTGTACTTTGCCCAGTCGTCACGCTTGTTCGACCAAGGCTTAAGGTCGAAAAAACCAGCCACCATGTGACCCAAGCCATTCACATCATTGATTTCTTCTTCGATGGCATTGCCTGTCTTTTTGCCTCTTTCCAAGACATCAGCGGTGAGTGCACTGGATGAGGATTCAGTATCGCTTGTGTTCGTTTGTTGTGAAGCACGGTTAAGTTCCACCCCGTACATTCTACGGGCAGGTGTTCCCGAAATGATCCAGCGGCGCTCCACGTACAGCTCTTGCAGCAGGCTAACTAAGACTGTTCCACGTCCGGCAACGTTATGTCCTTCGTCGACAATGACTCTCAGCCAGTGAAGGTCAAATATAGGCGAGTTAGGTTTATTTTTGTTCCGGCTATGGGACTCTTGCCCGAATCGATTTTTAGAGAACAGAACAATGTCATATTTCAACAACTCATCCATTGATGGCGTTTTGTCCGACGGTTCCCGCAGAACTAGAACCTCCAGTCCACGAGTGTGAGTGGCGATCTCACTTTCCCAGTGGTCGACCAAGTTGAGTGGTACAATAACCATTGTGCCCGAGCAAAGCCGGATTTGCTTGGCTGGCCGTACGTAGGGCGAGCTATGTCGGCTTTGGTGTTTGGCTAGAGGCGGTATGTAGTAGGAAGTCCTGTCAGCCTCGCAGGCCTTGACGCAATTGTTGTAAAACTTCCCTTCGCTCTCCTGTCTCTGAAAGAATTGCTTCCAGGGCAGTGAAAAGCGACCGGCAGTAGTAGCAGCCATGTCCATTAATGTTCCAGTTTTGTTTCGGACACGATTGGTCAATGTTTGATACTCCACTGGAGTTTTGGGGAGATGTCCCCGTGTAGCCAATATGACTGCAAGACTGATAAGAGTCTTACCGCAACCCATGGACTCTGCCAGAATCCCTAGTGGCAGTCAGTATACCTAGTCCATCGAGGATTCCACAAGTGAAAACTGACCTCCACAAGCCTCGGGATACATTATCTTCTCCCTCAAAATGCTCCCCTCTACTTTATCATAATAAAACTCCAATCCAGTCGGGCCCTTCCACGCCTGTAATCTCGGATCAAGCACCAGTGCCGGCTGTGCCTCGCGTTGAACCATCACCGCAGCAGATCTCCGCTGATACCGATGAAGCGACGTTTCAAGACCTAGCACCGAACCCTCCAGCAAATCTTCCATAGCTTCTTGAGTGTGAATGTCTTTGATGTCATGCAGGCTGGGATCGGGATCCCGCAGTGTATTGAATATGTACCATAAAGATTCATCCTCTTCACCATTGATTGGGATACTGAGGGGTTGATCACCGTGGGCATTTTTCAGACTAATCCATGCCTCCGGGGAGCTGTCGATCTTCGACATAACGAGTTTGAGAGCCGATGTAGCTTTTGATTTCCTATCTGAGCGCGGGCCGGACAAGCGCTCTGCGTCTGGAAGTACAAAGATCTGTACATTGTCACTGTTATCAACAGATTGCGCGCGAATCCATTGATTCTGCTCCAGCAGTGCTACCTCTGATGCCGGGTAAACGGTGGTAAATGAGGATTTACTCAAAACGCCGGCTGGAATGTACGCGTCGAGAGTCGCTTCTGTCGCATCCTCGACATGACCGGCTGGAACTGAGATACCAGCAGTTTGATTCGTCGCTTCTTCGACCTCAAACTCAACCTTCTCTGGCCACTGAGGACTGGACGGAGGAATATGACGCGCAGGTTGTTCACCTGTCGCATCCTGAGCTTCAGGGTCCACTTTCACTGGCTGATATGGACTGGATGAAAGGGAGGAACCTCGAGGAACCTCCGATGGCAAGTGACCCGAGGCTACTGGAGCCCTGCCGCAATGGCCGAAGGCGTATTGGTCTTCCGGCATGGTTATCGTAGGAACATACAGGTTTACAACGGGGTGAAGGAACTGGCCAAAGGGCGACCTTCGCAGTGGGAAGGGGACTAGTGGCGAAGAGTCGGATAGAATTAAAATGGGGGTTCCTGCCTGGATGTGCCTGATTTTGAGCCGGCAGAAAATTAAAATACAACCCATTCAAATACCCAAGTTCAATATTCCCTTCAAATATAGGTACGATGACGCCTTTCATGTCCATTAGTGCAAAACCTGATGTCACTAGATTCTAAGCTATTTCACAGCCGTGAAGCTATTTCTACAATCTCAGTTTCTCTATTCAGCAATTCGTAGGCATTGACGCCATCCTGATTGCAGTCGATGGGGCCTCAGCGCCTGGAAACAGGTGAGAATGAGGATTTGTGTTGTGGGAATGGCTTCAATTATGGGGACTGTTTACAGTATCTCCACGGTGTCAAAAGCGGTCTGAAACCAGGCCGAAATCAGGCAGCAGCCTCGATTGTAATTCCACGCCCCTTCACCGCCTCGGAAGAGCCGCACTGACATCCGGGGGCCGAGTGGATAAAGAGAGGTCCGAGCGTTACGCCTCGAACAACACCCCTTTCCTCCGATCATATACATAAATCTACAGATAAACCGATCTCATTATGAATTAAATATCCATTGCAGCACGATGAGCCCATCAAATTACGATCTAAATCTATCAATACATATGCCCCCCCCCCCCCCCCCCCCCCCCCCCCAAATGGGGACTCATAAGAGAAAACTCCCAAAAATGGTCCAAAAATTACATCCAGTCTATGCTCCAACACTCACTGAGTCAAAAAATCCTCAATCTCAAAACCCATCCGTCTAAGCGCTTTCTCCTCTAGATCCCGCCCGGCAATCTTGCGCAGCACGACTGTGCGTGCATCTTGCAGTCGCACCTCAACCGGGTTCCCGCCCATGCGCTCTAGCTCCTCCTTGGTGCATTCGCGGATGTAGACCGTGATATCCGGCCCCACGCACGCGCGCCAGAGAGATGCCATCCACTGCCAGTGGTCCAGTGGGGCGTAGGAGTCGCCGATGGGCGTGGAGCAGGCGAATGCGTCTGCGGTGGTGAGCTGGTAGCGGGGGACGAGGGCGATGGGGACGGGGCAATGGCTGCCCGCCGTGACGGCACTGGCCTCGGAGCCGTTCTCGCTGGACTGGGCCGGGGAGTGGATGTGGAGGTTTGCGGTTTTCGGGATGAGGGTGCGTGGGGAGACGTTTGAAGCAGTTGGCTCCTCGTCTGTTGTGGAGCGGGCGTCGACGGAGCCGGCTCTGGAAGCGGATTTGACGAAGCCGACTACTTCGTCGGAGATCCGGTGCCAGGCTGAGATTGTGTTGAGATAGTCGACTGTGGCGTCGCCCATTTGGCCTTCTCCGGATGTGGGACGGGGTGGTTTGATTTCTGGGCCGTCGAATACCCGGACGTGGTATTTGGATTCCTTTTTTAGTAGGTTGTCTAGGAATTCGACGACTTGTTGGACGAGGTCTGGGTCTTGGCCGTCGATGGCGATGACGGGGCCGCGGGGTGGTGGGGGGCCGTCTCGGAAGGAGGGGAGGAGGGGTGGGGAGATCTTGGCGAGGACTTTGATCTTGTTGAGGAAGGGGATTGTCATGACTGTGGCTTCGACGCTGGTGCCTTCTTGTGGATAGGGCGTCATGGGTGTCATCGCTGGTGTTGTGGCGGTCTGAAGTGGTGGTAGCTTCAGACTCGGGTCGGGGTGTGACTGGGTCGGAGTACTCTGATATGATCGTTGTGGCTGCAGCAGGGGAAGATGACGTGGTGGCATATCAGGGCGAGCACTCCAGGGGGTCATTGGGTGTGGTGTCTCCGGAGCGCCGCTACCGGGACTGTGATCCCGATAGGAGGGATGTAGTGTTGGCTTAAATGAGCCGTGGGATACTCGACGGCGTTTATTATCAGGGGATCGACCTCCAGGGTGCTCATCCCAGTGTCTTTGGCGGGACCGTGGGTCAAGTTGATCCATCTTTGCCGGCTTTTGTGAGTGGTAATCCTTCTCGCGGCCCTGTACACTTCTTGGTGGCATGGCATTTGGATGTGGCGATGACACTGAGAAATTTGATGGTCGATACATAGGCCCACTGCTGGGTGTGAATGGGGTCATGGGGGAAGCGGGTGCATTCATCAGTCGGCCACCACATCGATTACAGTGTGTGGAGCCAGATGGGTTGTGGCCGATCCCTGAGCCTGAGCTGCGAGCGCTACCATCCCGACCATACCGTCGAGGCTGGTAGCGATAATCGGGATATTGCTGCTGATGACGAGCTTTTTCCTCCTGGTGAGATTGTCAGTCCTTGAACTTTATACTATCAGGGAAGTTACCATGCCTCACCTCTGCAAGCGCCTTCCATTTACTCTTATCATCATCCGAAAGAGAGCGCCACTGTTCGCCAATAATCTTAGAGATCTCAGGATTGGCCAGGCCCGGGTTATGTGCCACAACCATAGCCTGATAATGCTGTCGATATAGAATAAAAGCTAGATTGCCTGGATTAGCCGTGTTCACCGTGTGCTCGAAAGATCAGATCTGGCTAATGATGACCAAAAAAGAAACAATCGAAAAAGCACTTGCCAAGCTCTGATGACGGTGCGGATAGTAGCGACTCACCATTACGAGGCCGGGGAATTTTCGGATCTGGCTGGCAGAGGCAGAATTGCATGGTATTCTCTTTCGACTTGACCGGACTGGTACTGCTGGCCGAGGAGGACGATGATCGATCTGAGCGGTCCCGCATGGGTAGCTCCTTGGTGGAGAGCATCGGGCCCATGGGCTTCACACCATTTGAGGATTTGGCTTCATTCAGGGATGACATATGGTGATGAGTTTGGGAGATCCCCGTTGACCGAGCATCGGCGTATCTGATAGATGGCCCGACCGGACCACCCTCGGTAGGATATCGCATGGCCATGGCTGATTTGGACAAATCTTCGTTCATGATCTTATGCTCGAGGAGGTTGCTCGGTCTAGCTATGGGGACTTGAACAGACTCATAGCGTAGAGCAACAGGGTTGGGAAGCACTCGATCGTAAGACATTTATTTAATAGTTTTTTGTGAAAGCGGTCGAAGACGAAGACTCAAAGAGAGTCCACAAGAGGGAAAGTATAAAGTGAAAGAGAAGGCAGAAAGAATATGAGAGAGGGCAAGAAATAACACGAAAGAAAAGGTTGGGGGCCCAAAAGTGAGCAACAAAGAAGGTGAATCCGAAAGCGAGAAAATGGAAATAATCCCAATAAGAATTGAAAGACTAGGGGAGGACCAGGGATTAGACAAAGCGAAGTATATGGGCGTTTGAACAAAAGCCCTAAAAAGGTGGTTTCTTTGTCGCGTTCCCCGGAATCCCTGTCTAGCGGCTTGTTCTTTGACAATAGTTGCAATTGCTAACCCGACCGAGCCAACCGAGATAAAATAGAAATCAAAAAGTACCGAATGGAAAGAGTCGTGATTTCTTTGTTATAGTCGTGTATACGGAGTGCAACGACACGGTACCTTCCAGACCCATAACGAGGTGTCAATCGGATTTTGTTCTTTTTCCTTGTTTTGTTTCTATTTTTCTATTTTTCTATTTTTCTAATTTTCCATTATCCGTGTTCTTTTCTTTCGTCATTTCCCATCAATTCCCCCCTCTCGTCGCTCAATCGCAATTTCCAGGGCCAAGGCACTAGAGTCATTGTTTCTTTGTCTCCGGATGCGGCGACCCGCTTGGATCGGGCTGCCCCCAACTGCTCCTCGGCACCGCTCATTGGTCGGGCTTCTACAGTCGGTTCCCCGTCAAATCGGACAAAGAACTCCCTTTCACAAAAGAATTCCTTTTTTCGACTCCAGGCGCTTTGGGGGAATTTTGCTTTTTTTCAGGATTGGATTGTCTGGCATTGTCCCCGGGGATAACCACATCATGCTGTCCCCAATGGATTGGACGCTTGTCACCCCGGGGATCGGGGATGATCTCATCCGCCGATCTCACTCCACTATGCGTTACAGTCCTGGCGTTTTGGGACTTCGAGGGAACAATACCACCCTTTGGACCCCCTTTTTGCCTGAGATGTCTCGGGTAAAAGGGGGCTTGGCTATTCCCGTCACTCTGCAGGTTCTGTTTGACATGCTACCGTACCTTTTTGGGCCAAGTCGTAAGGGTTTGCTCCACTTTGGGACATCCCAGCACGCTGGCATCACACCCGCATGGAGTATAGCCTGCGTTTGACTCTCGGCTACCGACGTGCTCTACACTTGCGAGACGTCATATATTCCCTCTTTGGGCTCTTTTTTTTTTTTTTTCTTTTTTTTAAGTTGTTTGCACGGAGTATGAGATTCTCATTGATCTAGACAATGTCTAAGCTGCAAACCCCCGTCGGTTGTGGCGTTCCGTGGACGCTTCAGGTTCAACGAACCATCAATCCCACGGTAGATCTCTGCAGCCATGAGCCGGTGAGCAGAAGGACCTAGATGCATCTCGTCCCTGAAATAAAAAATAACAAACATCATGAGCACGTATTCGAATGGGGAGTGAGAATAACAAGGAAAGCCCACTTACCAAAACAGATACTTCTCTGGATGCTCGCACTGTTTCTTCTCTTTTGACATCATGACCCGGAACCCACTCTCAACGCAAGGCTCCATGACATTCTCCCACCCGTCCAGATTCTTTCCTAATCCGCTCTCTTCCTCAATTCCCGCCGCATAGAGCTGCCAGTCCCGAATCCGATCCACCATGAAAGCATTCGTATCAAAGAGATAAACACTACCCCGAGTCCAGTTTCCACTTACCTCGCGTAGCTTCTCGTTCCACTTTTCCAGAACCCGGACGGTCCCCTTGTACTGATCCCCCACAGATCCAAATCCCGGCAGGAAAGTCACGTCAACCGTCTGCGTCAGAATCACTTGAAGCTTCGTGTCCAAGCTCTCGGACAAAGTATCGAGCAGCCCCATCAGCGTTACAGCGCGCCGATCAACAGATCTACTAGCCGCATCGTAGTCCTTGGTAATCAAGCTCCAGATATCCCAGACTCCGAAGGACACCACGAAGACCGTGCGTTCCTGACGCGAACGGGCCGCCTCCTTAGACAGGCCTTCCAAGACACGCGACTCGGCATCCAGCCATTGCTGGAGCTGGGACTTGAAGTCGGCAAGAGGCGACTCAGACGGCCGACCTAGTAAATCGAGTTCTTTGTTGTCGATCACTGCGCCGAGATTCTTGCCTCTGAGAAGAGGACTTGCTGTCTGTGCTAGGTTCTCTTGGTGACAGGAGAACTGAAGTGTGTCACATCGGGGGTTTCAGTCAGATATGCCGGTTTCTCTGCGTTTGCTGGACAACATTTACCATGGAACAAAGCCAGTCCGTCCATACTTGGCCCGGTGGCCCGTCAGATGATTGGTTATCGCTCCATGAGTCCCCAAACACCACTAATCGCTGGTCGAACTCCCTGGCCACTTGAAACTGGCGTGCTGTCGAAGGCAAGATGTCGGAGAATCTTTGTGTCATCAAAAGCCACGCTGAGACGAGAATTGTACCCGCTGCGACAGCGCACAGCGCGTAGAACCGATTCATAAGACGTGCCATGGTATGGCAGAACACCAGGGGGAATTCAGCCAAGCCGGGTCGAGTGTGAATCTTAGGAATCTTGGGAATCTCAGGTTGTCATCTGCTCGTATTCATAAGGATTAAGTCGCCACGACGGCTCCGATGGCAAATTGGAAGTGGTTGATCTATTCTCCTAAATTACAGGAGACAATACGAACTGCGTTGCAAGAAGAAATGAACGCCTAAAATCAAATAGTGCAGCACTGCCCACGCGCGTCCGGACAAAGTCTCCACTCGGACAAATCGCACCGGCAAAGTCGGATGGCGGTGGCGGGCCTTTAATTATACACTATATGAATTGTGAATCGGATCGAATTCGCACGGAAGTTCCGATAAATTCAAGAAGAACAGCAAAGGAAATTCAATTGAAATATCAAGTTCAATCCTATTAGTTCGTATCTTGCAGAGGATAGGTGTAGATTGCCCGGAGAGAGCCGACTAGACTAATGCCCAGCGATGCTTTGGTCTTTTTTTCTTTTTTAACTTCTCACCTGCAGAATTCCACAATAATAGCTTGACTTGGAATATCCTTGCTTCTTGTGTATATCAACCCCATTCTCATTGGAGATTCTCCTGTTCTTTCACGGGAATTCTTCATGGATACGAATGGTGGCTCGGTCTCCTTGCATCTCATACAAAGCCCCTCACACGAGGCCACGTTGAATGCTCTGTTCCGCATTGTCTCAAATCTCCACTTGACATGCCAGTTTTGCTTGACTGATTTGGACTTATTTCTCGTCTGACACGAAATTAATGTTTCTGGGCCGGCATTCGGGGGAATAGACGTGCCAAGACATTGTATACTGCAGATCTCCAGAGCGGAGCACATACTCCGAGCTCATACGTGTGGATTTGGAAGATAGAGAGGGAGATGAGATGAGATAAATAGTAGATGGCATGAAGTATATTGAGGAATTAATCTATGAGTGGCAAGTAGAGACAGAGGACACGATACACTCGTACACTGCCCACCTGCACGTACTGACTTCATCAATTTGGATGGTTCCAAAATTGGGGATTTCCCCACGTTTCATCTGGTTTGAAGAACACATTATTGTGTCTCACGATCTCCATAGGTTATTTACATTCATGGTTTCTCTTTGATTCATGGGCTTTTATTCTTTGGGCTGTTGCCGGGGCCTGGTCGGTCAAAGGTGTTTGTCCAGCATTGAGGGTAATGAACAAAGATCCAACATATCCAATGTGTCAGTAAAGAGCCTTGGTTAATAAACATTGCACAAAATTCGTTGCGGTTGCGGTTGCATCGTTTTGAGAGACCGTGCTCCGTAGTCAATCTTGATATATAAAAGTTGGGGTTCAGCCACTCGGCAGGTATGCGCCATGAGCTGAAACATTCAATCAACTTTCCGCTGGTGAGTCGTAGTCAGTCGTATTTAAAAGTCCCACTGAGAATCCGAAAAGCTCCACGCCTTCAAGACAGACATGTGTTGGTTCTAGCGGAACAGAAGCTGTGGCTGGTGGCGATTTTCAATATGAATTGACTGTCGCACATCTCTTGAATTTGTGGTTGGCGGGAGTGAGTCGTAGATTCGGACTTGCCAAAACTTCTAAAACCCCATATCATGCGTTGATGAACATGGTGAAGTCGAACGAAGGGAAAAAAGTGATAGGGTCCTGATACCAAGTCACATGACCTATCAGAACCACGCTAGGCCTAGTTGGGTGCACTCAAGCCCTACTTCCCACACGTGACACGTGACTTGCACCTCGCTAAGCCGGCGAACTAAAAAAATCCACAATACAGATCCCTTCGACGACAATCTCACAAGTCGACAACACCCGCGCTACCGTCTTGACCGCGCCGCCTCCGTCAAGATGAAGCTCAACATCTCCTACCCGGCCAATGGGTCCCAGAAAATTATCGAGATCGACGATGAGCGCAAGCTCCGTCCCTTCATGGAGAAGCGCATGGGCACCGAAGTCAGCACTCCCTTAACCCTTCATCCTTTCCCGACCACCCGACAAACAAATCGATTTTATACACGCACACACACACGACTCTGGAGAACGACTGGCTAATTGGGATTTTTCTTTGATTAGGTTGCCGGCGACGCTCTCGGCGATGAGTTCAAGGGTTACTTGTTCAAGATCACCGGTGGAAACGACAAGCAGGGTACGCATACATCAGTCCCTCTCTATATTCTCATTGAAGAGCAAATACTCGATCATGGAGAAGGAGAAAGCAACGCACACAAAGAGAACATCAATGCTGACGAATTTTGATTTGCAGGTTTCCCCATGAAGCAGGGTGGTACGTACACAGCCGCACAACAACCTGGGGAATGACGAAAAAAATTATATATCCAATTCCCCAGGGATGCAACCACCAAAACGAGCAGGATACTCATCGAATTTCTTTCTACAGTCCTCCTCCCCACCCGTACCCGTCTCCTCCTCGCCGACGGCCACAGCTGCTACCGCCCCCGCCGCACCGGTGAGCGCAAGCGCAAGTCCGTCCGTGGTGCTATCACCGGTCTGGACCTTGCCGTCCTTGCCCTGAGCATCGTCAAGCAGGGTGAGGTCGAGCTCCCCGGTCTCACCGACACCGTTGTCCCCAAGCGTCTCGGCCCCAAGCGTGCCACCAAGATCCGTCGCTTCTTCGGTCTCGACAAGAAGGACGACGTCCGCAAGTTCGTCATCCGCCGCACTGTCACCAAGGAGGGCAAGCAGGATTACACCAAGGCCCCCAAGATCCAGCGTCTGGTTACTCCCCAGCGTCTCCAGCGCAAGCGCCAACGCGTTGCCATCAAGCGCCGCCGCTCTGAGGCCGCCCGTGAGGCTGCGTAAGACTCCCCCATCTTTGTTATGCGTTTTTTCTTTGCTCCAGTCGATGATCTACGGGATCTATCCGGAGTCTGGTTGGGAACCATCAAACTAACAATCCTAATAGTAACGACTACGCTAAGCTCCTTGCCAACCGTGTCCACGAGGAGAAGGCTAAGCGTGATGAGCTCCGCAAGCGGAGAGCTTCTTCCATGCGGAAGTAAACTTCCAAACCCGCGGTTTTATGATTTCGTTCTGCGGCGATGGGGTTTAATGGAGGAGCTTCACGTCTCTGGGATGATTTAAGGGGAATTCACACAAAAATGAATCACTTCTCAGGGGCGCGAAGGATACATGTCTGAAAAGAAAAAGGGAACAAGAAAAGAGACGGGGAACAGGTTTTAAAACGTACAAAGCAGGGCTGAGTGGTTGCTCCCTCGGTGTTGGCTCTGGTGATTTCGGGCCTTGGGAGTCGCAATGCATATCTGTGTTGAACCTACCTTTTTTTGACGACCCTTTTTTTTTGAATGGAGTGCATGCAAATTTCAATACTCAGTTCTGTCAATTGCTTTTTCTTTATACGATTCAAGTAGACTATGCTGTATGGAGTAGACCTCTTGATATATTCCCACCTATTTTGGGGGACGCACTCGGTCTACTCCACTTGTATCAGGTCACTAGCCTAAGGCCTTAATGCGATTACTTTATTTCCCCCGCCTTCACGGTATCCCAGTCACGTGTCATCGGTCTCCAGGAGTTGTCAGTTAGGGTGTAGCAGTCACTCACCTTCAACACGACTCTATGTTCTAAGAACCCAGATATAAATGTCTACATTCCTTGTTCCTAGCACAGCAACCTATACCAAGGACTACGTATAAAATACACGCTCAGCACACAGACAACTCAACTCTTCGATACACACTATAGCGCCCTTGCTATCAATATGTGGCTGCTGTGGATCGCATTTACAACCCAATACCGACCAATCACCCAATCCAGCTGGTGTATGTCGGCGTATCTTGATATCGCTTGCATCTGTATCACTCGAGTTATAATCGGGATCTATCTATGAAACTAAGTATATAATGGCCCACCAGAGGCGTCATAATCCAAACCGCATGCAGTGACATTTTGGCGCAAATCTACAAGAATCCCGACGTCTGCTTGCAGGAGTACAAAGCTCTATGATCTTCGACATGTATCCATTGAGACCCACAAGATCTCTGCACGAAATCTCTAGCCAAGCTTTGTCGATTGTGTAAAGTAGATCTGCGATTATACGCGGAATGAAGGGCATGTATAGCCAGAGCACTTCCCAATCAACACCAGTCTAATTCCAATCATATGAAATGGCCCCGAGACCTTGTGATAAATCTAAATCAAACAGCATTCTGCACAGCAATGAAGAGCAACACATGCACAATGCAACCGAGCCTCCCAAGGACAACCGACTTCCGAGAGAACTGCATATAGCATAAGACCAACATTTAAACATCGGTCTTTCTCTTAAGAGGCGAAAAAAGGAAAAAAAAGGAAAAATAAAAACAGTAAACAATAATAAAACACCCGGGGACTAACATCCTCGTTCGGCTAATAAAAAGGGTCATAAAAATCGTATTTTTTTTGTTTCCCGCTCATCACCACGGTTTCGCGCACGTAGAGTAATCACTAGGACCACCCGTAGATTTGATCCTCTCTGTCTTGATGCAATAAATTCATTCCCGCTTCTCCTGATTTACCCCACAGTGTGCGAGAACAAGAAGCTAACTGACTCGCCGTTGTGTGTACGACGGCATGCCTCGGCCAATGTAGGGCTGATATCAATGGTCTTGATCTTTTCGCAACGCTCTTGCTTGTCGCCCAATGGGACAGTGTTGCTGACGATAATGCTGCGAGGAATATTAGCCAAATGTGATTCTAAGACTGTATGGCCCGTAGGAGTGGAATTTCGAATGTGCACATACCGCTTGAGGCAACTGCCGTTCAGGTTCTCAATAGCCTTGCCAGAAAGAATACCGTGCACGACAATGGCGTTGACTTCAGTGGCGCCGTGCTGGATGACAGTCTCGGCAGCCTTGGCGAGAGTGCCACAGGTATCGGCCATATCGTCGACGATGATGGCGACCTTGTCCTTGACGTTGCCGACAAGGACCATGCGCGAGACCTCGTTGGGACGGGCACGTTCCTTGTGAATAAGCGCGAATTGCAAGTCCAGGCGATCAGCGATGGCAGTAGCACTAACGGCAATTCAAATTAGCCCTTTGAACTACATCTACTACACAGATACACATGTAGTATCGGAAAAGGGAGCAACTCACCGCTTGGCACCGCCAGCATCGGGGCTGACAATGACACAGTTGCTGACATCGAGGTTCTCACGGATGTACTTGAGCATGCTGGGCTCGGCGTACAGGTTGTCGACGGGGACGTTGAAGAAGCCCTGGATCTGACTGGCGTGCAGGTCCATAGTAATGACATGGTTGCAGCCGGCGGTCTGGAGCATGTTCGCCATAAGCTTGGCGGTGATGGGAGCACGGCTCTTGTCCTTCTTGTCTTGGCGGGCGTAAGGGAAGTTGGGGATGACAGCTGTGATACGGCGGGCAGAGGCGGTCTTGCAAGCGTTGATCATGATGAGGAGCTCCATGAGTCCATCGTTGATATCATCGGGTTTCGTAGATTGGAGAATGAAGACTGCGATAAGTCATATGTATGAGTGGGGGTTGATTCTCATGTTATCACGATTAAGGTGGGATATCTGTACCATCTTCGTCTCGCACGCTCTCGCCGATTGTAACACTGGTCTCTTGGTTGGAGTATTGCAAGACCATAATCTTGGTCAACTCAATTCCGAGTCTGGTGTTCTTACATTAGCCGGTAGCCCAGTCATGAGCTAGTCGGTGGCACATACCGGTCAGCAACGAGGTTGGCGAGCTCGGGGTGACTGTTGCCAGTCAAGAGCTTAATGGAGTTGGCAGACATGATGCAGAGCTCTGTAGGATAGTGAGAAGAGGGAGATTCAATTCAAAGAAGCACAAAACACCAAGATGACCGTGTTCGGCTCGAAAAATCGATTTTCTCCGCTCGGCCCCGCATGACTTTTTTTTCTAGGCAGTCCCGTGACGGGCTCACCGCCTGATGATATAATCCCCGCGTCAACCTTGCCCTATCTACTCCGTCCCCCAGAGGTGTATCTATACAAGTAGCAAGTGTATAAGACACTATAGACAACTAGGTATCTTACGCCATTACAATAAAACAAAGCGATTTTGAAAATAAAGAAATAAATGCAGCAATCTAAGTACATATCGAGGACTGGAACGAATTCGGTTGACCTGCACTTCAACCGAATCCCTATCCAGTAGCCTCAGTTTTCATCTGCTCATAAAGAAAATTCTTGCTAGTCCATACCAGCCTTCCGTATTCTCTTTACTCATCCTCAGTAAAAAGGATTCCCGTTGACAGAAACGCCATACAAATGCTTTGGCTTGAAAAAACCATTCACGTGCCGTAGAAGAGGAGATCAGTCTAGGCAAACCCGAAGTATTCACTGCCAGCAGTCATGGCCGTGTAAAGGCGGTGTCGGAGATCCTCATAACTTTCATACTCGGGAAGATCAAGCTCTGTTAAAAATAATTAGTACATTGCGCGGATGCAAAGGCCGGGGAAGGGAAATACTTACGGTTGAAACAAGTGTGCGAGCTGGGAAGGCGATCCTTGTTGCCGTAATCGCGATGGATGTTGAATTTGCTCACACCGTTCATGCCCTCAAGTTCTTTGAAGCCATTGAGGGGAACCTTACTGGTTCCAGTGACGAACTGTAGAAGCTTGGCACGCTCCTCTTTGTCAAATGAACGGACAGCACGCCAGAACCACTGGATCTGCGGAGAGGAGGCGGAGTAGTTGTGGTACTCGGTGTTGTTCTTCCACTCATCCACGTCGATCTCAGGAAGACCGGAAATCAAGAGTTCCAGCTCCTGCTCGTTGAAAATGGAAATAAGGTCGGGAGGAATGATCTCGTGGAAGCCCATGAGGAAGTTATCCAATTGTTCGCGGACTGACTCGACCAGGCGATATTCAACCACACGCTGGACGTACTCTTCCTTGTTCTCTTGTGTAACGGGAATGTCTTGACCGCCGGGCTTCAGGTCGATGACCTGCTTCTCGCCAAAGTCATCGGTTTCAATGGAGAAAGTCTCGGTGATGATGTCGGTAATGTCATTCTCCAGCATCCAGAGGAGTGATTTGTAGTAGTCTAGGTCGAGGGTTTCCATATCTTTAATAGACACGGTTCGTCCGAGCATATTCTTGTAGACTACTCGGCTGAAGTGGCAGTCGAGAACACGGCCTTCATACAAGGCCTTACCGATGATTCGTCCAATGAATTTGAAGAACATGAGATGTTCGGAGTTGACGCCACTGAGTCGGTTGGGGTGGAATGTAGTTCGATCGGCAGCAACAGGGATGAACAAGGCATAGTTGGGGTTGAACATGCCACGGGCGAGGACTTGGAACCACTCTCGGGTGACACCACCGGCATCAACACCCTCCTCGCCGTGGAATCGTACATTCAATTTGCCATACTTCAACTCCTCCGCATTCTTGAAGTACAAGGACTTGAAAGAGTCAAGGAAGACTTCAGCTCTGCGCACAGATAGCTGAAGAGGAGGATGGGGGTGGCGAGGCTCGGCGCCACGAGAGTGCACACGACGAGTGAAGTAGTTGCGCTTGTTGTCGAATTCCAGGACCTTGGGATTCTTGACCAGCAGAGAGAAAGTACCGCTCATCAGGCGAGGGTTCTGACGGACCAGCTCATTGAGAATCTTGCGATGTTCTTCGGTGAACTTAAAGAAGATATTCTCCATACTGAGACCAGTATCAGATGGGGCACTGTTGACAGACAATTCACGGCTGCCCCGAGATAGTGGCTGATCCTTCAGCGTGGTATTCTTGCAGACAACCATCAATGCCTCAACCAAAGGTAGGAGAATAGTAGCAACGTTAAGCATGTTCTTCTTCCACTTAATGACGCCCAAGCAATCGCTCAGCTTGGTCCACAACGGACCGAACGTGGCGCTCTCATAGAGGCGCTTGAGCACATCCTCCTTGGGGGCAGATTCGGGCTCAGAGCCCTTGGACTTGTCCACTCTTGTAGGATCAAACAGGTAATCGAGTGCTGTGAGGATACGTAGTAATTTCGCTTGGTCTGAACTGGCTGGGGAGAACTTGGCCAGAGCAAGCCCTTGCATGTCGGTACCAGTCTTGGCTTGGTGAATATGAGGAAGAAGATCCTCCAAATCACCCAGGATGGTATCGCTGAGGGCTTGAGCTTGAGCAACCAATTCATTACCGATAACATCCCTGGCTCCAGGAACAGCAGAAAGGTTGTTGATGGTGGAAAGGGTATCGCGGAAGGTCTTGCCATTGCACTCACGAGCCGCAAGGATGTGAACAACTAGTCGGAAGTTGTGATCTGGGACAACAGGAGGCTCGATTGTTCGCTTCTTGCGCTTCTCCTCCTCGGCTGGCTTCTTAGAATCTTCAGGCTTCTTGGCTTCAGCTGAAGTAGTTTCCGCACCCTCTGTGGTCTCTGGGCCAGTGGCTCCAGGGGTTTCCACTGTAGGCAGCGGAGCATCAGTCATGGATGTGTCCACGTTGGAAGCAGCAGCCTCGGGGGCTTGATCAGTAGGTCCTTCTATTTGAGCTCGTTCAGGCTTCTTGCCCTTGTCTTCTTCTTGTCGCTCCTTCTCACGGCGGAGGAGAACAGTCAATGGCTGTGTGATACTGCTTAAGAGGGCAGATAGTTGCTCCATGCAGTTAGGGCTTTCCATGATCAACTTGCGGTCCAAAAGAGAAAGCAGGGCATTTAGAGCGAACTTGTTAGCACGGCTCTCTTTACCCTTACCCTTGCGCAAGGACTTGAGTTTGGCAGATGAAGCAGAATCATGCTCCGTGAGGAAGAACCAGGCAATGTGAGGATTGAACTGCGACAAGAAAGACAATGTGGCGAGACATTGTTGGATGACCATAAGTGGGGTCACTTCACTGCTGACGCTTGAAGCAGTCTGGAGAGCGAGGTTTCGCTTGTTAGGCTGTGGTGTTTTCTGTGTACCTGGTGCTTTGGCGCGCAGAGAGAGATGCGAGAAACTACGTTCGATCGCAGTGGAATCGACACTGCCATCCTGCAAAACCGAGAGAAGAAGGCTGATAACCTCACTCCGGTTCTGACGGTTCTCGCAAACATTGTGAAGGATATCGTTTAGCTGATGTCGAGCGTTCCCATGAAGAGGCATGAACATCAGGCGCAGAAGGGTTGCAACGCCAGCCTTGTCGAGCATTTGAACAATCTGACGTCTCTGTTCTTTCTTCGTCCCTTGGGTTGCAGCAGGCTCAATTCTCTGACGGTGGTCAAGGGCTCCCATGTCACCAAACTGGGCCATACGTCGGCCGCTACCACCCATACCGCGAGCTTCGGGCAAGTACTCTGGGCCCAAGGTTGCAAGGACATCCTCGGGTTGATCAGCCAGGACAGCTTGTCGCAAAGAGGGATCAAGAGTAGCGAGGAAGCTGAGAGCGTCCATTTCTTCTGCTGGTTGAGTGGCAGAAGGAGCAGCGCCAGCTCCACCTGCAGTGGCTGCCTGTCGACGTGCAGTTTCGCGTTCACGTCGGCGTCGATCGGCTGCTTCTTGTTGTAGCAATTCTTCACGGATATCGACGGGCAAGGCCTCAAGGAATTCTTGGTTAATCTCTGTATCCTCCTCACCTGCAGCGGCAGCCTGTGAACGTTGTTCAGAAAGCTGTTGCATAATGACTTCCTCCCGAAGTTCCTCGGGCAGAGCCTCTAGATATTCTGGGTCAATCTCCAGACCGGTGATATCAAGTGGGCGGCCTCTGATGTTTGTGTGAACCCGACGAGCAGGCTCAGTGGGCTGGGCTTCGGCTTGGGTAGATGGGCCAGCGGTTTCGACCGTGGTACCGGTTTCCTGAACATCTTCCATAGGCTCATCCGCCCCAGCAGCTCGGCGCTCGGCTTCCTGCTGTTCTTTCTCTGCCTGTAGTCGGGCAGCTTCTTCCTCTTCCTTTTGCTTACGCTGGCGTTCCTTTTCTT
The DNA here is from genome assembly GCF_028828445.1 of Penicillium paradoxum. NCBI lineage: Eukaryota > Fungi > Ascomycota > Eurotiomycetes > Eurotiales > Aspergillaceae > Penicillium > Penicillium paradoxum. The sequence goes on along the minus strand of NW_026643184.1, from coordinate 1,557,261 downwards.
CAGCAGCGATGCGATCTTGGCGCTCCTTCTCAGCTTGTTCGGCTTGAAGGCGTTTGCGTTCCTCTTCCGCATGTTTCCGGCGCTGCTTCTCCTCCTCGATAGCGAGGGGAACCAAAGCCTTCAGAATGGAACCAATGACACGCTGAGTGCGCTCAATACATTGGCTGCTGAAAAGAATGCGGGCCTCCTCTTGCCAGCGGCTCCTGGTGGTTCCGAGACCAAACTTGACAGCAGTTTGCGGATCATCGCTGCGAGTACGAGCTGGAGGGCCTGGCAATCGAGAGATTCCAAGCATGTCCTGGAGGCGGCCGGGTAAAACAGCCCGTCGATCGACATGGAGATGAATACCGTCAGGGCGAGTGACAACGCCGAAACCTGGCGCCGCCTGTCCGCCTATGGCTTGCATGATGGCATTCATGAAGCTGATGGGGCTATCCATTGCGACAACTCGGCCACCTGCAGTGTCCATGGACTGGCCCCAATCAGCGAAAGGATCAGCAGCGGACGCACGGGGTGGAACATTAGGATCGGAGCGACCAGTCCGGGTGAGTAGAGGATTGGTACCATCGTCGTGACCGCGGGGCTGCATTTGAGTTCGGTGGACACGGTGGTAGGGTTGGATGGGAACGAGACCTGAGCGACCTGGCATGATTTCAGTCACAGTAGCCCATGCGGGTGGCGGGCCTCCGCGGAAGCGGGGTTGGTGTGCTCGGGGCATTGGAGGCTCATCGCCTTCCCATCCCCATGGCTCAAGAAGATCGTCGTCTTTTAAACAAATTAGTAATGATGCAGGAAGGAAGTTAGTATGCGAATTCGACTCACCTTCCATATCTCCATAAGATCCTTGTTCGTCATCGAAGTCGTCCATATCCTCGTCGAGTTCATCCATCTCGTCTTCATCCTCGACTAGATGAGAGGTCAGCGACTCTAATAGGCGCATCAGTGGGCGGAGGGAGGACAAACCATCTTCGTCTAGATCATCGAGGATTTCTTCGTGGATGTCACCACCTAGGCCATCGCCATGGAGATCATCAAGTCCGGTAGCCTCATTGAGAGCACGGAACAGGTCGCCAATCCGTTGGTCTTCACCCTGGTGTCGAGTGGATTGTCTCATGTCGGCCATTTCATCTTCGAACTGGTTCATCATCTCGACCTCCTCTTCATCTTCAGTCATTTCTTCGCTCTCCCAATCATCCTCTCCGCCATCTTCGAGGCTTTCATTGTCCCGATCGCCACCGATTTCACCATCATACATATCATCATGCATGTCCGAATGATCATGTTCCTCGTCGTCGTCATCCTCATCGTCGTCTTCATCTTCGTCGAGGATAACTTCGACCGCGTCGCCGGAAAGGCCTTCGATTGGACCCATGCCATCTTCGTCCTCATCGCTGACGACTTCGCCATCATCTTCAGCAATGTCCTCATCGTAGTCCATTTCCTCATCATATTCATCATCATACATCTCATCGTCTTCGCCTTCTGATTCTTCGGTGCTGCTTTCTTCTTCGTCATGGCGAGGTTCTAGCATACCAAGAGTAGAGTGGCGGAAGAGATCAGGCGTTTCTTCGCGTTCATCTTCCATGTCAGAAACGGAGGTTGCCGAGGAGATATCATCGTCTTCGTTGTCACCTTGAATGGTGATGTCCGAGTTCTCGCTGAGGAGCACAGCAGTCTGGGTAAGTTTGTTCAACGGACGAAGGATGTACTTGATGACACGTTTGGATGATGGGAAGTTCAAGTCCACATCGGCCACTGAAGCAGTAAGCGCAGGTATGAAGTTCTTTTCGAACATGGTCTTAGCAAGCTGCCTAGTTGACGTTGGGAAGCCGGCATCATTGGAGAAGGAGTATCCACTAAGCATTTTGTCAAAAAGATCGGCGAGAGACATGAGCTTGGAGTATTTGGAATCTAGAGGCTCATTAGAGGTCATAGCATCCTTGTAGGACCGAAGAGCATGTTCCAGCACAAAACGCCGAACAAAAGCGAGTTCAGGCTCGTCCTCTTCATACTTCGGTTCAGTGCGACGTCTACCGACGCCGCCGAACTCGCCAGTCTTGGTGCAAAGGGCGACGAGGACTTGCATAGTCCATGTGGACGTCATGCTGCGTTTCTTGAATGCCAAGGTCTCATCGTGCTCCATAGTGCCGAGGGGAACAAGCACATTCAAAAAGTAATTGAGAACTCCGGAGCGGGGCTTAGAGGGAGTGGTCGCAAGGGGATCGGCTTTGCGGGAGAAGTTGATGAATTCAACCTTGGTTCGATTGTAAGAGGCGAGAAGTTCAGTCAAGCACTGAAGGAGCAGACAGCGGTATATGTAAATCGGGTGCTCGTCTGCTTTGAATGGGGGCTTCTCTGCCTTCTTGGAACCGCGAGATGCCTGGGCATCCGCAGTGCTCGAAACCGAAGGACTAGGCTCATCCACAGCCATCTCGACATCGGTTTGAGTATCAGATTGATCCGCTGTCTGCTCCGAAAAATCGGGGCCAGACTCCTTGTCGTCAACATCCTTGTAGGAAAGAAGTTCCGAGAGTAGGTAGTGAATGACACCATCCGGGTTCTCCACAACTGGAGCCTTAAGCTCGGCACCCTTAGCTTGAATCTTGTTCTTGTCCTCCTTATTCTTGTCCTTGTCTTCGGGTGCAGATGCGTCATCTGCAGTGGATGGTTCTGGCTTGTTTTCATCAGGAGGGGCAGCGAGTCGTCCTCGCTTTTGTTGACGATCTTTGTCAGCCTTCAATCCAAGAGCGTGCAGACGTTGGGGATTGTCATAGTCATATCGGACAAAGCGTAGCTTATCATTTGTAACCTCCACAAAAATATCGGGAGCTCTCAGCACGAGGTGATGCATCTGTCGTAAATAGCTATTGATGTCAATCTGGCGATTGTTCTTGGACTCAAAGTTGGCAACAATCTCGCTCCTCATGATCTGCCTGATGGTAGCTTCGTCCTCAACGATGTGACGTAGGATCAACATGAATGCGCTTTGAAGCTTATCATTCGTGGAACTGGAAAGCTGTTTAACCATCACGAACAAACGTTGGAGGTTTCGCTTTTCACCAAAGCGGGTGGCAATACAGCGCTCGCGTGTGAGAATCACCAATACACGACAAATGGAGAGGGCGAGTGTATCATCCTTGCCCACTCTGGGTAGAATCTCGACAAGGGCGTCGAAAAGCTGGGCCTTCTCATCGATGTATATGAGAGGTTCTTCAAGGGAGGCCGGTTCGTTGCTACTAGGAGTGGGATCCTCAGGACTTGGCGGATTCCAGGATATTTTTGGAGGCTGACAGTCATCGGATAACATCTTCTCGAGAATAAGCAGGACGTGCCCAACCCAAGGGAAAGTTTCTTGTTCAACCTTCTCAGGCGTCGGAAGCTTGATGAATCCAAGGAAAGTTACGAAGCAATCTTTAAGCTCTTCAAGGGTAGCAAGGTACATGTCCTGATCTTGGAGGGTCAAGGCGAGAATATGGGCATAAGCCGCGATCTTTTTGCCGGCTGTCTGGAAGTTCTCCATCTGCAGAGAGACCAACGATTGAACAAGGGTCTCTCCGATGTCTCGACGGAAGTTCTCAGGCTCGCTATGCTTCTTGATCGCCGAAGTGATCAAGTCAGACAGCTCGAAAGAGACGTCATGGTGTTCGTTCAGGATGTCCAGAGCCCGATCGATCAGGTTCGCGCGAACCTTTTGCCTCTCTGCATCCAGGTCCTCGATTGTAACCATATGACGATGTTTGACTGGGTCCCCCTGCGATGGTGCAGAAGGTTCAGAGGAGTTGTCCCCGTTATTGCGACCATCAGGCTGGCTCTGATTCGATGACTCGCTTCGGCCATTGTTATCCATGCCATCATTATCGTTAAGAACACTGTCCAAAGCTCTAGCCAGCCCATCGTGCATATCAGCATCGCCATCGCCCCCGGGTGCTGAAGGGGGTGGCATTATATCGGCCATTGAGCGTCTGCCCGCTTGGGCCAGGAGCATTTGTAGTGCAGAGCGGTCTATGAGCCCACTGCTGTGATCGAAAGCCTGAACCTCCCCAATAAGTGGGTCGTCGAGGGAGTCAATTCCAGAAGCAGGCTCGGGGACCCCAGTTTGGATATCATTGGGACCCGGAGGAACTCTTGGGGGAGCCCGTAGCCACTGCTGCGCCTGGCAATATTCTTCGGCCGCGACCAAAAGATTATTGCAACGGTACAGGGCTTCTTTGTTAAGATCAATATCTGTATATCCCTTGTCTAACAAAGCGGCTGCTCGTTCAGTGTGGACGACGAATGGCTTTTTAGGAGTATCAATCAAGACAGGAGGTTTATCTGCTTTACGGGCTGCGCCAGTCTCATATTCGCCATCCAAGGAGGACCGCATGATGTCAATTAACAATCTGACGATTGGACTCGACGACTGGGTCGCAAAGTCCGAGTTCCACATGTCTTGGGCCATGGGCAGAATCTCCATGCGGAGCTCTACCAAAAATTGACCTGGCTGGAAGTAATCGGAACGTTCCCGGTCCCGTTCGTGAGTAGTCAAGGCTTGCGTCTGACTCGAATCCACGATGAATTTTCCAGCGGTAAGGTCTGCAAATAACCCAAGAATGATCTTAATTCCACCATAGCCCGATGCAAGTCGATCGGCAAGCTCTTTGTCCTGGTCAGGAATGGACTCTGCCGAGGGAAGGGACTTGATGTCGTTCAAGAAAACTTCACAAATGTCTTTCAACACCTTGAGGCCGTTGTTCTTCTTGAATGCAACGAGAACCGCAGTCAGGTAGTTCGGGGTAGGACGTTCGGTTGAAACTTCATAGAGAAGGTGCGAGAAATGGGAGAGAATGACAATAAGATATGCAAAGCGGTGCTTGTGGCTATCACTTGAATTGGCAGGGTTGAACTGCAGCTGGCGAAGAATACCTTCAGCGATAGCATCTGAGACCAGGCTAGCGTTCTGTCTTTGCTTCTGGAGCGGATCCCCGCGTCTCTTGCCTATCATTCCGAGTCCGAGATTGTGCAAGAATCCCGTAATCGAGGTTGGCAAAGCACTTAAAAGATAGCGAAGCGTACGCGCATTCTGGAAAGCTGGACAGGTTTCATCCACTTCACTATCATCCTTCGAGTCCTGGGCTGGCTGAGCCTGAACAGGATCTGATGCACCAGAGCCTTCCGGTTGAGGTACGGCGCCAGAAGTTGCTGGAGGCTCCTGAGAGGTGCCAGAAGCCGAAGCACCCTTCGACTTTCCAGACCCATGCTTTTCAGCCGAGGCCTGTGTGGCTTCAAGCCACTTCTCGGGGATATTCTTCTCCAGCAAGATACCTTCCCATACACAAGAAGCAACAAGGTTGGTCAATGAAGAAATCAAGGTACAGTAGTGATCCGCAAGGTTAGCTTGGCCAAAAATGGAGGTGGACTGGCCGGGACGGGCTTGGTACAATGGCAAAGCGAAAACCTCACGAAGGACGTCGGTCAGAAGAAGGACAGCGTTCAGGTGCCTGACAAAGAATGTGCCAGATTTGGCAGCAGTGGTAGCTTCGAGAGCTGGCTTTTTCGAATCTGTCGGCTGTATCAATTCCGTGAAGAATCCCGATCCAGTGGGCGCAGTCCAAAAGGCCGAAAGATTGTCCACTGCTGTTTGGGCACGTCGGACGAGAGAGGGCACCACAAGATGAGGCTTCGATTCCGCAAGCATGTGGATAAGCACAGTGACCTCCTGATTGGCGTTGGTTCCGTGGAAATCGAATGCTAAGCTTTGAAGAGTTGCGAGATCCAACAGGAACTCAGCGCCCCCGGCCAGAACGAAGGATGTGCAATTTGTCTGGTTCTCAAAGAAAGCACCCAGGAATCGAAGAGCTGGGAACAGATAGTCCGTAGCTGTGAGTCCATGCTCGTCCTTATCTTTAGGCTCAAAGTCGGGGCCCGGCGAAGGAAGAACATGATCTAGATGCCCAACGACTAACTTCCCCCATTAGGAAGAGCGTTCGAATTTAGCTGGGGAGCACCAAACGATGCGGGGTCTTCTACGGATGCATCGACTGCTGTGCCGATGTCTCGGAACAGCGAGAAGATATCACCCGAGATAACTGTTTTACCGTCGGAATCTTGAGCCCACAGCTTGGTGCCCATACCTTGTTCCCAGGCCTTAACTCGACCCAGCATGTTAACACGAGCAGCCATTACGAGAACTGCAGACATGATAGAAGTTTTCAAGGCAGGGTGATGTCGAACAAGCTCATCAAATGTCGTGCCCAATGAACGAACCAATTCCGGGTCATCCTTCAGACACTTGACATGATCAGGGTTCTCAAAGATTTCGAAGAAACTTTCCAGTGCATCGGAGGACTGGAAGAGATCCAGGCCGGAGGAGTTCAAGCAAATGGCCCCAAAAGCACCAGGAATACAAGCAAGAGCATCAGCTGCGGGCATAATGCCAGGTGCAAGGGGAGTGCCCTGAGGTCTAACAATAGCGTACTCGCGATCTTTATTCTTTCCCTCGGACTGGATAGCGGCTTCAGCGCTGGGCGGCTGGGTTGCAGTTTCGTCCTCGGATACGCGGTCTTCGGGCTCCACCGCCGGCGGCTTCTCCATAACCTGGAGCTCACGGCCCATGACAGCGGCAAGAAGGCTTTTACTGAGACCAGCTTCAGCAATAACAGCATAGCTAGTGGGCTCATTGTGAATGAAGCTGCTGAGAATGTTGACGGCATTGCTCCACACATGCGAACCGAATATGCGAGCATTCTCGAACACAAGACGGAGAGAAGTCAACAGCTGAGGTGAATCAATTAGGTTTCGTAGCACACGATCAAAGCCACCACTGGCGTGTTGCATAATGTGATTGACGAAACGGAACATCCAGCGGAGGGTCTGCTGTTGGAAGTAAGGGATTTGATAATCAACTGATGGATTCTTGTATTGAACAGGGAATCCATCTCCGCGGTTGACCTTCCCAAAAGCAGTCTTGGTCTCATAGTCAATCAAATCAGACATCGCGTCAAAGCCCTTTGCGGTTGTCAATGTGCCCAGTGCATCCCGAACTGCATGCACGAAGGTATCAAGGAACTCCATAATGCGAGAATAGACTCGGCGGGATTTTTCTGTCCGCAAATTCAGAACGTCAACAAACATGGGGATCAAACCAGCTGCGACCAGGGTCTCTGGTGTGCGCGTGCTTGAGCTCGGGAGGGTGCGCAGAAGTGCAAGTAGAGCGTCCCGCCACTCATCGTGGTAAGCATCATCCGGATCATTGTTTTCGGGGCTCAGTTCATTGACCATCTTACGGGTCAAAAACATCAGGACTCCGTGATTGACATTGACGCTCAAAGCTGCACAAACATCAACAGCACGGGCCTTATGCTTGGCCAGTGCATCCAGCGCCTGGATCGCCAATGTTTGGACGTATCGCGAGACTTCGAGATCCCCGCTGGCTCCCAGGTGAACTAGTTCAGCAAGCTGATAGGAGAGCTGAAGGCGCTTAGGTTGCTCCAGATCAGACTGAAGAACCTTTTGTTGGAAGGCACTCTCGGGCTGGACATGGGCCAAGTTGGTCACTGCCAGCGCTCTGATGGAAAGAATCTGTTCCCGCGTAGCACGCGATGTTGTCAATGCCTTTGCAACTCGAGCTTTGTGAAGCAACTCATATTTTGATTCCAGGGGCAACTGAGGCAGGTTAGCCACAAGAAGATCTTCCAGGTTTGCAGCAGAAACTTTCGAATGGGAAAGTTCCAGGACTTTGCCTCCACGCGCAGTCTCTTCAGCTTTCCCGCCGGCGGAGCCTGGGGTTTCATCTACACCTCGACTCAGATGAGGAGTGGGATGTGTTGCACTGCGTCGCAGGGGAGTTGGCGTGGTTGGAACGTGCGAGCCTGGTTCGGTTTGTCCAAATTCGGATGTGGTTCTTGCCTGTTCAGAGCCTGAGGGGTAGTAGAGAATGCGAACACCGCCCCATTCTTCCCAGCCATCACTATCACGCACAAGGGAAACCAGCTCATTGGCATTGATTTTGGTCTGGGCTGCCTTTTCCTTCCCTTTGGTTGAAACAGCAGGGGACGTGGCAAACGGCGTTTTACTGGCAATGACAGGACGAGGGAAAGGTGCTGCGATCTTCTGCAACTTCTCGAGATCAAGAGCATAGTGGGATTGCAATACGGACTGTTGATGGGCGCCGCGTTGGCGGGAGTGGTACCGTTGAGCCAAGCAGAGAGACAGCCGTAAGGTGGACTGGAGGAGAGACAGTGAGGTGGTGTTCAACAGGTCGCCCAGGCGATCACTGCTGCTGTACAAGCTGCGATTTCCACATTTTTCGAGCAATAGACGAGAAAAATCAAGGATTCCTTCCACAAGCTCTCTATCTCCATCAGGGCCATATCCCAGAGCATTCAGCTTGGCATCAACACCCTCTGTAGGCTTCTTGCTCTCATCAGCCGAGTATGAGTCCTCCAATACACCTCGGGTAAACGATTGAGTCTGCGGTCCAGTGTTCAGGAAGTATTTCTCAACAGCCGATGCCAGAATCTCGTCGAACCGGTCCAGAACATTGATCCAATGATAGAGATCACCACGTGGGAATGGCCATAGTTTCGGGAATGTGCTAAGAAGTGACGGGAGCTCTGGAATGGGGATACTCGTGGCCTGTACGATAAACTCTCGCAAAAAAGGTGACTGTAATAGGAGGAAAATTTTTTAGTTGGGTTGCACATCAGGCTGCCGGGGGAGTCACTCACGATTGTAGCCTCATGCTTTTGGCTGGCTACCTTCTTAATTCTCCCCATGATAACGATCGGTTTCAACAGTCAAACATGAGGGAGTCGATAGATTCCAGGAGGGTTGTCTCCTAGAGAGGTTGGACTAAGGAGGTCTTCAAGACCAGTGTCGCGGAGAAAGCGCGAAGATGCCTTATGACGTTTTTGGTGTTTTCTGCCTCAACGAAAACCGAATCGACTCAACGTGATCACCAACTGAGCAATGTTTCGAAAATGCAAATCAAAGAGATGCTAGATCGAACTTGTCATTCAATCGGGAAGAAACTTGGATTAAGAAAGCTCAGATATGAGAGCTGAAAGATGAGATATCAGTGAGCGGTCAAAGTAGCTACGGAAAACGAGTGCAGGTCGTTATCCCTAGAGGTTTGACGTAGAGGTAAGAAGGCTATTAAAAGGAAAGGATGACAGGAGGGGGTTGGTTGATAAAACAAGAAGAGAAAAGGTACGATCAACGCAAAGGGAAGATTCGTGAATGGAAGCTGGTCTTGCCGGCAGATGGAAGGGCGGAGCGGCTCTGGCTGATTCCCCCCGCAGGGCCTGAGGCATCGATCTCTTCCCACTTCCAAGTTCTTTGACACCACACATGATGCAATTGTTGAGGTTTTTATTACTGAAAGGGGAATATAATGAAAGCTACAAATGCTTGTTTATCTCTGCTAAGGGGCATGGCCACATTTTGAAAGCCAGTTCCATTTTAATCAATGTTCGGTGAAACAACTGAGGAAACACATGTAAGCTATACAAACTAACCATGGCGATCATAAACAGTACAGAGAGGTCTCCCAAAACAAGCACACATCTCTGGAAATACCACATTCATATGTATGGCTTTTACTCCTTCCTGGAAGGCAGGTCTCCGTCCCATTGGACTTTCATAGTCACAGGGAACGGACTGAAGCTCTTGTGCTCGGCATCCATATACATAGCAATTCCTCCCAGTGCATCCAGCCTCTTCAGATGACCTTGAGGTCCAGGGGCACGGCGCAAGTTATCTAGTCGTCCAAAGACCTTGAGCATAGTGGAAAGCGCAATAGGGCACATCTTGACACCCAGGCATTGATGGGCACCAAAGCCAAAGTGAGTGTACAGGCTCATATCACGATCAAGACGGACCTTATCGGGGTCGGGGAATGCAATAGGATCACGGCCTGCAACAACCTATAATTCGCACGGTCTGTTAACATCGGAACGACAATGAAAGCGAGAGCTTACAGGGGCCATTAAACAACTTACCAAGTTACAAATGAGTTCCTGGCCAGCCTTCAAAGTAACCTCCTTGCCATTGTCATCGATCACTGTAGGTTTTGTCACAATGCGTGGCAATGCCACAGAACATCGGAGTCTCGCTCCTTCCATGAAGCTGTATATAGTTAGTATGTGTCCTATCGAGGCATAGTTAAAATGGAAGGGAGAAGCTTACTATCGCACGAGGAGCTCGTCAGCCTCGGGAGTGTCCTCCCTGGACAAACGCTGGATTTCAGCCAAATGCTCTGCCGCCTCTTCGGAGAGGTAGTAGTCAATGCATTGAGAGAAAAGCTGGCCTTGATTGGCAACTAATGCGCCAGCCATGGGGAGAATATGCGACCACACAATATCCTTCACTGGCAACTCGCTGTCTAGCAACCGTTGGATCATGTGAACCCCGTATTCGCTCAAAATATCGTGGCGGTGAAGGCGGTTGACCAGGTTCGAAATGAAACCAGACTTAGCGACGAGCTCAACGTTGGCCAAAGTCAGCTCACCCAGCTGCTGCGCAACGCTGCGAGCAGTCTGGGAAAGCTGGAATGACTTGGACACATCAACATCATAGAAAATACAAGCAAAGATCACGGCCAGGATTTGGTACAACTCCTGCTCGCTGAACACGCCTCTCGGGTTAGACTCTGTCTTAAGAGACAGAGAAAAGACGTTGGCACAGAAGTGGACTTGGGCAAGTACGGCAACATCACGAACGATATCGACATGGTTAACCCCAGCGACGTTGAATGAGTTCCGCTCGAGAAGTTTCAAAGTAATATCCTCGTAGAAGGCCTTTACTTCGGATTCCCACTTGTCTCGGTGCAAAGCAGTGCCAAGCATCTTTCGGGAATTGGCGTTAGCAGGGAGATCGCCCGCCAGGGCAAAATCTCGACCATATGGACGGCCGCTATTCTCCATCAAGAATTGAATCTTCTCACCCCATCCTACCTTGAAGTTCTCTTGGTCATTCAAGATCTTTGTGCAGGCAGCGTGGGAATTGATGAAGGGAACTGGGTCTTTCAACATAGGTCGGTCGAAGCTGTAGGTTTTGGCATGACCAAGGCTGGTTAGGATCTTCTTGTTCTCATCAGGCACAACCATCGGGAAGTGGGCATAAACGGAATCGCCGCGGAAATGGTTGGGGAACGCCTTCAGAATCAGCTTGTAGATGACCTGGCCGCCGTCAACAGAGACGTCATGGTTGATCTCGTTATACGCCCAATTCGTGAGGTGCTTTGGTGTGAAGTCGACGGTATAGTGGCGATCGCCACGAACCAAAGCGACAGCGTCTGAGAGAATGGCCCGTGAAGTCGTGAAGTTGGTGCATAGACCGCTACCCGGGGTCATAGGCTGCTTGGCCTCTTCAACCACGAGGCCAGGGTATAACTCCACAAGGTCTGGATGATCATAGAAATGCCTCAGCTGGTTGGAGATATAGGGGTCTGGGTTGATCTCTTCAAAAGTTTTGTAAGAAGCCAAACCAAAGTATTGACGGAACTCGTTCAAGGTAGCCAGATTCCAAGAACGTGCCTGCTTGATGCCGAGAACCTCAATGCTTCTGAAGACCTCGGGGACATTGAGAGCACCAAACGCTCCAGCAGGATCCTCAACACTCTCTTGCCAGATTTGGACTAGGTCACTGTCGTCAAATTTACCATCTGCCTGGCGTTGCAGTTTGGCGAAGGGACGCTCTTGAGGATCTACGGGAAGTTTTGATTCCCACTGCCCAAGGCCACGGCCGAATTGCTGCAAGCTAATCTCCTGTGGCTCTTTTCCTTCGAATATCTCTCTGTATAGATCATCTGACCATTTTGCATCCCGAGCCGAGATACAAGAATGCCAGCGATAAACCAAGTTGAACTCGGCTGACACTTGGTTTCCGGTAGCCTGGGTAGGGGCCTCTCCGAGCAAGCCGTCCTTCATCTCCGCGCGGGGATCCAAGCTCCATGTGCTATCGGTTCGGTTGACATTGAGAATGGTCCGAACATAATCCTTCAGAATGATGTTGACATAAAGACCACAGGTAACTAGGCGCGCAGTCTGGAAGAGATCGTTATCCCAGGTGGCATAGGCTTGGGTATTTGACTCATCCGGCTTGGTGAACCGGCCACCTTCATTGATAGCCGCCAATTGTGCAGCAACAGAATTGTGGAAACGGTTGAACATGATGAGAAGGACACCCACACCAGGGGGGAATCCCAGAACCCGCTTAGTGGAGAAGCAGTCGGGCTTCAACTTTCCATCCTTGAATGTTCTGACTGTGTCCTGCTCTTTCTGGTTGTTACCATACAGCGGAGACAAGTCCAAGTACGAGGAGGTCAATGACTTTGTTTGGTCCCGAGGATCCGTCTGGAACAGGTCTAAGAGATGTTAGTCGCAATGGCTTTGACGCTTGTGATCACAAAGATCTCAATAGAAAGCCTTATCTTACCATGGATGATAATCGAAGCGAGATAGAATAACACGCTGGAAATCTTGTTTGGGTGTTCCTTGAAGTCTTTCCTGGCCAGAAGACTATCGAAAAGAGCCTCGGGTTCCGGAAGAGAAGCAGGCTGCATGGTCTTTGGCCGAACAGACCGTGCGTATGCGCTGCCGGCAGCTCCAATTTGAGGCCAGAAAGCATTCTAGGGCTACTTAGTAGAGGTTCTCAGTGCTGGGAAATGGGATAGTCCATACGTTTCCAGATCCATCAGCCTTACGGTATGCTGTATCACGTCCAAGATAACTGCATCGCCAGTCAGTCACTGAACGATGCCATCATTGATCGACATGAAATTGGAAGATGGATCAACTCACGAGACAGGCGGGTGTTCCAGATCACCCCACAATTGAGCGAGGAAAGTATTCGTGAGCTCCTTGCCATTTCGAGATGTCGAAGGCAGGCCGGCAGCAAGCTGTAGAGAGGTCAGAAGGTACACATAGCCATTTTTCCTCGAGAGTACGGACTTGGATCACTCGCTCCATAGTATAGTCTCTATCGTTCACAGCTCCGCCAGTCACGGCAGTTTTCGCGACCTCGGCCAATGTTTTGGCATCTTGCAAGTCAACATGAAGCAGATCCTTAGCAAGGCCTGTCACACTAGGTGTCTGCACATAGCTGCCATCGCCGGTTTGAGTGGGCAATGGCCGTAAGGCTGCAGCCACAACTTTCTCGACCTGGGCGAGCTTGTTGCGGTTGGAATTGGAATCTCCCTCGGCCATGGTGGATTGGGAGAATATAATACAAGCGAATAGTACAGAGAAACTTCAAGCGCGAACTATGATCGATCTGTTAGTTTCTGTGGCATTGGGTACGAGCAGATGAGCAAAGCGATCATATTTTGTGACTTGGGCTTTTGTAAGGCCATGAGATCGAACAATGTGTACAAAGGATGACAAACTGTGGAATTGGAAACCAGTGAAAAAACCAGTCTCTTACCGATATACGTCAAGCAGAGGTGATTTAGGTGAAGTATGGGGGCGAGGCGAACGGTTCAGGAACAGTTATCCTGGGGTAGACTCGCGATAGCGTATATAGGAAGACAGCAATATAAGAGCTACAATCGGAGTAGGTAGGGAGAAGAGAAGTAGATCATCATGCGATCATTTCGGCGGAAATGGGATAGGATCATTATTATAGGTTTCCCATGGGATTCACGGAGTAATCCGAGGGCCATCAGCCGAGCATAGCGTACGGCTGAACTCACCCTCTCACATCCAAAAAAGTCCACCCAGGTCTCCATTTGGATAGTCATACTTAGCGCACTTTCAGTGGACTTCCCTGGAGATGACGAGCGCCCCACTGGCTGCGCTCAGCAATCAGATATCTCTGATTCGCGCGTGCTCTATCCCCTGTCAAACAAGTCCCCTAGGTATGTCCTGATAGATGCCTAGCATGTTCCCACTCAATGACTTACGGCGGATGGACCGGAATACGAAAGCCTAGCTCAATTGAGAGACACGAGCTATATTAGTTTATGCAATGGCATATCTCATTTCCCACACAGAAGATGTGGTCTCACTCCTATGATTGGAGCAAAAGCGGACCCTCAGGATCTGCGGTGGGCTTAGACTCTGCAGAATAATGGTTTTTTTCTCAGCAAAATGTACGGAGTAAACCACAACTAAGATCATGAAACTCCGTAGATCTCCAATAGCGTTCCAGGGGTTGTCACGGTTGGGGCGTTGATTGGCAATGTCGCTCGGCCAGACTAACCGTGCAAGATGGAGCTGAGACCTGGCGGGGCGATATTATTCGCTTTTGATTTGACGTTACCATTAGAGATTATGATGTCTTTCTCCTCAGTTCAGCTGCCTACAACCCAGCCTTAGCCCGTTTGCTTTGACCCGCTAGACTACATAATGCGCCTTGCAAGTACATTAGTCTGTCTTTAGCCTCCTGCGCGGGTTTCAGCTGACAACGCTGGGGCCAGATGACTCGAGAGGCTATAAAGCCTTTGTTGTGACAGACAATGGTAACAAGGTGGCTCTCTGAGAACCTCCATGAATGTATGATGCATATGATGCATTGAGCAGAGTCGACGGGCACACGGGTGTGCCATTGGCTGACAGGCCAGTCCAATCTCCAGCATGTAAGGCAGTCTGGACAAGATACATCCCGGGCAACAAGCATAGCCACGCGCCGAGTCGCCGAGATGCAACAATTGTACGACTTGCCTAGAAATCCCCAGCATACCCTTGTTCCCAGTAAGCCGGGCAAATTAATTTCAGGAAACCCAACTATTGGATTTTGGCCTCAGGTGTCAACACGTGACGTCAACCGAGGCCCAAACTGTAGAGTGTTGGGACTAGAGAATTCTTTGCCAATTGCGATCTCAACGAGTTCTCTAGGTGGTCTCAAATTAGCATCATAATTCAAGCATTCCATTGCTTGAGCTAATTCATCAGAATCATGGCGGCTGCTAACATCAAGCTCGTCGTTCAGCCAAGGGGTACGCATATATACATCCTGTTTACCCAAAGCTCTCATAAACACCACAGAGAGGATACTCGAAAAGCACTTTGCTAAATTGAATACAGGCAAGCCTATCCGCAAGCTCCCTAAGGAAATTGAGATCTCTCTCGATGCCTCCAGCGAAGAATTGCACACTGCGCTCTCCGCGGTATCCGGCTGCTCAATCCATCGCATGAGAATCACCAAGGGCAGCGACCACAGCGTGGTCCCGAATTCAAAGAACACAACCATTGAGGACACCGGCATGCGAAACTCAAGTGTGATCTATGTCAAGGATCTCGGTACGTGTTGCTAAGCCAAATAATGGACAGCCCGAATTCAACTTCCAGCAAACCGACAAAAAGCAACACTGACATATCATTCTTCAATCCCACAGGACCTCAAATCGCCTGGCGCACCGTCTTCATCATTGAATATCTAGGCCCGCTCCTGATCCCCGCGCTCTTCCTCTTCCCGCTCCGACCTCTTCTGTACTTTAACTTCGACAAGCCCCTCCCCGAACCCTCCGACCTGCAACTCCTCGTCTGCGCTCTGCTGATCGTACACTTCCTGAAGCGCGAGTTCGAGACGATCTTTGTGCACCGTTTCAGCAGTGCCACCATGCCCGCCCGCAACATCTTCAAGAACAGCGCCCACTACTGGATTCTGGCTGGCTTCAACATCGCCTACTGGGTCTTCCGCCCAGATGCGACTGCTGCCAGCACCACACCCAACATGGCTCTTGTGTACGCCGGTCTGGCACTCTTTGTCTTCGGCGAGCTGGCCAACTTGAACGCCCACTACATCCTGCGTAACCTCCGTCGCCCCGGTACTACTGAGCGAGGCATCCCCACTGGATTCGGTTTCAGCATTGTCACCTGCCCCAACTACTTCTTTGAGATTCTGGCTTGGTTGGGTGTCTTCCTTGTCAGTCAGCTCAACTGGAGTGTGTTGTTCTTCATCTTCCTTGGTGGATTGCAGATGTGGAGCTGGGCTTGGAAGAAGGAGAAGCGCTACCGCAAGGAGTTCGGCGACAAATACAAGAAGAAGCGCTCTGTTATCCTCCCTGGCCTTGCTTAAGCTGGCAGGATAGCTGGCTCCAGTGTGGCATCTGGACATTCCATATGCTGTGGCACTGGGCTGAGTGGTTGAGTGGATGGAAGGAAGAGACGAAGAAAAACAATATCATGGTATCAAACTACCTTGATTAAGGACTTGGGTTAAATACCAAGCCGCCTATAGCATAATCCTCATCATCATGATTGAGACAAGATGCACTGATCGCTAATATCAGAAGGCGATGTATTATTTTGGTATTGCACATAGGGAAAAAATGAATGATTATCGTGTTCCTTTTGCAGCTATGCAAGTTCACCGAAAGCAAAAATACACCATATGATGAGATCCCCACGACTAAACGCCGACTAGACCTAGAACATTGTACAGAAGGAAAAAAACGCCACCTTCCCACGTGGAAACCATAGACTCCTTAATGCAAGCGTGCGCCACGTAAAAGCGCCCCAGAGCTGATCTTGAGCTGCAGACTATCTAGTTGCTCTTGGCCGTCCTCTCCCATAGTTTGTAGTATGGCTCCAGTTCATGGGCACAGTTCCGGGCAGCTCCCTCATCGCACCCGCGGAATTGGATCACGAGGTCACCACTCTTATAAAAACCATCCGAAGATGCACCAGGAGACTCCTTGCTGTAGGAGCTCATGATACGCTGAGGTACCAAGGCGGTTCGAGCAAGAACAGTTGGGTGCCACTGCATGATATGATCCTATAAGAATCCGGGTCAGATTGCAGGCTCTCAGATTTCAGATAAAGATCAGGCGGAGTAAAACTTACTAGTCCATGAGTCTCCGCTTTGGCAAAGTTATAGTTGCGATAAAGCGGATCAAACCAGATATCCAGGAAGAAGCGAGCGAAGTCTCCATTCTTCAAGATAAAGCTTCCGGGGTTCAAATCTTCCTTATCTTGGGTGATAATAAGGTCCACGTCCTTCTCTTTCAGGTGAGCGAATGTCTTGATTATGCTGTCGGGTGGTACAATCGGCACATCCTTTAACATCAGCTCTTCAAGACGGCCCTTCTCCAGAAGGTGAGACTTGAGGGATTTGGAAGGGTTCATAATCAAAGCGTGGGTGTCAAGATGGAAGAAATATGCCGCGCGAGGATGTGTGGCCATAGCATGACGAATGGCTGGTGCAACAGCCCAACTCTTCGGGGCATCACCAACGGCCTCGTCATAGTCCGATACGCTTGCGAAGAAGTTCGTGTAGCCTATTTGCGCTCGAGTTAGCTCGACATTATTGCATAGCGGTCTTTGCCATAAAATAGCATAGATAGATTCCATACCATGGCGCTTAGCGTAGTCCTCCCGGTTCGCGACAATCTTCTGGAGGTAGCTCTCACTGAGCCGCTGGCGGTCGAGCAGAGTGACGATTACCACATCAGAAGTATCCGCCGAAGCCGTAACGGAGGGCGAAAAATATAGGTAATTAAGGATGTAGATAAGAGACAAAAACGCAAATGTCAGGATCGTGATCGACTTCAATTGTTTTCTGCGATATGACGGCATTCGAGAGGAGCGGGCAAGAGGTAGAGCATGCGGGCTCCGCCGCGGAGGTAATGCGAACTGCATCACGGCGAGGAGTTATCCTTAGCGCTGTGGAACAGTACAAGGGACAGTTGTTCTGCCTGGATCAAATCATCGCAAGGACAAATTAGAAGATGAGGAAAATTGTCGAGGGAAGCTTGAAGATCGACACGGGTCCGAAGATCACGGCGAGATGTGGCGTCCGAATCCGGTCCACGGCACATTCCAACGGGCTTCCATCCCAGATCCCGCATTCAGTAGGAGTATTTGACAGCTTGGACATACTTGGGCTTGTTCAAAGATAAGAAAAATTTCGGTGATCGGCTTGATAATATTGTAAGCATTCGGTAGGGATTCGCGATCCCAGATTTCCATGTTTTTTTATAGATCGGAGGGTATGAACGGTACCTGGTAATCCTATCCACTCTCTGGCATCTTTTTGTTTTGGTTTAGAACATCTGAATCCACAAGAATAGCCCAGTGAGAGATATGAAATATATAGGTACATAGTATGTATTAACAATATTAGGTTGCTATTTCCTAGGAAGCAGGTGATGGTCTACCTAGGTACATGTAGGTAAGTGCCAGTGTCTGAACACCAGAATACTGGAGAAATCACGTATTGCGAATCAAAGTTAGGCTTGAAGATGGTTATTCCATTCAGTTGGGGCTTTGGGAATATGGTACTCTTAGCAATAAAATCTCATTACTCAATCAAATAGCGCGGTGCTATGTCTATATAAACTCTGAAGCTGCGTTTCGCAATCTGGTATATATTCGATATATATCGTTCATCCCAGAACATTGCTTATAAGTTGATGATGTTGTACAGGCTTAAATTGCAGGTATTACACCTATAAACAGTTTCTTGCAAACAAATTGCTTTCATGTATCAGTTGTGTTGTCAACGGGGATTTCCCAGATCGTCTCAGCCACGACTTCCCTAGAGGTCCCCGACAACATAGAGTTGTACACATAAATATAGGGTTCTGGGTTTTCCAAGAGGTGCCAATTTATCTCAAAGCCTTATACAATCAATTGAAATACAGTGGATTGAGTATGCTCATGTATAAGGGAACCGAATGAAAGATCATAAACTATATGTTTCCTAGGTAGGCCATTCAAATTTATGGACTTCATGACGATTTATTTGATGTTCTACTTAAGTAAATCCCAGTCTATGGAAGGACCAAGGGATCGGTCACCGGAGTGCATCTCCACGGTGTCTATTTGCTGTATTTAGCCCCAGATACATTTTCTCACGTCAATCATCATGCCCCGGTGTGTTTACGCATGATATATGAAAAGACTACGGAGGGTTTCCCTAGGAGTTTAAATAAGGACTTCCATATGTTACTTTCGCCTGACAAAAAAAGACACTTCGGCCGAAGGATGGTCATCTGTAATTTGAAAGCTATCTGTTTTCTCGTAACACACATCCATCATCCTTGGTCAATACCTACATGTAGGCACGTGGCTGGCATGAATGCGCGGGCTTTTTCTCCACTATAAAATGGTATTAGACATAACGAGTTGACGACGGATCGCCCATCGTTTCTCTTCTCTTTGCTCAGCGGAATTTGGGTTCCATCGACGATTAAATCCTAACTATACGAATTTGTGGTATCAAAATGCAGTCGATAGAAGCAACTTGATAAGTGAACACGAAATAACATTGGAGTATAAGTACACAGAAGACCCAATATGCAAATTGAAAAAAAGACACTGCACCCAAACGAGAAAGTTGTTACTATCATTTCCGCCACGAATAACGACATGGCATAAAAAGATGTCATAACTTCCATGGTGCACAAAAACCCATCCATCGCTCTTCGGGATAATGATACAAGCGCCTGTCCATCCCCCTCGACATGCAAGAGATCAAAACAGTCGTTCAAACTGATTTATTTGGCATAGGCCAGGGTGGTTCGTCGCTTGATACGAGGCTTGGTCAAGGCGTCGATGTCCAGGTTTTCAATCTTGTCCTTCATTTCCTCCTTCTTGCTCTGCACAAATTCCCTGAGAGTTGGGGGCTCAGGGATGCCCATAGCTGCGCGCTGTTTGGCAAATTGTTCCTTGATCTTGGGTGACTTCATAATCTGGTGTCGAAGGTTCCATCCGAAGGGACCGAGCTCCTTGAGACGTGTTGGACGATCCGAAAGCAAATAGTTGTCTAGGCCCTTGGCCTTGTAGATCGATCGCAGTGCGCGACGAGTAACCTTGATAAACAGATCCTCGCCTAGAGCCTCGCTCTCAATCTTCTTGCGGCGCACGTTGGGCTTCCAGCTGCGGCGGGTCTTGCCCTTGTTGCGTCCCTTGGAGATCTTGTTGCCGAATTGGATCGAGGCACCTCCGTAGAGACCGGAATCGGACTGCTTGTACCATTGAGATGGTCCGTAGGGGTAGGCTGGGGCGCTACCCGGTAGTTTCGGGACCGATTGTGCTGCCGGTGTCGTTGAGAAGGATCGCTTGGGTGTGGCGATGGAAAGGCTGCGGAAGGCCGCAGCCAGGGAGAAGGGAGCAGCCATTGCTGACCTCGTGTGTAGGCCTGCCATTGTGTTTGCCAGGTATCGGACTCTCACAAAATATTGAGAAAGCAGACAGTCGTCAATAGACAAGCGGAGGAGAGGACAAACGGGAAGAATTTGGGGCAGTTCACCGCCTTGGGTGCGGCGCTCTCATTTGACGATCCCTTGCTCGCGAATTTCGGCCAGAAGCATATCTCGCAGAGAACCATCGCGTTACCTCTCTTTTTTATCTGATCTGTTTCTTGGAAGCTTTGGTTTTTGATTCTATCGCTTATTACGACCCATTGAATCACCTTTCATCGATACCTGTGGCTTCGTACGGTCACACCTCCTCCAAACATGGTCCAGATCAGCGAAGTGAAGGGCAACTCGCGCGAGAACAGGACCGCAGCGCATACACACATTCGCGGCCTAGGCTTGCGCTCTGATGGAACACCGGAGATCTCTGCTGATGGATTCGTGGGACAAGCAGCTGCCCGCGAGGTGAGTGGAGAGCACCGCTGATTTTACCAGAGTATCTGGCTCCCAGCAACAATAACTAACGGGGTTTAACCACAAAAAAGGCATGCGGTGTTGTGGTGGACTTGATTAAGGCAAAGAAGATGGCTGGACGGGCTGTCCTGCTTGCTGGTGGCCCCGGTACCGGAAAGACTGCGTTGGCTCTTGCTGTATCGCAGGAGCTGGGAACCAAGGTTCCTTTCTGCCCGATCGTTGGCAGTGAAATCTATTCCGCAGAGGTTAAGAAGACCGAAGCATTGATGGAGAACTTCCGGAGAGCTATTGGTATGCAATGCGACATGGAAGCGGAGCAAGCGTGGAAATACAGGCTAACCTACGACAGGTCTCCGTGTTCGCGAAACAAAGGAAGTTTACGAAGGAGAAGTGACAGAGCTTACCCCCGAGGAGGCCGAGAATCCTCTGGGTGGATACGGGCGCACGATCAGCCATCTTATTATCGGATTGAAGTCCGCCAAGGGCTCCAAGAAGCTGCGCCTGGACCCCAGCATCTACGAAGCCATCCAGAAGGAGCGGGTTACAGTCGGTGACGTTATCTACATCGAAGCCAACACTGGTGCATGCAAGCGAGTTGGCCGATCCGATGCCTATGCGACCGAATTCGATCTTGAGGCAGAGGAGTACGTGCCTGTCCCTAAGGGCGAGGTTCACAAGAAGAAGGAGATCGTTCAGGATGTGACACTTCATGATCTGGATATGGCCAATGCTCGGCCTCAGGGCGGACAAGATGTCATGAGCATGATGGGCCAGCTGATGAAGCCCAAGAAGACGGAAATTACGGACAAGTTGCGCCAGGAAATCAACAAGGTAGTCAACCGGTACATTGATCAGGGTGTTGCTGAATTGGTTCCCGGTGTTCTCTTCATCGATGAGGTATGCGAAATAATTGATATAGTGCAGTGTCGGATCACGCCTCTAACACTACTTTCATAGGTTCACATGCTCGACATTGAGTGCTTCACATATTTGAACCGTGCCCTCGAATCGTCCATCTCCCCGATTGTCATTCTCGCTTCTAACCGTGGCCACACGGTTATCCGCGGCACCGACGACATTAGCGCCGCACACGGCATTCCCCCTGATCTGCTTGCCCGTCTTCTTATCATCCCCACCAACCCCTACTCCCCCGAGGAGATCAAGACAATCATCCGATTGCGTGCCAAGGTCGAAAACCTTAGTATCACCGAGCCTGCCCTGAATAAGGTCTCTGAGCACGGTAGCAAGGTCAGCTTGCGATACGCTCTGCAGCTGTTGACTCCCGCCAGTATTCTCTCGCGCGTCAACGGCCATCCTGGCGCAATCGAGGAGACTGATGTTGCCGAGTGCGAAGACCTGTTCTTGGATGCCAAGCGCAGCGCAATCATTGTTGGCAAGGATAGCGAAAACTTCTTGTCATAAACGGCTATCCAATTTGATTTCGTGATCTTGTATACCAAAGGGGTATCTTGAATGTTTATTGAAAAGGCGAATTGTTTTGTGTGGGCCTGGTTTTACGCTAATGCTATGTATTAAATGTGATTTCTTACTACAATTTCCACCAGACATGTCGTTGTAGATCTAGAAAGGAAGTAGAGATCATCTGTCGCAAATGCAACCCTGACTTTAGGTTCATCACGTGTGACTTCGGCACCATGACCCGTTCCTGTTCCAGGATTTGCCAGTGTTATCAGGGCCTTTGAGTATTTCAGCTACTTTCTCTTTGTATTGTCTAGTGCCTCGCGAAATAATACCTGCAATCCAACGTTATCTTGGCAAGATCAGTCGACCACCGCCACCCGGCACTCTTATTGAACAGCGTCACCCACCCCAGATAAAGGTGGAGCCTACATCAACACATCAACCACCATTGCAGAAAGCACTTATCTCGACTTCAACCTCTCCTACAATACATATCCCACAGCCAATATGTCCAACCCACTAGACACAGATGCCGGCTCAGAAATGTTCGCCAGCTACGAGAATGAGCTGAAGCTGGTGCAAGCCGACCTGAACCAGAAGCTGGACCAGATCGCCGAGGCCAGCGGCGAGCAGCGGAAATCAGCAATCAGCAATGCAACACAAGTTCTCGAAGAAGCTACAGAATTGGTAAATCCCACCGAATCCCCTCCACACCACTATTGCGCCACCGCAAGCGAAGAACAACCCGCAGGAACTCGATAACTAACCCCAATTCCCCCCAACTAGCTCGACCAAATGCGCATGGAGAAGCAGAACATTCCCTCAGCAGCCCGATCTAAAGTCAACATTCGTTTCCGCAACTACTCAACCGATATTGATGAGGTCAAGCGTAAGCTCAAGTCCCTCTCGGATGACCGGCGAGCACTCTTCGGCGACCGCTACACCGACGAGCCGCAGGATGAGCATCTCGAACAGAGACAACAGCTGCTTTCCGGCACGGACCGACTAGAGCGCAGCTCTGCGCGACTGCAGCAGAGTCAGCGCATGGCGCTGGAGACGGAGGATATTGCTCGTGGCACGCTCGGTACCCTGTACGAGCAGCGGGAGCAGATCACGAATGCTCGGAATAACTTGCAGCAGAGCGAGGGATATGTCGATACGAGTATTAAGACATTGAGGGGCATGGCCCGTAGGTACTGACTCCCCTTTGTCCTGTTCTGCTCCGGACCTGGAAGCGGTTGCTAACCTCGTGCGTTATTAGGATGGCTACCAATCGGATGATCACTATTGCTATCATTACGGTCCTGGTTCTTTTGATTTTCGCCGTTATTTACAGCAAGTTCCATTAGCGTCGAGGTCTTATGCTGGCGTTTGTATACTCGGTCTTATGTTCATGTCTTATTTGCTCTTATATCTCACACAAGCAGCACCATAATCTCTGTCTCGCATTTCTGAAATTATGTATGATAGCATCCTGCGAGACTTGACACAGCTCAGATCCCAGTCTCTGCCCAGTCTCTAATCCAACGATTATCCCAAACAAATCCCAAGTCTTTGTCATAATCAAATAGCTTCAATTGTGGGGGTATCTCAAAACGCCAAATAAAACAAAAAAACTACACATTTATATCAACACCATCAATTCATAATCCTCATGGCCCCAAAGCCAGCATTGACAATCACGCCCACACAAACAGCAACCCCCTTCCTCCAACTCCAAACCCCCTCCTCCCTCCTCAACCACATAGCACAACCAACAGGCCAAAAGAACCCCATAACAGCCCCCCAAAGCATATCATCCATCGCCCCACGCGACCCAGTCCCAATCCCATCCTCATCCCCACCCCCACCCTCCCCGCCAAGACCCTGCACCTGCGCCGCCGTCGACCCCTCATCCATCCAGCGATCCTCAAGATCCCGCAGCTGATCACCCGTAGGCATAGTATCCGGCGTGCGTGAAACAGACTGCACAGCCAGGAACTGTGATCTCAGAGCAGTGACCTCAGCCGCCGTAAACCCCGCCGCAAGAAGACGGTCGAAGCCGCGGGGTGCGGGTGTGGTGGTTGACTCGGGCTGGGGTAGGTGCGGTTGCGCCGAAGCAGGGAGTAAGGGCGTGACATCCGTAGCAAGTGGTGATTTACTTAAATTGCTCTGCTTTCGTTTTTGGAGGAGGACGGTTGATGCCACGCTTGCTTCGCTGGCTAGATCTGCTTCTGAGAGTGCGATGTCGCCGATCGAACAGTGGATGTATAGACGTGGGCGGGTGTCGCGCACCGCCTGCTTTCCCTTGCCATCATCTGGGGAGTCGGGGTCGTCTGGATGGTCTGCTGGTGGGCGTGGGCTGCGGGTTGGTGAGGGCGGGAGCTTGAGTGAGACTGCTAATGCGGTTGTGTCTTCGAGGCCGCGGCCGGCGTAGATGAGACGTAGTCGGTGGGATGACAGGGGTTTGGGGAGTTCGGCTCGGATTAGCTGCTTCAGGCCTGCGCCTGTTGTGATCTCGGGCTCTGGGACGTCTAGTTGGAGGTCCGGGATGGAGGCGGAGAAGCGCACGGTGATGAGGAGGAGTTCGGTGGCTAATTCGCCTGCTGCATATGGAGAAAGGAAGGGTGAAGCCATTGCTTTCTGATTAGGTCAAGCCTGCAATTTCATGTGTAATGAGATGCGTCTTTAAAGGGGCGAGGTCACTCTGTACATGTAATGACTGGTGTTGGAGACGCGGAGCTTACCCCATTCTGGGGCCTCGGATCATATCTCGTCAGGTGACGATGGGCATTGAAACAACCCAGGTATCCACCATTGCTCTAAAAGAGCCGATTGATATGCAGGAAAGAAACAAGAGTATCGAGCAGCTATCTTATTGTAAATTTTGTAAATTTTGCGATTTTTATTGAAGTAGGTCTCATGTCATTCATGAATGTCCTTGGGACTAATCTATACATATCCAGAGATATCACATGACCGATCTTGCAAAGGCTTCGTCAGAAGGTGCTGGCACAACGAAGAAGCAACAGCTATTAGGCTGCCATTAGACTGGGCCTGCAGCCTGTCTATATGACAGAGCCCGTCAAATTGGAAGCCAAGAGTAACTCAAAAGCCATCTTTGACGCACAAAGGAAATGCAGAAAAATAAAAAAGAAAGAAAGAAACTGGACACAAGGAATCAGCTGGATATCAAGCGTATGTACTCAAACAAAAGGGTGGTTGTGGAATTCCCAACCCCCTCTGAAAACGCCATCCAATGCACCGGTAAGAAAGACGCCACGAGGTCCTGTACAAGAAATACACCAAAGGAAATGATCAGGCAATGTGCTTAAACCATGAAGGATTCGCCGCAGCCGCATTCTTCCTCTGTAGTTATCAGTCAGTAAAACAATTCCAAGTAACGCACTTCAATTTTTGCAAGGGCCACATACTGATATTGGGGTTGCGGAAAATGAATCTCCTGCTCAGCTTATCCTCGTGCCAGTCCATTTCACTGCCGATAATACTGAACAGGGCCTTGCTGTCGATCAGGACCTTCACACCGTCCTGCTCGACCACCTCGTCGAATTTACCTGGCTTCTCCACATACTCCAGGTGATAGGCGAGGCCTGAGCAGCCACGGTTCTTGACACCAACTCGAATAAACTTGGGCTCTGGCTGTGCCATCAACTTCCGAAGCTGCTCGGTAGCCACCGAAGACAATTTCATGGCTGCCTTTCTTGGCCGAAGCGGCCGACGGGCCTTCGGGGCAGTGGGCTTCGACTTTTGCGCTTCTCCTTCCCGGAGGCTCACACTCGGAGATGTGTTTTGTGATGCTCTCTGGTGTGATCTAAGGTCGGAAGGAGGGAATTCGGCCGAAATGGAAGTATCAGCGCCGCCGGAGCTTCGAGGAGGCGGGAAAGAAGAGGGCAGTGTATGGGGGCGGTAGGCAGTCGCGGTTTGCATGTCCCGCTTGGAGGATAGGTGGGCGTTTCCATATGACGAGAAGGTACGCAGGCGTCCAGCCGAGGGCTTTGCCCATCGGAGGAGTGTGGCGGATGATGTCACAGGGCGTTGCATGGCGGTGCAGAAGCTCATGGTCGGGGAGCGATCAATGTGAAAATGTAATAAAGCTCGATGATAGTTGCTATTGACTCATAGGATCTTTGGCAAGCAAAGTGGTGGGATGTAGAGTGTTGTTACAAGGTTTCAAAGAAGATTCTCTGACTCTGTTTTGAGGATTCCCCGTGGCCCCGGGTCCATTAGGTAAGGCAGTTGCATGACGCAGAGCCGACCAATCAGCGTTGAGATGTTTCTACACACAGCTGTGGCACCATTCCTCAAGCGTCTCCAGCGCTGGTTATTTATAATTCTCGACTAATCAGGGGAGGGGCTGATATGATAGCCTAGCTTCTAATTTTCTTTTTTGGAACATTTGATTACTTGACCTTGAGGCCCAACTCCGCCTCGAGGGACTGTCATCCAACTTAAGAACTCCGTGCGTTTTTCGGCGGCTGAGTCATCACCGACCATGGAGATCTCCGTTCTTCGGAGGGATTCACCGTGAGCCTCATGAGGATGACCCCCCCAAATGCAGTTAGGGGAATAAGATCACACTGTAGACAGCTCTCTAGATCAATTGCTGGCTCAAAATGAACTGTACTGAATATACCTCAACTTGCTCTTTCTTCTACCTAATCCATTGTAACCCATTGCCAAGTGTCTGTAGATTAGAGAGGACATGTGGCTGGATCCGCTGACAAAGTGGCTGGTGTCCTTTTTGATGAGGTGAACCTCGAAACTATTGACTATTGAATAAACCCGACTTTGTTTTTTTGTAAAGGAAATTATCCCGACTCTTTTGCTCCAATGCTGGCGTGCCAATCGCTGCAGATCGTCCGCCTCCCTGTTTAAACCATGGATGCCTCACCCCTCACTCAGCAGAGTAGACCCGAGTCCTTCAAGCCTAAGATTGTCCAGCTCTATGAGAATCTCTTCAAGGTACGATCAAAGAACACGACATGGGATTATATTGCTAACATGGGCATAATAGACGACAGATGACGCAGACCCCTCGGAGGGGTTCTGGAGGGAGTTCTTCTTGCTTCCTCCGGACCGGACCCAATTGCATGATATTCTAGATGACTTGAGTCCAGACGAGATAATCAGTCTGCAGGTAAACCATGATCTAAATTCTGCCACAGAAAAGAGCTCCAAACAACTCACGCAACTATCAGATTCAAACTCGCCGTTTCTTTGCTCGTGCTGTTCGCGAGGCGGCAGCTGGGGTTGCTCCGGCTGCTTCTTATGCCTTGGATGTGAGTACTCCCACGATCAATGTCTGGGAATGGACTTTCTAATACGAATTGACAGACATTGACTATATTCTTGTCGAGTATTCTAAGCAAAAAATACACAAATCCAAGCTCGGATGTTATCACTGTTCTTGCAGGACTCCACGAAGTGGACCATGTCATGTCTGAGTTTGTAGCAGTCTTGGATGGAACTATTCGAAATGCCAGCACTTGTAGGTTGTTCTCTGTCTTTCGTTTTATGTTATGAGCAAAGAAACCAACTGCAGATCCTAATCTTCGGATGTTTCTAGTCGATGTGCGCCTCAAGGCTATCAAGACGGCTATTGCTATGACCAGCGGAGCATATAAAACAACCTTGGTCTCCTATTTCACACACCGAGATCTTTTCCCATCTCTCATGAAGGTTTGATCCATTGCTATCTTTGTTTTTTATTTGCAAGCAACTGACAATGTCGACAGTATGTTTCTGAATCTGAGACCTCGCTTCAAGTGTTTGACCCATTCCTCCTACTGGGACTCCTGGCCAACTACAATAAGTTTGAATTTCAAAATCCTTATCAGCTTCGACTTGATGATTTTGTAAATGAGACAAGTATTCGAAAAGTTGCCAAGGGTGTCGGTTTGGCTTGCGCCGGCCTGCGGAACGGCTACGTTGCTGTGCAAGATGATATCCCAGAGGGCTGGAGTCTGGCCAGCACATTGATTTTCTTTGGACTGCGAGCACTTGCTCCCGGTGCCAGGGACAAAGCAAACCCCCCTACAGCCGAAGAAGCAAAGGCAATGTTTGCTGATCTGTAAGTTTTCTTTGCAAATATTCATTCATGTGAGACTTACAATCATGGCAGACCCGCGCAAGAAGCTGCAGTTCTTATGGCAACATATGACTTTACCAATGCCAATAAACTCTTCGGTTATCATCTGGTTCACTCTGAGCCAGAAAACAAAGAGGAAGAATCTCCTTTCTCGAGCTTCCTCTCATTGACCTCATATCTTCTCCAACATGCATATCGGTCCCAACGGGTCGGACACTATGCCGAACTCAACCTATTTACGCTGCGCATTTTGGTCGAAGACCCAGCCATCTGCAAGCACATCTGCAGTGAAGATGGAAAGCGAAAGGTCCGCATCTGCCGACAAAAACAGCCTTACCTCCCCCTGGTCAGCGGAGATCGGGTTCTCGCAACCGTCATATTCGACATCGCCATCGATACCATTACACATAATCTTCGCCGGCGTCTCGATGTCAACATCTACAGGTAATGGAATATTCACATATCCCATATAAGTCCAGTACATAACTAACAATCTAACTAGTCACACAATCGCAATCACACTCCGCCTTCTGACCTATCTCTCAAAGAACAAAATCCGGCTGACCTACCACTGGTCCGAGCTCTGGCGAACTCTGCTCTCTCTCATGCGTTTCCTCACTACCTACGCTTCTGATCTAACAAGCAACCCCAAGATCAAAACCCTCACAACCTCCCTCGCAGATCTAATTGCCTTCTGCGTCTCAGGCGGCGACACCTTCCTCCCAGATCCAGCCTCCTACGACGACCTGTTCTACAAGCTCGTTGAGACGGGCCCCATCATCACCAAATTCCGAGATGCGTACCCATTCTTCCGCAATAACGCAGCAGGCACCAAATCAGCCAGTGTAATCTCCCAAAGCAACGAGCGGCATTCGGCCGCCATCGAAACCCTCCAATCGGTTTCCACTCATTTCTATACCCTGCTCTTCCATTCAGATGGTACTAGCCCCGCTGCTGCCGCTGCTGTGGCGAGCCCGAATCCCGATGAGCCGGCCCCCGTGGCGCTGCCTTCGATCCGGAAGAAGAATCTCTCCCCGCGTGAGGTTCACCGTATCATTAAGCAGGGATATGACACTTTGAGCATCCAGCCGCCGGAGGGTCTGAGTGCTTGGGACAAGTGGCGTGAAGCAGAATGGAAGAGTGAGTTGAAGCGTGCGGCGCGGTGTGCGGTTGATGATGCAAGGCAACTAGTTGCTTAGATGTTGAATTGCTGGGACCTCTTTTCCTCATTTTAGCTATAGATCCTGGGTCCTGGCTTGACGATGGTGACTTCTGCATCTGGATCTGGATTCAAGCTATTGATATACTAGATGATGTTGTTATCATGACATCCCTCCAAGAATTCATATTTGTTCTTTCTCGGGCTTGAGGATCATTTGCTTCCATGATTCCATTAGTATCGTCGTATTTCTAGAGATTGCTCTCTCAACTCTCAGGCCAAATTGAGACTTTGCCGTCTCACTATACCATCCTACGTCTGATTACAGATGAACTGAAGAGCCAGACAACGTATCTTGTATTTCTGATCCGCGCTTCCCACGCGGAAAAAATTGAGCCAAAAAAAAAAAAGAAAGAAAATAGAAACTGCCACTGATGCTGGAGTGGCCACCCCACCCCAGCACAACAAAAAGAAGATCTGATAGTCCCCCCTTTCCCCTCCCCATCCTCCCAAAGAACCCAGCCGGCGCACTCAGTGAGTGGCCTCCGCCACGACGTAGGTGGTGGCAAAGTACTTCTCCGAGTTCTTGCTCAACCACATGGACAGCTTGGAGATTTCCTCACGTAGGCGGTTGGTCGCCTGCATGTCCATGTTGGTTTGAGCAATCAGCTCGGGCATGGTGCCTACTTAGAAACAGCACTGATTAGTAAAAGCCCCGAACTCTCATAACTGAGTCAGAAGTAAAGTGAACTGGAAATACATACTGAACAAGCGGATCAGGTGCTCCGCTCCGTAGACATCGATGGGGCCCTTGTCGGCCAGGTCCCCGGTGGCTGCCTCAAACTTCTTGCGCAGTGCTCGGTACTGCGCTCGCTCGTGGCGGTAGAGCAGGATCTTGTCCAGGCACTTGTCGAAGTACTCCTGGAGTCCGGCAACCACTTCCTCCAGCACGTCCTCATCCGCCGACGAGCCCGACCGCTTTGGCAGCTCCTCCTCGTGCCAGTCGTTGAGAATTTGGCGGACCGGGAATCTCGCCGGCAGAGAGACAACGCACTGGTTCTTGGTCACCTGCTCCCAGTCGTCCACCAGCAGCGACTTCAGATTGTCGGGCATGATGATGCGGACCGACGGGCGGAGGTTGAAGCTCTCTTCCTGTTGGATTATTAGCATGGAAACATCCAAAGGGTATCTTTTTCTTTCTTCTGATCTTGAAATTTGGTTTTATTGCACCAAGTCCATCAGACTGGGGTGATTGCTTACCTTTTCGATGTCAGTGTCACGGGCTCGCTTGCTACCACGGCCGGGCACGGAGTTGCCGCGCTCCTCGCTGTCCCGGACAGAGTCACGGTCGGAACCAGCACGCTTCTTCGAGGAGGGCTTGGCGTTCTTCAGGCGGAAGGAGGCTTCAGCTTCGCGACGCAGGTTGTTGGCCAATTCACGGTTGTCCTCGGTATGCTTGCGCAGACGGTCCTCCAGAACCCAGTCATCCCAGCTGTCCGAATGTTAGCCCATTGGTTCCATCAAATCGGATTTTCTTGGAAACAGAATGCTCTTCCAGAAACTTGCACAGCAAGGAAAAAGACAGGGCATGTCAACATGAAGAAGAGCGTATATAATGAAGTTTTTGTGATGCGGGCAAACTTGGAAAAAAACAGAATCTTGATGCAAGAACGACGGATGGCATGGAGACAAACAGAGAACAAGAAAAACAATTCAAACTTACGTGTTCTTCCAGCCCTTGTAGTGGACTTGGTACTCAAAGGGGCTCTTCTTGTCGTTGGCATCCTTGTGGCGGACGTCCAGGATCTTGGCATCGTAAAGGATGTCATGGTGGAAGCACAGGACTTTCTCGTCCTTGTTGTACATAGAAGGAGCCATTTTTGTCGGAAAAGAAGGAGATAGATGACAGGGAAATTGAACTTGGTAGACAGATGTCAACCTTCGCAGTAGAAGGTGTAGAGAAGACAATTCCCGTTCTGTTCACGGGAAAAAGGCGTGATACACACAGGTGACAACAGTCACAATGATCAGAGGAAGCCTTCAGATATTCAGAGAATAAAGTGCACACTGCAGATCGATGCTGCAGGCTTCAAAAGAAGACTGAAAGACTTGGAGGAGAATGCACAAATGGTAGTGCACAGTACAAGAAGTCGGGTTTTGATAACAGCAATTTTTGAACGAGCAAGGTGGTAGAAAGAATCCACAAGATTAGAGTAGATGAGAGACCAGCTCAGGAATAGACTGAGATAGAAAGAAAAAAATGGAAGAGAAGGAGAGAATGGAGGATAAAGTAGTCGAGGAAGTAAGAAGGTGAGTGATGCGAAGGAAATAAAGCGGCGCGCTGAGTGGCCCCTTGAAGAATTAGGCGCGGCAACTTATTGACCGTCAATACATTTGATCTCTCTCCATTCATCTCGCCCTATTGTGCAATAGACGACCATTGAGCGTTCTATTTCATTGGTTATTTCTACTCACTCGATTATTGTTCATTGAGCATTGTTCTTGTGAATTGCCAAGATTCCTGTTCACGTCAACTGTGGTTCGCGTCACGGAAAGGAGAGGATCCAGAACTACACCTGCGCCCAAGTATTAGGAGACAGGGAAAGAAACACTTTGGAGCCCTTGAAGTGCAGACAAGAAAAATTACCTAGTCTACATTCATCATGGCACCCTCGGAAGAATCTATCCTGGGCAATTTCCTACTCTCGCCAGCCCCGCTGCCCACGGTGATGTCGCTTCAAAAGTTCACAGATCTTTTTCCAAAGCGTCTAAGGGGACACCCACACATCAGGACTGTATATCGGGAGCTGCAGCAAGTCCGGGAACAAGACATGGACCGAGTCAATGCGAGCATCGATAGCGAGATCAAGCAAGGTGAACAGCAGAGAGCAGAGCTGCGGAAAGCCATCCTTGCCAGTGGAGTTGAAGCCTCAAATTCGGAAGAGCAGCGTGAGATGGACATGGATCTCCATATGTTCGGCCAACCATCTAGTACGGTACCGGAAGACTACCACTCAGTAGCTAGTCTTTTGGCTGAAATGGAGACGGCCAGCGTGAATATCGAGCATGAGATTGCCGGTATTGACCGAGAGGCTGCAGAGATTTTGGCTCAACTCAATACGATTGTTGGGGATATGAGTGATCTTCGTTATGGCAAGCTACAGGGTCCGGCTGGGACTGCTGAAGATATGGCTGGTGAGGCAATCAAGGGCCTGCAAAATCTCGAGGATGCTTGCTATAAGAGTAGCACATCTTGAAAGTCATGGTTCTGGCTCATTGTGCCCATCGATTATTTGCGTTGAATCTGGACGCTTCTGGTATGTAAATTGATATTGGCAATTATGAGGACCCGGCTGACCGATCATGTATAGACAAAATATCACAGGTGCTGTATTTCCAGTTCTGCGCATTAGGTGCTGGCGGGTTCAGCCCAAACCTCAATCTATTGAAGGTGCTTGCTTTTCAGCACTTACTTTTTATCTTATGGAGGAACTCCGCTGAATTTCTGATTTGCTTGACGGCGATATAGCAGTTATTTCGGGCAGGCCATTCATCATCATCACACTATGTTTTTAGTATGAACATGTGCTACACCCACCTCAAGAATGTCTCACGCGCGCCAAAGCTCCTATCGACCAGCTCTTCTTAGGGCCAAATTAGGTAGCAATTGTGTGTTAAGCGTTGATGACTCTTGCAAGATCGTCTGCACTTTTCAACGCGCGATCTGTTCTTGACGAGCTGTTGATTGCCCCGATAGTTGTTACAAATGCGAGATATGACCTCGGGAAAGCAGAACAGAGGTTATGCAAATGGATGTTCATAGCATGTACATATTCACCCTAGCCCTAATTCCATGTCAAAATAGCCAACAACCATGTATGCTAGGATGTTGGCTTTGCCCATGCGCTTTGGGGGCGATAAGAAGTGGGGGATATCGCCCAACGCGACCCGCGTCGCGTCCGCTCCATCCGTCAACTAATTAACCAACCCAGGACTATACCACGAAAAAGCCCTCAAAGCATTGCCATGCCTTCCATAAAGCTGCAACCTCGCTGCTCGAGTCCGGCAAAAGCAACTGAGACCGCCTCAGGTCCGAACAACCCCCTCCCAGCGCTCCTCCAGACACCCTCAGGCCTAGCCCTTCTTGAACTCCAAGGCACAATCAATATTCCCTCAGGAAACGAAGAAGATGACCACATGATTGACTCATCTAAGGACATTGATCCAGCCTCCATCTTCGAAACCCCGATCGGAAAACTCATGTTCCCAGACTATTCAGTCCATAATCCGGATGACACAAAATGGATGAAGCGCGCCTACCTATATGTGGGCCGCTACCAACGGATGACGGGAGAAGTCAAGAAACTCCCACGACCAATCGCTGTGCTGCAGAAGCGTCGAGCTTCGGAGGACGAGGAACTGGAGGTTGTGGAGATTGTGCGCTATAAGATCTTCTTCAAGAGTCGGCCAGAGCCCGTTAATAATGTTTGATTGGATGGGATTCAATGGTTTGTTTTGTTGAAATTGAGATCAATGGGATATACTGGAGAGATAGTGTCATTTTCCAATGGCATCCAAGTTGTATGCTGGGATCACGAGGCTGGATCGGAGCTACGACGGGGCCAGCCCTGCTGCACAGGGTCTCGCGATTTGCTACGGAGAGAAACGGCTTCTGTCTAAGACATTGGCCACCTGCGTGGTTACAAGACATCAATTCCGCTCCAGCGGTGGTGGTATACAGGCCTGGATTCGAACCTACCAAGGGTCACCAAAGAAGGACGAAGGTCCGACTTACCACACAAAGCACTTGCACAGCCCGCACGGACACCGAAGCAACCATCTTTGACCAGGATATGGAATGACACTGTGTGCGCATAGATGACTTCAGCATTGCCTCATATGTTTATCTAGATAAATAGCATCTTCCGCGCCATATTAATCCGGAGATGCAGCCTTGGAATGTGACACGTCTGCGCAGGGATTCCCCAGCCCAGCATTCTAATTTTCTCTTCCCCGATCCCCGGCGCAGGTGGTTTAGAAATCGCCCATCAACTCACCGCAACTTAATATCGGGCCCAACGGCTGCCGGAGGGATGACATGCTTCTCTGCATTTGTGTCCAGCGCAGCCACAACCAACAACCATGACCATCCCGCAAAATGAGGACATCTTCCCTGCGAAGATGGGGCCCGAATATGTAGGCTTCGATCACATCCATTGGTACGTCGGCAACCCCAAACAAGCCGCTTCATACTGGATCACTCGCATGGGCTTCCGGCCCGTTGCATATCGCGGCCCAGAGACCGGCTCCCCCTATCTTGTGAGCTATGTCGTCGCGAATGGCAGCGCTACTTTTGTTCTTACGGGGCCGGTGTGTGGTCCGCCAAGCGAAGGTCCCGAAGATGGGCTTTTGCGCCAGGCTTCGGACGAGGAGCGGATCACGCTCGCTCAAATTCATGAGCACCTGACCATCCACGGCGACGGGGTCAAAGACGTCGCCTTCCGGATCGCGGGTGATGTGGAAGCTGCATGGAAGCGGGCTGTTGGAAACGGGGCCCGCGTTATTGCCGAGCCTCGGACTGTTGCTGTCGATGGATATGGATCGATCGTCTCTGCTACTGTTGGCACGTACGGGGACACAGTACACTCTCTGATCAACCGGGAGCGGTATTCAGCGGAGGCTCCATTCTTGCCGGGGTATCGACTTGTTGATACCGAAGATCCGATCGCGCAGCTTCTGCCGCCAATTGACTTGCTTGAGATCGATCATTGCGTCGGAAATCAGTCGTGGGGAGGAGTGGATAGTATCGTTCAATAGTGGGTGCAATGCCCATCGTCTCTGTTGGTGGTAACACTAACACACGAGCTTCAGTTACGAAGAATGTCTTGATTTCCATCGGTATTGGACAGTCGACGACAAAGACATGTGCAGCGAGTATTCTGCAATGCGATCGATCGTCATCGCTTCGCCAAACGAAACAATCAAAATGCCCATGAACGAGCCAGCAGTCGGCAAGAAGAAATCCCAGATTGAAGAGTACGCACCCGCAGCTGTCCTTTTGTGATCCTTTCATTTTGTTTCTTTTTTCTCGCATGCAGTACTCAATCCGTATTCCGACCATCTAACAATCACAGATTCGTCGACTACTACCACGGTGCCGGAGTCCAGCACATTGCATTCCGCGCACACGACATCGTCACCGCCGTAACTCGACTCCAAGCACGCGGTGTCCAATTTCTCAGCGTACCAGCAACGTATTATGCAGATCTGCGGAAGCGCCTGACACAAGTCTCGTGGACCCTTGAAGCCGATGTAGACGTGCTCGAGCGGCTGAACATCCTTGTCGATTTCGACGAGCGCGGATACCTCCTCCAGATTTTCTCCAAGCATGTCGGGGACAGACCGACGGTGTTTATCGAGGTCATCCAGCGCAATTCATTTGACGGGTTTGGTGCTGGGAATTTCAAGAGTCTTTTCGAGGCTTTTGAGCGGGAGCAAGCGTTGCGTGGGAATCTGTGACCTGGCTTCATTGATGTTTTGATCTTCCATTTGCGTTTGCATATGAGCGAAGAGATGGCCGTGGAGGATGGCATAGTCATAATCGTTTGGATTCAATCAATCTGCTGTTTCATACTCCGTATCTCTGTCAGCCATCTAGACTCAGTCCATGGACAGGTTAAACAACACGGCCATTGTCTTGTGTATCGCAATGCGATCTATTTCGCCTCTCACGAAACATCCAATAACCCAAACCGAGACCATCACATCCAATCATCCCCAACCTTTAAACAACCCCGATTCCGCCCTCGGAGATAAAGCGGAATTGCGCGCTCTCCAAGCAACCCCATTCCGCGCCCCCAACACCGTCTCCAACCGGAAAAACACATCCAATCGAAACCTCGAAGCCAAAGAGGGACCCAATAGGCCTTGCCAAAAAGACCCTAGAAGGAACAAAATTATAAATCCAGCCCCGGGGAAAAAACCTCCGAAACACCCCCACATCGGAGCCCAGGAACAAGATGTCATAGAACTACACGCTTGAACCCCGCCATATAAATGTCCCCCTGAATCCCCCTCAATGTCTCTGCCCCGACTTCTCACTCCCCTCGCAAGACATCCCAAAATGGCCCCTATTGAGCGCATCACTCTCTTCAAGATCCCCAACGAGGCGGATCTCAACCGCGTGCTGGAGCAGTACAAGGTGCTGGCTAAGACCGCTACCAAGGTGAGTGTTGGCTGGAATCGTATTCTCTCTTTCTCGTGCTCTCCTGCTCTCGCTCTCCTGCTCTCTCCGAGCTGCTGGACTATCGGGCCATTCGGAGAGGGAGGAGAGGCAGGGCGGAAAGAACCGCAATGGAACGGTTATTGACGGGTTCTTCTTTTAGGACGGCAAGCCCTACATCGTCGCGGCTGCGGTTGGTCCTACGATCGCCGATCCCCGTAACAAGGGCTACAACTTGTCTGTGAAGACGACTTTTGCGTCGATGGATGATATGAAGTACTACGATAACGAATGTGAGGCACACAAGGCTCTCAAGGCTTGTGTGGGTCCCGTCAAGGAGGATGTGTTGACGACTTTCTACGAGAACATTTTGTAATGAATCCATGAAATGATTTCCTTTTCTTTCCTTCCTTCTTTTTTTTTTTTTGTGGATTGGACAATGGCTTCGTGTAGAGCTAAAAGTAGAGATATAAACGCCAAATGATAACAAAGTCCATTGGGATGATGTACATAGCATACGTCTAGGACGCCCTGCCCGAGGATTCGAGATAGACATACACTAAAGCAAAAGATAATTTCGACACAGCAAAAACACCGATGCCTTCCAAATATGGCATGCTGGGCTTGGGGAAATAGCGAAATGGGAAACACCAACGAGCGTCATGAGTGAGGGGGCGTTGCGCAGATCATAATATTGGCTCAAAACGAGAGAAAACATGTGCAGAAAACAAAAGCAAACGATCCGGCCCATGGGTATGGTCCAGATGCGCAGGATAGGACGTGATCGCAGATCCTCGCTATCTCATATGCGCATTCCAAATATACAGAACTGGATATTGCTATCCGGGGTAGGGAGACGGAGTAGAAAGCAGGCGGGACGACGGAATCAGTCGAGGGCACGACGAAGGTCGCTCCATTTCTGGCGGAGGTTCTCGTGGTTTTCGGAGATCTGATGCAAGTTCGTTAGTCTCGATATCCCATGCTAAATACTATCCAAGAGGGGATGCCTTACCTCTGCCCACTTCATTTTGGTGGCAACCAATTCCTTCTCCATCTCAGACATTGACTCCTCCATTGCACGATTCTCATTTTGCACTTCAATGTTCCGCTTCATGATCCGTTCCATCTCCAGGCGGAGCTTCTCTTCTACTTCGGCTGGCTGCTTGTCAACCACGCGCTTGAGTTCCCCGACCTGGAGGTTCAGCGCGTCGTTGAGGTCGCGGAGCTCCTCATTCTCGACCTTAACATGCACCAACTCAGAAGCCAGCTGCACATGCTCCTTATCGGATGCCTCAGCTCGTTCCTCAAGGAGTCGGACACGGGCACCCTGCGTGCTCACAGTGTGCCGCAGGTGTTCAAGCTCCACTTCACGCTCCTTTTCGGTTCGGGTTTTCTCTTCCCACTCGACGGTGTACGTGGCAAGCATCTGTGGCGTAAGAGGAATGGCGCAGGCGTCCTGCACCAAGAGGTCAGATCGGTAGATCTCCTTATCGGCGGCACCGGAGCTTCCGAAGAAACCCGACTCCAAAATTGAGGAGGTAGATGGCTGTTTGTCGATGTAGGCGTCAAACAAACGCTCTTTCAAGAAGGTGGTGAGTACGCTCATGTCTTTCATCTCGAGAAGCGCTGCTGCATTCCGTTTCATAATAGCTACGCCGAACTTGAGGATAGTTGTCTCCAATCCCTCCTCAAAGATCAAATCGTAGATTCGAAGCACTAGCTGGAGCGGGAAACGGTAGGCGAACAGCGTCAAGAACCACTGGGTGGCGTAGAGTTGAGGAGGGACGCCACGGCGGCGAAGATGGCAATAGAGGGCGGGTTCTAGATCTTCCAAGAGCCGCTCAAATTGATACAGGCTACGGTGGAGCCCAGGCATATCCTGAATGAACATATCACGAAGAGAGTACTTGTTCATCAGCTTGACCAACATGGCGAAAGCATCAACTTCATCCATCTGCGTAAATTGTTAGCGAATGAGTCCAGTCATTCTATTCAAGGGTACACTCACATTGAACAATAGTGGCATAGCAATGAAGTTCATGCCTTGTGCATATCCGACTGCGGTATCATACAATGCGTAGGCTTTACACAACCCAAAGAGACCTTCTTGGCTGCCCTGGGAAACGAAGTATTTCGCGTAACTAGTGCGAGCACCCAGATCGCGCCTGATCATCTTCTCTAGTTTTTGTAGGGCAATGGCATCTGTTTTTGCTTTCTTCAGACGGTCAGCTTCATTGGTGACTTGTTCCTTAGCCAACTTATCGGCGTCCCCATCATGAGACGGACTAGGAGTTGCACTGCTGGACCGTGACCCGGAGCCCGAGTGCTGCGACCGGACTGAAGATCGCGAGGACGTAGATTCAGTGCCATTCAATGTCCGGCCCTCTTTATCTTGGGCTGTGCCACGCGCCACAAGCTCTCGGTAGATGTCCTCCATCTCAGCAGTATGGCAATCCGCCAAGATTTGCCAAATCACGCCTCGGATTGTCTGAGGAATACCCCGTTTGATGGCGGCATTCAATTCCTCTGAGCTTGCCAAGGCCTGGGGCCCATTATTCACGAGTTGCTGCCACATCTCCCAGTCCACTGGTGTAGAAGCATCAGCCATAGAACCTGATCTTCCAGAGGTGACGTTCGTTGGCGAGGCTGGTCCTGGTGTGACGAAGACAACCCCCTCCCCTTCCTCGAGGATTATAGGGGGGCTAGCTCCAGGCTGGCTGGCCTGGCCCGATCGCACGCTCGTCTGATCATGCTCCGGTGCATGGCTCTCCTCGCGCAGGCGCAGCATCTTAAACTGATCTTTCAAGCTGTTGCGCCTCGGTTTCTTCGAGCCAATGCTCGAGATGTCGTCGCCATCCCGGGCATTCTGGTCTAAACTACTGCCAAGCGTGGATACGGAAGTAGCAGTGTTGCGGCGACTAGCAGAGGGAGGGGGAGATTTGACGTCCTTAATGGTTGAAGTGGAGCTTCGAGAGAACCACGCGAATGGACCACTGGGCTTTCGAGGAGGAGGCGGCGGGGGAACGGGGGGTGGGTTCTTGTTCACTGGAGGGGCAGCCCATGGTAGCGAGGGCAGGCTACCCGACAATCCCATCAGTCCAGCATTCGCTGGAGGGGCCACATTGTCTTTAGGAGGCAGGGGAGGTGCTTCCATCTTGTCACCTTGCCCCTGTACCTTGTTCGTCGCCTCTTCTTCCTTGTTCATCAGGTTGATCTCATCGAGCGATGATCCTGTTGATAAACGGTGGGATGTGAGCAGAGGTGATTTCTGCAATGGACTCTGACCTCGATCTTCCTCGGACCTATCTACCTCCTCCGTCTGCGTAACCCCGGGCCCTTGCTCCGGCTTGTCGCCCTCGGTGGGCTCATCGGTCGCGGCGTTCACCTCGCCATTGGCGCGATGGTTAGTTTGATCGTTCGAATCAATTTCGCTGTCCTCATTCTTCTCATCTTTACTGTTCTTTTTATTCTGCTGGTTGTTGTGTTCATCCCGCCCCTCGCCATCCTTGTCCTCCTCCTTGGTAGCCTCAGTCTTCTTCTCGTCCTGCGATACAGAAGGGAACGGAGGTTTCTCCGTCGTGTCCGGCGACATAAGTGAACCGATTGGAGGGCTATCGGTCAACGATCGGGTGGAGGTGGACTTGGGGATGGACACATTTAGGTTGTTCTCCTGGATTTGAGCTGTCTCAAGGGCGTCATCGAAAGTCTCCTATTTTGATCCATAAGTTCATGCCCACACACCAGTTGGAGAGTTTGGAACACATTGCCCACTCACCCCTTCGTATACAGGACTGTGTGGACTCGCAGACGTCGACATGTCGGCCATAGCTGTAGATGGTGACCTCACAAGCAGAAGACAGCACACTCCATAGGAACACACGAGCAGTTGCTCAAAGAGCTAAAAAAGGATCCCAAGTGGAATTTGCGGAAGGGGGAAAATGGTGGAACAAGGAAGGAAGATGGGTTGTCAGTTTCAACTGATCGATTCGACGCCCAGGTACGGAGTACGGAGTACGCAGTACACCCGCTGATTGGCGCCCCAGTCACTGCGGAACCGACCTGTCGATCGGGACATCAGGAATGCACGTATAGCATCTACGCTCGCTTTTTTTTATCATAAGAATGCGTTTCTGGAATTTCAGGATATTCTTAGGAATTCAATATGTCTCACAGAGGCATCACATACATTGTACGAAACACCATCCTTGTTTCAATGGACTTCGTACTCGACTCCTTCGTCCTCCGTGTTTACTGCCCATGAAAGGGGGGCCGAGAACTCCGTAAAGGGATGATTGTAAACAAAAATAGATACTCCCCTGATATTCAGTTTCCTTCACACGGTCTTTTCGAAATCAAGCCATCTTTCTCGCCTCAGTGGATCCAGCTTCTTTAATTCCGAGAGCCAGCTCAGAATCTGATCCCGATCCGCAGAAGACAAGCTCCCCTCCACCTTAGATGCAAGAAGGGTGCATTCAATTAAGGCCTGGTAGATATATTTGCAGTCTTCGGCTCCGTCCAACATCTCTTGGATCTCCTCAATCTCATTTTGAATGTATTCTAGCCGATCGGATGAGCTCAAGTTGGGAGCCATAGTTCGTCCGGCCATGGACGGGTCAAATACACTCATCAGATTTTGGTGATAAAACCAAAGTGACTGGTCATAAGGGTCAATAAAAGCTTGGTGAATAAGCGTTAGTTCTATCAAACCCAATTAGCATCACAGCTCAACCGATAAGAAGGGGGGATTAACCATCATCCAACATTCTTTTGCGTTCCTCGTCGCTGGCCGATTGCTCATCCAGAAGCGATTGGATAAGCTTAGTCCGATAATGCCACGCGGAGAAGTTGGAAAGGTTGGCACCGATCATCTTCTTCGCATATTCAAACTCCTTCTGGGTCATGCTTGTTGCTTCTTCGATCGTGCCAAGCTGTTTCAAAGTCTCAACCACAAAGCGTCGGTAACCCCACCCGTGGAAATTCCGACTATCAAGGGTCAACATCTTGCCAACAAGGGCAAGCTCTTGCTGCCACATTTGCCGCGCCTCGGGTGAGGGTAGTAGACGGCGAGCCTCATCCAATAGCCACAGTCGATAGTTCCAGATCCAGTAGCATTTAGGGAAGCTCTTGAGAAGAGGAATCAGGAAGTGTAAATCGTTTATGATTAACTGCGCGATCGAATCGGCAGCATCTTCATTGCCTGAATCTCCCGCTTGGGAAAATTGATATTGCAATACCTGCCGGCGGTAGTTCCAGGCTGTGTAGTATTCTGGATTGCTAGACAACAGCTCCGAGATCTTCTTCAAGGTCTCGATGGTGTATTCATGCTCAGCCACCTGCCCCATGTCAGCTTCTGTATGCAATTCAAATCTTTTTTTTAAAAAAAAAGCAAAAACAAAAACAAAACAAAATATGCGAACCTTTTCGGACACTGAACGTTCAAGGTCCTTATAATTTTCGATCTTCTGCAACTCTTGCTGTCGTGCCTCAGCGGACTTCTCAACTGGTTTGTACCGGGGCACACCATGCTATTCCAACTATTAGTTAGAGCAAAATAGCTATGATTGTTGGGTTATGAAGCTTACAGTAGGCATTTTCAACAATATTCAGCTTGTTCGACAAGGAAATACCAAGATGTGGTAGTAGCTTGGTGTTGATCACATCCCACGGAATCACTGTTCGTGCCTAAGGCGGCCACTGGCCAAGTTACGTAAATCACCCATGGTCCGTGCTCCACCTACCTTGTATAGCTTCACGTGACGGAGACTCTTTCTACTTTGGGAGCTTTTGCGCTTTTGCCCCATCGCCTTGGTCATTTCGCCACTATGCCTTGGAAGAGGGGCATCCTTATACATTCCTTTTCTTAGCTCTAGGCCATTACTCATTCACAGCTTATCGACCTTCATCCAGAACAATGGTAGATACGCAACGTCATTCCTTTGAGGAAGCCTCTCCAACAGGCAATCGCAGATATCCATTGATTTCACATTCTCGATCCGAGTCTTCCAGGGACAGTGGCTCTGTCCAAATTACTGAATTTGCAACAATCAATTTGCCATTCTTTGAAACCACCCCGGCTTCTCAATCATCATTGTCCAGGAAACCCAGAGCCCAACCGGTTTTTACGCCCACACTTCGTTACAAAGAGAATCGAGTCTCATCTCCACAACGAGGTCGTAGCAGAGTGAGGAGTACTCTAGGTCTGGCAGTACCAAGAAGCTCATTCCGAAGCCCAATCTCGCCCGACAGATTCATCCCAAGGCGAGACTTTGTGGAACCCACATCGACAACCTTTCGTGTGACCAAACATCCACAACGTCTTTTGCCTCATGAAAAACTGCTTCGACGACTTCCCCCTGGTGATGATCCATTTCTGCCCCCAACTCCACGTAGGATCCCTGCCACTGGCGGACCCCATCAGCCCACTCAACTCCAACGAATTCCGCATCATCGGCCTCGTCTGGTCACTGAGCTCACTGTCACAAGCAACAATATTTCACACGGCTCTCTGAGACAGGTCAGTTCGGGTGCAGTCTGGAATGTGGGCGGAGTATCTGCAGTCCTCGGCGGTTCCCTTATCACAACGTCTAATGATCCATCGGTCGCCTCGAGCAATAGCAGTAGATCAACTGCTCCAATTTTTGTTGCTCGCTTCTTACCCAAGAAACCCAAATTCAGTGAAGATGAGATACATGAGGCGAGACTTGCACTTGCTTTGGGAATTGATCCGACGATTAGGCAATTAGCTACTTGTCTGCCGTGCTTGCACGCTCCCATCAATCCAACATCTCCTGACTATGAAAGATTCTCTCCATTTGTCTGGAAGGAAAGTGACTGGAAGAAAGGCAAAAAGGAGCATTGTAAGTGCGAAAGCCACTACCTGGCCTCTGACTTTTGGGACAAATTTACGAAATACAGATAAAATATCTATCATATTTAAACAATACTTTTGGAAATTGTGAGACGGATGATATCCGCAGCCTTCTCCAGGGCATCAACTGACTCGGATTGCTTCCTAGTGCCCACATCTCTAGCCAGAAAGGAGATTGTTCCAGCAAAGCCTTTTCGAATTCTTGATGCTCCCTTTCTTCGTGACGACTTCTACTGCAGTACGCTTGCATATTCAACAACTTCTGGAATTCTGGCAGTAGGTTTGGGTCACCAAGTTTATCTTTGGTCGGAAGGCCGCGGAGTGGATTATCCCCCATTTGCAGACTTACACCACTCTAACTATGTGACCTCCCTCTCGTTTTCATCTGAGGACGGCGCAAAAAGTATCCTTGCAGTAGCCCGTCGGTCTGGTCAACTCTCTCTATGGAGTACTTTCGAGAAGCATGTCCGCTTTGAAATCAGTCATCCGAGCACCCTCACATGTGTGGCATTCAAACCGAGAACATCACGAAGAGCTTCAGAACGGTTCATGCATATGGAAGTAGATGCTGAGGAAATTGTGGCAGGTGATGAATTTGGAAACGTCTGGTACTATTCAGTCGAGTGGTCTAGCAAAGATGACCAAGCCAGGTGGAAATGGAACGGGTCCATGACACTGCTTGCCAAAATCTGTGCACACACTCAACAAATCTGTGGACTGGCCTGGTCACCCGATGAACGGTATCTCGCCACGGGCGGGAATGATAACGCCTGTCTCCTCTTTGA
The DNA here is from genome assembly GCF_028828445.1 of Penicillium paradoxum. Lineage (NCBI taxonomy): Eukaryota > Fungi > Ascomycota > Eurotiomycetes > Eurotiales > Aspergillaceae > Penicillium > Penicillium paradoxum. The sequence goes on along the minus strand of NW_026643184.1, from coordinate 1,513,181 downwards.
CCTTGCTGAGATTGTTCCACTACAGCCGTTAAATTACACGGTCTCACCTGTTACACCCCCCGATTCTCCAAGCAGCTTCAGCCTCGGTGCATTTCCATATATTGCTATAGGCACTACAACAAGACGAATGTTTAGTCGACGAGCTGCTGTTGGTCAACTTCTTCCATCATGGGTTACTCCTCCGATCAAACCTCCGTCCGCAACCACACTTTTAAACCATACAGGGACTCTGATCTCCGGTGGTGGACGAACGATTCTAGTTCCATTCGGCCGTCAGAAACACCGTCTTATGCACTCCGCCGCAGTTAAAGCAATCGCATTCGCACCATGGCAGTCATCTTTGCTCGCGACTGGAGGTGGCACCAATGACAGAGCTATACACTTCTATCACACCCACAGCGGAGCCTGTCTGGCGACGATCAATGTTTTTGCACAAGTGACCAGTCTCATATGGAGTCAAACTCGACGCGAGATTGCCGCTACTTTCGGTTATTCACAGCCAGAACACCCATTCCGAATCGCCGTGTTTGCCTGGCCCAGCTGCGCACAGGTAGCTGTCGTTCCCTGGGGGCCCTATGGCGCCAGCTGGGATGGTCCTGATGTTCAACCAAGCTTTGGCTGCGGAAGGGCATTGTGGGCAGTGAGATATCCAGGAAAACTGCCTCATTGCTTGGATATACCCTCTGGTAGATCGGGCAGTCAGTCTTCTTCAAGCTCGCCCTTATCCCCAACTTCATCTCAAGGGCAAGAAGGTCCCAGCCGTAGGCGCAGAACTGGACCCCGGACAGTTACACCCAAAGAGAAAGAAGGTGGAGTATGGTGCACGCGAACCAAGGAGGAGGGATGTATTATTGTGGCATCGAGTGATCAGACTGTCAAGTTCCATGAGGTCTGGACTGGCAGGAAAACAAGTATCAGCTCTGCTAGTGGACTTTTTGGCGGAAGCGACATTCTCGAGGGCCTGGAGGGCATTGAGAAGTCTGGTGGTGAAGTCATTCGTTAGTATTCTTTGTGTTTCCAAGTCGGGATACGACTACTATCGTTAGTGGCCTTTATATTTTTATTATTTCAGTGCTGCAAAAAGACCACTTGGTAGAATTATCATTCGTCCAAGGTCTAGTGAATTGAATGCTCGTGTTTTAGTTTTATCCACCTCGTTTATTCAGGTAGGCCCCCTTTTTATTGGAATTGTCGTTTCCTGCCAAAACAACATGATGATATACCTAGGTACTCTTGGATACAAGTTGTCCTCTATCATTCAGCCTACTACTTACCTATTTATCCGAGTATCATGGTGGGTTGCAACTTACGCGAAAGTCATTCATTCGACTTTATTGGATATCCCAGACATAATATTTTATGCTTCCTGTACCACAAGTTCTATGGTTATTTGAATTATGATGTAAGTGCAGTGATATTACACTATACATTTCTTGTTCGTTAATAAATTGGACAGAGTTCATAGAATCGCAGTTGATATACGATGAGGATCAAGCATATTCATGGAATATCATAGACATAAAGTTGTCAGAGTAGAACATCTATAGCCTTCACCAGCAACCTTGGAAGTATCAGTGTTTTCCATGCATCTTGATATCAGCCTCTTGACACATGTACTGTCTTATATACCCGTTTATAGCAGTATGACAACGGAATGCCATATTCCAATAAATAAAGCCACACCCTGCACCTCAGAGGTCCCAATCTATGACCGCCACATGCATCAGTGCAACCAAGGTTCCTTATATGCTTATAAGAGACCGCCGATCTCTCTCCGCCGATCTTCACGTCTTCGGCTCCGATCTTATATCTCTCCGATCTCCTATTGCCTTCAACTCTTTGCTCCTAATTTCGCTCTCCCCATACGACCCCAACACCGTTAATTCCAAAATGCGCCTCTCAACTCTCATCCAATTCATCCTCCCATCCACCATCTTTGCCAGTCAAACTCCAGATGCCTCTCATAGCTCCACCTTCAACGTGACCGTCATCAGCGCGCGCCACAATCGCTCCACTCTAGAATGCTGGGCTCTTAAGTCGGAATTTGAAACATCCGATCAACCCGGCATAGCCGGGAGCGCCTTGCTCGATATGGGGGTGATTGGTGGGAACGCATCATTCACGGCTCTGCCGGCTGGGTTTGATGGGGGGAGGCATAACGCGCCTGCTTTGCAGTGAGTATTGGATCTGCTTTATGCGTCTGCGATGTTTCAGGTTCATTTCTGTTCTCTGTGGTTTATGTATTCCATCTTTGACATGATGATCTGCTCAAGAGGAGGTATCAAGGATACGCGTTTTGATATAGACGGATCCCATGGTTCTCAACTAATCGATTTCGCGCTAGATGGGTGATCTTCCTCTCCGGCTTGGCGCATATCACGCTCCCCCTTTCCACGACCGAGGCTTGGGTGCAAGGTGGCAAGAATGGAGCCATTCTGGCCCTCGACACTGCTGATGTCAGTGAATTGGGCCACTTCACCACATATCCCTCGCAGGAGCGGACAACAGCGGTGCAGATCCCTCTCGGGAAAGGGGTGCCTGCTCATCGGGTGCTACACGAGGGTCCTTGTTCGGGGGAGGAATTGCTGGTATAAATGGCATTGCGGAGATATAATGCACAGATTGGGATGATAAAAGATACATATGGGCCAAGTGGGAGGTACATTGTTCAAAAAGATATCAAGACGGAATTCAAATGAATTGAGACGCAGAGGCGCTCGGTAGAGGGCACAAGATATCGAAAGCAAATAAAAACAAGAAAAACGAAATGCAGACCGGTCGGATGCATCGAAAAAAAAATAAATAGAATATGTTCTTTTATAGACCGTTACCCTTCTCCCATCTCTAAGTCGTACAACTTCAAAACAAAAAAGAGACTCGCTTATTTCCTGCCGCCCTTGCTCTTCTTGCTGGAAGTCTTCGACTTCTTTGATGGCGGGGGCTGCTGCTGAGCTTCATCGTCAGACTCGTCTTCCGTGTCGGCGATGAAGTCGACCATCGAGCCATCGCTATCAGCCTCGTCGTCATCATCATCCTCGTTCTCCTCCAGTGATTCTTCGGCATCAGAGGAACCGACGGACTCGGCAGCCTCGATATCCAAAAGAGGCTCTTCGTCATCATCCTCGTCATCGCTTTCATCCTCCTCGTCCTCAGACTCATCAATGCCGTTCATCATTGACTCATCCTCGTCATAAGCCTGATCGCGTATTGACTTCCGGGGGTCTTGGTCTCGGTCTCACTGTCCTCAAGATCGTCCTGACCTTCAACATAGATAACATTATCCTCATCCTCGCTGTCCATACCCTCGTCGCCACTGCGGAGAGATTGTCGCAGTCCCAATTGAGCGTCGAGCATATCAAGCTTGCCCTTGAGGAGCAAGAGAGATGGCAGGCTGGAAGAGCGCTGGTCCATGACCTTGTAAAGGGAGGTCATGCGCTTCAGAAGATCGGGGTGGCCAGCCAGGGCACCGCCGTGAGCGACACAGGTCCACTGCACCCAGACGAGAAGGTGGCCGTAGCGACCAGGCCGGGAAGCGAGGCGCTCAGCGAGTTTCTGAAGCAGACTTGCGGCCAGCGAAGAGTCGAGGCGCTGAATGGTAGTGCGGATGATCGAGGTGTCACCGGTGTGGAAACAAGACTCAAGCATACCGTTGTCGTTGGTCTTGAGCGACTGGGTGAGGACAGTCGCAAGCGAGACTCCGGTGGGAATCTGTTGCACTGCGGCCTGGGGCTTGCCGGGGACCAAAGCACCCAGGAGAACATCTTCATCGAGCTCAGCCTCAACATCGACTTCCTGGCCTGCGTTTGCACGCATCAACTCTCCAAATGATGGCTCTGCGCCCTCTTCTTCCTCTTCTTCCTCGTCGGATTCGGATGCGTTCTGCATCTCAACATCCTCGTTCACTGCGACCTGCTTGGTAGGCTTCGTCTTTTTCTCGCTAGTGACCTTGGGCTTCTTGTTGTCCTCGTCATCAGAGTCCTCCTCACTGCCGGAGTCGGAAGCAGCGTCTGGGCGCGAGTCCTCCATCTCCACGTCGTCATCGACCAGGTTTCCTTGCTCGACATTCATGTGGGCCTCGTTAACACGGGTCTCATTTGAGCTCTTGGCTCCGTTCGTTGTGGCAGAAGAAAGTGCTGAGCCTGACTTGGTCTTCACGACAGTCTTAATTCCAGTGAAGGAGAGCTCATCAGTGTTCTCGTCGAGGAACTTAACGCGCTCAAAAACAGGAATCACACCACCCTCAGTGTATGCAACCACGAGGTTGGGTCCTTGGAAGGAAATAGCTGCGACGGGAACACAGGCATTTGAGGAGTCGGTGTTCGTGACTCTGAGGGTTGCGTTTGCCTTCTGGGTCATTTGTTTGCGGCTGGCCTTGGCGCTGGCGGAGGGCGCACTCTGGGGCTGAACAAATGGCTTTGTGAAGAGTTCGATGCTACCATCTGCGGTGATTGCAGCAAGCACTTGCTTCTCCGGGGTAGTGTTTCCATCGGTCTGCAGTGAGATGGCTGAAACTTCTTGATCGGCGACAAGGTTGCGAACAAGCTTTTGGGTGACGGCATCGAATACGTTGACGAAGCGGTCACCATCAGATGCAAGGAATGCACCAACACCAGCAGACTCGGAAGAGGACGAAATGACGGTGTGGATGGGGTTGCGCATGGCAGGGAACTGAACCGGCTCGTCGGCCTTCTCGGTATCTATTAAGTACGGGGTCTGGGATGCGCAGATAAGAGGAGGGTTCGAGGGAACGGGGCGAGAAAGAGTAGTGAAGACCGAAGATGCGGGGAGGTGGATTGTCCTTGAGAAAAAAACATTAGTTCGAGATCGCCATATATTCCAGTAATGACCCAGACATACTTGATGCTCTGTCCGGTGCGCAGGTCCCATTGGACGAGCTTGTTGTCACCACCGATACTCCAAGCCTCCTGGGCGGGCCGATCGGCCGTGAACTTGAAGTCCTTGATACCCTTGTCATGTGCGCCGGTCAAAGTACCGACCACCTTATCTTCGGATGGTGAGTACATGCGGATATCCGATGTGTTTGTGCCGAATGCAACCACAATATCCCCCTGGTCCAGCCCATTGACATCGGAGCCGCGCTTGCGCTTCTTTTTCGACTGATCACGACCCTTGCCGGAGCCATCATAGTATCCCCAGTCCAGAGAAGTCACTGTTTCCTTCGGCCCCAGAATATGCTCACATTGTAGGCGTCCTGTCTGTGTATCGTAAATGCGAATGTGCTGGCCGTCTAGACCTTGGATGACGGACGCAAACAGGGCTAATTGGTACTCCGATGGGGAGAATGCAGAGCGCAGGATGGAGGACTTGCTGCCGGCATATGTCATGCCCGACGCCGGCGATGCGGCAGCCGAAGCGACCTTGGTGGATGGGCGAGTCGACTTCTTTCCCATCTTGGCTATAACTTTTTTTCTGATCCTCGTTTTTTTCTCGCTGTCGAGGGTTGCAGTGGTGTAGGATCAATTATCAAGGTAGCAAGCCCAAATAAAGACAGTAAAGAATATGATATGGCTCTCTTTATCTCCAACCCCTAAGGAAACAAATGGGAGTTTAGGCTGGTGGCTTCGCAGTTGATCCGGACAGGAAAAAAAATGTTCTGTAGAGCCTTGACGGGCTAGTCCTAAAGGGGTTTAGGTTGTCAAGTGTCCTTATCTAATCATATCACCCCGACTAACTGAGGTCTCAATGTTGGCCTATAGAGTAACTCTGCCCACGCTTTGCTTCGTGTGTGCGAGTTTTCGGGCTCATTGGGGTGAAAGTGGTATTTCCTTTTTCTTTATTTTCTGTCCATGGTATAATAACCCCTCATCTTTCTACTTCAAGAGCTTTTTGACGTCACCATCCCGATACTGAGCCAAAATATATATCCTGGCGATTTTAGTACCATATCCTATGAAATTCATATTCTGTTGTTCATCAAATTAAGAACTATGGCAATTTAAATCGGTTCCATCTCAATGTTTTAGTCCCAATAAGTTATATTTTTATACTTTAGTTGCAATCACTCCCAGTTTCACATTGTACCACAAGAAGATATCGATGTAGAGCCATCTAAAGTGTCCAGACGCTAAAAGCTATGCCTCAAAGCATATGGAGTACAAAACTATCATTGGCCGGAGCGTCGAAGGCCCAAGGACTCCGTACTCCGTACCTCCCATGATCCAGTCATGTGATGACAACACTATATGTACATGGATGCTTTGGCCTAATCTGTAAGGATCCAGGCACAGTGATCCATATTGGTCCGTACAAACGCAATGCGCCGATTGGAAATTGCCAGGATGCTTGGCGGGAACCAAATGCTGACTAGTCTCAATATGTATCCTATCATCTTTGAGAGCTCTATGCCATCTTGTTCCTTGCGCTGGATGAAGGAGAGTGCTACATGAAGATATGTACATTGCTTTGTAGTACAATAATGAAATCTACGTGTACTCATCAGAACGGTCACGTGAAAGCTCGAGTGGTGACGTGACTCGACCCATTACGATCTAACCCGGATTCGGCCAGAACCCTAGGGCTCTGAGTCATCAGAGATAACCGCGGACTTCCAGGGCTGGACAACCCTGTTATGGAACACTATGGGAGAGAATGGAAAGCAACGGCTTGGGAACAAAGGATTCGGAAGACTCATCGGCCCTTCGGAAAGCAAAGGGTAGATTTGACAGAAAGGTATGGAGAATCTGAAGCTGACAAGAGAGAACAGGAAAGAAAGCCTCCCAGAAAAAGAAGAAAAATTCGATCAGGGGTATAGAACCAATCAACAAGGGGTAGAGGTCGAAGAATCGGGACTAGTGTGGCTGGTGGAACTGGCAACAGGAGAGTGCAAGGCGGCCGTTTGTACTTAAGGATTCTGGCATCCCCTCCGAGCATTTTTCTGCTTCCGTCCTGGTTTCTCCTATTTTTATTCTTCTGACCGCCCTCCCCTCCCCTAGCACCTGCCTACCTCATAACAAACGCGTGTCGCGTCGCGGTTTCCCCTTTTAACCGTCTTCCCCCCCCCGGACACCCTTTTTTTATTTTTTATTTTTTATTTTATTGTTTGCATAATTCTTTTTTTATCCAATCTGGCCTCAGGCACTCTCGGGAAACAAACTAGCTATCTTTCCCAAGTCATCTAGACCGGCTTCAATTTACTTCACAAGCACGTGACCACGTTTATACCGCCTTCTTGGCAGTATAAATACAATCGTCTCCGATCGCATTCTCCACTCTTCCTATCTCCCGATCATCTCTGACCTCACTCCCCGCCAACGGTCGCGTTTCTCTTCGCGGCACCTCTCACTTCAAACTCCATCAAGTGTCAAGTCGACATCGACGCGCTCTCCGTCGCCGATAGTGCTTGTTTACGAAGCGAGTGTGTTGTCAGTTGGTCACTAGCTCTCCAACCTTCCATAACTTTTACTCCATCAATACTCGCCTTCTTCAATACAATCTGTCTTCCTGTTTTTCCAACGCGATCCCAATGGCGACTCCGCCTCCCGAGGTTCCTCCTGCCATGAAGGAGGACAAGCCTCAGTTGCCTCTGTCGCCCACCGGTGCTTCTGCGCCTGATCTTGCACCTTCCAGGTAAGCACATCAGCTCTAATCTCTGCTCTGTTCTTCTTGATCTGACTGGTGCGCAGTGTGCAAATTGCTGCGGTCAAAGGCGATAGCTCTGCAGAGAGCGAGGCTAAATCCCCAGCGCTGAATGGCCACACTTCTCCGATCGCGCCCTCAATCACCAATGGCACAAACACTGCTACCTCACCACCCAAGTCTCCCGTCCCTGCATCTACAGACCACCGGGTTCCGTCAGAAATGACTCAAAATAATACATCTTCTGTTGCGGAAACCGCTGCACCCGCCAAGACACAGCCGACCGAGGAAAAGGTCAGCTCTCTGCAGGGCCAAGAGTCCGCTGGTTCCGCTGCACCCTCTGCTGCGACTCAGAGTGTCGCACCATCTGCTCAGACCTCACAACAGGTTTCCGCAGCTCCCGCATCCACCGATGGTCCCATCAATACACCTGAGCCAATGACCATTGATACTCCAGATGCTTCGACTGCTGTGAAAACCGAATTGCCCCACCATCCTACCCCAGATACTGCTCCAATTTCACTTCCTGCGCTGCAATCCGTTGACCAAGAGATGAAGGATGCGCCGCAAGCTCCGTTGTCTCCATCTAAGATCCCCCGACAACGCGATGCTGATCTCAGCGAAGAACCAGCCCCCAAGCGGACCAAGGTTGAAGGCGAGGATTCTGCTGTGGACTTCAAGTCTTTGGCATTCTCTACTCCGGCCATTGCAACACCTGCCCCCACCCGCACAAGTGGAGGTCCCGGGCTCACTAAAATGCAACACAAGTTCATCATGAAAAGTCTTGCAAGCCTCAAACGCATGCATGATGCGCGTTTCTACAAGGAACCTGTTGATCCGATCAAATTGAATATTCCGCAGTACCACACTATTATCACTCAACCTATGGACTTGGGCACCATGGAAAAGAAGCTCAAGAACAACCAATATTCTTCTCCCCAGGCAGTTGCAGATGACTTTGCGCTGATGGTCAACAACACAACCGTCTTCAACGGCGTAGATCACATTGTTACCCAAGAAGGAATCAAGCTGAAAGCCACATTCGAGAAGCAGATGTTCAACCTTCCTAAACCCGACGAAGTGGAGGAGAAAAAGTCATCAAAGAAGTCGGGTGAGAAGACGTCCACTGTCCGTCGGGAGCCTCGGACCTCTCTCCCTAGCCAGCCCAAGGCCTCTTCTCCTCAGTCCCAGACCTTCGCGCTCGGACCGGAAGGCTTGCCTGTCATCCGTCGCGACTCGTCTAACCCTGATGGTCGCCCCAAACGGTCCATTCACCCCCCAAAACGTGATCTCCCATATTCGACCAAGCCCAAGAAGAAGAAGTTCCAATGGGAGTTGCGCTTCTGCCAGGAAGTCTTGGATGAGTTGCACAAGCAGAAGCACTACAGCTGGGTCATGCCTTTCTATTATCCCGTCGATCCAGTTGCCTTAAATATTCCTACCTATCACAGCGTCATCAAAAAGCCAATGGATCTGTCGACTGCTCAGTCTAAACTCAAGACTGGCCAGTACGAGAATGCCAAGGAGTTCGAGACAGATGTTCGCCTCATCTTCAAGAACTGCTTCCGATTTAATATTCCTGGCGACCCTACCTACGTATGTGGCCAGCGGGCTGAAGAAATCTTCAGCGCCAAGTGGGCACAGAAGTCGGAATATCTTGAAGCGCATGAACCACATCCCGAGCAGAATTCCGACTCTTCCGATGACGATAGTGATGAGGATGCAGAAGAAAGCGAAGAAGATGATGAGAAACTCACTCTGCTTCAGAAACAGATTGCTGAGATGTCTCGTCAGGTTGAGGCCATCACAAATAAGAAAAAGAAGACACCACCTTCCTCCAAGAAGATTGGCAAGGCGAAGATTCCCAAGAAGGATTCCAAGAAACTCAGCTCTGGCAAGAGAGATAAGAAGAGCAAGCTCTCCCAGCCTGGTAAGGCTCGTGCCATCACCTACAATGAGAAGCAGATTATCTCGAACGGCATCAGCAGTCTTCCTGATAAAAGGATGCAACAAGCCCTTCAGATCATCCAGAACACTGTCCCTCAGCTGAAGGTTAGTTTTTCTTCCTTAACCTCTCCTTTCCTGACCAAAACACATTCTAACTGACAATTGAATAGGGTGTTGATGAAGCTGAAATCGAATTGGACATTGACGAACTTCCCAATGAAGTCTTGCTGAAGCTCCTGAACTTCGTGAAGAAGCACGCACCTAACTACATGGAGGATGACGACGACGATGACATTCCCACCAGCAGTGTCGCACCTCCAAAACCTAAGAAGAACAAGCCTATGAGCAAGTTCGAGCAGGAAGCTCAGATCAACATGCTTCAGAGCAACCTTTCTCGTTTCCAAGGTGGCGCTCACTCTCCCGACCCAGTGGCCTCGGTGGAACACAACGAAAGCAGCGATGATGAGTCTGATTCGTCCGAGGAAGAGAGCGAGGAAGAGTAGATACTCTTCCCAATCTATTTCGCCATTTTCCCCTACGAAATGGTCCTTCACCCTGACTTGCGTTCTAAGCGTCGATTTCCCCAGTGCCTTTCTGAACAATTTCTCGCCAAAACTTTCTTTATCAGTCACACCACCGAATTTGGGTTGGTAGCTTGCCACGCAATCGCTGCTGGGCAACGTCTGTACATACTTTGCTTTCGAATAAACCCCCATTCGCCAAGGTTCTTACTGCCACCCATGAACCTCATGCTCAACATTGGCTGAACAGGGGTTCGGTTTTACTTGCCCTCTTGAATCTCCCTTTTACTATCTATGCCTGAGTGTGTACTCCTTTCCCGTTGTCTTTCCCAGGCTAGGTGGATGAGGTTGCTCTAGTTTCTATGATGACGTTGCAGGTGGAAGGAGAGGTGAATCGAAGCTGGATCTTCAGCTTCCATTTGTATGATTACGAAAGAAATGCGGAAATGCAAAATGAAAGTGTACTTGTAATAGTAAAATAATGTACGTTGATCAGTTGTGCTGTTGAATGCGCACCTCTCCTGTCTATCAGTAGCCCTGTATCCTTCCGGGTTGTAATTGGCCGTTGCGCGAGTGTTCTTCGGCGGTGAACTTCCCCAGCTTCTCAGTAACATCAACATGATTCCTCCCTGTGACCCCTCTATTCTTGAGCATAATCCTCAATTCAAGCGACTATATGAGAATTTAACAACATCGCTCCTCCACCCCGATGCCTCAACGCGTGCTCCAAGCGCAAGTCCAAACCGCACAGCTGTGGTGGAAGTAAGTCGACACGCACCACGAAGCACCTTGGACCCCGATGCACACCACTTGAACAAAGCATTAACAACATCTCTATCTAGGAACTGAAGCAATGTCAGACTCAAAGCTCCAAGAAGCGAATCAAGGAGCAGACGCTTCGGCAGTTAGCCTTTGCCCCAAATAGCAACCTACCCGCGGAGGTCAGTCCAAGTTCCGCCAAAGAGAACCTTGTCAAGGAGAGACCACATACTGAACCAACCTCCAATATATAGTGCCACGATAACCTCGCCATAATAACCCTTTACTTGGAGACTCCGACCAATGCAATCGAACTCGACACTCCGAGCCCAGATGCTGAAGCCAAGAAACCAGACGATGCGCTCTCCTTTCTCGCACCGGATATCGAGGCGTTCTACTCCAATATCCCAGCCTTCATCTTACCCTTCTCCAATAAACTCTCATCCGCCATCCAAGTCTTGCGCTCTCTCACGTCCACGAACGTAGACAGAGCCATAGCCCCCGAAGACGCACCCGCTCCACGCTCGAACCACAATGCGCGCGCCCGAGCCCGCGACCGTCGAGTTCGGACTTCAATGGCACCCGTCCCACTGCTCTCATCACAGCTGCAAGCCCGCATTCGCGCGCTGCGCCATACCCAGCTGTCTGAATTGCCGGTCGCGAGGCGGAAGATGGCTGCCACCGCGGCGGAGGTAGTTGCTCTGCGGGCGCGAGTTCTCGAGCGCACAGTTGTCATCCTGGAGCGGGCGAAGCATGGGGCTCTGGCGCGGGCGACAAAGGCTAAGGCGGAGCATTTGGCATTTGTTGCACAGGATGTGGAGGGGAAATTAGAGTATGTTGTTCTTTTTCCATTTCGAGTTTTGCTATTGTATCCCCTTTGCTGTTGGATATGTGTTCTAACGATTTGCGCTGCAGAGTCATGAAATTGGAGATTGCGGCTACGCTCTATACGCCTGAAACACTTGCTGCTCTCGCTCGATACAGGCAGCACCTTCGACAGACGAAGGAGCGCTTAGAGCATCGGCAGAGGATGGTCATTGGGGAATTGAGAGCTTATGGCGATGCTGAATTCTCAAGACCAGATACAGATCTCGATGCGGATGAAGGGTCATTTGAAGATATTGCTCGTCAATATGGGGTTTTGGCAAGAGAAGTGGAAGCAGTAAAGAGGGAGATTGCACAATTAGAGGAATGATGTACAGCTGCATACCCTAGGTAGCATATAGTATAATCAAGGGATTAATGTGAGTAGTATACATACAGGTTGTATGCAATCTGTTTAGATCTGTATGATGGATCTTCCAGTAGCTCTGGAGATCAGTACCCCCGCTAGCCCTAAGCCCCCAGCCTCCCGCTTGGCTTCTATGCGAGAGCCCCGACGGCCCCAATCTCTCTTCTTCAAGCCCAGTTACACACAGTCTGCTTTCTACAGCCAAATCGCCAACATGGCCGACCTCAACACCCTTGAGGTCCCGATAAATTATCAATCTCTCGCCATCTTGGCTATTTACCTTTCCACCGCAGCAATCCTCGCCCTCACATGCTGCAACATCATCTATTTTCGGTATCAAGCACGCAAGAAAAACAATGACTGGGCCACACCCCAGCGACGCACGCAATTCTTTCTTTTCGCTTTACTGGCGGTTCTGAGCCTGTCTTTCACCTGGTATCACATGTTCATGGTATTCATCCATTCATACACCAACTGGGCAACCAGTCCCGAGGGCATGGCCTACTCAAACGTCGAAATGCCATTCATCGTCCGAATGGGCCTTTGGCTGAAGAACACATACCTATTCCAGGAAGCCTGGGAGACGGTATCAGAGACCTCCATCCGATTCTGGTGGAGTGGCCAAATCTTCGGATGGACGATTGGATGGAGCGTGTTCCTCGGTATCACTGGTCGACGATACCGTATCCCCCATGTTTGGGTATACATGCTTCTGGCCCAATTCGTCGCTGTATCTTTTGCATCGAATCTCTTCTTTGCTACTATCCTCGTCTCCCAACGACCAAACAAGAAGGATGTCACCTTCACTTGGTCACCACCATTGATATTCGAGCTCCTCCCCGTGACATTATCGCTTCTTGATACAGTGGCTGTTCCGATCTTTGCGCATAAGAAGGAGTTTATGCCGCTCCTGCTTGCGCCGCATCTTTTGGTTTTTGTTCCTTGTTTGCTTGGTCCCAGTGTCTCCTCGAAGGCTACCAAGGCGCAGGGAGACCAGACTACTCGTCGATATGTTGTTTTCATTCAGTCGATTGGGGCAGCTTTTGTTGTTCTGCAGGCTTACTTCACTGCGTTGATGTTGCAAGATATTGGGTCAGATGTGTCGTATGTCGAGGTGGCTCGACTACTACTGGATGCGATATATGCCCACCCGGCTTGCAGTAGCGTGAGCTGGGATGTCATCTTTTGTACCTCGAGTGCTAGTATCTGGGCTCTTGTGCATGGATTTGACGCGAGTCAAATGCTTGGTGGACAGTGAAATGGGACAAATTGGATTGTGCAATTAGGTACTCATGAGCGTTGAGGCTTGGGTAGCATACAATGGCTGAAACGGAAAGGAAAAGCAGGAAACAGGATAGAGGGAATAGTGACATAGGCGCTATTGCAGACTAGAACTTCACGTATATGAAAATATCCCTATAAGAGCAAAAATCTCAACGAATAACGTTATTTTAAGCCGTCGCTCTTCGTCCATTCGATAGACTAAAGCGAACAGACTGGGTTTAGCAAGGAGGGCATGGCTGATTTCTAGTGTCAGGCTTTGATGACGGTGCTCTTGAGCAGTTTTTCGAAAAAAAAAAAAAAAAAAAAAAAAAAAAGACCCAACGAAGTCATTCCCAGAGAACGCAAGAAAGCAACGGCATGGATTACGCCAAATTGAAGGCTATAGTTCGAGCCGGAGGCTCTTAAATCCGGGGACGTTCCTGGCTTAACCCCGCGAATCACATGACTGCGCCGAACTTTTTCTAGAGTCAACGCTCAACTAGTTTGCCACATCTCTCTCATTGAACATAACTATTCAAAATGGCCGACGAAGGACTTAACATCTATGATGAGATCGAGATCGAGGATATGACCTTCGATCCGAACGTGCAGATCTACACATATCCCTGCCCATGTGGCGACCGCTTTGAGATCGCAATCGACGATTTGCGCGACGGCGAGGAGATCGCCGTATGCCCAAGTTGCAGTCTGATGATCCGAGTCATCTTCGATGTGGTATGTCCCTTCTAATCGTATAACCGAAAACAGTCGCTTCAGGTGGTCAGTTTCTAATCGTACGCCCTGCGGGGTATTCCCAGGCCGATCTTCCCAAAGCCGATACACAGAGCACGAGCGGGGTGGCCGTTCAGGCTTGAGTGTGCGATAAATGAGATTATGCAAAACACCCTTGACAGGCTGGGATCTGTCTCGGGCTGAAATATTTGGACCATGCCGTTGGTTTTGGAAGTCGACTTGCAGCTATTCCCATGACGGAAATAACTCGATGGACTGTTGGGTTATTTGCCATACCGCCGCTATGGATCTACATCATGGATATCATCGTCTCGCTCTTGCTGAGTCTGACATCCTTGATCCAACTCACCTCGCTTCGAACACCACCCCGCGCGAGCATGTACCATGTTTTGCTGCGACTGTTGTCTATATGCATCTTTCCGAGCATCTTGGTGTCTCTGGGAATGACTTGCTTGGTCTATCTGGAGTTCCCTCTTGCATTCGTGTTGAGATCCATGTGTGTGTCACTCGACATATTCAATCTTGCCTCGGTCCCGCCGCTTTTATCTTGAGTGGGATATTGCCTTGGAGAACACCATCTGGCCTGGCAAGACATCGTTTCAGCTCACCTGAAACCTTCTTTTGGTCATATAAATTCCATTCTTGGGTTGTAAAAAGAAGATGACTGTGATATCATCGTTCAATTTGCGATGGAATGAGTTCTTCCCATCATCTAAGCACTTCTCAAAGCGATTTCTCCAAACACTCGTACAAAATAGCGCATTCACCACAAATGATACCCACAACTATGTTTCTCAAACTACGCATCCGCCTCCTTCCACCCAATAAGCCCTGTAAAAGAAGGGGCAAGCGAAAGCTCTCAATGCAACGGCATTATCATAACTAGACAGTAGACTACAGTATGCAACATCACAAATTAGAAACACAAGAATGGCCTTCTTTCTAAGGGTAATCGATAGCCCTGCAAGACAATTCAATCACTCAATGATTTCGCTGTAGATATCCTTGGGCAGACTCAAGGTCAACTCAGAGTTCAACAGATCAGTCAAATTAGAGCCATCGCGCAGGTAGATCCACTGCCCGTTGGCAAAAGGCCGGGAATCCTGCTTCTCGTGCATAGAATCGCCCTCAATGATCCAGTCGTAGCGCTTCGGGCCAGAGATAGGCGAACTGAGCCAGATCTGCTTATTGGGGGGTTGCTTGTTGAGCACGTATGTGCCCAGAGCAGGGACGGAAATGTTTAGGACACCAGCCTGGGAAACAGAAATGTTATGTCAGCTTCATACGGCGTAGAAAAAAAGGAACTTTGTTTGCAATTGGGGAGGAAAAGAGGGGGAAAAAGAAAGAAAAAAAGAAAACGGAATAAATCGGGCGGGGGATATTGTATGGAGACCGCAGAATGGGAGGGACATACGCTGTACTCAGCCTCAACATCGGAACCCTCTTCCTGCGCCTTCTCGAGCTCGCTCTGCAGCACGTTGAAATAATGTTCCGAGTACTCGTAGTACTGCTCCGGCGTCAATGGCGAGGGCTCAGTGACATGGGCGGCAGCGCCGGCGATAGGAGTCGGCTGAGGGTTAGGAGCTGGGGGGTCTGCTGACTCGGGGTGAATACCCTTGCGAGTTGCCGGGGAGGACTGGAAGGACCGAGTAATCTGTGATGCGGAGCTGGGGCGGATGGCGCGGGCTCGGGGGAGGAGGGTCGAAGCGGTGGGTGTTGTTGTGCGCATAGATGGGCGCACGGAGGCGAGGAGAGCCCGGGGAGCTGTACGTGAAAGCATTGTTGTATGGGGGTTTTTGGATTGGAGGTGGGAAAAGCAATAGTATTTAAAAGTTAAGTTATCTAGAGCTATCCGGTTGATGATGCGGAGAGACGGGACAATTTACATCATCGATGCTCACCGCCTGCTACTTTGGGTGTTGATTATGAGCTGTAGCTGTGATTGGATGGGCGTATAGATGGAGTCTGACATGGCGTTTTGGTAGAGACTTGAAACACTATGCAGGAAAATATATTAGGTCATATTCTTAATTTCTTAAATTGATATATATGTGTTCTCATTGATCTAGATGTATTATATGGCTGGTCTGGGTTGGGTATAGATAGGTTTTAGGTATAATGGCCGTATAATAGCACATGTGCATCATGCTAACAGCCACCAAAACTGCATCATTTAGAATTACAAAAATCCGAAAGATGAAGTTTCTTTAAATGTGTATCTAGGGTTTTTTTGGGTGTTGAGGTCTTCTCAATTGCTGTTAGCAAATGCATGCGTATTGTTAACTTCGCTATACGCGCGTGGAACGCTTTCTGGGAAGAGGAAAATCATCTAAATGGCCTTGGGTCGAGATCGTGTGAATATTGCACTTAGCCCTTTAGGGATCTTCCATATTCTATCCGGGATCTTCGAGTGAGCCCGGCGCTCTTCCCTTGACAAGATACCTAAATGCAAGACTCGGTGCCTTATTAGGCCTTGTGCCTAGAAGCTCTTGGATCCTTGTACTGACCAGCTAATGTGCTGACGTGGATGATGGTACTGAGAAACTTGACACACATCTCACCAGCCTCGGCACTTTCATCTCAAATAATATTAGATGAATACAGTTCGACTTATAGTCTAGAGTGGACAGCTTGGAATAATCACCACTATTCTTATAGCCCTGGAGTTTTACTATTGACACGAGGGGCAGTCGTTAAAATTCTTCTCTATATCTGATACCATCGATAAGAGGAAGCCTGCAATTTTAGATAGGCACATAGATGGAGCGAAGATGTCCATTTTGTCCTACAGAGCCTGCGTAACATGCTCGTTGAAGTGATCAAATTCAGCTTCCCAACTAGCTCAAATAGTCCAATCATAGGCCTTTTTAGGGAATCTTCATGCTAGCTGCTGCTGAGATATTGGTGGATAGAATTAGCCTGTTAACCAGGTATAGTGGCAGGGTAGTGTGCAAGATAGTAAGCCTACCTAGTTGGTGATTTGACTAGTAGCGTAGACGGGAATGGCGGTTGTGTTTGAAGTTTGGACAGCGTGCAGGTGGAATTGTCTTGAGTACCTAGGTATTGTGGAAAGTAAAGATTGAAGAAATGGATTGGGTAAACAGAAGCTGGTCAGGTAGCGGGAACACTTGGTACATGAAAGAGTCTCACTCTCCACTCGATGAGAATCTAGGTGACTGTTATGATGGTGTTCGACTCTGACGTCTCCTATTATTACTTTTTTGCATGCACGGCAATGCCACTCTGTTCCCAATAATATCAATAGTGAAGCGCTGTTGCCAATATTAATAGAACTGTCTACGGAGAACTCCGTACAGAGTAATGAGTCAGTTTTGATGTGCTTCGTAAAATTCCAGCAAGCTACCAGAAAGCTGCGCAGGAGAATGACGTGGACAGAACGCTAGCGGGAACCGGGGGGCTAGACGGCGAGTCTATTATTGCGACAAGCCACGTTGACAACGGGGCTAGAACAACCTGTACTGATCGTATTTTCTTTTCTTTCAGTTCTCGGATAAATTATCTTAATATTGGCTGATGACAATAATAGTCCGAGAAAGTATAATATTGAACAATGTCCGGAGTAGTAAATTGACCGATATGGACTTGGTCTTTGTCCACATTGAGGTAGGGTTACAAAGAGATCGGTTAATTATAGCGTGTTTCAGATGATCAAACCCCGTCTTGGTTCTTCGAATAAAGATACAGACATGCATATGCCTCGGAACTCTTCCCGGGCTTTTAGTTTCAGAGGCGGGGTTGATCAAAGTCTGATCTCATTGGGACATTGCAATTCTCGCAAGTGGCAACTGTAAGTCCGTGGAAGTGTGAAGTAAACGCTGGATTGAACATCAATGCAACCGTAGAGAGAGTACTACAGAGCACCAGGACCAGTATCGGTGAAGTTTGGAATCTGCTTGGCGCGCAAACCTTGTGTCATTCATATCCTGCAGGGTATCGTTGTCCTTGGGTGCTGACTTTGGCCCGATAGCCTATAGGAGGACTGGGAATGGAGACTTCTACTTCCAGTCATCATCCAAAGGAATACAAGCTGCAAATCAGCAAGAGGTGACACAATGTCCCCAAGTAAGCAGAGTCGATACCCAGAAAAACAGAAAATCGGGATGATACGCCTCCTTGCCAGGGAACAACGGGGAAGAACAGCGAAGAACATCGAAAATGAGGGGTTAAGCGAGTTACCGATCTAAACAATTACTCCGCGCCGGGAGAAAACACCGGCGTGTGGTCCGGCAAGGCTTGTCCTGGCCGTTGCTCGGCTATCGATCGGCAGGGGTTGAAGAGGGGTTGCTTTCACGCCCCTCTTTCTTCTAGGGCTAGAAGAAAGCGCCCCCCAGTCGATCCAGCGGCAAGGAGACTCACCGGGATAAATCGGTGAAAGGGAGAGACGGTCTGGGTCTTTTGTGAAACATGGCGTCGATCGGGAGTTCGAGTTATGAGTGGCTGATTCGTTCCATACATTCATTATTGTCGTGGCGGTTTCGTAGTTGGTGTGTCATATTGAAGGCGATTAAGTTCGGATTGATGCCTGGTATTGCTGAATGCAATGAACTGGATCTGAATCCGAATCCGAACAGAGAAGAGTGTCCGAAGCAAGTTTCGATTGATTAAACCCCCTCATTTAAATTGAAAGCAATATAACGTTGGTGTTTTCATTGTGTTCCTAGGGTTATGATCAATGTCACTGTGATGTGATAGGCCGTCCACTGACCCCGATGACGATGTTTCCGGGTTGCACCTATCAGAGTGGCCGCCCTGATCGGGAGCCAGGGAACCGCGCGGCGTGCTGCATAACGGGCCATTGGACAATGGCTTGTCATCCACGGTACGCTGTTGCCCCCACTGCACCTCAATTTATGTCAATTTGTCTCACGGGCTTCTATCATTGTTGCTCATTGCATACCTTCGAGTCCCGTTAGGGGTAAAGCCAATTATTGCTATGTGGCGGATGGCGTTTCGGTCAGGCACCAGGAACAAAAGTGCGGTCTATGGCGAGTATTCCCCCGGAAGTCACTGCGAGACACCTTTCAAAATGCGATGTAACAGACTGTAACAGACCCCATTACGGTCCAGGCTGCTGTGGAGTGGTCTACAGATCTTGGCCGTGGAGTGAAACCAGATGAGAGCCTTTTTGATAGAAGAATCGAAGAAAAACTAGCGACAGTTAGCGTGGGCATGCGTGACTATCATTGGCAATGGAAGAAAAGACGCTCGGTTCAAGCCAATCACCATAGTTCCAGGTCCTGTCAACGGGCCCAAAACTGAAGTCTCTTGAGATCCATCGACTCCCCCTGCTGCACCCCGCCAATTATATCTGGCGTTAAGTATTGCCCTAGTCGAAGACATGGGTTATGATGTAGAACCGCCTCACTCGGCGCCCGAACACCCAATGGCGGTTTTCACCCGCGCTCCACCGAAGCTGAAGAAATCAATTCATTGCCAGCAAGATGGGTTGCCTGGTAGGTTCGACACACAGATGCCCGGGGATTTAAAGGCCCCCCTCCCCCTCCCCCTGCCTGCGTATTGTCTCTATTCCTCCTTTTTCTCTCCATTATCCATCTCTCATTCATTGTTTTCTAGTCTTCTAGTCCTGTGCCGTGCACGGTCTAACCTCACTCTCCTTCAAGCCACGAGATTTCTACGCTCATTCCTTTCTTCTTTACAGGAGGTCGAGAACAGGTTTCTCCTTCCTACATTTTTATACCCCTCAAGTCCGTTGTTTCGTGATTTGTATCAATCCTTTCGACACCCTTCAAAATGGTCTCCTTTACCAAGCTTTTCACCGCTAGCCTGGTCGCCACCTCGGCCATCGCTGCCCCTACGCAGGTGAAGCGATCCTCTTCCAGCAAGCGTGGTGCCGCCTACAACGACATCTCCACTGTGTCTGCCCTCGCCGGCAGCGGTGCTGTCTCATGGGCCTACAACTGGGCTGGCTCTCTCTCCGGTCTACTTCCCTCAAACGTCGAATATGTTCCCATGCTTTGGGGCTCCAAAGACTTCGGCGGTTGGGTGACCACTCTCGAGACCGCACTCTCTAGCGGCAGCAGCTACATCTTAGGATTCAATGAGCCCGACATGCCCTCTCAAGCCAGCATGAGTCCCTCAGATGCTGCCAACTACTACAAAAGATATATTACCCCCTTCTCTGGCAAGGCGAAGCTTATATCGCCCGCCGTGACATCTTCCACCGAAACTGGTCTTGGCCTGAGCTGGTTTGAATCCTTTATCGGAATGTGCAGCAGCTGTGGTATCTCTGGACTGGCTGTTCACTGGTACGGCGAATCTGCCGACCAATTCAAGTCCTTCGTCACCAAGGCCATCGACACTGCTAACAAGCATGGCTTGTCTGAGGTCTGGATCACCGAGTTTGCTCTCAATGCTGATGTCAATGGCTCTTCGAACATGGCTATCACTACCTCTTTCCTCAACGAAGTTATCCCTTGGTTGGATAATCAACCTGGTGTCACCCGCTACTCTTATTTCATGTGTGCTGAGAAGTACTTGCTCAGCGGCAGCACTCTTAATGAGGCCGGCCATGCATACATCTCTACCTCTCACTAAGATGTTCGATCGGAAGTCGAAAGATGAATAGACGGTGTTTCGGGGATCTTCTAATTTTCTGCTTTTTATGGCGACTGGCCAATCGTGAGGGCTCATCACAAATTTCCTGTCCATATCTAGGGATTTCTTTTAAACCGCAAATATCCATGACGCTTTGTAATTTTCTTTTTCAAATACTTTCTCGTTGCTTGTTCTATAGAAATTGCTCGTATTGGTGTCTTCAATAATGATTTCAAGTGCCACGGTTCCAAGTAAACCAGGCCAACCTTGCCATGCTTAATGCCACTAGGGAGAGGTGTCTCTACATTGTTCTTGAGAAACTGACAGTAGATAGCATTATGAAAAAAATACCCATTGTCT
The DNA here is from genome assembly GCF_028828445.1 of Penicillium paradoxum. Taxonomy (NCBI): domain Eukaryota; kingdom Fungi; phylum Ascomycota; class Eurotiomycetes; order Eurotiales; family Aspergillaceae; genus Penicillium; species Penicillium paradoxum. Next base: position 1,492,175 of record NW_026643184.1, on the reverse strand, counting down.
TGAACAATGACTTTAAGCATCAAAACATCACCCTCGTACGTGCATTGTTTAACCTTGTTTAACCTTTGTTAATTCATGTGCCTTAGTTGCCTAGATGGTTCCTTGCTCCTTTATATGTCTTTCAGATGCTAACAACATATGTATATTGAAACAAAGCCACAATGTATATTGGCAGATATCCGAGTACAAAGAGTACTCTGAGGTTAAATACGTATGTAGTCGACGGCATCCTCTCTCGCTTCCATAAGTCACAATATCCATCACAACATCTATCACAACATCTATCACAACATCTATCACAACATCTATCACAACATCTATTACAATATCTATCACTATATACCGCAATATCTCAAGGTTACGTTTCGCTAACGCTAAAATGACTCAACTCCCAAACCCAAGACCTCCCAAGATTTGGCCTCATGCCTTCGATGCCGCCTATGTGTACAAGCGTCTCAACGTCCCTCAAGACCCCACTCATCAACAAATCCTTCGCGACCTCGCTCAAGAAGTCTATGACGAGGTCGGAGACCAGGCTGCAGCTATGGGGAGAACAACTGACAACCTTTTCAAATCGAGTAGATCCCGTGACAATATTCACTTAGAGTGGCACAAGCGATTAGATAGAGTGCCAACCGCTGTGACTACTCACATCAGGGACAAAAAGGCTCTCGTTTCTGCACTATATCGACTTACCACAGCTCTTGGAGAAGACCTGGAAGTAGCCTATGAGGCGCGGGGAGATACCAAGCAACCCTCAACTAGAGAGACCCCAACCAGCCAAATAAGACCTTCACCCAGCACGCAAGAACAGGGCAATATACAGGAACAGGGACAACCTAGGGGTCTGGCCCAGAGACTGCAACTGGAACAGGGACTGCGGCAATCTGCATTTGACTATAATCGACCTAATGTGTTGCCCAATGTCGATATTCAGATCATTCGGGCAGAGCGCCCCGATATGCCCATTGCCATTAGGCTGAGCGACCTCCTTAGAGACAAATCTGACCCGCTGAATGTATCTTCTAATGGCGACTGGATCAACATTTCTAATATTGAGTTCGAATTTTTCAAACAGAATCTCGTCGCAGAGGGCTATTTCAACGAAAACGAAACAATCTGGCTGAGCTATCTCTCTCTGGATCAGCTGGATCCACAGTTGCTTCCTCGGCCACATACTGGTGAGTCACGACTGACTGCTTTGAATTTCACGTCGACCATTCTGCGAACCATTCATGGATATTGGGTTAACCTTAAATGCCCATCCCCAGACCCCCTTGGACAAAGATCGGACTCACCTCTAGTCAGACCTAATATGACGATCATTATCCGAAGTTCTAACATGTCAGGTAAGTACTTCCCTCCAATTCCCCCCTGAGTTTATACTAATATTTATTTTATGTAGGTGGAGCGCTCAATTTAATGTCAGCTTTAGCCCGTCCTGAGGTAGCCATGGGGTCTAACGCCTCACTCGGTCGCCCAGTCGATCCTCCAGTCGCTGCCCCAGTCGCTAGCTCAGCCAATCGCACACTCGGTCCCTACGAGCAACGGATGGCTGCATACCAGGCTAAGAGAAGGGAAACTGCGAAGCGTAAGAGAGATGAGGCACGAGCTATGAGAGGAAAAAGTACTGGAGAAGAAAATGAAGAGGAAGAGGAGGAGGAAGAAGAAGAATACGACGACGATGATGGTCCTTCTCCACCCCGACGACGAAAGACACACCACGCCCAAGCTGTAACTGATCCTGCTGCTTCTGATGCTCCTCCAGCCCGACGACGAACGAGACGCCAGACTCAAACTACAGTTAATCCTGCACCTGACCCTGCTGCTAATAGTTCTGATATCTTAGATCCTGGTCTCCTTGATCCTGCTCTCTTTAATCAGGAAGCCTTTGGTCCGCCCATTGGCCAGGGGAACGATGACAATCTAGCTGGACTTCTAGATCCCGACCTATTCAACACAGAAGGCTTGGCCGACAAGGATCTCCAAGCTATGGATGCATTTTTGGCGCAGAATAATACCTTCGGTAGACCTGAAGGAGAAGGTGAGTTTGGTGAGTTTGGAGAGTTTGATGGAGGAGGTGAGTTTGGAGGAGATCAATTTGGTCGGTTTGGTGGATATTAGTGAGAAGATCCGATGGAAGGCGAAGAATGAAAGGAACAACAGGATATAGAGGGTAAGAAAAATAGAGAAATTGACCACCTAGATAGTATTACAGTTTACTAAAATGGATTTATAGGTATCTCATGCTATGCAAATCCTGTGTATGAGTTCTGCCCGCCGCAATTCTTTGATACTGTGCTTCAGTGAGCTTCTTTGGAGGTACAAATAGTCTCCTCTCCTGGTTAATGTGGTTACCCGTGGACCTAGATAAGCTTAATGTAATGACATGTATTTGAAAGACTCGCAATATAATGGATGGCCGCACAGATGAGGCGGAGTAGACTTACCTTCGATCAGTCCCTCGCATGATATTGGGGTTTAGCCTGCAGATTCGTAGGGATCGTCTCATGGTTTCAAGTTTCCAAGCCTACTAAGAGCTTACGTGGGTATGCAATGAGATAGATTGAGTCACTATTATGGAGATAGCCTCAGGGTTCGAGCTACCACATAGTGTAGACTGGGTTTCCAGATTTAGCTTCTTCTCAACTCAATAACATATCCCTGGTTTCTCTCCATCTTCATGTCCATCAGAAGTAATATATAGGACTCATACAGGATGCTCTGGAAGTACAGATGAAGACTCCAGGTCCTAAATGGATGTCAGGATTGAATTCGACTATATCAAGTCTGAAATACACGCAGAAGTCTAGTCTAGGGGATCAAGTTCTTTCATCTCCAACAAAGATATCATTATCGGTTTCCTTAGGCTATGAAGGACAGAAGGTAATACGGTTGCATTAACTATTCATTGATTCTGAACGGCGGAAGGAGAAGCAGAAAACTAATAAATAAAGCGGTCCTGGAAAAATTAGGATTACATTAGGGATGGATATATGCCTACACATAGTCGAAATTCAAAGCCAACATACTACAAAGTTTCGTCATATTGTTTGATTGAGAATGGTTAAACACTAAAAAAGCACAGAATGACGCAAAAACGCACATTAAATCATATTACCTACCCCTGGCAGGGTGTCGTAAAGGGCCTCCTTCACCTTTTTCCAGGTTCCCTCCCACGACCGAGCCTCCTCTCGCCTCTGGAGCTCCGCTTTAGTTCGAGCTCGTTCCTTTTTTAAGCACTCTCCTAATTCTGCATAATATTCTTCGTTACCAACGATTCTAAACCCATCTTCCTGGGCTTCCTTCGCAAGTTGGACTTTATCGCTCATCTCAGGATGGGTTGACTGGGCTCGCCATTCGGCTTCCAATTCGGTTGCTCTCTCCTCCATGATCTCTGCTTGTTCCTCGACTCGCGTCATCGATCGAGTCGCGGCTCTTGGTGTTCGCATACTGTGCTGAAGGAAATGAAAACTGTAGCCCTTGGCTTCCTCAAGGACCTGTTGCTGATCTACGGAACCATCCCACGTAGCGGGCAGGCGGGCGACAAATGCCTGGCACTTCTGAGTAGCAAGCTGTCGGGGCGTGGGCAAGCGAAGTCCAGTTCGGGGAATAGCCCGAGTCTGGAAGCCCGCGTATTCTGGTGGTTCATCTTTCATCCAAACGTCCAGACCGTACATGATAGCACGGAAGACACACTTGACAGCTTCGAAGTCGTTTTGGTAGTCTTCTGGAGAGTGGAATATAATGGCATCAAAAACCTTGACACTGTTCCAGCTCCGAGAAAGTGCAGCTAACACAACGGCATTATAGATTTTGTCGGGCTCACCGTTTGGTTGCTTTTCGGTGCAAATGTGCAGAACCTCCAAATATTCACAAAGCCATCCCAGGCAGCTCACTTCGTTTCCCAAAGCCGCGTGGTGAAGCGGTGTATGGCCCTTGTCGTTGGTGATGTATGGACTCAGTCGCGACCTCCTTGCTAGCCATCCCATGAATCTAGCCCCGTCGGGATGCTTGGTTGCTTCGTGCCAAGAGCTCGTGATGTACGGATCGATATAGGAGTACTCTCCCACACCGGGGTTGCGACGAAGGTCCTGGGGATCGTTGTAGTCTTCCCACAGGTGTTCGAGGGACGTCATGGTTGTCACATGGGCTCCAGGAGGTGGAATCCGTAGCCTTGGTATTGCGAGCAATGTACTGGAGATGTTGTAGCCATTGATATATAGCAAGTCGGCGGTTTCGGGGTGTATAAACTGACAGATACGGAGACTGTATTCGTATGACTGAAACCAATCCGGGAAACCGATTTGGTCCTCAATGTACTTGCAGACCATGGCATGCAACACAAGAGGATTCCGTAGCCTAACCAGCCAATGCAGTGCGTCCCATCTCCAAATATCGATATAACTGGGAGAATACCACTCCGCTTCTATGTCCCTTATTTCTTCAATGCGATCGCTGCCCGGTGAGCTTGGGGGTGCATCTTGCCGGAGTGGAATTGTAGATACTTCCATTGGCCTGCAGAGCACACGACCAGGAATCATATCAATCAGCATAATCATACTCTCTTCGTTGTTGGCGTAAATGGCTGCAGCCAACAAGCTTTTTCCTGTGCGGTCGTAGGCCGCAGGACTCAACTGGCAGTATTTGATACAAAAATGTATATGCTCGGTATTTTTCGCAGCCATTTGACAGATCACGTCTGGTCTTGGGTGTGCTTGAACCCCGCCGTTGAAGGCGATAGTGGCGCGTGCATCCTGCAAGGAATGAAAGATGAATTCCTCCCTCAACGCGCCCATCCAACCGTTCCTCGCATGGTCATTGCTTTCGATCCAACGACGGACCTTTTGACGAATGACTGGAGATTGATCCTCAAGTTTGAGGACCGAATGGAGGTCATCAACGTTGTAATAGCTTCGCGGGGGTAACACAGGGCGGTGATCAAACTCGACAGCATCAGGTTCCAAGAGGGGAGATGGAGGTCTTTCCTCATTATGAGGGAAAGGTAGAGGAAACATGCGATCCATGATCAGGTTGAAAAAGGACTGAGGGAGTTTGGCAATATCAACATGGTCGGCCCAGTTATGGACCACTTCAATTGGGAGTTCCATTTCATTTTCATAGACCCAGGTTGAAGGAAGGCCATTCTTAAACCATGCCAATAAGGGTATATCACAGACATCGGTCTCGGGCAATACGGGCTTGACCTCGTAGCGCCTGGCTCTTTGCGTGACTCTGGTATAAAATATATCGTATGTGCGCCAAGTGTACATAAGACAACCATTAGGAGATATGTACGCCATGTTGGAGGAGAGCAATATTTGGGAGTTTCAAGAACAAAGTTGATTGATATCCAGCGTCAACAATCTGAGAGGCATTCCCGAAGAAGTAATCCAGAGGGGGAGGGAGAGGGTTTTAACTATTGTCCTAAACGTAGTTTTTGATCACGAATCATACGTGGGAATCAAGTCAAAGTGTAAATTTAGCACTCGAATCAAAAGAACAAAGAGTTGGGAACCAAGAAGACATCGTGGCACTCAGCGTCCCTGAAAATAGCAAAGGATCTCTCCCGAAAACCGCAAGATTAGTTTGCAAGGATTGAGGCAGGCGAACATACTGCCCCCAAGGTGATTGGGATCTTCTTCGATTTTGACGATGAACGGACGACATTTGCATTATTGAACCGAGGAAAATAGCGGGTTCACGATGGGACGAGTCGACGAGTTGCAACATTGAATGGGAAACTTTCAGTACAGATATCGAGAGGCTGAAACGACAGAAAAAAGACATAAAGAACAGAATTTCCTTTCAATGTTGTAACTAGAGAATCCGTTCCGACTGAGCTATTTGATCACAATGAAAACAGAATGCATTCTTTCACATCGATTTGACGGCTTTCCCAGCCGAGGGCCTTAAAGAAAGTTCGAGATCTCCTATGCTGTCTGTTTCCTTTGTTCTTCCTGAAGAAAGTAGCCTATGAGGCTCGAAAAGGAAGGATATGAAGGAAATCAGTGAATATAGCTAGGTCTTTCTGCCTCAATAATAGTAATTTCTGTTTCCGAGTTAAACTTTTATATCGGCACCATTGATAAGACACCAAGCCCGGAGTCAAGACATACATCCCATAATCTTTGGAATATTCAAGAGCAAGTGAATGGTTTGCTGACAGAGCCCGAGCGGAATTTGTTAACCTGGGGAGCATGAGGTTAGAATGTCTTCGCCGAAACGTAATGGGGAAATCAAAGAATTACCAATTCAGCAACGCTGGAGTAGGTACCGCATCCAAAAATAATCATGCCGACAAGAAAGACCACCGCATTGAAAATCGCAGGCTTCAGGTTGTGTTTCTCGTACCATGCCCCCTCTCTCAAAAGCATGTACCACATGATTGGTGGGATATAGAAAGAAAGACCGGAGACAAATAAAGAAGAAATGATTGAAAGCAATTCAGAGAAAATAGGAATGGCTTCGGCGATAATCCAGGCAAGAATTGTAACAATGGAAACAAGACTGAGCCATGTAGTCCAACCTTTGGTGGTGTTGACGAAGCGGACAACTGAGTCGCGGTATATCTTTCCATGAATGTATCGACATACAACCGTGGTGTTGATAGATCCCGAAATAAATATGACTGGAAGTGCTATGCCAAAGACGACCCTGGAGACAACGGGCCCCGCAGATAGCAGTGCAGGTGACTGCACCCCCTGTCCAACAAAGGCGTATATGATTGACCCAGTAAGAGTGTAAACGACAATCTGAATGCCCCCTAGCCACCATAGCGTTTTGATGTAATCTTCGGGGGTATGCATATCTTCCATAAACGATGGCAGACATCCAGCGAAGGAATATGCAAACACGATGTTATTGGTAGCTACAATAGCCGCCGAGAAAGTGAGGCCAGGTTTCGGCCAGGCGGACCACGGCAGGTGATCTGCCCCAAAGTCACCAGAACCATTTGAACTTTGAATACCGGTGGCAATCATAGTAATCCCAATAGCCAAGATAATCGAAGCAAAATCAACATAGCCTAGGATCGCAATCTCCGCAAAGGATGGCGGGATAGCGAGAAGCATCAGAATTGCAGCCGATACAACGCTAAAAATGACGGAGCACGAACTGCTTTGAGTGATGTTCTGAAACGCAATCGCGCCAGTCAAGCAGTGTGACCCAATAACGAAGACAAGCAGAGCAACAAAACTGCCCACAAAGAGCTTCGATCCCAAGTTCCCTAACAGGAGTCGACCGACATCTGCATAGTGGCCAACTTGCGGATAACGTAGTTTGACCTCGCCGATGTTGTAACCTGCGTAAATGGCAACAAAGCCGAGACCAATGGTCAAGATCACACCTGCCACCATGCCGAGAGCAGCGAATGCTGAAGGCAGGCCTAGACTCCCCAGAGCGATAGCCTCGACTATGGAGATGATCGTGAGTCGCTTCCAGCCCAAGCGGCGGAATCGGGCGTTTCCTTCTAGGATCTCTTGTACTTCAGGATCAGAGAGGTCCTGACCCTTGGGAAGGCCTTCACTCGCCATTGTGTCGCAGCTGGCAGACAATTTATCGATTATTTGGCGATCTGCGTGTCACAGTGAAGAATATCCCAACAATCGCAATCGCGTGAAAGAAATTAGGAGAAATTAGAGAAGCTGAACCCTGGGTGGAAGGCGGATCAGATAAGATCAAACAGTTAAAATCGACCGATGCTCGGACCTGCCGAGTGGAGCAACCCCTCAGCGACATGGCAGTCTATTCTTCTTGAGGGCACATCGCCCGTGTAGAATGTGGAGAACAGTGGGGTCTGTCAAAATGATGTCTATCAATCATATGATGAGCACATGGGGGGAGATACCTGATTCGCAGATTTCCAGACGCTATGTTCGAGTTAATTAAATCCTGCAGAGGGTGTGTCGGGCCAAACCGCAGTGACAATAACACAGTGGCTTTCGCTAGGCTTATACCGGATAAGCATCAAATGTTTTCAGACCCGAGGATGGGAATTTAGACGATGTACGTAAATGACTTCCGTAAAGTTACAACTGTCCATAGGTAGCCTGTCGCAGATCGTCCGGGCCCTTTCTTATCCAAGGCCGTAATTTCGAAGCCCTGAGCCGAGCTCGCTTGCTAACTCTCCTTTATGTAAGGAAGGATTAGCTGCTTATTCGGTTCTAGGCCCTTGTGTTTCAGGAATGCAATATCGGAGCAAGGTCCCATTAGGCCTTGCCGCAACTCTGGCACCTGGTGTGATTATATTAGCCAGTAGCAAATCAAACGCACAGTAATTGCCTGATTGTTGACGCTTATGTCCATTCCATGTCTATTTATGAAGAATGAACTTTGTTTGAGCTGAATAGACAAGCTATCACCAAAGCCACGGATTCAAGGTCGGAGGAAGACTGGATGAGAGATAAAAATACTCCATCTCGTCAGCGGGGATCCCTCTGAAAAATGACGTAAAAATAATTTGAATCATACCAGAGTGATGACAAAAAGGTCAAATACCCATGGCTTCCTCCTCGTGCAAACTCGGCCCTACCTCGATGACAAGAAGAATACTAGGCGCAACTCGTTTGAAAATGGCGTGGATTATTCCAGTATCTCTCGTAATCAGCCCAAAAAGAACGAATGTGAAGAATTCTGTGTGTCGACTCAAATGATGGCAGATACAAGGTAACCATCTTGTCTAATACACCACGAGCTGGGGGTTCAAGGCCAAGCTGGGGATTTGTTAATGATCAGCCTGGACGCCAAACCTTAATGCTCCTCGTTATATTTTTGCATCTCTGTAGCAGATCACCTATTTGGGAAAGGGGAAGTTTGATCTCAGTGCCTTTGAAATCTTTCTCCTTTACATTTCCCAATAGCATGGCTATAAAGGTCCATAAATGGCCCAAACTTACCAAATAGTTGGCAGGATGGCTGGACGCCGAGGGAAACAGTCACCATACCTCCTTAGCTGTATCCATCCATAAGCTCCATCGCAGCACTCGAGTCTTCGTGGAAATTCCATCCAAGGTTTCTAGTGAGATGGGCGGTCAAATATTTCCCGAGTTTTTTCGGATAAGCCAGAGACGTATCCTCTTGCTGAAGACTGCTCCAGGCTTTGAACTCGTCGTAAGAGATCTTCAAGATTAGGTCCAAAATCTTGTGCACTGTTCGGTTGTTGTGGAATACCTTGAACAGAGGAAATTATAACATCTTGTGTTAACTCTGTGGGTGTTGGTATCTCTGTCGCAGTGCGGGACTCTATCAACTGGCGATGGTCTCTCGCCGACGAGGTCTCAATCTCAATGCCCAATGAGACATGCGAAGATGAAGGTGCGACTGTGATCAGCGTTGATATTGAACTGTGTTGAGACTGCACTTCAAGTCGATCGGCGTAAGTCTTGTACATGCACCATGCGTAGGCAGAAACACAAGGCGTACAAGGATCGGTGCGGTCGCAGCGAATTTTGCGACAGCGACATTCAATGCACGACCGAGCTGGCTTTCGGCGTCGGCGAGGTTGAGCTTCCATGGAGAGCCTGTTGAGATGATAGGATTCAGGTAGAGAGTATAATGTATCTCTCACTGGCAGGACGGAGACTTCGGCCGCGAACGAGAATGCCGCTTTACGGCCGCTTATGCCCGTTAACATGAACACAGCACGACCGATAATGGCGACCCATGAGGGGCCATTGAAAGTAGATTATCTTTTTGTTAACCAGAGCCTTGTATTAATCAATCTTTTGTGGGATGTTTGGTCATCGTACATTGATCATGGATACTTGTGTCTCTTCTCCGACGGTGTTGTCTGTACTCCGTCGGATGGATACCCAACCACGCGAAGTGGCGAGGACAACGAATTTCATTTAAAATGGGGAGGGAAAATGGCAAGAAACTGTCTATCTCATCAATTGAGACCATTCACTTTGATGAACATCTTCTAATGGCTCTTCTAACACTTTTGCTCTCACCTTGGACCGTGGCCGTAGCCATCCCGGTATGGTTCGCGGTCTATTATATATACCCATATCTAGTAACATACGGGCATTTGAGTGGAGTCCCTGGCCCTTTTGTTGCAAAATTCAGCAATATCTGGGTCGGACTAAGTGCCAAACATGGACAGAAATATGCGGCAGTCGACTCGGCGCATCGCAAGCACGGCAAGGTCGTCCGTATTGGCTTTAATCATGTCTCGATCGCCGACGAACGGGCACTGAATGTGGTATATGGACACGGAAACGGCTTCCTCAAGGAGTAAGTTATGTTGCTTGATTCCATTGTGATCATCAGCATTAACGAAAGATCTCTAGTCACTACTATGAAGCATTTGTGGCGCGGACACCGGGCATGTTCAATGTGCGCGACCGCGCAGAACACACCCGCAAGCGGAAGATCATAGCACATGCCTTCTCGCCTAAGTCGGTGGCTGCTTTTGAGCCGTTCATGGCGGAGAACCTTCAGCGATGGACAAGCCAGCTGGACCGCATCGCGGCTCAGGGCGATGGAAAGCAATATGCTCGGTACAATGCAATGCCTTGGTTCAGCTACATCGCCTTCGATATAATTGGAGATTTGGCATTTGGTTCCCCGTTCGGCATGGTGAACAAAGGAAAAGACGAGACTGAGACGCAGCTCGTACCCGGCGGACCCATCTCGTATACCCCGGCTGTCGACGTGTTGAACAGACGAGGCGAGATCTCATCGACATTAGGACTTCTACCAGCACTACGTCCATGGGCTAAGTACCTTCCTGATCCCTTCTTCACTAAGGGTGTGGCTGCTGTGGAAAACCTGACGGGAATTGCTGTCGCAGCTGTCGCATCACGATTGGATGCCGTGGAGAAGGGATTGGTCGACTCTCGCGACGATATTCTGTCCCGCTTGCTTCAAGCCAAAGATTCCAATGGGCAGCCCATGGGACCGGATGAACTGATAGCAGAAGCATTGACACAGCTAATTGCTGGCTCTGACACAATCTCCAACACAGCCTGTGGCATCTTCTACTGGATCCTGCACGGAGAACGCAGCGCCCCGGGAACGATAATCCCGCGGCTACAAGACGAGTTAGATCAGGCGGTGAATTCCGAAGCAAAGATTGCCACTTACGCCCAAATGAAAGACCTACCGTTCCTGCGAAGGTGCATTGATGAAGCGATGCGACTTCATTCTACCTCGGCCATTGGCCTCCCACGCTTGGTCGCCGATCACAGCCCAGGTGTGGAATTTGACGGATTTCATTTTCCACCTGGAACCGTACTTTCAGTCCCATCATACACCATCCATCATATGAAGGAAATTTGGGGGGATGACGTGGAAGAATTCAAGCCCGACCGTTGGTTGGATTTGACAGCGCGACAGAAAACAGCCTTCAACCCATTCTCATACGGGCCACGGGCTTGCGTCGGGCAAAATGTTGCCATCATGGAATTGCAATTGATCATCGGGACTTTGTTCCATCGATATGAGTTTGCACTGTACCAGCCAATCATGGAATCGCATGAGGGATTCTCGAAAAAGCCCAAGGAGTGCTATGCAGGTATCAGATTGAGACAACGGAATTGAAGCCTCATGTGTTTTACTTATGAGGCTCTGAGAGGAATGAATGATATGCAGAATGGGGGGCAACATGTAAATATCTGGTCTCAATTCAAACCACATTTCCGAAGAACATTTCTTCAAGCGACGGGAATTCCTGATCAAATCCCCATTCATTACAATCCCAGGGTTCCGGGGCATGCTGCAAATTAGCCCCTGTGAAATCCCCTCCCATCACTGTCACAGACTCCTGATCAAACTCATCTGCCATATATTGCTTCATGATATTCAGCGACCAACGGCTCACGGGCTCCGCCTTGCCGCCACATTGAATATGTGTCAGGGCCTGCTCCATGAGAACAATCATATTTCCAACGTCATGCACATGCGCCACAAACTCGGCTAGTGTCACCATTGCAAAGGAACACAGCACGTTCTCGTAAGCAGGGTGGATGTAGGTGGTTAGATCTGACATGGACACGAATGAGTTCAGAAGTTTACGTGAGTGGCTGATTGCGAATTGAATAAACGGAAGTGCTGTTTCCTCTGGTGATGTCCTTGGGGTTCCCATCTCATCTGGCTCGGACTCTCCCAGAGGCTGCAGCGTGCGACGTGCTAGGATCAGGTAAGCACATGAGTATGCAAAGCGTAGCGGTTCCGACGAATCGAGTTCTGTTAAACAGGCGGATCAATTTTGAACTAGGTGTCGCAAACTATGATTCGCTTACTGTATACGTTGTCCTGGGACTTCCGCAAGTCGTCAATTTCGGGCCAAGCGGTACTTTGTCGTTGTACCACATTCGAATTTATGATTTTCCAGAGAACTCGGTATAGCCTGATACCGGCCAATACAAGTTCATCGCGTGCATTGTAGGAGGTAAAACCGAGGACCTTGTCGCATTCGTCAAAGTATTGACTGGAGATGATCGGTGGGCGACCAGAGCCCACAGAAAACCTAGATCGCTATTAGATTTCCTTGTAAGAATTTGAGATCGTCCGGGGTGACGCACTGTAGCTGACAGAGACATATCAAGTTCCAGGTGCGCATTATCTCTTGTGCTTGGGTGTGTTCGCGTCCATCAGTGTCGCTTGTCTTTGGAAGTTGACCAAAGGAAGTAGTCATGATAGTTCGCATAGCTGCTGTTCCACTGAGAAGCCATGAGTTGCCATGGTCGGGGCCTAGAGTTGGTCGCAGGTCCCACATGGAGAATATCAACATGGACTGGATTGTGTCGAGGGAGGCAATTGAAGAAAGGTGGGCTTGGCCTAGCAGTCTACGGACGTGGCGATATAATGCTTGATGTGTCGATGATCCATGTAAAGACGGGGTGATATGTAGACCTGCTAGGATGCAAGTACCGAATAGGAGTGGCGATTTGGTCCGTAAATGGGCAGGGTCTGTACTCATGAACAACCAACGGCTGGACAGTTTCGAGAATCTGAGAAGATAATCTTAGAAAAGGTCTCTCGCAAATTGGAGAGAATATGTTCACCCTTGGAGAAGTATGAGAGAGAGGTCCTCGGAGATTATGCCATTGATTATCATATCCTCAGTGCTATCCTCGTTGGCCAAGGGCTGTTCATTCGGAGTGATGTTCTGTCGGATTTCTTGGACAAGATTCATGGGCGCATCGCGTGTTGCTCGCTCGGTGATTGATGGAGAGACCTAGAAGCTCTAATTAACCGCCTTGTCTAAAACACAGAAATGTCGTTCAATTTACCACTGGTCCATTAATGGAGTCGCTCTCACGGCGAACAGACAGTGATGCTTGAAGCTGAGTCAGAGTGGTTTCCACTGCACAAAGCCTTTTCCCATTATCAGTATCTTCATCAAAGCTAATACTATCGATCATATCCATCTCAGCAGACATACCGTGTGTGATAATCATCACGTCTTGTTTGAGAAGCAGCTACCGCCTCTCGGCTTGGAGAATGATTGCGGGAAGCAGCTTGAAAGGAACAGCCGATTCTAAAGAAGGTCAGCCACGAAACTTCAATCACTCGACCCCGAGATCCAGATTACTACCGGAGCACCTCGCAGCGATGGCATCGATCGGAGCCGCCCGTTTCGCATCGAGTTTTCAAGCGCCGACAAGCCTCACAAGATCGTGCCTTGCTCACTTTCGGCTTGCCTGATGCATTCCGGCTCCGTCTTCGTTTCCCAATACGTGATTCCGGCAATGGCATGGCGGCGTGATGATATAATGAAGGCAGGCCAGATGGGAAGAGATAAAGTTCAAGATAAAGCGTCTCCTACTCTTGCAGAAGGCATTCCCCTTTTGGGGGGACAGATGTATTATGCAACGCTACTCCGTACAGCTGCGCCCTATTTTTTTGATCAGATTTCACATGCACTATGTCACTATTCATGATATGTGTAATCTGCACGGTGCCCAAATGAAACGTATACTCCGGATTTTCAAGGCCGTGTACCGATGTCAACTGACGTGGTATTCAGTATAGTAGGGGTCCAATCAAGGGAGTTGAAATCTCTGTATTTCTATATCCACTATTCTAGTAGGAAATATGACTATCTGACTAATATCAAAAATACTGCGTAGACAGGATAAACTAAACTTCCGGTATGCCGATCTCATGCTCCGACACACCCCCTTAGCTAGGCCAGTATAGTCTAGCTACTTCCTGCACCCTAGTCGGTATGCTATTTCTCTCCCTTTATTGATTAAATGACCTATGCTGTCAAATAGCTCCTACTATTAGATAGCTTATATCTGTTATCCTTAACATTTTGAGGAAAGCTTTATGCTTTTGCCTAGTGAGTAACTTTATAAGTCCGTCTGCAGCTATACTAGCTATCGGTACCTATTTCACCTTGATTCTTCCTTCCCTAACTTCCTATCTAAGCTAGTGCCGATAAATATTAATATGTTGTAGTTTCGTCTCGAACGCCGTGTCCTCGCTAGTTAGAAGACTAATAGTGCGCTAATTATCGTAATCGATGCTTAGTTAATAGGAAGGGATAAAACCGAGGGTATTAAGAAGTCTACGCCACTATTATAGTTATTTTGTAGTCTCTAAGAGACCGAGGAGCTTAGCTTTAGTGGTAGAGGTAGTGACTATAGGCTACTTACTAGCCTTCTAGTCGATTAGCCCGCCGTATACCTAGTAGATATAGCTAGCGGAGCTCTTTCTATCGGGATAATCCCTATATAAAGTATTACTAGTAAATTATATAAAGTCTATTCTAGAATCTATACTATATTTAATAGCGAGATAGCGGGTAGAATTAAGGTAGGTAATAACTCTATTAGCTATCTAATAGTACTAGGGGCCTAGGTTTATTAAATATTATACTAGACGAGTAGTTAATTTTATAGTATCTAGTCTTATAATTATAGTAGTATATCTAGTAGATCCTACCTTCTTTTAGTATAATAGGATCTCTTATACCGTAGCTACTCCCTAAAATAGGGTTAGATCTTCGATAGGTATTAGGGTATATACCGCTAGTCTATCTATAAGATTATATCGTATAGCGATACTTACTATATAGCTATCTTAATAAAGCTATAGCTTCTTTTACTATCTATCTCTAATAATACGGATATTAAGAAACTATACTATCTCTCCGTAGTCTATTAATTCTTAGTATACTTCTAGATCTCGCTCTAGTTATATAGCCCTTCTTTATATATCTTTATAATAAGTAATTAAGATATCGTCTATATAAAAGAAGACTATTAGTCTATTTCCGATAAAGATATAGGGGTCTTCTAGGGCTTATTATAGACCTAGCTTACGAAATATACTAGTTACTTCCTACTACTAAAGTCTAGGTAAGACCTATAGACTATATAGTATATAGCGGAGTTTCTAGTATTTACCGGGTAGTCTATTACGACCCTCTGCTAGGAGAGTGCCTCACAGGCTAGATCCCGCCTGGTCCAGTGACCTAGAACCCGTGACCCAGTAGGGGTAGCATAACCCCCCGCCAGAGACCGTACTAGGGAGACTAAGTCCTGCCGGGTCAGGTGACCTAGTCCCGTGACCCGCTAAAGGTCATCTATATAGAGACTGCTAGGGGAACTTAGCTCTTTAGCGATTAGTTTATAAATATACTAGTACCCTACTATTCCTTCACTCTAGTTCTATATTACCTACTAGGACCCGCTAGCACGCCGGTCCTAACATTCTAATCGCTAAATCTTAATTAAACTAGACCGTTAGAATACGTAATATCGATAACTCGACGCACGAGCGACCGCCTAAGGGGAACCTTAGCCCCGATCGCGGAAACGAACGACGTCCCGGGACCCCTATAACCCCTACTAGAAGAGGTAGAGATATAGGGAGTCGACGATAACCCTTAGGGAGGAAACCCGCCGGATCCGATAACCCCGACCGAGGTAGACGAGGAGGCGGAACTCCGAGAGTTAGAGACCCTTAAAAGACGTCTAGCTCTAGTAAAGAAGAAAAATAGGATCCGCGTAGAGCTATAAGATAAAGAAGAAAACGTAGTAATCCTATAGGCGAGAATATAAGGATCTAAGATCCGTCGGGGTTCGCTAGGTAGTACTACTAGCTAAACTACCTACTAACTACCCGATACTACCTATACGAACTCGATTATATCGTAAGGAAGTGCCGGAGGCTACCTATCCTATTAGAAGGAAGCGAGGGAACTACGTATACCCTATAATATAATAATATATAGAGCTAAGAGTTCGGGCGAATATAATCTCTTTAAGTCGAACTAGGAAGTCTTCTAGAATAGATACCCTAACTAGTTTACTAATAACGTACGTAAGATAGACTAAGTAACCGAGTTCCTAGCGCCGAAGGTTAATATAATATAGATAGAATACTATAGGAATAACCTAGGTACGACGTTTACCTAATCGGTCTTCGAAATATAGGCGCTCGCTTAGGTTACCGACCCTATTAAGATATAGCGAGAAGCTAAATATAACTAGTAGTAGATAACGTAAGCTAAGTATTAGGATATATACTAATACGCCTTAAAGCTTACCGGACTCTATAACCGCCTAAAAGATACGCCGACTAGATAGATAAGAATCGACCGTTTAGAGACGGGTATCGTTAAAGAGGTATAAGATAAAGTAAGGAGATTTATAGCCCCCGCTATAGATTAATAGGACGACTAGGTAGCCTTCTATAACTAAATTAAGAAAGTAATACTAGGTAAGATATTATATCTTAGGGAGGCTAGGAAGATAGCGCTAAGAAATACTATAGACTCGTAAGGATCTAATAGAAGACCCTTTAAGGGAAATAGCGCCTTCCCTATATAGTAAGCTACGACTACTATAGAGGGTAGAAAAGCTACTATAGGGTCTAAATAAGACTAGAGCGGAGATAGTAAATTCTATAACTTCTATAGTAAGCTAGGCCACTATATAAAGGACTACTATAAGAAAGCTATAGTAAACGCTATAGCCGCGGAAGAGTTAAAAAAATAGACGACCCTATATTATAGACTCCTATAGTATTAGGGATAGTTCTCTTTAGAGAACGTAAGAGAGTATACCGAGCACTTATCTATAACGCACTAATATTAGATATTAAGACTAGAGCCCTAACGGGGGTAGCTAAGACGCTAATAGATAGTAGCGTAATCTAGAGCTTCGTAAGCTAGAAATAGGTAAAAGAGAACCTAGAAGAGATATATATAATAAGTATCCGCCTAGTAGAAGCCGTAGACGGGCGTAAGATCCCTTTATATAGAAGCTAAGAAGTATAGCTTAGTCTAATAGACCGGAATAGAACCTATAGAGTTATTAAAATAACCTACGAAGCTATAGATATAACGATCTACGATATAATCCTAGGAATAGATTAACTTAGACTAGTAAATCCGGATATTAACTAAGTAACTAGTAAGTAGGCGTATAGAAATATAGCCCCGTTAGAGGTTAAAACCCTCCCGCTAGAAGACTTTAAGGAAGAAGTAAGACTATAAGATATACTCGGAGAGCTATACTTAGACGTTAATAAGGTTACCGGGGAGTTTATAGTAATACTAGGGGTAATATAAAGCTTAGATAGGACCCCCTATCCGGTATAACCCCTAACTAAACTCCCGCTAGAATACTAAGATCTAGCTATTATAGCGAGTAAAGAAGGTACTATAGCCTTTCTAACCTATATAGAGTATAATTACGTAATCGAGCTAATACTAGGTAAGATACCCCCTTAGAGGCTAGTATACGCACTATCCGCTAAGGAGTTAGAAGTCCTCCGCTAGTATATTAAGGAGAACCTTAAAAAAGGCTAGATCTAATACTTAAAGAGTTAATCGGGTATACCTATCCTCTTTATACCGAAGAAAGATAGTAAGCTTAGACTCTACGTAGACTATAGAGGGTTAAACGCGATTACTATTAAGAACCGCTACCCTCTACTACTAATTAATAAGTCCCTAGTAAGATTATTAGGAGTATAGATCTATACTAAACTAGATCTACGAGATACCTATTATAGGATCTATATAAAATAGGGAGATAAGTAGAAAATAGCGTTTAGATACCGCTATAGATATTTCGAATATACGGTAATACCGTTTAGACTCGCGAATACTCCCGCTACCTTCTAGGCGTATATTAATAGAGCCTTAGTAGGACTTATTAACGTCTATCTAATAGTATATCTTAATAATATACTAATCTTCTCGAAGGATAAAGAGACCTACGTATACTATATCCGAGAAGTGCTAGAACGCCTAATTAAGTAAAGGTTATTTATTAAACCTAGTAAGTATATATTCTATATAGAGAGGGTCGACTTCTTAGGCTTTATTATCTCCCGCTATAGAGTTACTATAGACCTTACCCGAGTAGAAACGATAAGCTAGTAGCTAGAGCCGACCTATATCTTCGACGTATAGTAGTTCGTAGGCTTCGCTAACTTCTACCGATATTTTATTAGGAAATAGTCGATAATTAGCGCCCCCCTTAACGATTTAATTAAGGGGCTAGACGTATAAAAGAAGGGAAGAAATAAGCGTTAAGAAGGGTTCGTCTTTACGGAAAAAGCGTAAGAAGCTTTTAAAAGGACTAAGACCGCTTTCTAGACTACGCTAATACTTATATACTTCGACGCTACGCTAAAAACTATAATAGAAATAGATATATTAGGAGCCGCTATTTATATAATTATATTATAGCTCTATAAAGATAGATATTAGTACCTTATCGCCTTCTACTCCCGGAAGATACTAGTAGTAGAGAGAAATTACTAGGTCGGCGACTAGGAAATACTAATAATCTTTATAGGGTTTAAGGAATAGCGTTACTTCCTCGAAGGAAATAAGTACCCGATCGTAGTAATAATAGATTACGCTAATCTTATCTAATTTATAACGACTAAGGAGCTTATAAGACGTTAGGTATACTAGGTAGAATACCTCGTAGGTTTTAACTTCGTTATTATATTCCGCCTAGGGAAAACGAACCCTATAGACGCTCCTAGTAGACGACCCGACTATATAGTAGATAAGCTACCGGACGCTACGAGTCGTAATATTTTTATATAGAGACTTAAGGAGACTATCGGTAAAGGCGCTAGTTACTAAAGGGATCTATAGGATACGATATACTTAGGCGCTATAATAACTATAGTACGCGTAGAGATCCCTACTAAGCCCGTAATAAATAGACTACCGAGTTAAAAGGAGGTACGCGAAGTAGCTAAAGAAGAAACTATATATACCTATAAGCCGCTAGAAACTATAGTAGAACTTATACTTAAGATATAGGCGAAGAATAAGTTCTATAGGAATACGCTTAGAAGGGTACGGGAAACTAGCGACTTTAAATAACCCCCGAAGATACGATAGAGCGTAAGGAGCTAGGATAGACTACTAAGATATAATAACTACGTCTATATTCCCGAAGGCGAATCTATAATCTACTAAGAAATTATAAGGATCTACTACGATAATCTATAGGTAGGCTATTATACGAGGAAGAGAATACTATAGGCTATTAGACGTAAATACTAATAGAAAACTCTTATTAAGGATATATAGGACTACGTCCTTATATACTAGATTTACTAGTCTAATACTATTAAACGCTATAAGCTATATAGACTACTCGAACTACTACTAGTACTAGAGAGACTAGGCTAGTAGATAAGCGTAGACTTTATTATAGGCCTACTACCCTTAAAATAGGAGGGGAAGGCCTATAACGTAATTATAGTTATAGTCGATCTATTTTTAAAATATTCCCTCTATATTTTCTACACTAAGGATATAGACTCGCTAGAACTCGTAATTTTATTTTACGAAAAGGTTATACCTCTATAAGGAATACTAGAAAACCTCGTTAGTAATAGAGGTACTATTTTTATATTAAAATTCTAGAGCTATTTCTACTATCTCCTCGCTATAAAACGTAGACTATTAATAGCCTATTACTTATAAACTAATAGGTAGACGGAGAGATAAAACTAGAGTATTAAGTATTACCTATATAATATAATAAGCTAATACTAGGACGACTAGATAAGATAGATCCCCCTTATATAGATCGTCTATAATACTACTACCTATAGCGTACTAAAAATATCCCTAGCCGAAGTATTACTAGGATTCCGACCGGAACTAAGAACGTTAGTACTAAATAGGAAGATAGAAACCTATAACGACACTAAAAACCGCGTAGAGAAAATACTAAAGATACGAGAAACACTAAGGAAGCGCTTAGAAGAGTCGAAAACTATAATAAAGCGAGCCTATAATAGGAAATATATAGAGAAGTCTTTCATAATCGGATAATAGGTTATACTAAGAAATAAGTATATTAACTTAGGACGACCGTATAAAAAGCTAGATAACCGCTATATAGGACCTTTCGCGATAGTAGGTACGGTAGGATAATAGGTATACTAGCTAATCCTTACACCGAGATACTATAAGATCTACCCTACGTAATACACTTTAATACTAGAGCTATACTATAGAGATCCGCTAAAAGCTTAAGAGCGGCCCGATCCTATACTAGTAGATAACTAACCTAAATAGGAGATCGAGGAGATCCTTACCGATAACCGTAAGGGCGCTGAATACCTTATTAAATAGAGAGGATATAGATATAAGGAAAATACTTAGGAGCCGAGAGAAAACGTAGAAGATATACTAGTATTTAAGAGCTACTATAATAAGAAGAAAGAATAGCTAGAGCGTATAATACGCCGAGGAAGATCCGTAAAGAAGAAGTTAATATAACCTAGGATCTACTACTAGATATATTCCGGGAAGGTTAGAAGGACCGGAGTAGGCTTAAGAACGCCGAACCCGATAGCTAACTACCGAACGGACCTTTAAAAAATAACTAGCTACGTAAGTATACGCTATAAATAGGTTAGGGGAGGATCTAGAATACTAGTAAAGATAAGAAGCGGACGAAAAATATCCTAAAGAGACTATAGATATATAATAAGGATACGTAGGAGTTTATTACCGAAAAATAGGATAAAAAGTAATATAGCTAATACTCTCTAAGGGTATAACGTAATAACTACCTATACTAAACGAGTAACCTCTAAAATACGCCTATATCCTTACCGCTATATACGTAACCTAGCCTAAGAAGGCGCCCGAAGCTAACCTATAACCCGACTTATTAATAAAACCTACGCTAAAGGGGGCGGAGGGGGTAGGGGAGGTAGAGGGGGCGTAGCGTAAGAAGGACCGAAAGGCGTAACTATACCCGTATAGATATCTTAAGTTAAAGTGTTCCGCGTACCTTAAAACCCCTATATAATCGTAAGGAACGATATATTCTACGCGGGGGTAGTATAGGGCGCTAAGATATAAATATTAGCTTAAGCGTCGAGCCTAGAATCGACCTAAGGAACGTTAATAACCGCTAATACGAGCGGAGGCCTATACTTACTATTATATAAGACTACCGCTTCCTCGTATAATAGTTATACCGGGGAGTATTAACGTTAATCCCGCTAGACGGAGGGATATATATATACCCCGGGTTATATCTAAGACGGTCTATATAACGCCGATACTACGTACTTATAGGGTTAGTAGGGGAGACGACGGCCGGAGGGGCGTAATTATTAATAGAGGTATACGTCGTACTCGCGACCGGAGGAAAGGGAGCTACTATAATAAGTCGAAATAACCTATAGTAAGAAAAGCGAGACGACGAAAAGCTATAAGAAGAAAAGTAAAGCGACGAAAAGCTACGAGAAGAAAAAGCGAAAGGACGAGGAAGTGTAGAAAGAAGAAAGCTATAACTCGAAGAGAGATAAGTGAAAAATATATAAAGAACTCAGATTATACGCGACGAAGAGAGATAACGCTTAAAGCTCCGAGTCTATCTATACCTTCCACTATAAAGACAAATTACCCTCTTTCAGATAGCTAGATATATATACTATTTTCGAACCCTCCCTATCTCGACTATAAGAGACCCTCGACCCTAACCCTTAGCTACGAGGACGTAGCTCTTTAAGGAGGGGGAAAATGTTACGACCCTCTACTAGGAGAGTGCCTTATAGGCTAGATCCCGCCTAGTCTAGTGACCCAGAACCCGTGACCTAGTAGGGGTAGTATAACCCCCCGCTAGAGACCGCACTAGGGAGACTAAGTCCTACCGGGTCAGGTGACCTAGTCCCGTGACCCGCTAAAGGTTATCTATATAGAGACTGCTAGGGGAACTTAGCTCTTTAGCGATTAGTTTATAAATATACCAGCACCCTACTATTCCTTCACTCTAGTTCTATATTACCTACTAGGACCCGCTAGCACGCCGGTCCTAACATAGTCTAAACCTATTAGGTATCTAGGTATAGACCTCTTTTTCTAGCGTACTATTTAAAAAGGTAGTAATAGTATCCCGCTATCTTAGATCGAGATTAAAAGCGGTAATAAGGGCAAAGATTATCCTTATAGTCCTTACTACTAGTGTAGTAGCTCTCTTTTCTTCGTACGAAATAGTCTCTAGATCTCCCTATATATATATATAAGCTTTAAATTTAACTAGATAACTATCCTAATCGTATTTATAGGTAAAAACCTATATAAGAGGTAGTATTTACTTACCTCTATCCTTTAGTCTCTCTATAATCTTATAGGTTTCCTTTTCTATTAGAGAATTAATCTCCTTTCTTATTACTACGAGAAAACCTTCCTAAAATAGATAGTTTATAATATCTTTATAGTATTTTAAGACTAGGGGGAGATTATCTTAATAATATCTAATTTTAGGCTTCTTAGTATATAGACCTATAGCGAAAGTATATAGTAGTATAGAAGGGTCTTCTTTTTCGTTTATAGCTTTTATAATTATTATATAGATATAGTCTTTATCTTACCTAGCTTAACGCTTTCGCTTTCTACTAATAATATTACTAGTATCGATATCTCTTATAATTTATCTACTTAGGGCGAGAAGTTCCGCTTATAGTTATCTTTCTAGCTTATCTTCTATAGTAGGAATAGCTTTATTATTCTAAACCTAGTCACTAACTAGATCCTCTAGATCCTCCGGTATATCTACCCCCTAACTAGGGGTAGTATAGTGATCCTACGTATAGGGTTCTTACGGCGGCGTGATAGGGAGCGGAGGAAGGGGTTCGTCCGGAAATACGCCTAGCGGAGCTCGGGGCTTATAGATCTTAGGTATTTACTATATAATCGTAGTTTTTAGGGAGGGTAGGACTACTTACTAGTCTACCCCCTAAAGTAGGGTAGTATCTCGCTAACTAACTTTATTAGCTATCTCCCTCTACGGAGAGTTTTACTATATATTCTACTAGTTTTCTTACTAAGATCCTTACTAAGATCCTTACTAAGATCCTTAATAATTATAGTACTAAGTTTCTTATAGATCTCGATAATCTCTCTCTTCTATTTCGCTAGTCTCTTAACTAGCTATTACGCGATTAAGTACCTAGTTAAACTCTTCTATAGTAATTTCCTAAGGTTCTTACTATATTAGTATTAGAATAAGCTAATATCTATTATAATTAGGGGTATATTTACGAGTTTTATTAAATACTATATCCCTAATAGGCTTCACTTTCCTATTATACGGAAACTAGATTTTCTAGATATTTAATACTATATAGCTAACTAAGAATCCGATCTTAGCTCGTAGGTTTATTTTATTAGACTAGACCTATTTATCGATCCTATAGTATACTAAACTTCTATATAGTTTAATATTTAATAGGTTAATCCTCGGCGCTTATAGTGCGAACTCCTTCCGTACCTCCTTCTATAGTATAACCTAGCGGTTTTCGGTAGTAATATATATTAGTGTATAATTTAGTAACTATACCGTAGCGTTAGCGGCCTCTAGCTATAGATCTTTTAGGAGCTTTCCTTTAAGTATAAGTATATATATATAGATAATAATTATACTACCGGATCTTTCGGTATAACTATTTATTTCGGAATACCTTAGGGGGTTATAATATATAAGGATACTATTAGAAGTAAGGCTATATTCCGTAGGTTTTCTAGCTAAGGACTTATTATCGTATTAGAAGGCTTTAATTAGTAGATCCTATTAGTTTCTTACTAGTTCTATAAAGTGATTAATCGCTAGCTAATATTTAGGCTTTATTTTATAGGTTATTAGCTAATAAAACCTAGGACCTTCTAGGTAAAAATAAGAGATCTAGCGGTGCTTATTCTCTACTAGCGGTAGCTAAATAAGATTAAAGTGCACTCTTCTAAATTATCCGAAAGTGTGTCTAACTACGCGTCTTAATATCTATCTTAGTATATAACCTAGCTAATAAGTCTAGTATAATACCTATATTTTAGTAGACTCCTTTTCTTTATTGTTAAAAATGACTCTATCTACTATAGTAGCGAGTTTTATAGCGCTTCGCTAGTTAATATAGGTAAGTCTCCAGTACTAGATATCTAATAAGGCTTTTAACTACTAAGGTTTTACTAACTTTCTCTCTATAAAATAGGCTTACTAGGGCTATATTTCCCTAGGTCTATCGAAGATCTAAAGGTTAAACTAATCCTAAAGATTTATATAGATAACTAGTCTATTATTAGGGTCTCTAATATAGTTTATACGCTAATACTATATCCCGCCCTTCTTTTTTAGTATAGAATAGGATACTAGGTTTATATAGAAACTAGAGGAATAGAGGGTATCACTAAGTGTGATCTCTATTTTGCCTTTTACTAGATATCTACCTACTAGTCTAACCTTCCCCTTTCCTAGTACCTAGGTAGTACTATCTCCTATCGTAAGATCCGAAATCTAGGGTATAAAGTCGATAAAAAGGTCTCTATTATTATAGATATAGGTACTAGATCCTATATTAAGGATCTACCTATCTTTTAAGATAGGTTCTCTATTTTTAGTAAGTAAGAGGGTATATTCACTAGTCCGAGCTACCCCCCTACTCTCTAGTATAGGGCTTAAGGGTGCTAATATACGGTATAGGGGTAGTAGCGAAGCTCACTTAATTTATAAACTCTTCCTTTTAAGGTTACTAAGTTTACTAAGTTTACTATACCTTTTCTACCTTCTTTTCTACCTATTTCTTTTAAGTAGGCTCTTTAGCGAGTTTTTACTTAATCTTTTCTAGCTTTCTAGGGTTAATATAGGTCCCTTTAGGGCGGTTTTCCTTATTAAGATACTAGTATATTACTATTTTATATAAATAGTAGGGGTTCCTATATAGGCACCTCCTTTTTTTAAATAGGATCGGCTTCTTAGTTTAGGACTTTAATTCTTAGTGCCCCTACTAGGTTAAGAATACCCCTTTTAGAGATATAGTAGATAATACCTTTTATACCCCTATTTCTCGATTTATTACGCGGAACGACTCGAGGAGATCACGGGTTTAATAGACTTTCTTATCTATAACGATCTCTTAATATCTTTCTTACCACTAAATAGGTAAGACCTCTTTAATAGTATATAGGAAGTCCTTATTTACGTCTCCATTATTAATACCGAGGCTAATAGCTTACTTCTTTAGGGTATTCTATTATTTAAGCTATTATTCAATATCTCTAGTCGGCTTTTAGATAGCGAAGACCTTCTACTTTATTCGGACTTCCTCCTCGTATATAGTCGATCTCGCGAAGCGATCTCTTAGGTATACTAGTCTCTTATATAGGGTCTAATAGTCGGTGATAGCGGTATAGTGGATTAGGTCTAGGAAGGTATAAATATAGTTATTTATATTAGAAAGTCCTTTTATCTCCCTATCCTATTTCGATTAGTCCACTTTAAAGATATCTATTTCGTCTCTCTAATCTCTTTTATCTAATTCGGTCCCTCCGTAGGGGTATTCCGGCCTAATAGGCTCTTCTTTCCTAATCGGTCTCTCTATCGGGGGGGTATCTAGGTTATAGTGCTTCCAGACTTATTTTTATATCGTATATAGCTTTACCCGGGCGAACTAGGTGCGCTATTGGGGCGAGTCCTTTAGTTTTTCGCCCTTTATAGCGGAGAGAATTGTTGATGCTTCCATTGTTGGGTGCTGTATAGCCTTAGCGGGCTACTGTGTAGCTTTAGAGGTTTTTAGGTGCTGATAGGCGCTATATCTTATGAATAGCAGCCTTATTTCGTGCGAACCGGGCTTATAACTGTCAACTGACGTGGTATTCAGTATAGTAGGGGTCCAATCAAGGGAGTTAAAATCTCTGTATTTCTGTATCCACTATTCTAGCAGGAAATATGACTATCTGACTAATATCAAAAATACTGCGTAGACAGGATAAACTAAACTTCCGGTATGCCGATCTCATGCTCCGACAACCGAGGCTTTCCACTTTTTCTTTCGCCCCTTACTGTGAATGTGAGCCCAGCTTGAACCAATTGCTTCGCGCATAGGACAGATTTTCAATATAGAGGACCTGGAGCGCTGGATAGATTATCGCTAACCTCAATCGACTCGGAGATATTGCGCATGCCAGCGAGGCACGCAGTCCTCCCTAGATAGGGACTATTCGCTACCGTGCCAAATAACGATACAGGTTCTCTATGTGATCTCCCTGACTCTTCCCAGATATTCCCAGGATTCCTTACCCTCAGCGCAAGATACCGTCCAATTTTACACTTCTGGCGCCGAGTGCTCTTCTATTACATCCCATGGAATCGGAGCCACCTTTCGCCATGCGCTTGATCACAATAGCTTCCGGTCGCAAAGTCCTGGTATGGCCACATACCCTATACCTTGATCTTGGTTGATAGATTTGGGACCTTGGAGCCACAGATCTCACCTGAATCGTCGCAATGTGTTCTGAAAGCCGATCTAGAAGCTGTTGAGAAACTACTTAGGCCGTTTAAATAGACCTGTTGAAAACAACTGCGCACCTGGGCAAACAACCTTAATCGCCCCATCGCCGAGCTCCTATACTCGGTGCCTACCATAACCCGGCTTTAAGTACTTCTAGGCAGTCATCGCTCCTTGTAGGCCAGTGATTTGCTCGCCTAATATTTGAGCCACCGCGCCATGCTTATATCTAAGCATAAGACGGCCAGGGGGCTACTAGCACACTAACAACAAGAGCTAGGCATATGCTTCCTGTTCTCTCAGTGCCTAAGTGCGGTATATGCTGAGTAGATGTCTCCGACGCTTAAAGAAGAATCAGCACAATCCGAGAAAAGCAAATTTATTGATACATGTCTTTAGAAGATTGCCTGGAAATTAGTTGCTCATTACCTGCTGGCACAGCCGCGGGTTGTGGTTTCCCAAAGTTCGTCGGTTTGTTTGACCTCAACTTCTCGCTGCCTGTGAATACCCCTCCCCCTCGTTTTCTTTTCTTCTTCTCTTCTTTACAGGCGAGGAAGTGTGCCGCCTGTTCATAACCCTCTGATTGAATAATATTGCCAGGCAGTATTTTAGTCATCCAAGGTCAAATGCCTCATTTTGCATGGTTTATGCCCTGAATATGCCTGAATATGCCTGGATTCTGCCTGAATTTCGACTGGCATGAATTAAGATACATGAATCACCGACAGAGGGCTTAATAAGCAAATTATCTAAGTTCGATAAAATGAAGCTATTCCCACCATACAAATGCCCGTATACACCTATTTCCTGGCGTTAAAGCCTTTTCACTACGTAATCGTCCCCCTCTCTTCTCCCCCTATCCTCTCATTCCCTCCTATAAGGGCAAGTGGGCCTAATACCACTTCTATAAAACCAGGAAAAATAATAGTAGAGTATTTACTAAAAGAGCTATTATAATAACCAACTAGTTATCATTTTAGGTTTCCAACTCAAATACCCCCATCTTAAATACACAAATACAGGATAAGACGTACCCTTAATCCTAGGGTCGTGACATAAGGCGTCTCCTTATCATAAGGGATTCAATAATAAGGCTATACGTAACGCGTAGACTGGTATATATAGCATTTGGAGACGCGCCGCGTGAGAAAGGAGGGATGGTCTTATCTTTACGGGCTTTGAGATCAATGCTTGGTCGCACTATTATGGACTGTGTTGGTGTAGAAATGAAAGAGAAATTGAAATTGTATAGGCTTCGAAAAGCGGTGGTGAGTGCGGGGATATAGCGGTGAAAGAATTATCCAATGAAAGGGTTATGGACAGGGGGCACACTTCGTCGCCCGTACTTCTTCTTTCCTACCTCCATACCATCTCCATCTTCAAGAACATTTCAACACTCAATACTTTCCATCGTGAGTTTCTGTTTGGAGTCAGTCGACTCCTCCTTCCTTGCCGTGCTATAAGAAGCTCCTTCTTCCAGATAGTTTCCTTCCCTTCTTCTCTTCTTCAGACGAATACAGGATTTCCAGTCTCTCTCTCTCTCTTTGTAGCGTAGAGTCTGGTCCTGTCTCTCAGTTTCATTGAAAGATCTCTATATCCTTCGAACTCTAACATCGGTCTCCATATTAGGCATCCTCCACTTGAATTCTGCGACAGTGAAGTCTCTCACCCACTGCCAAAATGCCGGCCACCGACTGCCTTCGTACGTCCCCTTCACATTTGTAGCATATGATGACAAGTGCCATAACATCTAACTGCCACAGAGCCACCCCTCACCCCCGCCGAGCGGGCCATCGTCAAATCCTACGGTGGCTGGACGTATTTCCTGAGGAGCTTCGGACTCAAGCCTTGGAATACGGAAGAGGCCGAGGAGGGAAAGCAAATCCTTGAGGCCTTTGCTCGTGCAGATGATGAGGAGAGCGCTTAGTGAGGGCTTTGAGACCGGCGGTGAGCCGTAAGAGAGATACCGCAGATGAGCGCAACGGACTCTGATAGAACACTCGTGGAAGCTTTTTTGACTTCTTTTGACTCCGATGATTTTATTCCCAGCTTTTCCCAATATAGTACCTTGAATATAGATCTCTAAGCATGTTCATCTTCGGGGCTTACCTTCGGGGGCAAAAAAGCAAGGCTTGATGTCTGACTTGCAATCCAGAGTCATATGCTTAATGGTGAAGTTCAATTGCTTGAGTAGAAATACGCCAAATTTCTGTTCTTCGACGTTATCGATGGCATTTTCAACGCCAAACAATTACTTGCACTGCTCTAGGTGCTCCCTTGATTCTTCTGTTCCTTTGGGGGACATATCGATAGGTGTGGATGCTTGAACTTGTCTGGTAATGGACGACTGGGATGCGGGCTTTAGCTACATGAGCTGAGCACAACTGGACGTAGATCGGTTTTGAGGGCGTGGACTGGATTTAAGACAAAAACGGATAGCTGCAGCAGCGAAGTAGATCGAGTGGTGGGCATTGAATGGGGGCGATGTGGAGAGCTTTGAAGGCCTGGATGCCTCGGGCCGACAGCACCCATCTCAGATACATCTTTCTCTCTGTGTCCCTCTCTCTCTCTCTCTCTCTTTCCCCTTTCCTCTCCTTTCCAGCTAGATCAATGACGCATAGTTTCCTGCTAAAATTCTTATTGGACTATTTCCCCTAGAGAAAGTGATGTTGCGATGTGGCCGGTCCGTCGCCAGGCGACGCGCCAAGACTACCGGCGGCTACGATCAGTAACTGACCCTAAGCAAACCCTCGTTTCGCCAATCTCTGTTATTAGAGCGCATCCTACAGAGTGTCCTTCTTTGGCTCACAGAGTTCTGAAAAGGTACAAATTCAAGAATTGGTTCTCAGTTTTAGAACCCTCATCACACTAACCACGCTTAGATGGCAGCGATTGAAGCTGCTTCGCCCGACAGCAAGACCCGCTTTCTTGTTCTAACCGATACCTACGGACTCGAAATTCTACCCAGAAACAGTCTTGCACCAATATGCAGACGTTGCGACTCACTGCAGCGATCTGACAACCTCATCTGAACTTGACGAGTATAGAGCCTCCATCCGCTTGCCCCAGGCTCTCAACGCGGCTCTCTTCAGCCTATCAAATAGAAGGAGTTGCTTTCTATGGGCGGACAATCATGCACATAACTCCATAGCTTAGCACGTCTCAATACCCCATGGGAGGTAGCAGAGGCACGGGCTACGCCCATGCCTCGACGGAAGTTAAACTAATACAACAACAACGCGGCTCTCAAGCTTGTGATAGCTGGAGGTCACGATTTCACATTATATATCCCCTTCTTCAAAAGGAGAGTGGCCGAGGCTCGGCGAACGATAGACCCGACATTGTTTCAACCAATCATCGGTCGCTATGGAGAGGCGAGAGAGTTTGTTTAGCGCAGAAGCTGGGATCACCTTCGTCGACCAAGCCATTTGTTCCTTTCAGCCACAAAATGGAGCGCTTTTGGAGATATGCGCTATTTCATACACACCATCGTTTGGTGATTGGGCGCTTCAGTATGACCGATATGATGGGTACAATTATGCTATTGACAACGTTCACGATGTCATGATGATACATGGATCACCAATAGGTGTGATGGGCTCGAATCGCATGGGAAATTTGATAGGCTCTCTGCATCCTTTTGAAGCTGTATCCCGGGCCCGACCCCGGCTGCATTGTTATGGTCACATACATGAAGTCTTGGGTGTGAAGTTTATCAAGTGGCGCCAGGAAAGCGCCACAGATACTTTTCACACAACTGATATGCATGAACAGAATTCCATCCTAATAGAAAACATTTCGACTATCCGAGAGAAAAGGAAACGTGCTTCTGTGGAACTTTCAGCTACAAGGCATTGCATCGCGGATCCTTACCCGTTGAAATCGGGCTCTCGTACGCTTTTCGTGAACACTGCAACTTCAGGCATAAGAGACCATCCAGTACAGCCACCCTGGGTTGTTGATCTTGAGCTCCCACGAGCCACTCGACAAACCAATTTCTGGGGTACACAGCAATCACCTGATTATCCTTTCTGCTGTGCTGGCTTCTTGATACCTGTTCGGGCACAGTGCGAATTATAGTAACCTATTAGCTGAACGCGAGTAATGCGTTGTTAGGCTTCAACTTTCCTTAAAATTAGCCCGCCATATATGATTTTAGGTCTATTTGAGTGTATAATTATTATTTGACTACAGATGACTTCCTAATGGAATGACTGTCTACAGTAACCAGATCATAAAATATTTTTCATAGAATTTGATATCATTTATCACAAATATAGAGACGCATATATATGATGGTCAAAGAGAATATACTTCACGGAGCTGAAGCTCGGGGCACTTGAAGTTGGGATCGAGCTCCTTCTCGATCTCCAACTCGATTGGCTGACCACGTGGAAGACGCCGAGCAACTTTAACCACGTCCAAGGAGCCCGTCGAGAGGGCAAAGATCTTATCCATTTCCTCGAGAGTTCGTCCAGCGGTCTCAGGAAACAGGTAGTATATGATAGGCACCATAACCGCATTACAACCCGCGAAGATGACGAAGTATGTTTGTCCCATACTGTTGAATGCGATGGGTGTGACAAGGGTGAGCAGGACGCTGACAGCCCAGGAGATGCTGATGCTGAAGCTATTGATAGTCGTTCGTAGATGCAAGGGTGCGACCTCGGTGGCGTAGAGGTATGGTATAGCGCCGAAGCCGATGATGTAGGCGAAATGAAAGAGAAAAATGAAGAACACAGCGCCGCGCATTGCGACAGGGTTGTCACTTTGGGTTCCGAGGCCAGCTACCAAGGCTAGACAAACGGCATTTGCAATCGCGCTTCCTAGAAGTAATACCCGACGACCGAGCTTTTCTATTTTGAGCACGCAGAATGCTCCGCCGATGGGACCGACTAGTTGATAGACTGCGCCCAGGACGGTGGATGTTGAGTTTCCGAGCCCGAGATTTTTCTCAAAGATCGCAGTCGCTAAATGTGGGAAGGTCAAGTTAATTCGGTTGTCAAAGAAAGGAAGTACGGCTCCGAATACGTACTGTAGAAGGTAATGACTGTAGAGCCTGTGAGTTGCATAAACAACATCACTGCGGCAGCAAGCATGGCTCTGTGGAAATTTCTCTGAGGACCCATATGGAATATCTGCCCCAGTGATTTCTTGCCCGCGAGGTCCAGCGAGATTTGGACATCCTTGATCTTTGCCTCAACGGTTTTATCATCAAGGCATGTATCCTCCAGAGCGGCCAGGACTTCTCTCGCCTCAGAGATTCGGCCTTGTCGAATCAGCCATCGGGGAGACTCCGGCAGGTAGAAGATGAAAACCAAAATAGCGAGAGAAAGCAACACGACAAAGGCAAATGGGAATCTCCACGCCACGCTGCCTTTTGTGAAAGACATGCCAAAGTCAAGGAAAAGCGCAAGGGCGCACCCGAAGCCGCTGAATATACCCTTCATGCCAACATGCGCACCGCGCTTGTTGGCAGGTGATATCTCAGATTGCCAGAGAGGGATTGTGGCTAGAATAACACCAGTGCCAAAGCCAAGGATCACCCGAGATACAATGAGCTGGCTGAGAGCGAATGCACAAGTCATCAAAATTGCGCCAATGACTTGGACAATAGATCCTGCCATAATTGTCCGTCGTCGACCATATACGTCACCTAGCCATATGCAGGAGATTGTTCCAAAAAGCCCTCCTATTGTGTACACAGCCACAACAAGCCCTTGGATTGTGGACGCATGGGAGCGATCATGGGCAGCGGCGATGTCGATCTCGGGGAATTGATCTTCGAAATTCCGAAGTGTCAAAACCCCTCCAAGTAACGATGCGTTATACCCCACTGTGAGGATTCCGGGCATGAGAACACCCAGGATAGCTGCAATATTGAGGCTATTGCCTCGAAGGCCGAGGAAGCGTGGCAGCATTCGTAAGCCTGGGGGAATAAGAATATGAAAGATCGGCGTGATCGACACTGATCAACGGAATAAGGTAATTCGCTCTGGAAATCAGAATATCAAGCACTGTCGACTCGATGGCAATTCTCGATATTTATGGAAATTGAGAGTAGCAGAAACCGGATATATCGGCTTGTTGGCATTATGATTGAAGCATTCCATTGTGTTGTGTATTATCTTCTCATCACACTCAACCCCAAATGGGACGTTCGAGCCACATGCTCCACAGCACATGCAAGGCCATTAGGCTCATTCTTGTTGACTGGCTCTAGATCCGAGGACCTCCGGTGGCGAGGAACCTCCGAGGGAGATAGACAGTCAAAACAGGATATGCCCTTGTGACAGGTGTAGGAATGCACGGACAGGCAGAGGGGCAGGACTGGCGGAAAGAGGGAATGGCAGAAATTAGTGCTTTGGTAGGCTGCCGAAGAAGGTCCCAAAATGGTGGAGTCAACGGCCTTTAAGCACCGACGCAAGGGGTGAAGCTTTGGATGGTAACCTCCAGGGCTGCCTACAAGAAGGCCTCGAGGATCTAGACACCTCCATCCCGTGTCCGATTACTCGATATGCTGCATGTGATTTACTATTCTCAGGCTGGTCTTTTACTAGGTGTAATTGAAAGGTAAAGCGAGGCTTCTATCATCATATGCCTCATAGCGCATAGCATATCTATATGTAGTTTCGATTGAAGGTACTCAAATGAAGCTATATAGAATCAGCGCATCGCACCGCATTATATGTCCTAAATAACTATTTTAATAAACGCTTACTCGGGCCGACCCTGAGAGAGCCAAATTATCCAAGCCCTATGAGATTAGCATATATGTTTAGAACTGTAGTATCATTGGCTCAGCGTGAGTATCAAGGGATGTGGAATTCCAACCGGAATGATACCGTAAAATTAGGTTACAATTGCTTGATGTAGCACTTTAATCTTCCATTCGTTTTCACAAATATTTTGATGGCAAACTCCTTGATGCAGCAAGGAGAGGGTGACATGAACTTGAAAGGCAAGATCTAAAATGTCCGGATGGACCCAGCCCTCTGACTTCACAGCTCTGACATGGTTTATCCCTAGCAATAAGAATTTGTCACACGCCAATAAGGAATTATAGAGGCTAGATTTCGCAGAAAACAGTATCTCACGACGTCATTCCCAATGTCTTCCCGCCATGAGCTGTTTTGTGCAGTCTCATGCGATGTATAAAGAACAAAAGAAAATTCTCGGGACGAATTTGCAGTTATTCTCACAACCTGATTACATCTATACTCAACTGAACATAAACCCGGCAATTTACAACGTACGTACTGACTACGTGACCCTAAATTAAATGTGCAATACGGATGAGACCTGCCAGATGAAACGATATTTCGTTTATGCCTCGCAAAAGTTTCTTCAGCAGCTTTCTCAAATTGTTATCTCCCAGTAGCATAGAGTCCTCTTGATGTGCTATGCTATCAAACCTCCAATCCATATCAGGATAGAATAAACGATGCTGGGAATCTAAGTTTCGTATTTGAGTTCCTATAAGCTCGTGAAAAAAATGCCATCTATATTTATACAGCCTCGTTTACCTCGTTTCCCATCATAATGACCAAACGCTAAAACCACCAGAAGCTCAGAACAATATTAGAGAAAACAAAAATAAAAGAAACAGCCATATAAACCTATCATATATCTATAAAGGAAACCGAAAGATTTTCGTGAACCGTAGTACGGAATTAGATAGCAACTGGGCCCGCGCCCATTCTATCTTTAGGCCCGATGCCTTTGTGTCGTACTGCAAAAAGACCAATGATCAGGCCAAGCCCGGCCATACCGATGGAACACCAGAGGCCGGTAGCGTATTGCTCGGCGAGTCCATGTCCTTGTTGAATATCAACGGCATCGGTAACGGCCGCCGAAATAGCCAATGAAACACCAGAGCCAATTTGGAATGCAGTGTTGAGCTAGCAAAAATCGTCAGTATATAAAATGTGGAGAGAAAGACATCAAATTCACCATTCCGCCAGCCAGACTCTTGACTTCAACTGGAACACTTGTGAGTACCACAGTGCTTGTCGTGACGAAGATAAATGACACTGATGAGATGCTGATAAGAGATGTAGGAAGAACATTGAGCCAGCTGTGACAGTTAGTAAACTTCTCTTGTCGAAGGATGGCTGATACATACAAGCTTGATTCAGGATTCGAAGTCAAGGCACTCGAGATAGGGGCGACCACGGCTAGAACAAGTCCGATGATGAGGAGGTGCTTTCCATTCATGAATTCGAGAAGCTTTCCTGTTCCGAGGGAAACGATGAAGCCAATCGCCCCCATTGGCAGGAAGCGAAGGGCTGTATCACCGGCAGAAAGCTTGTCTACTTTCTGTGCGATGAGAACGATGTAGTAGATAACGTTTTGGTAGGTGCCATAGCCGGCTGTTGAGTATTAGTATTGCATATATCAATATTTCGGCGAATGGTCGACTCACTGAAACCAATAATCCAGAGACCGGCAAAGTTGCGAATCTTCCACAGAGAGAGCGGCATAATAGGGTTACTGATGTAATTCTCAAAAATTGTGAATCCAACGAGGAGACCGACAGCCAAGATCAAGAGAACAATGATAAAGGGTTGGTCCCAACCATAAGTTCCGCCACTGGACAGCACGAATTGGAGCAAGATCAAGCCCGATGTGGACATCACTGCACCGATGTAGTCCATTCTTTCGTGTTTCCTCTCAGAAGGAATGTCATTTGGCAAAACAATAAAGCCTAGAATCCCCAGTGACCCGGTGATGATAACAATGAGGTAGAAGATATATCTCCATCCCAACGAAGAGGTCAAGAAACCACCGAATATGAGGCCAGTGCAGAATCCCAGAGTACCGGAGGCTCCATATATTGACAGGGCCCGGGTGCGGTCAACACCACTGAAGTAGGAGCTGATGATTCCGATAGCTGATGGAACGGTCAAAGCAGCTCCAATTCCTTGAATGCCACGGAACACTGTGAGCTGAATAAACGACTGTCCAAATCCAATGGCCAGCGTCCACACAGAAAGCCAGGCGAGGCCCACACAGAGGATCTTCTTTCGCCCATAGCTGTGAAAGTCAGTATTTTGTTTCCCTCAAGACTCTGAACACAAAAAGGGGTGACCATAAGGAGGGGAAAATATCGTACCGATCAGATAAGGCACCAGCCAACAGAAGGAAACCGCCAAACGACAAAGTGTATGCAGAAATCATCCATTGCAAATCAGTGCTCGATACATCAAAATCTTGTTGAATCGAGGGCAGGGCAATATTGGCGCTTGTCATGAAGACATTGTCAAGGAACTGAGAGCCAGAAGTTACCAGCAAGATCAAACAGCCTTTCCAAGAACCCAAACGGCCAAATTGATGGGGGATCTTTTCTAAGATAAGAGGATCCTCGCTGCCAGCTGGGGAAGGGAGCATGTGTGCCGGGGTGACCACTCCCGAAGACTCAGGACTGGAGATAATAGTGGGTTCGATTACTTTAGGGGCTTCCATAGTGGGTGTTTCATCACCACCATGCGCCTGGCGATCACGCGGCCGACTAAAATAATCCACAACACCCATTATGCGTTTCAAAATTGAATACAGATGAAAAAGGATGGTCAGGAGAGCATTGGCGCCTACTCGCATACTAATATAATATTTACACCTGTCGAAAAAAGCAAAATCTTCAATAGATCCAGTTTAAAAAGTGGAGGAAGGCCTTTCGGATTACCTCTTTCAGCAAGATCTTAAACTGGAGCATGTTCTTTCGGGTTACCTATTTGAGATGGGAGACCCACGATAAACACACGAGGAGTGGAGAGGGCAACCCGCTGGTCCTTTGCACATGCGCGATAATAACATGAGATTATCACATCGATGTACGTGGGAATGGGATATTGCTTTGATAAGGCAATCAATATTTCCTTGATAACCTTGTCTACTTAATGCCAGACAGTATAGTGTGTCTTCAAGATTGTTATTGACGTTTCAATATATAATGTGGCACTTAAACAATTAGCACCCGAACGTTATCGGGCCGAGTGAGCCAAGACCCCGTATTGCGGGATCCCGATAGGGCTCCCCTCCCGTACACGGAAAAGTCATAGGGCTGTCCTCTTTCACGCCATGTGTACTTATGCAAGCCGAGACATAATATCTAGTTATGCATAAGAGCTTTTTGTGGCTTTATCAAAAGATTGAAATGTGTATTTTCTTTCTCATTTTTGGCTGAGAATTTTGAAGTTGAGGCAAAGATTGGACGAGATTTGCCACGCAGATTTTTTACTCCGTCCATAGCTCATCCCAACTTCGCCTAAAAGCTGACTTCTAGACCTCGCTTTTCGAAAGCAGGTGGGGAACTGGTCATCTTCATTGTTGAAAATTTCGACCAATGTCTTTCCTATTTTGCATTTAGCAGTTTCCATGCAGTCCCCTACAGTATGCAATGTTGTGAAAGTGGAACCCGTCTTGCCAACGCACCCACTGTATAACATTGAAAACGCGGTAGGCGTTGATAGACATTTATCTCCTACATTATACACACCGAGTTATTAAATAATTAATACCATGCTGATCATAAAACCCTCAGATCATTTTCGCTAAGCTAAATGTGAGCAATAAGAGCATTCTTTTGAACTTTGGCAAAATGATCGTCAGTTAAGCAAAAGCTTTGACCAATGTGATTAACAGCAACTGTAGTAATTGGCAATTATTTATGCAACATTGGATGTTCTAGATCTTAACTTAAGGGCATGATGTTGCACACTGTTACTCCATCCTCCGTACGGAGTAGATCGCACAACATTATTATACTTGGATAAATAATTCTTTTTATACAGTTTGCACCCACCACATTTACAAGATGTTACCGAAAAGCCACATATCGACCGTTCTAATATTTCCTAAGGCTTACATACTTCATTATCACCGGTCTGTGAGATATTCTACTCGTTCTTATTGCCTGCATCTGTAAATACCAAATGCAAACAGGTAGACTGCCCCCAGCACATCAATTCGAGAAACAATACGGAGTAAACTGATATCAAATCTAGCCTCTTGCATTTCCTCTTTCTCTGCCTCGCTGATGGATGCGATGTTTAAATGTGTCATTATCTTCCTCTCTAACTAGATGACCTCCAAAATGCTGTAAAGCGGATGGCTGCCTGCTTTGATAACTTTCTGTTATGTATCTTTCAAATAAAGATATTGGGTTCTTGGTAAGACAGCATACTCGAACTTTAATTCGGATTTAAGTTATTATCTTAGTGTCTTGGTCGAGAACCACACTACGTAGCTCTACGC
This sequence comes from Penicillium paradoxum, assembly GCF_028828445.1. NCBI lineage: Eukaryota > Fungi > Ascomycota > Eurotiomycetes > Eurotiales > Aspergillaceae > Penicillium > Penicillium paradoxum. Next base: position 1,454,177 of record NW_026643184.1, on the reverse strand, counting down.
GTTGGGGTTCCCCCAAATGAACGTGACTGCGATGACGTCAGTAAAGGCCTGACCGATCAGGCATCCACCCCGACGTGTTCGCCAATCACCAAGTCGGGAGATCACTTCCCCGGGTCAAGCAGCGTCAGTTGGAAGTAGATCGAAGGTAAAACCCACAATAATGACGTAGAGAGTTCACCGAAGACACCATGCATTCATCGAAGACCCCGCGGTCATCATTTTCCGTTCATGGGCAATTGACGGAATATTTCTCGGCAGAGGTTTGTGATTGATCACATATCTGTTTTTCATCACTGCAGCATAACTACCCAGAAGATAACCGGCAGCCTGAAAATCGCTTACAAAGATCACGAGCTTGGGCTGCCATGCGACTCACTCGAATATTTGCGCAAAATTGAAAATCTTTCGGCTTCCTTCCGTTATCTCAGTGTGGCTCTTCCATTGATCTTGGAAGCAGCTCTATTAGGGGCATCCAGAGAGATAGATGACTTTCAATTTCGGTCACAATGTCTCAGCCCAACAGCTGGCCGACATCCTACCCAACGGCGTCGCCATCCTCACCCACCGACATGAATTGGTCTCCGTAAACCGCCGGTTCCGCGAACTCATCCCTTGCTCCAATGCCAGCTTCTCTGAGTGCTGGCTACGATCAGTCCACCCCGACGACTATGAACGGGTGTCTACGGGGTATCGCGAAGTCGAGAAATCCAAAGGACCACTACGCCTCGAATACCACACCCGCGATCCGGACTCGATATGGTGCGTCATGACGTTGGATCGGTTGGATGATAAAGATGTACAATGTTTCGGGTTAGGTGATGGAGGGCTATCGATCTGCACAATTGCCGATATCACCCCTGAGAAAAAGGCCGAGCTGTTGCAGAGACAAGCTGCAGAAGAGGCACAGGAACGAAAGAAGCAACAAGAGCGATTCATCGATATGATCAGTCATGAAATTCGCAACCCGCTTTCCGCGATACTACATTGTACGGAAGATATTCAGGAGGCTATCTACAATAAGAAACCCGAACAAATCTCGATCATGAGCATTACCGAAGCAGTCGAGACGATCAGTCTTTGTATCACACATCAAAAAAAGATCGTCAACGACGTTCTTACCTTTTCAAAACTTGACGCATCCATGCTCTCACTATCACCGCGCAAAGTTCAGCCCAAGCGACATCTTACCACCCCACTGGCAATATTTCGCCCCGAGCTCCGAAAGCAGAAGATCAAGTTTGAATACAAGGTTGACGTTTCCTATGCTAAATGCGGCATTGATTGGGTCACGGCAGATCTGGATCGCATGGGGCAAGTTCTGATCAACATCCTCTCGAATGCTATCAAATTCACTGCCAAATCAGAGAGTCAGCGATCGATCCGAGTCTCAATGGGCGCTTCGATAGGCCGACCACCTTCGTACCCCCCAAATATCGTATTTTTCGACTCGTGCGAAGCATCCCTACGCAAAGACGCAACAAACACCTCTGAATGGGGACATGGAGAAATTGCATATATCATGGTCGCCGTCAAGGACTCCGGCATCGGAATCACCGAGAAGGCCCAAAAACGACTTTTCGAACGCTTCAACCAAGCAACTCCCAAGACTGAGAGCATCTACGGTGGCTCTGGGCTTGGACTGAATGTATGTAGGAAACTATGCCACCTGCATGGAGGTGAAATTGGCGTGAGCTCCAAAGAAGATTGCGGGAGCACTTTTGGCTTCTTTTTCAAAGTGCGCCGAACGAAAGGTCCGATTGATGGAGAGCATGGCAACGTTCAAATATCTGGAATCGATAAACTCTGTTTCGATATTCAAACGATGGGGAATGAAATGAGCGGAATCAACAAGACAACAGATGAGCCCCAAATTTCAGAAAATCCCCCTGAGGCTAAAGTCTGGGAAGCAGCGCCTGGTGCACCAGATGACCAAGCTACAACACGCACCCGCAGTCTAGCTTGTGAGGCCTCACAAGATCAGGCCAAACGGGAGAAACAGAATTCCATCCCCGGCCATGGCCAAGTGACACAACATGGCGATGGTCAACGTATTCTCTTGGTCGAAGATAATGTCATCAACAGGCGAATCATATCACGCAAGCTAGACACACTGGGCTTTGATATATCAGAAGCCAGCAACGGCCAAGAAGCCGTGGATGCGAACAGGGACTCTACCTTTGATTGTATTCTCATGGATCAGCAGATGCCTGTGATGGACGGTAACTGTGCAACAAGAGCTATCCGAGATATTGAAAAAGAAACCGGAGGGCATGTCCCCATTTTGGGAGTGACAGCTAATGCCAGACAGGCACAGCAGGAGGAAATGCTTGGTGCTGGAATGGATGATGTTATCCACAAGCCATATGGGACGCATGAGCTTGTTGAGAAGATAAACCATATGGTTTCCAAAGAATCGAAATGGGGAATGTAAAGCGAGGATCTTTAAAATGCGCGATTGGGCTCATGAAGATAATGTATGTTTATGATATATATTGAGAGATGAATATACCAATGTGATGATTGACTAGGGGTTATAAATTAAGAATCTGGGAGCAAGTATTATGAGTACTATCGGGTTGCAAGAAACCCAAGCGAGACGAAATACGAAAGGCGCACACAGAGAAGTCGCCCGTAAACGTATCAGCGCTTCGTAAACACCAATGGACAGCCATCCTGTGTAAAGTGTCAATATAAGCCCAAATAATACCGTTAATAGTAGTACTAACCATTGGGAATAGGGTAGCAAAAACTCGAATCTCCTCTGATCTCTCCGTAGCATAATGCTTCCAATCAAGTTCCATCGCTGCTTTACCAATCATACCCGCCATGGAGAGCGGGACGTATTTCCTCGCAAGGCAATCATGGGGACCAGCACCGAACACCAGCCAATTTTTAGTCTTGGACTCGGCATCACCGGATATCCAACGCTCAGGATCAAAGGTATCCGGGTTGGGATAGACGTTTGGATCGTGTAGAGCCGGATAACAGGATGGAATGATCATGGCTCCCTTGGGAACGGTATAATTAGGCGTGACGGGGAAGTTCTTCGTCGCGAGATATGGAACCATAATCACAGGTGGTCGGTGGCGTAGCAGCTCCTTGATTACTGCATTGGTATATGTGAGTGACTCCAGCATAGGCAGATCGAACGCCTTATTTCCATCACCATCTCGAGCAGCCAAGTTTTCCGCTCGTAGCTTTTCGAGCACGTCAGGTCGCTGGGCAAGGATTTGGAATAGCCATGTCGTGGCACTGGAAGATGCGTCCTGGGACGCAAAGAGGAAAGTGAACAAAGTCTCTCCGATCTCCTCATTTGTAAATTCGCGGATCATGTTTGTTGGCTTCTCGGCGTCCGTCTCTCCTGCAGCAATTCTTTCCTTATAACGCTTCGACTCCATCATATGGAGCACCCAATGGTCCACGATGCATGTGGGATTTGCACCCGTTGCCATGTTTGCCTTGCATGCAGCGGCGCATTTTGCGAACTCGGCATGGACAGCATCAGCTGTGCGCTTCCCGAGCCAGGGTTTGGTGAACGGAATGTACATTGACAAAGGTACGTTGACCAATTCAAGGGCTGCTGTAGCAAGGTAGAAGTCATCGGCAATCTTCTTGACTGCGGCCTGGGATATGTAATCGCCGAAAAATGTGCGACATGAAAGTGCACAGTTGATCTCGCGAAACATGGTCATGAATTCCACTGGCTTCCCCTGATTCGCTTTGCTAGTGGCAACAAATTTGCCAAAATAATCGGCCAACACCTTCTCTTGCACTGGGAGGTAAGTTGCCATGGCTCTGTTCGTGAAAAGAGGTGTTAAGCCTCTGCGGTACTCTGCGTGATCTCGACCCTGAAGAAAAACCCATGCTTTGTGGCCGAGGATATCCTTCGCAATCGGCACTATGCATGGCTCCGCATATGCGGGTGATTTGAATACCTTGTGGGCTATGTCGCGGTCGGAGGCTAGAACAACAAATCTGAATGTAATTGGGTTAAATTTGATAGCTTCAAGAGATGGGTGACATATACGTTGGCAATAGATCTGAGCACTTACTTGTGAAAGACTGACACACAGCTGAGGGGTCCACTGGCCCATTGTGCGAGGTACCCTTCAAACTTTGGGTGTAAGGCTTGTATGAATGGACCCATGAGAGGGATCTTGAGCGGCGGTCCGGCTATGGAGCCCTTCCTTCTGATATACATGACTAGAGAAGGTGTTAGTTGACTTCGATGGCCGGGAGAGATTTATTTTACCTTGGTCATAGACAACAACGGCGAGGAAAAACGTCACGATATACTGCCAGGTTTGCCAGCCCAACAAAGGGCTCAACAGGGAATCTTGGAACTGGGAAGGGTTGGAAGGCCATATCTGCAACGCCTCATCTTGAGCGATGGAGATATTGGCCATCTGAGCTGCCATGTTGGAGTCCATGGTGATAAATGGCAGATTAAAGGTGCCAAGCAGGCTCCTCATGCTCTTTTCAAGCAGAGAGAAGACATAGCATGTTCTCTTCCATGTCCTCTCCTAGTCATGGCATGATATACTAGGTATTACCTAAGTAGGATCCATTTTACTTGATTAGGACTAGACTCCGATGCCAAGAATAGACCTTGCGGAGTCTAGTCCTTTTTCGATTTAGGCTCGGGGGCTCTAAGTCCACGTAGAATGATGGTAATCAGTGCTCACAGGCCCAATAGTGAGCCCACCCCGTGGATCGTTCCATCGGCACTTGTGCTTGCTTTCCAATCCGTTGACTCGCATCGTGGTCTCGAAAGCGGTGTGATGATCAAACTGGCAGGGAACCGGGGGCTACCACATTTCCTCCTTTAAATACTCGATTCTCTCTCAAGATGCGTCAAACTCTCCGTCGTTCCTGTGCTGCCTGTGCAAAATCTAAATCTAGTTGCGATCTCGGCAAACCACGTTGCTCCCGCTGTGTCAAGCGCCAAGTCGACTGTGCCTATGCAAATGAACCCTCAACGAGCCCGGCGACTCCCGGGTGGCAGAATATTGGCGCAGTAACAAGCGGACTTGATGGATCCGGCACTTTAACAAACTACAGATTTGGGTCCCTTGATCCTTTTGACTCGTATCCACCGACTAGACTTCCTCGGGAACACGTTCAACGTTTGATCTATGGTTGTATGTTGGCCTGTAATGAACCCTCACCGCAGAAACTTTAGCTTACCTATCCAGTCCTCCACAAGATCGCTTTTCAATACTATCCTCTTGATCTAAATGCCACTTCGAATCCTTTTTTGATTTCTTGGTGGCCCCTTGCACTGGGGGATCCAGCACTATTCCACGTCTCTTTGCAGACAGCATGTCTTGATGAAGAGTTGTTGGCCCAGAAGGGCTTTCAAACATCCGAACTTCTCATGGCCGACTCGGTAGCTCTGCTGCGACGCAAGGTGGAGTCCACGTCGTTGGCTGTACAAGATGGGACCATGAATTCTGTCATCACTTTGGCAACCATTGAAGTGAGATACTTTCATAGTCATCGTCTTCCCTGCCGTTTGTTAGTTTGAACACATTGCTAACTCAACACGGTTCTCAGTTCGGCAAAGGCAATGCAAAAGTTGGCGAAATGCATGTTCATGGCTTGAAAAAATTGGTTGACATGAGGGGCGGTATCAATGCAGTCAGGCAGACCAGTCCACTCACGGCGAGAATGGTCAGTTGGTAAGTCATCCCCTTTGCCGCGAATGATTAGATACTCACAACCGCGAAAGGGTATCGATGCTTATAATGGGTCAACCTCAATTTGAGACTCAAGATGACTTCGGTATTGGGGATGGCATCGCTCCCATCGCCGAATGGCAGTTAGACTCGATGGCTGCTGAAAACGAGTTGTTTAATATCAATGCTATTGAAGTGGACTACGCAGTGAAGAATGTCTTCACTCGTCTCAGCAATGTCTTTCGTCGAGCGCGCACCATACCCTTCCCAGCCACAAAACTCCATGACCTTACTTGTTTCGTCGTACACCGACTTCTACTTTCTGTCCCAGGCACGACAATAGCGGGGCTGTCACCGATGACTGAAAGCATTCGCTGTGGTATCATTCTCTACATGTTCATTGCTCAGGGACCAACCTATTACTCGCATGCTGTCATAATGAACACGATTGTCATTCGATTTATGGAGAACCTCGAGAGACTCGCATCGACACCTCGTGCGTATGACTCACTTGATGTCTGGTTTGTTTCAATCGGAATGGTGGCTTCGATTGGTACGGCTCACCAGCGATGGTTTGTGAAGAAAGCAGAAGAACTAGCCGCTTCTTTACAACTGTACAGCTTTAAAGACACTCTCATCCATATTACATCTGTTCTATGGCTGGAGAAACCACAGGCCGAAGATGCCTTTCGAGCCCATTGGAACGCTATTCTCAATCCCGCGGACCAGCCGCTACCAGACCTCAGGATGTGCGTCTCGCCATATAACGCCAGTGGAGAATTCATATGAAATGTGATCTCTTTCATCAATGCATACAGACAGCGCATGACGTCTAACTTCGGTGCATCTAGAACTCATCTTCACTCATACACAACGCTGTCACATTGGGAATCATGACCCAGAAGATGCTGGCTGGCTCAAGTACCACCTTGAACTTTTCGCCAGGTGGGGATAGGGTGAGCCCCCAGGCAACCACTACTTTGGCAGGGATATGTCTGAACAACTCACAACATCAACACACTTTTCGAACTATGTGAACCTCTCCACGCTGTGGTATGAGGGCGCGCCCCAACTGCGCCACCACCACTCGATCCTCGATCAAGTCTATCACGCCACTTTTAGCGAACCCACGACTACAACATAATGTTTACCACGAAGTGGAATCCGTTTGGTTCCAACACCTCATCCTCATCACAGCGAGGCCACAGGAATCTGACATTTGGTCTCTGTAGATAATGGCAGCCTACATAGTCCCGTACAACTCAGATAGCATATCACAGTATCTTCCCTTTATGCAAATATCCATTCATTCATTCTAACTCAATTGATTGGCCAGATATCTGACTTATCAAAATGTTTCAACGGCAACAACACCAAAGAGAGATACCCCTGCAGCGGTATCCCGAGGCCAATAAATAGAAAAGTGCGTGTCCAACACCGCAATCAGTGCGTGCGCACCACTTCAACCCCAAAATCAATCTTGTTCAGCCCGAGCCTTCAAATCCCGGTGAAAGCCATCAAAATGAGCCCGCATCTTCTTTCCCAGCAGCGAAGGACTCATAATAAACGCAAGAAGACCCTTCAGATCCTCCGTCTGCGTGAAAACCGTCGAAGCACCACCATTAGCCGGTTCGATATGGAATTTGTGCAAACCAGCGATCGTAAACACAGGCGGGCCCTGCCAAGAAAACAAGCTCTCGGTATTCTCCTATGCCGCTCCGAGTTCTATCAGCTGCCATTCCTTGATGCTCTTCAACGTTATTCCTCACTCTGACTTCAGCGACGAACTTGAAATTCTCGATGTCGACTTCTATTTCATCGCCCGAGGTGAGTTGCTGCGGGGTCTTGCTGCTATCTTTGGGCGCGATGCTTTTCAGCCATTCCGTGTGCCATTCCGGGTATGAGGAGAAGTTGAGGAGCTACGGTGTGGTTAATTGTCAGCTTGTTTTGCTGCGCTTTTGTTTAGAGTACGTACAATCTCGCGCACTTTGGCGGGTGGTGCGGCTATCTCGATAGTGCTTGTGATCATATTTTTCTTTCTGTTGGCTTGGTTGAGAGGGTCGGATGCACGAGAAAGGGGATATAAAGGGGGTCATGGATAAGGTGCGTGGAGTTAGGATAGTGCATATCTTTGCTGCATTCGGCATGTCTTCTCACTCCGCACGAGAAGGTGAAGTGACATGTCTCAAAAGCAAGGTTTTGTGGGATTTTGCTAGAGAACTTCTTATATTTGGGCTCAGTTCCTAGGACTTATAAACAGAATTGGGGAGTTTTATGCCTACCTAGATATCTACATACAGGTAGTTGCTGTTACATCCACACTTGCCAGTACTAAGACTTACATTTACGCTTGAGTCATCCTGGCAGACTGCTTGACATGCCTTCACTTTTCTCATTATACGTACTTTAAATACGAATCAACATTTAGTGTTATTGGCCATTATAGCTTCACAGGTGGTGTTCTCACTACTTAGATTGAACAAAAACGCAGCAATTCTAACCAGACGCTTTCTCAATTCGGGAATACAACTCAGCTAACGATCGATTTTGATGTACAGGCCAAAGACTATTATCATGAGATCTAAATCTCGAGCGAATTTGTTTGAAGTTGACTTGCAATTCAATTAAATATAAACAATAGCAGGCATGAGGGTAGTTGTGTAACAAAAATTCATCAAAAGTCCTCCCAATCCATGACGAGTCATATATACAGAGATGGAGACAATTATATACGCATAACATCACATATCGTTCGTATGCATTCGCATCTCACCACCGGCTCAATACGACGGCTCGATACTAATCTTGCTGACACGCCGACCATTGTTCTGGTCTCTGTCGGCAGCAAGCGTAGAGGCGAACTTGCTCTTCGCGCGGATCTGGGGTCCCTTCCAGTAGAACACATAGATGGGAGTCACAACCAGACAGGATAGGCAAGCCAGGATAGTAGTTGCGTACTCAACATGCCACTTGTCGCCGATATTGGTGTACATGGGCGTTGCGTACATGGCGGAGATACCGGCAAGAAGGTCACGAGCAAATGCATTGCCGCCAGTCGCAGAAGCGGAATAGACACCGTAGGATGCGACCATGTAGTCAACGGAGGAGAGGTAGATTGCGTAGTTGGCGATACCGACGCAGGCGGAGAAAATCATGGATCCGATCCAGTGCACATTTCTTGCGTCACCGAGGGATGTCCAGGCAAAACCGAATAGACCGATCGGTTCGAGCGGAGCGAGGAATAAAAGCCATTTCAGACGGCGTTCGGGTGGAATAGCTGCATCGCCGTGTCGGACTCGGAGTTTCTGGTCGCGGAGGAACCAGGGGAAGTAACTGAAGTATGCGATGAAATAGGCGACGTTGATGGGAATAATTGCCCATGCTTGTGCGAGGGTACCGAAGCCCCATCCTTGTTCGTAGACGATGGCAAAGCTCTCCAAGAAAGTGAAGATCAGAGCGTCGGAGAAACCGGAGAGAAGAGACAGGCAGAGGACAATGGGTTCCCGTAGAAGCATGTAGAATGGTCGAGCCCAAATTCTGCCGGCTTCCTTGAGCGAGATACGAGGGGTTTTTGAGTTCGTTAGGTCCGTAGATGTTCGGGTCTTCTCCGGTCTTGCGGCGGCGCTTGGCTTCTTTGTCCATGATAATAGTTGAACGACTTTCGGGCATGAAGAAGATGATGATTTGGGTGACACCTCCAAAGATAAGCTGAATCCAGAAGAACCATTGCCAGTCAAGGACTATAAACCATCCGTGTTAGTAAAATGTTGAGGATATATCCGTGCAGGGAGAATATGATTGCTCACATCGCGCAATGGGACCACCGATCACACCGCCGATACTGGTACCGATACAAGAGGATAAAACGATGAAGGCAAGAGGGAATTGTTGTGTCTCGGGTTCGTAGAGATCGGCAATAAGACCAAGAGTAACACTACCACCGGCGGTAGAGAGACCACCCTATAAATCATGTTAATTGGCCTGGAGCTTTGGATTTCAACATACTAGAAGGACTTACCAATGCACGAGCAACAACTACACTGCCCCAATTAGGGGCAAGTGCGGCAGGGAGTTGCCAAATGTTAATCAGGAACATGGAGAGCTGAAGGATAGGCCAGCGACCGAATTCCTCAGACCAAGGAGCCCACAGCTCACAGCCAATCGAATAAGTCACTAGGTAGGCCATTTGACCTGTACGAGCGTGTTGCTCGCTAATTTGGAAAGCCTCAGATAGAGGTTTGACGGCAGCCGGGTATACTGAGGTATTGAAGTTCATAGAAACCTGAACGAACGCGACTGCGACGAGGTATGTCCATTTCTTCCATCGTGGCCATGAATAGCCCAGGATTTCGTAGCAATCTTCTTCCTTTAGTTCGCGCTTGCCATCGGGGCGAATACTCTCTTTTTCGCCAAGCGCATGGGAAAGGTTGACGGGCGCATTAGATTCAGTGTCGGTGCCATTGGCAGATGGTAGTCTGCTTTCGCTATGAACAGCTCGAGGTTCTTGCTGCTCTGAGGGAGTCATCCTGGTGTGCGCAGGATGAAGTAAACACGGAGCGATGGCGAAAATATTTCTATGTGGACCTTCTCCAGGTGTTATATGTACCCCATGTGTATCAGCAAAGTTTTTCTACCTCGGACAGCACGCGCTGAAACCGGATTTAGGGTGGATCTGCACTGCACTCAGATTAGAGAGGTGGAGACCCTGGCGTAATGAGCTAAAACGTGTACGATATCGCTGCTGGGGAATGAGATCTCTATAGAATCGTAGATTGTAGATCGGAGCAATTGCATGGCATTCATGTGTATATATTGGACCGTGTATGCTCAATCTCTCGAGTATTTCCTACAACAATGCATGTGAAAATAAGAAATATTGAGTTATCCTGTCTCAAAACCTGATATCAAGGATCTGCTACCTATCCCTTCAATCTTGGCATTCTCCACCAGCCCTGACGTCAGAACTTTCTTCCAACGGAAAGCCTACCGAAGGATGTGCCATTCTCTTGCCCTACACACTTGGCTGCAGAATATCGATGGTTCTAGGCGTCACTCACAATATACAGAGCCAAGAATTTATATCTCGGCATTCTTGGCTATATTCTTCAGGCCGAAGAAATGCCGTAATTCACATATGATACCGCGTTCGAGGGTACATCTGAAAAGGGAACAGTTTGTTTCTTTTCCGAACATATGAAGCTTAAGCATCGAAGGCATGCGGCTGAAGATGAGGATGAGTCTGGGGAATTAACATAAACACAGTTTCGTATGAGGTCATCTCTGCATACCGGTGGGAATAAACGACATAAAATCAAGTCCAACAGATCCAGCTGGCCAATGAAGAAAGACCTACGCAGCTAACCGGGAGATCTCCGAACATCAACTGAATTGATTGTGAGAACTGATTAGCCACAGCACAGACCTCCATGAGCCCTGGCGTTTGATTGGGGCGGTAGTGGTGATCATCATCTGTATTCTGTCAGCGCAAGGTACGAGTGGAGGACATAGCCCGAATGAAGCATCTCGTGGGCGAATCCTTTGAGGAGAGGCGAAGTGACATCATTACTAGTTCCTGAACTACACGTGTATGGTGTTGGAGTGCTGAAACTGTTTGCCTCCATTACTGCTTGGTGTCTCCCAATCCTGTCCCCACAGTGGTGCAATCTTGTATGTTCGATTTCTCTCGGTCAAGGCAGAAATATTGATGAGATCGTGCTCGCTGCGCCTATTGGCTTATCGCACATACTCTCACAAGTCGAACGTTACTTCCTATCTTATGTTAGGAATGTATTCTTACCCTTTTCGTACTTGTCTTAGCACCACCGACAAAAATATCATCTGCCATCTAGGGCGACCTTCAGTATAGAATTGACCAGCGATGGGGCCCAAAAAAAGACCCGGAAGCAAAAAGTGATGACCGACGCAGGGATCGAACCTGCAATCTCTTGATTCGTAGTCAAGCGCCTTGCCATTGGGCCAGCCGGCCTTGATGGAAGAAGCAGCCCAAAAGTGCTTGATGGGGCTGCAGAGTTTTCCGATCCCCGGCCCCACTTCACCGGCTATCGTTATCGATTCCCGGCCCGAAAGGGGCAACTTAGCCGACGATAAGAAAACGGATCTTGGCATTCTTCACTTTAATTGCTCTTGGCCTGTACCCGCTGCATGCATGGATGCATAGTGGTCCATATAGATCTATCATATAGCCGTTATATGCATAGATATATCATGCTGAGAGTACGAGGCAGCATAGATCATGATTTGTCTATATCCCAAGATATCAAAAATTACTTGTATATATATCTATATATATCTCATCTTTAAGTTATCAGAGAAAAGGCAAAATCCACTCATTTCTTCCATTGTTAACCCAATTACAGTGCACGTGCCAGTTATGCACAGATTCATAGGCATTCACAAGGTTACCTTGCACCAAGAAGATTTTATAATTCGAAGTCATTTCGGATCTCGTGAGAACTTGAACACGTTTCCTGTATTTCAATGTTTCGATGAGGGCCTATATGAAACACCCCAAGGGTATTGTTTCATTTTAACGGAAAACCTAATAAATTCATGTAAGATTGATATAATCATTGCAATGTGTTACAGAGGGGAAGAGCAACCAAAGGTACCTGGTATAGTGAGTTCCCTTGATCGCAACGTACATTATTCAATAAGGCCCCTGTCCTCTATAAACATGACCTTCTTCAAGGCTATCGTCGTATCCTTCAGTGAAGTCTTCCTCGTCCTCTCCAGCAAAACCGTGGTCTCTAGCACCGAAGGCTTCCCTGCCATGAGGCTGTCTTTCAAATCTCGCGCCTTCCTGCCTCATGGGAAGTTTTGAAGTATCAAAGGTTCTACCGGGAGCAAAGGTCCGAGAAGTTCCTCCACGACCACCTCGCTGAGGTGCATTCTGGCGACCACGCTCACGATGTGCTGAGCGTGTAGGCGACGGCGTTGATAAAGTTTCACTATACCGGGACCAGTCATTTCTCACCGAACTTCCTCGACCCGCACCCCTGCGCTGTGCAGAACCCCGTTGACTTTGCCCGTAATCATGGCGTTCAAACTTGCGGGAGTGGGGGCGATAGACTGGGCTTTCATTCCATTGGGATGGATCATGCTCGTCGGCGCGTAGACCCCAGGTAGAGGCCGCCTCGGCTTCCGATTCACCAATTGCTTCGGTTAGGTACTGATCAAATCGCTTGACGGTATCTGCTACAAGCTGGAACTGTCGCCAATCCAGCACCGGCTGTGCTCTGTCACCACTATCTTGTTCAATGTCATCGGAAGCTAAATCGTCGAGTTTATCGATATCGTCCGGACTGTTTTGCCAGGAGTCGACTGAGCCATTCCATAAATCAAATTGTGCAAAGGAGTAGGCCGTCTGGAAGGCATTGCGGATCTGTCTCCCGTTCCAGCGGTGATCTGGCCAATTATCGTAGTGCCACTCTGCATACTCCAGGATACCCTCCCGGTCAATTTTCAGTTCCGCTCGCTGTTTAGTTTCTGCCTTGTTGGGCTGCTGTCGATGTTTTTCTTGGGCTTCCTGCAGTTTGCGGAGATTGGTTTCGAATATGGCCAGCGTTTGATCTTTGCTGAGAGGAGTGTAGTGTAAGCTTATGTGAATTCGAGACTTGAAGGCTTCATCAATGATTCCGACTCGATTTGTTGTTAAGAACAAGATGCCACTGTAGTACTCTAGAACACGAAGGAAGACTGGAATATCATCAGCATAGAAAGAAGATTCCGGTAAAAAAAGACACATACCCGAGACGACAGCATTTCGCTTCAGATCACTCAAGTCCCGACGAGCCAGAAAAACATCAGCCTCATCGAGGAGGAGAACGCAGTCCCAAATATGTGCAAGACGGAAGATCTCTCTGAGCTTCTCTTCCACTTCTGCAGGTTCGAATCCAAGATGGCCGCAGGTAATCACAAAGAGAGGTTTGTTATTTGCCTGAGCAACCGCCTCTGCAGTAGCAGTTTTGCCTACTCCAGGTGCTCCATGCAACAAAATCACTAGACCAGAGCCTTTGCCTTGAATCAGGTCTAGACCAGGTTTTTGTTCCTGAAAATGTGCCTTGATGACAGCTCGAATCATCCGTTTGTGATCTGGATCAATCTTCAGATCTCTGAAGACATGCTCCGACTTAATAATGGGCTTCAGCAATTCCACGTTCAGTCGGAGGAATTTCCGGTCTCGAAATGAATAACCAATGACTCGACGAGGCAGCAAAACGTAGTCGTCTGGTTCTATCTCGGTCGCTGTGCCTGTGACGCACGCGCGTAAGAATTCGCTTTTATCCATCTGACGTGCACAAAGCATCGCTGACAGGTTTTCATGCTTTTGGACAATCTCGGACACTTCTGCCATCAGTTCGGTCGCGTTTTCACCGTCCCAATGTTTGATTGGCATTGATGTGTCTTCATATTCTGCCCAGTATGAGTCTGCCCATTCCGTTAGGCTCCATGTCGATTTTGCAGCGAGATCACTATTCGTTTTGTGACCTTGAGCAAAGTCAATTATTACCTGACTGTCGATATATTCACCGTTACTCTCATCGTCAGGCTCAATGTCATCTGCAGGCTCGTGCACTAAGGTCCATCCATCATAATAGAGATACTTGACTTTGAGCGTGTCGGCAAACGACTCTCCAAGCTTGCGCTGTTTCTTCAAGATATTGTCCATGTTCTTATGAAAGCGTAGCGGATAAACGGGAAGTGTCGTAATGTCCTTCGAGCCAGCAAACATTGGTATGCATAACTCTGCGATATATGGTTCGTATGATGTACCATTGAAGTCGATAAAATAACAACGCAAACCCAGTTGTTTATCGGAGCCCTCACGGATATCGTACAGAGGATCAGTCTCAAACTCCGAGTTTGCGATCACAAAAACCCGCCAGATCTGGTGGGGCATGTTGATTGCCCCGGTGCGGTTTTTCGCTGTCGTATTCTCTGATGTGGATGGGACATACACCAGCTCCCCAATCTGAAAGGACATCCACAAGTTCGCGAACTGGACTTGTCGCTGTGAGGTCCCGGCTGCACGTTCCCAGAGAGGAATAATAGTGCCCTCGATAAATTCCACGTACTTGCGAAGGTGGCGAAGCCCAGTCACAGAATTGATAATAAACCCGGTAGTCGCTTCGGCAGTGGTTTTGAAATGTAAGTTCTGGCTGACTTCGCTTGATTCGCCCTTTCTCCTCCTCATAGGAAGTCTACGGCCTGCCAAGCTGGTGCCGTTCTCATCTCCGGTGTTTGCCTCAAATGCCGCCCAGCGTTCCTCCAAAATCTTCAAACTTTCCTTTGCTTGAGATATTGTGTAATAAAAAGCCATGAAGGGCCGGTGAAATACCCTTGGCCCTGCGCTCTCCCAGCTGTCACCATGACCGGTGAGTCTTGAGAGCAACAAAAGAAGCTCAGGAGATTGAATTCGAACACGATGTGCCCAAGTCTCTTCTCCATCTTTCAGCTCATATGGTTTGCTCTTGGTTCGCTGGTCACTCTCCTCTCTCTCCTCGCGTTCCGAAAATTCCTGTCGCATCTCTCGTTCCAAGGCGTGATGCCCGCGGAGGACCTCGATTATCGCATGGCCTTCTTCGTCGGTGCTGCGGTTTTTAAAGTGATTGTAATCAAGCCATACCACCTCAGCCTTGAGTGGCATAGCTTCTCGATCTTTCTTCCATTTTGCTTTCTTTTCCTTCTTAATTTTTTCCTTCTCGTCGTTAACTTTCGAATCAGCTGAATCAACCGACTCCTTGGTTGTATCGTCCTTCGTATCGGAGGACGTAGTTGTTGAATCTGCCATTTTGAACTCAAGATGAAGCTAGCTGGTTCCTAGGTAGAGGTAATTGGCCCTCTTCATCTGGACAGAGTGGTGGCCGCCAGGTGTGCGGGGGTATTTTAAATATAACGAACCCCCTAAAGCGAGAAGGGTTCATCCCCTGCTAAAGCCTCGCTAGTATACGCAGTAGATTGTCATTGGTCTTCGAGTCAGGCCCAAACACGGCTAGGCACGCCACATAGAACAAGGTCTGCACGTATCTGGAATCGTTGCGACACTAATGCAGTCAGATTCCTCGGGTGTCCCATTCGCCTCTACCACGGACAATATGGTAGGTCATTACTATATTCGTATGACGGCGCTTAGTTTTGAGCGTGACGTGGCAGCTTTCCCTCATCGCCGGGATTCGTGCAGGAACTAATTCCTCGTTCGCTCTCCAGGGCAGTCGGTAGTTCAATCGTCAGTACTCCGTACGGCCCCCTCTCTCATCCCAGTGCTTTGATCATCATGCAGTCAGCCCCGGGTCTGCACTCGGGTAACGGTGTTGCTTTTTTGAAGCCAAAATAGCACCAATCTGACTGAACGCCTATGAAAATGAAGGCTGTGAGGGTTGCACACGCCCAGTCACCCGGCTTATCAATTCCATATATCCTCCGTGGTAGCGGGGTATTCAAATGAGGCTCTGCTTGGAATTCGGCAATGCTCTATGACCGATCGCTCCAAGTCCACTCCTCTATCAGGCTTCCTTTGTTGCATCTTATACCCCCATCCCTAGAATAGTGCTTTGCATCATGTTGTCGCTATCTGAAGACTCAAATTCCGATCGCAATCGGGTGACGACTTCCGCTGCAGCGTTCATAACCGCCCGTGGCCCAGCCATACACGTTGGTCTTGCTGGCTCATCGCACTACAGTGAGGAGGAAAGTCGCTTCCTGCCTATGGACTCGTATAGGTACCTTCAAAAAGCTCCTGAACAATCATCCTGCAAGACCCTGGCCAAGCTAATCTTATACAACTAGTTCACTTGAACAACTTCTCAAGCACTACTTACCCGAAAATCTCGGCATCAATTTTGAGAATAATGCCGAAAGACTAGAGCAGATTTCCGAAAGGCTTATAAACGCTCAAAAAGCTTTTACCGATCGAGATAACAGGTGGTGGTACTCATTATGGCGCAACATAGGGGAGGAAAAATACGCCCTTCAAGGATGGATTGCTCTGATACCAAATGAATATGGTCTTGCAATAGTCAAGACCGGACTAGCTGTCGTATTCAAGGTTGGTTTCTTTGCTACATCCTGGCTGATAGTCCGCGCTGGAAGCTGAATTTCACACCAGTTGGCCGAAAGGTCTGCCAACAGAGCCGCGAAAATACATCGGGTATTCTCGAGCATTCGCGATGCCCTCACTCACGCCGATCCTACAAAGAGAAGTTTTCGCGGAAACAAAGATGTTGCGGAGATGGCTGATAACCTGACACAAAGTATTGTTGACTCTATAGAGGACATGATATTGTTAACAACGAAGAACAAGTCCTCCTGGCGAAGGAAACTATCACATCTGCCCAAATTCAGCCAGAAGATCACACCTCCAGATATTGACGGTATATTGGAAAAGGTGGAGAAGTCCACCGAGGAATTTGAGCGGGTGGTCGGTCTCGTTCGGGATCGAACTATAGAGGTCACAGGTTATATGACACACGCGATGACCTCACAACTATCAGTGGTTCAGGATGACATTCATGGTGCCAGAGATACATTGGAAAGACTCATCGAGAAGGAGGATATTCGATACCAAGACTCCACCAAGTTATGCAAAATCCTTTGCAGTGTTCTTCATCAAATCGCAGAGCGAGAGAATACCTTACAGAACACCCAAATTCAAGCGAGGAATGGGTTGATGGAGGTGTTGAAACAGAGTCAAAGTGAGCAATAACTATCCCATGCACTTTCCATAGAAATATACAGGACATGGCTGAACCAAAAGCTCCTTCAGTGAATCGAAGAGAGATGAAACGACTGCGGCGGCAACTTGATAAAGTCGCAAGACACGACAGCACGATTGCGGAAGATGAATTGTTCCAAATACTTTTGAACTCGTACTCCGACCTCACAGAGCTGAGTCCTTTGTTAGAACAACCAAACAAAGATTTGAGCCGGGTTCTTTCAAATAAGGGTAGACACAGTGAGGATATCCAAGTGGAAGTCCAAACGTTTCTTCTCAGACATGGCAGAACACTACAGTGGATCGAGAGCATTGATTCCGACTTGATCCTCGCGGATGCGCATCTCTACAACGCGAGTATGCCAAAGATTTCCGCTGCCTCAGTCTTCAGCGCCTCCCTGATAACTAGCTTGGTTACCGCCAGCCCAGATGCCGTGGTTGTTCATTATTTCTGTGGCATTCACTTTATTCCCAAAGATGAATGGTACGGTCCAAAGGGACTTATTCGCTTCATCACTATACAGGTGCTATTGAGTCTCATGTCCACCCAGAGCGTTGATCTTAGTTTTATCGACAGCAGGGAATTTGTTCAAGATTTGGAAGACCAAAATTTGTCCCGGCTCTGTGACTTGCTATACTCAATCATAGACCAGTTCTCAGAGGATATCACGATTTGGTGTGTAATCGATTCGATTCAACGCCTCGACAAGCCGGGGACTTCAGCAGATCTGAAATTTGTCATGGAATTCTTGCACTGCCTCATTGATGACACAAGTCTTCGGCCGACTGTTAAGATCTTCATGACGAGCTTGAATCACAACAAAAGGAGCATCACTCAGCTTCCGATTTTCCAAGCTGATCCAAGCCGACTTATTCCCCTGAGACCGGCTGGTGCCAAGGCAACAAGGAGATTGTGTGACCACGCAATCAGCGATCAAATTTCCCGAGCTCTGCCCTACCGTGGAGCTGGACCAAGTGAAGAATACTAAGCATAGACAGTTCAAACTGCTCTAAATAAAACGGTCTGGTGTATTTAGTTCTTGCTACCTCAGAATATGCTTCGGGTAATAGATCGAGATTTCGCTGTCCACTTCTAAATAGGCTGCAACAGCATCGAGCACAAGATATGATACCTACCTCGAGATGTTGTAAATAAATGCACTGGAGTTGTATCATTGCAAACATAGGGTTGTGTGTTTAAGCAACTTTCCCTGATCAGGACTTGTCACAATTTTCCCTTTTTAGATTTCCTAGTAATTTAACATCTTTGATCCCTAGCAAAACCTATATGAATCCATGAACAACCCGCCCGCCTAACCACTTCCGCGTAAGAAATTTGTCTTCCAGGATAGATACTCCGAGACGGCGTCACGAAGTCCATCCATCATCGAATGTGGTTGGATGGCTCCCCATGCCGCGCTATGCATTATCAACAACGAAAATAACGAAAATAATAATCCTTATCCTGACGACGAGACCACAGTTCCAACCTACAGCCTTTTAGATCTGAGTACGTCACTCCATGGAAATACGCCGTGCAGTGCATTATAGAATCATATATCTTGTCCACGATTTCTATACATCACCGGCTAGTCTCAAGATGGTTGTCTCAGATCTAGCTGCAGTACTAGTGTTGCCATTAACAGACATGGATTCTGAATCGAAGCGCCAAAAAACAAAAAAAACATACAACAGTGAGGATTCGCTGGTGGTCACCCACCCAACTACTAACTCACCGGCGTGTGGCTTAAGTACGGCTGAGCGGACGGGAAGCCCTGTTTTCCACACCCTATGGTCGTATGTACTGGCTTAACATAGGAAGAGAAATATGTTGAAAGCAATTTAGAACAGTCAAAGTAGTTGGGAGGTGGAGAAGGTGAACTATAGACAGGGCGAGGATCCGATAATCGCCCTCAAGTCGTGCGTTGACTCTTTATACTTCCTGTTGTCTTGTTTGCACTGCCGATTTGTGGCCTTACATTTCAGGTGGACAGCCCTCGAGGACACGATGGGCTGGCTTCATGTACGCCGCGAGGACTGTACACAGGGTGAATTTTTATACTGGGGGTGAGCCTCCTGAAACGCGATAATAGTTATGAGCCTTGAATTCATGAGATACGGACTGTCATAGCGTTAGTGCTCGGAGTGCACAACAATCTTGATCAAAGAATAGGAATAACAAGGGCTCCTCCTACTGAGAAAGCAACCCAGACAGATGTGAGGATTCCGAGGTGAGGGGGACAGAACCTGAGTCGGGTTAGCGAACGTGGACCAAGTAACCATGTACAGGTAACTAGTGAAGTGCAGAATACGTACTCTTCCGAACTAAGACCAATATATCCACCCCAAAAGAGCCACTGCGCAATCCAAAGGAGGAGCATGCTTATGGTTATAGTCGCATAAAGTTCCACGAATGCTTTCTGGGAAGCCCAGTGGTGTTGGCCGTTGACGGAAAAAGTGCCATAGGCCATGGGAGATCCTTGCTCTCTACCTATCAATGGTTTTCCTTCTGTTCCCTTATGGTTGTCTAACCAGTGATATGCCAACTTCTCCTGTAGCCTTTTGCAACGTTCATTCAAGTTCTCCATCAACCCCTCCGCAATTGTTGATGTTGTAGGCTTGTCCCTCTGCCACTTTGGTGAGTCGAATCGACTAGCAGTCAACTTGTTCATACTACACATGGCTCGCGTTGACTTAGCGATGATCAAACCAACGATGACAAGCCACATGAGTGCTCCCGCATACATGACTTTTGCTGGTCTCCATCTCTCCGCTGTTTCCATACCTCCAAAGTAGAAGTTGTGTTCTCTACCATAGTGAATGGTCATGACCATGTAATATGATGATAGGAACTGAAGGATCATTTCCGCAAATAGCGAAGACACGGCCGTAGAGAGTTCCATATCTCCAAATGGTTGTGTACCAAGCAGTAAAATTGTCAGCCAAGTAGACCGAGGCATTGAGCACCAGAGCAGGAATAATTGAAGAACGGGAATTTCTTCATAACCAACAGTCTTCTGAACCAACAGTGAATTGAGCCAGGTTGCAAGGAGTTGCAGGCCGGCGATTGAAGTCCCCTTGACAAACCAACACCACGGCTGCGAGTGCCAAAGAAAGCCACGTGCGCTTCGATTTATGCCTGTTCTTTGGCTGAGATATCCTGCAAGAAAAGTAGCTAGATTGACTAGAGCAAAGCTTCCGAGCTTCCAACCATTCGAGGCACATACTTCCGTTGCCTTGGGGGATTCCAGGCGGGTCATATTGGCAATATCTGAATGGTTAGATGGCTTGAGTGTCCATCGCCATGGAATCATGTCGAGAGGCGTAGGGGTGGCTAACTGTCGCCAATTATCCGGTAGACCATGCCAGTCCTGCACATCGCCACAAAGATGATGGAGCCATTTTAAGTAGTCAATCCGGGTCTCGAATATCTGGCACGAACCTCCACAGGAGTCGTAGCTGATGTTACGACAGAAGCAGGCCCTGTCAACTGTGCGTTTGACTTTGCAGTACCCGTTTGACTTGAAATCACAAGCATCGGTTGCACACCGATCAGGAAGTTTTATAGGAATAGGGGGCTCACCAGGTCACCAGGTCACCAGGTCGTGGTAAAAACTAGTAAGCATTTACTAGTAATAAATAGTAGCTTATAGGGGTTACCTAAGAGGGTTAAATTACCAATAAATTACATAGATGTACTGACCAGGTCACCAGGTCACTAGGTCATACCTGAGCTTTATAAAAATATTCGAACCATGAGTTACTAGTCATCACTATTACACTGAAAGTTACTAGTAACGACTATAGGAGGTGCTTAGAAATCCAACCTAGTGACCTAGTGAAACGTGTATTTTACAGTAAAGATACTTTCAAAGTACAATTACCATAGATTATAAGGATTTTACTAATTTCTCTTAGATATAACTCGTAACTATCAAATTCTAGTATTTTATTACCTCGTATTATATTAGTATACTTTATAGGAATATATCTATAGGTGACTAGGAGAGACTAGAAGGGAATAGTTCTAGGATCTTAAAATATATATAAAATAGAGCTTAATTAAACGTATTATAACCTAGTGATAGTTAAGATAATATATTAAGAAATAGTAAAAAGGTCCTAATTTACTAATAGTAGGGCTTAGTAATATCTAGTTACTACTATAAATTACTAGGAATTAGTGACTTACTCTTAAAGTTACTAGTAATTACTAGTAGAAGTTAGGCTTATATACTTCCTAGAAAGATTAGCTTAATACTACCTTTCTTATAATATCTTAAAGAAGAAGAATATATTAAAATTAAGACGATATAATTTAAACCTTATATAGGTAGTTTTAATAGGGGTTTACTAGGAATTCCTATTAACTTCTTATTTCTTCCTTCTAATCTAACTTCTTCTTCTTTTCTCTTTAATATCACTATATCTTCCGATATACTCCCTCCCCTACCCTAAATCTATTTTAATAATACTATTTTTATTATCTTTTTATTAAATCTACCCTACTAGTTATTAATATAATTAGTATATACTATTTATATCACTTCCTATACTAATCTAACGTATTAGGTAGGGTAGTAATAGGTTAATAGCGGGTATAATAAGATAAAATAAGGAGAACTACTAAGTATAACTAGTAGTAACTAGTTATATTTAGTAAACGTATTTCACTTTTAATTATTAATACTCTTATTTATTATTACTATATTAAATCTATACTCCTAGTTATTAATTTAATTAGGATATACTATTTATATCACTTCCTATATTAATCTAATATATTAGGTAAGGTAATATTAGGTTAATAGTAGATATAATATAAGTTTTATAATAACTACTAGTTTTTACTAGCTTTTACTAATAATTATTAATAATTTTTCTAGAATCTATAGCTATTCTAATTAGAAGTCCTTTTTTTAATTTTTACCTCTAGTAATCTTTTTTATATTACTATATTTTCCTATTACCTACTAGTTTCTACTAGTAATAACCCTTTTTAAATATTCGGTATAGTTAGTATCGTTACCTAGTCCGGACGACCGGAAGAAACCGAATAAGAACGATAAGGATAAGCCTACTCGTATTACGAATAAGGTAGCTATATATACTAATAAGATCGCGGTAGTATAGAATAAAATTATATATATAGCTATTACTATTTCTAACTATCTATTACTAATAATTACTAGTCGTAAGGAGATCTATAATTACGATTACTACGTTTAAGATCGGCGGTTTACCCGCTTTCCTTTTACTAGAGTAGTAGTAAGTATTTAATAATTAAATACTAGTTATTTTTGAATTTAGCTAATTATTACTAGTAATTACTAGTAGGCAATCCCCTACTACATAACTAACTATCCCTATTATATTTACGCCCTATAAGTAATACTCTCTATTCTAAAAATTAAGCTATTTATATCTAGTTACTAATAGTAATTATTAGTAGTAAGAAAACTATAAATAGTAGAAAATAGTACCGTTCGGCCGCTTCTACTATCCGTAAGTATATTACTAATATATATTATATAAGCCCTATATTTACTATTTTTTACTATTTTTTACTAGTTACTAATATCTAATTAGGGCAAAAATCCTTATTTCGGTCTCTATATTATCAGAGATTAGTAACTTAGTACTCTTTTATAGGTTTTACTAGATCCTACTAGTTACTACTAGTATTTACTAACTATAAAATTTAGTAATAGTATCTAAGGTGACGCCTCTAATAAGGAGGATAATAATAATAAGGATAAGGAATCGGAGTCTACCGATAAACCTTAGGTAGAACTAGTAGTTACTAGTAAAACCGCTAGTAAGAAAAAGGCTACGGAGGCCTCTACCGCCTCCTAGGGAGATTAGTAAGTTCGTTTTACTACTTCCTACTATTAATTACCACTAATAATTAATAGACCCCCTCTTCCTCTCCCCGCTACGCCCCCTACTACCCCCCCCGCTACCCCCCCCCCCTACTACCCCCCTAGTTACCCCCCTAGCTACTCTCCTAGCTACCCCCCTAGCTACCCCCCCCCTACTACCCCCCCTACTACCCCCCGCCGTTCTACTCGAAATATATAAAAGGCCTCTAAACTAAAGACGTAAGGGGTAGTATCTTAATAGTAATATCTAGTTACTACTAGTTTTTAACGGTAGTAACTAGTAAAAGATAGGTTATATTTTTCTATAATATTAATAAAACTATATTTATCTAAAACCTATATATAATAATATAATAATAAGTCTTATAGTAGTTTCTTAATCTAAGTATATATATTTAAAAGATCTAAAAAGTAGGCGTTTTACTATATCCTACTAGATATTACTAAGGGTTACTAGTAATAAACTCTTATATCTAAATCCGCCTAATTTACTATTTTCTTCCTCTTATTACTATCTTTTCTTAGTATCTCCTCTATCTACTATCCTCTACTATCGTCTACTATCTTTAATATCTTCCACTATCCTCTATCTTACTACCTTTATTATTATTATTATTAATTAGCACTTTATTATTATAACTAGTGATCCTTAGTAATAGCCTATTATAGCTAATCTACCTAATAACTAGGATTTAAATTATAAGATCCCTTTTTCCGATCTAGTATAAATTACGTCTACTAAAAAGCTTAACGATAAAGATTACTATCTACTAAGTACTACCGATACCTATATATCTTTACCGGAGGTTACCGATCTTACTAGTATCCTAACTAGTATTAATAAGGGATTTAAGATATCTAATAAGATTATTAGTAGTTACGATCGGGTATAATATCTACTTTATATATAGTATATTCCCGAGTTTCTACGTACTAATCCTACCGGTTTTGCCTATTATATAAATATTAGCTATCTTTTACTAGTAGTAGCTAGTAATCTATATAAGGGCGTACTTTATAGGAAAGGCTCGAATACTAATAACTTATAAATATAGTAAAAAAAGAAGTTAAGTTTATTTCTTAGAGATATACTATATATATATAAATAGTTTATCTACTCGGGTATTAAATACTACTAAAAGACTATAGTATCTCTTAGAAATAACTAGTTATATATAGTAGTAACTTAGTCCCTTCTACGTACTATTAAGGAAGAGCGGATTAAGATTATTACTAATCGTACCTAGTAGCGATAGGTAGATACTAGATATACCTAGATATAGGAATACTATAAATACCTAAAACGTAAGTATATAATAAGATATAGGTAATAGTGCCTAGGTAGTATAATAAAATTAGTATAAGGAATTATAAGTTATAACTAGTAATACTTAGTTATAATTAATAATACTAATACCTCTTAGGATTACTAATTTCTCGGATACTTAGATTATCGACGGAATAATAGAAAATCCTATTTTATATAGAGTATCCTAGATATACGTGCTACCGATCTAGATTATTTTTATACTTTAGTTAATAGATCTACCCTATTACTAGTTACTACTATAAGCGCCTATAAGTTCCTAATAAACCCTACTAGACGTATAATATAATATCGTAAGTAATTACTACTAATAGCTATTAGTAATTACTACTAACTACTAGTTAATAGTGATTTATCTCTCTAAAGGCCTAATTAAAACTATCCCTTATAATATAATCTTTACCTATATTATTCTATAAGATCTTTAAGTAACTCTATTTATTATTTTTATATTATAAGGAGAGTATTAGTACCCTCCCCCCTTCTTATAAAGCTATTAAATTAAATTAAGAGTGAAACCCGTTAATTAATACGTAAGATATAGCTATTAACGTTAATATATAGTATATATATAAAATTAGTAGTAACTAGATTTTACTAATTTTAACTAGGCTACTTTATTCGTAGTAAGATTATCTAGGACTTTCTAAATTAGAGAGAAATACTTAATCTCTCTAAACTTTACCTTTCTCTCGTAAACCGTAATAAGATCTCTATATAAATTAAAAAAAAGTGTATTTTATAGAATCCTCTAGGGCTAGGATTTAATAGTAATTACTAATTTTTACTAGCTATAATTAGCTACTAATAGTAACTACTAGGTATTATCTAGTACTATCTTATTAAAAGGCGTAAGAACCCTAAAGATATCTAGATTTAAGATCTCTTTAATAATAGGGTTAATCTCCGAATTATCTACTTTATAGAGGATTAAGTATATACTTTTATATATATATATTAGTTCTAGATTAATATAACCTTTAAACGAGTTACTAGGCCGATTCTTAAGGTTATATTTATAATAAAAGATCTAACTCTTAATCGAAGTAAGTACTAGTTATTACTAGTTATTTTTAAACTTAACTAATTACTATTAGTTAGTATTTATCCTTATACGTACCTTTATTAATAAGGATTCTACGTAAATATATTACCTTCTATTTAAAGCGCTTTTCTAGAAGCTTTAAGAAGTAACTAAAGAAGAGCTTTATTAGGCCTATATTTATTATACCGGTATTAAAGTAGTGATTATAGATATATATATAAAGTAGGCTTATAGTAACTATTAAACCCTTCTAGTATTAACTAGTTATTACTAATAATCTCTAGGACTTAGTAGCTTCTTAGCTAACTAATATCCTAATTAAAATATAGATTAATAGGAGTATATATAGTATCTCGCGATCTATTACTTAGTCTACTTTAAACGAACTATTAAGTCCTTCTAGGGATTACTAACGTTTATTATTATAAACTAGATTCTACGTACTATAAGTAAAGTAAAGGTTAATTCTCTACTTAATATACTATAATATAATAAAAATCCTAAGATATAATAGTAGGTAAGGTATAAAGTAATTAAATAGATTATAAGTAGTCTTAACTACTACTATTTATTAATACCTATCGGTCGTTTCCGTAAATACCTAGTAATTACTAATCTTACTAAGGCTTTATATACTTATATTAATTAAGAAATAGGAATTTAGTTATCTCTTCTAAGTATAGTTAAGAGGTAAGTAATTATTACTAGCTATAGCTAGTTATTACTATCTATTACTAATAAAAATTTAGTACTTTCGAATATAATAATAAGACTATATAGGAAATTTTAACCTATTAAAGATATAGTATTAGCCCTATATTAGCTAGGATACCTTAACTATTAATACTAAAAAGAGGTAAGATTACTAACTAATTACTACTAATAATAACTAGTAGTTACTAATTATATTTAGGTTTATCTACTCCGACTTATAGTTATAGTCGAGGTCGACCTTAAGATCGACCTCGAGATCGGGGATAGTATACTCTAATCTATAATATCGATCTAGGTATATCCTTATAGTAATAACTAGTAACTACTAGATATATCTACTAATTTAATATAGATTCTAAGGATTTAATCCTAAATATACCCTCCTAAGCACCGATAAACCTAAAAAGGGCTCGAGCTCGTAGGGGTTAATAGAGATAGAGTTAAGATTTATAATCTCTTCCTTCCGAGATTATTAACCTAGGTATATCTAATTATAACTAGTGTCTACTAGCTATTACTAACTACTAATAATTCTAGTAGATCCTAAGCCTTCTAGCCCTCTATATTAAAGCCTAATAGATTTAAGTTCCGAGATAGATCTAGGTAAGATAAATTACTAGTTTTTACTAACTCCTACTAATTATTAATAGTTAACCCTACTAATCTTTTTTAACCTTATCGCTTAGTCTTTATCCCGGCGATATATTAATAGGGGTAAGTATCTACGAGAGAGGATTTAGGTATATTTAATCCTACCTTAACTCTAACTAATAGTTACTAACTATTACTAGCTATCGCTAATAATTCTTAGTCTCGTAAGAGAGATATCCGGTAGCTATAGTAGACTATAAAGGAGGAGGAAGTAGAGTTTTAACGTAAAAAGGTAAAGTAGCTAGAGGAGCTATAACGCCTTAAAAGAGAAGAACTTTAAGGATTTAACTATAATTTAATTAGATAGAATAAAATTAAGGGTTACTATATATAACTATATCTTAGTAGTTTCTACTAATAAGATATAATAATTATTTTTAAAAATAGCCCTTATTTTTAGCTACTATCTATTCTTAGTAGTTAATAGTAATTAGTCGTAAAGCCCTATATTATATTTAGTTTATTTCTCCTATAAAGTCTAGTTAATTAATTACTATATAATATATTTATAACTATATATCCTAAGATAGACTAGGTAATAAGATTATAAGTCTACTAAATTAGGTATCTACTAATTACTACTAGTTATTACTATTACCTAAACCTTAGTCCCTTCTAGTCTCTCCTAGTCACCTATAGATATATTCCTATAAAGTATACTAATATAATACGAGGTAATAAAATACTAGAATTTAATAGTTACGAGTTATATCTAAGAGAAATTAGTAAAATCCTTATAATCTATAGTAATTATACTTTAAAAGTATCTTTACTATAAAATACACGTTTCACTAGGTCACTAGGTTAGATTTCTAAGCACCTCCTATAGTCGTTACTAGTAACTTTCAGTGTAATAGTAATGACTAGTAACTCATGGTTCGAATATTTTTATAAAGCTCAGGTATGACCTAGTGACCTAGTGACCTGGTTAGTACATCTATATAATTTATTGGTAATTTAACCCTCTTAGGTAACCCCTATAAGCTACTATTTATTACTAGTAAATACTTACCAGTTTTTACCACGACCTAGTGACCTGGTGACCTAGTGAGCGATTTGCCTGTTTTATAGTCTGCCTCGGCATATCCGCGACGCACATGGGCCAGTGCCAATCTTCGATAGGAATGTATGCGAATTGTGTGGTTTTGAGTGTATCCGTCCAGTCATTAGGTAAGGATGTTGGTCCACACGTGGCATTAATCCATAGACGCTCCTTCGTGAAATCCAATTCTCCTGGCCCTGAACAGGTTTCCTTTTTGAGATCTAAAGTGAAGCTGTTACAGAAGCAATATTTATCAAAATAGTCACCATCTGTGATACGTCGCCGGACAAGATCGTAACCAACGGTTTCAAGATCCAGAGCGATCATGCTCTTCAGGAATTCACTGTATTCCCAAGGACGAGCAGCATTTCCGGTGTGCTGGGTAGTGCCTGTGAAGCCACAGGAGGACATTACATGCTGAAATGGTTCCATCGATAAAGCAGAATTTGAGGCGGTCAGACATTTCGGCGCATTGTGAACCACGTCAACAGCTGCGTACCCTTCAGGTAAAGAGGCCGGGGAGAGATATTGTAGCTCATTCGTGTCACCGACGTCGACGAGCCACGTGCGACCGGTGATATTACGAATCCATCGATATAATTGCGCTTTGGCGAGAACTGATCTGCCACAGTATGCGAGATAACTTTCGACAACACTAGGGGAGAACGAAGTGCTAAGGCAGCTGAGCTGAATCAGCCATTGGTGGTGGGTACAGATAACTCCGAAGTGGGAAGTGCATCGTTTGCGGGTGCATCTCGTCATGGCATTTAGCCAGGTAGACTGATCTTGTTGAGCGATGCACTGTGGCATTGCAGCCAGATCTTCGGGATTGACCCAGCCATCGTAGTTCTTTTGGGGTAGGAAGATATGGTTCTTCCCATCATACTGAACGGTGGTTGTATGGAGCCCTTCTGCGGTATCACTATTGGTGAAGACAGATGGTCTCGAGAAAAATGTCGCATCTACCCCGTATTTCCCAGCCATCAACAGCGCCAGATATGTGCGGAATAAATTCATCTTAGTGTCGAGATGCCTCAAAGAAGAGTAAACGGGAGCCGGTGATACTTCTCCAGTGCGGGGTCGTGTTTCGGATGCATCCCAGTCTACGGGCGACTAAGTATGCCTCGCGGGACATAACCCTGTCATTGGATAGTATTGCCTGGTAGTATTTTAGTCATCCAAAGGTCAACCCGTCCTTGGAACCTTCTAAGGTTCCCTCTAGGGCTGGAATGTCTCATGTTGCAGGGTTTATGCCTTCATACGCCTGGATTCTACCTTAGTTCAGACTGGCATTAATCTAAAATACCTAAATTACGATGATGGATGGCTTAATAAGAAGGTATTAAAGTTCATAGAATAAAGCTATTCCTATATATACGTTACATAAATGCCCGTATACACCTATTTCTCGGTGTTTAGGCCTTTTTACTATATAATCGTCCCTCTCTCTTATTCTTTAATAACATTCTGTCGGTAGGTAGAAATCATAAAGCTAATAACGGAAAAAAAGTAGAGATCCATTGGGTGCCTCTATACAGACCCCCCCTCTCCCTCAATCCACCCCCCTTTACACCACTTCCACCCCCCTTATCTCAACACGGTTAGCAGATTACCATAAGAGGAATCTCATCATTTGTATACAGATAAAGCTTAGCGCCAGGGCTATATTATTGACGCTAGTATTTCTTGGCGTATGAGTGTAGTATCATATGGTACAGTGCACACCAATCAGCTGAATATCTTCCTATGTGGTTATGTGACCTCAAAATAGATGCTGATTTTCAAAGACACCGGTAATAGACTATTTGGCTCCCATCTCGCTACCCTAATATCTGTCGATCTTATATATCAAAACCCTCATTTTTCAATTAAATATATCAGAATCTCTACGTAGAGGTAAACCCACCTAGAATACCGTAGTACAGCTGATTGGTGTGCACTATACCATATGATACTACACTTATACGCCAAGAAATACTAGCGTCAATAATATAGCCCTGGCGCTAAGCTTTATCTGTATACAAATGATGAGATTCCTCTTATGGTAATCTGCTAACCGTATTGAGATAAGGGGGGGTGGAAGTGGTGTAAAGGGGGGTGGATCGAGGGAGAGGGGGGTCTGTATAGAGCCAGCCGATCCATTGGCTCTATTTTAACCTTTAAGGTAAATGTATTTTTAGGAGGTAGGTAGTCTTCCGGGCCTAAAGCCCAGCCCATTTGCGGGCTGGTGCGGAGGTCTAATATCCAATGAGAGGGTTATATCCCGCGAGGCATACTTAGTCGCCTGTACCAGTCGTAGCCAATTTTAATCGATAGCTACGCGACAAGCGCTAGTTGGCTGTAAACGGCGCGATTGCAACGTTCCTATTTATATATTCTGTTCAAAGCGTGTGCTTGTCGTGAGACTTACGGCCTCCTTGAGCTCTCTTTGATTACTATGCGCCCGACGACCTCAGTTCTCTGCTGAAACTATTTTATTCTTGTTCACAGCCTAAAAATTATCTAATTCCCACTCAAAGCATGACTTCGGTTGTATATATAATGCGAGCTACGGCGTGTTCAGAGCCTATCCTCAGATACCCGCCTCGTTCGCTGCTACTGCGGCTCCCATTTTGCCGTTGGGCCGCTCCTGTCAGCGTGTACCTATACTCAAGACGTTAAAATATGGCATATCTGTTTGAAATGCTAGGGGCTTGTATGATATATGTTATTTGGAGATAGTGAGGTAACTGTTGTATCTACCTAAGTTGACCTCTTAAGTTATGCGTTCTGATCATAGGTTTAGCTGCAGTTGTAGTGCGATTCATAAACATCGGAATCAGATGCAATCGAGCCCCGAAAAAAGGAGGTGGTCTTCATATAGAGATAATGGCACATAAATAGGGCTCTACTTGCCAGGCATTATGAAGATCTGGCGAAAAGCAATACCTTCTTTGACTATGACCTCCATCTTACAGATCATCTAGATCGTCTAGAGCGGTGTCATTCCAACATACCATTTAAACCTAGTAGCGAATTTCAACAGACAAACCCTAAGAAATGTTAACATGAACTTTTGCTACTGCAGTATATTGATCAGGATAAAAACTTTATAAGGTACAGGGTATAAAGAGCCATATGCCTCCATAAACTCATCGTGTATCATCTACTTTCTCAGCCACTATAACCAACCGAGTGAAAAGGAAGAAAGAAAAAAGAAAAAGAAAAAAAGAAAAACAAAAACATACAACAGTGAGGATTCGCTGGTGGTCACCCACCCAACTACTAACTCACCGGCGTGTGGCTTAAGTACGGCTGAGCGGACGGGAAGCCCTGTTTTCCACACCCTATGGTCGTATGTACCTGATATAATAGGCTATAAAAACATAACCATGGAGCAAAAGGTATGAACGCCTAGACAAATAACTACCACGTTCAGTTATCGCATCAACTATCACCTAGCCGGAGGCCTAATTCCAACTCATGGATTTCCACTTACGAAAACATTCATGAAATGGGGAGCCTTACCTACGTAGATACTCTTTGATCAGCTTATTGGACGACAGTCAGGAATACCGAAGGCAGGAGTCCTTTTGACTAGGTTCTCTTTTTGTTCCTAGAGTTGATAGGGTGCATTAATGTTAAAGTAGAGACCTAATATGCATATGGGTTGTCCGGCTCCTCCTAGTGGTAGTTTCAAAATCCCAAGCCTTCACCCTCGTACCGCCTTATTGAAGACGCAAGTGGAGTTCAAGTCAAGTTTCCAAGGAAGATCATTGGAATGAATGAGATCGTGTCTAGTGGTATTGGTCCTGTCTTTGTCTTGGCTAAATATGATATGTATGTCACTACTTATGCTAACATTTATAGGCTAACGCAAGCAATATCCCTAACTTGAGTCCTTTTTCAGGAGCTCAGCGCTCTTGCGTGATCAATCTAAAGAACCTGACCATTTATACCAGTGGTTTCTGCTCAAGCCTTCACGATATCAAATCCTTCCTCCCAGTTATCCAAAGCCCGACGAATCTCGGCAGCATAACCAGGAATACCACCAATGTAGCACACTGGTTCGCATTTCTTCCCAGGAATATTACCACCCATGTAAGTCGATTGCGTCGTGGGGAAGAGAGTCCTGTCATTAAGTTCCACAATATGTTTCTTCCACTGATCAGCGGCCTCAATCTTGGGATTGATGTACTTGACATGATTGGCCTCGATCTTCGTGATAGCATCGGTAATCCATCGGCCCTGTACCGCGACTGAGGTGGGTCCGTTACTCAAGAGCGTCGGGCCATGGGCGCCGTAGATATGGAACATATTCGGGTAGCCGCTGACGGTGGTACCGAGATAGGTCTGCGCGCCTGTAATCCATTCCTTTTCGAGCTCAGCGCCATCGATGCTCTTCAGACCGAGCTGAGTCATAACTCCAGTAACCACATCCTGTGAATGTTAGGGTTCGAACTATCCTTCGGGTGGACCTGTCAACTTACAAATCCAGTCGCGACAGCAATGACGTCGAACTCGTGATGCGTTCCATCTTCAAGAGTGATACCGGTCTCAGTGAACTCCTTGATCTGGTTATTATTGATATCAACAAGGTGTACAGATTCCCGATTGAACTGCTCGAAATAGGTCGCTTCCAGACACGGTCGCTTGATACCGAAGTAGTGCGGCATCTTCAGCGGAGCAAGCAAATCTCTTGTCTTTGGATCGCTAATGCGAGCACGGGTCTTCTTCGCCCAGAATTTGTATGTCTCTTTGTTGGCCTCGGGATTCATCAAGGTGTCCTTGTACACACCAACCCAAAAGCGGAAGCCTCCTTCCTTCCAGGCCTTCTCGTAGAAAGCTTCGCGCTCTTCGGGCGTGTCGTCGAAGGTGTTGCGCTCATGCCAATCATACAGGAAACCTGCGAAAGTGGTCTCGCGGTACCGGAACAGCTCTGGGTAGTAGGGCTTGATGCGCTCTTGTTCTTCAACGGTGAGCTCTCGACGCTGCATGGGTACGGCGAGATTAGGGGTGCGTTGGAAGACTGTGAGATCGCCGGCCTCGGGGCCCCAAGCCTGCGTGATCTGTACACCAGAGGCACCGGTGCCGATGACAGCACATCGCTTGTTCTTCACGTCGATATTTTCTTCCGGCCAGAAGGATGAGTGGTGCACGACACCCTTGAACTTATCCATGCCGGACCACGGGGGAATATAACGCTTGGCGGCCTAAGCTGTTTGTCAGTAAGTACTCATTTGAATGGGTAGAATCGCTTACAAAGCCAGTCCCAAGGACAAGGTATTTGGCCTTGGTTGTTCGGCCGTCTGCGGTTTGAATAATCCATTTTCCCTCATTTGTATCGAACTGAGCTCCAACCACGACGGTGTTAAAAGCGCAGTCCTTCTTGACGCCAATGACTTTGTCGACGTGATCAAAATATTTTCGTAGATCTTTGTAGCTAGGGTAATTGGTGGACCAGTTCCATGTGTTATATACCTCAGGCCAAGAGAACTCGTACTCTGGGACTTCAGAGTCGACGCCGGCACCAGGGTAGCAATTCCATCGCCAGGTACCACCTGTGTCGTTTCCGGCCTCAAAAATGACCGTCTTTAGACCGCGATCGCGAAGGGTCTTGAGCATAAAAATACCAGCTATATCGTGAGATTGCGAATTCAACGTGGGTATAGTTTATGCCGACTTACCGAAACCGGCGCCCACAACCAAAGCATCAACCTCGAGATTCTCGGCATATGGTCCAGCCTTGTCGGCGTGAACTGTCGAAAAGTCGGTGAGCGCGGTGTTGAATTTATTCCCCCTAGGGTACGTCTCTCCTATGCTGCCCATTGTGGTAAATTCCCAGATCCTCAAGCGTTGCAGTTGTTGGTAGTCCGAGAAAGGCTGTCAGTTTTGAATCGTATCAATCTTCCTCTTCTATGCTCTCCTATTTATATTTCCATTCCGTCCTTTGCTGCTCTAGGGTTAGCATATGTTCTTGACGCCACAGTGTTACCCTCATGGTTCACGTAGCTGCAGCTCCATCCACCTGACTAACACGCATCCATGCAGATACATTGGCACTGCTGTGATACACGACGTCAATAATTGCGTAGATTGGCCGTATTCACCGTCGGCTAAAGTCGTACTGGAGCTGTGATTGGACCCAACGGCCACCAATTGCGGTTGCGGAGCCGAGAACGAGCTTCCCCGCACGGCACCGCAATCCACCTTGCGGAACCGCAATGTGTAACCCCACGGTTCCAGACACCGCAGAGACCACGGAAATCCTCGGTCTCGCGGGCACATCAGGGAATTAGAAAAAGGCTATTTGTTAAATAAATTGCGCTTGTAGCCCGCTAGGTCCTTTGGCTGCTGATTTTGGAATTAGTCTCACAAGCTTGTCACTCGAATACCTACCTTTCCCACATATAGCCATCGGCAACATGTCTCTAAGCGCTCAAGTAACTTCGCATCTTCGGGGCATTATAGACAAAGCCTGCGAAGACCAAAA
The DNA here is from genome assembly GCF_028828445.1 of Penicillium paradoxum. NCBI lineage: Eukaryota > Fungi > Ascomycota > Eurotiomycetes > Eurotiales > Aspergillaceae > Penicillium > Penicillium paradoxum. The sequence goes on along the minus strand of NW_026643184.1, from coordinate 1,419,635 downwards.
ATCCGGTATCCCGGGAACCACGGTTGTGGTCGTTGGCAAAGATGGCAAGGAATTATTTGCCCACTCTGCTGGTAAGCGAGGTGCGGAATGCGACGAGCCCATGACTTTGGACAATATCTTCTGGATTGCATCTTGCACTAAGATGTTGGTGGGTGTCGCTTGCATGCAACTGGTTGAACAGGGTGTGCTCAAGCTGGACGACGGAGAGCAGACAGAGCGTCTTTGCCCTGAACTGAAGACTCTCAAGGTTTTGCGGCCTGATGGTAGTCTCGAGGACAAAAAGAAGGAGATTACCCTGCGCATGTTGTTGACCCATACCGCTGGCTTTGGGTATTCATTTTTCAATGAGCGATTGAGGCAGTGGTCGTATCCGGTTGGCTTGGATGAGTTCTCCGGAAGAATTGAAGATATGAAATCGGCTTTGGTATTCCAACCCGGCGAAGGCTGGGAATACGGTGTAAGTCTAATTTATCAAAGATGACGAAACATGAGGTTAACTAGTACAGGTTGGCGTTGACTGGGCTGGAATTGCTTTGGAGCGCGCAACTGGCTTGACGCTCAACGACTACCTGCAGAAACACATCTTCCAACCCCTTGGACTCAAAGAGATGTCCATGATTCCAAACCACGACATGCGCCAAAAGCTAGCATATATGAACCACAGAAGTCCAGACGGCACCTTGAGGGCTCGAGACCATCCTCTCCGAGCACCTCTCGTGGTTGATCCGGAGAACAAAGCCGAAGTTGCCAGGGTATTTAACAGCGGCGGTGCAGGCATTTTTGCCAAGCCCCAGGAGTATTGCAGTGAGTCGCGGCCAGTCCAAAACGCGGTCAAAGTTATGTACACTGACGTGTATCCCCAGAGGTCCTGGCCGTGTTGTTAAACGACGGCACGTGCCCTCGAACAGGTCACAAGTTGCTCAGTAAGGAGACTGTCGATCAAATGTTTTCGAACCAAATCCCCCATTTCCCCAACTACAGCCGACAAGGAATTACGGCTGCGAAACCGGACCTGACTAATCCTGTCCCTGAACTGTACCCGGTCGCTGGAGATCCACCCCAAGGCTGGGGCCTCACATTTATGCTGAGCAACGGCGGTGCGACTGGGCGCTCAACTGGCACCGGTCACTGGGCTGGGCTGGCGAATTTGTGGTGGTGGGCAGACAGGGAGAATGGCGTTGCGGGAATGGTTTGCACGCAAATTCTGCCTTTTGCGGATCTTCCGGTTATTGGGTTATGGGGAGCAATTGAGGCGGAGATATACAAGGCCCTTGCTCAGTGAGTTGATGGAGGGGAAGTCATACCTGGATACCTATATGTCGTAAGCAGTTAATGTTGCAATGGACTTTCACAGCGTGACTAGTTTGTGCCACTAAAATAGAAAGGGGCGGAAAACAAGACTAAGACTAGACCTGTAGCGTGGCCAAAATGGAGCAAATCGATGTCAACCAGTGAAGTCTGGGGAAGGGGGTTCTCGGTAAACAGTAAGGTTCGTTGGAAAGCCCAGGCGACGATCTGCTTCCCCGCTTTATGACCCGGGGCCATCCCACATCTCGGACACATCGCAACTTGGAAAGAAGAGAGAAGAACCCAACTTGTTACCGTAGCCAGAATGCCTGTTGAGAGAACCACCGCAGGATTCACCCACGGACCTAGAGCCAGACGTCAGAACCGGTCTTGCGACCAGTGCAGAAAGTCCAAGCGAGCATGCGATGCACCGTGCGTCGATCCGACCAGACGAGCATTGGCCGATTCTCAGCGTGCCCCCTGTTCCTACTGTACGAGAACGAATAAACGATGTACTATGGAATGGGCCCGGTCACGAACTCAGCCTGAACTGTTCCCTTACCAACAATCCCACCCTGAAAGTGTGAGACATCTGCCTCAATTTCTACGGAAAAGCAATGGGTTTCAGGCTGAGCCTCAATCTAGAATATGGAAGGATTTGTCTGGACCGATCCCCACACAGGGGCCGGTGGCTTGGGAGCCAGAACCAGCCAGCATTGATCTGTCCGAGTCGTTATTTGAATACGATACAATGATGCTCAGTTCTATACTCAATGACAACGAAGTCCCCGAGGAGGAGATTAGGGGAGAAATGACTGAAACACTGAACGACATGCAATTTTGGTCGGACAGTATGTTACCATATTTGTCCAGTGACTCAAGCATTTCTCCCCAGCAACTCTCGGATCTTGAACTTGATCCGATGTACCCCCAGAGGGACCTGGCATCTCAGGCTTTCCATACACCTCAGACTTACACCAACCTCCAATCTAACTCATTACAAAACCCACATACACTGAGCGACCCGGCCTGGATGCCCCTTGACCGACAATCCTCCCACCGGAATAGCCCACCGAGCTCACTTTCCCCATTTTCCATCGACCAAAGGATGATTAACGCATCCAACTGCCAATCAACTTCAGCAAACCTGTTCCGAATTTACCACGATGTACTAGAGCACAACCTATCTTGTTGGTTGAATGAAATGACCTGTCCTTACCAGCCAGGGTCACCAAGCCTCGCCCCACTTGTACATGAATGGGGCTCATCATGGTCCAACAGGATCTACCAGCGCACAATCAGCCTCGATCGCGCCGCACAATCTTGCAAGCTTCTGCAGCTAACGCGCACCGAGGATCAGGCCGCTTCTAAGGCGCTGCACCTTGCAATCATGGCATTTGCCACCCAGTGGGCACAGGGTAGCCAGCGACAGCGTGAGAAGTATTCCGATGAACTCCTCAATCGAGCCGAGGATGAAGTTGCTTCCGGCATCACCGACGAGTTTGACAGCATTCTCCAAAAGCACTTTTGGGATCAGGCTCAGCAGGCTCTTCAACAAGTCGCCGATTTAGAGTCATACAAAGTGGTATCTGCCGAGCTGATCTTTGGCTTGATCCAAAAACCACGGAGCCTCGAAAAGCACTCCATCGAACAAGAAATGGGGCAACAAACCAACAACCTTGCCGCCGACACAGGCGCAGTACTGTCAAAGGTGAAGGATATAATACAAAAGGATGGGCCACCAATATATGTGGAGAGAGCAACTCGAAAGATACACGCATTAAAGTATCGTTACGACGCACTAAATAAGGGGCTTGGCCAAAGCGGTCGTGGTGAAGGCGCACACGAAATCGAAACCATGGGCCCTGAAGATCGCGGTACAGTCGGCCTACTCTATTGGCTGGCTATCATGTTTGATACCGTCTCCTCCTCCATGAATGAACGTCCCGTCGTGATACTGGACCAGGACTGCGAGCACGAACGGCAAAAGGAGACCCAACGAGCTGGGCATATAGACCATCTTGTCGTGAATAACCGATGGGACCTTGATGTCTTTGTGCAAGGAAACCTCAAGGAGGGGAACCGAGCACATTGGCCCTGCTCATATGAAGCTGCAGCAGAAGATGTCGTCAAATCAGCACCAGTCAAGGTTCTTCTCTTCCGTCACCTGTCTTACCTCCAAAGCGCTGTTCGCAAGGGTGCCCACGAAGAGCAAATCGAAGACATCATCCGTATCACAATTTCACTATATGAATATTGGAACAGAACACACGGCGCTTTCTTCAGAGAACTTGTGCAAAATTACAGTGCTGTCCCGCAGCGTATACAGGGCTGGTTCCTCTGTATCTCCGCACACTGGCACCTCGCCGCCCTAATGCTCGCAGATTTATTGGACTTCATTGACGAGAATGATCTGGGTATAGAGAGCGCAGCCCTCATTCGGACCACCAGTCAAGTGGCGAGAAGGATGAGAAAGCACAGCGCTAGTGAGCTATCAGATCTGGCAAGAGTCGGCACGCCACCTATCAGAGATAGTGTCCGGGCTATGCCGCAGATGCCAGACTTTCACCATGCTGTCAGTGAGGGCACCTTACTAACCGAACCATGGACGATGATGTTGATCAGGGCGTTTACCAAATCCTGTATGGTCTTTCTGGATGAGGCAAATGAAGCCTTGCGCTATCTTGGGACTACTATCAACCATGATTCTTACAGCTTGGAGAGAAACATGACTCAGGCTCAGGCATGTGTCCAGGCTCTGTGGCTCCTCGGGAAGAAGTCGGATATGTCGCGGGAAATTGCTGAGACACTGTCACTCGCGTTGGGCAAATTGCGGAAGGGGTTTGTTGGGTACATGTAGTTTTAACGGGTCTCCGATCAACTTCACATTCACTGATCCATTCCGATGTCTACATAATACTGGGGAACAAAGAGATCTCATTTTTAGTTTTAGGCTTACCAAAAAACAAAAAAATTACGAGAACAAAAAACATACAACAGTGAGGATTCGCTGGTGGTCACCCACCCAACTACTAACTCACCGGCGTGTGGCTTAAGTACGGCTGAGCGGACGGGAAGCCCTGTTTTCCACACCCTATGGTCGTATGTATTGATTAAAGTAAGCGAGAGGAATATATTTGGCAATCAATTGAAAAATGACTGTGAATTATGCGGTGGCGAGGATTCGGATGGGCAATATGTAGAGTGGGAAGCTAGGGGATAATCACCTTCAGTTGTGCGAACCACTACCTCTATCATTCATTGAGATATGACCGAAAATATAGGAGTCACGGCTTTTTGACATATGTTGGTAAGTACTGTTGGGAAATCCGCAGCCTTTGCGCTATGACATCGACCTACTTATGTTTGGTATATATATTCTTGGCATACCTGTGGAACTACGAACAATGGCAGGTGGAAATTAGAATCACTGAACAAGATGGGTTCTAACTTCCCTAGCCAGGGTTAGAAGGGGGATATAGCTATGTACATATGCATGAAATACAAGGTGAAGCATCCTAATGTGTACCTCTGATCAAATCAGCCGCCCGCTCCGCAACCGCATACACAGTTGACTGGATATTTCCAGTCGGCTCAAGAGGGAAAATGCTCGCATCGACAACTCGCAAGTTCTTTGTGCCGTAAACCTTCAGCTTAGAGTCAACAACTCCACCAATCTCTTGGGGCAACATAGCACAGGATCCAGCGGGATGGAAACACGTGTACAGGCGATCTTTGACGACTTCCTTCGCGTGGTCCAGGTCACTTAAATCCTTCGTACTTTCAGGGACCCGGTGGCCAGGCTTGAGGAGACTGGCAAATGGTTCACTTTCAGCAATGCGCTCCGCGAACTGCAGCTGCCTTGCCATGATTTCTAGATCGAGAGGGTTGGAGAGAAGATTGGGATCGTAGATGGGCTTATCCTCGCTGTTTGCAGAGGCAATATGAACAGAACCCCGTGAGAAGGGGTGGTTATGCAGCATCATGATGGAAATGTAGTTCTCCGGGAGGGTCTTGGCCAAGACATCAGTGATAGGCGTCTTGCCTGGGTTCATGTGAAGTTGTGCAGGAAGGAAGAGGTAGTGGGAAGAGGCGTCTTCACTGTCAAGAAGAATCTTGCGGAGGTGGCTGTACTGCGCCTGTAGATTGGCGGGGATATTATCATTGTCGAGGTGTGTGGAGAGTAGTTTCTCAATCTCTTCTTTCGGTACAGCGCCTTTTCCATCCATCAAAGGAAGATAGGCCATGCTGAGGGGCATACCCGATAGCGGGCCTCCATGCGTCTCCTCGTAGAGTTTGATAAGCGCCTGGACGACATTGGGATCGCGCAGAATGTCGCCCGAGACCTGGCCATCGGCGATCTCGAGGTTGATGCAGGTGATACCGTGGTCTTGTAGGTTCTCGCCTACGGCGGGGTTGTCAACGACAACTGGAATTCCATGAGCTGCAAGAAGATTTGCTCTACCGATGCCAGAAAGCTCAAGCACTTGAGGAGAGTTCAGACTGCCTCCGCAGAGAATTACTTCCTTTTTCGCGGTGATTTCGTATGTGCCGTCCTGAGACTTGACCTGGACACCCTTTGCGATGATGTCTCCGTCTTCTTGGTTGAGGATAATTCGCTCAACCATTGTCTCCGCGATCAATCGAAGGTTTGGCCGCGCCGCAACCTCCGGCGAATAGTACGCCGCAGCATATCCCCTTTTCCCTGTCTGCGCATCAACACTCAGGGGGCAAGTGAAAGCCCCCAGTTTCCGGCCCTCGATAGGATCAGCATCCGTTTGCCAGCCCAGCTGCGCAAATGTCTCATCCCAGGCCTTGTTAAAAGACCCATACACATCTGGCAGGGAAACGGGGACAGGACCATCACGCCCTTGCTTGTCAACGTTCATGTACCGAGCTGTCCCGAGCAGTTCTGCTGTAGCGTCGCTGGGTGCAGTGTAGGAGTGGAACTTTCGGAGATAAGGAGCCATATCTTCCGCACCCCACCCCGGGTTGCCTAGTGCCTTCCATGCGTCAAAGTTGGAGGCTGTCGGATACACAACGGCGGAGAAATTCAAAGCGGAAGAGCCGCCCACTACACGACCGCGGGGCTGACCTATTTGTCGGTTCTTTGCATGTATCTGACCAGTCATAAGCTCGGAAATACGGGAAGACGGCACAAGGGGGAAATTACCTGCGGAATACTCATGTAGTCCCAGTCAAAGTCCGGGTTTCCGTACATCGTGCCCAAAAATCCAGGGGTATCTATCCGGGGATCGCCCATCCGATTGGCGCCAGCTTCAATAAGGAGGACATTGACGGAGGCATCTTCACTCAGTCGGTTGGCCAGAACAAGGCCGCCAATTCCAGCGCCAATGATGATGTAGTCGTATTGATCCATGTTCGATGTTGTAGTCTTGGGAGAGAATTGAACGGAAATGAGAATCTCATCTGTCAGAAGAATGACAGCGACGGGCAGCCCCTCAGAGTCCCATCAGCTAATTTAAAAGCCCCCAGACGGGGGAAGTTGGAACGGAGACCCGTGAAGACCCGCTCTGGCAACAGGTTGTTTGTTGCCATGAATAGAGTTAGCGTACAGTCCTAGGTCTCGACCCAGACCCTTTGTGGATTAGTTGAAATAGTGTCGGTGAATAGTGCTGGACTAGCTGATGCAGCTACCGACAAAGACTTTGTTCCCAAGTCCATTTGTCAGGCGGCCCCACTGCGTTCAACGGCCCGGCACAGGGGAAGATAAATGAGCTGCAGATCATTGCCCCTGTGCAAATTGCGAGATGACAATCGGCGAAGCTGAAACTGGAGCTAAATTCGTCTTTGACAGGTTATTTAATCCAATCATGCAGAGATCGGAAACTTGTTCGGATTTGCTTCTTCAGAGGTCGAAGATCAAACGATGCAGTTATACAATGTCTTCACCTACTCCATCGTCCGCAATCAACTCATCGCCAATACCGTTTTGGTTGCCGTTGCGACTCTCTTGATAGTATTGCGATTCATTTCCCGACGGCTCCGCGAAAGTCGATTGGGATGGGACGATGCATTCTGTGTTGGGGGCATGCTGCACACTTATGGCATGCTCGCAATGCACTTTCACTACGCCCGCATTGGGATGCGACAGCACATTGGGGATATTCCTATGGAAAATGCTGTGCTGATCGCTAAAATGCTGATTGTGTACCAAGTCGTCTATTACAACGCCATGGTTCTTGCCAAGTTCTCCTACCTCGCCTTTTACTTGCGCATTTTTGTGTCCAGGGAGTTTCGCATCCTGACATGGGTGTGCATGGGGTGCGCAGCTGCCTACTGGGTTGGGAGTATGCTCCAAATCTTCTTGATATGCACCCCCTTTGCGAAAAACTGGAATCCGACACTGCCCGGTCATTGCGCGAGCCAGAATGTCGCTTTCTCGACGATTGGCGCATTCAATCTTATCACGGATGTGCTAATCATGGCCCTACCAATCCGTTTTATCTGGAAGTTACAAATGTCCATGGCGACTAAGATGGCACTGTTTGGCATCTTTAGTCTGGGTATATTGTATGTTCCTTCTGTCTCACTGGAAAATTCCAATGCTAACGTGACCTGCAGTATTTCCTCCATCACCATCATCCGCATCCGTGTCCTCACGACCGTCGATTTTACCGATCTTTCCTACTCCATGATCTGGGCGGCCTTCTGGAGTGTTACCGAGCCGGCCCTTGCCATTGCCAATTCCTGTGCCCCAATGCTCCGACCTATCCTCAAAGCCGCTTTCCCGTCCCTGTTTGCTAGTGCGCAGAGTGGATACTCCACACAACCGGTGTCTGGACCTATCAGCAAAAGTACTCCATCGAGACGCATGGATGGGATGGATGAGATGGACAGTGAATTTCCCCTCACACGATTGCACGGAGACACCAGGTCAGCGGATGAGGGGTCATTGAATGATCAATCGCAAGATGACCGCTCGCAGGATTTGCCATATCACACGAAAAGTGTTGCGATGTCTCTCAAAGGGCATTCATAGTATTGTATGGTGTCAATTTATTTCATTTGTCTTTTTTTTTTTTTTTTCACACAGTATACGCTGCCACTAGCCACTCTCTTACTGTCGTCAAGGCTGTATCAACCGGCTAGACACAGATCAATATGTATTACGTCGTATTGAGGCCAACTTCCCTGCCTGATCCCTGTCTCATCCTGGTGTCTATCAAGTGGGGAAGAAACGGGTTCCAGCCCTGGACCCCGGGAGGTCTAAAAATGTTCCGTTCGGTAGTTGACGAGTTTTCCAAGGGTCGGAAGATTGCGAGTGGATCAAAGCGGACGCAGGTGGGTGCAGAGGGTAGACCCCGAGGTCGGGGACCAGAGCCCAATGAACCAATCCATATTGACCTTGGAATGTCGATCAGCGAGAGTCGAGTGCCCCGGAAAATCAGATAAGCCGGATACCGAGCCCGGGGCCCTTGAGATCGGTGACTAAGCGGGCCTTCGGAGCCTCGGGATTATCTCGGAGCGAGTGTCCGAGTATGAGGGAGTATATCGCAGGTAAATCCACGTTCCCGCCTTTTCCCCGCAACTGTTTGTATTCACACTCAACCATGAGCACCAAACGAAAAGGTCCGGAATGTGACAATACAGCCAAGAAAAAGTCGACTCGTCATCGCGCTGCTCTCGCCTGCGAAGAGTGTCGAGCTCGCAAGCGAAAATGTGATGGGGTGACACCAGTATGCGGTGGTTGTGTGAAGCGCCTTACCGCCTGTATCTATGCTTCTGAAATCCAGGCCGAGGCATGGCGCGATAGGTGGGTTTGATCTGCTAGGTATTTGCTCTGAGGTTGATGGTAGGGAACTCATTGTCAATTTAGTATGATTCAGTCCTTAAGAAATCGCTTAGAAGATCTCGAAAAAGGAGAGGAAACACTGCCAGTAGCGGAGAAACATGCTTTCGGCCGTGAAAATGATATTCAGACCTCAACCCCTCAACCCAACCTCGAAATGGAGGCCAGTATGCTTAGGGCCAGCACGCAGAATGATCAGCCTCCCCGATCTCCTGCGGCAACTTTACATATCACCACCGAAGGTGTTCCCAGGGATCGGCTGGAACTTGGGATTGTCGATAGTCAGAGCAAGTCAGCCGAAAGCCCTGAGTTTACCACCCCGAATAGCCGCCATTCAGGAGGCTTGGAGCTCTGCGGTGTGGAGAGACTTATGGAACCTATCGATCAAGCCATCGACTCCCGAAGTGGCCGCTTGAAATCGACCGAGGTTTCAACTTGGTCAGGTAATCCAGCATGCCAGGGGCTTCCCCGTGCAAGTATCAGTGACTGTTCATGCAACCTTCTTCTAGGGGCGTCGAGGTGTCGTCTGCCATTACGGCAACATGCAGATGAATTGGTCACGTTATATTTTTCCCGGGTACACCGAATTTACCCGATCATTCATGAGCACACATTCAGAAAACAGTACGAATTCCTTTGGCAGCTGAAATCTAGAATAGCTGCACCGTCTACCAGTAGCTGCTGTGGAATATGCAAGCAAAAGAGTCAAGGAAAAACATTTCCTGCCATGGTACATGCAATTTTCGCTATGGCCTCATTATTTGAGTCTGGATCACCAGAACAGGATACACAGCGCGCAGATGATTATTTTCGACTGGTCCAAGAAATTGATTTACTGGATATCTTGGATTACGAGGTGGGGATTGAGCTGGTCCAACTGGGCTTACTCATGGGATTCTATCTCCAGAGCACAGAACGATTCTCCAAATGCTGGAATATTACCGGTCTCACTATCCGGATGGCCCAGAATATGGGGCTGCAATTAAGTCTTGGTGATGCTCGCCGCAAGGGTCTCTTCCGCCTTCACGCGACCCAGCTAGAATGCGAGATGCGGATACGAGTTTGGTATGGATGTGTACTATTGGATCGGTATGTGCTTTGCTGAGTGATGCTATGCTTAGTTGACTAACATTTGGTGAGCCAGAGAGATTTCCATGTCTTTTGGACGGCCGTTAATGATTGTCACTGGCTGCGAGGGTATCCGGCTCCCCGAAGCAATTGACGATCATAGGCTGGCTGAAGCAATGGGACAATGGAACTCCCAACCAGCTGGGTCCCCCAGCTTATTAGAATCGTATATACAAACCATAAAACTCTACGATATCCTCAAACATGTTTTGGATAGGGAGGAGCTCAAGGTGTCTTCAAACGTTTGCCCAGATGTTCGGTCTCTCCTGAGTCTAGATACGATGATAATGGAGTGGCGAGATGCTTTACCACACTATCTCCAATACAATCCGTTATCTGAAAACACAAACTCGACAGAAACACGGTCTGCAGAGTCACAAGTGAATTTCTCCGCCCAGGCCAAACGACTTCACACCAGGTATCCAGACTATCTCTTATATTTTCCCACGACTAGGTCCTAATACACTCCTAGATTCTTGCATGTTCGAGTCTTGATCCTACGCCCTGCCTTGGATCTCTTATTTCAAAGGCAACAGCACACGCCACCGGTGCCTAACCAGCGATCACTGGAGGCAAAGGTCCAGGACTTAACGTTATCTGATATAGCGACACAGTGTGCGCTTTCAGCAAATAGTTTGGTAAAATTACTCAACATTCACTCTCAAACCAAGAGCCTGGTTGCTTGGTGGTACAATATCAGTTGTATGTGACTGAGTAGCTTTCACCTTATCTGGTTAACCCCACACTGACACGCTTTCAGATCTGCACACCAGTGGCAGTACTCTCTTGATGGCTCAAATGTGTACATTTAACGATGTCGCCATGTCTGGCGAGTTTTCGAGAAGCTGGGATCTTTGTCTACAGTGCCTCTCGCGCTATACTGCCGTGAGTAGCATTGCAAAAAGATCACTTCACCTTTTGAAGGAGAGCGCAAAATGTCTACTGCCAGATGATTTAACTCGGAAGGTAATATCTCGAATTCTCTCTGGCCGTGTTTGCGTTGAATCGAGATCTAACATTGACTTTCTGAAACAGTCACTGCCACCACTTCGGAGCCAAGAGTCAGCTTCCCAAGAGACCTGTCAACCCCAAACGAACGGAGACGCCCCTCCCGTGAACAATCGCGCGGAGGATATTCCAGATGAAATGTGGCGGTTTTCACAATCGACGGCTCGCGCGGAAGATGGGTTTACAGTAGATCCAATGCCAGTGCCAGCAATCGACTCAACAACTCTGCATGGACCAGACGCGGGTTTCTGGACCAGCGACGCCGGTGAGGGCTCATATTGGCCATTCATGCCATTCCTTTCCCAGCTAGAAACACTCCCAACGGACTTCGACCTGTCAAACTTGGAGTAATCATATTTTATTTTTGGGTTTGTTCATATTCTCATTGAATGAATTCAACCAATATGACTGCTTTATGGAAAAATCATCACCCTATCTGTATTTCCAGAAATGCCTGGAGTCACCTCAATTGAAGTAGTTCATATCCCAGGGAGCTCGTGCATCTATTAATTCAAATTCTATCCATACCAAGCAGTAGCTTTCCCATGGTTTTGCGTCCTTCTAAACCCTAAAGGGTATGTTGAGTTAGCCTGGAGATCCAGCCAGATTGAAGGATAAATCTTGGTGCGCAAAATTGGGTCCTACCTCATGGGCTTGCTTTACTGCATGTAGTGGATAAATTCCGTGAACATTGATTTTGAGGTCATCCTTGAGAATCAAATCAAACAGCTTCTGAGCGTAAAACTCAAACTCCTCCCGCGTGTTGAGATATCCGAGCAAAGTTGGCCGGGCAACTTTGATGCATTTCGGCGAGAGACGCCTGGAATTGATAAGTTTGAAGAACAGAGACAGAATCAGAGAGGTATATTAACTTACGCAAGAGGCAGTGGTGGAACAGGACCACTTGCATTTCCAAACCAAATAACGGAGCCCTTTCTCTTCACTACCTGCAGACTTCCCTCCCATGTATCCTTGCCAACGGAGTCAAAAACCGCATCGACTCCTCTGCCATGGGTAATTTGATTGACAATCGCGGGCCAATCCTTTCCCTCTGGACTGCGATAATCAATAACATGATCCGCACCAAGGCTTTTCACAAGCGCAACTTTCTCAGGGCCGCCAGCGGTGCCAATGACTTTGGCTCCGACTTTCTTGAGGACCTGGGTCATCAAGTATCCCACACCACCGGCAGCAGCGTGAAGTAGTACCCAGTCGCCAGCCTTTACTTCGTATGTCTCGTGCGTGAATGCAAGACATGTCAATCCGCTGAGGAACGAAGCTGTCGCATCTTCGTCGGAGATACCAGCAGGTAACTTGATCGTCTTTGCGACCGATACTGCAGAGTACTCAGCATAGCCACCGGTGCCTAGCCAGATGACCCTATCGCCGATGGCGAGACCATGCGTGTCGGTATTCGGGCCGAAAGCGACAACTGTGCCAGCTGCCTCACGGCCGAGCACCTCAGGCTTGGGGGAGGCGTAGAGTCCCACACGAAAGTAAGTGTCGATGTAGTTGATCCCAGCAATGTTATTCTTTACCAGAACCTGCCCTTTGATCGGTGTAGGGATGGCATAGTCCTCGCGATATTGCAGGACCTCGGGTCCCCCTATCTCTTCAACAACCACTGCTCTTTGAACTGCTGGGAGTGTCATTCTTGCGTTATAATGATGATTGCAAAAGAATCGGTAAAACAAAGAGCCTCGGCAGGGAGGAACCCTTGGCCAATTAATAATTTCAGTTATACATCGAATGCCTTGCCAACAGTTCAGTGAATATTCCCGCCGTTGGAGCCGAGCGTGCGGAGTTAACGCGGATTGCGGCACAGATACTGTGCAGTTTCAATCGACAGAAAACCCCCGCATAATGGGGTTTTGGCTGATGTTTCCCCAGTTCCCCAGATTTCCCCCAATTACGCCCTTGCCACTTCCGATAGTGCTTTCCACACAAACATGAGTGAATGCTGTCTGAAAGGCTTCCGTTGGGAAGCCCAGCCCAAGGGTTACGAGAGCAAACTGGCGGACAACAACTGTTATGTCACCCAGTCCACGTCCGAGATAGCTATCATTTTGATTCATGATCTATACGGATGGAAATTCCGCAATACACGGCTTCTGGCCGACCACTACGCGGAAGAGATCAACGCAACGGTATACGTGCCTGACTTGTGAGTCGCCATATCCAGTGAATATTTTTTTCTCTCTCTGTTTCTCACAACAAAAATTCAGTTTCGGCGGCGAAGAGCTCCCTCTAGATATCCTCGAAGATCAGAGTCAATGGCACAAACTCGATCTCCCTGAATTCATGGGCCGCAATTCCAAGAAGATCCGAGAGCCCGAGATTGTCAAGTGCGCGCAGTCACTCCGGTCCAGATATCGACGCACCGGAGCAGTCGGATTCTGCTTTGGAGGCTGGGCAGTATTTCGTTTAGGAGCCAAGGATAGAGATCTCGTGGACTGCATATCTGTGGCTCACCCGACCTTGCTGGAAAAGTCAGAGATTGACACAGTCGGCGTCCCGGTGCAGATCTTGGCCCCTGAGATTGATCCCATGTTTACGCCGGAGTTGAAGGCATATAGTAATCTTGTCCTCCCAAAGTTGGGGGTTGCTTATGACTATCAATTTTTCCCGGGACTGGAGCATGCGTTTGCTATTCGGGGTGATCCTGGGAATGCTGCAGAAAGAAAGGGGATGGAGAGGGCGAAGAATGCAGCGGTTTTCTGGATGAGACAATGGCTTTTGGATGAATGAACTGGTTTAATTTTTCTTCTGCTGCCGGTTTTAACAAACTATCCCAATTTCTCTGTCTTATTCTACACGATATAATAGTATCAAATGTCACTACGCTTGTGTTGTGGGAAAAGCCCTCACTTGGGGCGAACTAATAAGGATTTGAGGGCGGGCAAATTGATGATACGTCGACTTGGAGATTGCATCAGACTGAGAAGTGTCTACCTAATTGTACTGGGCCATACAGCATACATATCGATCGCTTTGTGCTACACGAAGATAAACAGCCGAATGCCATGATTTATGTACTTAAGTAATGTCTTTCCCCAAAAAGGAAATAATAATACATTACAAATTATTCACTCAGCCCCTTCAACACTCTTGGATGATTTCCTCCAGACAAAGAAGTTTCCTGCAGCTTTCTATACTGTCATCCTGCAGAGCATGATAAAATTCAATCTCATCGAGGATTTTGCATCCCAAAATAGCCTCCAACCCGGTAGACGTCGATGCTGTCTCCTCGATTCGTGACTTGACAGGTCCATATGGGAGGTTTGATTTGAAAATTCCAGCTGCGGATAATGGAAGAAAGTCTTCATACGTGATAGGCTCATATTCAACCCATCCAAGAGACAATAGCCTAGCGAGGGAAATATGGAGAGATGTCTGTGGCTTTGTTGTTGCGGTCTCTTTCCCCAAAGGAGTCACGCTGTATCGGAAGCAGACAAGGCCCCGAACTCGAAGCTCCTCCCATGAATCAGGGAATTCTCGGAAAGCATTAAACAATATATCGCTGAATGAAATATCCGAAACATTTGCTGCATTTCTAACAGCATACGCAAGGAGCTGGTCGTAGAGCTCGCGGCCCTTTCTTGTCACGGCAGCTCCACGCTGCTCAACTTCGCCAAAACGGGCGGTATGGGTTCCATGGATTGATGAACCGTCTGCATTCGCAAATTCAACATTCTCTTCAAGGGCTTTGAAGCTCGTCTGGCGCAGAAGAATGGGACACTTCCGTGGCGGGGGACCTTCAATCATTTCTTTAGCCGGGAGTCCTTGTCGGATCATCTCCTGTTGCACAAGCTCGATGTCAAGAGTTCTCGGTGTAAGATGATTGATATGTGCACTAGGAAAGCAGGCAATATCTGCGACGGTTGGGTGCTCTCGTTTCAATTCCAGGTAGTCCTCGATTGAGACAGTGGACCGAGAATGCCAGCCGAAGATTTTCAGCGCCTCGGTAATCAAATCATTTGCCTCTTGTGAAGTCATCATCTTTTGCTCCTCTGCAATATTCATAATCTCGCATAGTCTGGGAGTGAAAAGGCTCCTGTGACCAAGGATCTTGTCCACGGTTTGCTGGATTTTAGACGAGAGCAAGTCTCTCCGTAAAACAGTGGTGAAGATGCGAAATGGATTTTTACTCAGAGACCCTTCATCTAAAGGCCGGAAAGCAGTACCGTGCAGAGGCAAGCCGGCGACTTTCAGATCGTAGTATCCGACAGGATGCATGTTAAAAAGGCGGAAAAGACGTTTGACTGTTCGCATCTCAAAATCTGTACCGAGTCGGATAGCACCATGTCGCTCTATTTGATTGCGCAGAGGAAGCTCTTCAACATTTTTACCCTTTGATTTGAGGACTGTGCTATCCACTTCTCTCACGATGCGAATCAAGTCGCCATAAAGGGGGACTTCTGCTCGATACATATCAGAGAGTCCCTGCGTAAACCGTGTACGTAGTTCATCTGCATCCCAACTAGATAATACATTAGTAACTTCGTTTTCTCCTTCGGTAAGATGAGGGCTCACGGTAGTGATTGCATAGTGCATGCGTTTTTGCATCCCATTGTGAGAAAATAAACGGAAACGAGAAGGAATGTTGGAAGCGAGCCCTTAGTATCGTCGAGTCCTGGGTGTCCTCCAAATCAACCAGATCTATATCTATCGATCGGAATCTCTTACTGTTAGCTCTCTGCTAAGTCCAAGCACTTCCGCAACCCACGGAGGTCAGGCGGGAGCTGCGGAGATGTTGCGGAACACCCGCTAACATTCCTCCATACGCCTCCATTAAATGAGCGGGGAAGTCTACATACCCCAGCTTCGATGTCATTTTTGAGACGACAGTGCCGAAAACCATTGGATTTTGTTTGCATTTCTCGCACATCCATCATGTCTTCCTGGGACCGGTTGATCAGATTCGAAGATGGCACCGGCACCGAGCAATTTGGGGAGCCGATCCTCAACGCCTCAGAAGACCTTGTGCTTGATGAGCTTGCCGCAAGCGGTAAACTAGAAGCCAAGAGGCTGTCTGGCAAGGATATTTTCTCCCTTTCACCTTCGAACGATGTGGTAAAGGTCAAAACTATACTCCCTTTGCTCTCTCCGGCACAAGTCCCGATCGTGAAATGTGTCGGCCTCAATTATATGAAACACAGTACGTATCGTGTTCGAAATATAGGATATACAGCTTTTTAACAACCCCAAGTCAAAGAAGGAGGACGCAACCCCCCGCCATATCCCTCCATTTTCATCAA
This sequence comes from Penicillium paradoxum, assembly GCF_028828445.1. Taxonomy (NCBI): domain Eukaryota; kingdom Fungi; phylum Ascomycota; class Eurotiomycetes; order Eurotiales; family Aspergillaceae; genus Penicillium; species Penicillium paradoxum. Next base: position 1,403,141 of record NW_026643184.1, on the reverse strand, counting down.
GCCCAGTGCGGCAGTCGCCGCATACAACGAGGACATCCCAATTCCCAAGTTGGCGCAAGATGAACAACTTGACTACGAAGGCGAGCTTAGTATCGTGATCGGCAAGACTGGGAAAGATATTCCCAAAGACCAGGCTCTCAGCTTCATTGCCGGGTTTGTCGTCTCTAACGATGTCTCTGCTAGAAAGTGGCAACGCGATCCCGCATATGCGGGAGGAGTACCCCAATGGTGTTTTAGCAAGGGATTTGATAAATTTGCTCCCCTGGGTCCCATGCTTGTGTCGCCCAAAGTGGTTGGAAATGCAGGAGACCTTCAGCTCCAGACCTTTGTGAACGGGGAGCTTCGTCAGGACACGAGTACGAGTGATTTGTTGTTCAACACGGAAGCCATCGTGTCCTTTATTAGCCAGGGTACCACTTTGGAGGCTGGAACTTTAATCATGACGGGCACACCTGCTGGCGTTGCCATGGGTATGAAAGAACCGTTGTGGCTGAAGAATGGCGATGTCGTCGAGGTGAAAATCGGGTCACTGGGGAGTGTTAAGAACACGATGGCCTTCGAGTAAACAGCGCCTCTTTGTGGAAATCAAATACAGTCAGAGAATTCAATACTTCCTGTTCATAGGAAGTTTTCTAAATGCATTTCCGAAATCTATTAAGGCATGTTAGTATGCATGTCAATACCATCAAAAAGATCAATCCCGGAGTCTTACAACAGCGCAAAGTCAACAGCGTCACGACTGAATTGAGATTCAGAACGCTCGAAATTTCAGGCAACTCCGGCAGTTTGTACACATTCTCGAAGCATTCTGTGTTCAATAGTGCGGCGTCGTACTCTGGAAGGCCAATATCATGCGGATACATCAGACAGTCTTGGGTGAAAGGCTGCATTGAGGCGACCAAGCAACCACACACACAGAGATCTCGGGACACAACAGCATAGTGCTTGGGTATATGAAAAGTGTTCGATTGAAGCTGCGGTGTGGTTGTATTGCCAATGGTCCGGGCGCAATACGACTGTTCGCCTTCAGGCGACACACAATGATAATGATATAGTAATCCTGACCGAAGAATAGAGATGACAGCCTAGGCCTCCAGCTTCTAGTGTTATTGATAGAGACTTACGCTGGAAAGGCAGATCAGGGGGAAAACACAGTCTCTTGATGATGCTATGGAAAAAGAAGGAAGAGGAGTTCAGCAAACATTGGTCACATGACCCGTCCAACATCTATTCTTTCTCGATATTTCCTCGAGCTTTCCTCGAGCTTTCCTCGCATAAATACTCCAAAATAAAACGGTGATAGCTCATTTATTCCGTGGTCAGCAGATTATCTTCGGTCTGCCAAACTTCTCATATTGAGCAAGATCATTGAGATAAAGAGCGAACCTTTAGCCTTTGATACTCCTCTTCAACAATTTGAGGTAGTTCTGCATTGAGAGAAATCCCAGCAGGTTGCCAACCGAGGATAGACCGAGCTCTGGTTGCTCGACAACGCATATTGTGTCCCCAGCTTGTCGCCTCAAACCCAGCTAGATCATATGCAGATTTTTTATCGAGCACAATTTCTTTGGAGGCAGGTGGCAAGAAGCCCTTCTCGACAGCTATCTGTCCGATGGAATGTGCCACTTCACCCCAGCAATGCTCCCCTTGTTCAGCCAGGTAGTATGCCTCTGCACCCCAATATAGACCTTCGCGTCGCCCTTGTAGGGCCAGCTCAAATAATTGAATATACACGGCAGACAGGCTTTCCACATGAATATGAGAACCAATGGCCTGGCCGCGACCGATCACAGGAATTCTGTTCTGGCCGAGTATATATTCAGCCATCACATAAATTTGTCTGCTGCGACGGGAGCAAGGACCCCTACCTGTCCCTATTAGGAAAAAAAAAAGATCAGTATAACTATTTATATAGAAACACGGTATTGCAAGTTGAGCTAAGTGGAATTACCATAGACAGTTGTCGGAGAAATGATTGCAACCTTCAGAATGTCGGGATTCTGGGCACCTGCATCGAGGACCGCTTTTTCAACAGTGCGATGAAATGCATAATCAGGAAGCGAAGTAATGTCATGGATGTCTCTCATATCGTCGTAAGTCTCCTCGCTCCTTTCTCCGTAAGTGTTGTTCTCATCGTCAAAATGCGAGAAGACGCCCGCTCCACTTGTATGTAACCAATAAACAGGTCTATCAGGCGAATGTCCTTCTATCGCCCCTCGAGCAATAGCTTGTGCGGCAGCAAGATGATCTGCGGAATCGGCATTATCTGTTTACAAATCATCGCATTAGCCAACTGGTATATATCCGCATTATCGTGTGACACCAAGTGAATCATTCTTCTTTGTAGGAGAGTATGGGGACGATTCTCACGTATTATGACATCGGCATTGGCAGATTCCTCTGTTATAACTTCGATATCATCGAGGCCCCCAGATACAATGACAACGGACGGATAAGCTGCCAAAATTTGCTTTTGACTTTGTTCATTTCGAACTAGTAATCGGTACTTGTGTTCAGGGTGTTTTGCAATCAACACCGACAGAATATCTCCGCCAATATAACCACTGGCGCCAGTACTGTGGAAGAGTGTCAATATAAGATAAGGTCTGTCCGGTTTGCATCTGGTAACGTACATTAAGATTGTCTTCATCATGGGCAGGAACGAGAATCAAATAGCAAGATAGTGGGAGTCGAGGGGATAGTCTGAGCTATGGATGTCTTCATAACAATATATCTTCAGTTCCAATCTTGATTGCTAATCTCTTGATTTCTAATAGTCAATTTGTAATCAATCCTATTTACCTAGGTATTCCTGCAGGTGGGACTCGCCAATCACATCAGCTGCCAAGTCCACTGATGTTGTGCATGTCCAATACACATCTACTATAGGGCAAGCAATCACAATATTATGCTCATTGATCACACCTAGTATATAACTGTTGAGGCATGGGTCTCTCAGACAGACAGAGCCCATCCGGTAGATAGACCCTTCTCCCCCCTTCCTCCCTCCCTGCCTCTCTCTCTTCTCTCCCCTTGGCGGCAACGCCAGAAACCCTGGGGGCGTCTGCCCCCCCCAAACCTAGCCACTGGCCTGAGAACACTGCCACCGAGGCAGAGGTGCACCGACTCCCAACGGCGCCCACAACCACCCTGCATCCATCTCACAGGTCGGAGAAGGACGGGCAGCAAACTGGTATTAATGATACGATCGTGATGAACGAGTTGCTCTCTATGGCTGCACTTCTGTACATAACTCCATAGCTAAGCACGTCCCAATACCCCATGGGAGGTCACGGAGGCACGGGCTACGCCTATGCCTTGCTGGACGTTAATTAATACTAGTACTGCTACTCTCTCCTCTCCCGTCCTCTTCGTTCCAGCTAGATCACTTGCATAGTTTCTCCCTATACTGTCCACTGATCTAACCTTTCTAGAATGAGTAGTGTTATCAGTTTGAGGAATATGCGGGTAGGTTTCATCGAGCATGGCTGTGGCGGCCGCCATTCTCATGAGAGGACACACGCATATCAGTATAGTTGGAAAGCGATTGCTGGGAAGTGTGCATTCTGGGGGTGCAGGAAACCCAGAAATTGGCCAAGGGCTTAAAAGCCGGTATTCCATACTCGAGTGACTCGAAAAATGCGCCCAGAGCAAGTATCAATACTTCAATAGTGGGGCATCACTTCTATCAGGTGTCGGTTTGCGGGGTTGCCATTTCTCAACCAATGCAGACAATATGCAACCACACGTTTTAGAATTGGGAACTGGCCTGAAACTAATCCATCTTTAGTGCAGTGGCTGAATGATGGAGTAAAATGGAAGGGTTCATTCAACTATTGATTGGTCCACGTTGCCCGCGGCTCAGCCCATCAAGAAGATAAGTTTACGATGGTGACGACATATCCAGATGCCTCTGAATGGGGCCAAAGCTCACCAGGGCTTACCCAAGAGATCGTATTCAATCATTTTCTTTTCTAATTTCTTTTCTGTCAGGGTTTCTATCCCGGTCTGCTCCAGATTTTCCGTGCTCCTGTCTCATCTAGCTCAGACGCGCTATATTGCCTGCAATTAGACAGATTATAGCAGATGAGGCCAGTTGGGAGACATGGACCTACAAGGTATAAGGCCGTTTCAAACTGTGGATGATTGTGGAATCACTGGTAAGAAAATCTTCAACAAAGAGGAATATTCATCAACTTATGTCGTCTAGGAACTCAAAGTCAGTTCTGAATTCTTGCTGAAGCCAGTTCATGCGCTTATCATCGCGTCGGTTAATATGTACACAGACGGCTCTCCCGACAACAGCCTTCATTCATTGATAGCAAAGCTACGCGGATTTCTAGATCAAAAACAGGGAGATGATGCCGTTTCTATGCTGTCGGGTATGACAACGTATGAGGACGACGATAAGGAAGTCTGGCGAGAGCTTCGCAGGGATCTCATCGGCTCGGGACTTCGAAGTTCCGATATTCGCAAATACTCTCATGAACTCAAGGATTATTTGCACAATCTGAGGCGAGAGAAAGATGGGTATGTCAATCGAACACAGATGGCTAGTTTCTTTCCTACTCCGCCTCGGATATGTACCAGGGCTGCTGCTGACTGAGTGTTACAGAGTGTTATTTACACCAAGGGAACAAACCTTTCGAACATACGCTCAACCGGAACCTACAAATATACAACCGGAAAACTCCAACTCGCCAGAAGGACTCCCCAGGATCAATGAGAATGCTGATTGGAGTTATCATACCTCCGAGGTCGGTGACCGTTATATCCGAAGAGGGCAAAATGGCCATGACGATGATGCCTGGAGCTCAATGGCGACGTACGGCCCGGTCAATGATTCATGGAGCTCAGCAGCGACGGTGCGCACACGGGACTGGCTCCAAACACAGGAATCAAGGTCTCAAGACCCTACCCACATAAGCGATAACGCAAAAAACACCAATAGAGAGCCCCGTCATCCTCCAAAATCTCACCCAAATAGACCAGATACTAGGAGATCTCTCCCCATCCCACCACCGAAAGAAGCACTTAAACCCGAGGGGCCAGCTGAATACTACAATTACAACGTTCCTTATCCCCAGGCCTATATGCCGCCTCCTTATCAGTATTTTCACTCTCCGCATCCTCCAGGTCCATTTCCATTTCCTCAATATCCTCTTCCAAATCCATACTATTCGTTCGGACCTGGTGTCGGGGTTGACTACTACCAACACACACCTAACCCCAACATTTACCCGGGAGCCCCACCGGAGGGATATACGCACGCCAATGCTTTTCCGGGTGTGAATACGACGACGCCCGCTTTCCCGAATAATACCCCATTCGTAGAAAGCATGGTGCCCCCATTTCCCAACCCCCAATATTACCAACCGAGACAGCCCGCTCCCCCGATAACGGAATATCAACAGAGACCACCAAGCTCAACTTCGTTCCCGGGTGAGCAGGTTGGGGAGGGAGGTTTGCCTATCTGGGAAGATCCTCAAACTCAGACTCCGCAAACTACGCAGGAGTTATCACCGGATGAGACATTGCTTCCCAAAAATCAAAGATTGCAAATCGAGTGGAAGTCCTTACAAAAATGGGAATTACTCGCCACTATCGAGTTCGAGTCCAGATTATGCGTTCTTCCAGAAGGGTGGGTCAGGCGCTCTTATAGAAACCATGTATTCTATTTGGATACATACGCGCAGGGAAAGGAGAAACGATGTTTCTGGCTTCCGCCGACGGAGGAAGATGATTCTGTTTACGAATTACCCGGATGGGAAAAGATATCCAATACCTTTGGTCGTATCTCCTGGCTACACCGAGATTCCCAGGTGGTGTCATATTCATTCCCTGGAGACTGCAATCAGTTCAAGTATACAGCTAGCGGTGATCTCTATGTGCAGCAATACGGTGTGCGATATGAGAGTAAAAATGATTTCCGTGATTTGAAACTAAACGATATTGGTGTTTCTTGCCAGTTGACACACCAAGTATGGAAGGCTGGTGGGTCAACACATCAGGTTTGGAACAACGGTTTAGGATGTGTAAGCCCTATAATCCCTGTTTTGAACTTGAGCAAAGACTGATTTCGACTGTATTATAGCAGAACCAGATTTCCGGCAAGAAAGACCCGCGCACAGTCGATCTCATGGGAACAGTGCATGGAAATTTGTCTTCTAACTACAAAAAGGCAACAGTTGAGGATGTTCCCGATGATTGTGATCTAACTACAGGTTAGGGAATCACTCAGGACGTCCTCCATCTATGCATGTTAAAACCATGTTGGTGGAAGGAGTATATATTTATCATAATTCATTGTTTTCCTATGTAACTAATAATATACTGTTTTGAATACTGATTCTTCCCTTAACAATAACTCGCTAGAAAACAGAATCTATCTATCCAACCGAATGGAAGGAGAAAATGCGTTTGCGGAGGAGCTCTATAGTGCTTGTGGGTCTGTAATCCGATTCACTATGGACAAAAGCAAAAACAAAAACGTACAGCAATCTAAGGTGGTGGTCACCTAGCGCTCACGGTTCAGGCATGGGCGGCTCGCCGCTCTATTCAGGGCACTCAGGGCAGATATTCACCCACCTGAATATTCTTCACCCAATTATTCAGCCCCTACAACAAAAGGCCCATCCCCAACCTAAGCGAAAAGGCCATAAGCATCCTTCTGCCCCCTACCCTCTTCCAAATCTCCACCCTCTTCCATCTCTCCAGCCTCGCTCCATCACTCTAACCTTGCTCTATCACTTTTAGCCTCGCTTTACCACGAGTAGGATACGTACTAAGCATGACCCAATATTAAAATATAGGGCCAATGTTGTTGATTTTGGGAAGCATAGTAACAAGGAAATCCTACGGGCAGTGCCACCACAGACAGAACCGGGTTATAGGCATAGGCTAATTATTTTTAACAAGTATATATTAGGCCTAGGGGCAGAGAAAGAACCGCTAAATTAAGCCTCTATACCTAGTTTCATTAAATTATATCCGTAGGCCGTCAATCCTCCGGATATCAGAACATATAGGGCATTTCTCGAGTGGGTCGCAAAAGGAATAGACGGTCGGATCGAAGAAAGGCCTATAGTCGAGACGATTCAGGGATCTTTTTAGAAAATTTACCACCAGCGTAAAGAGGGAAAGAAGCTACAAATTCCTACTAGCCACTAGGACTACGATCAATAAGGTCAGTGCCAGCGTCTTTTTAGATAAAGCAAGACTCATACTAAATTGTTCGTAGGGGGACTACAGATCAAGATTCTTCTCTTAACTAAGTAAATGAATAAAGATAGCGGTTTATCCCTAAATGATTTAACTATCCTAATAAATTAATGATAAAGAGTAGACTGATGGCTAGTATAGGTATGCATCGCAAGGGTCAAAAGCGATTGTAGCGGGAATTGTTACTGCGAAAGGCCTAAGTATGAAATCCGAGCTCAGACTCTAGGTAAGCAGGTAAAACGTCCCGAGGTCCATCTCTCTACCAGGTACATAAGGTACCTATGTAGATGCGCTCCCTATGGCGGTCAACAATTCTGCTGAACAATGGATCAGCTGATGAGACATTTTGGTTAACGTGCCGGTCGCATCTTAGATGGCTTTACATACACTCCTTTCGACAATGGCCAACAACAGCTCACCCGATTACAAGGAACTTTTTCTGCAGGAAGAGCAGAAACGGAGACAGGCAGAAGAACGAGTGAGACAGATTGAAGAACGTACACGCCAAACCACATTTGTGGAATTCATACGCCACTGTCATACCCTACTCTCCCGACCTTTGAAAGTCTTATCACCATCTCGTTCGACCACAGGAACAATATCACTTCCCAAAGGAAAACACTGCCCTACACGACTGCGTCCATGGACAGATTGCATCCCTCAACAACAGGCCATCTATAACAGTGTATGCAACTACCTACAATCCGCTAAAGCAGCCCCTCAACTTTTTCCCCCCTTGATTGCACTTCAAGAGCTTGCTCGGCGTTTTGCTCTACGGCCTATCAGCAGTGAACAGGATCTTGAGACATACGAAAGAATTGCCGTGGAAGACCATGTGCGCGATGTCATTTCAGAGCTATGCAAAATCCCGGCTGCGCGAGAGGAGTTCATGCTTGGTGACGGTATTTGGTTTGATAACCATGTCAAAGCTTTGACTGAAACCCGCGATGAAGCAGATGCTATCAACCAGTCTAAAATTCGATGTCCGAGACCCGATCAATTTTGTATACACCGGGTTGACGGCAATACCAATACCCTCCTCCTTACCGTTGAATACAAGCCACCCTATAAACTTTCAGTGGAAAATCTGCGGGCTGGACTCCGGCCGATGGACTTGTGGGAAGAGGTAGTCAAGCGAAACACAATACCTACAGATCCAGTGGAGAAATTACAGTACAATGCAGAACTTTTGTCAACCTCAGCTCTGGTTCAAACATATGATGTGATGATTGAAGAAGGCCGTGCATATGCCATATTGACTAACGGACTTGCTCGGGTCCTCCTCTATGTGCCGTGCGATAACCCGACCACATTATATTATCATCTCTGTGAGCCAAATAGGGAAGTTGTTGACTATGAGCAGAGCTTGCAGCAAACTTCTATTGCTAGGATGCTATGCATTTGCTTAATGAGCTTCCGTTCCCCTACGCGCAATCAGGAGTGGCGGAATTTTGCACGTTCTCAAACACGAGACTGGGTAACTAGCTTTAATCAAACTCGCCCTTGGCTTCCCAAGGAAGAGGTGCAAAAATCTCCTTTTCTTTCCGACGAATCCATCTCGAGCCCGGAGCTCAGCTCTTCAAACTACCAACTCTCTTCGTCTCCGTTGAAATCTCCAACAGCAGGTCGTCGGATACGCACAAGATCTCAAGATAGCTGCGCACCCTTAAATATTCAAAAGCGTACACCCTCACCAGACTCATTAGGCTCTGACTCAAGCCAATCGATGGGACACGAGCGGGGGTTCAGCCAAGTCGCACTGTCCTCGCCATCTGCCCAACGAGCAGCCCGTCAACGTGAGACTAGTTACAATCAAGACAATCAGCCCCGAAGTTATAACACACAATTCTGTACACAGCGCTGTTTACTGGGATTGCAGACAAGAGACATCCTAGACGACAATTGCCCAAACGTGGGACTTCACCGACAGAGCCAAAATGATTGTATCAGGCATCCCATCACTTCTGAGGATCTCTTGCACTCACTTAAAACACAACTCGATGAAAATATCGACCAATGTACACCCATTGGGAAGTGTGGAGCGTACGGTGCGCCATTTAAATTGAGCTGTTGTGTATATGGCTATACCGTCATCGGGAAAGGCACTATATCAAGCTTGTGGAAAGAAGTTTCCCGTGAAGCGCAGGTATACCAAATTCTGCGAAAAGCCCAAGGATCCGCTGTACCCGTTTTCTTAGGAACAATAGATTTAGCAAAAATCTACTTCCTTCATGGGGCTGGAGCGATTCGTCATATGCTCGTGATGGGCTGGGGAGGCGAATGCACAGCAACTATGGAACTGACACCATGGCTTCGCCGAGAGATTCGCAAATCGAACAAAGAAATTACATCTTTAGGAATTTCTCATGAAGATCTTCGACGTGATAATATTCTTTGGAGTCAAGAGCTGGGGCGTGCATTGATTATCGACTTTCATCGCTCTACTTTAAACTGTGTACCGAGTCTGCGGCGAACGCAAACAAAGAAGCGGCGACTATCTCAACAAGGGACAGGAGATGCGAAACATCCTCATATATCATGAAGCAGAAAATTCGTATTAAATTCTCAATTAGTTTGTCACAAAGTAGGGCCATCGTGGGCGGTTCGCCCATGTAGTGTGATTGTCCGCCCACCCGCTAATCTACTTTAAGATATGATCATGCTTTAGACTTAATTTTGAGTACTTCAGGGTTCACATGTTACGGCCAAAAGGAGGAAAGTAACCTTTGAACCTTTTCCACTTTATAGAATAGATTCCTTGGTTATATTTCCCTTACAATTCTTTAAAAGTCTGCAAAATAGTGAATCCATTCTCACGAAATAATGCTACTCTTCATTACTTTGGCCTACTTTGGTAATGCTTTTACTTTCTACAAAGCGAGATCTGAGTTTATTCAAGAGATGAAATAAACATCGCACGCGTGGACCTACTGAATGCATGATGGTATGATAAAAGCGGTGGAGATCTGCCGGCATAAACCAAGACGGTGGGCACAACTTTTCTTTTTTCAAGGTCACGTGGATCCAATCTCGAATTTCTGGAGCCATTGACTTGCGCTTATCTCCTGTCACTGTTCGGTCTGTTGTCACCTATCGCCATTCATTGATCCCAGATCGCGCGTCACCTCCGGGCTCATTGACATCGATTGATCCTCGGCCGCCACCACCTTCACGCCCATAACAACTGCTCTCGTTCCGGCAATCCGCCTTTTCTCTCCACCCGTCCGCCTCATTCACACATAATGGATCACTCGCGCGATCCCTGTCCCTGGGTTGCCCTGAGCGACTTCGGTGGTGCTTTTGCCATGGGCGCCATCGGTGGTTCTGTCTGGCACGGTGTCAAGGGTTTCCGCAACAGTCCTTACGGTGAGCGCCGGATAGGCGCACTTACAGCAATCAAAGCGCGCGCTCCCGTTCTCGGTGGTAACTTTGGCTGCTGGGGTGGACTTTTCAGTATTTACGACTGCTCAATCAAGGGCATCCGCAAGAAGGAAGATCCCTGGAACGCTATTATCGCTGGATTCTTCACCGGTGGTTCCCTCGCTATTCGTGGTGGTTTCAAGGCCGCACGAAACTCCGCTATTATGTGTGCCGTCTTCCTCGCTGTCATCGAGGGTGTCGGTATTGGTTTCCAGCGCATGATGGCCGATAACACAAAGCTCGAGGTATGCTCAACTGATACTCTGACGTTGATCTATGTGCATTTAGGGCTAACCTTATACGAAATTAGCTTCCTCCTCTTCCTCCCTCAGAGCAGAAGGCTCTCGCTTGAATTCTCTCCTCTCGGTTTATATCTTTGTTCGACCATCCTCAACATATCCTCTCTTCTATCCCTGTCTTCATAACAACATCTTCCCATCAAGTCTCTCTTCTCAGGCGTTTGGCTTAGATCATCATTCATAAACATCGCATAGAGGTTCCCATTTTGTTTATACATTTTCTTTCACTTGTTAATACCTACGACCTATGTCGAAGCATTGTACTTTAAAGACGGCGAACTTATCTACATGACTGGGTGGTTCAACCACTGAATTTCTTTAGTTATCTTTTAGAAAACCGCTACAGACAGGACTATACGAAACCATGCTTACGTTTCTTGATCTACGGGGAAAGAAATAGAAATGAAAAAGATTCCGATTCCGACTCAAGATCAAGCCCTTTCTTAGGTGACTCTATATTTTCTATCGAGACAAGGAGGGAAAATCCTTCCGCAACCTCTTAGTATAGAAAAGGAAAAGCATTTGATCAAGCGCGTGCATAGCGGTAAATCCCCACGACAGAGAAATTTATACTTGGTACGAAACCCAGAGAAGCTTGCGATGGTTGCCAGCGAGAATAAGTCATGCTATGCAATATATGTTGATACTTTGGGATACATGGTCAATGGACTAAGAATGTAGCGAACTAATATCCGGGCATTGTAGCGAATGTCTTGACTGAATCAGCGGCCAGTTCGAACTTCCTCGATGCAAAAAACTCCATCTTAAAGGGGAAGAGTCTCAAACTATATGGACAGTCATCAGAACTTATTCTCAGCCATCATGGAATACCGGCAGCACTTACCCATCTTCGAGCAGCGCTGTGCGGACGATCAAATGGCTTCCACCGTGTTTTTGGGGAATCGTCCACATCGTACAACCGCATTGCGAGCAAAAGCACTTATGCTTCTCATGTCCGCTCAGGTTGTCTTTCAAAATCCAGGTTTTCAAAAGCTCGTTCCCTTGTTTGATCTCAACTTGTTCTTTTCTCAGTTTTGTGGACTATACGGAGTCAACCTCGAGGAAGGTAGGGAGAATATAGCTGAGAGACTTACTATTTGACCTGAAGATCCAGCATTTTTGGAACAATGGGTACAATAACAGATAAATGTGTTCTCGGGTTCTCCTTTGATTTCGTACTGGATGCCTTCACAGAGGCAGGATCCCTTGATGCTGGACGCCATAGCTATTGATTGGAGAAACTGCGATTTTGTCCCATTGATTCCAGGCTAAATAGGACAATGTCTCAACGGTTGTGCCATCGGACGCTCAGGCACTCACCACGATCTGACCCGGTCCTCCACGCTTGCGGCTCCGCTCGACCTCTGCTTCCGCTCCGCAATACCTCCGCTTTCCCCATACGATCTTATCCAGTACCCCGCATTATATACAACCTGGTAATCTCATTCAACCTGTGAGCTGAAACAATAGAGCCCAACATAGTGCATACCCGGTATTTAGACACTATTCAACTCCAAAATGTCGACCAATACCTCGCAGCCCACTGTGCAACAGTACTACGACTCGCTAACCGGTCAAAATGTATCGCCTCTGTGGACGGTACTTGACAAGATGGTCCCTCCCAAGCCCAACCCCTCCAGCACCACCACTATCTGGCGCTACGACTCCCTGCGTGCTCCACTCATGCAATCAGGGGAGTTGATCACCGCCGAGGAAGCAGAGCGACGAGTCCTCATGCTGGTGAACCCCAGTCTGGAAGCTCCATACACGACAGACACCATCTACGCAGGATTGCAGCTCATCCTACCGGGTGAAACCGCACCCGCCCATCGCCACATGGCATTCGCTCTGCGTTTCATCGTCGAAGGCTCGAGCGGCTTTACCGCAGTCGAGGGCGAAAAGCTGACAATGGGGCGCGGGGACGTCATTCTCACTCCTAGTTGGAGCTGGCATGACCACGGCAACGAAGGAACCGGACCGATGATTTGGCTTGATGGGTTGGATCTGCCGCTTTACCGATTCCTACCGATCAATTTTGCTGAAAATTATGCTTCGTCGAGATATCCGAGTCGCTTGGTCACGGAGAGCAAGCTTAAGATTCCCTGGTCCACGGCTGCTGCCAGTCTTGACGCTGATATGGCCACGTCTGATTATGCTCGGTATGAGTATCGGCTTGAGGGTGGTGCCCATCTCTCGCGAACTATTTCGGCACAGGCCGAGCGGATAGCTGCTGGTTGCACCAGTGCTAAATCGCGGGAGACGGCGTCGTTCGTGTACCATGTCTTTGAAGGAGAAGGATACTCTATGGTTGTATCACCGGGAGGCAAAGATGAGAAGATTGAGTGGAAGAGCCGAGACACGTTTAGTGTTCCTGCATGGAGCGTTATCTCTCACACTTGTACTTTGCCTACTGGTCAGGCATATCTGTTTGCTATCAACGACAGACCTATTGTTGAGGCATTGGGACTGTCGAGGAAGGAATGAAACTCGACGAGTGATAATGTTCATACGAAATAACCATCGCTTCTTTGAGTATCGTTTTCTCTCAGCTGTGCTTAGTATGGTCTATACTAGATAGATTATTGCACCCCGTTTTCTTATTTGTATCGCCACAATTTTCATTTCCCATACTATCTCACGAAATACATCGGCTACAATGAGCCCCATTATCGCCATGCAGTTACTTATTTACGATCATTGCCAAATGGCCCATATTTGAGATAAATTTAGCAGATACCTATGTCTTTCAAATTGCTTTTGTTCGCTGAAGACCACTGGAGATACTTTGGTCTTTTCCGAAAGAAATTCAGAAAGACTATGAGTCTATTAGATCTGCTATTATACACGAGGCACTGAATCTGAGGTAACTTGAATTCTTCATCCACTTTGGTGTTTTTTTCCCTCCATTTGTTATTTGTACCATAATGTTAAACTATACATGATCCGTGGTTCCAATCAATGCCTTACCAGAAGACATGATATCCATGAACTGCTTAGGAGCTTCCTTCTCAAAGAACATCTCTCCACTCAACAAACTGCGGGAAATAACATCGATGGCAAAGGGGAACATTTCCTTCTCATAGGCAGCAATAGCCTCGGGAGTGATGCCATGTTCCTTCAACTTGTGCGCGAGGATGATAGAGTCACGCATAGCACAGTTGACACCATCACCCACGAAAGGAGTCGTAACGTGTGCCGCATCACCAATTAAAGTGACATCAGCATTGGGAGACCAGTTAAGGAGATTGGTCGGCATATAGTACATCAACCAGGGGCGGAAGGGGCCGTCACTCTGGCGAATGACATCCTGCATCTCCGCAGAGTAGTTCCCGAAGTATTCCTTGCTGAGAAGGAAATCCTTCGCAGCATCAAAGTTGGTCAAGTCGACCTTTCCACATGTGCCGAAGTCTTCGGGCTCCTGAAGTCCGATATCGACTCGGTAGTGACCGTCGCCTTGTCGGGAGTTGAACATGTGCTTGCCGTCTCCCATGACGATCATGGAGCCCTTGCCAGCAATGGCTTCCATCTTGGGGTACCATGGGTTGGAAGGCAAAATCTTTGTCGTAATATATTGCTTATCCGAGTAGACTGGCTCAGCCGAGGTGACCTGTATATCTCGTTAACGGGATATTCGAATTCTCACTCGATCTTCCGGTTCAAAGAAAGACTCACCAGATGCCTGATCTTGCTAGCGGTACCATCGGCACCCACGACAAGCTTAAACCCAGAAGCCGTAGTTCCATCAACGAAAGTGAGCACGACCTGCCCGCTGGCATCTCTAGTCGCGCTCTCCACGGCCTTCGACCAGACAACCTTTTCGTCGGGAATACCAGTCAAGAGTACCTTGCGGATAGCCCAACGATCAATCTCCGGCGCATCGCGTCCTTCTCCAAATCTAAAGACTTCTTCGCCCTTGTGATTGTAGAGAATGTGAATGGTAGCCTCCCCGACACGCGAGTGTTTTTGGAATTCCGCAAAAACACCGGCTTCCTTCATGGCACGCTGTCCGCTGCCAGGGTGCAAATCCAGACATCCTCCGTGAGGGGGGCGTCTCTTTGGCTACGCTCATAGACAATGTAGTCAAGGCCCTTTTGTTCTAGGATGGCAGCAAGAGCCAAGCCCGACGGGCCGCCACCGATGATTGCGATTTGGGGCGCCATGGATTTCGGAATCAACCAAAATATAAGGAAAGGGAAGATAGGTGCGGAGAAGAAATTTTTGTTGACGGGTCACGGATGCTTGCAATTATTCAAGTAAAAATATGCTCCAATGCCAAGGAACTGGCTCTTCAGTGATGTGCCGCCGTTATGCCGCCAATGTGGGTTGCGGATCGCGGGCAACAGGCGGAAGAGGCGGACGTTGGAAGCAAGCCACATTTCCCCAGATTCTAGAGAGGGTCCAAGGGTCCAGGATGTCCAGAGAATGTACCCTGAGAGAGGGGTGCAAGAGTATTCCACGCTCTCTCGAGCCGTCGAAACATGCCCAGGCGGCTTATGGAGGAAACTAGGTGTCCAAAAATCTATCAAGCCCACTCCTCGACTTTGAGCAGGCTACCTCGAAATTCCAAGAGACTGCACACATTTCTATGTCCATGTTCGATTTATGAAGCAAAGCGACTGACTAAGGAAGTAGATCACATACAAACATTTTACTCCTTAAAGTAGATCGAATTCTCCCATCGCGACAGTCTCGGCCCAATCACCGGCCGCTTCTTAATAGCCGCCTCATCCTCACCACTACGAACCCTCGCAATGAATTCATCCATGTCAATATCCACCCCAATCGGGTTTTGGGCGTACTCCTCACTAGCCATGAATTCCCGTGCAGCCTTCGGCGTATCAAAATTGTCCACCTGCAACTCGAACTCGTTTCCATCCGGGTCGAAGTAGTACATGCTGGTGCTCATGCCGTGGTTGACCGGCCAGTGAGGCAGGATACCGAGCGCCTTCCTCTGTTCGTAACTCTCAACCAGTTCAGAGAGGCTGCGCAACGTAAACGCAATGTGGTAGATTCCCGTCGCGGTCCTCCGATCATCGATGGGCCGGTGGCTCTTGTCATTGACGATCACGAGGCGATGGTGTTCTTCGTCGTACGCGATGAAGGCGGCTTTCTCGTTGCGCAGGGTGATATGACCGCCGAAGAAATTCAGATGCCATTGAACCATTGCTTCGAAATTCTCTGGGGTGGTGCGCAGGCCAAAATGGCCGATGCAGGAGGGGCTGATCAACTTGGTTTCCGTGGTATTCGTTGCCATATTGATGGTTGCAAGAATGGCTGAATGTCGAAAAGTAAAAATGAGGTTGATTTTCTCAAAGGTACTTTGATCGTGTCTGCCCATGGGGAAATGGATACATTCGTAGATTATAAAATGGACTCACCCGCTGCGTGCGGACTTAAGGCGGGATCTCTCCCTAGACGGCCATGACAAAAGCGCGAAGGTCGGCGCATTCGTGTTCAATAATTACGATGAGACCATTTTGTGATTCTTCACTCTTTCTTTCTTACTTGTTCTGAGTGCATTAAACTTGTAACAAGATGTCGAATGAAACAGCTCGGCATTCAACCATTGCCCGCATTCAAGGCATCAACAAGGTCCCTGGCGTCACTCAATATCTAGGCATCCAGTATGCTACATTGAAGGACCGCTTTTCCCGGGGAGAGCTAATCCAGTCATATGCTCAAGATAGAATTCTCGATGCTAGAAAATTGGGGTATGTCACACCTGGCTTCCCAGTCTCGCCAGTTGTCAACCAGACTGATCTCTGATTAGGCCGTTACCCCTGAGCCCAGAAAATGGTTGTGAATGGGAGCAGAAGTTGCTTCAACACACACTTGAGTTTCCGGAATATCCACAATCCGATACCGAGTGCTTAACTCTTAACATTGCAGTTCCTGATATCAAAAAGCCCAGCGCTCTGCCAATCTTGTTATTAGTTCATGGCGGTGCTTTTGCTACTGGAAGTAGTTCGTATCCGCAGTATGATCTCGCGCGGATTACCAAACTTAGCTTGGATCAGGAGAGACCAATGGTTGTGGTGGGAATCAAGTCAGTGTTGTTTATACGCCCCGATGTAGTAAAATTGTTACTGACTACCGTGGGTTTCCAGTTATCGACTTGGAGTTCCAGGCTTCCTCACCTCCTCGGCCATGAGAGCTGCCGGATATAAGCCAAATAATGGCTTAGATGATCAGAAACTCGCATTCCGTTGGATCAAGCGTCACATCAGCAGTTTCAGTGGAGACCCTGGCAGGATTACCTTTATTGGAGAAAGCGCAGGAGGTGGTAGGTTGTGCACCTACAAAGATCAATCTTCCGTGAGAATGAGAGGCTAATAGCAACAGCATCTGGATGCTTCCATCTCCACTCCGATGAGCCCCTATTTCATCGACTTATCTCGATGAGCGGAACATCTCTGCTTCGTGCGCGCCGTCCGGAGTTATTGGAGAAGTCATTTAGCAGAATTGTCGACATCTTTGGGTGGAATAATCTTTCGCCGGGAGAACAAGTGCAGGAGCTGCTAGATTTGCCGATGGATGAACTGAGAGCCAAAGTTGGCCGTCAAATTCCCATTGGGCCAATGGTAGATGGCGACATTATCCCCGAGATTACAACGTTCCAAACTCTGGCGAACGATGCCGAAGTCAAGAGGGTCTTCCCGGGGATTGAGCATTGTAAGAAAATCATTATGGGCGATTGCCAAATGGACGTAAGTCGGTCCCAGGATCATCTTGACTCGCAGCCCCCAAGTCACACTCTAACCACGCTCAGGCCATGGCCCTTGCTCCCCGTCTGGTAGCCCGTACGGACATCCTTTCCCAGACGTTCGTCAACTGTCTATCCACTGTCTTTGATAGTGTGGATACTAGCATCGCACACAAAATCGCCCGGGCATATGGGCTCGACCCAACTTCCCACTCCAACGATACCGAATCCAAGCAAAATATTTTGGAGTTCGGGAACGACATTTGTTTCGCCGCGGCAGCTCGATCCTTTGCAAAGGCGTGGAGCGCGTCATCGGTACCGGATACCGAATCCCTTCTGTACATGTTCAATTGTCGCAATCCGTGGGAAGGCCCCTGGAAGGGTCATGCCACGCATATTCTGGATATTGCGTTCGTGTTGATGAACTATGCGGAGTATACTGACAAGGGTCAGCAATGCGCCGCGGAGCGCTTTGCTGAGGATATCATCAGCTTCGTCAATGGAGAAAGGCCATGGGAGCGGTATCAACACGATAATGCAGAGGGTTCGATGGTTTATGATGCTCCAATGGAAGGGGCCGAAGACTTGTCAAGGTTTGTGAAGGATGGTACATCGTCCAGTACAGGAAGAAGGAATTTCCTGCAGAAAATAGTCCCGCCAGAGTTGTTTGATCGGTTGATGGATGCCTGGCAGATGTTCATGGCTGGTCCTTGAGGTGGATTTGGGAGTGGAATAGATACATGGGCATGATCCTACTTCCACGTTATCCTCGTATCAGCAGTAAGGGGGAAACGCCCAGGCAACCATTGCTTATCACAAATAGACCGGGTTATTGCGGCAAGCCGGTGCTTTCATGTTGTCTCCATTTCATTCAAAAGGTTTTTGGAAAATATATCTCGTACAAAAATGGACAGAAGAATTCACTCGACTTCATATCAAGTGGTTTCTACCCGCCACAAAGCTTGGTCAAGCAGAGCTCCAGATAAAACAGCAGAAAACGAGAGACTAGCATTCCCCGTGCGAAGACCCGCTTTTGACGTGATCCAAGAATCAAGATATTCAGGGGCATGCACCCCTGATTGGCGCGGGCTATGTTTACAGGGTCCATGCTTCGCCTCTCGATCTTTTGTTTTGGTAAATTTTGGAAAGGATTGAGAATCTCCCCACGGAAGAGAAGAGGGCTGTGTGTTGAAAAATGAGAGGATGGCTGTGCCTGTGCCGTCCGATCGCCAATTTGCAAGGTTCTGGTAACCGCTAGTTTCTGCTCCACCGAGCGAATCTACCTGGAAGAGAAGGTGAGTTTTGAGAGAACTGATATGTTCGGGGGTCTCAGTGGTCCAGCCTCCAGGGGGGTTTCATCTTCCGCTGTGAAAAGATGGGTTACAGCACCCAAGATAATAGCTATACTATACACATTACATTGAATATGAGGTCCAGCATCGCTAGATAGATGAAGTTACTGTCCGTAAATTGAATCGAAAGCGCTGAACGTTCTTCAAACCTGCGTAATTAGCGTGTCGGGGGTATGTTTATACAGCGTTGGAGTGGTTTGGAGCACGGACGTTCGAGATGAGGGACACTGCGACCGTGTTTTGAGACACGAGGGAGTTTACATATGTAACTTATGTAGGTATTCAGTCCCTGGCTCATTCCTCTTTGGCTTGTCTTTTTTCTGCAATAGGTCTCTTATAAGCCTTGGCCAAGATTTCGCCCAGAAATATCCCTCCGAAGTGCATCATCGCAAGCATTAATAGTGGCTTGGCAAAAGACAAGCTTTTGGTTTGAATGGAGCAATCGTTCATCATCGTAGAATTCCACGATTTGATATCCAGATGTGATAGACGCTGGATATTCCCTGGTTATCCGTTCCTTGTATCTGTATGCAGTCCAGAGGTACTTTGTTCATAACGAGCCGTGTCTGAACCGCTAGGAAGTACACAGTGTTAGCGAGTAACCAATTAATGGAGAACATGGGGAGGATGGGCTTCTCCACTCCCTCCAGTCAGGGTCTCCAGAAACAAGACTTTTCCCTTGTGCTTACTAGCGTCATACGATTGTTTCAGGGGATGGTGGCGAAAGAGCACGCAGATGAGAAAAGGTGGAGCGCAGAGGCCAATGACGTCGGATATCGACTGCTTCCCCTGGAGATTGCCAATCAGAACATCCAGTGGAAACAAAACAAATACCCAGGTCCATTGATGAGCACTTTTCCCATTTGTACATCTCCACTCCATGCCGATGAATGCGCGTCGATGCGCAGGCCCCCCCCCTTGGGTTAAATCCAACCCCTTCCAGACCCCAAACTCTTCTTTTCTTCGCTCCCATTCCCTTCTTTTCTTTCTTTCATATTCGCTACAGACGGTGTGTGTTACCCGTCAGACATTCTTTAGATATTGTTTCATAGCCTAGCACAATGAAGGCCTCCATCCTCGCGGGTCTCTCCCTTCTGGGAGCGGCCATGGCTGCCGACGTGCCCTCCATTGAAATTAAGGGCAAGAAGTTCTTCTATTCCAACAACGGCACCGAGTTCTTCATCCGCGGTGTTGCTTACCAGCCCAACTTCACTGGTCGCAATGGTGCTACCGGCAAGGACTCATACACCGATCCGCTGGCGATTGACAGCTGCAAGCGTGACATTCCCTATCTGACAAAATTGCGCACCAATGTCGTCCGTACCTACGCCGTCGACCCCAGCAAGAACCACGATGAGTGTATGAATGCCCTCGCCGATGCCGGTATCTACTTGATCACCGATCTATCCTCGCCTGGCGAGTCCATCGAGTCAAACAACCCTAGTTGGAACGCGGATCTCTTCACTCGTTACTCTGAGGTCGTCGATGCTTTTGCCAAGTACCCTAACGTCATTGGATTCTTTGCTGGAAACGAGGTTGCCAACAGGGTCAACAACACCAACTCCATGGCCTACGTCAAGGCCGCCGTCCGTGATATGAAGTCCTACATCAAGCAGAAGGACTACCGTTCTTCCCTTGCCGTCGGTTATGCCACTGATGACGATGCTACCGTCCGTGAGGCCGTCTCCAACTATCTGATTTGCGACGATTCCTCGGACTCGATTGACTTCTTCGGCTACAACATCTACGAGTGGTGCGGTGACTCCACCTTCCAGAAGTCCGGCTATGCCGAGCGCACCAAGGAGTTCGAGGACTACCCCGTTCCCGCATTCTTCTCCGAATATGGCTGCAATGAAGTCCGTCCCCGCAAGTTCTCCGATGTCCCCGTCTTGTACAGCGACAAGATGACCGACGTCTGGTCCGGTGGTATCGTCTATATGTACTACGAGGAGGCCAACAAGTACGGCCTGGTTTCCGCTGACGGCGACGAAGTCTCGACCCTCCCCGATTTCAGCAACCTCTCCAAGCAGATGGCTTCCGTCACTCCCACCGGTGTCAACTCCGACAAGTACTCCGTCACCACCACTGTCGGCCGCAGCTGCCCCACTATCGGCTCGGACTGGCACGCCGCTAGCAAGCTGCCCCCCTCCCCCAACGCCGAGCTGTGCGAGTGCATGTACGCCTCCCTCGAATGTGTGCCCAACAAGGATATCTCCGGCAAGGAGATCTCCAACACCTTCTCCTACCTTGGTGGTGAGGACGGTATCATGGACGGTGTCGGGTCGAACGCCACCTCCGGCAAGTACGGTGCCTACTCCATGTGCTCTACCAAGCAGCGTCTTGCCTGGGCCATGAACGTCTACTACCAGAAGAACAAGGGCAAGGCTGCTGAGAAGGCTTGCGACTTCGACGGTGTTGCCTCCACCCAGAAGAGCAGCTCCGCCTCCGGCTCCTGCGCTACCCAGATGAAGGCCGCCGGCTCTGCCGGCACTGGCACCATCTCCGGTGGCTCCCTTGCTGCCAGCACTGGTGCTGGTGCCTCTGGCACCGGCGGTGCTACTTCCTCCGGTGTTGCTGTTGGCACTGTTCCCAAGGCCGTCCACATTGGTGCCTGGCAGGCTGGTGCCTACGCAGTCGCTGCCATTGCCTCCGGTGCCTTTATGATCATGCTGTAAAATTGTTGAACAATTTGTTTACATCTTCATGACATAGACTAGCCCTCTTTTCCTTTATTGGCTCTACCATAGGCCCTGACTTCTGTTGGAGCGCCCTGTTTGTAACATTTTTCATACATACTTCCTTTTTTGACCAGTTAGCAGGTGTTCATCTATTCTCCCGGATATTAAAAGTCCACTGCTAATATCATCTCGATAAATCTTACTTGACCTTAACTTGAATTTTAAGAGTAACTACCCAATCCATATGAATTACTTGGTTCTTCGCACACCTAGCACATTTTCTTTCGTCTCGGTCCGCGTCCTCCCATTAAATACTAAGAGAGCCATGGTGTAGGCAGTGACGAAAGATCCTTACATATGCATGCATTGCCTTCGATCTTGTGGAGTCACATCCACCTTGGCAGTCCTTAATTCGAGTCCAAGGGAATGAAAAAATAGTTCACAATGTATCCTAGCCTTTGTTTGAAATTGTTCCTTTCTGGAACCGAACATATTTACATAGTCATAATGCAGCCTATGGTGAAAGTGTCAATATATCACCCAGTTATCTACCTATACGGATATAAGCATTTGACAAGATGGTAGAGACACGAAAATGTTAAGACTATAACTACAAGATAAGTAGCTTCCTGATGATAATGATACAGGAACCTCCTCGGAGCTAATTTAAAAGATAGTATGAACAGCCATAGCTTGTGTCAACTCACACCTACGTATATCCTAGGAACCTGATTTGGTATCACGTCTCCGTGATTTTGGAAGTGAAAGGTCAGGTGCAGTCTCTCCAAATTCGCTGCAAGTCGCTTTCTCTTTTTCTTCACTTTTGTTTGTCTTTGCCGTTACTTTTCATCCAGTTGATAGGAGCAGTACGTTCCTCTTCGTCGCAACTTCAACCGTCTCTATCTCTCGTCCATCCCAACAACAATGGAGGCCATCAAAGCAGCTTTTGCGAGATGCAGCACCGAAGGCCGAGCTGCCCTGATCACATATGTGATGGCTGGCTACCCCTCTGTTGACAAAACGCTGGAGATCGTGATGTCCATGCAAGCCGGTGGTGCAGGTACGTTTCATGCCCAGATTCACTCTCCATTGAAATTTAAACAATAGGCCCTTCCGTTTCAAAACAACCTTTTATTTACAGACTGAATCAGATATCATCAAGCTTGGAGTCCCATTCACTGACCCCATGCTCGATGAACCAACCATCCAACGAGCCAACGCCAAAGCCCTTGAGAATGGCGTCCGCATCCCTGCCATACTGCAAATGGTCAAGTCTGCTCGGAAGCAGGGTCTTAATGTGCCTGTGCTTCTCGTGGGGTATTACAACCCTGTTTGTGCATATGCGTACGGCGAGGAGAAGATGCTACGCGACTGCCAAGCTGCTGGCGTAGATGGGTTCATCATTCTTGACCTTCCCCCCGAAGAAGCAGTGCGGTTCCGTAATTTGTGCACTGATAAAGGGTCCGTATACTTCGTCTCAGTCGTAGCACGACAATCAGTATTCGACTAACCTCCAATCCAGCCTCTCGTATATCCCTGTTGTCGCCCCTTCCACTCCGGACGCCCGTGTGCAGATGCTTTGCAGCACCGCTGACTCCTTTGTCTATATTGTTTCTCAGGTCGGGATTAATGGTATCTCTGACGATCTGCATGGGAATTTAGTCCGGCTGCTTGATGGTGTACACACATGCACTGGAAAATCAATTCCAGCAGCTGTTGGATTCGGTATCAGCACCCGTGAACAGTTTGCTGAAGCGTCTCGTCTCGCTGAAGGAGTCGTCATTAACAGCTCGATTGTCTCCATCTTGGAGAATTCGTCTTCTGGGACGGGTGCTCATAACGTCAAGGAGTATTGTCTCCAAGTTGCCGGTCGCACTGAGGATCAAATCATCATCCCAGAAAGAAAGATTCAAGTTGCCCAACTCATGTCACCCACTACTATCTACATCGGATCCAACGATGGAGCCAACGACACACCCGAAGATAAGAACAAAGCCACCAGCGCCCGCTTCGGATCCTTCAGTGGCCAATACGTCCCCGAATTCTTGATCGAATGTCTCGCCGAGCTGGAAACCGGTTTCACGGCAGCAAATGCCGACCCGACATTCTGGGCTGAGATAGCCTCCTACGCATCCTACACCAACAGACCCTCTGCCCTACACCTCGCCCCACGCCTGACCGAACACGCCGGCGGAGCACGCATCTGGCTGAAACGCGAAGACCTAAACCACACCGGCAGCCACAAGATCAACAACGCGCTAGGCCAAATCATCCTCGCCCGCCGACTCGGCAAAACCTCTATAATCGCCGAAACAGGCACAGGCCAGCACGGCGTTGCAACAGCCACACTCTGCGCCCAGTTCGGCATGAAATGCACGATCTTCATGGGTTCCTCGGATGTCGAGCGTCAGTCCACGGACGTCTTCCAGATGCGCATTCTCGGCGCAACAGTCATTTCCGTTGACGGCGTAGCCGGCGAGAAGGGCACGCTCCGCAATGCAATCAACGAAGCGTTCCGCACCTGGGCGGCTGATATAAAAGAGACACATTTCGTGATCGGCTCTGCGTTCGGCCCCCATCCGTTCCCGACTATCGTGCGCACGTTCCAGGCTGTCATTGGCTCCGAAACACGTGCGGAGTTCCGTGCGATGAACGCGGATAAACTCCCCGATGCGGTAGTTGCTTGTGTTGGCGGTGGATCAAATGCTGTAGGCATGTTCCATGCTTTCCTGGAGGATTCCGCTGTCGCTCTTGTTGGTGTTGAGGCGGGTGGTGACGGACATTTGGCGGGTCAGCATTCTGCTTCGCTGGGTCGTGGATCTGTTGGTGTTCTGCACGGAGGGCAGAGTTATGGGCTCCAAGATGAGAATGGGCAGAGCGCCAGGACACATTCTGTTTCTGCTGGTCTTGATTATCCTGGCGTTGGGCCTGAATTGGCCAGTTGGAGGGAGTCTGGTCGTGCTAAGTTTATCTCCGCTACTAATACTGAGGCTCTGGGTGCGTTCTCTCTACTCAGTCGCATGGAGGGTATTACGCCTGCTTTGGAGAGTGCCCATGCTATTGCTGGCGCTGTCCGTGTTGCAAAGGACTTGGGGCCTGGTCGGGATGTTATTGTTTGTCTTAGTGGACGTGGTGATAAGGATGTTCAGACTGTTGCTGATACTCTACCTACTCTTGGAGAGGAAGAGGTTTAATTGTTTTCTTTGGTGTACCAAATACCTTCTGCAGAGCCCGTGATCGGTACTTGTGGATGTTTCCAAGTTTAGTCGGGCAGATAACTATGTATGAATACTGAGTTTGTCTTCGCGCTTTACTAACCTATAAGCCCTCGCACTGTTTATGACAATACTTCTGTAGATACAGCCGAAGAAGCGGGGTTGAGACACATTGTCTGAATACCATGTTGCTCCTTTCCGTTTTCCAAGTCCTACGATGCCAGCCAGTATAATTTCATGATTGTTTGTCCATAGTGAATGACTTATAGCGAGAAGGCTCGGCTTATCTTTGATATACAGGTATAGTTTTATTATTTCCCAGACTTCCTGAATCGAGCTTGGGGGCCTGATTTCTACTGCTCAGTGTCCATAGCTTCTCCCTCAGCTAAACTACAACCCCCCAAGTTTCACAATCAGGAGGGAGAGGGTCATATTGGGAAACTAAGGCTTCCTAGCAACTACAGAAGTTACGGAGAATGCTAATTGAAAAATATACGCAATGAACAAAGCAATGGTGGATGAATTAAAACGAAGAATTACAAATACAAGTTGAAGGAAAGTAGGTAACCCCACATGCCTTCAGATCACCCAGCAGAAAACAAGAGAAAAATATCCTCATCACCATTAAAATTAGAAACCGTTCCTTCAGGTAGCAATAGGAAGAAGAGCGAGAAAACAAACTAAGAAAAAAACGCAGATACCTCTTTCGCCATGCGGTCGAGATCGAACTCATCCCGGTGCATCAGCCAGTTGTAAGCCACGATTCTGATCAGCTGGCCCTGTGCATCATTGAAATGGACACCAACATGGCCTGCTCTTGGGAGGTTCAACAGAAATTCTAGATTGCGGCCGTCTAACAGTTTCTCACCCACAGGCAGCACGAGTTCTCCGTAGTGACCCACTAGTGCTTGATCTGCTATTTCCGTGTCAACCATATCCGTGATTAGTCCCTGTCTAGCCAGATGTTCAAGTAACTGGTCTACTCGTTGTATCCGGGCTGTTTGCCAGGCAATAGTGGCTATGACCTGATCTTTCAGATCTGGAGGCCCACGACCCTCAAGGGCGACCTGACAGGCACTTACCAGGGTGGAATGGCTGACCGAACTCTTCAGTGGCCCGAGTACGGGCGACTAAGTATGCCTCCCCGAGGTCTTTCAGGTAGTTTTCTATAACTATAGATTTCATGTCGGTACCCGTGCCATCTCTCACCGGGCTATCTTCCGCTAACGCCTGCGCCGGTTCTCGTTCAGAGCTTGCCAAGTGACGAAGTCTTCTCCAAAAGCCTCGGGTAGAAGCGCGCGACTGCAAGACTGACTCATGACGATCTTGCACAGAAGCCACATTCATAGTTGCGGTTGCAATCCTCGGTGTGAGTATAAAGTGTGAAATGTTATGCGAGAGAAGAGCGCGGGCGGAGGGGATCACTAGCGGGTGGAGGTCTTTTAGTCAGGCTCAACATACATCATCTCGTCGACTATACGACCGCCGACAAGTAGCGAGCAGCAATTACGTTTGTTGACATCGACATAACGTGACACCCCGTGATTCCGCTCAACCATGGCACCACTGACCCTGAATTGACGCTTCGCTAAACTCAATCTCGACGGCATTTTATCGAAAACAGCCCTAGACCTTACTGTCACTAGGGAGCGTTGAGGATTGCTGTGCAGAGGACAAAAAAACAAAAACATACAACAGTGAGGATTCGCTGGTGGTCACCCACCCAACTACTAACTCACCGGCGTGTGGCTTGAGTACGGCTGAGCGGACGGGAAGCCCTATTTTCCACACCCTATGGTCGTATGTATTAGATGCCACACTAGTTAGGATCATATTATGAGTCTCTAGAAGGGGTTACAGGGTGCAAATTAAGGTATGCTTACCCGTAAATTATGCCACGGCACTAAAAATTTCAGCTCAGCCCTAGCTACATAATATAAATTACAGGGTTCTACATGTGCCATTCTTCAACGCCTTCTTTTAAAACATACCGCTATCAGCACCTACAACACCTGTTTTCGAAACACTCAGCCTTGCTCCCATAGGAACAGGTGAACAAAAGAGAGAATGCAAAAACATACAACAGTGAGGATTCGCTGGTGGTCACCCACCCAACTACTAACTCACCGGCGTGTGGCTTAAGTACGGCTGAGCGGACGGGAAGCCCTGTTTTCCACACCCTATGGTCGTATGTACAGGGAGAACAAAAGAAGAGAAATATAATGTGCGATTGATTGAAAAGAATGGGTTGTCCCCAAATGCTATCATAAAATCAACAGGGTGCCTTACATATGTGGTGTGCATCTTCCTATGTAGTTATTTCCTCTTGACCTGATTCCCATCAGTAGACCTTCTTATTGTCGTGCCGATGATAATGCATTCGATAAATATGATGGAGAGCTAGGTGGACTTGGATTATATGCGTATTTGATGCTCTGATCCAGTCGCAAAAAAGTTGATTATACACATCAAAGACGTTATACACATCAAAGACCCTCTTGAAAAGGCTTCGCTATTACTGTATATGTAGATATTGTATTTGGAAAGCCCTGGACCCAGGCAAAACAAAGTCACAATAGGAAGTACCGCGATCTGATTGCGCTTCACCTCCCAGATATACGCGCGAAGGAAGTACAATCTCATAATATCAGACCTCGGTCGTACGAAGCGTCATGCCCGATTAACATTTTGTATTATACTAAATATGTAAGATTCATTTGGACTATATGAGCCACAACATAGACCAACACCACCAAGTCCGATAACAAAATATGCAAGTCCTTCGGTCTCCCAATATACACTCCGCTAGCAGTCAGACAACATCTCGTCCCAATCAAATCAAAATTTGGCAGGCCCGCTTCGAGAAGTGAGATCCATTTATACATGTAGTGAGGTAATTCCATCTATCATCTATCTCTATGTGGTGTTTTTCGCGTAGATATAATCACTCCACCGCGACGCATGCAAAGAAAACGTAAAAGATCGCTCGCAGACGCAGGTGTAACTTTTTTCGACGAAAACAACAGCAATTACTCGACATACTTGGGAAGCGTTTTCAGAACGCCGTCCCGAGTGATGTCTTCCATGGCTCTGGTGATCTCCCGAATGAACCGCTTGTCGTTGCGCAAGTCGTCACCGAAGAGGTTCTTAATGCTGAGCAGCTGAGCGGGGTTGGCACCGCCGGCATGAGCCTTGGCCTGGAGCTCTTCGCGCATGGGGTCGTCGACAGCGAACTTGTTGCCGCTGTCGTCGACACCCTTCAGGTAACAGAACCAAGCGGCCGCGACAAAGCACAGGCGGCGGAACGGACCAGTGACCCAGATAGCCTCGGCAATGGAGGGCATGATGAACTGAGGGATCTTGCCAGAAGCATTGAGACAGATGCGAGGCAGCTGGTCCATTATTGTGGGGTTGGAGAAACGCTCCATAAGCGTCTTGCAGTACTCGTCAATGTTGACGCCCGGAATATCCGGCAGGAGCGGCTTGACCTCGTCCTGCATCATCTGCCACACCAATTTATTGAATAGTGGGTTCTCCATCACCTCGTGAACATATTTGAAGCCTGCCATCTGTCCTGGGTAGCCAATGGCAGAGTGGCTGCCATTGAGCAGACGTAGCTTGTGCTTCTCGAACTGCTCTACGTCGTGCACGTTCTTGACAACCTGCACGCCGACCTTCTCGAATGGTGGGCGGCCATCGGAGAACTGGTCTTCGATAACCCACTGCATGAAGGGCTCCGTGACCACTGGCCATGCGTCCTCGATGCTAAAGTTATCTGCGAGTGCCGTCTTGTCCGCGGCTGAGGTCTGAGGTGTGATACGGTCGACCATGGCGTTGGGGAAAGCGCCCTGCTCGGTGATCCACTTGGCGACCTCTGGGTTGCGGAGGCGCGCAAACGAGTCAAGCATGTGGCGTGTGATCGATCCGTTCTTCTGCATATTATCGCACGACATGACAGTGAAGGGTTTGAGTCCCCGCTGGTGACGCCGGGCCAGAGCAGCATAGAGGAAACCGAATGTGGTCCGCGGCGTCTTCTCGTTGGCTGGGTCGAGGTCGAACTGGATATCTGGGTGCTCGCTTTGTAGCTCGTGTGTGTTTTCGTTATAGTAGTAGCCGCTCTCGGTGATGGTAAGCGACACAATGTGAGTATCGGGGTGCGCCATCTTGGCAATGACAGCTTCGCGGTTATCGGGGGCGAAGAGATAGGAGTTGATGCAGCCAACAACGTGGGCAAAGCTTCCCTTGGCTGAACGCTCAATGACAGTGTAGAGGTGGTCCTGCTTCCTCAGGACGTCACGCATGGTGGCGTCGAAGGGTTGCAGGCCAACGCCGCAAATTGCATAGTCCTTAACACCATGCTTCTGCATCAACTGGTCGACGTAGACAGCCAGATGAGCTCTGTGGAAGCCGCCAACGCCAACATGGACAATTCCCTCCTTGACAGCGCGATCGCGCTTGTAGGTAGGGACCTGGACCTGCCCGTCGCCCGCCGCTGCAATTTGAGATAGGTTCTTGCTGTTTAGCTTGAGAGGTGCCATTATGGTTGAAGAGATTGAGTGAATGGCAAGGGGATTTGAGAAAGATGAAAGTTCTGCGTCCAGATCAGCGTGCTGGGGTCACCGCTGCTTTTGACCGCTGATCCGGGACGTGTTCAGGGAGCATATTACATCATGTGGCCTCCAGCCGCCACCCTTGAATAGTTTCTCCACTCAGACAACTCCTGAAAGCCATTGAGAATCCTTTGCCTCCCTGATTAGCCCTGGT
This sequence comes from Penicillium paradoxum, assembly GCF_028828445.1. Classification (NCBI taxonomy): domain Eukaryota; kingdom Fungi; phylum Ascomycota; class Eurotiomycetes; order Eurotiales; family Aspergillaceae; genus Penicillium; species Penicillium paradoxum. The sequence continues at coordinate 1,373,489 of NW_026643184.1, read as the reverse complement.
GAAAGTTGTGGAGATCAAATGACTGTCAGGTTTTTTTTTCCAGGGAGAGTTCTGACCGTCTCGCTTAATATACCTTGTAGCTCCAAATATAGTCCTGCGTCAGAGCTGCTTCCGAGCCGAGAACTTTTTTTTTCCCCTTTTGCCTCCGATAGACCGATCACATTCGGGAACCCCTGCATATGTTGTGCTCTGCTTCTCCTTATGATCCAAATCTGCAAAGAGTTTTCTTGTGAAGAGATAGGAACTCAGTGCTCCGAACTACAACCATTTTACCCCGACTCTGAGGTCAGGGAAGCTAAGCTGGGAAAGCCCCACCCGAGGTAATCCGGTCTAGAGTTGCCCTTTTGTTGGTTCTTTCTCTGTTGAAATCTGAAAGGCTTTGATATCCTATAACTCGGTCGCAACCTACATCAATTGGTAAGATGGCCGAGTTGGTCCAAGGCGCCAGGTTAAGGTATACCTTAACTCTACAACTAGCAATAGTTTCCTGGTCTCGAAAGGGGCGTGGGTTCGAATCCCACTCTTATCATTTCTTTTTTGAGCTTTTCTAGGTCCTTTGTTTTTGGCCAAAGATTGTCTTATTGTCTTATACGCATGCATCCAGCGTTCAAATAGCCGGAAACGGTAGCAAATTTATGTATGTTCCTGGGGGAATGCGGAACAAGGGGGTCTTTCCTAAGGCTAGCGCCAAGACACTTCCCAGAGGTTTTCGTGAGAGAATTTCTTTGGCTCAAAAAACAAGAGGATACAATGCGATCAAAAATACGGAGTAGAGATTTGCCAATCTGTACGTGCGAAGAAAATGGACTGTGATTGGCAGTTGTTGGATATCAGCTTAGATGGTTTACGGAGTACTCCGTACTGTCGGATGGCAAACTCCCAATAAATATCAGTTATGCCCATGGCCCAAAAAGGCCATGCGAGGGACAAAGCAATCGGGTGAAGGATGAATACGCCACAGGGATCTTTTCTAATTAATACTTTATGATATACGGACTACTCCGTACATGGCGCATAGCCAAAAACAAGCATGGAAGCCGGGGCCTTAGCGCAGCCTTTAGGGTTTGTATGGCAGGGAATACGGAGTGCGATCAATATACGCTAGTCGATTGCCTATAATCCGTCATCTCGAGGGAAATAATGGTGCTCAATACACTGCTTTTCTGACGTCCAAAGAAGGCTCAATTTGTCAAATGTGTCTGCTTTCTCTTGAAATAACCAATGCCATAGGTCTGGTCCTCAATGCTTACTTTGAAACGGGCTTGTAATGATTTCAATAAATCGGATGGGTTTTATGGCACATTCAGAATCAAATATGGCTACTACGCATTAGGTATCATCAACATTCTCCTACAATGAAGTTCAATCTATAGGACGCAAAGAACACAAAGTATAGCTCTCTATGGGGTCAAAGAAGCGCTCGCGCGATATACTTGAAAAACTCTTTTTTCATATTGCTTGTAGTCTACCGAATATATTTCTCTTCCTTAGTTCTCCCTGTACATACGACCATAGGGTGTGGAAAACAGGGCTTCCCGTCCGCTCAGCCGTACTTAAGCCACACGCCGGTGAGTTAGTAGTTGGGTGGGTGACCACCAGCGAATCCTCACTGTTGTATGTTTTTACTTTTTCGCTACTCTTTTTGATGATTTAGAAGAGCACGCAAATTGCACATAAGAGTTCGATCCAGTGAAAGTAGGTGGTGTGTAAAGCTAGCTAACAATACATTTTGGGACGGCAACCAGCCGATTCTGAGATATGCAGGGCTCAAGTGCAGTATCAGCGGGAGAAAACTCCCATAATAATACAAATAAGAAGTAATGGCCACTCAAAAGAAGCAAAAGACAGGGTCACAATCGAAAGGAAACTACCCGCCTTCTCCACCCGTGATCAAACTTGAACTAAAGATTCGTCTCATCTCGTACGATGTCGGGATCAAAGTGTTTGTGGCAACTGGCACGGCAACTTCGAAATCGACAAGAGTCACAGCCCGGGTCTCTCTTGAATAAAGAACATTGTGCTGACCAGGATCGTCAAGACGAATCGAGATTGCGCGAAGCGCGCGAATGGCCTTTAAACATTCCTCCTCAATATGTGCTCGCTCGGCCGCACTGAGAACTGACCATATATCCGAGAGTCGCTCTCCCGCGCGGTGTTCCAAGATGACCACCCAGCCAGTCGGAAACAGACTTGAGCACATTACTTTCCCTCTTGCGATGCACTTGGCGAAAAGGTACGAGGCAGACGAGTCAGACGATTCCAGGCGCTGATATACTGCGGCTTCAGTTTCGAAACTGAACAAAGGCCATTAGTCAAAGCGAGTAATAACTAGAGCAGGGCGTAACTCACAGTTCGTCCATATCTGGCACCCAGCATTTCAGTACACACCGTACTCCGTTAATTTCCGCCAACCAAACCGACTTTCCCTGAGTATCGCGGAGTGACATTTGCTCCATGCAGTTGACAATCACGGGTGTTGTGGTGCCACATTCAACAATCACGCTGGTTGATGTGATAGTCGGCGGCGTGCTTGGGGGCGGTAGGTCTTGCGGACGAAGGACCCAAAGCCTTTCTGAAGTCCGAGGTCCAGGAATCCCTCTCAACTGTAATATATATTAGCAGCTTGCCGCATATCTTGATTTCATCAAGGCAGGCACTCACTCTTGTCGCCACATCAGGGCCACTTTCGTGATAGTTTGGATCTATTCTCGACAGAAGACAAAACCCAACGAACATTTCTCGCAGCGAGGGGCCTTGACAATCAAACGCCATTGGCCGGGAGAGGAGGTACGAGAAGTCATTGACTCTCTGGACAAATACGGTGACGTTGTAGGTAGTCAGGAAGGCGTACTTGACTTCGGCCATCCGCATTTGGCTTGCGACTTGTCCTAGAAGTGAAAAAAGGTCAGCTAATATTGATTGACAATCTAAATTGGTGATGAGAGTGTACCTATTAGATTTTCCAAACGAAGATCCGGGTTTGGGCGAGTGATGTCCATCTGATGTAATCCCACTGTCCACGGTGTCTTGAACTCGCCGACCATAGAAATGCGGGCAAGGGAATCAAGGGGTTCTGGTTGCGCCACGAGGCCAAAAGCGACATCGGGAATAACTGTGCCATGCACGGTGAGAGCTTGGATATCGGCGAATCGCGTGGAGGACATTTCAGGTAGCGGTATCAAGGCTTCAATCACAGGGTCGCAAAGGTTTCGTACGAATCTGCCAGAGAGACCAAGTTCACTGCCCACAACATAATTCTCAGATTCGTTGTGTACGGGGACTTGATGTGTGATTGCCGCCGCGTGAAACATGGCCATCACGTCTTGCACAAACGAGACCCAGTGACCCATGTATCCCAACGCCACACGGTCAGTGTGTACGGAAGGGTGTAAAGTACCTCCATTGCGTTCCAAGGGGGGCAGGGGACGAGCTAGCTGCGATCGTGCGGGTTCCATGTTGCCATCAAATCAAGATGAGTATGAGGGGTGATGGGTAAGAGTGGAGAAGGTTGGGGCGGCCGAGGCCCAGCGGACTAGGTAGGTAGGTACCTAATGTACCCGAAAGCTTAATTCAGACGGTCAGCGCTGTGACATTATTTGCGGGTAAAGCTCGCCCTAACCTTGTGGCTTGCACCTTTAAATCTCTTCTAAACCTTTGCAATATGATCCTAGCCATCACACCAACAAATACATACGACCATAGGGTGTGGAAAATAGGGCTTCCCGTCCGCTCAGCCGTACTCAAGCCACACGCCGGTGAGTTAGTAGTTGGGTGGGTGACCACCAGCGAATCCTCACTGCTGTATGTTTTTGCTTTTGGTGCAGTGAGTGATGGCAGTGATAACTTGGGTGAAGTGTTTTTGGTTTTATTTTTATTTTTATTTTTATGATGTCTTATTCGTATATACATAGCACATGTTAACGGTAGAGGATAGATTGGAGGATAGATAGCCAGCCAGATGTCTGGGTATATACATCCGTATGTAGTAAACATGCCAACGCTTCGCTGCCAGAAAATGATAGTAGCAGGAACATACCTTGGGTTCCAAGACCCTTTGCACTTGCTCTTACTTACCTACATATATAATAACATCCTGACAAAGGAAGGGTACATGGGTGCATATAACGTATTGAGAAGATGAAATGGCTAATCGGGGGTATTGGAGTTGGCACGACCGGCCTATTACTTCAATTTTTGCATACGGTATGCACATTGGTCTCAGCAGGAAGTATTACCGTATATACATGTGTCGTGTAACCAACCATGTTCCAAGACATCCTGGCTTTTTTTCCCGTGGTATATATCTATCCATACATCTCCAGATGTATGCCGGTTTGAATATCAAAACCAAAGAGGTGCCCTAAGAGCAAATAGAGATATACCACGACGAGGAATCGCTGGTGATCACCATTCAACTAACCCACCAGTGTCGCTCGGGTGGCTCAAGTCTAGTTAAGTAGGCGGGAAGAAGCCTTGTTCCCGGTTTTTCACGGTTGGGCTATATGATAGAATGCATTAGATAGGTGAAACTTTCCAGCAGAACGCAAACAATTATATGGAAGTAATTATGTGCATCTCAGTATGGCGTATCTCAACGAGGTTCTGGCCTTTACTTTTCTTTTTTCATTCCCTGTGCTCTCTCCACCAGTTCTCTCTAGAAAGCCAATAAGCAGTAGTCCGGGTGCCACCATTACCGACAGTACATTTGGAATGTGAAAACGTAAATGGAAACCTTGATCAATCAGATTGAGTCCGAGTGACCATGACACTAGATAAACACTAGTTTTGAACACGCAAGCCTGACCTAGGCTCGGTGAAAGTCGACTCATGGATCATATACGAGATAATTCTGCCCAGGAGGTTAGCATGTCTGTAATGTACCGATTCAGTCGGCGGGTTGCATACGAGTCTGTTTGACGACCACCACCGTATGGCTTATGCAACCCAGGCCCACGGAACACCATCAAGGTAGGGTAGGCAGAAATATCATATTCAGCACATAGATCCTCCTCCCACGTACAGTCCACGTTGACCAGGGGAATATTGTCATTTTTCAGCTCCGTAGCTGCCTCCGCGAAATTAGGAGCCAACATCCGGGAGTAACGACACCATGGCGCATAAAAGTTAGCCAAAACCAAGTCATGCTCCTCCATAAAATCTTCAAAAGTGTCCTCGGTCAGAGACACGACTTCCGAGGCCGCTGGACCGACATAAGCAAAAGAAGCTGTGGTGGCTCCGAGGAGGCCTAGAAGATAAGGGGCGAACGATCGCATATTGGCAGAGTGATGCAGGAACTAGGCAATATCAGAAGATTAGCGATATGCCAGAAGAGTGAATTTGAAAAGAGAGCCCAGACGTGGAACGAGATGTGGAAGATTTACCAAGGCTTCTGATATGAGATTGTGGAGGAAAAAGAGGCTCTAACTGAGCGATAAGAGGGGAAGCTGGTTTTTCTTTTAGCGCCGCATGATCCTGGTTGCTGCCTTGACTGTTCTGCGGAATACTCCGTATGCGTATGCTTCGCCACCTTCTTCGCCCCAATCGAGGTCGGCTGCACGGAGTACTCCGTACGGAGTATGTTATCTGTGGCTTTCCCTTTGTGCTATTGAACCTATCCAAGAAGCCATGCGCGCGTGGGGATTATGAAGCCTCTGGGTGTCAACTAGCGTATTGAAGACCAGCGGGCAGTGGATTGCTAGAGGGACCAGAGGGGTAATTAGTGGGGACCTGGTGCTCGCTGTAGTTAGCCCCCGATCTGGTATTGACCATGCGCTTTACAACATCGTGTTCGCCCCCTTTTCTCCTGGAGAGAAGCCTGAGACTGTGTGTAGGGGCCAAGGAACAGACCTTACAAGTGTTTCAAGTCTAACATGTAATCCAATCATATCACGGTATCATCCGAGGCTGATTCTTGCCCAATTTTCACACTAGCTACGGAGTATTGCGCACTCACATTTCTCGTATAGAGCGAGATTCTGAACATTTAGAAGCCTCTCCTATTTATTAAAAACTACATACGACTATAGGGTATGGAAAATAGGGCTTCCTGTCCGCTTAGCCGTACTTAAGTCACACGCCGGTAAGTTAGTAGTTAGGTGGGTAACCACCAGCGAATCCTCACTGTTGTATGTTTTTGTTTTCCTCCTTGATATCTTACTACGGAAGGGTGAGTGTATTGAAATTACGGTGTTAAAGGCTATTTTTGTTTATAGATGGGGAGGTAGATATGATTTGCGGGTCAGCTTACCCTAATTTGCACCCTATAACCTCTTTTCTACATTTACAATAACACCTTGACCAACGTATCCACAAGCACATACGACCATAGGGTGTGGAAAATAGGGCTTCCCGTCCGCTCAGCCGTACTCAAGCCACACGCCGGTGAGTTAGTAGTTGGGTGGGTGACCACCAGCGAATCCTCACTGTTGTATGTTTTTTGTTCACCCGTTTTTTTTTGATTCGTTCGCAAATCCCCTCTTACCGCCCTACTCTTCAGCCCATTCAGCCCATTCACCTGAATGCCCTGAACACCACTATACTACACCTGAATATCCTGCACGCCCCTTTACTGCTGATGTCTCCTTCCCTTCCCGTACTGATTTTTTCTCACACATGTTGCTTTGATCACAACAGGCTGTTTCTCGAAACGCATAGGTCACAAATATGAATGTGCAAATGCTAAGGGAATCTCTCCTTGACCGGCTAACCCCCGGGCTTCTTGCTCATTGACACCGGGAAGCATATCCCGTGCATATTACTTTACCTCATCAGAGACACGCGGATTACTTATAGCGCTAGACAAGCTCGTTAGTCGCTATCTTTCATGTTTAATATAAAGCCTAGTGAGATAGCAATTTATATAACCGTGACCTCATAACGCGGCGACGAGAGTGATCTCACTACGTACAAGGTTGATCAATACTTAGAGCCTCATGGAGTTTACTCAGGCTAGACACTAGCATATATATGCGATCAGTGGATAAATGGTTTTAACACATCACCAGTTCAACGACACCGTAAAACTTCAATCCAGGGTCGAATATACAAACTATATAATTCCCCCAAATTGACAATCGTTGAAATCATAGTTTGCCACTTAGACGCCAGCTGAAAACGTCATCACTACGTGGCAGGTATTACTCATTTCTAGTGTAAGATAGTGATATAGATAGATTGCTGATATAGAGGTTATGTATAGTCCTCAGGGACAAAAGCCTCTGTGAAACAAACGTAGCTACCGCCTATGTTCGTTCAGAGCTTCTTGCTAGCCTGCACCAGCCCATAGAAGCAGCTGATGTTGCCCGACCACCAAGCGACCGAGCGCAGATAACTCCACGAATTTGACTCAATGTGGGAGTATAGCAGGCTGTATACCAGACGCGAAACCGAATACTAAGCGCCGATGGTATTAATCGTTTCGTTGGGGAGACCAACATATAACGATATGGATCAGTACATATAGTCCTACCAATGCAAGATTGAAGTCATCAACCCGAACCACCCTAGGATCAGTACTTACTCGCCGCAACAAACAAGGGGTATCCCTCCTATGCGCTCGCATGTGCTGACTCCTGTCGCTTCAGCTTCTCCAGGGCGCGACGAGTAATCTTGCCCGACTGCACCGCGGCCTCGCCATACTTGGTCAAGTCCTCCCGGGGATTGGCATTGTGGTCGATCCCCAAACGCGTCTTCGTGCCCCGGGTGCTCATTAAGCAGAAGGCAAAGACCCAGTTCGCGACCAGGAAGCCCGACGCGTGGTTTGCTGGCACCTGGCCGGGAGCAGCGCGGAGGCCGAGGGTTATCAGAAGCGGACTGTGGTGATTAGCTTGAATAATCCGAACCTGACTGACACTCACGAGATATTTATATATACTCTCCAAGGATTTGTTGTATAATGTACAATGTACGGAGGAGTTGTTCTCCTGTGTCGATCGGCACATGGTATCCCCCAACACCGAGAGCCCGAGGGATGAGATCATGTCGATCGTTATGCCTTGTTTTCGCTTTCTCTTTCACTTCGATGCGTTTCAACCGAGAGACCCGAGATCCGATTCCCTTTGATCATCCCCGCGGACATCTAGAGAACAGAGAGCTTCCAGGATCATCACTGCCATTGCTGAGTCTTGTTCTTCTTTTAGCTGCGTTTTGGCACATTAAACCATTTATAAGAGCACATTGCGCAGGTGTATAGCGGCCAGGGGTCAAAAACTAATATTTGTAATGTTGATGCCTTTTGATGCCTTTTGATGCCTTTTGATGTCTGAATCTTTGCCGGCAGAAAATATAAATACCTGAATTGCCATAACAGAGCCCTTGCATTTTTTAATTTTTCCCAAGGTCGACACTATTTGATGAGACCTACGAAGTGGGGCTCAGAAAGGGAGGAGGGAGAGAGTTATATTAGGAAGGAGACTCAGCTCCCGACTATCTAGCTAAGAAGGTGATGCCTGCACATCACGAGACCTCACGGGACTTCTGGTCTCAACACTATTGATGCCTTAGAAAATGGGCATTCAATTTGACGCCGTTCGCACTTATACAAATCCTGGAAGTCACTTCCTCTAGGCGTTGAAACTTCCACTATGTCATCGTCCCCCTCACTGCCCCTTTACCACTCTAACACGCTTACCCGCTAGGGGGTAGCGAAATGGTTGGTACTAGGGTTGTATATGGTTTAAAATTGCTGGGAATATGATCTGAGAGGCTTCAACGCCTAGAAGCGGGAGATTTTGGAGTTTTGTATGGTGGGAATAGCTTCAATATTGCCCGGCTTAGTGGTTCAATACGGGAGTTCATTTACAATACACTGTATAGAGCGGTGTCAAAAGCGGTATATAACCAGGCATCTTTAGGCATCAATATTTCTTGTAACAAGTTTCCGACCCCTAGCTGCTATACACCTTCGCAAGCACACGATATCAACTAGCATCATTGGTCTAGTGGTAGAATTCGTCGTTGCCATCGACGAGGCCCGTGTTCGATTCACGGATGATGCACATTTTTATTTGTTTTTATTCCTGTCCGATTCGTAGGACTAGAAGGAATCTTTTGCCAAAGGCTATCTGATCTATCTGGATTCTGGATTGAAGGATTGAAGGATTGCACGAAGAAATGTAGATGTGGGAAAGGTCCACAGGTCAAATTTCGTCTCCTTTCACTCCTCACTGATCTCCCACGCTACTACTATCGGCTTTTTAAGCCACGTTCGACCAATCCCGCTTTGAGGTTGAGGAGCACAAAAGATGCGGAGGGTACGGAGGGCGAAGAAGGTGCCAGTGAAAGTCACATTGCCACGGAGATTGTGGCTGAGAATCATAAGCTCTTCTTTCAACTCAAGACCTCCTTGAGGACGTGCCTAGGCAACCACATCGACCAACGTGAGCTCAAGAGAGCAACCGGCAAACTGGACAAGAGTAAACAATATAGGGCCGTCCAAATTTCAAAAAAAAAATGAGATTGTAGGTGGAACGATTCCTCCATCTTCAATTCGATGAGGATGATATGGAGATGAAGGACTTGTAGTCGCTCCACCTTCCCCACCTCAGTATGCAACCCAAGATACAGAGTCGAAGGGGCATATAGCTAATTGAATATAGTGGCCACACTGGCTGTCATTGAGAAGACCTGTGGTCGGTCCAGGACAAATGAAGCTAGTGCAAGATGGATTGTCGATTCACTCATTCTTAACGATTACAAAACTGCGACCTCGAACATTCAGAATGCACAGCCATTGAATGTTCAATGCGAGAGAGGTTACTAGTTCGGCCCCCTCACCCTCACCCGAGAGAGAGTGATGCTTTCTGGCAGGCCTGAGTATAGCGTTTGGTATGGGGAGAGGGAGGCCTTATGCCTCAAGGTCCTTATCGTTGAGGCGAAGGGCGGGGCCAGGGGGGATCATATTCCACAACTTCTTGGCTTTTTGGATATATGGGCATGTGTCTCGCTATGTGAACCGTATTTTATCTGAGGAAGCTTAATCGGCTTGCAAGGCTGTATTCACTGCGAGCGTACGGACCAGCAGAGGCGCAACTGCGGTGTATACGGCATGGCCTACACTGATTCCGGTTGGCATTTCTCAAACATCAGTCATGATTCTAAGGTGAGCTGACTTGTATCCGCCAAGGATGCTGTTCTGATATCTAGCAGTGGTCGGAATGGGTTGTCCTCGGTCGTCGAGGCGCTCTCGAGTGGCCGTTCAGCTTGCTCGTGTGGATGCTGCAGAGGGCTGCCGCCATCTCCCCTTTCTTATTTGAGATAGCTCTTATTGTGAGTTCATCATTGCTAGTTGCTTAATTCGCTCATACAACAAACCGTGGAGTCAATGTCCAGTCTGGACAAAATGAAACGTTCTAGAGTCCGTTGCAACCTCACATAATAGACAATTTCCTTTGTTTTCATTCTTGCGATGGTGACAGATGAAACCTTTTAGTTAGCCAATACGTAGTACAAAATTAGAAGTAGCACATTAGACTCACCCATTTATCCTAGTACTTCCGCAGTTGCCTCATCAGACCCCCTAAGCCTCTTACTCTGGGCTACAATGACGTTTGAAGCGGCTTCGCCTTCGTCTCCATACCACAAGCCACAAAGATGGGTATACTGATAAGTTGACAGCCTGGTGCTTGTATCGACCGGGTCCGAATGGCCATCTAGGCTCATTATGAATCTCCAGCAGTCTGTCCTTTTCGGACCCGAGTCCATTGCTATGTTGGATGCAAATAGAAGGAAGTTATTCATCCTCCGGCGCATACTCGCTTCAACGTTCAGTTCGTGCCTCAGAGCACCGTCGGTTATGGCGAGGGTTTTGACTTCATCAAATTAGCAAGACCCCCTTCTGCCATTCCTCTTACTTATTCAACAACTCGGACAGGGCCACCGTAGGGAAATCATTTAACATTACGGTTCATGAATACACCGTAGGCATTATTGATACAGCGATGTGGGACACAATCGACGAGTCTGTGGGCAAAATTGAGAAGACCAGAGTCTGCAGGTTTATGGCAAGGGAACATAGCATTGGGAAAGACCGGCGTTACTAATGATGTTGCTGGCTTGGTTGGATGCCTCGCCAGCAAGGACTCGGATGTACATATGTAGGTTCATGACAAAAGTACGAAGGCTCGATGCGCCACGAATCACCAAAACCCCTCAGTTGTTCCCCTCATCCTTTTGCTTACGACTGGGATCGTATTTGATTTCTTTCTTTCTTAGTTTGTCTTCAGTCGAGCAACCTGGACTCTGTGACGTTTTTATATCTCGATTTGCAGGCAGCCATGGTTCTATAGCTCTACCTTGTACACAACGATTCACTCTTCTTCCAAGTTGTCGCCAAAAGACGCACAAGACACGGTTTATACACTGTTGCACAGAGGTTGGAGTATTCTGTGGCCCTCTATCAAATCCGGTGTTTCCAGCGGACAAGATGGCGGTCAGCTTCGATGCTATCATCGTTGGGGCAGGCTTTGGGGGTATCTACATGTGCAAGAAGCTCGTGGACCAAGGCCTATCGGTCAAGTTGATTGAGGCAGCGCCAGATGTTGGAGGAACTTGGTATTGGAATCGGTACCCAGGGGCGATGTCGGAGTAAGTACTCGAATGTAAAATGAGAAACATTCAGTGACTGAAGATATAAGCACTCCCTCATTTCTTTTTCGTTATTCCTGGGATCTTGACGATCTTCGTCAGTACCCCTGGGCCCGGGAATATCTGAGGCAACCAGAGGTGCTCGCTTATCTGCAGCATGTGGTAAAGCGACATGATCTCCGCCGACATATGCAATTTAACAACGAGATGACAGGGGCTTCATGGGATGCAAGCCTTTCTCGCTGGACAGTTTCACTGTCCCCTGTAGCGGAGAGACCCCTCACCTGCCGCTTCCTCATCAGTGCTCTCGGGCTGCTCTCCAAACAGAATTATCCGGACATCCCCGGCTTGGACTCTTTCAGAGGTGAGATGTACCATAGTGGTAGCTGGCCTGCCTCGTACAATTTCGCGAACAAGAAAGTCGGAATCGTTGGCAGTGGATCCACCGGCGTTCAAATAATCACCGCATTGGCAGACGAGGTTGAACAACTGGTCTCATTCCAACGGCACCCCCAATACGTTGTGCCCGCAGCAGATCGAGAGACATCTGCCGATTCTTGGTGTAGTATTGCATGGGAGCAAACTTGGCAACAGGTGAAAGGCAGCATTTTGGGCTTTGGGTTTGAGGAGAGCGCCATTCCTACTTTCAGTGTCAGTCCCGAGGAGCGCCATAGGATCTTCGAAGAAGCCTGGGCGAAGGGAAACGGCTTCTATTTCATGTTCGGCACTTTTTGTGATATCACCTATAACGAACAAGCCAACAAAGAAGCCCAGGACTTTATGAGGAGCAAAATCCGCGAGAAGGTCAAGGATCCAGCCAAGGCGGAGAAGCTCCTTCCAAAAGACTGGTTTGCCCGTCGACCACTCTGTGATACAGGGTACTATGAGAAGTTCAACAAATCCAATGTGGATGTCGTCGATATCAACGCAAATCCGATATCCGAGATCACTCCCAAGGGCATCCGGACCCAAGATGGTGCCGAATGGGAATTTGATGTTATTATTTTGGCGACCGGGTTTGATGCTGTGGATGGTAACTACAAACATCTATCGATCACCGGTTCCCAGCGAACTCTGGAAGACACTTGGAGAGAAGGGCCAGAGTCATACCTCGGTATCTCGGTCTCCGGTTTCCCAAACCTGTTTATGATCACGGGTCCGAATAGTCCATTTACCAACCTGCCTCCTACAATTGAAACTCAAGTTGAGTTCATCTCCCAACTCATCTTGGAAGCTAATCAGTCCGCTTCAAGTAGCTCTCGGCAACCTTTGGTGGAGGCCGAACCCACGGCAGTTCTGGAATGGACCCGAATATGCGACGAATTAAGCATCAATAGTCTGTTCCGGAAGACGGATTCTTGGATCTTTGGTGCCAATGTTATCGGAAAGAAGCCATCGGTTCTGTTCTACTTTGGTGGTCTTGCAAATTATCGGAGGACTTTGCAGAATGTGATGGAAAATAACAACAGGGGATTCAAGCCCTTTGGGATCTGAATCTGACGAGGTTTTGTTTTGGAACTGCTCTTTGTGGATGCTGGATATTTGGATTCTTGTAATTAGCTTTTGAATTCAACGTGTTTCTATTTCATAGATGCATCTAGAGTAGATACAGCCCGTGGATGGAGTATGGAGTAGTGTAATATGGAGTAGACATGCGGCGGATGCCCAAAGGCGGTGTGTTGTCATCCCTCAGGAGGAACTATTATCGGACACCGCCCTTGAGCTTACGCTTACCCACTTAGGGTTAGTGCCTGAACTCTGATTGGCTTGTTGCTGACTAAGATCCGTTGTTCTTCCGTCTGCACTAAGCCCCTTTGGGCATGCGAGATGCTCCGCCAATCAAACGATGGCCCCTCGAGTCCTCGTCGACGCTTTGTTTGCGCAACACCGATCCATACAGTAGGGCAGACTCTGATCCTGCCGGAGTCCAATTAGAATGGCTCATGTCATCAGGAAGACAGAGCCAGATGGACCATTGGCAGAAGGCTTGTTTCCTTTCATATAGCCCCCTCATTCTCCTAATGAGCATACTGATGCCCAGATCAGATAGAAAAGCAGAACTAGGCTTTACAGCCCATATTCTTCATCCTGAACCCCCATGCCTTTGCAACATCATATTTCTAGAATGAACTGAGTGTAGATATCATACCCTTCAACAAGAGGATCATGAAGCAAGGTTTCAAATTTGACTTCTATATATGCAATCATGATCATATTGACATCCTAAAGAGAAGATTCAGAGAATGAAGTCAAGCAGAAATAGATAGACTGAGAACCTATGTTTCAATTGCTGCTGGCAAAATTTTAGATAGAGTTTTCCTCGTGATCATGATGTTTGAAGACATAGAAAGGGAAATGTTAAGTACCAAAACCATAAGAATAAGTCAGTGTCTGTAAGCCTTTTAATAGATAGCTTTTCATCCCCTTCGGTCAAGTACAATGAGACACACGTGCCCGTTGACATATATTCAACATCTACACAATTCGTTGATCTAAGAGTTCTTGATTACCTTCATACTCGTCCAGGATCAATTGGCCACCTTTATTCATCTACTACAAATTATTTCTCTCATTCTTCAACATAGCAAAGCAAAAGCCTTAACTAGTATGAGAACGAGCATGTTTGGTAAGCTTGTCCCAATATTTGTAAGACTTTCCACACTCCTCAACATGACCCCCTTCTTTCCAGGCACAGCGCGAGGGAGCAGCGAAGCAGAGTGAGACTCAATGCTTGTCTTGACATCCCTCTCTGCCAGGTGCGCGTAGGGGCATGCCGCCAGGCATACCGAGGGACCCAAGAGGGCCAGAAGGGAGAAAAAGAACATAATGTTCTGTACCGGGACCAATGCTTGGAAGTCTGAGTGAATCGAGTATGTCCCCCGGCCGATCACTCTTTATGTATTCCCCGACTGTAGACAAAAGATTGCTTTGAGCCAAAAACCGTGGAAATTGATTCGGATTCGAGTTTTATTTTGACAATTTAGTGATTGGATAGACTGACATGACGATCGGCATGTTTCAAGCTGCTGAGTGGCTTAATGGAAGAATGTGCCACAATGCCCAGGCGCCATGTGTATGATCGACACCACGTACCACCGAGTTTGGATTGCTGTCCTCTAGAAACGGACTTTCAACGGGGTGAAGAAGGCATAAAATGCCAAGGATCGGGTTTATAGTGCAAGCCTTTCAATGTTCGTCAATCATACTGTTTATGGGAAACAAAACCGAGATTCAGTCTCATGGACCCGCGAATTGCCCTGTTTATCAGATCGACACCGGAGTTACCCTTATCAGATCAACCGCCCTTTTATCTGATCCGCTATGTCTAATTCTTTCTTTCCGAAAAGTGCCGCCAAGTGTTTTTATATATTAATAGGTTCTGTTTTCCGTCTTCCAAATTCTGTTTTTCTTCATTTGAGCTAATCAGAGCAAGAGAATGTACGAATCACAAACAGTGTAAATTGTTGAAGCGGATGTGATTTGTGGAATCGTCCAAGTCCCACTTCTGCACACGACCACAAAGCGGATATCAATCTTCAATAATTGCACGGTCTACGCCTCGCAAACTGATTTTTCGGGGAAGGAATCTCACACGCGCTTTCCGGAAGGGGGATCTGGTCACACAGGGAAACGCGCCACAGCTTCAAAAATGATGAAGTGCATCTTTCCTCGAATTTGTTCTGCTAACAGATTGATCGTGTCATGTTGGACAAATACCCACTGACACGCTTTTCTCCCAGATGGCAGACACATCACATGGTCCTCATTGATAGAACTTTGGACGTCTTCTCGGCGGATACGGATTATTTCTTTACTGCTGGTAGAAATAGGGCCGCGAACAATATCGGCGCGCCCAGGTTTCCACAGATAGTCGAATTTTGGGTCAGGCATTATTCCTTTCCTGCATGTCCATATGTAATCTTTCCAGTTGGGCGAATACCACAGATTTTCCAAGCGCAGACTACTCACAAATGACTGCGGAATCTGAATGTGAACAATGCAAGTATTGGCTGTGGGACTTCTCCTTGCTGCAAATAGGCGGTACTCTTCTGCCGTTTCCTTTTCAGGTGTCCAGTAGTAAGCATTAGACCACCAGTTAAAATCTCCGCTGGGGTGTGTTCTAAGTGCACTCAAATTGACTGTCCCATCACTTCCAATTATGTCAACCGTTTGGTTCAATTCAAGGTATGACTTTCCCTTGAAAAGGGATATATGGTTCTCGAGAATTTCTATATCTGTCTGTATAGTGACGTACGACTCAGGGAGGTTGAAATCTTTCGGTGTCACATTTATCGTTGCAGTCACGGATTGCTGAGGCTCATGCTTAGGTCGTTTGTGCTCTTTGTTGTGAGCTATGCGCTGATTGGCATGACTTTGAAGTAGTTGCTGTTGACCACGAAGAGCGGCATAGTTTGTTTCAACAGTATCAATGGCCCAGTGAAGCAGGGTTTCAGTACCGGAGATGTGTGAAAATCGTGGGTCCGTAATCGCATCTTGAATTTGACGAGTAAGACCGACACGAGAGAGTGCTGTTTTAGGTTCTATATTATCGAACTGTGGCAAGTTGAGTGAGACGAGGTGACCGGAGACATACGCCATAAGGTCGTCTGGGGTTTGGCTTGGCTTTGGGCGATTAGAATATCGGTCATAGATCACTCTAGCAATATCTGGGATGAAGCCAATATATTCTAGCACTTCAATGCTTTCTTCGGCTATTGGGATATCAAAAGTTTGTATGACATCAGGTTGGAATCCACGCGTGCTGATGGATACGGAAGATGAAACTGAAGAAGTTGATGAACTGGAGACAGCACGGGGTGCACTGAATGCCGCAGAAACCTTTCTCTTGCCACCTTTATTTGTCGACAAATCTGTGGTTATTTGAGGTAGAAAGATATCTGCTTCCTCAAGGCATCTGATTTGTTCTTGGCTGAAAGCTATCGGACCAGGGGGGGCTGAGTGACTTTCATCTAGTGCTGGTAAAGACATATTGATGAAAAGAGAAGTGAGAAGTAAGTGTTTGATGAAATGAGGATTGATTTGTGTCAGGACGATGGTAATCAGGAGATAGAGAGAGGAGAAAGGATGAAAGATGGGAAAACCTGGGATTCATATACTTTAGGTACATAGGTACCTAGGACGTCCAAGGGTAGATCCATGTAGACTCCGCTTCCTAATCCAGTTAACCAATCATATTGATGTAACATGTAACTACGGCGGACGATAGGTCGCAAGACGACACATGAAGTTTTTTGCCGGGCAGAACATTAGTCATCTGTAATATTTTCAACAAGAGAGATACTATTTGCACACCTGTTTAAACCTTTCTAGGTAAGGTGCTTCTTGGCAACTGATTTCCCTCTGATTTTGTATTTAACACTGTATCCGCGTAGCACTCTCTGCGCCCCATATACGATATCGACGCCCCCTAGCCACATCATATTTCATACCATATCATGATATCGCTATTGTAAAAAATGAAGCTATTCCCAGTTACTGATCCCGTACAAAAAGGGCTGATTCGATCGGGGTTTATATAGTGAATCTAGATCAAAGGAGAAAAGTGAGTCATTTAGTGTATCTCTACCGGTGATTACGGAGCTACCTCATCTTATCCCGATTCGGCGGCGGAAGCGAATTACACTTCTATAGCCTTTTTCACCGAATCTTTTCTCACTTGCCCCCCTTCTCCTCTTTCACAACTTCGAAGATCTATCCTACGCTACCATACCCTTTATCAGCGCTCTTTCAAAGTTACAATGCCGTTCCCGTCTATCGCTTCGATCTACCAGCCGTTAAAAAGAGGCTTGGTGTTTATGGCCACAGATTGGCACTTCTTCGTTCGATCTACGATAGGGTTTCTCACCATAGCAACTTGGGCGGATCAACAAATCTTGCTTAGAGTGGAAAAAAGAGTCTCACGCCTCGAGAGCAATTCGGCCAAATCCTCGCAACGAGAGGAAACAGAGGAAACAGACTAAAGGCTGTGGACAAGTGATCAGATGATATCCGATGGCAGTCAAGGTGGCTTTGGATGGCGGCACCTAGTGGATTGCTTTGCTTTCGCTTTGGCAAACAACAGTTGAGCCTGGCGTCTAATACATTATGCTTGGTGGGTTAGCCTTCAGACAGCAGCTATCTCAAAGCTCCTCTTGGGTTGGAATATTTTATATGATGTGAGAGATCAAAATTGAGTCAAACTGACAGTTTCCACCTAAGAGGTTCTTCCCGCATAGATGTATCTACCGTGTCATGTAAATGTTATGTATGTTGGGGGATGAAGGGATATGAAATGGTCGCGCCTTCCCTATATTGACAAGGCCGCACTTGCCCTTCCAGTCCATCAGGGAAAGAAAAGTTCGCATCGACCGTCCCTGGAGACTTTCCTTCCTTCTCCCCCCCTCCGTCAGAAATCTATTTATTCGATCTTGACAACATGTTTTCCCGTTTTTATACTTTTGTGGTGCAGAAGTGCGTGCCCGTCACAGGCAACGGCTCACAAATCGTGGGTGCGGTCTGCAGTGTACTCGGAGTGGTGGTTTACAGTTCTAAGAACAAGGAACCTCCATCCCATGGAGTTAAGTAATCTTGCTCGTCATGATTGCTGGGCGCATTGCTAGGTGGACAACTCTAGCGGTTTGCTTGCTGTTGAAGGCGGTTGGAATGTCCATTGGACCTCTCTCCGGCGGATATAGCTCCTCCATCGGTCGATGAAGGGCGGTTGCTGGGAGCCGTAGGGGCCCACTTCCGGCTGGATTCCGGATTCGTTACTCATGTCTCTGTAGACTGATAGTGGTTTTGTTGAGCATTGCTTGCAACTCCAGTTGAAGTCTGGGCCGGACTTGGTTGATGAAGGGCGGTTGTTGGGAGCCATAGGGGCCCACCTCTGGCTGGATTCTGGAGATATCTCCTGTCTCTGCAGACTGACAGTGGTTTTGTTGAGCATTGCTCGCAACTCCAGTTGAAGTCTGGGCCAAGGACTGCCGCACACTCCGTTGTCCTGCACCTCAGACCCCTTCGCTAAGGGGTATATATACCGGTCCATATGGTTGGGTGGTTGGGTTGGGCCTGGGAAAATATCATGTCAATATCTTGAAGGTGAGTAATTCTGGTGACTTCGAATGGTCCCTCGAGAGCATATACTGACCAATAGTAGCATTATGGGGACAAGAAAACACTGTTCGCTGTTCAAAATTTTGGCCCTCATAGTTGAGATTCCGAGTGCGATAAAATTTGGCCAGTGCCGGTGAAGTGCCAACCTTAGAAGGATTCCGACACTGCTGACAGCTTTAGCATCGTTGAGCATCACGTCGCGGCTTGATCCAATACCTCACGCCTCATGCGATGGCACAGCAGTTGTTTCGCCCCCTCATTCCAGTGATATGCTCGGTATAACAGCCAACGGCAGAGCCAAGCCTGGTCCATGTGCTGGGCTAGATGTTAAGGAAGAAATTCTATGCTGTTGATGTTTTCAAGGTGAGAGTGTCTTGAGTGACTTTGGAAATCTGACTAGCTGGATATTGACTCACGAGGGATAGAACCATGAATGCGATACTTCAAAGTTGCCAGCGCCCTAGAGAGCTCCCAGTGGTACGGAATTTGGATGATACTACATAGGTCACAAGCAGCGAAATGACCCGGACCATTCTGGCTATTGCGGCTATCGATAATGTCATCCGTGATTCATTCAGTAAGTCCCTCTATCAGACATAAGTATAAGCGTCTTAATTTCCGTTTTCTAAGACCAATAAAGGTAGATCGGCGCCACCACAAACGCCAGCTTCTCTTCCACGAGCTTGGATATGGGACACTCCATGCGATGAATACGCCACACGTAAGCCTTTGAACCAAGTTTTTACTCAATTTCTATCGAGATTCACATCTGACATTGCTACTGGTGACTTAGATGGCATTTTATATTATCAACATGACGCGGTTCTGTTTGCTCGACGAAAATTGGGTGGCAATGAGGCCTCAGACTATCTGCAGCTTAAGAGACCTGATACGAAGCTCCCCTAGGACTTTGTTGGAATAAATGCCTAGTAACTCTTGGGATGCCTTTGCGCTATGAGCCAGTTGTGAGTACCTAGGAGTTTGATGCACACGGCTGTTTTCTAGGCGCTCTAAAACTAATCAATCACTCGCAGCTGCGATGTGCCACTTGCGCAACGGGGGTGACGGCGCGTGTAAGATTCTGTGGAGAATCGAGTGCAATGTTCCTACTCGAAACTCTGTTTATACCAAAACTTTTGTGAATGGGGCATTTGCATCATTCGGGGGGTTCGTGAATAACCAACTAATCGTTAGAAATCGTCGGGTCTTTCCCAGTCAACCGCATCAGTGACGAGTTTATGTTAATCTTTATATCTACAGATGTAACTTCATCTCTGGATTCTGAAAAGAAGTCTTCATTGTGGATGTTACTTTGGAATAACGTGTGTAACGAGTTCAACCACTCAATGCTGAACTCCCCTCTCAAGCCGTTCAAGATTTCTGGTAGTCACAATCTGCTCGAATTCGCGCGATGACACCTTTGTTAACTCTTGCCTCCGCGAGTCACTAGTACTATTCTCCCCACTACTACAGAGCATAATCCTGTCTGCTCTCCCACGATACAGACCACTATGAGCAGAATGGGATTTTCTACTCGAGACATAAGAGAAGCGGTTGTTCAGTATTATAGAATGACCGCGACGATCTACCACACTATTATTTGGAATAGGTTCGGCCTCCGAGAGAAGAACGAGTTTGACTAGGTGGTCGCGAATGGTAGGAACCCTAAACAATTTATATAGGCAGTTCAAGTACAAAGAGCACTAGGGCATTATAAAGTGCCCGAAGAAATTCCAACACTCCATCTTTATTCCCCGTCTGGGATCACAAAAATTAGATTCACCCAAACTCATCCCTCTAACCGCTCAACATGCCAGGGGGCAAACGCGTTAGAGATATGTCGCCGGGAGAACGCCATCTTTGGACGCTCGCCAGTGGCTTTCACCAGGTTGCTGATAAAACCGCCCGATTCTATCAGGAATTAGGCATTCAAGACAGCTCTGATGATCAGAATGTTCTGATCAATGTCCTCAAACACATTTATTCCGGCCTTGTCAGCAACATTCCGCCGGAAAAAAGATTGAGTATGCTCAGGTCCAACACCCGTCGCGCGGAGTTAAGAGCAGAACTTCAGGCTCAACTTCACTTAATGCCAGTGCCAGTTCAGAATTATACGTCCAATTGAACAAATGTGGTAGAAGCCCTTTACGCTCTATTTGCCGTTCTGCATGCTGGTTTTGCTGATCTACTCTCCCAAGGTCAACTGTTCGCACAGCCTGGGGACCAGCCTCAACCAAAGGACCAGCCTCAACCGAAGATGCAGCCGCAGCCCAAGAAGCTCCCTCAGCCCGAGCAACAAAATCCTCCTTTCACAGCAACTGGCCTAGGGATTTAAGATATTCCTCGTCCAAAGCGAGAGAGAGAGGATGAAGAAGATGTCTCTGATGCTGAAAGAATCAAAATGACTCAAAACCGGCCCACTCTCCTATGTGAGTAAACCGATCGAGACTGACTATCCTCCTGTGAAGAATCTGACTTCAGCGGTTCCGGATGAATCCGAATAAAAGAAAAGCTCACAGAACCGGCCCCTAGAAGCTGAGGGTTTGTGGATTGTGCGGTCCAAGATTTTAAACACTGATGAAGATTTATCAAGAAAATATCTAGTTTACTCCCTAGAGACGACTCTCAACACTTGATAGATATATGCTGTATTTTGATCATTTCGCGATATGCTGCTAATTAGATTTCAAGATATCTACAGTTCAGAGAGAAAGAGGCTTCTCGGGGTGTCATTTTTGAAGTATTCTGAGATCTCCTTTTACAGCAACATAAATAGAATCCCCGATCACGATCAACAACGATGGTGTTCTAAACTTAATAACAATCTCTAGCGGTCTTTGAGTAGTAAACTAGTAGTGATCTAGGGTGCCCATTGCAACTCTCGATCAATAAAACAGATGGTTTCAAAATTAGTACAAGACACAGAAATCCCAAGCCAAATTCTCCAGAATTCCATACCTCAATAGAAAATGCCAGTAGCATTACAGGGGTTGTGCTTAAGTATAACGCCCTTGGTCCTAACTTTTGAGACAGTGGCGCATTAACAAAGAGCTCCCCCGATTCACTTTGGCCTTCCCTTTCTCCTCGGTCTCTAAAGCCCAATGACACTTCTCTTTGTCCCTCAAACTGGCTCTGGTCACCTTGCGTTTTCTGTTTGAGGCTTTTGGCTTTTGGTGGCTCAATTTTGCCCTCCTAGGCACAGCTAAGATTGCTTTGTCTGAGTCTTTGTCGGTATTGAAGGAAATTGCTTTTGAACTCGAATCTATTTATATGTCAGATCAACCCGAAATGCATATTTGCGCAAACAAAACCTCTCCATATCTTGCATGCTCTGCATATCAATTTGCCAATTTTTCAATGCCCACCACTCGCCAGAAAGCCGCAGATACAGGCTCGGAAGTTCTCCACGGCCTCGTTGAAGAGAAACGTGTTCGAAAACCGAGGTCTGCTGGCTCCAGTAGTGCTCCTAAGACTCGTCTAAAGAAAGGTGCAAAGAAGGTATTCTGCCTCATTTCTCAGTTCTAACCCATTCAATGGGATCTAGACATGAAGAGCTGCAAAGCTAACAGGGTGAGCATCGAATAGGGCAAAGGCAGGCTTGATCCGAATCTGCCTCATATTGCGGTTGCAAACTTGCTTTATGAGCGTGGAAATAATACTCAGTTCCCTGAGAAGTCTCCACAGCTGAACCCCAATCAGCAAAAACCAAGGACATGGAGCACCGATAAAGCACCCATCACCGATCCCTCCCAGTTGCCCGAAGGATGGAGTGTCAACGAGCTAGATCTCGATCCATCGTAAGGGTGTATGGTTTGCCATGCAACGTCCTTTTTTGCTAACGTTAGTTGAAAGTGATACCGATGCTCAGATTGCAAGATGCCAGAAGCGCATTGCGGAAGGGATCATGCCTCAGATCTTTGAAGATAGATTGAAAAAATTCTCAAAAATCAAGGAGGAGAAAATGTAAGAAGATACTGCATATCTGACCGCGTTGCACTATGCTAATATCAGTGGTGTTGATCCTTTGGTAGGGCGATGGTCAAGTCTGAGCCCGACGGACTTAGCTGGGAAGTTGTCCAACGCCTCGATTGTTTGAAAAAGATCCAAGATAGCCTTGAGCAAGAAGACCCCGGTAACAATCTTCCGAACGTGAGAGGCATTATCGCTGCCTATAGGACTCAGCAATTGACCTGGAATGAAAACTTCGTGACTTATTGGTCCAATGGAAACCTCCTTGCAGGTCCTCGACAGTTGGACATGAAAGAGCTCTATGGTCTCAGTGCGAAGCACGGTCCGAAGGGATTTTGGGTGGAGGGAGTAAGTTCGACTTCACATGGGAGTGATATTCATGCTGAGATCCTCCAGATTGACGGCTACAAACCGGCCCCGATGAATGCGTTCTTCCCGGCAGCCATTTCTCACAGAGCACTGGCCATCCATAGCGTACTATATCCTCCGAGAGGCTTTGCAGACAAAGGCTGACGTTGATCAGATTAGAATTGCAATTCGGAATCCTGCTACCGCGCACTCAAATACAATGGCGATGACCGTCGAACATGACTTCCTCTTGGATACTGGGTCTTCATCAATGCGTCTTTTCCCGCAAGACATCGCTGAAATTGAGACTCTGTCTGGAGCAGTGGTCCCCGGTATTGGAAACTCCATGAATCAGACTGCAGCCGGATTGATGAATGTTCAGAATGTGGTCCTGCAAGCCATGATTTACGTCCAGGGTGAAGCCCTTCTTCCCGGTTGGGTCAACATTAAAGCCTGTGTGAGCAGTTCCGGTGGTGCAGGAGCAGAACGGCTGTCGGGTGTATGGTTATTCAATCTCTTGTTCATCCTGTCCATGCCAGACAACCAACGAGGTCTATTCATTGGCACTGATGTGGGCGAGATGCTGGCCACCCTGCCTATTCCGGACTATAGAAACGCGATACCTGCACCGATCATTTACTGAACCGATCTCTCACTTGGACTTACCTGAGAGCTGTTTACTATGAGCCGTTCTCTTATTACATCGATCACATACGACCATAGGGTGTGGAAAACAGGGCTTCCCGTCCGCTCAGCCGTACTTAAGCCACACGCCGGTGAGTTAGTAGTTGGGTGGGTGACCACCAGCGAATCCTCACTGTTGTATGTTTTTTACTTTTAGTTTTGTTACTTTGGTCAAGTTTATTGCGTACATAGTACCTCATCATGCACAAATATTCCGCCGCATGATACTTAGATTGTATTGGGCTCGGAATATAAGGGAGGTGATATTCAATCTTGAGAATCTTGATAGATATATCCTTTTTTTAGATAGAATGGTGTACCGCAAAATACAATGTAAGAGATGCAAAAAGACATATATAGTCTTTGACGCTAAAGCAGGTACCCGTGATAGATGCTCGAGGATGATCTTATACCTACGATTCATGCATCAAGTATATAACCCAAGAACCTATGGCCCTTTGGGTGGGAGCGGGGGGGGGGGGTATCCGATTTGATTGACGGGTGTGTACGGTGGGAGTAAGGACCATATCCCTGGGAGCAAAACACAAGAATATACAGCAGTGAGGATTCGCTGGTCACTACGCAGGCAACTGCTAACTCGCAGGTATGTGCCATGGGAGTGTTCATCCAGCCAGGTCCAGCGTAGGCGCCGCTTTTTGAGATAGCTTTCAGGTTCTAATCTAGAAATATATTGTAATACATGATGCGACTCGCTGGATCGATAATCCGATACGCGGTAAGCCGGTATGGCGCTTTGTGGGCGGGCTGACGAAACCAAGTCAGAGAAAGTGGTAGCAGTCCTAGGCTAGTAAAGAGGGCTTATAACCTTGAATGAAGCTAGATAGCAAGCATATGGGCTTCTCTCATATGATGACTATCTAGCTAAAGGTTGGACCAGAAGGACGAAGGAAGAGGGCAGTAGAGAGGAGTCAATTACATCAGGTGCTATCTGCCTGAAGTAGTAACATTTCTTTGTTTGAGGGGAATCGGTAATGACGGTCCTGATGGCATAGAGCAGCGGTTGATGTTTGACCTAACTCGAATTATCGTGTTTTATTGCAGTTGATTGCAGTTGATTTCGTATATCTGACCGAGTGGCCCGATCTCTGGGCACTTCCCCCACATCGCCATATTGTCTTTGAGTCATTCAATCGTGGTACGATTGGGTCCTGTAACTGCGTAGAGGTGCCCAGGTGTGCGCGGTTCAAACCAAGTCATGTGGCCCATTGTCCAATCATCATGCCACTTCACATCGACCGGTCAAATCCCACAGCCTCAGGTGATGCGATTCAGATGAGCTGATAGGCAGAGAATCCACACAAAGACCAGACTCTTCGGTTCAGATAGATCATTGGACAATGGCGTTGGCGGTCGTACCATTCGGGGCCAATCCGTGACGGGGAGAGAAATCAATTACATCACCATCAGCATTCCCCGCATTCTGGGGTAATATACAAAGAGCTGACGATTCCTCACTGCACTTCAGGAGTTTCACTTCTGTCTACAATTTTCCATCAATTATCACACACAATTCATCAATTTTCCATTATGGACTTGAACAAGTACAATTCTCAGTGGGTCGAGTTCCACATTCGGGACCATATCAAAGATGGCGAGATCCTGGTGCAGAACACTGTCATTGAAGGGTATCTATAACTCAAGAGATTCATCAGTTCTGAACTAACATCCGAAAGTGGCGAGTTCATCGACCCCAATAACCGTCGCAAGTCGCTCACAGAAGAGGAGATTGATGAGATCAAGATCTCCTCCGACGGCGTTGGTGAGATCAAAGCTGGCAGCCGTCGCGGTAGCGAGGGCCGCCTGGACTTATTTCATGACAATGACAAGATTTGCGAGCTTCACTGGGAAAACCGTGGCGGAGACTACGTCAACTTGGTTGAGGTCTTGGACAAGAGCGACAAGTACACCATCCGGCACGGAGGATGGAGCACTGAGTCCGGACCCCTGGGACATGTCTTTGTCGATGTCATGGAGAAGAAGGAATAAATACGCTCCACAGGCTGCATCAACCCCATACTTGGGCGTTGAAGAGCAAAGAGCGTTGCGGTCCGTGGAGCATGAGTCCCAATATCCGGTGGGGAAAATTGGATGTATTTTAAATATCATAAAAAACACCAAAAAAACAATGCAAAACTCCGAAAATCAGAGGTTCAATCCGCTCGCATGCCATTATTCATTCTATGACCATTAGAGATTCGAGCTAGTGTTATAAAATTTATCGCAATTTGTGAAGCGTGGGATGTTTCACTAGAATAGTTAATAAGGTCAAAACATCATTCACCCCTCCATCCTTATTCGGTCTAAAATTGAATCAATCCTTTTCAATGTAATTAACTCTACTCATGAATTCCAATCGAGTAGGCATGCTGGATTTATTGATCATCAAGCGCTCAAATACTAGGAGGAACAGAACACTGCCTGGACAATTTGACCACTTACACATTTGTCAACCTCCATAGTAGTTAGTGCCTTGGCTACTCCCCGTAGACTAGATGCCGGGAAAGATATCCTTCCAATATCAACAACTCCTGGTTACTTCACTTTGGCTCTCTACATGGCGTTTATAGTGACAAGAAACAAAAAGAGAAAGCAAAAACATATAACAGCATGTCTAAGGGAGTGGTCACCTAGCACCCACGGTTTAGGCGTGGGCGGCTCGCCGCTCTATTCAGGGCATTCAGGGTAGATATTCACCCACCTGAATATTCCTCACCCAAATATTCAGCCCGTACAGTAAAAGGTACATTTCCTATCATGACCAAAATGGCTACAAGTACCTTTCTTTTCCCCTCTATGTTCATCTCTCTAGTCTCATTTTCTCACTATAACCTCGCTTTATCACGAGCAAAATGCGTACCAAGCATGACCTAACGTTAAAAAATAAGGCAAATATTATAGATTTTAGGCAGCATAATAACAATTAAATCGAGCGCGCAGTACTACTACGAATAGAATCTAGTTATAATCATAAGTTACTTATTTTCGACGAGTAAGTCTTAGCCCTAGGAGTAGAGAAGCAGATCGCTAATTATACCTCTATCCCTAGTTTTATCAAGTTATATCTATAGGCCGTCATTCCGCTAGATATCAGAACCTATAGGGCTTTTCTTAGGTGGGTCACAAGAGGGATAGACGGTCGAATCGAAGAAAGGCCCACAATCGAGATAATTTAGGGATTTTTTAGAAAATTTACCACTGGTATAAAGCGGAAAAGAAACTTTGAATTCCTACCAGCCACTAGGACTACAATCAATGAGGTCTATATCAGCGTCATTTCAAATAAATCAGGGCTAATCCGGATAGTATATCGTGGGAGAACTAAATACCAAGATCCCTCTCTCAACTGAGCAAATGAATAAAGATGGTGGTGTATCCCCAAATGATTTGACTATCTTAATGACTTAACTATGGTGTCGAGATCACCATGAGTATCGCGGAAACCCTGCCGATCGGGCCAGAGTTCAGCTAAGTCCCGCAATGTTATAACCCAACGTACGGAGTACGAATACGGTGCGTATATCTCGTAGCACATATCGGGTATTTGGGTTGGTAACCTGACATGACGACCAGTTGGTCGTCATAGTGGCTCTTTTGGTAAATGCTCTACCTTAAAACCCAACCTAAGTTGGGTTAGGTCCGGGTTGGGTTGGGTCTTTTCTGGGTTCTGCGGAAGTCTACTCTATATCAAGCGAGAGCTAGGGTCTAGATTTAACCCTACGATAAACTCTATAAATTAAAAGCAAATGAATCTGAGAGAGGTCATATACTCTTTGTGTTAAACTGGCCATGCTAGATAATCCGTCCTCGCTTGGCCCCGGACATTTGTGCTTCGCGCCGAGGCCTCTTCAATGATTTTGAACGGTCTGTAGCAGGTCGATAATCTAGCTCGCATCGGTGAAAGTCAATAATCAAAGCTCGTCCTAGCTCAGCATTCCATAGGATATTATCAGGCCGAAGGTCCAAGTGTCGTACCCCCAAAGCGCGTATCTTTTGTTTCGAGCTTTTGATCTCCCGGCGAAGCTCTATGGTTTGTTCGAGCTTTGCTGTGCTCGTACCGGCCCAGCCCATGACGAGCATATGCCGAATTTGTCCAGCTCCATGCAGAAAGTAAGTCTTTGCTAGATCTATCTTGCCGAGGAAAACTGGGACAGCAGACCCTTGCGCTCTTCGCAAAATATGGTATATCTCAACTTCGCGAGAGACGTGTTGTTGCCAGAGACCGGACGTCGTCCCCTTTCCCACAACAGTATACCCATGAGAAGAACATGTTAGCTTAAACGGGGCGCCGTATGATCCGCAAGTCCCAAATGGGATGCATCGGTCGATATTCTCATCCATCTGCTTTTTAAGGTATGACATCAATTTGGCAGCATTGACAGGATGCCTAATTCCGTCTCCGCTTTGCCGGTGAATATGAACATTTGGGCAGGAACCATCCAGAGCGTCGCCATTTTGCACCCCCAAAAGACAACGCTGAGTACAGAACTGTGCACGTTGTCGTTGGGAGATATCCCTTTGATTGTCACGCTCATTTTGGCGAGAGAGTCGCTGTGAAGGCGAAGCTTCGACTTGACTGAACCCTCGCTTTCGTCCTGATGTTGCAAAATCTGACTCGGACCCTGATGAGTCTAGAGACCCCGTCTGGTCTCCAAGGTTTGATGGTGCGCAGCTACCTTGAGATCGTGTGGGTACTCTGCGAGCTGGTCCTCTGGGCGACTCGGCTGGAGATGACGACTCCTGAAACTCTGGGCTAGTGGTAGGCGAAATAGGGCTTACATAGCTTGTATCATCGGATTGTAGCTCGCGAGAGCGAACACTTTCATGCAAATCATCAAACTGTGTCGTCCAAACCTTCAGATCACGACAATACTTATTTCGCCACTCTTGGTTGCGTGGCTGTGAGCAAAAGCTCATCAGGCATAGACAGAGAACCCTTGCAATAGCTGTGTTGGGGTATTGGAGATCTCCATCTCCATGATCCACCTCCTGGTTGGGCTCACAAAAATAGTAATACAAAATGTTTGGCTTGTCGTATGGAACTCGGAGAAGAACGAGGGCCAACCCAGTCGTCAAGTAAGAATATTCCAATCCTTCTTGAATCATGACATGGTATTCTTGAACAATTGCCGAGCACACAAGCCGCTGCGAATTGTACACTAATGACTCAGCTTCGCCATTAGGCGTCTTGTTTGACCAAACCATCTCTTTCCACAAGTCCATATCCCGAAGACCTCTACGGATGTCCTCTAAAGGAAGCTTATGTGGAGGCTTGTATTCGGCAGTTGTGAGAAGGGTGGTGGTTGTGTCATCAACACGATGAATGAAGAGTTGATCCGGCTTTCCACGGGGGTTGGCTGATGCTTCTTTGGTATCTGTTTCGACGATTTCGGTATCATTCAAAACATTAGAATGGCTATCAAAGAGAACCCCATCACCAAGCCCAAACTCTTCCCGGGCGGCGGGGATTTTACACAGTTCCGAAAAAATATAACGGGTATGGTCTTCCACTGCAAGTCTCTCATAAGTCTGCAGATCGTATTCAGCACCCATCGACCCCTTAAAGTGTTCACCGAGTCCTTCCAGCACAATCCGCGGCGGAAAGACGCGTGGCGCATTTTCTTCTGGCTGGAGGTAGCGACGCACGGCGTTGTAAACGTGTTGCTGCTGGGTTGAACAGTCAACCCATCGCTCTAGTCGTGTTGGACAGTGCTTTCCTTTGGGGATGGGGATTTCCCCTGTAGTCGAGTCGGAACTTGCGCGAACTCGTAACGGTCGTGATAATACACTGTGACAACAGCGGAGAAATTCTACCAGAGTTGTATTTCGGTTTCGCTCTTTTTCCTGTAGAAAAAGCGCCTTGTAATCTATGGAGCTGTTTGTATCCATCTTTGAAGAGGTCCTCAGGAGGTCGAGGGTAACCGTAGGTCACGCGTTGCATTTCCGAGTATCAGAGCTTCGGCGAGACTATTAACCCGAGGTTTCATTCATCATCTCCTCAGACTTACAAGGTGGCGGATCATAGAATGACACTCACTAGGTCAAGGCGGGGGTTTAATTGACTAGTGGTGCCCTTTTCTGTAATTCTCTCCCACAGGACTTCTTTCCTTCTCCCCAGCCTCCTACACTTCCGTGGTAGCTAGTGATCATTTTGCCTGATTATTCCGAACAAGAGAAGACGGCCGCATATGCGGTGTCCACGGCAGAAAAAGGCGGGGAAAACATGCTCTGTGCAAGCGGATTTTCTATGCAGCATCTCATCTCACCTACATAGGGGTTATTGGTCAAGAAAAGATTGTCATTTTGCGACCCACGCGGTACAGGCAGGCTATTTTGATCAAAAAAACAAGCAAGGGAAAAAATCAGTACAGGAGGGGAAGGACACGTCAGCAGTTCAGGGGCGTGCAGGATGTTCAGGTGTAGTATAGTGATGTTCAGGGCATTCAGGTGAACAGGCTGAATGGACTGGAGAGTATATAGCGCGGCAAGAGGGGATTTCCTAACGAATCAAAAAAAAGCAGCAAAACAAAAACATACAACAGTGAGGATTCGCTGGTGGTCACCCACCCAACTACTAACTCACCGGCGTGTGGCTTAAGTACGGCTGAGCGGACGGGAAGCCCTGTTTTCCACACCCTATGGTCGTATGTATTGGCTATAGTAAGCAAGAGGAATATATCCCATGGTCAAAATGTACATTATTCTCAAAAATATCATGCCCGGAATTAGGGGATGTTCCATCCTCTGAAAACCCGGAATTCTTTTGGTTCAAGTCTACGACCTAGGCAGATACAAAGATAATTAGTCCGTGTAGGACACAGCCCTGGAGTCCAGGGATGCGATGTGATCTTGTATAGTACCTACATCCTAGGAAGTTCGTCATGATGTTTCGTTGCTAGAAACATAAAATTCATACTTATGTACTTGAGATGGATTGAACTATACAATGGTACTAGGATGATCACTCCAGGACGATTGTTGAGTTATCAGCCTGCTTCAGAGAAAGAAGGGGACCTAGATATAGTAGATCGTCACAATCATACGTCGTAATACTTAACCTTGTAGAGTGACCCATCCTACGGGTAGAAGCTACATTATCGTGACACTCCTGTATCGCATATGGGAACACAATCATCTATCTAGTACATGGATCAAGTGTATAGCAGAAATTTGCAGCTATGCCCCTACTAACCGCTCACCCTCCTCGCTAGAACCGAGACTCGCAAATTGAATCTTGCGGATAGCATGTCCTTTCCACATCAGCAACATGACAAACATGAACGAGAACACCGCAAAGAAGGCCATCATGCCATAAACCCACCCCACATCAACAGCCTCAACCCAAGGATTAATATAGAAGCTAATAGTCAAACCGTAGATAATCCGATAAGCACCAATAACAATACCCGCCTCAGCCGGATATCGCGTGAAGCACTCAACGACGTAGTTCACGGTGACAGGAACGCTAGCCAGTGACCCGACAGTCACGATAAAAACAGCAAGCGCCAGTACCATATAGTGCAGATGATACTGCAAAGCAGCTCCAAAGATACCCAGGCCAATTGGGTTGATCACAAGACTGGGAAGCCACAGCACATGCAGTCGATATTCAGGCTTCCAAACGCCGCCATTGTACCGCCGTGCCAATGCAAGTGGTAGCCGATCATTCAGATAGTGACCGTAGAGCTGCACTACGATGATACCGATCCAATGGCAAAATGTGAATGCCGCATTTTGCTCAAGTGAGAATCCATAGCCGCCTTCTGAAACCGGTTTCTGGAGCCACACCGGCGTGAGCGCATTGACGCCGACGTAAAATCCAAAGGATATTAGGGTGAATATGCCCATGATCAATGTCACCGGACACATGCCGATCATAAACGGTGTGATTCCAACTTTGGCCTAAATTGATGTTAGATCGCGGTTTGTTCTGATGCGTTTCCCGTACATACCGTTTCCTTCCAGGTAGTCGGCAAGACCACCCCCTGACCGAAGAAGAAAGTGGCGAACCTATTAGCCATAATTCCATTTGGGATATCCGGATTCCTATCAGTGTGTTCACGATCAAACCCAGTTTCCTCGAGAAAACAGAAACAACAGATGAGCGTAAATCCCAAGAGACCGACTGTCCACCAGAACTCGACTGGAAAGAACGAGTGTGCAGAGACAAATCCCGAAAATGTTGGACCAGCAATCGTGCCAAACAGAAATGCCATATGCAGAACAGTGAATGCACGACCACGCTGATGCAAGAAAAACAAGTCGGTCAGAATACGTGGGCCTAGCACTGTCGGTACAGCACCGAAGAAACCGGCGAATAGCCGGGAGATCACGTATGCGATATAGTCATTAGGGTCGGTCATGACGGCGCCCCAGATTTGACATACTAGTGTGAACAGTACACACCAGAAAATCACAGAACTGCGACCGAGCATGTGAGATACTGGCGCGAAGAAGAATGGGCCAGCGGCCATGCCCGCTAGGGCGGCTGAATTCTGCAAGACATGTTAGATCAATTTTCGACTTGATCTTTTCGGTCAAACTTGATTTATAGGCATACTGCGTAGGATTCCTCTAGCTTTGTTTTGTGATAGAGTCTTTCCTGGTCAGCTAGGTTGAGCTGTCCTGATAAAGGCGCGATTGCACCGGAGAAGGATGCGAGGCATAGTACGGCTAGGATTAGATATTTGCGACTCAATTTCCAATTCTTGAAAATTGTGTCAGTTCATAAACAGAGAGAGAGAAGTTTTTAAGGCCAAACTGCCGTACCAGAGGATCCCGTGGATGGGCTGTAGGGTGAGGGACGAGCACAAGCTGAATTGTACGATGCTTCTGCACTGGAGACAGAGAGGAAGAAGATAGTTCAACATCCTGTACTTCTTTGTGATCCATATCTCATCACCAGGCGTTGTTGAAGTCTTGTCCAGCCATTCAGTCGAAGTGTGTCTTTGCGCTATCCCTTGCATTGAAGTCTCCCCTTTTGTTTCAGCCCTGGGATATCCGATATCTTGGCAGACAGAATTGAAAGCTTTATTTCCATCAAGCTCTTTTGCAGAGCTTTTTGTGCACAGGAAAAGTTTAGATGGTCAGCTTGACCGTTGGGCTTGTTTGTACGGTGCTCAATGCCATGTGATTCGTTTCCTCTCGGAAGATTCTTTGAGATGGCCAGGAAACCATTCCCGGAAGTTTAGAGCCATATGTATCTGGAACTAGTGCGTCATACTAGGAAGTCTGTCTTGAAAAGGGTTGGCTGTCAGGGGTCAAATTGATAAGCGGAGCGGATTCAGAATGGCGCCTGATATTCCCAGCACGCCAGACCTGAAATAGTACATGAGCTTCAACCTCACCAGACGATCATCGAGAGCAGCTCGTTGCGAAGTTTTGGCAATAATTTCTCCCTGCGAAGCAGTCGGGCACCCATACCGATCGGCCTGTCAAGATCCACATCGGGGGAAAAGCGCTCCACGCGAAAAACCAGGCTTCGGCAACAGTCTCAACACGCCGAGAGGTCGTTGATACAAAATGTCTTCCCTGCCAGGTTCGTTCCCTGTGTGTACATCATTTCAGTCTCCTAGACATGCGAAAGCCATCATCTGAGTTTTATTTTCAACAACACAACTTTTAATTCCATTCCATCATGGAGTCCGGACCAGATATTGAATCGCAAAAACCCATCCCACAGGTCGAGTCTCCTCATGACTCGGAACAAGAAGATGACTTGGCCCTCAAACCCCAGCCGTCAAATGCCTATGGTATTCCAACATGGCGGAAATGCCTCATTCTCTTCGTTGTCAGCTGGATGACGCTGGCTGTCACTTTCTCCAGCACTTCTCTATTACCTGCAACACCCGAGATCGCTATCGAGTTTTCTACCACATCGGAAATTCTCAATGTCACCAATTCCGGTGTTCTAATTGCAATGGGATTTTCGTCTTTTATTTGGGGACCTATTAGCAACCTATTTGGGCGGCGCAATGCTTATAACGCAGCCATTCTAATACTTTGTGCATGCTCGGCGGGTACCGCGGCGGCGATCAATTTGCATATGTTTATCGCAATGCGTATTTTGGGAGGCTTTACGGGTACCTTCTTTATGGTTGCTGGACAAACCATTCTTGCAGATATTTTTGAACCGGTATGTTACCTGCTAGTTCCATTCGAGGTGTCTTAGTGTTGCTGACGATTGTGCAGACTGTACGTGGTACGGCTGTGGGCTGCTTTATGGTTGGATCTGTCAGCGGGCCTGCAATTGGTAAGTTTAGACAATCATTACATCTAAGTATGTCAATGAAAGTGAAGGTAACTGACTCGTTGATTAGGACCGTGTATCGGCGGCATCATCGTCACATTTGCCCAGTGGCGCATTATCTACTGGCTGCAGTTCGGAATGACTTTACTCGGCCTTGCCTTATCTCTTCTTTTCGTGCCGAGCATTCAAGAAAAGAAGCGCGCCATTGACTTCAGCAAGCCCTGGAAGATCCGCACCCTTCTAAGCATGTTCAATCCGCTGCGCATCTTTCGTCAGTTCGTATATCCCAACATTTTTCTTGCAGTAAGTGTATATCTTTCCGCTGAAGATCGGCCATGTTGGATAACTGATTAAAAAAAAAGTTCCTCACATGTGGTCTTCTCTCTACATTCCAATACGCCCTTCTCACATCAGCCCGCTCAATTTTCAACCCTCGTTTCAATTTAACATCGCCTCTCATCAGTGGTCTCTTTTACCTTTCTCCGGGAATAGGCTTCCTGGTGGGCAGCGTCGTTGGCGGAAAATTATCCGATCGCGCTGTGAAGAAATGGATTATCAAGCGAAATGGAGTGCGTCTGCCTCAGGATCGACTGAACAGTGGCCTTGCCACACTTTTCGGTGTTCTCCCCACTGCAACTTTAATCTACTGTTGGACCTTGGAGGAGGAAGTGGGTGGGATGGTTGTGCCCATAATTGCTGCGTTCTTTGCGGGCGTTGGCCTTTTGGGTGCTTTCAATGGACTCAACACGTACTCCGCCGGTGAGTATTGATCGTCTGCTTTGAACATTACACCGCTTCCCAGCTGACAAGATATCTGCAGAGGTTATGCCGCATGTTCGCTCGGAGGTCATCAGTGGGAAATACTTTGTGCAATACATTTTTGCTGCCATGGCGACCGCGGTTGTCGAGCCATTGATTAGTGCCATTGGAGTAGGATGGACATTCACAATCTGTAAGCTTTCTCTGTGACCGCTTCATTAGGACAGGACTCACTATCTTTTCAGGTGTTTTCTTCGCCATCACAAGCGGATTCCTTGTTCTCGCCATCACAAAATGGGGCATGGACATGCAGCGATGGTCCGAGAGGAAGCTCGGCCTCGATGCGAAATCTTGAACATGATTAGATGACTTAGTGTTTTTTTTCCATTTGCATTTGCGTCTTTGCATGTTTGGCGTTATGAAATGCCTGCTTTGATAGAGTTAGTTTATAGACCATAGATGATTTACGACCCTGTGAGATACCTACAATATACATACAAGTTTAAGACAGAAGTATTCATTCCCAATCAGGCGCCTGGAGGATGCACCGTAGATATCCGTCTTCGAGCTAAATCCTTTCGGGATGGGTTTATAACTCTCAAAAGAAATAACTCTCAAAAGAAATTGATCGTCAGAAGAAATTAACTCTCAAAAGAAGATCCCGGATATCAGGTACTTTTGATATGGTAGTGCCATATAAAAGATACCTTGTATAAGATATCTTAAAGCTTGAGATTTCTCAGCCCTTAAACTGGCTAGAGGGGAAACAAAACTATAGATATAAACTAACAGTGCGCTTTAATTAATATATCAGTTTATTTTATAAGAGACTAAGAGGGTTCGTCTTGAACAATGTTGCTATCGATAAAATTCATATGGAAATTTCAAATGTCGAATATATCTTTATCAACTCATGATATTATACTACAGTTAATCTAAATCAAGTAAACTCATATTTAACCAGGCAATACGGATAATATCCTAAGTTATCGTACGGAGCCAGAGAACCTCAGAGATACGATATCCAATACTAAGGTACCTTTTGTGCAGCACTACCATATTAAAAGTACCTGATATCCGGGATCTTCTTTTGAGAGTTAATTTCTTTTGAGAGTTAATTTCTTTTGAGAGTTAATTTCTTTTGAGAGTTAATTTCTTTTGAGAGTTAATTTCTTTTGAGAGTTAATTTCTTCTGACAATTGATTTCTTCTGACAGTTAATTTCTTCTGACAGTTGATTTCTTTTGGGAGTGATAGACCCTTTGACTCGAAGACGGATAGATGTTAGAAATACCAATGATAGTCAATATGTCCAACCGAACCTCCCGCCTTCAATTGGCGACCTAAATGTTTTCGATTTCCGGACTGTGTATTAAAATTAGGGGATTGATAATAAAACATCCCTCCCCTGCTAATCAAACATCCCTTTGGCTAATCAAACATCCCTTTGGCTAATCAAACATCCCTTTGGCTAATCAAACATCCCTTTGGCTAATCAAACATCCCTTTGGCTAATCAAACATCCCTTTCGCTAATTAAACATCCCCCTACCTGATTTCTACCTAATTGCTGCCTAAAGATGCCTAAAGATGCCTGATAAAATGACACCCCCCTAATATCATATGACCTTTTCTGTTAAGGTAACTGTTTGTCAAGGCAGTACTTGTTGACTAGGTGAATAATGATACGAGAGGGATACGTAGTTAGAACGAAGGGTATTCGATTCTATATTGGTTGTAAGACTGAATCTTGCCTTCCCTTTTCCTATAGGTGTCTTCCTTTTATGATTTGGGTTCCCCGCTTCTCGGGACCGGATTATATTAGTTCTATCCCGATATCGTGGGGTATTCGGAGGGGTCTCCTCCGTCTAGGAAAAGGGAGCCTAAGGCAAAATAGTATAATAAAGAAATACCGTAATAACTATCCCCCCTTCTCTATAAAACCCGTCCCGGGGTTTTAGGTTAAATAAAGGGAAGTATAAGTTATAAGGTAAGAAGGGTTCCTATCGAGTTTGTTCCTTTCTTTATTTTATAGAGCCTCGTTAGTATAGCCGTAGTAGTAGCTAATAGGCGGGATACTAACGATCTAGTACCGGAACTAGAACTAGTCTAGTGCCTAGGCTGCTTACGTTCTGACTTAAAGTCCTTTAATACTACCGAAGGGGAGGTTTTCTCTATCTCTTATCGGTATAATACGATCGCGTCTATCCTTTATAAGCGATATTATATAGATAAGAAGACTTATAATATAGTATATTTTCGGGCTTTTATCGTAATAGATCCGTACTTATCCCGTATAGGTACCTATTAGTATAATAAGGGATACTTAGGATTTTTCTACTATCTTAAAATTTTTAAAGGTTCTCTTAGATAATAAAATAGAGTTATTAGGGTTCTAATCCGCGCATAACGGATTTTGGGGCTTGGCATAACATTAGATAATCATTTTTTTAGATAATTAACAATTTCGGGGAAAACAGGGTAAATATCATATGATTGTCGACCTTATCTATTAATCTGATCATATATAAAAGTATATAACAAAAATAACCTTATAATTTCCGTATTAGGCAGCCCCGAAACGTATGACCGCCCTCTCCGCACTATGAGCACCTACTTAGAGCCTTCCGCTTCCTCTTTAGACCTTCCTCCTTCCTAATTAGGCTATTTCCACCCCTTTTTAGCTTCTCTAGTATTATCGGAGGGAGAATTAGGACTAATTAGGCACTAGAAATAGGTTTAAGATACTAAAAAGGGTTAATTTCATCTAATAGGATTAGCTGGTTTAACCTAATAAGATTAGCTAGCCTATGTTTATAAGGGAGCCCTATTGATCTTATAAAATAGCCCGTATATTACCTAATTGGGGTATTTGCTAGGGCTAATTCACGTTAATTATAGATTAATTTGATTATATATATACCGATATATAATCGAATAGTCCCGTAAAGTGTAATATAGGCTATTTTTAGGGTTAAGATCTTATTAGATCTAGCCTAGATCCGGATCTTAGCGAGTTATTAGGTAATTACGGTATTAATTGTAGTAAAAACTGTTAGAATGTCCCCGTTTAGCGTATTAAGCTGCCGTTTTAGCTATATATAGGTCCCTTTAGATCGTGATGATACTAAATTGCCGAAATAGGTAACATTTATAATCTAAAATCGGATAAATTTCTATTTATAAATTAGCTAAGTATTAAAAAGGTAAGAGATTAAAAGAGGATAGGATTTAAACTAGGATTTAAGGTTATTTAACCTTAAATTATACTTATCTAGTATATAAGACTAGTATAAATTACGCTATTACCGTATAAAATCCTAAAATTGAGCGTTTTTTGGATTATCTAAGTATAGATCTATAACTATAGTAAGAAGGGTTTTAGCCCTTACTAATATAGCCTTATTAATATACTAAATATATAGTAAATGTAGTAAACTAGGAAAGAGGGAGTTAATAGTACCCGAAAAAGTAAGATCTCGGTTAGTAACTAGCACTATATTTAGAAGTAAATATACCTATTTTTAGAATAAAATCTCTATCGCCTAGTAATAACCCTCTATTTACTTATAACGTATAAAATAAGTAGCAAATAGGAAGGTTTGATTAGTTAGTGTAATACTAACTACTTCTAAAAGCGGTATTTCGTACTTATTCGTCTTATATATATAATCTAATATAAAAATCCTATTATATTTATTAGCTAGTGCAATTATATTAGGGTAGGCTAGTGCGAGAAACTCGATCTGATTAGTAGATAAGAGTTTATACTTATATTTATACCCCTTTTTATTTATTTTATCGATCAAAAACTCGATTTTAGATCGAAGACCCCTCTCTTAGCGTTTAAACTAGGAGATCTAATTATAAATATTACGATCTTTGATTAGTTAGGGCGTAGAAGATTATATTATCTAGATAATCTTTATTAGGGGTATAGCTTGATTAGATAACTCTTTAATCTAATTAAGCTAATCTAGGGTAAACTTCCGAGATTAATAGTAGCCTATAATATTATTAGCGGTATAGTTATAGGTAGGGTTCTTAATCTATAGATACTAACTACCACTTTTAGTAGTTATATAGAGCCTAAAAGGGTAATCTTACCGTTTTAAGCTAGTATTTCGAGGTTTTTTCCTAATCGGGGGTTTTATAGACCATTTCAGATCACCCGATCTAATATATTATATAGTCACGTTTTTGCCTATAGTACTAGCTCTAATAGTAGTACAATAACCCTAGGAAAGGGTATATTTTTATACTATTTCGACTAGCTCCTCGCGGGTATTATATATCGCTTCCGGGGGGGGGAGTAGTTATACTATTTATTACCTAATTAGTATAAATTGATACTAAAGTAAGATCAAACTAAGAGAGATCTAGGGTAGATCTAAGATCTTAGTATATCTAGAAACTGAGGGAGATCTAGGGTAGATCTAGGAATAAGCTTACTAGTAGACTTAGTAATAGGGCTAGCGGTGGGGGTGGTATCAGTTATTTTAATAATAATGATTGGAATATTGATAAAAATCAGAGATATAGGGTATAGAGAGAGAGATTAAGATCTAGGGTGCGGGGGAGAGAGAGAGAGAGAGAGAGATCTAGGGGGGGAGAGGGTTTAAATAGATCTTATAAATAATGGGTTGCTATAGAGATCGATATCAGATTGATAGATGAGGTCGACAATCATGTGATATTTACCCTATTTTCCCCGAAATTGTTAATTATCTAAAAAAATGATTATCTAATATTGTGCTAAGCCCCAAAATCCGTTGTGCGCGGATCAGAACCCGAGTTATTAGAGTAGATCTATACGGAAGTCGCTAAGAGTTCGTATAATTTAGCCTAGGTATTTAACGCGGTAGTTATTAGTTACTATTCGTATTAGAATTTAGTAGATATAAAGAAAATATAAACTATAAGTATTTCGTAGCCGTTTCGTTAACGATTCGTCTTCTAATAATAGTCTAGCTATTTTAAGCGAATTATAACGAGTTTACGAATAGTTATTAGGCTAATATATAGACTATACTTAATAGTTATAGTTTAACTCTATTAGATTAGGGTAGACTTTTAAGTCTACTTCTTAGAAATATAGGATATACTTATTAGACTATTACGAAATAGAGGTATTTAGAGTCCGTTTCTAATACTTTTATAGCTATATTCGGGGAAGCTATAGGAACGATCCTACTTAATACTTTCGGGATTAACGAGTATAGAAGGTTTATAACTTATTCTCCTCGATAAAAGGGAAGGTACTATATATATAGTTCCTTCCTTATAATAAAGGTAGTCTAGAATAAAAGAGGAATTTATTTTAATTTTCTAACTATAATCTTTTCTTTCTTTACGTTATTTCGTTATTATTTATATATAGTTCCTTATATATTTCGTAGGTAATCCCCTTATATCTTATTATCTTATCTTTTATAAGTCCTATTTATTTCTATAGGAATCTTCCTTTATTATAGCGCGAGATTATAGTCGCGGTCGCGGTTATAGTTAGGGTTATAGTTAGGGTCGTAGTATAATTCCTATTAACGACCTACTTATAGACTAGTCTATACCCTCTTCTCCTTTAGCTATTTCTAAGATAGTATCTAAGGTTTATAACTATTCCGATATAGATCCGCTATCGACTCCTCCTTATATAGGTCCTATTAAGACTACTTATCGCACTCGAAACTCTAGTTCTTCTATACGCCCGAAATAAAATCGTCCTATCCGATATCGCTTAAATTAGTACGTTACCTATTTATATATAGCTAAGAAGAAGTAGGTTACCGATAAATCTCTTAAGATTAAGTATAAATCTAAGGCTATTAGTTCTATCTCTTACTAATATTATATAAAGAAACGATAGATATATAACTTAGTATAGATTCGTTCGCCTTTTTTATTAGTATCGTACTCTAATTATATAGGTTCTAAGTGATATTACTAGTAACGCTATAGATCTAACCTTAATTATCGAATAGTCTACCCGATTTTTCGAAAAGCTAAAGGATTACCCTAACTATATAGAATAGGATAGGATTAATAAGTCCCGATTTTTCTATAGGCCTACTATCTAGGCTACCGTTAAGAGTAGGATCTATAGGTTAATCTCTAACTTTTCTACGTTAATCTATAGTTATCGAGTTACTTATAGTTT
Organism: Penicillium paradoxum; assembly: GCF_028828445.1. Lineage (NCBI taxonomy): Eukaryota > Fungi > Ascomycota > Eurotiomycetes > Eurotiales > Aspergillaceae > Penicillium > Penicillium paradoxum. The sequence continues at coordinate 1,332,611 of NW_026643184.1, read as the reverse complement.
CCCTCTATCTCGAAAGAAGACTCTTATCGTAAGTATTACCTTCTCCCTTTTAGGTATATTTCCCTAATAAATCGGTAGGATATTACTAACACTTATAAATAGTTCCTCTCTTCTTAAGGTCTAACCCCTTTACCTCGCCCTAGTCTTTTAGCTATACTAGCCGAGCGGAAGGCCTATAACGTTTTTATTTACTACTTTATCCGCTATAGAGATTCGGGATATACTTTATAGAACGCCGCGAAGTATTTATTTATTAAGGATTTAATAATAGCAATTATTATAAGTAGTTAAGATACTAATATAAGCCCTATACTTTCCCTTAGTATCTAGGCTAGCTTTCCGATCGTATTAGATACGCTATAGGTTTATTATATATTTAGTATAGTTTCCGGAATTATTCTATTTTCTTATTTTTAAAGGTTATTTCTTCTATAATATCTCGGAAGTATTTTAATAGTAAAATAGGCTCGTTTCGATCTAGATTTATTATCTTCTTTTTATTAATAGAGTATTAAATTTAACTATATATTTTAAGCTTTCTTCTTCTTTTCTTTAAGTTTTCTAAAGGACTTAATAGCTTCTTTTATATTTCCTATATTTTCTTCTAGGATCTACTAGTTATATTTAGTAGACTAACCCTTCTATTTTACTAAGAAGTATCTCTCCTTATTAAATAGCCTTTTATTTTTAATATTTTTAATTTCCTATTTATTAGACTCTTTAAGTTCTAGTATTAGTAAGGTTTTAGACTTTTCTCTCTTCTATAGTTCTAGAAGAGAGATATAGAATATATTATATATCTTATTATATTAGTTTAAGAGACTTAATTAGTACGCCTAGAATCCGATAGGGTTTAGGACCTATAATAGTCTAATATATTTTAGGGCTAGTTTCTTAATATAGACTTTAAACTTTAGGTTTCTTATTAATAACCCTACTAAGTCGCCTTTTTTAAATACTATAGGTTTATAAACGGAGTTAAATCGTTTCGCGGATAATTTAGAAGCTTTTCGTTATTATTCCGTTATATCTTCTTATAACTTTTTTAAAATCTCGATTTTTTTAGTTATAGCTAGGACCTCCTTTTTATATATTTCGTCCTTAGAACGTATACGAAAGTTAGACTTATAGCTTATAAGAGCTATAAATAGAGAGTAGCCTATAGTTATATTAGGCGAGTTATTATAGGTATATTATACTATTAATAGTAGTTTTAGCTATATAAGTTACTCTATATTAATAAAATATCTAAGATAATATTCTAGTATTTAATTTATACGCTTAGTTTAACTATCCGTTTAGAGGTAAAACGTAGTAGAAAGACGTAGTTTTACTTTACTTTTATAGTATAGTTAAGACTAAAATTTACTAGTAAATATAGGGCCTTAATTAGATATAATACCCTATAGGGGTCTATAGCGAAGTTCTATTTCTATATAGAAAAGCTCTATAAGCTCGGAGGCGTTAATTAATATAGAAATAGTAAAAAATAGAGCCTATTTTATTATCCTATTAATAATAATAAAGATACTATCTACTATATTATTTTTATAAATTATAGGTAGTAATCCTATAATAAAATCTATTAATAATTTAGCGAAGAGTTAAATAGGAATCGGTAGTATTCCGAGTATACTATATAGCCGATACCTCGGAGCTACGTTTCCTTAATATACTATATATTCGGATATATATTCCGCGACGTCTTAGTATATATTTTACTAATAGAAATATCTTTATAGTAATATTAATATTCTATATTTACTAAAATATCCCGCTAGGGTATTATTATAATAAAGACTAAAGAGTTTTTTCCTTAAGTTCTCCCCTACGGGGATATAGAGTCTTTCTTTATACCTTATAATACTATATAGATCGACGCCCTAACCTTTATTACCTAGTTTTAACTAAGAAATAGTAAGTTTTCGGCGGCGTATTTTAGGATCGCTATCTTAGATTTTCTCGATTAGATTTTAGAGGTCTAGTTATACTTTCTATATATATACGGATTAGTTTCGGTATATATACTTAACTATTTTATAGGGTATCTATTAGTCGCGATCTAACTCTTCCTATATAGCCTAGTTAGCTACTTCTATATTAGCTTCGTTACTATTTATACTAGTCTATTCTAGATTAAACTAGGATTTACCGGTATATAAATCACTAATACTTAGCGATTTAGCTATAGTAATACTCCGTTTCGGTAATATTCTAATAACGATTCTATTACGTAATAGTCTAAGTAGATCTTCTACTAAGGCGTCCCTTAGTTTTAGATCTACTTTTCGGGATAATATATCTATAGGATTTATTTTTTTTAGTCTATATTTAATAAAAAAGTTATATAGGGATAAGAATATATATTATCTTACTTATCTTCTATTTAGCTTTAGCTACTTTATAAAAGTTTATAAATTTATATAATCGGATAGAACTTCTATAGGTTAGATACTTCCTTCTAAATAGTATCGCTAATATTTAAATAAGTAAACGATAGCGAATAGTTCTTAATCTAGGATAGAATAGTTAAGTTTAACCCTACTAAACTTTTAGGACTAAAAGACTATAGGGTACTATTTCCTATCTTTATTCTTCTAAGATATAATCCCTCCTATACCTTTATTAGAAGTATTAGTTTCTAATCGCGTATCCCTTTCTAGGTTAAAATAGTATAGTAGTATTAGTAACTAAAACATTATAATTAAACGGCGAAACGTAAGTTTTTTATAGATATTAAGCTAGACTTATCTAGGTTTTCTTCTATTTTTTAACCTTTTTAGTAAAGAAGTTAATAAGAGTATAATCTACGAAAACTATAGTATAAACTAATAGTAAAAGTTATAAAATCCGATAAATATTTAGATATTATAATAGCTTTTAGGGAGTTCTTAGTTCCTAATAGATTCTACTTTTAGGGGTCTATAGAGACGCCCTTCGAACCTACTATAAATCCTAGGAACTTTATCTCTTCCTAATAGAATATATACTTTAAGGCCTTTACGTATAGGCTAGCTCTCCTAAGGTTTTCGAGAACTTTTCGGAGGTATTTCGTATAAGATTCTTTTATTAGAGAAAATACTAGTATATCGTTAAGATATATTATATAGATTATATTAAAGTAGTCTCTTAGTATATTATAAATATAACTTTAGAATATAGCGGGGGTATTAGTTAGTCTAAACGGTATAACTATATACTTATAGTACCTATATTAAATACGAAATATAGTCTTCTACTTATCTCCTTTCTTAATATAAATTCGGTAATATATATCTTAGATATCGACTTTACTAAACTATTTAGCTCCCGCTAATTAGTCTAGAATTTCTAAGATAAGTAGTAACGGGTACTAGTTTTTAATTAAGATTTTATTTAGCTCTTAGTAGTCTATATAGAGATATAATCCGCTATCCTTTTTTAGAACGAAGAGGATTAGTACTCCTACGGGACTTTTAGATAGTCGGATTCGTCCGTTTTCTAGATTTTTATTAATATACTCCTAAAGTTCTTTTAGTTCCTTTTAGAATAAAAGATAGATTAGTCTATAAAGAGGGTTTTCTCCCGATAATATATTAATAGTATAGTCTATAACTTTATTTAAGGGAAGGGTTCGTACGTTTTTCGTAGAGAAGATATTATAGAATCCCTATAATTCCGAAGGTAAATTAGGAGATTCTTCTATATCCCTATCCTCTTTATATAGGAGCTATACTTCTTTAAGTATTTTTACTATAGTATAAATATATATATAGTTCCTATACTCTTTTATAAACTAATATAGGGTTATAGCTTTATAGTTTAGGGTATTAAACTACTATTTTCGATTTAGTAAAGAAAGATTAATTTTTTAGTCGACTAAGGTTATTATTAATAGTAGTACTAAACTACCTAAAATCCTTAGATCTCTATCGATAATAATATAGGATCGTATAAACGTTCTAGTAATTCCTCTATTATCTATAATAGTTATAGGGACGTTCTATACCCTATACGTAGTTACTTCTTTACGTCTTACTACTTTAATAATAGGAGGTATAAGTTTCGTTTTTTAAAGTTTTTAAGTTTTTATAAACTTATAACTAACGAGGTCGACTTCCGTATAACTATCTAGGTCTATATAGGTTTTAATTTTTCCTACTAAGATCGGAGTATAGAAGCGTATCGTCGTTCCGATCTAAGGGGTCGGAGTAGGGGAATCTACTCCGACCCGCTCTTATTTCCCTACTATTTCGTTAAGGATCCTTTTATTTTTACTAGTTATACTTTTATTTTCTTTATTAGGGAGTCGTTTAGATATTTATTTAAAAAGTAATCCTTACTTTAATAGGTATAATAGGTAAGTTTCTTTCTTATCTTTTTATTAATAAGATTTCCGTGCCTTTTCGATCTTAAGTTCTTTAGATTTCTTTTTTTAGAGGAGTTTTCGTTTTTATTATATTTTTCGAACTTTCTTTTTTTCTTTTTTATATCTAGGTCTCTTTATCCTAATTCGGTCGCTTTTCGTTTAGGTTTCGTCTTCTAGTTTTAAAGCTCCTAAAATTTTAATATAATAAAGACTATCTCCCCCTAAGTTTTTAGAAGAGTTAGATTATATTTATAGATATAGGCTTAAAGTCTATAATTAAGTTTTAAGAAAAAGGTAAAGGCTCTTTATTCCTCGCTTTACTTTAGGAAATATTTTTCTAAGAGATTTAACTTATAGTAAAAGTCTCTTAGATCTTAATTATTTTATTAGATTATCTTTTATATTTAGTTAGTAATAGTAGCTTATATATTTATAGAATTTTTTATTAAGGATAGAGTCTATTTCTTAAGATAAGCTTATAAACCCTATATAATTCGGCTTAGAGTTAAAGGTATTTCGTCTAGGTAGTTATACTAAAGTTATTAGTAATTCCTATTTATATAGGATAGAGTACTAAGGATCTTTTATTTTTTAGTATTATATTTTTTACTTACTCCTTCGAATTCTAGATATAGTCCGAGTAACTAGTCTTCTCTTTTTTAGATTAAGAATTCTTCTATAAAGTTAGAGTTCTTAAAACGGATTTCCTAACTACGTAGGTTTAGTAAATTACTACGAATCCGGCTACGATATATTAGTGTTTCGGCTACTCTTTTAAGCTATTTAATCCTTATTATAAGGGCTTAGAAGGTTTCTTTCTTAAGGATCACTTAAGAATTATCCTTATTTCGCTAAGGATTCGGGGTAGTTTTAGAGAGTTATCGGTTATCTCTATTAGTAGTAGTAGATACTTCTAAGAGTCCTAATAAAGATTAGATCTCTCCCTCCTCTATCTCGTAGATAGTAGGGTTTTCTTATAGAGGTATCTCCTTATTACCCTATCGGGATCGTAAACTCTATCTCGTTATTATTTCTTTAGGTAGTTAAAGAAGAAGATTTAGAATTATTAAAGTAACTATTTATTAAGGTAGTACTTATTAACTAGGTGAATAATAATACGAGAGGGATACGTAGTTAGAACGAAGGGTATTCGATTCTATATTAGTTATAAGACTAAATCTTGCCTTCCCTTTTCCTATAGGTGTCTTCCTTTTATGATTTAGGTTCCCCGCTTCTCGGGACCGGATCATATTAGTTCCATCCCGACATCGTGGGGTATTCGGAGGGGTCTCCTCCGTCTAGGAAAAGGGAGCCTAAGGCAAAATAGTATAATAAAGAAATACCGTAACATTTTCTACCTAAAGGTATATAATAGGATGACCCCCCTTAAAAAAATAAGAACGTCTATAACCGCTTCCTTTACCGCTGTTTTCACTGCCTTCCTCTTAAAATCACTAAAACCCACTAAAATAGGCGGTACCTCTATTTACTATATAAACCACTATCAAAATATATAGAAATTGAACTAGTAGAAAGAAGGTTATATGATGTTTAAGGGGGGGTCATTTTATTAGGTGTCTTTAGGTAGAGTAGGTCATATGATATTAGGGGGGGGTCATCTTATTATATAGCTTTAGGTAGAAAAGGTTATGTGATATTAGGAGGGGGGGTCATCTTATTATATACCTTTAGGTAGAAAAGGTCATATAATATTAGGGGGGGTGTCATTTTATCAGGTATCTTCAGGCATCTTCAGGCATCTTTAGGCAGCAATTAGGTAGAAATCAGGCAGGGGGATGTTTAATTAGCGAAAGGGATGTGTAATTAGCGAAAGGGATGTTTGATTAGTAGGGGAGGGATGTTTTATTATCAATCCCCTAAAATTATATGCATTTGAGAACAAGACCCAATACCAGGTTGTGGTGATGGTCTCTAAAACCCCCGTACTCGGTCAGATGTTAACATCGCCGAGACCTCGGGAAATGCCCTCTAACCGCCGACCGTACCCGGGTGAGTCTTTCTCTTTCCAAAAGTCCGCCCGATAATAGAGAGAGGTTTTCTTAAACATGACACGGAAAAGACGTGCTATCACACAAGGGCAAGAGCAGGAGGGCGATGAGACCCAAAGAAGGAAATTTGTCGCGTGCGCATTCCGAAAACCCCATGCCGAAGCCACCGAACACTGACGTTCGACATGCACAGCTGTCAAAGATGCCACTCACATAAAATCAAATGCTCCGGAGACCAGCCGTGTACTAAATGTCGCGCGGTAGGTCTCCCCGACGAATGCACCTATGCTACTCGTGATCGCCAGGTGAAAGTGAGCGAGAAGTATGCAGCCCCCAAGTCACCGCTAAGCCCAAGCCTTCAGGGAGCTTGTATTTGATAAAGCTAGTCTGCGACACTTGTTAGGCTTAAAGCTAATCTACTCCAATCAGCTACCTTGATCAGATTCTTGCAGAAAATCAGCGGCTCAAGGAACGATCGATCGCCTCAGCTCGGGTCGCCGAGATCAATGACACGGCGCAGAGGTAAACATTCTTTGACTCTTCCACGAGCCCTACATGCTGATGTCAAAACAGAGCCGCTTCTAGACAACCAGAAGTCTCTGATGGAAACGGCATTCAAAATCCATTGATCGGAGATCGAGCCTGGTTCCACCGGTATGATCCATCTTCGCCACCCATTTACATCGGCGAGGCAGCATGTTCAGCGTTCGCAACACGATTCCGGCGTTTCTTGACGGGGAATAGTGCAATGCCACATATTGCCCGAACGCAGTATGAGCGCGAAGAAAAAATCGCGGCGGCGAACGAAGCTGATATCCAATGGCCGAGTCTTCACCATGCTCGGTTGTTGGTCCGGATAGCAATTCACCAGATCGGACATGTGTACCACCTTATGATGCGCAAGTCAACGTTAGATAAGCTGGAAGAGATATACCAGACACATGATTTTGACTGCAAAGTCAACAAGTGCAAGTTCTTTGCCCTTTTCGCCTTTGGACAGGCGTACTCTATTCGGTCTGAGCCCAATTCTGGGACCAGGGTACCAGGCACGTCGTACTTTGCTCGAGCAATAGCGTTGGTCCAGGTTCTACCAGAAAGAACCAGTGTTACGCACTTGGAAACTTTGCTGCTGTTGGTAAGTGACCCAATATGGACCATCGCTGAATACAATACTTACGATATCTCAAGTCTCTTTTTTCGTACTATCTCAATCGACGTCATTCGGCATACATCCTCATCGGAAACGCTATGCGAATGGGGTTGACCATTGGCTTGAATCACAATATCCCAGAATCACACCTGATTGATCCAGTTGAGCGTCAGCACCGCATTCAAATATGGTGGACGATCTATATCTTCGATCGGATGTGGGGATCCAAAATGGGCCTTCCAATGCAAATCCTCGATGATGACATCCACGTTGACATGCCATCGACCATCTCCCCTAAGTGGCGCCATGAAGAAGAGCTTTCCGACACAGAATATATGACGGCCAACATCAAGTTGGCACGAATAGTTGGCGAAACAATCACCAGACTATACAGCCGCCGGAAGTACCAAGAGACCTTCCTTCAACGCGTCCAGAAGCTCCTGAAAGCCCTGAAACACTGGGTAGAAACACTCCCGGAATCCCTCAGACTGAACATGGAAGATCTGGAATCGAGCAAGAAACCAATCGTCTCCCTCCACATGGCTTTCAACCAATGTGTGATCCTGTCTACCCGCCCTACGCTTCTGCACCTTTTGATGATCCTAAGCAAAACAAACAAGACCCATCCCAATAATGACGCTAATACAAACACCCTGAGCGGAAGCGAGACCGAGACCGAGACCGAAAATGCATCCGTATCACAACCAGTCTTGACCCTAAGCGAAGCATGCATTCATGCGGCGCGACATTCCCATTCCATGATCCTGACAAGGTGGATAAACGGATCCATGCCGACATTCGGCTATTTCCACGCCCACTACCTCTTTTCCTCCGCGTTGATTCTGGCAATGTCCAGCTTCGTTCCGATTGGGAGTCCCAATGATATGACAGGGTTCGACTCGGCGCTGGATCTGCTACACTCGATCACCGATAATGGGAATTTGGCTGCTGCAGAATTCTACCATAATCTTGAACAAGTGAAGATTTGCTTGGAGGCCTATCGAGGTGTGAGGCTGGGTCACGGAAATGCTGGGCTCGCTACGGGTGGGGAAGTTGCTTCTTCTTCTACCAACACTAACGCAAGTGGTAATGTACCCTCTACTGCTGCACCGGCCCTATCCGGGCCATCGTCGGAATCGGTACCGACAACGACTACGACGCTTTCCATGAGCACTTTGCCACTCAACCCATCGACATCGACATCGGCATCTATACCTGCGGCGTCGGTGATGCCCACAACACACGATATCCTGGCTTCTGCCACAACCACACAGCCAATCCACAGCCATGGCATTGATGCATATAATTATCCTTTGGGAGACACCGTTAGTGGATACACGACTGAGATGGCGTTTCTAGAGCCGACCATGCAGGATTTTCTGGCGCAGTCGGATATCGATCTTGGACTGTTACGTCCAGTTGATACCTTTTTCAACGAGGCGGAGAATCTGTACACATGTCATGAATTTTGATTATGTTAGCCGGGGTAAGTCATTTGAGGTTATAGTGCTTGAAGCTGATGTGCAGGCCAAGACACTCACTTTATCATGTATGCCTCCATAACGAGAAACCCCCGTAAGGAATTGCAAAAGAACAATCTTTTGGCAAAGTGTAAGCTGTTAGAGTAAGATGAAGTCGACTCAATGTAAAGTACTGGTAGATGAAAACCGAAATTGCAACCAAATGATCACACAAGTATCCAACTATAGCAAAGCGAGGGATATGTGATAAAAACAACATGAATGGCATATCTCATCGAAGCCAGCAGAGGGAACAACAAAAAACACACATTTTCAAAGCACTATTCCATCAGCCAAGCTGGAGCTTGTATAAAGATCTCATAACTACATAAAGCACATTGAGAAGATGCGTGGAGTGACCAGTACCTAGAGTTCGAGGTCGAGGTTGAACCCGAACTTCAAGCCATGCCGCGAGAGAATATCCACGCACACAATCCAGGCTTTCTGCGAGCAGGGGTCTTTCGTAGACATTTCTTTCAACCAGCGAATCGCCTTTTGTATGTGCCTGATAATATCAGCAGGATTAGGTGGGCTGAGATGGCTGCGCATGAACAGCCAGGTGAGGAGAATAGTAGTAGACTGCATGATATTGTGCAGGATGCACCACCACGGAGTGACGCCATACAACCAATCCAAATCTGGTACCTCGGGCAGCATATCTACCATTTGGCCTGCCATCTGAACGCACATGGCTGCCATTTGATCACACAGCGTTCCCGGAGACGTTGCTTCGGATGATGATTGAGAGAGACGGCGAAAGCAGGGCTGCAATATTATCAACTTCGTGGCATAGAACCTGAAAGCGAGGCTAACACACTGCCGCACAAACTGGTGGGTTCTGTCTAGCGTTATGAAATGAAACTCCGCTGGGAGACGAGATAACCAGTTGTCCGCATGATTGTTGAGCATGGAAATGGCTGTTTCGATATCATGCCATGACTGCCGTGTTGACCCAGGAGCATACAGGATATCGATAGCATCTCTCAAGATATGAGCTAGATCCACCGCATACAGAAAGCACAGAGAAGTATTAGGTGTGAAATCCATGGCCCCCATCTGATTCGGTCTTTCTTGTTGTTTCCCCTTGCCCTTCCCCTGCTGCGCTGGGGATTTGAGAGCCACACCCTCCGTCGGTGAATCAATAGGAGTATTGATAAATAAAGAAGTGAAGAAGGCATTTCGATTTTCTTGGTTTGTGATAACCTGCACCACACGCTCATCGCAAAATTCCTCCTCTTGAAAGGGAACAGGAAGGGGCGTGGTGCAGAAGATGTCCCTCGTGCTAAGTGGACGTCCAGTCATCTCACACAAACAAATATCCAGCATGAACAGTGCCCACCAAACCCGATATCGAAGTTCCTTTGAAAAGTGCGTGATGCTTTCGGTTTCGCTTCGGATGTTTAGGCCCATGGTCGCTGCCGATCGAATCGCAAGACCGATGATTCTCCATGATCTGAATGATGAAATATCATTGATCAGATATGAATACGTAGAAAGAGAAAGGAGGGGACAAAAAGAGTAAACACAAACCTGTTGACTTGCCCAACTGACAAGAGGTAAAAAGCAGCTAAGCCCTCCACTTGTGCTTGTTGCAAGTCCGGATGGTCTAGCAGCACATTGCCCACACTAAGCCTCCATGCCCGTTCAAAATAAGTTTGATGATCATCGCAATCCGGTTGGGGCTGATCGACAAGAAGGGCGTGTCTGGTCGCGATGGCAAAAACCAGGTTCAGCATCGCAATCCAGCGTTTACCAGGTCGCACGTTCGGATTCATATAGAAGGATCGATACTGGTTTAAAAATATGGTCTTTCCAATGATCGGAAACTCAGGATGAACAACATGGAAGTAAGCATCCATGAGTCCGTTAGCGATGTGTTGTGGAGGACGGCGTGCGAGGTCGATATCGTCGAAAACCAAGATTCCCGAATCATCTTGGAAGAAGGTCACGGATGAGATCGGAGGGCGTTCAGATACCTCTTTAATCGATTTGAAAGTCTCACGATCAAGGTCGCGTTTGAGTCTGTACAACCAGGCCATCTCCGAATGTTCGCCCACAAATCCCACCGCTTGCACTTTCTCATCACGGTTAAAGTCTTCTTCGGTGTAGTCTACAGCCCCCGAGGAAGCAACCATAGAGCTCACATCTGCACTGGAAGATAGAATACTTAGATGTTGTGCATTGTTGGATGGAGTGGACAAAACAGGGGAAGGGACTTTGGCTTGGGCGATGAGAGGGCGTGAATTGAGGTCTCTCAGGGTTTGATCCACTTGTCGGGCCAAGGACGCACCGAGCTTGGGATAAAGATTGCGTAGCAAAGCGTCATAAGTTTCAACTTGTGTAGTCAGATCATTCAGTTGCCTATCCGGTGGTTAGAAAAAGGGTGGGACTGAGAAGATTTTTACCCACTTCATCATCCTCTCCCTTTTCCGATCGCCGTACGAGCATCGGACCCCGGCATCCTGGCACCGATGACATGCTGGGCGATGGCCACTACATTTGGCCTTTTGTTCACGGCAATTTTCACAGGCCCGACTGACTCGACCACTGCTGGTCCAACTACTGGGCTGCGAAGTCCGGGGAATGGCCACTTTAGCATTCACATGCCTGATGTTGGGCTTGGAAGGACCTTCACGAGCAGGTATAGTCTCGGCAGCTGCAAAATTGAACGGGGACGGTTGTGGGTAGACAGACACGCCCCAGTCGTGATTGATCGGGGCTTTTTCCGGATTAGGATGTTTGGGAAAGGAGTCCCCGAAGTTCCCACTCATATCGTTGGCGGATATACATTCAATCAAAGGAGATGGGCACAGGAAGAGGAAACTGGGTGAGACACTAGCGGGATATTGTTTCTAAGCCACACTGAAGGTAACAGCTACCCTCCGGGAAGGAATGATCGCTCCTTGCACAGCATGGGGGGAACCATATTAATAATAAGAAAAAACAAGGCAGTATACCATTCTGATTCTGGGTGTTCTCCGAGTTAGCTATGACAGAAATGGAGCCCTGTGGTATGCTGGAGCTCTTTGCCGATCGGTTCGCCACTTCGACGTGGGAAGACCAATAGACGTATCGCATGGCACTTTGATGGTATTTTTCATTTGGGAATCGTTCTCGCTCGAGATTGAAGAGAGAAATGCCAATTCAAGCCGAGAGACTGCTTCGGGGAGTTTTGTTTAGTCCTCTTGTGATGCGAGTGGCCGTGCCATACTATCAATGTGGATGCGTTGCGTTGCATGCACAGTGGGAATCGCACATACTTGGTAGTTGGAGTAGTCTGTACAAGCTGTACGGGTAGATTGGGAGCTTTGAAGCCGAAGTCTCCAAGATTTAAACACTTGTCGCCCTCGAATACCTCCAGATTGATAGAACAGAATGGTGGGATCGTTTCACGTTCCGAACTCGGGGGTCATTCAGCCTTTTGTCGGCGTGGGAACCATCACAATTCCGACTCTCGGTGAGGGTATCTCTCTGAAAGCATTGTGTGCATTTGTTTTACCTCTCCTCAAAGTTTGAGTGCCTGACAGAATACACGGAGTATTCGTTTTCTGAAACAATATTGTTTGATCAAAACAGGGTTTTGCGTGGAGGAAGCCTCTCAAGCTTTCCCTCCATTCGAAACTCTTTAGAAAGCGTGTGTATTCGTGTTGGCGCTTTGAGCCCTGGAAATATTGACTCATACGACATACCTGGGTTGAAGGTCTGATTCCCTTCCCCCAATCCCATTGTCCTGCTAACGCCTCGATTTGCCTCACTTTGGGGGAAGGGAAGGGGGTGGACAACCGTTTGGCCTTGAGCCAGCGAAGCCGCACAGATCATCTCCATACGCTGCCAACTCGAATTTGGATTCACAGACAAATTCAAAGGTCGATATTAACGAAGACTGGCGGACTCATTCAGAGGTCATTGTTATTGGTAGGTGTCCCTTTTCCAAGCCAAGCCTGCGTGATACTCTGGTCGGAAAGGGAGTCCTATGTTATCTGCTTGAGAATCCTGACTGCATTATATAGACCGGCTGTGAGCGGGGCGGTAATGGCCCATAGCCGGTGACATTGCATGTGAGGAAAAGTGATGGTGCTTGACGGTGATTGACCATGACAGCAATGAAAGGTCGTCAGCTTCAGCAGAATGGTCATGAGAGACCGTGGTCATGGCTCAAAAGCGTCCTAGTGAGTGAACACCTGATTAGCACGAGGATTTCACTGAAACGGATGGGATTTTTTTGCAGGATAACTTTTGTTGACGCTTTTATTTATCAGCTTCTCCGGTTCAAGCTTCCCACTCGCATCACGGAGATGCATCCACCATAACACGAACGCGACGCGATATACACCGGAGTATGGTCAGTAAGATGCATGGTCTGGTGTTCATTCACATCGTCTGAATAAGAAGCACCACTAGGCCGAGCGAGACACCGCAATTTTTTGCTCGACGAACTCAGACGACGATCCAAGACACTCGACAATCTATATCGACGCTCGGGAATAACGAAGAAAAAAGAAATAAAGGCAAATGGCCCTTATCCCATCCGTGGGAGTGATTTTGGCTGAGCCACGGGCCTTGAAAACGAGATAGTCGCTGCATGGTACTGGATTTTTTGGGGCAGTTGACGGTATGCCAGGAAAGAGTTTATAGCAATAAGTGCGGTTCAATCATAATATATGCTCCTGAAAGAAGACAAGATGAGATTAGTCCTCGATCGAAGAATGTGCCGTCATCGCGATAACGATTCCTGTGGCAGAACCATGGCTATGGCTGAGGACCAAGGCTCTTTATAGCCTGGGGGATGAATAGCTCAGAGACATCGCGCATTTCTATTCTCTGACTGGCCCTAGATTTGCGAGGCATTTCGGAAACAAGACCATTGGAAGTTCGCAATGGAATCCTGAACACGGCGTCTCGAACGATCCATATATGATCGAAAGATTGGTTCTTCATCCCGGTATTGGATGGCGACAGGTGGATACGAACATGTGCTCAGATATCACTGCAAGCTGTGCTTCACATGACGCCTAGAAGCACAGATGACGTGCCACCTCGTTATATCACACCGAGAGGGTTGACACCAACCAAAGAACCATCCCGAGGTCAATAACAACATCACAACTAAAAAGAGAAAGCCTTAATTGGACACGTTCGGTCAATTTCCAGGCGCTTAGCTTTGCCGAAGCAGTCTCCAGGGTTTCACGGCACGGGCAGTCCGCGTGACAATGCATCAACACATGAGCCTGCACCTCAAAGACTATAATCAATTGGGTTGATTCATTCCCTGGGCATTTCAACGGGGACTGGCAAGTCACATCTGGAAGGTCAAATGTGTCTAAAAACCGGGAATCGGGATGGTCTGTCAGGACTGTGCCCGTTACTCTAGCCTTTTCCCTGAGGACAATTGGCGAAAACAGTACTGGATCACTAAATGAGATTAATTCACGAAAAAGGGGATAGCGGATTGGAGACAGCCATTTTTGCGTTGGGAGAACAAAAGAGGTGTCGTGCAGATTGGGTTTGAGACGCAACAACGGGGGCGCGAGGCACCCCGGAAATCAACTCCGGAGGACATAGATCCAATGAGGCCCTGTCGGAGAGGTTTGCCACGGTAAAAATGTAGGGGTTTCGACCCATAAATGGTACATTTTCATACCATCACGCTTACTACGTATTGTCTAGATCCTCGTTCTCGTCTCTGTCTATGTTCCTACGATAATCTATATTCGAAAGTTGAAACGGGACGCTTCTCTTCTCGGTGGATAGATCGATCTTGGAGGGCATCGGGGGGAGATTAGGCGGCTTGCTGGGGCTTAGTACGCTTGGGCGGGGACTCGGTGATGATCTCACTCTTAAGCTGAGAATCGATTTTAACGGAACTGATGCTTGGTGCTGGAACTGGTGCTGGAAATGGGAGAGAACGAGGAGGTAGAGTGAAAGGATCTAATTAGTTAACTCAAGATTAGGAGGATAAAAGATTCACGCCCAGAACACTAGGCATTTAATTTTGAGGGCGATACTGAAAACTCAGGGATTGGGGGTTACTGTTTACATCAACAGGATTCAACACTCAACACGCTAATATCATAAGCACCCATTATTATGGAACGGTTTTTGCTCGGAGTTTAATCAGCTCGGAGTACGAGATAGTGAACAACTCACGCTGCAAGTTCTGCGCCTGGCTAACACTTGGGAGAATCTAGAAAATATCCATCAACAGATCAATTGAAAAAATATTTGTATGGAAACTTAGGTTTGCAAGCTTTCGCTTCAGACAACTGGGAACGCGCAGTTACGTACTCCATTTGTTTGCCGAAATCCCACCATCCTCGTCAATTTTTATCTCCGAGGACTGAAAAAGGAAAAGGAAGAATTTATACATTCCAAGTCCATCAGGTCAAGTCGGTTTATACCCAAGAACAATGGTTGTTTTGTATGAGGCATGGATAGTTGAGGTTGACAATTTGCCTCAGGCATAAAACTCATGTGACTTGAATGTTCCACGTGACCGTCATATCTCCCCTTTGCAGAGGCTATCTCTTACAAGAACTCAAGGGTATGATCAGATATCTGAGTTGACCGGGTTCAATGAATTACCAGCATCAAGACATATAAAAATGTCTTTGCGGGGGCCCATGCGACGATCGCACTTAAGGCAAGTGAGCGCGGCGAGCTTGGAGAGCAGCTCCACCCACTCACTGGAGACCTCGAACCGTGATCATGAGCACGACCAAACCACAGATGAGCGCACTGTCAGATTAACCTCAGCAAGCTGGGCAAGACACCAATGTGCGCTTTGGGTGCACGATGAGATGTTTTCCCGTGAAGAGATCTTGTTGAATCCATCGGCTCTCGGCGAAACTGAAGTGCAAGTCGGCGATGTCGTCGAGATCCTACCGGTGCGAGCACCGGGCGATTCTGCCTACTCCACTTTAAAGCCAGAGGCAGCCTTGAAAGCAGCTCGTGAGAGCCATGCCGAACTAAACTTGGCGTCTCAGGCGGATGGTACCTCAAAATTCAAGACTCCGTTGCAAAGTCGCTGTCTGTTCGTGGTGAAAGCCCTCCCACCAGAAATCAAAGCTCGACACCCTCAGTTAGAGATCTCAGTGACCAACAACATTGCCAACATCTTTGGTTTTAAGAACAGAACGCAAGTTGTATTGTCTACTGTGGACCGAGATCAATGTGCGGCCTCTCATGTTGACATCGCCTTTCGTGATCAATACATGGTTCGATCGGATATGTGGAGACTTGTCATGTCAGAATTATCAGACAAAATAATATACAAAGGACAGAAAATCATGTTTATGGGGAGCATCAAAGCCACGGTCAAGAACATCTTTATCCGAGAAAAGAAATGTCTCTCGGGGTACTTTTCACCACAAACGATCCCTATCTTCCGAAGCGAGTCCGCGAAATATGTTTTGTTCATTCAGATGTCAAAAGAAATGTGGGACTTTGATTCTGAAGGGACTGGTGATATTCTATTCAGCCGAGTTATCAATGGCTTTCTGCCGGAGCTCTTCAAACGATGGGCCGGTTCTGACGCAAAACATCTGGTGACCATCGTGATGTTCACTCGAGTGGAATATGACATGCCCAACTATCTAAGCCAGTCTAAACTTAGCGCTGGGAACTTGAATACCAAGTCCGGACCAAACAAAGCCCCGACCCGAGATTTTTATCGCGTGGTGGTGAATGATATGGCCAGCGGTCATTGGACTACTATCTTAGACGAGCTGAAAAAAGAATTCAGGACATTTTTGCGAGATGTCTCCATGCTAAAAACGGATGACATTGATGTGGCACCTGGCAGCAATATCAAGGCTCCTTCCAAGCCGAACATGGCGACCATTGCTGGACATCCCACCTCAGCTCTGCGAGGGAATATCCTAGAGGCTATTCACCTCGCCTCCGCTCACCTGGCTTTCGATCATATCGATCGAGACATGGTCCACACTGGTACCTCAATTATCGTCATTACGCCGGGTAGCGGCGTTTTTGAGGTGTCTTACGAGTCTTTAGCTTCTACAACAGAAGCACTTGCAAATCGGGGCATAGCGATTGACCTAGTTTGCTTAAGCCCGATGCCTCTCCATTCAGTGCCACTATTCAAATACCGGGAGCCAGTGGAGCGACATTTTGGAGATTTGGCAGAGACTGGACCGGGTGAAGCTCACACGGAGAGGGTATCTCCTGAAATACATCATTCCTTGTCAAGCGTTGTGAGCAGATCGTCGTATCTTTCTCCAAGTTCGTACCTTTCTGCAACCAGGATAAGGGAAAGGGCGAAACCTCAAGCCAAAAACTGGAGTTTCGGTATACCTCATTGGCTCGACATCTCTTATTGGAACCCTGAAACATACCGCGAGGCCCGCCGCATCCTGAAAAAGGACCCCAATGCCCCTATATCCCTTACTGTCACCCGGCCATCCAAAGCATTCACGCCGCGAGTACGTATGTATGAAATCCAAATGATGGGAGTCATGGAAAGTGAGCAAGCAAACATTACTATTCCTTATCTTACTGAAGGGCGCGGGACAACTAGGCTGCGTGGATCTTGGCCCAGCTACACTGCGGCCAATCGCGCAGCACCGAAAGCGCGGTTTGCAAATCCTTCATCCTTCAAGGCGCAACTAAGTGATAGTTTGCGTCCGGGTTCCTTCATTCAGAACCACGCAGACCAGGATGACTTGCAAATCCGAGATCCGCGGACTTCACGGAAGGAAGTGATGACTTGGATGGACCACTACGACGATAATATCTTTGCTGTTTCTCCAAAACGGCAGGTCAACAAGATTTCCAAAGCAAAGCGGCCTAGTGAAACGGAATTTCAAGCTGCTGGTGTCGGGGTGCATGAAAGGTTATCTGCTCGCTCCATCACGCGCCTGCGCCATCATGAAACGAATCCAGCAGATGAGAATGATTCTTTACACTCTGGACCTCGAAGAATTGACTCAAATATGACCACACCAAGAAGCCCTGTCTCTGTTCAAAGCATTTCTCCTATAAAGCCAGCCTTGAAAAAGACACCTGTGCCAATAGCCTCGCGGATTTCGAGGACGATCAGCTTCGCGCTTCGAGGCTTAAGCGCGACTCCTCCAAGAGCCTCAGCAAGTACAGGGATCAATGTGGAACATGCTAGTGCTATGCCCATGACAAAACAAACAACCCCCGCTGGATCTATCTCTGATGCGAGGAGTATTTCTTCTTTGAGCCCATCAGAAACAGCATCGACTACAACCGCTTTCGAGACACTTTCGACACCTGCAACGCCCATCAAGTCTTCTCAAAAACTTTCTAAACCGATTTCCATCAAAATACCTCCTAAAATTCCTTCGAAGGAGTCCGAACAACCAGAACATGCGGACCCCCGTGGACCATTCCCAGCGGAGACAACAGCGAATGTAGTGGGTCAGCATCAACGTGAAGGTGCCTCGAACGATCCCAAGATTGAGATTACACTCACCCATAATTCACGCGAGCCTCTTACGCGAAACTCCCCAAGTAAAGCTTTGTCTCCATGGGTCCGATCGGTCAACCCATGCAATACCCCCAAAGATGTGCTGCGAGATACCAGTTGGTTTGGCCGCTGGCAACATGCATATCCTCGCCCCCCACATGTGGCTGTAGTAAAGTGGAAGAGCTTAAAGTCTCCCGCAGTGCTTCCATTGACAACGGAAGAATTTCCAACAGCCAGCGAGCTCGCTTTGGATTATCTCCAAACACCATACCGTGTGTTCCCAAATGAAGATTCCGAAGGCATTGAAGCACCGAAGACACGCGGAGTACTTTTGCGAGAAATGATCTCGCTGCGACTTTCTCACGGCTTCCAAATCATTGTTGGAAAGCATGTAGCTGAAGTTTCCGCTCAACCCGCCCTTGAATCATTGAATGTATTTGATTTCAGAGGTATAGAGCGTGATGGGCTCACGGTGTTCCTCTCCAAAGGCAACACGATCCACCGACTCGTTTGTATACAAGGAGGAGAAGTTGAAGTAACCCGCTTCACGCATCAAAACTCTGCGGTGCTCACTCCTCCCAAAAGGCCTTCCTACACTCTCTACCAACCGGCCATGAAAACAATAATGAGTGAAGAATACGAAGTGAAAAACATCAAGCTCGACCCGACTTCTGAGGAGTACAACTGGAACTATGCCGACAATTACGTGGCTGGTCATAGAGATTATCTCCAGAACCCGGCCCAGCAGCTGCATTTCTGGCGAGTTCGTTACGTCTTGATCCCGCTCCAGCTTCACGCCAACTCTAGGCGGAATATGCAGTCTTCCCACGAGGACAACGAGGAAGAAATTCATTTGCTAGGAATCAGCCAATTGACCCATATCTGGCAACGGTACAAATATGTGTCGCCAGAAGAAAAACTTTTCGATACGTCGAATCCTAAGCGAGACCAAAATCCCTTGAACATCATGTACCAAACACGGAATCCATCGGAGGTTGTTACAGCAGAACTCGATCGTTTGCTGCTTACTGATCCAGGGCTTGACAACGCCCCTGCTCAGCTTCTGCCCGAGTCAGAGCTTTTGGACAGATCTAGTATCAGTCTTTCGTCCTTGGCGCAGATCATCCAAGGCGAAAAGGGCGTCCGGATGATGGACCGACGATGGCATTGGAGGTTACACTACAACTGCTTCATCGGGTTTGAATTTACAACCTGGCTATTGCAAAACATACGCGATATTGATACTCGCGACCAAGCAGTCAAATTCGGCAACGAACTGATTGAACATGGTTTGTTCCAGCACGTGGAAAAGAGACACAATTTCCGCGATGGCAACTACTTCTATCAAATGTGTGCAGAGTATCGTGTCACCCGTCCAGAGTCTCGAGGAAGCTGGTTCCCTCAGCTTCGAACAGACAAGTCGATGCCGTCAACACCCGCCGTTGGCACTGCAAAGGACTCTCCTGCCAGCCTCAAGGCTCGATCGGACAGCATCGACGAGCATATACCGCAGACCCCCAATACTCCTTCCAAGACGAAAAACAAAGTCGCCATTATGCTGTCCAAATCTATGAAGTATGACGTTGATCCGCGCAAGCGGTCGAATCGACCAGAAGTCATTGACCTTCACTGGGACCGCCTGCATAATCCCGAGAACTGTTTCCACATCGAACTCAGCTGGATGAGCACCACCCCCAAATTGATTGAGGATACCGTACTTTCTTGGGCCTCGACTGCCGACAAATTTGGGCTCAAATTGGTACAAGTCCCGATTTCCGAAGGCTGTGCCATTGACAAGACGCAGCCATTCCGGAAACCCTATCGGGTCAAACTCAAGGTCCCGCCGCCCAAGGGACCCCTTCATACTGTGTTCAACAATGCATCGTTTGCGCAACCGGGTCCGCCCGATCGCCTGTATTACCAGAAGGCCATACTACGGAAGTTCGATTTTGTGCTAGACTTCGAAGCCTGTTCTGCATTCCCAGCTGATGTTGAAGTGTACTACTCATGGGGAAAGCCCGATTATGTTTACCCTCAGTTCATTCACCGAAGCGGATGCCTCATCGCCCAGGTCACCGACGAAGGCGATTTCCTCATCCTTGCCAATCGGCTAGTGAGCACTCGCACCACCCCTAGTCGAGACGCGAACCGCTTTGAGGGCCATAATCGATCCGACTTCCGTGGCCGCGCACCAAACCACGATGGACTTGACCGTGTATCGCCTCGGCTGTCGCCGATCACCAGACCCATTCTTGACATTGGCAGCATCGGCAGCCCACTTACCCCATCATCAGGGTATCCCAACATTGACTCTGCGGGCCTTTATCGCGCCCCTGAAAACATCCTGAGCGGCCTACTTGAGTTCTGCCATGATGCGGCCCAGCTACAGCAGTTTTACTCCGAATCTTACATTCGTCCATCGTCAACTAAGGTGCAGCCGGTTACCACAAACCTAATGGACGCCTCGATTCCGTCGCTGGAGCTTCCCGCCAGCGTGGTTTCTCATCATATCTCGCCACCGCCGGGTTTGTCCCGAATCAGTCAAGACTCGCGCGAAGGATTGATGTCCCCGGAATTTACGCGCGCCAGAGCTCGTGCGGAAAGTCTGAATCACAATGCAAGCCCCAGGAGTGGCAGCTTACGACCCTTGATCTAACCATTTAAAGATACCCATTGATGTTCTCATGATTTTGTACCTAAATGATACGCGATATTAGCTATATTCTTCTTCATCCAAAGCAAAAGCGGCCACGAAACCAAGACACTTGATTTGACATTCTCACCATTACCGGATGATGTCCAATGTCGGCCTCGATTGAGGGGAAGTTGATATTACCCAGTCCTATCTGAATATAGGATCACATCAGCGCTAGATAACGCCACCAGCCCTTTTAGCCGGCTGTCTGCTATTCAGCCGACATCGCATTCCTGAGCTCCGGTTGGTCGATATTGAATCCTAAAACTGCATCCCCAACCGGAGTCTTTGCCCCGCCTAATGTGCCCCCCAAAGCTCCAGAAAATAGCGGAGCTCTCTGCGGGCAAACGTGCGCTATTCAAAATGGGGCCATCGCGGGGGCTACTCCGCGTCAAATGAAGCAGGTTGGCCTTCCCCAGGATTTGCTGGCGTAGGATAATAAGAGCTTGGATGTCCTGGTCGTTTCCTCTTTTTGTTTTCTTCTCCAGCTTCTTCGTCTCAGTCTAGCTGGAGGTGGAAAAAAAAAACAGCTAGTACACATCTCTGGGATAGCCCCCAAAGCCCATTCAAAAAAGAAAAGAAAAAAGGACCTCAATTGAGATTTCCCTTTTCATCTTTTCATCAAGATGAAGTTCACTGCGGGGATGTGGTGTCTGCAGGTAAATTGAACTCTTCTGTTTCGGTGGTGTTTATGATCGAATGGATATTGACATGCAACCGCGGATCTTATAGGAGGGTGTTAGCATCGAATGGATGAGCAACGTGGAGCGATTCTCGGTTGAAGGCGAATCGGTCAATCTACTGCTGAACAAGCTCCAGAGAAGCCGTGGAGATACCCTAA
The DNA here is from genome assembly GCF_028828445.1 of Penicillium paradoxum. Lineage (NCBI taxonomy): Eukaryota > Fungi > Ascomycota > Eurotiomycetes > Eurotiales > Aspergillaceae > Penicillium > Penicillium paradoxum. The sequence goes on along the minus strand of NW_026643184.1, from coordinate 1,310,600 downwards.
ACTCCCGTGTGTTCCTGAGCATCTTAGGGTATATAATCGGAAAGCTGACAGGGTCTCTACAGCAACTGTTTCCGCACAGGTCACATCACCATCGGAGGGAATCATCGGTGTGAAGCTTGTCCATTGGTGAGCACCCAATTCGCAGGATCTCAACACAGAGATGTTACTTTATGCGACGATGTCAACGGATTAGACTAACTCCATGCAGGGCAGGCCAGAACGATAACGGTCCCCACTACCATTTGAATAAGGGCACCGGTCACACTAAAATACAGCACGACAAGGACACAAACAAACTCAACTACACAAGCGGGCCACTCAATCTTGCCGTCAACACTGCCGCCAATGAGCTGAACCTGGATTTCCGCGCTCCCAACGGCAAGAAGCTTACCGGCCAGTCCTTCCGCTCCATTGGATACGTGCGCGATCAGCGCACCGAGAAGCACCGCTATGAAGATGGAATCTATGCGGAGCGTCAGGGATACATGCTCGCAGGGCTGGACCTTGGTGTTGGCGAGAAAGTATATGGACTTGGAGAGCGGTTTGGACCTCTAGCCAAGAACGGACAAACAGTTGATATCTGGAACGAGGATGGTGGCACCTCATCTGAGTTGGCATACAAGAATATCCCATTCTACATCAGCTCTAAGGGATATGGCGTTTTCGTCAACCATCCTGGTAAGGTTAGCTTGGAGGTGCAGTCTGAGCGTACGACTCGCGTCAATATCTCTGTGCCAGGTGAGGAGATTGAGTACTTCGTCGTGTATGGCGCTACACCAAAGGAGATCCTCAATCGGTATACTTCTTTGACCGGACGCCCGAGTTTAGTCCCTTCGTGGAGTTATAACCTCTGGCTTACTACGAGTGAGTTTGAGATCTGACTAATCCCTTGGGAGAAAAGAACCAAAAGGCTGACCCTTTTTTCCCCCACAGGTTTCACGACCAACTACGATGAGAAAACAGTCACTGGGTTCCTTGATGGATTCCATGACCGGGACATCCCACTGGGAGTCTTCCATTTCGACTGCTTCTGGATGAAGTCATATCAATGGTGCGATTTCGACTTTGACTCAGAGATGTTCCCCGACGCCTTGGGCTATCTCAAGCGCCTCAAGGAGCGCGGTCTCCGCATCAGTGTCTGGATCAACCCATACATCGCGCAGGCATCGCCACTCTTCGCAGAGGGCAAGAAGAACGGATACTTCATCAAGCGTACCGATGGCTCAGTATGGCAATGGGACTTCTGGCAAGCCGGCATGGCAGTCGTGGACTTCACAAACCCCGCCGCGTGCGACTGGTACAACAGCCACCTAGAGCGACTCATGGACCTGGGCGTCGACAGCTTCAAGACCGATTTCGCAGAGCGCATCCCTGTCAAGGGCATCCAATACCACAACGGCGCCGACCCCGAGCGCATGCACAACTATTACGCCCTGCTGTACAACAAGGTCGTGTACGAAACGATGAGCAACCGCATTGGACACAACCAGGCTCTTCTTTTCGCTCGCAGCACCGCGCCAGGTGGCCAGGCGTACCCCGTGCACTGGGGCGGCGACTGCGAGAGCACATTCGAAGCAATGGCAGAGTCGCTGCGCGGCGGGTTGAGTCTCATGCTGTCGGGTTATATCTTCTGGGCGTCTGATATTGGTGGATTTGAGGGCACGCCCCCGCCGGCGCTGTACAAGCGGTGGGTGCAGTTCGGACTGCTATCGACACACTCACGTCTGCATGGATCCTCTTCGTTCCGTGTGCCGTGGATCTATGGCGAGGACTGCTCGGACGTGCTGCGAGACTGTGTTAAGCGCAAGATCTTGCTTACTCCGTATATCCTACAGGAGGCGCTGAGGGGCCATGGGGATGGCACGCCGCTTATGAGGCCGCTTTTCTTAGAGTTCCCTGAGGATCTCAACACGTATGCGGTTGATACGCAGTACATGTTTGGGCCAAATCTGCTTATTGCACCGGTGTTCTCAGAGGAGGGCGAGGTTACTTTCTATGTGCCGCAGTCTTCTGATGATGAGGCAGGAAAATGGGTCTCGTGGTTCGATCATTCGAAGTTTTATGAGTCTGGTCGTTGGTATACGGAGACTCATGACTTTGATACATTGCCCATTCTGATCCGTCCTGGTTCGGTTACAGTCACCAATCCCACAATCAAAGCTCCGGAGGACGATGCCTTGTCGGGAATTGAGTTGCTGGTCAATGGACACCTGCGGGGTGAGACTACGGTCGAGATTGTCAACTCGGCCCAGACAGACGAGATCCTGAAGACTGTCCGCCTGTCTCCTGCTGCAGATGGAAAGGTCGAGGCAACCGGCCATGATGTGAAATTGGTGTATGTTGCCTAAGTCCAGATCAAATAGAGAATAATCGGAATGTAATGTCATTTGTGTCAAATTGGTCAACTATCATATTAGAAACGCGGGGGAACCCCACAAACAAAGCTAAACTTCAGTATGAAGTGGGTGGGTATCATATTCAAAACAGGTCGCAATGCAGACAGGCAAAGCCGAAGAGAGAAGTAATGGGAAGGAGGAAAGGCAATCAAAGGAATACAAATTCCAGGTCTGATATCAGATCACGCGATATCAAACAACGGTGGGGAGAAAGAAAAAGAACAATGCAATAGATGGATATACAACCTTGGAATAAGCAAAGATAGAGTAATGAAAACCTGCTAAGGTAAAATCACCAAGCTTCTTCGACATCAAGGAGCCATTTCCGGATTCCCTCACGCAGGGTATTATCGGCACCTGATTGCGCTCTTCTTCGCTCGCGATCGGCAAGTCCGAGGGCGCTGTCGACATCTTCACGGCAGTGCTCAGCAGTAACAATGCGGACGACTTCTTCGAGAGCTCCGAGCACCATCTTACGACATTCACCACGGGGCACTTCGATGGGAGCGGCTTCGTCTGGTCTAGAAGAGGCACTCTTTTCTTCGGCTCTACGAGCACGATTGGGGGAAGGAGCACGAGATTGTGCCATTGACGAGTAGCCACTCTGTCCCAACACACGCTCGACAGCATCAACCAAAACTCCGTCAAGGTCCATCACAGGCTCCTCAATGAATCGTTCTTCCACGAAGCTTTGATCTTGTTCGTCAGTTGGAGAGCCATGAGGAGCTTTGTCATTTCCAGAAAAGAAGCTGGTGAATTGCGATGCCGAGGGCCCTCCAGTAGAACGACGGGTGGTAGCATTGGCAGGCGAGGGAGGCGTACGAGGAGTCCCAGAGGGGTGACCCACTGTAATCTTGCGTCGCAAACGGAGCCGTTTCACCGTAGAAGCCCGAGTGTCTGCGATCAAAGTTGTCGCGACGTCTACCCATCTCTCTGATCCGTCCTCATCAGATGTGGAAGGGATATATGGGGAGGGTTCGGCTCGCATTGCTCGTTTTATTTCTGCTTCAAGTGCAGCATAAGGCCGGACTGCTTGGAGCGAGAAATCCTCATGGAAAAATTTCAGCCAACCAGCCACATGGGAATTTGGGCCATCACTATCCTTCGCCACAGCGTGGAATCCAGAGCCACTGCTGTGTGTGGAAGCCATTGCATCTACACTGGTCACTGATGTTCGAGTCTTCTTAGGCGAGGCAATAGTTGAATCGCCGGAGGAAGAAAGCGACATGAAACCAGGTAATGGAAGATCAACATCCACCACGCCTTCATCTGCTCGAACCGATAGCTTCAAAGGTGATTCACGGACTTGGCTATTAAGTGATGATGGTTCTGGTGAGATGGCTTCGGGGTCGTGAGGAGCGGTTGCAGAAGCAGTCGGGATTGAGATGTTTCCACTAGGAGCAGTTTCGGGCCGATGTCCATCCTCGGCCGTCACTTCCTTGACCATTTGACTCAAAGTGGTGGACCCACGCCTAGCAGGGCCTGCGATTGTAGAGACGGAGCGTTTGCGAGCCTCAGATGGTGAATATTGCTCACTGTTCTCGGTCGATGAGCCTTGGCGGGAGCTCCAAAGACCGGAGAAAATACCTCCCCAGCGACCTCCGCCTGAGGAAAGACTACCATTAGTGGTCAACGCAGAGCTGTCACTTCGTTGGAGGCTCTTCAGTAGAGTCTCAGATGCTAGACTATCGTTTCCGTCGGCTGCGCTACGCTCCGCTCTAGTTTGGGTAGAATGGCTTGGCTGTGAGGTAAAATGTGGAACAGGGACAGTGCTACTCTGAGTCGTCATAGATGTGGTTGCTCCGCTGGTATTCATGGCCCGGACGTCCTTCGGGTGAATGCCTGTGCCGGGGGGTCTGATCGAACGAGCATCAGATCCTCTGCGGGCCGAGGCCGAGGAAAGTTCCGCCGGCGGATTGATTTCAGCTCCGTCGAATGACCGCTGGGCTGTGTCCTGGGATGAGACGCTCACCGATCGTTGGTGGCGATCATTATCGCCCATGATCATTCTCTGAGCACGGGCCCGTCGTTCAATGGCTCTCCGAAGGGACTCCTGGCGGAGCATAGGCACAGTCGGTGGACTTTGAGAGATAGCCCGCATGGAAGCCGATGTGCCAGGTCTAAGTGGGGATGGCAGAGGCTCCAAGCGCTGTTTCGGAGGCAAAAAAGCGGCGAGTAAGAACACAAGACGGCGAGCAGTCATTTTGTCCGGGCATACAACAACTGTTCTTTTCGCAAGAATAGGCTCTCCATCCTGCTGGGCTTTATTTTGTTGATTATGGCGGCGACGATACCATTCCGGGCCAAGGCTGTTGAGCCACTCAGTATGATTGCCCAGAAATGCTGTTAGAACCACCAAGAAAAAGAAGTTCTGCTCTTTGTCACCCAGACCACGAACGATTGAACGACCTTCCTCCCGCCAGACACCCCAACGACTTTGTCCAGTAACCACATACGGGGTTTGAAGAGCAAGGCTGATCCGTCGGGAGCTACGAATGGCTTCTTCCTTAAGTTTCGAATTGACCGATAGAATGTTTGCAGGTAAATGCACAATCGTTTGGTTGGTCCGCTGCATATTGGGGGGTTTGGCAGGCTTCGGGTGTGGTCCAGACAAGGAGTCCACCTTCTTCAAGAGGAATAGAATCTCGTTGCGAACAAGTCTTTCAAGGTGGGAAAGCGTGCGAGTGATAACGTCCCAATGATCAACGAGCAAGTCCAGGCGCTCATCCAGGCTAGCTGGAGGAGAAGCCGAAGACAAACTATCGTCAAAGAACCCACCCGGCCAGCGATGGTCAGAATCCAGCGAGCTTGAAAATCCCGGCCGAGGAGAGTCTAGGCCTGGTGTGCTGAATCTTGACACAGGGCGTCCATAATTGCGTGCAAGCAAGGGAATCTGGATCGTGATTGCGACTGCGTACATGGGTGTCTTTTTCTCCTTGATCTTCTTACGCTTGGAAACATCCGGGAACGGAAACTCCATCTCAGGTAACGACTCCTGATAAAGAGCACTGGCATAGTCATGGCGCTCAGCGGATGCTTCGGCTCCTTCGGGAAGATTTACACTGAACATGCGAGTCAGGAGAACTGTGACTTTCGAAGGTGGTTTGTCGTCCACGCCTCGAGATGCTCCTATCTGGCCCGATGGACTCCCTGTCGTGTAGGCCCGAGAGAGTGGACTCCGAGTAGCAGACGATGGATTCACGCCAGTTCCCGAGTCTTCATCAGCGGAAATGATGTGCATTTTCGTGGATGACCCACGATAGCTAAAGGCACTGCTGCCGAATATGCAATTTAGAAGGCCAGTATCATTGGTGTCGGAGGGGTGTCGCGAGATACCAGGCTCATGCCATGTCCCCGAAGGTGCCAATGTGGAACTACGGCCTCGGGCTCGGGAGAAAGCACCCGAACCGGCCGGTGACGACCTGCGTGCATCTGCGGCGGCGGAGAGGGGACTCGGTTCGATGAGTGAAGATTGGGTAAGGAGATTGCGGCGTGTTCCACGAGAGAGACTTGAGACAGCACGGGTATGTCTAGGGCCGGACTGGTCGTTTCCTTGAGGGTCGATTCCAAGGCCGGCGGGGGATGAATCGGAAGCACGCGTGTCAAGTAAGACACATGCATCTCGGTCACCCAGTGCATTTTGTGCAACGATCACACGAAAATCTTTGATTGGATCCAGTTCCATTCCACCACGGTCATCATAGGCACCGGCGGTCGAAGCATTTGGTGAATTGAAAGTGGTTTGCAATGGGTATGCATGGGCATGGGTACGTCGGAGGAGGCTGGCATCGGGAAAAAGAAGACCGGAGGTATGTTCCTCTTCAGTCACCGACTCAAGAGGTGTTCCATTGTTCCGTGCAGAGTACGCCGCCGGGTTCAGAGTCGACGCGGCGGTACTCAATAGTCGGCCAAGCATTGTGGATAAAAACGAGGGAACCCGCAAGAGGGAAACAGGTACTTAAAGACGCAGGGAAAAGAAAAAGAAAACGGGCCGCTCGATTAACGCGGTGTAACAATGGGTATCAGACAGCTAGGAATAACTAGGCTGCATCCACCCATAGCTTAATTCAACGAGGCAAGAATCATCATCAAACGATGAAGGAATTGAGGACTGTCCAGCGTTATAGAGGGAGTGAGTGTGCGAGTGAGGGGAGTGGAAGGTGGGATGAGACGCAGCAGTGGGGCTTGGATCAGCAATTGGCAATTGGCTTTGCACCAATGAGGACTCCACAATTTGCTCAAAATTCTGTAGGAAACAAGGAGGTCAAATGAAATAATCCCAAAGCTTCTTGAGGGAGCCAATCTCTTGAACGAGAAACCACTCCGGGGAGCAGTGGAGAGCGAGAGGAAAGGGCGGTGAAGAGGGTCACCTGATCTCAGCCTCAGGGCCTACGGTGGACATTAGCGCTCTTTTGGTCACTTCCCATAGATGGAAGAGACGCGAGCTCCCAAGCTATTGCCAGATGAACTCCAGAGTAAGGGATATGGAGAAGAAAGACTGCCTTACCGATGAACACTCGATCACTATAGGGTATTCCAAACGGCAAGAGCTGTTCACATTGGTAACAACACTACCTGACTACCTCCTGTTCCAGATACTAGTCATGCGGCCGCTATTTTTCACTGTCCGCGTGTCACCGTATAGGCGGGTTTGCAACGAATCGTGTTACTCGGAGGGCGTTGATCTGTGTGGTTTTGGACCGTGTTGAATTTGAGATTAGACAGAAATGATTTCTCTTGCACTGTGCTACTCTCTACACCGTCAATCGCACCTCGTGTGGGACCATTATGCTGCAACTACTCCGTACAGAATACAGATACCACCCTCTCAACAAGCCCGACTATTGTACCCGTAAACACCCCGATCCCAGGCGAGACGATTACAATTCACGTTGACTACTTACCCCGCGTGTTTCTGTCCTTTAACCGGGCCTTCTCGTGTCTTCCATTGTAGTAAGTCCACGCGAGACGGCACCCTAAACTATCATTGATTCCCAGACACAGTGTCTACAATGCACTTCGACGTGGCTAAGATACCTGATGTAAAGACGAGGGATCGTGATTTACAATTCAATTTGATGCATTGAATTCCGGTGTATATTACATGTAACTATCCAATCATTTCAATTCCACTAGTATTGTTCTCAGTGAGAACGCTTGACTTTTGCCACCAATCGCTTCAACTCCTCAGAACTGGACTCCTTGGAAGTCTTCTTCTGCTTCTTTTTGCTATCCCGAATCTCTGAAATCTCGGGCTCCGCGTCATCGCCGGTACGGCGGCGCTTACGGCCTTCATCCAACAGTGCCTTCATGCCAGAAGTGGACTTAAACCGGGGGTTGGTAGGATCAATGGCGAAATCATGAGTGTCGTACAAGCGCGTGAAACGGGGGTCGCTGACGTTGACTTGGAAGTCATCTGCCGGGGCAGGTTCCACCTTCTTGCTCTTCTTGCCCTTGCCCTTCTTCCGAGCCTGTTTCTCGGCCTTTTCAATCTCGTTCATATCGAAGTGTTTGATGTTGACCTTTTCATCATCCACCATCAAAAGTTCCAATTCGGCCCTTTGAGCAGCTGAAGCGGCTTCCTCGGCAGCACGTTCCTCGCGCTTCTTGCGTCTCTCTTCCTTGCGCCGAGAGCCAGCTGTAGCCTTTCCGTCAGGATCATCGAAGAAGGGATCATTGAATCCCATATCTTCTTCCTGTGGCTGTGACACCTCGGCTGGGCCAGCTTCGTTGTCTTCGCTGTCGGCTGCATCGCCAGCATCTGCAGATGGCACCTCGTCTTCTGTCTTAGAGGCCTTAAGCTTGTCCTTTCGGCGCTTCTTGCGCTCACGCTCCTTGCGAACATACTTGTCGATTGTGCTTTCTTCAATCTCCGGTTCATTTTCGAAAATGGTATCCTTACCATGGCCACCAGCCAAGCCCGATGTGAAAGTGACCTCCATTTCACCAACGGGACGCTCCGGTTTGGTGCGGGTAGGCTCGGCGCTCAGACCCAGCAATGCACGCATGCGTTGTCTCTCGGCCTCTTTCTTGGAAAGTTTGGTGGTCGATGCTTCTCCTGTAGTATTATCGACAACTTCGACACCGCCATCCTCATCGTCTTCGTCTTCGTTGTCGGAACTATCACTACCAAGATAGGCTTTCAGGTCGTTCTCGTCAATGTCCTGACGCGATCCCCGGAAGGCGCGTGCTTGTGCTTCTTTTCTTGATTTATCGTCGGCATCCCATGTCAATTTGACCTTGCTGTGCTGCAAAGCATCGGTCACAAATTCAGTAGGCTTGTAACCGTCGGGAATACGAGAACACTCGTCCCGAGCCTTGTCATCGGAGAAGTCTGTTTCATCGGGCACGAAGCGAAGATCAAAGAAGTTGGCACTGGAGAGATACTCGGCGCCATCCACCAAATCGTAGACATGCTTTGCCACATCTTTCGATGAGAATTTGACAATGGCATAGTAATACCGCAATCGCTCGAGCTGATACCGCCGTAGCTGCGTAGAGTTGAATTCCTCGCCATCGTCGGTCTTGAGAATCGACTTTTTAATCTGCTCCTCCTCCTCGTCAGAGTCAAGCTCCTCATCTTCGGAATCGTCGTTGGACTTTGTTTTTTTGGAAGCAAAGATCTCCTTTGGTGGGCCTTCAATCTCCTCCCTTTCCATCCGTTCTTTTCCAAATTCACTAGGATAGACCGTGGTGTTCAGTACCCGCCCCCCGGCGGGAAGGAAACTGGAGAAAACTGCCATCAAGTCTTCGGCACGAATGTTTTCCCAATCGAGATTGACGACTGCTATCCGATTTGTCACTTCGCCGAGCGGCACATCCGATTGCTGCTTGTCCGGAAATTCGATCTCATCTTCCTCCTCCTCCACTTCGTCTTCCTCTTCGCTGGAGCTTTCTTCCTCAGATGACGAAGATCCAAAGCCACCATCACGAGCAGGATCATATGAGGCCTTGTTAATCCGTTTCAATTCTTTCTGGACTTCTTCGTCGTCGTCGGCACTGTCCTCTTCCTCATCCTCCTCATCCTCGTCCTCATCCACCTCGTAGAATTTCTTGAGTCTCTCCTTTGTGTCATCTTTCTTGAGCTTTCGTCCATAGCGATCAACAGCGGCATTACTAGAGAAATCCTTATCTTCTAGCATGTGCGCAAAACGCTTATCGAGTTTGACATGAGTCTGGCGTTTGCTGGGAAGACGGTAACGAGGATCAGTTTGGATATTGGCAAATCGAGGATCCGCTACAATGAGAAAAAACAATAGTCAGTAATCAAGGTCTTGAGTTTTCTTAAATCGAATCTTGGGCTTCCGCTGTACATACTGATCACTGGACCGGCTTCGCCTTTAGGCTTACCGGCCTTGGATTTTTTCTTGTCTGAGCCTGCCATTGTGGTCGCCTAAAAAATACTTCACACACCGACAGCACGCGGGAGAAGAATGTGTGCAAGCACTGGATATCAATAGAGATCGTCAATTTCAGCAAGTGAGAATAATCGAGACCGATAAATTATTTCTTTTTTCTGCCGGCCGAAGTCAGGCGGTCAGGCGTGTCGGGTTCACTTTCTCGATGGTCTACAACACAACTTCTTTCTAGTCACTCTAACCATGTGGTTTTTGCCCAATAAATAAAGCACTCCGTAAATGCTCATCAATGGATGGTATCCAGTCTACATAGTCCGTGAAAGTGTCGTGATTCGCTATTGGAAAGAAGTGTTTCACAAGCCCTGGTGTAAATGTGTACCTAGATGTAGGAGGTACGTACACCATTTAGTCTGTAACCCTGACAATGTTATATTTTATGGCCCTTGGAGATTTTGAGACTGGCATTGGGTTTCCAGGGGTCCCTATCGACTGGTGAGAATTCAAGACTTGCACCTCTCGGCTGGATATATATATATATCTGGTAGGGATCGTTCCTCGGAACACAGAAAAGACTCTCCAGCATTTTATGTGTAGGTAGGCCTTTTGATCAGCTAGGATTCTCTAAAAAGGTCATGTTGAGCCCCCTCTCCGGGAGATATGCAGTAGAAAGGGAGCACAAGATGGTGACATGCCCAAGGAGTTAGGCTGAAGATGTTATAGTGAAGATGTTATAGAATAGAATAGCAAGAGTTGCGATAGACAGATTAGATTCATACTCTTTACTATTCACCGTAGTGGAACTTGGCAATCTGACGTTAATTCAGAAGACAGGAACTAGCTTGCTCCAGTATGAAGTGAGGAAACGATCTATCCTGATCCAGGGTTCTATACCTACAGGGTTGTTGAATTGCGGTCTGCTTTGCATGGTGACCATAGGACCTCCCCAGAGTTATAAAACCGTGGATAATCCTTCCCCAAGAATCAATAATACTGCTGCTCTGCTTTCCATTACTAAAAAGTATCCCCAACCTCTTTCACTGGTTGAAGTATCATTTTGACACCGCCAATTGTGGGTTGCATTTATAAAACCGCTTGATTCCTGACACACTATGTATAATATGTGTGTATATTTGAATAAATACCAGATATATGAACACGTTAACACCCGAAGTACCGCTTCTCTATCCAGCGCGGTTCTCCCTCTTCCTCAATGCGCCCGACGATCACATTGATCTTCGGGTACACGGCAGTCAGTCTCTTGAGTCCTCGTTCACCTGCAGCGCAGGTTACGAAAACGATGCTCGATTGTTCGACCCCATGATCAATCAAAACGCGAACAGCCATAAGTGCAGCGCCCCCGCTTGATATCTGAGAGTCCATAAGAATGACTGTTGCATGCTCCTCAATATGGGATGGAAGTTTCAAGTAATGTAACTCCGGCTCCTCGTTGCTCTTATTCGTTTGGATGAGAACACGACCAGTGATACAGTCAGGGATAGATCGCTTCAATGCGGTCTCCATGCATGATCCTCCACGTAGGATAGCCACGGCTGATACAATACCCTTAGGATGCAGACCAAGGTATGTGTTCGCTTGTGGGGTCTCGACAGTCGTGGAGATGTACGATGTCATATCCAGGGATCTTTGATGATGATATCAGTAAAGCAATCACAAGTAGCATATTAAGAGGGAGAGCTGTACTTCTCAATCAAGATCGAGGCCAGTCGATCGAAGTAGAAGACAAAATCCTCTTGCCCAGTTTTCGGATTCTGCAGAATAGTGTTCATGCCAACAAATTGCGGCGTCGAGGGCAGCACATGCACATTTGGAGGCAGGTCTACTTTCGCTGCAATCAGACCTAGTTTGTGAAGCTCTTCGCTGTGCTTGTCGGATTTCTCCTGTAATTTGCGTTGAATGTGTTTGACGACCATGTCTGAAAAGATTAGTGCGCGCTTCTCGGAAGAGACATTTTGGAGGATAGCATACCGATAGCAGTTCTGTTCTCAATGCCACGCGGGATGATGATGTCTGGTGATCAGATTAGAAAAGTCTTCAAGATTTTACACAGTTGCACATCTCCTTACCCGATATAGGGCGCTGAGGTTCCACAAATTTGGTATAAGATGGCTTCACGAAATCAAACCACTGTTTGATGATTCCATCAATGTCGCGCCCACGCTCGCGGACGTCACGTAGTACTATATAAATTGATGTCAGTGGCAATTCAGGGAGCATAGCTCGAAGTAACTCACTCCTACGACCTAAGCACACATCCATATCTGCTTCAACAAAGATCTAGACCATGGGGTCAGCACCGATAAGGGCAGTTATAGCAATACAGCCGGGATACCTTCACGTCCAGCATCTCCACTATTCTAGGGTCATGAAGCGCTAGGATACCCTCTAGAATGATCACACGAGGGGAATACAAAGTAGTCGTATGGGATTGCCGCTGGTGATCGGCAAATGAGTAAACTGGAATGTTGGCTTTCTTTCTGTATCACCTTCCAGTCAGGTCAAATAGAGAAAACGCCAGTAAGAACAACAATAAGTTTACCCTTTCTTTAGATCTCTGAGGGTCTCCACTAGAAGATCGAAATCAATCGATCCTGGGCAATCAAAGTCATACTCGTTTGCATGGGCCTTGTGGTGTTGCTCGGACGTTAAGGTCTTGTAAAACGAGTCCTGCATGGAAGACATTAGAACAAAAGGCTATCAACTGAGCAGCCTCGGAGTCCACAAGCTTTACCATTACAAGTATCACCACCCAGGGCAAGTTCAAAGACTTGACAATCTCCATCGCCACCGAAGTCTTCCCGGAGCCAGAGCTACCAGCGACGCCAATGATGCTCAAGTCTTGCCATGGTGGAGCATATCGCACCTCGGTGGACATAGAATAGAAAGGTGATACCGACTCCATATCTACGGGGCTCCCTACAACGCTGTATGTTGTAGGTATCTTTGGGCCCTCTCTGCCCCTCTCTGATTTCGATTGTGACAGCCTTGAAAGACGGGGGACCCACGATAATTACCTAATGTCTAGGCCAAATGCGGACTAGTCGAGTTTCATTTCCGAGGTTGTTCTAGCACATCACATGACTGGAGTGGGAGATGCCGTAAGCATCCCGTTTCGGACTAGCGTAATACTTTCGCTTAAGCTACTTCTTCCGCTGCGAGCTTTTCAATTCTTTTTCTCTTTCGCATCCATCCCGGTCTTCTCCCACACAGCGATTTGCCTTTCCCCATGGCCGTCGTCTCTGGGGTTGCCTTACAGCTATACAGATAGCTTCATACCGGATCCAAGACTGGCAATCCAATTCATAATGTCTGCTAATCTTGTATGCTTCTCGGCGTGACACCCGTGGTTGCTGGCCTTTTAACAATCTGCAGATGTCTCGCACTCCCTCGACTGCGACACCTACATGGCATCACTTCGAGCGGAAGCTTGAGGGGGTCAAGCCGTCCAAAACGTGAGTTACTCCTCTTCCTCCCCACTGCCCCACCGGTGTGACATGATGTTTTTGAAAATCAAGTTGGGAATCTCTCTGAAAACATGTGAGGAGAAACTATTTGACTTGTCTATCTGATTCACGTCATCATTGCAAAAAAATCATCCATTTGTTCATTCAATGGTTGCTAATATTTTAAATGCAGTGACATAAATCATCTGGTCATGGATTACCTCATCACCAATGGATATCCGGCTGCGGCGAAGAAATTCGCTGTAGAAGCCAATATCCAAGTCAGAACGGATCTTGAAGCTATTCAGGAGCGGGTTGAGATTCGAACTGCTATTCACTCAGGTGATATCAAGGCTGCAGTCGAGAAGATCAACGAGCTGAACCCTCAGGTAAGCACTTTTTCCCATCTGCGTCTTTCACCTTCCCTGGCTTCATTTCTTGCTATGATTATACCAAGTTTCATGCACCACTCTTAAACTCCCTTCCGGGACATTTGCAGAAAAACAAACATCTTCAGTCCTCAGTATGAGCAACTGCCAAACATTGATTCTTACCAGCTTATCACTCATCTCATGTCAAGTGCCCTGGCTAACAAGACTTCAATAGATCCTCGACGAAGACCCCTCGTTGCACTTTGCCCTATTGCGCTTACAGCTGGTTGAATTGATTCGTACCTGCATGGATACTCCCGGCAGCGACATCACTCCCGCCCTGGATTTTGCAACCGCACAGCTGGCACCGCGCGCTCCCACAAATCCTCAGTTCCTGGCAGATCTCGAGCGGACCCTGGCTCTCTTGATCTTCCCCAGTGATAAGCTGGCCCCCTCGCTTGCGTCGCTCCTAGACCCTGCGCTCCGTAAAGAAATTGCAACCCAAGTCAACGAGGCAATTCTGCAGAATCAGGGCGCTCGTAAAGAGGCCCGGCTGCGGAATCTTGTGAAAACCCGGGCATATGCCGAGCAAAAGGCACGAGACGCCAAAAAAGACATCCCAGACACCCTGGATATTGGCTTGATCGGCGATTCTCACAACAGTAACAGTAATGATGACCTTGCAACTAACATCCGTGACACTCTGATGTCCAACAACAGCGACATTGACCCAATGATTGGTTGATCGAGTATGTCTCTCAAGCTGGTCTTGACAGTCGGTCGGATATCCCGGCTGGTTGCACCGCAGACTTTTCTCCTTTCTATTTTCTTTGCTCTTCTAGCGCGGCGTCTTGGATCCACATTTTTAGGTGTTCCGGCGATGGTATCTCATTCGCTATCATTGGCTCCAATATGGGTGTTTTGAAGACCCCTCTACTCCGTGCAATACAAATGGCCTTTTAATCTTCAACATGAATACTCCATAAGTACTTTCTTCCTAATTAATGCATAGAGCATGTCCGTATCATACGGAGCAGCAAAACAAAGATCACTTGATTAAATTTGACAAGGCCTTGCGAGCCACAAACAATGCAATTAGGTTAGGTATGCAGCAACAAGTGGAGCAAAGAAATCGGATATCCACACATTAGATCCAGCGCAAATATGCGCAGAGATAAATCAAACCTTGCTATGGTATTTGAGAAAGCAACACAAGCAAGATCTATGGGCGTATCTCCAAAGCAGGATAAATACTTCCAGACCCTCTTTTTTGCCGAAAATTGGAAGCATGACCGAACCTATGTCTAGATCAAGTAATGACAGAAAACAAATGAAAAGTAATGCCAGCTTCCTCAGAAGCTCATGAGATCTGTAACAGAGAAGGCATTAGCAAAGCATGAACGTCGATGAATAAACCAAGAATGAAACAAGCAGACATACCTCTTCCAAAGAGCGCTCTCTTTCCCCAGTCCATGGCCAGCATGCACCGCGTGCGGAAGCTGACACTTTCGGCAAAGTAGATGCTACGCCAGAGATACATAGCAATGACACCACCGCTGAAGCTCATACCACCGAAGTCAAAGATGGCGGCGTTGCTAATGTACGCTAAGCTTCCGAGGTGCTTGTACTTGAAGGCCTTGTAGACGGCATCGTCGAGGTCACCATAGTCGATGTGGTTAGCCTTGAGGCCGGGAAGGGCGGCGGCCATCTTGCTAAGTTTGATGCCCAGATATACGCCCTGCTGGTTAGCGCGCTGGGCAGTGGCAGGCAGTGAGGTGAGCTTGGTGTCGATTTGATGCAGGAGTTCGGACAGCTCGCCGTAGTCGAGAGTGCCTGAGTTGTCCTTATCGTACCGTTCGAAGAGGACGTCGAGGCGGCGGAGATGGCTCGAAGCTTGCGGGAACCGCCTCTTCACTTTGCTGGCGAATTCGGTCCATTCAGAGAAAGTGAGCTGCACTTTCTCGGGATCGCGGCCTTTCTCCCACGCGATGGTGCGAAGGAACCTGATGACGTTATCTGCAATGTTGTTCTGGACTGTTGAGCAGTCACCAATTGCGTAGACGTCGCCCAAGGGCGCACCAATCAGGCGAAGATGAGAGTCGGTTTCAAGTGCATGCTTGTTGTTTTGACCCTCCAACTTTTTGGCAAGTGTTTCTGCAATCTGGGCGGGGGCTGAAAAGATGTCAGTGGCTGTTATGTCTAGTAAACTAAGCAGAATTAGTGGTATTCGTGTACTAACCAACACCAGTGGACCATAAGCAGAATCCAGTCGGGATTTCTTTGATGACGGTCTTGCCATCTTCCACCTGGGAGAAAAGAACCCGGTCCCCACGGACTTCCTTGACACGGGCGTTGGTCAAAACATTAACGCCATCGCGGTCAAATCGACTCTACAAGGCGTTAATACCAGAGTGTACTTCATAAGAAACCGTTGAAAGTAAAGAAGACATACCTCGGCATACTGAGAAAGTGCCTCATCATAAGTGTTCAAGATGTGGGTGCGGCTTTGGATGATGTGAACAGAGATCTCGTTTCGAACAATTCGGGGGAAAGAATGGAGTAGGTCTTCGTTCAAAAGATCGAACAGCTCTGCAGCAAATTCGACACCCGTTGGACCACCTCCACACACCACGAAGGACAGCAGGCGTTTGCGCTCTTCGTCAGTGGTAGAGGGAAGACAAGCCAGCTCCATATTCTCTAGCACCTTATTCTTGATTTTACGAGCGTCGTCGATCGTTTTCAGGAAGTTACAGTGTTCGAGACCCTTCACGCCGTGTGCATTCGTTACACAGCCTAAAATAGAGAACAGTCAACATTGTTCGACCTGAGACCTCGATCCATGGGGCCAACATACCGACACCTATAACAAGCTTGTCGTAAGGAAGGTAGAAGTTCTTCTTTTCGCCCTCCGGGCCAACCTGACATACTTCCACCAATTTCTCAGAGAAATCAACATCAGTCGCCGAGCCCTTAAGGAAATGACCATTGACCCGATCAATAATGCGCCGAACAGGCTCAACCAGCGAGCGAAGACCCAAAGTTCCCACCGTAGCGGAAGGCAACATGGGGGTAAATAGGAAGTAATTAGTAGGAGAAACAACGGTGACATGATAATCAGCAGGGTTCAAGTTCTTAAGGAGCCCAATGCTTCCCCAGCCCGTTCCTAGAATAACCAGACGAGGTTTGTCCTTCTGCCGAAGCATAGCCTCCGAATCATAATCTCCAACCAGCACATCAGCGATGGGCAAGTTCTTTGGGCCTCCGCGTCGGGGATTGAGTGCCAATTCTGAAACCGGGATGTCTGCCCCACCTCTAGTGTCGCGGTATGTACTTGCATCGTAAAGGAAGAAGGCCACGACTACGAACCCAGAGGAGATTATGAAGAATCCGCAGTATGTAAAGACCTTGCGTACAGCATTTAGAACAGTAGATCCTCGGCTAGGTTCGACCTTAGCTGCGATTTCGGATTTGAAACGGATCGGCCTCGAGGGTAATGCCAAGGTGCGCCATTGAGGGACAGGTCGTCGAGCAGGAGTGTGTAAGGAACGGAATAGAGATCGGCGGGATGCTATCGGTGTCTTTGATACTTGAGTTCGACCTGGCAACGAGGCCATTGACTTGAACCCCGTGCCGTCCGCACGGCTCCGGCGCAGCATCGCGTTCAGCATTGTGATGGCAGAAGAGGAGCTTGAGTGAGAGATTTTCAACGATGGAAGACCGAGGCGAGGCAGCTCATGATCCGTCCCTGTACACTCAAATAACGAGCGAGCTCGAATCAATCTAAAATAACGAGATTGTGGTATCAGAAACTAAAAAGCTATCATCCCAGCACCGGATACGATCCATGCCAACAATGATTGACGTCATCACGGGTCCGGTCACGTGCAGGGGATCCACTACGGACACCCGGCATCCGAACTAAGACCGCATATGACAGCCTGAGGTTCCGGTATAGTCTCACCGACAACCAGATCGAGATAGATTATTTCCCTGCTGTATCTTGAAATTAACATCCTGGATTCTATTATATACTCATAGCTATTGGCACCGGATATCGAAAGTCCGAGGAAAACCTCAAAAACTCGGAGCATGTATGAAAAAAGAGCATGAATATAGCAACCAGCTATTGCGGTCGCGATAAGCAAATGAAAAGGCCATCCCCCATGAAATTCTTCAAGTGCAGAAGAAATAAAAATAGTTAAACGCCGACCTCGCTTGACATGCAATAAAAATGTTCACCGATATGATATGGATGCGCGGAATTAGTCCCAATCCAGGTCCTCGTCCGGCTCAGCGCTGGACTTCTTTCTTCCGGTTGAGCTCTTCCGGCTCTTGGGTCGTTTGTTGAAGGATGAGCTGGAGATGGAGCTTTTGCGCTTCATGGGCCGAGGAGCCACCGTCTCATCAAGATCTCCGCCGGTGTCCAGGCTATCCCCTTCTGCGTCGTCATCTGCATCCACTCTAAACTCCTCGTCGATGGAGAGTAGGGTTGCGAACTCACGACACTTTTGTTGCATCGCCTCTTCATTGTCCAAGGCTGTCATGTTCCTGGCAATGGCTTCCCAAAACTTATCACCGGTCACTCCGTGTACCTTTGTGGCAGCTTTGTTGAGCTCTTTTGTTGCAGGTTTGCCTTCCTTGTTCTTGCTGTGTGCGTTCACCCCGTAGAGGCGCCGAAGGTAAGTTCGAGCTTCCCAAAGCATAGACAATGATGCGGCGGCAGTTGCCAACGATCGCAAGGTTGCAGGGTTGGCCTGCCGTGGTGTGATTGTGGATGGAGCCATCTCAGGCGCCAACCCAGGCAACATGCCATTGGAAGCATCTAACTGCGGGGGACCAATTGGTGTGGGGGATATCTCCGTTTCGATCGCGTGCGCAACGATAGTGCCAGTCGAAGAGACGATGCGTTCCATACACGCGATAGTAGGCACCACTTCAGCTAATTGTCCGTAGTCGAAATAGGCCAGGTTTTGCGAGATGAAACGTGATAATAGAAGATGTTCTGGGGGGTTGCCTGCCACAACCAATTTCTTGAGTTCAAAGTTGACTTTCGAGCAAAGATTCGCAAGGAATTTCTTCTGATAACGGCTGTTGCTGATCTTGACAATCTCGAACAATGGTGCGAGCTTTGAAATATAAGGCCGAGAGGTAGCCCCATTGGAATCGCCAACAGTATCACGTTGGTAATAGAATGCTTCTTGCACAGCTCGCATGTATTCTCTCTCAAACATGGATTCGTACTGTTGGTGGAGCATTTTGTGTGTGTCAAAAGCAATTTTCGCAATTGCAGGGACTGTAGAAGTCTCAAGGGAGACAAGAACACCCGCGCATTCCTTTGGATGTACCAAACCCTGTCTATTGATACTCGCAATGAGCTCAATGGCGGTCAGGGAATAAGTGTCCTGGCGTGATTGGGCCACCTGAAGCATGTTTGAGAGGAAATGTTGGGCGATCAGAGCAGCAGCGCCATCATTATCGCTAGCTTTCAAAGAACCACCTAATCGGGTGGTATCTTCCTGGGCAGCTTCTGAAGTTGGCATGACGGCCTTTTCGGATTTGCCTTCATGGATGGCAAAAAAGTCTGCAAATGATCGGAGAACGATATTTTGCAGGCTTGGAGCATCTTCCTTAAAAGCCTGCGCAAATGTCTGTCGTGTGCGTTCTCTGCCAAATTGGCCAGGCCAAGACTGGCAGATAGATCCCAAGCTTTCAAGGGCCATGACGCGCAGATCGAAAGGTGATTTTGACCCAGTGAAGGGAATGATGGAATCAACCATCAGCCCCGCAACGGAGCCACCACCCCAGGCTGGGAATTCGCTCTTGAAATGAGATGCATACTTTTCAAGATCGCAATGACGCCCAACACACCCTGCAATACGAATATAACTCTTGGCACGAGCCAGAATTGCAGCATGGGTGGCCGAAGAGAGATCAACGCTTTTATACTGTTGCAATGGCTTCAGGACTGAGACTGTCAACTTCACTAAGCGGTTCGTGTTTTGTAGAACACCATTGATCGTCCACAAACATGCCATGACTTCATTCAATTCAGACCGGGAGAGTTTGGCGACGCTCTTGAAAAGATCATTTTGCACTTCCTTCAGGAGGGTATTATGAGAGGAGGATAAAAATGGCAAGACGCAACGATAGATGACCACAACGGATCGGAATATGAAAAGATCGTCTGCGGTAGAAAGATGTCCGATGTAAGGATGGAGCGCCTCCAGCTGGTCTGGACTGAACAGCTTTGCATTTGCCTTGGCAAAAACAGTGATCGTTTGTAAAAGAGCTTGTTGAAATTCCTTGCTGGATCCATCCGAATCCTCCACTAATCTCTGGAACATGGTAGCGACCATCGCCTTACAAACTTTGAAGTTCAAGGCTGCAGACTTGGATTTCTCCGAAAGGACAGCCTTCAAACAAACGCTAAGAGTCTCCAGTGCAGTTTCACTGCGCTCGATCAAGCCAACAATCAGGCTTACCTGTTCCCCAAGAGCCATTTTGAGTTTCGGGCCTTCGGATGAAGAATCAATGGTTTCATGGAATGGAATAAGCCATATTTCTTCAAAGGTTTGACGGGCCAAAGATGCCACGCTCTCTTCAAGATCACCTGTGCGTTGAAGAAAGCTGTCGAGAATGGCCAGCTTCAACTCCTTTCGAGAAGTTTTGTGGTAAAGCTCCTTCAGCAACCCAATGCAGCGTTTTCGGACACCAGCCGTTTGGTCCGCCGCACAGGCTAAGATGCTTCGGCATCCTTCTTCTTCGAGCTTAGGCTTCAAACCAATGCATTGTCCAATCAGCTGTAGTGCAGAATCGCGGACCATGGGCGAGGCATCTGTCGTACACCGATGTATTACGCGCAGAACAGAAGGATCTCTATCAAGGAGGTTTGGATCTTTCTCGAGCATGTAGATAACACTTTTCAAGCTGCGGCTGCGAACCTTGGCTGAGTCTCCAAGGAAAGAAGCCAACAGAACTTTGAGAATAGTGTCAAATGCTTTGCCGAATTTTGAATTCAATACCGTCAGAATGTATGCAAATTTTCCATGCACGTTCGGAATATTATCGAATTCCTTGTGGGTCTCCAGCCAGCGTGAATCTGAGAAGGATCTTGTCAAAAGAGTAACCAGATCATCAGCCACTTCATCGTGAGAAATTTCTTCTTGATCTTCAGAATTGTAGTAGAGGGCACAAGCTGTTTTGGCCCATTGAGCCAAGTAGTAACCCCGCGCGCTGGCCAGTTGCCAGTTGTCGGAGTTTTTGTCTTGCAAAAGGTGCTCGAGTGCAATCCTGTATGGACCCGTTGGTGTAATGAGGTCTTGATGGTGGAGTGCCCCAGAAGAAAATTCCTCAAACTGTTGTTTGAGGTAATCGGTCAACTCACTGTCAGAATCTTCCAGAGCCGGGAGCATGTGCTGGGCAGTTGCTATCAGGTCTGAGATAGCAGACCCCATCCAGCCCAGGAGTTCAAGTGCCATACTCTTTGCAGTCGCCGCACTCTTATCTTGGTCGGTGATTTGGATCATACGTAACGCCAAGATCCGAAGAAGAAGTTCTGCAGCTGGCCAATCAGCCGATCCAAGCACACTGATCAAATCCTGGGTGAAAAGATCTAGGATGTTCCTGTATGGCTGGTCACCTGTCTTTGTCGAGTTCATAGCACGCTGAACGATGAAATTCACAATGTATTGTGCGGAGCGCATGGCATTATCGTAGAGTCGGTTGGCTTTGTTTGCTAGGCGTTCCAACGATGCATCTGATTCGTCGTCATCAGACTCACCACTAGCGCGGTCCTCGCCATCGCCCATGAGCTCGTCATCGTCACCATCTGTTTGTGTCTTGACCCGATGTTTGATCTTCAATTGTGAAGGGGTCTCCAATGCAGTGGTCTGAACAAGCTGTAAAACTAGTGCAGTGAGTAGTTGGATGTTTTTGCCATCTGCGACTTTGAATTGCCTAGCACTCTGACGTGTGGTGGGAAGTTTCTCCAACGAGACTAGAATCTCATCTAGAATGAACGGTCTTTGCTCGGGATATTTGGAGAATACCTTTGCAAGCACATCCATCGCCGCCCGTCTCGCAGGTTCGTACTTCTGGTATCCCAAGGTCGAATCCTTGTCATTGTGTGCATTTTCCACAAAGATCAGCTTTGCTGCAAAAAACTCGGTTGCCGTGATGGTCCCTTCAGACACATCAATTCGAGATAAAAAGTTTGCAAAAAGGGTGAGAACTTTCTTGCTCTGATGAACTAGGGTTCCAATAATTCTCTTTTGAGCCGAGAAGAATTGGAAGTGCTGGCTATCCTTGCCGCCAGGGCGCGATTCCACTGCGGGAATGATGCAATTGTCGAAGAGCTGATTGAGGACAGTAGGAATAGCCTCAATGAGATCTTCTGGGCAAAGGTCGCGCTCAGTTTGACGTCCAGACATCGTCTGTAGCAGCGTTCCAATTGCGAATAATGCATTTAACACATCTTCAACCTTGCCCAACCACTCTTGGGATTCAGTCTCGCTGGAGGAATCACCCAAGCCTATATCCGGAGACTGTGCAGCCATGATTGGCTTTTCACACAATTTTTGGATGCGATTCAGATATTCAGACGGTATGTCCTTGAGTCGGTCAAATCCTGCAACTTTTCGAAGGGCGTTTTGAAGACGAGTATGGGCATCAGATGATAGCACCAACCCATGCACTTCTAACGACGTCAGATTCACGAATATGGGATTGGGTGTGTCATAAGTCCGGGAAGTCAGATTATCAGGCTCAATTTGATCTTCCGCTTCAAAAATCTCATGAAGAAGGTCTTGAAGCTTTTGTAGGGCTGCATCTGCTTCCGCTTTTTGATCCTTTAGTCGCACCGCTGCCATAGCGTCTTGGCCATGGGCTTTCATTCGGAGCTTCTTTGCATTCGCGTGATCACCGTGTGAAGGGACCGATTTGATTGGAATGACTACCGATAATTGGCTCGATGTAAGAGGGCGATCTTGCTCAAATGAAGCAGACAGAGAGGCGGAATTCGATTTGTTCGTAGCATGTGCACGCTGATTCAGTGAAGTAGCGGTCTTCGGAGTGAGATCCTTCTTTTCAGGTTTGGTTCTGGACGCTGCTTCGGGGTCTGCGGATGGCTTGTCAATTGACCATTTCTCAAGCATCATGGTATCTCAAACTTACATCTGAACGCAATATCCGTGGATTCAAGCATCATCCGTGCGAAGGAGCCAAGGCTATCACGACCGGAAGGAGCACCATCGGAATCATTTGGACGCAACTGTTGATTTCGGGTAGGAACACGAGGAAGCTTGAATTTACTATAAGAAAGCAAATGAGCTGAGTACGATACCAAGTCTGCTGGTTCTTCTTACAATTCTGTCAACTGGTCTCCATCCAGCAACTGTTGAATATATTCTCGAGATGTCTCTAAACGACTAGACTCGTCCCGTCCGGGTTGCATCTCCGCATCGAGTTCACCAAGTGTTTTGCGACCTTCTTGGAGGACATGGTTTATAGAAGTGGTATTGGAGGGTCGGCCAACATCGGGGCGTAGAATGCAATCTGTACATACAAGCTGTCAGTCGATTGAACAAATTCGGAGACAAAGCGAACGGACTGACCAAGCCCAAAAACGGGCGCGCTGGACATGGAAGAATACTGGAGTGCTTCATCCACAGACAGCGGCCGTGGTTTGTTCTGAAACTGCATATTAGAGCCATAGGGTTGTGGCATCTGATTATGGCCGTTGATGACCACCTGAAAGGCCGGGCGTCCATTCTGGTCCATGATCGCGGTTAGGTCAAAAGTGGTAGGCGCGGATCACAAAGTTCACATGCTTGTGGTAGAGACATGGCAAAAAAAGGCACGCGCCTTAGGACATCTCTAGGTCATTTAAAGAACAAGAAATCGGAATCTGAAAGAAGAAGCTGCCTAAGCTACGACCAAATCAGTTCATGAATTCCGTATGGGTGACGGCACCCCTATTGCCGCGTGTGACCGCCTGCCGGGGGGCTCGTGCGTCCAAAAAAAAGTTGCATAGATTATTCGCTGTTGCATAAGTCCCAGTCGATTCGTGTTCATTTTGCTTTGCTTCTAGGATATCTGTTGTTCCCAAGCTGTCAGGTTTATCTTCTAGTCGTCAACATGTCTGTCATTGGTTCTTTGATTTTCTGCACAGATTGCGGTAATCTCCTACGAGAATCTACCGGCAATGCAGATGCGATTTTACACTGTGATGTCTGCGGCACTCGGAATAAAGGTCAGTGCATTGATTTCCTCTGGGCTTCCACCAGACTACCTGGTGCTTGATTTCTGATATTTTTTACAGACACAATCCCCCAAACCATCGTGTCCGAGTCCAAGCCTTCCGCATTCCCCTCAGCACTGAGAGCCAAACGATCGGCAGTCCAAACCTTGTCAGCAGAGGACCGCAAGACCGAGGCTATCATCGATCGCACATGTAACGAGTGCGGGAGGAAGCAGATGTTCTATACCACAGTGCAGCTGCGCAGTGCTGACGAAGGAAGTACTGTGTTCTACAGATGTGTCTGTGGATTCAAGTACGCCATCCCTCTCCATAAGCATATGTTTGGCCGGCAAATACTAACGTTCTTGACAGGGAAACGTCTAACAATTAATCTTGGAAGGGTGAATTGTACAAAAGATGTGGAATTGATCTATTTCTGGAGAAAGGCTGTATAACTAGCGGGACAAGAGTACTAAAATCACGACGTCACGAGACAAATTTATTTTTCTTTCTTTTTTTTTTGCAGGATGTCCATCATGCAGCAGCAACAGCTGGAGCGCTATCTGGAATCAGCGCATATTGAGTTTCGCCATTCTTCTCAAACTCTGCCATGTCAAGAGCAACAATGACACTGTCCCTGACCACCTCATTGGGGTCATTCAAGAACTTCCTCAAGGTCTCCTCCACACCTTCCTCATCGCCCAAGCTTCCAAGAGCCTCCGCCGCTTCATGTCGCACCATTCCAGCTTCTGACAGGTCACTCAGCGAGGCTGTGAGGCTAGGGATCGAGGCAGGGTGGCAGAGTTGTCCGAACACGAAGGCAACCTCATGGCGGAAGAGGGCAGAGGGGTCTTTGAGGCCCTTAGCCAGCGCATTAACAGCGTCGACTGCTGTGGGAAGATCCGGAGGCGAGGCGAGATCACGCAGGCCGAACATTGCACGGTATCTTTGGAACAGAGGAAGCTTTGTGTCAAGCAGTGTCTTTTCCAGGTCGGGGATGCAGGGTTCGGCGCTGGCCTCCAGGGGCATGGGTGGAGCAGGGTCAATAGAGGTGAAATCACTGTAAACCAAAGATATCAATGTCAGCCTTTCTCTTTACAGGGTGCCATGTCCCGCGCAGGTCTCACCTAGGCTTCAACTTCTCGGCCTTGCGTTCCTCTGAATTCTCCCACAGGATTCGGTCGACAGCAATGTCGCAAGTCTCCCGAACGATATCCAGTTCATTTGTATCATCCCTCAATCTCTTCAGAATCTCCAAGCTATCCGCGTATCCAAGGGCACCTAGCGCCTCGGCGGCTTCATGGCGACACATCGCATCCTCCTCGGTATCCTTCACCACATGCTGCAGGTATGCGACAGACTCGTAATTCTTGGTTTGACCGAGGCAGTAGGCAAGCTCGTGCTTAAGCAGGGCTGAGGGTGAGGAAAAGCCTGCGGCGATCGCTTCGATGGCGGGGAGGGTCTGGTCAGTGGTAGGTTGTAGGCAGGCCAGGTGCTTGAGGGAGAAAAGAGCACGAAAGCGACGAGCAAGTGGCTCGGATTCAGAGACCAAAACCTTGCGGAGGGCAGAGACGGTATTATCTGTTTCGGGAGCCATTTTGAAGAATATGGTCAGAGGGGTATAAGAGTGGGAGAGAAAAGTTGTTAATCTTTTTGATCTTATCAATTTTTAGAGTGGGGGGTGGCGGGGCCCATTCAGGCTCTAGTTGTGTAGGGGGGTTTTGGCTCGTACGTTCTTCTCTTCAATGCTTCCGGTGTGTGTTCAAGCTATTCCAATGAAAATATATGGCTTATGTATGGTCATGCTATGAGTTCAGTTCTAAATCAGTTTTCTATAGGAGTGTTGTCGATCTTGAAAAAATAGACTTAGGTACATCGGTACATACATACATCCATGTATGTAGGTAAATCTTTAGATACTCCGCTAACCTCTAAAAATACGTAACCGTGACATTCTAGAGCTAAAAAGTCGAATGAGCAAATAGATATATACTACCTAGGTAGATGCATAGTATATCCAATTTCAAACCCACCTAGTCGATGCCTACGAAACTTGAATGGATTGGGGTCGAAATTACCAACCAACGTGATATAGTAAGATTTTAGCAGCGTCTACATATATCTACTTAGGTATAGGTTTAGATCTGCACGATGTATGATCGCATAAAACATCCATATTCCTGCCTGGACACCTAACTAGCGACCGATATTCTCTGGCTGAAGCCCTACCGTGCGACGCTCATTATCTTTTCACGTTCCCGAGAAAACGATTATCTTGATATTTTAATGAACGTGGGAAAGCGTTGTCCTCGGTATAATGAATTGGTGCCTCTATGAGGATCTGCAAAGAGGGGGCCATGCTAGCCAGCTTCATCTACAATAAGCACATTAATTGAACGGAAGGAATGGCAAAAGTGGTAGATGGGAGTTACCATGGGCATGTATGTGCCGCGTAAAAACATTGAGCTATCAAATAAAACAGACTTGGCATCGTTCCCCTCTTCCTATTCCTGCTGGTCGCTGACAGGTAATTGTTAATGTATCCTGAATATCCATAAGCATTCAGTACTCCTTGTTCAAGATAAGACGAATAAAAACAAGAAAAACTATAGGATGAATTGCATGAAAGTGATTTCGAGTGATAAACTGGCAAATATGTACATAATACAGCGCGAAGTCAAATCATTTGGTCTTGATGTGTTTGAGCTTCTTGGGTTCGTGAATGAAGTTGTTAGCATAGGACTTGGGCACGAAACGACGCTCGTTCGGCTCCTGAACAAAGTATTCGTAGCCCTGCTTCTGCGCAAAAGCAATTGCGTCTTCCTTCGACTTGAACTTCAGGGTGGTTCCCTGCATGCTATCGGCAGATGACTGCCAGCCCATGAGCGAGTTCTCCCAACGGTGACCCCGCTGGAGGATATCCCAGTCCATGCGCCAGTGGTGCTGGTGCCAGGTACCGGACTGTGTTGCGGCCTTAGTAGGGCGGTAGATACTATGGAAGCCATGGGTTAATGTGGGGGAGCTGGGCGATACGGCTCGAAATTTGTACGTACCGGACAGTGCGGGCCTGGAGATCGGTAGGAGCTCCGGAGAGGACAGCCGCAGGGAGAGTGTTGCCAGGCTCGCTGCCATCCATCACACGCTTGGGCACCGGGGAAAATTGCCTATATTGAAGCCAAAGGGTTAGCGAAAGGATCTGCGACGGAACTAGAAGGGAATGCCGTACGAGGTGCCGTGATCAATTGTGGCCTCATAATCTGGCTGGTGACGAGTCATAGCCTCGGAGGGAGTCTCCTTGGTGAGCAAGGAGCTGTCCTTGGGAGGCGTGGTGGGAGCATCAGAGGTGCTGGTCTTCACAGAGGGGATGCCCTTGGGGGCATTGGAGACGAAACGGGCATTGACAGGCGTAGCGAGTCGGCTGACCCGAAGGCTAGCAGCACCCCCAATTCTGAAGAACGACATTGTGTCTTTTTGGATGTGGTAAATGGTCGTTGCCAGTAAGGACTCCCTTCAAGTGTGGTTTGGTTGCGAATTGCAGACAGGTCACGACACCACCGAATCGGGTTTAGCCGGGCTTGGCAAGCCGAACACCCGCAGGGCTCGGTTTGTTCCTCCTTCCTCCTCCATCAGCTTTCTTTGGTTCACTTGCGCTGCGAATCAACGTAAGTCTACATTCCTGCCACCCTACATATACTCATTGAGAGACGCTCTTCCTCGTGCGACCAATTTCTGACCCCCTTCAGCCTAGACAAGATGAGCTACATTGCCCGCCGAGGTCTCTCGACCTTGATTCCCCCCAAGGTAAGAATACCCTCACACCCATGACTAATTCTAGTCGTTCGCCTTCGCAAACGATGCTAATAACTACTATAGGTCGCTTCTCCTAACGTGAGTTTCTCCCACGCTGCGCTTTTCGACTCCGTGCACCCCTTCCGCACCCGTGCCGCTCCGAGGCCGTTTTTCGTGAAGCCTGGAATATAACCCAATGCCGCCTTTCTATCGCCTCCGTAACTGACATGATTTCATTCAAGGCCATCGGTGCCGCCCAGGATGCCGCCCGCATGGAGCGTGTTGTGACCTTCTACGCTGGTCTTCCCCGCGGCCCTGCTGCTGCTGTCAAGCCCACCGGCCTCATCGGTCGCTACCAGGCCCGCTACTTCAGCGGCAAGAACGCTTCTGCTGCTCGTATGTATTCTCAAGTATCAATTTGTCTTGATCCAAATACTGATTGAGGCAGCCCTTGTCCACGCTATCGCCGGTATCTTGATCCTCGGTTACAGCATGGAGTACTACTTCCACCTGCGTAGGTTCCCCCAAAACTATCTTAACCACTCTGGTATCCCTCTTCGTTGATAAAACATCACTAACTTTGGTTTTTTTTTTTGCCAGGTCACCACAAGAACCACCCCCACTAAACTTTTTCTTCTCATCAAATGGGCAGAGAGTTGATGTATATACTGGATTCTCTACCCCAGTGCAAGGGAAAACCTGTGGTCTTAGCGAGAAATTAGAATCTCACTGTGTTTCAATATTCATCTACTATTCTGCCTCGTCTTGCCCGTAGTTCCAATAGCCACAGTAGACATGGATGGAAGTTTGTACCTAAATAGTGAACCTTGAGTGACGGGCTCTTTCCACGGTCCGTCATCGCAGCACATAACTTCATCGCCAAATTCTCTTAAATAACTGTCAAATTTCATTAATAGGCAACGAAGTATCCAAATCAAGGACTCATTTCTTTGACCACGATTAGGGCTTTTGCAGAGCCCAAGCAAGGTGTGTGTACCTATATGTAGGTGGGCAGACCTCACAAGTTTCGTCCGGGCCACGCTAAACCGAAAACAGCGACCCTCAGCTTCAACCCGAGTTGGCTCTTGAATCTCGTATCATCCTCCTATCTTTGTATCATCAACCGCCCTTACGCCGAATACCCTCCTCTTTACCCTACTCCCTTTTTTGGGACATCTCGGGCCGCGGTATATCCCAAGACCTCCGCGCCTATCGATTCCGCGATCGTGCTCTCCACATCGAGCCCAACTTGACACGCCGGACTTCCATCAGCTTTCGAGAGTGTTAGCCGACCCCATCCCTGGTTGTGGTATCCCATATATTCAGGGTGCAACCAGTCAAGGAACCAGTGCAACTGTGGCGATCCTTGATATTTGACGATAGGTATGTCTTTTGGGGAACCTGGCATGTTTGATCTGCGGCTGCCTGTTACCTCCCCGGATCCATCCTCCCACCGCCAGGGCACTAGGCTTACATGGTCGCAAATGCGATATAAAACAGAATCGAGTATTGTTATGGCAGAGCAGAGCAGCCGCGATGTGGTAGATCAGACCCTGTCGGGCGGCGAGCCTTCGCCTTCCGACGTTCCTGCGAGCACCAACGACAACCTATCTGCTGGAGGGGACGCAGGGAAGACTGAACATATCGCAATGAACACCACTAAATCAACCAACTCGAACTTGAATGATCAGCAGAACCATGACACAATGAAATCGTTTGATTCCCCGGGAGGAGAAGCTGCTGGAGACAAGAACGCAGGAAACTCAACGACGGTGAGCATCGCTCCTGGATGCGCCCCAAATCACTGGCTAATTTGGGTGCAGGATATCTCTAAGCAAGGTGCTGGAATTGTTGCGACCAGAGTCCTTGAACTTAACGGGCTGGCTTCAGGATCGGACGGCGGAGATGATACTGCATCACAAGGTGGTTCGGAATCGGATGCAAGTCGTTCAGACAGCAAGAATCAGCCGCGTAGCAGTTCTGTCAAAAAACCATCAGGGTTCAAGCCTGTTTCATTTGCCAAGTTCTCGGTAAACAAGGTACCGGGAGCTCCAACACCACCCAAGGTGCCTGAGAAAGGTATTTCCTCCTCAGACATTTCTCACAGTTGATGCTAACTCGCACAGCGCCATCAACGTCAACAACGCCGCTCGGTACTCCCCAGCTAAGCTCCCGACCGCGCTTGGTTGCAAAGACCACCCTCGGGATGCGTGACTCGTTTTCTAAGACTGGGGCTGCCGGAGGCAAACTTGGTGGGACAGGGCCTGATCCGAATCAAGTTTGGAACAAAAATCGACGTATGTATAAGTCAGGAAACGCGATTGGATCACATAAACTGATTTTGATATTCGTGTAGCCGTCGCGCCCGCTCCGCCAAAGCATTTGACCGATGAAGAGCTGAAACAACAATATGGAATTCATATGACCTCTCGCATCCAAGAAGATGGGGCCGTTAGCTCCGAAGCGAAGTGGGCGGATATTGACGACGATGAAGATGACTGGGCTCCTGAGACAATTGAATGGACAGACGGAACTAAGGTCAATCTCACTCAACCGCATAATGATCCCCCGCCGGCTCCTATTCATCAGGAGCCCAAAGAGCTACCACCCGTGGAGCCAAGAATTGCAAAGGAGCCTCCCAAACTTGCACCGAAGTCAACTCCATCGATGGGGCCAAATGCTCTCGTCTTCAAAGTTGGATTGGGGGCCGAACGGCAAGCTAGAACTGCGAGTGCTTCCTCCAAAGGTACAAACGACAAAATCCCGTCCAGCTCTACAAGCCCAGCGCCGCCATCCAAGTCTCCCTGGGCTACTTTGCCGCCTGTTGAAAGAGTATCTCCAATCAATGCCCCGGTGCAACCTCACCAGCAGCGTATGCCCGTAAGATATCACCAGAGAGATGACGGCCACCATGCATCAATGCCAATACCACCTAAGGAGATTGCAGCGGATGATTTCAACCGTGCATGGAAAGAACCCCACTCAGATTTGCCAAGAGAACTTTTCAATCCTCGATCTGCTCAGTACGAGCCAGTGGCAGATACTAGGAGAGGATCATGGCGTCACGACCAACACCATCGTGCTCCTGCGGTCTTGCAGAGACCGAATGATCACCCAAGTGGACAGGCAGAGCCATCTGCTGCATTCCAAACGCACAGGTCTAGCCATCAAGATGGCATGGGCTGGGGCAATCGTCGCCGCACATCATCCAACGTGAGCGGTGGAAGCGGAGGATTTGCCCGTAGGATGTCAATTGGACGATTTGATGCCCCTCCAAGATACAACGACGCTCGAAGAGGCTCTCAGGTGAACGGGTTGGGAGATCCAGCATTAATGAGTCACGAGCAGCACCATGGTAAAGATGAGATTCCTAATTCTGCACCAAACGGCGCGGCACATCCCGCTATCAATGTAGGTATGTCCCCTGTGGAGACACAGGCAGCAGTTCCTCAGGCTTTCCAAGAACCTCAAGAAGATCCTGTTGCTCTGCAAGAGCGTATAATGAAGGAAAAACGTCTAGAGGCGAGGCAACGAAGAATTGAGCAGGAGGAGAAAGAAGAAGCGGCCAAAAAGGAGAGGATTAGGCAACGCCTTGCGGCAATGGGTCCTGCACCAGAGAAGAAGGCTCCGGAACCTCGCAAACCTGCCCCTCCTCCATCACAGCCTCTACCTCAGTCTCAACCTCACCATCCTCCACAAACCCCCTCTCAACTTCCTCATCAACCCATCTCTTCTATTTCTTCGCCTCCTAAACCTCCTGTCCCAGAACCTACTGGTGAACCCAAAGAATGGGGTTTGATCAAGGTGCATCATCCAGATACCGTCAAGAAATTCACTGATGCGCATGATCGAACCTCTGAAAACAAACACTTCAACCGACGTGTCTCTTCACCCCACCAAGATCCTCAGCGTGACCCTGCTCTTGCATCTGCCATCCACTTCAATACTGAATCAGCCTCACCTGTCCAGAGCAAATCATCTGATACAAAATTAGATGAGCAGCACGGCCCTCAGTGGCAGGGAAACTTGAACGTCTCCACATCACCGTGGTCTCATCCCAGCATCGCTACGACTTCTCAGCCAGTCAAAAATCCTTGGAAACCATTTGGCTCTGACCACCCTCCCACTCTCGGGAACGGCATCTTTGATCAACCTCTCGGGGGTTTCCCGTCTCATGAGCATTCTCTACGTCAACTGGGTTTAGATCAACCAGCGATGCCTACTCCTCCCAAATTCTCTGCTCCTCAGGAGCCAACTGTCTCTCTGCCGTCATCTGAGGCACGCCATCCCTCATTTGGACAGCTGAACCCAATTGGTCGCCCCGGCCCAATCGGGTCACGGAACGCCCAGGACAAATCTGCTGTTCAAAATTGGCAACGTTACACCGTGACCGCTCCTCAGAAGGAGTCCGAGGACCGTAAGAAGTTTCTCGAGAAAATCAACGAGAGGCGCAACCAGCCACCCCGCCAGATTCAGTTTGAAACGACTTGGACAAAAATAAGCGTGGATGACAAGGGCCACCGACATAAAGGCAAGATCGAACAACAGGTGGTCAACAACGACGAGGAGATCGCCAAAGCGATCGCGAAACAGCAATCAAATCCACTTACAAGCCTCGATACTCCTGTGGATGGTCTCCCTGTGACTGATATCGGTGTTCGTCCATCTGCCAGTGTTCCTACACGCAGCTCCCGATTTTTCCCCTCAGCATCCGAACAGACGAAGCGCCAAGTTGAAAAAGAACGAAGCAGTCCTTCGCCACCTCCCCCAGAAGAAGTGTCAAGTCACCCCGTTTATTCCGGAATTCATGACCGACCCAATGTTCAGTTACCAGGTCCTAAACCTGTTGTGAAGCTTCCACCAAAGATCGTCCGTGTCCCGGTGGCTCCGCCAACATTTGCTTCGATGGCAGCTGCGCCATCCGCGGAATGCAGGACCTCCTCCTTCGACTGCTCAGTCGTGGCAGGACAAGATCAACTGTCTCTTCGGCAAGACTACTTCGACCGAGAAAAGGAATGTCTTGGCTGTGACATCTGCCACTAAAGAGCCACTGTCCGTTCATACCGCGCCAGTCTCCGTCTCTATCCCTCATACCAGGATTAGTCCCCAGACTGGCGATGGCGATCTTGCCGTTCGACAAGTCAATGAACAGGATGAGATGTTTGAAGACCGCGAGCCCGGCTCTTTGCCTGCCGTCCGTGTGCCAAACATGGCACCCCAGAACTCTTGGAGCGCAACTCGACCATCAGAGAGAGCCCGGGGTAAGAACATCAAACCCGTGCTATCACAGACCGTCCAGCCTTTCTGGGTTGGATACAATGATCGTGATAACCATGGCAATACCCGCGTTTCGGTCTTTCTTCCCGGCGCAGATGAACCCAAAACCGTTTTCATTCAACGCAAGTTCGGTGCCGCTCCCTCTCGAGGCCGCAACACGAATAATAACAACAACGCTAAGCCCCGCAAGTTGACCAACAACAAGTCCGGTGAAGCTTCCGGCGGTAGCTTTAGAAAGCCTGCCTTCAATAAACCCACCTCGCGACAGCAGCCACGCGCGTTGTCGACCTGGTAAGAAGTTTCGATCTTGCACGCATACGGTTCATCTTCAGCGCTTTCGGTATCTTTTTTCTCCTGTGTCACCCGTTTTCTCTAGCTGGGGCTGAGAACTTTGGGAGATTCTCGCCATATCTTGATCAACATCCTATTGCCATTGTCCACTTACAGAGTTGGACCAACGATTCAGATACTCTCTCTCTCTATCCCTTCACGCATCTGCGTTTCTCATGTACTTGTTATTTTCGCTTTCTTCTCTCGATCTTTCCGTCTGTATCCTCCCCCCTTTCAATTCAGGACTACGGCCTTTGCCGGCTTTTGATGTGTGGATGACCGTCGTCTCCTAATTCAATGTCCTGCGTGTGTGACTGCTGAATTGTGGTTGCATGCTAGTTCCGACCTAGCAGTACCACGCTGCCCTCTTGTTGCCGAGTATCCAACTCCTTCCACACGGCTAGTCACGAAATGAATCCCATTGTTACAGAATTTCAGGTCTATGATCCAAGTTAAATATACCCAGGTTCCAACTCGTAGGACAGAAAATAGTTCCTGATGTACGACCCGTTGGGGTTATCCCGGGTGAATTGTGCTGTGAGGGTGTAGCTCATAGTATCCCTCCATTCGTTTACCACTTCTACAGAGCGTTAGTCATGACATCACATTAGAACTGAAACATTCTACCCTCTCACCACACGTGAATTGAAGCCCGAGCCAGTGGTCCCCGTGAACTTGTCTGACTGAAGGTGATAGATCGACGACCATGCCAAAAACATCGACGATCGCTTAGTTTGAACCATGGGCTGACTATGTATTCCAGGGTATAGGGAACAAGCCCGTGTTCATAATCGGGGCTGGGACATGCAGACTGAATGTGTCTACTCCGTATATCTCGGCGATCTAGCTCGTCGAACACTCGGGTTCGTAGCACCGAACCACCACGCCCATCGAAGGAATCACCGGATCTCCCTACCCCAGACTAGGACCTTCACTGATGGATATATGACACAGAGGTCCATCGAGCCCGTCAGCTGACACTACATCATCTCTTTCGAATCTACCGGGCAGGCCGCAGGGGATAACCTGAAGTGTGCAGGGTGTCGGACGTCTTGTGCCACTGTATACATGAAGACCTGGCCAGCGAATCCTCTTTCCGCGGATATGGTCTTAGGACTTTGTGATTCAGAATGGACCCAAAATCCGAAGTAGGATCTAGTGGAGTGTATGTGTCTATATAAAAGCAACAATTATCAATCGAGGGAGGTCTCGATGAGCTTGACCCAGTATATGTGTGTTGAAGACGCAGGAGCAGGTATTTGGCATTGCATAGAATGGATACTCCGTACCAATTTCGGATACAGCATATCAGAAATCAAAAGGAACCCCTCGACTTGATGTATCAACTCCCAATTCTCGTTCCTCGATCTGATACTCCTCGCGATAAGCCTGACCGCCCAACTGATAAACAAAAACCATCCGACACCGACGATGGTATCTCTCATTGCCCGTGTCCCAAGTCTGCAATCATGAGTGACTCTACAGACACCAGCAAGCTAGCCCCAGAGGCATTAATCGCCAAATTCCAAGTGAGCAAGCTCCTCAAACAAGGTAACAACACTCTCAATCTTGCACCCCGCAACCAATCTAACCCCCTCACCTGCAGACCAAAATGGCCGCCGAATCGCCCTCTTAGGCACCATCGACGACTCCCAGGGCATCTTGATAGCCGAGCGTGCTGCCTTCGCTACCGAATCTCTATCCGTGCTCCAAGCCTTCCACGCCGCAATCTCCCGAGTCAACAATCTTGGTGACAACGACATCTACCGGTGGTACATGGCGTCATCCAGTGGCAGCAATATCACAGATCCCACACCCGCCGAAGCCGCCCAGCAGCCCCAGCAAGACCTCAAGCTCAACCTCATCTGGCCGTGCACAGCACAGCACATCAAAAAATACTCAGACCAACAGCTGCGCATGGTGACCGAGACCGCGCAGATCTACCGCGAGCATGTGCGGCCGTACATGCAAGCCAAGCGCGAGGAGGGACGTTTGAACTGGGTGTTCAATATCCTGGAAGGCCGAACTGAGCAAGAAGATGTGATCATGCGAGACGAGGGCCACGGACCCGAAGATGCATTTTTGATGTTGCCGGATCTGAACTGGGATCGGAAGAGTATGGGATCGTTGCATTTGTTGGCGCTAGTGCATCGCAGGGATATTTGGAGTTTGAGGGATTTGAAGAAGAGTTTTGTGCCTTGGTTGAAGTACCTACGACAGAGGGTGTTGGAGGCTACGGTCTCTATGTATCCGAGTTTGGAGCAGGATCAGCTGAAGCTTTATGTCCATTGTGAGTATTTGGGATTTGAGTTGGGTTGTTTTTATCTTGGCTGACTGTTGAATAGATCAACCGACTTACTATCATTTCCATATCCACGTTGTGAACGTGATGCTTGAAGCTGGTGCAACGCAGGCAACAGGGAAAGCTTTTGGTCTGGAGAACTTGATCTCGCAGCTTGAGACTATGACGGGGGATGGAGATGCTAGTATGGCTGATGTTGATTTGACATACTACCTGGGCGAGGCAAGTGAACTGTGGACGGATATTTTCAAGCCATTGAAGGAGGGGAAGAAGCCCAGTCAATAAAGACCTCTTGGGTATACATATTGACCAAAATATTATGACTGAATGAATCGAATTACAGAATCTACATCTGGCTCGTTTTGTGTCACTTATAGTT
Organism: Penicillium paradoxum; assembly: GCF_028828445.1. Lineage (NCBI taxonomy): Eukaryota > Fungi > Ascomycota > Eurotiomycetes > Eurotiales > Aspergillaceae > Penicillium > Penicillium paradoxum. The sequence continues at coordinate 1,274,700 of NW_026643184.1, read as the reverse complement.
ATCGTGTAGTTCAACGATGTATACAACTAAAGAGAAAGAATCCGCAATCACTGACAGTAATAGGGTGTTATTATAAACTTTTTTTATTTTGGTCATATATATACGTTGATCAAATCATACATGTTCTCTTGCAAACCTACACTCATCGTCATGCGTATCCGTCGAGGTCTGCGTGACCTCGAATGTGCGATGAATGCCCAGCCCCATGTCACGGACTAAGCGAGGCGAGGGGCGATCAATTGTTAGCCTCTCCTCGCTACTAGTCGGACTTGACGACATATTGTAACTGTCATTAGGATCCCTCTGGCTCTTGATAGTCGTAACAGTGACGGCCAGCTTGTCCGGTCTCAACCGAGACTGCACACTATCATCCAGCGAGCCTAAAGGATAGGGCCCGCCCAGCTGGCGTGAAACCGACGGTGACGGTGCCCCCGGGAAGCCAGTGGAGTAATCTTTCTCGGCCTGAGTGCCCATAATGACGCGAAGCAGAGGGCGGAGAGTTGCGAGACTGCCAGCTGTAATGCCAAGACCAGCTTCGACATTGGACCAGATGGCGATTTGGACAGTTGCGTCTAGAGGGTGGGGATATTGGTTAGTATCTAGTTCATGTCCTCGTTTGGTGCGCACCGGGGAAAGTAAATCTTACAGAGGAAATCAGGGTCGCCGAAGGTATAGACAAAGGGAATTCGGACGATAACTGCCGATGAAGCACTGGAGGATCGAGTCAGTCACTTGGAACACCGGGAAAGCCGAAGATGAGGACATACACGCAAGCCATGCCCAAAATGCCTATGACGGCAATTTTGGTTTGGCGCCTCATGTGAAGATTCCATACCAGGAAAATCGGCATGGTGCCTACGGTGAAATCACACAGTGCCGCAAATGCACTATACACGTAGGTCATAATGATAATAATATCCATATCAATGCAGTGGCCCTGAATGGAATCATCCAGAGCCGCCTTAGTCCAGAAGTATGAGAGTGGCTGGCATTGTAAAAGCATGAGAAACATAAAGACCAGTCCTGCCAGGACGGTTAAAGCCATGACAATATAGAGGATCCAGATATGGATGCGCCGGACGGTAATTCGCATCAAGAAGATGCAGACGGAGATCTTGCATCCGACCGAAGCGAAGCAGTAGGCGATTTCGCAGAGCCACCAATATCTCATGGCAGTGACGCGTGCGCTGGGCTCGAGGTGTTCATACATGTAGCCTGTGCCATATATGGAACCTCCAAGCATAGTCCCGCAGAACATGGCATAGCATAGCTGACGTAGAGTTAGTTTGATTTCTGCGACATCCCCGCATGATTTTCAGAAAGGATCGAAGGATTCGAAGATCGAAACATACCAGTGCAGCCACCATGGTTCCATCATCCCATCCGAATCCCTTGACGATCCACCCGCGCACGTAGATGCGCAGCATCACTGCTATAGTAGCGATAGGCAGGAAGACCGCCGCGATGGTCTTCACCGCGGTATTTCTTTGCTTTTCATCGGTCATGCTATCGGTACATTGATTTAGATGCTTGCATTCCTAGAAGGATTCAAATGTGGGGGGAAGGATTCTAAATAAGAATGCCCTTCCTGCCAGGATTTGCAAGAAAAAAGATACAAGAAACAGGGGAAGGGAAGGACTAGAACCTATTAGCCTTGGCTATTACCAGGGCGTTTTTAGTACGGAGTAGACCAGAGAATCCACCGCTAACTGCAAGATGATCGACAAGACGGCTCGCCACCGTAGGGTTTCTAACTACGGAGTAGGTAAAGTTGATACGTAGTATCAAACCGCATTGCACATTGGACAGGTCTTGGGAGAACCAGCATCCTGGAGATAATGGATGGCACATTGATCCACACACTGTTGATATGTGCCAGTCCCATGGTGTCTGGGTGAATAGCGTGGAGCTGGACCAAGAAAAACCGGCTTTTTTTTCCTGACAGGTCTTCGTCAGGGTTTCCGTGTTAGCCAAATCTCGGCAGGGGTTTGCGAAAAGCTAGTCCACGCCGTTGGGCCTAGCTTCGTTTGAACTGCCTCGGTGCCCACTTTCACGCGATGGAGCCCGAAATTGACACTGGGTCCGCGGAAATCCACGCGATAATCACCGATGGGGCACATGATATTTTCGGAGACCGTAGTATTTTAAGCGGACAAAGTGGCGATCGCTGTCAAGAAGGCGTACACTAGCTTGTGTTGGAAACAAAGCTTTGTGGGTGCTACCTCATTTCGCGCATATGGGCATTATCATTCGTCACTCGAGGGGCGGGGATACTTCGGTGATTAAAAATGTGTCTCCTTTTTTGGGGGAAATGGACGATCTGTATTCAAATAAATTGAACCCGATGTACAACCTGCTTTATATGTACTCCGTACTCCGTAGGTCGATCCCACGATATACTCCGTGGAGCACGAAGTAGACGCCGAAGCTATGCGTATGTAGTTGTCTGGTCGTTGCGCTGCAAACATGTTTGCAGTGGGAGCCTGAATATTGGCCTTGTTTCTCAGGCTGTCAGGCCAATATTCTACCAGGGGCATGTGTCGAGGACATAACCTACATAGCGATTTCTACAAGTATGTCATTATTTGTCTTCGTCTTATGTGTTTATTTTACCTAACTTCTATAATCTAATCTAACCAGAAACACCGCTAAATAGCCCCTAATCTCAACGAACTGCCGTGAACCCGCAGTTAATATGTATCGGACGCTATAGAAAACGTGGAAGCTCCGATGTGCCGTTCGCCGACCCCGCAATCCAACCCCCAAACTCAACACCTAACCTCCAGGTCCTCACCACAACTAAGAACCCGTACTTGCAAGACCATCTCCAAGTCGCAAGCCGCATCAATTCAATCAGAATGGCGTCCGTCGACGTCCCAACCACCCAAAAGGCCTTTGTGCCTCTAGGTACAGCTCCCCTCCCCTCTAACAACACAACAACACGACAACTGACCCAAATCGGATAGAGAACAACCCCGAAGTAATGTCCCACCTAGTACACCAACTAGGCCTCCCCCCAACCCTGGGCTTCACCGACGTATTCTCAATCGACGAGCCAGACCTGCTAGCCTTCGTACCCCGCCCCTCACACGCCCTCCTCCTCGTCTTCCCCGTCTCCCAAACCTACGAATCCTCCCGCGAAGCCGAAGATGCTACCAAGGATGCCTACACCGGCTGCGGGCCCGCCGAGCCAGTCATGTGGTTCAAACAGACAATTAGAAACGCATGCGGGCTGATCGGGCTGCTGCACGCGGTGTCGAACGGCGAGTCGCGCAAGCACGTCATCGCAGGCTCAGATCTGGACATCTTGCTCCGTGAGGCGGAGGCGCTGGAGCCGGTGAAGCGTGCGGATCTGCTATATGACAGTAAGGCGTTGGAGAGCGCGCATGCTGATGCGGCGAAGCTGGGGGATACGGCGGCGCCGCAGGCGGAGGATCATGTGGATTTGCATTTCGTGGCTTTTGTGAGGGGGCTTGATGGGACGCTTTGGGAGCTTGATGGGCGGCGGAAGGGGCCTTTGGCTCGGGGGGTTTTGAAGGAGGGGGAGGATGCGCTCAGTGAGGCTGCGTTGGAGCTTGGTGTGAGGAGGTTCTTGAAGATGGAGGCTCAGGGTGGGAATCCGGATTTGCGGTTTAGTCTCGTGAGCTTGGGGCCTCTGTTTGATTGAGGTGCTCCGGGGTTTAGTGGCTTTATGTTCTACGAGGATTTTATGTGGCGTTCTGGATCTGGTATTCGGATAGACATGTTTGTTTTCAATTGCCTTGAGGGCATTGTTCTTTTGTTGAGCACGTTGAGGAATGAGATTAGCTTTGTGGCTGGAATTCAACCGCAAATTATATTTGGAAGCATACAAAGATGTAATCTATATGTGTATTAGGGGTATTTTCCAGGCTATGCGATATCGCACACATTATTTTGAATCCTACCACGAAAAGTATTCCAGGTAAAGTAATCCTGGAGGCTATTTCTTCCCGAGCTCCATGATCTCTGTAGCAGATGGTACAACAGAAGTCGCGGCAGTGGTAATAGCTCTTGTGTCTTGATCCTCCTCACTGACAGTCGAGTTATCGGTGTCTGGGGTAGAATTGCCCTGCTTACCGATGGTCAAGAATGGTATCATGAATAGAGACAGTCCGGCCGTTGCTGCCGAAAACCAATAAACCGAGAGGTAAGGCTGAATCGGGGGTGAGGAAGCGGTCATCCGACGGACGATAGAACTCTGAACAGAAGTTGCGATGCCAACTCCTAAATTGTTGCACAGCTTGTTGACAGTGTTGAAGATGCCGCCGGCAATTGATTGCTCGGACGGTGGGAGGGTGGACATCACGTACATCTAGGTGAAGCTTGTCAATATCCAACAGACACACCATCGCAGGGAAAAGAAAGGAAGCGCATACATTTGTGACATTAAAGTGAATGTCCGCACCAACAACGACAAGTATCAGTGCCGGGAAAATGAATGCCCAGTAAATCGCATCTTCCTTCATGAAGCTCAGGATAAGGAAAGAAGCTGCGTATGCCAATGCTCCAATACCCGTCAGCAATTTGTTGCTTACACGGTGCAGGATCAGACCGCAGACAACATTGACCAGCACCCCGGCGATAACCATCGGGAGAAGTCTAACAGTGATCTCAAGGGCACTCAGGTGCTTAACTCGTTGAAGGTAGAGGGCAAGGTAGAAGCTGACTGCCGCGAATCCCATGAAGCCAAGACAGAAAATTGCCATAAGCTGGGCAGATGTTAGCCTGAACGTGTTTTTTTGGAGAGTGGGATACATACCAATGAGAAATTCCGGTCTCGCCAGACCCAAAGAGGCATCAAAGGGTTTTTAGCGATAGACTCCCAATACAAAAACCCAACAAGAATGAAAAAGCCCACAATGAACAGGGCAAGGACATAGCCAGTTTTCCAGCCGTCCGGAGCGTCTCCTGCTAATCTGTAGAAAATTGTTAGCGGGGCTCGAAAACGGGCAATTCCCATTAGCCCGGGGGCGAAACATACGAAAGCGAACTTGAGAAGAGCGCAAACCCAACAATAATCAATACCGTCCCCAGGAGATCAAAATTCTTCAGAGCTTCCATGCTAATCGGTGTCCGAGCAAAGGTATCGGCCGGTACAGTCCACACCGTTAGAACAGTAAAGAGAGCGTAAATAACAGAAAGAGCCCAGAAGGAAGCGCGCCAGTTGTACAAATGAGCCGCAACTCCGGAGATGATCATACCACCCACAAAGCCGAGGGGGTTGCCAGCGCTGAAACAGGCAAAAGCAAGGTTCTTGCGCTTCGAGGGCTTCTCGTAAGTTGCACCCAGTGATCCGACAGCTGGTGGGACGACAGCCGCTGCGAATAGACCAATGATCCCTGAGAAGACATCCATGTAGATGGCATTGTTTGCAAACCCTGCAATGAGGAGTGCGAAGGTGTACCCACCCATACCGATGATGAAGAGCATTTTGCGTCCAAACATGTCGGCGAGCTTCCCGAAGGTGAGCAGGAAGGCGCCACTGGTGAGACTGTTGGAATATTCATGGTCAGTGATATGTAGGTATATAGCGGAGGCCAGGTTGTGGTGATGAGGTTTCATATACAACAAAAGCTAAGGGAAAACTCAAACCCCAGCAGAGAAGTGTGGGGAAGGGGAGAAACATGGTAGACTCACGATGCGCCAGCATTAATCCAAGTGATCTCCGCCGAGTTCATATGCAAATCCGTGCCAATTGAAGCAGTAACTCCCACAATACAGCCCTGGAAGAACGACTGCTGGCCAATAGCCATGGTAGCGGTCAGGACAAACATGACTTCTTGAAATGTACTACTGAAGCATTTCGGGCGCTGTGCGGCGCTGTCGAGGTTGACCCCTGGACCGTTTTTCTCTTGGTCTTGAGCCATGGTAGTCAAGAAGTTACCAATGACTAGAATTTGGCGCGCGAGGTGCAACAGAGAATTCAATCAGATGTCGCGATGAGGCTGAATCCGTTCGGCGGGTTTAGGGGGTTACACGGGCAGTCGTCTTGTTAAGCAAGAGTTAGCTCTCGTTTCTCCGTGGATTTATATCAAGCATAATCCAATGTCATCATATTTCAAGAATCCAGTGTCACCGCAATGTCGACAAGTAGATGACACTTTGTCAGCGCGGAACGGTGAAGGCTGGGCGTTCCGCACTAATCACCGCCGATTGGATTTTCCAAGGCGCCATCTGTACTTGTAAGCAACTGGAAATCATTCCAATATAAATATAAATATCATCTTCGTGCCGCCTCATTGCGGAATCCAATTTCCTGGCAAGTTTCAATTTTCTGAATCAACCCAGCACTCACGGGCATTGAACCTGAGAACCTCATTACCAGCAGCCCACCAGCCAGCAGTCAAGTTGCGCGCAAACACCTCCAGGGCAGAATACGACTGAGTGTGACCAGAAGTGAAAAATACTTGCTCAAAGATCGCTTTCAGGTTCGGCTTGCGAGAGTGCAGGTCTGGAACAGCAGCGATGACCCGTCGTGTAGTAATCGCCTCACTCATACGAGTCAGGTCTGCTTGAGATAGGGGTGAGTCGTCATCTCGCTCAACGTGATGACCGTCCTTGCAGCCTATAACAAGGATTTCGTACGGTTTTCGCCAGAGACCATCTAATTCTGAGATCGGTCGTCCGTCCCACGTGGTTTTCACCCATACCCATTCTTCGCTAACGCAAAAGCCAGCGCCTCGCAAGGCCTCATATGCAGCTCGACGGGACTTTTCTGCATTGGTGATCCATATTGCAGCTATGGATTGTTGGCTTTGGATCTGTGCTTCAGACGGGCTCTCCGATGGGCCCAGCCCCGGTTTTGTGTGAGGGCGGTGCGAGTGCACGCGGAGTATATCTCGTAATCCTTTGGTCAGCACATCCATCTCAGAATAATGATGGGTTACATAGTGCCTGCTGCGCCGCACAGATCTGTTTGGCCAGGGCGGATCCATGAGAATAAGATTGAACCTCTGGTGCCGAGAAAGCCCAGGGATGGGATAATCATTGTATGTAGATGAAACGTCAGTTTCAGCTCTAGACAAGGGCAGTGTACAAAGTACAAAACTCGACTGAGGGGGAACGATAAATTCCTGTGAAGAACCCGTCTCATCACAGGCACAGTCCTTAATCTTGATGATTGCTTGTTCTAATGACGGGTTCTTCACAATGCCAAGATCCCATGATGACTCAAATACATTCAGCGACGTAGTCGACAGAATCATCGGTGGCTCATCTTGCGTTGAAACATAGTCATCAAGCGTAGACTGTGAAAACGGATAATCCGCTCCCCTCCGGCGCTTCCGCAGGGATTGATCATGTGCTTGGCTATCATGGAATCCCTCAGTAGGCACAGCTCGAGCAAAGCACCAACGGCGATCGGCAGAGAAACCGGTCTTGATAGTTTCCATAGAATCCCTTACCAGGGGCAGTATCAGTTCAGAGTGAAACTGCCGCTCAGAGATGGGAATGGTCTCCAGGAGCTTGGCGAGAGCAGCTGGCTTTTTGGGCTCCGTAGATAGATATGGCTCTTCCAGAGGGGAGCATGAGAGTAGGCTTACTTTCTTATTGTGCGTGCCTTTTCCTGTCTCCGAGCTCGATTCCCCGGCTAGCTGTTGGCGCGGTGCCAGCCATTGTGCTTGCGCGAGGGCAATTGAATGTGGGATATCGAGGAGAAAGATGTTTCTCTCTGCCTGAAAGAGAATTGCAGTCTTTTCCCGGGTCGGATTGTTCATTTTGGATTATGTCTCTGTGGTCTCTCCATTGTTGGGAACGGTGAAAAAGAGAAGTGGTGGATTGCGGCTTCGGGTAGATGTGGAGGTCCTAACCTCTCATACAAATTCATCATGGGACTAGGAAATGTATATAGATGAAGTTTGAGATTGATATCCGTTAGCTTGAATTGATTGTGTGGAATATCTCGAAGTCCTAATATGTATCTTACGTGGGTAGTTAGCTGTTGCGGCGCAAACAATCCGATAAAACAGACGCTCATCGATACAATGTGTTTACATCGTCTACTAAATCAGGAGATTTTTAAAGATGCGAAAGCATCTACATTAACCGATTCACTATGCTCCCAAAGCAGCCAAAATCCCGATCGTAGAACAATAGACAGAAGAGAAAAAGGCCTATCGTTAGATCACAAGATACAAGGTCATTCAAAAACGCTGAAGAAGATACAAAATTGAGCCTCCACCCAGAGACACACCAGACTTTTCACCACCGATTCTCCATGCGCATCCAGTTCCTCTCCCGGTTCCAATTCTCCCCTGCCGGCGATCCAGCGTCCGATCAGGGCGAAGAGATAGGACAGTGAAATCACAACGCGTAGCTAGATAAACCCGCTTGGTCTCCAAAAATGGAAAGAAGATAGAAAGAAGAAGGAAGAAAAGATGATCGAGAAAATTTATACATGTAGATGGGAAGGCAGTAAGATCGATTAGAAATCATACGCGAAGATGGATCAACGCTGGGCGCAAGATATGCGTTAGTCTATTGACGCCGTACGAGACGGTTAGAGTCGATCTGAGAATGAACTCACCCGTCCACGTCGGCCTCCGCTCGACTGCCCCTGCACGGGCTGTGCCTGGGAGTAGTATTGCGGAGGGTATTGGTACATCTGGGCAGGATTGACAACGGGGCTGAACTGCTGATAACTGTTCTGGCCAAGCATCTGGTTAGGGCTCATCTGGCTCGGTCCAGCGGACAGCGGGGAGGCTTGCTGAGGCTGCAAAGACCGTAGGTTGTCGAGGGCAGGCGACCCTGTGGGGTAGCCATAGTTGGCGCCTGGAATGCCAGGATAACCAGATGAAACGCCACGAGCCTGGGCGGCGAGGTAGGCTTGATATTGTAGTTGTTGCTGGCTCAGAGGTTCCTGGCTGTATGCGCCTGCACCTGGAAGGCCGTTCAGATGGTTCCCAAGCCCGTTGGTCGAGTAAGGATCAAGAGACGTGCTGTTGACCTGGTCAGACGAGATGGGGCGGGAATCGGGACTCTGCCCAAAGGCGGTGGGAGCAAACTGTCCATTAAACTGCCTATCCATGGAAGGCTGAGCTGGATAACCGGTGCTTCCGTGGCGGGAGGATTGTCGGTGCTGTGATTTCTCCGGGGTGGAGTGGCCAGCTCCGTGCTCACGTCCATGATGATGCTCCCGACCGTTTCCTCGCGAAGAAAGGCCAACTTCGTCCATCAGACGCTTATAGCCTTGGCTGGGAGAAGCCTTAAGTTTAGTGAGAACCTTAGACACGTTCTTCACGACTTCAGCCCGCATAGACTCATCAAAGAACGGTGTAGTGAGGACCTTGAAGATCAAAGTCGCACCGGATGTCTGGTCACTCAGAATCTTCTCCAATACTTCATCACCGGGACTGAAGAAAAGTGCTTTTAGGACAATGTCTCGAGCTTCCGGCTCGTTGCGCTGGTTGATCACCTTGAGAACAGTCAAGTATGCAACCTTGTGAGTGCAGAGGTGAACGAGATGAGGCACAAGTCTCGGGGCCAACACAGTTCGGCGGCGGGGGAATGTGCACGTATCAAGGAACCAGGTGAGCAAAAGAGCTCCGTTGGCATTAGTAGCCAATTGCACACTGTGAAGAGCGATAGCAGATGCGAGCATCCGCTGCTGGTCCTTCGTGGCATGGTGGCTTTCTAGGCAAGCCCGCATCGCTCGGGCGCCGAAACGTCCCTGGGCGACTTCCCACATCCGGCTGAGCATGGACTCGAAGATGAAGTTGTTGAAGGGGCCAGCGAATCGCAAGCAACACTGCAGGACATAGTTTCCATATTGATCCAAGAAAAGGGGGACAGTGTAGGGGCGGAGGGCATCAACAATCAATTGCATCTGCCCAGGAGTCTTCGCAACATCGATGATCTTTTGCGCAGCCCAGGTTCCATTTTTGTGAACACCAATCTCAGAAAGATGGGGTGCAATGTGGGCCAGCATCTGTTCCTTCGTGGGTTCAGAGCAAAACTCGAACAGTTTTTGAACAACAGTGTTGCCTAAGTAATCAGATGCTAGTTCTGCAATCTCGGGAAGCATGGCCTCGGCAGTTTCCTCAATCTCTTGGATCGAGCATGCACCATTGTCAATGCGTTTCCGAATGTCACGGAGACGAGGAGCGTCGAACATCCGGGACTGACTCGGTTCTTGAACCGAGGGAATTTCATCCTCGAAAGCTTGGAATCCGATAGAAGTCTGGATGCTTGCGGTGATGTTCTGTAAATCATCTTCACTAGCGCCGAACTCTTGCACAATTTGCACCATCTCAGGCAACAGATCGGCCAGTGCCGGGATCTGAGGAATAATGTTACCGTTGTCTGCCCGATCCGAACCGTCTGCTGCAGCAAGGTTTGATCTGAAGTTTGGATCAGGAGTTGGAGACGACTGGATACCATTTGCACCAGGGGTACCGGTGGCCGATGCACCAGGAACCTTGGCGTAACCAATTCTTACTGGTCCTGCGCCTGGGAAGATCTCTTTGCCATTAAGCAGCGACTTGGCTTGCACAGCGCTATCAAGGCGGTCGAAGTTGACAAATCCGCAGTTCTTGTGAGTCAAGACGCGGGTGGACTCGATCTTTCCATACATGCCAAAGATGGCCTCCAGAGAAGTGACAGTTGTTGAAACGGGAATACTACCAATCCAAAGCGCCCTGGTAGGCCCATCCTGGTTATTCTCCTCTGCCATCTCACCGGCCTGCCGGCCACCCATGGTGGGAATACCGGTGCCGCCGAGGTGCATCAACTGGACCGCCTCGGACAATTCGTCGTACTCGCCATTCTCGGCGATTTGTAGATCGGCGGCGCTAAAGCTGTTGTCAAGCCGTGAAGGAGTAGCAAGATAGTTACGGATGGATGATCGCTGGGGAGGTGCCTCCAAAATGCCAGCAGTCCGTGCACGGGGTCTACTGACAGAGGCATGACTAGCAAAAGCCTGAACCGCGAGGTTGTGCTGATGAATCTGAGCCTGTGTAGCGGCAAGTTGAGCGGCGGTTGCCGCGGCTGTTGGTGTCATGGTGCCCGAGGGAAGTTGAGAGTAACGGCTCTCATATTCGAGATCCTCATCATCCGCATACTTCTCTTTCGCATTGACAGAATATGAGCGGAATCGATTATTGTTCTTCATCATTGCCAACTCAGCCAGGAGTGGCGGCAACGCGGACGCTTGCTGCTGTTGTTGCTGCTGTTGCATCAAAGCCTCCATCGAGGGGCGTGCAAGGGAGGCCATTGCCTGCTGAGGAGTTTCAGCAAGCCCGAGATAGTCCAGTGTCTTGACGTCGGTATCGGCAAGTCCATCCCTCGAAAACGAAGAGTGGCTAGGAGAAGTTGGCCCTTCTGAAGATCGAATGCTGGTTAAGGTTGTAGCCCTGTCACGGCCCGTCGACCAGTTGGTTGAAAACAATGATGGACCGAAGGGACCACCGCCTCCTAAGAAGTTGCTTCTCTGCGGCATTGAACCAGCTCGAAGACGGGATAGCGATGTTGGATTGGGTCCAGCAGCCGAACTCGCGATCTTGGAGCCTGTATCTATGCCGGAAACGCCCGGGGGCCTAAAAGGACTGGTGGAGGGAGTCGGTCGTGAGGTCTGCGACATAAACGGCTGCTGAAGATCGATCTCATTTAGTGTGCCCATCGGGGGAAATCGAGATGGCACTGTTCCAGCACGAGCCCGGCGGCCAGGGCTGTCCATGGAGCCACTGGAGGTTGGGATCAGTTCAGGGAAACTATCCTGACTCGGCGATTCGGGGATATTTTCGCGAAGCGGGGTTGAATGACCGCTAGTCGGCGGTCCCCAAATGCTAGGTGAAACGCCCTCTTGCGCTTGAATTTCACGGGCTCTATCGATAGAAGGGATATGTCAGCTCAATGTCGCAGCTTCCGAATCACCACCTCGCAAACCTACCGCTTCGAGTACAGCCGGGAGGCCAATTCATGAGAAGGGGAGCCAGCTCCCGGCCTTGAACTACCAATGGACCCCGGAGAAGGTCCAAAGGGCATTCTTGTATTTCCAGACCCAGCCAGATCACTCGGGGAGCTGCGCCCCGTCGAGGTACCCGACATGGACTGGGTTGTTGGTATGTAATTGAAACTCATCTGACCATCAGATCGCGAAACAGGCAACATTATGGATTATCACTTTATTCCTTCAGCAAGGAGATGCGCGAGTCCCTTTCGATGTATGCCCTCTGCGCGACTGCCAAAACAGAGCAAGATCAAACCCCAGTGGAGAGTTGTTGTTCAACAGTGGGGGACAGGCACCATGGGATAACGATAGGGTGATGGTAGGATTGCAAGAACTGATCGTTGAGAATTATCAAAGAGGCACTGTGCACAAACGGGAGTCAAAATTAGTTGGTGATCTAAAATGGGTGTTTTGTCACGGGGGTCGCAAGGCGGGAGGGGTCGACAGAGCACTCCTGGAGAGTCGAGACCAAACGTGGGGGTGATTCGTACCAAAACCGATTGTTTCCAGATGCATATACCACTCTCCAGGGTCGAGGGTCTTTGACGATAATCTCTCTGTGCTCGGGGTGTATGACAGTCTGCCGGTGTCCCAAAGCAAATCGCGTTGAGTTGGAAGAAAAAAAAGAGAAAAGTCCTTTTCTATGGTCGTCAAAGGCTCAAAAACACGGCAAATGCACACGGACGGTCTGGCATAGAGTGCGTCAAGCGAGAAATAAATGAGAGATCGCAAGGATGATCCGGGTCCAAAGGGATCGAGGTGGCTGGAACCGAGCGTCAGTCGCGGAGAAAAAGACGGTCGATTCAAGACTAACCAAAGGTTGAATTCACCCTAATAATGCAGAAATTAAAAGAAAAAAAAGAAGTGAGGAAGAAGTCAAGGGAGGATGAAGGGGAAAGGAAAAGAAGGAGAAGAGATGTTGGGGAGCTGGCCGGATGCCCGAGGAAGATGGCTGTGGTTGGTGGAGAGTGGCCCTCTTCAGCTTCACCCACAATACAATTGTTAATCTAGGTCAATTTTGATTTAAACACGCTATATTATGTGAATATCATTGGACATAGTCTGAGGCTTTGCATTTTTTAATTGCAAGTGTGGGTTATACCCAGGGATCCAAGGTGCATAGAGGACTCGCAACTACGATGTACCAAGTATAAGCATTCACATATTGTGTGTACCTCCCAGACAGACACATCGGAAAGCGGCAGTTCCTCTAGGCATTTGAAAATAGCACAGTCCCATGGATGTTATTGATTTGCAACCCGAGACTCCATTCTGGCTGTTGCCTGGATATGGTTGAGGCATCAACACCGGGGCAAACTTATATAGTACCTAGATCCCAGTAAGAACCAGCCCTGGTGCAGAACGGCGGTATTCTTCCCCTCCCTCAAAAGAAGCGAGCCCAAGGTTTTCTTTCGGGGGAAATCTCATGGCACCGAAAAGAGCGAGTGTGGAAACGCAGAAAAAGCCCCGCATTTCAGTGCGTCATGTCTCAACGCTTGAATGCTTGACTTCAGGATACCATGTATATGTGCCACAATGGGGGAGACTCGTCATGAGTCTGAGAGATATCATCCTGGGATATGGATTATGATGCAAGCAGCCACGCAAGGAGCTTTCGTTGTTTGTTCTAAAACCACACAAAACCCGCGTCTGGAGTGCGCGCAAGGGATATGGATCAGGTACGTGTCTCCGTCTTGGTTCGCTACCAATGCCACCTCAAGATGCACTGGCCTTTCGACGTCTCTCATCAATGGCACTGCCACCTATCTGGCCAGGCCATTGCCGACTGGATGAAGAGCTTCGGAGTGCGTTCTGGATCTTCGGAGGGTCCGCCAAAGTTCTAAAAACATTGGGTACGGCGGAACAACCGGACAGTTCGTAGCATCGTGGTCATGAGATGTGTTCGCACTTCTATATTGATCGATGTTGACATATGTTAGTGGAAGCAATCCCTATTTAATGGCAGTAGTATCAAATGAACTATCATAGAAGCTGGTGTCGTTGCTTCAAGGTCGATGTAAACACGTTAGCTAAGACTATTGGCCAGCTCTTGATGCCTGAGGCATTCAACTTTTCTTTCGCGCCACTGCGGTCAAGCCACTCTCTCCTTGACAAACTGCTCGCGTAAACGCTACCTTGCCATCACTTCAACGACTTTCATTTAGTTGTGTAGCGGGCCTCACATCCAGATTGCTTTTACTATCAAATATTTACGGATCCTTGACTCGCGATTCGAGCATAACCTGTCGCGCACGCGTCCCGTCTCGCGTCCGATGCTTAACCGACTATCTTAAGGCGTCTGCCACCCTATCAGTAACAATATGGCCGACATAATGGAAGAAGACCCATCCTCTGGGCTTCAGTCTTCGGAGATGGAGGAAGAGATGCCCGTGGAATCTTTGGTCAAAGGGCGCGCGAAACGAAGCACTGCAGGACTGCACATGTCTGCTCTCCTCGAGGCGGCCGCCGATGATGACTTGGCGCTTCTTTTCGAAGAAGTTGAAGATGATAACGAATTTGCGGACGTGATAGATCCCGACGCGGAGGATGACCTGGCGCTTGAATCGTCCGACGAGGAGGAAGACCAGGGACCGAACGTGCAAAACGACTACGAAGGCGAACAGAAACTACAGAAAGAAGAGCGCAAGAAACGAAAAACACAGAATGATCTCCGGTTCCAAACCTTACGCAAACGAGTCAAGATTGATCCGACCGCTCCATCCGCCATGGCCGCCGCTCCTCGCCCGAAAAAGAAGTCAGAGCGCATTTCGTGGATTCCCACCTTGGAAGATGGGCCTACTCGACAATCCTCGCGTCGACAGACCATGGTCAACAAGGAGCTTACGCATGCGCGTCTCAAGGATAGCCAGGAGAAGCGAGTCCGCATCATCGCTACCATGAAGGAGGCAGAGAAGCGGAAGGCCCATCTGAAGCCGAAACAGATGACACAGGAGGATCATCTTGCGGAAGCTGCAAGAATCGAACGGCTCAATAGCAAAAGTTTGAACCGGTGGGAGCTGTCGGAAAAACGAAAGGCAGATGAAAGACGCGCAAGAATCGAGGCACTACAAAACCGCCGTCTTGATGGTCCAGTGATGTCTTACTGGAGTGGTGTGGCCACATGGACCAATGGACGACTTACGCGGGTGGGTAAAATCGACATCAAACCCAAACCAGACAAAGAAGAGTCGAAGAAGAAAAAAAAGGAGAAAGAAGAGAAAGAAAAAGCCGCAGCAGAGCTGAAACCTCTGGGACCTGCTACCGCTGCAGGAATCGCCCCTGTCTCTATTACAGCCCCATCACAACTGACGCCAAATTCCTCTGCAGTTGGGATCACAGTCGCTCCCAACTCAACTTTGCCCAATCTCAATCCCACCCTAGATCAAAAGCCGCCTGAAGATGAGCCGCCATCAGAAAATATCGCAGCTCCGACTGTGGGGAATACAGACACATCTATAGTATCTGTGGGAACGAGCGTCAGTCAACCGCGGGCAAAATCCCCGGATATAGAGCCAACATCGACCAACTCTACTGAACAAGGCAACGAGAATGCTATGGAAAAGGAAGCCTCAGAGGTTGATGCAAGTGCACCAGTGCCAAGCTCTGAACATGACAAGGCCCAGCCCGACGAAAGACGAGGCTTGGAGTTGTTGAAAGGCCCCGAGAGAAAGATGTTTGCTGTGGAAATTCCAGCGCCTCGTCGTTTATCGAACTCTGCGGGGAATGACTCTACCCAAAAATTGCCAAGCCCGACCCCCACTAAGAACGACGATGCTATGGATGTGGACCAACCGCCGGCGGCTGCAGCGGATTCAAATGCTGTCAAGGCAAATCACGAAGTCCCAGAATCCAAGGACCAGGCAATCTTGCCTACTTCCAACGCCGCTAATGCCCAACGGACTTCGGTAGAGATCCCCAAACCAGATGCTGCCGTGTCGGCTGTACGAGAACACCCGCTAGTGGGTGAATCTCGGCCAGTTGATTCGGCCACATCCATCGGCACTGAGATCGCATTGGCTCCTCCAGCCTCGCCGGCCGCTACAGCACCTAGTCAAGCTCCGGTGCCCGAAAACGCCTCAACCTCGAGCCTAAATCAACCATCTACAGCACAGAACGAATTGCAGTCATCAGATGGGATAGCTCCGGCACCAACACAACCAGAGATTCCACAACCCCCTCCAGTGATTGAGCACACGGGACGCTCTCTCACAATCTTGGAAAACTTTGACTATGCGACCGCCAACCATCGTAAATACAGCATGTACTTCAACGCCAAGAAGCCCGCTCGCTTGACAAGTATGTTGTATCATATCACATTTGCTGTTCCGAATTGAGCTATGTGGCTAACCTCACTCCAGAAATCTCGTCATCACTTTGTGTCATCACCTCATTGCCTTCGCGTTACCGCGACCCAGAAACCGCTCTCCCCTACGCCAACTCATACGCATATGGCCAAATCCGCCGTATGCTCTCGGAAGGGTATATCTGGAGCTCGATGCTTGGGTGCTTTGTCGGCCCGGCTCAGGCTGCCCGCGGAGTGCCCGAGCGGTTTACGGGTAAGCCGGGCCCAGGCACAGTAAGATACCAACCAGAAAAGAGCGACGGTCAGGCCGAGTCGATTACAGGGAAGGGAGTCAACCTAACACATTCCAATGGCGAAATTCCTTCCACACCCACGACTCAACTAGCGCCTCCGGGGGAGCCAATGGAGGTCGATAAACCATGAGCCATTTTGTTTTGTACGATATTGTTTAGTAGATACCCAGATAGCATCGAGACCCAAGGCCCGAAACGTTAGCATCACTTTTTCTCCACATCGGATCATCGACTTTTGTCTTCTCCAGAAACCGCTCTGCAGCGATATTAGCGTCAATCCTTGGCTGTTATGATGTATTATGTCCCTGTTGACAGATGTCACGACCCACCCTTGAACCATTTGTCCAGGCTCGCCCTGTGATATCTCTATCCCCAAACGACCTATCCAGGGAAACCCTTCGGTACCCGGCGGAAGAAGGCGGGAGTGTAAAAAAAGAGACAGACCGGACCAGAAAAGATCAACCACAGAGTAACGCCTAAGGGGTGAGACATCTGATGTAAACACTGAAGAATTTTCGTCTTAGGCATCAGGGATCATTCTCGAAGCCCCCGTTTTCCTCCCCATAGACCCGAAACACACCTCAGCGGAAGATCGACAACTAGCCCAGTCTGGCCACAACGACCAAGTGTCTGCACCTGAGAGATTCATCTGATCGCTTATAGCGCGACGTGGCAGTATATGTGGCACTTCATCTCCCCCACAGCCAGAATCTCGATGTCCGCCGATCTTTTTTTTTTCATTCTCGCCATAGCCGGTTATTACTGATTGGATCATGCTATGGCAACCTTGAATTACCTTCTTATGGAATCCCCAAACAACGTTGTTACCTTGAATAAAGTACCGGGTGGGCGATGATGTATTGATACCCACCGGTTTAAGCCTGGTTCTGTTTATATTGAATCCTTAGACTCATCGAGGCATTTATGGCGTCATTTCGGATATGGTTTGTTCACAGCCTATTGCTCAAAACCATACTCTCCTTGCATGATCGGTCGCGTAATGGACATCTCGTCTGCCGAATGTCATCTGAGGACATTGGCTCGACTATGGGGTGATAAAGAGTCAATCTAGCGATCACGCCAGATCCGACCCTCTCCGGAGATATGCACTCTGCGCTACTGCATCGCATCTGCAGAATACTTGGAAGCAGAATCCGTGCGTCTCAGGTGGACCCTTGAGGCCCGGGAGCTTAGGGGGAATACCTATTTCTGTTGTACTCCATAGATTTTGTATCTCAGGTGGATATGTGGGAACAATGGCAATGACCGTCCAAAGACAAAGACGCCGAAATCAAAAGAGGATAATTTTAGAACCTCGTCACGGGTGACTCAGCTGGTCTAGACGATTGCGACTCGGGATCGCAAGTACCCGGGAAGTACCTGCCCAGCACCGATCTGGCATCGGGGCCTGTCGGGAGGGACTTCCAAGGTACCCCTGTACCCCCGATGGGCTGTCCAAAGAGTCTAGACGTGATCGTCTCATCCTATGGCAGCAGCACGTTTCGACCTTCTCCCACGGCCTGTATTTATACTCGACGCTCTTCCCCATATTCCTTGGATCACAGTTCCTCTTTCCAAAACAAAAAAAGATCTAATCTTCCTCTTTCTCTTCTTCTTCTTCCTTTCCCTTTATACATCACCTTCTCTCCGGTATGTCCCCTTATCTGCCTTATCTCTCCCCACTCAGCGCCTGGAGATAGTCTCGTTGCATCGAATCGGGATCTTCGTATGACAAGAGGCCGTATGCTAACCTTATCAGCATTCCTGTCTCCACGCTGCCTGAAATACAGAGGCTCTCCTTTTCTAAAATAGCACTGCTCCGGATTCCCAATTGCACCGGTCCACTACACAAATCCCTCAAGTCTGTGCTCCCTCAGGGGCCCTCATGCTCCACATTTACTCTCTCATCGATAAGATAGTGAGGCATTTGAAAGCTTCACCGCCACCTATATGACTCAAACAGCCTCCTTCCACCGCCGCTCCCCTTCTTTGCCTCATGCCTTGAAGTCAAAGGCTCGTCCAGTCTTGCATCGTCGAGGAACATCCAGTGCCAACGTCTCCATCTCTAAACTGGGCTCGGGACAAAGGGGTGTGAGCAAACCGTCTTCGGACGATACCGAATTTGATATGGCCAGCTTCCTGAACTTTTGGTATGTGATCAACCCAAAAGCTCTTATCTATGAATACCTTGCAGGGATTATTTCCCTCACATGCTTGTTGCCGTCATCTGTGTTCCCTTACACCGGTCTTTTTTCCAATGGATATAAAGCTGACCTGATACCAGCGCCATGTGCGAGAACCAGATTACTGTCCCCAACAACACTTTGTTATATTGTAGCGAAAGGTACGTGACCACCTCCCCGGTCTATATCAAGGCCCCATTGATCTCTTTCCTCTCCTGCCAAACATCTCAATTTCTTTGTCTGGAGACCTGCATCATATCTTGGTACTTGTGTACTTATCAAGTCTTTTCATACAGTTGCCGCCGCAAAGACTCCTGCAAACCACTCTCAGCATCATTACCTTCAATGTCCTCCATGTCTTCTATGTCTTCCACCACACCACCCACATCTCCACCTCTCTCGCCACGCATCATCGTGGCTCCAATGACCCCAACCAGGGTACCTAGTAACCCAATCTCGGCCGTCCGGATATCCAACCACGTGCATGATGCCATGTCAGATCTCGACCCCACAGAGTGGAAGCCTGTATTACCGCGTAGCGCCTCATCCTTGGCATGCTCCGACGCATGGAACTACCTCTCTCAGTTCCACCGCTCCAGCGAGCCCATGCTGGCCCGGCCCGTTGTGCACCGCAGCACTTCCAGCCTCCCCACGCTGGCCGGAGGTACTGCTCACAGCCACGTGCCCTGTCTGACCAGCACCCCGTCCACCGTGGCCTCGTCCTTCAGCAGCACGGCCTCCGACTACCTGGGCATGTACGAGGCCCAGCGGCCGCTACCTCCGCGCCACAACCCCTACTTCTCCGGTACGAGTGTGACCAAGGGCGTTGAGCTAGTCGTCCCGCACATCGCTTCTGCCCATGAGGATCTCGGCCCCGTTGGTGTATCCGACAGCGGCTCTATCTTCCCCGCCAGCAGTGCAGTGTGGGAAGATGCCTCGTACGAGAAACGATCTGCGCCCATCAAAATGGGGTGGAGTATTGGCGGCCGGCCCGCCGAGACCTGCATGAAGAATTGAAAAAAAGAACCCTATCTCAATTGGATGAGATAAGCTTTGCTTTGCTGCTTTTGTTCCAGCTGCTTTCTCTCTTTGGCATCTCTATCTTCACACTTGCTCTCTTCTCTCCTTTGGCTTTCTTTTTGGATACGAGCGAGTTGTGATTCTTCAGCGTGGAAAATTATATGATGTGATGTGATGGATTTAGCTCTCTGTTTTCCCTTATTCCATATAGCCACAGCGAGCAAATATAGATTTCTTAATACGGATATCCGTGGTATCTAGATCAAATCAAACTCTTTGGAATTGTTTTCATATCTATTACAGCATTCAATCAAACTAGCCCCATCCTGTTTGGATCTCTCCAGCCCAAGCTTATATGTTTGTGGATACAGCCTAACAGTAGATCCGGGGAATTATCCCCATTCCACAAGTGGAACAGGCGGGGGTCAGACTTGGCGAAGCGGTTGCGATTAGGGCTACAGGTCGATCTTCAATGGATTACATGCATCACATGCACTCTCAATTCCTGTCAGATTATAGAGATGAATATCATTGACTAGGAATGATATAAACGATTTTTGTCGGAATGAAAAGAAATCCCTGTACAACACTACATACACCTATCGACACGCAGGTATGTTATGCAGTATGTACCTAGATAGAACACTCAAGAAAAACAGCGTAAAAGCATACGCAGAAAACGAGGCAAACAGGCAAACCCCCCTCTCTAGAAAAAAGAAGAAACACATCCAACCAAACCCCAAATAAAACAACCCACTCCCAACTCCATAATCCGATCTTCCACCCTCCAACCGAACCAAACCCCCAACTACAAGCAAACTATACACAACCCCTATAATCTAAAAATCAGAAGCAAAGCAACACATATAACACCCCTTAGCAGACTGATAAACCGGCAAAACCTGTTCCAGATATTAGTCCGAATATCCAGCACCCCCATCAACCAAAACTCACATAAGACTTCGAGCACTCCAACTGACTCTCATCAGCATAACACTGCCCAAAGCAGAAGGTATTACCCTCGTCCCTGCCCTGTGGCGGCCTATCGAAAGGCCCCGGCGCAGTGTGCCAACCGGGCTTCAGCGGGTCAACCGGAGCTACCTTGCCCACCGCGCCAGCTGGCATATCCCGCGGGATGAAATCCGCAGAACGGGCTTGGTTTTTCTTCTGCGGCGTCTGCTGGTCGGGATGCTGTGCTTGAGCCGGGAGCTGGGCCTGTGGCCGTGCAATGGGTGCTGGGGAAGGGCGCACGACGAAGGTGTTGTGGACCATAGGAGCTGGAGGCTGGGCTTGGACGTGGGGGCGCGAGACGGTGATATCATAGTTATCGTGGTCTTTGTAAATCTCTCCGTTGTAGTTTCCGTTGTGGGGGTTGGGCAGGTTGCTGTTCGGGTGTTCGTTGATGTGTTCCATGAAGTCGAGTTGGTCTTGGCTGGGGCCGTAGGGCTGGGAGTATTGGGCTGAGACGAGAGAGGCGCCGAGGAGGAGGATGGGGAAATGCATGGTTGAACTGATCACTCGGTTGTCGTTGCTCGTGTTGGTTTTCTGTTTATTTTTTTTGTTTTCCGCGTATCTAGATTATCTGGATGGCGGCTTGGGTGTCCGGGGGAGTTGTGATAGTTGTTTTTTGTCGGGGGATTAGCGCCAGGGACAGGGTCGGGTATTAGTATTTCACGCGTAGACTAGGAATCTGCTCATCTAGGCAATCCCTCGTGCAAGGGAGACGAGGGTTTGGCTAGTGGCATTTTTGGGTGGTTATGGAATGTGACACTTGAGTACAGGTTATATACACAATACCACTCGTAAAAGGCATGTATTGGGAAATAATAGAGGCCCCAATGTCGACATTCGTACGGAGGGCTTCCATTGATTTTATTTAAGCTGGTGACTTGGTTGTTGTTCGATTGGTCCGAAGGGGGACGAGGTTGGATTATGACGTCGGCATACGAACATTCGCGTGTATCTCCATATCCCGTGATAGACAGGGCATTACGGGAGCCCCTTTGCTTTGATTGGTTTGGAATCACGATACACGTGTCAAGGTTGATACTAAGTGAGTTGATCATTGCAAATGAGAGGCTAAGCCCATACTATGCGTAGTTGTGGTGAATACATTACCATAGTACATGTAGGCTGTGATTGTATAGAGGTATACGAATCCCATGCCCTTCCATGATAGCTCCCAGCTCTCTCCACGGTACAAAAAATCTTAAATTGGGGTCGACCTCGGAACTCGTGTCATGGTCGTGTCAGTTGCGAGTCCAACAATGAGATTGGCCAGATGCTCTGTCACTCTGGGGCGGAAAGCGTCGGATCATTGTTATTATGATTCACCTTTGCACTCCTGTCTCTCGCGGCCAGGGTATAGGTATATAGCCTTGGCATATAAATCCCCTCGTCTGATACTGCACTCTTTCTCGGCTTGAGCTTTGGTTGACCTTCTAAGTTGAAGCATGTTTCTCTTCTGCCTTCGAACGATCGTAACTACCTAGTACGCAAGTCGGCCCTGGCAACTCCACTTTCGCATGGTAAGCCGAGGGATCTCTGAGTAGCATATATGTATATAAGATTCGCCATTCGTAATTGTCCAAAGGCAATATAAGCTACATCAAGACGATCGGGACTCTGCCCGACAGATTCAGTGTTGCTATATGGGCGCATGCGAGATAGACCAAAGCCAGCTACGCGCAGACACATATTGGGGAGTGCGTCCGTACGAGCTTGCGGTGGTCCGACTGTAAGCTGCATCACGGTAGTAATGTATGCCTTTACCTAGAGCCTTGATATTGCTACGGCTGCTTTTGATGTTCACTTTGGTTTCGGCCATTAGATCGATGGTAGTTCTGTATTGAGATCCGTTGGAGAACATGGCCCTGACGGCGACCGTCTCCAGGCTGGTCACAGACATCTTCCCTGGGCTTTCTCCCGAGGCTTCATACACAAAAATTATCCTTTGAGCGAATGTCAGTATTTGTCGGAACCCAAGCCAAGCACCAGTTTCTTCCCCAGATGGATAGAACGCATGGATGAGGCTTATTATGCTGTTTCGATGTTGGCGCTGGTGGAGTCTCCCCCAATAACCTCGCCCGGAACTATTTTCCTCGTTACCGGTGGATCCAATTGGCGGCACATGGTGAAGAATAGGGCTTTCCCTTGTCTTCTCCTTCCCCTTAGGACAGTGGGCTGTCGACTTTCCGTTGGATAGCAGTTTGCGCCTTACCAGGCGGCAAGAGTATGAGGGAGGACATTCTCTCGCGATGAGGCTGTTTCCAGAAATCTCCAACACCGCTGGGTGGCCGAGGCCCTCTCCCAAGTCCAAGGGGTCGAGTCTAGTTGGCTTGTGCTTTGAAACTGAGCAAACCTCTTGTACCCATCAAGTTATCCACTTAAATACCATTTTCATCGTGCCATGATGCATCGGAAGCACTGCCAAGAGGAATTTCATGGTGACGAACGAGAGCAACAGAAGGGTGCTCGAAGGCCATGCTGTAGGTTGACGATGGTAAAGCTTACCGACCGTGGTGCGTCAGGGCTGACTCGGAACAGATTGGATGTCCACGAATCTGCAGCAGATGACGAAATCCATGAGAGCGCTGCCTGGTTCTGAGCAATGTTCAAAACGAACGATGATACTTGTCACCCTGAAGACCCTTTCGCCACACTGTAACGATGCCCATCGCCCATCAGAACCCCCACCGAAGACCCGACGACATCGAAGCAAACTCTGTCAAGATACGAATGACATAGACTCTTATCACTGATCGATGCTCCCATTCACGGGTCTGGCCCAAGAGATTCCAGCTTTGCTTGCCTGGTTATCGAGGTCCATTCGGCCCAAAGAGCATCTTCAGTCACTCATTCCAGAGCCTTCAAGGCTAGAAGATAACATGCTCTTTGTTCGAATAAACACGAAACCCAATAATGATACATACGTATACAACGCGCCGCCGATGCATCCACACAATTTTCGCCGACGTCCACGCATAATTTGGTATCCCACACCCGATACCGCCCTGTCATTCATTCGTTCTGGGTCCACGAGAGATGTCTTCTTGAGCCTATATTCCTCTGAACATACCACGAAGGCGACAACAGCCATAGTTGAGCCGGGCGATCGAACATAAAACATGTGCTAGGTCATCAGTTAAAGACCTTTTTCGTCTGGTTAACCACTAGAACATGGCAAAGCATACTACTTCAGGTGCCATATCGCATTGAGAAATCCAGCAGCCAATCCACAGTCTCGTGGGGTGGATTCAGAGCCTGAGAAACTCTCAAGGGTTTATTTCCATATATATCACCAGAAGCTGCTATACTGGAGATAGCGTCGAGTCTTGACGAATGCCCTTGGGATGGCCGATGCCTGGACTGTTGCTCGGAGTATGGATTCAAGGGTTCACGAGCTTCTCTGTTGTGGTATCAATTCAATATTCAGTTGACATCGCTATACTGGAGAACAGCATGTATGTCGATGAAATGCCACTTCCATCCAACCGTGTCCACAACCTGCGATTAGCCCATTTGAAATCACAATGTGCTTTCAACGGTCAGGAGACAGAGTGACTGGCAGGACACGATCCCAGGGTATGACAGACTCCCAGAATTGAAATCTCTACTCCGAGAGCTAGAGACTGTAGTGCCATGGGATAGTGACTTGTTGGTGAAACGGACTTTCCATCGAAGGGCGTCCATAGCCTCTAGCCAGGCCATTTCAAGTCGCAGTGTGTCTTGGACACCCAGTTATCAACACAAATGATGATCTCGCATGTGGGGGTTCAAGCCGTGATGGTCAGCCCTCAGAGGGGTGCGGAGGTCGTGGTACTGGAGACCGAAATTGCCAGGTTTGAGGAATCGATCAAGCGTCACCGGACGAGTCCCTCATGTCCGACATGACAATTCCGGTAGACCATACAGTCATCTAGACACTGGGGAGATGGAGGGTGTGGTGGTTTGACAGGCGAGATAGAGAGGTGGTAGGAAGCTCGAGGTGATGAGGACGTTTGGACGGGATGCGGTGTTGAGTTCTGCACGGAAAGCGCGAGTCAGCAGATTATTTCCCAAGGATCTCCAGCTGAATTCTCCTCGGATACTAATATATCAGTACAGGGCAGATGCAACTTTCCAACGAATCCGTCGTTGGAAGAATACAGAAAATCCCTTCCAAGAATCCCCAGGAGAACTGGGTTGCAACTCACGAGACGGGTGTTTGCTGCAGACTGTGCAAGTTCAAAACCACTGATCTACTCACAAGCATAGAGAAGTCAACTTCGAGGCAACATGAACGCCCCAACACGTTCGCAGGCTCCTCCAGGTTCGAACTTCATGGTCTGCAGTTCATGCGCCAGTTCAACCGGAAGTGCATAACCGTTCCGGTTGTATTTGACTTGTGAGGGTGAAACAAGAATCAAGAACCAAGAATCAAGAGAGAGAGAGAGAGGTACCAACCGACCTAGGCTCAAGCTCCGTTGAGCAAAGAGTCCTGCAAAGTCGCCACAGATGAAAGTGAAAAGGAGTGGGTTTGCCTCTTTGGGAATCAAGAATTCGATGATCTCTGATCTCGAAATACCCGAGTACGGCCAAGTTCCCTTCCAGCCACAGCCTTGCCAAAGCCCAACAGGCCTCAGCCCTCGCAATCTAGGCTATAAAAAGACCCAATATAGGGCCTCTACTACCAGGAGAAGAGTAAGTTGGCCCCGTTACGGCAGCTGGGAGGATCTCCATGCAGAAAACCAAGCCTGGCGATTGGCTACCATTTTTATCCGCAGCCGATTTGAGGTGTAAATCGGGAACAGTTCGATCCCTTGTTTTTTTTCGTTTCATTATTGCTTTCGGTATTTGCAATGGGATACTCAAAGGGCATCTCACGAGGGACTACAGTCTACGTGGTATATCGATTTCCCGCGGTGGGAATGACGGAGATACAACGGGCAACCAATCTGCTCCAGGTACCTGAAGGGTACCTTTAAAGTTCCCACTTCGTCTCCAACCTCAGTATTCATCTTTCATCTCTCGACATCTGTGTGCATTCTCCGTATGAGCTGCTCTTTCCAGTTCTGGTGACACTTGCCTATAAATGTATGGCCGACCGCTTCCTCTTGTTCTTTCCTGCCCCATCGACCCCTCATGTCCTCGCCGATGTTCATACTTCGCCCTTGACCCCTTCTTCCCCCAGAATTACTTGATTTTTCCTTGCAGGTACATATGTAGTTGGGTTGCTGACCAGTTGCCACCAAGACGTGATATCCTTCCTATAGGTAGATACAAGGCGCGAGGATAGCAAGGAATTTTGATTTGCAGCACAACACCAGTCGAGAGCCTTACCTGCCACACAGGACAGACAATTTAAGTTAGTCCATCAACATGCCAGATGCCACTGCAGCCAAAGACTTCTCTGTCGACCAAGGAGACCACAAACAACCCCAGACGGTGTCGACAGGCACCAAGACACTGGAGTGAGTACCGACCACATTTCCCGTCCGCCCGACTTTTGCATAGGCATTCCTGTCTCCCCTCCCTGCTCCATGATCTTGTCTCATAGTCTTCTCCATCCGCATAATACCCCTTTCCAGAAATCCTTCCACGTACCCGAAAACTGAGATCTTATAAACCTCACCAGGGCGAACACCACTGTCCTCGGTAACAACTCATCTGAGGACCAGCAGCCCGCGCGGCTGGCCCAGCAAGAACGTGACCTGGTTTACTATCGGAAGTTTCTGGAAGACTTAGTCGCCGTGATGCGCGACGCCCGTAGCGAGTCTGTCACTCAAATCATCGCGCTCATTCGCTCCGGTGCATCCCACGATGAGATCCAGACTGCTCTTCACCGCGTTCAGAGCGAGGGCTGAATATTGCACCCATTCGGATCTTTGCACATTCTCCGCCTGCGCTGCGGTTCATGGTTGTTATTTTTGTGTCGATTTTTCGCGACTATTCGCTCCTTTCCTTTCTTTTTCCTGGGCCTTGACCCAGGGCACCTTGGAGCTCAAATTGGATGATGGAACAAAAGGTTGGGATATTCCTGCATGTTAATTGTCTTTCGAGAGAACAGTCATGAGAGAGTGCCTTGCTGTTTTGCTTTGCTTATGACATTTTTACCCACGTCTGGGAAAAGACATAAGGAAAAAAAATTCGAACGCTGTTTAATGAGTGATGAATCATGCTCGTGACGCATTTTTTTGAACTTCTTTCTTTCATATCCATCTTCAGTCCTTGGTTGGTGGTCTGCCCTACCGGACTTACATTACCGGTGCGTTCTCTTCTGTCATGTCAGATCGCCCTAGTATTGGCCCGGTACGAACTATGCATAAGGTCATTCATCGGAAAAGCAAAATGACGATGTATGTGCCGAAGAACACAAAAGGCAGACGAGAAAAATGACACTGTACCCCAGTGACAATGACGCGGCGATGGTAAGCCAACTGCCGTGGCCGAACCGTTGATACAAAGCGTTTAGAGGCATCAAAGGCCCCAGATGTCAGCGTGAAATACACAACCTCCGGAGTATGCGAAACTGAAATACAGACACCCGAGGGACAGTAGTCTGGCACTAACGCAGCCCCTCACCACGCGCGTGGCGGAAACGTCATGCTGGCGATGGGACGAATGAAATGGACCGGGTCGGGGTGGAAAAAAGGAAGCAACCCTTGAGATCGACAGGTGAATCCACACGAAAGGGAGGGTAACGGGTGAACAGTGCCGTGTCTGCGCTGCGTCTGTTTCCGGGTTGTGCGGCTTCGGTTGTTGGAGAGAGGGGGAATAAAGCCGCGAGTCTCTGCTTTGCTTCAAAAGTACAATCACAGACTTGATCTCTCGCGTGGACCCTGGACGCCTACCCACGCTGGCCTAATGGTAGAGACTTTCTGAAAGGGGTCAAGTGGAATGGGAGACCTGTCGGTTAACGGATTCTATCTCCGTGTGCTCTGGTGCAATGGAAGGCCGGTGTGATAGTGGATCACCCTCAGGCGGTTCTTTGCCCTTTAGACAGCGACGGTTGTCCAATCCTTTCTTTCTATAGACAGTCCAAGATCTTTTGATCTGTTTTGAAAAGAGGCAACAAGAGCGCCTTGAAATTCGCCCCAAAAACACCCTTTCACTGCTTACCTCTCCTCTAGTACGGAGTACACGGACACGATCTTCTTCCTCTCCAGCCCCTACTGCTCGATGCAGCCTAAGCTTTCACCCGCCTGTTCCTGTTTCGACAAGATACAGTACTAGCACATCAGACATGGCTGTGCGAGATGACATGAGATGACATGAGATGAAGCAGGAACAACCCCCATGCAACCCCAACGACTCCAGTAACCTTTAAAAGACACAACACACGCCGATTCGATTCCCGACCATATGACCAGACTTCGACCAACTCCTACACTCGCTATCCAATTCTCAATCACGGCCATAGCATACCCAATTCCCTACTACCCATCTGTTCATCTACCCACAACAGGAATCAAGCCCATGCACCAGCTTCACCAAAACACCCCTGCTCACACCCGTATCCAACCCCACAAAGTCCCTATTGTAACTCCAACAAACAAGTCCGAACTTCCTACTTCCACCCATCTAACCATCATTCCACAACCCGAAATCCCCAACCTCAACTGCCAATTCTGCTACCCCGTTGACCGAATCACACGAAAGCCCTATTGTACCTCCAATCCAGAGCCATCACAGCCCTGCTTTGCAACCGAACCACAAAGCCCCTGTCTAGCATGAGTGAAATCCAAGCCCACAACCCCCTTCCCGGTCAGGGGCGATGCCAGATGCACAACGCACGGCAGATTATGCCACGCCGCGCATGACAGTCGTGTTCCGAATCTAGCCAGGTTTCTTTCCAGGGGACTCGGTTTGTAGCTGTCTGCGCATGTATCTGTGGGCGGGACTGCAATCCCAGGTGCCCGGGTCTCGGGCTGGGAGTGAATGGCAATGGTCCTAGATTCTGACACTGGCGGCATTTGGTATCCTGTGGGGGAATTTAGGTATATCCTACGGGATGTGTATGGGCATTTGGTTAAAAGGGAGGTCCGGGGGAGGATTCCAGTTATGTTGTTGTATTAGATGTGGTGTGGTGTACGGAGTACCTCTCCCTCGTTTATGTGCAACTGTGTACATACTGTGTTCGAGTGGAATTCACAGCGTGTAGCATTAGTCTATGTGCTTTAATGGAAAGCTAGTTGTACTGAGTACAGATAAGAAAAGAATCAATTTAATTGATCTAAAGGAGACTAACTTTCCGTACCTATCGTGATCATGGCTATTTTTGTTTTGTTTCCTGACTATATAATATCTAAGGAGTGCAACGGCCGGTGTACCGGGGGTACAAAGAGCAGTCGCGGACGGTGTAGCGAGCGCACAGCCAGGCGAGGAAACGCTCGAGGCCGAGACCGTAGCCACCGTGAGGGGAGGAACCGTACCTATTGTTCCAAGATTAGTGTATGAACGGGATAAAACATCAACAGCGATGGAAGGGGAAGAAAAACTTACTTGCGCTGGTCAGTGTACCAGTAGTAGGGCTTGGGGTCCATGCCCTCGTGCTTGTAGGCGGCCATCAGCTCATCCCAGTTGTCCATTCTCATACTGCCACCAACAATCTCGCCAACACCGGGCATGAGAACGTCAACGCTCTCGGTGACACGGCGGTCCTCAGGAGCCTTCTTCATGTAGAAGGCCTTGATCTCGGCGGGGAAGTGAGTCAGGAAGATGGGCTGGTTGATGATATCGGTCATGCGGCGCTCGGCAGCCTCGGCAATATCGTCACCGAACTTGTGGGGCTGACCCTCCTCGTTGGGGATTTCGTGCTCGATCAGCCACTGGATAGCATCGTCGTACTTCATGCGACGGAAGGGACGGGAAGGAGGCTTGAAATCCGGGTTGAGCTGCTTGATATATCCAGCAATCTCGGGCTCGGCCAGAGTGTAATCGATCACACGGCAGATGATATCCTCGAGGTGGTCGAGCAGATCGGTGAAGGTGATGAAGTCAAGCTCGGCTTCAATGTGAGTGTACTCAGACAAGTGTCGGCGGGTCAACGACTTCTCGGCACGGAAAGATGGGCAAACACAGTACACATCACCCAGAGAAGGAAGACAAGTCTCCAAGTACAGCTGCGAGGATTGGGTCAGGTAGGCGTTCTCGCCGTAGTAGTCGAATCCGAACAGGGTGCTGCCACCCTCGACCTGGGTCTGCACCATAGCGGGAGGAGTAACCTCCAACATACGGGTCTCCTCAAAGGCCTTGCGGAAGGCACGGAGAGTGGCGGCGCGCACCTTCATCACGGAGGATGAGGTCTCACCGCGCAGAACCAAGTGGCGGTTGTCGTACAGAGTCTGCGGGTCGGCGTCCGGCGCCACACGCGTGGTGATAGCCTCCTTATCACCAGCGGCCTTGCCGATGATCTCGAAGAAATCGGCGTGCAGCTCGCGGTCGTTGGGCGCGTGCTGCTTGGGGGGCACAGCGCGCATCTCACCGTGGATGGACATGGAGGTTTCGAGGGTGAGGGTCATGATGTCGTATGTCTTGACCATATCACCGGTCAGAACGCACTGCAGATAGCCATAGCCATCGGTAAGAGTGATAAAGACGACATCCTTTTGGGCACGGGCACGGTGAACTCGGCCCAGAACGCGAACACGAGTGCCGGCCTCATCGGACTCGGGGGTGCGCAGCTTGACGATGGCCGGGTCGGTGACATCGAGGCGGACCCGCACGGGCTTGGGCAATGAGGTGTCCTCCTTGATCACGACCTTCTTGGCCTCATCGAGGACCTTTTGGCGCTTCTTAGCCTCGGCCTTCTCGCGGATGGCCAGCTCCTGCTCCTTGGCGGCCTTCTTCTTGCGCTGCTCCCACAGGTTGTTGGCCTTCTTCATGGCCGACTTGGTAGCCGACTTCCACTCCAATTTCGCAGCGGGGTCGACATTCTCACCGGCGGCGTCGGTCTGGGACTTGCGCGTGAGGTACTGGATGCCTTCGGTGGTGGGAGGGTGCTGGACGTAGGCGTGAACGAGGGTCTTGTAGGGGGCGGTCTCGGAGCCAGTAGCGGAAGACTCGTCTCTACCGACGTCTTCGTCGATATAGATGGTGGTGGACGCCATGATGTTTGATCAATCGTTGACTGATCCGATTGTGGCGGGAGTTCTGCTGTGGGATCATTAATATAGGGTTCGATCTGTGAGTCATACACTGTAGGGAAGGAATTCGGGCTGGATAGACGAGAATGCGATGCAGAGCCAACTCACCTGATATGCAGAGACAAGAAGTCTTATCTCTTCCCAATTGCAAGTTGACCAACGCAAGGAAGAATCGCACATTGACACGGAGGGGTAAATTTCCGATAGATGCGGGATTCCCCACGGATGCCTGAGGCCGCAATCGGACTATATCTCGGATATCGTTCGGAGCATATTCTCCCAGAGCTTAGGTGAGTATCCTGCGGTTTAGTCGGTCATGGGAACTAGATGTTAGACATGAGTTTAGTCTGAATGGACCCATTTGATCCTGTTTTGACTTCTCTCATGGCAAACGAATAAAGAAAATCGGGCCGCATATTACGTACAACGGAGTATACTCCATACATGTACTCCGTACCCAGGAATATACCCTATTTACAGCAAATCGACCTTTCCAACTCACCTGTGAGTCGGGTCCGGACTTGACCTACATCAAGGTGGCTTTCCTTGACTCCATATGTAGAATCCCTACTGATCCGGGCACAGGGCTGATGGATCCCGCAGCCGTTGGAGATATAAGGGCAGTCACGGGACCATGGGTTTATGTGAGAACGAG
Source organism: Penicillium paradoxum (assembly GCF_028828445.1). Taxonomy (NCBI): domain Eukaryota; kingdom Fungi; phylum Ascomycota; class Eurotiomycetes; order Eurotiales; family Aspergillaceae; genus Penicillium; species Penicillium paradoxum. The sequence continues at coordinate 1,243,155 of NW_026643184.1, read as the reverse complement.
ATTAGAGAAGAGGGGACTCCGTACGGAGTACCGAGTAGATATGACTCCTATACTCCGTCAATAGTGCATTAGTCTCGATCTTCCAGTTATATTGTGTGATTACTCCGTACCGAGGTCCTATTACCTATCAGGATATACACAGCATCCACAGCATCCGGTGTATCGGTTCATGCCAGGGGGAGAGATTGTGGCTGGAGATCCTGATCCAGTTCTGCAGGAGCCACGGAACTCGAACTTTGGGGAAAAACACGAACCAAAGTTGATATTGACGGGCTTATTGTCTTATTTTGATCTTCGGCTGAGAATAGGAGAACTGCTATTTACTCTAGTCCGTAGTCTGGGTAATAGTCAACCCGACAAAGTGGCCCCCTTTAACCCACTCCTATTGATATTATTCTCCCCCTTTTATGGTATTTTTTTTGGCCCTCTTTCTCTGCCCATACCTTACCTGGATTCACTTCCTTACCTTTCATTCCTTTTCTCCACGCTCTTTCTCAACCCTTTTTGTCTCTCGTGTTGCTCGGCTTTTTTGGGGAGACATTGTTTTTAAATAATTTTTTTAGTCCGAACCTGTCAACTGTAAATCCATTCCCCATCTCCCCCATCTTACCCCCTTTTTTTTTCTCTCTCTTCAGGTCCTTTTCCCTTTTAGACCTTTCCCTAACCTCTTTAAGCTAATGACTTCTGTTGGTCATAGTCTTTGACACCTTGGGCTCTCTTTCTCTTTCCTCATTCTCTCCTCATCTGCGGAAGCTGGGAACTGGTCTGCATGGCTGTGGACTGATATTTATATAAGTCGCATTCTCTAAGACAAGCAAAGGACGGGTTTGTCTCCCCCCATTCCCCAATTTCACCCTAATTGATGCACATTCCAATTGACTTTTGTTTCATTTAGACACGTCTCCGTTCAAGAGCTGCTTCATTTTTTTTTTTTGTGATATTATTCTCCGTTTCTTCCTTCTCCACCCGAACCTCCCTTTTTTCTTTCTTGGCTGTGGAGTCATCTCCTGAATGGTGATCTGATAATCCCGGTCTCTTTGTTTTCTTTTCTCTTTCGAGCCTCGCAGTCTGGTAGTCAGGGCCTCTTATCCCCGACAACTAGGACTAGGTTCTTGTCTCAGGACAAGCGTTGGATTTACCTCGCCATGCAAGCCTCGGATGTATCGAGCATCTCGAATAACTCGCGTCTAATTTCGGGCTCTAAATACGTGCTGAACGGTGACACTGGCTTTTCCCACGGAGCTTACAACAACAACCACCCCAACCCTATTCAAGGATTCTCGGATCGAAACGCTCGCCGCGCCAATATACCCGCTATAAATACTGCCGCAGGCCACCACTCCGATATGGCGTCCGGATTCGATATGAACTACACCCCCCTACTTCCCTCCCAGCTGCTGGTAGGAAGTCCCTTCCAACCAGGGACTCCTTCCGCTTTTGCTTCGCCCCAATTTGCCAATTTCGGTGGCTTCCCACAGGCCAATGGCAATGGACATGTCCAGAACAACCAGAATCATCTCCACAGCCCGACTCAAGGGATGCAAAGCCACAGTTTGTATGGAATGATGTCGCCAGATGGCATGGGGCCCTCCCAAATGATGGGAGGTCCTCAGTCACCAATTAATGGCCTCGGAGGAATGGGAAACGCAGCCTTGGGCAGCCCCCAAGCTTCCGTGGCCCCAGGCATGCTCTCAGGGACCAGTCGCACCGTGTATCTTGGAAACATTCCGGCCGAAACATCCGCCGAGGAGATCCTCAACCACGTGCGCAGCGGCCAGATTGAGTCGGTGCGCCTGCTACCTGATAAGAACTGTGCATTCATTTCATTTTTGGATAGCAGCTCCGCCACTCATTTCCACTCAGATGCCATCTTGAAGAAGCTAGCGATCAAGGGAAATGATATCAAGGTCGGCTGGGGTAAGCCCTCACAGGTCCCTACTTCAGTCGCTCTGGCGGTTCAACAGTCGGGTGCGTCGCGTAACGTGTACCTTGGGAATTTGCCCGAGGAAACCGCCGAGGATGATCTGCGGGAGGAGCTGGGCAAATTTGGGCCCGTCGATACTGTCAAGATTGTCAAGGAGAAGGCCATTGGATTCGTTCACTTCCTGTCGATCAGTAATGCCATGAAGGCTGTCACCCAGCTCCCCCAGGAGCAGCAATGGCAGGCGCCAAAGCGGGTATTCTATGGCAAGGACCGTTGTGCGTATGTTTCCAAGACTCAGCAGCAGAATGCTGCACAATTCCTTGGAATCGCGCCTGGATATGCGCATGTGCTCAACACGGCGGATCGCGATCTCATCTCCAACGCGCTCGCGCAGCAGTCCGTTGCTGCGGCCGCCGTGGCAACAACAGCGGGCGGTGTCAACAATCTCGGCAACCGTACCATCTATCTTGGAAACATTCACCCCGAAACTACCATTGAAGAGATTTGCAATGTCGTTCGTGGAGGCTTGCTGCACCATGTCCGATACATTCCTGATAAGCACATTTGCTTCGTTACGTTCATCGATCCTACCTCCGCCGCCTCCTTCTATGCCTTGAGCAATCTACAGGGCCTGATGATCCATAATCGACGCCTCAAGATTGGATGGGGCAAGCACTCTGGTCCTCTCCCACCCGCCATTGCCCTGGCGGTCAGTGGTGGTGCATCCCGTAACGTCTATATCGGTAACTTGGATGAAGCCTGGACGGAGGAGCGCCTTCGCCAGGACTTCTCGGAGTACGGTGAGATCGAGTTGGTGAACACCTTGCGCGAGAAGAGCTGTGCCTTTGTCAACTTCACCAATATTGCCAATGCCATCAAGGCTATTGAGGGCATGCGCAACCGCGAGGACTATCGGCGATTCAAGATCAACTTTGGCAAGGATCGCTGCGGAAACCCGCCGCGTCAAGCCGGGAACAATCCTAACGGCCAGCAGCGTAACGGAAACGGCATCGACGGCCCTCAGTCACCACCTGCCCTCAATGGGTTCCAAAGTCTCAGCCAGTCCGGCTCTTCCTCCAGCCCGACTCGCCCTGCTCTTTCCCCCGCACCGGGATCTACCGGTTCTCAGAACGGACAACTCCGTCACCCATTGCAGAACGTGTCCTGCCCCTCTGGCGTCCTAAATGTCGGCTCAAATAACCCATTGACCATGTACCTGAACCAGATGTCTGCTCATCAGGCACAGGAACAGGAGAACCATCTTAGCGATTCCATGGCGCTCACCGCTTTGCACGCTCAGTCCCAGGCACCACAACAGTCGCTGTACAGTGTCAGCAACGGTGACATGTCGAACGGCAGCATGGACCCGCCTATGCACCAGCACAAGTCCTCGACCAACAGTTACCTGAGTGTGGCGAACGGCACTGGGCACGGCCACCACGCCAGCACCAGCAGTCTCAGCGTGCCCCGGGCTTCGCACTCGCGTGCTGTCAGCTTGCCCTCCTTTTCCCAGGAGCCTTTTGGGCCTGTCTCTAGTCACACTGGTCACAGCCGGGTAGGTGCGCACCAGCCTCAGAGCAGTTTCTCCAGTTTCTCTGCCCTTGGCGGACTGAACCACTCAGGATTCGGCCTGGCGATTCAAAATGAAAACTCGCTGCCTGGCTGGGCTGAAGAGGAGATCGGAGCCAAATAATCAATTGCGCATATGCCGAGGGACTCATCGATCGACCCTTTGTCCTTGGTGAATTTAATGCCATCTTATTCTATCTTCTTACATATAGTTTGTCATGTCTTACCTCCCCCGACTTTGATTTTGATTCGTTTCTTGTATTGGTCATAATCACTTTTTCTTCACTTCTGATTCTTTACACCATTCACTTTTGAACCCCTTTTCTTTGCATTTCTTTGGCTGTTTCTTTGGATTTTCCCCTTTCACTTTGTCCGGACATATCCCGTTCGCAATGATCTTATTCCCCTATTAATCCTTATGCCATCTTCTCCTTCTTTTACTACCTTGTATTGCTAGTTGGCTTTGTGTCACCTTCTTTTCATCTTTACCTTTGACTTTTCTGTCTCTTTATTTTGCTTTGGGGGCTGTGAGCATACCGCATGTTTCGTTGGATGATGACTGTGGAGAGAAACGAGGGGCGGTGACGACAATGGTTGCGAGAGCCCTGGCTCTTTTTTTTTAATCTATCTTGGCCTCTAGGTGGTTTTCCATTATCATGAGGTTACAACCTGTTGCATAGGTGGCATGGTCCGATGCTTAGCCTTTTCCCGCTCCAGCGTCGTGAAGATTGGGGTTTACAGGGGTTGGTTGGGGCTGCAGATGTGTAATTAGTGGAAAGTTCCCGTGGAAAGAATGAACGAGTAGATGAAGATACCATTTCCTGAAGAATAATTGATATCTATTTCCATTGAAATCCCGTAGAGACCAAGGTCAAACTCTTAATATGTTCCTGGCCTTGTCCTCAAATGCGCCAGTGAGGGCATCGACAGATATGACTCACGTGACTATTACAACCAAGTCCGGAAAGGATCATCCACATCACATTGGAAGCTTCAAATCACTTTCCCTTCATCTCCCCTCCACATCCCGCAAGGAAGCCATCACAAATTCTGCATTCACTTTGCATTATGGCGCTTCCACCAGAGCAAATCAATATTAAGCGTCGACGCGAGGAGGAGCCCGTGGAGACTTTATGTATGAGAACAATCCCCTTGTTTTCCCCCGCGATGTAGACCGCTCCAAAAAAAAATATATGCCATGAAAATGGCTGGTCTTGGAGATGCATATTCGACCAAAGTGTTGATGACCAGAGGCTAACATACCCCGCAGTCATTCAATCCGCAGTCCATCAAACGAAGCGGCGTTTCACCGACTTTGTTTTCCACAGAGTCACTCTAAAAGCTAGTGTGAGCGCAGATGCATCTCCAAGCCCACCCTCAACACCGGCCGCGCAGCGGCTCATTCGTAGCCCGCGCTCAGTAAGCAGTCTGCATGTGAACCGCCGCGCGCCAGCATCCTCGACGGGCGTCCCCATGGTGAGGGCGACCTCACCGGGAGCGGAATTCCGTGAAGCGCAGCGTATTGTAACTGCGCGCAAAGAGGCCGAGGAAAGGCACAGGCGTGCTGTTTACTCAGGCCCTTCTCCTTTCTCTGAGCCGGATCCCAGCTCTGCAACTGGCTCTGACGTTTCTCACCAATCCGCAGTAAGTAACAGCAGCCCTGCCTCGGTGGAATCATCCAGCCATGCGCAGGCCCTGCGGCGATTCCAGATCTCGCGCGCAAATCTGGCTTCCTTGAGTGGTCCTGGAGGGGGAGTTCAGAAGCGACGGATTGGTGGACCTGCGCCTGGTGTTGCTGTGTTGGTCGAGCAGTTGCAGCGAAATGCGCACTCGCGCAAGGCGTCCATGGTCTCGGATCTGGTTGCTGAGGCGCAGACACTGTCTATCAGACCGAAGGAGCTTGTTCAAGACACACCTCCGTCCCCGGTGAAACCACGTAAGAGACCTGTTGTCAACCAGGCCGAGAAACGGTGGCGGGAGGAGCGCAAGAATGCCATTTCAGCTGCGAAGCAGCATCTCTCTGAGACTATGGAGAAAACCTCAGAGATGCAGCAAAAGAACTGGGATGAGTCTGAACGCCTCGCCCATGAGTTCGAGCAGGTTGCTTTGGAGCTTGAGCGAGAGGGGAAGCAACCTCATGGCATGGACCTCGATGCTCACGTCCCTGGCAACCCTCCTCCTCCCCAACCTGTGTCTTTACAGCATGCTTTCAGCACAGCTCCCAAGACTCCGTTGAAACACCAGCCCCGGGAGCCCAAGGAGCCGAGAGTCGCACCTACACCACCGCAATCTTTGGTGAAGAATGAGCAGGCTGTTGAGGAGGATGACGAAGGCGATTATGTCTACGATGTCTACATTCGGCGTCCGCTGTCAGAAGCTGAGATGCTGAAGAATCCTCTTGCCGAATACGAGTCCGAACAGCAGCAAAAGGAGATGGCCAAGTCTCTGCCTGGAGTTGGTGTCATTGTCATCACAGCCGAGGACGAGGAGTACTGGGAGCACTTTGTTGAAGATGACGAGGAGGAATGGGATAGTGAAGATGCGGACTCTAATGGTATGTGCCTTATTCCTCTTTTGCTGGTCCTCGCCCATGAACACTCACTGACTCTTGATTCTTAGCCGAAAACAACCCAGCCAATGATTACCCAGACGAAGAAATGTCATCTGATGATGACGGCTTCGATTACGATGACTCGGCGAGCGAGGATGGCGGGACTGGGTATATGTCGCGCTACCGTGGACACGTGGACTCTGACGAGGACTACTGATTTTTGATTTTTGACTTCTGATTTCTGATTCGAGTCGTTTTTCTTTAGCACCAAAGTTGCTCAATATGCCATAGCCTTTATATTTGAATTTTTATCCTTTGAACCCAATCCAAGGACTGCTTTGTTTTGCCCGTAACTGCCGCAAGGTGTGTATCTGGATGAAATGTACTTGGATTTTGTTTATATGTCGACAAGAAGAACCAGCATATCGGGTATGGATCCAAACGAGGCTTGCATTGAAGCTCACGTGTATATATTCCTTGGGTCCATACTATATTTCTCGCCTCAGCCCAGCCCTCCATCATTGATATCATACATTTCAATCTAATTGCCCCAACCCAACCAAGACACATGTAATTACTATATTTCACACGATGAACAACTAACCTCAGACAGACCAAACCAGACCAAACCGTCGACATGAGAAACCATCTCTTCCCCCACCGCCGATCTCCCATTGAACCCGCAACCTGAAACCAAGCTACGAAGTTACATACTACTATACTATACCACCTCCGATCCCATACGGCATCAGTTCTAAAAAGAACACACCAGGTAGCAACCACACCCAATAGCAGAAAAAAGCGCAACCAACAGCGTCAACTTCCCCACCACCCTCCATTCCAATCTCCAATCCCCGATATTCGTCATCTCCGAGAACACCCCCTCCTCCGGGATTACAGGACCACGAAAACACCCACGAAGCCCCCGGTCCCACAAAAAGCCCCGAGAGCTGTGGTCGGAGAATCTCCGGTGGAAAGTTAGTCAGATTATCAGCGGGGGAGGGGTGGTTGGTCGATGCGTCGATATCTCCGATCTACCCCGGAACCAACCAGAGACGGGTACCGTTGAAGGATTTCTCGGCTTACGCATCGCACCGGATCGGGATAGGAAGGCGAATCGTGATTGTGCCCACGTGGAGTTACTCTTTTTCTTCCTTCCAATCTTAGATGTGGTTCGCGAGATGGGATGAGATTTGGTTGTCATTGCGGGGTAGAGAGTATGTGAACATATGAAGTCATTTTCCGTGCACGGGTAGAGTCGGTATTGGCGTTGGCCGTTGGATTGTATAGTGCTAGGGCAAGGGAGGTAGTTGCATATTCGTTGTTGGTCAGGTGTTTGGATACATGATGTCGTTGTGTCGATCTCGGGGATTCCTTGTATGTTATACCTGATCTCGGGGTGGGAGTTGATTGGCCGCTTGATCATCATTTCGTCAGTGGTTGGGCACCCGTCAATGGATGTATCGTGATATTCGGATGGGATAGGTGTTTAGGGTAGATTCCGATTCAGAAGCCACTGCCGTTCACTATACCTTAGTTAGCCATACCATGCGCTCAAAACACCCGAGAGAAGACCTTATACGAATCAGTCTCCCTGCATACCCCGAAACAGTTTGCTGTGCATGCTGCAGGAGATCGATCCTGTAGCGGTGACTAGTGTAGCGCTAACGTTCGAAGACTACTGCCTAAACCGGACAACGGGCCAGGATACTAATAGATTCGACCAACAGCTTTCTTTCAGAGAGCACACCAACCGCACTATAGTGGTACTCACATTCCAACCGTCTTGAATGTATGTTGTACTGGAGCGGGTACTCCGTACAAGGTTGAATACTACGATACTATTCTACTCCGTATACGAGATGCTTCAAGGCATCTAAGACGAGGCTACCCACCCCCACTGTTCTTTTTTCTGCACAACCGACCTGACACATGTGAAGTCGAAGATCAGAGGACAAGATAGGATTCGTCATGCAATCGAAGAGATCCCGTGCGGATATAAGATTTCTGGTAATCTTCATACCCTGTCATCTTTTTGCTTTTGAATGAACTGATCTGAAGAATCTTGGAACTCCTAGACCGCTTCTGTTTCCGTCTCCGTGTTCTCCGTGAACCCACCCTAATAAATGATGTGCTCCTGAATTCACGTTCGGCTTCACCGAAGTGATATTGGGGGCTATATTCTAGCTCTCTCTGGTTCCATGGTTCAGCGTGACAATTAAATGTTTGGGTTCGACGGAGATGTGCGGCTCTGCAAAAAGGGAAAAGAAAAAAAACAAAGCCGCGCTAAGCGTAATTTTCAGACCCCACGCAATTACAAATACACAGATACAGTGAAAATATAACCGGTGCCATACCGCCATACACAGGGAAAATGGATCCTACTGTCCAGCTCATTTACTGAGATATCTCCTTCCTATACGGAGTAGTCCGTACTCCGTACTTCATGCTCCGTGCTCCGTCTTCAAAAGAAGCATGCAATGGCTTGGCTCGCAAAAAAAAAAAAGGAGAAAAGCCCATCACTTTGCCCAGGCCCCATGGAATCATCAAGTATCGGACACAGAATGTTGCCAAACCGAGTCAAGATGTGCAAATGTCGTCAGGTTCATGCAAGATTGCATAGTGCCGTTATTGAGTCGAACACATAGAATGTGCACGGAGAAGATCGGGAAGACCAAATTACCTAGGTAGATCCACGCAATACCTAGATGGTCGGTATTTATGTGATGTCCGTCTTTGAAGCGGAGTTGGAAGCATCTCAAATCCGTGTTTTGAATACCTGAAGAACACCGCCAAGTCTGCTGCAAAGGACATATACCATAGTTGCCCGATGACGGAGTTCACTTTCTTGATTATAATGGAGCAGATGGGGATTTGGAATCTCCCCGGAGAAATTCAGATGCCGTGAAGAACGGATTATCAACCACTTGCTTAACTGGGATTAGCCCTGTTTTTCCCTGCAGGATACTCTGAAGGCCAACAGTCCAGAATGAAAAAGAAAAAGACAGAAAAAATAAGCAAAATAAGCAAAATACAACACCAAAGCCCGAAATACTACCCACAAGAGCATCCCCCCCCCTTTGCAATCTGCTCGCCACTCGCGATCCCGAAAGGACATCCAACAGTCCAACGGGATCGCGACTGGACGTTGCAATTTATCAGCTGAAACACCAGGATGCAGAAATAGCCCACGCCAGAAGGCCCGATCCCGAGACTAACGACCCGGGTCTCTGGCTTCGGTGTGATGATGGCAGCATTAGTGCTTCGCCCCGTCGTCAATGCCCGGGGGCTGATTGGCGTGGCTGGGAACGATGCAGGAGGTAATACGCACGTGTGTGGACATATGTCGTCGACCTGAGAGCAGCCTTCACCGATAGTTATAAGGGATGTGCGATCGAACAGGGAAGTCGGGAAAAAAAAAGCGCAAGGACTATCCAAACGCATCATCTTATGATCGCCACGGTCGCTCAGGGCCGTGGGCCGAGGGATAATGGGATTGATGATTTCGTCCTGACGAATGATAGCTCGTTCTAACTGTTGGTTCTGAAGATTATTGTTATTTTTTGCTTTCTTTTTTGGGGGCGGCTTTGCAGGATCTTCCATGTCACATCCTTTCACCATGGTCATTCCAAATGTACGCTCATTCGGCCACCCCCTTCATTCCTCAGCCCACTTGCGTCCAATCCAACCACTCCCCTTCAGCCTTGCAGTGGTAATCTCTTTTTGGGGGCACGTTGGTATGGCGACATAGTGTTTCCCTTAGCCATGTGACTGATTCCGTACCAGATCAGGCCGTCAGGGCTGATCGGAATCCACTAACTATGATATCCTGCAGGATGCAGTGTGTATTTGCAGTCTCTATATGTGAGCCCGTTGAAATACATATAACATACAGATATGCGGAGTACAATGTACGAACCTGAGTAAGACAAGGAAAAAAAGAAAAAGAAAAAAAAAAAAAAAGAAAAGACGGTATATATCGTATACGAGATGTTCTGAGTCTGACAATGGTTTTGTTCCCCACCGATTCTGCACTTTGCATTTACGCCCTATAAAACCATCAGACGACATGTGTTTAACCGGCAGTTAAGCGGTTAGTGGGCCGGTTTAAGTTAAGGTCTGGAGACCTGGTATGTACCAGTGTACTGCACAGACCAGAATTCACTCAGGCAGATCGTGTTCTTCGGCTGAAGAGTGGTCTGCAGAAAACATAATACATAGTGCAATCATGGATAAATGAAAAATTGTGATTGTCAGCTCCTATCTCATTGTTACTGTGTCCTGAGTCCATCTAGCATAGGAATCCTTACTGTGCATAATGCCATATATCCGAGTCCCATACTCCGTACACCATTTTCTAGAAAGACAATCAAGACTCGAGCTAGGAGCAACGGTAGACACAAAACAGAAAAAGATCCTCAGAGCCGAGAAATAAGCAAAGTCTCTTTTTAGCTCGTCACAAAATCCCACGTGTCTGTAGTGCGTATAGATAACCCCCACGGGCAGAATCGCACAGCTTCTTAGCTTGTCGGATAATGGTGGCTATAGCAGGATCTCGGGATCAGGATGATATCGCCATATTGTGGAACCTACGATGTACGCAAGTACACGAATATATTGAACTCTTTGTTGCACGGAGTGGAATACTTTATGCTCCGTGGTCTGTATGGAGTACTTCATATCTATCCACTATTTTTCAGCTAGGAAACTCCGCGCCGGGAATTGAACCAGCTCGCGGAACCCGAAGCTTTGCCCGCTTACGGAGAAAGCTGGTACGAGTCGTGAAGAAGATCAGCAAGGAGAAGAGAAGGCGTCCAATGGTGAGCGGGCGAATGGAGTATTTTGGGTTGGAAGGATGTGAAGGATGTGAAGGAGTGCCTGATATTATGTTTAAAGTCTTTCTGAATTACAGTCTTCTTGTGGATTGGATGGCGTTGCGTAAATAGCGTTTAAGTATATTAATGTTAATATGATATATTATCCATGCGATCTGAACCAGGTGAATTTTGGCGATATCGTAACTGCCTGGGGAATATACAATACCAAAAGGAACAATAGACAAGTACCTAAGTACTCCGTAGCTTATACAATGCAAATGTCCCACGGTGGTCCTGTGAACTCATTGCGTATTAGCGCAAGTGGTAATTTACCGAGGGCAGTTCCACGGGTAATTAACGTATTGGAAATATAAAATACCTCTCCACCTGTGGCAGCTTTGGAGAGCTGATATCTTACCCAAAACAGTTAGACAGGCGGGTCATAGCCTTGTACTTTCGGCCGGCAGATCCTCATTCGCTGCTTCGCTTATCATTCCTTTTGGACTTGCGCGTCGATCGATTCCAGAAGCGTGGCGGAATCCGGAGTCTAGTCTTTCTTCTTTGCCAATTATTTATCTTAGCTTTGTTTTTTTGTCTCTTTGATTGTTTGGTACCGTTTTCTTTTTAAGTTCCTTTGCTTTTCCCCCCTCTTTATGTTGGGCCGCATTTTTTATGCCGAAAGAAAAGTTACTCCATACAGAGTACTCCGTACGGAGTATACAGATCCCTCCGGACGCTCGAATGTCGTTGCCGAAGAACTAGGATCTCCTTCAGACAAAGATGACAGCACTACTCCGTCCTGACCTCGCCCTAAGCTAGATATGGAAAAAGCAGCTCAGGGCGCTAGTTGGTACTGTATATTGAGCTTGCTTGGCATTCGTCTTTTTTCTCTCTCTGATTTTATGATTTGCGAACATTTGTACCGGGCTTAATAAGGGTGTAGGTCGGGGGGGGGAAGGGGGAGGGGGGGGGGTTCTATACCTTGATACATAGGTAGGTATGATGATAGTATGACGACGCTGGACACATAAAATGACATCGGATTTATTACCATGTCCACGAATACTCAGGGAGATGATCATGGTCAATTTCGTCGCGGGTGAGCTGCATTGAATCGACCCGTGCAGGATTGGCCCATCCGCCCCTCTCCCTTTTAACCGTTTAGTGCGAAAGTTGGCGTGGGGTCCAAGGAGCGGAGATGATACACTGATATAGTGCACAACCATACGGAGTACTCCGTAGACTGATCTAGCTGCGCCTACATAGGAAAAAGGACCCCCCGTACTATTCCGTAGGTCCTTAGATGCAAGCCGAGGGCTTGCGTCTCGCAATAAGCAGCTACTGCATCGCCTAATGTGAGTGTCGTGTCTAGTGCGGTTCATTCTGCAAGCTTGCCACCATGCGGCTGAAACATCGGGTCAAGGCGAAATTTGGACCTATAGCTGAATGGGGGTCTCGGATCCGAAGACGCGAAGGGCCGAGGGGAAGGAGTGACGGGATCTAGTCATTACCAAGTTTGTATTTAATTAAAATTCCCTCGAGATAGCAGAGTACGGAGATATGATCAGAAAGCGATTTCCCTGTAACGGAGACTTTTTTTTGAATCGTTAAATCGGCCAAGAAATAGTTCGTTGGAGTTACGGAGTACCCGGACCCATGATCTGATGTTGCAACACACTGGCGCGCCTGGGGCAGTTTGGGGGCCTTAACGCGGACTTACCGGGGTTTACGGGATGCTCTTGCAGGCGCACACAGTCAGGTGCTCGCGCCAATGCAAGATGCTCAATGCGCGATGGTCTGTTCTGTGCGATTGCGTACTCCTACTATCGTGCAATATCAACCACCCATAGTACTCACCAGAGACATATAAAACCACATCCTCCGTACAACATACAACATACAGAGAGAGAGAGGGAAAAAAAGCAATCTCCACCTATCCAAATCAAGCACTATTCTGCGATTCCCCAAACTTTCTGTATGGAGTATCGTGCCACGCCCTTCCATTGACAGTCCGGCGTAGTTCAGGGGATCGACTGGGATCCAAAGTCCGCCAGAAAGGGTACTGGGCAGCTCCTAACACCATGATCCATGGTTGAGACGGGGAATTGGAGCCGTTTAGGGACATCAGGGATCTCGAACCCATCCATACAATATAGAGTATTCGAAATGGAATCCTGATGCGTCGATCTAGGCAGATTACCTACGGATTTGCAGATTGGCGAACTTTTGTCTGGCCCGTTGTGGGGAAGATGAACCTATCCCGCTTGCACCCCCTCTCCGTAGGCAACGGTGGCTCTAAAACAGTTTGGCGCAGCGACCTGCGCGTCTCCGGTCCAGGGTCCATCCAAGACATGTCGGGAGAAGTCCAGATTTGGTGCAATGGTTCGGAAATTTGCGCATCCAGCGAGTCATTTGTTTTGCCTTTCCCGCCCCTGTTAGGTGGACGGGAGTATCCCGTTCCTAATCCGGCTTTTCAATGGGGGAGATTGGAACTCGGATCTACCGTTGATTCTAGAACGAGGTCTGGATGTTGGCCCCCAAATGAGGGCACAGGGTTCATATCTATAGGTATTGTGTGGACAATATGGGCAATCTCAGACTAAAACGGCATTCTCCGGTCATGCTCCGTCCATATAATTCCATTAATTGCGTGCTTCGGTGGGGGCAGTCGGCGGCTATCGCTAAGGTCTAGCAACAGGACATAGCGTCCTTGGCTACTCACTTCGGCCGGCCGCAGAGCAACCATTTGAAATCTAACCTTGCATGATCTCGTCTTCTGCAACCTCATAATTGAGCGATAAAACAAAGAACAAATCATAACCCATGAATCAGAAATCCAGAAAATCAAGAAACGCGCGAAAGAGGGAAAAAAGGGAGATTTCGACACATCTCACCGATCTGCGCGGCTCAGACAAAGAACCGAAACGATGAAATCATCGGATGTTAAGCGATGCGCGAACGTGATTGGCTGGCTGGAGAGTAATTTTGGACCAATCTGCCCACGTTGTGCTGAATTTAAATCAATTTCCCCTTGGATTTTCTTTTTCTTTCCAACGCCCTGGCCGTTTTAAGGACGGTGGCATGCGCACATGTAATTATGCATAGCATGACTCGCGCAATGTGACGATAATTTAAAAAAGGAAATTACGTTCTTTTTTCATCACTCTCTGTTCTCCCCTTGTACGGCGCAACATCCAACTGCATAGAAGTGCGGCGATGTCGATTTAGGAAGGAGTCCGGTCTTAGCGGGGTCAAGCGCGATGCATACATCTGCATACACGCCTTAGTGCCCATTTCTTTTATATTGAGGGAAAAGATAATGCAAAGAGGACCTCGGAGGGGCGTATGCCCGGGGTACGGAATAGATTACCACTATATCTCTCACGTGATCGAACTGGGCTGCGGCTACGCGACTGACGAACGCCGGGAGCATCGTGATTGGACTCGGTGGAGAGCGGCAGACAAAGAAAATAGAGCGGGGAGAGGGAAAAGGAAAAAAAAAGGCGCTGGATTTAGCCCCGGGGGAAGCCATGTTGATCCGATCTGCACGGAATCGGGGGCTTCAGGGACTAGGACGCGCTGTGAGGAGAGGCTTGCCAAGGGGTCTCGGAAGCAACGGGCCATACAGAACGGGCGGATGACGCCCTAATTGACTATAAATTTCGCACTTGCGCAAGTTGACTGCGCCGCAGAGATACGATCACCTCGTTTTGATTCTTTTTCTGTCTTTTTTTCTGACCTTTTCTGACCTTTTTGTCCCTTTTCTTTTTGGGGTGTTTCGGTCTAATCTTTGAGTGGATTTGGTGGATTTGGTGGATGCGAGACCTCGACAAGATACAGGTTTTATCCCCGGTCCCTCTCCCGTTTCTTGCCTTTATAGTTTTCATACGGTGAAGAAGATCCAAGGAAACCGTTGGCGGCTGCAGATGACTGACGATCTGGTCAAGGCGCAGATCGAGGGAAAATGCCGCATAGGGGGAAATGATTATCACGTAGCATCATAAACTGGCTCGGACGAAAAGTGGGCAGACCTGGGTTTCTGAATCTGCATGTCCATGCAAGTTGACTGCGCGGGAAATCCGCTTCTGTATCGGCTGCTGCCGAGTTGACGCTGGAGCTCATTATTGGACTGGCCCCAATTTCCCCCCGCGTCCGGGAGAACATGAATCCCAACCATGGTTCGCTTGATATATATATTCCAAATGATTGTGCTGTATCGTGAGATACGCACATCCTCCGTGGGCGTGGAATCTCGGAAGCTCCGTAGAGGCCCTGAAGGGGATAGAGGAGAACAAGAGATTGTGTGCGGTCTTCAAGGACCTTACCTCATAATGGAAGAAAAAGACAGGTGTGCTGGCAGTGCCAAATTGAGCCTGCATTAGCTCGATACGCTCATTCGCTCCGGCATCCCAAGGCCATGGCGTACGTCGCAACAGATGACTTTTGCGTCTACCAATAGACGCCGCGCGTTTGTGTTGGTTTTCCAATTTCTGCACTTCTCTTGTTTTTTTTTTCTCCCACATCCATGATCTCGAAAAAAAAAGGGAAAAAAAAAACCCATCCATCTGACTGTGTCAGTTACATAGTCAGTTCGTTATCCACTTCTCACATGAAGAACGGGTACTCCGTACTTAGGTAGCGTTGGACAGTGCAAATGAAACATCTTTTAACACTAAAACAGAAAATGTACGCGATTTCTTCATTCCTTCAGCGTTTTTCCAATCTTTTATTTTTATTTTCCCTCGTATTGACTCACATTGCCCCTATGAATTCATCTCAATCGAGCCTATCACCTAGCCGCTCATGCAGTGGCAGGGCTGCAGATATCCTGTACAAGTACGGAGTAGGTAGGTAGGTACAACCTTGGAAGTAGGAGAATCTCTTTCTTTTTTTTTTCTCTCTCTCGAATTGATTATTGGGACAAGGGTTCTTCGTTTCATCCATCTCATGCACCGCGTCAATGTTCGGATCGTTGAGCAACTACTTTTTGATATTGCTCTACTCCGTACTCTCACGATTGTTCGCGGCCCGCAATTTGTCATTCATCAACTTCGCCTTGGCGCTAAGATTGCAAAAGGGTGGTAATTTTGATTACCGCGTGGCCCCCCCGTTTTTCGTATCTGCAATACCAATTTAAAAAAGAAAAAAGAAAATGTAAATGTACAGAGATCAGCTAGATTGTGTCATGAAGCTACAGAAATTGCCGCGACGCTCTCCACAACAAAGAAAGGGATCATCCACTCATTCGAAAAGTTAGCCAACTCGGAGGAGACCGAAGTCATTGCCACTTCTTCAAGTAGAGATTAAATAGTGGCGAAAAAAAAAAAGGTATCAAAAATAATATCTACGAAAAAGAGCCATTCGCATGAACAAGCGGACACGGAGCAATCTGTCCGGTTCACCGGTTATTTATTTTATTTTTCATTTTATTTTGATGTCTCTGGGGGTGGAACCGAACCTCTTGAAAAGGACCCCTGTTAGCAGGTGTACGGTACACATACAGGGGGGGCCAAAGGAACACAACCAGACCCAGGCAGTCGGTCCAGTGCACCCAAGAGTGCTGTTAGTCTGGGAACTATTTTTCCATTTTTGAATCCTCTTTTTTTTTTTTTTACTTAAAGACGACGGCTCCAGATCTTCTCTTCCCTTTCTAGAGTTTCACGATCTATAAACTTTACCCGTTGCCCCTTCTCCAAGGATTATACTTCCCTTCCCCTACTTTGTACTTCACCTCCATTGGCTCTCGGATCTACAAATCTTCACGATCTCTGTATCTCCACTTCACTATCAGACCTGGTCTGAGCATTCTTCTATCCGCGGCAGTCCATCCCAAATCTGGATCTATAAATTTGCTGGAAAAAGCCACCCATCTACGTATTGGCCTTGACAAGCTATCCATGGAAACGTCCACATCCTACGCAACACACCCGCCACAAAACAAAATGAAAATCGACGCTCTACTGAATCCAGGCGACGGAGATTCCTGCACTGACTCTCCACGCTCCCAACATGCCTCAATCCCAACCCGCCACAGCTACCACCAACCCTCACCCAGCTTCCCTCCAAGCCCAAACTATTGGTATGGCCGAAACTACCACGACACCAGCCCAGGCGCCCAATCCAACATCACAGCAACCACCCAGAGCAGCATCAACAGCGCCACTATCAACCACGCGCACCAGCAGCAATCCCACCAACAAATGTTCTTCACCTACAGACCCTCCAGCAACCGCGGCAGTACAAGCACCAATCCCAGCCCGCTGTCCACGCCTTCCTCGCCAGACCCGTACCACTCCCGGGAGCGCTTCTCCAGCGTTTCCAGCAGCTCCTCGACGAACGGGGACCGTCGCCGGCCCCCGCGTCCGAAGTACGAGGAAGAGGAAATGTACTTCATCTGGTATCACCGCGTCGATCTCTGCCAGGAGTGGAAGGAGGTTCGCGAGGCCTTCAATCGCCAGTTCCCGGACCGCCAGCGTCGGGGCTTCCAGGGCATTCAGTGCAAGTTCTACCGCTTCATTAAGGAGAAGAAGTGTCCTACGTTGCGGGAGCAGCGCCGCATGCGTGATGGCGAATTCCTACGGGAGGGGGCTTCTGCTGCATTGGCAGGCGATCCCTCGGGGCCGAAGTTCGGGGTTAGGCAGTATACCACCGTTTGGTATCCTTGGATGAGGAAGGATGCAGATGTGAATGTACGGCGGATGTGATGATTCCATTTGTCAGTTTCTTTTCTTTTCTTTTTCTTTTGTTCATGGGTGGTTCAATTTGTTTCTACTTTTGCTTTTGCGTGGGTCGGTCTTCGTCTTTTCTTGAGATACCTCACTGGAGTTCTTTCTTTTTTTTTTCTTGTTTCAGCGTGGGAGGTCTGCCGTCGTTTTGATCTCGTTTATACCAATCCCAAATAGGGGTTCCTGTCCTTCCTTACCTTTTTGTCTATTTTTCTTCCCCTCCTACTATCCCTCCCTCATACTTTGCTTCTTGGGTGTTATATAATATCTACAATATGTATGGAGCAATCCATGAGTGTCACAATTACGGATTCAGAATTCCAGATTATTACTATAATAGAGAAATTGAATACATTACACTCCATATTCCTGATCCCCAATTCTGCGCAGCACATAAGACGCATTATCTACTCCGTACACAGGCCCAAATCATGACCCTCTGCACGAGAGCATCAACCCCAGCACGCTCAGACAATACCCCTTGCATCCATCGCCCCTGACTCGCATAAGCACATCGTTCTCGTCTTCCCAACCCCCCAATCCGCAGAGATTGCGATTACCATAACCCCCCCAGCACGGTCTCTCACACTTCCACATATAAAAAATAGCCGCCGGTTGCAATTTCCTGGGTACATGCAATCGCCCCCAAAGGCCTACCTACATGTACATACCACCAATTTCCGTTCCGTGATTTGTATCACCCCTACAAGAAAAAAAAAAGACAAGTACGATCCACAGGGCCAGATCCGTGCTAAGACACAAAAGAACAACTCCACAACCCGGCGAATCCCCTATCCGGCCGATCATGGAGTCGAACACATGCAATCCTTCGCCAAGGAGAAAAAAAAGACAACTAGAGACGGGGGATCTGCGCCATTGTTCATTATGAATAAATTTCAGACACGCATTGGATGGGAAGCATTGGATTGCTGGGTTTTTTGGTTTTCTGTTGACCTCGTTGCTTGCCGGGTGTATATGCGTTGGCAGTCATACGGCGGATACTGCGGAGCTCGAGTGCGGAGTATGGGTGGGCAATACACTTGCTCTTTTCGTATAATGGATTCCCTGGGATGGACATGCTAGGGGCTTAGACCGAAAGGATCACATTGTTCATTGTATGTACTCCGTACTGGAGCACATATGTAGTGGGGGGATGGGGGGATGGGGATGGGGGGGGCAGGATGGTGGCCATGGGCTATCACCTCGATTGGGTAATTAGAGGTCCCGTTTTGGGGGGTTTTCCCTTAAATACGCCATTGATCAGGTGCTCAGCAACTGGCGGTAAATAGACGCGTCTGAAGGGGATAATAGTTCCTATGTACGGAGTACAGCAAGTGATGAGTCGAGGGGTGGAGATGTATGTGAGGACTTGACATGTTCGGGATTCGGCATTTGCTTTTTTAGTTGTTTTTTTTATTTAACTACTGATGACCCGTGCTTCAGAAATGCGGACTTGAAATAGAAATGAAAGATCGTCGAGAATTGTGCAAAATGGGGCCAATCCTGCCATTTTCCTAGCGTGTGCGCGGGAGGCCGGGTTTTGGCCCCCGGAGCTCGTGCTTTTGTTTGGGCTTTGGCTTTGGCTTTTTTTCTTTTTTTCCTGAATGAACTACGATCTGATGTCTCGGGCTGAGTTTGTTGACTATTTTTCCCAGATAGATTGTACATAATATACGAACTACATTGTGGTTTAAAGGCTGTGGGGCGGGATAGGAGCAATAGGGGCCTGACATGTACAGACCACATTGCACGTACCAATGTGACGATCTATATCCTGTCAAATTGATCTACAAAGTGACCGAAGCTTGGATGTCTCGAGCATTGGTCGTAGTCTCCCCGTCCACCATTTCCCGTGATCCAGGGGAACGTGTCTGATTCTCAGTATAATACCCGTACTCCGTACTGCATACATCGAGTTGTATGGCACTATGGATTTATGAATTTGTGGACCCATTTGCCTTTCATTCAGTCTAGAGCGCCAAGAGAAGGGCCAACGTGCGTTGATATAAAGTAGCACAGCCTCGTGTCACATACAGGAACCCCATTTGCCCTCTACAGGACTCGATAGTCCACGTAGATGGGTCTGCAACAGCCGTTGAGTACTATGTACATGTCCAACAGAGAAATCGACAAACACACTAAAGAAAAAGACACTAGAGTGTACTCCGTAGACAAGCAGCTAAAGATAGCTATCCACCTCGGCTCGAACATCCCCGGCACTAGAATTCGCACTAACTCCCAAGGAATCCACCATAGGCTCCAATTGCTGTCCCCCACGAACCCTCTGCCGCGCTGTCGAATCTAATCAGCACTAACGCCAAACGAGGACTCCGTAGGAGGGGCGCAATTGGCAGATACGATTCATAGGCACGGAGTAGTTCGTGGCTAGCTCGGGGTGTGTCCACCAATCATGAACCGGCATTTTATGATAGTGATGTCCGTATGTTATATGCGATTCTTTGCCCGGTTTGAACGTGGCACCGCTGCTCTTTGTGGTGTGTCGGGTATTTTGACGGATGTTGACGTTGTGCGATGTGTAGAACATGCGGGTCGAGGTTGCACGGGGTAGGGTTGTGGTGTGTCTGTGTGTATCTTGGGCATTGGTGCATGGTTGACCTGCATGGCCAGGTCGGATTCTTTCTACCACTGTAGCAGCTGTGACGAGCAAAGCAGTTTCTAGAATAGTTCTCTGCTCGCTTTGGTGTGATGGTCATGATGTCCATAGAAAACATGGATTTCATTGGATGGGCTACGCTAGATAGAAACATGGCCTAGGAGGGAAACTACCTAGATACCTAGCTGAAAAAAAATCCCATCGAAAAATAAGTAGGAGAATCTCAATCCGGAGATATTCGAAATTCGCCTTCGATAACTGTCATCAAATCAAAGAACCATGCCATGAGGGCTATCAACGAACCCGAGCTCGTGATGGATATGAAGATCATACCCAACTAGTCGGCAGCGTTAAGAAAAGCAGTGAACATGGGGTTCGGCTCATCCATGAAGTGGAAACCCTGAGCAGAAGCGCAGCTAATAACACAATTAGCAAAGTAATCAGGACGGATTAGTCAAGCAGATCGTAAATGGTTGGCTTACGGATCAACTTCAAATTTGGCGATACAGTCGTAGATTCCGTTCTTGATAGTCTGGAAGAATTCCCAGCCATCATGGAGATCGTAGAAGAAGATGGTGACATCAACTCCCTCCTTTGATAATCAAGTTAGAAGGCATTCAACTTAAGAAAAGGAAGACTCGCAAACTCACCGGAGCCTGCTTGATCACAATGTGATCGAACCTCTTGCCTTCCCAGGTAGGATCAGAGATAATACCGAAGATGGCTTCGTCGTTGCCACCTTTGAGGCCGATGGGAAGACCGCAGAGGCAAACAACACGCGAGGCACCCTCTTCAACCCGGATCCACAGCTTCTCGTTATCCGGCAGGCCCTCCTCGGGCATCGTGACAGAGATAGTAACTTCGTCGTCATCATCCTTGAGTCTGATTCCGTGGGAGTGGGCCTCGTAGTACTGGACGCACTTCTCCTGGTCGATGAACTGAACAATCACCTCGGTATGTTCCATCCAAGCACGCTCGATGGCGCCGCCGTGAACGAACTGCAGAATGCCAGCGATGTCCGCCCACTCAGGAAGATTCCCGAAAACAATCCGACGGGGAGGTCCAGCTGGGACAACCTTGGGGGCCGATTTTTTCTGCTCCTGAAGCTTGCGGAATTGCTTCATAAAGTCTCCCGGAGCAACAACACCTCGGCGTGGCTTGGAGGAGGTCGACTTCTCGTCTCCAGTCGACTCGGCTTTTCCACCAGCCTTGCTGTCCGCGGTGGAACCGTTATCATCATCAGCATCCTTGGGCTTTGTACCATCCTTACGTCCAGGATCAGCACCGTGCGAAGTAAACATCTGAGCTAAAGCTTCATCCGTGGGTACGGCATAAAACATAGGACCAGCATTTAGGGCAGCATTGAGGGCAGCAGTATCATCGGCAGTGCGGCGATATCCTTCAGAACCAGCATCCTTAACGTTGCCGACAGGAGCAGCAGACTGATTGTCGTGATTTGCGTCATTGGCATAGCGGAGACCAGGGCGGGCAGTGTCACGGGAGGTAGCACCCTGTAGAAGCTTGTTGTCAGATGAAAATGGCCCAAGAAGGTTGAGTGGAATACATTCATGAGATATATCGATTAAATAACCCAAGATAACATCAGTTGAAGCGAAATCGAAAACAATATAACGAAAGCAAAGTCCAGTCGTAGAAGCAATAATAAGAATATCAACGTTCATAGTACATGAGTAGATCGGAATGGTAAACGTGGTGGATAATGGTGATGCGGAGTGAGACGATTGGAACATACCTTTTCAAATCCCTTAGAGGGCTTGTTGACGTGACTCGGGGCCTGTGAGATGGAGCTGTTGGCGACGGAGCGAGCATTGAGTTCAGTCGAGACGTTAACCTCAACCTTGGCGGCAGTAGAGGCGCCAGTGAAACGGGCCTCCCGGGCAGCCTTACGGATACCAGCGGGAGCGTGGCGACTCTCCTGCAGGGTGTACATCTTGTAGTGGCCAATGACTTCACAGATAACTTCAGCGCATAGGGTAATCTCGGAAATCCTCTCGAGAGGAATCGGAGGAGCACCGGTGGCCCCAATTACTTTGGGTGCCATAGTGACAAGTAGCAGGCGGGGAGAGCGGGAGAAGCGAGAAGCGGGAAATGAAAACAAAACACGTAATGGGAGGTTAAATCACGTAAACAGTCCAGGTGAGGTTGCAGGTGACTGGTTGACCTAGGTGTTTGGTTGAGGAAGGAGCGACCTTGTCTGCAACGCTCTTTCCCCGGAACGAATGTTGGGCTTGGGAAGTAGAACGGCAGCCGTGGGTGGTCTTGTAGTACGTATAGATCGAACTTCTGTATGTTCACGAGAGATACCTACATAAGGTATCTCATGTGTGAAGATCCGTGGACTTGGAACTATAGCGCAGATCAACCCCTATGTACATAGTATTCCCAGCGGGATCATCTTTGTTCGGTGATTCTTATTGAAATGCAAGTTGTGTGCGGATTCCCATCTAAGAGCATCTAGGCATGCATGATATAGGTATCCTAGATGATCATACTCGGGGCTGCATACATACTACCTTATCTACATAAGGTATGAGAAATGCTTATAAGTCTGGATATTATAAACCGAGGTGGCGAGATAGATATTTCTAAAGCAAGTGATCCAAGTATGGACATTCAATGGCTTTGTAAAATAGCATCACATCGGAGAAAAGATGACTGGCTATCTATAGACACCTATTTTGAGGGGGAATGGTGGACACAGAGGGTTGTTAAATAGGTACCTATGGGCCATGGCATTAAAGACGCTTTTATTTTGCATTCATTGACCCAGTTTTACTTCAATCGCTTAGATCCATGGATACCTACATATATACGGGATCTGTGTAGACACCCTGGCCGTATAGGCTGACCCAAACCCCAAAAATAAATGGCCCCTTCAAGTTACTAACTACTATTGATGTATCCGAAAAGGTATATAGATGCAAGTCAAACATTATATTACTCATTTATCTCATTCCCTAGAAGGCTTCTCCGACAAAATTATACATACACCAAAAGACACCAAAAAAGCAAATCTAAATGACGAAAATGGGTATCAGATCTCAGAACTTCAGAGCTTTTGCGGCGGGACAGGAATATCCTCGAATCCTTTCTGCCCGGGCTTGCGGTCTTCAACAATGACCTGAAGTCCACGACGGCCACAGAAGCCATCATTGCCAGCGACCCGCTCAACAACTTGGAAAGAACCGCCACCATTCTGTGCAGCGTCAGCTACCCACACATTCTCCTGCACAGTTTGACCAGGAACTTCTGTGCGACGAGGATTGTCCCAAGGCAATCCGACAAGGTGATTGCCAAGGTTGTGGAGGAACGAGTATAGACCTTCGAAGCGGCGGGTGATACCTAGCCAAGACAGGGTGCGGTGGTCATAAGCGGTTCGCACGAATGGATTCATGTAGATGCCAGTATCAGTGACATTGTCGGGGTTGGTTTGCGGATCTTGGATGTCCGCGTGGATGAGACAGCATTCAGATGCCTCCCAGAAGAGATCTTTTCCGGAACGGAAGCGCGCTGGGTTGGAGCTTGTACCTGGTGAGCTGGCTTGGAAATATTTGGCATCAAATGCCACCATTCCGCCCCAGCAACTGCGCACTCGCACTGCATCTTTCCCGGCCAGGACATCACTTCGGCTCTCTCCTTTGCCAGACGTAGTGAACCAGGGGTAGAAGGGGAGGCCCATGCTGTATCCTTCAAGATCGCGGGTAGCGTATGTGTCATAGAATTTGATGGGGTTGTCGAAGTCTACGGCACAAGCTGCCCGATATTGGGCAACGCCGTCCTCATTGGCGTTGGTTGAGAATAAGAGCTGGAGGGTCTCAAGGGGGTGAAAGAGGATATCGTTCAGATAGAGGAGCTTGTCGAATTTCATATCTGGGTGGTCGGTCAATGGCTGTAATGCTCGATTCCGGACCCGGGCTAGATATTCAATGCGCTTGACACGGTTGGATCCACCGGGGATGGTCACAGTTGGAAGGCTCTTCGGGTCCAGATGCTTGTCAGAAACAATAGACTTCTGACACGTCACTTGATCTTCCAACGCACGCAGGGCGCGCTCTCCCTCCTCGCCGCTATCATTTTCGTAGATACTCAGGAACACATTGTCCGGTCCGAGCAAATCGATGAGCTCAAGAAGCTGTGTTCCCCATTGGCCTTGAGCGAGCTTGCCTTCATCATCATATAGACTTGCGGCGATAAAGACTTTCTCACTGCGAGGATTACCTCGTCCAGGGTATGAACTCGCCAGTACCGATTCGCGGAGTGTGGTGTAGTGCGCCGGCGGGTGGGTATAAGAAGGGAAGAGAATTGAGGTGAAAAGTGCGAGTGTAAAGACGATGCCGGCAACGACGTGGATATAGCAACAGCGGCGGATACAGAAACGTCGAGAGCAGCTCGGTCGTGGGGTTCCTGCGAGAGCCGGCCTGGAAGGATTATTTAGGCGGCGATAACCTGCCGAGGCGGAGGAGATGATGCGAGATAGCCAGGGTAGCCGGCGTGTGCCAAATTTGGACGACGATGGAACTTGCGCTTCAAAATCAGCCTCGTCAAGATTGAATGTTCCCTGCGAGTCGACTGAGGATCGTGAGGCGAGTTCCCATTCATCGGGATGAAGCAATCGTTCAGTCATGGTGTGTTGTGTCACCAAACAGGTTTACACCCTCTGGGACTAACTTTAGCTGCGAATTGACCGAAAATGGAGGTGGCAAACAGTCATTATTGACAAGGGTCAAAATGCAACTCTATTATTTGGTGATTTTCCCCAGAGTCCCGTGGAGAAATTACGCAGTCCCATAGCGCTGGGGGTTCAAAACCCCCTTTTCGGGGAATTCTTGATGCCTGAATGCCTTATTTAGTACCGCTCTATACACCGCTCTCTACAGTGTATGGTAAATTTAGCAATGCATCAACTATCAAAAATGAACCTTGGTCCTTGGAAGCTTCCAAGGTTTTTGGTCCCATACAAATGGAAATATCTCTTCTTGACAGTCGCAAACCTTGCAAGAAGTGGAGTGATGTCCATTTGTATGGGACCAAAAGCTTCATTTTTAGAACCCTCTCACGTTAGCAGAACCTGGGCACCTGGACTGTTTTGATTATTACCTACATGTAAGTAGCTGTACCTAGCAAGTTGGGTATCTTAATAAGGTTTCTGCCGTTCTAAAATAAGGCATTCAGGCACCAACCCCCCAAAGGTAGAGAAATCTTATATCATCAAATCACGTGGAGGCGACCGAGTGATGTATGGGACATTTCTAGGTTTCGAGAAGTATACCAGTGACTATTGAAAAAGGAGTAAAAGATTGAGTATTTAGAAACGCAGACTCTATTTTTCAATTTCATCATTTGATAACTCCCATAGAGACAATATGTGAGAAGTTCCTGATGGCTGCTCTGGTATGTACTATGGAGTGACGTAGCTGCAGTTGGGCTACCAGTTACTCAGATGAAATCATAAACCTTTCTACCCATTCCCTACATGTAGGTTCACTTGATTTGAGCCCCTGAATCTACTTTTATAGAAGCCATATACCAGTCTAACTATCGGCGCATTCACAACTGAACATACTCGTGATTATACTTCTCCCTTCCCCGCATTCCACATCCCACCATGTCGCAATCACAATTCAAATTCGCCAACTCCGACGCCAAAGTCCCAGGCGACGGTGCCCCTCCCCCGGAGTTTACCATCAAGGCCCCAGCCTCGACAGATATCTGGGCCAAACCGCCCTCCACAATCCGTTTCTCGGCTCCAATCTTGTACCAGTCTATCCCGCTGGGTTCATTCAAACGGGCTCGTGTTGCCTTCAACGCGCCCTGGGAGAAGCAATATGACCAGGGTGGTCTGATCATTGTCCTCAATATCGCTGATGGGGGCCAGAAGTGGGTGAAGTGTGGTATTGAACTCACCCACGGCAAGCCCCACCTTGGCGTTGTCGCCAAAGACAACTGGGCAGACTGGAGCTTACTGCCGGTACCTTCAGGTGGCGGTGCGGCTACCCTTGAGCTGGCTCGAGAAAAAGACAACAGCCTGTGGATTTATCTTGTTGAGGGTTTGGAGAAGTCGCCTATTCGGGAAGTCACTTGGGTCTTTGAGCAGGAAAATGTTAAGGACTTCTGGGTCGGTTTCTATGCTGCTCGGCCGTCAGATGAGGGTGGAGAGCTGCCTGTTCATTTCGGCCATTTGGTTATAGATCAGGAATAAACCAGTGGGATCTGGTTAATTAGATGCCCTAGTTGGTCAATGCGTGGCAATGCCCATTGCGAGCATGTCCACGGGTAACGTTTTGCACGACAGATATGATATTTGAAATAACTTTGAAACCTTTGAAGGAAATCTTGCAAGATTACTTTAGTTGTGTATATGTAATATGGTTTATTCATGTGAAAATAAAGATGTTGAATTGCTGCAGTCTCGCATAATAAAGATCGACGGAATGTAAGATCCACACGAGGTGACCGACATGGCGTTGATCGATATGCGGATGGTCTCCAATCCTTTTGGGGGGTTTTTCCTTCTGTTTTTGTTCAACTTTTTTCTCATTTATTCAGATTGCCCGTGGTCAATGCATGGAGATTATAGGTATCCCTATTCTCCCCTACTCGGAATTACCAGCAGTTGCTAATCGTTTATTTGCACAAATACCTACCTGTGTATATGTTTACGAAGATCTATGTGTGCTGTACCAAGTGTAGGATGCACATCGAATTTTTAGGCTTACATTATTAGGTGGGATCCTAGGGATCAGGTGTCTCTTACAGAGCCTCTTCATGAGGTAAAAGAATGGAAGGTCATATTGAGCGACTTCCTCTTTCTCCGCCTATTTTGTGATACCACCCCAGATTTGTATTCCCTGATCACCAGCAAAATGCAACA
Source organism: Penicillium paradoxum (assembly GCF_028828445.1). Lineage (NCBI taxonomy): Eukaryota > Fungi > Ascomycota > Eurotiomycetes > Eurotiales > Aspergillaceae > Penicillium > Penicillium paradoxum. The sequence goes on along the minus strand of NW_026643184.1, from coordinate 1,216,063 downwards.
CCTTCCCAATCGGAGTTATCTGATCCTATTTAGTGCAGTGTAATCCCGACAGCCGGGTATATGCGCCGGACGAGCCCTATTTCGGATGCCGAAGTCACACTACGCCAATCGCGTGTTGATATGACACAGAAAAGTAAATTAGGTCATTCCTTTCCCTCAATCATAAGGTCTCAGTATTATAACATAACTGCGGGAAAAAAGAGGATCTATAGAAAAAAAAAAAAAAAAAAAAAAGACCATGTCTGAGTCAAGTGACCGGCTCACCCCGGCAGTGACATGACTTTCCGAGTTGCTCCTGAGATCGGAGTTCATCGACAAGCTCGCAGTGCATGTTGCTGCCAAAGAGCGAGGCCTTTTCTGATTACATATTTGCAAATCCTTCTATCTCAATAACAGGCCTATTGTACCTAGGGAGAATATAATTGTGACCACTCACAAGGGAATTATATGTAAACAAACTTTCATCTTATCTGATGTGAACCAAGAAGTGACTTGGCAGTACCGGAAATTCAGCTCATGCCACCAAGTGAACAGAGGTACCTCACGGGTACCCCTCCGATGGCAACCCACATGTAATTGTTCCGTGCCTGGCAGCTCCACCTTTGGATTTTCTCCCTTCAACACATCTTCTGTCTGGATCTGGGGACACACTTACGGTGCTCATAGTGTCCTAGAGGGGATAACTGTATTGTGACTCTTTCTCGACCTGTCTTGGTGCAGCATCCTGGAATGTTTGAGGTGGGCTGAGATCCGACCTTAGCCTCTCACCTTGCACTCTGCCACCACGGACCCCATCAGCGTGCATAAGTGCGACCGACGATCGGGCTTGGAGTCGTTTTGCGCAGTAGAAACCCCCAAGTCTTGCAGGCCTGAACTCTTCAACGCCTGATTTCCCTTACATTTGGGCGTCACCTCCGAAGCACGGCGGGTCTAGTCATCCGCTAATCTGCCCCGTAGTCGCCTACCGGATCCCGCTTCTTACATACAATAGCCCTTCATGGGTCGACCCTCCAGGCAAGCGCGCTTCAACGACTTTTTGTCTATTCCGCCCCATATTTCTTTTCTTCTGTCCTGTCTCAATCCAGTCCCCGATTCGTTCTCGGCGTCTCGTATCGTCATTTCTTTTTCCTTGTGGACCTGACTAGTCCGGGTTTCCTAGCTAACGAGTGCCCCTACTTGCTTATTAGAGCGGGCTTCCATCTCTTTTGTGTGATACGCCTGCCGCTGCCGATGTTTGACGTCGCATGAACTCTTTCATCTTAATTTTTTCGATGCTCTGCTTTCCTTCTTGATCGCCGTTGTTAAGTTCGCAGTCTTTGGTACATGTTTCCCTCTGACGACCCAAACTCTACTGCTGGTTGTTCTTATATGAAAACTGTCTTGGAAAGAGGATTTGTCATTGCCTCTGCGCTATCTTGTGAGGAGCGGTGCATTGATCACCGATATGCCACTTCTCGAGCCACGTTCAGGACCGTCGTACGGCACTATCGAACGCGAAAACTCCGAAATGGACACTGAGAGGGATCAGCTGTTGCAGGATGACCGCGAGGTCGAGGGCGAGGGCCAGTCTAGTGGACTATCTACACCAGATGAAATGCAGGAAGGAGTCCGGAAGATTGAAGCTATTAATCTGACCTGGACAGCCAAGTCCCTAATGGTGGCCTACGTCAGGTTCGTGTGGCTTGCAGTGCCTTTGTTGAACCCCCTGCTGACTTAGCGCAAAGTATATTCCTCATGGCATTCTGCACGTCACTAGAAGGCCAAACCGTCATGTCGCTGTCTGCATATGCGACAAGTGCATTCAGTAAGCACTCGTTGATCTCGACTGTTCTGGTGATCCAAAATGTGGTCAATGGTAATAAAATGATTATCCCGCCCTGAGGCATACGAGTGGCTGCTAATCACGAATCATGCTCTAGCTGTCATCAAACCCCCGATGGCTAAGATAGCTGATGTATTCGGTCGCTTCGAGGCCTTCTGTCTGAGTATCCTTATATACACCCTCGGCTACATCCAAATGGCCGCTTCTACCAACGTGCAAACCTACGCCTCTGCACAGATCTTCTACTCCGCTGGATCCACAGGATTGCAAATCCTCCAACAGGTTTTCATTGCCGACAGCAGTGACTTACTGAACCGCGCTTTCCTCGCGCTTCTGCCCGAATTCCCATTCTTAGTTACGGTCTGGCTTGGTCCAACAATTGCGGGTGCAGTGCTGAGTACTACCTCATGGAGATGGGGTTACGGAATGTGGGCTATCATCTTGCCGGCATCCTTCCTCCCACTTGCCCTCACACTGCTCTTCAACCAACGAAAGGCGCGGAGATTGAACCTGATCAAAAAGCGATCTAGAGGACGGGGAGACATTGTTAGCATCCTGCGCCGGACCTGGTACGATCTGGATGTGGGCGGGCTGGCTCTCCTGTCTGCTGCCGTCACACTCATTCTGGTGCCTCTAACTCTTGCGTCCACTGCCAAGAACGGGTGGAAAAATGTTAGTATCCTGGTCATGATCGCGCTTGGTGTCGTGTGTCTCTGTCTGCTACCGTTTTGGGAGTCTTCTCAAAGATTGGCTCCCAAGCCCTTGCTCTCTCTGCATCTCCTCAAGCAGAGAACTGCTCTTGCGGGATGCGCCTTAGCATTCTGGTATTTCAGTAGGTGGTGTTTTCTCTGATATTTGAATTGTCATTGCTAACCTTCCCTAGTGGCCTTTTACTTTTCCGTTCAGCCTTATCTATATTCCTATCTCCAGGTCGTACAAGGGTATGATGTCGCCACTGCGGGACGCGTCACCCAGACCTTTGCTTTCACCTCAACCATCTCTGCCTTTAGCGTATCACTTCTTATCAAGTATACCCGACGATACCGTATCTATATTACCATCGGATGTGTGGTCTACATGACCGGTCTAGCCCTGATGCTCCTATGCCGAGGAGAAGGGGCTTCCCACTTCCAAGTTCTGGGCACGCAAGTCATAGTTGGCATCGGTGGTGGCCTGGTCAATGTGCCCGTCCAGCTAGGCGTCCAAGCATCTGCCAGCCACCAGGAAGTGGCAGCAGCCACTGCAATGTTCCTGACTTCTATGGAGATGGGCGGTGCTGTCGGTGCCGCTATCTCAGGGGCCGTTTGGTCTTCTGCTATCCCACACAAGCTCCTCCAATACCTCCCCGAGGAAAGCAAGGGCCAAGCCGCCGATATCTTCGGCAAGCTCACCACTGCGCTGTCCTACCCGATGGGATCCCCAACTCGTATTGCCATCAACCGTGCGTACCAGGAGACCATGGATCGGCTGTTGACGCTGGCAGTCATCGCCACTCTTCCCCTCATCCCGCTGAGTCTCCTCATGGTGAACTACAAACTTGACAAGGTAAGCCGGCAAATGGCCCTTCCTAATGATGTTCTCTAACATGAAAATAGATGGGTTACGGTAATTCCGAGCCTCGGGGCGACCCAATTCTTGAGGCAGAGTCCAGCTCTGACGACCGACACTCCAAACGAACCTAAATCCGAACATTTCTGTGTGGAACCATCGCCGCACATGACTATTATGATTTTACGAACTGAACCTTCTTTTTCTATCACTTTTTCGCCGCCCCTTCTTTTTTCTGTCTGTTGCATCTAGATACAAACCAGCAAGCGGCGTTCTAGGGTTGTTTGAACAATGTGCAGCACATTTCCGGTATATGTATCCTGTTTAATCGGGCTGGACAACGAGCCCATCATTTGCATCTGGCGTCATTTTTCAAGAGTCTATGGGATTAGAGGCATGTCTATTTTCGGGACTGTAACAAGTCAATATATCTGGATAGGCATCGTGCCCTCAATGTTTACTATCAGCACGACAAAGACTTGACCTTGTCAAAATAGGCCGAACTTATAGTTTGTATCAACCAAAATTAGACCGGCCATAGCCCTGTCAAACATTGGACCTTCACCACACCACGGGGCTTTTCATCTGAAAGGCAAACTTCCAACCAAGACCGAAACCCAGTATTCCGATACGGCCGGCTTGCCGCTCTGGGTCTCCTCAGGGTGTAACAGGGTCTCTGACCAACCACTCAGCCCTGCAGCCACCGTCCAGTGGGTCCTCATTTCCCTGCAACGATCTTCATCGGAAGGTAGAGTTAATCAGGTTGACGCGGCATTGATGAAATGCCCCAGGTACCTATATACCTTATCTTCATGGGTGAAGGTCTCCGTATGGAGTACGGAGTACGGAGTACCAAATCGAATATCACAGCGCAGCCCAGTCCAGCCTCAAATTCCGCGCATCGCGGCCTTATACCCCCAGCTATCCGTCAATGCCAGACGTGTTCAGATGGCGGTTCTGGAGTTTCGATATCTCGCATCCCATAGATCTGGCTTGAGCTCTATCCTATGGTCTCTCGGCCCTCTATCTTGCAATTTCACATCTTCCAGCTTAAACCCCCCCCCCCCCCCTCACTATAGAGCAGCTCACCTCGTATCGTCACCACGTCAATCCCCATATAGTGCCCCGTGCAGGTACCTGCATATCTGCATGCACGCATACCAGATACCGCAACGGAGAGCTTGCGAATACATGGGATTCTAAATTGGATCTATTCACCCCTGGCAGGTGCATGTGCTTACATGTACGGACTATACGGAGTATAGTTGTACGGGGTTCGGGGGTACTCGGGCGACCTACCTAGGTACCTGTGAGCTGTCCGTATCAGCGAGGCAGCGAAGATGACGGTGATTGTGGAGCTGGAGCTGGGATCTGGATCGGGTCGCCAAGCTGTGATGAGAGCAAGCCACTTACTCTGGTAAGAACTAGATAGACTACGTATATGAACTGTATGAAATGAACAGTACGGAGTATGGATACCGAAGAGATTGGACCCCGTTGTGTAGGTATATTATTGGTGCTTCATTTAGGGGGATCTCACACGCCGGGGCCGACGTAAAACGGCGGTTTGAAAAGGGGAGATTGGGAGATTCAGGGCCGAGGGGGGGAGACACCGGGCCGTGAATTTCAAATTTGCATCTGGTGGATTCTCTTCTTTTTTTTACAAAAAAGAAAAAAAAAGAAAAGAACAGGGTCAGCTTGTGTTTTCCCTGCCTTTAGGGAGGTGAAAGAAAGGACGTCGAATGAAAAGGGGGGGCTCGTGGAAATACTCCGGGGTAACCTCTCCTTTTATAAGGCGAAACCCGGTTTGGATAGGTATTATTGCGCTTCACGCTGGGCATCTTTCTGTTTTTCGCCTTTTTTTTTCCAAGTCACACTGCGTTCAGCTCCAGAATGTATTTTCTGCCAAATCGAGTCCAGAGACAATTCGTGGATCACAGCGCTTAGCCGACGGCGGTTGGCCGTTGATGATATTTATAGAGAGGGAATGCTGATACAGCCTGCAATAAGCGATATTACCTAGGTAGATAGGGGGGAAACAGAGGGCAAATCGGTAGAAAATAAGGGATAAAAGTCCTTTATAGCTCCAGCATCCCCCCCAAGAATAATACTGCGAACCAAGCGAGAGCTGTACAGACCGTGTATGTGGTATCGAGACTAGCACCGTCTAGACTCCATACTCTGCGGGTTGCCCCATTCAATCCAGACCACAGCTTCTTCCTCCCTTTTTGTCTCCCACATTACCTCTTCTCCTCTGACACCTACATCATCACACCTGTTTTAATCATAATTCAACATGGTTGTCGCTACCATCAAGTATGTTATCCCCTCTTTCGCCTTTGAACCCCTCCTTGCCGAGAACCTCCCCCTCCAGACCTCATGGCTAACTCCAACTCAGGTGTGTCGTAGTGGGGGACGGTGCAGTAGGAAAGACCTGCTTGCTCATCTCATACACAACGAACAAGTTCCCGTCGGAATATGTCCCCACCGTCTTTGACAACTACGCCGTGACTGTGATGTAAGTCATCCTCCATCCGTCGAACCCTCCCTCCCCCGAGCAAAAAAAAAAATTATACGTTTAGCTCCAAAGAAAACACATCTGACCGATCGCTCTTCGAATTTAGGATTGGTGATGAACCCTATACCCTGGGACTGTTCGATACTGCCGGTCAAGAGGATTACGATCGCCTGCGCCCGCTCTCCTACCCCCAGACTGACGTGTTCTTGGTCTGCTTCTCCGTTACTTCACCTGCCTCATTTGAGAACGTCCGCGAAAAGTGGTTCCCCGAAGTCCACCACCACTGCCCCGGTGTTCCTTGCTTGATCGTCGGTACCCAGACCGATTTGCGCGACGATGCTGGTGTGCGGGACAAGCTTGCCCGCCAGAAGATGCAACCCATCCGCAAAGAAGATGGTGACCGGATGGCTAAGGAGCTCGGGGCTGTGAAATACGTCGAGTGTTCAGCTCTGACACAGTACAAATTGAAGGACGTCTTTGATGAGGTACACCAAATCTTCCCATTTTGCTGCCCAATCTCTCCACACCGCCACTGACTCGTTTTCTCTCAATTTCTAGGCTATCGTCGCGGCACTTGAGCCCGCGCCCAAGAAGAAGTCAAGAGGCTGCCGCTTGCTGTGAATTACCCCTCACGGATATATCGCAACAGATTGGTCCGAGTGCGACATATCCGTCGCACTTGGGTTGATGCCTGGTTGACGCGCGCCTCGAAGCAGCTACGATGGAATGAACCTGTTTATTTCGCTTTTTCCTACTCTTTCACGTTCTCCTGGGCGGCAAATCTTTCTGGCTGGACTGGTTTTCTGGGATATCCACATTCAGCGACCAAAAAAAAAAGGGGGAGGGTCTTGTATTATGGCTAGCGATGCTATGTGAAGCGTTCCATATCTACGTTTTTCAGTTGAAAATGGCTTCTGTGCTTGTTCTTGATCCCCTCCTCCCTATGATTTTGGTGTTCTCTTGTTCGCATCTCCCAGTCTCAGCTCTGGCCTTACTAACTTGCCTTGTCCCCTCTCTGATCTCCACCCTTTGCACGCTTCTTTTCTTGCTGCTTCGCCTGGCTGCGTCTATCTGCCGTCTCCAACAACCTAGTCTGGCGCTACCACCCTTGGTATCCCCTTTCTATCCCCTTCCCCGTCCTCTAACCCCTCATTCCTCTCTTTTACGAACTACAGCGACAGCAATTTTGACCTTCTCCTCCCCTTTTGTCGCGTCGGCTATATTACCCCCCCCCCCGCATCCCACCTACTACCTTTCCTGCACCCGGCGCTTTCACCTCTTTGGTCGTCTCTATCGGCGTTGGATGTCAGGGCGTCGTGCTTTGGCTGGTGGACGGTTTCCGTCACTGTGATCCCCCAAGCCCCATATCCCCCCCATACGCCCTCGTCTTTTTTTTTCTGCCTCGCATGCTATTTATGTACCCTCCGGACTACGAACCCAAGCTTGCTGTACCCTTCTCTTGCAGATCCGGCTTCTTCTCTGCGTCTTTTGTTTCCTGCGTGACTTTGCCCTTTATTCCAATCTGATCTACTGCTATTACTCCCTACGCGCGGTTCTTGATACAAGCATCTTTGTTCATGTTTCTTTCTGCGTCTGATCTACTTGCAGTCTTTTTTTTCGAGTCATCCCTCATTAAGGAGCAAAGTGATTTCTGGGTCTTAGAAAGTCGCAGATAGTGGACTCCAATTCAAATCAGTTCTATGAGTCATTACTCGGGGAGAACGTGTCTCTGGTATTTCACCTATAGTTGTTGCACGTGTATCTTGTATATTGTCTCTACTTCCGAGTCTCTGATGTCATCAACCGAGGGAGCTCAGCTGGTGGACTAGGCCATGACATCACATCTACGGTGTTCTCCGTGCAATCGAATCATATCGACAAATGTATACTCGTTGCCATTCACTCGCTTCATTCCACAGTCATGCATCTCGTAGATCTAAATGTCCAATATCACTCCTCAAAGCTCATCCTTGACCTTCTTCTCCTGAGTCTCGGCCTGTCCCATCCAGCCATACCACCCACCAAGCTCCTCATCAACACCAGACTTGACAAGACTAGTGATAATCTCAAAAGCAACCTGTGCCGCAGCAAGAGCAGTAGTCTCACCCTTATTATCATAAGCCGGCGAGACCTCCACAATATCCGCACCCACAAGATTCAACTTCTCCAACCCACGCAGAATGCGAATAAACTCACGCGTAGTCCAACCGCCAGGCTCCGGGGTGCCAGTTCCAGGCGCCGTCGACGGATCCAAAACATCAATATCCACAGAGAGATAAACCGGCTGCTCAGGATCAAGCCCCGTACGCGCAATAATCGTCTCAACAACCCCCGTCGGCCCCAACTCATCAATATCATCCGCATGAATGCGGATAAATCCCTGCTCAGGTCCCGGGTTCGTATAATCCCCCGCATCAACACCGGTAAGCCGAGTCCGCAGTCCCGCATGCGCAGACGTAGAATTGCAAATTAGTCCCTCCCGACTCGCCTTGTGAAAGAATGACCCGTGGTTGAACTGCGTCTGCTCAGACTGCCAGTACGCGCTGTACCGCACGGGGTTCCAGGTGTCCAGGTGCGCGTCGAAGTGCAGCACGGTAATCGGCTTCTGGTAGATCTGATACAAGGCGCGCAGTGCTGGCAGCGCAATGCTGTGGTCGCCGCCCAGCGTTACTAGCTTCGGGTGGCTGGCGCCGATGCCTGTGGCTTTCGGCGCCTTGTTGACGATCTTGCGGGAGCCTAGCTCTAGGAATGCTTCGTACATCTGGCGCTCGGCGACGGCGTTGTCGAAGGGCATGATGGGGATGTCGCCGCAGTCGGTGATCTTGGCCCAGGATTGGTACGGGTTGATCCCTGCCCGGGTGTTGTAGCTTGTGCCGGCCATCTGGCGCGCGCTGGCGGCGCGGATGGCGCGGGGTCCGAACCGGGCTCCTGTGTTTGGCTGTTAGCTTCTGGTTTATATGCTTGGGTCTGGGTGGTGGGACGCATTGAGTTCATACCTGGTCGGTAGCTGACGGCTGTGTCGAATGGTGCGCCGATAATGGCAATATCATAGTGCTCGTCGGGCTCGATCAGACACTTGACTGGCTTCAGGTGAGCGAAGCTGGCAATGCCGGTGAAGGACCACTGGATGAGTTACATGTTAGAAAGGCCTGAACTGCCACCCAATACCTGGATGTAGTGGTGCTTGCATACTTCTTGATCCCATTTCTTGAGCAATTCCGCCCGCTCATGCTCGGGTACTACGTCGCCATCATTGTGGTGCGCGCAGGAGGCCGCGGAGCCGGCTAGGGCCAATGTAAGGAAGGTCTTCCAAGTAGGCATGACTGAGGGTGATTCGGAATGAACAGTGGAAAATGGAAATCAACCGGATATTTATTCTCTCTACATGTCTTTCTGTCTGCTTTTTTTTCTTCTCTCTCTCTGGCCGTTGAAGTGTAAAGGGAAAGACGAGCAGATGCGGCGCTTCCCCGCCACATTCCCGTGGATCGGTCGTGCAGACTTTCCTTTCTTGGCTTCGGCCCGCTTTTCGCTTTTCTTCTTTTGACACTCCTGGGATATACTTGGTTATTATGCAATGCGGCGCGTTGTTGTAACAGGCCTTGGTGCGGTGACGCCGCTCGGTGTAGGTGAGTTACTGCTTCTGCTTTGTTTTGGGGGTATCGTTGGTTTTTGATTTGATAGCTCCAAGGGAGCTCATATCATGGGCCATGTATTTCTGCAATTTCGCAACTTCGCAACTTCGCGGTTTTCGCAGCAGAGCTTTCCAAAGTTCTACAGCCGAGTTCTCTCCGTTGCCGATTAACCGAGAGCTCATGCATGATACTCGTTATCCCCAGACTCCGGAGGTCTCGAGCTTCTGCGTCCCCACTTGCCACGCCCAAAGGGGAAGGTTGTGACAGCCAATGATGGTGGAGATGCCGGTGCGGGCACTTGGAGATAAGAAATAGTGCCCGCGTATACATACTGCTTTCGTGTCATGAGATGCGCTTTGATCGTGCTTTGATTTTGGAGATCTGGAATGCGTGACTAACACCGTGCTCCAATGTAGGCGTTCGGCATACATGGAAACGCTTACTGGATGGCCATTGCGGCGTTGTTAATGTGAAAGATCGCGATGAGCGCTTCGCTGAACAGCCCTGTCAGGTTGCTGCCGTTGTGCCCCAGGGCAGTCGCGAGGATGGAGGATGGACTGCCTCGGAATGGCTGGGTCGGGGTGTATGTCTTCAACTACCATCACTTTGTGATTTGTGATTTGTTTGAAATACTAACAGAGTGGAGTAGGATGAGCGAAAAATGGCCAAATTCGCGCAGTATGCCATGGCGGCGACTGAGGAGGCGCTTCAAGATGCGGAATGGAAGCCTGAGCCTTTTGAACAGAGAGAGGTAACGGTATGTATATGGGGATGTGTGCTCGCTAGGCCGCTGTTAATCATTCTGATAGGGAGTCTGTTTGGGATCAGGCATTGGAAACTTTGAGGAAATGTACAATACCACTATAGCCTACGACAGAGGGGTGAGTGTTTCCCTTTGTGGATGGTATATCGGAGACCGCAACTAACCTCTTGCATAGGGCTACAAAAAGGTTAATCCGCTATTTGTCCCAAAGCTTCTGATTAATCTCGGTGCTGGACACATCTCTATGAAGTATGGTTTCATGGGCCCGAATCATTCTGCAACAACAGCTTGCACGACTGGTGCCCATTCTGTTGGCGATGCTGCTCGGTTCATTGTTTGCGGCGATGCCGATGTGATGGTCGCCGGTGGTGCTGAGTCTTGCATTCATCCTTTAGCCATCGGTGGATTTGCTCGCGCAAGGAGTCTAGCCTCGACATTCAACGACACTCCGGAGAAGGCGTCGCGGCCATTTGACGCTGACCGTGGAGGCTTCGTAGTTGGCGAAGGCGCAGCTGTGTTGATTCTTGAGGTACGTGTCCTGCTCCCGATACGACTATGAAGTATTTCAAACCGCTGCGAGTCGATACTAATGTTTTGAAATATAGGAACTAGAACATGCACTCGCAAGAGGGGCTCGTATCTATGCAGAGCTCAAAGGGTATGGCTGCTCCAGCGACGCGCACCACATGACTTCGCCCAAGGACAACGGCGAAGGCGCGTTTATGGCCATGAAAAAAGCACTTAAGCAAGCCCAGTTACGACCTGCTTCGGTAGACTATATTAATGCACATGCAACTTCAACCATTGTCGGCGATGCTGCCGAGAACGCTGCTATCAAATCCCTTTTTCTTGGTCCTGATGGCAAGCAGAAGGCTGCTGATGTGAATGTTAGCAGCACAAAGGGTGCCCTTGGTCATCTTCTTGGTGGTGCTGGTGCCATCGAAGCTCTGATCAGTGTACTTGCAATCCACGAAGTGAGTCAATCCTCTGGATCGAGGAAGCTGTGCTACAGATTATACTAACACGGAATAGAACACCATGCCTCCCACTATCAATCTTGACCGTTTGGCCGATGGCTTTGATTGCAACTATGCGCCTAAAGATCCCCAGTCACGACAGATTGATGTTGCCTTGACAAACAGCTTTGGATTCGGCGGTACAAACAGTAGTCTTTGCTTTGCAAAGTATTCATGACCTTTGATTTTTCTTTGTACAATATTGTGTTTGATTAGACTATGACCAGAAGCTTGGCAGGCACTGGTTTAAAAAGAGAATTGCCTGATTATTGACTTGATTGACCATCAAATTTCTTTATTAGTTAAGAGAGCATCAAAGCTTTCACCCACTGTCATGTAGCAATAACAAAAACAGAAACAAAGTCATATTCAAGGGACAATGGTCAATTACATGTAGCTATACGGAGTATAGGTGTACCTTTTGATAGATCAACAGGTGACACGTGATCGATCCTAATGCGGAGCCCCAGCCTGACCGTGACTCTGGAGATTGAACTCATTCCTTAATGACCACCACCAACGCCATTTCAAAGGCTATCTGAGTGACACAAAAGCGTTCTGTATCTCCTTACTTCCTCAGTTTGCGCTCACCATGGCGAACAATGGTGACCCCGGTCGAGGTAGGCAATACCTGTTTCCCTTGAAAGCGCAAAACATCTAGGATACTTTGACATCAAACCGAGCGCATCTGATGTCGACGAATGGCCTCAGCTAATTATATCTGTTCTGGCAGGATCGGGAAGTCTGGTTGATGCGTCCGGGTACACCTTCACGGACAAGGATACCAAACCCGGCAAGATCAAGGTGAAGAAGACATCCAAAGCGTCAAGCAAGAAGAAAGCAGACGGTAAAGCTCTCCGGACTTATGAAACCAGGCAATGGACTTAACGAAAGTTCTTTTAGAAGCTAAAGATGGCCCTATTGATACCTCCCCTACCGCATCTCCCCTCCCCGTCCTCGACAGCAAGGTCGTCTCCGTGTTTCCGACCGGCAAGCCGCGCGAGGATGACCTCATTGAAACCGTTATCTGCAAGCACTGCAAGCGTCCTACCCTTAAACAAACTGCGGCGGAACATGTGCGCGGCTGCCTCAAGGCCAAGCAGGAGAAGGCGCGCAAGAAGAAGGAAGCCCGCGACGCGGCCAATCGCCTGAAGGCCGGCGATGATAGAGACGACGATGGCCCCGACAGGCTGGATGGAGAAACTGCTAATATGGGCCAGAAGAGCGCCAAGAAGAGCGCTACAAAGGGCACCGAGGATGGCAACAGAAAGGGCAAGAAGCGCAAGGCCGATGAAGACGATAGCAAGGAGTCAAAGAAAAAGAAGAAGAAGGACGAGCCTAAGCAGAAGACTGCTAAACCGAAAGGTCCTGTCGATGTCGAGAAACAATGCGGTGTCATCCTGCCCAACGGCGCGCAGTGCGCCCGATCCTTGACCTGCAAGAGCCATTCGATGGGCGCCAAGCGCTCGGTTCCTGGCCGAACTCTGCCGTATGATATGTTGCTTCAGCAGTATCAGAAGAAGAACCAAGCTCGCCAGCAGAGTAAGTTTACTGCTTTATTATTTATGTTTGTTATAGATTATGAGATATCTGACCTCTTTGCACTACAGAGGCTGCTATCGATGCCAATGCCCCTCTGCAAGAGGATATCGAGACTACCGGACCTATTGACTCAGACGAAGAAAGAGATGCTGTCATGGCTGCTATAGCCCGCTCTGCTCCTCAACCCCTTGTTCGCCATCCCGTCATTACCACCAAATCGAAGTACCGCTACGTTCGCATCAAGGAGCAAATGTCGCACGCCATGGGAGTTCGAAGCGGTGGTGGTCTTTTCTCCAACGATGATAGCCAGCCCCTTTTCGGTGGTATTCTCTTCTCGACTGTCGCCAACGATATGGACTCTTCTTCCATTGACGCCAATGGAGAAATGGACCCCTCTCTTGGTGCAATCGACGCAAGCAACAGATCCGCTGTCCCGGGTGGGCGGAAGTCTTCCGTCACCACAGCTTAAGTGGTATGTCAGTTGACTTTCACACATCAAGCTATGACTTATGACGACTCTTTTCTTTTCATTTGGAGTTGGGTCTTTTTCTCCAACCGTGTACTGGATACTGGATGCTGGCGTTCGTGGGTGCAGGAAGGAATACTGGGCATCGCACCACTCTTATTCGACTTATTCGTGTCTTTCTCGTTCTGCGATTTTCCTGGATAGGACATGGGTACAGGCTGGTTCTGTCTGCTTTGAAAGGTGACGATATGATACCCCGGCTGGCGTGATGCATTTGAATTTTCGAAAGTAGCTTCAATTGAGAGCTTTCCACAATCATTGATCCTTATTTTTTTTTATGTGACAACTGCTATAAAGTGTACCTAGGTAGACTAATATGAGATTTCAGTGGATGAAATGTTTAAACTTTGATGAGCTATATATGATCTACGCCTTGGTTTCTCATCCTAAGAGAATGATAAGAACTTGCATGGGCACTGATCTCTTCCGGCTACAGCTCTATCCAAGCTCTAGGGGCTCAAGACTAGGGCTTACTTAGGTCCAGAGCCTGGCTGGACTGGAGTCCTGGAGCCAGGGCTGGAGCTATTTAGATTACGTTATCCATGCCTCAGGCACCAAAACATATCTCAGCTCATTTCATTCGCCGATCACCCATTGTCTTTGAGACCTGACAGCATGCGCAAAGAGAACCATACTCTGATCCCTGAAGGAGCCTCTTTGTCTGCTTTTTAAAAGCCAACTACAGCTAAACCGCGTCTGGTTCCTGTCGCCGCGATTGCGGGCGAGCGCCCTTCGCATTCGCTATCACTCCACCAAGCTCTCGGAGCCTCATTAATCGCAGCTCGCCCCTCTCTCTCTCAAAAATCCCTAGGGAACTTCGAAGTGTGCCAGAATAACGTCTGAGATTTTGCCTCTATAATTCATACACTCCAAAACCTCCTCTCCTTCGCCATGGGTCACGCGGTCCCTGATCTAGACTCGATTGGCATCAAAGCCGATCATGAGCTAGCTGATCAATTTCGCCGCGAAGTCGCCAACCTCCTCGGGCGCAACAATCTGAACTTTCCAGGTGCACAACCAGTCAGCTTCTCGGCGCGACATCTGACCGAATTGCAACAAGAGGACTACTTTGTCTGTGAAAAGACAGATGGCATCCGCTGCTTGATGTACTTTGCGCGCGGAGATCCCGATTCCGACATGCCGGAGATCCATTACCTGATCGATCGCAAGAACGATTACCGTTATGTACCTGGTTTACACTTCCCTCTGCCGAACGATGATACCTTCCAGAGTTTCCACGTCGACACCTTGGTTGACGGCGAGCTTGTCAATGATACATACGAAGATGGAACCACGCAGCTGAAGTATCTGGTCTTCGACTGTCTTGTTCTGGATGGACAGAGCTTAATGCATCGTACCCTGGACAAACGGCTAGCCTACTTCAAGGAAAAGGTACTCAGGCCGTACAATGCCATGTACCGTAAATTCCCGGACGAGAAAAATCACCGTGCTTTTGCCGTTGAGGACAAATCCACACAGTTCAGTTACGGTATCGAGATGATGTTCCGTGAAATTATTCCCAAGGTCAAGCGCATCCATGGTAATGACGGTCTCATCTTTACTTGCCGCAGCACTCCGTACCGCATCGGCACCGATGAACACATTCTGAAGTGGAAGCCACCCCAAGAGAACACGGTTGACTTCCGTATGCGTCTCGAGTTTCCAACGCTTGAGCCAGATACCGAGGATGAGGGTGATGGTATCACCCAGCCATATGTGGACTACGACGCTATCCCAATCTGCCACCTGTTTGTCATGCTGAGTGCTGGCGAGTATCGTCTTTTCGGGGAGATGTTTTTGGAGCCGAAGGAGTGGGAAGATCTCAAGGCTATGCAGATTCCGCTCGACGATACTATTGTCGAATGTGCTAAAGACGAGGAAGGACGCTGGCGCTTCTATCGTATTCGCGACGACAAGAACGATGCAAACCACATCTCCACTGTTGAAAAGGTCCTTGAAAGTATCGAGGACCGCGTCACCGAGGATGACCTCATCCGCCTTGCTCCCATCATCAAGACAGCTTGGAAACAGCGCCAACACAATATGGCCGCTGGGGACGAGGAGAAGAAGCGGAGAGCCCAAGCCATGCCACCGTCCGCGAATCCGAACGGTGTCAAGCGGAAGTTCGAAGGGTGACGACAGAGAAGAGTCTTGAAATACACGACTTCTTTCTCGGCGGCTCTTTGTCTGTCTGATTCATTGCAAGGCGCTTGGCGTTGGTTTGGGCTTTGTATTTTATCTACAAGATCACGGCATGGCAACATGGAAGAGGATGCAAATCTTGAAAACAGGACACGGTGTTCATGGCATTACCTAGGTATCATTTGGAATGATTTCGAGCAATAAAATTTATCTTCGGCCTTGTAATTTATACTATTAGTCTTGAGGATAGCAATATATCAGTCCTATATACACCTCGGGATCCCGACCTCTGCGGAACAGCTGACATAACGATTTCCAGTTTGCCTCAAGGTTCCCGCATCAACTCCTCCATCTCCAAATTTCACAATATCGCAGGATTCCATCATTCTCATCTTTGATATCGCTTCAGACCCTACTGACAGTTCGATACAATGGGCGTCCGAGATTCCCACGGGGAGGCGACGGGGACGCCCGACCCTGTTGACAAGGGGTTCGCCACGCTCAACACCATCAGGTAAGTCGCTTTTTTTGCCTGAAATAATTGTTCTCGCCTTTTTGAGATCGACTTTTATCGGTCGCAAATGCTAACTGGGCTCGTAGGATCGGTGTGAAGGCCATGGTGCAGAAGGTTCGTTTTGACCCTGCGCTCGCAGATTCTGGTGATCATGTCACGTGATTATCAATCAGTGGCGTCGAACCCAATTCGGTTTTGATATTGACTGTTCTATGTAGGATGGAGAATTACGAAAGGCTGAGATTTTATCTATCAGACAAAGGAAAGATGGTCCTTCTTTCTAGTATGGCTCTCTTTATCCCCCCTTGTCGGTTTCGTGTCTGTGTCGAGTTGGTGCTGATATAGTTCTTAGTGTACACTATGTCGATTTCAACAAACGTCTTGATGGTAAGTATACATCGCAAAACATGTATCAGTATCTGTGGAGCTTAGGCTGACTCTGTTTGTTAGAATGGGTCGCATCTTCGCGCATCGATCTCTCCCATGAGGTTGAATGGCCTCAGCCAGAGAAGGCTGATAAGAAGAAGGCTGGCGCCGCCAGCAAAGCAGCGCCAAGCAAAAACAAGCGTGCTAGAGCTGAGAGCCGGGATCTGTCTCAAACTCCCGACGCCCTGAGTGGGAAGAATGTGAATGTCGGCAAGGCATCACGGCCCTCGAAGGCTGGAGGGAAAGAAAACCTCGGGGCCGAAACACCTGGTGGAGACACCTCAATGTTCCCATCTGCGGCTGTATCAGCTGTGGGCACACCAAAAGCCACTGAATCAGATGATTTCGAGATGGCAGATGCTGCAGCGGAAGGCAAATCGGTGACCGAAGAGCATGTTCAAATGGCATCTGGCGAGGTGATCTCACGCGGCGAGGAAATTGAACGGCTCCGCACAGGCGGTAGTATGACCCAGAACCCAACGGAGATTCATCGCGTGCGAAACTTGACCCGCTTGCAAATGGGCAAGTATGACGTTGAGCCGTGGTATTTCTCACCATACCCGGATTCCTTCTCGGATGTCGACCTGGTCTATATCGATGAGTTTTGCCTTAGTTACTTTGACAATAAGCGTGCCTTTGAGCGTCACCGCTCAAAGTGTACCTTGACGCACCCGCCAGGTAACGAGATCTACCGAGATGACAACATCTCCTTCTTCGAAGTCGACGGTCGTCGCCAGCGGACATGGTGTCGTAACTTGTGTCTCCTGAGCAAGCTCTTCCTTGACCACAAGACCCTTTACTACGACGTTGACCCATTCCTATTCTACTGCATGTGCACACGCGATGAGACAGGCTGCCATTTCGTCGGTTACTTCTCCAAAGAGAAGGATTCCGCCGAAGGATATAACCTAGCGTGTATCATGACTTTGCCGCAATACCAGCGCCGTGGCTTCGGTCGTTTGCTGATCTCGTTCAGTTACGAGCTCAGCAAGCGCGAAGGCAAGCTTGGTTCTCCAGAGAAACCACTCAGTGATCTGGGTCTTCTTGGTTATCGACAGTACTGGCGTGAAACGTTAGTTGATTTACTGATCGAGCCCAATCGAGAAGCCATGAGCGAGAATGAGCTTGCAGTACTCACTTCTATGACTGAAAAGGACGTCCATGAGACTCTGGTTGTTTTCAACATGCTTCGATATCACGTAAGTTCAAACCTGCAAGCGTGGGCTGGCAGTACCGAGCACATACACTGACTCCGATTTGCTAACTCTCTTCGCAGAAGGGTAATTGGGTCATTGTACTCACGGACCAAGTTGTTGAGGAGCACAACAAGCGTCTCAAAAAGGAGGAGCTCAAGGGTGCGCGCAAAATCGATCCTGCCCGTCTTCAGTGGAAGCCTCCTGTCTTTGCTGCTTCCAGCCGGACCTGGAATTGGTGATAGGAGTCGTTGTTTTTCTGAATCTCCTTGTTTGATTTCCTGCGAATTGTTCTTTCATTGGGCGGTTACTGATGTATGCTTGGGCTTGGTTCGGGGCGTTATTGACGTCGAAGCATGGTTATTTCCAGACACGCGGTACCACGGTTGCCATCGGGTCTGTGTTGATTTGATTGCTTCGATGTTACGGTTGATCTACAGCGTTTTCTCCGGGTAAAGGCGTCTGCATATGTATCTTGAGCATTTCGATAGAAGCTCTCATCACTGAAATTTGAAGGGGATTGTTATTCCACCCCCTTTGCCTGGTTTTTGCCTGATTTCTGCCAGATAAATTTTAATTTCAGTTTACTTAGTGGGAAAAAATGCACCTTTCTTATCAGAAAAACATGCTTATTTCTACAGAAACAATGTCTTCTATTCCTACATTTCGACCTTCCGCGGTCTGCGCTGTGTTTGGCCCTTAGAGAAGTGGAGGTATAGCCATCCCCGACACCCTCTGCTGCGTATACGCCAGATTTTAAGCTGCGCGACGTGGCTTTCCCTTGAATTGAGTATCCTTGTCAGATACGTGAGTTATAGGACTCTCTCTTTCTTTCCTCCTTCTCTTCCCACCTGCGTTATTCTAGTTGAATGGACTCTTTTCTTCGGAATTGACCTTGCCCCATCACATTATTAGCCATGACCCCCATTTGCAGGAATTTAGAATTTAGCTACACAGGTAGTCTTAGCATGGAATAAAATCATCCTTACCGAGCAAAATAATATATCAAGGCTGGGTTGTAGATAGGTACATGTAGGGGATTGGTATAGCTGCCAATACCACCGCTCACAGAGGTATATAGCGCTCAGTCGGGTTCAATTGAAATTTAATTTGTCGAATATGCCTGACGTTGGACTTTTCTTGACACTGCTTGTTGCTGTATTGTAAATCATAATTCCTGGTTAAAGCTACCTTCCATACATTATTAGTGTATCTTGAGAAGAGAAGAAGATACCTAGTCTGTTAGAATGACTTCTAAAACGACCTTCAAGAGCGCAGTTAAAAGGACTACTAGAAAGACATTGTAAGCCTGTAGATGCGGCCGACTAGATGACAAGCTTCATTTTATCTGCTTTCTCAGGTTGGGCCTACGTACCTTGACTAGGCATTTATTAAGGTCTTGGTCATACTAATTGAACTATTCTAGTTTTACCAGCCTGATTCCAGGCATATTCAGACAACAAATGCCCTTCCGGTGGTACTATCCATCAGGGAAGACAATATGGTATTCCTTATACAGCAGCAGTAGATTCCTTGTTTCCATTCGTTGTTGAAGATGGAGTCGTATGCATCTAATGAGGATTTAGCAAAAAAAGGCCTTTATAGAGCGCATCGGAAGGGAACAAAACATACTGCATCCGCGAATTGAATCCACTCTGCCACTCCCTTCACAAAAGTGTCATCTGCAGGAGGGAGAGCTTCATGACCCCATACTATAAAGTCATCAAAAGTTCCCTGCGTCTCCAGAATCTTCACTGGTTCCTCGGGTTCAGCCTCGACATCCTCGGCGCCGTCACTGTCGGCCCGCTGAGTGGGAGGTAACACGCGGTCTGTAGGAGTTGCTACAACGCCTATATATTGATAGTTGGATAAGATCAGCCAAATCTGACCTGATCGAGATTTTTGCAGTCTCATAGAACCCATCTGGATATTTTCATACCTTGATAACCCTCAGGGAGAGCGACGCGCCGACCTCGGAGTTTGCGTCCACGGAAGTGCACTGTTTCTGTATTATCTGGATATCGACGAGAAGATATCAGTATTTATTCAGAGTGGGTAGAGTAGGCTGGACATTCTCTAGCCGGGGATTGTCCTGCGCACCTTTTTCGTCTTTCACTGGTGTCCAATACCGCCCCAAGGAATCAATTGGTCCATCGTGGTGAACTCGGCACGGGATGATATTCGGTGTGCATTGCAGATTCGAGTCATTTTTCTCAGAGTCTAGGCTCGCTTTCGAGCAGGGTTGAATGGCGTACATGTCGGGCATTGTGGTTATGAAGATTCGTGGCGGACGGATGTTCTGAGGACTGGCGGAGGAGTAATGGTGTAATTCTGGGTATTTCTGGCTGGGTGAGACTGGTTACCAGTTCAATGTATACCCAAAGTCTTGAATTAGGTGTCGGGTGTTCTTCGTTCTTGGTCGTTGCGTTGGATTCGGGTGAAAGATCGGAGGTGCGGCGCGACGCGTTCTCCGCGTTAAGTGGAAATTCGGGATCGACGTAGAACTACATAGTGGTTAAGCATACACCTGGTTGGATAGTCGATTCTGAATGATTAATTTTTTGGTTTCCGATGATAAATACAATAGTTCCTTCTAATATTCTCATAGAAATGCAAAACAATTCAATTGGTAATGATTGGGGTATACATATACAGAGTGTCTCAACATGTCTCTTCGAAAGCTACATCGAATATTCAACCATATCAACGCTTGCGGTGGGTCTTCTTCTTCTTCTTCTTTTTCTGACCCTCGCCCTTCTCCCTAGTGTCGGCAATCATCCGAGCAGGCCATTTCTTCAAATGTTCACGCTCAAAGGCGTCCTTCTCCCGGCGATACAGAGCCATTGTAGCCCGAGCATCTTCCACACTGGAGTGCGCTCCATCCTGAATCTTAATTCCCAAGAACTCCTCAGCCAACATCTTCAGACGCGGTGAACCACCGCCCGCAATTCTCCGGTATGGTGCGTGCTTGCTCGTATCGCGGATATCGCGCTTGGGGTGGCCAAGGAGCAGAGCGTCCAGATCATTGCTGACGGCATGGCCGACAAGGATGCGATCCTTCATGATATCTGCAATTTCCTTTTGGACGTGCTCGAGAGTGCGTGCCTCGATCATGTGCTTAGGGGCGATGCCGCTCACATGAGTGCGCCAGTCTGTCACCATCTCCTTTGGCCGCACGTACGAATCGTATATTTGGTCTCCGTTGAAGTTCACCACACTGACGCGGGCAAGCACCGAGTCGTTGTCTGGGTTTGGTCCGACCCCCACCATCTCACAATCCATGGCGACATATCTTCCTAGTTCGGCACTGTAGGCGGGCAGTTAGCAGCTAGAAGCATATATACAGCCCGCGCAATACCGCGATGTGATGTGCGGGGAGTAAACTTACGTTGGCGAACGACCTTCATTTTCCTTACAACGCGAGCTCGTTTCAACCGGGACGGCATCGCTTGTCTCTGTCTTCTCGGACATTCTCTTGCGCTTGAGAGCTGGTTTGGCGTCTCGGGTATATGGTTTTTGCTTCTCGGTCAACTTGCGTTTCTTCACGATGCCATCTCCAGCGTCGCGGTCGGAGGGCTTGCGCTTGGGAGTGTCTTTCTTCAAGGTCGCCTGAAGCTTCTTCCAATTACTGGAAAGGGCTGTCTTGTCCATTCTGTGTCTGTTGGAGTGAAGGAAGATGGGAAAGATAAAAAAAGGCGATAAGCAGTAAATTTTCGGGACCCACTTTTTTATTTTGGGGTTGATAGTTGACCAGGCAGCGCCTTGACCAGACCGTTTTGTTTCTAGGGCAATTGAAGTGATATTGGATTGATACTACAAGGAAAGGTGGAGATTTGAGTGCTTGAAATAAATTGATATGAAACCTGATCCTAATCTGTCTGAGGACCACATTATATGTCCAAATAACAAAATGCACGCGCTTTTAGAGGGAATATGCAGCAAATCATTCGTATCCAGTCTTGAAATCCTTCGCAGTCCACTTCTCCGTGATCGATCTTTTGGCCTTGCGGGCCTGGGTAATCGGTGTGCGAGACTCGAGCTTACCCTGAACGATCAATGTGCGGAATCGGTCATCCAAGAGATTGCCTTCCGGCTTCAAGAGTCGGAGCGAATCCTGCAGCTCGTCAGGAAGCACCAGCTCCAACCGCTGCTCGGGTACACTGGAAGAAATTGTTAGTTCGGACACAGTATATGGAAATAGACGGAAACGTACGCTTTCCTGCCACCGAAGGTCTTCTTACGGAGGGCAGTGTCATCGCCTTCCTCGGAATCATCAGCATCCGACTGGTTTTCGCGTTCAAGCTCCCGTTGCTTGACTTGCTCGGCGATCTTGAGAATATGCTCGGCCTGTGCATCTCTCTTCTTCATCTGAGCTTCCCACTTCGCTTGTCCTTCTGCTGCCTTGCGTCGGATGACCTTGTTGCGCTGCGTCTTGGATTTACGCTCGGGGCGCTTCTTTGTCAGCCACTCTGGCTTCTCATATTCGCTCTCGAAGCCCTCCCAGGCACTCTCGTCATCCGACTTCACCTCGCCGTCGTCGTTCCGGGCCTCCTCAATCAGACGCTGCTTCTCAGCTTCCTTGGCCTCTTCCTCCAAACGCTTCTTCTCGGCCTCTACCGCCTGGGCACCATGTTCCTCCAATAGTTTGTCCCACTCCTCGAACACGGGGTTGTAACTGGTTCCAGCGTGGGGCATCTTAACAGAGGGGACAGGCTTTCCGTTGGCGGCAAGTGAGATCGGAGCGTGTTTTAATGTGACTGGCTCAACCTTGGGCTTGGGCTTCTGCAGGAAATCAAAGCGAGGATCGTCGTAGGTGAGCGAGGGTTCGGCTTCATCAGCCCACGGATCGTAGAATTCATTTTCGGTCTTCTTGCCCAGAGGTTTGGCATCTCTCGCTACTTGCTTCAGGCGCAGATATTCCTTGCGGCTGACCCAGTCGCTCTTGGGTTTCTTCGTCTTAGGCTCAATAACTCCGTCGGTGACATTGGCGTTTCCACGCTTGCGGCCGTCCAGGGCAGGGATCATAGAGCGCTGAGCAAGAATTTCGTCTGACTTGAGAAGCTTCTGCTTTTTGCTCATAGACTTGCGCACACTTTCATTACCGGTGCTGTCAAGAACGAAAAGTTCTTCGGAAGGCTTCTCAGAAATAAGACCACTAGTAGCATAAGATAGTTAGAACCTCAATTGACCAGTGGAGATAAGAAAGCGCAAATCGACGGGCTTACCCTTTGATCTCGGCCTCCTTCAGATGGCGCAGACCCTCCTGCACTTCGGTGACATCGACATTCTTGCGCCACGCCTTCTTACCCTTGCGAGAAGGTTGCTTGTATTGGCTCGGGGCATCCACAGAAGTCGACATTGTGGTAGACAACAGTGACAGACACTCGGCAGTGATGGTATGAAAATATTGTCTTATCTTTTTTCGTGAACCAAAAAAAATTCTGGATCTGCTTATCTCAGCACGCGCGGGGGCGGTGGTCGCGGTTATCACGTCTGCCGCGCTTATCTGTGAACTCGCTTTTCTTCCGCTTCAAGCTGTCATCACTTACGGCGCGTGAACTCCCCAAACGCCAGTGGGTTGCCATTTTCCATCTTCTGGTGGTACCTGTGACATCTATTATCGCTTATTGCAGGATTGATACAGCGCCGAGCGCGATCATACGCCATGCCTGTCGTCAAAGGAGGTGTCTGGTAAGTGGCCCCCGTTGGAACCTGCCAACGAGCTTTCGTCGCTAACATACTTTTAGGACCAATATCGAGGATGAAGTTCTTCGAGCAGCTGTGCGTAAATTTCGATTCTTCTAAAACACCTCTAGCCAATGGTAAATGGGACAAAACTGACTCGATTGCAGGTATCCAAATATGGCCTGAACCAGTGGGCTCGAGTCTCATCTCTGCTTGCACGGAAAACGCCGAAACAATGCAAGGCGCGATGGATCGAATGGTTGGACCCGGGCATTCGCAAGACCGAGTGGTCGCGGGAGGAGGACGAGAAGCTACTGCACCTTGCGAAGCTAATGCCCACGCAATGGCGCACAATCGCTCCCATCGTCGGGCGCACTGCCACACAATGTCTTGAGCGCTACCAGAAGCTTTTAGATGAGGCTGAGTCTCGTGAGAATGACGAGCTAGGCCTAGGAGGGCCCGGCGAGGAGAGCGCCGCTCCCAGTGCTGATGACGTCCGCCGCCTGAGGTATGTGGAATTTACTATTTTGCAAATCGTTTGATCTTTTCCTTACCATTTTTTAGACCCGGTGAATTGGATCCCGACCCAGAATCCAAGCCTGCTCGTCCCGATACGATCGATCTGGATGAAGATGAAAAAGAAATGCTCAGCGAGGCGCGTGCTCGTCTCGCCAACACACAGGGTAAGAAGGCCAAGCGAAAGGCCCGAGAACGTCAGTTGGAGGAATCACGTCGATTGGCGGTTCTTCAGAAGCGTCGCGAACTCAAGCATGCCGGTATCAATGTTAAGGTCGTTACGCGGAAGCCTGGGCAGATGGATTACAATGCGGACATTCCTTTCGAAAAGCCAGCCGCTCCTGGATTTTACGACACAATTGAGGAGCAAAACCTGAACGAGCGCCAACGGGAAGCATTCGATCCTCGGAAACAGCAGCTCGCAAACAAGCGAAAGGGCGACCAAGACGACGATGCGGAACGCAAGAAGCGCAAGAACGATAAAAACAGTGCCACAGCCGCCTCCGCTGCTGCTGCGCGAGCAGGTCAAATGCAGAAGATTCGCGAGGCAGAACAAAGCAGCAAGCGCCGGGGACTGAATTTGCCAGCACCACAGATCAGCGAAAACGAAATGGAGGAGATTATCAAGATGGGAGTCGCTGGGGCAAAGGCTACTCGAGACGACGAAGATGAAGAAGCCGGCCAGGGTCTTGTTGGAGACTACTCGAAAATCATGGGCGGAGCTCCAATTAGAACCCCACGGGCTGCTCCAGAAGACGATCATATCGCCAACGAAATCAGAAACATCCGAGCTCTGACGGAGACTCAGTCTTCCCTCTTGGGAGGAGATAATACACCCCTCCACGAGGGCGGTTCATCAACTGGATTTGATGGAATTGCTCCCCGGAGGCAGGATATTGTCACTCCCAACCCCATGGCCACGCCATTCCGCCAAGCGAATGGCTTCGGCGCAACACCTCTACATGGCGGCATCGGGCCTGGGGCTACACCATTGCGCACACCACGAGACCATTTATCATTGAACCAGGATGGCGGTCAGCTCATCAGCAGCACACCACGAGACATTAAAATGCACGACAACTTCACTCGCCAACAGTTGCGCAGCAAGTTGGCATCACTTCCCAGGCCCAAACAAGATGATTGGGAATTGGAAGAAGCCCCGTCCGAGACCGCCGAGCCCACCACATCTATGGAAATCAGTGAAGAGGATGCGGCAGAGCGTGACCGTCGGAACGCAGAGGCACGGGAGAAGGCTTCCAAGGCCGAATTCAAGCGTCAATCACAAGCATATCAGCGAGGTCTGCCTCGTCCCGCCGTTTTGGATATCAATGCGTTGTTACAACGTGCCTCCAAAGTCACTGGCACTATCGAAAGTCTGATTGCCAACGAAGCCGCAATTTTGATTGCTCACGACTCTCGCAAATTCCCCATCGCCGGGGCCCAGGTTGAGGGCCAAGCACCAAAATTACGTCAATTGAACGACCGGTCCTTGGACGCAGCTCGAGCTTCTATTGCCGCTGAGATTGCGGCCACTGAAGCACAGCAGTCGGAATGGCAAGAGAAATTCGATGACGGCTGGTCATCAGCTCGTGCCAAATCTCTGCCCGGTCTTGAGAATTATGAGGATGACGAGCAGGACGCATTCCAGGAAGAACAGCGCATGATCGGGGCCTTCGACACGGTTCAAACCTCCCTCTTTGCCACCGCTGAGCGCGGAAACAAGCTCGAAAAGAAGCTCTCTTTACACTACGGCGGATACCAGAACCGCGCCAAGACACTTCGGTCGAAGATCCTGGAGGCTGGTGCTGCTTTGCCTGCGGCTATGAGCGAACTGGACGCTTTCCGTACGCTTCAGATCTCAGAAGAGGCCGCCGTGCCTCGGCGACTCGAGAAGCTTCGCGAGGCAGTTTCGTTTGTTATGCGGCGTGAGCGCGAGGCTCAAGATTTGTATAAGAGCCGAAAAGATGAGCTTGATGAACTTCTTGCCGGGGCAGGTGCAGTCAATGGATGGCACTAAATAGTTTACCTTTTTTTTCTCGCGTGATGACCACAATATCTTGCTCTTTTGTACAATTACTTCCTGTCTAATTTGACGAACCGTACGCGGTCATACGCTCGGAATTGTGCCTTTCATATCATGAGATTGATAAAAATCGATCATTGACTAGCTGCTTGTTCAATTCATAGCACCGCCGACTTGTTCACAGCCTGTAGGCTCTCCATCCTCGTGTCCACCTTAGGTATCGATGTTATCCCTGATAGATGCTTTCGAGAAATATCAAACTGCACAAGATAAAGTCAAGATCCATACGCAGAGATATACCACATGTATCCATTCGCACTCACCTATCAGACGCCGCGCTTTCGAATTTCAGGTCCATCGTCATTATCGTCGACAAACCGCCTGTCATACTTACTAAGGCCCGTCTTGTCCCTCAACGCAATCCTGGGAAGACAGCTAGCAGAATGCAACGTCGGCAAAGCCTCAATCATGCGAATAAACAAAGCAGTCGAACGATCCCGGATAACAACATCATCATCCACAGCAACCTTCTGTAGATAGTACGCATTGAACCTATGAGCGCTAACCTCGAAAAAGTCACGAGGCGAGCCACGGTTCGCATAAACGTGGAAAAAGAAAGGCACGTCACGGAACTGATCGCACAAATTCGCGATGGTCTCTTGGTCGGTGGTCCAGCCGTCCCATCCATATAGGACGAAGATGCACTCGGAATTGGTCTCGCGGGCTTCTTCGAGCGCTGAGGTCAGGTATTTGCCTACCCGGCTGATTGATGAGATCCTGCGGTTCGCCGGCTGGATGATTGTCTGCATCTTGTGTGGACGGGTGCCTAGCATACCGAATCGCTTGCGGTGCTCGCCGACGGTGATGATCAGTAGTGAGCGTAGGTATTCGTGCATTTGGTAGACGGTCAGCGTTGCGTTGGGGTAGTCGTGGTCGTCTACATTCTCGGCTCGGGCGATGAATACTACCACCGGGCCGAGGGGGTCGCGAGGGGGCACCTCTGGTTTGACTGGGGAGGTTTGGGTGGACTTGGTGCTGGTGTTGCCTTCGAGAGGTGGTGATCGAGACCTTTCCGGTAATGGCTTGCGTTCGAGCATGGTTGGAAGTTGAGATGATCAGAGCGTGAACGTGAAGAGTAGATACTAAAATGCTGAAATGCTGAAGAGATCAAGTCAAATGGAAGGGAGTACCTGGATGGAGGGGGTGTTAAGATGGATTGTTTGTTTCTACGACTACGCGCTGGCAGTGCACGGCTTTGCTGAAGTAGGCAATCTAGAGGAAGGAGCAACCCAGAGACAGGAGAATAAACATACAAGGTGTCGATTGATAAGGCCCTATTGGACACGACTATAGAAAAAAGAGAAAATGATAAAGATGAACTTGTTTCACGCAGTTCATCGCTTCTTAATACTGACATCGATCTTTCCAATACCCCAAACAGCGGCAAAGAGAGTGAGCATACCTGCGAAGATGGTGAAAGGCTTGCGCAGGGCATCAATCATGGAGTGTTCGTAGCTCACCTAATGGTGGGTTAGCAAGATGCGAGCTAAAGAATGAAAAGATATCAATACATACCACTATCTTGGCGTTACGTGCCTCATCAGTCAGGCTATCAACCTCCAGGGTCAAAGTTGTCCGGCCAAGGGTATCCATGTAGGTTTGCAAGGAGCTCAAGCGGGCGTGGATGTGGTTCGCGCCAGGAAGACCATTGCTGTTAGTTCCTTCGAGGGTCTCGAAGCGGACATTGTGAGCACCCTCGGGGAGAACAACACGAACAACCACACGCTCATACTGGACACCCTCGGGCATCTTAGGGCCCTCGATGAGCGGGACCTTGAGAACGTATGAGTCGGAGTCGACACCTGCGGCACGGCGCAGGAACGAGGCAAGGTCATTGTTCCACCCAATGCGGAAGCTGTAGTTCCAACCTCCAAAGATAGGGTAGCGGGGCTTCAGCTCCAGGTTGCCCGCGCTCTTTCCAATACTGGGACGATAGCGGCTGGTCGAAACATTGCCGATGTCATCAATGAAGTAAGGATCAACAGATCCAGGCAAAAGTGGATAAGTCAGCTCACGAACAGCCGAAGTAGGCGCTTGTTGGTAGTTAGCGTAAGTCCACTCGACGCGCGAGAATTGGTTGGTCAGTTGCGAGGCGTTGTTGCGCAGCCAGTACCGCTCCTCGGTGGCAAGGTTGCCGCCCCAGTGCGAGACTTCCAAGTCACGCTCCAAAAGATTCACAGTAATAACCGGCTTAGTGAACTCGTAGCGGACAGTGATTGGGTACTGGGTTCCCGGAGCAACCTTGGCCGTGTCGTATGGCCCGTAGGTGTATGTGGACCCCTTGGTCTCGGGGTCGGAGCCGGACTTGAGACCATCAGTGGTTGTGTAATCCGGCACATTTATGCTGGGGAACTTCAGCTTGGTCTTCTGTGTATCCGTCACATAGGCGGATGACATATAAGCGGAGAATGAGTAGGTGAGGTATTGCTTGTCGGCCTGTCCAATAGTCGCAGGAAGCGGGCTGAGAGAGGAAAGCACTGAGTACGAGATTCCAAGGGTAATCTGCGAGTTTGGTGCCAGAGGTTCAGGGAGGTGAATGACGAAGTATTGATTGCCACTGTTGTTGATGTTAGAATTGGCCATCGCGGTGAATGTCTAGCGGATTGGCGTGCCATTGGCCAACCAATCGATACTCACTTGGATGATACAGCTTCAGTGGCATCCACGTCAAAACGTCCCTTCTCAGGGGCCTTCTTGTCTCGCACTTCGAAGCCTCCAATGCGCTCAAACACCTCAGCGGAGAAAGGGAGATAGTAGTCGTTTTGCGGCTGCTTGTCGACATTCTGCACCACAACATTGATAGTTTCCCGGACATATCCCTTTTCTAGATTGGTGTTCCGAACCAAATTTGTGTTTTTGAAAACCTGTGGGGGTTTGAAGTCGGACGGGAGGTCCAGTCGACTGGGCGTGCTAAGGTTGGTTGCGGCGCACAGGCTGGGCGCAAGCAGCCCGAGCACCGTGGCAGTGAAAAACCTCATTCTGAATACTTGGAGCTCACAATTTCTCCAAGTTTCAAAATATTCAGCAATTCAAGATGTGAACGTGTCAGGTCGATGAACCTTGGGAAGCTCGCGAAGCTGATGATACGTGGTCCCCATTGTATACTAGGGTCACCGAAGCGGCCACATCGCGCACTCCGGCTTATCGATAACGTGAGCTTCTCCTCATTTCTGGGGCCCGAGGCATCTTATGACTTCTTTCATTCTTGGGCTTGACTTGCAAAAATTGTTTTGCACTGTTGACTTGGCCGCGGCTATAGCTGAATATCTCTCTTAGACACCATCATGTTAGCAAACACGATGTTCGCCTCTAGAGCTGTTCTTCGGTCCGGCTGTGTGAGAAGAGCTCAGCTATCGTCCGCTCGCAGCTACCATGGCCTTGCCCAGAGCAAGTTTTTCAAGGTTTCAGAGGAGGTGCGTGATGCAGTTGCTACCGGAAAGCCAGTCGTCTCACTGGAGACGACAATCTATACACATGGTCAGTTTTTCTGTGTTCATATGTAGCATCGAACCACTTCGCGCAAAAGCGGGGAAGCCAAGACTGATCGACTGTAGGTTTCCCCTATCCCGATAACATTGCTCTCGCGAAACAGTTGGAGTCCATTGTGAGGGCCAATGGCGGAGTTCCTGCTACTATAGGAATCATTGGTGGTGTGGCTAAGGTTGGTCTGAGTAACGAAGAGCTCATCGAGCTGGCCTCGACAGCTGAAAAGAAGAGCGCTTTGAAAGTGTCTCGCAGGGACCTTGGGTATATTTGCGGCATGGTGAGTGAATCAGATTAACATTACATGGAAATATAACTGATATATGTTAGGGCTTGGTTGGGAAGCCAATGTACGGTGGCACCACAATCTCTGGCACTATGATTCTCTCAGAGCTAGCCGGTATCAAAATATTTGGCACTGGTGGACTAGGTAAATCAAAGAATTGCGCATATGACAACGAAGCCTGTCTAACTTGCTTTAGGTGGTGTGCATCGCGGAGCAGAAAACTCGATGGATATCTCTGGTAGGAAACACTCTTTCGGAAACAAGACCAACACTGGCCATTTATTGACATCTATTTCTAGCCGATCTTACTGAGCTTGGACGTACTCCAGTGACTGTGATCAGCTCTGGATGTAAAAGCTTCTTGGATATCCCTCGAACTCTCGAATATCTTGAGACCGAGGGCGTCTGCGTGGGTACCTTCGCCGATGGTAGGGAGGGCGCCGTCGACTTCCCTGCTTTCTATACACGGGAAAGTGGCATTCGCAGTCCTCGGGTCATTCAAAATGAAGCTGAAGCCGCTGCTATAGTTTGTAAGTTCATACCGCGCCTCAAGAAATACCACCCTACTAACGGAATCTCCAGATGCGCAATCTAAACTCCCGGTATCCTCTGGAATTCATTTCGCCAACCCGATTCCTTTGGAGCACTCAATTCCCAAAGCAAAGATGGATGTTGTGATTGAAGAGGCCATCCGCCTTTCCCATGTAGAGGGCTACCACGGCAGTGACAATACGCCATTCGTGCTTTCCAAGATCAAGGAAATGTGTGGCGAGAGCGTAGTTGCTAACCAAGCTTTGATTGAGTCGAACGCCAAGCGTGCAACCCTAGTAGCCGTGGAACTTGCCAAGCTTGAAGAGGCTGACCGAGGAACATCGTCTCGGTGAGTTTTGTTTCTAGATACGAGATACGAGATACGAGACACAATCAATGCTAAGTTTGGAGATTCTGTTCCTTATAGACACATGCCAGCAATCCCGGGTGTAGCTTCGACAGGTCAAAGTGCCTCGCAAATTCAAGACAATCCTGAGCCAGTCATCACCGAGACACCTATCATCCCAGCACCAAAGGCAGATGTCGTGGTTGCCGGCTCCCTAGCCATCGACCTGTCTTGCGATTATACTCCATTTGGAGATGAGCTCACACAGGTTGCACCAGTACCGCATACCTCCAACCCTGCAGTGATCGGGCAGAGTCTAGGAGGCGTTGGCCACAATGTTGCCGTCGCCGCTAGCTACGTTGGGAGCGACGTTCTCTTCTGCAGCGTCGTTGCAGACGATCTAAGCGGCCGCGCAGCACTATCAACCCTTGAGAAAGAAGGTCTGAGCACAGAAGGCATCCAAGTCCTTCCAGCCACTCCATGCACCCGCACAGCACAGTATATCGCGATCAATGATATCAAGAAAGACCTCGTCGTAGCGATGGCCGACATGGGCATCATTGAGTTAACAGAATCCAAGCTCGACTTCGATGGCTTCTGGGAACCCCTCCTCGAACGCACAAAGCCCAAATGGGTCGTCGTCGACGCCAACTGGCGCCCAGAGGTGATATCCAAATGGAGCTCGATAGCACGCAAGCACGGCGCCCGAGTGGCATTTGAGCCCGTTTCAACAGCCAAATCCCGACGTCTGTTTGGTAGCGATGCCAACAGCACCGGCACAACCATCACTCAAAATCAGACGGTACCAAACAATGCTATCAGTCTCGCGTGTCCAAACCGCCTCGAGGTGACAGCTATGTACACCTCTGCGCGCGAGTCACTTCTCTTCGACTCACCGGGCTGGTGGCACATCATCAATTGTATGAATCTGTCCCCGGCGGGCTCGCGCGAGCGTCTCGTTTCTTTGACTTCGTCGTCTCTCGTCGACGAGGGACTTCCACAACAGACCCTTCAACTCCTTCCTTTCATTCCCTGCATTGTTACCAAACTCGGTAATGCGGGTGCGCTCCTCACTCAGCTCCTCCCGCCTGGTGATCCGCGACTTACGGACCCGGAGTCGGCGCCGTATATTCTTGCTCGCGCTCCGCTTGAATCTGACGTGTCTTTCGGTGGTGTCTACATGCGCTTGTTCCCGCCTACCACAATCATGCATTCTCACGATATTGTTAGTGTCAATGCGGCGGGCGATACGCTGCTGGGTGTTCTGGTGGCTGGGCTGGCTAAGGATCCTTCTGTGCGCATTGAAGATATCATTCCTATTGCTCAGGAGGCGAGCCGGAAAACACTTGCTAGCGCTGGAGGTGTGAGCAAAGATTTGGTTGAACTCCGAGGCTCACTGGGGCTGCCACCGCTTTCTAGGGGCGCTTAGGTTCACTCTGTCTGAGAATATACAACTCAGATTCAGTGACTGGTGCCAATCAGCCGAATTATTCAGTTTCAATAAACAATAATAGAGGTAGACAAAATTTGTCCCGGACTTTACGTGTGTTTATTGGGACTTTACGACCTAAGCTCTTTCTTACAGCTTCAAATGTGCAAATTACTCTTGGATAGACTATCAAGGCAAAGAAAAGCACCAGTGCATGACGCTTCATTATTGGCATGTTATCATAAAATACCCTGTTGGCCTCGATACTGTCATTTAGGAGACACCAAACCCTAATAGAGCAAACTCAACCCTCGAGAGCCTGTGAGGATGGCACAAGTGCCGGGTCCAGCAATCCAACCTGCACAAGGACATTCGCTTGATCCCAATACAGACTCTGGCGTGTGATCTGGCCGGCGCAGAAGTTTGCCACCACAATCAAGATCACCTTGATATCTCGGTTTGTTGGTTGAACACCAGGTAGCAGCCATGGAATCTCAGCAGTATGTCTGCAAGAAAACAACACCTCGTCCGCGATCTGATCAGTGCCTACAGTGCGTGATAAAAGGCGGATATCTTGATCATCCGGTCCATTGGGAAGGAACACATGATCGAAGAAAACTCTGAGGGTGGAGATATTAAATCCTAGTATACATACTTGATCAGCCAAGTCCTAAAGCAGGAGGTTGGGGATTGAAAATAAATAAAAGACTCACCTCCAGCCGCGGTAGGAACGCAATCTATAGACGACTCGCCTGCAGGGCATCCAACTTCTCCGTAATGGCCATGTCCAGTCAACATGTCAACGGCATGCTCGTAATTCCGTTCTTTGTGTTGTTTTCGTGTCTCGAGTTCGCCGAGAACTCGGTCCCAATACTCTTCCCAAACAGTCTCGATATCAACAACGGCCCAGTGGCTGCCAACGTTGAAGGAGCGTCGTAAACACCCCAGCACGCGACTCCATGCCAGCTGGGAGGTAATCTCATCTTCTGCAATCAGGGTCTCATCTATCTCCCCGACCTTCTCGTCGTGAATCTCCCGTTCTGCGAAGCCGGCCCTGGATCCCGGGTACACATAGACATGGCAGCGGTGTTTCTTTTTGTAGGTGACATCGCCTTCCGAAGCGCTCAGGCTAATCCATGGCCAAAGTGCACAGGGCTGAACACGCGGGCCGGGAAGATGCACCTGGATTGGGAGGAATGTTGATTTGGGAGCTGGCTCGAATATACAAGTCGTGTCTGAGCAGCCGGGTGGCGAGCAGTCATTCTTTTGCTTGTAGGTAAACTGGTCTGTAGAGGGGAGAGGGTAGTAGGCTATCAAGGCGCATAGGCGGGGAAATGGATTTGTCTTGCTGTGTGTTTGGTGGTGGGAGGATAAAAGAAGATAGGCAGGGCGATGGTATGCTGGTATAATCATTAGTAGATGTAGACAGAAATCTAGCTTGGCTTGTACTATATCTGGCAGAACTTGGGTATCTGTTTTGATATAAGGGCATATGAAGGAGCACGAAGAAAGAACAACAGAAAGCTTACCGACTATCGCATACCGCTCCCCAGTCTCGAGCTGATCCTCTTTTTCATGCACCGCATGCTCGAGCGCTTTGCGGTCTTTCTCTGCATCTCCGCTGCCCAGGAAGGGTAAGTATGTCACATCAAACCCTTCTCCCTGGAAGCGGTGGACAACGTGAGTGTCAAATTCCGCAGTATCGGAGATCAGGATGAGTCGTCGAGGAGACGGTTCTTCATATCGCTGGCTGCGTTTGCCAGAGCTAATGCTGAGCGAGCGTTGAGCTCCGTGTGGATGAGCAGCTGCAGAATTAGGGCCATTATTATCTGCGTCAGGTTGGTTTGGTGGACCACTGCTGGAGCTCGGAGCTCGATGTCGTGTGAATAGTTGGAATACGTTCACCATATTTGTCGGGTTGCGGATTGAGTGAAGAAGCTGTACTTTTGGAGGCGGGACATCCAGCCTTGCTTATATTGGGCAATATCAGCTTTGTTCGGACTGCCCGGAATGTTATTTCTTGGTATTACATATGTCAAGACACAAAGTGCAATGCCGAGCAGATGCCAATGCTTAGGGTTTCTTGGTGTGACGTAGTTGATGTCATATCACGCGATAAGAACCACCCTTGGGGCCCAAAGTACGTACCCGTGGATACCTACCTCGATGAATAGTGGAAGCGGCGATGTAGTGTATGTCAAAAGATCCATCTTCTAAATCTATGTGTATAAAAAAAAATCAGATCTGCGCTATGGAAGCAGGACCGTAGGGCAGGATGATCATCCCTCCGACTCAATGGCATGTCATCTCGCCCCACCTAATCAAAGCTCTGCAACCACGCACGATCCTCGCCAACTTTCCCTGGTGCCTTGCCGGTGTCAACAACATAGCACCTATAAGCATCGCGCAGCAGACTCTCTCGCGCGACTTCACAATCCACCCGAATATCCTCAATCAGTGCCTCTAGCGAGACATAATCAAACTCGGGGCGAATATAACCCAGAATCAGCAGGTTGAGTTGTGTTTTATAGAAGTCAGGCAGACGGTTAAACTTGGTTTGGCCCTCTTGCCCCGCTGCAGTGGGCGATGGTTCCGTGAGAGCGGGCAAAATGTGGATTTCCTAGATTGAGTGACAACCGCATCAGCCTGATGCCACCAACGCATATTATGCTATTTGATGGTTTCCTTTTTTTTTTGTGACTTGACTTGACTTGGGTTACATACCACTGATCGCACGGTGTTCTTATAGAAAGGGTTATATCCAATACTCAGCACAGCGGGCAATACCACCGCTGTAGATGAGTTACCCTCGGATGTCTCAGGATGGTACGTCTTTGGGTCGAGTGCGACAACGCCATAGTAGACTCCAGTTGTCAGTTCCGGGTGTTTCTCTGATAGGTCATCGGCCGGGATATTGGCGGTGGGGATTCCTAGCTGCAGCCATCCGAGAAAGGGAGTCAGCTGCAAGTCCATCACGTCTGTTGCGCTATGGGGTCACAGCGGTGAGGAGGGGTTATCCCAGTTGAAGCACGCACATCTTTGCTCCCGCGACCAAATCCCTTGATCACTGGTCCTGACAATCGCACGGGGTAAGGAGTTTCCGGGCCTGCATCGGGGCCGGCAACCGGGTCGCGGGGTTTATCGGTGCGCATGGCGGGATTCTATGGTGCGAGGAAAGGGGAAGTAGTCTGAGTCGCAGAACCAGGCCTGTCAATCGGTCTGGTTTTGTTTGGTGGGTAGTGATGGTGTAGTTTAGTAATAATTATGCGTCATGCTGGTGTCGAGTGCGACTAAATACGAGGACCAACCTCGGTGGTGGGGGTTATCGCGATAAGCAGATGTGCCGAGGCGCCTGAGGTATCAGGCATCAAATCTCATACACAATTGAAGTGAAGGTTGAATTAAGCTTATTCTGCACTGGGACTTTTCCAAGGTTCTGAGGTTGAGACTATCAAGACCTCATACACAGCTCCATCTTTCTTTCTTCTACGGCTGTAAAGACAAAGCCAGCTTGAATGAGAAGGTTTTTGCAGATATTTCCCTTGAAACTCATGTTTTACATCTCATCATCGGTGGCCCAGTCTGGATGAAAGATATCAACTACCTGTTTTGGCTCAGCAGCTTATGGAATTCCTATGTTGAATCAAGCTATATCTTCCCATCGAATTCCTGGTACATAGAAAGACCACGACACTTTCAGTCAGCCGAAACATATCCTCAAGCCATTGGCACCATAGCCATCTGTAAGCACATTCACTCGGGCAATAATCTCTAGAACCTCGTTAGAACATAGAAGTTAGTGAATCTTCATGGATGACCCAGGAGCAACTGCTCTACTCGCTTTGGCCGTCCTTGGTTATGATCCCGAAGCTCTGAGCGACTCGGTGCAGTCATGATCACTTTGAAAGACTCGATTTCTTG
Organism: Penicillium paradoxum; assembly: GCF_028828445.1. Lineage (NCBI taxonomy): Eukaryota > Fungi > Ascomycota > Eurotiomycetes > Eurotiales > Aspergillaceae > Penicillium > Penicillium paradoxum. The sequence goes on along the minus strand of NW_026643184.1, from coordinate 1,180,141 downwards.
CCCTACTGCATTGTGGTTGGCAGCATGTATTCCGAAATTGGTCTGTGGGTGACTTCGGGGTCCATAGATAAAGAAAATACCTGGAAGAGCGATGTTCTGTTACACGGTATCTGCAGTCTTCATGGCTAATCGCCCTTGCCTCCATTGCACCACTTTGTCACTGTGATCCTTCCTATATATATCGTCAAAATCAAGATGCCACCAAGCCAGGAGAATATCACATGAAAGTTGCATCGAAACCAAATCACATGATAACACGGTTCAGCCACAACTTGCAGATCGAGTCTATATACAATCTAGATGTTGCGAGTGACGCACTAGGCATCAAGGCATCAATTCTCAAACTAAAATTAGAGGTTGAATTAAGCTTATTTGTTACAAAATTAGAAAGATTCGGGGCTCAACGAGGTCAGAACTGACCCCACTCAATATCATGGCATTATGCTGCAAACAACAACGATTCCGTCCCAGAGATATCATTTTTTTCGTCCCTTTTTGAGCGCCGCATGAAGAACATATAAAGGCAAGAAAGCATATCGACAAGCCCGGAATCGGGACCAGGCATCCGAGAAACATAACGTATATACGGGAAACATCGACCAAAAGGTAGAAAAAAGATCTCCATCGGTCAGTGGTCAGAATAAAATCATAACCGGAGAGAATCATACAATCCCAAATTTAGGAAATATGTACCAGGTAGAACAACAGTAGAAGAAATGAAGACAGGCATGATGTGAAAGCCTTGCCGAGGGTATGTAAGTGTAGTTTGAAACAAAAGCAGTAGACTGCATCACCGAAAAAAAAAACAAATAAATCAAATGCATGGCAAGAACTAAAGCATGGCATATTAGTATGAGCCAACTCCAGCAGGTTGCATGATGAGAAAAACTTACATTCATCACAATGAGCATCGGGATATCGAACACATCGCGTTTGACTGTCCAGCAGTACGCGCAATCAACCTTTCCGTCCTTGAAACCAAGTTGGTTCATGCCAGCCTCGCCGGCAATTCCACCCTTGCGGATATGGTTGTTCCACTTTCCATTATCATCGGACTGTGCAACTTCCATATCCTCCTTGGTCTTGTATTTGAGCAGTTTGCACCGAGTCATGACACTGCCGCGAGAATCTCCGAATGCCAGACGCGCAAAGTCTTCATAGAACTGTACGACGCTGTCATCATCGAGAAGCTCAGCTAGGAAAACTGGCTGTGGACGTCCACTGTTGGAATTCTCGAGCGCCGAGCCGCGTGGTGTGAAACTGCCGCGCGATGTTGTTCCAGACTGCGCGCCTGACCCACCAGTGTTGACGTTGAGGTTTACCTCCTTTCCTAGGAGCACGTCTTTCTTCCAGCCGGTTAGGATGCTAAACTCCTTTCCCACGGCGGCAATCTCGCCGGTGCGTCGACAGACGATGGTCGGGGTACCACAAGCATTGATGAAGTCTTCATACTCCCATAGAGTTCGCTGGAAGCATTTCTCCATGAAAATGAGATCATCGCGATTAAGAGTCTTAGTGGTTGCGATGAAAGATGGTCGAATGGAGGCAAGCGCCTTGGCAATCCGCACGGTCTTTTGAGGCGTGAAGCGGCGTTGAATGAAAGCAGTCAGGTTGTGGAAACCACTTGTGTATGCATACGGCTCCTTCACACTCTCATAAATTGAGGAAGGATTGCGATGGCGCCGTTTAGCTCCTGCCTGCAGATTCGGATGCTTCAGGATCGATGCCGAAGATACCTGGCGTTGTCCATTTGGCACAAGGCTATTGGACTTTTGGGTGGCAGCGACATTGAATGGGCCGTCTTCGAAGGTAGCCGTTGTAATGTGCGGGCTTGTGGCTGAGCCAGGACTAGTGAAGCTTGCCGGTCCACTTTCGATCGCAAAAGCATGTGGCGCGTTCGCTTTCATGTGTTCGGAGAGTATGCCGTTCTGACCATACACACCGCCGACGTTCACATGCTGGCCCGAGGCCGGCCCGGACGGCCACTCATTGAGAAGAGGATCGCCGAACATGAAAGGCTGATTGCCGGGGCTTTCTCCAAAACCAGGAGCTGGTGTAGAGAATTGGGCTGACCCACTGCGCCCGATCGACCCTCGTTGTCCTGCAGAATCAGTTGGAGAATCACCGGCCCCGGTAGCCATGTGACCAAGCATGCCGAATTCCAAAGCACCATATCTGTTCTCGAAGTTCATGCTTGATAGATCGAAATTGAAGAGCGCTGGATCACTGGGATCAAAAAATGGCCCTGCAAAAGGATTCTGAGACTGACTAGTATCCCCAGAGAGAGCAGTACTCGGAGTGGGCTGCTGATTCACGCTAGATGAAAGGCTCGGATTCCGACCGTTGGGCTTCATGCTGAAAGTAGGCGAGACGGGTGATTGTGTAGTAAAGGGACTTTGGCTCATAGAGGAGTCTTGGTATGGGTTGTAAGAGCCAGCCTGCGTCTGAGGCGTAGGGTAAAAGTTGTTACCGTTGGAGCTCGTGGATTGTTGGCTGTGGTGTTGATTATGTTGATTTCGTTGGTTGCTGGAAGTGATCCCGTTTGCACCATTTCTAGACAAGGGCATATTATTGCGGAGCGTGTTGTTGTAAAGATTGTTGTTGGCGCCACTGACAGCTGGCATTAACGCCCCATCCGGAGCATCATGGAGATACTTGGCCTTCTTGCGAACACCATCATGGCACGCATCTTGAAGACCGCGCTTGATGCAACGTTGACATGGTCTTTCGTCGCCTAGAATCGCTATACATTAGTCTGGTATCCTCATAAACACTGGGATCAACATATCATCGTACCGCAAGTCAAATGAGCTCGCTGGCACGCAAAGCAAGCTCGCCGGGCCTTCTTCCGTCGCGGGCGGGAGGGGTCCTTGGCATTAGCCGCTTTGCGATCTGCCTTGCTATCGCCATTAGTCTTGGGTTTGACGTTCATTTGTTCGTGTTCCGTGACATCGGCAGAGTCACGGTCTCCATTAATGTCTGCTGCAGAAACCGCGGAGCCGTTCTTGGCTTCCACGTTCATTTCGGCATGTATCCCGAAAACGGTAGATCTATGGACACGACCACAGGAGTCAGGTAAATTGGTGGTTCAATACCCGTATGCCACTTCGTGCGTCTGCTTGCGTTGAGCTTAAGAAACAGAGTGTGGTGGCGACAATACTAATAATACCATCCACGCCTCGATCTCAGCGGGCGAGCGGAGCACGTGCACGAGATTCTGCCCAGCTTGTGAGACGAGCAAAAGGTAACGATCGCAATTTGATTATGGTCCCTGATAAGTCGTCGAATCCACCCGAATCACTCTTCGAAGCTCAGAAGTATATCCGGGCCTTGGTTCCTATAATCGCGCGTTTGCGACAACAGCCGGTGGGGAATCGGAGCCAAGATCACGACGAGTCGAGTCACGGGTGTAACGGAGGACAATCGACTGAAGTTGCGACGGATGTACGATGATCTGACCCATTGAAGGGTTTCAATGTGGTTTGTAGAGGGAAGGAAATTGGCGCAAAGCTGACAACAGAAAAATGCCGCAACAGGTTCGGGGGGCCGGCTGTTTTGTAGTGAACAGACCAAGGGCTTCGTCCAGCTGCGGGGAAGGCGTCAATTTTCTTCCCCAGGGCGAGAGCTGTACGGAGCACCGATGAGGAGCCGGTCGATGAGCTGGGGCACGGTGAGGAGAAAGGGCTAGAGGCAAATATTCGCGGGGAACAAGGAAGAAGTGGATGACTCTGGCAAGGGCTGGATCGGAGTGTTCCCGTGACTGGTGTCTAAGTATCAACAAGTAGGACTTTTAACACGGCGCAGTCCGATTGTAAAGGACGAAAGTAGACTCGCGTGATTCTATTTTTTTTTTTTTTTACTTTTGTTACATTTTTTACCATTTTTTACCGATTTTTTTACTTGGGGTATTTTAGCGCTTTCGCATTCCTTCGAACCCTGCCTGGATATACTTCGTATCCTATTAAACAGCCACCTTTTACCTAATTAAAACGAGGCGTTTGCTACCCAACGTAATCTGACGTTGGGCGGGATTCGATGGGATTTAATGGGATTCGACGGAATTTAATGGCTTGATGTCAAAAGAGAATCCGAATGAATCTAGAGTGTCTTTTGAGAGCTAGCACAATGAATATATTGCATAAGACTTAGGGTCTAACTCACATGCTGACGTTCAGGTGAACAGCCACTGGAGGATACCTTCCTTTTGGCTTCCGTTTCAATCGCATTACCGGAAGCAACGTGTAATTTTGGCGCGTCTACAGGCGGTGATTGGCTGAAATGCCCTCCAGTACCAAATCTGCTCCAACGCATACCGATCGTAACCCCGCGGCTGGGGCAATTCCGCACGTGCGGCACTATGAGATTGTATACCCGTTGAAGATAGGAACTGCCACAATATAAACGGTTGATACAAGTCATCACTTCAGCCATGCTCTTCTCCCAAGACCCGGGGCCTCTCCCGAAATACCCCGCTCCAGGGTTGTCACAATGGGGAATCACAGTCCCGTCCCGTTTCTTTCCGAGGTTAGCTGAGCGCACTGGGCCGAGGCTACAAGGCTTCCAAGTATATCCCTCAGCTATGATGGTTGATATACACATGAAGTATTGGCATGCCTGATGGCATCTGAGCCATGGTCGATTGGGGATGATTGCCTGTGACTGCAAACCCCAAAACCATATGATACTCGTAGTCTTGACTCTTCACAACTGGCCTGGTTGACGGAGGGTGCCGCCGGAGAATTAAAGCCTGGGCCAGACCTATCCCCTGTCTATTTCTAGAGTGAGTGGAAGAACACTTTATTCTAGCGGTCAAGCACGCTAGCAGTATCAAATCCTTCGTGGCGTGCTTGGTTATCAACAATGGCTAGATCTCATATGCATTTACAAATGGGATGACATTATCCAAGACACGAAGCATAGATCCTTGCTAGTCATGCGTAATATTGATTATGGTCTTCTGCATTAGCTTCTCAACCGCAGACGGTAGTGGACAACAGCTGGAGGCGTTAGGTCTTGATCGATGGTGGCGGGCCAGATGCTGATCCGGACGTTAACATCCCCAGCTAAACGTCTCAATCCTATAGGTCCCTAACAGATGACCAAAGGATGCCGTGCCAATATGAGAGCGGTTGATAAAGTGTTGAGATGCAGTGGCACCAGGGATGAACCTGTAGCTGCCCTCATGAGGGACCCGGGCTGCAATCAACCTTGGAACCTGCGTGGGATTACTCCGTACATGATGGGGTATTATGTGTGCATGGTATAATTGGTCACATCTCTGACTTGGCGAACCGACTCTTACTTCGGATCCAACTTCCGTATCGGTAGAATATGTACCTATTACGGATGTCAGTACGGAGACAAGGTTCAGAGCACATGGGAGATTTGATAGGGATCTTTGATGTCATAACCACATGCGATTGCCATATGAAACTTTCATGTTTGAGGCGCATTTACTCGGGATTCAAGATGCAGGGGGGAAATAAATGGTTGGGCCATAGCGTAAAGGGAAATCAGGAATGTTAAACCAGCACTTACGGGAAAGGAATCATGACAAGGGTTAGAAACGCCAAGAGTGAAGTCGCCCAGTGATATCCAAGTCTGTTATACACTGCATATCCGTTAGTTATAATCATTATATCTGGGATACATGCTAGCAAAACAAAGCTATCAAGCATTGAGCAAGCGGTACAGATAGGCCTGTTCGAGATGCAATGCATCAGCCCGCTTTTGGAATTATGCGCTGCATGCACAGCATAGGATTTCAAATCATGTTATGACAAAAATCCAGTGTACACAAACTTACTTTGGATACCGAAGAGAGGGAATATTCCTCCAAAAGATGATCGAGTGAAGCTGTTTGCTGCTAGGGCGCTGGCTGCAAAAGTTGGATATGCATCAACTAGAAATGTGAAGATGCCTGAGAAGACGAGGATCATTCTAACAGTAACACAACACATTAGCATCACGCAGTGTAAAAAAGCTATAACCTAGTTATGGATTCAAGGACCAACGGATGGTTATCCAGTCAGGTGAGATTTGAAGATTGATCTTACCCAGCACCAAAAAGACCACTGCCAATGATAGGCACAATCCAATGAACATTGGGGTAGATTGTCCACGAAAACATGAAAAGACCTATAGTGACCAGAGGTCCTCCCAGAATTGCTATGGTCGTTGTACTTAGCCAACTTCCTTTTTTGAGGGAGATTTCAGTTGGAAAACTCACCTTGAGGCAATCGCCACTCCGGTTGGAAGTCGTCAACGTTGTTTGCCGCTTTCCTGTAGTTTCGCTCCAACCGATCGTAGTTTCGGCGCCAAATTGGATCTGACAGAATGGCTATGACCATCCCGACAAATATGCCGAGAAAGCATAGGCCGCGCTGCCAAAGTGACAACCCATAGACCTCAGAGAACACTAGCTGGAAGGCACCAAAGAAGAGATACAGAATACCCAAAAGAATGGCCGAGAAAATGCAAAGGCACAGACACATTGGCTCCAATATCAAGAGTAGCACAGGGCGGTACATGGATCGCAGAACCGTTTTGGTCACTGAGCGGTTTAGCCTTTCGATGGGAGCTATCCATCGGTCGTCTCCAGTTTCCTCTCGCAACTTCTGCGCCTTGTGCCTCAAAAGCCTAGACCGGTTGTCAGCATTTCCTTTCCGGTGGCTCTGGGAACAGGAGATACATACACTGGATGATATGTCTCCGGAACGAATAATATCATCGACACAAGCAGCACGCCCGTCCAGATGAGAAGCACATAGAATGACCAGCGCCTGGAATAAATTTTAGCTCCAATCCGCGCTAAAGCGTGACTTGAAACTTACCATGAGGTAAAGGCATTAATGAATCCACCAACCCTAATAATCATTAGTTTCGAGATGAGGAGATAGTGCAGTGAAGAACCTACAGTGGCCCAACTTCGGGACCCACGAATGGGCTCGCGGTGTAGAGCATCATAGGAAGGGCAAGCTCATGGCGATCGAATAGATCCCCAACAGTACCCCCGGCAACACTCAAAAATGCACTGCCTACTACTCCATTGATGAACCTGGAGACAAGCATTGTCTCGGTGTTCTTGGCCACCGCGCATGGGACAAGCCATACGAGAAACAGTGAGAAAGAAATGATGTAAATATTCCGCCGGCCATAGAACTAAGCCACATCAGATTAGCAACTGAATCATCAGAAAACAAGGTACTCTGTCAAACCTCAGATAAAGGGCTCAACACGAGCGGGCCAATTCCTAAAGCCAACAAAAAGGCATTAACACATAGTCCAGCTTGCGACAGATTAGAAGATCGGCACGAACCAAGACCCCAGATAAAGAACGATAACCCAAGGGTCGCAACTATTCGCGAACATCCAAATTCACTCATCAGTTGAGTATATGTCGTTGTATATATCGACGAGGTACAGGTTCTACATGTACAACATTGTAGATTAGCTTCTGTGTGGGAATGCAGAAAACCAACACTCAACCGAAGTATACTCACACGCAAAGCGAGCCCATCGAGATGATACAGACAATAAGCCAACGTCGCGCTGTGTGCATATTGCGCGGGTTATTGGGATCGTTTTCCTCCCAGCCCACAGTATACGCTGCGTCGTCATGCGCCACCGCGGCCTCGTCGACCCTATGGCCCCCAATGCTGACGCCGTCATTCAGCGACCAGCTGCGCTCCAAGGATTTTGACGTCGCTGCTCTGGACGCATTGGAACGTTTTTTTTGGAGCGGCGCATCTCGTTCATCGGCAATAGGAGAATTTATCGGCGCAAAGGTCCTAACCTCGGATTTGGTATGGTTCAATCCCTCGTCGCTCACACTGGGTGTTTCAGAGTCCATGGTGCTTGGGTTTCCCTCGGTGTTTGGGAAAGGGACGACCACACTCGACTGCGACGATATGCCCAATGAGTAAACTGTCAAAAGTTCAGGCTCAAGATTTCATCTGCGGTACTTTTGTGTTAGCGACGAAGTCATTCTAAATAGAAAACAAGAACACTTTACTGGGGAACGGGTATGTGTCACTATCTTCATATGGAAAAGAAATTGTTAGCGCCAAAGATCACGCTGAGAAAGCCGAGCTGATCAATCAAAATGACGATCTCGTTAAAGCGCAGGCTTGACTTCCGTTAGCTTCGTTTTTTCGGGCGAAAGCCGATAACATCCCCGTCCAAGGTAAATACATGAAGTCTATAAAACGAATCCCAATTGACTTCTTAGATTAGAACTTTGAGCTTCGGGATCCGATTCCTGTGCATATTTATATTTCTACTTGAGTTAAGATTGGGATTGCAATGGATGTTTCTATACAGCCGCCCCCGTTTGGGCTTACTGAGTACTTATAATGAAACAACCTTCTACGGTCAACTTGAGTGCATCTAAACACCCATGGGCACATGTGCTATCTCACTCACAAGAAACCTCCCAAAAATCATCAATCCTCCATAGATCCCATGTCGCCTTCGACCAACATTTCATCCATTCCGGAAATTCGTCATATTGATCCACAGTCGGCCACGCTTCGAGGATCTTCACAAAGCGCCTTGATTCCTCCTCGGCTTTTTGCTCAACAGCCTCCAGCTATGAACCGATCGGCGTCTGCAGGCACTCTTCATCGATGAGTATGCACAATCGGTCTTGATTGAAGAGATCACGCGCGCCTTTTGCGTCGACCCAGGCCTCGAAATGAGCGTGGATTAAATCAGTAGATCAGAACGAGACGGGATAACATCTGTGGACAAGACTATTTGACTACATACAGATGTGTACATGTATGTATGTCGCTATATGGACCTTATGCAGTCTAGGCGTCAGGTACACAATTAGGACGCTAGACCCTCTGTGGAGTGCTTCCTCAACTGTCTTCTGTCAATGTGGGTTTGCCCAGCCCTAATTTTAATCACAGAGACAATTTCTCTCGATGCTAGCTCCAAAAAGAGATCCTCTGTCTAGGCTATTTCCGCAGACTCCTACTAATAAATCGACATGCATCAGTGCGACCAGAGGCAGACCTTAGTCAACTGCCAAAAACCTGACTATGAATACTCTTCTTGACCTATTTGTAGACCATGAACTATATCAATCGCCTGTAGATCACCACATCACCATTACCCAGTAGATATTTGAAATCCCCACAGACTCCAACGCTGTCCCAAATCCCATGAATTCCAGCTACAAGACATTCCTCCTCTCATCCGTTTTAGTCGCATCCGAATACTAACGAGGGAACTCTTGATCCTGCAATGCTCCTACAACCGGTTGAACCCACTTCGCACGATGTTTGACCCAAAACTCTCTCTCAGGAGCTGCCTGCTCCACCCCTTCTCCCTCATCTACCGTGCCCGCCAGTAAGATAATCAGGCCGTAGAATGTTTGCTCGGTGGCTTTCTTGTAAATTGTCGATCCACAGTTCCCACAGAAAAACACCGTGATGTCCATACCGCACTCATGACGCCTAGTGCATTCTCGAAGGGACCCGGAAAGCAGCGAGAACTTTTCTTCGGGGAAAGCAAAGTTGGTGGTATAAGTCGAGCCGGTGATCTTACGACAGCTCAGACAGTGGCAGATGACCTAGTCAGCGGGTGAGAGCTGAACACGATTGTATAACTAATAACAGATTCATGTCACCTTCTGCATCGGCCCTTTGGAGAACTCGTAGTTGACTTCGCCGCAGAAGCAGGATCCGGTGGGCATTTTGGCTTGTTAGAGGGCCAAGTTCTTGATAGCTGTCAATTATGTCTTGGGTTGTGATGGGGAGGTGAAGGAGTAATAAGGTGCGAAGAGCCCATACCCATCCATGGATGGGCTTCAATTTCGTATTCCACGTCACCACGTTCGGGCTTCTTTGCCGGACCAAACATCGAATAGAGCCTGAGTGGCGTTCAATGCACTTTAGTAAAGAATGGCTGCAGCTGAATACTTAAAGGAATCTAGAGAATGTCTTGAAGTAGCCAGTGGATATGCAGAGGTGGCCATGGCGTGGGCGGAAAGTGTCGCTATGTGAATCGCAAAAGTATACTAATACCAACGCTTTCTCGTAAGGTTCTCGCATGAGATCATCTAGTCTGAAAAGGCCCGGTCTATGAGTTACATGGAACATGTGACATATCAGACATGTCCCTCATAGCCTGAGATGATTCGTGGGCAAGCACGTCTCCGGTGGTTTGATATCGTCAAACAGACAAACCTCAACACATTTCGCTCTGGCGCAATCTCAAGACACTTGGAAAAGTTCAAGACGACCTCATGTGATCACTCAGACATGCAACACTGCAGGTGTTCATATCCTTTGGGGGCATATCGGCTTAAAGATGACGAATGGCGAATCAGTGAACTATGAGTGGACAAGCAGCCTCAGGTCTCAACTCATTGGTCAGATGAATAGTCGATGTTCTGTAGCAGGTCATTGACCACTGTTGCCTGTTGACTCTCAAGGTTTTTTATCCTAAGAGTCCCCGTATCATCTCTGATGTCGATCAGCCTGAGAGTCGGTTCAGTACGTGCGAGACACAATGTACCATACACAAAAGATTTGTCATGGGAGATGGTTTGAGATAGAGATATGTTCAATTAAGCTAAGCTAACACTACCAAAACAATTCATCAATATCGCTCGAAAGGGACAAAATGTCCAAACAAAATCCCCCAGTAGCAAAGTCCTGTTTCTCCAATCCCTAAACACCTGATAGTCATTCAATGCTATCCCCGAAGTAAACACCGGATCTCAAATCGAGATAATCCATCGAACCATCCCAAGATTGAGCTGTACAAGAAGAGAAAGATACGCCGGCAGATCCCATAATTTTTTCTAGTCGAGAGGAATTCCTCTACAGAGCCTGACTGAGCTGGCCCATGGCACCAGCAGCGTTCTCCTCGGCCCAAGAGCCCCAGAGTCCTTGCTTGCCACGAATCGTAAGAGGACCACCAATAGACTTAGCGCCCTGGTCAACCTGGACGGCATCTTTCGTGGCCAGCACCAAAACTTCAAAGAACATCTTGGTGGCATCGGCCTTGCTGGACCGCTGCTCGGGAAGAAGATCCTGGAACAAAACACTCTTCTTCTGCTGGGTGGCTGAGTCACCTAGCTTCTCGCGGAGGATGTGCACGGCGTGCTTGGTACCCATAGAGACAGGCTCGGTATCCACATGGTGAACAATGGTGTCATCGAGCTCATCCATGGGCTGTTGCATGCCATCATCGTCACTCAGCTGCAAAACATGCTCGCCATCATCGGCGGGGAACTCGATATCAGAGCGCTGGTTCATAGTCGTATCAAGAGCAATACCCTCGTCAAGCGGAACGATGGCTTCTTCATCGCCAAGTTCCAGGGCAGGAAGATCGGCAGCAGCCACATCCATGTCAGAAATTCCACTGTCGCGCTTGCGCTTCAGCTCACCGGCCTTCTTAACAGAGTCGAAAGAAAGCATGCCGCGCAGCTCGGGTGCCCATCCGCGTCCACGGTCCTCGCCGAACACACTAGACACAAAGTCGCCATTCTGCTGTCTGGTCATGAGAGTGAGCAGGACGGGATCACGGGGCAAGAACGAGGCGGGTTTCAAAATCGAGGAGCGATCATTCTGCTGGTCCTTGATCTTGGAGCTGGAAATTGCGACTTCTTTGTCGAGTCCCATGAGCTTTTGACGTTTGGTGCGCTGGCCCTGCTGGGCACTAACGGCATCCGGGGTTGCAGATACATCTCGGTTGAATTCTTCTTCGAGCTGGTTCATCTGATCGGAGCCAGCATCAGACAGTGGGCTTTCGGAGTCACGTTCGAATCGGTTGTCGGCAGCGCGGGGGGTCTCGCCACCACCAAAATCGTCATCGTTACCCAGGTCCATGGGAGCATCAGGAAGCAGATCATTCAGGTTATTGTGACCATCTTCAGCAAGGTCCATCTCGTCGAGCGGGGCGTCATCTCCAAAGTCCAAGCCTAGATCGTCGTCGTCGTTCAATTTTCCAGCATCACTGAAAAGATCTTCCTCCACGGGACGGGGCGCAGGAGCGTCTCGACCCATTTCCATAGCGGAGTCATTTCCAAGTCCACGGGGCAGTTCATCGTCGCTGAAGTCAAGGTCAACAAGAGAGGGGTCTTCGAGGCGTGCAGGTTCCTGAGAAACGGAGCGACGGAAGCTGCTGTCAGGAAGAAGCTGACTGCCAAAATCCAGGCCACCAGGACGTTTTGCAGCGGGCTCTAGGTCGAGAGTTTGAGGGAAAAGTAGAGAGGTATCAAGGTTGGTGAAGAGATCAGATTCAGTAAGCACATCCGGAAGGGTAATTCCTCCCGGTGCGACAACAGTAGAGGTCAAGTCATTGTTGTTTGTGAGACGGAAAGCCTGGTATATGATTAGATTAAGCTCGGTATTTACCACATCAAGGGAATACCTACCATTTTGATTTTCATCAAAGCTTCATTACAGTCATCAAGGAGGTAACGAGCCTTACGGCTGTAGATGCGAACCACACCTAGCAGCAATTGACCACTCAATCGTAAAGCCATGGGGGCTTGGCCTTGGTCAACAATGGCATTGACACTGCTCTCGATATCCGATTGCAGAATGTGCGACTTTGAAAGCTTGCGTTCGATATTAGCCGACAACCAAACGCGAGCCAATGGCCCGGTCTTCGATAGGAGAGTCTCGGAATAGAACATGGTGTCTTTATCGCAGCGGGATGCTATACAAAGTCCTTCGATGAATTCAATAAATTAAAGGACCCGCCCGACGCGGGGGTGAGGAGTAAAAAGGCGACGCGCTGAGTTCGGGAAAACAATGACTCGGGCTGACTCGCACTCGGTAATTGTGTGAAAAGGAGATAAAGATATGACCAAAAGGATAAGATAATTATCACTTTGTCGCGCGAGTTCAAGACATCGAATACGATGGTGTTGGAGAGGGGGTGTGCACGCGAGGGATACCTTGGAGTTGGCTGAGAAACCAAGAGGAACGGAAGATGCGCGTCGGTGGGAAGATCAGGCGCCAGTCGTCGCCTGGGCGGGATTTTTGCTGATGTAATTGAGGGGGCTGGGAATGCAGTCACGTGCCGTGTACACAAAGGAGAGGCCTCCAGTGCAACAAGGATGATGACAATGGATTTTTTTTTGCATCGAAGAACTACTTCTATAGGTTTTATCGCTAGTTCAAAGCAATAATCAAAAAATCTGCCCTGAAATCCCACAAATAGAACGTATTGAAATATCACGATGGCTCGATCTCATTCGTTTCTACTCCGTATACATACATCAGAAGTACCCTACTGTGCACGTGATATGTCACGCTAGTCTTGATGCGCTGTCCGGATAAACCCTTTACCCGGTATACTAAGCCGCAACGGGCAAAGCATCATCATGGGATTTGGCCTGTTCAAAGTGACCTCGATGTTGTGAACAGTATTTTTTTTTTGCGCCTTGGGTTATAACAGAAGGTCTGATTGAGTTTTGGGTATCAAATAATCTGTCAGTTCCCTGTTTGTCGTCAACCGACTTGCGCCGACTCCACAAATCCAACTGTTGGTCTAGCCCCCGTGTGAAGCTGCTGCCAGATCGCATCTAACGCGTCTTGTCGCAACACAGTCAATTCTTATCGAGACGGGATGAAAACCACTTCTCGACATATTTAGCATCTGGTCTTAACGTCTCTATTCCCTCTTCCAAAGCATGAGCCATGTCAACTTCAGCAACACCTTCATTACCTTTGCATAATGCATCAAACGCCGACTCGTTGCGGCCGCCCTCCACAACACCTATAAGTGGACGGCCGAATGCGCCATCGTCGGTGAGTATATTCGATTCATGCACTCTGTGTACTGGTTACCCCTCCGCTTCTTCGCGCTCTTATACAAGGAGGATTCTAACGCATAATCTTGTTCTCTTCCAGACATCCACCTCAACATATTCGTTGCTCGAGCCTCATGAAACTGCCGAGCGACTACGAACCTCCCTTTTACACGGATTGACACCCGCCGAGGCGGAAGTGCGCTTAGCAAGAGATGGGCCGAATGAGCTTCCCCACGAAGAGCCCGAACCTCTATGGCTGCGTTTTCTCAAACAGTTCAAGGAATCGCTTATTCTACTCCTCCTCGGCTCTGCTGCAATATCATTTGTGATGGGCAACTACGACGATGCCATCAGCATTACTCTTGCGGTGACGATTGTTGTGACGGTGGGCTTTGTCCAGGAGTACCGGTCGGAGAAATCTTTGGAAGCGTTGAGCCGTCTTGTACCTCATTACGCCCATTTGATACGTGATCTTCCGATGGCTGCTGAGAATGGCGGCACGCCCCCATTGGATTCTGGAATTGAAATGAACGAAATTCGGAGCAAAAGTCCAGGCTCGGCTTCTGCCGCAGTCAAGGCTTCTTCAACCGTCCCCGCGAACGAACTCGTACCTGGAGACCTTGTTCTCTTCACGACAGGCGACCGCATTCCTGCCGATATTCGCATCACTGCTGCGACGCACCTCAGCATCGACGAATCGAACTTAACCGGAGAGAATGAGCCTGTAGCAAAATATGCGGAAGCTCTGCGCAGCACACCTAGCGGAACCCTCGCAGCGTCAAAAGGAATAGAACCACCTCGATCCCCATTCTATGATGCGCCGGCTACCGGTGCTGTTGGTGCTGATATTCGGTTGAACGAGCAGCACAACATTGCGTTCATGGGTACACTAGTTCGTTCAGGATATGGTCAGGGCATCGTTATCTCGACCGGTGCCAAGACAGAGTTCGGCGCTATATCCATCTCACTTCAAGAAATCGAAAGCCCCCGAACACCTTTGCAGCTATCTATGGATCGTTTGGGCCAGGAGCTGAGTTACATCTCTTTCGGTGTCATCGGATTGATTGTAGTTATCGGTCTTATTCAAGGTCGCAAAATTCTCGAAATGTTCACAATTGGAGTTTCGCTGGCCGTCGCAGCAATTCCAGAAGGATTGCCCATCATTGTGACCGTCACACTGGCTCTGGGAGTCTTGCGTATGGCTAAGAGAGGGGCGATCATGCGAAGACTCCCTAGCGTGGAAACTCTTGGGTCTGTCAATGTCGTGTGCTCTGACAAAACTGGCACTCTCACGTTGAACCACATGACTGTTACCAAAATGTGGCATTTCGATTGCCCAGAACCATTCGAGGTGCAAAAAGATACGATCTCCGTGCTGCCTCCTAACCCCGCGGCGCAGACGATTCTTCGCGTCGGTAACATTGCCAACAACTCTCGTCTGTCGCGAATGCATGCAAACTCTCCAGCCAGCGCATCTTCTGCAGCAGTACTTTCCTCGACTATAAATAGTGATTCAGCTGCTGCCAAGAGTCGGTGGGTGGGTCAACCCACCGATGTGGCCATTTTGGATCTTCTAGACGCTCTAGGAGAAGATGATGTGCGCGATCGTATCAGCGATCGCGTTCATGAGACTCCGTTTAGCTCTGAGCGGAAATGGATGGGTGTTGTTATCGGCAGTTCCGGTTCATTTGGAAGTTCCCATGCCTATATCAAAGGTGCTCTCGAACAGGTCCTCGCACGCTCAGACACCTATCTCACCAAGGATGGCCGGGAGGTCATTCTAGATGAGCCGCGCCGCAAAATCATTCGGGAAGCAGCAGAAAAAATGGCAGCGGAGGGTCTGAGAGTCCTCGGTTTCGCCAGTGGGCCCATTCGCGACACGTCTAGAGGTAGCAGAGGCTTCGGTGGCCGGTCCCCAAAGCTCGCTCAGGGTGATGGTGACGAGCGCTATAACGGCTTGGTCTTTGCTGGGCTGGTGGGAATGAACGACCCGCCGCGTAAAGATGTGCACAAAGCTATTCGACGATTGATGGCTGGTGGAGTCAGAATGATCATGATCACTGGTGACGCCGAGACAACAGCTGTGGCTATTGCAAAGAAGCTCGGTATGCCAGTCAACGACTCCCCGAGTGCACGCTCAGTCATCCGAGGTGATGAGCTCGACCACATGACTGCCGGCGAGCTTTCACAGGCCATCTCAACAGTATCGATCTTTGCCCGCACGAGCCCAGACCACAAGATGAAGATCGTGAAAGCTCTTCAATCCCGTGGTGATGTGGTTGCCATGACTGGTGATGGTGTTAACGATGCACCTGCCCTGAAAAAAGCCGACATTGGTATTTCAATGGGCAAGCTTGGCACCGATGTTGCGAAGGAGGCTGCGGACATGATTTTGACGGACGACGATTTCTCGACTATTCTACGAGCAATTGAACAGGGCAAGGGCATCTTCTATAACATCCAGAACTTCATCACGTTCCAGTTGAGTACTAGTGTGGCTGCACTCAGTCTTGTACTGCTGAGCACTACTCTTGGCTTCAAGAATCCGCTGAATGCTATGCAAATCTTGTGGATTAGTGAGTTACCCTATATGTGTTGTCGCTATTCTTGAACTATCCTAACAGTCCTTCCAGATATTCTCATGGATGGCCCGCCCGCCCAGTCTCTAGGCGTCGAACCCGTCGACCCCAGCATTATGAACCGCCCGCCACGACCTAAAACAGCTCGTGTTTTGACCAAACCTCTGATCCAGAGAGTGCTCACTTCAGCCATGATCATCATGATTGGCACATTGTCCATTTATATTCACGAAATGGGCGATATCACGGACGGCAGCCCTCTCGAAAAACGTTCCCGCGTCGTCACGGCCCACGACACCACCATGACCTTCACATGTTTCGTGCTTTTCGACATGTTCAATGCGTTAACCTGCCGCAGTGAGAGCAAATCCGTCCTGCGCGGTGAAATGTCTCTGTTTGGAAACAAAATGTTCAACTACGCCGTTCTCGGCTCCTTGGCCGGTCAGGCCTGCGTGATCTATCTGCCATTCCTACAGCGTATTTTCCAGACGGAAGCTCTTGGTTTCGGGTCCTTATTCAAGCTGGTCTGCATCGCCAGTTCAGTGTTCTGGGCGGATGAAGGCCGCAAGTATCTGAACGCGGTTCGTCGTCGGCGTGGAGTAGGCTCAGGCTATAGTGTCAATGTCTGATCGGCCGATGCAGGGATTGCACGGCTCGGATAGCCTGTTACGATTTTAGAGGTTTCCATGATACAGACATGTGTAGTTTATCATTTTTGGATTGAATTCCCCATATACATAATAGAAATGTCGGTTGTCCGAATGTATGTTGTGCTTTCCTATAATTGATGTTCGAAGATCTTAGTTTCTTTCCTGATGAATCCGATATATACAACGAGGGTCCCCGATTTCTATGGTGTGGTTGATAATATCAACGCTAAGACGAAGAGTTGGCATCCGCGGTGTTCCTCCGGGCCTTGACAATCAAGCTCGTCCAAGCGGCTTCCTGGTCGAATATATACCAGATAGCCACCCGTTAGATCTTTCTAACTATACGGAGCAAAGGACCTGCAACCTCCAGCTCTTGATCGAGATTCACGAAGCTGGAATAGTCCATCTTGATATTTACCCCCGGAACATGCTGGTCCAAGGTGCATCCGGTCGGGTGCTATTAATCGATTATGAAATTGCCCAGCTCTTTGATCCTGGGAGATGGAGGCAGCTCCAGTGGTTTGTCGATGAAAGGGAATTGATGAATTATTTCGTGGAAGCTCTGGTAGGTTCGCCAGTTCCAGTTTGGTGCCGAGGTCACAGCTGATATTTGATCTAGGGCACTGATCATAAGCTGGGCAGGTATAAGGAAACGCGCAACCTGTATCTTGATTGATTTTTAGGCAAGGCAAATTCGAACGTCGGGGTTTTCTGTGTGATTTCGTCTACTCCATCAAATTTGGTTCCCTTTAATGGTCTGCGGGTAGAAAATATATACTCGGACACTCAAAATATGTATTGGGCTACCAGTACTATGAACTGCAATTTATACACCCGAGACCTGAAAATGGGCTAGATCCATAGCTGTGGCTAGGCATATTTTATTCTCCTATCTTATTTTTGAGGATTCCATGAAACAACATTGGATAGCCTTCAACTTCCACCGGATAGCGTAATTCAACTACTTGATATCAACCTTCTGTCTTGCTTACCTTGTATTTTCCTGTTCCAATAGAGAAACATCTTTGACATGGCAGCTAATCAAAAAGACAACCCCCTTCCGAATTGAGAAATATCTTTCGCAACAAAAAGCAGCCTCTTCAGTGATCAAACTGAGAAAGCCGCAAAAAATGATGACCGACGCAGGGATCGAACCTGCAATCTCTTGATTCGTAGTCAAGCGCCTTGCCATTGGGCCAGCCGGCCTTGATGGAAGAAGTAGCCAGAATGTGTATTATAAGCGAGGGCGGAGTGGGATCCTCTTGCGCGGGTTCATTTCCACTCCCCACGGAGGGTACCTCGTTGAGTCTTGGCGTCATCGACGGTGATGAGTGATCTCAATTGATTATCTGACACATAGGATGACTATAACGATAACCATTTAGATTGCCTGGTGGCTCGGGTAGAATGCGCTTCGGTTGGTAGATTTGCATTGCATATTTGCACACATGGTACGATCTACTATGTTGTACATACCTAATTAGGACTGGACAGAACGTGGAAATATAACGTGCAGATACCAGGGATAAAGCTTGGCTCTCGGCATCGATCATCGATGCACGGTGTTATTGGCCTTGGAATGGCGCTATGTGGAAGGGCAGTACCCTCCGTACCGGAGTATCCATCGATGAAATGCAGCGAAGCTTTCTAAACTTAGCGGGGCTATTAATACGATGCTGAAAGCGTAGAATGGTTCTCGGCCCAAGACCCAGTGCCGTGGAAACGGACGCTAGTGGTAGAAATGCCACTACGGAGGACCGCAGAAGAACCTTCAATTATTCAGATAAGGCGGATGAGTTTTGATTCTCGTCCTTTTTTTCTTTCTTTGCCTATGGATGAAGTCAAGAGAAATAGTTAGCTATATCTTTTATTTTATTTTATTTATTTGCATAGTAATAGCTACATTGATTAAGCCTATATACGGAGTGAATAGGCTCCAACTCCGGCATCGGTGCCTTCGACCACAACCCCGAATACGGCATGCATTCTCCGTGCATATACGGACTACGGAGTACGGAGTACATGAACCCTGCCCGACCCGGGATCGGGAGAATACGGAAAGGAGGAGGCGAAACGGGACGACCTTATCTGTCGCCAATCGTTGGCTCGCACCCACATCGCGGCGCTAACACAGAAGCGGAAAGGCTTGGCCTGCGGCGGAGCCCCACTTGGTGCAAGTGGCAACGGCTTTATCTGTAGCCAATCAGAGAGGGGAGAATCCAGCGTCACTCATCCAATTGTTGGTGGCGGATAGGAATTGGAAGGATTCTGAAGATTCCGAAGCTCAGAGATCCGCGATAAGCTCCATGGGGAAGTCCATGAGGCCCTCATTTCGAGGGCTCCTGCAGAGGGATTCGTTATCGCCCCATGGAGTATGAGGTATGTGTGGGTGACGTTAGTTTATCTTGGTAACTGACCGGGTTTTTGGAGCTCTGTCTAGATTTTCTGTATATAAGTGTAGAACCCCCAAGACCGTATGACATCCACCTTGAGATCCCCAGGAACTATTCCCCGGATATGACGGACAATGGGCCAAGGAATCATATGAGATCTTGCTATCAGGTTGAAACAAACAGCCAAACAGCCAAGACGGGCTTATCGAGACCCATGGCACCGATGCTCATCACTGTATACCTCGATGCCGGAAGATGAGTGATGGGGGATACAAGAAGACAAAATACAGCGAGATGGTATAGAGGCCATTTGCAGGGAAGAGACCGAAGGGGGAAAAAGGAAACTTATAGGAAGACCGGGGATTATCCCATTGCTATTGTCACAATCTCCAGACCACATTTTGCCCTTTCCGATTTTCTCCTCTTAACCGCGCCTCCCGTTCTGAAAGCACCCCGTCGCTTTTTAACCTTTTTGCTCTCTTGTTCGGATTGGATTGGACTGGACTGGACGGGATTGGACTGGACGGGACTGGACTGGACTGGGTTTGATTTGGCGTGTTGGCCTCGAAACTGGAAATTCCCTAGACCCACCCCGTCGATCCGACTTATCTCTGCATTTTTAGCTCTGCGATTTCTTTTTTATACGAAAGACCCCCGTGGCGAATTTCTTCTCCAGACACATTTTCCCCTTCTCTTTTCCTATCTTCGGGCAGACATTCGAAACCTCATTTCCTCTGTCTCACCTTCCCGTCACTACCCGTCGAGCTTCGAGTCTCTTACTCACCATGGCGTTCAACGGGAAAGCCCCGTACGCCCCGGACTACGCCTCCTACAACTGGATTGGAGCTCCCGCCAACTACGATCTCACAACCAACACCGACTTGGGCGGTGATTCCCGTACGCGTCTTCCCTGGATTCTGCTGTATCAGCTTCTAACGACCATTCCCTCTAGGCACCGAAAATGTGAACAAATGGTTCCAATCCGGTGACCAGGCCTACATCATTGTGTCCTCGGCCATGGTCATGATCATGATTCCCGGTCTCGGCTTCCTATACTCGGGACTGGCCCGTCGAAAGTCCGCCCTCAGTATGATCTGGGCTTGTATGGCCTCCTTGTCCGTCATCACCTTCCAGTGGTACTTCTGGGGTTACTCGCTAGCTTTCTCACCGACCGCAACCAATGGTTATATCGGCAACCTGCGCAACTTCGGCTTGATGAAGACCCTGGCTGATCCAAGCCCCGGTTCTCCCTTGATCCCTAACTTGCTCTTTTCTTTCTATCAGGTATGGCTGGATGGGGGAAACGATGTTCTTGGACAGGTTGATACTTACGAATATCTCGATAGATGCAATTCCTAGGTGTTACTGCAGCTATCGTCATGGGAGCGGTTGCCGAACGGGGCCGTCTGCTTCCCGCCATGGTCTTCGTCTTCATCTGGGCTACCATTGTGTACTGCCCCCTAGTCTGCTGGATCTGGAACTCCAACGGATGGGCATATAAATACGGTGTGATGGATTACGCCGGTGGTGGTCCCGTCGAAATTGGATCCGGTTTTACAGCTCTCGCCTACTCGATGGTGCTCGGTCGCCGACAAGAACGCATGATGCTCAACTTCCGCCCGCACAACGTCTCACTCATTCTTCTCGGCACTGTCTTCCTTTGGTTCGGCTGGCTCGGGTTCAACGGCGGTTCCTCGTTCGGAGCTAACATGCGTGCCACAATGGCTTCCTGGAACACCAACTTGACTGCCGCCTTCGGAGCCATCACTTGGGTTCTGCTCGATTGGCGTCTGGCTCGGAAGTGGTCGATGGTCGGCTGGTGTTCCGGTACCATCTCGGGACTCGTTGCTGCAACTCCCGCCTCTGGATTCATCTCTCCCTGGGCCAGTGTGATCCTCGGCGTTGTGACTGGCATCGTGTGCAATTATTCCACCAAGATCAAATACTGGATCCGCATTGACGACTCTATGGATGTGTTGGCTGAGCACGCCATTGCCGGAATTGTCGGCCTGATTTTCAACGCTCTCTTCGGCGACGATGCCATTGTCGGCCTGGACGGCGTCAACACTGGTACCAAGGTTGGCGGCTGGGTTATTCACAATTATAAGCAGTTGTACATCCAGATCGCCTACATTGTCGCTACCGCCAGTTACTCCTTCGTCATGTCCGCTATCATCGCTTACGCTATTAACGCCATTCCCGGCCTGAACCTGCGTGCTTCCGAGGAAGCCGAGCTCCTCGGTATGGACGACGACCAGCTGGGCGAGTTCGCCTACGATTACGTCGAGGTCCGCCGTGACTACCTCGCCTGGACCCCGCAGAACCACGATCAGCTCGAAGACGGCCACCAAATTCCCGCCGCCCAGCGCTACGGAATCGGCGAGCACAGCGAGATGATGCTCGGTGGCCCACCGCGTGAGATCATGCTCGAGGGCCACTCGCCCAATGGCGAGATCAGCCAGAGCAGTCGCGGCGGCAGTGAGGGTGATATGACCATGCACGAAGTCAAGATCGCTCCTGCTCCTCGCCAGGTCGCTGAGGAGCATCCTTCCAACACACCACAGCACCTCGAACCTGTGGTCCTGCAACCGGTCAACGAGAAGACGGAGAACTAATCACGGCGTCTTATCCTTTCCGCTTCCATCTCTTTTGCATGGCATACATTTTCGCATACGCCATTCCATCCAGCCAGCTTTGATTTTCTTCGTTTTTTTTCGCTTCTTTATCTCGATATCCCTTGAGCGTGTTCTTGTTTCTACAAAAAGCCTGGGGCTTTTTACTATACCACCCTATCCGACCATACATACCCTCCAATCCTCCTCCATATATTACCTCCCACCTCGACATACCCAAACCCAAATCCACCCTGTACCCCGGGAAAAGCAACTTGAATTATGGTCTAAATCGGCCCGGCGCTCCATTTTTTCTTTCTGCGCTCTGTGGCTTTGGGCCTGATGGGGATATTAAATTGGGCTCTCTTTTTACGTGTACACAAACTACTACGAGGAGAATACCTTTTTTTTGGTCTAATTCTTTTTTTTTTTTTGTTTTTGCTTTTGCAGTATAGAGCGAGACAATTTGATTTAGACATGAATTATTTACTACTTTTTATCAACGTGCAGTTCAGTAGATTATATATGGCAGTACACACATGCAATATGGATGTACCTAGGTATCTTATGTATAACAAAAAATCCAGACTCGAATTGAAGACAAAGACAGAACAGGAAATAAGGGTAATCACAACATCAACAATCCCTCCCAATCTATATACCCCATACAAGCTCCATGGTATACATCTCCATAGAGCCAAGGTAAATCACCTCCTCACCATCCCTCTCACTCTAAACAAATCCTCCCGCCCAAGCTTATCAACCACCTCCGCCGCCTCCCCACCCCGTCTCACCTCCTCCCACTCATCCTCG
The DNA here is from genome assembly GCF_028828445.1 of Penicillium paradoxum. Lineage (NCBI taxonomy): Eukaryota > Fungi > Ascomycota > Eurotiomycetes > Eurotiales > Aspergillaceae > Penicillium > Penicillium paradoxum. Next base: position 1,157,314 of record NW_026643184.1, on the reverse strand, counting down.
TCCATCCCCATCACAAGCGTCATCTGCACACACCGCGCAAAGCTCTCCCGGTGTTTATACCGCCCGGGTCCACCGGCTACATACCCCACGTCGACAGCTGCGCCTACCAGCCCCGCCACGTCCCTCTCGAGTCTTGCCGCGCCCAGCGCGTTGATCCGCGAATGGTATGACCACAGTCTCTTTTCGAGCAGACGCGCGAGATATGCGATTGTCACGCCGAGGACGCGGTCGAAGGCTGCTGGGGTTAGGATGCGGGCGAGTGGGGTGAGCAGGTCGGCCCAGGAGGTTGTGAAGCGTGGTTTGACGAGTTCTTTGGTTTCGAAGGTTGAGTCGGGTTGGTCGGTGTATTCGATGTCGCGGAAGGTGTCGGCGAGGATGGGGCGGAGGCGGGGCTTGATGATGTTGTTGAAGATTACTTGGATGCCGTCTGTTAGGAGGTCGGTCATTTTGCCGGAGAAGGTGGTTGAGAGGGTGAGGAGGGTTTGGTGGATGTTCTGGGCGGAGGTGCGGTTTGGGAAGATTGTGAGGAGGTGCTCGGTTGCTTGGGGGTCGGGTTGGGGTTCGTTGGGTTCGGGGAGTTTGGATCCCGTGTTGTTTTGCACGATTCGTCGGATGTAGTCCATTGCTAGATCCAGGTTGTTGATTTGGACTAGGAAGGAGATGATGGTTTGTTCGGGTGGTTGGCCGCCTTGCACTGGGGCTCGGGGGTAGCATTCGTCGCGCATTTTGCGTTGGGTCATCCCGATGAAGTCGGAGCCAAGGACGCGGGATAGGGTTGGGACTACGTTTGTCACGACGGCTTCTTGGGAAGTGGCGAGGGATTGTTGGAGGACTTTGTTGACGATGTACATTATGTCGTCGACGGCTGAGGTGATGTGTGGTGGGTGGGCTTTCAGTGGTCGTTGCAGGTTCAGCGTGAGACCTGATGGGGACTCGTCTAGCTGGAAGGCCTTTTCGACAGATCGGCGGAAGAAGAAGGTTGTCATTGCGTTGAATGGGGCCACTAGGCGATCATTGATCTTATGGGCCAGGGATGACTCTTGCAAGAAGGTGGGAAGCTCGAATCGCTTCTCGTCGTCTGTATCATTCTCACCCGAAGACTAGAGAGGTTGTTAGTATGGGTGTTGAGAAGGAGGTCGGGAATTGCAACTCACATTACATGTATCAGCCAAGAACCGACAGTACATTGACCAGCGGCCTAGCATTATAGCCATCTCATTCAGGATACCGTCGATTTCTTTCATATCCACTCCTTCTTCGTCGGCGGCAACGCTTGCTCCCATGGCGGGTGACTGTGCCCGAGGTGGACCTGGTCTCTGGGCAGGCAGGAAGCTCTGGACCAAGAAAGTGAAAGCATAGGATTTGATATCCATCAACTTGCGATCCACATGTCGCTCATCGCCCCAGGTATCAAGAATGATACCACCCTGTACATCGGCTTCGACTTGCAACCGTTCAATGACTCGCCCCATCTTCCGTGGGCCATAATGGTGCTCAACTAGCCCACCATGGCCATCAATAATCTGCGCGATATGCTCGAACAGCTTGGTAAGCGCATTGGCATAGAAGAACCCATCCTTGGTCTGGACACCCCCTGTAGCTCCATTGAGGTTAGCTCGAGCCTTCGCCGCCACGCCCTGGCACACATAACGACCATAAACATCGAGTCCAACCTCGGAGCGACCGATGAGCGGGAAAAGCTTGAAGAAACGGGTGATCTTGGCGCCGTCGTTCTCCTTAACTGCCTTCTCAAACTCACGCAGGAACAGCCCGCACAGCGACTCCGCGGCGTTATCCAGAGTCACACTTGGGGGATCGGGGACCTCAGCCGTGGGAACCATCTCCGCAGCAAAGGAGCCATTGACGACCGTCGCTGGGATCTGCGCTGCGCGGTGCAGGTAGCTGGCGGCTTTCTCCCAGTCCTGGGGCGCACCCATGGATCCTGCCACACCCAGCGCACACGCTTTGAGCTCGGCGACCTGCTCAACAACCTCCAGTGTAGCTTTCACTCGTGCCTGTTCGAGATCCAGGCGGCGGACCGCGCTGGAGATGCGGTCGGCGGTGCCGGCGGCTTCGGAGAGCATTCCATGGCTGATGGAGCGGGTGGTGGTGGCGTGGGAGCCGATATTGGCGCGCATCAGGTCCAGACGGCCCAGCTCACGGGAGAGGTCTTTCTGGGATGTCACTAGGGCATCGAGGCGGGCAGTCACGGACGCTTCTTGGGTGTGGAGGTGGGACAGCGTGGCTTTGATCTCGGCGACGGAGCTGGCATTGAAGATGTCTGGCTGTAGGGATGGAGATGTCTCTGGTGAGACATTACTTGAAGGGCTCTGAAGGGCCGTATGCCCATTAGCAGTTGCAGCCATCCTAGGCGCCATTGTTGTCGCAATGGTCTTTGACTGTTGCCAAATACACCAGTTGTAGGGGGCCCGCGGGCGGTGAGGGGCACTTTTACAGCTTCAGCTTCAGAACTGTGCTACGAGGCGACAGGGATTGTTTGTTTTTCTAATTGAGGCAATCCTTTGTCCTACGCATCTTGAACCCTTTGTGCTATTTTAGTTTGCCTCTTTATCTGGCGTGTCCTAATGCGGTGGTGAATCAACTCGACGTCATTTTCCCCACGCTCGCGATTCCATATAAGTGCCTCGTCGCTGTTTTCTTTTTTTCTTTGGCAGAACTTGATCATTGAATACTTTTGTCTTCAAAGCCTGAGATTTCAACTTCGCGTTGACGGATTCTTGTTATCAGACATCGCAATCCCATCAGAACTGACCTCGCGCCATGGGCAACGAAGAGTCGACCATGGTGGACGATAACGCGCTCCCCTCGGTGCTGGAGGCGCGCAATATTGAGGCGGTGGCCAGATACATCAAAGAGCGTAATGTTAAGAAAGTGGTGTTGATGGTAAGCTGCAGATAACTCAGCCTTAAACGATGCATCACCGCTAACCAGCATCCAGGTAGGAGCGGGCATTAGCACTTCAGCAGGTATCCCGGATTTCCGCTCACCAGATACTGGAATCTACGCCAACTTGGCCAAGCTGGATCTCCCGGAGCCAGAAGCAGTCTTTGATATTGAGTTCTTCCGCGAGAACCCCAAACCTTTCTATGCCTTGGCGCACGAGCTGTACCCTGGACGCTATCGTCCAACTGTTGTGCACTCATTCATCAAATTGCTTTACGACAAAGGAATGCTCTTGAAGCACTTTACTCAAAACATCGACTGCCTCGAGCGCCAGGCAGGTGTGCCAGGCGATAAGATTGTCGAAGCTCATGGCAGCTTTGCTTCGCAGCGCTGCATTGAATGTAAGGAGACTTTCCCCGATGAAGAAATGCACCAGATGGTGGCTAAGGCCGATATCCCGCACTGCCACCAGTGCAACGGCCTCGTCAAGCCCGACATTGTATTCTTCGGTGAAGCTTTACCATCCGGATTCTTCGACAACCGCCACCTGCTTGATGAAGCGGATCTCTGCATTGTCATGGGAACTAGTCTGTGCGTCCAGCCCTTTGCTAGTCTGCCTACGATGGTTCCCACGGGCGTGCCTCGCGTGCTCATCAACATGGAGCGTGTCGGCGGACTTGGATCGCGCAGGGACGATGTGTTGATGCTGGGTGACTGCGATGCGGGGGTGCGCAAATTTGCAAAGGCCATGGGATGGGGAGAGGAATTGGAGGCGCTGTGGGAAACAACCAACCCGGATGCCCAGGCAAGGGCGGCGGAGGACGCTCCCCCGCTCACTCGGGACGAACGGCTGCAGGACGAAGTGAACCGACTCACGGCGGAGGTCGATCGCACTCTGGAGCTAACAGATGCGTATCAGAGCAAAGTACGCGAGAAGCTGGAGTCACACGAGACACAGGCACACCGCCAGTCTGAGGGTCTCGCCCATGTTTTCCCCCATTTGGCGCGTAAGCTGTCACATTGAGCGGAGTTACGATTTTCATGAATGCGATGTCTAGGTAATCAGGGAGGAATAGCTCATTGAAGCAGAAATATTCAAGTCATTATCCTAACAAGCGCTACCAGTATGGAGTACCAGTATAAATCTCACTAGAGTATGGAGTATCGTGGAGTCGCTGCAAGTCAAAACGCCAAGAGACCGCTGATCCTGTTTGACCGCCGATCATTTGAAGTCATTCTGTGGTCAATGAAGTCCGGATTTCACCGGTTGGGACTTTGGATTCTTTTAAATACTTTGACAGGAATAGCCCAGGGTTCTCGTGTTGATTTCCCCTTAATTTGCCCCTCTGAACCTTTGCCGATCGGCTTGCCCACCGCAGCCAAATCCATCTTAAGCTTGCCCCACGTTCCCATACCCTTTTGTTTTCTGTTCTCTCGACTACTCTTCCTACTTCGCTACTAAATCATAATTCACCATGGTCGGAATTGGTCCTAAGCACCCGCCGTCCCGCAAGGGTGAGGCTCTTCGAATCCCTGTTAACCAAGCTGTGCTAACTATGTGGTCCAGGGTCTATGCACGAGCTGCCCCAGAACCTCTTGGGCCCGATCAAGGAATTCGAGACGGCCTTCACGGTAGATCGTTCCAAGCTCAAGGAGATTGTCAACCACTTTGTTAAGGAGCTCGAGAAGGGTGAGTGAGCTACTGACCCGCAGCTCCCCGGATCCTCCACGTCAGCAGCTAACATAACATAGGCCTGACTGTTGAGGGCGGCAATATTGTGAGCAATAATAGCAGTCCCCAGATTCCGACATGTACTGACCTGAGCAAATAGCCTATGAATGTCACCTGGGTCCTGGGATTCCCTGATGGCAATGAGCAAGGAACCTATTTGGCCCTCGATATGGGCGGCACCAACCTGCGTGTTTGCGAAATTACCTTGACCGACGAGAAGGGCGCTTTCGATATCACACAATCCAAATACAAAATGCCAGAGGAGCTGCGGACTGGTACCGCCGAGGAGTTGTGGGAATACATCGCCGACTGCTTGCAGCAGTTCATTGAGACTCACCACGAGGAAGGAAACCTCGCCAGGCTGCCGCTCGGTTTCACCTTCTCCTACCCCGCCACCCAAGAATATATCGATCACGGCATCTTGCAGCGCTGGACCAAGGGCTTCGATATTGATGGTGTCGAGGGCAAGGACGTCGTTCCCCCTCTGGAGGCGATCTTGAAGAAGCGGGTATGTTGATTGATACTGGAATTGGCTGTCATCACCATTCAATTCTACAGAACTGACAATAACTCTCCAGGGTCTTCCCATTAAAGTCGCTGCCCTGATCAATGATACCACTGGTACTCTGATTGCTTCTGCTTACACGGATACCGACATGAAGATTGGCTGCATCTTCGGCACCGGCGTCAACGCCGCATACATGGAGAACGTAGGGTCTGTGCCCAAGCTCGCCCATATGAACCTACCAGCCGACATGCCCGTGGCCATCAACTGCGAATACGGCGCCTTTGATAATGAGCACGTGGTGCTCCCCCTCACCAAATACGATGACATCATCGACCGCGATTCTCCCCGCCCCGGCCAGCAGGCCTTCGAGAAGATGACCGCTGGTCTGTACCTCGGCGAGATCTTCCGTCTCGCTCTGCTTGACCTGATCGATAACCGACCCGGTCTGATTTTCAATGGCCAAGATGTTTCCAAGCTGCGTACGCCCTACCTGCTTGACGCGTCCTTCCTCTCCCACATCGAAGAGGATCCTTATGAGAATCTTTCCGAGACTCTGGAGCTCTTTGAACGCACATTGAATATTCGCCCAACTCAGCCGGAGCTTGAATTGACCCGTCGTCTTGCGGAGTTGATCGGTACCCGCGCGGCTCGCCTGTCCGCCTGCGGTGTTGCCGCTATCTGCACCAAGAAGAACATTGATTCCTGCCACGTTGGTGCTGACGGCTCCGTCTTCACCAAGTACCCTCACTTCCAGGAGCGTGGTGCCCAGGCCCTGCGTGAGATCCTTGACTGGGCTCCCACCGAGAAGGACAAGGTGTCCATCTTGGCTGCCGAGGATGGTTCCGGTGTTGGAGCTGCCCTGATTGCCGCCCTGACACTCAAGCGTGTCAAGGCTGGTAATCTGGTCGGTATCCGCAACATGGATGATATGAGGACCTTGATTTAAGCGAACTGGGCTCACAGTGGTAAAACTACTATTTGACCTATGTTGGTAATTACATCAATTCCAACTTTATGATGGGTTAGAATATTGCTTTCTGCGCTTGATTTATGCCACGAGCTGGTAGGATTTGACGAAATGTTTAACGATACATCGATTCTGCATGTTCGCCTTTGAGGGCTAGTGAATAGAATAAAGTGAGAGTAGTGTCTAGTACATACCAATGAGATGAATGATCAACGCACCCACTTACTATCTCCTAAAAGAAAAACAAGAGTCGCAAGTAGATACCGCGCAAAGAGCATATGTATATTATCACCCCGATATTTTGCCTCGACACTATTTAAACCAAAAAGCAAATGCCATATATAAACCACCTAGCATCACCCCTGATTTCCTCCTCCAAATACCTAAACCCCCGAATCCTCCTGCTCAATATCATTAGCTGCATCATAAGCATTCCACGAAGCACAATTCTCCCTCAAACCATCCTCATCAATCAACGGCTCAATCTCACTCTCCCTCTCCAAAAACTGCAACGCAAACCCTTCATCCGTATGCCACCCAATATGACAATGCATCAACCAAGCCCCCGGATTATCCGTCTCAAACCCAATCAACAAATACCCATTCCCGACTAACATCGCCGTATCCCTGCGCGGCGGATTACTCGTGTGAACACTCCCATCCCACGGATTCGTGCCCTGCGCCAAAACAAAGAAATCGTGGCCATGCAGATGAATCGGATGCGCAATCGGCAGACTCGTATTGATCATCAGATACACCCACTCGTGCGCGCGCGGGAGCTCAATCACCCCGCTCGACTCGGTGAAGTCTGGCGTCGCCTCGTTGTTGAAGAGTTGCAGCAGTGTCGGGTCTTCCCAGAGTACTAGCATCGTTGTGCTGTTGAGGTACCAGCGGAAGAGATTCGCGCTGTTGCGTGCGACTGTTACGTCGGTGAGGTCTTGCCAGTCTGCTGCGGAGACGGTTTTCGGGACTTGCGGGACGAGACTGGTTACTGGTTCGTCGACGCATTCGTCGATGAATTCGTACGCGGTGGTTTCTGGGGTGCGTGGTTGGCGGTCGTAGTGCATTATTCCTCTTATGTTGTCTGGGTTTGCGCTTTCCGAACAGGCGACTTGGGGGATTGCCCGGATCCAGAATGAGTCTGAGATGCGGCGTTGGTTGGCGGTTACGATTATATCGTAGCGTTGGCCTGGGGTTTGTTAGTTGGGAGTTAGGGTTGGAGGTAGCAGATGAGATGGCCTTCACTTACCCATTCCGATGTTGACGTAGTCTGTGGTGTACGGTTTTATGGGGACGAAGTCCATTCCGATGACGGTGAGTTTATGATTATCGATCATGAACTTCCAGTGCGTGTCGACTGCGGAGTTCACAAGTCGCAGTCGATACGAGGATCCCTGGTCAACTTTCATTTGGAAACGTTTGCCCGTGGCATTGGTATCATTGCCAAAGACATTCGTTCCGTTGATCAAGCCCGTGTCTAGCACTGGTGGACCACGAGTTTGAGCAAACGAATACAGCTGATCGACTGTTTGATGTGACCAATCCGTCAGGAACAGACTGCCTTTATCGACATCATAGTTCCCTGATGCCGGGCCATTGATGATAATCCCGCCGAACACGCCCTCCCACGCCTGCAGTCCAATGTGTGAATGGTACCACGAGGAACCGTACTGCTCGGCGCGCCATTTGTAGGTTATGCTTGAGCCAGGGGCAGTGGGGCACTGCGTGATGGAAACCACGCCGTCGTTGCCGTTGGTATAGTTCTGTCTGATGCCGTGCCAGTGGATGCTTGTGCCGTTCTTGGAATTGTGAAGATTGTTCTTCACGTGTATGATGACCCAGTCGCCCCAGTCGGCGAAGATGGTTGGGCCGGGGATTGTCCCGTTTACAGTCATTACGGGGCGGCTGACACCGTCGGGTGCGGCATTGTGCTCTTCGAGATTGAGCCAGTACTCGCGGGTCACGCCGGTGTCTGGCACCGTCTTGGTGTAGTCGGTGTTCACATCATAGCGGCACCATTGGGACCGGCTGCGAGGTGTGTTACCACGGCAGGGTGTTCCTGTTGGCTTGTGAGGCTTTGTGGTGGTCTTGGTCTTGGTCTTGGTTGTTTTGGTATGAGTGGGCTTTTCTCTGGTGCTGGTGCTTGTTGTATGTTTGGTCTTAGTTGTTGTAGGTCTGACTTTGGTGGTGGTGGTTGTAGGTCTGTGGCGTTGTACTTCGACTGCGTTGGCTGTATCGACTGTATCTTGTGGGATAGCCGCAACGGTAGCAGTCAGACCAAATGCAAAAAGGAATAGAGACTGAAGCCTCATAGTTGCGGATTATATCCAATTCAGGACACTCATACAAAGATTAATCCCGCTTGACGGAAGGATATAGCTCTATATAGTGTTCCAAAGCATTAAACACAGCTCGATAGAAACAGAAGAGCTTCAAAGGATATCAAGAAACGAATGAGACTTGCCACTGCTGCTCAACCAAGAGAATTGCCTTCTACTTAAGCTTCTAGGCCATCGACAAGTCTCATATATTACGAAACTAGGGTCAGATTCCGCCAGCACGCGAAAAGAAAAAGCCAGGTCTCTTTTCACGAGATGTCCTGCATCCATAGCTCGCTAGGATATGCCGGGCAGCCCACCCGGGGACACTGTGGGAGAGGGGAAGACAGCGACACACATGACGATCCAATGGACGAATAGCCATCGTGAAGAGTCAATATCGCGTATCGAGGCTATGCATTCAGTCCAAACCCGAACAACACAGCCCGAGTGATTCCCAGCTCAGGGCCCGTCCACCATTCAAAACGTAAGAAGAAGGTCGGTTCAAAATGCTTCCCAGCTGACGGATTGATCGTTACACTGCTGTATCAATCAGGCATCAGCCCACGTGTGCATTGGCGGTGTTGCATCCGCAGATATCGGTCATTGCTTTCCTGTATACGGATATCCGAGAACATCGATAGACCTTGGATAGAACAAGGGACCCAAAGTTGGATGTCTCAGATGATTCAAAGAAAGCGAAAACCAGCCAATGACGGAGAATTGCAGATCGGGCAATTTAATCGCAGTCAGATTGGCTTGACATACCTTGCATTAGGGTTAAGCTCCCCGACACAGGGTCTGGGTTTATGCTTGTCTTGCCCTTTTTCGGTCGATACGAGTTGCGGTAAGCCTCATCGCGAGCACGAGGATCAATAAGATGACGTCGCTGATGACATGCTTCCCTTTTGGCCAGCTGTCCCGGATGGCCAATTCTTGCGAGCGTGCAGCCATTGTGCATAAGCCGGCCTTTCCATCTGGCAACCGGGGTTGGAATAGCCGGGGCTGGGATTTTAATCTCGCGCATGCAGACGAGAACGATGCCAAGTATCGATTCTTGACTCGTATCAGGGAAGTGGCAGAGGTACGTATCCCGTCAGCTTGTACCAGTCCGAATCAAAAAGCGTGGACTGGGAAATACAGAGCGAAATCGACAGGGAACCATGAGTTTGATTGGGGCGGTTCCTGGTCATTGCTGCTTCTATTTACATCGGCATCTCGTTTATCATGTCGGCGGGATTCCTGTTCTGTGTTTTGTTCAGTCTATAAGTTTTGCTTCACCTTGTTCTCCTGTCGTATACAACTTGCTATTGTAAGACTTGATCGTTACAAGATGCTGTATTCCTGCATTCTTCCTCTACTTCTCGCCTACGGGCTGGTCTGCTCTGCGCAGCCAGTTGAAAAGCGACAATCAACCGAGTCCTTCAAGCTATACGCATATGGCGAGAACATTAGCGGACTGCCTGTCTTCTACAGCAACGGTAGTCCAACCCACTCTCGAGTCAGAAAGACTAATTTCCTGAACTTCATTTGCTTGAACAGGTACTGCTGAAATTGCCGATTCATCCAAAGTCGACACCACCAGAATGACCTCGATTGACTGTAAGAGACGATCTTTTGCAGCGAGAAGCAAGACTCTTGACGCTAACAACGCCCTAGTCACTGCCTCCAATGACTCGCCAAGCACCTGGACTGCACACCCCACTTCCAGTTCCAACGACAGGGTCTCTGCACTCTCAACCAACACGCTCTATCTCGGCCAAGGTGACGAGTCCAATGAAGTGGGCTTCACAGGCACATCCGAGACTGAGCGGTCAAACAAGCTCAGCAACGTATGGTCTCTCTACGGCAACTATGTCCTGGTCAGCATGAGCGGGGCCAACTTCTACGCGAGACCGACTGGCACAGATGGCTTGTACTCTCTGCTCTGGAGTACCTCAGCTGAAACCATGACGGACTATATACCGCTCACTCTCCGCACCATAGAGCCGGCAACAGAGTCCGTGCTGAACTAGGAGCCCAGGGAGTAAAATAAGGCTGTGGAAGGATTTGCCGGAAGGTGGGAAATCTTGGCTGTGTCTTTCGCTTCTTTTGTTTTCGCCGGCTCGGGTCGGCTTGGGGGAATACGAACTAACTGGGCTCCATAACGTGCGATCGGGTTTGCTTTTTTTTTTCTATCCACAGTTTGTGGGGCAGAGGGAATGGGCTCCAGTGCTTGTCTTCGATACTCATTAGTTTCCCAACAGTATTCCGTTTCCATCCTCGTATTTCGCTAGAGCCCTGAATCAAAGGGTCCAGGTATCGCGCGTGCCTTGCCCATAGCCGACACGCCACCGGTACTTTGAGATCGGCGTGTTCCAATCAGGTTGTCGAATCATGTTTGGACAGACTATGTCAACAGGGTCAATCTAGCCAGAGAATACGGGGAACATCTGACTCGGTACTCCGCAGACATGCTGAATAGTAATGCATAGGATTTATCATACCATCATGAGTACTCTGATTGGACCTGACGAGCAGAAGCGACCATTGAGAACCATGCTGTTTATAGGATGGGAGCCACCACAAGCTGCCCTGTGCCGCTTGGGCTGAGAGTATTCGTGTTCATATATTTAATGTCTTAGATGGGGGTGAGTTGGCAGACGCCCTCGAGGTAGATCCTCCACGGCAGCTACTCGATTATCCTTAACCGGGCATTTACTGGCGATGGCTGCATTGGCGTGATACTGCAAATAGGTCTGCATATCACATCGGCGGCTCTGGCGAGGTAACGCTTTTTGGATGAGTGTAGCGAGCATCAGATCTGTTCCTAGGCGGATTGGAAATGATGAGTTATAGGATCAAGGTACATATGTATCGTCTTACAGAAAGGGTCATTGCGACCTGGAAGGTGGCTGGAGATCCAAGCTGACACTTCGTAGCCGAGAACCGGGCAGATGGCCGTTCGGTTACAGTCCTAGTCACATACCTACCAAGTGAGCAGTCTAAAGACCAAGTCATTGGGCAGCAACAGGCCAACTAGCACGGAAATCCAACAGATTCAAGAAATTGCTACGGAACCCTATGGTTGGTATATACGGGCAAACAAAGGTAGAAGATTGTCTCGGACAAATGAACAAGGATATATGCGAAGTTTGATCGCATATGGATGCCTCATTGCGGTACGCAAAGGGGGGGAGAGAGAAGGAAAGCCCAACAGACAATTAGCAAGCAAAGTGTTGGTGGTCAAACGGTCCGAGAGGAAACAAAGAACCCAGGAAGATGGAATAAGATAGAATAAAGGACGGACTAGAGGAGAAGGAAGTGAAATCGGACCTAGAAAAGCAAGGCACAAGAGGTCAGATTGACAAAGAAAGATAAATATGCAAACGAGAATTGATATCAAAATCCAAAACTCCTAATCTCCCAGACCCAGAAAACGCCAGCAATAACATAAAAATAAGAAATGATCCTCAAAAAACACCGGATCTCCGTCCTGAGCCCTTGGTAAATTGATATCCGAATAACAAAGGAAGAGAAAAAAAAAGAGAAAAAAAAGGAACAAAAAGAACGCAAAGAGATAAGAAGACATCCTCTACCCCTTCCATCTGTCATTGAATACAAAGTCTGCTGCAAGACCAACGGCTCTCTTGCAGACTTAGACTCGTGTAGAACGTTTTCGCAGACCAAACTCCTGTTCTTGGAGCTCTCGTATTAAACGAAGGCTCTCTTCATCAGCATCTTCATCTCCAGTGAGGTGCTGATTATGTTTGTGCTGACGCGGAGACAATGATGTAGGGGCTTGGCGAGTGAAGTGTTTCTCATACATCGGAGAGCTCTTCTTGGCGTGTGAGGACGAGGGACGCGACGAAGGCTTTCTCGATGACGGTGGAACCGGAGTGGTCTTGCGTGCGCCAATGTTGGAAAACGTTGCTCTAGCCGCTGGCTTTGGAGCCCGGGTTGCAGATGCATCGGGCGCGAATCGATCGACGTGTCGGGGTTGACGAGATGAGTGACGAGAGCTGGAGTTGGGAGTGTGAAGAGCAGTCGACACCTCCCCCTCCACAGACTGTACAGCATCTCCCTCGTGGACCCCATCCATCTCGTCGGCCAGCGACGTGGGTGGGGAAACCAAGGAGGCGTTAGGCTTGGACGATGAGACAGGCATCGTTTCAGGCACAGATTTAACATCCTTTGCATCTATAGAATCAGCCTGCAAAGCAGGCGGCGACGCGTACAGAGCTTGATCTTGAGGTTCTTCATCTGGCCCAGGAATATGCTCGCTTGTTGGATCGATTTGATTGGCTGGTTCACGGTCATAAACATCCATCAAATCGGCTTGTGCCATCAGCTCATCACCATCATGATCGAAAAACAAGGCGGGTTGTACCATAGGTGACGTGCTTTCCTGTTTCGTTTTCTTGGCAGTGACAAGCATATCATCTTCATCAGCAGCACGTGCTCGTTTGGCGGAAGCATTCGCACGAGGTTTGGAGCGCTCTTGAGCCTTGATTGGATCTATCCGACCGTATTCATCGTGGATGCAACGGCGCTAATTTCGAGTCAGTAACAGTAGAAGGACCAAGAGAGGTAATTTTGAGGACTACGAACCTTACTCTTCCGACAATCATCACACGCCTTGCTGCGCCCCTTTTTCCCTCCATTGGTTCCGTCGGGGCTCGCATCAATGAGTCGATTGGCAGCCCCCGTGGAGTTGCCCATGACGGCGGATTGAAATCTTCCCGAGCTCTCGAATCGCTCCAGGTCAACAAGATGCCCATTGTTCTGGAACCCAGTTTGAGATGCAATTGCCGCTAGAGAGTTCAATGCGGAAACAGCATCCTGGGCTAAGGATGAAGGGGTGCTCACACCAGAACCAGGTGTCAAGGTATTGACTGCGACTTGCCCATTCAGCACCAAATCACTGGGCTCATCTTTGTGTCGGCAACGAATACGTCGTTTGCGACAAGCGTCACATGCAACTCGCTTGGGCCCAAGGCCTGAGGCTCGCTGCACAGCTCGAGGCTTGGGAGTAGCAATCTCTTTGATGCTGGTATCTGGAGCAACGCTGAATGGTGCCGGCGTTGCACTTCCATCCGATTGTGCGTAAGCCAGACTGTTGGCTGGAGGATTCGGGGTTGCTGGTGGCTCTTCAGAAGGCCACTGGACTGCTTGTCTTTCGGCATATGTGCGTTGATTATCGACATTGCGTTCAGATCGCCGACTTGGTCGCCCTGCGGGTTTCTTTTCTGTGATGGAGACCTTAGGATTGCTTTCGATGATGCCAGGTCTAGTCCATAGGGGGGCCTTTTCGTTGCCTCGCTTCCATGCGACCCATACTCCGAATTTCCTGATAATATCCACAGGATCACCGGTTCCTTTGGGGATGGAACGTCTGACTGCGTTTCGAACGTCCATGGAGATGGCCCCGTCAACAGTATAGCCCCCCGCAATGAGCGCAGTCCGCAGCAGATACTTAGTTAGTTCAAGTAGACCCTCCAACTCCGCTTGCGAATAGAAACGTGCATTGTGATGAGGAGATCCTCGAGGCTCCTGGTTGGCACGTTCTCCAAATTCATAATAAATAGGATATTGGCGGTGGAACCGGTAGTTCTCGTCCTGCATAAATGCTTCCATGACATTTTGCGGGATGGGGTCATCTTCCAGATATTTCAGTGCTGTATACCACTGAATCTTTTGAAAGAAAGGATATCGGAACTTCTTTGGAACCTTGGTCTCCTTTTCAATGTTGAGGACCTTGATTTGCATGCCATAGTTCAGTTTGGTCAAAAAGTTGCCACCAATGACCAAACTGTTTTCTGGAGTCCACACTGCGTGAATCCAGCCGGAGGGGATCAACATGGTGTCTCCTTCGGAAAGATCCACACGGTAACACTCCTTGGTCTGGTTTCCAAGGAATATCGAGTCTTGCGCGGGAGAGTTGCACCACTCCTCGTACTTCTTGAGGTGTTTGTCTTTAGGTGGGATGAAGAAGAAAGTCTTCTTGCCCTTTAAGATATGATAGTACACCGAAGATCCTCCAAAGTCGATATGAAAGTCGGTATAGCAGTCAGCAACGGACATCAGGCAGTAGAACTGAACCTTGGGATAGTCGCCAATTGCCTTCAGCTCCTCTGGCCACACAGAATCTTGCAGATCCAAGTCACGCACAACCTTCGGTCGTCGGATGAGTCTGCCCAGTTTGCTCTGCGATACCTCCAAGCTGATGACATTCCTGACAGGCTTGTCCAGCTCGTTGCTCTCATAGTAATCTGCCCATTTCTGCATGTTCCATCGCTTGTCCTCTCCTTGCTGAGACTTGACATCGATGACTTCAACCCTTTCTTCAGGTCCGTAAAGCTCGGCCACAGTGCGGACAGTAAGACCCTGGGGAATGACCATACCCAAGAGGTCTTGCCCACAATCAACTGTTTCTTCGACATGGGGCTCTTGGTCTGTAAGACTATCGAGCAGATCATCAAACATTTCTTGCGATGAAGCTTCCTGGACTAAAGCTTCGAAGTCTGTACTTTCCGAAGAAATGGGCTGGCATGTGTTCCAGCAGGCAGGTATCACGATAGGTTCCGTCCACCCATTTCCCCGTTCGAAGTATTCCGCCGTGACCAGCTCAGGCTTCATCCGGGGAAAGCTCTCGGGTTGGAATCGAATTTTCCCTTGACGAATGGGCTCAAGATAGTGATGTTCCAGTGAGTCGGTGGCTGCTTTGACGAGACCTTGGTTCAGGCCTGCGTAGTCAATGGCTGTACGGGCCCGCGAGGACTTGCGCACGAAAGTTGTTTGGCCGTATGTTGATCGACATGGCCGGCAGATGAACTTGTCGATGGTGCGAACCTCCCGATCATTTTTGAAACCGGCGCAAACAATATGGAACCATCGTTTACATCCATCACAGCTGATCCAGGTGTCTTCGTCTTGTTCCTCGGTCTCAACCGGGATACGCACCAAATGGCATGCCCCACAGCTTGCTTGACTGGTATCGCTCTCTTCATCTTCCATCTTTGGCGGAATAGTCACAGACTTTTTCGGGCATTGAGATTCCTGAGAGTTGACCGGAGGATGAGCAACATACGCACAATGACGAGGCGTGTCCCCGGGCGGATGCCAGGTATTATCTTGATTTTCATCTTCCCAAACTATTGGTGGGAGAGTACCGGAGCTGGTCGTTGGCCGGATTCCACGCATCACAGGACGGGAGATGAAGGCTGATCCATCAGAGCGAGAGCGCATGCGCGCATAAGGAACATCATCGGAATTGTGATTCGACTTGACATCGCTGTCGCCCAAATTTCCTGCGGCAGCAAAGCCAACTCGAGCTTGACGAATAGAATCACCGGCGTAGTGGTGAGACGATTCGTCGATGCTCACTCTTTTAGTGTGGTTACCTGGGTGGAAATTAGTAGGCCGTGCGAGATTGAGTAGAAGCTCTGCATCCGTTGTCATGCTTTCTAGCCCAGTTGACTGTGGATTTTCAGTCAGCATCCCTGGCCGCGGGCGGTAGGGCGACGGATTTCTCGCCGACCGTGCTCGCTTGGCCGGACGTTCAGCGTCCGCGGAGTCGAGTGGGAACAGAGGAATTGTTGACCGAGGCGTAGGGGAAGGCGGATTTTGAGGAAGCGGTGCGAAGGTAGGACTCGTTGCGAGTGCGATCGTCGCAAGTGTATCGATGGTGGAGTTTGAGCGGCCATGGCCCGATCGCTGGTGTGAGGCACTCTCTGCAGCGACATGTCGATTGTGATTCGATGGACGCTGATCGCGATCAAGACTGGCAGCTCGGGGAGGACCGCGGTTCGTCCAAGAGGAGGAAAAATCGGTGTTTGCGGATGGAGTGATAGGTTCGACAGCGCGTAATGGAGGGGACGGAGTACGGTACTGCGGCGGACGGCCGCCGATCGGATTCGCAAATGATGCCGCACTCATCATTTTCGCAACCCAGTGAAGTATAGTTCAAATGAAATTAAAGATGGAGGGTCGGAGGTGCGAAAAGATGCGCTTGCGGTAGGTGGGTGCAAAGCGGGGATACTGGACCACACGGGCTAGCGAGAGGCCGGCGCAGGCGAAGGGAATGTCATTCCTGGCAGGAAAGCATGCGCATAACAAACCGCAGGGATATGATAGATATTCGATGGACGATTGAGGGCGAAGTGAGTGGTCGACGGTATTCGCGGAGCGTTGCGTTGAGGGGGTTGATTCGAGCGGCGGGAGGACAAAGGCGCCGAGAGTCGCGCCGCAACCTGAGGGCAGTTAAGGAAGGAGATTAAACGAGATCCAGTAGCCAGGAACTGATTCCTGCCAACTGGATGGAAAATGATGAGTATGCGAATGGATGAAGCACCGGAAGAGAGAGAGAAGCGGATGAGCGCGAGGTGTTGGGGGAGGAAGCGGGAGTCGAGTAGCAACTTTGAAGGTATGTACACCGTACAGCTGCGGGCTTCTACATTACGGTGCGCCCAGCGAGAGCTCTTATTAGAAAGATAGAATTGTGTATCTAGGTTACAAGGTCAAGAACACTGATCATAGGATGCGATTGTGTCTATCTGGGTGCCCCCCCGACCTGCTCAATTTCTCTTGTAGTCGAAAGGAAGTTGGCGACGCCGAGAGCGTCCGTCTTGATAATACGTTCCGATACCATCCTGATACCATCACGTGCTGGCCTTGACCGATCACCACCCTCACAAGAGTCACATGACTCTGTCACATACGGTTTAAGACCACACTGGCACTAACCCAGGATAAGTAAGCGTTCTGCCAAGACAAACCTCGTGGTTGTTCTTGCGCCTTGCTCTCACCTTCTGCATCTTCGCTATTCCAACCTACAACCGATACCTTGCGTATCTTCCTTGTCCATACCTTAATTCAACCTCTTCCTGGACTCTCTCGCCTCTGAGAATGAGCCGAAAGCTCGCCCCCGAAGCCAATCGGTATGTGAGAATACTTTTTCCATGCCCCTCCCCCGATTGTCGGCAGCAGTGCCATTTCACCATCAACTGGGTCATTGTTGGGTCTAGTAGATCTCCGGCAGATAAAAGTGACTAGCGCTGACCACATTTTTCTTCTTTTTCTATAGGATTCTCTTCGTCAAGAACCTCAAGTACGTACTTGATCACTCGCCTTGCTCTGGCTTGTTTCCCCGGCGGATCAGCACCACAACTCCTCATTTGCAAGTCACGAGCAGATCGCTGACATATCCTCGAACAGCTACAACGTAACAGCGGAGCAACTCTTTGACCTTTTTGGCAAATTTGGTCCCATTCGGTAATAATTACCCATGGTCTCGCTTTAGAGCTCGATCTAACGCCATTTTACTTGCAGCCAAATCCGTCAAGGTATCGCGAATACTTCCAAGGGAACCGCCTTTGTTGTCTACGAGGACGTCAGCGACGCTAAACAGGCATGCGATAAACTAAATGGCTTCAACTTCCAGAACAGATACTTGGTCGGTATGTATTACACATGGATTGAATGAGCTTCGGGGAGTGTACAGTCCTGACTGACCTTCGGCGCTATAGTCTTGTTTCACCAGCCAGAGAAGATGGTCCGTACGAAAGAGGACATTACGGAAAGACAGGAGAATTTAGAACGGTTGAAACGGCAACACGGGATAGAATGATGTGACGAATTCTCTTTCTCATGATGCCCTCTGCTCGCATTTAGCCGCGCATTGTATTGCAAGGGCTCTACTATTCAATCGCGGCTTGGTTGAGGGGTTTCCGGCGTTTTTATTCCCTGGGCTTTTTTTTCCTTATTTCAGAGGGTTTGATGGTGGGCGAGGCTGATTCTGGTCGTCAGGCATATTGACTCAAGAATGATCGTGCGAACAACACGTCCGGCGAGATTTGATTTCTTCTTTTACCATATTTAACCATTATATTATTACTCTTCGTCAATTCGATCCTCCACTTTGCTCACTCCAACTGTCTTTCGTGCTCTTTCTAGATTTATGGATTGATATGTCTGATCAAGTATTGGAATGTATATCCACGGCTTGATATTGAACTATTCGAGAGCTCTATATCGCTATCTGAATCTATAACTAAACTAGGGTCTGCGCGATATGCACCTGAGTGCGCCGGGCCGGGGCATCACCCGGGGCATCATCAGGGCATACCCACCTCGATGCAGGCAGCTGGGGAGTTGGAATGGACTTGGACACCAATCTGTATACGGAGTGCTCTTCTAGATATGCTGAAACTTGGAGCAAACCCCAATGCCAAGGCCGAAGACCCTCAAAATAGCCAGGGTCCCTTGATCGAATGGAAACATCGGCCTTGTCGATCCCACTGCGGGGACCCGACACCGCCCAGGGCGCAGCACTCTGCAGACTCATAAACCCACCCTCTTGCTCCTGATACAAAGATTGAACCCTTAGATCACTTTGTTCTCTGTGTAGCAGAGCCATATCTGCTTTGTTCTTTGTTCAACAGAACCTTTTCCCTTGCTTCCTGGCCTGATTCACTCCCCCATTTTGATGTCACGCGTATGACGTCCGCCTCCACCTTTGATAAACCTTACTAGACGCTGACCGTTACACTTGATTTCCACCTCATGTCGCGTTCTGCTTTCTGACCCTTCTTGTTTTCTCCCCTATCTGGCTAAACAAGGCCAAGAAATGGCGGACACTGCAGGCTCGTTTGCTTCAATAGCCACAACCACCCTTATATCCGCAACTGGCACTCTCGCCTCATACGTCGGTACAGCTCTCCCCGCAACCTCGGACGCACACGGATCATATCATTATGGGACAAATTCTACTAGTCCACAGGATCCGGACGATGAGGGGGAGAATGCAAGTTACTTGGTCCATTCTCTGTGTTTGTGCAGGTTGCTCTCGGTGGCCTTGCATTATTATCTCTAGTCTACAAGAGATGGAGAGAGCGACCACAGCGTCCGATCAAGGTCTGGGCCTTCGACGTCTCGAAGCAAGTCTTTGGATCAGTGATGCTTCACATGTTGAATCTTGTCATGTCGATGTTTTCTGCGGGCCAATTTGAGATTCGGAAGTCATACAAGCCGAATCCATGCTCATTCTACATACTGAACTTGGGAATTGATGTAAGTCTCTCTTGCATCTGCGTTGACATTCCTTCAGGGCCTGTTTGCTAACTAGGATTTGATTGAACAGACTACCCTTGGGATCCCGATTCTGATCCTCCTTCTCCGTGTTCTCAACCGCCTCGCATCCTACACTCCGCTTGCGAATCCCCCGGAATCGATCGAGTCGGGGAATTATGGCCATCCACCCCGCGCAACATGGTGGCTTAAACAGGCCATAGTTTACTTTATGGGGCTACTTGGCATGAAGATATGCGTCTTCTTCCTCATTGAGCTCTTACCTTTCATTGTCAAGGTCGGCGACTGGGCTCTACGATGGACAGAAGGCAATGCTGCTGTCCAGATCTTCTTCGTCATGCTTCTTTTCCCGGTCATCATGAACGCCATCCAATATTACATCATCGATATATTCATCAAGAAACCAGCCTCTCATTACACAGCAGATAACACAGAGGATGCCGCCACAGGTGACGATGCTCACCGTCGGGAGGCTCTTCTTGATGGTCTGGACGAGTCATATTCAACGGATTCCGACGATGAAATACCTGGGAAAACCCCGAAGACCACATCACAGCCAAAGGCCACTACAGATGCTCTCCATGAGTCAGAGCATTTGCTTACTGAGGATCATAATCCTGTGCCTCCATATGAACCAGCAAGCTCGAGTAGCAGCCGCAATGGACATGATACGGAACCCAGCAAAGGAACTCACTAATTCTTTGTTTGTGCATTTGGGAGTTACATATTTACTTTTTTGGGATTGTTCATTACTGTTTAACGTGTGCTTGTGTATACGATTATCTTGCTCTTGCAAATTAAGCATTATTATAGGTACTCTTCCACTGCTTAAGTACCTACATGTAATTATGTAGTGTGTATATTTCGAAGGCTGTACAATATTTACCTAGGTATCCGCTAGAGGTCGTCGTAAGTATCAGGTATTCGTAGATTAGTCAAATAAGATCTTCTATAGAGGGAAGAACGTCGCTTATCTTGCTTGGCACTCCATCTTCCCCGAACGCTTTTTTTTTGTATGCCTTTTTCCATTTTTTGATACAGAAAGAAAGGATTGTCCCGACTAATCCAGAGTATGAAAACGTAATCAACGAGTCTGAGTGAAGTTTGTTTGGTCCGTTCCACGGTTCCCTGATATCAATTTGTTGCCCTAAATCCAAGGCCATAATATATGCCGCCTTACACACCGCTCTGATCTGCCGGTTCTGGAAAAATCAAAGAGGAAAAATATTCTAGCTCCGAGGAACATTGGAAGCCTACAATTGCACAATTGCCTCCCGATATCAATCCGGTGGTCGATTCTGCAAGCAAAGTTTCTCGATTTACAGATTCTCTCACACCCGTCACCATGCCTAAAGCAGGGCTGAAGGTGAAAGCCAAGCAGGCAAACACCCGGTCTGCGATGGAGAACACTACGGCCAATCTCCGCCCGGAAGATTCAGATATCGAAATGGACGACGAAACCAGCTCGGATGAGGAAGATGTGCCCGAGAAAGATGAGGCCGAGAAGAAGCTGGAGCGCATGCTCTTTGGCGACGATGAGGGTTTCATGGGCGCATTGAAGAGGCAGCAGGATCGCGAGGCCGGAATGGCTCTCACTTTGAACAGTGATGACGAAAGCGATGCCAGCGAGGGAGATGAGGGCGAAGACTTGGCTGGCCTGGCCGACTCAGATGTATGCGACTCCAACTCCAAGTCTCCAGGCTTTCAATCTAACCATACTGTTTTTATCTAGCTCTTCTTCCTCGATTCGGGTGCACCTGCTACCATTGATATGATCCCTTCCCCGGAAACTCCTTCAGATGTTGAAGACGAGGAGGAAAAGGACGAACCCGCGGTCTGGTATGACAGCGACGACGACCGCCTTGCCGTATCGCTAGGAAGCCAAGCCAAGCTGCGCAAACTGCGCAACTTCGAAGACGAAGATGTAGTTAGTGGCAAGGAATACGTCCGACGACTGCGCAGACAGTTCACACGACTGCACCCAACCCCCGAGTGGGCCACACCCGAGCTCAAGCGCCGCAAGACCGACTCAGACTCGGAGGCAGGCAGCGGAGACGAGATCGACTCCGACGACGAGAACGAGGAGCTATCCATGCAGCCCCTCGCAAAGCTCCTCCAGAACGCCTCCGACCTGACACGCATAGAAGACAACGCGCGCTCAGGCGGAAAGCGCAAGCTGCGCCAGGAGGTCATCGACATTCAGCGACTGAAGGATATCGGAAAATCCCAACCGTCCTCCGTCGACTCCCTGAACTTCCACCCACACTACCCGCTCCTGCTCTCCTCCGGACCAGCCTCAACTCTCTTCCTGCACCACATCTCCCCCTCCGCACCCGCCCCCAACCCCCTCCTCACCTCCATGCACATCATGCGCACCCCAATCCACACGTCCGCCTTCGCCCCTCCAACAGGCAACAAGATCTTCGCCTCCAGTCGCCGGCGCTACTTCCACATCTGGGACCTGGACACCGGCAAAGTCGACAAAGTCAACGGCTCCTCCGACCGAAAGGAAGAGCAAAAGTCCATGGAGCGCTTCAAGCTCTCCCCCTGCGGCCGCTTTATCGGCCTGGTCGGCACATCCCGCAAGGGCGGCGGTCTAATCAACGTCCTGGACGCCACCACCGCGCAATGGATCGCGCAAGTGCGCGTCGACGGCCGTGGCGGTGTCTCAGACTTTGCCTGGTGGTCTGACGGCGAGGGTCTGACAGTCGTGTCGAAGAACGGTGAGGTCTCCGAGTGGGACGGACGCCAAGGCCGCATTGTCGCGCGCTGGCTCGATGCCGGTGCCGTCGGCACGACAGTTCTCAGCCTCGGTGGACGCTCAGGCCGGACACAGCTTGGAGGTGATCGCTGGGTTGCAATTGGTTCTTCCAGTGGTATTGTCAACATCTACGATCGTCGCGTCTGGGCGGCCGCATATGCCAATGCTTCGACTGCGGATAAGAACTCGCCTGCTCAGTCGGGTATCCCCCGTAACCCTGAACCTGTGCGTGTCTTGGATCAGCTTACTACTCCCATCAGCCATTTGGTCTTTGCCCCTGATGGACAGATGATGATTATGGCGAGTCGGTGGAAGCGTGATGCTTTGCGTCTTGGTATGTTCTTCCTACTGTTCTCTCTTGGTTTTTGTGCACTTTGCTAACTGGATTCTCTATAGTTCACCTTCCTACTTGCACTGTATACCGTAACTGGCCTACTGCTAACACGCCATTGGGTCGGATTTCTTCCGTGGCTATTTCACCGAACTCCGAGCAGTTGGCTGTTGGTAATGAGCAGGGTAACATCCGACTCTGGGAGATTCGGGGTTAGAGATTCTATCTCAAATAAAAGATTTACGTTTTCCTGTTATTTATATATTGTCTCTATAATGACATATGTTTTTTTATTATCTTTCATCAGCCCGAGTTGTAGCCCTGGAGGTCGATGTGGTCTCCGTTGAGTTTGAGAGAACTTAAGTCGCTCCCATTAGGCGTCCATTGACCTTTTCCTCTCTACAAGCAATAAATTATTATATGCAAAGATATTCTCGTAGCAGTGTCATATTGTTGAGATCGTTGATAACGTTCTAGCAAAGGAACAAGCATGCAAAACGCCCGGGTCCAAAGGAAAAGGAAAGAGTACGTAGGTAGAGTAGAAATCAAAGCCAGTAAACACGCCACAGCACATGCAAGTCGTGTCATATCAAATGAGGGGAGCATGGTCTTATTCGTGGGAGGGCTATACTGTCGGTTGCCCTTGGTGAAGGAACTCCAGTAACAAAGGGGGTATCTGGGGGTCAACATAAAGATCCTAGAAAGAAAAAGAAAGAAAGAAAAAAGAATGTGTTAGCAACGGACTTTTCCAGGGTGTTCTGCCCAATTTGGCAGTATAAATTGGTGGATATCGAGCGGACGCTGACCGCGAGAAGAGGCACACCAGCTCCATGACTGTCGAATGAGTCTTGAGAGAAATTGGAAGCCCATGAAAAAGTTACTCTCCCGGTCCGTTTGGTCCCCACCGCCGAGATCGCTTTCCTTGCTCGATGTAGTTTTTGATGACGCATGGTGCACGATCGGGGCCCTGGCACACCTTGTGACGGTTGAGATGTTTGAACTTGGGGCCTAGAGGTCCGTTCACGTAGTGGTACTGGCCTGCGAATCGGTATTGGCGGGAATCACCCAGTGGGTAGAACTTGTCACCCCAGTGGCCTCTATAATGGAACCATTCTGTTGGGGCAGAGGGGCTGAAGGTCGACGCTCGCAAATGCTCATTGTCGAAGTCATACGTGTAGGCTTGAGAGTTAAGAACGGGGTCCCATAGTGGACCGCGGTCAGTTATATCGTGCAGTAATCCCCAGGGAAGAATGTACTCATGTACACCGGCTGTGGCGTACATGGCGTGGCTACCTTCGGCAGAGTAGATGACGGGCTAAGCGGGTAAAGTTAGTGACGCCACAATCGCGGAGTCTATTGTTTGGCAACTTACGCGGTGTCCAATTTTTTCAACGGCTTCATAGCTATAAGCCTCTCCGCCTTGATGGGCACTGAAGAAGAGGGCTTTTGGTTTGCCGTTGTGAAATCGGACCATAGAATGCTCCCAATCGCCAACGTGATTGCCAAACCGGACATTGACCACGGTGTTTCCAAGATTGAAGCTGTAGAAGTAGAACCAGAATGCATCCACAATCCCGTTGCCCTTATCCATGACTACCAGGATTGCAGGGGCGTCACTTCGGCCACCGGCACCGACATCATTATAAATCTCCTCGCCGCCATACCGTCTGCGAATATGTTCCTTGAGGACTTGCTGAGCTTGCAAATGTTCGTTGAAGTTCGACTCAGGTTCCGAGGCATCCTCTTGTTGCAATTGGTGGAAATCATACCACTTGGCACGGTTTTCCTCTGTGTCACCGGGGATATCCCCATCGACGCGACCATCCCAATCAGCCCATGATTCTTTTTTGTCATCATTTGTCTCAGGGATATTCCTCTCGCCCTCCAACCATGGTGGACGCGTCTGTACATCGTCGTTGCTTGTCAGGAACACAGGCCTACCCTTTTCCCATTGGTTCAGCTCATGCAAGTCACTCAGTGTCGGATGATCCCATTGGGCCTGAATTGGGGTATAATTCAGGGTCGGAGTGGTATGGTACAAGTGTTCGGCGATATCCCCGGGCCAGAACTGCTCGCCAGAATAAAGGTGGACGAGTGGGGCGTAGTGGAAAACATAGTCCGGGATCTGCCGCCGAGCCCGCTCTTCGGGATCCCACTCAGACTCATTGGCCCCGCTAAGCCAGAACGACCGCCATGGTGTCTCGGGCTGTACCTGCATACTTGCCCACTTTGCTGGATCGCGGTGTCCAAATTCCCCGTCCGCGGTTTGGAGATGGGTTGCGCCGCAGACGCTAAGCCATCGGCAGGCCTTGCGATCAAGCCACGAGCGCGAGCTCGCAATCCAGCTCCGCTCCTCCCGATCCTCCTCATACCAGATGAAAGCAGCCGGCCTCAGTGCGTGGATTAGGCTGTTAATAGATACATAGGCGATCAGGGTCGAGAGCAGGGCAATTGTTGCCTTGGCTTTCCGGGTCATCTGCTGAAGCGAGCCGACATAAACTGTCAGGGCTGGCGATCTAGAATGTTCATAGACTATAGGAATTTCAGTCGAGGCCGGTTCAATGGAGTCGAGTGGTAGGGCTGCAGCCGTCGGGCATTCCCCGGGATCTATGGTGGGACGAGAAAGAACAAGAGTTGGGACAAGAAGGGCGCACAACAGGACCGCGGGGTTATCTATAAGAAAATCCACATAGTTAGCGAGCTCCGGCCTTCCGGCTCGAACTAAGATCGCCCGATGAAGAAATCATAAAAGAAAAAAACCCAAAAAATGGAGCTTCGACTGGTCAGAGACACCAGCCGGGAGCGTGCGGAAATGCATTGAAGGGATTACCAAGCCGAATGCGATCGCCACTTTCATGCATACACCGTTGTGTATGCCTGAGCAGCCATCCGTCGAGAGCCGGAACGGAAGGGACGGAAGACTTACGAAGATGTGATGGCCCCATTGCTGTCCAGGCTGTTGGCAGTCTAAGGCTGAAAGAAGGATTGAACTCTACTTAAGAAGTATATGGTGTGGAGAGCGTATACGAAGTATAGGTTGTACCCTACTGCCCAAGGCTACGTAGCATATCCTTGCAATCAGATTTTTCAAATTTCGAATATGCCAATTGCGCTATTGAAAATACCCCTCAATCATCTGAAACCAAAACAACCACAACATTCGCCACCAGGGCTTCATTATTTGTTGACTGTCCTGATCGGTGGAGAGGGGAACCCTGAGACCGGGCTCACCGCCTTGCAGCTGACTCAGCCTTATCTTATCGCAGCCCTACAGCCCTGCGCAGGTTGGGTTCTTCGACGATCCAGACGGCCCGATCATGGATACCCCAATGCTTGACCCAGACTCAGATGGAGAGTATGAATATGAATATGGTTCAGAAACCGAGGTCAGAATCATAATGTGATATTGTCAGTTTCCCTCTACCGGCTGCTAACCTAGCTGATAGACCTTCTACATCAATCTGGACCTGACCGCCCACCATGGTGCAGTACGCCCACCACGCCGTCGCCCCGGGGAAAAGGCCAATATAGGGCCGCAAAATTCAACAAACAGGAACAATCAAGATCACCAGGACGATTCTTATCCCCCGATTGAGAGTGCTGAGACCGGCAGCGTCCCCAATGAACGCATCCAGATCCTCGACCTCCACACTCACAACCCAATCATCTCCTACTACAATCAACTGTTCAGTTGCTCCTGGGCTGATCAGATCGGCACAGAACTAGTATTTTCCAGCCCCGATACACCACCTGAAACCGACAACTCCGCTCCGCTGCACCGTGGGGCCTCCTATGAACTTGTGGCCGCCAACAGTGTGAAGATTCTTGGTCGCAAGGCACAACTCGCCGCCAGCGCTGAGCCGGAATTCGCACAGAACGTGAACAAAAAGACCTTCGCGGGACGAGCCGAACCCCTATCCTCTCAGAACGCTGAAACACTCGCCGTACCCCGTCGTCCGGCAGCGCCATCCCACCAGGCATTGTTCCTCCACAAATTGCAGCAGATCAAGACCGCCAAGGGAGAGACCGATGCTGTGCGCACAGTCATGAGCACACGGCGTCAACCGAATCTGCCAGATCTGTCAGATAGGATGCAGGGCTGGGCTCGCACTGAGGCGCAGCTTGCTGAGATCGATCGACTGAATGAACGTGCCTCGAGAGGAGATGTGGAGGCGCAGGCGACTCTTGAGCTACTCATTCAAGAGCTTAATCAAGAACCAAATCCTCTCGATCTTGACTCTGAGTCCCAGTCTGATTCCGACCTAGACTCTGATTTCGACTCCACATCTGAAAGCGACGATCTTATATCGTGAAGGCGTATGGAGCAAATCAGCGACCGGGCTCTTGACTGCGATCTATGATTCGGGTCTAGACCCATGCCTCTACACCGACCATTCAGCTTAGATGTTGCCCTCGGGTCTCGGCATATCACTGGATTTAGTTTCTACGCTATATATCTATAGCCGATCTGTGCTGTCACGTGGAAGCAGGAGCCATGAGCCGAGGATAACTACTGGAGAAGATATATATCATCGTTTTGCGGCAGTGTATGTCGCAGAAATGGAAATTCTCACCACGGGGAGAGAGCTATGATATCAAGTGGGAACGAAGAATCCCCAACCAGCCACAATCCTCGCAACACCGAGAAATCACCGGGTATGCTACCGCCCCACGAACAACACATCGATTGGGCCCTGTCAGTTAGATCAATATTTCTAACGCGAACTCAATTTACGGGATCTACAAGGCAACGTCATGACCAAACCCAATACTGGGGATGGCATCCTTGTTCCCTTATGAAAAACTCTTGATCACGCAAGCCCATGATATCAAAACGACATATGTATATCGTAAAAACTTGCTCCCACAACCGACTCTTACATGCATCGATATCATTTTGCGCATCAGAACCTCTGCAAGGCAGGTCATATGAGGCGAGAACGGTGACGTTATGATCGACCTATCCTCACATACTGCAGCTAGCTACCCATACCGTAGACGGTTCGATGTTCTCATCGGCTTAGAGGTTCCACATTGCGTACTATGTACATGGTACTTTACACCCCTGTAGAACGGAAGTACTGTTCTAGAATGGCTATGGGGCAATGTGAGTCAAGGTGTCACACACCGTATGTTGCAGATCCGACCTCCCCGACATTCCCGAGGTTGAATCGCCGACACCGCCAGAATGCATTGTCTGTACGGAATACGGAGTATAGCTAACGGAGTACTCCGTACAGCGGACCCACGACAAAGACAGTGTGTCGACTATCCGTCGTAGAAATTTCCCATAACCAAAACTACAATCCTTTATCGAATCTTACTAGATCACCGATCATATAAAATCAAATCTTCATTTCCAGATAAAGCCCAGGGAAAAATAATTAGATAACACCGAATCCCCAGACTTTTGTTGAAACATACCCCAGCGCGCAAACCCAGAATGATGTCCGCGCCGCCATGCAACACGCTAAATCTAACAGGCGACAAAAAAAACAGAGTCAGACGAAAAAGGGACATAAGGCTAACAAGCATCGCAGATATCAAATCCGGAAGGAAAAAAAACGGCAAGGACACAAGACACCAGAAAAGGCTGTATATCCGTGTCCACGAACCGATTATTGGGAAATATTGGGATGGTGGTACAATAAATCCCTCCTCTGAGAGAAGAGAAACCCAAGCGAAAAAGACGTATTGAATCAGGGTGAGAACGGAGCCCGAAATAGAAGAAGAAGAAGAAGGATTACTCCAGGTTCAGACTGGGGATGTGATCGTAGGAACCCTTCTTGGCGAAGCTGACGGGCGATGGGGGAGGGGCGGGAGGCATGCCGTCGATGAGGGTTGAGCGGGTCTTTTCTGCCTTCTGGACTGAGGCTGTCATGATAGCGCGGGAGATGTCCTGCGACATGGAGAAGGAGGGAGGCATGACGGGGGTTGCGGTCTTGGTGGAGACAGTGGCCATTATTTTGGAGGTAGGTTTATGGGTTGGTAGGATTGTAGAGGTAGGAAGGTTGGTTCTTCAGGGTTGAGATTGTTGAAGAATGCGGTTGTTGTTGGGGTCTTATACTTGTAGGAAAGTATAAGGATGGGTTGAGTACCTCGGCTGAAAAGTGAGGAAGGCTGACGTATGGGACTTGGGATTGTCTGAGCAGGGGTGACGTTCTTCACAGGATTCAAAGTCAGTCTTCTGTTGTGCAACATGCTTGTGCTTTGTACTTGTTGGCATATGCCTATCGGTATAGATGGAGCCCTGGAGGCTCC
The DNA here is from genome assembly GCF_028828445.1 of Penicillium paradoxum. Lineage (NCBI taxonomy): Eukaryota > Fungi > Ascomycota > Eurotiomycetes > Eurotiales > Aspergillaceae > Penicillium > Penicillium paradoxum. The sequence continues at coordinate 1,128,465 of NW_026643184.1, read as the reverse complement.
GGACTTGCCCGAGGACCCGGCTTCGGAGCATCGGATCGGAGGGTGCGATATGATGTGGCAAGTGATGACGGGAGTTCAAACTTACATGGATTAATGGAAGATATCTAGATCCGGTCTTTTCGAGACGGGAGGTTGGTGGGCGAAACGTGGGTTTTGGTTTGGGGGAGAGGGGAGATGTGGCAAGAATGATAGTTGGTGGTGAGGCTCAATTAAGATGATTATGGCCACAGTAGTAGTGCTTCTATGACAGAAGACTGAGATGATCAAAGCGAATGGGACTAGCAAAGCTGTTGGCAGTTGCTAAAGGTGCAAATGGGTTGCGAATTATCTTAGATATGAACAGAACTAGGAATCCTAAGAGCCGATGCAGGGTCTCCAACTAGTTTATATTTCCCCCCCAGAATTAAAAATAACAAACAGATAATTAAACCAAAAACAAGGCCCCCGTAAAAAGTGTGGAGGAATACATTCCCTGGGGAAGAAAGAAAGTACCCGGTACACGCATACCTGGCCAGGCCCAAGGCTTACTCCCTGGAGATCTGCCCGCCAAGGCCAATCGCCTCATTCTAAACCTCCCAATAACCCAGCCATGGAGGTAGGGATGGGCACATTCCCCCATCGGAACCGCGGGAGCCCAACCCGGCACACCTGTCGGGGAGAAAAACAAAGGAGGAGATGGAGCCTGACGCGTTAGTGTGGGGAGAGATTGACCAGGGGTGGGAATTGACGAATCGAGCATTTCATAATATTTTTTGTATAAAACACATCAATACACTATGGAGTACGGGGAAAGTAGCTGACTGAAAGCCGACCGGCTACATCGGCAAGGCTTGAGAGCTAATGAATTACGAGGGTTGTAGTTATGAAGGGTTTCTGGGATCATTCTATGCCTTCTAGCGTCCCCGGAGATAACTCGCCTGTGAACCTCGGCATGAGAGCGGAGACGGCGATCATAGCAAAGCTGGCCCAACGACCAGACTGCCGGGGTACGATACACCGGGATGCTAGACGGATGGACTCTGCTCCGTTGCGGTGTAGGCGATCGGCTGAGGGTGGCGACAGAAATCGGAGCTCCTATTTCGCTTCTTTTTCTGGGGAAGAGCTGTCCAATATTAAGCGACTGCATCCCTTCACCGTTAGGGGTTTGATCTCTTTCAATCTTTGTTGACATGGTCACCGAGCCCCGATATGCATCACCATGGGCGATCCGCTAAAAATTGGGACCAGACTGCCCAAAGACCGTTGTAAACGCGTCGGCTCATCAAACCCCGGTGATGCCAAATATATACATGCGGAGTAGGTAGTATGATGTATACGATGTACTCCGTACTCCACACAAATCTCACACATTGTCTGATGAGGAAAAATCTTCCCATGGAATAGGATGCCGCGCAATAAATTAATTTAAATAAGTCTAGGAGCATCGCTTAAATCTCACATCGCAGAGCAAAAAAAGAAAAGAAAAAGGGATTCCAGTGGATCCACGCCAGGGGCCGAGACAGTCTGGAGCGCATATCAAATCATTCTTTGTCTGAGATGTCTCCGTACTCCGTACAGCAAATAAAGGTATCTACACAGGGATACGATCCATGAGCGGCCATTCTCCCAACATTTCGTTGCTTCTGATCCATAACCATGGATGAATTCAGGGGCACGACGAGTGAGCTACAGAAGTACGCAAAAGGTGACCGTTTCGCCGTTGATCGACATCCGAATAGGAAACTCCACAATTCTTCTTCCCCCGGATTCAAGGGGCCACAGGAGCGAATATACTATTTACAATATCTGCAATGCACCTGCCACCTGCGACGTACGTACTCCGTTCTATGATTCCGGGGGAAAGGGGTAGAGTATGGTTCTAGAATGCGCATTCCACTCTCCGGATTTCCTGATTACCAGGGCGCCGGGTCTCCGACGGTGATTTAAGGCGCATTGATCGGGGGGCCCCTTTCGATCGCGGATGGAATCTCCGTTACATCCGGGGCTAGGAGACTCCGATATCACATAGGGAGTATGGAGTAGTCTGATGATAAAAAAAAATAGGGACACTAGTAACCTTGACGTTGGAGATATGTCGAATATACTTGCATATGGAGCTGCACCAAGTACCTCGTGAAAACGGTGTAAATAGCATTCTTGTCGTGTACCACATAAGATAAGCTCTGCGGCATGACTTGTTGTGTTCACCGCTCGTTGAGAGATACCTGTGGTTATGTAGTTTGACTATGGGACGACACAGATAGGCCCGGGAGGGGAAGTGATGAGTTGGCCGAGTTGGTGTGTTTTACAGATAACCGAGCGTACCACTCAGTTTATTATTTGCAGCTGTGGCACTGTGGAATGGTCTCGTCAGGTACAGGATGTACAACACATCCTCATGCATGATTATCAATGAGCTGACGACTTCGTGATGGCAATGATTCAAATCAGGTACCTGTGTTTGATGGGTGCTGGTTATTCGGCCTTGGACATGTTGTGTACATAAGATCGATGTTGGTCTACCCGACACGTCAGGTCTTACGCTCGGCTGCCTTATCACCGGACAAATATCCTTGTACTCCGTACATAGGTGCCAGACATCGTGTTCAAAAAGATAGATCTTTCTCTTGGGCATACTTTGGTACCTTGGCAATAACCCCAGCCCAGAATGAAAACACCGAGCGCAGGATAGCGTGTTCTATACTCCGTACGCAAGGGAATACTTCGAGATAGATCGAAAGTGAAGAATCGACTCTATGGTCTGTCGAGAAGAGTGCCCGATCTACAGATTGGCGCCGAAGAATGTGGGACTGGCAATCGCGTTCCATTTCGGCGCTTACCAGGCTTCCAATGTATGATGTACCAAGTCAAGCCAACGAAGTGATTTTCAAGAATAGAATTCAGGGATCCCTTGATCATTGTGTACCCAAAATCCCTGAGGAACGGGAGCCCTACTCCGTACTTGAACAAAACTTGAACTCTACCAATGCCACTTCATCTAACTTTGCAGAACACATGCTTGGAAGGGCGCCGACTGTTTTCTAGATGATCTCCTGACTTGTTAGTTCCCGTGTCTTGTCTTGGGACTTCACGGCACTAGGATCTCCCGGACGGCCAACACCAGTGAAAGAACTCCAGGTAGCACGCTACGAACGTGGCCCGCGCCTGAGGTCGTGTCAGATGGTGACACCAGGCAGGCACCCGGAAACCTTGGAAAGCACTGTCAGCTCCTTGTTTTGGGTAGGAGTAACCCCGAAAGTGCATCATAACATTGATCGGAAGGGTTTCCGACATCACAGTGCCTCCTTCCCCAGACTTTGAGGGGAGGATGCCTGAGGCTACAATGTCGGGTGTACGTCACGGGGCGGAAAATCATTTCCCCTCGAGGCAGACGCCAATTACCTCATCTTTTCCGTTGGGCGGCGGGCGCTTCCAATCGCAAGTGCGCCGAGAATCCGCTATCACGTAAAGGCCCCGCCAAACATCCAGAATTTCCAGGATCCTGCTCAATTGCGTGAGAAACGTGCCCATTATTTGTTGGGGTAAAGAGGTCCCGATGCGTGATTTCTAACGAATAACAATGCCCAACCGAGAAAACGTGCAGAACGGATGTTCAAGGGGAAAGACACGAGTTGGGAAAAATGTTACCCCGCAACTCAATGATCCAGGTACGCACCGAAAGAGGGCCCCTCTGGAGATATGGAGCTTCCAAGACATCTCTTGTCACCGGGCCGGGGACATGCGCACGAATTGCAAAGACTCAGCCCTGGAGGTGCAATTAGCCTTAGTCAAACCCCGTCAAATTTGTCAAATTTGTCAAACCTGCCAAACCTTTTCCCCCAATGGCGAAAATCCCCCGGAAACAAGCCACCGGTGGATCTAGGACGAAGTAGTCGATCACGATGCGATCTGGGGGACACCATTGGGGCTGGAACATTGAGAATGAGGCATTTTACCTCGATAGCATGATAAGACGCAAAACTGCAGGGAAAAATAAATTCCACCAGTTTCTTATCCCTGACGCTTGGAGTGGGTTCGTGGGTTTGCCATGACACATTGCATTCCACGACGTTCGATATCGCATCATACCTGCGCTGAAGGATAGTAAAACCTCTCAGGTGACCATCGTATCCTTCTCTATTTTCAGATTCAAACTCTGCAAGTCACCCGCGCTGTTTTTGCCCCTGTTCCTGTACACTAGCCCAACGCCTCAGCCACGTTCCAGACCTGAGGTAATTTTTCTATCGGCCCGCATGACGCAGCGGCATTTTTTCATTCGGCTTGAGCTCGGAAGGAGGGGCGATAGCTTCCAATCAGCTTCGAGAGCGTCGCCGGTTGTTAGTCAAAAGTGGACGGAGCATGAGCAGTTGGGGTGGAGTTGGCGGATGTGAATGGGCTTCGAGACTCGGGGATACGGTTGAACCCCCCCGCCTAGCATCGGTTATGACTGGTCAAGGATTGCGGGACATATGTAATAATAATAGAATACATCAAAGTAGTAAAAGTGATTTAGGAATTTGCCATTTTCTGACCGAATAGAGAACGCTCCTGAAAAGGGTGGAAGAATCAAGTTTGTTATAAAAAGACCAGGGTTCCCCGGATTTTCTGACCCAAGCTCATTCATCCCAATTTCCCATCACCTCAGTTCATGGCGACGATCGGTGATTATTGTCTTTGCCAGTAAGTGATAAGCTTTTGCCCTCTCCTTGCTTCCCTGTCGCCATTTGGACGAGATAAGCACATCCTTTGTGCTGCCTTATCTCATCCCACGTGCCCTCGATGATTCATCTCAGCTAATGCTCTGGACTTATATATAGCTTCTCTCATCTTTCTGCTCTTACGTGTTAAGAGGTGTTCCTCACATACGCCATCATGTCCTCTCCTGTATCTACCCTGCAGCCGGAGACTCCTACTGGCAACGGTGTAAGCTTGCCTACACACCCTCAGCCTAAGCTCTCCACGAGTCAGGATGGAAGCTCCGGCGCCGGCACCCCCATCGGTTTCCAGCGCTACCCTCACAACAAGCACTTGGATCATGCCGTTGGACAAGCTCTGCGCCAACCTTCCCCGCAGCCCACACACTTGGGCATCCCCGGTACCCCGCACCGTGTGCTCTCCGAAGAGGACCCGGGCTACATCGCGGCTACCTTCGAGGGCAAGCAGAAACAGATGGAACAAGGTCAGTGGAATTGATCCCGAGTATTGACATGATAGGATTGGACTAACAGGAAACAGTCATGGATCAATTGGAAGAGAAGGGGTTCTTCCCCAGTGACTTTGTCATCTCCGAGACCACTTGGTTCTATAACATGCTTGGCATCGACGACACCTACTTCCAGACCGAGTCGGTGGATGCCATCGTGACTCAGATTCTCTCCCTATATGCCGCTAAGGTCGCTGCCTATGCCCGCGATGATAAGCAGCTCGAGATCCGCTTGGACAAGGAGGCTGAGGACCATGCTGTGTACATTGATACCAGCCGGCCCGGTATGTCTTCTATGGATGGTCCTCGCTACGAGCAGCGCATCGACGAGAAGTACGTCAACCACTCCAAGGGTGCCAACAGCTACCGTGTGGAGACTTTCCGCTCGCCCACCACTCTGCCGGGTGACAATGGCCAGCAGCTGCGCTGCTACTTCGTGTACAAGTGCCAGTTCGTCAACCCCAACCCTTCACCCAATGAGACCAACATCGATATCATTGGTGAGAAGCGCTTCTTGCAGAAGGCCACCCCCAACACCAAGGCCATCTACCAAGAAATTATCACTACTGCTGTGGGTCGCTCCGGTCCCGTCATCGAGATGTTTGAGATCGAGGGCAGCCGTGAAAAGCGTCTGGTGATTGCCTACCGCCAGGGATCCGCCATGGGTCTGTTCAGCGCTCTGTCGGATTTGTACCACTACTACCGTTTGACCAGCTCGCGCAAGTACCTGGAGAACTTCTCCAACGGAATCACTGTGATTTCGCTCTATCTGCGTCCCTCGGACAATTCCGCGATTTCAGCCAAGCACCCTCCCATTGAGGCCGCTATCCACCAGATCATGAAGGAGGTCTCCCTTCTTTACTGTATCCCCCAGAACCGCTTCCAGGGTCACTTTGCCAGTGGCCGTCTGAGCTTGCAAGAAACCATCTACGCTCACTGCGCGTGGGTGTTTGTACAGCAGTTCCTTAACCGTTTGGGCTCAGAATACACTTCGTTGTCTGCTCTGTTGGATAGCAACAACAGCGTTCACGCAGAGCTGCTTTCCAAGATCAAGAAGCGTCTGCGTACTGAGACTTTCACTGCCGATTACATCTTCGAGATCATCAACAAATACCCCGAGCTGATCCACAAGCTCTACCTTGACTTCGCCAACACCCACTACGTTCAGACCCAGGACTCTGGCGATGACTTCCTCCCCACCCTCAGCTACCTGCGTCTCCAGGTCGATGAGGTCCTCGACGGTGCCAAGCTGAAGCAGCTGATTCGTAGCACCGCCGTCAACGAGCACGACGAGATGGTCATGACCTCCTTCCGCGTGTTCAACTCCTCCATCCTCAAGACCAACTTTTTCACACCCACCAAGGTGGCTCTCAGCTTCCGCTTGAAGCCGGACTTCTTGCCAGAGCACGAGTATCCCCAGCCCCTGTACGGCATGTTCTTGGTCATCAGCTCCGAGTTCCGCGGTTTCCACCTGCGTTTCCGTGACATCGCTCGTGGTGGTATCCGTATTGTCAAGAGCCGGAACGGCGAAGCGTACAACATCAACGCTCGCTCATTGTTCGATGAGAACTACAATTTGGCCAACACCCAACAGCGCAAGAACAAGGATATCCCCGAAGGCGGTGCTAAGGGTGTCATTCTCTTGGATGCCGATCACCAGGACAAGGCGCGGGTCGCCTTCGAGAAGTACATCGACAGTATCCTTGATTTGCTTCTGCCTCCCGTCAGCCCCGGTATCAAGGACCCTATCGTTGATTTGCACGGCAAGGACGAGATTCTGTTCATGGGTCCCGATGAGAACACCGCTGAGCTCGTCAACTGGGCCACCGAGCACGCTCGCATCCGTGGCGCTCCCTGGTGGAAGTCGTTCTTCACTGGCAAGAGCCCCAAGCTGGGTGGTATTCCCCACGACGCTTACGGCATGACCACCCTCTCGGTTCGCCAGTACGTGCTGGGAATCCAGCGCAAGCTGGGCATCGACCCCTCCACACAGCTCAAGCTGCAGACCGGTGGTCCCGACGGTGATCTCGGATCCAACGAGATTATGCTCGCCAACGAGAAGTACGGAGCTATTGTCGATGGATCCGGTGTGATCTATGATCCTACCGGTCTCAACCACGAAGAGCTTATCCGCCTGGCCAAGAAGCGCGCTATGATCTCAGAGTTCGATATGACCAAGCTGTCGCCCGAGGGCTACCGCGTTCTTGTCGATGAGACGAACATCAAGCTTCCCAGCGGCGAGGTTGTCCACAACGGCATGGTCTTCCGTAACACCTACCACCTGCGCTCACAGGAGAAGTTCGATGTGTTCGTCCCTTGCGGTGGTCGTCCCGAGTCCATCGACCTGGCCTCCGTCGGAAAGCTCATCAAGGACAACAAGTCCATCATCCCCTTCATTGTCGAAGGCGCCAACCTGTTCATCACCCAGGACGCCAAGCTGCGCCTCGAGAAGGCTGGCTGCATTCTGTACAAGGATGCCTCCGCCAACAAGGGTGGTGTGACTTCTTCTTCCCTGGAGGTCCTCGCCTCGTTGTCCTTCAACGATGAGGAGTTCGTCGAGCACATGTGCATCCGTGAGGACGGCACTGTCCCCGAATTCTACCAGGCCTATGTCAAGGAAGTCCAGCAAGTCATTCAGTCGAATGCCGCCCTCGAGTTCGAGGCCATCTGGCGCGAACACCAGCAGACCGGTGTGCTGCGCAGTGTGCTCAGTGATCGTCTCAGCTTGGCCATCACCAAGCTTGACGAGGAGCTCCAGACCACCGAGCTTTGGGACAATGTTGCACTCCGTCGCTCTGTTCTTGGTGACGCTCTGCCCCGTCGTCTGTTGGACAAGATCGGTCTGGAGACCATCTTGGGACGTGTATGTTTACCCCTCCTCCAAACATTTTGTCAATGAACCCCCCCGCTAACAAATCCCAGGTCCCCGAGAACTACCTCCGTGCCATCTTCGGCAGCTACTTGGCCAGTCGTTTCGTGTACGAGTACGGCAACCAGCCCAGCCAGTTCTCCTTCTTCGACTTCATGACCAAGCGCCTCGCTATGATCCAGTCCTAAACTTTTGGAAATGAGACGTTCCTTTTGCGAGAATTCCTGTTTTTGACATTATTTTGACATTGTTGTGATTCCTTTGTGACCAGAAAGAATTCTGGGTCAACGAAATACTTAATATGGAACGAAAAAAAAAGATCTGTTCCCTTGACGAATGTATGGTTAGAAAAGTTTGGCGAGAGAGACCCATTAGGTATTGCGATCCTTTAGAATCGGAATTCCCACTTTGAGATTGGTAGTTTTGACTATAGCATCGGAAATGATATTATATTTATAACGATCACCCTACCCTCACCTCCATTTATTCTGAGATACCGACTCGGCCATAATCAGCACAATACTCACTGCCTAGAAAGACGTCAGTAAAGTTGGAAGAGAAGAAAACACCTCAACCCATATATGGCAAAAAGACTTACCAGTAATAAATCCACACCTTCCGCAACCTCAGCCTCCCACCGCGGCCTCGACTTCGGTTTCGATTTGCTGTAATCCATAAAATTATGCCGCGTAACATGGATAATCTTATGATTCCCCATCATCACACTCGTCCCCGACACACCTAGCTGCAAAACCTTCAACTCAACCTTCGACCCACAAGCACCGATCCCAGAACCAGGCGCACAAGCCGAAGACCCAGCCAACGAGTACGATGCCGGCGCCGGCTCCTGCGGCGGCTCAATCGCATCAAGCAGATCCCGCAATTCGTTCGGCGAATCCCGCCGAACAGAGGCATAAGAAGGCAACGTCGAGTCCTCCGCAGGTCTGGACGTCGATACAGAATCTGGAATGGATGTCTCTTTCTCTCTTGGTAGATTCCCATTTCTTTCTAACGCACTATACGGCGGCGGTTCGTCCAATGCTACCCTCGTCGCGCGTAGCGCATTCACAAATCGCACATCAAGCCGAAACCCACCACTCCCGACGCCGACTTTGCTCCCCGGCCCTTCCCCGGTCCACGGCATGGACGCTTCTAATATATCGCCTGGTTTTCCGGGAATCCGGACGCCCCACCTCCGCACCCCGGATAGCCAAATCCGTCTTAGTAGCAGGATGGGCGTATCCTCCGTATCGCAGATTATGCGCGCTGTGTTGGGCCATGGCTTGCTGCATACTGTGTAGAGGGGGACTTGTCTATCCGGGCTGTCGGGGGGTTCGTGGGCGCGTAGACGGTGGATGGTGAAGGTGTGGATGGGGTTGTCTTCTTGGGGGTGGGAGATGCTTAGTGTGGTTGCGGTGTTTGTGAGGCGGTCTGGGGGTGGGGAGAGGAGGTGGTGGGCTTGGAGAGCTATGGGTGTTGCGGGGGCTGTGAGGGGGGTGGATTTCGGCATTAAGGATCTGGGGGTGGATGTGGGGATTGGCGTTGGGGGGGGGGTTTCAAGAGTCAATACAATAGGGATTTGTGTTGTTGGAGATTGGATCCTATTGAGGGAAGAGTTGGAGAGATTGATGTTGGTGTTGATGTGGGGGCGGGTGTGCCGGATGGCTGGTGGAGACGGGATTGCCTAATTGGGAAGTATAGAATCCAGACTGTAGTTGGGTATTTGTACTGAAATCCATGGAGAGTTGGTTATGATCTACAAATGTGTTCTGAATTGAATAAACCGCTTAATCAAATCTTTCCAGGACATCAAATGCTTGTGCTAAAAGTGATATGTAGCCCGAAAACGCTGGCAGGTACTCTGAAAACCTCTAAACTGATCTCTCCGAGAAAAATTGGACTTCTCGTGGTATGGTCACTTGTTGCGTCCGTAATCTCGATAAAACACCTGGATAATCAACCAAGCAACCAGACTCTTCTGTGCCAATTTGTCCATAACATGCCGAACATGCTCATCTCTGCTAAATGTACGTTCCCTCATGCCAACCCGAGCGAAAAGCTGCAGATCCGAATGCGCTTCTTCAAGCTTCTGACTCAAAGCTATCGTCCGGTCTTCTGAAAACGCAAACGAGGTCCCCAAAATCACATATAAGCGGCTAATCGGATGTTGCTTCGGAGACTTCCAATCAACAGCTAGCCAATGCGGCAGCATTGTCCAGGGAATCCGACGAAGCTTCATGACCGGTTCCAACCATTCTTCAGGGCTCACGCGGGCTCTTTTCCCACTAACAGCGTGGACACATCCATGAGCCTCTATAGCCAGATGGCTGAGCAAACGATCAACTACCACATCCACAGGAACCTCATCTATAGTGACTTCCATCTCTGGAAACGTCATCCGTGTGGCAATCTTCCATTTCCAGGATGGATCGAGGGCGATCACAGCCGCTACTATTGTGGATGGAGTAGACATAGGCATGCTGTATCCCGGGAATGGAACATTTTGAGCGGGCCCGATGATAGAAGGCCGGATGATAAGGAACTTTTCTTTTGCGGAGTGTTGTTCAAATTGGTGCAGTAGCAGTCGTTCTGTTAGATGTTTGGCATAGGCATAGGCCCATGGGAAATCTTCTGCTTCGTATGCATCGCTTGTGCCGTGTTTGCGCACCGCGTCCCATTCGATCGTTGGGTTTCCTTGCTTTTCGAGGCTGTAGAAATCCTCTTTGATCTCTATGTCAGAGGGAGGCGCCTCGCTGCGAGAATAGACATGGGTGTTTGCGTACGCCGAGGAGACGTAGACGAATCGATCAAGGTTCTTGCAGGTAAATGCAAATTCTGCGATAGCTTCGCTTGCCCCGATAATCAGTGCTGACAAGCTGTGAAGGCGCTTTGCTAGACTGATTGAAGATGCGGCATGGATGATGATGTTAATGGCCGATCGTAGGGTTTCTAATTCCGTTTGCGAAAGCCCCATTCCTGGTAGGAGGATATCTCCGTTGAGTATAGTCAGATGAGATGGATTGCAGAGCTTCTCGACCATGTCGAGTGGCAGGAATTCTTCCCATTTCCGTCGAAGCTTTCTATATAACGCTGGTTAGCGAGATGGTTTTCTCTGGAAGTGTTCATAAATGCGACATACTCCTCTCCCCCTCGACAGAGCAAGAATATATGATCCACCGATGAACAACTGAGCAGGCGATGCACAATAGCAGTCCCTAGGAAACCAGATCCACCGGTTATGAGAATGACTTTGCCATTATAGTATTCCCACATCTTTGAGGATTGGGTTCGGTATAGTATCCAGTGAAGGGAGAATAAGAAGAGTATTATGGTGAACCAATGGATGGTTCTTCTGAGCCCGCGATCTATGAAGGTCCAAGCTGGCTGTGTGATAGTCTGCAAGTGACTGATACTTAGTCTTAAATACGTGAATCCTTCATACTTAGGCCTTGGTGACGTTTAGCCCAAGTTCTTCTACTCCCTTGCATCTCTGAACCTTAAAAGAATCAAGATATCAGGTAGTAAGCTGCATGGCGGAGTTAAACTCCTCCAAATCACATAGGATGCGCCTGCATCACTCCTCCATTCTTCCAATCGACCAGAACTGCAGATCTATTTTGCTTGATTTCGCAAGGCGACCTTGCAGTTGCTAAAATATCATCATGAGCTCAGCGAGTGACTGACTTTGGTCATCATGAGTTGAGAGAATAGAGCGAATAGCGGTTCATACAGCCTATCTAACTATACGGATGACATGTAGTGTGGTTTGGTCTAGTATATCCCCCGGTGGCATATGGCCGGTCAGAACCCCAGTGTTTCCCCCGGAAAGATCGTAGATAGTCCAATCGATCCTGCGTTTCAAGTCCCACAATGCTCGGTCCACTTTGGGTTCCTGCCTATGTAGGATGATGCGGCGTTCACTCATTCCCATCGCTGTTGCAGTTCAGCGGTGAGTGCTGAGATAGAGCCATATCCCAACGCCGGGCATAGGACTGTACGGAGTGTGGAGTATCTAACGTGAGATCCGAGAATACTTTTCCTTTGACCCACAGTCGCGAGTGAGATGGAACTCTCCGTTTTCTATTGACTTGGCAGTGATCAAGGCGCATCAAACCGGATAGAATCGGATGAACCGTTTTGCCGAGGTCATACGATATAGGATTCTCGCCCAGACTGTACGATGGCATGTTGTCTTAAACATCCTCTACATAGGATTCCCCCGCCTTGGCCCTTGACAACTGGATGCTAGAATTCCAACGGCCATCACGATGATTGCCCCAACTGTTGGGTGGAACCAAGGCCCACACGGTGCCGAGGTAATCAAAACGAGGCGCGGTCCAGACCAAGGGAAAATTCTGCATCTCAGGCAGAAGAAAAGACTTTTCTCAAGGGAATTCTGGTCGAGTTGCAATTCCAGAAGCACTGCTATGCAGTATCATGGCTCTTCAACGTGCCGATAGGATGGCTAAAGGCCTGGAGAGATCAGGTATTGGTTAGTGCGGGTTAGTGGCTGGGGAAGAAGCTTGTTTTGACAAAGAATGTGTCAGATGTCAACCGTCACTTATTTGTAAGACGGCCAAGGGGGTGCTCTTGGTCTTTCTTGGTTCTGTTCGTGGATCCAATGAAGGTCCCTCGATCAACCCAGGATCAGCCCAGGAACAGCTAACCCCGTTACGAACTCGCCCATTTCTGAAACAGCCAAGGCAATCCGTGAATTGACGCGAATAACCATGACTTCCAACTGCATTAGCGACGTGGGTCCTAGAATAATTAAGACAATTCCAATCATTCGGGCTTCGAGCCGGGTTCTCCTCATTTCAGTCAAGAGGCTGCCATCCCCCGTGGATCCGTTCTTTTTTCTTTTTTCCCTCTGTTTCTCTCCCCAGGAACATGAAGTGTCGCCGTTTGTGGGGTATTGCTTTCTCGGATCGTTGCGTATTGGGCTTGCTGCGCGAGACCGGGGTCTACTAACAAAGCCCCCTAGTTCCCTCTGATATCTCCCACCTAACCCACAAGTCCTGCAGCCACACAGCCGGCCACTTCCGGAAGAAGCCAACTTTGCCGTGCGTCTGAACGCCATGTCGGATTCGCAGCAAAATTTTGCGCCCATTCCTTCCCATCCTACTGTGGAGGATGCCGATAAGGATGGGGATGAAAAAAAAGATCACCATCCCGATGATGCCACCAACACAGATACTCTCCTTCCAGACGAGCTCGGTGTGAAACCTAATGTCTCCACTGCCCAACGATGGCGAACTGCAAGCAAGCGGGTTCGGAACCATGCAGCCACGATAGCCGAGAAGCTCGGACGACCCCACGAAAATCAGGCCGATGGTTTGGATTCGCCGATGTTACCGGAGAATTATGGAGCAACGGACGACATCAAAGGATTTGAAGCTCGCCAGGCAGCTGATGAGGAATCACGACTTCCCGGCACAGACTATGATGCACAAGCTCGTCTTTTAGTCGAAAGATTGGGGTTGGAACCCGAGCCTCGGCGTCCACGCTTTGAAGAACCACGTTCCGGTGCGACGACACCAGGAACCCCAGATGAACATGGGACAGCAACGCCCGGTGGTCCACCGGGAGGGTTGCTATCGCAATTACTTCGTGTCTATGCCAGTAATCTCCACACGGCGAGTCGGATGAGCGTGGTCTCCACGTCGTCAGAAACCGACCTCGATACAGAGAGCATGCCACCATCTGGCACAGTGACACCAGGTGGAAAGAACGACAAGTTAAAATGGTACAAAAATGCCGGCCATCGAAGACCAAATCACAGCTATACTTCTTCTCTCGTTCAGGCATCTATGGACATGGGTCGGGTCGGGGTACCCACAGCGACGGGTCCCCCACCTGCGAATCCCAAAGAACGCAAGAAGCAGAGGCGCAAGAGCAAGAAAAGCGTCAAGCTCACCGTGCACATCGCCGCTCTTCTTGCCCGTCAGCAGTACATTATGCAGCTATGCCGTGCTCTGATGAAGTACGGCGCCCCGACCCATCGACTCGAAGAGTACATGATGATGACCTCGAACGTGCTGGAAGTCAAGGCCCAGTTCCTGTACATTCCAGGATGCATGTTCATGTCATTTGATGACCCGTTGATACGCACCGCAGAGGTGAAGATTATCCGCGTGATACAGGGACTGGATCTATCCCGACTCGCGGAGACACACAGCGTCTACAAGAATGTTGTACATGACCTCGTCGGCGTCGAACAAGCCACCAACGAACTTGATCAGATCATGCAGCGCAAGCCGCGCTATAATCGCTGGCTATTGGTCTTCCTAACTGGCTGCGCCAGCGTCGCCGTCGGGCCGTACTCCTTCATGGCGCGGCCCGTCGACCTACCCATCATTTTTGTGCTGGGCTGTCTCGTGGGCTTCATGCAGCACATTATCGCGCCGAACTCGGCGACCTACTCGAACGTGCTGGAAGTCTCCGCCGCAATCCTTACTTCCTTCATCGCGCGCGCTTTCGGGAGCATTCAGCACAACGGCGAGCGGGTCTTCTGCTTCTCAGCAATGGCACAGTCCTCGATAGCTATGATCCTTCCCGGATTTGCCGTACTAAGTAGCAGTCTCGAGCTACAATCGCACCAAATGAACGCAGGCTCGATCCGGCTCGTGTTCACAATCATTTACTCGCTCTTCCTCGGGTACGGAGTTACAGTCGGGACAACGATCTACGGATTGATGGACCATAACGCGACGAATGAGTCGACATGCTCGGGTCTAGATGTATGGGGCAACGAGTATATCCAGCGATTCCCATTCGTCGCGCTCTTCTGTCTCTTCGCAGCACTGATCAATCAGTCCAAGCCTAAACAGCTCCCTGTGACCATCTTCATGGGAGTCTGTGGCTATGTTACGAACTACTTCAGTACGAAGAAACTCGGCTCGAACCAGGTCGCTAATACCGTCGGCGCATTCACGATTGGTCTGCTGGCCAATTTGTATAGTCGGCTGTGGCATGGTCATGCGGCTGCTGCTATCATCCCCGGTATCTTCACCCTCGTCCCGTCTGGTCTTGCGTCCAGTGGATCGATTATCTCCGGGTTGGAGTATGCCGAGGCAGTGGCTTCTGGTAATGTCACCAATACCAGTGCGACGTCTAATAGCTCGCTTACCTCGCTGGGCTATGGTATGATCCAGACGGCGATTGGTATTTCGGTCGGGCTGTTTATCTCGGCATTGATCGTGTATCCGCACGGGAAGAAGCGGAGCGGTATTTTCAGTTTGTAGATTCGGAGCGGGTTGTATTTGTACATTTCTCTACTTTAGCGATGCATATTTTCTCTTTCTTTGCATATAATCATTTGCGTCCTGGGGTTCGAATGGGAGAGTTTTCAAAAGGCCAAGTAATGCAGCAAACAAGAAATACTACAAAGTCAAGATAGCCCCCACGAAAGCAATCCAAGCAGGCAGATCCGCAACAGCCATCCTAATCCGATGAACACTCAACCATCGCGCCATATCCCCCGTCGCCCCAATTCCACTCTCCCCAGCATCCTCCTTGACTGCCGTATCCTCCACAATCCGCTGCACAGGCCCCGCCACAAACGGCACAAACGCCAAATGTCCCACGGCGCCCACTAGTCCCGCCCAGTAGAACGCGGAAGTCTGCAGCGGGCGCCGGGACGGGTAATGGCGGTCCAAGAAGAGAGTCGCGGCGGCGGAGGTGATCGTGCCCAAGTTCAGGGCGAGCACGGTCCACACGGCGCGGTTGAAGACGCGGCTGAACCACGTCGGCAGGATCTTGTCCGAGGGTTGCCGGATGGATGGGGTTAGGAAGGCATTGAATGCGGTGTGTTCGAGAATCGCGTGCGCGAGTGTCCCTGTGCTGGTTGCAAGTGGGAGGACGTGGAGGAGAGTGTAGGGATTGAAAATGAGTCCGGAGGCCATGGTGAGTCTGGGGGAAGTGGCTTTGTTTGGGCTTCTGGCGTTGGATATGCACAATATATGGTACTCCGTACTCCGTCCTTCAGCGGGAGTCGTACGATTTGGGGGCCATCCCCCGGATGTTCTCGTCTCCAACTTTTCCTTATCTCCGTTTGGGGGGTCCTTAACACGACTTACCAACTCCATGCATCTGCCATCCTGATACCCTGACTTGGAGAATCCTTTTTTATATATATCCTATAGGGGATCTGAGTTTATTTTCTTTTTTCATTCCTACTCCAAATGAGAAATGGGCCAAACCATCCAGGGCTCGTTATATTCCTTGATAATATCCCAGACCAGAGAAATCGATCATCTACAATGTGTACCGGAAACCCTCACAAACCGAACTAAAGGAATCCGCCTGGGCACCATGTGCAGGCTGATCAAGCTTGGTCAGGTGGAAGCGACTCAACATCTACCGAGCAGCGGCCCCAGGCATTTGGTCTTCAGAATAATTTCCGTGTGCTTTTATACCTTCTCCTATGTCTCTACTTGGCATAACTCAAGAGGCATCCCGAGGTCCAGCGCAGTCTTCCTCGGTAAAACCCTCCCCACCAAGCCTTTTCTATCGTTCGCACGATACAAATGCCGCTTGAAGTTTCAGAAAACAAACTCTGGACAACAGCTTTAGGAAAATATGTCTTTCCTAGTTTCGCTATCCATGGAAGAGACCAAGAACGATGTTTCCCCCATTTTCGGGGTCAGTGCTGGTTAAAAGTATTAAGCATTATTATGAAATATTTCACTACTTACCTTGGATAGAACTGACTTTGAGGAAAGGAAAGCCAGAAGTGACAGATCAATTTAGTGAAACCCAACTGGTTCAATGTCGACACTCCTGCCTATCTTGCATGTAGGTTTCACACACAACAGGTACTACCCCTTTGCATTTCTCATTCATTTATGATCCCTAACTTTCAAGTCTCCTAGAGGCCTTTTCCTTTTACCAACAGAGCTATGAAGCGATTCGAGCAGAATTATACACCGTATCTCTCTCTTCCAAAACAGTGTCTTCCTTTGCATGGGGGCAACAGAGATTTAGCCTGGCGCCTAGGAGATGCCGGTACAGTTTGTGGGAGCAAAGGCAAGAGAGGCAATCAGTGGACGACTTGCAAGACACCTCTTACGACCATTCTCTCCACCTCATATTAAGAATGTTAGTCCAGACAATCCCCCCTTAGCGTCCTCGCAACCCCCTACTTTCGGCGATAGAGGTTTATCTTGAGGCAAGCGTGGAGTAGAAGTAGGAGTCGGAGTAGTAAGGGTAGAGAAGAGACGGTACATAGAGGAAAGAAGGAGAGAAGGAGAGACAAGGCTGTTACTAGGCTCAGGTTAGGATTGGCTGATTGCCGCGCTCTTTCAAATCAACAACTGTTTCCATTTTGGGCAATCTGATGCCTGGATCTTTAGGTATTCATATTCAGAGATTCTAATGATTTTGGTCTAAAGGAGAAGGGCGATCAGGGAGGTTCCCTTTTTCGGGGGATCAACTCATTAAGCAGAAATCAGGCATCAACCAGGTAGGGTGCGAGGACGCCGAGGGGGGTTATCTGGTCCAACCACTCGATATTAAGCCTGAGGGGGTGGCTGATCTAGAATACGCCCCGAGGCCGCTCATTGCTTGCCGGTTTCGTTCCCAAAGAAAGGATCAGCCTAGGATCAACGCATCGCCTATTACTTCCCGAAATGATTTGCATTATTTCACCAGGTATCCAGTCAGGTCTTCACACGCGGCATGGCTTAAAGTTATGCTTCTTGAGAGTCAATCAAAGGTACGCTGGGTGTGAACTTGCGGGTCCGGATTCCGAAAAGGGCAATCGAAACCAGTGAACAGCGGAGGATAGGAAAACTCAACCCGGAGGTTCGTTTCTTAAAAGAGCTCGCTGTTGCTCTGTGCATTCTTTTATTCAGAGCTGTTTGCAGTCGATTGAGCTAAAATGCACCAGGATCTTGCCAATCCCGTCAATGAGTTGACTCATTCTCATCGGCCAACGAACTCCGATCTACATCTAATCCCAGGGCCCGATATAGAACTAGAGCCACTTCCCATAAGAGACAGCCAATGCCATGGATTATCTGATGACAATATCCCAGGACCCCGGGAGTTTTCCCTGCCGCCGGTAGACCAAGGCAAAGATGCCTGGCTATGCCTAGTGGGCGGCTTTGTTCTAGAGGTGGTAGTCTGGGGTACGTTCGATTCTGTTCCAATGTTGCTGCCCTAGAATGACTTTTTAAAGGCTTCGCTGTCTCATTCGGTGTGCTCCAGGACTACTACACCCAGAATGAGCCATTCTCTCGTAATATCTCTGGCGTGTCCGTGATAGGATCATGCTGCCTGGTATGCGGGATCTGTGCTATTCCAGACTTCATTACTAATATGGCATTAGGGTGTTCTATATCTCGCCTCCCCCATCAGCCTTTTTATTCTTCAACGCTGGCCACATATCTGTCGCATGAGCAGTTTAGTCGGCCTGGCGATTGCTGTCATCGGCGTTTTATCATCCTCGTTTGCCACGAACGTGTGGCAACTCATTATCACCCAAGGCATTATATACCCAGTCGGGGCATGTATGCTCTACTACCCGGTTCTGCTCTTTATTGATGAATGGTTCATCCGGAGGAAAGGACTTGCGTTTGGGATATGCTGGGTAAGTCTGCTTTTCATACAGTCAAAGGTAAAAGACTAAATCATCTTAAGGCTGGGAGCGGCGTCGCAGGCACGGTATTCCCATTTCTCGTCCGCTGGATGCTCTCCCGATTTTCTTTCAAGGTCACTATGTGGGCCTGGTCCGTGGGCATTATCCTTCTTGTGTGTCCCTTTTTGCCATTCGTGAAGCCGCGGATCCCAGTCAGCGCCACCCAGACCCCAAGGCCACAACAGCTGAGCTTTGGATTTCTTCGATCTCGGCCGTTTATCATTTTCCAAATTGGGAGTCTGCTGCAAAGTCTAGGATGTTTCGCTCCTTCACTTTATTTGCCGACCTATGCTCGGGTAGTTGCTCGGGAAAGCAGCTTCGGCACTACGGCCCCCTTGACGTCTTTGAATGCTGGCACGGTAATAGGGTTTGTATTGGTTGGCTATTTCATCGACCACTGGCATGCTGCGACTGTGATCTTTGTTAGTACTGTCTGCACTGTTCTAAGTGTTTTTGTGATATGGGGTCTGTCTGTGTCTCTACCACCTCTTTGTGTTTTTGCCCTGCTATATGGCATTTTTGCCGGCAGCGCCGGTGCCACTTGGCCTGGCATTGCTAGGATAGTTAGGAGTGTCGACGAGACAGCTCCGGTGGGATTGGTCCTGGGAATTCTTACAGCTGGTCGCGGAGTTGGCTCCATAGTGTGTGGACCTATCAGCGCAGCCTTGATCAACGCAAACTGGCCTTGGACTGGGCATTCTGGGGGCTTGGGATATGGGACGAGTTTTGGGGGTCTTATTGTTTTCACTGGAGCCACTGCTTCTTTTGGGGTACTGGGGTTCGCAGCACGGAAATGTGGATTCCTTCAATGAGGTCTCAGTGACGATATTTCAAGTGATTGATGCTTGTGCCTTTTCAGTATAATCTCAAATCCGTGCACTTTTTAGAATTCCATTCACAAAAGAATGTGTTCATTGCGCAAGGCCTTAAGACAAAATCTAAGCGACTGTCATGTTAGCCCCTGTCCTTTCCTAACTTCTGCTAATATCCATTTGCCCTAATATAAGAAAGGGAGAGACAGAGACCTCCAACTCATCTCTGTTTCTCTTCCCAACTACACTTTTCCATCTTCAATCCCCAAATTCGCGTTCATTCCCAGTCTCTCACCTTACCACATCAGCGCGTCAAGCGCCATCATTCTCCCAATGTGCTGGGGATGGTGAAAGTGGTGGTAATAGGCTGCTTCCGAAAATGGTCCTAAACAGAGTGGACTCTCAGGTCATATTCCGCAAAACGTGGGCTTGCCTTCCTCCAATAAAATGCTTAAGCGAAAGATCAAAGACCTAGGGGTGAGTCAGGACTCACGTACGCGAACTTGGACTCTGTTAACACGATACTACAGGTCATGCTTGGAGGTCAACTCGAATTTTCCAAAGAATGTCGGGATCAGTCAACACCAAGTGGTCAAACCCAGCATAAAGAGTCAAAGATTTAGCAACATCAACGAATGATCTTAGAATCATGGAGGTTCCGCAATAGAGACAAGAACACATGTCAAACGAGCGAATGGGCTGGTCATTCAAGGAAAAATGGCATGGAGACTTTCTTTCAAAGCTGACTCTTTGAGTAACGACAGAAAGAGAGAGTGACTTCAATCAGCGGCGATTTATTTATTTCTTTTCCTTTTGAGCCGTAATCATAGTCTAATCAAATCAAATGGTGTATAGTATTGTAGCAGAACACAAGAGACAGAATGACTCAAAAATATCAATCCTACAACAAGAGCTTAGTTACATCCACCACCCGACTCAGCTCATCCACAGTCTCCTTCCACACCTGAGTCTGCATCCTCCGGCCCTCCTCGGTCTCCCCATATCTCGCAAACGGAGCCACTTTACCATCACTCAAATACCGTCCATTCGAGCTGTCACCAGCCAGTACCGCTGAATGAACAAGGTTCCGAGCACCCATAGAGACAGAACGACCTATAACCCTCTTCATACCTGAAAGAACCTTTGCAAAGGCTCCCTCAGCCGTGCGATGTAATTCAGACCCATAGCAGAGACCGGGGTTGACGAGATTGAGAATTGCACCATGAGACATACTTCGGTGATTGCTGACAAGCTCCAGGAAGAAGAGCTGGTATAGCAGCTTCGACGTGTAGTAGCGATCACCCATGTCAAAGTGTGTCTTGTCATCCAGCACATGAATGAGTGGAACTCCCTTATTGTTGGAGATCTGCGCTTCTTTGAATTTTGCCCACGCGGCAGTCTCGCTGCTGACAATTGATATCACCGGATGGGGCTGTGTCGGGTTTGCTGCAGCCTGATTATTGAGCTCGGGAAGGAGAAGCAGAGTCAGAAGAGCAGTGCTCAGCCAGTTTATCTGGATACTTGACTCGTGGGATGTTGATGGGGTTGCAACATAGTGGAAGTTGGCAACGCCTGCGTTGAGGAGGGCAAAGTCGATATGAATGCCGGATTCTCGGAGACGCTTGACAAAGCTTATGATACTAGCATACTTGCTCATATCTAGCTCCCAGACTTCAACTACGGGTTGCTTGGTAGACTTGGATAGGGAGGCGAGGAGAGATTTGCGCGCGGCTTCGCCTTTGGAGAGGCTGCGCACGGCTAGGATGATATGGGAGAGACCGAGTCCCAGTAGCTGGGCTGATGCTTGGTAGCCTAGACCGGTATTTGAGCCTGTGACCAGGCCGGCTTTTCCTGAGAGAGAGGTGGACGAGGGTGCCTTGGGAGGGCAAACTAGGAATTGCCGGTATAGGAAACCGGGGTAGGAGTTGTAGAAAGACATATTGGAATCAATGGGGGAGGAGTATGGAAGTATGAAATTGAAATATATGCATTAGAAGGGGTACAGGGAGTTTAAATAGTCAACTTCTATACATCTTATCCTCGTCCTTTTCAAAGTGATATGTATAGGTTCCTGCGTATAGAAAACCGACGGTGCCGTTCTCGGCTGTGATTGGCTGGGCTTAAGCTTAACGCCCTGGGAACTGAAGGTGCCGTTCTCATCTCCTTTTCACAACGCTCTATATTTTACTTGAGATAGACCATGATACCGGAGATTATTCCTGAAGCCGTTCTTCCGGCTCAGTTGCTACGCTATCTCCCAACCCATCGGGTTTTGATTTGCCTGCACTGCCACTATGCCATCCAACCTGGAGCTATCGTCCGTCATCTCAAAGAGACCCACCATCTAAACCGCTTACGACGTCGGGGATTTGTCGACTATGCATCCCAGTTCAAGCTAGCACCGCTAGATGCAATTATTCTACCTGATGAAACGCAATTCCCGGTGGATGTGCTCCCAATCCATGACGGACTAGCCTGTCGGTTTGAGGGGTGCAATCACTTATGTATAACTACCAAGCGAATGAAGGCACACTGGTCAACTGTACACCATCTAAACGCTAGCGATAATGGAATATTCTGGTGTTCAGTGCCGCTGCAGACACTTTTCCGGGGAAATGCCTTGCGATACTTTACAAACCCAGCGCTGCTAGCGTCGCCAAGTGATAGTACAGACGAGCTGATGAGTGCAGGCGAAGAATCTCCAAGTACGGTAGGTAGAGGACTAAACAAATTATACGATGTTCTCTGTTTGATTGTTCTTTCCAGACCATCACAGTCCCGGATATCGATGGGCAGCAAAAAGCGTCAATTCTATCCACGCGCAACTACAACATATCGCTGAACGCCGAAAGTGCAGAACTCTTCGACCATTATTTGAACTCCACTTATAAAACGCTATCATGTGGTCCGGATACTGACAGTGCCTTCCGAGTGATTGTTCCCCAGCTGGCTACACGATTTCCGTTTCTGCTTCATGGCATGCTAGCCTGTTCAGCGCTGCATCTGGCTTCCAGCCACCCCGATAATAGAGATTATTACATGCTTCAGGCAATCCGACACCAAGATCAAGCACTCCCCGCATTTCACTTGGCAACTATGCATGTTGATAGCAGTAATTGCCAAGCAATACTGAGCTTTGCATTTTTCCTTGTCTTCTATGCGTTCAGTTCTGAAAGTGAACATGAAGTTTTATTGCTCGGCGATCAAAACGCTACCCCATCGTCGTCAAACTGGATCAGTCTTTTGCGCAATGGCTGCTCGATGCTGTGTCCTGTCTGGTCTGAACTGACCAACGGACCATTGGCATCCTTTGCAGCGCTATGGAAGGACGATCTGGACGTCACTATCAAATCTGATGATCCGTTGCTCAGGTCATTATTGTCTGTCATTTCAAATGAAAGTGTTGGCTGTGAAAGACAACCAGAGAATGAGTTGCATATATACCAGGACGCAGCCCAGAAATTAGCAGAGGCCTTTGAGTTCGCTCGACAATGCGGCTCCTCTTTGAGTATTTGGGATGCTCTAAACTCGTGGCCGATGCGAGTCTTACCCGGGTACTTTGATCTGTTAGATCGCAGCCATCCGGGCGCATTGCTACTTTTGGCTCAATACGCTGTCTTGCTAAAGCCACTCCAGAAGGAGTGGTTTCTAGGTGGTCGAGTCACGAAGCTGATTGATGAGATTGGGCGGCGACTGCAAGAGAACTGTCCATTGCAAGTTTGGCAGTTGTTTTCGGAACTTCGACGGGAATGTTTTGCTTGATATAGTGTCGTATTTGGGCTGCGTACACACCACACAGGAAGAGCACTAGATGTTGAATACGTTTCAACTCCAGGTAAATGTCCTAGTTGGGGTTGGTCGCGATCCTATCGTGCTGTCTAACGGCTGAAATGTGTATGTTTGATTTTCTTCGAGCTCGGCCAATGGGTCCCTTTTTGGTTCGACTTCGACGATATGGAAGGGCTCGGAAAGTCGGGTTGCAGAATAGGACTTAGTGCCAACTGTGAATGAGTTAGCATGGGCTGCTGATCTAATTCATGACAAGAGTGATAGTGTTCCATACAAAATGACCAGTAGATGTACTTGGTAATGACCGGAACCCAGATTGTCACTGCAATGATTTGACCGAAGGACCAATCACCCTCGGGCGTCGACGAGTTCGAGACGATGTAGAGTAAGTTGTTGATAAGGAGAAATGTCTCCACTAACAGTGCCCAGACTTTTGAGAACATTCGGATAGCCTTGCTTGCTAGCACTGGCTTCATGGTATCCTGCAGACGGGATACAGCAGGGTAGCAATTCAGATGTTGCTCGAGGTAGGAGATGATTTTCTGCACCATCAGCACTCCGAATATAGATAGACAACCAGCACTTATAATCTGCGAAGAAGTATACATCCCATAGAAGTCTGAGCAACAGTAAACGAGCGGTGGAGGGTTGTGTCCACACTTGTCTAGGTCGTCGAGGTTGGAAATTGGGTTGATGCCAGTAGTTTTCGGATTTCGCCCAATTTTTCCGAACAGATTGTATGCCGAGACTACAATGCTGGCAAAACTCCAGGCAAAGATGTATGCCGAGTCCAAGAGTGACCTACGTAACATCCATAGGCCAAAGGTCAATGTTGGAATATATCCCGATGACAACTGAGATACCGTTTCGAAATTTCTCCCAAGTTGTTGTAAACTTGTGGCACCTAGGACACCTGCATCACCGGTCAAGGCCACAATCGCGGCGGCCTGGACGGAGAGAACGAAATAGCACTGGGATTCTTGGAAATCGACTAGAATGGACTTGACAATCGATGCATGTCCAGAGAGGTTCAGTCTCTCGAGAAACTGGGGCATCCGTTGTTCTTTGCGAGACAAGCGTCGTGCACAGAAGGGAATGAATTGAATGACTCGGAGGATCAGCCAGATAATGAACACCATTAGGAGCTGCATTAGGTATGCGACCATAATCTATACTCCTCTGATCAGCAACAACCTCTTTCATATACCAGTCAACACCGAAGGGGTAGGGGAGAATTACACCGGGACCAGAAATATCTTCGTTTGTTTCCTCGCCGACATAGTAACAGTTATCTGACATGAATCGCGGAGACGGATATGCATTCACGGCATAACTTCCCGGGGAATCCGATGAATATTTAGAGCACCCCTCAAGGCTAGTATCGGGGTTGCGACAATATTGTGTAATGCAATCTTCAATCATGGCCCCGAACGAGGTGGTTGCATTCGTGGTATAGCTCTGGCTGTGTTCTTGTAGCTCGCCCAGAATCTCAAAACAATGATAGAGGGACTCGATAGAGCTGAATGCTTCTGTTGGATCTAGACATGCTGCGGTATAATTGACGGCCATATTGAGCTTGCCGGAATTATCCTCAAGATGCAGAAACAAAGTAGCAAGGACTGATCCGGGGCTTAATGGGTTGTCCTTTTTCAGCCCCATGGCCCCCTCATGGGGGGCGGTGGACGAGATCATCATAATATCATACCTAGCTAGGTAAGCTAGTGGGCAGGGCCAAAAGTACGTAGAGAAACAAGATGGCATACCCCGTGCCAAAAAAAACCAACGTTGGTGACGAGTGAGAGAAGAGTAAGAGAGTGCGAGAACAAAGCCACCGAAGGACCTACTTTACTAGGATTCTACCCAGTAGGCCCCATGATGGCGTGGATATGACATGAAGACACCGTTCAGTTAGCCAAGATGGTAGAGGAGCAGCGGTTGTGGCCAACGACGAGAGAGCTTGGTGGTTCCAAATCGGGAAATGCACATGTGACCGTGGCAGATGCTTATCTTCTCGGATGACTTGCTCCCTGTAATGTTAAGCAATTGATGGCATTACGGCCAGTTGGAGGCATGAGACTGTGGGTTGCCCCTTTCAGAGGTAGACATGATCCATATGAATTGGCTAGCTGCCTAGATGATACAAAAATTATTACACCGACACTTCATTCGAGATGCCGTCGAATTCCAGCCCCTCCTCACACTCAGTGCGCTTCGTCTTCATCAGATGCTCCCAATGCTCGGGATACTTTTGACTGGCCCATTTCTCGACCTCATCTTTCCAGTACTGGTAGGGGATAGCGTTGTAGAACAGCCCGATACTAAGACAAATGTTAGCGATGATCGATGAACGGCGCAAACAGCGAAAAGGTATACTCACGTATTACTAGTGGGAGGAATTCCAATCTCAGCTTCCATATTATCGATAGCTTCAACAGCCAGATCGAACTCGCACTGCGCTGCCAAGGCCTCCATATACGCCGAGTAGAGTGGCCGATTCGCCGTGATCTCCAGCTTCTTGACCTTATTCATCATCTTGATAGCCTCCTGGGCACCATTGTGGTGTTTCTCGCAGACCTTGAAGAAGATCGTGATAGTCTTATTACAAGGTCCTTCCTCAGACTGAAGGATTTGGCGGAAAATTTCCATGCTCTTTTCTGGCATCTCGCACGCGGCATACCCCATCATGAGGCCATTGAGGATCCTCGTGTTGAGATCCACCTCAAGGTCCAGTTTCAGCATGTTGTGCACCAGTTCCAAATTGGTTGCGTCAGCCGTACGAGCTAGGCCCTGGAAACAGCGAGCATAGGTGTCTTGTCTAGGGCGTCGACCAGGTTCGTCAGCCTGTCGCATATGCCCAAATACCAAGACGGCAAGATCACTGCGCTTTCGCTCGAAGAAAGAGGTCATGATTTTGGTGCGGATCGAGACCCACGTCTCTGGGAAGGCGATCTTCAGAAGCTCGTATACATTCCATACATCGGTGTCGGACTGGGATTTGTCAAGGATGTACTCGGCCAGCGCATCGCGCACTGGCGCCTTCTGTTCGTCACTGTACCCGCCTAGTCGGGGACGGAGCAGCTCTGATACGGCTTCGAGATCGTGGCGGTACAGGAGCATATGTGTCAATGCGGCAATGGTTGCAGATTCCAATTGCACGTTGTCTTGGAAAAGCGGGTCGAGAAGAGAGGAGATCTGGTTGAACAAAGCTTCCTTTTCCTCAGATCGACAAAGCATCGCGATGAGCTTATTTGCAATTGGTAGGTTGTGGCTAGTGAGGGAAGTTGCATCAACTTTCTCTTCAAGAAGCTTCAGAGTCTCCTCGACATCACCAGCCTGAATGCGAGACTCCAATTGCAAGATGTAAGTTTGGCTATCCGGTGTGAGAGCCCATTGGCCTGCCAGCGCCATAAAATCAGAAGCCAGCTGTGGATTCTGCATCGCATTGGCATATTGAATTAGGTTATTAACGGTTTCAATGGTGATGAAGTTCTTGATCTGAGGGGTCTTTGCAGTCCATGCATCCACCTTTTGCACAAGAGCGGAAGCATTGCTGCCCTTTGCTGCGTCCCAAAGTAAGACGATACCGGTGGTGTCCTGGTTGAGTTCACCAGGGAGAGACTTGAAGATTTCCTCGGCGGAATCTGCCCGAGAATTCAAGAGGTAATATTTGATAAGAGCCTCGCTCGCAGCCAGGGAGGGTTGCGAACCATCGGCAATTGGAGAGTCGTAGACCGTTTGTGCTGCCTTGAATTGATTGTGATCGACGAGAAACTTGACGAGCTCTTCATGCGAAGCTTGATCAAACTTGTTGCCATGATTTCCCCACTCCTCAACAATCTTGCGCACCTGTCGTAGATCGTTTTTCATGGCGAATCCTTTCATAATCGTAAGCCAGGGTGACGGGGTAATCTTGCTCATCTGACCCCAAAACTTCAGTAAGGTATGTCTAGCATCTTCTGGGTTGCCATTCATAGCCAAAATATTGATATAGAGACCAAGGGCTGGCCGACTAATCTTTCCGGGACCAAATCCATGATCGAGATTTAGCTCTTGATATGCGTATCGCGCAAGGTTCATGACGGTCTCGCGAGCTTGTGGGGCACACTCGGATTCGGAGAGTACATCCAGAACCTTTTCAAGGTTCTCAATCGAAAAAACATTCTGCCAGTCTTTTTCCTCCATTTCATCTTGTTGGGCCCGTAGGTGTTTGAAGGTGACGATCAGCGCACGAGCTTGGAAATGACTGATAAGCATCGGTGTCTCGAGTCGCATTGTGAAGAACGTTTGGAATGCTTTTGCGAGAAGATCCCCTGGTGGAGTTCTACTTCTGTCTTTAAGTGCCCTCATCAAGTCTGCCATTGGTTTCAGGCCCTTTTCGGAGGGCAATGTACTCTGCTGTCGCTCGGGATCCGAGCTGAAGACAAAGATATTGCGCCGCGAGACATGAGGAAGGCTCAGAACAGCAGGTCGTACACGAGCTGCGGTAATTGTATGTAGGCGATTTCGGTGGCATTGCGAGAATCGAAGTGGTTCGTTGTTGATAATTGCTCGGAACACTCGTCTCGTAAGATGAGACTGCATTATGAATGGTATTAAGTGAGCTTAAAGCTTAAACGGAGTGAGATAGATTGGAGAAAAAAGAGCAGGCACAAATTGGCTTGCAACATGGAATCATGAAAAATGGGGGTTTGCGACGCGGAGAGATCTGGAGGTAGGCGGAAGAAGTCTTGGCGAAAAAAGATCTCATCTCCGCGTTGCCCGGTCTCCCTATCACCGTCTTCAGCATCGACGATTAATCTTCGGAGATTCACAGGTCACGATGTCTCTGAACCTCTTTTCCTCGCCAGCATTGCTGCGCAATGCCGCCACCACAGCCACTGTCGGTTTGTCGCTCTGTCGCTGGAGCTCGACCGCTGCCATGAGCGCCTTCACTTCGCAGCGCGGCACAAGCTCACAGAGTATGTGATGAATCCGATGCACCGATGTCCATACTTTCTTGTCTCATTTAATGATCTGGGACAACTTTGATTGTGACTGGCCACTAACGTGTCGTGATAGCCTCCCAAGTGGTCCAACGTCGCCGGTTACCCAGTCGCCTGAAGTTCCTTGAGGACCAGAAGGCGCAAGGCGAGAGCCGAGCCCTGGAGAGATATCAAACTCGTGATTTCAAAGCCGGAGATGTCTACGCCCCTCACGACCTTAGCCCGGCCGAGATGAAGAAATGGGGAAAGCGCCAGAGCCCTCCCACGGATGCTTTTGATGCATTGAACCTGAACCCAATGGATATGTACAAGGTATGAAATTTCCGAGTCACCAGAACAATTATTCGGGCTATATATATATGCCGCAATGAACAGCTGCTAACTGTGTGCTCTTTCGCCATGATAGAACTTCGCCGTCATGTCCGAATACATGACCAGCATGGGCCGTATTAGACACAGATCCGAAACCGGACTGCGACCTGTCAACCAGCGCAAGATTGCTAAGGCGCTTCGCAGAGCCATTGGCATGGGTCTTATGCCTAGTGTCCACCGTCACCCCGAGATTATCGCATCCGAGATGCGGGCACGCATGGAGGGCCCCGGTGGTTATTAAGCAGAATATACCATTTTGGAATCATCGTTTTGGGTGCTTGGCCAGACTTTGGGAGCAGATTTTCTTGTACAAGTACAGGTCGATGTCTGATGGAATGGGCACGACTTCGTGTATTATTATTCTTAGCGCTATGCATTGATTTTATTGGGAGCTACTACTTTCAACTCCTTTCATCTTGGGGCATTTGAAGCTAGATAGAAAGCATATGCTTCACTATTGATTTGAAGTACCTTTTTGGCACCTTATTGGCACACGCTATGGCAGACCAGGCGTTGACGGGTGGCTGTGTTCCCCGCTATTGTGGCCCGAGTGCGTCGTACGTCAGTAAACAACTTCCCTTTTGCTTTTTCTCCAACTCCTCAAGAGTGTACAAACCCTAGCAATGTCACTTACAAATGGTGAGAACCTGACAACCTCATACTATCTTTCATTATCCTGACGTGTCCAAAGAGTCCATTTGGGCTGCTAGCCCCTCCACCACCCGAGGCCAGCCCACTCAGCTTTCTTCCGATGCCAAAGGCGAGCGATTGGCTTATGCAGTATGTGATTCTGACAATCTCTACGATAATACTTCCTAGTCTTGACACACTTGACTTCAGTCCAACAAATCCATCTTCCTGCGTTCAATCGACGACCCCGGAGTTGCTAGACAGTACACCGAACACAAGGCGCAGACAACGGTTGCACGCTTCTCTCCCTCCGGTTTCTATGTTGCAAGTGGTGATGCTACTGGAATTGTGAGAGTTTGGGACTGCGTTGGTGAGGGAATTACCAAGGGAGAATACAGCATTGTTAATGGTCGCATCAACGACTTGGCCTGGGACGGTGACTCCCAGCGCATTATTGCCGTCGGCGATGGCAAGCAACGCTACGGACACTGCATTACTTGGGACAGTGGAAACACTGTTGGCGAGATTCACGGCCATACAAAACAGCTCAATGCTGTATCGATTAGGCAGCAGCGTCCTCTGCGTGCCGCCACTGCTGGTGATGACATGAAGACAGTCTTCTATCATGGAGCGCCGTTCAAATTCAACAACGGAATTGCAGACAAGCATTCAAACTACATTTACGGACTTGGTTTCAGCCCGGATGGTTCGAATCTTGTCAGTGTTGGCGCAGACCGCAAGATCTGGCTCTATGACGGCAAGACAGGCGAGACCAAGGGTCAGATCGGTGAAGGCGAGCACAAGGGCAGCATCTTTGGCGTATCTTGGGCGAAAGACTCGCGGAAGTTTGTGACTGCAAGCGCAGACCGGACCGTAAAGATTTGGGATGTGGAAGCTGGCAAAGCTACGCAGACTTGGACTTTGGGAGAGGAGGGTGCCATGGCTGTTCGTGACCACCAAGTTGGTGTGGTCTGGCCCCCAGGTAGAAGCGATAACCTTCTTATCAGTTTGTCTCTTAGCGGAGATTTGAACTACCTGGTTGAGGGTACTCCCGCACCCCGCCAAGTTGTCTCGGGCCATCAGAAGAGCATTACTTCCTTGAACCAGACTACCTTGGAGAACAAAGAAACCCTGTGGACAGGCAGCTTCGATGGCAGAGTCTGTACCTGGGATGTGGTCACGGGTAAGGCTGAAGAGATTGAAGGAGATGCTCACCCCGGTTACGTTGCCGGGCTTGCAACAACGTCAGAGGGAAGTGGTAGAATTTACAGTGTCGGCTGGGACGACACTCTTCGCTCCATCGATGTTGCAGCCAAGACCTATACTGGCAGCGCTTCCAAACTCAATGGACAGCCGAAGGCCGTTACGGCTGGCAACTCGACCGTCCTTGTTGGCGAAGCTGAAACCGTTGAGATTTTCCAGGATGGCAAGAAGACCGGGGAGTTCAAGACCGACTTTACGGCCACAACCATCGCCGCACATGGTTCCCAGGCAGCCATTGGAGGTGAGAATGGATCTGTTCAGATCTGTGTCATTACCAGCTCTCGACTTTCTCCTCGGGCTGATATCAACGCCTCTCGCAACCCAATCTCCTCCCTTGCCTTCTCTCCAGACGCATCCCACCTGGCTGTGGGTGACTTGCGAGGACGTGTTCTGGTCTACAAGGTTGCAGATGGCAGTTTGGTGACGGACCGCTGGACGGCACACACAGCACGAATCACATCGGTTGCTTGGAACGAGGCTGGAACACACGTTGTCAGCGGTTCCCTAGATACAAACATTTTCGTTTGGAGCTTGGCTAAGCCCGGCGATTGGATTGAGCTGCAGAACGCCCACAAGGAGGGTGTCCATGGTGTCGGATGGGTTGCAGGAGGCTCCAAGATCGTCTCAGCTGGTGCTGATGCAGCTGTGAAGGTGTGGAAAGTCGAAGGTCTGAAATAAATGTGAGGTAGCCACGAATGCAGTTTTGCTGTAACTAAGATTCTTCGGTCCGCGACCTATCTTCTAGACTTTACCCAGAGGAAAGAAGTATCACGTATCAATGACCCAGCGCAAGTCCAATATTGTCCCTAAGAATTGTTACCGCAGATATTGGTTTTAAGCGATAGCAAGTCTGTCAAGAGAATGGCCCTTCGGAGCTACGTAAATAAGGCTACTCAATTGTTTTAACAATCCTTTCATTGCCCTTGAATAGCCTAGGGGTAGATAAACATTTGTTACACTGGACCCAGCAGACTATCCAGGTATATATTCTCGTTCCTCTAAGCCCTTGGTACTGGAGGAAGTCCCAATCCTGGGAATATCGGAGCGCATCTTCATCGGCTTCTTCACATGTATATACTTTATACCTCCATGTTGACCATTCTTATTCTTACTCTCGAGTTTTTTGCTCGGCCACAAAATCATTAGAAGCTCAGATGGCCAAATATCACAAGTTTTTTTCCATCCCATAATGACTTCAAACTTCCGCTCTTTGGCCGGTACATTGGTGTCTCAATTATTGCGGCGCAGAGAATGCAAGACGTTGATGTAAATCTAGCACGAGCCGTATCTAATGGGGAGATCATCTCCATGGAGAAGACTGTTGGCCGCCTAATTTTCGGCATCTGTAGTGTGATCATAGGTGTCAGTCAGCCTGTCAGATTAGAAGAATGAAAGGATGGCTGAGAAACAGACAGAAACGTTGCGGTGGTCACTTATTAACGAGCGTTTAGGGTGTGGTGATAAGGGTGATGGCCATTCAAACAGCAAAATTCTAGGAAACACGATATAGTTTGGCGGAATATATCGCAATTACATTATAGCCCCTACCCGTCCGTACCAGATGTTGATTCACAGCTACCAAAATTTCCATTCAAAAATAAGTTCTGGGTTATGCACCTCCGTGAATATAAACAGCACCTTATTTCTTAACATCCTGGAAACCGTCCAGATAGAGGGTTTCCGGATTCTTCGCAGCCTCTGTCCAAATCGCCTGGGCAGCCAGAGCCATTCTAGGATTGACATTGGTCTCATTTCCCGCCTGCACACCAAGAGTAATATCCTTGACCATGATATCCTTTGGGAAAACATGGTTGCTCTGCAACGCTGCTCTTGGGACCCTCCTAAGGATATCACCCATGAATGTCTGCCCCGATGAGTTGTGGATAATGTCATGAAGCACATCTGGGTCTATACCAGATCGGACTCCAATTGCGGTCGCCTCCGTAACTGCAAGAAAGACAGAAATAGCAATATAGTTGTTACTGATCTTCGCAGTGAGCCCGGCACCGGTCTTGCCGCACCAGAACAGTTTCTCAGAGTCGCCCATCGTTTCTAGAACCTGGCGAAGTGTCTGACCCAATGTATCAGATTCGTCTGGCTTTTGTCTCCCGATCATGAAAGACAATGTACCGGTAGCCGCTGCTTGAGGTCCGCCCTGTTCGGATTCGGCGTTAGCCTGACAACAACCACGTAGAATCTGAAGTTCGACGCACCGAGATGGGAGTATCCACGTAACAGCCGGCTCCCTTTGCTTCCAGGCTGACGGAGAGCTCTCGAGCCACAGAGGCCTCGATAGTACTAGTCTCGAGGATCAAGCGGTTTGCATTTGGGGCCGCAAGAATACAGCCATCTGTCTCGCTCAGGTAGACTGCACGAACAGCTTCCACAGATGGCAAACTCGATACCACAACTTTGGCGTGCATTGCTGCCTCTTTCGGTGATTCGACAATCTCGATAGGTCCACACTCATTGAAATCGGCGACAAACTTGTCACATACTGCACGATTGGTGTCGTAGATGTACAGCTTGGATGAAGAGGGGATCTTCTGGCGGAGATTTCTCGCCAATCCAGATCCCATGGATCCAAGTCCTGCAATGGTCCCTCTTATTAGACATCTTGAATAGCTGGGGGATCTTTAATGACTATATAAACTTACCGATGAACGCAAAGGGACCTTCCATATTGTGCTTCTTATGAGCAAATGATAGGATCAAAATGTAGATTTTTTTCAGAGCATATACGTTCCTTGAGGTGAATTTAAGTACTGACAGCAAGTTGGTAAGACATGGGTTATTTTGATATGATTTCGTAACAGATAACTGCCCATGGATACTATTGGTGCTATAGAGGGAACTAAATCTCAATCCCACGCTTTATTACCGGTAGCAAGCCATTTTCAAGTCAGCTTACGTCCTGAACTTCGGAGCTCGTTTCCGTTAATGGTTTCAAGAGACACTTGGAGACTGAAGTGGATTCTCAGGCGCCCATAGTTCAGTAACCAGTTCAGCTGCGCGTTGACCTTAGAGCCCAAAGTGGACTAGCGTGATGCTCGGAACCGATTGGCTGATTACGTCAGAATCAGAAGTTCCCTTGGCACTAAACCAGAAAGAGCAAGATTTTCCGATATATCGGTACATCTAGTCCTCAAAACTAGCCAAGGCTTTAGGAGGGGGGGAAGAATGAAATACTGTAAAACATGCAAAAGCTTGCACCTGCATACCACTGAGCAGCTTGCATCAGCTCCTCTATAAATCGTAAACAAAGCAAGGAGCTGCGTGGCGATATCATGTGGGGGTGTGGCTGTAAATACCTCCCCGATCGCAGCCCAATCTGCATAGCTATCTGCACCTCCGCACAACCTCTGACGTCTCAATAAAGCCCCGAGCAAGGGCGCATCATCGAATATGTGTCACGCGGCTTGCACAATGCCCAGGTGAATTTACCAGTAAGTGACACAAATTTGAACGATGCCGTCTGGAAGTCCAAGCAGGTCTCGCCGTTCGCGCCCACTAGTATGTACTCATTTGCTCTGTCTACCACGCTCAAGAAATTATACTTAACTATTGGTGAAGCTTCGCCAGGCTACATTTGTTCTCCCGAAAACAGGCCAGCGCCTCAAAGGTCTCATCAATCTCCGAAATTCCTCCCCCGCCTCCAATGATAACATCGACGAAAGACGCGCGCTTCTCACAAATGAAATTCAACATTATGAGGGTCCCTTTGACAAACTTGTGCGCTGGATACAAGGACAATGGGCACAGGCAAATCAATTTGTCAGGTCTGAACCAGGCATTGGAGTCTTGAAGTACAGTCTCGCATATTTGCTCGGATCTATGGCAACATTTATTCCTGCAATCTCGGCTTTTCTGGGCCATCAGGATGGAAAACACATGGTGGCTACGGTCACAGTATATTTCCATCCTGCTAGGTCTCAGGGAGGGATGTTCAAGGCCTTGATCTGTGCTTTTTTGGCGTTCTGCTATTCGGCCTGCTTGACGATTACAAGTATGTTCGTGGAGATGTTCTTCCAGGACACTCTGGAATGGCCTGCCCTTGGCCATGCAGTAGTTTTAATAGTCTTCTGTGGCGGCGGACTTGGGTTTGTGGGCTGGACCAAGCAACGACTTGGAGATCCTTTGGTGAATGTTGCTTGTTCACTCACTTCCCTATCTACAATTACCGTCTTGACCAAGGAGGGTGCTGTCCAAAGCGGCGACTTATCACTTGCCAAGATCTTCCAAGTCTTGAAGATGGTGCTGATGGGCGTGGTGGCCGTTATGGCTGTATCCTTTTTCGTCTTCCCCATCTCAGCGCGTAAAAAGCTGCGTGCAAATCTTGCCACGGTCACTGATACATTGGCTCTTATGATGGCTCTTATTACGGAAAGCTTTTTGAGCGGCTCCGAGGAGGTTCTTCTCTCGGATGAGTTCAAAGATGCTGAGGTGAGACACCGCAAGGCCTATGGTCAGCTCGACCGGCTCGTCCGCGAAGGCAAACTTGAACATTACGTGGCGGGGACGGAAAGAGAATACAGACTCGAAAAGAACCTCGTCCGTTGGGTGCAAGACATCACCCATAACATGGGAGGACTGCGTAATGCAGCCTCTCTCCAGTTCAGTCTAATTCGCGAGACAATTGCTCGCGAGTCTGCCTCTATGGAAGATCAGCAAAGTGACTCGACTTATGCGGATTATTTTACCCCCGTTGAGCGACCGTTGTCATTTGTTGAAGGGTCTTATTTGGAGCCTATCGCTGAGCGATCAGAGGAGGAATTCTCTCCAGGTGGTTCTGTCCGTTCCCATACAAATGGAAGTCCGGGACCGACGCCCAAACCTGCACTTCTTCCAGCGGATGTTTTTACTATTTTTATCTCTCATCTGGGTCCCTCAATGGTAAGTTAAGAATACAAGGGTAGACAACACAGCTCAAAGACTAACTCGTAGTAGCGATCGTTGGCCTTTACAATGAAAGAAATCTTCAAGGAGATTCCCTTTGGACCTGCCCCAGACTACACAGTCTCGGTAAATGGTCGACTGCGGATCAGTCTTGATCGGGCGCTTGAACTTTACAAGGAATCTCGCGAGAAGACACTTGCGACCTTATATCAACAAAAGGAAACGATGAAACTAAAGAACCGAGAAGCTGAAGCTGATCTCGAGGAAGTTTCAGCCAGTTGTGGTCAATTCAGCTTCTCCCTCGTTGAATTTGGAGAGCAATTGCAAGAGATGCTGTCCATTCTAGATGAGCTGCAGCTGGAAGTAGAAGAGAGACCTAATGGACGATCCTGGTCATGGCTTAAAGTCTGGCAGTGGTCAAAGAAGGCAGAGACTGCAAAAATGATTTCTATCGATGCTGGTATGTGTTTCAAACCCTCCCAACCCCCAAAATCGTGGACAGTATGTTAATTGCCACGCAGAAGCAGGTTCCAGAGCTTCCGGTGCGCCTGTTCTAAACCAGAACTCTCACGGTCATGCTCGACATGCTTCAGATGGCCTAATTGCCTTTGATAGCCTGCCTGTCAAGATCCAAACCCCAACAATTGCCCCGGCAAAAGGAACGGCAAAGCAAAGACTCGGGTACCGGTTATGGAAATGTCTTGGATTCTTCCGACGGGATGATACGAAATATGCTATCAAAGTTGGTGCCGGAGCTGCACTCTATGCGTTGCCTGCTTTCTTACCTTCAACCCGCCCTTTCTATGGACATTGGCGTGGGGAGTGGGGTCTGTTGTCCTACATGCTGGTTTGCTCAATGACGATTGGTGCCTCTAACACGACGGGATATGCCCGTTTTCTCGGTACTTGCTTGGGGGCAGTCGCTGCTATCGTGGCATGGGACGTCACAGGAGCAAATTTATATGGCCTCGCGTTTTTGGGATGGCTAATGGCCATCTGGACCGGGTATATCACTATTGTTCGTGGTAATGGGCCCATGGGGCGGTTCATCATGCTCACTTACAATCTATCCGTACTATATGGCTATTCTCTTGCTCAGAAGGAGGCAAAGCTCGACGAAGACGAAGGTGGTTCCAATCCAATCATGAGCGAAATCGCACTCCACCGGGTGGTTGCCGTGCTGTCCGGATGCATCTGGGGAATTATCATCACTCGCATGATTTGGCCCATCAGCGCAAGACGCAGGCTGAAGGAGAGTCTCAGTCTTATTTGGCTACATTTGAGTCTTGTCTGGAAGCGCGATCCTTTGTCCATCATGGCCAAAGACGAAAAGTCCGTTGTATACATGACTCCCCGGGAGAAACTCGAGATTGAAAGATTCTTGGCTCGGTTGGAATCTCTTCGGGCTGCAGCAAGCTCTGAATTTGAATTGAAGAGTGCATTCCCTGAATCCTCTTACACTAATATTGTCCGCCGTACACGCAACATGGTGAACTCTTTCCATACAATGAACATCGAGCTGATGAATAATGATATTGCAACTGAAGGGGAGATATCCCTTCTTCGATACACAGCAGTGGAGCGGCAACAGCTGTCTGCACGCGTGAGCCATCTATTAACAGGTCAGCCTCCATTTAGCGTTTCCGGATGTCCTTCTGCTGACTATCTTCCAGTTATTGCTTCATCAATGAAACTTGAATACCCTCTAAGCGATGTATTGCCCAGCATTGAGCATGCCAGAGACCGGCTCCTCGCTCGCATATACCGCTATCGCTTGGATCGGGAAGCATCTCGACAGACCACAGATGAAGACTGTGCTCTGCTCTATGCCTACAGTGAGTCTTGCTAGTTTCCATTGCCTTTTCCAGTACTGATTCTTGTACTTCGCATTAGTTTTGGTGACAGGCCAATTGTCGAATGAGATCACGGCGATCATTGCGGAGATCGGAGAGCTCTTTGGGGTATTGAGCGAAGACGTAGTGCAGCTAGCTTGAGAATGCAGCAGATCTATTGATCTTTACATTTAAAAAAAAACATCTAAAATAACAATTGCTAGTTGCAAAACACATGTAGTCGATGTAGACACAGCTGCCTACTGGACTCGGCGCACTTCGATGTATCCGTTCCTGGCGTCTGGCGGGGAACCGCAAGTCCGAACCTCCCTTCCACTCAAACCCATCGCCCTCTCTTTCACTTCATCAATTTTCATCTTCAATATATCAGTTCATCTTATGAACCCATCTCCTCTTTCTTTATTCCTGGTTTGAACCCTTGAATCCTTCTTGATGAAGGCGTAGGTGCCAATATTTCTTGCCCTTCGGCCTCGCCCGTCGCGCTCTCGCGAGCCCAGCAACCATGCAGATCGATCCGGCGGCTCTGAGCCGGAATGACTCCATCTCACACCAAAAAGGCGCCGCGCCTAACGGCTCGGCATCCGCGAAGACCTCCCGAGCTCTGATCTCAGTGCCGCGGCTGGAGCTGGAGCATGCCTACACGGACCTGAAGGCCGCCATCGGAGACAAGTGGGCCGAGTATAAAGAATCCACAGCTCTGTTCTTACTAGGTATGTAGTGAGGCGCATTGGATCTTTGTCTACCTAGCGATTGCTTGAGCGACGCGAAGCCTGGCTTCTCCTTCCCTCCGCACCAAGCTCGGTACAGTCACCTCCTGACCTCTTGCCTGATTCTAGGACATTACAACCAAACGGAATATTCATCACGAGTCGACTACTTCTTGTGCGCCGATCCCAAGAATGAACATTTACATAACAACTTCGTATGCGCGCTCATCGGAAACCTGACCCGAGACCTCCCCGATCATGGCGTCGCAAACTGGGTATCGGCGAATGATAAACCATCAACGGTTTCGAAACCTGTCTCCGGAGATGCCGCAGAACAAAGATTAAAGACGGAGGTCATGAAATTACCTCCGAGGGACCGTCGGCGCATCAAGGGAATACCGGAGGTACGTAGTCGCAAACGATGACGCTTACCTTGGCCCCAAAGGCAGACCACTGACCATAACCAGCGAGATCCCAATGAGACAGTGCCCACAGAGCTCGAACTATGCCATTTGGCTAAGCAAAT
Organism: Penicillium paradoxum; assembly: GCF_028828445.1. Classification (NCBI taxonomy): domain Eukaryota; kingdom Fungi; phylum Ascomycota; class Eurotiomycetes; order Eurotiales; family Aspergillaceae; genus Penicillium; species Penicillium paradoxum. Next base: position 1,089,945 of record NW_026643184.1, on the reverse strand, counting down.
CAAATTGCCCAGCCAGGTTCCTGCAAGTGCAGGTGGGCTGAACAAGACTAGTAAGGCGACACCTCCCGCTTCGGACTCAAGATATGCCCTTCGTTCCCATAACCTCTTCCCCGTAATGAAGTTTAGTACTGACCATCCTCCTTGGCAGATTGGGAACTCGAAATCCGAAAACGCTACGCCCAGCCCCTCGCCGCAGAAACCGGCGAATTCCCCGATGCCGAATCTATCCATGCCCGCATGGTTCCCATATGTTACGAGGAATCGCTAACTAGTGGTGCCGGGCTTCCTTGTGCAGAGTTTATGGCGATTGCGACAGAAACATTCGTGAAGGAAGTTCTGTCCGCGGTATTCTCACGCACCCGTTCGAATGGACCGTCCGGTACAATCAACAACATGATGATGCGCAAGTATCGACACCAACTTGAAGTTGAAGAACTTGCATATACACGTGGCGAGATTGCAAAGGATGCCGCTACAGGCCTGCTCCCTGTGGAGGCAAAAGAAGCCAGCATTCGAAGACCCTTGGGGGTCAGAGATCTGCGACTAACTCTAGAGCTGGGCGGCGGTGTTCTTGGCCACATGCCACTAATCGTCGACCAAATCATGGGCGGGTACTTTGAAGATGAACTCGAGACCGAAAGGCAAGATCGGTTGGAGAATGGCGTTGGTGAGCCACATCAAGAAATCAAACCCGATGAAGACGCGATGGACTTGGACGAAGACGAAGACGGTTCTCTGCTAGACTGGGAAGGCGGCACTGTCGGTGACCGAGAGCAGTTGAGCTCATTGCTTGACGAGTGTCTGTCCATGGCCGCATGAGAATTTTATACCCCCGATTGTCCTTTTTATTTTTCTTTCTTGCGTTGTTTTCATACACGCTGCCACATTGCATGCTTTTTACCTTGCTCTTGTTTCTACTTTCGGTTTTTGATGGATGGTGGCTCACGGCGTCTGGGTACTACCAAGGGAGGTTGTCACGGTTTGTGACGCCACACGATTTGCATATGGATTTGGAGTTTGAAGATATGTCTTAGCTATCCGTTCTCGATCGCCTTTGCCTTGCCTTGTTCCCTCGTGTTTTCTCTCCCTCCTACCCTGGTTGTGCCTCCGATGACCTTAACGATGTATAGTATCATTTCTTACCAAGGGACAAGGTGAAGCGGTCGAGAATGAAGCTCTCGGGGAAGCTCAAAACGAAAAAGACTCAAAAAGCCGAAACAATGGCCATGGCCTGTTGGGAGGAGGTCAAGCTAGTTCGATACCCATGGATTTTACCTTACAGTTTAGTTGACTCAAGATTTTATTACATAGTCACATTTGAGGATGCTAGATTTTAGACGTAAGTCTAACAAAGACGTATTTCATCTCTGTCGAATATTGAATTCCATGGGCTGTTTACCCCCCCCAAAACGCCTGTAGATAATACACCACGCAAAGAACATGTCAACTAGTTGATAGCAGTTGCGACGAGCTTCAAGATCTCCTCAGTGGTCTTGTATGCGTTGACCGGGTCCTTCGCAATGGACTGCCAGAACTCGCCGTGTTTGGGTTCCGTCGAAATGCACTTTGATACGACATCTGATCGTTTTTCCTGTAAACAGATGTCAGCTGGATATTCTAATGATAACATGGAACCGAGAAAAACATAATGAAGGGATAACGAACCTCAGTACCGTGCTGCATAAGGAACTTGTAATACCAAGCCCAACCATCGCCGTAATCACTATCCGAAACAATGGCCTTCTCGAACCAGGTCATGGCCTTCTCCAACCGACGCTCGCCCCAGAAGATACGCGCAACGGTGATGAACAGAATCGGGTCATTCTCAACCTTCTTGATAGCCTCCAGACTGCGGGCCTTGCGCTGGGCGCGGGGCTCGAGATACCAGATGCTTTCGCTCCATAACAGGCCGGATGTCGGAACTTCCTGGATCGCGCGGGCCATCAGGACCTTGGCTTGGGCGAGGTTGTTGGCACGGCGTTCAACGCGCACACTCTCGGTCCAGAGTTCGGCGCTCTTGGGAACGGCTAGACGGGCACGGTCGAGGACGGATCGGGCGCGGACGACGGCACCGGCTTTTTCTTCTAGTCGCGAAGCAAGCAGCCACAGTGCAACGGACTTGTTGCATGCCCGGGTGCCTGTTCCGTATGCCTCGCGCGCCTGGGGGAACTTGTTCTGGGATTCGTAGATCTGGCCCTTGATCATCCAGAGTTTATCGGCCTTCGGGAAGAGCTGAAGACCTTGATTAACCAGATCCAGAGCTTCGTCGATATTGCCGAGTTGACGCTCAAATGCGACACTCTTGGTCCACACTCGATCGGTACCGGCTTCATTGCGGGCTGTGGCCAGGAGCTCTCGGGCTTGGTCGGTCTTTTTGGCGTCAGCCTCGAGCTTGACAGCAGCCAGCCAGATGTCTTCGTTGTTCGGGTTTTGGTTGAAGGCACGACCGAGGACTCGTCGGGCATCGTCGATATCTCCAGATTGCCATTTCTCCTTCGCAAGCAGGAGCCAAAGCTCTTCACTCTGGGGGCATGCCTCGACTGCCTTCTCGAGAACCTGCCAGAGGCCTTCTTTGGTGCCGTGGTTGCGCTCCAGGTCCGCTGCTGCAAGCCAGATTGATCGGCGGTTGACGAAGACCCGCAATGCATAGGCGTAAATAGCCCGGGCAGTTTCATATTTACCTCGGGCAATGCTGGCTTTCGCGTCGTCCATCCAGATATCCTTTCGGTCATCATCCTCGTCCAGACCCCATCCAAGAGTTTCTTGTATGATACCGCCACATGTAAGCACCGCGCCTTCGGCTTCGCACTTCTCGGCTTCCGTGATCCATTCTTCTCTCTTCAGCATGGCGTTCTCTCGAGCCAAAGACTGGATAGCACGCTTCATGACATTGACCTTTGCAAATGTACCCATCTGCTCCTGAAGTCGGGCTGCAGCAATCCAAATTTCGTAGCTTGTGGGAACGGCCTTGCGAGCAGCGTTCAGGACCTTCTGTGCATTTTCTGGGGTTTCAAGGCGAGCAAGTGCAAGCCATAACTCGACTGACAGGGGAATGATCTCAACGGCCTTGGCCAGCAACAGGCGCGCATCGGCGGGATCATCTTCCAGGTTGACAGCTTCTTTCCAGATCTGCACCGATTGCGGAATATGCAAAATAGCCTGTCGGAGGACATTCTTCTTGGCACGAGTGTCCGTTTCTAATCTCATAGCTTCGGTCCAAAGTCGTGTGGACCGGTCGTTGTTCTTAATGGCGTTCGCTGCAATAATCTTCGCGTTGTGACCTTCATTGAGTCGAATATTTTCGAGCCATGCATCTTCACTTTTAGGGCAGAGCTCACATCCCTTAGCAATGAGGTTCCTAGCAGCCACAATCCGACCAGCAAGCTCTTCAAGACGAGCAAGAGCAATCCAACCAGGAGCATGCTTAGGGTTGGTCTTGGTGACGGATTCCAACAGGATACGAACTCGCTTGATATCGCCCACCTCAACTTCACCAGCCTTGGCTTCTGATTGTGTCAAGCTAGTCAGATAGCCCTTGGGGTCGATATTGGTAGCACTTCCAGATGATGTGTCGCCGGAGGATCCTAATGCAGCCTGATCAAGTCGAACTTTGAGAACCTTATCACGCGCTGCACCGATATCTGCGAAGTTTGTCATGGTACCGTCGGCGCTCTCTCCTTCGCCGGTGCCCGTCTGGGTGCCATCTTCGGCAACTGAGGTATCATACTGAGTCGAGTCTCTCGCACTAGCAATGACACTATCCGGGACGGCATAGAAACGCTGGCGAGCATTCTGCTTATCTCGCCTATTCTTGCCAGTCAGGTCACCAACCTCTGGGAGGTTGGCCCAGTCTTCTTCAGACACCGAAGCAAGTGTGCGTTTCAGATCGGCGAATTGGTGTTGGATTTTCGGGTTGTTTCGTTCGTAATCTTCTCGTTCGGCTTTTTCTCGAGCTTCCCTGTAGGTGGCGAGCGATTCAGGTCGGTACTCTGTCCAAACAACCGGGGCTAACCCGATGAACAAATGGTTTCGAAAAGCGATGGGAGGGATGAAACTAACCTGCGAGCTCTCCGGCGCTTATCCATCTTCTCATCTACCTCTTGGTAGATGCGATCTGCCTCGTCATCTTCTTGGTCAAATTGTCCGTATGCGAACAATCCGACTTCGTTATCGGGATCCTGGAACCGCTCATCCTCTTCCTCTTTATCTTCGTCTTTTCCGCCTTTCTCGCGTGAAGTGGTGCCGTAAGCTGTAGGTGCAGCGGCTCCTAAAAGCTGAGCTCTCTTGGTTAAAGCAGCTTGGATCTGTTCGGGCGTAGGTCCTTCACGCGCCGGGCCAAGATCGGAGCGAGTGGTGAATCCTGTCGCACCACGACCGAGACCAGCGACGTAGTTTTCAGGCGCAGCCTGGCTTAGGAAATCCTTTCGTCCAGACGCCATATTGGGCACAACACAGATCGAACAACAGCTCAAGGTCGACGGCGTAGAAGGCGATGGCGGGCTTGGAAGAAAGTAAGTCCGGTACCGACAATCTTATCGCAAAAAAAGTTGCCGCCCACATTGAAGTCGAGGTGCTTTACTGCAGAGTTTCTTCTCGGTTTCTTTTTATAATTGTTCGATTTCCGGGGATCATTATTCAAGATGCCTAAGGTCAACAAGCCCAAGCGCAATAGCGCTTCACAGGGCATGTCAGATGCTGCTGCCAAGACAAAAGCTGCTCACAGTATCTTCAAGATGAACACTGATATTGGCCAGCACGTTCTGAAGAACCCTGGTATTGCTGGTAGGATACTAGTCTCGCTGCAATATGCTATCACTTTGCTGACAGTTGGGTATTAGCTGCTATTGTGGACAAGGCCGAGCTCAAGCAAAGCGATGTGAGTTATACAAAGATATTCATTAAATCTACAAACACTAACGCAGTGTCAATTACCCAGATCGTCCTTGAAATTGGTCCTGGTACTGGTAACTTGACAGCCAAGATTTTGGAAAAGGCGAAGAAGTGCATTGCCGTGGAATTGGATCCTCGCATGGCCGCAGAAGTCACCAAGCGTTTCCAGTCCACTCCATACCAAAAGCGCCTGGAGGTCATTCTTGGAGATGTGATGAAGACGGAGCTCCCATACTTCGATGTCTGCATCAGCAACACTCCTTACCAGGTATGTACAATTACAGACTTCCACTTCCAACAGTTATGCCCGAATCCTAACAAAGTCCAGATCTCTTCTCCTCTCACATTCAAGCTCCTTGCTACAAACCCTGCTCCTCGTTCTTGTGTTCTCATGTATGTTCTCGCCGGCAAAGCTGCAACTTCCCCCTCGTTATATGCCATTGGAAACTTACACGCGAACTCTCCATACAGGTTCCAGCGCGAATTCGCTCTGCGGTTATTTGCCAAGCCCGGCGACAAGCTTTACAGTCGACTCTCAGTTAACGCTCAGATGTGGGCCAAGATCGATCACATTATGAAGGTTGGCAAGAACAACTTCAAGCCGCCTCCACAGGTCGAGTCCAGCGTCATTCGGATGGTCCCCAAGAACCCTCGGCCACAGATCAACTACGAAGAGTGGGATGGTCTTCTGCGGATTGTCTTTGTGCGTAAGAACAAAACTCTTCGGTCCAGTTTCATTGGTACATCAAGCATCATGGAATTGCTCGAAGCAAACTATCGGACATGGTGTGCCCAAAACGACATTCCTGTTGAGGATGGCCCGGTTGAAGTCGCCAATGACGATGCGATGGCAATGGATATGGGTGATGAGGAGGAGCAGCAAGAACAGGCTGCCGAGGAGCCGGCTGACGAGGTCATGGAAATGGATGACGATGATGTTCCTGATTTCTTCAAGGAGGAAACCAATGCCCGCCTTGAGGCAGCGCTCAAGAATGGTGCTTCACGCAAGAAGCGTGGGAAGGTTGCAGAGCTAGTCCGTGAAAAGGTGCGCCAGGTCTTGGAGGACGATACTGACCTTGGAGAGAGGCGCGCAAGAATGTGTGACGAGAATGATTTCTTGAAGTTGCTGTGGGCATTCAACCAGAAGGGCATTCATTTCAACTGAGCGAGCAAGAGCATATCTCCCCTGGGGAAAAAACATCCGAAGAAAGAAGTTGAGAATTCGGATGATGAATTATGATTACTATCAATAAAAGATACCATTTTCAGGAGGTTCATCACCAGCAGGCCGGAGATGAGCACGCGAGTCTTGAAAGAGGCTCTGCCAAATAAATGCTTCGCTGAGTAAAAGCTCAATATCTTTCTCAGTCCAATCCTTCGTAGGCAATGCCTGAAGAAACATCATAACCTCCTGGAATACGGTTAGTTTCATGTTCATAGTGGTGATATCCAACGAGAATGACATACCTGGAAATCCATCTTGACCAATCGATCTGTCCACTTGACTAAAAATGCGGCACAAACATAAAGGTGGAACCGAGAGAAGCCCTGCTCCTCAGCCTGTGATGAAGTTCAGTGTCAAGCAAAATAGCCCTTGGGTTAATACATACCATATACGTGTCCCACATGCGTATCGTGTTTTTGATGCTCATTTCCCGCATGAGCAAGCAGTTCATCCATCGGAAACTAAATTGCATAAATTCCACACCTTCTTGCTCCAGATGCTTGGCGAGTGCTGCATCGATGCGCATCGTCAAGTCACGTAGCGCCCTAACCTGTCGGTGGATGCCTGGCTGAGCATATATGTAGTTATCTTGGATACCATCCAGCAGTTTTGTCAGACACCAGAAAGTGTCTGCCTCCACTGCATCTAACACACTCCGAGGCAGTTGGCCCGGATCCATGCCCTCTTCCACGTTCAGATCGGTGATGTAAACGCCTAGGAAGACTTGCCAGAATGGTGTGACCAGGTCATTAATACCTTGGACATATCCGCTTGCTGGGTGTCGGATGGCCCAAACATAAAGGATGCGTTCTAAAGAGCGCTGAGTAGCTTCATAGCCGTATAACGGAATGTGAGGACTGGTGCGGGGAACATCAATGCTGATTTGGTGCCAAACCGCCTCGTCAAGACCTCTGCCGCGACTCTTAGTCGTAGCAGGTGGGTTAGAAGAGCTTGCCCCACTACCTCGCTCAAAGGCTTGTCGGACTCCGTCGAGGTATTCCTTGCGCTTTCGTTCCAAAGTGGAGATACGTCGCTCACTATTTGTAGGAAGGTAACCGAGTAGAAGTTGCCACGTCATTGGTCGTACTTCTTCCGGGATGCCTGACCAAGCGAGATTCCGCAGCTCAGTGGGAGATACGGTGCTTGCCTGCAGGATGCGCTTGAACTTGTTGATTCGCGTAATGTGACTCGAATGGATATCCCTCTCTTTCGGTGAGGCATCTGTAGGGGGTGGAGAGTGATTTATGAGGTTCAAAGCATTGGCAGGGTCTAAACCTGTTAGCATTCTCCCGCTTCTCGGACATGATGTCTTGCATACCTTGTAGAATATCCTTGTATTGAGGCCGAAGAATCTTTCCCTCGCTCTTGTGAGCGGTTGGATACATCGGAGCACCTCGCTCCTCCGCGATGTCCGCACTATTCGCCCGCTGTCTGTTGCTGGCTGCTAATCCATATCCAAGTGCCGAGAGGCTGCCAGTTGCCCCACCGCTGGAATCAACGTTCTTGGACTTCAAAGACGCGGATTTTTTCCTTCTCATGCTAGCGAGACTTGGAAGCCCGAATTCATCTTCATCGTCGTCGTATACAATCTCATCGTCGTCATCTTCATCCTCCTCCTCAGTGGGGTCACGACTCCACTCGTCGACCCCCTCAGTCATAATGCCGGGGTAAGGTTGCCGAGGAGGCGATGCAACCACGTTTGCTGGATGGCGACTCAATTTCGATCCGGGACTTGCTGCTGATATCTTTGGCGGTGTTCTCGGGCGTGCGTGGGGGGTAGGTCTGCCAAAAGAAGACAGTTGTCAGTCATCGTTTCTGGCCAATCGCTAGATCCGAAGAATAGATGAGCAAAAACATACTGTACAATGCTGCCATGTGAATATGATGCGCCGACAACGGTATTTGAGCCATAGAACTTCGAAGATCCCTGGTTTAGGGACGTACTTCGGCCGGCCCAGAAGGGCGATTCGGTGCGCCTTCAAAGAACATTAGCATTCCTAAGTACTGCAGCTATCCCTTGAGCTGTAGGAGAGGATATATGGAGCTTCAAACCTACTCTGAATTGTCTGCCAAAGGGAGAGAAAGGCCATGTGAGCTATAGCTGCGATTAAAATGCAAGGGGAGGCAAAGGACACGAACCAACCTGGACCATTTCCTGTCGTCATAGTCAGTTAAATGTAAAAACACCGGACGAACAAAGGAAGCCTAGTGGATGACAAGAAAAACATACCTGTTGCCCTTTTTTGTTGGCCATCTTATGGGATTCCAAAGGAGGTGATCTCATGCGGGAGTCTGATAGAGGTGCGGGGTGGCGTTGTGATGGTATGAATGCCGTCTATCCTCCAGGCAGGCCATGTAAGGACAGAATAGAAAAATCAATAGAGCATAATGGGTATTCTAATTCAAAGAAACAGGACAAACCAAAGGAATCAGGCAGGTTCTATAGATACAAATAGCTTGAGTTTCATGAGTTGAACACCAGGCTGGTTATGTAAGCGCTCCGCTTCGCGATTCCCGTTCTGCTGGACTTCACAACTTCTTCTTCTACTTGCTCTCAGGCTCATACTCTGCTCCCTTGACTTTAGTCTCACTTCGCCGGTCTATAAGGGCTACACGTGTTCCCGTGACTTGCTTCTCTATTTATTTTCCTACTAACTTTCTTGTCATCATGGCTGAACCCGAGGATGGAGATGATCTTTTTGCTGATCTGTGTGTGCCCCTACTTGATCTTATGCTGAACTGAGGATGCTAATGATATTTGTTTGTTAGGTATGACGCCGATGAATCTACCAACCGAACTACTGCAGCAGTAGAGGCACCGAAGCCTGATCTAGGCGTGTCAAGCCTGGCACCTGGCGGAGATTCCCCGAAACAGGAAACCGCAATTGATCCTGTTGGTCAATACGAGTCGCATCCAGCTACCCAGACTTCGGACTTTGGTCAGGGCTACAACAATGGCTCTGGAAACGCGTATGGTGCCCCTGCCCTTACTCAGGCACCCCCTCCTGCTGAGACAGAGTCTCACGGAACGGGAATCAAGGAAGATGGGTAAGTCCACTAATTTTGTTTTCTTTTCTATCTCATGCTTGTATAATCCTGTCTCAATTGCATAATTCTTCCCCAATTGCATGTATCCATCTGGTATCGGGCTTTATCTCGCTGGTAGAAGCCTGGGTGGCTAAATTTGCCATTCGCGATTCCGGATACAAATCTGGGTACTGGAAGGGGTGACCTGGCTACGGATTGAAAGTTATCTGGGCTTTTGGGCTGTTCGAGGAAAAATTCGCCGGTTGTTTGATGGCCTATTCGTCTTCAAAGGAAGGGAGATACAATGCGGGGTCGAGATCAATCAGCGCGTTTGTTTGTGAAAACGCATGATACGGCTACAATTTGCATCAAATTCGATGTTCGTATCATACAGTGGGATACTCCGGCAATTACTCCACGATATCAAGCAGTGGACGAACAAACACATCACCTGGGCCCTGGATCGAGACAAGTGCTTGCGCAAACCAACTTCACGCCACCCGCCATACCTTTGCCACGGACGATTCATATATAGTACAGCCGATACTATATAGTTTCCTGTCGATATACCTTGATAGGGCAGAGCAAGAAGTAGCTATCTAGCTTGGGACTCTGTGTTAGACAAGGCAAAGGCTTTCACGGGTCAGACAGACAGACAGTGACAATTCACTTTTTACGACTGAAATACTTGAACATCCACACTCATTTCGCCAGTCTCCGGCTTGAGCAATTCAAAAAGAAAAAGAAAAGAGGAGGACATGCATCAATCTCCGGGCTCATGTAAACCAGTGGGCTTGACGTTAAATCCCGGCCATGAGTATCAGAATTGCCCAAGGCTATTCAAGTGTACATTGTCAACCACTATGAGGCACAGAGTCCATGAACTACCCTAGCACATGCCTTGCTCGGGGCCTTGCTCTCCAGAATAGCGAAGCTTTTCGCACACTCGAAGCATTCCTAGCCAGAATACCTTCCCACATATTCTCATTTCTTTCCTTATCATCAATGCCTATCTCTTTTCCGTCACCATCATGTTTTGATTAGCCTCTGATTCCCTGCATTTTGCTTTGTTTTGTATGATGCCTGAATCTGTGCTGACTGGCTGATCAACAGAAAAATGTTCATTGGTGGTCTGAACTGGGAAACTACAGACGGTACGCATACTTTGTTGGGGGTTTATCATGATTTATCATACTAACATACTTTTCCCCCGGATTAGAGTCCCTTCGTGACTATTTCTCTCAGTTCGGTGAGGTTCAGGAATGTACCGTGATGCGGGACAGTGCCACTGGCCGCTCCCGTGGCTTTGGCTTCTTAACCTTCCGTGACCCTAAGACTGTGAATACCGTTATGGTCAAGGAGCACTATCTCGATGGAAAGATTGTAAGAGCTAAACCCTAACTCGTACATCCGGTCAACGTATCATGTGGCTAACCAGGATTAAAAGATTGATCCCAAGCGTGCTATTCCCCGTGATGAACAGGAGAAAACTTCTAAGATCTTTGTTGGTGGTGTTAGTCAAGAGGCTACTGAGCAGGACTTCAAGCAGTTTTTCGTGCAGTTTGGCCGTGTTGTTGATGCTACTCTTATGATGGACAAGGATACTGGGCGTCCCCGTGGATTTGGCTTTGTCACTTTTGATGGTGATGCTGCTGTTGAGAAAGCTCTATCTCGTCCTCTGGAGATTCTAGGCAAGCCAATTGAGGTTAAGAAAGCACAGCCCCGTGGTAACCTGCGAGACAACAACGATCAACGTGGAGGTCATCGTACTGGAGGATATCGCGACCAGAACCAGCATGATGGAGGTCAGCAGCAAGCCGCCCAGCAGGGACAGGGTAGTTCCATGACTCCCCAGATGATGGCCCAGTATTGGCAGCGCATGCAACAGTACTTCGCGATGATGCAGCAGTCCATGGCCGCAGGCCAAGTGATGCCTGGCATGAACATGAACGCCATGAACCCTGCCATGATGGCTCAGATGCAGCAGATGCAGCAAATGCAAATGCGTCAGCAGCAGCAACAGCAACAACAGATGGGCAATCAGCCGCAAGGTGCCATGAGCCCTAACCCGCAGAGCCCCGGCTCCCAGCAGGCCATGCCTAACATGATGAACCCCGCTATGATGCAGCCTAACCAAGCCGGCACTGTCCCCAGTGGTGCTCCCAGCGACAACGCCAGCCCTGGCCCCAACGCTGCTTCTCTTGCCGCTAACTACAACAACGGAACCGCAAACGCAGCCCGGGCTCAGACTGGACCTGCTTACAACGCCACTGAGCAGATTGCCTTTGAGCAGCAGAAGTACGAGCAGCAGCAGGTTCGCCGCTCCATGGACCCTCGCGGGTTCAGCCCTTATCAACAGCAAGGTGGCCCGACTTCATGGGAGGGCATGTATGACGAAGTTCCGCAGCCTCACGTTCCCACTGGACCAGCAGGTATGAGACGTGTTGGAAGTTCGGGTAGTGGTATGTGATTCTTTCGAGTTTCTGCATATTCTACCCCTTTCATCCTTGTTCTGTACTTGTGTAGCTAACATTTCTCTAACAGGAACCACCCCCCAACCTCAGAGCGCTGCTCCTGCTAATGCCCCCACCGGACCACGCAACGCCGGCAAGCCTGGTGCGAACTACCGTGGCGGCGGCCGAGGTGGACACCGTGGCTATCACCCCTACCAGCGCTAATCATCTTGCTGTGGATACTACAAGCGACTCATCCAGTCTCCTGTCGCTTCGCATACAAATTCTTTTCTTTCATGTGTTTTTTAAGTCTTTTTTTTGCCTGCGGCCAGCGATTTTGGGCCTCAGGATTGATATCTTCGTGACCACTACGAAGCAAAAGGAGAAGAGGGTCCGGCGAGCGGGTTACATTGACAGTTTCTAATCTTTATCTTCTCACTCTTGTGGTTCGGTGCTTTCGTATGTGTGCATTTTTTGTTCGCGAGGGTCGAGGATCGAAGCTTGAGTCAAGGTTTTGCGTGTTAAACGGGAGAGGAAATCTGATCAATAATCTGTGACGGCGTGGATCTTCAAGTCTTGCACTCTCTCGGTGGTACATTGCTTTTTCTTTGTGATTTTAGCCTCACAATTGAAAATTTCCATTTGACCGAGACTGGCCAGTATAATTCAAATCTCGATATCAAAAGCGCTAGGGCATAGGGTATTCGTGCTTCGATGGCAAAAGCTCTAGGGCTTGGGGCGTAGATTGAGGGTATTTGTGCTTCAATACCAACTACGATAGGGTGAAGAGTTTTGGCATGGGATGTAAGGACATTTGTTCAAAGCTGCTACGGATATCAACAAGGTCGGAAATGTGACCATGACAGGCCCAGACCAAGCCACATCAACCCCATCAAATCGTATTCAACCCTAATTTATAGTACATAAGCAAGGATTTGGCTATTGGCGCTGTTATTTTGAAGTCTGGCTCGGTAGACTATGGTTATCATCGCGTGATGGTCAAACTGAATTCCACGAGTGGTTTTCCAAATAGGGTCCATATGCCCACGTGACTCATTTTTGACCTTGAATCAGAACACATACAGAGCGTCACCATTTCTCACAATAGATCAATCAAGATCTGACATTCCCAGTATATTCATGAGATGGCAAGAGCAAAGCTTGATATTGAGTTCATATCACAGGTAAATTGCTGCTGGTTTGGCAATCAAACAAGATGTATCCATGCACAACCAGGAATTTCTCATACATGTGTTTGGTAGGGATTGAAGCCCCAAATCTTCCAATGCTCCAAAGGAGAGATACCATTCAGAAATCATCAGGACTGTGAGTATCGATGGGTTGCAAATGCATTACCAAGGAAAGGGTTGGAATACTTGACCTTGATCTTCATAATCAAGATGGTCAAAGCCTTTTACGAAGAAAGTTCATTCATAAGGATAATCCAATGTTATAGCACTGCCATTGCTAAACAGACTGTTGCTAGATAGGATATCAGAGAAACTTGGCTACACGGTAGATTATGGCTCCAATGCTGATCTTGTCTGAGCTATAAGAAGGACTACACAAGTCAAAGCACTCTAGTTACGAAGAGACCCAAAATTCAATAAATGCTCATCAGTTGCAAGCTGTAATATAAATGATAGATGGTAAAGATGGTAAAAGAATGAGGTATGTATAGAGACAAGAGGAGAAAGAATGGAGGAAGTGATATCACACAAGAAGATGCATCTAAGGGCAAGAAGATCGAAAATGCCCAACCGTCATTTTCAAGCACGCTAAAAACCGTCAAAAAAAAAGGAACTCCGAAGCCACAACGTGCGTGCTCGATCTAAGGATTTCGAGGATGAAAGTAAAAATGGGGGTAGGAGCAAGAAGAATGGTGGCGTCTGATCAGATTTATGACGCTCTCGTTGTTTGTTTTTAAGCTTTTTTCGTTGTTTCTTTTTTTTTTAATATGCCATCCCGTAGCCTGGCGCTGTAGGATGACGGCCATCCATGGAGCTTCGCGAACGCTGGCTATCGGGACTGTTGCTGCGTCCGTGTGCCACGCCGTAATCGTTGCGAACAAGACTGCGGCCCTCGTTACTGCCTGATGAGCCGGGTCGCTTGGGCTGGTCCCGGTATGATTCATAGGGACCCGTGAAGTTAAAGTTGCTCATCTCGGAGTACTCCTTGCGTTGTGGGTGGTCCATGAGAAGGGAGTCTCGGGCATCCAAAGGAGTCAGGTCATCGATGTCGCGGTTTGCTTTTTCTACGAGGAATTAGTTAGCACATACACATAATGGGCTGGTATCCAAATCAATAGTTGTAGACTTGACTTACCAGCTTCTCTTCTGCGCTTCTCGTGGGGGTTCTCCCGGCAGCAGTTGATGATTGCATTGACTGCAATGAGGATAGCGAGAACGGCGGTGAGAGTTGATTGCACAACAATGAGTACAATTCCGGTGACGGTCTTTGTTGTTTGGGAGAGGCCGAGTTCTTCGACGAAAACCAGAACGCAAGCAATGGACAAAACGCGAACGACCTGAACGGCAATATTGATTCCCATCGAAGCCTTGGTGGCATATGGGCGGCTCCATAGCAGGAGTCCCAGGAGAAGAATCTCGCAGGCTAGCTGACCGGCACTTTGGAAGAGGCCGTGGCCCTCACCTCCGGCGATAATGCAGCCCTTGACCAAAGCATACACAATGACGGGGATGAAGATCCACCAGAAGTCCTTCTTGTAGTTATCGTAGAACAGGCTGTACTTTTTCCAGGTTTCTCTATTCTCGTACAGACCGGTGGTATCTCCCTCCGTCTTCTTGTACTTGCGGGCCATGTAGACAATGCGAATGGCAAAGAACAGAAGAACGGCCGTGAAGAGGGAGAGGGTAATTGCAGCAAGCAGTTTTGCTGCCCACGAGTCACCCTTCTTTAGCTGATAGACACAGTAGAGCACCCAAATGCTGTAGAGCACGAGGATCATGTTCGTGATTGTCCGCGCCATCAGGCCCCAGTAATCTTTCCGGAAATCGGTCAGCTTGGCTGGGAAATTTCCGTATAGGGCCCACAGTTCCAGGATGACCTTCAATAGGAGGATACCAACGACAACAACTGCGATAACAATAGCAAAGATCAAGAGAACAGTCATGAAGACATTAGCAGAGGGAACCATGAGATCTTGGGTGATATCCTTCGCCTTGGTGATCAAATCATTGCTGTTGCTGTCGTCATCGTCGCTTTCCTCTTTGCTAGAGCTGTCTGAAACACTAGCATCGCTGGATGTATCAACGTCAGACGTGTCAACTGAACGAGTGACCATCTCGCCAAATTCGATGGTGTAATCCCAACTCCGTTTCGACATGTCGCTAGATGAGCTGCTGCGCGACATCGAGGCATTTCTCAAGGCGTCATAGCTCTCGGTGGTCAAGTTACCACCAGTGGCTGCCCGGAAATTGTCGATGGAGTGTTGCATGCCAGCCCAGGGGATCAACCCGGTACTCCACATGAAGTTAGAGGAGAAACTGCGATAGACAGGGGGGTAGGCGACACTGAGCATGCCATTGGTAGCCATGCTATGGAACCAGCCCATTACATCGCCAAAGCCGGGGCTGGATGAAGGTGTTCCAACGGTTCCCGCCGAACCGGCGGCAGAAAGACCGCTCAGCGCCAAAGCGCCTGCCGCAATACCAGCTGAGACATATTGAACCGCTTCAACTTTGGCGGAGTGGCCGTTAGAAAGCTCGGACTCAATGCATGCCAAATTATTCTGATCTTCCTTGGACTTGAGGATAAGCTTTGCCTGACCATCCAGGTCGGGCATAGTGAATGCGATTCCAGGAATCTGGCTAGCATATTCGGCGGGGATTTCCATCGATCCACTGGCCTTGAAAGTTCCCTTAGGAACGGGGCAGAGCTCATCAACATGGATGTCATCACCGCAGGGATCGAATTCTTTGCTGTAAAGTTCGTTTCCATAAGCAGTGACGGTGATAGCAGCCCGCACCTTCTGTTCCTTCGCGTTGGTACCAGCCACGTCGAAGATAATTACTCCACTGGAACGAGTGTAGGTAACATCCATCTTCTGGATGTTGATTGCCGAGTCGGTCATGCACAGGTTAAATCCATTCGTAGATAGAGTGTCCCCTGCCAAGGCGCGAGGCACGATGGCCAAGCCTAGCAGAGACCAGATGAAATTCCGCATCTTGGCCAGGCACAATTGATGTTCAATGTGTTATACCAATCCAAAGCTAACACGTTAGATCGAGTAGGCGCGGATTCATTAAGGATATAGGGATCGATTGACACGATAATCGGACGGATTGAAACGA
Source organism: Penicillium paradoxum (assembly GCF_028828445.1). NCBI lineage: Eukaryota > Fungi > Ascomycota > Eurotiomycetes > Eurotiales > Aspergillaceae > Penicillium > Penicillium paradoxum. Next base: position 1,074,037 of record NW_026643184.1, on the reverse strand, counting down.
TGTATGAGGCGAGGGTGGAGAAGTCGCAAAAGACCAAAACAAAAGGCAGGATCAACCCGCGGCAGCACAGCACAAAAACAAATCAATAATAAGAGTCCAAAGGGTCGCAAGGACGAGGAGGTGGGCTGTTGTGAGACACTGGTTTTCGAGTACCAGGAGCTGTAAAAAAAAACACACAGAACAAGAGACAGTGAGCGACAGTAGTAGGAGAGGTAGTGATTGGAGATTAGTGAGTGAAATTCCCCCTCTCACAAGAATGCGATGATCAGTGAAAAGAAGAAAAGAGAGAGAAGTCTCGACCGTAGGGTTGCGACTTTACGATTAGTCTGGACTTGGGGGACCCCCTGAATTTGGGACTGATTGGCCCTGACCCCGTTTCAAAGCCTGGGCCTAACGTTCGGGTATGTTACTATTTCCATTAGATTTGGTATTTATATCCTGGCTTTACTGTCCTAACGCTCTAATTCCCATAAATTCAGATGACCTCTAACGCTGTGAAAGGAGACAAGATAATCCATTGAAGCTCCCATTACTCCGTAGAGCTCCCAACGGACTACTTCGTATGGAGTACTCCGTACGGAGTATTGGAACCAAGATTGCCCCCCTAAGTTACCAAGGTTCCGCCCAAAGCTACCAGCCTGAAGGAGGCACGCTAAAATCTCTCCCGGTCGCCACCCATGGAACGCATTCCTGCCCTACACCAATCGAGGGAGTACACTAATCAGCGACAATAACGCCACACCAGCCACACGGCAGGTCAATTTTCTTTACTCCGTACTCCGTACTCCGTAGCGCTCGCTGAATTATGTTTGACCATTCAAATCAAAGCATCGGGCGCAAGGCACTCGGGGAAAATGGTACCTGCAAGCCCGAAACCTGTGGTCCACTTCTTCAGAGACGTGTCGAATGTCTCTATCGCTCGGCGTGACGTGCCCCGCGAGGGGCAAATGTTGCGCACACAAGCCTCCGAGGACAGAGCTGCAGGGCCCGACACACAGTTGGAGCGCCGATCGAAGATCCTTGTGAAATTCAAATCTAGCCTTCCCAGTGGACCCCTTACAGGCTTCTGGACACATAATGTTCCTGGTGAAAATCGTGTCATTGTGCATACGACCAATCGATTCCAGCGGACTCGGAGTCACATTTCGTGCACTGCACGGATGTCTCCTCGCTGTGTGAATCTGTATCGAGTACGGAGTACATCAAAATACACAAAATTTTAGACCTGGGTGGGTTCTTCCTTCAGTCCGCCCTATCATCAATGTGAGACAGGACCAAGCACAAGGGGGCCACTCGATTTTCACAGATATGTAGCTATTCTGGTCTCTGCTGGCAGCCTATGGCAAACGGTCAATTATTGTGATGATCACCATGCCAGCCACCTCTAGCGCTGACTGGTTGTCCATACATTATCCATGGAGTCTATCCTCCGTCCACAGTATCCAGGTCGATTCGAGCTGGAGAGCAGTGAAGAATCTGCCATTATCTCATCCTCGAATGTCCATTTCGGAGTTTCAGGTTGATTGGAACCAATGAACCGATCCTTCCTTATTGTGCCATCGTCCAAAAAAGGGGCATTGATCCCGTGTTCTGACAGTTCCACCCAATACTATCCACAACAAAGAGCTTCCCACTGGCAGCTCTATACAGAGTACGGAGTACTCCTTATGTTCGCTCATAGAATTGCTTGAATTCTCTGATTCAATTGGGACCATGGTACTCCGTACAATGAATATCAAGATATAGTATCTAAAAGCAGAAGGCAAATACCCATACTCCAAACATAGCTCAAGACCCGGCAGAAAATGTACCATTCGTACCGCCTACCGCATCGCAATTAGAGATCCCAAGATTGGTGCCCCGTGGCGCCTCTAGTCACTCCTCTTCCCAGGCACCAAGCTCGCTACCATGGGGCCCGAGGGCCTCGAGAAGCCCACGATCCCTGATAAGCCCGAGAAAAGATCTCGGCGACGTGGGGCCGAACTTGATCCATATCTGCGCACACGGCTCTGCGTGCTCAGAACCACAGCCAAATGGACCTACAAACAGATCCAGAATGAATACCCACACATCCCGCTCTCAACGATAAAATCGACAATAATGCGCGAGAGCAATCGAGTCAATAATCACTCCCAGGCTCGCTCGGGTCGACCATCGAAGCTGAAGGAAGATGACAGAGCTCGAATCCGCGAGGCCTTCCATGCGAATCCTCAAATTACATATGATGACCTGCTGGTGCTAGTGGATTACAAAGTCGGCAAGGAGTCACTTCGTCGGTTTCTTAATGGTGACGGATTGAGGAAGACTCAGGCTGCTACTCGATCTTTGGCTGCAAAAGCAGCTACCAAACAAGTTGAAGAGGCTCCAATTGCTCGGTCGCATGACACACCTCCTGCTGACTGGCCTGGTGATTTTGGATCTGGTTTGGCATCCAGCGAGTCGGAATCTACTCGTAATGTCAACGGTCAGACGACTTTGTAAAAGAATATTTCGAGGGTTTCGGCGCTGCGCGTTCAGGAGCTCGACCGTTGCTCAGTCAATGTTCGAGCGGGCTTCTTTGCATATAGTTACAAGTGTCGGCTGTATGAGACCTGTGGACAACTGGAGCAAATGTTTCATCACAGAGCTGATCCTGCGCGACTATCTGATGACGTCCGATGGCATACTCTATATAAACTGTAGATAATTGACCCCCAGTTTCATGCGGAGCCTAGAGCCTAGGATACTCGCAACACGAAAAACTCATCAATCGCATCCAATGTGATGACCTACACGAGTCTTTTCATTACAGGAGGCTTTAACATGGAATCAACAGATCTGTACAGGTCAGTATTATGAGCAATTTTGCCGCGTCATGCTTCATACCAACGATCTCCAAAATACCACGGTTAATGTCAGACAATATGCTTGCAAATAGCCCCCAACTCAGATCATGAGATTGGAAGACTTGTGGTCTGATCGAAGATCCGGGCAGGCATTTGTGGTAATTGCTCTGTTACTCTGTGCATAGAGGGCTCGTGCGCAATTCTACATGAATCATACCAGGTGTATCCCCATATTTCTGCTTCAACAATGAGGCTGCGTTTTGACTTGATGATGGAATTGATAGTACATCAGTCTTTTAGGGGTGTTTGCATACGAATGACACCCTAGTATCTAGACTTGAACGAACTCCTTGCCCATGTAGGGCTTCGATATAAATCAGCCTTCATAAAGATACAGCTAAAGAAGGATAGGTTTAGTGCTAGCCAAGGGGGCTTTTAGGGTATCACGGCCATACAGCTTGGCGAAAGAAGCTAAACCAAAGAAAAGTGCCATACATCTTTCCTTTACCTATTCAATGGACCTCACGTACTTCGCCTGTCTTGAGATCAACTCTTCTCACAAAGTAGAAGTCCAGAAGGTTTATATGGTCAGTGTATATCAACCTGAGAAGTTTCCTGGTCATCAGTCACCTTTCAATTTAGACCGCAGCATCCACCTCGGGGACATTTAACGAACATTTTGTCGCTAGAGAAGAAGGGCCGTTCCATTGGAATATGAAATCACGCTTCTATGGTTTCTTCCAAGCAGTTCGATCTTAGGACGAGGGACTCCAACGTCTAGAAAGATGGACTCGGTACCTATAGCAGGAACACTGTATTTTTATACCATTACCTTTTATACTACTTAGTCTCTTGGGATTCTCTTCCATGTAGGTTTTACTACCAAGATGGCACTGTGGTAAAGTATGAAAGTATCAGATTCGCTCGTTATCTCACATGCTGGAATGCAATGCAATATCAATCAGATGAAAGCTATTTTCATTGATAACAATGAAAGCCTAGGCCGAATACACGGATGAGGGAGAAACATAAACTGTCCATAAGGACGACACCATACACCGGGGTATTTTCCTTTTCCCGAAAAGCAACCGCCCATGCAGAAAGAAAGAAAAATCGTTAGAAAATCACAGAGATCAGCTCATGTCATCGTCACATCTTCCGCCGGAGTGGTGGCAGTAGAGGGCACAGCAGATGCATCGGTCATAGCATCATCGCCATCTGCATCATGCGCAGGGGTGTTGTTTTGCGAGTGGGACTCGGGAGTAGGGGTAGCATCCTCGCCGAGCGCGTCTTCATTAGACTCGAATCCATCTTCACCTACCTCTTCCCACAACCGGACAGTTTTGTCCAGTCCGCAGCTCACAAGCATACGCTTGCCGCGTAACGTGCCCGTGTGAACACCGAGAACGGCATCTGAGTGAGCATCGAGGCGCTGCAAGATTTGTTTGCTGACAATGTCCCAGAAAATAATGGCACCGTCCTCGCTACCGCTGACAGCAAAACATAAAGGTGGCTGGTAGTTCACATCAGGAGAGCCGTAAGTACCAAAGCATCCCGACAAGCTGTATTTCGTGTTGACATGTCCTTGGAATGTCTTGAGGACGCGGCTCTCGACGTAGCTCCACATGCGGATGCAGCCATCAAGGGTCCAGGCTAAGACATACTTGCCATTGGGAGAGAACTTCACACAAGTTGCAGGTGGGTTGTCTTCCATCACGAGGGTACGGAGACACTGGCCGCTATGGGTGTCCCAGATACGAATGAGACCATCCAGAGCGCAGGACACAATGAGAGTTCCGTCATGCACAACATCGATGCCGGCGACTGGGTCAGAATGGGCTGGAAGGGAGCGCATCACTTGTGCTCGGCGCACATCCCACATGAAGACGGCCTCGTCATAGGAACCACTAACAAGAATGTTGCCCTTCGGAGCGAATGCGATTTGATACACGTAATTGTGGTGGCCATCAAAGACCTTAGTATGTGCCTTGAGCTGTATTTTGAAATTAGTAAGACGTCTCAAGACATGAAATGCTGAATCGGAGTCTTACAGTATTCACGTTCCAAAAACGAATCGTTTTATCGTCAGAGCCAGTGGCAATCCATTCGCCGTTAGGAGCCCAGGCAAGAGTAGAGATACCAGCCAAATGTCCCTCAAAGGTGTGAATGAGTCTACCAGATGCGGTATCCCAGACCTTGACAGCTGCATCGGCACCTATCATTCATGCAAGGTTAGTTACATACTTGTGTAATCGCGTGAGTGCGAGTGCAAAACATACCCGCACTAGCAATCATTGAACAATCTGGCGAGAATTGCACAGCAGATACTCCACGCAAGTGGCCGCGCATAACAAACTTCTCTTTGTAGTTCAGATGTTCAGGCTTGGGGGGTAGCGGAGGCGCAACAGGAGTGGCAGAACGATTAGACCAGTCCTCGGCTTCACGGGCCTGGTCCTCATCCGAGTCAACTGAATTGTCTTCGGGGAGCTCATCTGATCCGCGCTGAGATTCCTCGTCGTGGCTGCTGGCGCGAGTAATCGGGGAAGGGCTTCGGTGGCGGTTGCGCGTGCGCGAGGAACGCCAATACTCGCCGGCATCGACGGCTAGTTCATCGGGGCTTTCAGACTCGCTGTAGTGACGTCCAGACTTCTGCGGACGCTGCGGAGTAAAGCCCTTTTGCAGGGTCCAGCTGGCTCGGCGGCGTTCAGCTTCATCGTGATCGGAGCCTGCGGCGAGTTCATCGGAGGAAGACTCGCTGGGAGATTGAGCGCGAGGATCGCGACGACGAGGTTGGGGTTTGAGACGATCCATCATGCACAAGGAATGCACAGAAGCATCCAAACAAACGAATGCAAATGCGCCGAGATCGTTGGGACAAAAGCCAATAACACAAGTCCATCAGGAAGAAAATCAATTGAACGCGTTCGAATAATAGGAAGGCGGTGTCGCACGTGGTGGGCGGTGACAACCCCTGCTCTGGACTGCGTCATACTACCGAGGCCGTTGGCTGTTCAGGTGGAATGTCAATATTTATCAAGTGCTCATCAAATATACCTGGCTTGATTAAGGAGCTTGACCAATTCCAGGAGCTCCTCTTGGTGGATAACAGATCCAATGTCCTCTTCTATCCCCCTTGAAGCTCCTACCGATATTCGTATCCTCACGCTCAATTGTTGGGGTCTCAAATACATCGCCAAATACCGCCATGAGCGCATGTCAGAAATTGGGCGCCAGCTGGCATTAACCACGCCGCCGCCAGAAATCGTCGGACTCCAAGAATGTTGGACACAGAAGGACTTTGAAAGCATTCGCGACCAAACTCGACATATCCTGCCATATGGGAAATTTTATTACGGGGGCATCTTTGGCGCGGGATTGGCGATTTTGTCAAAATGGCCGATTGAAGAAAGTAGCATGTTTGGCTACCCATTGAATGGTAGACCTACGGCATTCTTCCGGGGAGACTGGTACGTGGGCAAAGGTGTCGCTAGCGCACGCGTGCGGTTCGGCCCTGGTGTTGCAGACGTTGCGGAGGTGTTCTGCACTCACCTACATGCCCCGTATGAGCGTGAACCGAACGACTCATATCTGTGTCACCGCACCGCGCAAGCTTGGGAGATTGCGAAGCTCATGCGTGGCGCTGCAGAGCGCGGCCACTTAGTCATTGGCCTGGGTGATTTCAACATGGTTCCTTCTTCTTTCGCACATCGCCTCATCACTGCCCAGAGCCCCGTCCGCGACGCCTGGCGCGAGCTCCATCCTGACTCCTCTCTCGCGGCAGCAATTGATCCTGTTGAACAGGCACGCAACCGGCCTATCCCCACCGCCGAGTTCAATCTCACGGAGAATGGAGCTACGTGCGATGGGTCCTTCAATACGTGGCGCTGGACTGAGGCTATGCGCAAACGCCTAGAGAAGGGTGAAGAGATTATCATCGACAAAGATACCCCTGATCCACGTGCCAAACGTCTGGACTATATCTTCATTGGTGATGGCGGTTACCCTCCTGCATTCCCGCCGGCTACCTGGTCGGTCCAGTCTGTTCAAGTATCTATGACAGAGCGCCATCCCACTCTCCTTTGCTCTCTGAGCGACCACTTCGCTGTCGAGGCTGTCATCACCCGCTCTCCTACGGCATCAACCCGTCCACCCTCCCCCTCGGCAGATTCTGCCCCAGCCTCTCCCAATTCACCTACCCTGCACAAGACAAGTTCAAAACCTGTATCTCCCAACGCCGCCCTTTCCCCCGAGACATACGACCACATCATTGACATGATCCACACATACGTGGCCCGTGAACGATCCCAGCGCCGTTGGCGCCTGGCGCATTTCCTTGCCTCTATCGTGATTTCCATTGGTTGCATGATCGGTGTCTGGTGGATTGGCAGCCGCACGTACATTGGATTTATCCTCATCTTTGTCAGCACGTTGAACTTCGGTGGTGGGATTCTGGATGGTCTAATTGGTGGGCTATTTATGTCTGGCGAGTTGCGTGCCTTAAAGGAGTTTGAGTGGGAGGTGAGCAATGCGAGGAGCTTGGTCGTTGCTGCTGAGGGCGACTCTCGGGCTGTTTCAGAAGAAACAGAGAGAGATCAAAAGGATCTTTAAGTGTTACTCATTCCTCACGACCTGATGTGAAGATGGGAGAATATGTATACGAGACTTGGCTGGATGGCGTGATTCATTCATTTGTTTATATATCGGTTACGAAGTGTAGTATAACATAACCTTGGCCGATTCATCCCGAAGCGGCCAAACTAATTGATAATGCTTTTAATACTGTTAAAAAGTTCGACCACGATAGGTATAGATAGGTCTTCTACTCAACTCAAGTTCTATGAATTCAAAAGCATGATGAACAGTTATATGGTGTCTACGGTTACGGGTATGTGTACATACGAAAAGAAGAATACTTGCACGAAACGAGCGTAGAGTGCATTTGTTAAGCCATCATCATCATCAAAGCTAAATGAACCTCCATCGAATCCATCAGCCGCAAAAGACGCGCATAGAAAGGACAAACTAGTCAAGTCAGTCCGAGGGTGTGCGAATTTACTCAGCACACTCGCGCTTGCGGGTCTCAAAGACACGCAGAGTCTCCTCAGCGGCCTTAACACCACTCATAACCATAGCGCCGAAAGTAGGGCCCATACGGTTGAAGCCGTCGATCTCCGACAACTCCATACCACCAATGATAAGACCCTTAGCGACCTCGCGGGTGTTCTTAACAATGGCATCCTCAGCAGCATTCATGTCGAGACCACGCATGCCACCCAGCTTCTCAATGGAGTTCATGGAAACGAGACGCTTGGCGCAGAAAGCGCCGAATGGTCCGTCATGGCCGGTGGTGCTGACGATGATCGGGGCGTTGATAGTATTGGGATCCATGCAGGAGTGGTCGTCGTGGTGGAGGGTGACGAGAGTCCAGTTGACGACGACACCGGCGAGGCGGATGTTGTCGCCGTCTGGGCGGGTGATCAGATCTTCGACACAGGTTGCGTTGAAGAGCTTGACGTTTGGGAAGGAGAGGACCTTTGACAGGAGGGTCGAAGTGAAAAGCGCGGCGTGCTTGACGACCACGAAGTTCGGGTTCGATGGCTCTTCCTCGAAGGGAACGCCGAGTTCTGTCAGGAAGGCGTCTGCAGGGCGACGGAGGACCATTGCGCTGAACAGCTGGCCACCTAGCCAGGCACCACCACCTATATTGGATGTTTGTTAGTGATGTGGCGTCAAAAGATTTTAATATGAATATCTACGAGAGTGTCTGCTCCCGTATATAAAGAACGACTAACCGGGCGACACTGAGGCCTCCAGGATGGCAATCTTCAGGTCCGGACGGGCCTTGGCGAGCACGTAGGCAGTGCTCAGACCACAGGAGCCAGCGCCGACGATGACGATATCACTTTCGGCGTAGTTGTCCAGGTCCTGGAAGTAGCGTCGGGTCATCGCACGAGAGACCTGGCTTTCGCGGATCGGGGCGAACTTGAACTCATCCCATTTGTTGCCGAACTGTTCAAGGAGCTTGGACTCACCCTGGCCGGTCAGGGTGGTGGTCACCGACTCGGGGACGATGACCTTGCCCTTGATGCCGGTAGGGGCAACAGTAGCAGACTGAAACATAGCAGCGGGAGGAGACATAATGGTTCAGAGATCAAGTCGAAGAGATGACTTAGAGCCTTAGTTAGTTTGCCTACTTGGTTTAGGGAGAACAGGGGAAGGGGAGGGCATGATCCTTTCGCTGGTATTATCCAGATCAAGTTGAAAGCCGTATAATCTCAGAACGAACCCACGCCGAGGATGAACCTGATAGCTACATCACCACCGATATAGAAATTGGATTCACCACCGACGCAGGAACGAACACCGGCTCACACCCAGAAGTTACCTGAGATACCTTGATCCCTGAGGGATAATAAGCCCAGCCAAAGCGTATCCATGGCTCCCAAAGGAAGGGCAGTATGTACTTGTCCGTTTGGGAACTAGAAGATGGTTAGCCCTGAAAGAGAGTAAACGGTAGTAGCTAGTTACTGTTGTGATGTATAGTAATCAATTGATGAAGGATGGAAGAAGAGAAGAGAGAGAAGAACGGCGAGGGGTCGCTATAACCTTATATGCCAATGTCAGACCCCACCATCCGGCCTTTCCAGATGTCATATTTCTCCGACTCTCTCCGGTTTTCCGGGCATAGTTCCCCGGTGAGCTGTATTGCACGAATGAAATGCAGATCTCCGTCGAAAAGTGACGTTCTAGCTTTTCTGGCTGTATTTTGGCTTCATGAGTGGCCCGGAGCCTTCTGCCCCGGATGACTTCTTTTGCCCCACGGAGTAGGGTTCCCTGTGACTCGATTGTCGAACATATAGGAACACGGTGTGATGTGTCCAGTTTCAATTGATCAATGAGTATCACCTTCTGTGAGAGAGCTGCTATCAAGCTTGTTCAGACAAACAGGTCGGGTGTTTAGAATTGGCCTTGTACCAAAGTACTATACAGCGCAGAATGGAAGCAATGGTCAAGGAGATCCACTTGAAGGGGTTAGTTAATTCTGGTGGATTTGTTGGGAAAAATACGGAAGATGTCTGATACAGATGGATGATTTCATTTTCTCATGATCAATCTCGATGAGCTTCCTAGCATCATCGTAGCCGCGGGCTCACAACGTGTGATAATTATATGTATCAAAGTCCCACCATATAGGGATATACAGTGAATCTCGTTGTAAATCGAGACAATGCAATCATCACAGAACGAAACGGTAATTCGCACCGTAATTGTCCTCCGCTACCGGGGCGTCCACAGACTTGGTCGGGTCATGCACAATGCACGGCCCATACTTCTTGTCAAGCTGTCGGTTCTCCCACACAAGGAGCACACGGAGGCACAGAGCAAGGACAGTAGTGAAGAACATAAACGCTGCGCAGATTGACATACCTTTTACATACCTCGGGGCTTCTTCATCCGGGAAGATATTGGTGCCCAGGAAAGGACCACATTGGCCAATGAGGTTGAGCAGAATGATACCTCCACCGCGGCGAGTATCGGAGCCCTGGTTGTCTGTGAAACACAATTCGGTTAGTACAACGTAAAAGCGAGTAAGAAGAAAACTCCCGGAAAAAGAGATGACTCACTCAGAACCCAGGGCAAAATATTGGCGATCGACGGGAAGATCCCACAGGCTGCCAAGAAAACCCCAAAGTATCGGACACCCACTGATTTGCAGGTTGCGCAGAGGATGTATCCCACGCCCCCGACTAGTGATAATCCGGCGACCATCAATCCACGTTGCTGGATACGATCTGCCACCCAGGTAGTCGCGATGGTCACCAGGAACGAGGCAAAGAATGGAGGTGCTGTGAGACCCTGGGCATTGATGGCTGTGAAGCCCATCTGCTTAAGGATGGTAGGCAGGAACACAGGAAGAGAAGAAAAACTGACGTTACAGCTGAAATACATCAACTAGTGGTACAGTGTTACATTAGCAGGCAAGCTCTCCGTGAATACAACCGTACGCTGAAATTGTGGTCCTCGACTTACCGCTGTAAGCCACGCTTTCACATCGAGAAGCATCATGGCCAGTTCCTTCCACTGAACCTTCCCCGTGCGGTCCGCTTCACCAGATTGTTGCATCGCACGAGCACGCGCAACATCCTTCTCTTCCTCGGTCAGGAACTTGGCGTCCAGCGGGCTATCTGGCACATAGAACCAAGCTAGCAGGGCAGCTGCGCAAACTGGCACGCCCTCAACCAGGAAAAGCAATCGCCAATTTGCCACCGCAGCTTGTCCTGAAGTAATACCGTAGGCCAGGGCTCCGGCGAATGTATTCGCTAGTGGGGCAGCGGATAGGAATAGACCGCATCGGAGACCGAGCTCGTGGCGGCGGTAGAAGAACGACAGCAGATAGGGTACACCGGGACCAAAGCCAGCCTCGAAGACACCCATCAGGAACCGGAGAGCCATCATACCCTGCCAATTGGTGACTGCTGCTTGACAGCTTGCCACCAAGCCCCTTCTCAGAAGCCATTAGTTCTTAATTCATAAATTCATATATATCTGCGCTCGTAGCTGATCGACAGCATTGCACGTGGGATACATACCAGGAGAACACGACAAAGGCAGCCCATTGGTGCGGCTTGATGATCTTCCACATCAATGCTTGGAATTCAAACACTGTATATGAGATGTAGAAAATCGTCAAGAGCCAAGCGTACTTTTTCCCATCGAGGTTGAGGTCCTCTTCCATGCCGGCGATTTTGGCATTACTATGTATCAAAAAGTCAGCGGCGATGCCTTTTTAGTCGCTGATCCAAAGATGATATTTCACACGAACCCAATATTAGATCTGTCGAGGAAAGCAAGGAGATCTAGACACCCCGAAGGCACATGGTAAGCACCCAGGTTTGCTCGAAAGCTAGAGATCGAGTCATACAGAAAAATCCCATCAGCGTTGGAACACGCCAGTCCAATTTCCGCACAAGCTGGCGCTCTAATTCAGGGTTGATAGCTGGCTGCATTGCAGTAGCCAGTTTCTCCTCATGAGCTGGCAGGGTGACTTTTTCCACGTCTTCATCGGGGGCTGTTTGGATTGCATCCTCTGGCTCATGGTTGTTGTATAAGCCCATGATGGAATCTTGCAAAGGGGTAGTGATTTATTGCACTGAAAAGAAAACCGGACAAAGAAACTACCGAGCATGTCGATCTTCGGGAGTCTGTGGAGGCATACTTATTCGCGGGGGGTAAAACCAGTCGGGATCGACAGATGTATGCTGGAGCAAAATCAGCTTGAGTCACATTTGCGGCAATTGGTGCAAATGCAGATCTGAAGAGCTATTGGGATCTATTGGTCATCTCTGCTTCGGAATGGATGCTGAGTCTCCGAGATTCTGTGTGGAGAACGAAAAATGGAGCAGGCAAATGCGGAGGCATTGGCAAAAGCTTAGGTGGAGCCACGACCTTTTTGCGACCGAGGTTATTCTGACGGGATTCTCTTTCAAAGCTGATATTACCCGAGTGTGTTATTGATCTGAACTACTGTATACATAGTTTCATGTCTAATTAGTTGTGCTTGACCAAGGGGAAGCAAACGGCTATGTATATAGAGTGAGGGATGTGGTAAAAAGTGCACATCCACGATTTCCAACTGATTGGCTAAGACTTTGAATATATAATTGTTGCATATAAACAAGGATGAATGGTTCATCATCAATCATCTATTGTATTTTGTATTCAATGGTTTAGAAAGGGAAATCAAAAGCACATGAATAGTTACAGAAAGATATTGATGCCTGAAGATTGAGGTGTATTGCACTTTAGGTATATCACAGTCACCGTATCAAAAATCTCCCGCGTCGTTGGTGTCGCGTTCATTGAGCATCTCCCTCCGCCATTGCTTTCGCCCTTTTATCTTCCATCGCATCGCAATTGCCTCGCTTTCTTCGAACCAAATCGACCCATATCTTCCCAAGTTGATTTCAAGGTTGATTGCAGTTGGCAATCAAGCGCCTGCAATGGATGATCCGGCCACACGCATCCCGGGGCAGCTGGTATGACCCCGACACTTCGATACCGCGCATTGCCCCATGACTTGTGTCCTAACTAATCTTGTCGCAACTATGATAGCTCCCTCATATGCACTTGGTTTCACGCAACCGGTACCCTAGCATGCATATGATGCCCTCTGAGACTGCTGTCGAGTATTTGACCAGCGCACCGCGCATCTGCCAATCCCAGCCTATGCATTGGACTTTCCTGGACGGCCCCCCCCGATGGAACGGTCATGCTCACATGGCAACCACAAAATCACATGGGCGTCAATTTTGCCAGCGATGGCTACATCTGGGCCGATCCAGAACAAGCCTTTACCTTTGAATCCCGCGGCTATGTATGTTTTCCGCGACGGAGCTTCTCTTGCTCTATGTGAACTGCATTCTAACATTCGATGCCACAGACCGTCGAGATGTACCTTCACCGAAGCGGTTTCCACCCTCCTAATGAGCCTGTGGCAACTCACTGCCGCAAGCGCTACCGCATTACCGCGTCCAAAGTCCCAAATGCTCCCCAGCCCGACCCCTCATTGTGGATTGTGCACTACACACGCGCAGCGCCTCCCGATCATACCGCTGCAAACCGAATCTCAGTTACACCCGCAATGCAGGCCATGATGGGTCAGCGCCGCTTCCTTCAGAGCCAAGGACAATTAGCCCGTAAGGACTTTTTGCTTCACGATCGCAATAGTTGGCCAGTGATCAACTTCCCGCAAATGAACCCACAGAACTTCGGGCAACCCGGTGCTTATCCACCTGCTGCGCCTCGTGGGCCTGGATTCTACCCCTCTCAGGGCCATCCAGGTGCAGTTGCGCCTAATGCACCCGTGGCCAAAGCACCACGCGGACACCGTGCGCCTTCGGCTGCTATCGCTTCTGCAACAGCTGATTTTGCCATTGAGGATGAAGACGTCTCCAGTGGTGATGCGATGGATCTTCTGACACCTCGCGAAGTTAGCAAAATGCGATACCAGCAGCATCACGAGTGGATGGAGGAAATCTTCGCATCAGCCTACAGTATCTCACAGATTACACCGGTTTCATTGGGTCTGGGCAGAAAGGGAGAGCTCGAATCGTTGACCGCGGGCTTCTTCGATGCTCCTGTGGGAACCTCCGGCGGGGAAGGCCAGGAGGCAGGCGATGCCCCACAAGCCACCAAGATGGAGGCAGCCAAGGCAGAGGAGTTTGCCGAACGGGTTTCCAAGAAGGTGGCGAATATGACTGCTGAGATCGAAAACCTGAAGAAACAACATGCTCGCCGGATGCAACGTTTCAACCGAAGCTCATTGTTTAAGGATGCCGAATTGCGCCTCCGAGAGTCTGCCGCTGACCCGACCGAAAAGGGACCAGAGATTTGGAGATTGGAAGGCCGAGTTGTCATCCCAACTGAGGACGAGACTCCACAGTTGGACTACATTGAAGATAAGGCCAAATACAGAGTTGACGAGGTCGTCCGGGAAGTTGAGACTGCCTGGAAGAAGCAGATTGTCGCCGAACCCAAGGTGTCCTGTGTTGAGAAAGGTGGTCTGTTGGAGAAAATCGAGCCTGAGCACAAGGATGAGCCTGACTCTTTCACTAATGACATAGTCATGGACCATGACGATTCTCACCTCCTCAACCAGTTCGGTAGCCCGGGCGTTGGCGCCGGCGCAGGTGTTTCTGTCAATGGGCAACCACTCCACGGTGCTGACATCTCTGGTGATGTGGACATGGATTTGGGAGACCAGCTTCATGGCGGTGCCAATGGCCAGGCCAACGACTGGGTCATGGTCAACAATGAGAGCAAAGACCACGGCCCGGTCGGTGGGGACTTTGACTTCACCAATATTGATAGTGCCGGTGATGCTTTGGCGGCTTATAGCGAGCAGAATGATGGGCTCGACTTGCCAGACCTGGAGAACTCGGCTTTCGGCGACGCATTCCATGCATCTGATAACGAACACTCGCATAACCCCGACGCGGATGACATTTCTTAGTCTGCCTCGAGTTCTTCTCATATGAAACCTTTTTTTTTTTTACGAATGATTCTGCAGATCAACTCCTTTGATCTGCTTTAGGTGTTGTGGGGCTTTCTTTATGCTGTTCGGGGGTTTGGATTTCAAGCAGGACGCTTTAGCTGGCTGTGTACCATAAGATTAGCCAGGGAGCTCTCTGCTCCCTTTGGCTGCGCGAGATTCTTTTTTTTTGTCCCCTCGAATCACGATGATAGAGGGTGGGATCTCATCCAATTTAATCCCTATTTTTTTATCACATCTTCTGTAAACCTGATCGAAGCACGGATTTCCTAATTAGGAAGGATGCAGTTGAGTCCGAAGACAAGGCATACCTTGGGTAGGTATGTATTGGCCAGTAGATGAAGAATCTAGACATTCTACTATGTTCTGTGCATTTCTTCGGGTACATATGCACGGATGTAGATCTATGATATATATAAGATCATAAATGACCAGCTTTATATCTTTGGGTTCGTTCCCTGATATCGGGAGGCCGGGAGGGGAATGACGATCAACCGATGTGTAGATCAGGATAGTAGCCCCAGTAACCATCACCACCACTTGCAAATCTACAACATAAAACTAGGGATTTCCGCAATCGGAAGGGCCAGCGCATCAACAACTCGTCCAACATCCGCCCCTCCCCGTCATGACGTCAGCCACCGGGACTGTAGTTCCTCAGAAAAGAAAAGAGAAGAGAATAGGGTTCGACCGTCGTCATCTATAGGAAGGCGCTGTCGTCTCACTTATCACAGCCTGTCTCCCCAGGTTTGGCTTCTGCGCTCCTCGTCTTAACATACCTCACAGTAACTCTACCTTGTATCGATTGAACGTATCTTCATACAAGAACCATGTATGTATCCCATTTCCTTGGCTTTCTATTGTCACTAAATCAACCAGGAATCGCAATCTTGCATTCCGATCGCGCAAAGAGCCTCCTGCCAGCCGGCACAGGTTCATCTCGACCTTCCGCGGGATCCAAGCACCAGAACTGAGTCGCAAGATGACCAAGCTGATCAAAAGCGAGAACTCCGCCATCGGCGCCCACGAAGCCGCTGGCCGTGAGCGCACCGCAATCGCTGCCCAGCTCTCCGAATGGGGAGAGGCGACTGAGGACGACAATATCTCCGACATCTCCGACAAGCTCGGCGTTATGCTCGCCGAGATGGGTGAACAAGAGGACGTCTTTGCGCAGAATCTCGAGGACTACCGCGGTATCCTAAAGCAGATTCGCAACATGGAGGCCTCGGTCCAGCCGTCGCGGGACCAGCGTCAGAAGATCACTGATGAGATTGCCAAGCTCAAGTACAAGGACCCTTCGAGTACACGTCTGGTTACACTCGAGCATGAGCTCGTCCGGGCAGAGGCTCAGAACTTGGTTGCCGAGGCGCAACTGTCTAATATCGTACGTTCGATTCCGATGTCTTGCTGTCTCGTTCTTAAACGCGACATCAGTCCACACGTGCTAACACTCATCTCAACTATAGACGCGGCAAAAGCTCAAGGAGGCCTATGATATTCACCTGGCGGCTGTCATTGAGCGCGCCGAAAAGCAGACTATCCTGGCTCGCCACGCTCGTCGCCTGCTCAACTATATTGACGATAGTCCTGTTGTCCCTGGCGACGCACGCCAGGCATATGACCATGAGCCCATGGCACGCCAGATCCTTGAGGACGCCGAGAATGATCTCCGTGGATGGGAACCCAGTGTCGAGCCCATTACCTCGGCCGCAGCCCAGGAGTCTCAGTCCCAAGTCAATGGATTCGACGATAGCAGACGCGCAAGCAATGTTGATCCTCTCAATGATGTATCGGAGCAGGAGTCGGATGTTGTCGACGATACCTCGGTGATTGAAGGCACTGGTATCACTGAACCAGTGGGGAGCGGTGCACCGCCCGCAAAGATGTTGGTTGAGCCTGCGTAATCCATTCGATCCTTCGTCGAAACACCTTTTTCTCGTTTGCTACGGACATACTGCCGCTGTTACGTGTAAACTCAATTCATCGCGCCTCAAATTGGGCACCACTCGGTGCAGGTGTTTTCGGGAACGGCGTTGGCTGGCACTGGACATGCAACGGGGGTTTATACTCAGGAAATATGCAAATTGTGTATCGTAATAGTTTAATTCGTTAATTCGTTAATTGGCTTATTCTTTCTTTGCTCTCCAAAGCTATCTCACAAATTGTAGTGTAAATATAAGCATGCACGTGATCTAAGGCGCCAGAGTGACGCGGAAACCCGAGCTCCAGCGGAGCTTCAACCATCACTTGACTATCATCGTAATCTCTTTCACGTCCTTTCAGCATCTTTTTCCCTCTATTTTCGCTGATTTTCTCTCACACCACACATCATGGATAAGCTCGTTGCCCAATACTCGCGCCCTCCCCATCAGAATGAGTTGTACTCCGAGCAAGAGCAGGAGGACTTCTCTGCCAGCGTCCCTCCCCTCTCGCTGAAGTTCTGCCTTCCTCCTGTTGACAACGTGAGTGTCGCCGAATACCGTGGCAGGTTCTCTTTGAGTTGGATGGCAGTCTGATAGAGGGAACTACGCCCATCCTGACGTCAACCCAAGCTGCGCTGTCATCACAGCTATATCCAAGAGAATCAACGGCCTAGAATCCCTCATACTATCGGGATTATAGACTAACAATGCTTTTTATTATCTAGCGCTCTGCTTTTCTGCGTGCTATGACCGATGACCACTCCAATCCCAGCTGTCCTATCAAGATCGCCCACGGCACAACAACCCTGGCTTTCCGTTTCCAGGGCGGTATCGTACGTTTTTCCTATATCCAAACCGCATCTCGGTGGTCTTTGTTTTGGGATATGGTGTACTGACTGAAATATTGGGGTAGATTGTGTGTACCGATTCTCGAGCAACAGCCGGCAACTGGATTGCCAGTCAGACAGTCAAGAAGGTCATTCCTGTATCGCGGTTGAGTCGGGGAGAGGACAAGAAGTCGGACCAGCCGACGCCAGGTCTGCTGGGAACTATGGCCGGTGGTGCTGCTGTAAGTCTGGATCAGAAGAGTTGGAGACAGGAGACGGTGTGAAAGACATTGGTTGCTGATGGTTATTGCGAATTGCTAGGATTGTCAATATTGGCTGCGCTATTTGAGTCAGCAGTGCACATTGCACGGTAAGTCAGCGGAATTTGGTCTATGCAGGGAGTGGAGGGACATTGCTAATGGAATTTTGGATAGAAATCCGACACAAGCGCCGTATCACTGTTGCGGCTGCATCCAAGATTCTTGCCAACCTCACTTACGCCTACAAGGGATACGGACTTAGCATGGGAACTATGTTAGCAGGAGTATGATCTGCCCACCTAAGATTGTGAAAATTGGAGACTAACAACGGTCCCCAGATGACTCCTCAAGAAGGACCTGCGCTGTACTACATCGACTCCGATGGAACCCGTCTTCCGGGTAACCTGTTCTGTGTTGGATCCGGTCAGACTTTCGCTTATGGTGTGCTGGACGCGGAGTACAAGTACGATCTGACAGAGGAGGAAGCATTGAACCTCGGTCGCCGAGCCATTTTGGCTGCCATGCACCGTGATGCCTACTCCGGTGGTTTCATTAACCTGTACCACGTCAAGGAAGAAGGATGGGTGCACCACGGATTCGATGACATGAACCCGATCTTCTGGAAGACGAAGCTTGAGAAGGGCGAGTTCTCCAACGTGACGTCTGAGCTTTGAACGATTTAGAGAAATGAATTTGTGTGTGTAATATTGATATCAATATGCCATTGGATTATGCCTAGGGTTCAACGATGATTTCAAGTGATGAGCTGCTGTTCAGTCGGATGGAAGGATCTTGCTCCATCCCAACTTCGTAGTCACTCGATCTTTCTTTTGATTTGTTCTTGTCTGAGTAGCAACTCAAAACAGCTCTCTTCACAGGATGATACTGATCTCCAGCTAAACAGCCAGCTGCATAGCTACCTCAATATGTGGAAATCTCCCCCTAATCAGCCGG
The DNA here is from genome assembly GCF_028828445.1 of Penicillium paradoxum. Taxonomy (NCBI): domain Eukaryota; kingdom Fungi; phylum Ascomycota; class Eurotiomycetes; order Eurotiales; family Aspergillaceae; genus Penicillium; species Penicillium paradoxum. The sequence goes on along the minus strand of NW_026643184.1, from coordinate 1,055,197 downwards.
AACTTATCCAACAGAATATCCTTCGACATAACCTGCAAATGATGAAAAGAAAGCACAACCCCCTGCATAAACACAATATCATCAATGCGACTTGTCGTCTCCTCCGTCGTCGCCTGCGGCACATGAATGACCACATCCGCGATAGTATTAACAATTTCCAACAACTTGCTAATCATCGACGACCCATGCACGCGAATCATATTCTGCGAGATCTTCGTCAAAAACTGCCTCAATTGACTCGACAACCGCAACGGCATATCCAACTCCAACGAAGGACACGACGCATGCGAACTAAGCAAACAATTCGACATCGCCATCTGCCACAACAACGTCCGCATCCACTGTCGCGTAATCACCAAATCCGCCTGCTGCAGCTCCGACAGCGCCGAAACCTCCACTTCCCAGAGCTCGTCGTCCAGCTCGCGATGCTTCCGCTCCACCCACGACGCAGTCACCTGCGATCGATCCCCAATCCACAGACTGATGAACGACGCATCCAGCATGCAGAACGTCTTGATCACCTGCGTCCAGCCCTGCTGGATGCCCGTGCTCATGGACGCCGTCGTCGTGTCTTCTTCCGGGTACTGCGTGTGCGGTGGCAGCGTCACGGGCGAGAAATACACGATCGACATGAACCGCTCGTGGATGAAGCATTGCCAGTAGAGACGTTGGCGACGGGCGCGCTCTGCGATGTTGAGACCCGCTTGCACTGTTTGGTCGCAGATGCGCAGGATCTGGATCATGCTGATTGCTTCCCGGAGGTAGAAGAAGCCCAGATCGTAGTGGCCCAGGCTCATAGCGCACATCTGGATGAAGATGCTTGTTGTAGCGCGGAGAATGGACGGGCGGAAGCCTATTACGAGTGGTTGTTGGGTTTCCACGGACTGGCGCATTAGGTCTGTGATTTGGGTTGAGGTGGGCGCGTTGTTGGGGTTTGTAGTGGCCGAGTGAGAGGAGCGGGTTAGGTCCAGGGTTACCGCGGTGAAGGCGTAGATGAAGGCGGCATGTTCTTTCTCGGAGTCCATTTTTTGGATCGAGAGGCGTACTTCGGCATCGGTGATTATTGGGCTGAATGGGTATACATAGGTCATGTAGTCTGGGAGGAGACTTTCAAAATATGAGGCCGGTAGTTGGCATGAGGCTGTAGGTGCCAGCGGAGGGGAGAGCAGCGGTGTCAGCGCGGTGGTTTTGGGCAGTGTATTGCTGCTCTTGTATTTTGAGATGACGGCTCCCCGTCGCAGTGAATGCTTTCTTGACCGTGAGGATCGATTCTCTGTGTAGGTGCACAGGAGATCCAGGTGCTCGCATTGCTGACATCGTTGCTGGCCGTTGCAACGGACTTTGCGGCGATTACAAGGGTCGCATGCTTTAGGCACTCGCGACTGGGAGGTTGGGCTTGCCATTTGGGCCTTTTCTTTTTCCAAATTTGCGATCCAGGATCAGGGGTAGATCGGTAGTTGATGTTTAGTCGAAACATGTACTTCTTCCCCGCGTTCGATGGTGAATGGCTTGGCGAATTAATACTCTTTCAGCGTAGCGCCACCGGTCTGATCTCCGCAGGAGTGCAGGTAGGGACTCAGGGAGGATCCCGGGATATTAGCATGTGCGGCTGGGGAGACTCGGGATTGCTTCCTTTTTTGTTTTAATTAAAAGCTTGGTAAAGACCGGGGTATGAGGTTGTCTTGGAACGGCCTGTCCGAGATCAGGGATACTGATTACATGGATGTATACGGAGGAAACCGGAAGGGGAAATGATATAAAAGCTGATTGGAAGTAATGAATGTATTTGTGGCCTACCAAACATGAAAATGTCCTCTATCGTCCTTATTCGGACCTATGGACAGCTATATAACCCGTACAAGTCCCAGCCCTAAACCAAAAGCACTCTGCCCTCAAACGCCTGTAACTCTTCCGTAACTTCGTTTACATTGCTAGCCAGCAACTTCCAATCTTCGCTCTTCACGCTCTCTGGCTTCTCAAACTTCTGTGGTGTGTCGGAGAAGTTGAGAACCACCAAGATAGTCTGGTCGCGACTGGTCTTGGTGAAGGTGAAGACACTCTGGTTGGGCTCGTCGAGAATATCAAACTCTCCAAAGACCAAGGAATTCGCATATTCCTTGCGCAGCAAGTTCATCTTTTTCCAGAATGAAAGAACAGAAGACGAGTCTTTCTCCTGTAGCTTCACATTGATCTCGGGGTAGTTGTCGTGTGGGCGCATCCAGGGCTTTTCCGATGTAGCCGGTGAGAAGCCGGCGTAGGCCTCGGCATTCCATTGCATGGGAAGTCTGGCGTTATCTCTGGCCAGGTGTTGCAGAGAATCCATGGCCCTTTCCAGCTCAGCTGGATCGTTGTTCGTCACTTTGCTCGTCATTCGATAATAGTTGGTGCTATCGATATCTTTGTATTCGTCAATGGGCCACTCCCGGGGCAGATTTACCATGCCAATCTCTTGGCCCTGGTAGATAAACTGTGTGCCGGAAAGTGTGCTTTGCATCATGGCAAGCATCTTTGCGGACCGATCTCTCAATTCGGGGGTCTTGTCAGAGCCGAATCGGCTCACGGAGCGACCTTGGTCGTGGTTCTCCATGAACACTGTGGTCCATGCATCTGTGCCTCTGATAATGTCTTGAGTGCTCTTCACGGCAGACTTGAGTTCCCGAAGATTCCAGCCAGGGAATGTGGTCAGGAACTTGTAGTCTTTGCCTTGGCCAAGGTCAACAAGGTCGAATTGGAAGACCATGCTCAGCTGCTTCTCCGCTGCTGAGACATAGCGCAGAACACCTTCCACAGTGTGGGTATTTGGGCATTCTCCAACGGTCATTGCATCATACTTGGACAGCACCTCGTTCATCTCGCTCAGGTACTCGTGAATGCGAGGACCGTTGCAGAATAGTGAGAATGCAGGCTGTGTCTCGGACTTGGGATCAAGGATTGGGGCATCGGCATACCCGGGTTGCTTGCTATACATGTTGACTGTATCAACCCGGAAGCCATCCACGCCCTTCTGCAGCCAGAACTCCATGGCAGACTCATAGATAGCCTGGCGAGTCTCGGCATTCTCCCAATTGACATCGGGCTGTTCGATACAGAACAAGTGAAGGTAATATTCCTCAGTTGTCTCATCCCACTCCCAAGCACTACCTCCGAAAATACTGCGCCAGTTATTTGGTGGCTGACGCTTCCCGTTGGCATCGTATTTGGCTGGCTTCCAGATATACCAGTCACGCTTGGGGTTTGTCTTAGAGGAGCGAGACTCCTGGAACCACTTGTGCTGGTCTGAGGTGTGGTTTACCACCAGATCCAGAATGATGCGGAGTCCGCGCTTGTGGCATTCGGCAATGAGGTTGTCCATGTCCTGGACAGTACCATACGGGCCATACACGCTCTGGTAATCGGAGATATCGTAGCCCATGTCAATCTGTGGGCTTTCATACATGGGGCAAAGCCAGATCACATCTACACCGAGGCTTGTGATGTAGTCGAGGGAGGAAATGATCCCTGGAATATCACCAATGCCATCGCCATTGGAGTCTTTGAAACTGGCAGGGTAGATCTGGTAGATGATGGAATTCTTCCACCACTTTTCACCCACTAGAGCGGGAGACATCTGGGAGATTGAGTGCGAAGGTACGCAATACAGTAAATAATGACAGAAGAGAGATAAAGATCCAACAGAAATCAGGGTGAAAAAAGAGCACGCGCTATATATACACCCCTGATATCCTGTTTTAGATAATCACCGCCTATCTCTCGACGATGGAGGGCCGAGTTAGATTGAGATTTCGAGGAGAGACAGCCATCGCTCTGATTGACTCGATGTCGGGCCGACAGACATTGGCGATAAGTGTCTGCCACTTGTTCGCCTGCGGGGGGCTCTCATAGTGAACGAGGGTTGGTGAGGTTTCAGTGGCTTTGCCTAGACGCCCACTTCCCCCTTTCCCACTGGTTCTGATCCAACATTCCGAACTGATCATGTGGAAATGCCGAGATACCCCAGGCCGATTCGTCTCTCCCCCCGGACTTAACCTGACAGCCGTTAGTCTGCCCCGGGGGCGGACAAAAAAGGGAGGGGAAAGGGGAGTCGGGCCGACACTTCACCAATCAGCCCGCATCACGGGCCCTGGCCTCTCTAACTGCTTTGGGAGAAGCGACGGCCTTGAAAAAACAGTCTCGGCCAATACGAAACACTGTGGCTGGATCAAAAGTACTCGCGCAACACAAAATGCCTCTTCATCGTGCGTCGGCCCGACATTCAATCCAATCATCGTCCTCAAGGAAAATCCGGGGATTGTGGGCTGACCCAAGCATCCCCTGGGGCACATAAACTGGGGAAAGTCTCCCCACGCCACCGGGCTCGCTTCCAGAAAGGATTAAGCAAGGACTAGACATGACGGACGAGTGGGCCAATGGCATCCTGGCCCCATCATCGCGCCTTTTGGACAGGCTTTGTTGACGAATCTTAACCAAATGTGCATATAACTGCGCACATCCGCAGCAGGAACATGATATTCCTTCGTATCCAGTCTTGTCCATCTCGAATACCCACCCATCTGGAAACATCCTCAAGGCTTCCATTGCCAATTCCATCGCAGCAATGGCTTCCGAAAAGCAAGCCATGGCTGAGCATGACGAGAAACATGTCGACACCATCGTTTCAGCAGGTCATACCCTGACGGACAAGATTGACCTCCAACTCACCACCGAGGCCCACGCCGCCATCGAAAAGGAACATAACATGACCGCCTGGGAGGCCCTGAAACTCTATCCCAAGGCCGTCGGCTGGTCCCTGTTGCTCTCCTGCGCCATCATCATGGAAGGCTACGACGTCGTACTCATCGGTTCCTTCTTCGCCTACCCAGCCTTCAACCAGAAGTACGGCCATCTCATGTCCGACAACGAATACGGTCTCGCCGCCTCATGGCAAGCCGGTCTCACCAACGGAATGAGCTGCGGTCAAATCATCGGTCTATTCATCAACGGTATCGTCTCCGAACGCTACGGCTACCGCAAAACCCTCATGGCCTGTCTCGCCGCCACCGTCGGCTTTATCTTCATCCTCTTCTTCGCACCAAACGTCGGCACCCTCGTCGCCGGTGAACTCCTCATGGGTATCCCTCTCGGTGTCTACCAGACCCTGACAGTCACCTACGCCTCAGAGGTGTGCCCGGTCGCCCTGCGCGCCTACTTGACCACCTACGTGAACATGTGCTGGGTCATCGGCCAGCTGATTGCCTCCGGCGTGCTAAAGGGTCTCGTCGACCGCGTCGACCAGTGGGCGTACAGGATCCCATTCGCCCTTCAGTGGGTCTGGCCCGTCCCGATTTTCATCGGTGTGTATCTTGCTCCCGAGAGCCCCTGGTGGCTTGTGCGGAAGGATCGTCGCGAGGACGCCGTCAAGGCTGTGAAGCGGCTCGCGCGCGCCGACACCCCCGGTTTCAACGCCGAGGAGACCGTGTCCATGATTGTCTATACGAACCTCATCGAACAGCAAACCGAGTCTGGCACTTCGTATCTGGACTGCTTCAAGGGGACTGATCTGCGACGCACGGAGATTGCTTGCTGTGTGTGGGCAGCTCAGAGTCTGTGTGGTTCTGGTCTGATGGGTTACTCGACTGTCTTCTACCGGCGTGCCGGACTCGCAGTGTCACAGTCCTTCACTATGTCTCTGGTGCAATACGCCATTGGTTTGATTGGCACATTGAGCTCCTGGGTTCTGATGTCGTACTTCGGTCGTCGCACGCTTTATGTAGGCGGACTGGCGGTGTTGGCTGTTATCCTGTTTGTTATTGGATTTGTGTCTATTGCACCCGCGACGTCGGCGATTTCGTGGGCGACGGGTTCGATGTTACTTGTCTATACATTCATCTATGACTCGACTGTCGGACCGGTTTGTTTCTCGCTGGTCTCGGAGATTCCATCATCCAGACTCCGCACCAAGGCTATTGTGTTGGCACGTAATACGTACAACATCCTCAACCTGGTCACTGGTATCATCATTCCTTACATGCTGAATGTGGACGCCTGGGACTGGAGAGGAAAGTCCGGGTTCTTCTGGGGTGGGCTGTGCATTGCCTGTCTCACCTGGTCGTTCTTCCGTCTTCCCGAGCCCCGAGGCCGCTCTTATGCTGAGTTGGATGTCTTGTTCGAGAACAAGGTGCGGACCAGGGATTTCGCGACTGCGAAGACAGGTTTGGTGCAGGAGGAGCTCAAGGGCGACTCGGCTTGAGGTGCAAAAGTCGCAAGGCACCAAGACATAATTGGAAGTAACTATAGCTAATTTGACGTGTAATATGGGATGTATCAATGGAATGAAATGAATGTTTCATCTCGTTATCCTCAGAGACCGTTTTCTATGTATTTTCTTTTCGGCATCTTTAATATCATTTTTGGGTGTATGCTTGGGATGTCCTTTCTCACTCTGTAATCGTAGTACGCATAAAAGGCTCCATACGAGTCCTAAACAATCAAAAGAAGCTTCTAATCAATAAAAACCAAAAGAGTATCGTTAATCCCTAAAATCCCTAAAATCCCTTGAACACGTTGCGAGAACCAACCCCATATACGTAGACCGATTTCTGGAATAAGTCTGATTCTGCTAGGAAATGCTGATCGTACAAGAAAGAATATTTGCAAAAGATATAGAGAGAAAAGCAGATGAGTATAATCATTAAACCAGGTATACGCCACCTATGACATTGAAACAAGGAAACAATTTTTGAGATGCCTCAGAAGTCCAGAAGATCAGTTATCCACCCGGAACTTCATCCTGATACCCATAGCCGCCAACTCGACATCCAAGTAGCGCAGCACACCAGGGACAGCAACGATAGTAACATTGTCACCACCAACATAGCGCAGACCATTACCATCTTCCCAAACCTCAGCGCGGGAGTCATCAAAGGTAGCCTCGCGAGCACAGCGACGGCAGCGCACGATGCCGTTCACACCACCAACGGCGCCAATAGCACCAGCAGCATGAGCATTAGTGCTCTGTTGGTTAGGAGCAGCCTTGGCAGCCGCGGCAGCCGCGCCGGGGTTGATAGCAGTGCGAGAACGGGATGAGCCGGAAACAGCAACCTGGGTAGACAGGAAGGAGCCACAGCAGCGACAGATCCAGGTGTTCTGGGCGTCGGAGCAGTTCATCAGACGATCTTGCAGCAGGAAGGCAGCACCGTGGGCAATCAGTGAATCACGCTCCATCTCTCCGACACGGATACCACCACCCTTAGCACGACCCTTCACGGGCTGGCCGGTGAGCGCGTTGACGGGACCTGTGGTACGCACTTGGAACTTATCGTTGACCATGTGACGCAGACGCTGGTAGTAGACCAGACCCATGTAGATGTCGGCGGAGAACTCGCGTCCAGTGATACCACTGTACAGGGGCTCGTTACCGTAGTAGTTGTAGCCGGCCTTGCGGAGCTGCTCGCCGAAGTAGTCGGTTGCGGTGTTTTCTTCGGAGAATTGGAAGGGAGTGGAGTCTTGTGGGAGACCGTGCATGGCACCGGCTTTGCCGGCCATGGACTCGATCATTTGGGCGATTGTCATACCTGGGGAGATGTTAGATGATTGGATGCATGTAGAGTTTAGAGAAATGGAAACTTACGGGATGGGAAAGCGTGAGGGTTGATGATCAAATCGGGCTGCATGCCGCTCTCGGAGAAAGGCATGTCGACCGCAGGCCAAAGTTGAGACAAAACACCCTTTTGACCGTGACGAGAGGAGAACTTGTCACCAATGACGGGCTTTCGGGGGATGCGGTACTTGACGCTGAGAGACTGGGCGGGCTCGTTACCAGACTCAGAACCCATGATACGGATGCTGTCGACGTAACCTTCCTCGGCGTCCTTATACTTCATGTAGTGGGTGATTCCGTCGACGTTGACATATGAGTCGGAGGCGGGATCAAAGCGGACATTGTGCCAGGCTGCGATCTTGTCACCCTCCTTGACACGAGCACCCAGGTGCGGCATTCCATCCTCGTCGATGGTATTGCGCACCTGGTCTTTGACCTCATCACCAGGAGCGAATCCAAACAGCTTGGTAACCTCGCGCTTGGACTTGTTTCGGCGGGAGTCGTTCTCGGCCAAAGTAACGACCTTGGTCTTGTAGACTGTACCGTGTCCGAAGCCACGTTCGTGTGCAGACTTGTTGATAATCATAGCGTCGTCCATGTCGTATCCGGTGTAGGAGATAATGGCCACAACTGCGTTCATACCGTTGGGGAAGTTGTCCAGACCGTATGCGTTGTAAAGAGGCGGGCGCACAATTGGGGTTTGACCGGTTTGAATGCGGTACAACTTGTTGTCGGTACGGTATGCAATCGAGGTACCTGGCGTACCCATGGTTTGTTTGCTCATCTGACATTGATACATGTTACGTGGAGATTGGTTGTAGTCGGAGAAGGGGGTCATGTTGGCGACAATGGAGAGGATGTTCGTCGGCGTGAACTCAATGTGTGTTGAAAGGCCGGGGATCAGGTCAGACTCCACACAGGCAATCTCCATGAAGGGTTGCTCGAATGGACCAACATAATCCAGCTTATCCGACGCCAAATACTTGACAGGACGGTACATTCTCGCCGATTGGGAGAACATGTAGACACCTGGGTATTGACCACCGCTTGAGTTGGGAATATATCCAATTTCCAATTCGCGAGGAATGTTGTTCATGCCCTCAACCTTCCAGTACCGGATGGTATCAGCAATTCTCTGGGCCTGCTTGGGCGAGCAGTAACCAATAATTCTGCCATCCAACTGGACGACCACACTCTCGTCCAGAGCCACGGAGGACTCGGATCGGACACCAAGTTGAACCAAAGTCCGAGGCAGGTGAGATACATCCAAATTATCAGTAGAAATCAAACACTTGTGCGCCAAGTGGTTGAGCAGACCGCAAGGCGATCCATCAGGAGTGTGAACAGGGCAAAGGAAACCCCAACTCTCTGGTAGCAGCTTACGAACAGTGGTAGTCTTCAACTGGGCGAAGAAACTACCACGGTGAATCATGCGGAAGTGACTGATGAAACGGTAGAAGTTGATCTTCTCTGCAATGACAGTGTAACCTGAAGTTTGCTGCAAATCAAGGCCCGTAGGACTGACCAAGTTACCGGTAGAGAGGAAGTACTCGAGCGCATTACCAATGTTCTCGTTTGATCGCTTAACGATCTTGGAGAGGAAGTCCCGCTCAAATGCGTCATCGGTGAACTTTGCGCCGTTATTGCGGATAGACCAATCTCTAGCAATTGGACCGAATGACCGAAGCCACTCCTCAATACGCTCCTTGAGAATCATGCCGTAAAGGAAGCCACCAAGCAGAATTTCCTGGTTGGAGACAGCATCGGGGTTGTCGGGAGCACAGTCTCCTGCGACTGTGGAGTAAAGCTTGCGGATCATGAAGGCGATCAACTTGAACTTATCCCAGTCTTGCGACTCGGTAACATTCTCATTTCCAAGATGGGGGAGAACGACTTTGCGGAGGAACTCCGTACCGACTTCCTCGTCGGGCATATCAGCGGGGACTCCGAGCACAGGTCGGAAAGCCTTGCCCAGGTGGGACCGGCAATCGTACTGGCTGTGCTTCTGGTAGGCGTGGTAGGTTCTCAGCAGAAGCTCGACACGATCGGTGACGAAAGTGTTCTTCATGCCCTTGGAGGAAGCACCACCGACAATGGCCTCGAAGATCTCGCGATCATTGGTCTCGGCAAGTGCCTTAAGAATCATCATGACGGGAATAAGATACTCATTCTTGCGCCATGAGAAACGGAAAGTCACGTTTCCATCGGAAAGGTAGTGGAGCACGTTGGTCTGCGATGTCTGATCGGGACGGACGGATCGTATTTGGACACCAAACTTTGTGTAGGTCTGACCACGCTTGATGAAAGAACCACGAATGATGGACATGGGGTAGTTGCGCTTGCCAACGACCAGCATACGGATGAGCTTCTCGTTACCGTTCACGATGTAGAAACCACCCAGCTCCTCGGACTCTTCCTTGTGTCGAACAAGCTCCTCGGGGGTTGCCTTTTCAAGGTGACACCGGTTGGTGCGCACCATGATGGGGACATTACCCAGCTCGCGGACAGACTCCATCCAGTCTCCATTGTTGACCTGGTACTCGAGACGAGCGCGAAGCTTACCACGGTATGTCGCGTGGCGCTCTCTGCACTCGGAGGGGTAAATCTCACGGTTTCGGGTGGTGTACTTGTTTGTGGGGGGCAGGGTGGGTTTTTCGAGGAAGATTTCACGCACGCGGACGTTCAGGCGGTTGCGCTTCGGCGCCCGAACACCTTCTGCTTGGCGAGCCTTCTTCTGCTCGTAGGTTTCCAATTCACCATCAAGGAAGGTCTTGGTGCCAATATCCCTCAATCCTGCCTCGAGGATCTTGCTGTCGTCGAAGAGAGCATTGAAGGAATCGATATGCGGTCGAATGGACTCGGCCAGCGAGGGATAAGCTGTGTGATCCGTGGGAGGATTCTGGAACAGATTCTCCCGTCGCAGAGTGTCATATTCGACCGACCACTGCGTGTCTGTGGCTGCGGGCGCCATGATAGAAATCCGCAGCTCTCAACAGCCGGCTGCGGTATAGGGAAAAAAAAAGAAGATAAGAGTCCTGGGGACCGGCTCAATTTATGGGTCAATGTAAAGAAGATAGCGCAATCAGATCGGTTCGTTTCCTCCTCCCAAAATGATATCAGCCACAAGACCACGGGAATTGAACCGACAATGGCAGCTGCCAAACGAGAGCAAGACTCTGTTCTGCTTGGGGAAATTTTTCGAGGGTGGAGCCGGATGCTTATCTTCACGTGGTGATATGCATTCTGGCCTCAGGCAGATTGGGAGACGGTCCGACATATCGTCTACACTTTAGTTCAACTGCAAGTCCCTGACATGCCCACGAACCCCTAATCCTAGCAGCCTCTCACCCCAATCTCGCATGAAACATGCGCTTCTCAGCCATAACCCCAAACTAAATATATCACTACCTAGGTACGCCACACGGGATATGCTGCACAACGCCCGTCAACCCGTCAATCCCCGTCCATCCCCTCCATTTGAGGATAATACAGCCTAAGCGCCTTCACCGGTCATGTGTGCCCGTAGATCTGTGTCCCCCAAAAAAGAGTAGATCCAATATCCTTCTATGGGCCTCGTAGGAGGCGGCTATCCCCCCTAAACGCCCCTTTAATAATAGGTCCCTATTAAAACTTGCTTTCTCGTTTTTCTCGTTCTCATTTTTCTCGTGACGTTCATACTTTTTTCTCTTTTCTTTTGGCCCTTGACGTGCCGATAGGTGAAATCAACCAAGCTGCACAGTAACAAGGTGACCCCACTCTGACTTTTGTCATCCTGAGCTTTTCCCACACACGGCCACTTCCCCAAGTCTCGACCTCGTAATCTTTCCGCTGCTGGCAGCTGGGTCTCGGGTTCTAAAACTTGACTATTTGACTATTTTACCTTTTTACTATTTTACTTAGTTCATTCTTTTTTTTTCTTTCTGTCTTCTGCTCATATTTGCGACCTCTTGTAACGACTCCGTCATGGCCGGCATTTTCCGTGCTATCTATGACTGGCTTCTGAGGATGTTCTGGTAAGTGGGCCGTGATAGATGCATTTTTCGGGGGTCCACGGCCCGTCCCCGCAGATGAAGCCCTGCTAAACGCCCATGTAGGGCCAGCGAGATGGATGTCACCATGATCGGTCTTCAGAATGCCGGCAAGTCTTCTCTATTGCGAGTGCTAGCGGTAAGTCTATTCTCGTGGTTCTCGCTTTCGGGAACGTGGATCCGAGTTGCTGACCATATGCAACAGGGTGGAGAGTTCACGGTCGAGTGAGTTGTAGTCCCATTTTATCCCTTGAGGTCAGCTCATGCTGTGCGTGTCAGCTGGGTCCTAACACAGATGGCATAGCTCCATTCCGACAATCGGGTTCAACACCAAAAGAGTGCAGAAAGGCCATGTGACTTTGAAATGGTATGTCCATCTTCCTGTCCGCAAAGCACAGAGGCACTAACATATCCCCGTAGCTGGGACCTGGGTGGACAACCTCGATTTCGGCCGATGTGGGAACGGTATTGTCGAGGCGTCAACGCGATCGTGTAAGACTTGCTTGGTTTCCTATTTACTGTGGCATCCACTCCGCTCATGCCATCTGACCTGGACCTGCTAACAAAGGTGAACACAGGTATATTGTGGACGCAGCAGACCGCGCTGCACTCCCAGTAGCGACGGAAGAACTCCATGATCTAATGAAAAAGCCCACGCTAGACAGTATCCCTTTGTTGGTCTTGGGCAACAAGTCTGATCTTGCAGACAAGCTATCTGTCGATGAGATCATCGAGGCAATGGATCTGAAATCCATCACCCGTCGCGAAGTAAGCTGCTACGGCATCAGCGCCAAGGAGGAAACCAACCTCGACGCAGTCCTTCACTGGCTTATTGCCCGAGCCAGCCGATGATCCCTTGGTCTGCCGATTTTGTGACCCACGATTTCCCCGTCATTCATTTTGATGCCCTTGAATGTTTCGCATTTCTGATTGTGTTCATATCCCGTAGACTCTAGCGTGTTTGGCCCATCTCGATTGTAACAAGGTTGATGATGCAGTCTTTTGTCTTGTTTTTTTCTTGCTCATGGGTTCTTCCAAAGTTGGATCCATGATAATGATGTATGTTAATGATCATCTGCGCTTCCATTCGATACTTGTGCCTTTCTTTCGATTTGCGTTTGCTTTAGTCGTACTCGTTTTTGGCTCCCTTTTTTTGAAATTTCTCCCAAGGTGTTTTGACGATGCGAATGGACTAAGGTGGAGGGAGAAAATGACAGTCCACCTGGGCAGGGTTGAGCAAGATAAATAAGTGAAACACGGACCACCGATGTGTTGGCTGCCAACGCATTGGCACAGACGAATGAACATCCCCGCCAATAAACCCCTCACACTAAAGATGACGTCTAGTGGGTGAGATGAAAAGGACTAAAAAGCCCTGGAGATCTGACATCGTAGATAGTGTGCGAAGATCAAAAATACCTGGGCAACTACAATATATATCCCCATATGAAGTTCATGATCTACACGGACACCACCATCCATGGAGTTGTGCATATTCTTCTCAGACAAAATGAGAAATCAAGTGGCATTAGTCGTACACAAAATATCTAAGATCAGTTTTGTAGGCCCTTTCTTGCAGACAGGCCAGAACCGGAGTTGCTCAAAACCTCCTTTCGAGCGCCCAAGGTAGCGCAGTAACGCCCATAAAACATCATATGAAAAAAAACTCCCAACGGAACGGACATGTGAAGATGATATTGAATCGATCATTTGCAACGCTTCTCCACAATGTTCGGTCCATGCTCCTCGTACTCCTTCTTGGAGATCCACATCTGGTGGAAAGTTCCCAGGCTGGCCAAGATACTGCCTCCAATCCAGGATCCGAAGCGTCGCTCAGATGTGTTACCGGGGGCAGTCACGCGGACTCTCGGGCCAGGGAACATCTGCATCAATTCATGGTTCAGACGATCGGTGAAGTTGTAAAGCAAGCTGGATCCACCGGTCACAACGACGTTGGCCAGGAGGTGGGGGCGGAGGTCGACGTCCACGCCGGCCAAAGAAGCCTTGACAAGTTCTGGGATGGTCTGAGCGGGTGTAGGGGGAGGGAAAGGCGAATCGGGATCAGGAATGGCTGCCTTGGCATCGAAGAGGGACTCCACAACGCGGAAACGGTCGACACCGAAGACTTGGTTGTAGCCATCGGGGAACTCGAAGGGACGGCCGGGAGTGGTCCGGGCCATGTCTTCGTTGGAGACGCCCGTGGGACCGGTGGCAGAGAGTCTGGTAGGGCCGGGCCAAACCTGGACGACACATTCCTTGAACTCAGCTAGTGTACGCTCCTCGAGAAGAGCACGATACGACGCATCAGGGGCCTTGTCGGCGGGGAAGGTCTTATATTTCGCTTGTGGTGGTTGGCCAGCGTCAACAGCCGACTTTGAACTGATAAGGTAGTGCGGCGTGATTGTGATGGGTTGCGGGCTATTGGCCTTGAAAAGTGCGTTGATCTGCGAGGAAATGTAATCACCACCCAGCGGGGAGTGCTGCACACCCCGCTTGAGAATCATGCCATCGTGGATCGGTGTGATAGAAATGTTTGAAGCCCCAATGTCAACAACAAGGGCAGAGGCCTTACCGGAAGCGAAACTGCGTATATTCGAGTTAGCAAATCTCACAAGCTTGGGGATATCATGCTCAATGAGCTCAGTCTACGTACGCAGCAAGAACACCAGTGCGCGCCAGATAAAACGCCGGGGTGTCCCATTTCTCCATTGCGATTTCAATAGTCTTTTCGCGCGCCTTCGCCGGGTTCCATCCAGGCTCTGTCATCAACAATGGACTGTCCGACAAAGGCTTCTCCTCTGACTCCACCTCCATTTCTGTAGGGAGCTCATCCTGGGAGATATCGTTTAATCCGTTTTGGAATGGGTTGCCCGCTTTTGTGCCGGTGAGTCGCGACATAAATGAGTGCTCCCACACCCTCTCTGCCATATCCCAATCCTCGACGATTCCATCCTTGCCGATCGGGTTGTGAATAGACAGACCGGGCCGCGGAGTAACGAACACATCGTCGCCGTACACAAACTTTTCTTGGCCGTCGGCGTTGTATTTCCCATAGTAGGTTGGGATCAGTGACTTGGGAGCATCTTCACCGGCAAAGCCCGCGCGAGTGGTTGAATATCCCGTATCGAGGACAATGGCGGAGACCTCATCTACAATCGTGCCATAGTTAGCAATTTGCGCAAGGACATCTAACCACTATTTTGCGTCGCAGCAATTTGCGCATTAGAAAAGGCATTTAAATAATTACATACCTCCGCCGTATTCGGCAGTTTGAGGTGGGTTGGAAGGGTTCATCGCGAGAGCTGTGGTGGTATGTCTTGGAAAGGGGTCGGGGTGGCAGGAATCGTGAAAGCGAGTTGGTTAAATTCGCCTGGAGACAGATCAAGACGTGACCATGCAACTGAGATGGACAATCAGAGGGGCTGGTTGGAGACAGGGAGAAAGGCGGGTCTTTTTGGTGCGGGTGTAGCTTTGGCGCTCAAACGGGCAGTTCAACTGAATGCTTAGTCACCATCGGGGATGCTCTGACTAATCAAGTCCAGCGCCCGAGTCAGCCCTGGAGGGCTTCAAGAGGAGCACCATCATATAGTTCTTGTCGAGTCTGCATCATTTAAAATGCTCCGAATTTGCTACTGAGGTTGAGGAGTGCTTCGCTTCAAAAACTGTCCTAAAATGGCAAGTGACGTATGATTTATGGCCAAATAGATCTAAAAATTCCTAGAACAATGATATATCTTAGCTCTTGGTTCTCTCCCACATCGTAATAAATGTCTATGTCCGTTCCCTCTTTTACTGGTTGGGCGTCTGAGTATCTAGACTACAATCTAGTTAGTTAACTGTCTCTAAAAACCTAGTAGATATGTAGTCCGAACATGTTAGAAATAGTATTGGCGCAAAATCATTATGGTATCGTGTACATATCGACCAACAACATAGCATGGAGTACATTAAGCTCATATCAAGGGAATCCCGCGATTTCAAAGACAGCAATCACTTTTTCCCTGATTGTATTTCCCGCATTGCAGCTCTCGCACTGCGACTACCACCCAGCTTCGGACCACGCGGCGCTTCAGCATTGGCCGCTGGCTTTGCCGCAGGCCGAATGCGACGACGAGACTGCATCGCATCCATGAAGTCTCGCCGAAATTGCTCAGCAACCCGGTCATCAGCAGCCTGCTGGTCATTAAGGTATGTTTCTTCCTCGGGTTCATCATAGATATCCACTATAAGAGCCAACGTTAGCAAAGATAATGTCAGATAGAGTTGGGGGGTATTCCACACACATTTACTTTCACGTAGTACCTCCTCCACAAGGCGATCTCTCTCGATATCTGCCTCTGTTCTCCGCTGACGACTGCGCCACGACTTGCCATCTGGGACAGAGCGACCCGTGTCTGGGGCAGGACTACCCGCCAGCGTTGACATATCTCCCTTATTGGCCATTCTCCGAGTCGCAGCTTCTGTGAGCTCGATATTTCGCAATGTTGCTTCTTGACCGAGGTCAATTTCATGAAGTTTGCCTAACGTTGCAGGCTCGCGTTTCTGATGTCCATGTAGTGACAGCCCCGCGGGGACTTCTTCTTGGGTTGGTTGGTTGGAACTTGAACTATCCGTTTGTGATGTAGGCTGGTAACGCTTAGCCATTTCGGATTCTATAAATGCCATCCTTATCTTGTCAGTCCAAATCACACAAACTGGAAGATCAGCGATAGGACAGGTTTCATACATGTGCTTATCGACATCTACTGTCTGACCACTGTATCCCGTGAAACGTTCATTCATCGCTCGTATCTTCTCATCCTCGGTGTCCCCGGCCGCTGATACTAGCGCCAGTTGCTGGCCCTGATCGTCTCCTAGACGAGATGCGGTCGAGAATCCTATGCCACCCTTCCGGATTGCGCGTGGACGTCGAAGATTATTGCGCCCCGGAGCTTGTGGCGCGTCTGCATTGTCATTTTGATCATCGACATCTTCGGGTTCGTCGTCAGGGCGTCGTCGCATGAACTTGCGCTTTTTTGCTGGGCGAAATAGAGACTCGGTTGGGACAATATTCTCTTCTGGATCCATGATGATTTGCGACAATGTGAAATTCGGTGGTAGAGGAAAGATGCATGGGCAGTCAGCAGTCAAGGTGAGGTCATTGAGCAATGTAAAGCAAACTACAATTCGCCGATCCTCGACCGCCTTACTTTTCTGCCCACCTTATCGGATCTCTTCACCATAATCCATACCATTGTATCTCTTTCTGATGCCCAAATCCCAATTTGCAAGATTTCAATACTTGCCTCTCAGATTCATCTCTGTACACTAGAGAAAAGAGGGAAATACAGACCTGAGCTGCCTGATATGTAGTATCAAAGGCTATGCCAGTGCATAGACAGTAGGCGGTCACGGGCGATGAACCCCCCCCCATGGATAGCGTCTTTAACAGATGTGAGCGTGTTCAACTTCAATGCCAATACCTAAAATATATGGTATAAGAAAGCCAATCTTAATTGGTCATTGTGTCAATGATCCCCTTGGTAAGATGATGGCCTCGAACGGATACCCCATAAGAGATTACCGAGTGGAATCAGTGTTCGTTTTTAGTTGAGGCTCATCCATTGACTAGAAGGCCAATCTTATTTCTGTTGTCAAAAGCAACATACCAATTCGAGAATAAACATAGAAGCCGAATCTAGCAGGGCAAGCATACACAGATCTTGAATCCAAAGAAGAGAAAATTGGTAACTGGAATGATCTAACATTATCTAATAGCTCGATAGCACCCAAGTCATGTCATGCAATTCATCCAGAAATTTCGTAAGTACGGCAAGAAACACCAAAATTCAACATATTCTGAGCGAACAGTTTTACAAAAGGGGGAACAAGCCACTGTATGACTAGTACTCCGTACAGATATCTGCAAATGTAGTACGGAGTATTTCCCCTATCATCGTGAAGGCTTCATCGTACGTATGAGTGGAGATTGCGGCAGGCGCAAACGAGGCTTAGATAGTTTGTCTTAGCTCCTTGGTATAAAAGATAAAGAACGGAAGTCGGGAATAATAAGATTTCCAGAACACCCTTGGCCGAGCTCTGGAGTGCTATGGAGTACCCTACTATATGTTGTAAAAAGTTCTCTCGGTTTTTGTTCTCGGCTTTCAGCTCACAGCCTCGAGTTCTCCAGCTGAGAACTGGGCTACAAGCGACGTCACAGATGTATGCCTGAAGCCACGGCCCCTACCCGAGTACGGAGTACCTGCATGTAGCTAAGATTAAGTCTCCATCTTAACAATGTAACCATCCATGGCTTGGGGCGCTCAGACAACTTGCTAAGTAACTTTCGGGTATTTTGCCCTGGTCGTAACCTTTGAAGGACCTGGTTTGGTTCCCCGAGGTCCGTTTTCTGCCGGTTGTTACTTTCTAGAAGACAGTGTTTGGTGCATAACGTAGCAAGATAGGGAATAGGCCAAGACAAGGCCAATCGTGGCTCTCCACGATCCACCTTGGCCCAAATCCGGCACTTTTCCACCATTTAGCCAGAATTACATAGGACATATTCACAATACGATTTAGCCGTGGAATCAGAGTCTCGCATGACCAGGAGTAAATATCATACCGGCTCCAATTTTTCCTGTCGAGCTAGCTGAGCAGAGGCCACCACTATATCATAGAAGATAGGAGCTAAGATCATGCTGGAGCTTGATCATTCGTCGATTCCTCGAGTTGAAGGGAGAAAGAGGTCCTGGATAGGCTGGGCAAGATCCGTCTAGGCTTTAGTGTTCATTACGGAGCACTGGTACCCGAGTCGCAGCTTCGGAGTACTCCGTACAACGTACATAGAGGAATCCGATGACGCTATTTCTTTAGCCATGACGGTTCGACCAGGCTAATTTGAGTATGAAGGCTCGGAATTTCTAGGAGAAAGGATTGTGCCGAGTAAATGTAAGTCCTGGTTACAAGGTAGTTTCCATGTACGATATGTTAGACTTGACTCAACCGAGGAGGGATCATCTGTGTGATATTTTGTATGTAATAGATATCCACCAGAGCCAAGCAGTCCAACACAAGAAAGGAAAAGCAGGAACATATATGGACTACGATGTACACCGATGCGCCTACCTGGGTATATAGACATGTTATAAACGGGTTTTGTTGAGCGCCGTATCCTACCTCCATTTAGTTTGAATTGCGGCTTTGAGATCAGGGCAAAATCTTTCCCTCAGATCCACAGAGGCAGGTGAACCGAATTGGTCCATGTGTGTGGAGAATGTGCTTTCTCCAAAGCCCTCCATCGGGCCCTTCATCTGGCCATTCATCTCAATCTTCTCGGACCCAAAGCGGGATTTGGGATCCACCAAGTGCTTCGTATTCCGTATTAAGTACTAACGTCCAACACAGGTTCTAGGTGGCGATGCCAACTTGGATTTTGGCTTTCTACCCCAAGAGCGAACGGGCAGATTCGGAGGGAAATACAGAGCAGAGAGATGTGGATGCTTGGCGCTTGGCAAGAGGATAAGCCTTTCGACCCTTTCGTTTGATCTCCGGGCCGAGTCCTCAAACAAGCAGCCAAGACAAAGTGGACCGAAATCCGACTTTTGAGACATCTCTCCAGGACTCTCTACGGAGTAAGGAGTACGGAGTACAATATAGGTATTTCCTCTATGAGTTGAAATGGAAAATGTTGTGTGTTACACATATTAACTGTTCGTGTCGATCGCAGGCCTCCACCTTCGTAGGCGAGATCCTTAGCTCGGGAGCCTCTTCTTCCCGATTCTGCTCTGCTCTCTTGGCAACAATATAGAGTCTTCAGACTACCCTGCCAGGGTATTCCCGGATATATATGGGGGCGAAACCGTGTCCCTGATGCGGTCCGATACTCGGCATGGTTTCCCAATACCAATCCACGGCAAACCCAGATCAGCCCGCCAGTGAGCTTTCGTGCTCGGCTCCATCCCGCGTTTGCGGAGCGTACATGCGGTCTAATTCGGGGGTGGCAAAAGCTTGGGATCATTTGCTCACCGGAACCACACTCTACCCCGTGCAGTCGGCGGCATGACCGAGTCACAGTCGATTGTTTCACAAATTGACTGTCGGTGTGGCACCGTGGTGGAGATATGTTGCTCACTGTGGAATTTTCCCTCTATCCCACAGAGAAGGTTGAATTTTCGATGCGGGGTCTCCACGGAATGGAAGGGGGTTTGAAGGGTATAAACACATGGAGGGACCAGTCTCCCTGGTCCCCTTGCTTTTTCCATCGTGCTGAGTGACCGTTCTCCTCTACACATTCCTAGGGCTTCCAAGATGGTCTCATTATTCAGAGGAAAGTCCCTGCGCATCGCGCAGGCGCTGCTGATTGTTGCACCGGCCTTCATTGTCTTCGGTTACAACCAGTCTGGCCTGGGTCCCCTGGCTACACTGCAGAGCTGGGTGAAGGTGTTCCCTGAAATCGACACAATCAACACAGAGGGCGGCCAACGTGCACACAACTCTACAGGCAAGGGTACCGTCATCGGTTCCTTCAACTCGGAGCTCTTGTTGGAGCTCTCTCGTGTACATTTCTAGGCGACCGGTTCGGTCGCCGCAAGACCATTTTCCTGGGTGCTATTCTTACTTTAATCGGCCAGTTGCTGCAGACTGCGGCTTACGGCTTGCCACAATTCATCGTCGGCCGTGTCATCCTTGGTCTCGGTGTCGGTCAGTTCAGTGTTGCCGTTCCCGTCTGGCAGTCCGAGTGCACGTCAGCCAAACATCGTGGCCAACACGTTGTCGTTGACGGTATCTGTATCTGCCTGGGTTATGTGCTCTGTAACTGGATTGACTTCGGCCTGAGCAAGGTCGACGGAGCATTGCAATGGCGTATTCCGCTGGCCATCTCCTTCTTCTTCTCCCTTGTTGTCTTGTTCTCAGTCTTCTTGCTCCCCGAGTCTCCCCGATGGCTCGTCCGAGCCGGCCGTATTGAAGACGCCAACAACAGTCTTGCCGCTTACAAGGGTCTCCCCGACGATGACGAGACTGTTCGCATTGAGATCGCGGGCATCGAGACTTCACTCGAGACTTCGGTTGGCAGCGCCTCGCTCATGGACATCTTCAGCTTCAGCAAGCCCGACGATGAGCGCCTTCTGTACCGATTCTGTCTGTGTGTCGCCCTGCAATTTTTCCAGCAGATGTGCGGTGGTAACCTGATCTCGACATACGTATCCACAATCTTCGAAGAGAATCTCAACATGGACAGCGATCTGGCTCGCATTCTGTCTTCCTGCGCCATGACCTGGAAGTTCATTTGCAGCTTCATCTCCTTCTTCGCCATTGACCGACTCGGCCGCCGAAAGATTTTCATGATCAGCGGTACTGGTATGTCCGTCTGCATGATCGTTCTCGCCATCACCAACAGCTTCAAAGACAATGAAAAGGCCTCCATTGTCTCGGCCGTTTTCATCTTCCTCTTCAACTCCTTCTACCCCATCGGTTTCCTCGGTGGCAACTTCCTCTACTGTACCGAAGTTGCTCCCATGCGTCTCCGTGTCGCCATGTCTGCCGTCTCGACTGCCAACCACTGGCTGTGGAACTTCGTGGTTGTCATGATCACTCCCGTCGCGCTCGACACCATCGGCTACAAGTACTACATCGTGTATGCTGTCATTTCTGGCTGCATTCCCATCTCGGTTTACTTCTTCTACCCCGAGACCATGAATCGCAATCTGGAGGCTCTCAACCATGTCTTCCGGGATGCCCCGACTGCGTGGGACATTGTCTCCATGGCTCGTCACTTGCCCCAGGGTGAGGCTGCCGAGGTGGACTTGTACATGCGCACCGAAGAAAAGGGCGCGATCGAGCAGAAGGAACGTGCTTGAAACATATGTATTTGATAAATTTATTGCGATTGGTTAAAAGTTTTGGAAACTGCATATACTATGTCTTATGATAACGACGGAAGTGGTTGTGCTTAATATTCAAAGTACACTAGATGAGACCATTAGAGCTCATCAAAAATAAACCACTCCCATTCCAAGGAAATTCATTGCGGCATTAAAAATTGTAAGAATGTCCCCGAAATCTCCCGATTCGTGTGCTGGGGGATGCTGAAGATAATGAAGAGTGGAACTCCATGTTTCGCTTTACTAATTGGTCTTCTGATTACTAGTTTGCCTGCTTAATATCCATAGCTCGAGCAAGAGGGCGGGGAAAGACTCGAGAGAAAGAAACCCTGAGAATGTGCCAGGCCGATATTCAACAGCAGATGCCAGCCAAGAGGCCATATATTCATGTACTTCATTTACCTTCTATAAAATGACCCTAGCAGATGGTGTCCAATGAAGAGAATGTATTTCCCTTCTAAAGGCCAGACTATGCTGCGCATCTCATGTTTGGCAAAAGCTGCATCGTCGTGATATCCCATTAATAAAGCACTGTGTAGATAGCTTTGCTATTCCAACTCGATCTACGAGTGGTAGAGGCATCGAGCCAGGATCTCGTTAGGTTTTAGGGCTAGATTGATTGGTAGAAACGGTCTCTCTTGGTGTAAATCAAAGGTATGTCCTTTGTCTTTTCCTTGTTCTATCCTTGAAAGACTCGGACTGGGCTCATAGAGATGCTTTATTGAAATAGACATACTACTTAGTATGCTATTGTGTCCTATGTTCTTGCCGACTCCATTATCTACCCCTGTTATAATGCGAGTCTCTTTGTTTTTCGAGGCTATCTTTGCGTCTTCCTTGTCCATTGCAATTCGATTGTTATCTCCCTTTTGATGCCGCTCTATCTTGAGCTACAAGGGTCGCAACTATACGATGAACAAAGCTCATTTATTTATCCAACGCTGCCTATATAACCATCTCTGTATTCCTCCGTTCATCTCTATCTCCATATCAACTTGATTACCCAACAGACAATACAATAACACAACAACACAACAACACAACAACTCTCTTGTATACACCAGAAGTCAATTATCCAATACAAAAACATTATTCGCCAAGATGTTGAGAAAGATGCGCGATAAGGTGAAGGGCGGCTTCAAACGCCGCTTCTCCAAGGACAAGAGCCAAAATGGTACTGACAAATCTAGCCGTCTTCGTAATATCATCCCGAAGCGTCTTCAGAGTGCATCTGCGCCTAAGGGTGCGGGCCGGCTTAAGGAAGCTTATACACCTCCGCCCTCAGAGGGGAATAGGGATGAGAACAACGAAGCTGAGGCTGAAGATAACAACAACGGGCCTGAAGGCGAGGAGGAGATGGGTGAAGCTGAAGAGGGGATGGGTGAAGCTGAGGAGGAGATGGGTGAAGCTGAGGAGGAGATGGGCGAAGCTGAGGAGGAGATGGGTGAAGCTGACGAGGAGATGAGTGAAGCTGAAGATGGGATGGCTGAAGCTGAAGAGGAAATGGCCGAACCTGAAGAGATGGACGAGGGCGAAGACTTTGGAGAGGTACGTGAAGATGGCTCGGATGATAGTGATGGTGGGAGCAATGTTGCATTACCCCCGTCCCGACATGAAAGTGAAGATGGTAGTGATTCATCCGGTGACACACCTAGTCTTTTCCAAGTCCAAGGCGGTGATACTCCTGCCTATGCTGTAATGCTCTCGACCGCAGACCTCCTTCGTTATGGTGCCCTACCCACCAGTCCAGCGCGTGGTGGATATCCTTCAGATCCCTCTGGTGCCCCTTATGATCATGGTTCCCAAGGCCAAGGCGATGATGGTGATAGCTATCCTCCATTGCCCCCGTCCGAAGGCAGCCATGGCTATACTTCTCGAAGTGACGGCAACGGTGACGGTGAAGAGGGTCATGGTTATCCTTCAGATCCCTCTAGTGACCCGTATGGTCGTGATTCCCAAGGCCAAAGCGATGATAGTGATGGCTATCCTCCATTACCCCCGTCCGAAGACAGCCATGGCTATACTTCTCGAAGTGACAGTGACGGTAACGGTGAAGAGGGTGATGGTTATCATTCAGATCCCTCTAGTGACCCATATGGTCGTGATTCCCAAGGCCAAAGCGATGATAGTGATGGCTATCCTCCATTGCCCCCGTCCGAAGACAGCCATGGTTATACTTCCCGCAGCGACAGTGAGGAGGGCAATGCTTATCCTCCATTGCCCTCATCCGAAGACAGCCATGGTTATACTACCCACAGCAACAGTGAGGAGGGTAATGCTTATCCTCCATTTCCCCCATCCAACTATCGCTCTCATGGAAATGCGCCTGGAATGAGGGTTTTTCCCATGAGCGGCACTAATTGGTCTGGTCAAGAATCCGACTCCGCAAGACAATCTAACGCACCTAGTTCATCAGAGGGATCATTTCACTCAGCGCGCACGCACATTTCCCGCACCGGGATTACCCCCGCAATGAGTGAGGCTGGCCTCAACAGCCAAAACAACAGCCCCACATTTGGCCATGATGGACAAGGGGATGCGGACGATGAGTGGGGATCCGATAATTCAGAAGAAGGCCATGTCGAAATGGTTGAGCACGTCGAACCCAATGAAGAAACTAGAGGTAGGAAGCGCCAACGCACCCCCGACGACGAACAAGGTAGTCACGACGCGGAGCATATGCTATTCAACCTCGAAAGCAGTGGAAGTGATACTTCCATACGTACCATACGTGGAGGTAGAAATGTCAAGCGCGCACGCCCAGATTCGCCACTTTCCCGAGGGCAGTATATAAGTGCACTTGATAGGAGTACCAGCAGACCCGATGAGGATCAAGTGGCTCAATACAGGGCGAGAGGAGCCAGATACCAAGCATGGATAGACGACCCCGACGAACCTAACTGTCCAATTCCACGGACAACGGTCACTTTGGATAACATGTTAGACCCTGATCAGCCTCGACCCTGGGAATTCCTTGCAGATGACATTGCACACCCGCCTCTGCACTTCGGAGGTGGTGAAACCGATACAGCGGAGCTCCCCGAGGGACCTTGGGTGCGGTATCGCTATACAAACATCGCACAGCTCCGGCCGCCTGAGGATTGGACCAGCGATACTGACGGAAACGCTTATGTCCATCGTACTACTCGGGGTGTTCTTGTGGCGGAGAGTATCTTCAGGGATGATGGTCTTCATTGGAACGAAGTCGCCCAGGCTGTATATGAGTCTAACTATCGGATGAATACCTTGAATTATATTGTGTTCCTTGACATTATGAACGAGGAAACAGGCCCATACATTCGGTATGAGCTCTACCCTAACCTGCTAGGCATTTTGTGGAGTCATGCACGAGACCATCCAGCTATGATCTTTGAACACGGCGAGGAGCAATACCAAGAGCTCCTGGGTACAAGGCTAGGCCGAGCTGCGGCTTCTCTAGTTCTGGGAGCTTATCCCCGGGGTACGGTACGTATTGCTAGAATTGTTACTTGGGCTAATGCAACCTCGCCACAGATGCGATTTGAGCTTGAGCCGGCTGCTGTGGCCCCGGCTGCATGAGCTATAGGATTTGATTTGTTTTTTTTTATCATGACAAGTTGTATATAGAAAATAAATTCTAATTATTCTTCCAATTGAGTGTTCTCAAATACCTTAGACGCAGCGAGTGAAGAAGCTCGAGTAGAATAGACATAGCTGGAATCTATGTAACTAGGTTTGTATGTTCCTACATCTCGTTAGGCGCCTTGTTCGAGTCCAATAAGAAGCCATAAGCTCTGGCTATGCGAAAATTAGGTGGAAGCAAAGCAAGAACATCTAATGTCAAGGATTTCGCGGAATTACAACTCAATGCTGCCCGGGTACATCAATTCCCTCTGTTCTTCTAGGAGAATCCAAAAATAGAAACCACGAGTCTTAACAATCAAGCTTGAGATAGAATTAGAAGCTCAAAAAACAGCAAGGGCATTATTGAGAATGAGAGAAAAGTTTAGTCTAAGAAGGTATACAAGAATGGTAAGGAAGATGTGAAAAATAGTAACAAAGAGTATGAACCACCAGCCTCACAATTATACAGCATCCGCAATGATAACCTCAGCGGCCTTCTCACTGATCATATAAATGGGCAGAGCGATATAGTAACCGGGAATTTTGGGAAAGACCGAAGCATCCACAACACGCAGGCCGTCGACTCCACGAACACGGAAGTCAGCATCCAACACAGCCTGGGGGTCATTATCTTCTCCAATAGCGGCAGTGCAACAGGCATGATGACCCCAAGCTTCTTGCTTGATGAAGTCCTTCATCTCCGTCTCGGTAGTGACATTAGGCCCGGGCCAGACTTCTTCAAACCCGCCATCAAGGGGGATAAGATCTTCAAAAATAGTGCGAGAGAACTGCATGGCTTCATAAACAGCCTGCAGGTCTTTGTCATCGGCCCCATCGGTGGTCACACCAGCATCGAACGAGTTGAAGTTGATAGAGGGCATGTCCCGCGGGTCGGTAGACCGTAGCTCAACAGTACCAGCGTTGTTGCGACTGCGCGACTTCAAGGTAATCCAGGTCCAGTGCTGGGCGTCCTTGAGACCATCATAAGAGTAATTGGGATAATAGCCAGGGAAGTTGACAGGCGCGCCCGAAATCAAAAGATCGGGCTCATCCTCTGCGACAGACGACTTGCGAATAATGGCGATGGCGATTCCGTTGGTGGTATATGTGCCCTTGAACAAGGGATTATGTTCATACTGCTCCAGACAAGGGTCGGGAAGGGTATACATGAAGGTGCATTTGGAAGTCAGGACGAAATCGGTTGGCGATTTGCCCACTGTGCCCATCTCGTATCGGTCCTGGAGGTTGCGGCCGACACCGGGAAGATCCACCAGCGTGGGAATTCCGAATTTGGACAACTCCTGCTTGGGACCAATACCGCTCAGCTTGAGCAGCTGTGGAGTGTTGAATGAGCCAGCAGACAAGATCACTTCACGAGCAGCACTCACCCTCCCCTGTTTTCCACCGGAACCTGTCTGAGAGGCGCGGGGGTCGGCACGATAGAGGCTCTTTCCCCGAAGGTAGTCAACTCCAGTTGCCCGCGGCTTGGCTCCAGTAGTATCGAAACGGACGTTAGTTACCAGAGTGTCTAGCTGGATATCAAGGTGATATTTGCGCGATCCATCGTCGTTCACAGCGTTCACTGTCTTCATGAGGAATTCCCGGGGGCCTGTCCGTTTGTACTCAGGGACATCCACAGCGAGAGGCACCTGATAGGGGCCTTCTTCATAGTCACGGAAGGGAAGGTTGTTGTTCAGATCACGCAGAAGGACTCCTGCAAGACCAGCGACCGTGGTGATCAATTTGCCTATCAGTGTTTTGCCCGCAGCAGTGGCTCCGGCCAGAATCAAAGAAAGAAGCTTTTGATCTTCGATCACGAGGCGCAAGTCTGTCAGACTCGTGGTAAGCCACCCGTCAAATCCGTGGCCTATCAAGCTACTCGGGGCGTATCGGTTGCGTTCTAGTCGTTGGAAGTATTGACGCATGTTCTTGGCAGACCATGAATCATTGCCAGTGAGACTTGCCATCTGCTCCCAGTCATTTTCGTACGGGTAGATGGTGCTATCAATTTTCCGGTCAGCATATCACTCACAATTGATAGGCACCCGGGCAAATATGACTTACATCATGGCATTGTGGGCAGAGCACCCACCCAAAGTACCGGCTCGAGGATACAAAATCCCCAAAGGCTCGGAGCCATTGGGCGCATTGCTTCCAACATGGAGTTCACCAGCAGGTGTCCGGTAAGTCATTTTTGTGTCTTGTTCCTGACGGGTCAAGTTCGAGTAGTGATTGACGAAATAATCCCATCTCATTGGCTCATATTCGGTAGACTGAAGCTGCAGAGCAGGGACAATTTGCTGGGTGGCATTTCCCTGATCGTCTCCTGCATCCAGCAAAAGGACTTTGTATCCAGCAATAGCCAATCGTGCTGCTAGAGGACCACCTCCAGGCCCGGAGCCAACGACAACATAGTCATAGTTGGGGTTATTGGCAGTGGTAGTCTTATTATCCGGAGAACGCTTGTGTGTCTCATGATATCGCTGATTTTGCCTATGATCACTGTAGTCTGTTAGTTTCTGTGCTCGCAAAACCCAAGCAGTACCTGGAGGGCGGACTTACGAGGCTAAGACAACAGAAATAGTAGACAATAGTCCAACTACCGCAGAGAGACGCATGGCAGAAGTGAATGGACGGAGACAGGCTCCCAAATATAA
The DNA here is from genome assembly GCF_028828445.1 of Penicillium paradoxum. Classification (NCBI taxonomy): domain Eukaryota; kingdom Fungi; phylum Ascomycota; class Eurotiomycetes; order Eurotiales; family Aspergillaceae; genus Penicillium; species Penicillium paradoxum. The sequence continues at coordinate 1,027,473 of NW_026643184.1, read as the reverse complement.
CCAAGCAGAAGCAAAATGAAAAGAAAGAAAATGCCGTCTTCAAACGCAGAGAAAATAGAGTGACTTAGGACAGATCGACCGCGAACCTCTTCTTCTTCTATTATAAAGCCGCCGAACCAAAGCACCAAAAGCCTTTTGTACGAATTTTAGCCTGTATTCCCTAGTCCGTACTCCGTACTCCGTACATGCCTGGCGTCTTCCCTTGTCAATGCGATCGACATAAGCTTCCTCTTTCCAAATTAGCCCGTCTTGTGCGTGGGCTTCCCATCCCGCGGGACGCCACCGTTTCGTTTTTGGTAACAGACCATGCAGCCTGGGGACATGAGGAGGGCACTCGTAATTGATCCATCTCAAAGGCCATGTCGGAGCAAAATGGAGACAACGAGATGGAGGTGCTGGGCCAATCAGTAGCTTCACTTCTCCAGGCCCCTCGTGCCGAGCGTCTAGCGTCTGCTTGTATCCCGCTTGTCATGTCGATCACAGCCTTCGACGACAGCCACCAACCTAACGGTGGAGCCAGCTTTATTTAGAATGTGTTTTGTGTTTGTAACGGAAATACAACATACAGAATACAGGAGTACAGAGTATTCGCTCTGTTTTGAGAATTGTCGGGCCGTTAAGCCACTCTGTGGGCCGGAGTGGATGGACGTTGGCTACGGAGTACTCCGTATTCATATTCGGATTGAGATGAGATATTGACCCTCAAACGCCACTCAGGAGGTACGAATGTTCTATACGGAGCTGGTGGGAGAGGGGTGCTGTGACGATCTGTATCCCCGAAGCCCCTTATTATTGCAGAACTGCCAGTCAGCGACATCAACTGGCTTCCTTTTTGCTTGGCGAGAGACTCCCATAAAATCACAATAATTTAGCTAGGTGTTTTTGCATAACTAGTCTTTGATCTTGTGTAGACGAGATGCATGTCTCATTATTGGATAACGCCTGAAGTGTCATTGCTCGTTCTGGCGGGATTTGATGGCCCGTTATGTGTGAATGAAGAAGTTATAAATCTAGTTACATATAAAAAAAAATGGAAAATTGAGGAAATAGAGGACATTGCACCTGCAGGAAAAAGTAGGCGTATTTTTACACTCGACTACACCGGGTGGTGCAGTCGGGCTTCATCGGAGTGATCCACATCATCTAGTGGGTAGAAGTGGCGGTCATCATTCTTGCTCTGGATATTAGCTGTTCCAAACTGAGATCCAGTTCCGGGGGAATAAGAGTTGATGCCGTTTGATTTCGCTTGTTGAGTATCGCCGAAGAGTCCGGGAGATACACGGCGCAGCAAGGATCGGATGGCCGGTAAACAGGCACAGATAACACCGACGTCGCATTCAATAGTACTCCAATAGCCGATGCTCACGTAGTCCCCTTCTACTTGTTAGTAGACTTCATCCCATCGAAAGGACCAAGACCAATCACTTACATGTCAGATTAGTGGTAGAGGCGAAGTGAATAAGTGAGTTAAGCCGCAGAATACTGACGAGAGTGACACTGTCCTCGCAAGTTAGTTATTTGTATCAGAGAAAACGCAGGTTGGGGATACGCACAAGATACCGAGACCGAACATGCACATCACGTATGATTTCCTTTTCACAGAAAGATTCAGACGATATAGCTGGCGCAGTGGAAGAGCCATGACAATTATATCAAGAACCATGTTGAACACTGCTGCAGCCCAGCCCTGGGCATTGATAGCGTTGCACTTGTATTCTTCCTCTGCATCCCAGCGGTGCCATGCGCCGGGTAGTGGCCGACACTGGAATACCGAGATCAGGATAAAGGCGATCATGTACCCAATGTTCAGTGCAATAGCAATATAAGTTGCAGTCCGGAACTTTTTATCGGGGAAGATCCGAAGGTAGAAACAGCAAATTGATATCTTGGTCAGAGGAAGAATGCTCAAATAGATCAGTTCATCCCAGAAGTAGACCTGGCACAATTAGACAGATTCATTCTGGCAAGATTACAAGGCAAGGACCTTGAGCACTCACATAGAGAATGTGGGTGACATTTTCAAAAGGAATTGTCCACATGTCTTTCCCTAAACCTGCATTGGCCACTGTATAAATTGGTTAGTCAAATGGGCAGTTTGAAGCAGCAGCGATGGGAAACATACAGACAACCGATAGTGCTGAAAGCGGAATGAGAAACAGCTGTCAAACTTTTGTGAGAATAAGGCCCAGTACCGACAAGAGAACTTGGATTTACTATTGTCAACAACATTGTCCAATCGTCCATACCAAAAACACCGCCACAGACCCCCAGTCGGGCTATCATCCTGAGAATAAAAGCCACAAGAGCTATGATCCCGCCTGCCACACCTGCATAAGAGACCGTCTTGGTTCGATCTCGGATAGGAGCTCCACACGCTGTTGTTGTGACATTTTTGGTAGCTGATATGCGGTTAGCAGCGATAATCGGCGCTGATGGATTGTTAACCCACTTAAAGATTCCCTGACCGTACAACTGTTGAGAACGCACCCTTCGAGCACGGCAGTGTAATGAGCGTCCTTACACAGACACAACTGATCGGTGGGCGCACAGGATGATTCTGACACCGAAGTCTTCATGCAACCCAGCTTCACGGTGTTAGCTTTTTATCGCGATTGCGCCAAAGGAGGGGTTGAGGAATCGGAACTGCGTACCGCACACGAGGGCAAAGCTACCGCTAGCTCTTCTGTCCCTGCTATCACAGTGGTCGCGCATAAGGCGCCCACGAGGACTGCAATCTTGAACACACGCATTATGACAAGTGCAGTAGGGAATGCATTCGTCAAGAGACTGACAGAGGAGACATGGGCTGAATATGACCAAGCGGGTCAGGAGAATTGAATGTGAGATCTGCGACGATCCCTTGTCGGCACAAAAGAAAGAGTTGGATGTACCCCCGCGCTGGGAAGGTTAGTGCATGAGCACCTTACTCTCAGATTCTGTCTTCTTGGTGGGATATTGTTCTTTGCTTGGCCCGGTCTTCAGGCACCAGATCTATTGACAAGATGGCAGGAAATCCGTCGACTCCATGTCAATCGTCGAACTGTGGTCCACATCGTCGGAAATTCATGAACTCAATGGCATAAGTACAAACACGTACATCTATTCGACCGGTAGCCTTGGACCTCGGAAACATCGGAGACTACGCCTAGAAGCTCGCCTCTCACATGGTGGCTAAGCTCTAAATTGGGATCAACACCCTATACGAGTCCTTCCCCAGTTCTTGGACAAGCTCTAGATGTTCTAGGGGTCCATAATAACAGGCCTGAGCGCCCAGTTGCAAGTCAAAGCGTTTAATGGGCCGCTGATCTACACCCGGTACTTTTGACATTTAGCTCCACGGTAAACGGGTCTTGCGTCTCATGTCTATAATTGACCGTCTTCAGAGAACCAACACGAACGAAACAAGGCCCTCAAACAATGGTTTGCCTTAGCTTGCTGTCGGTCAGACTTGGCAGAAGGATGTATGTATTCGAGAGGGGGTCCTGCCCTCTGAGCCAAAGATTGCTCTTTCGATCATACCGGAGACCTATACGGAGTACGGAGTAGGCTACGGCCCATTGCCCTGATCGACGCTGTCACGAAATTCAAATTTAAAATCCCACCAGGCGTTTGTTAAGATTGAAATCTACCACGAGGGCGTCCCCTAAAACTCATATTACGCGCGAATCCGATAATTCCCCAACAAGACATGATCGACATCGGGATGAAGATATGGATTTTCATATTCCAGCAGCCATAGAGCCGCACGGATGACCTGTTGGAAACAAAGGGGCTTCCTCTCTGTCTTCCTCTCTCTGTACTCCATACCCAGCACTTCAAATGGTTATTTACAGGGGCGACAGCGATCTACAATGCAATGCTTTTCTGGGCAAAGAGAATCAGCCACCGTTAAACCCAATTACCGGCTTCAAGTGGAGCCTCTAATTTACGCGAATATCAAGCATACCTACTTCGTACTAGATACGCTGTACTGACAATACACTTACCATACAGTTCAGCTACCATCTCTACCTACCTACTCCCGAGGTCTCTACGGGCTGCTCCTTTTGGTGATGATCGCATTTTTTGTATGATTCTTCCGCTAACACGGGCACCACTCAGGAGACCTTAATTTATCAGCATGTGTACTCCGTATCTCTCGGAGATTTGCCTAGGGACAAGCCGGATGCCTATCTAAGGGACCCATTCCTCTCTCCCGGACATTTTGTTCTTCAGTCGCTCGTTACGGCTTTTTTGTGGTATTTAGGGGACCCTGGTAATCCAGAGGAGGAGCAATAAATTCGTTGACCATGCGCATCTTCACACCGGAGATATTGTTGTGGCCTCTCTCGCTCCTGGCCCTTGTGTCTGCTTTCCCGGGGGCAGCGAACATCCACAATGGCCAATTGGAACATCGAGGCGTGCCAAAGCCGTGCCCATTTGCCAATGCTCAGGCCCATGGACAAGGCCATGGTCAGATCCATGGCCAGCTTCATGAAAAGAAGGAACTTGAAAAACGTTTTCTCTTCAGCTTAATGAAAAGGCCCGTCGATAGTATGTGACAAAAGTTCCCTCTTCTGCTGTCTTGTGTTCTAACAGAAATCGAATTAGTCACTGGCAAACATGAATTCCAACCTCCGAACTTCGAAAACGGCGACCAGCGCGGTCCCTGTCCAGGTCTGAATGCGCTTGCAAATCACGGATATATCCCGCGAAGCGGAGTGGTATCAGTAGGTCATCTAAAGAAACTCGTCAACATCGGAAGCCAGCTAATCCAAAAAAGTTTGTGCATGTAATTGCGGCAATCAACAAAGGTACGTTCGAAATATGACGTCAATCAATGTAGCAAACATTGACCGCGATTCCACAGTGTATGGCATGGGCATCGATTTAGCCACCATTCTCGCCCTCATGGGCACCGTCTGGACCGGAGACCCAATCTCCCTTGAACCCAGCTTCTCAATTGGTGGTCCCGATACCGGTGTTCACAATCTGCTGAATAACGTGGGAGGTGTCCTTGGTGAGAACATTTGAACTCGTATGAAAATATCCGTTTGTTGCTAATACCTGCTGTAGGCGAACCCCAAGGCCTCATTGGCTCTCACAATTTCATCGAGGCTGACTCGTCCAACACGCGCGATGATCTCTACGTTACCGGCAACAGCTGGACCCTGAACATGGACAAGTTCATGGCCTGGTATAATATGTCCTCCGATGGCACTTACGATATGGATCTCATGGCCGAACGCGCGAAAATCCGTTTCGACCAGACCGTCCATACCAACCCGGACTTTTACTTCGGGCCTGTGACTGGACTGATTGCGCGTAATGCCGGTTATATTTTCGCGGGTCGGCTGTTTCGCAATCACTCACACGAGAATCCGGAGGGTGTTTTGAGTGAGTTGATGCAGATGAAATTATCGATTATCTACGCAGGATGTACTAATTGTATTTCAGCCAAGACTCACCTCCGAAACTTCTACGGGATTTATGGCGAAGAGCATAATTTGACTTATCGCGAAGGATGGGAGAGGATTCCCGAGAACTGGTACAAGACTCCCGTCGACTATGGGCTCATTCAACTCAACCTAGATATCATTGGCTTTGTCTTGAAGTACCCCGAGCTTGGAAGGTAAGTTACCCGGTGAAGTTCTCATTTAGTCATGAACAGTCACTAAGATCTGAATGCAGCATTGGAGGCAACTTGGGGGAGGTGGACAGCTTTGCTGGAGTCGACCTCGGCGATTTGACAGGTGGAATCCTGAACCTGACCGGCTTGCTTAAGGATAACAACTTGCTATGCTTCGTGACCGAGGTACTCAAGTTCGCCAGTCCCAATGCGCTTTCTGGGGTGTATGCGACTCTAGCCAAGCCGCTGGAATTTGTCACTCATATCCTGTCGGTACCTTTGCTCAACCTCACTTGCCCTGCATTCAAGGATCTTCAAATAGGAGGCAAGCCGATTTGGGAGGCACTCAAGGATGACTTCCCCGGTGCTTTGAAAAGCGGTCGTATCTTCTAGACACTTGTCTCATGTTCCAAGGTGGACTTGTATGAATAAAGAAGACGGTGAGGAGCTTCCTCCTCACCATCAAGCATCTGTTGATTTATTTATCTTCATGTGAAAGTCCGGAAATTAGAAAATGACCATATTAAATGCGTGGGGGCTGATCGAGATCAGGGTCCTGCTCCCTTTCTGATTTTGATATGCCTTGAACCTCATGGGCCAACAGAATGTCGGGTTGCCCTTACGGAGTACTTTCATCCTTCAACTCAACACCCCTACCAATGTAGGGCTCTAGAGATCCCTCGGAGCTCCTCAAACAAAGAACTTCACATGCCAAGATCGGGGATTTCGGTTAGGCGTCTTAAAGCAGATGTAGCGTTTCGACCGGATGGCCTGACAATCGCTCAACATATGCAGCTAGTCGAGATAGTCTATCGTATAACAAAGATAGGGGCGCAGCAAAAGCGGTGGAAATAAATCTCCGCACCAAGGGGCTTTTCATAGGCTGTTTGGGGATGTCGCCAGGGTTGACAGGGGTGGCCGCGAGATTCGGAATGACTCTACGGGGATCGTGCCGCCCGGTTCTTTGTTCGCGATGAGTTGGGGCGTTCGCCGTGCGCTTCTAGCGTTGTTCTTCGATCTAGTGTGATTGGTCAGGGATGCTTCGATATGAGTTTAATTAATTTGGAGGACCTCGTTAAGCGTCGAGTGCGTAGAACTAAGATCCTCCGTAAAGTGTAACCCAAGACATTCCCGTCATCCCCGAGATTGTAGGGCGACAGGTGCGGAGGTCCTGGGGTAATTCAGGGCTACAAATATGACAGCAATGACCTTGGACGAGTTATCTTTCTATTCTTTAGTATCATATCGGCGGTTTGAGTGTTTGTTTTAATATTTTCGTTCACAATGCGTTCATTGTGGATGTTATGCTCTCTGGCCCTCGCAGCCAACGCCCAGAAAACAACACCATGCCCTATTCTCGGATCAGCATATCCTGCTCCTAAGGGGCTTTCGAAAGATCCGGTCTTTCTCAGGGCATCGGAGAAGTTGACTTCACAGCTCAATGAAGCCATCGAGAATGGAACCTTACCTTCCGTCTCAATTGCAGTGCAGATCTTCAGCGAAGACGAGAATACTGCATTTGAATTCTACCATACAGATCACGTCTCTGTAAATGGATCACCGGGAGTCCAAGAGGTAGATGAGAATACAATGTTTCGCATCGGCAGTATATCGAAGTTATGGACTATGTTCCTCTACATGACGTTGGAAGGAACGCGCTACTTCCATGAGCCCGTTGCAAAATATGTTCCTGAGCTGCGCGTCAGGAATGACAAAACGCAAACAGCCAATGTGATTGATGCCGTGCGATGGACCGATGTGACCATTGGCGAGCTGGCGAGTCACCAAGCTGGCATTGCAAGAGATTGTATGATCATGACCCCATGGTGCAATTCCGCTATATGTCCAATATTAATCCGTGATTCTAGATGCATTTGGAGATCTTGGTTTCCAGTCAAGCGATGTTCTCCACAGTATGGGCTTTCCTGCACTGCCAGAAAGCGAGGCGTTGACCTGTGGGAATACCGCTCAGTGCAATAGGACAGGTATTTCAGTCATATCTGATCGTGCGATGGCGAGAATGGTTTAACTAACGAGTTTGATTCCTCAAGATTTTTTCACAGGCCTTCTCAATATGCGTAAGTGGACCCAATCTACTGAGACTGAACACACTGTTAACACGATCTGTTTTTATAGATCCCCTAACTCCGACCTCATATACGCCATTGTATTCTAATGCCGGGTTCCAAATCCTTGGATACGCATTGGAATCAATTGCCAACGCCGAATATGAAGATATACTATTCGAGCAGCTAATCAACCCACTCAATCTGACTCGATCCTGTCTAAAAGCCCCAGACGCTGAACTAGCGGTGATACCTTACAACAAGACATACAGCATGTTTGATTTCAAGATTGGCGATGCAGCACCGTGAGTTCTAAAGAAACCCTTTAATGTATACATAACTTATAAGTTGATAGCGCCGGAGGCATGTTCTCTTCCGCAAAAGACATGTCAACATTTGGCCGCGCCATTTTTTCCAATGCGCTGATTGACCCGGCCATAACAAGACGGTGGCTCAGGCCAATGGCACATACCTCATCCCTACAGCATTCCGTGGGAGCCCCGTGGGAAATCTACAGTTATCTAACGCCTCGCCGGACTGATCTGTACACCAAATCCGGGGATCTCGGATTGTATTCCAGTTCCTTTGGAATTTCACCAGACCACAAGATCGGATACACCGTCCTTGTTGCCGGAGTCAACTCTCACCAAATGACATCCACAATTTCGGACATGGTCACGGATACTATGGTCCCTATTCTTGATGAAGTCGCCAGAAACCAAGCACTCAAACGCTTTGGCGGGACCTATGAATTGACGGGCGGGGCCTCTAATGCCTCCATCACGATCACGGCTGATGATGGCCCCGGATTGATACTCTCTTCGTGGATTAACAACTCTGTTGACATGATCGAGAGTTTAATGGCTTTGCAAGGGGTAACAGATCGCTCAGCGCTGACTATTCGTCTACAACCCAGTGGTTTGGAGGCTTCCGGACGGATCTCCTTCTTGGCTGTCATTTATGCCCTGCCTGTTCTGACAGATGCTGGGCCCATGCTTTCGAGTTGCCTTTCGTGGATTCTGCTCGAGTCGTTGGTGTATGGCGGCGTCGGACTCCCAGAGTTTGAGTTCGAAGTAAATGATAATGGGGATGCGACTAGCTTGTCCCCTCGGGCGTTGCGCGTTAATCTGCCCAGGGTTTAATGTGGTACTCTTGGAATTGTTGTACATTGATTGCAGAAGTAAATACTATCTACTAAGCCTGATATCCCAATTGATAATCCTATTACTTTTGCTGATGGCTTTTGAAACGAGTCTATGCAGTTCCTTGTCTATTGGTAATGTAGGATATTTATCAAAGGCGAGAGCGGTATTGAAGCGATGCACACGGTCTCATGGTCGTTTTTAACAATGCTTAACACCACACTTCAGCTATATCACATGTACTTGTGTTTTGGGATGATCGGACAAATATCTTGTTCGGGTATAATCGCAATTCGCTTGGTATTTAATTCTCCGTGACTTGCTTCTTCCTCTTCGGGTGACTTAGGGCCTAAAGGATCGGATAGAAATTCTAGCTTTAGCGTTTAGCTACAAGTTCCTACTTTCATTAGAAGTCACCCCTTCAAGAAGATCTCAGATATAGTGGTATATAGTATAAGAAACCTTTGATTTACGATTACGAGTCTTCAAGAGGAACAGAGAACATCGAGAAAAGCAGTGATCAATTAGAGATATTAAGCCTATGTATTTGATTATAAGAAAGCTCTCACAGCAGCCAGTAGCTTTCCCGTAATTATAACAGTATCCTTAGCTATCACGAGCACCTATTTCCATTCTTCTAGGATCTTCTTCGCAGCGATAACGATCTCTAGCATACTAGCAAGACATCCTTGGTGCAGGCGAAGAAACGTGAAGCAGGGGCCAAAGCAAGCTTACGGAAATAGTAGAGGGACTGGTAGTAGAGGGACTGGCCTCGGAATCAGTCGATTCACTCCATAAGGACTATCTGGAGGCCTCCTGGTCCACCGAAATCTCTAGTAGTCACATTCACATAGGACCAAAAAGGATTTCAAGGCAAAATATTGAGTGATCTAGCCCCCTTTCACCACCATCTGAGCATCCCTGAAGTCGTGTCGGCCTACCACACCACGAGTTGCGAACCCGGCAGCGCCTCTTTTTCATGGTCGAGGACGCTGGCTTCTGTAGAGAAATGGGCTCAGGTGCTCCAGCACATAAAAACAGGGGATATGAGCATTCCAACTGATGTATTGGAACCATGTCGATCATGGGATCTTGGTCGATGGTTTTGGGAGGAAAAAAAGTCTCCAGTCATGTATATCCCAATCCAGGTTGAATGGGGATCAATGCGCCTACTGCTCGATGGACCACACGCAAGACCTATCATGAATCCGTATCTCGATGAGCAAGGATGCGATCAATATGGTAGTTCAGAAGGAGGAGATTGCTAACCAGACTTGTCGGAGTTTGCACCTCCAAGAGGGCCCAGGAATCATGACGACTCCGCCCCACGCTGTTACCAATCCAGTCATCTCGGTCCATCATTCCGGATATTGTGCCCATTGTATTTGTTTGAGGTAGAAGACTCATCTGCTCATGCGATTTAGTTATTTCGTTATGTTTCTGTAAGATGCGACCGTTGTTGGAGGGCTCGATCAAGCCTGCAAGACATACTCTTTGGAAGATCTCGCTGACAACTGTAGGTGTCTTCCATAATGTTCAATATCGACGGGGGAAGGCATGATCTCGCTTTTTGTATCCTCAGTACGGAGTGAGATCAGTCATTTTCTTCTCCTTGTCAGGCAAGCCGCCAGTTGATAGCGGCCAACTGGCACAGAATTCCATAGCTGGACTCGTCATTTCTATACTGCTCGCCTTGGAACCGCCAAGGCTGATAATAATGATAATCAGCACATATCCATGTAGCCAGTGAAGTCGGTGAGCATTGGGCAATAGCTCAAGGCGCTAGTAACAGCCCAAGAGGGGGGCAATGAGCGTCGTTCAATATACCGAAGGAGGATCTGTCCGAAGCCTGACAACGGGGCCACTTAGGCTCTGCCTGTCACGAAATTATTTTCCAAGAACATTCGCCTTGATCAGGCTGAAAATTGAGATTGGGATGATGTTGATGGAAGAAATCCAAGTCGGCCACTAGGGTGGCTCTTTCCTCAGTTCATAGCTGAGGTGGAAGTGATAGGGGCTCTCTGATATTGACACTGTCTACTCAATCGATGTCCCAGGCGATTGTTCAAAGAATTCATTTTAATATCTTTCATATATCTTGTATCCTTGCTTACTACCACATGAATAGCAGGCCTTGGCAGCTCCATTTGATAGTGATACAAGCTTTATTTTAGCTTTACTCAGCAGGTGTACGAAAGGCTGTTTGACCTTCTGTGGCCCATCTCTAATTTGACGACACCATCCTCTCCTGTGATGTTCAATCAAAGACGTTACCTAAATATAGGCACCACTCCAACTTCGTGCTGCTGTGGCCGATGTTCTCAAACATCACAATAGGCTAGTAGCATTAATAAGTGTCTGTGAGGCTCGTTGAGTGGCTTTGTTTTCCGGTAAGTGTCATGTTCTCGAATTCGGAAGGTGATCTCAATCAGGTAGAATACTTAAAGAAAATAGACAAGATACCATTTGAAAATACTTACAGAAATATTGAAAATTCCTATTCCAATGTGCTTTAATGGCTCTGGTGGAAATTCAAATTCATGATACTTCGGACTTCCCATCTCGCCTTAGCCTCGGCCTCTTACTTTCCAGAACATGACTCCGACCTTACATTGTAAATAGAAAGGATAGCGTAGCAAGTACATACGACCATAGGGTGTGGAAAACAGGGCTTCCCGTCCGCTCAGCCGTACTTAAGCCACACGCCGGTGAGTTAGTAGTTGGGTGGGTGACCACCAGCGAATCCTCACTGTTGTATGTTATTTTTTGCTTTTGATTGGCTCAAAAAGTCTTCCTCGTCATCTTACTCCTCGGCTCATTCACCTGAATACTACTCCACCCCTTTACACCTGAATATCCTACATGGACCTGAACCGCTGACGTATTCTTCCCCTCCTACACTGATTTTTTCCTATATACGTATCATCTTGATCAGAGAGTAACAACTCCCTAGTACTAATCGTGCCAAAGCGCCAGACATACCGTATTAAGCAAGGAACGGATGTGCTACAATTTGAAAACGTGTCGTGATTAATTATGAATTCAAGTGGTAGTTAGGTCCTACTTTGTTGATTCAGCATCACTAACTTGTTCGTCAGTTAATTTATGAGAGTATAGAACATCCTGAGTCTGTTCATTCAGAAATCGTGGATTCTACAGAAATAATGGCAGCTTCTGAGAATGCTAGAGCGAGAAAAAAGCTTGCTATTGATTTAACATTCTTCGGTGGATGCAACCTTAGTAGTCTCCCTGTGGTTTGTGTTTTTGGTTTTCTTGAAACTAAAATTTCTACTTTAGAAGCCACCTGGGCAGACACAACAGGTTACATCGGCCGAGTTCTTTCAAAATCGTTGTCAAGTTGAGTATGTTGTAGACCTGGCTTAGTATAATGCGGGGCTCTAGAATGTGTTATATCCAATGAGAGCCGGTATTTCCGTTTGATACAGGATCTGTCAATCAGAATACGGAGCGTTCGCCGGAAGTGGGTATCCTGGTTGTAGGATCTTCTTTCTAGCACCTAAGAGAACCACATACGAGCAAGTACACACATGAAAGGAAATAGAAAGAGTCCCATTGATGCCTCTGAGATTCTTGACCTCACTAATTCCTCCAGGTTGTTTATTCTTAGAGCCCACGGCGTATACTGAATGTTAGAAGAGAATATCCAAACTCAGAAATGTACTTTCTTCATTCGATAGTGGAGTTGATCTAGTGGAGTGATTTATGTTGTAGCAGGTCCCCTTGTATGACGTACATGACCGAAGCTTATATGTACTCCGTACTCCGTATTCCGTACTGTCGACTTGTTCAATCTCCACCCTTTGCCGGATGGCTACTCCATACGGAGTATTAAGCTACATTCTGGAACCCCAGAGGATCGTATTTGCAGGGCCTAGACCTTGCCAATCCTACGTTTACTCTTGTGGGAATAGTTCTATGGGACCGTATGGTCCGATGGATATGTGCCAAGCGGCGGGACTAAGGTGGTTATAGAACATCCGAAAGAAATGATTGAGCAAGACACTAGGAGTAAAAGAAAGTTTTTTTATATACCATGGTGTTTCAGCTTTTCACTCAACAAAGTAAGGGCTAACCTTTGTCTCTGAATTTGAGAGCTGGCATATTCCGTAAGTAACTCTGCAGTTCCTCAATTATTCAAGAGTGTACGGAGTACGGAGTATTGCTAGTCCAAATCAACTCCGTGCAACATACGTACTCGTACAGATCCATATGGGCCTTCAAAAATTAACGTTGGACCCCTTTCCAGGATCAAAGCTTCATAGACTAACCCCGAAACGGGGGCTATCCGCAAAAGGGGGAGTGGCAGTGCCGGGTCTTGGCTAGTGCCTTGGCGCCACTAAAAATAACATGTGAAGTTCCCACGGTAGCGCCAAGAGCCAATCCGACGCTCGTGACCCTCCGCGCCAGCGGAAGCTACTTGGCGTAGTGCCCCCCACCTCACTAGCCGAGAAAGCAAAAATGCAAAGCAAAAGTCGGAACATTAGCACCAGGTACCCGGGGGAAATCACACTCAGAGGCCTTTGGTAACGAAATCATCGGGAGAGCTTCATGTTGGGGAAGTTCAATGACGGAAAATGTTCAAGTGGAGAGGTAATGTCTCACCTAAGCGCCTACCCCGGGTACACCGGATAGGGGGGTGGGTCTTGGCATTACTACACTCTCATTTCCCAAAGCAAAATTCAACACAAAGCGCCTGAAAACCGGGCAGTGCTGAGCAGGGCTGCATCCAGACTGAAGTCAGGCAGCAGGATTGGCTGTGCCAATGTCTTGGAATATCGACTTGTACATAATCCCGCCCATGTGGCGCCTCTGTGCCAATCGACTGGTTTCATGACGATGATTCGATAGCGTCTGATGGGCTCCATTATCTTATCACCCTTTTGTCCTAGGGGATGCAAACTCATACTCTCCTCCTAATCTCAATGCACTTAACTCTACCTCTCTATCTCGCAGTCCCATGCATTTCCTCCGATGTCGGTCACCGCTCGACTCGAGTGTGACCCTTGCTAGGTGGTTGACCACCCTTGTGGCCTGTCTTCTCGTGAAAGATGTCATCGCGATTGAGGTCAACCCTGAGGATGAAGGTGGGTTTATCTCCTATCCTAGCTACACACTTCAAATGACTGACATACACCTCTCTCGATAGCCTCCCTCAAAGATGCCGCCAAGACCGTCGCCACCACGATGATTGATTTCTACAATGCCCGCGAGTCGAAAAATATTCCCGGCAAAATGGACGGTACATGGTGGGAGGGTGGTTCGATGTTCATGACCCTCATTCAATACTGGTATTTAACAGGCGACGACCAGTTCAACGACGCCATCCAGGAGGGCATGTATTGGCAAAAGGGCAGCGACAACGATTACTTCCCAAGCAACTACTCCCAATACCTCGGCAACGACGATCAAGTATTCTGGGGATTAGCGGCGATGACCGCTGGAGAACTGAACTTCCCGCAAAGAGATGGCGAACCCTCATGGGTTTCTCTGGCTGCAGGTGTCTTCAACGGACAAGTTCCTCGCTGGGATATGACCGCTTGCGGCGGAGGTCTGCGATGGCAAATCTGGCCTTACCAGGATGGATATAGTATGAAAAACGCCATCTCCAACGGTGGATTGTTCCAGTTGTCTGCGCGTCTGGCACTATACACCAAGAACGCGACCTATGCCGAGTGGGCGGAGAAGATCTGGGATTGGAGCGCAACTACGCCACTGTTGAGGAAGAACTGGGTTATCGCCGATAGCACTAATAACGCGGCCAATTGCAAGGATCATGGCGATTATCAATGGACTTACAACTATGCTACGTATATCTCCGGTGCGGGCTATATGCACAATTACGCACGTCTACCCCTTTTCTCAAAACATTGACAATCCAAACTAACATGTTTCTAGACCAATGGCACCGAAACCAAATGGCTCAAAGGTATCAAAGGAATGATCAAGACATCTGATCAGTTCTTCCCCGCCTCCGGTGGGAAAACAATTATATCCGAAATTACCTGCGAGCCGATCAAGAGGTGTGATCGCAATCAGAGAACCTTCAAATCCTACTTCACTTCATGGATCGGATTCATGTCGCTCATCGTACCGAGCAATGTCACCGATGACCTGATGGGGAGATTCAAGAGCTCCGCTGTCGCTGCCGGTCAACAATGTTCCGGTGGAAGCGACGGGAAGCATTGCGGAACTCGATGGACGAAGAAGTCAGAATGGGATGGGACTAAGGGCTTGGAACAGCAGATGGCTGTCCTGGGTGTTCTTAATGCCGTTTTGGTCCCATATACGGCCGAAGGCCCCTACAATGCGGACAATGGTGGGTTATCCTCGGGTGAGCCCCATAACGAAACCGACAGCGAGGGCAACTCGGGACCTGATGCTATCACCACTGGTGATAGGGTTGGTGCGGGAATCTTGACTGGGTTCTTCGTTATACTCTGGGCTGGCGCTATATCTTGGATGCTTATTGGAGGCAAGTAGATACACTTTACTGTGAAGGCGTTAAATACATGTACATTTGGAATCTTGATACCCTGAGAACATCAGGCCTTTTTGTGATACTTTTTTACTTTCTGATATGGAGAACTTGTTTGCAATTATATAATTATACCCTCGTCTCCTTTCCCCCCTCTCTCGATATCAGGTGTGCGCAGTAGGCTGTGTGGGATACAATCTATGAACTCACCCTATAGCACGAATTAAGAAAAGAATGGGAGTGTATAGCTCTGGATGATAGAGCGAGGTGACTCTGTTTTTGAGTGTTGAAGAAATATCTATACAATCTCTCTGGCGTTTAATAGTGTAGCTGATGTACCTTGATTTTTGGCTTTGTATTTCGCCATCTCCCGTTCAGTGCACTGAAGATCTTTGTTTTTGGTGGTTTTCCTTTCAAACCACCTTATCCTTTGTGGTGTCAGGTCTTTATCGCCCATCTGAGCTGCCTTTCGGGTCTTTACAAGTCTAGCAACATGCCCATTAGCACGTCGAAAGCGCAGCTGCACGGCATTGGTGGAGATTCAATAGTGTCGGCTGACAGCGGCGAAGTCGATATGGGATATGATAAAGTACACCAGTGTTGAAGCATAGCTGGTGAGCGGGAGGCAAGCCATTTGATTGTTCTGGCCAGTAAGTGAGTGGCCATGTATCTTCTAGCACTTGTAGCCAAAGTGCGGCCGTCAGTCAGAACATGCCCTTGAAGATCACACAGCCTGGTCCTACTTGCCATCTTGTATGAAGTCAGAACTAATATTACTGGGCTACAAAGTTGGAGACACGTTGAGGGCATTGTCCACACATTCCACGACACCTTTTGTTCACACATTGTCCTGGGATTCCCAGCCCTCCCAGGGGCTGCGACTTTTGAGACCTTCGAAGGGGAGTATATCGGCGCTGCGTATAAGCCGCTCGGGAGGCTTCGATTCGATTTGGTTGAACTGGGGCTCCGACGGCCCCGGCAGAGATCGACACGCCAAGATTAAGACTTAGGTACAAATGTGGGTACGTAGGTAGATAGCTTAATCTGATGTTACGATTTCAGAAGGAGTGGAGATCATCTACTAGGTTGGATATAGGAAGTTTGACGGACTTTTCTCACAAAGGGAGTTTTGGACCGACGCATACATGCGATTTAGACGCTTCGATGCCATTAAACATCACCTTGTTGCTTCCGCTCGTCTTGTACCCCATCTGCTATTTAAAAAAGGCGGAACACGATTTGTATTTCGTTCGCTTGGAAGGATAGTATATTGTCAGAAATATCAACGATGTATGGTATACATATACACGTTTCATGAACACATGGCTTGTATCCACCGATGACGCGCCTAGAAAGCAGCCAGTAGAGCCATGAAGAAGCCTCCAATCCACGACCCATTCATCGCTAGATGCGCAGCCGCACCGACCGAGGTAGATCCTGCAGCACCTTCAGTAGCAGAAGTTGAGCTAACATCCCCAGTCGGCTCTGAGGTGCTCTTGGCCTTCCCGGTCTCAATTGCCTCTGCTGTGGTTGACACAGGGGTGGTTGAATCTGTGACTGTTTTGACGGTGGTCTCCGTTGCCTCCACCGTGGGGGACACAGGGGTGACTGAATCTGTGGCTGTCTTCACAGTGGTCTCTGACCGCGCACCAGTTTCTGTGGCAGTAATGCTCACGATATAAGGACCCAACGTGCTTAACATAGCTGCAGGCACGGGCGATACCGTGGTCGAGCCTGAGTCTGCATCTGACATGTAGACTTCGCACTCGATGGACGAAGATGGGAGCAGATTGCAGCCTTGAGACATGAAGCTAAGTGAGAGAAGTCTGTCAGCATTTCCTAGTTTTCACTGAGAGGATGATCCGGGGTGTCGTACTCCCCGTCAGGGTACACCCAAGTCTGGTGGTACGTAGATGCGCCGACGACGATGGTACCTGGGATTTCTTCAATTACATAGGATGTGAGGGACTCAGACTATGGAAGCATAGGTTAGAGTGAGATCCTGTCATCAGGTAAGTAATGATACGTACGTATCCAACCACTTTTCCAACGAAGGTTGTGGCTTTTCCTGGGCCAAGTGGAAGAGTAACGACATCTACATGGTCAGCAGCAGTTGCCGATGCTATAACTGCCGACAAAGCGGCGAGAACATAGACAGGACGAAACATAATGGCGGATAGGGGAAGACATTTAGATTTAGGAATACAGCTATTATATAGCGGGGGGTCAAAGCACAATGCGAGTTGGGGGCCAGGGACGGTAAGTTATCGGTAATTGGACGGTATTGCTATACGAATTCCTTACAAGCAGCTAATCAGGAGACGAATATATGACTCGCTACCGGCCCCCTAACAATATCTATGCATTCCTATATGGAGTATGGCGGATTGGGTGGTACGATGTATACGCTTTTGAACGCGAAGTAATAAGCGAATTAAAACCAACGCGGCTTGGTAAATTATGATCGCAACCAGATCGATAGTTCTTCAACCCAATCGCCGCTTCGTATACTCATACACAAGTCGAGACTGAACGGGGCTTGACATGAAGTTCATCATGCAACGACAAGCAACTTGTACAGAATGGAGGGAAAGTTAGCCACGTCAAACGAGAATCAGCAATCACACCACGTCATTCAGCTGGTGCGGGATTGTCTCAACGTGAAGAGCTGCTACGACAAATATTCTCTCGACAAGCCGTCCCTATTCCAATTTTCACGAATCACTCCACGATCTAATGAGGGAAGCCCCCACAATCCATCTGTCGGAGGATGAAGAATCAAAAGGATCAAAAACGAGATCGACCACGTCATTGATGTTGAAATTCCAAAGTTTGCTGTCAGAAAAGGATTTGATGAGCGAGCAGTCAACTATCTTCTTGGGTAATTACATCTTGTGGACAACAGGACGTATCTTTGGTTAAGCCTGATGCAGATAGAAGAAATTTGCCTCAGTGAAAGGCCGGCCATAAATGAGAACTGCAAAGAATCATTTCAGATTTTCTACGCAGCCTGGTTGATGCTTTCGATGCAATATTGAAAGATGTCATGATAAAGAACTCGCAAGACGGTTGCTGCATATTATTCTAGCGGCCCGAGAGCCTTGGCTGTCAATGACAGGTGGATAGCAAGAGCTCTTACGGGTGACCTTGATTATCGTTCATATGTGGGTATTGGGAGCGAGATTTCAAGCGGATTCGAGCTGAGAATCAAAAAAGTATTTGTGGCCTGTTCGTGACAATAGACAGTGTCTATGTATTCCTCATTCACAAAATGGCCAAGGAATTTTCGATACAGACCGGAGACAATATCAATCACAACGATGGACCTTGGCGACACAATTTCTCGTTGTCTGACTCGGAGAGGCTTATTGCAACTATCTGTATCACTCTGCTGTATTTTCACTGCTGTTTCGATCAATCCACGATTGAGGCCATGGGTTCCGATCTGGTTATGGACGAAGCTTCTGTTTATACCAATGACCACCTGCTTTTGGAATATGCTGCAAAGAACTGGTTGAATCACTCCCAACGCGTGGACCTTGAGAAGCATTCAAAATGGATGTTGCCAATGATGTCTATTTGCAGGGCAAACACAACCTGTGTTCCGAACATAGTATCTAATTTTTCAAACATCAGAATCTAACGAGGATCACCTCCCGCGTGATATAACAAGCCTTACAATAATTTTGTCGCCGAGTTAGGCTTCACGGAAATTCCTGATTGCCAGCTATGGAACGGCGAGGACCCAAATAAACAAAATAGCCATAGAACAAAGGCTCTTGCGCGCGCTGTGCGGAATGCTCACAGGGCCATGGAACTTCTGTTAGATGACAACACAGATATCAATGCCCATGAGTAGGGGAAGCCCTAGTGTGCAGATATTGATGATCACGGCAGCGAGATGGAGTACAGATCCTTGACAGGTACCCCTCTTACCATAGCTGTTCTTGATTCCAATGATGAGATGGTTGAATATCTCACCAATCGTGGCGCTGCGATCAGTTTCCCACTTCTGGCTGTATGGCACCGCTGGCTACAGCGTTCTGGGAAGCAGCATCGCCGGATGTATGTCGCCAGCTGCTTCGTGGTGATGCAGACGTTTTTTTCGAGATGTTTTGGGATACACTACCAATGAAGGTTGTGACAGCTCCCCATATTGCAGTCGAGAATGAGAATCTATCATTTCTACAGATGTTGGTTGATCTCGAGACAACCAATATAAATCATCAGATGGGAAGCATACCAAATAGCCGTCAAACGGAAGGCGAAATACCGCTAGGCCCCAGTCAAGCGATGACAGACGACGCACTGAAAGCAGAAACCGTCCATCACCGAACAATAGTTTCACTGATGAAGCAAAAGCTAGTGAAAACATTGGAGATTATGATGAACGTGGTAATCACGCCAACGATGAAAAAGCATCCATAACCAATGGTGATAGCACAAGTTACAAACACGAATCACATATCGATGATGAGGACGAGGATTCAGGCACGGATGCGAAGGTGAGCGCTCAGGGGTTGGTTTCGATTGTCATTGAGTTAGCTACCTGAAGATGCCTGCTTTAAAGCTGTCAGAAACCAGAATGCCCTAATTACAATGATACAGTTCTTTAGTAGTTGCTGTGGAGAAAGGGCATCCGCCATCTTGCTGTTGCCTTTGACGAGATAACGCTCGAACAGCTGGTGTCCGTCCACAGCAATGATGTCGCTCTTCCATGCCGCCACGAGATTGTAAACATCTGCGACCTTGCCGATGTAATACTGGCGAAGAGTCCCGTCTATTTTAGGCGAAGAATCCCGTCTATGTTAGGCCCAGCTTCCTCGGGTAGCTGGCCGGAAAGCCTCGAGAAGACGAGAAAATATCGCGAGCTAGTCTCAAAATGATGGTATACGTATGGAAATTCAAACCCCTAGGGCTTTCGGTCTTTGAGAAACTGTAAGGTAGTATGCTCTCTGGTCACATGGGGATAGTCCATGGGATGCGCCTTGACGAGGGCTTCACCTGCTCGCTAAACAGCCGCTTAATTATCGATTGCGTATACTCTCGAAATAGACAACGAATCTTCTGCGAGAGGCTTAGAATCTGGGAGAAGCCTAGGTGCAGTGGAGAGGATGAAATGCCCCCTATTGCTGCCGCTCCAGCATGCTTGCAGCTTGATCAGTTGGAACCTCGTCCGGGACTGGCGCTGACGACCGAGTCAGAAGAAGCGTGTTCGAGATTAGCCAGGAGCTTTTATCGACTGCTCGTATCGATTCATTGAGGTACAGCCGAGACAATGTTAACGATAGCATTTGATTGATCTTGATCACCAGGGACGTGAGGGAACATGAATCCCAGGCCCCAATCCTAGGTTCTTTACGTTCTTTATAGGAGCCAGGTGTGAGCGGCAAACAGGTTCCCATCCCGCACATACATACATGTATTTTTATGACCTGCGCCTCGTCGGAAGACCCAGCAGAGGATATTCAATCAGAAGGGATTAGGGAGTCTTTCCTTACCATTACAACTTTCTTCGTGGACCCGGGAGTTAATCGCCTTCTAATCTAATTCATGGTTCACTACCTCGTACCGATCCACAATGCAACCCTCACCTAATCACCTCTATATCTGTGGCATATATTCCTCTCGCTTACTTTAACCAGTACATACGACCATAGGGTGTGGAAAACAGGGCTTCCCGTCCGCTCAGCCGTACTTAAGCCACACGCCGGTGAGTTAGTAGTTGGGTGGGTGACCACCAGCGAATCCTCACTGTTGTATGTTTTTGTTTTTGCCCTTCATATCTTACTACGGAAGGTGAGTGTATTGAAATTATGGTTTTAAAGGTTATTTTTGGTTATAGATGGGGTAGATATGGTTTGCGGGTGAGCTTGCCCTAATTTGCACCCTATAACCTCTTCTATAAATCCACAATAAGATCTTGGCCAACGTACTAACAAGCACATACGACCATAGGGTGTGGAAAATAGGGCTTCCCGTCCGCTCAGCCGTACTCAAGCCACACGCCGGTGAGTTAGTAGTTGGGTGGGTGACCACCAGCGAATCCTCACTGTTGTATGTTTTTTGTTTTTTTTTTTTTGCTGTTGGTGTTGAGTGACAGCAGGGAAAGAGGATGATAGTAAACGGAGGTTACACGGCTGTTGGCACCTCCAGTGGCGGCAGTAGTGGTGACTTATTATTCAAATTTACTCGGAAGGAAATCAAATGAATCGATAAAAGCCATAAAGGCAGATAAATTGACCGAAGGCAATGGCAGTTTGCAAAAAAAAAAAATAAGCGAAACGCCTAGATTATCATAAACGCATCTCGAGGAAAACAAAGCTCGACCTTGTCTCCGAAGGTCGGAAGGTGACAAAAAGGAAAAGACATAAAAGGGCAAGAGAACTCAAGAGTTCCCAGCCACGCTGCTAAGCCCTGTGGCATCCCAAATTCGCTCGAAACAGACGGGAAACAAATACTGGAACCGCCAATGGGAAACAAATCATCAAATCGGATGTCACGGCCACCTTGGCTGGAAATCACGACAAACGCCTTGCAAGTAATTCGGAGGGCACGACCCAAGACAAGTAAAAAAAAAGGAAAAGGAAAACCATGGAGCAAATAGACAAACATCAAGACGATGTCGCGCGCATTGGGTATAGGTGATAATCAATCTTCGTGATCCCGTTTTCGCTTCCTGGTCTGGACACAGAGATGACGGTGACCAGAGCAGGAGAGGAAATGTTTGGATTTGGAGTTCAATTCGCCTGCCTTTGGCGCTTGGGGACTTCCTGCAAAACTGCAAGTTCCCAATTTCAAATCGCCGGCGATCATAGAGAGAGAGAGAGAGAGAGAAGGAAATGGTCGTACAGTACGTAAGACGTAACGGACGAGGAAATTCGTAAATAATAATACACGGGCGATTGGTGCCATTTTTCGGGTGGCTGTTGACCAAAGAATGCAACAAAGATAATGGGCCTCTGTTGGGACTCTAGCGGCCGAACTGAGACCATACGGTGCTCAGCCAGCCAGCGGGGATACCGATCTCCGAAGGCGCGAGCATGGATAGCTGGCCCCACTCGCATCCATCCAGGAAGGCGAGAACATCGTCTCCCCCAAGGCTTGTTGATAGCAAGTTTGAGTCAGGGACTTCAGTTGAAGTCAGAGGAGGGGAAGGGGCCAGTTGAGTGACGGATCCTGGTGGAGGCAGGACAGGAATGGTGTGTGGGGTGGTTGAGTTGATGGGAGGAAGAGATTGGGAATATGGCGGAGGAGGAGCCTGTGGACGGGTTGGAAGCCAGGAGTTGATGGGATTTAGGCGGTTGCTTGTCGCCGTCAAATACTGAGATGGGGACTGTGTAGTTGTTGATAGAGACGGTAGGCTGGAAGGCAGGCCCGGGGAGGAACTGGGGTAGATGGGGCCATCGGGGTGGTGTTGCTGGAGAGATGGGAGGGAATAGGGAGATGCCGATGGCATTGGCCGGCTGTTGGGAAGTGGGAGGCTAGGGCGGCGATCACCATCGTGTCCGGGTAAGGGCAGACCTGGGCTGTTGACCGGCACCCACGACTCGCGACGACCACCAGCACCATCGGGCATCTGGTCACTGGGATCACCGGTTTCACTCCTGACGGCATTACTTCCAGCATCACTAAGATTGGTGCGCTCATAGAGAGACTCGCCACCTGCGGGCACTGCAATACCATCCTCGTCCATCCCGGACTCTGTCAGTTGGTCCTCAATGCTTCCGAAATCAAGGAAGAGCTTTTCAAGCAACTTGAATTCCTCTAGGCCGCCACCAGAGCCGCCTTCGCGAAGAGGGCGAGTCCCATTGGGGATGTGATCAGAGGCATCCGACATGCTGTCCAGGCGATTCCGCGAGAAACGGCGGAACTCACGCTTGACTTTCGAGAAATAACTGTGAAGCCGGTTCAGGGTACGGAACCAACCCATAGCCATCCGCAGACGGGGTCGCATCTCTCGCATGATATCCAAGGCTTTACGGGCTTGTGTAGCACCAAGCTGGTGGCTATCATGACTGGCAGGTGGCGGCTTGGTTCCCATCAATCCATCGGGATCCATGTGTGGGAAATGCGTCCCGTAAACACCGATGAACGCGGCATTGTAGATAGCAAATCCGACCAAAGGGTTTTCCACGAGAGCACCGCGAGCTTGGCAGGTGGCCACGAGATCAATCATTTGCCGCGCGGCCTTGAAAAGCTCACGAGCACTATCCCGCCAGAAACCTTCGGGTGGTGTGTTGGACTTGTCGCCAGGGAACAGTGGCTCGTCCAATGGGCCAAGTGGCTCATTGCACCGGAGAGGCAGGAATGGAATATAGGCCCGGTGAAGGACAATGACAGATAGGAAGTAGACAACATGCATCACGGTATATGAGGCCAACGTGGTCTTGTACATGATGTGCGTGTCGGTATTTCGCAATGAATATTGCAGATTGCGAGAGAGACTATCCTGGAACTCGTTCAACTGCAGACGAAGCGATGCGAAGCGAGATTCAGGATGCCAGGGAGGGTATTGCTCCGTGCGACGACCGCCAGCACAAGACCACTTGGCGATGCTTCCCCAAATACGGGTGATGCGAATCACTCGGCTCAGTACCGACTCCTCTGCACCAACCTCCCACCGATCAATGTCCTCTTCGCTCGAGTCCTTGCGACGCGAGACAGGCGACCAGGACTTGCCATCCGGGGTGCCATTGGATGCGGCGTGCTTTTCATCGCCAAATCCACCTATACTCTGACGAATGCTCGGTATTTGCATGCTTTGGGAACCGAAGCTCTGGGGTCGCCGAACGGTCGGCTCATTGAGTCGGGCCGTCCTTACTCGCTCGCCAAAAGCAAAAGCATTGTCGCTTGGGAGCTGGATCCCGAGTTCCTTGACACGGATCATTCGTGGTCGGTACTTCCCGCTGCTAAGACAGCGATCGAGAATGAAACAAGCCCAGAAAGTCCGGCGTTTGGTCTCTTGAGCAATAATATCATCAGAGGTTGGCTCTCTAGGCTCTACACGACGAGGCACACCAAAATGATCAGCCTCGGTTTTCAAGCCGGGAGACGAACGCGAGGGATCCCTTGCCGGGAATTCATTTTCAAGTTCAAATGGTAGACCCATGGCCTGTGCAAGCCGGATGGCCATGCCCACATAGACCCAGGCACTCTTGCCTCGACACATCCCCCACTCGTGCAATGCGAGCATCAATAGAGCCTGTACGCGCGCAAGATCAGGCTGCACGAGACAAACACCATCTAAGCCGGCCAGCCGGCTGCGAAGGGCCGCCGCATAATATTCCGATGCAGCAAGGGGATTTGAGGAATGAGTGGGCGAAGCTGGGGCGTGGGCCGCAGCCAACGGAGGGTGGAACCGAGCGGTCAAGGCCAATACACCGAGCGGAATCAACGCAGAAGATGGGTCAGTCTTATGCGCGGGATTTCGGGGATCTTGTCCGTCGAGAGTCGCAGGTGGTGCAGCGGGAGATGAAAGCTGTCGAATTTGGCCGAGGAAGGTAGCGGGATGTAAGAAGGGTAGAAGAGTCGCGAAATGCGATTGGAAGAGATCGAAGACAGCCTCCCAGACCTTTGTCGTAAGTATTGAGGAATCAAGTGCATCCACACCGAGCTTGGAACCAGTCGCAGAGCCGGGGATGCCCACTGGCCTGCGCGAACGATGTCGTTTCGGGCCGTCCCAATCGCCATTGCGATCCTCGCCATCTGCCAGGGCTGCCAGATCTCGTTTGGCGCCGCTTACTCCGATTGCTGGGGTTGGATACACGCATTCGCGTCCGGATGATTCGCAGGCGCGGCATGTGGTGTCGATGCCGGCATTGACGCACTTAATTTTACTGCGCCGGCATCGAGCGCAAGCGATGCTAGACCGCATGATATATTGGACAGACCCGAGGCCTGCGATTATGCGACGATTCGATTTGTGTCAATCGCGATTCGCCCATTTACTGTCCAGTGTAAGCTGTAGTTTTGGGAATGATGACAGTCGGTTTCTATACAGTTAGCATTGGATATGCCGAACGGGACGAGTCAGACATACTTCAAAGTGTGAGCAAGATGTAAGAAACGGCCAAGGGAGAGGGAAGAAGAAGACGCGGAATTGGCGGAGTGTGGGGGAAACTCAAAGAGTCGGGGCACCGGACCGGAAAGAAGAAACAAGTCGGAAGGGAACGGGGGGGGGGTGTCTCCGGGAAAAATCAGAAGAATCACGAAAAACGAAAAAAAAAAAATAAAGAGGAGCCGAAAGCCAGAAGAATTGCGGAGAGCCCAAGGTATGCAAGGACGCGCTTTTTTCTGGAGTTGTGGAGTCCCCCAGTTTCCGGCTGCCGAGTTACGTAGTTTCACTTGACCGTCGATTATATGTTATAGCACTATACTCCCTACTCAATATCCTCTCTTTCTACACTTCCAACTCCAAAGTACTCCTCGGGACGGGAGCCCCAGGGCCTGAGCGGCCTTAATACCATATACCACCCCATTCTTCTGATCTCATGATCGTCATCTCGCATCTCTACCCGACTCGGGCTCAGCTCACGGTCCGAAGAAAAAGAAAAAAAAAAAGGTGGAACAGGTGGAACAGATGAAATAATTCTGGTCTGTCATGTAGGACATTTTGTCTTTGCTACCGGTCCAGATCCAGATTAAAAGGCACTCGGACTGGCTGGAATAACAATGTCCATCCACTCGCCGGCCGATTGTCCTCCGGTTATTTTCCGGCCCTTTTTCCCCCCCCTTCGATCTGGGGCCGTGAGGATAGTCAGTAAATCTGGGGGATCGGTGGGTTTGGGCACATCATATCGTCCTGGTTCCATGGCCTAGGCCTGTAGGTACACGGATACAGAGGTACATAGGTACATAGGTACGGAGGACCCAAACAAGCCTAAGCATCATTCGAGGGAATGTCCAGGTCTACCCCGTGTTGGCAGCTGATGTCCGATCGGCATTTGTCTGGGCGGCAATCCATACACCGTCTCTTCCCGCCTCGGGAACACCAGAATGGGTAAGCGGCAGAGAGAACGGCTCTGGGGAAAGCGAGTGTAGGTGCGCAGAAGGGGGCCAATTCTCGGAGAGTACAACGAGAACCCCAAGACTTGGGAGTCATACCGGTAGAAACGAAACGGACAACTCCACAGAAGGGACGGTGGATCGGACCATAAGGTTGTCTTCCACATGGGCTTTCCAAGAGGGGTATCTCGGGCCATTTGAGATTCCTCGGGTATAGCCTCGTCCCAGGACATGGATGTGCCTACCATCCATGCAGCCTATAGGAGGATCAATCCGGGGGAGAAGGGGTCGATGCCATCCAATTGATGGCGTCCAAGACCAGTCCCCGGTCGGGGGCTCCCCGCAAAGAAGCGAGATCCTAGATCCTCAAAGTTACATTGACAACTCGCTTACTCCGTACTCCGTACTCCGTGCCCTGCTAGAGTGATTGGCGTCGGCTGTGACCTTTCACACCTCCCGTATTGGACCGCCTCCGTGTGACACCCCGACACGGTGGGCAGTTGACGTTCTTGTTCTGTCACCTTGGCTCTTGCCACCGTCACAAGATTCGGGGATGGGATCAGGTCGCTCGGCAGAGGGTCGAACGAGACGCCATCCCCCCGAGGTACACGCAATGTTCACGGAATGGCGAATTGGACCGACCCAGCTCACCCTTTGATCTGCTTGCATCCTTTCCGCTCCCATATTAATCCGTCCCACACGGTTGTACAAGTGCAAACAACCCGAGGCCGACTGCATCGGCGATCAGAGGCCTTGTTTCACTCCCTTACAGTGGCTACGGGTCCAGACTCTGTTTGGTGTACGGAGGATGTTTTGTGGATGCTGTACTTACCTGGGAGAAAGGTGTTCCGAGGTCCAATCTGTATACACATGCTTTTTTAGAGCACAAGAATGTTCGGAAAAGATCATACACCGAGTTTTTCCCTCCCCCCACGGTCACATTTCGGCCCCATCCGATACAGCGATTGGACCGCAACCTCCGAGGCGCCAGCGATTGGACCCCGGATATCCCCGCATTTACTTTGTGTTAGGTAAGTCGGAGCAGTTGACTTTTCGGCATTCTGGTGTTGAGAGGGTTTGGCGGTTTGGCGACTTTGCGGTTTTGTTGTATCTCGATATTACCTAGGCTCAGGGCACCAATCGTCATGTGCCCAGTGGCTACTCCTCGTATCCTTGTCGTCCGTTCTCCCGTATAAATTTCCGGCCTCCTTGGCTCTTGACAGTGGCAAAGCTTAAACGGGAAATTTGGACTTCGAACATGATTGACAAACATACGACCTCGTAGTACCACTGCTACTCCGTACTGTACGTTGTATTTTCCCCGAGCGTTGTCTCCCGTACTCTCCGTACTCTCCGTACTCCGTACGGAGTACGGAAGATGTACATATTTCAATTCCTTGGCTCGCAACCCACACTAGGACCCGTAGGGCCTCTCAGCTGACAAGATTAATAAAAGAAACTCCCTTCTTTGTTCCCCGTCTCTTTTCTTTCCCGTCTGGCTCAGTTAACCGAACCCTCGCTTTCGAAATTATCCGATCAGGAATGCCGTGCCGCGCTCCGAATTACCGTGGTTTGTCTGGTTTGTCTGGTTTGTCTGGCCAAGGTCCAATACACACTACGGAGCCCGTATGGAGTACATGGCTTGTTCCCAAAGCCGACGGGGTCAGCTCCTCTTTTGTTTGGGTGTTATTTGGTGTTATTTGGTTTTGGTGGTTTTGAATTTGATTAATTTCGTTTCTAATATGTACATACTCCGTACGTCCTTTCTCTTAACTTTTTCGGTGCCCGTTTTGACCCTTCACGGCGCGGAGCACTTCCCGACCCCATTTAATTTATCTCACGTGGCTGACGCTCGTACCTACGCAATGATATCATGATCATGACATGTAGACCGGGAAATCATAGGTTTTCTCTGCGATACGGTCCAGGAAGCCCCCACGAAAGAAACCCCCACGAAAGACCCGTGGCGAATATAGAGATTTCTGCTCAAAGGAATTTCAAAAGAACAGGCCAGGAACACCCCCCACATCGGCTCGGTTAGAACACCGGTGGGATACCGACTTTCCCGAGTCCGAATCTGGACATCGAGCCTACCGTGATTCTTTAGGCCCTTTTCGGGAATGCTCCGATGGGTAAAGTACCCGTGCTTTTGCTACAATTCACATAATTGGGAGGCTGGTTCATGTTTAGCCTTGGATGTTTGCTATTTGGCAAATCGGGCACTACATCCCGAGAGGACCCTAGCATCTCCACTCCCCGGAGGCAAGATACCGTGTTAGTCAGCCCTTTTCTTTAGCCTGTTCTGGGTTAAATTCTGTTAAATCCCGGCTATTATGATGATTTGGGATATGGATGGTTACGATGGTTGCTAGGAAAGTGAATTCTTGATAGGTCGAGGTAAAGATATATCGGGAATCAAAAGCACTGCCAGAGTGGGTATATTATGGGTGATAATAATAACTTCCGGAAATAAACAAATAGAGCACACAAGTATAATACAAAGAAGTGAAGTAATGGATACCAGAAAAGGGTCCCGGGATTGGGGTAGTGAATTAGAATATCGGTGTCATCGGGGACCCAGCCCGGTGACTATAACGAATGTGAGAGTTCAAACGAAGAACCTGGGAAAGCAGTCAGTAGTCAGTTACCGTCGCTTGACAACCATTTGCAAGTGTACTAACCAAGATGCGATAGCGATAATCAGATACATCATCATCAACAAGACGCCTTCGAGCCAGTGAGACTTGCCGTCACCGATGAGGTAGTTCACCTGGAGAAAAGCAGTCAGTACAAGGATGTCACTTTCTTGCCGGGTATCGATCACGTACCAAAAGAACAGAAACGAAGAGTACGATCACTTGGAAACCGTCGAAGTTGAGAGTCTGTCGCAGTTAGTTTTACCCTCCAGGAAATTCTCGCATATCAGGATTCATCCATACCATATCTTCAACACCAATGATCCATCCAAGAACGATGATCAGCGGCAGCACAAGCAGTGCAATCTGCATGCTCGATCCAACAGCGACTCCAATCGACAGATCCATCTTATCCTTGCAGGCGACTGTCACCGCGGTAGCATGCTCAGCCGCATTGCCAACGATAGGCAGCAGGATCAATCCGACAAAGGTCTCGCCAATATTACCAGTAGCAGTTAAAGCATCAATAGATTCGACCTAGATGGTATTTTTATTAGCTTCTTGCCATAGTCAGATCCCAGAGAAAGGGTTGCGTACCATGAACTCCGCACACGCTGCCACAAAAGCAGTCGAAATGATGAGCGTGAGGACGGCACACGTGACGGACAACTGCGGTTGCTCGGTTTCGTCTTCGGGCTCCTCCATTTGCATATGGTCCGGACTCGAACCGACTAATGGTACAGCAGTCATTTTGCCGATCTGAGCGATACCCCGGCTGGCGTCGCCTTCGGCGACCTTCGCGCGGCGTCGTTCGACCTTCGGACTGGGCCGGTTGTACATGTCGGAGTGTGATTTCAATTGGAAGAAGAGATAACAGCCGTACACGATCAGGAGCAGGACACTAGTACCTGAGGTGCAGTGTAAGCAGCTGAAGCAAGAGAGTGATAGATAAATAGACCGGAAAGCCTGGGCAGGTAACATACCTCGGGAGAGAGCGGCGGTTCCATCTGTTTTTTCAACTGTATAACCAATATTCACATTAGTCTTAAGTGTTGACTGCGATTGAAAGAGAGAGTTAGAACTGACGATTAGACCACTTGTGGTAGGCAGTGGGAATGATCAAGCTGCTGACAGCCAATGCCAGCATACTCGCAGCTGTTTGGGCCACTGTTACGTTGAAATGCTGCTCCATGCGGTCGATACCGCCCAAAAAGAAACACATGCCCAAGACCAAAAGTAAGTTGGACAAGATACTGCCAATAAGCGAGGTCTGCACAATAAGGGTCTTCTTCTGGACCAAGGCGATAATTGCAACAATCAGTTCGACGGCGTTACTAGAAGAATTAGAAATGGCGATGTAGAACGAGACCGTGGGTGATATAAAACATACCCGAACGAGGCATTCAGCAAACCACCGATTGTTTCGCCCGTGCTAGAAAAGGTGTTGGTATAGATCAGATAGATTCAGATTTATGAATACATACCGAAGGGCAATTTCTTCAGTCGCGAAACTGAGCATGGCCGCAAGAGGACTATTGTATACAAGGTTAACCATAACATTCTCCACAGTGGCTGATGGTGAGAATGCATACATAATAGCAATAAAGTTGACCACAAAAACTGCAATTGGATTAGCTTTAACGGCATAAAGCGCAACTATTGACAATAATAGTATTAGCATATGTCTTTCATGGCATAAACGGCGGACGAAAAGAGGAGGACATACTTCCGACAGGCGCAGCCACCAAAAGAACATTGATCCACGAGTTCAAAATAGTAGCCCTCAACTGTGAGGCAAGGGTGAAGGTCTGGGGTTCCGAAAGCGACTTCTTGTCATCCCAATCATCATCACTGTGGCGATGGGCGAAATTTCCCAAGATACCACCCTTCCGCTGACGTGTTTGCGACGAACCAATTGTCTCACTATCATCCCCGCACGTTGTCGACACATTGATCGGATCCTGGCTAGCCATGGATGGCTCAGGTGGGGACCTGGGAGTTCCATGATCGCTGCCCGCAGAGTCTAGTGGGAACGTGCCTGAGTGTTCTGGGCCTCCAAGGCCACTGGTCATCTCTTGTCGTCGGCGCTGGTCCTCTGAGAGACAAAGTTCGCCCAGGCTTCGAGATGAGACCAATCCACTCTCGAGTTGAATAGAATCCGATCGGTGGTGTCTTTTTGGGCGGATTTTCTTAAATGGGTTGTGGGAGGAGGCTTGTCCTTCCTCGTCATACCAAGCTAATTCACGAGCTTGGCTGCGATATTTATCTGGCCATGTTCTCAGTATGTGGATGGCTGATTGAGAGGTGGGCTCTAGATGCCGGACTTACGCATGGTGATAAACTGGGGACAACGTCTGTTGAAAGTGGACTTGTGAGTATGGTTTTGCCAGCGACATTTAAAGAACACAAAGATTCCAAAAATACAACAAAGACACAGTAGTTGGGAGCAAAGAAGGCAGCAATGAGGTTCCAATTGGGTCCAACTGGATTTTGATCCAAGCCACACGGTGTGGCTTAAACCTGCGACGACGATGCTAATCCGAAGGGGCTGGGGGACGAACACGTACTCACGAGTGATGGCTCCAAACGGTAAGCAACGCAGCTGGTTCCAAGGCTGAAGCGTAAATCGTAGTATTTGACAGTCTAAGCGTTGAAATGGGGACCCAAGTAACAGCCACAGTCTAGTGATGGATGGACCCGCGGTGTTCAAGGGGATCCGGGTGTGTAATGGCACACGCACAACAGGAGAATGGTAAGAGTAGCGCGCCCAGGCAAGGGGTATGTGGGAAGTAAACAAAAGCCAAACGAGTGACGATCCCCACACAAGGATGGTGAGAGATATTGAGGAAGGAGAGACTGAGAAATGAAGGGACCGAATATGCTTGGTAGTAATTTCTTGAATTTCTTTCGCAGACTCAGGACTTCGAGAAGAGGATTTCAGGACACAGCCACACACACTGAGCTGGTCCGGGGCGATCGTGATGGTGCGTATTGTGGATCAGCTTGGCGTTAGAGGAACACAAGCTCGGATCAGGAGACTGGTCTGTAATAGGGACCCCATAGATGAAAGTCAGGGATCCGTTCAGGATGAGGATTTGTTTCAACCCTAGTCTGCCGGTTTCTGTTTCGCAATTGGGGGTCCGATATCATGATATTGATCTGCTGGAGACACGAAACACTCAGACGCCACTGAACCTTGGAACCCCGGTGAAAGCTTCCACTGACGAAGCTTTCTTGTCCCATGCTTGGGCTACTTGGCATAGACTTGTCTCGGTGCACCCAACTTGCGATCTTCAAGCATCACGATCACATCGCATCACGCCGATCATAGTTGTCCTTGGGCATTGCTGCAGATATTGACATACACCGATGTATGTACTCCGTAGCAGTATATAACATAATTGTGGCATAACGGGCCACTCATAATGGGTTGTGTTTATTAAGAAATTTTGGCCAACAGTACTCCGTACGGAGTATAGGGGTTGACCCGCTCTTGGCACTGTTTTGGTCAATCAAAACTTGAGAAACGGGGTTTCATTTCACACTTGGCGCCACAAACCCCTTTTATTTGATGGCCTTTTGCGAGCAGGAGGTTATTGCTCAAAAGACGCATCGTGAAACGATCACGTGTTGGTGTATTGGTGTGTTGGTACTGCGCTCACAATGCCACCTATCAGGGACCTTCGAAGGTGTCTGGAGAGCTCATGCCTCTGAAAAGCAAGCCTGATAATCGTCATGGCTGGCCTGTTTGCGATGGGGCCGTAGTGAGCCTGGTTTCCAGTCGGTATCCGTGGGCATCAGTACTCCGTAAGCTTAAGCCCTTTGACCTGCAAACGTGGATAGCTCGCCTGATCTCAGAGAAATCCGCCTTTCGTATCCATAAATGCCCATTTGCACCGTTGACGTAGTACCTACAACATAGATCATCATCTTCCGAGTCTGCGGTTGGTGTGGTGATGTGCTTGCGCCAACGCCTGTCGGTCGGGCTGTGATTGTAGCCTGGCCAAATCGAGCCAAATCGATATCAAGAGTTTTGAATGAAATATATGTTCTCCCTGCGCAAGGCCAATAGAGAAGATGGATTCACGAAACTAATACGGAGTAAGGATTTCTGTGTCCTGCCAACTTCGGTTAAAATCGTTGCTGCCTACTACATGGGGAACTTGATCCCTATCTGTGGAATATAAACAACTTGGATATAGTGCAGTTCTAGAATTGGAAATTCCTTGAGAAGTCGGGCTCTTGTATTTGCCTATGTTTTTGAAAATACAATGCAATCCTAACGCGTGGAAGAGGGTTCTGTAAATATAACCCCAGACAGTGCGGAACTTTTGGCGGACGGCCTGGCGCAATGAAGCCGATTCAGACCCCCAGAACACTTGCCAGGGACCATCTTCCACGCAACATGTGTAATGTAACCACCTAGAACCGCCCCTCATTGGGTTGACAAGAAGAGAGGTGCGCAGGTGTATAGCGGCCCGGGGTCGGAGACTAATATTTGGAATATTGATGCTTGAATGTGCCTTAAGATGCCTGAATGTTTGCCGGCAGAAAATAACTATGAATACCTGAATTACCATAACGAAGCCCTTGCATTCTTCAATTTGTTTCCCGTCGACACCATTGATGCCTTAGAAAATGGGCATTAAATGTGACGCTATTCGCACTCATACAAATGCTGGACCTCAACTCCCTTCTTCTGGGCGTCCCGTGAGGTCCCGTGATGTGCAGGCATCACCTTCTTAGATAGTCGGGAGCTTCGTCTCCTTCCTAATACAACTCTCTCCCTCCCTTTCTGAGCCCCACATAGTAAGTCTCAACACCTTTTCTTTCACGTCCTCGCTGAGCATCGTCTTTCAATTTCCCCCACTTCTGTCGATAACAGTAAGGCCCTCGGCTCAGGGTCCCAGAACCTCTTTTGTCATTCTAACGATTATTCCATCTCCCAAAACATGGAACCAGCCCAGACGCAGTTGGCTAGAGCTACCCCAGCTATAAGCCAGAACGGAGGAACATTGAACCCATCAATCCATTCCGACCGTCTGTCAGTCGCCTATATGTCTCTATGGAGTACATTCCAAACGGACGCTTGCCGAGTGTTCCAGCAAGCTGACATAGCCCATGAAGTTCCACTGAACGATGAGACGGAACTTTACACAGTCGGTAACGAGCTTGGTTTAACCGGGAGGTTTGTCCGTAATGTCTGCGACCCAGTTATCAAAGCCCTCGAATTGGTGCCAGGTATGGCGTCAATCCGATTTGCTGATTTCCAGGCACTCTCTACCCCACAAATGT
The DNA here is from genome assembly GCF_028828445.1 of Penicillium paradoxum. Lineage (NCBI taxonomy): Eukaryota > Fungi > Ascomycota > Eurotiomycetes > Eurotiales > Aspergillaceae > Penicillium > Penicillium paradoxum. The sequence continues at coordinate 993,223 of NW_026643184.1, read as the reverse complement.
CTGTCCCAGACGTATGTTTGGGGCTGGTTGCGACCAGCCTTAGACCTGGTAACGTTCATCTGGTTGGAGAAATGAAAACGCCCTGGACCATCTCAGACGAAGATCTTCATATTAACCGGCCCGAATCATCTTTTCGCCTCGAGCCACTGATAGGTATGCCTGCCCAGCATTCTCTCACTTTCACGTCAAGTTCGCTGACTCTTGGCCCTTTGCTTAGGACAACTTGTTGCTCAGATGCGCACATGTTCAACTCGGTTTGGATTTCTGTCCACCTACAACTACACCGTTTTTGTTAAACGAGAAGTTGACTCTTCTTTTCTTCTTTCGTCGCCTATTTGGTGTGGCGTTACACGGCCTTCCCTTCGCCAGTTACTTGCTGGTTTCTGTTTAATGGCCGTGTCGGAGCCAAAGTACGTTGAAAGCGAGACATTTGAGCCAAGAACCGTAATTATTGATTTAGGCAACTGTCTGGGATATAGAAAAGCTGCTAATATACTGAGAAGCTACGAGGCCCTTCTCCTTCCCGGGTCTCCGACCGTCTACTTGATATTTCAGCTTACCACTCCCCGTCGATGGCGAACCAAGAAGAGACTATCACATCGAATAGTGTGATTATTAACGCTGGCGGACCTACCCCAAGGGTCATTAACTGCCTTCAGCTGTTATCAGAACCAACAGTTCAAAATAAGGCGACCTGGCTAGCAACTATAGGTGGATCAACGGTGATACTCAAGTGCTGGGGACCTCAATATAATGAGCTGTGAGTCAGATTACTTCAATAACTTGCTATTGGAATTACTAACTTGCTACGTTTAGGTTTGAAGCGGAGGCGGAAGTTTACAACCGCATTTGGGCCCAGCAGCCGGCCGGACGTTGCAACTTCGCCAAGTGGATCTGTAGGGGGGAAATTGTTTGCTCAACTACATTCCCATCAGGCTATGTTCTTGTTCTAGAGCAGAGAGCCGGAATGCGGCTTGACCGACTCTGGCATAATCTATCCGAGGGTGAACGGGCTTACATTCAGTCCGACTGCCTTAATGGCATCTATGCTTTACGACAAGTGGGCTTCCGACTTGATGATCCTGGACAGCACAATATTCTCTATGACAGAGATAGTCGTGTGGTAACTCTTCTTGACTTCGAAAGTGCGCAACTATTGGAAAGTCACACCTACATCTCAACATATCATGAGATGCGCATCATATTTCGCTCTGATCTTCTGTTAGGACGTCCATCTGGAAATTAGGCGGAAAGTTACGGAGGTGCTGACGGACACGGAATTGCTCCTGGTTACAAACTCTTTCAAGGTTACGAGGTCGACGAGGGGCTCGGCAGATCCTTCACTTCGATCAGATTGCGTAGGGTAGAAGTCCACTGGACTTTTATGGGGGCCCAATGGGCCTCAAACAATACAAACATGCTAATTGTTGGCAGATACATGAGTAATATAGATTTCTCTAGTATTTCTAGGTATTCAGATTACCTTCTAAGCCCTAAATCAACCGAGTTCTCCCGCGATAATTTCACAGACTCGAACATGCGTGAAAAACAGGCATCAATCAGCAGCTTTATGAGCTCTAAGACTGTGTCTATGTATACAAATGGGGTTTATTGGGAGCTTCATGAGCCCTGGACAGATTCCAGCAAAGGTCTACCTTCCCTGCTGCAGTCGCTGCAACTCATGTCATCATGGAAAGCCCTGCCAATCATTCGGGCGTGTAAGGCCTCGATGTTGACTTTCTTGTTTCCAATCATTTGGTCCGGTTTTGACCCATCCCCAAGTTTGATGTCTCAAAATCCAGGGCCTCGAACTGGCGATTGAGGTTTCAAGAGATACAGAAGCTCCCCTTTTCTAGCACAATCATGAATGTCCGATGAACTTTGGCTAGGGGTGCTGAAGGACTCGCCGATCACTAATTGCGCTCTGTTTTATTGTGCTGTCTGTTTCCCCAAGAGGTAAGATGTTGTACTTGATGCTCGAAGCTTTCGTTTTATTACTGTACTCAATTTCTGTTGATTCCCAATTCTTTTATCTCTGCTGGATTCTTGCTTTGCCTCTACATCCCACCAACTCAACGATCATGATATTCTGTGATCCATCCCGAGTGTCATAGCAGGATTGTGATGTGATCGTGGATAACTTCAAAGTTGAAACGGTTCTCAACATTATTACGCGGAGGCTTGCGAGGAATCGCTTGGCACTATTAATTTCTCCAAGGCGCTAGGGTGACAATTACTAATTGTTAGAGATCTTCAAGATTACATATATGGCATTGTGGGATGAATTGCTTTCTCCTTTTCTTATATTCGAAGAAAAAGATTGCCGTTAAAACATGGAAACTCCTCTGGTAGCTGTGGTCACTGGCGCCGTAAGTCCACTCCCAATCTTACTGCAACCCCCTTCTCACCCTGCTTCTAGAACCGTGGCATCGGACTCGCCATTTGTGCTGCCTTAATACACCAATCCCCGGGCCCTTTGGTTCTATACACAGCGTCGCGGGCTGGGGCTCCTATCGACCTCACTGGCATAAAGATCCCCCCAACCGTGCATGTTCACCCTACGAAGCTGTCTCTAACCGACAAGAACAGCATATCCGCCCTGAGCGCGCGAGTCCAACACGAAAACAACGGCTGCGATGTCCTCATCAATAATGCCGGGCTCTACTATTTCAAGGAGAACATCACTGCCGCACAGCGTCGAGAAACCCTCAACGTGAACTATCGGGGCACTCTGGATGTATCTCAATCCACCGCAAATCCCTTCTTCCTAACAGCTAGCTGACCAGTTTAGATCTGCCAAGCCTTCTTGCCAGTCATGCGCAAGAGCGGCCGTATCGTCAACGTCTCTTCCCAATCTGGCCAGCTCAAATACTTCCATCCGCACTTGCAGAAGCAATTCCTGACCCCTGATCTTACACTCACTGAGCTGGATACTCTGGTCGAGGAATACAATGTATGTTAGCGTCATTATGTGACCTGTTCAGCTTACTCACAACTCCTTCACTCTAGCGCGCAGCAGACAAGCACACTGCGACCGCATCGGGATGGCCTTCGCTAGCTTACTTCACCAGCAAAGCCGCTTTGAACACTGCGACCCGTATTCTGGCCCGTGATAACCCACATTTGCTCATTAACTGTTGCTGCCCTGGGTGGGTGGGCACGTCACTGGGTGCGCAGGCTGGCCAGCCGCCCAAATCCGTTGGTAAGACCTGACCTATTTCTGTCATGTGGGGATATCATCTCACAGATTTGCTAGAGGAGGGGGCGAGAATTCCAGTGCGATTGGCGATTGGCGAAATCGAGCATATTAGTGGGCGGTACTGGGCGAATGATTCGGTAGCTAGTGCGGGTTATGGGAAGGTCCAGGATTGGTAATGGTCTAAAGTTTCAAGGAAAGAGTGCATTTAGAGACTTTTTTTGGACATAATTATTGGTATTCCTTTGCTATCATATGCGTATGATTAGCTGATATCTCTTCTGTGGAAGCCCAGCGGAGACTTTCGCGTGGATCATTGTTGTTCGGCAGATCTACACGCCGATGGAACATCCACTTGGGGAAGAAAGTCTCCGCTTCGTGTGGATTTTTATTATTCAAGCCGGGGAGAATGATATGTGTATGCATATAATGAATTCGTTATCTCTAAGGTCGAATACAGACAAATTATTGCTCGGCGTATTATCTCCACTGTAAGCTCTCATCTTCAATATATCTTGATCAAACTTTCTTCATATACTATGGCTACGCACTCAACTATTACAGCTTACATTTGATAGAATTTATGATATATTCGTAAATAACAATTGGAATTGACCAGAGAAAGATAAATTGCATTGAATTCGTTAATTACATTAACATTGGCAATCAGTGATAGATGAGTACACCGATTAGATCTCGACACGAGAGTGGAAGCAGCCAGTGCCCTTGGTGTGGGCATGTGCCTTGGGTTCCTGCCTCTTGACCTCCCGCTTGGTTGTCTCAGTCCGGCGGGGAATTGAATCAAGGCTGTTGGCGTATGTTGCAACGGCGAAGGCTGTAGCGCGGGTATTAATGAGGAATGCTTCGTGGCTGATATTGGTGATGTTGTCTCCAACACCGTGATAGTTCACATCATAGGCCACACCTGCTTGGCCTCCAAACCACACAGCTTCTTGTTCGGTCATGAGGCCTTCAGCACCAGTGAAAATTCCACCGGCGGGAATTCCACGAGAGATGAAGCCGTCGTAGTCAGACCGGCCATCGAAAGCGGTTGGGATGTGAGGCAGGTTCTTGGAGTCATAATACTTCTCAAACAGAGCCTCGATCTCGGCAGAACCCGCAGGTCCAGTCTGGCCGAAAGCATCTCCGTCACCGTCGTAGATCATGAGGGCGTAGTTGGGCGAGGCGGTCATGTCGAAGTTGAGATAGAGTCTGATCTTGGCGAGTTCTTCCTCGCTCAGGTTTGAGGTGTAATACTCGCTACCCAACAGGCCGAACTCCTCTGCGGTCCAGAAGCAGAATCTCACGGCATTCTTGACAGAGTATTTGGTCAAGGCTCGTGCAACAACAAGATTGCCGATGATTCCAGAGCCATCGTCGTTGATACCCGGGCCAGCTTCGACGGAGTCGGTGTGGCCTCCCAATGTGACAACGTTATTGTGATCACCGCCCTTTGTCTCGGCAATGACGTTGAAGGTAAGGCGGTACTCAACTTGACTGTCGATCTTGTAGGCCACGGTCACGGCGCCCTCCGCTGCCGCATTAAGTAGAGTCTCGCCATCTTCAGCAGAGATTCCTGCAATGGCAGCATAACCAGGGTCCATTCCGCCCAGGGTTCCAGCCATACTCCCTGGAATGTTGTTATAGACGATTACAGCAGCTGCATTGGCCGCACCGCCTAGCAGAGACTTCTCTGCGAAAGGGCAGTCTCCACGCTTGACGAGGGCGATCTTGCCAGCCACGTCACTCGGGTAGTCTTCTGCAGTACATCCGACGTTTGAGACAACCACTACCTCCCCGGTAATATCAACGCTAGGGCTGTACGTCATGGCGGTCACTTCAAACTCCTCGCCATTGTATGACAGAGTAGAATCAGCCTTGGTCCATGGGTGCACCTGCGGCTGCTTATACACATTGTAATAGCCAGTTTTCTTCAACTCGTGATAGAGGTAGTCAACAGTATCATTGTGTGCCTTGCCACCAAAGACACGATTGCGCTCAGGATACGAGAATGCCAAATCCTCAAGCTTTTGGACGCCCTTAAGAAGGTCTCCCAATTGAATCGAAGATGCGAATTTTTCCTACAAAGTCAGACTACCAAATGATGACCGCAGAGATATGCCATGAATACATACCGGTGAAAGCGAGCGACCGGGCTTACCAGGACCACCAGGGCCACCAGGACCACCAGGACCGCCGTGTCCGCCAGGCCCGCCGGGGGCAGACGCTAAGGCCAAGGACAGCTGGGATGCCAAAAGAAGCCACTTCATCGTTGCGTGATTCGGGAATTGATGGATAACCGTTCAGGACGGCAGAAACGCTGCTCTTATACTTATTCTTCAGAGTGCCGGTGTCCATCTGAAGCACGCGATGATAAAGTATAATGTCGCGTGATTGGCAGGGGTAGGCCAAGACGCTGGCTGCGCTTGGCAGAGGGGAAACCACATAATGGACACGGCTGGTATCTGAGGCCAAAACTGCAGGCGGAGCCCCGACGGCACTTTATATCATAAAGGCTAGGGTTGCAGTGCCAAGTATGGACTTTGAATGGTGGCTGGATTCTGGCGAAAGGCGTCAAAAGTGGGATGATGGTCGAGCGACGTGAAAGTGCGGGGGTTGCGCTTGGTGGAGATTACTATCGACAGATGTTGACGAGCCAAAACACACGTGTGGCGTGGATTGAGACGGGAATTGATGGTCCTCCGGGGCTTCCTGAATTCGATTCGCTAATTACGTTGAGTCTCGGCAATGTCTACATATCTGCCTATGTAGGGAGCGCGATTGCTATAGCTCTGGCTGGGGTTCGGAGTTCCCCGCTGCTTATCGCGTTTAGATGAGCTTGAAGAATATAGCTTCATGCATATTCATCGGGCCACTGCTCTTTTCAAGTTTCTAAGCTGCAATTCCAGGACAATTGAGGAATTGACCAATTGAAGAATCGAAGAATTGAAGAATCATCTCTCCAAAGTCGAGTTGACCGCTCTTCCAGGGGACAATGACAGGTCCTCCATGGCAACCCAAGTGCGGGGGAAAGTCCCCTTGCAGCGAGTGTAAAGCTCAATCTCACAGCGTAGATCTCTACCGGTTTAGGCATGTGAGTCTGTAGAAAACGGTGACCTTCTTCCTCGGAGCAGTCGGGGTTCCGGGACCTCGGAAGTAGTGTCAGCTTCAGGCCTGGTGGGGCCATAGTTGTTTATTGTGTGAAGTGAAAGCGAAACTGGTAGATGAATTGGAACTTTGATCCATCTGTCCACTGTATTTTGCATGGACTAACTGAAGAAGTATGTAGACGTGAATATAAACCGAGTTACGGAGTAGTTTGTGCAAAGATCTCTGACTGCCGATCCAGCGATCTAACGATCGAAATAAGCGCCGATGGATACAGGGGACCATGAGTTTCTTTTTTCATCTCCTCTCCTGATGCCCACAAACATGGCGTGCTTCGCGCCCAATTTGGAGGTTACATCATTCATCAAATATGCCACCGCCGGCATCAAGCCCGCGGCCGTCGTGCCTTATGACAGCAGGTCTCCAATCGAGCCGCAGCCTGCATCAGTCGATTTTCACGTTATCGAATGGTTTTCATAACTGTCATGATGACATTGTATCCGGTGGATGGACTCGTGGACCCGCTGCTTTCATTATCATCACCCTCCCCAGTGAGGGAAGGCACTGTGAGTTTATTCACTAAATCTCCCAGGCGATCTCGCAGTTGCAAAGCCGATCGGATCACCATATCAATGTACTGTCCAGCTTTCTGCTGGATGAAACAAGTTAGTCATTCGTTTTATAAGAGCCAGACTGGTATCGGCCGCACAATTCAATACTGGAGTTGAGGTGATGGTCCCATATGAGACCGGGGTAGTGGGACAGGGCCAAAGGCAACGGGATCTTCCAGCGTGTCCTGAATGAAGTCGATTTTAAGCTCTAAAACATTATCCATAAACTGTTTTAGGAATTGAGTCTCTGGCCCGATCTTGCGATGGCTATTTGATATCTGTGGCCTGTCGAGCCGCTGGGAAGGGAGCCGCGGGACTTCGGGACGGATCTCATGGCCTGTAGGAGCGACGTCGGGTGCATGTAGTCCAGAGAGAGGCTCAAGAAAAGAGAGATTAATGTCGATAATTGGACTGAAAGGGGTCTTACCTTGGCGATCAAAATGAGAGAAAAAGTTCGATTCCAGAGGTGTGCTTGACAGACTCATCGGTGTAAAACTCTCTGTCAAGGGTTTGTCCGGGCCGACACCCATGCATAGGTTCGGTAACGCGAATCCCGAAATGTGTATATTCTTATTTCTAGAATGGGATTGTACATTATTATTGCTGACTGGGAAATCTCTTCTAAGTAGACACCGGTATTAGCTACGGCCGCTCCAGTCAACATGTTTCAAGGTGTTGATGGACTCAACTGGTTCTCTGAGTGGACATTCACCAGGTGCGACCTTAGTTCCTGGGTCACCCGAGGGCAAGTTTTATATTTGATTGCCCGTCGTTCGCTCATTTGGTTATATGGGAACCGGGTTGGCGATTTTGACGCGTTGGCCGGCGACCACGATTCGAGGGGCTAAACACAAAGCTTGCGCCTGCCCTCACACAAAGACTGCACTTTTCTGCGACAATCCGGTGACATGGCAATTTGAGGTCGTGACACCGGTCACAGGCCTGCCGTGAGGGTTGTTCATACATCCCTGCCTGGGAGCTGGAGAAATTGGGGGGGCTTGCCGGGCATGAACAAGCGGATAAGTCAGCACGAACATAGGCCTCGGTAGCTTACCCTGGCAAACTGCTCAAGTAAATGGCTGTACTCTGTACTCCGTAACCGGCGGCACGGCGAGAGACGATAGCATTCCTTTCTAAGTTAAATTGGAGGACTTTCCACTTGGCGTGTTCCCGTCGGGGCTCCCGTCCACCCCGGTCACAATTGTCCAATCACAGGAGCCGATTTCAGTGAGATTATGAAGATTACGAATGATTTATGTATTTCTTTGTTTTCCAGACGTGAGCTCCGACTCAATTACGGATTACTACATCTTTATTCTGTGTGGAGTACACGGGTTCGGGCAAACCTGAAGGGTTGTGGGCTACTCTCGAGGCTCGGAATATATTTCTAGGCAAAGGAGTGAGGCGAACTCGGAGCTCCTAAGGTCCACCCCAAACTCATGCTCAACTCTTTTCAAGCGACAATGGCAACGATGCAGAGTACGTAGCCCCTGCCCAGGTGGACGACCCGAGATTTGTAATCGTGGGAATCTGGCGCTATCCCCAGTTCGGAACATTCGGCAACCGTGGGCCAATCACAGCTCAGGCATTTCTCCCGCCAAAAGGGGAAACATCTACTCCGTACGCAGTATATACAAAGAAATAAATAACCTCGCCAAACATTCAGTGCCGGCCATGTTGACGAACGCACTATAGTCAATTAAAAATCATCTTTTCCGGTCATGGCCTATTTCTGCGCATGATGGCTATTCCTCCTACCTTTTCTTCTTCACTGTATATACGACGCTAGCCCGTGGCTTCCTACCTAAGTAGTAAGTACCAATGTCAACCACTTCGGAACATAACCTAAGAGAATCGCCGCTGCTATGGGCGCAGGACTTTGTTCATTCTGCATAATTATTTTATAATTTACTCGAATAAGTTCAACTTATTCCCAATCAGCCTCCACCTGGGGAACAGCCTCAGCTCAGCCAATAAGAACCCCCAAATTCAGCTGCTAGTCCGGAGTAAATTTGCTGCAGATTACGTAGAACGAGAGGAAGTGGATAGAGAACAATTCCTTTGATTGCGAGAAGCTGAAAGGTCAAAGCGTACCTTGCGCGGCTGACCCTGGTCTGGTCGAGTATATACCCGCCATCTGAAGACTTACTGCCGCATTGAATTATAATAAATTTGAGAGCGAAGACAAAGAAATCAGGGGCCAAAATGCAGAGCTTTTTGACTCGGTATCAATACCTGATGCCGGATCGACATATGCTTACGAAAAGTGCCTTGAGGAACTGACGGAATAGAAGAAATCAAAGATTGTGAAAACAAAGGTCTCAGTGGCCACCATATCTCGCAGCGTTTCAGTACCTCTTTCAAAAAAGCCCAATCTTATACCCAAAGAGAGTGATTTCTCATTAAGACTGGTTTCCCTTTGATAGGCTCATTTGCTGGAGCAAGTGGATTTTGAGTTAGTACCTAGCTAGTATGAAAATGCAAAAACCTAGATATGATCACAAACTATTTCTAGAGTTTTGAACAGTACTTACCAAATGCAAAAAGCACATCGAGGCGATACTATCAATAATGCTGGGAATCTGTAGCTGATCCTTTAGGGATAGAGCGGTCTTCACAAAGATGCTCTTAACTTGTTCATTCATGGGGCGCAAGTGCACAGTGGTGCCTGGACAAAGAGTTTCGGACGACTTTGTCTTTATATTATATCCAATCCTTGCAAACTAATAAAACCGTTCTTTATATTCAAGGCTTCTTTTGGTCTTTTTTTGGCTCTACCCCTGCCAGACTCGACTGGCGCTTTTATATCCATCATTTTGTCTGGTCATCAATGAAAATCGTCCTTGAGCGCAAGTATATTAATATGGCTGATCAACTCCCAAGCGTATCTTCTTGCCCCCAAACCTCCAGACTTTCTATTCTCTGTTTGAAGCCCGATTTTTATCTAACTTTTGAAAATGCCCTCCACTCGCAGGCAGTCCGCTCAACTAGGTGAGGAACTTCTACACGGCCTTACCCAAAAGAAGCGTATTCGCAAGGCCAGTGGTATGATCAATGCTAGTAATGATGGCATTAAGAAGGTCACGAAGAAGGTAGCTTGTCCCATTGCCTGGTTCTAACAGACCAAAGAACCTAGATGCAAAGAGTTCCAAGGCTAATACATTGACCACCTCGAAGAAGGGAAAAAAGAAGGTCAAGAAGCAAGACCCGAATTTGTCTCATGTTAAGCTTGCAAACATGCTTCTCAACCCTGATAAGAATCCCACATACCCTGAACGGACTCCGCAGCAGGGGAACCTAAAACCTGCACAGCAAAATTGGGAATCGAACAAGGATGTTATCACCAATCCCGCCGACTTGCCCGAAGGATGGACTGCGGACGAGGCAGATCTTGATCCCAAGTAAGACTATATCATATCATGAAGTGTGTATCTCCTTCATTGCTAATGCTTTATCGAAGTGATATTGGAGCTCAAATTGCGAGATGCGAACAGCGCATTGAAGAAGGAATCATGCCCGAGGTATTCGAAATTAGATTGCAGCAATATCAAGAGATGAGGGATGAAGAAAAGTAAGAAGAGCCTAAATGATGTGTTATGGGATATTTCATCGCACTTACTAACACCGTTTTATAGAGAGATGTATGAGGCTGAGCCCAACGGGCTTAGTTGGGAAGTTATTCAGCGCCTCGATGCCTTGAAACAAGTACGGGACTCTCTCGAAGAGGAACAAGAAGAAGGATTGTGTGCAGGAAATGAAGAAGATGAAGAAATTGAACAAAAGCTTTCGAATGTGAGAGCCATCATCACTGCCTACAGGGCCAAAGCCTTGGAATGGGATGAAGATAACGTGTCGTATTGGGCAAACGGAAAGCTCGTTGCTGGGCCCAAAGTGCTAGATATGCCAGAGGTATACACTCTGAGTGACAAGTATGGCTCAGCGGGATTTTGGGTGGAAGGAGTAAGTTCGAGTTTCTCAATCTGTACACATCATCGGGCTTAATACCGCACCAAACCCATTCGGAAGACATATTTCCAACTTCACACATATTTACATACTAATCTCTACATGCAGGTTGATGGTACCAAGCCGGGCACGATGAATGTATTTTTCACTCTGCCGCCAACCTATCCAGGACTGGCCATGCAAAGGGTACTGTCTCCTCCCACACAGCAAAGATCAACGCTGACATTCAACAGATTGACATCACCCTCCGAAATCCTGCTGTTGGGGCACAAAAGTCAGCCCAGACATCAATGACCTTTGACTTCCTCTTGGATTCTGGTGCTTCAGCACTGCGCATGTTTGAGACGGACCGGCAACAACTCGAACAATTGTCTGGGGCACCGGTGCCTACTTTAAGCACCCAATTCTATAGCACCGCGTCCGGAAAATTAAGGACCGAGAATATATGCCTGCAAGCGATGATCCATCGCCAGGGTCAACCAATTTTTCCCACTTGGGTCGATATTAAGTGCGCTTTAAGCGCCGGCGGCCCATCGCCAGGTCGGGACCGACTGTCAGGGGTCTGGCTGTATCATTTGTTATTTGTGATGTCGATGCCGGATAACACTCATTCGACACACATCGGTACCGATATTTACGAGATGCTGAACACTCTACCTGTTCCCGATATCAGAAATGCGGTTGGATTGTCTCTGCAATGAAGCTTTAGATTTCCATTTCTTGTTTGTGATCTCTTTTTCTATGTGTCTTATGTGTTATCTATCTTGTTTATTTTGTTTGTTCTTTGTATTTAGAAATGGTTTTGGTCCTTGAAAGAAGTCGAGTTTAGTCTTTTACATCTCATGTTTCAAGTTGTGATAAATGATTTTCATATACGGAGTACAAAAGAAGAAGAGGAAATGTGCCTTATACGGAAATCAATACGGCCTTCGTCAATAGCAACGACGAATTCTACCCACAGGCATGTAATAATGCCAGCCGTTTGGAGGTAGCCCTCGGGGGAGAGACAGGAGGAAGAATTGGTTGTCACTACCTGACTCTTGCTAAGGAGAGGAAACTAGTAAGATCGAAGATCCTAGTAACAACCGCAGCCCATGCCACCTCTTCATTCATTCAAGAATATTTCCCCTTGTAGCCGTATAATCTCAAGTGAGACATCTGGTATCCAGGCAATCTACGATGTTTGAAGAGTCGCATTCAGCTGGTTGATGGCCCGTCAAACTGCAATATTCACATATTAGGGTCATGCCGGTGCATCTTTGTCACTTAGCATAGTGATCCTCCTCGTTGCCTGCCTGTGGCGGGGCGCTATATAGCTTATCATAGTCGAACTTGGCTCTTCTCGAACCAGCGCTGCATAATATCCCGTCTTCAGTCTTTTGCTTGAAGTAGATAATCTCGGAGCAGCATCTACAGATAATACTGCGCAATGATGGTACGCGAAGAGTCGAGTTAATTTTCTGGCCTTTAGGAAACACTGGATGCAGAATGATTCATCAAATGTGTTTCATTTGTCTAAGAACATGACTCGTATCAAAATGGTTCTATAAAAACATGAAAGTCGCCGTAAACATTGCTGCGACAAATGCCATCAGGCCATGGCCACTAGCCGATTCCTTGGTTACGAGACCACTAGCGGCTCCAGTTTGATTTGCCGATCCGTTGACCGCAGTTGGGGTATCTCCCAGTCCAAGTGGTAGTCCCTGGTAGCCGAACGTCAGATTCTGAGGAACCGACGTATTATAGCAGTGCCCGTTCGCAATATCCAAATTGGCCAAGTCAGCTGAGTTCACGAAGAACATGTACATCGACTGGTTTAGCTTCTTGAATCCGGAAGTATCGTATGGGAACTTGTCGCCTGGATCGGTTGCCGAAGTGTTGCGGAGGAAGATGCACTGGACTTGTCCGGGGAAGTCGGTGGCTAGTTTTGGGTAGTCGCGCATGATGTCGCTGTTGCTGGTGTCTGCCATCAGGATGAACTTGCGCTCGGGGAAGGTTTCGAAGAGTTTCTGCAATAGGAACTGGCGAATCGACAAAGTGGCGGAAACGTCGCTGAAATTGAGAGGACGGGTGTCGAAGGAGCCGCCCGGGTAGTTATTGTAGATGAACTCCATGTAGTTTCTGGTAATTTGCTCCGGGGTGGTGGTCTGGAATAACTGTCAATACTTTAAACCAAAAAAAGACAGAAGAACGTGGAAACGACAAGACTTACAAGGTAATGGAAATGCATATCGGGGAGACTGGTGGACCAGTTGCGATAAATGTCTGGCATGTCCTGCCAAGGTGTGAATGGGCGAGCAAAGGAATTAAGTAGTCCTTGCTCGGGTTGATAGATCTTGGTGACACGGAGAATATCATCAACATCAGAGACGATGGTGAGTCCCGTTGGAGGCACAAGGTAGGCGGTAGCATTTCCAATACTTGCACCCTCGACATGAGTGTCAAGTCTCTGGATTTTCGAGGTTTCATTGCCCGCAGTAAGGCCATTACTGTCGATTGGCACAAATGTATCGAAATCACCTTCGACTGTAGTGTTGTAAGGCAGAGTGACATCTTGCGCACCGCCTGTCGTGTTGGATGATCCACCACCACCTGGTTGTCCGCTAGATCCTTGACTAGCTGCCGGCTTCAGGTGGATCTTGTTCACGGCAACATCTGGCTGTTGTACGACAAATATTCCGGCAGTAAGGTTTCGTGCCTGGTTCTGCTGAGACTTAGGAAGATCCGAGATGCTAGTGTTGACGAGGAAGATATCGGCCAAATCGTTCAAGGCTGAAACGGATGTATTTGGTTGTTTGTACACGTTCCCGTGAAAGCGAACGTTCCAGCCCGAGTTCGTCCAGTTGGCATAAGGGTCGATGTTCAACACATTGGTTGGTAATGCAGCCAATTCGGAGCTGTCCAATCCAAGAGAGCTCACTACGGCGTTGCCAGTCGGGAAACCCTGGAAAAAGTTGGGTACTCCAGATGCAACCCACGAAGGTAGGCCGGACCCAAGCTCTGGGAGTATGTTGTCGACATCGGATTCAACATCGCTTAATATGTTTCGGGCAACAACTCGAGACGGATTACGTTCGACCGGGGAGGCTGTAATGACAGGATCTGGCGGGTTGACATCATTGGCGAAAGCAGTTGGAGCAGGGGCAGCAGAGCCAATTGAAATAAGAGAGGCCTGAACAAAGGCACTCGCAATAATGGACCTCATTATTTCCTTATGATGCGAAAATCCTAGCAACAAACCAAAGAAAACACCCGATAGCCCACGATCGCAATGGCCGCTCGAAATCTTTCGTGAAAAGTCTCGGAAGATCAAAAATCTCTTTCTATTTAAAGTAAACAAAAAGGAAAAGAGTAATCAAACTCGAGGCCATTAACAAGGAAATCAACTGACGTCACTGCTCCACATGTCTTCAATGACTTCAATGGCGTTGCCCGTTGGAGGTATCTCCTGCTGATTCCCAGGCTCCCTCGTAGTGAGACATAATTATTAGTTGCAGGTCTCAGGGCCCTGGAGACTGGAGGATCGAAACAGTTGGAATATCTCACTTGAATGGCGTCGATCTAAGCCGAGATCATTGCATACGTGCACACGTACCTTTCTTTGGTCTTCACGAGGTCCTCTCCCTGTCCTTTGCCTTGATTTAGGGTAAATACAAGAGCCGGGACAGGTCTGAATGTTTCTTATGGATGGTCTAGGTGCATAGGTACTTCTATGGAGGAGGTGTTTCTATTGTTGCGGGCCTGTCGCTATCGTCTCCCGTACGAGGCACCCGCACAGCGATGACACAACCCTAGTTCTTCTGCTTCTTCTTCCCCATCTTCCACTAGTGATCTACATGTGTACTTTGCTTTTTTATATCTTCGGCCACGAAGAAGAGACTAGGGCGAACAGGGACTGGCTATGTCGTCTGTCGTTCTCGGAAAAAAGAAAGGTGATGAGATCAAACCGAAATGTCAGGCTTGCAAACGCAACAGTTTATACTGCTCTTGCTCTTTACACATTGTTCGGCTTTGGGGTACCCACAATAGTGACAACAATTTGTTTGATCCTGGAGACAAGCCTCCAATCGCAGTGGACGGCTCCTTGGGGATCTGAAGAATTGAAATAGTAGGCAACAAGAAGATATCGGGAAATCATCTTCCGTCGCCTGTCGGGGCTTTTGGACTTCCCGACGACATCAATCGATCGATTGGAGGATCAATTGTGTGGAATCCCGGGGATCCTTGGCATTCCGCGACATTTCAATTTTCCCCGCGTTCCTCACACGCTGCTATTCAAAATTTGGGATGGTACCTAGGACGGGGTATATCCATGGTGCGTCGGTTCTGAACAATGAGCCTCTTTAGATGCTGAATCGAAAGCGTGCCTGCTATAGGGGAAATATCGATGAGAGTCGATGCGTTATAAAAGCAAGCCTGCTATGGACGCCAAGACGAACAAAATAACGTCTTTTTCCACCCCGCAATGTCGGTATAATAGAGGCCGAGACTTACATGCAGCTAACGCTATAAATCATGTTAACTTGGACAACTTGAACTGATTCTATCAGATATTCTCATATAGGTTGGCATGAACCATCAAGATGCGTCTCTCAAGCCCTCTTCTGGCTATTCTTTTAGCCATTCCAGCAAAAGGCAGATACATAGTGCCTGGAGGGAGATGGCACGATACCAATGGGTCTCTCATCAATGCGCACGGCGCCGGGATCACCTTTGACTCGAAATCCGGCCGGTTCTGGTGGTTTGGCGAGTACAAGACAGAAGAGCAACCCGAAGGAGGTGGTGTCGCAGTATACAGCTCTGAGGATTTGAGCACCTGGACTTCGGGAGGATTGGCTCTAGGTACCCTTCTATTAGTTCTGTCAGGTACACGTTGATATCTAACCTCGATAGCTCCAATTGAGGGACACCCATACATCTCACCGGAGAACATAATTCAACGGCCCAAAGTGGCTTACAGTTCTGAGACTGAGGACTATCATGTATGCGTCCCAAGTTTCCCTTTTTTACCTTAAGCTTAACAAGACAGATGTGGTGGCACGCCGACAACTCTAGCTATGGGCTCCTTCTCCAGGGCCATGCAGTGTCCTCCAACATCGGTGGGCCATATAAGTTCGTTGACGCAACCGCGCCCCTTGGAAACTGGTCCCAGGACTTTGGACTATTCACTGACTATAAGGACGGTCGATCATACGCACTCTACTCGAATGGAGATAGTCAAGATGGACGAGATGTGTACCTTACCAGCATGAACAAAAACCTCACCGCGCTCGAAAAACCCGTACACCGATTCCCGAAATACGATCTTGAGGCACCAACTATCATGCAGACAGAGAAAAGCTACTGGGCACTAATGAGTCATAAGACTGGGTATAGGCCAAACAGTAAGGGTTCCCGTTCGTGATCATCTTTCTTGGCTAATCATGCAGACGTGGTGGCATTCCGAGCCGATTCCTTGAGCGGGCCCTGGTCCCAGCCGTTTGTTGTTTCACCATTGAACACAAGAACTTTCAATTCTCAGTCTGGATTCACATTGAGAATTCAAGGAACAAAGAAGACAACATATCTTTACATCGGAGACCAATGGGACTCAAATTCTGTTTGGGACAGTCGTTACATCTGGTTACCGATCCGGACTGATGAGTCTAAGAAAACCCTCGAGGTTGAATGGCACGACGTTTATGATCTCAACGTGTATGTATGCCTAACTTGCCTCATTGCCATTTACTTACCGAATGGAAGCAAAACTGGAGAATGGAAGCCTGTCAAGGGAATAACATACTCTGCCCAAAATGCAAAGACGCACGGGGATGCCTACAAACAAGAGGCCGTGAGTGCACATCACCTGTCGCAGACGTCAAAATAATATGTTGCTAACGAGCATCAAGAACTTCGCAACCAATGGGGTCATACTCACTGGAATATATGGGAACGATAGCACCGTTACATTTGAAAACATCGAGGGGTCTGGAAAGCCACAATGGGTCTCGTTCTATTATCAAAGTACGTGTACACTGTTCGTCTTATGGCTATCTATTCGATTTTGACACCTCGCTTAGACACGGATGACTTGGGCTTTGGCGACCAACGTAAGTACACGCCCTACTTGGGAATCAGTCTCGATTTTGACAGAATCAATAGCTGGAGGCACCCCGGATAGAATTGGCGGTGCATGGCAACTACGCCGTATCAGTAGCGTAGTTGTCAACGGGGAAGCTTCAAGCATCCAAACTCTCTACCAACGAGACACACACAAGGGGATCATTCTGTCTACTCCACTTCAACTGACACTGAAGAAAGGGAAGAGAAATTCCATCACGATCGGTGGACTATATAGTGGCTTCGATAATAAGGGTGCAGACCTGGATCGAATTGTCGTTTATCCTGCTGAGAGATGACCTTGGAGATATACCACAATGATCAGTCAAGAAAATGTGGCCTATGGATCAACTTATAAAGTGACAGAAGGAACTGAATGGATCACTAGAATCATGAGACCAAACACAGAACTTCTCAGCTTGCAACCTAGGAAGCTAGAATGGCGATACGTGATAATGGGTCTCCACAGCTTCAGAAAATCCCAATTAGGCATTAACAGAGTAAAATGTTGATGATATCAATCTGCTACTGGAAGTGGAAATGGGCTTGTTCAATGACGTTTGCTTCTCATTTGTTTGCTTATTCATGGAGGTACTGGAGCTAAGGTTGGCTGGATCCCTTCTATTTAACCACCTGCACCCTCGTTTTCAATCTTTACTTCTTCATCTATCGACGCTCAGGTCCTTAATCATCCTTCTGAACACCATGACTACCAGTATTATCAAAAGCCTAGATCAGGCGACTGCGATAGCTTTGCCTACTTCTATCCCGGCCGAGCCCGCAGTGGTATCCTTGTTGAGCTCCAGCTCCACCACTGTGTCTGTCAATATCGACACTAAAGCACCATTTTCAGCTATAAAGGCTCTTTTTGATCATCTCAACAATCATCCCGATGACGTCGCGAAGCTTAACGCAACCTATCCACACCGCGGGGTCATCAAGAATGCTGCTCTACGCAAAACCGAGTCTGATCAGAAGTTTACCATCGATCTCTCACCCATGAGAGAGTCTCGCATCCCGGAAGCCCTGCGTGAGACTTTGAATCCTCACGGGCTGAGTGAGGTACTTGAGTTCTTCAACAGCATCAGTACTCAGTATGTTCCCACTATACTGTCTTCTCTGAGCATCCTCGCCGGTACCGATCTGTCTACAGCACACGCCTCATACAATATGAACTATCGTCTGTGCGACTACAACCCGAATACGGCTGCTCCCGAGTCCTCAAATGGATGCGGAGCCCACACGGATTACGGAACCTTTTCGATCATCTTCCAAGATGGAACGCCCGGCTTGGAACTCGAAGAAGTCCCCGGCACATGGGCTCCAGTTCCCGGGGATGCCACTGTTATTTTGACTGGTTGGTGTGCCGTCATTTTGAGTGGTGGTCGGGTCGTCGCCGCTAGACATCGTGTTCGCCGTGCCCCGGGTGTACGTCGGCTGAGTGCAGTCTTGTTTGTCGCCCCGGACCTGGATGTCAAGCTGAAGCCCCTGGGTAATTTGCAGCCGATCAAGGCTTTCTCCGGCAGCATCATGCATGGGGACTTGGATGTTGCGGCCTTCAAGGATGTTATGGGCAAGAGATGGCGGTACCGAGAGGGAAATGAAGAGATGGACAATGGGGACGCTCTCTCCCAAGACACGGAAATTGAGCAGATGGTATGGGGATAATTTGGGGAAGAGGATCTAGCATGCGCTATAGTGAGATTGCTTTGGGTTAGTTTCGTTCTGCTGATAACCAATACGAAGAATGGAATCCTGCTTTTGCAAAGGTTTTGAGCTCCTAATAATTGTACATCATGATGATGAATCCATTCGCCCGATGCAGCTCGCTCTTACATACGTGCTGTTAATCAGGATAGTTTCTCAAAGCCAGCTTTTACAACAACCAGCGGTGGTACATCCACGATATACAAGTCCATCCTGTAGAGCAGTCCTCGCGATGTATATGAGTCGTCCATGAATACCCCTGCAGCTTCGAGGACCATCCACCTGAAATATAAGGCCGCAAACCGGCATTGCAAGCAAGACAAAAGGCAGAGAGAGTACTTCTATTTTCAAGTTCTGATATTCTGATAAATTACAACTCATCTTGCTTCTCATCACACACGCAAATATGAGATGGATCTAAGAAGCGAGAGTGGTAGTACTCCATATTTTCCAACAGTCTTGTACAGGGAATTCGTTGCAAGAAAATATATAAACCCAATCATTACTTCTTGATATCATTCTAGACACCCCTCAGTATCTCACGTCAGCCTTTTCACTGAAGCATAAGTGTGAGTTGATCATCCTCTATCGCCAAGTACGCAATTCCTGCCACTGCTGCCTACACCAGGTGCTTCGCAATCGTTCTGACCTTCCCTCGCTCACAGCTGGCCGAGAACTTAACTGACGGTAAAGCTGTAGCGCTATTGCTTTCACTATCCGATGATGATGCACTCGGCTAGCTCCCCAATTCCATACTGCTATCGGTTGAGTACGAGACATGTAGCAAATTGCTAAGACCACAGTCATTGGTACTTTGTCGTTCTCGTCCCAGCACACTGCATCATTGCATGGCTCATCCAACGCCATCCCACTGTCCAGCATCTCGAGTATATAGCTCACGAGAGTCCCCGGCCCGCAGTTTCATCAGTCCAACTATGGCTCTGGCAGCCATGGTAGAGTGCGAAGCTGTCAGAACCAGCAACACCCCACCCAGAAGGTAATGTGCCTGAGCCAAGGGTATATTGGCGGCTTTTCCGTCAACGTCGCCCAAATTGGGTACATCCAGAAAGAGAAGCTCTTCGGGGAACACGCCGCTAGAAAATGCGGCTCTTTTGAAGTCGGCGTATGTCTAGTCAGTGTTGAGCTTGAGATATCGCGGTTGGTACGGCCGTGGATCATCGAGCGAGAATTTGTTATAGCGTATCTCAATCGGTCTAGAGCGCCATACTGGTGTGTTGGCTGATTATCGAAAGGCTTTGCCGCTGATCCAGAGTTCTTGCACGAAGGTCTTGTGTAATGCTTCGTGGAGATCTTTGAATACAAGTTTTTCGTCCGCATCAGGTTTCAGCGGGAGAGGGGAAATAAGACGGGCATATTTGAGAGGTTGTGCTATGTCCGATCTCGTTTGGTGAAGACATTCTGGATCTCATCGAGGCTGGGTCTGAAAGGACAAGATGCCCCTCGAGTCTGCTTTGTTCCGAGATCGCTCGTTCTCAAAATACAATCCATACGGCATTAGAAGCAATATGAAGGCTTCTTACGTTGCACCCTCGACAGATGAGGGGACAGTCATTGCAATAGCAATCACATAGCACATCATCATGACTATCCATTTTTTCAGCAGTGACCAATTCAGGGAGTTGCTTGGGTCATTGTCTCTCCAGCCGACCACGAAGACAATGTCGCCATTGGGTCCGTCGAGATGTGAAACCGTAACACCGGGAACAAAAGGTCCATCGGCAGCTAGCGCTGGCTTCTCTAATCCTGCTTCGAGATCTTTGTTGCCATTTGTGATAGCCTCGAGCGAAGGGGACGAGGTGCTAGAGCGCGAGCTGAAAGATTTGCCCTGGCCGTATGCCAAGGCTTCTTCCACTTCTTGTCTAATTTGACGGTGCTGCAAAAAGGATTGCATGTTGGATTCCACGCGATGGCAGTTGCTAGAATTCGTTCAAGCACTGATATGAGCAGCATCTCATTGACCAGATGTCAAGATAACCTCGAGACTGCCCATGGGTGGCAACTCCGAAGTGTCCCCAAAGCGGAGCATTGGTCCCTGACTCCCTGAAAGGGGTTGATACATAGGTATTTGTCAGATGTCAGATCTCTCCCTCCTTCCATAGCTCAGCTAGTCTTCTACTTCAATCAACCATCTTCATGATGCATCTCGACGTCTCTCTCAGTAGACTCTGACAGTAATGATAGTGGCAAATGTCACGAATACCGTAAGACTACACGCTGAGAAGTGCCTTTCGTCGCAGAAAGGAGAGAATCCCTGTTGATGCTTGCTACTTTATACCGGTGTACACTAATACAAACATAACTTCGATGCCTCACTGAGTTTTATCACAAGAATACATTCGGCCCAGCTTCTGGAGTCAGGTCCACAAAGGCAGAGTCGCGCTATTACTCTAATGGTATCAATTAGCCTTGCCAAGGTGAATTGTTGATTTTCAGATGATCGAGTTGAAAATTTTCTCTCAGAAAATGTGAATCACCAGGAAATCTGCGGCTCTGTGGTTGTGATAAGCATAGGCTCAGCAAGGATACCTTTTCTGACCTCGGCTGTCACCATTCTGATTCCCTTCCCTGTTAATGCCAGGAGTATCCAAGCTGTTCCTGAGGGATAAACTCTCCGAAAGGAAAAAACAGCCGATGGCCCTGACTGCACTCCCACGGCTTCTAGACCCCAGTATAGGCAGGAGTGGTCCAATCATTCTCGACTATGGCGAGCTCAACCCCCGACATCATTCATGGACCTTAGGTGCTATCGAGGTGTCCTATCCGCCTTTAGGCCTAGTAGAATTCGTACTCAACGCTTTTTAGGCCTGCTGAATTATCTAGGTAGCTTGGAACCATCTAGTTGGCCCGGTTACACAATCAATGGTCGACATTGCATTCTAGCATCCTTGATGAGCCCAATATTCCATCACGCCTAGATGTCTCCAATCCTTTTTCTTTCGCCCCGAGCAAAATACGATTTTGGTTCAAGATTCAAGCAATGTTAACAAGTGTATCAAACTGTGTATTCAAATATAAAGTAAAGCGAAAAATAGACAAAACATGTACACCATCACTTCTTGTGAGTCTCAAAGATTTCCTTGTGTATACCAGTGTGCTCTATTACCATGGGATATATTGCTTTCATTCCTCCAATCTTCAATGATTCCGGTGCGTCGCGTCGTTCGAATATTTCCAAAAAAAGGGCATCACATAGATATCATCACTGGCGTAGTCCTCCCAGAGGACTCTTCCATACATTCATCATCGCAAGGTTCCTTGACTGTATCGATGCCTTTCGCTGTGGCATTCAAAGCCGTATGATTAGTCACAGTCGACATGGCATTGACCGTTTGCGACACTTGGGGCCACCAAGCATACAAGTTCTTGCGGTACCACTCAACCGAGGCCCTCAAACCTTCAGAGAATGGGACACGTTGGCGCCATCCCAAGGCTGCCAGCTTAGAGCCGTCAACCCAGTAGTCATGGTCGTTGAATGGACGGTCGGGAATCCAAGACAGGCAACGGTGGAAGTCGCGGGGGCTGTAGCCGAATAATTCGAGTGTGCGCACAGCAACCTCGAGGTTCGTGACGCCATGTGAAGACTGGATGTTGTATGCTTCGCCGATCACGCCCTTGTGCAACACGGTGTCGAAGCCATCGGCCGCATCGGCTCCGTAGAGGTAGCGCCGGACGTTCAAGCCAGTGCCTTGGATTGTGAGCGGCTGCTGCTGCATCAACAGAGTGCAAAAACGGGGAATGATTTCTGGTGCAGATGAAATAAGTATATGATTTATACTAATGTTATGAATCCGTAAATGCATCTCACGGGTAGGGAACTTACTCTCGGGATACTGAGCAGGCCCAAACACATTGTTACTCCGAACAACCATAACCGGAATGTCAAATGACTTGGCGTAAGCCCAGACGTACATCTCGGCGGCAGCCTTGGAAGCTGAGTACGGGTTAGTGGGCATGAATTGCTTGGATTCGTCGCAGGCACCGTCCACAACATCGCCATACACCTCATCAGTGCTGACGTGAATGAAACGACGGACCTGGATTGGTCCTTGATGGTGACGAATAGCCTCAAGGAGTCGCTGGGTAGCGATAACGTTGTTGAGGGTGAAGCTCTGGGGATCCCCGAATGAGTTCTCTACGTGCGAGTAGGCAGCAAAGTGCATCACACAATCAATATTGTGATCGGAGAGCACCCGCGAGATAGCAGCCTGATCGGTCAAATCCCCATGCACAAACTGAAAGTTTGGGAGTGACTCTAGGCAGTCAATATTTGAGAGCGATGCGACAACATCGAGCTTATCGAGGCAGATCACGTTGTATTCAGGGTATTGCAACGCTAAGTGCCGAGTGACCCAGCCTCCGCTGTTCGGAGCGTGTTAGTTATTAATTTGGAAACGGAAAGAAGTAATATCTCACATGAAACCAGCTCCTCCAGTGATCAAAATGTTTTTGATATCGCCTCGAGGCTCAAATCGGGTGGAGCCGATGAGACGCCGATTCTCGAGGTCAATGGGACGCTCAAGGGCATTTTCATGATCCAGCGACCGAAGCATCTTCTTCGGGCTGTCTGGAGGAGTAACGAACCGTGGCATTTTGTTGTGTGATATGAAGAGTGATTTCCAGTTGCAATGCAATCGCGTTTATGTTCTGGTTCAAATTTCTCGGGCGACCGGGGACTTGAAATGGTCGGATCTCTTGCGCTATCGCCATTCCTATTGACTTCTCATGACTGTAATGGACAAGTTCTTCCAACCCTTCCAGCTCCGATGATTGAGAGATGATTGACTCCTCCGGGACCGTCTTTCGCGTTTGGCGACAGCGTCGCCGACCCCTGTTCCCGTTCACCGCCCGACTCGGAATTACTCTGTGAGGCTAGAACGTCGCGGATCTCCATTTCTGAGTGGCAAAAATGCTTGTGCTGGAAGATATGGAGAGGAATAAGAATCATACTCGCAGATATGTCTAGGCTGACCTTTACTCCGCTGTCGGGATAAGATACTGCGTCGAGGGCAAGCATGACGCCCTATTATCTGCAGAAAGAAATCCGCGAGATCGCGATTAAGCGCATTCTCACCTCAAGACCATAGTTCGATAAGATGAATTTTCCTTGGGTATTTGGGGATTAGTTGTTCATACTCTTGTTTCTTGTTTCATATTCGGGCTTTGATTTGATGTGTTTCTCTTTGCTTTCTTACACTAGGGACTAACTCAGGTAGTTCCTAGCGCTACCTACTTTACCCTGATTGTCCCCTCTCTTTGCCGTATCTCAACCTTGAAGCCATACTGTCGAGAGTGACTGTACCAACAGAGCTAACCAACCACGCCGGTATCATATTCCCGTGGGACTTCAAAATGATTGACCATTGGCAAAACAAAACAAAAAAAAAACATACAACAGTGAGGATTCGCTGGTGGTCACCCACCCAACTACTAACTCACCGGCGTGTGGCTTAAGTACGGCTGAGCGGACGGGAAGCCCTGTTTTCCACACCCTATGGTCGTATGTACTAACACTAATAAGGAGTAGCAATATGTTCTATGCACTTTTGGAGAAACTGAACCCCAGTAGATATGTGAAAGCACGAGAGTATAATATTGCATGCTAGATAGCTCGGTGCGTGTCGCCGAAGTGAGATATAGGCGAGCGCCGCTTTAAAATGACGCGACCGGGTTTACTGCTCTCTTCCGGATGCGAACCTATTCGCCACGTTCCTCGTTGTTCTTCTCATCAAAACAAATACACAAAGCGGCAATCAGTGCTGCATCCACACCAGGGGCCACAACAACGGCGTAGGTCTGCTGGCCAAATACAAGGTCACGGCCGCTAAGCAGTTTCCGGTCAATGCGAGCCACTGTTTGGCCGCTTTTCTCGTCGACAATATCGGCAGTACGATCGAACCAGCCTCCGTTCATCTTGAGACTCACTGCTTTGCCGTTGCGATCAGTGAAACTGGCGGTGGCTTTGGAGCCGAGCACTAGTACAGTTAGTAATCTATATAACATACGGCGCCAATCTCGCTGGGTGATCTTGAACCAGAACAAAGGGTACATACATGTGAGATTACTCTTCACCTCACAAATCTTTTTATGATGGGTGTCTTCAATGGCGTAGGTAGAGCGGATATGTAAAAGCTCCTTGACAATATCAAACAAGTGCTTGCCATTGGCATCCTCGACCTTCTTGCGACCGGAAAACGAGACCCAGGCTCCGTGCACTTTCAACAAAGGCTCACCATTGGCCAACTTGATTTCAAAGCTATCTCCAGAGACAGAGAGCACCTTTTCCCTCAGGACTACTGTCTGCGGCTCCTGTGAGACAAATTGTTCGAATATGGCGATAGGTTCGGCGACAGGGTCGAGCTTGTGGTGGCCCAGGATACCCATGACGACAGATATATTTAATTCGAGTTTGCCGGGGGATAAAAATTAAAGAAATCACCACAGGATAATCGTCTAGAGGAGCGTGGGGTCGGGCTGGCCGCTGAAGCCGATCATCGTTTGGCGTAATATCATCACGTGATATGAACTCGGATCCAGGAGATTTCATCAAGATCTCATGGCTTTTATGGGGCAGTGCTCCCCATGCAATATATTAACTGGTCTATATAATCCAGGGGATATGGATAGGTTGCTTTAGCGCGTTATAGGGGCAAAGACGTCGGCAAGTGAGACTGGCTTGGCAATTCCTTCAAATGACGCCTTTTGATTTACTGACAGAGTCGAATAGCTTGCAAATTACTTAGTGAAGACTTAAAAACCCTAGATCCGCGGCACGGGAAGAAAGAGAAATTTGTTTATATAAAGGACTATGATGGTGAATTCATCGATCCGATGTAGCTAGCTTTACATACATGCTTTGTGACGTAATATTTCAAAGCCCGGTTTGACTCAACTATTCGTGGTGCATCCTCGCGAGTTGTCCTCGCGCTGTACATGAAGCTCTCATGCTGTAGCCTCGAGGACCGTGCACCTGAAAGGTAAGGCCACAAATCGCCGTGCAAACAAGACAAATGTGAAGTCAACCCACCGGACTCTCTCTGCTATCACACCTCTTATTCTTCTCTCTCCCCTTCATCAGCTGCTCCAACACTCGAGGGTTGCCGCGTATCACCGAGTCCTCCTATTGCCAGGATATCTAACCGACTATTTTTAGTAGCATTACGCGCAGGAATGCCGCTTCCATCCGCGTATTTCTGCGATCTGTACAGTCTCACTGGAGAGTTCTGAGACAGTCAACCTCATGGTCCCATTTTGTTATAAGGGGCGCAGTTTCTTGATCATATATATTACACGTGTTACAATGGCCGCACGGAATGTCAGGTCAAACTGTTTGAAGTCATATGGCTTCTGTCGCTCGCCATGCGACAAATACCTCTCTTTCATCAGGTAGTTTCGTTTCACTCTCTCTCATTAGACGAGATATTACAGAACATTTCCATGAGTGAATATAAAGAGGAGCCAACCTTCGAAAGCCATTGTTTAATTACTCAGTGATCAAATAAGCGAACTGGATAGCATCGGAGGACTTCCTAGAATCATAATGACAGGATCAGAGCTTCTAGTACTACATAGACACTCATGCTTCCTTCCCTAAGTCATATCTACCAGGTTAGGAAGGACTGAAGTCAAAAGCCTTATCATCTGCTGGAGAAGCCCGGTCTAAACCTCAGCGAGATGGCTTTTCCTTCAGGAATACCAAATCTAGGAACCGAATCAATTTCCTAGTTTGCCATTTCCATGGCAATCAAGACCTGTTGTCATTATGAAGTGCATAACTCTCCACATGGACCCTCGTCGTCACATCGATGCCAGACAAGTGAATGTCACGGTCGGGTCGGTAGCCGATCCTCCCCGGCCCGAACAAGCGTCCATACGAGCTGGATAGCTTATGGGCATCATCACCATTGGTCTCCTTATGGTCTGCTTTCCGACTGATAGATCTTATCATGGGTCCAAGAGACGGGAGACAAGCTTGATATCTCATTAGCATCATTTGTAAGATTGATAGCACAGATATCTAACTTTGGAAGAAAGGGATCTTACCCGATACAATGCCAATATTCGTCTCCACGGCCGTCCAAGTGGAGGGGCCAATAAAAACCCACGTTACATCGACGGACGGTATCTTGTATGCGTCCAACATGATCACTAACCGAATGATTGAGATAATGCAAATGCTGCGCTGATTATCATATTGAAACTAACGCTCAATGGCAGGAATGATAGTACGTACAACCCTCCCATTGCGAAGGCTCCACATAATGCGATCTTTTGGGAAGTGCTTTGCTGGATCTTCCACACGTACGGTAGAGGTAGAATCAGCAAAGCCCAGTCGGTGATAATATTTGGGACTGCATTGCCGATGAAAAAGTCGTTGATCTTCACGCCGCAGTGAGACTCGATGGAGTAATCCCACAGTCCTTGGATAGGTATACATTGGAAGACGGTTGTTAGGATCTGCGATATGTATATTAATGGGATGGGTCATGATATCAAAGAAAAATAGGAAATAGAATGGGTTTGGGATTCATACAACACCGAGTCCCCACCCTGTGGTCAAGGATGCTAGGACATAAATCGGAATGCGAATATTGGTGCTATTGAAGATACGCCAGAAGAATAGCAGGATGGAGTATTTGGTGAAACAGACGGACAGTGTGTAGAGTATCTCACAGGCAAAGAGATTGATATAGAAATGCGAGACGCCGGTAAGTCCTAAGGTATAAATATGGATGCCGACACCTCGTTGAATCCAGATCATCATGTCGATATAGTTGCCTGTGGCAAACACCTAGTCAGAATATAGAGTCAGTCATCCCGTTTTTTCTCTGCTGAGTAAAGCAAAGAGTCCCTGCAACCTTAGCTACAGAGATACCTAGGTCCTCGGGTGCAGTCCAAAGAAGGGCAAATCCCTACCAAAGCGACGCATATTATATAGTCATCCCACCATAATCTGACTTTGGAGACTCTCAGTCGACATAGTATGCGTAGTGTCACTGCAACCACCGCGAGAGCATAAGTGGCCGAGTATTTTGCTCTCAGCTGGGACTGATAGGACTCATTGAGGTCTATCCCGGGTGGAGGGGTGAGATCCATGATGGCAGCGGCAGACTAAAAAGCAGACTGACGATTGAAGGGTAGCACATTGCTGATATATACTACATGCGCATTTATCCGCATTAGAATAGGCAATTGTGCTGGCGGGTATGTTTGATTTCCGCCCCCAAATGCCATGCTTGCTTCCCGCTCAGCGAGGGTCCAATTAGAGTCCTCATGATATTGGCGCAACCTGGCCTCGGGCGATGGACCGGGGAAATAAATCCACGTTTTAGGAGCCCCTGCTAGTGGAAATGAGACGTCCGTGAGATGGTCAGCCTAGTGTTAGTATATCAGGGCGGTACCAACCGTTTGCCTCCTTTCCCAACACATCCAACATATGCGACGGAACCAAGAGATCACGAACACAATGACCACCATTCTATTTGTTCCTGGTGCTTGGATCTCTCCGACGCTTTACCAGCCATTTCTCCAAGCCCTTACGGTCGCTGGCTATGAAGTCCACTTCGTGCGCTACCCCTCTCTCAACCCCGAGGGCCCATCCGCCATCGATTGTCAGGCCGACACCAATGCTATAACTGGAGTTCTCAAAACTTTCGTGGAAGATGAGGGCAAGGATGTTCTCCTCTTGATGTACTCATATGGAGCCATGCCTGGTGCGGCAGCGGCCACCGGGCTAGCCAAATCGCAGCGCGCACAAGAGGGAAAAGCTGGTGGCATCATCGGACTTTTGTTCCTGGCAGCCTTTGTCGTGCCGGAAGGCCTTAGCTGTGCCGGTCTTCAGGGCGGAAGCCTTCCCCCATGGGTCTTGCTCGATCAGGTAAGAAGAAGTTCTTAGCTCCCACTATAAAAACGTTGATTGCCTTGCTGATTTATTGCAGCCCTCGGTGAATCTCAGTGTGATAGATGATCCTATTAATTATTTTGCTGCCGATGTCGAGCCGGCATTAGCCCGGTCCCTGAATCAAGAGGTCAACCCGCATTCAACATTAGCCTTCACGTCGCCCCAGCCCCATCCCGCCTGGGCGGACGAGGCGTTTCAAGGGCGCTTGGCGTTCATCGTCACTACTGAGGATCGTGCGGTGCCAAAAGAGGCCCAATTCGGCATGGTGGCCGCGACGCAGAAAGAGTGGATTTTGAAGGAACTGACATCCAGTCACTGCGCGCCGTTCCTTAATCGGATCGACGAGACCGTGGGATTGACTCGGGAGATCATTGACCAGTTCCTCTGAAAGGCAGCCCAGATTTCGGCTTCGCGAAGAGAGATTGGAATTACCAGGGGCCTTTCGTATATATCACGGAGCCCCAATGACAACCTTGGAATCCTAATCATCATGTAACCTTCTTGAACCTTCTTATATTGCTCATTTGCGTCGATCAGGGATCAGCGACTTTCAAAAAATAACTACTTTCGCGTAATTATAAAATTGATCCCCATGCGATCCTCGGGCATCCATTCTAAATCCTCATCCTGCATACCCCACTCCTGCAATTTGACCACGCTAATGTCGATCACCCACCGTGTCTCCGTCTGCTCCTGAACCATCTCCCACATTTGCAGAAATGAATCCTGGTTGTGATAGAACATCATGCCCCAGGGCCGAACATAGGCCCGAGCGCGTTTGCGCCCCTGTTGAAAGCCCGCTATTATGGTCGCTGGTTTAGAGAGACTCACGATCTTCTTACTCGCCGCTAGCTGGCCATCCCAGTCAAACAAGTGTAAGAACTGCGACGTCAACACCAGATCTACCTGTCCCCTCAATGCCGCGAGCGGGCCATTCTCCATGATTGATTGTTGGAAGTCGCCGTGGATGAACGTGGCCTGCATGCGGCCCTCATCGCGAAAGAGCTGATAACCCAGCGCCCACAGATGGGCCTCGATATCCAGCGCCCACATGCGCTCCGTGGGAACGCCGTGAGCGGCGAGTAGGCGTAGACCCTGGCCAAGTCCACATCCTAGATCCAGGATAGTGGCCTCGGGCCGTCTTGCGGTTTCAAGAATGCTGGGAAATTGAGGAAAGGCTGAAATTCCCGGTAGAAGAAACATCCAGAGACCGATGCACGGGAATTTACCCAGTGGCCATGCTTGATTGCGCTATAATGATTTCCTTTCCTTAGTATAATGTGGGTATCATATGGAACAGTCCTGTTGGGGTCAAACATACGATTCGATGTAGATGCGACGTCAATTCCTCGTCGGCCAGGCGGCTCCATTGGTGGAATATAAACCGGATGCTTGGGTTCAGACGAGGGCCGATCTCCGCCTGGAACCAAACCGAGCTGTCTATCGCAGACATTATTCCTGGAAATAAACGGAGAGAAAAGGCGCCGTTCTTGACTATGCGATACGGAATATATGCAGGGCAGGTCTGGTCATTCCGGGCATGGATCTTCCAATGCTGCATTGCGCATCCATTTATTGACCTCTATACGGAGTACAGGTTGCTGTAGATTCATTTACACCGTTGACCCTTGGCTTTTATTAGCGCATCGCCCTAGTAAAAGGTAATAATAATGAAGGGCAAGACAATGGAAATTCTACGTCGGTCTGTTGGTCTGTTGAACAATTCAATATACCATAAGTGGTAGTTGTAAAACTCACATATCGACTACCTACGTAGAGAATATCTTCTTGATCGACGTGGCATGCGTAGTACTTGGAATATCTGCGATATATAGATATCAGAGTGGGAAGTAAGCACAGGAAATCATACACCATGCATTGTCTTTTGCCTAATCATGGGAGTCCTGTCTCTCGTTTCAATAAAATGCGACTTGAGGTCCTTTGGCCCGTAGGGTGCACCTCACCGAGTCCTTCTATAGACTAGCCACCGGCTTAGTAGAAAGTAATTGACCGATCCCTACCACCTCAGAGCCATACACGGCTTGCATATAAGCAAAACTCTGCTCCTCCAGCAAATGCAAACCCGCCGTGCACTCACGGACCACGGTGGTCCATAATCCCCGCTGAAAGGCCCCTCGGACCGCCGCGTCGACACAAATATCCGTAAATAGGCCCGCCATCACGAAATGCTGAAACCCCATCGCATAGCTCGTAAATCCCGCCGCTAGGAATGGATCGTAGTGTGCCTTTTTGTCAAAGACCCGGTCGTGTGGCTGAATCTGCACGCAGCTGGCAATCTCCGCCCCCCAGCTACCTTCTTTGCACCAATTCCGCCTCCCCTGGAGCTGGTTGCGCCGCCGCCATATTTCTGATTGGTATTTTTCATCGCCAAGAAATCGCACCCAGGCAATTTGCATTCCCTCGCGACGCGCCCAGTCCACTAGCTGCGGCATGTATTTTCTGAGACGTACCATCACCCTGGGCGTCCTATACTGCGTCATGAAGTCGTTTTGCAAATCCATTATCACCAGACCCGACTTGTTCCCGCGTGGTGCTGATGCTAGATCCCTGCTCCCTGAAGAATCGCTTGCGCCAACACTTAGGGGGAGATAAGGGGCGACCATGCCCAGCAGAGCATCAACAAAGGCTTCAGTCTTAGTGATGCCACCTTGATCCAGTGTCTGGATGTTCTTCGCACGCATCTCGTCTAGGGTAGCATCTATCTGGCGTTGGACGCCTTGACAGCCTCCATGGCGCTCTAGTAGAGTTGCGGCCGCGCGAATGGTCGCGGTCGGATTGACCACGCCCTTTCCAGTCAGGTCGTCGGCAGACCCATGTG
The DNA here is from genome assembly GCF_028828445.1 of Penicillium paradoxum. Lineage (NCBI taxonomy): Eukaryota > Fungi > Ascomycota > Eurotiomycetes > Eurotiales > Aspergillaceae > Penicillium > Penicillium paradoxum. Next base: position 961,778 of record NW_026643184.1, on the reverse strand, counting down.
CTGTCTGGTACTCGCTTAGGCCCTGCCTCACTCCGGCTGAGAGATACACGTTCTCAGCGCACGCAGACTCCTGTGGGCCAAAGCCAAACCGATCTAGTAGCATCGTCTGCATGATATCGGCGTATTCATTTCCGCATATCAGCAGCTGGTGGCCCTGGATACCGAATGCCAGGAGATTGCGGTTCATCGTGTCGCCCTGTACGAAGTGGATATCCACACCGTAAGATCCCTTCCATTCCTGCGCCCACAGGTGGAACAGCCCGTCGAAGAGGTGGAACTTATATACTAGTGTGACAGTCGTGAGGGGGGTTCAGAGATCCAGAGTTCGCGGGCACGTGCAATTGAGAAGGTGAGGATCTCCTCGAAGATACTCTTGCTAAAATATGAGCGCCGTGAAACTGTCTCCTGGGATGAGTCAATCGTGTTTAAACCGGAGTAGAACCCTTGGGCCTGATCGCGCACTAGCAGGATAGATGTAGACGAGCTCAGTTGAAAGTGCTCCAACTTCACAGCTTGTAGCCGATCGCGAACGATATAAAGCGCTTGGGCACTCATCGAGGTTCGAAATATCGCGCACGCTCCCAAAGTGACTACTTCACGACAGAAGGCTTCATAGTGATCTGCATCCGTGAGGGTCTCACTAGTCACCGCTTCGGTGTTGTTCATTGCCAGGAGCGATGAGTAGGAATGGTATATTCGGGGAGATGTGAAGAATTGGACTTCCACGTTGTATGGTGTTGCTAATGCGACAATGACCTTTTTGAATATGGCGATCAATTCAGATCCAGTGCCATTGCCCACGGCCAGAGCCACCAGAATAGCGTCCATGATGTGTGAGTCGGTTGAGGATTGAATGACGAGGTAACAAAAATCAATGTTTTCTCATGGGTTTATAAGTCCATTTATTTGCACAACCCCCTGTATACAGTGCGGTGCATCCGCCCACCCCCACCCCCAAAGGAACGCCATAGGACGCCATCTTGTGAACAACCTTTGGAAGTCACCTTGCAATATGCTGTCAGATATTGACCAGTCCGGCTGCACAAACGCCTTCGGGGTCGAGCGCCCTCCATTTATTTTCTTGGCCATTTTCCTAATCGAAATTGCTTCCCATAATGTCCCCAACAATTGAATCCGGCTTCCACCTTGCAGACAGCAAAGGCTACATGCTTGGCAGAGGGTATGCTGCCGCCTGTCGTCTCAACCTCCAATTCTACCTATGGAAAGAATCTCTACAATTCAATATCCATCCCTCTATCCCCATTCCCCCCACCCCTGCCATCGCGGACATCGGTACTGGAACCGCAATATGGCTCCTCGATGTAGCCCAATCACTCCCAACCGCCACTCTTGACGGCTATGACATCGACTTATCCAACACCCCTCCCATCCAGTGGCTTCCTAAGCGGTTGACTCTCAATCACTGGGACCTCTTTGACTCCGTCCCAAAGCACCTGTTGGGCAAATACGATATCGTCCATCTCCGTCTTCTCATTCTCGTCGTGCAGAACAGTGACCCTGTCCCCATCATCCAGAATGTAACCCGTTTACTGAAACCGGGCGGATACATTCAATGGGATGATCTGAACTATCCAGACACCTATGTGGCAAAGGCAGACCCGAAAATGGCAACGCCCGCGTTTGATCGCCTACTACAATTTGTCTACTCGAATGGGCGCCATAACTGGGTATTAAGTCTGCCTACTCTGTTGGAGCGGAATGGGTTTGAAAGTCCGCGGCTAGATCATTTTCGGGATCCTTTTGAGCTTGCTACCGCGAATGGAGAGCAGCATTTGGCTACTATGGAGGAGTTTGCACTAGCTTTGGAGAGGAAGAACTTGGACGATGATGGGAAGAACATACGGCTGTTGTTGGAAGACCTTGCTGTAGAGTCACACTATGGTGTGGCTTTGTCAATGCCGCGGGTCGTGGTTGTTGCGCGGAAGTCTTTGGAGTGACCTATTTGCAATTATATGTAGCATTCTCTACGACTTTGTCTCTTCGGAGAACTGATCATCTGACCTTTGCATTATTTGTGTCTGTCTATGAATGAAAGAGCGGCGATGGATTAATGCAAATGATTGACAATCAAGTAGACGATATGATGGTATGGCTTTGATTAATTGCGACACAATCCCTGCTTGATGTAGCAATAAGCTTTGGACGAGAAGGACCCAATCTATCCTAAATGGGTGGTACTATTGCTAAGCTCCAGCCACTTAATTTGTTTAACCGGCCGATGGCCCGACTTTTTAATCTAAAATATATAGTAGGTCCAGGTGGAGCAAGGGCGATCGGATTCTAAGAATATCGGCAAGACAGCTACTATTAAATGAGATATTTCCCCCACAGAAACAGTCATTTCATCATTGAAATAATGAATAAATATCATACATAACTTAGATATGAGGCCGGCCATAGTCTGACTTCGCCATATGGATAATCCGCTCTTGGCTCTCGTTGGCGCTATCCTGCATTATTGTCGTGCCCATTCCCATGCTGAGACTCTTTTTCTTGCCACTCCTGGCCTCATTTCCAGATACATTGCGAAGCTCATGTGGTGTATCTCCGGCTGATACTTTATAGCGTGAGTTTGTAGTTGATCCGAATCGACGGAAGAACGGCAATGGGCGTAGAGAGGAGAGGGAGCCGGCGACGAGGCCTAGGTTGAACTCAATCACCATCCAGTAGAGGGATGATGCTGAGTCATCTGTGGTGAAAGGTTGGTCAGTATGAACTTCACACTGACAAGAAACCAGGGGGGTCGAGGTAGCGGTTCTTACAGGTAAGGTCTTCGGTGCCCTCGCGCAGATAACCCAAAGTGCTAAAGCGGACGACGGGGGAGATACAAGCAATTATACCTAAGATAAAAGTTATTATCTTGCTTTCTGGAACCCTAAATCTTTCACAAGTTTGCATACCTGATCCAAAGATCGCCATCAAGGCAATTATTTTCCTCGTAGGCATATTCAATCCGCATAGAATCACCATTGGCGCAACCAAGATGATTACATCTGAGACGAAAATAAGAACCGCTTGATACAATGTGATCTGAAATATCTTAAACTGGGAATAACATGTCCCATTCGTAATGGTAAGGTCATAAGCAGCCCTACATTAGATTAATATATGTTCATAAACATTGTCAGGGACAAGAGTTAGGTACCTTGGAGGATCGCATTGGAAAGCCAAAACAAAGAGCCGGATATCGAGAATAGCACTTGGAAAATCATCATGCATATAGTGAGCCAATTCATCCAAGCTAATAGTGGGGTGGTTTCAGGTCAGCATCATTCATCGAGATACATAAGGGGAGTCTGGCTCAATGGGGGAAAGAACATACGTTTCACGAAAATTCTTCGTAGGAAAACCAGCAAGCTGACTTTGACGGACAATGAAACATAGAGATACATGCACATTGCCACATAATATAGCTATTTCAGTTAGCCAGATCTTAGCAATATGTTCAGCAACCCAAATGGGGTAGCTATTTCAGATCATACCTTGAGCCAGATTGCCCGATCTTCGGAAGACACCTTTGCGAAGTGTCGCCCTTCTCCATGATAGACAACCGCAATTGCTATTCCATTAAAAACCTGTGTAATAATCTATTACACAACTTTGTTAGACTTCATGGTACTTTGTGTTCGCAATCCAAGACTGGAGTAGAACAAACCAAGGCGACGCAGACAGCGATATCATCTAACCCAAACACATTCACGATGAACGCTCTTGTGTAAAGCTACAGATGGAATCAGCTCATGTGCAAAAATAGTATCGGGGTTCTCATATTTGATAAGTCATCTAGTTAGAATCTCACCCTCAAACTGCAGACGATCAAAGATAGAATGGCTGTGCTGATAATCAGACCATATATGAGCGATTGCAGATACCGCCCATCGGATGAAAGACCTAAATCGGTCTCTGTGGTAGTCATGGTGGTAATTAAAAAAGCCGGAGGCCTCTACGCATACTCCGTACTCCAAGGTGAGATCCACGAGCTGCGGATCCCTGGGTTAAGAAGTGGACGAAGCGTATTCGAGGAGTCGAAAAGGGGAAAGAAGAGAGAAGAAAAACAAGAGAACCTGATCAATACATAAAAATAACCAGTTCTCCCCAGACTCCTTTACGTACTTTTGCTCATTTGCTCGCTCTTCTCGGGCGGCATGCGCAGATCGGCAAATACAACACGGAGTGAGATGTATCGACAGTTAGTAGATGTCGATCTTGACTGCAAGTGGTGGCATAGCAGGATTTGCCACATTCAGGCCATCCTGAATAATCTCCCGACTATTGAGGCGAATGGTGAACCCTATTCCTCTACAGGCTAAGTATAGAAGTCAATCCTCGGTCGTGTGGTGGATATCACCAAGAAGTTAGAACCCGTCCAACCGCCAGATAGAACCTCGCCCAGGCCTTGTTCCATACAAAATACGCGACACTATACAAGATCTGCAGGATTTAGAGAGTCCTGAGTGTTATTAGAGGTAGTATGCCGCGCACGATGTGCAACAGGGGCTCCATCTTCCTGCATCTCAAGACGGTACCATGAATTTGGAGGATCGAACTATCCCCGTAGCTGCATAATAAGCTGTTTTCGTGGGTCAGGCCCTTGTGCTAGATCTTAATTGAGAACCGGCATGGAGAAATAAGCGGTAATTAAATAAAAGGGGCTGCGCAACGGTGCGCAGTGCGCACGTATCATCTTGGGGCAGTGGAGCTGCCTAATCCTTAGCGCAACTGGTCAGTTTCAGCCTTCAGTCCAGACTTTTCGGAATTAATCACAATGGCATAGACCAGGGGGAGGTTAATTTATATTATGATTTCGATATGCAGTTTCCACGTGCGATGCAAATGATAAACGGTGTGTTTCCTCTTTGAGGTGATCGGGGTGATGATCTGAATAATAGGGCTCACGCTAACCTGTACGGACAAGCCGCTACTTCAACGGCCTAGTGCACGCCGCGTGGGATGACAATGTCTATTCTCCGCTTTTTTTTTTGACGCGAAATAAAACAAGAGAGAGAAAGGGGGTTGGGCAAAGTATAAATCATGAATTTTCCTTTGACACTGATGGGGGAAAAGGATACTATTTGCAAATTCCGGTTAATTCCTTGCTCGGATCATCCCGACTCATGGCTTCGTCCAATCCAGCTTCGGATCAATTCAAGGTCATCATTGCCGGTGGCAGTCTCGTGGGCCTCGGCCTAGCTCTAGCGTTGGAACGTGCCGGAATTGAGTACGAGCTTTTTGAAAAGGGAGAATTCGCAACACAGCTCGGGGCTTCGATTGGAATCCATCCGCAGACCATTCGGATCTTAGAGCAGTTGGGAGTCTGGGAAGACATTGAGAAACAGGTTGTACCTCTGCAACATCGAAACCATTATGATGGAAACGGTCACTGCTTTGAGGAGTCGCATGTGCTAGTGGAAATTCAGGAAATGTAGGTTGATATTCTCCGTACTTAAGTTATCATTTGCGTCGAAAAGTCGATTTGTGGGCGGCATTAAATGAGGACAGTAGGCGATGAAGATACCGAGCGCTAATGACATAACTTTCTTGATATAGTCTCAAACGACCTATTATCTTTGTGGAGCGGTGCAAGGCTCTGGAAGCTCTATATAACCATGTGAAAGACAAATCGAAACTTCATGAGCATACCGCGGTTGTTGGATATGAAGAGACCGCCCAGGATATTACCGTCACCACTGACGATGGTAAGCAACACCACGGTCACATACTCATCGGTGCGGATGGAATTCACAGCAGAGTGAGAAAGTTGATGGCCGACAAAATCAGTATGACGGATCAGTCACTCGCCAAGGAAATCAACGAGGGTATGTACAGCCCCTTTTTGATGTGTCTGCTGAAAGCCTGCATAACTAACCTTTTCCGATGGATAGCTTTCACGAGCGAATACAACTGCATATTTGCTGTGTCTCAGAAAAGCGCCACGAACCAGTTCCTCCCTGATGCAATGGTACACAATGTGTACTACTATGACTATTCTGCAATTGCGGCGGCTGGTGTGCCGGGGCTCGTATTTTGGTTCATTTTTGTCAAGAACTCCCACCTCACGAGGACTCCCAATTGCCCACGATTCACGGATGACGACGCAGAGGCCTGCATTCAGAAGTATGGAAGCTCTCTGGTAGGTCCTGGGTACACCGTGAAAGACCTCTGGGATGCTCGAGTCAAAGGAACAATGGTCGCTTTGGAGGAAGGGGTGGTTAAACAGTGGAGGCATAACCGGGTGGTATTGATGGGCGATTCGGTTCACAAGGTTCGAGTCTCTCGTCAAAAATTAAGTGATCTCACTAACTTTCTTACTTTCAACAGGCCACAATCAACCCCGGATTAGGTGGCAACTTGGCCTATGAAGGCATCGCTCGTTTCACCAACAGACTCGTGCCTTTATTGAAAGAAACCCCTATGCCATCCCTTGAACAGTTGACCGGCGTTTTTGATCAGTACATTGCCGGTCAAATGCCTCGAGCAAAGACAGTCGTTGACATTTCCGGCCAGATAACGCGGTATGAAGCTCAAGATACCTGGATTCTCAAATTTGCGGCTCGTCACATTATTCCCTGGGTTAGTGACAAACTCAAGGCCAACCTGTATGCCAGTTTCTCAAAAGGTGGCCCTTGGTTGGAATATCTCCCGTTACCCGCGATGGATACAGATGTAAAAAGCCCCCCACAGGTCTCGAGCCGAAGAATTCATCCAATGCTGATTGGAGGCATAGTCATAGGCGGTGCTGCTACTGTTTGGAAGGTGTATATGCGGAGCCGCTAGCTGTTTGGAGTGGTGGTTATCCTTGTTGTCCTGCATGTTTCAGCGAGCAGTTTTGTTTGATTTCTTATTCCGTAACTTGCATCACTTCTTACTTGTATACCTACCCCGAATTCCATGTTATATTTCGACGTTTCGCCGACAAATTCTAAAACAATTCCCGTCTTTTGCTCGCCTGATGGTGGCAAAAACGAACGACAGTCAAGCGAAAGCTTGAAAAAACAAAAAGAAAAACATACAACAGTGAGGATTCGCTGGTGGTCACCCACCCAACTACTAACTCACCGGCGTGTGGCTTGAGTACGGCTGAGCGGACGGGAAGCCCTATTTTCCACACCCTATGGTCGTATGTATTGGATGTTACACTAGCTGAAATGATATTATGAGTACTATGAGTGTATAGAAGGGGTTACAGGGTGCAAACTAGGGTGAGCTTACCCGTAAATTATGCCACGGCACTAAAATTTCAGCTAAGCCCTAGCTATAAAAATTACGGGGTTCTACAAGTACCGATCTTCAACGCCTTCCAAGGTTCTTTTAAAACATACCGCTATTAGCACCTACAACCCCTATTTTCAAACTACTCAGCCTCGCTCCCATAGCAAAGAATAGAACAAAAAAGCAAAAACAAAAACATACAACAGTGAGGATTCGCTGGTGGTCACCCACCCAACTACTAACTCACCGGCGTGTGGCTTAAGTACGGCTGAGCGGACGGGAAGCCCTGTTTTCCACACCCTATGGTCGTATGTGATTGTCAGTATGTTGGTCAAGATTATATCGTAGAGGTACAGAAGACGTTATATGATGCAAATCCCAAGGTCAGGGTGAAATTATCCGGAAACCATCTCATAGCACTAGCCACCTACTAGGGCTACGATTGGCGACAAAATCAAGCTCCGGACCCTTCCTCTTCAACAACCTCCCAGTCAAGTTTTCGTAACAAGACCACAATTCTCTCACCGGCTCAGTCCATGAAGAGCAGATTTTCGTGTCTGACGAGCGCGGTATACAAGGTCGACTTGAATGACGAGCGGAAACAGTTCTAGGAGCTGCCTTTAGGGCTCAGAATCAAGATCTCAAGTTAGGCACGCACTAGGTCAGTATTATAAGCTATTGATAGCAAGAGATTCTTACTAGTATATACCTATCGGCTAAATTGTGCGATACATGGTTAAGACACGCCTAAAATATGGATTCTTGACCACGTACAAGCAACAAGCAAACAATGTCCCTACGAAAGGCAGATGTCGGTCGAGTGTAGGGACTAGAGTATTCTCTAGTAATTTACCATCGCAACAGAGGAAGCACATCAGGTAGAACAGTGTCATTTTGTCAGAGTCTTTATCATATTAGAATGCTAGCCCTCGCAGACTCAGCTTTCAACACAGGCATAGGCATAAGGAACCAAGTTTGGACGCGTAACGCCTAAGAGGGGGCCATCTAGTTCGCCACGTCTGTGAATTATACAATTGTAATGTTTCCTAGTATAGAAAAGCAAGGATCAAGCTAAGGATAAACGGAACATTCTACTTCCTCCTTAGCTACCATTCCCAGCGTGAAGTATCCTTATCCCAGTCTCTCCATCTGACTGGAACGTCCGGTAAAGCAAGCTCAAAAGTCGCGATCCGTTGGGCAGGCTCAGCCAAACGTCTGGGTTCACCCTCCATGGTCTTGCTGAAGCGACCGACGAAGTAGCTATATTGAATCAGTAAGTAAGCTAAGATAACGTGGTTCGCATACAGTGTTTGAGTCTCTCGGTGCCAAACAAGACTTCTTGCCCTAGCCACGCTCGGGTACCACCCATGCTCCTTCAGCTTGCTAAAACATTAATAATAATTAGATTCAGTAATAGAGAGAGAAGGAATATCGAACTTACACAAGAGCGTTAAGAAAGGATACACGGACTTGCTCTCTTTCATAGCTTTGAAGACCCCAAAATGGACCAGCGCCGTTACGATCGCCAAGGCGTAGCCCCGGAACAATTTCCCAAACAAGCCATATGATGAACCCACCCGGAACTAGCCCTGAGCGATCCTGAGTGCTGGTCTTGTATCCGAGGAGCTTTGGTGTGATATTTAAGCCCTTTTCAGTTAGATCAAGCAGGGAAACTAATTCTTGCGGGGTCCATGACGTGGCTTGCTGGCCTCTGGTGTCCGCATCATCCATTTCAGTTGTTCGATGGGGAACTTGAATGTAGACTCGCATAAAGGCTTTCGTTGCATGTCGTTGAGGATCACAACATAGAAATTTAGCCGAGGCGAAAGAACGGAATCCATATGCCTTATTTTGCTCCACGGTGGCCTATGAATTATGCTCGTTCGGATTCTCGAGGATCCTGTAATGGGACGAGAGGGGTAATACCTGATCGTCATACTCATTCAGCTTCGAAATAATTTTCCACCGGGAAGAGAGGGGTTCATCAAGGGTGATAATAGTTCCAGGGTCGGTGCCCTCGCGGAACCAGGGCAACGAGGATGTCATTTGAGCTGTGTTGGATAGGTGCTGTGGGGGTGGGGGTGGGAGAGAGTCGATTGGAAGGTGGATCGAAGCCTAAAGTAGAGGGTGAGGCTCTTATGTGGGTCATACGTGGGCCAAGACGGTCGGGATCCGGCCAGTCATATCATGTGACTATCACCGGACAAGGTCCGGCAGAACTTCCATAACACATAGTGGGAGAGAATTATTCTCATTATGTCAAAGCGAGCTGGATCTGTAACTAAGTAAGCTAATTAACTACACAGCAATAATCACCTAATCTGCCAAGCAGTCGCTTGGTCCAGTATTAACCTTCCATTTGTTGTGCTGTGGCAGACTATTGGCTAGACCGCCGGCAGGGCTCTACTGACGAGACGCTCCTGGAGTGCTTTCGGAATATATTTCTCGGTAAACGTATTTTAAGTGGTAAACAAATTCAAAGAAAATTATGGCAGAGCAAGAGAAGGGCCTCGGGGCTTGGATTTATGTATTTTTCTTAGGACGGACATAGGTTTACAGTAAGTTGACCCTATCACCCCAAGGGTGAGAATTGTCACCCCGTTCTCACCTCTCTCACCCCAGTCTCAAGATTTCTCACCCATATCACCTGTCCTTGCCCTAGAGTGCCGCTTAAGTGCTGAGGGCATATTGAGTATTGACTGTGCAGAATATGTGGCATAAGTACGGCTGAGCGGACGGGAAGTCCTGTTTTCCACGCCCTATGGTCGTATGTACAGGCCAAGTAAAGGCAGAGAAATATAATGTGCAACCAGTTGATAAATGATTGCGCAAGTGGGAGTATCAGGGCGCAATAGAACCAGTAAGCATGAGGATAATAGCCGCGGTCACCGTAATGCCCAGGCTCCCATTTCAGTTGTACATCATCTGCATGGAACCAATGCTCATCACCGTGCATGTGCAATTGAAAGTCCTGCCATCAAATACTTACCTATGGAGGTCTTGACTCGATTGATACGCCTTGGGCATACAAAGGAGAACTCGGGTCTCAAAAGGCACGGATGGTTCAAGTAATATGATTGAATCGTCACAAATTATGGAGCGTGGACGTGACACTTTCCCAACGCTCAACGGAATCGGGATTAAACTCTTGAGACATGAAGGATGGTTGATATTTTCACTATCTGAACTAGCTACTAGAAGGGGTGGAAGCCTGATTGCCTAGGTACCCATGGGTGTCCCGACGAAATTGACGAGTGCTGTGACGCTATATTGGAACCGCCAGCCATAGAGCATCACTTTCCAGTCTCTTAATGTTTGCTTCGTCCGAGAAGAGTGAGAAAATGAGCAAAAATACGTAAAGAATTCAGTCAAAATCCAACTCGGCTGTTACCTTCTACGGTTCTACCTAGTCGTGGTATAGGAAGTAGGAACGCGAAGCCCGTGCTCCAACAAAATGAGACTAAATAAGAATGAGGAGCTGACTTAAAGAGTCCACAGCCTGCTCAGTTTTCGCATTTTGGGCTTGTTTGCCACTATATGGGTTGATCGGTGGATTTGGGTAGACCCTTGCGCATAGCCTGTAGAAATCGTGACGCCTGAAGGCATTCAGCTCTCAAACCCGCCCCTTCCCCCAATTCTTGGGCTCAATTGACCCTCAGGGTTTGACAACGCTCAAGCCCCTTTTTCGAAGAAGCTAGTCTCATTTGAAAGGTCATCACCCATGCAGAGTATGGAGTATGGAGTGTACGATCAAGAAATGTTCTCTCGAGGGCTGATATTTAACATTTGGTAAACACTGAGAGGTAAACAAAAGCAAAAAGGGTTAAAAAAAGGTCTCTAATGTCCCTAGCTAGTCACCAACTCCAGCACATCAGGCTGACCACATGACCAAGCATGTCCATTTCTACGCTAGTGCCGCTACTGTAACATCCCTGACTCAGAGGTCCGGTTACTAAACGTCTAACAAGACACTTTTCTTACTCCCACTTCAATGTAAATATTTTCCTCTTCGAAATCAACAAACTACCCCTCAAGATGATCGCTCTCGCTATCTTCGATTTTGACGGCACACTCTTCGATACACATGAATCTATATCCAAAGCAATCAAACTTACCTTCGATGCCCTCCTCCCCACCAATGCCCCTCCCCAATCCGAAATTCGCCGTCTCATCGCCACAGGTGCTGGCCTAGCAGATACCTTCAGAGCTCTACATCCCTCGCCTACTGAATTTACTCCGATCGTTGAGAACGAGTGGGTTGAAAAATACCGCGCCCTCTATGCCACCCATGGCCAGCTCCTTATCAAGGCATTCCCAGGCGCCAAGGATCTCTTGAGCGAGCTCAATGCCCGGAATATCCCCGTCTCCATTGTGAGTAACAAGGGTGTAGCAGCCGTGAAAACGGCTCTGGAACGGAATGGTCTGGATGGCTATGTACCCGAAGATCTCATCATCGGGGATAAGACTCCCGGCGCGAAGCGTAAGCCGGATCCTGCTAGCTTCGTGGACGTCCTCATGCCCATCTTGCGCGAGAGATATGGTATGGGGACCATTGACTCGGAGAAGGTGCTGGTGGTGGGTGATACCGTGGCGGACTTGCAATTCGCCCGAAACATCGGTAGCAGGGTGTGTTGGTGTCGGTACGGGTACGGAGATCGGAAGGCTTGCCAAGTACTGGGCCCAGATTTTGTCATTGACTCTTTGGGGGAGATTGTGGGGATCGTGCAGGCCTGAGTAAGGTGTTCATAATGGAAGCTATTTACACCCGAGAAAGTGGAAATGCATACAACGTAGGGAAAAGCAAACAAAAAGACAAAAACATACAACAGTGAGGATTCGCTGGTGGTCACCCACCCAACTACTAACTCACCGGCGTGTGGCTTAAGTACGGCTGAGCGGACGGGAAGCCCTGTTTTCCACACCCTATGGTCGTATGTACACGCTTTGTAGAGGAAGGAAGATATATTCTATAAATTAATGAATTCCATCCTCGAAATGCGTTTATGATAATCTAGGCGTTTCGCTTATTTTTTTTTTGCAAACTGCCATTGCCTTCGGTCAATTTATCTGCCTTTGTGGCTTTTATCGATTCATTTGATTTCCTTCCGAGTAAATTTGAATAATAAGTCACCTCTACTGCCGCCACTGGAGGTGCCAACAGCCCTGTAACCTCTGTTTACTATCATCCTCTATCCCTGCTGTCACTCAACACCAAAAGCAAAAACAAAAAACAAAAAACATACAACAGTGAGGATTCGCTGGTGGTCACCCACCCAACTACTAACTCACCGGCGTGTGGCTTGAGTACGGCTGAGCGGACGGGAAGCCCTATTTTCCACACCCTATGGTCGTATGTATCAGTCTAGATGAAGAAGAGGAATATACAAAATGTCCGAAACCCCAACTCTTTCCTAGTAACCAAAGGAACAGTCGCGCGGCGGGGGTAACAAGGGTGAGTGCGCTATAGATAGGGTGAGAAGCTGAGTGAGAATCACCTGCCACCCGAAAGCTACACTGATCTTCCAACCTAAGCAGTAGTGGCCATCCATGGGATTGTAGCGTTCGTTCTGAAACACCTACTCTCTTGGTAGTGACATTTGTCGTCGTATTCGGTATTTCCATGTTTGTACACACAGCACAGAGGATTGTCTTCCGCACTTGGCAGGGTCCTGTTCTCTCGATCCCGAGGTCGGGTGCTTGGATTAGCTAAGTATGCAGGAATTCCATTTGGGTTATCAAACATTTCTAATCCTTATAGTCGAACTTCTTGGCTGTAAACTAACTGCGTTTATAATGTGTCAAATCGATGGAAGCGGGTTCGACCGAGGATCAACGAGACAGTATGCCACCAAAAATGACGATAGAGAGAGGCTATTTGTGGGTATTTGTGTGGGATGAAGCTACAGTGCTACATACGATAGTAAGCTCCGGATGTGTTAATTGTCGGATGAGGCTCTTCGTGGAGAGCGTGGGTCTGATTATGATTGGCTCGGGTGAGCCGCAGTGGGGTACATAGTCACGACGCAAACGACCGATGAGAAGTTGATATCCTCCTGCCAGCCACTGCACGATCAAGGATCGATATTTTGCTATCAACCTTCAGTTTTATCTTCTTTATTGGGCTCCTCATCCTCTTTCTTGATAACGGCCCCCTCCCCCATATCACAGCCACCATGAATCCGGTTGGTCAGCTCCCCCGTACTCGATTTGCTGTAGGAACCCGACTTGCCGATGATCAACTTCGGGAACAATTCGATAAGGAGTACCGTGAATTAGCGGAAATAGATTGGCTACCGTTTGAGCCCTGGGCCGACCACCTGATTTGGGATTCCGATTCATTGAAACTGTGAGTCCCTTTTGTTATTGACACAGGCCTTCTTGCCGATTATCGAGATAGATATTTTTCGATTTTAGACCGGCCCAATTAGTGCATTGGCCAAATTATAAAATTTCCGTGGTTCGGAGTAGAGATTTGATGACAGATAGGTCCGTAGTGCCTGCGTGAAATCGGGACTGACTGAGGTCTTGATATTCCACCTACGGATTTTAATCTCCCAGGAACATTTTCGGCCTGGCATCTTTAACTTTCCCTCCTGATCTTCCAATAATGCGGCTAGGATAATAGCTTTGTAATAGGGGTCCTCTAGCAACGATTTCGATAACTGGGCTGGACGAATGAAAAGTCTGCAGATCAAGTATAACTTCTACTAGACTTACGACTAACACTTTGTTGGTAGATAAGAGATTATTTATAGTCGCTAGGTAAGGTATGCAGCCCTTATTACTCATCTCCCCCTTTAATGTAAAGCTAATAAACTTATTATAAGCCCATTTTCAAGACGATATCTTTTCGCGTGATATAATATCAAACTCTACGGAAAGTTTCAACGGCCAAGGAGTCAGAATAGGCTCGCTAGAGAAGAGAAGGGGGTGGTAGGTACATAGAGAGAGATATTTCGTCGTGCGCCAATTCTGCGCATTGAAGTATATCCTGAAGAAACATCATAAAATCCCAATCCATTACTGGCCAAGTTATATGTGATTTGCCCACGCCGCCTTTGGAACTATATACTCATAATATATTCTAGCATCTGACTAGTCGCACAATCCTTTGCCTAGCAGCGCCCGAACACTGTACTGAACTTAAGTCGCAAGTCCCGAAATATGGACTTGGGTAAAAATTTGACTTGTTTTCCGAGCTGGAACTAGAGAGCTCGAAATTAAGAATACATGTTTCCAGGAGCATGAAAATATCATGGCAAGACAACGAAGGCCATTCCGACGAAGGACTCGGTCATATGGAGAACCGGGGGATTAAGCCCCCGAGCCGCCTTGAGTGACATAACCGGCTTTGTTCCCCGAGCTTCCCCAGGGCCTAGGGCCGATCTCCCTTTAGGTAGAGCACGAAGTCTTAGATCTGCTAAAATCCCGCGAACAAATGAAATTTCGTAAATAGAAAGGATAGATAGTAAGCCTTAAAGCAAACACACACATAGAGAGAAGTCCTGAAATTAATAAAAGACCGAATTAATTCAAACCTTCCGAATGCATACATAGTGGCCGATACAAAGGGCGGTCAGTGGTCTGAACCAACCAGAAGAAGAAAAATGTCACACCCCCGGCACAGGTTCACGCAGACTGTAACAAATTTTATATGCGGAGTACATATATGGATACCACAATACGCAGAGATATCTTGAATCATTGCGCTCAAGCAGAATACCAAAAAGAAATCTGTGCATATGGATCCATCAGATACTCAGGGGTCAAATCCAAATCCGTATCCATACGACACGAGCCGCATCAGTGAACTGCTTAAGCGCAAGCGCCGCACACGCGGCATCAAGTCTTGCTTTCCCTGTCGTCATCGGAAAGTCCGCTGTGATGGCAATACGCCATGTTCAAGTTGTATCCAGCGCCATCATCCGGAGCTATGTTGTTTGCCATCTTCCAGCTCGGGGCAAGAGCCGCCTGCTTCCGATGGGAAGGGAGGCGCTTTTTCGATGAATGGCGATGGGGATGATGAAATGCATGGAACTTCTACTCACAGGTAGGGATTATCATCTCTCCTCCTATCCATGGCCTGTTTCTCCCGGATTTCCTATTTCTTTTGTTCCGCCCTTCATTTTCTTTGCGATGTCTCCAGACTATATATAATACCTCATGCATGAGACATCTTACAACAAATACTGACATAAAAACCAGCAATATCTCCGGAGAAGACCAGAGGGGATACCTGAATGATACCACAAATTTGCCCCCAGGGATTGATCTCATTATCAGCAGGCTTGACAAGATGGATAAGCAGATCTCTTCTCTCAAGACGGAGCTTCGGCAGAGCCGCTTCAATTCAGGGTCGGACACAATCGCACAAGACAATTCAGCGTCTACTTCCATATCACCCCATATGAGGAAGGGCTCAACGCTTGCGAAATCTCCGGGAAAGCACTTCGTCGAAGACGCCACCGGCGCCACCATCTTCCTGGGGAGTCACTCTGACCCGCCAGTGGCTTTGGGATGTCGACAAGCTGGTAATGATTCAATGCTCAATGACTCAATCCTCTTGGATCAGCTTGTTCCACGAACCTATCCCTTCACAAACTTGTGGAAGCCAGAGCCTGGAGCCGGAGAGATCTGCGAGACTTTACCAGATGAGTCGGATATTATCCGGTATGTATCAACGTGCTCACTCAAATAATCGAATCGACTTTTGGGATTATGCTGATTGGATTCTCTCAGATACTGGCAAGTCTACCAGAACAACGTACACCCCTTTTATCCGGCACTAGTGACGTACGAGCAATTCAATATCTCGCTATTTGTGTTTCTCAACAAACGCTCTGGTATAACCCCAGAAAACCAAGTCTCGGTATTAGATGACATGGATTCCTCGTGGCTTGCATTGCTTTTTGCTGTGCTTGCATGTGGAGTGCAATTCTCAAATGATCCCATCAAGGAGCGAGATTTGCGCTGTAAAGTGTTCAGTAAGTACGATCTATCCTCGCTTCTAATATATACCTATATCTAATCATATTAGTCTGCTCCTCCTTCCAATGCCTCCGAGCTTCGAACTTTTTCAACAACACCAACATGGACCAGATTCAGGCTAAAGCATTAATTGGAAACTGTCTGCGCAACAACCTCGATACCAATAGTGCCTGGATTCTAATGGGTAAGTGGCTCGAATTTTGATTCCAATGGAACTAAGACTGAACTGGTCATAGGATCAACGATACGTCTCGCACAAAGTATTGGATTACACGAAGAAACTGCCTCAGACCCACGAAATTCCACCGTGGAACAATTCCAACGAAAACGCCTTTGGTATGTACTCAACTTTCCTTCATGTAGACATGAGGCCCCCGCTGACTGAAAGTCTAGGTGGATGCTTTTATGGCAAGACACCTTCCTCTCCTTTACCTACGACCGCCCGCCCAACGTGAGCAAGCTAAGCAGCAGCCTCCCACACGATCCAGAGTCGGGTCCAGGGTGGTCATTCGCAGAATGCGTCTGCGCACTGTGTCAGATTCTTCTCGAGAGGGCACGACAGGAAAGTACTGAAACAATCACCGAAACACTGTCTTTCAAGAGTCGAATGGCAGCGATATTTGAAGACGCTGCACCATTCCTCCTCGACAAAGCGAACTGTCGCAGTCTGCAGGATCATCTTGAGCGCCTAGCCCTGAATATCCACATCTGTTACGCAATCTGTCGACTCTGCCGGGTAGTCCTGGAGACTGCTGCCAGTGCAGACCATCACTCACTTGTAGATGTTGATTCCATCAAGATAGAGTGCACTGAGCGCGCTGCCGAGGCCGTTGAGAGCTTCTTGGATATGCACCGCCTAGCGGCCACTGTGTGTCGCTCGTGGGCCTTTGTGCATAATGCTGTTAGTTGTGCGCTTACGCTCCAGAATATGGTCGCTGTTGGTCCACGGCAATCCCACGCGGATATGCTGGCGAAGCGCTTGATTGTTGTTTTGGAGCGCGAAGAACAGCAGTCTGTGTGGGAAGACACGGATACGAATGTGCGGTATTTTGGTCCGTATTCCCGGGCCCTCAGGGCTTTGCGTGAGACAAGAGGTCAGTGAACGAGAAATTATCGTATTCGACATGGATCGAGCGGGGATTTGTTTCGGGGCATCAGAATGGCACGAATACGAGGTATCGAGATTTCTAATTCGGTTGATTTATAACAAAGGCGCATCACCAGCTAAACTATTAGTAACTCTTTTTCTTCCAGGTATCCTACATATAAATACCGTTTCCCTGGGATATTTCTGCTCATCCACTGTCATACTAAAACCTATTGGATCTCGCACAGCTGATTCACCCGATGTCTCAACTTCGCTACTATATCATTGATGTCTTCTCATCTATTGCCTATCAAGGCAATCCCCTCGCAGTAGTCAACACAACGTCCACAACTCTCACTGAGACCCAGATGAAGCTGATAGCAAGACAATTTAATCTATCCGAGACAACTTTCATCTGTCCCCCAGAAGACCCAAAAGCCACCTGGCGTCTGAGATCATTCCTCCCCAATGGCGTGGAAGTGTTCGGCGCGGGTCACAATTCGCTCGGTGCGTGGTGGTGGATGGCACACTCGGGGCTTTTGGGAGAAATCGCACACAATACTCAAAGCAAAAAAACCTATTTCCAACAACTGGGTACCCATATCCTACCTGTTGAAGTGGCGCGATCAAATCAAGATCTTGTAATCTCAATGCGCCACGGAAAACCGCAGTTCTTGAACGAACATACCAACCATGAATCCCTTGCTGAATCCCTCGGCATCAAGGCCTGTGATATTGGGCTCAAATACTCGGATGGTACACTCAACCGAGCAAAAGTGGTTACCACGTCGCCTGCTCGTCATCTCTTGATCCCGGTCCGAAGCCTCGAAGTTCTGAGAGGGGTCAGCTTTGCCAACAAAGAAAGGATTTCTCAGGAGCTTGCTAGTACCGAAAGCGATAATAGTGGCGTATACATTTTTACTACCGCAGAAAATGATTCCGAGTCTATGATACCGAGATTTGAGGCCCGGTTCTTCAGTCCGGGGATGTCAATGGAAGATCCAGCCACCGGCTCTGCCGCTGGACCTTTGGCGGCTTATTTATGGGCGAACCATGCCCTCATTCCTAGGCTCGATGGAGTACCCCGAATCGAAGTTGTGCAGGGTGTACAGACTGGGAGGAAGTGTTCTATGAACTTGACCGTTGAGTCGAACGATGAAGACTCGGTTATTACGATTTCTGGAACGAGCGTCCTTGTTGCAGATGGAACAATTGCAATTCCTAGTCCCGAGCTCTCCTTCTGAAGGAGCTATAGTGAACGTGGGATGAGATATTGAAGTGTTTTGAACAAGTCTAAATTCTTTTGTACATAGCATAAGTTGCCATCTAGTAGTCTAATAAACAATGGTCGAGCCGTATCAACGCCGATGCCAATCTAAATAATAATGCTCCGCACTCTAAGCAGTGGTAGTTCTCTTTTTAGCCCGAACGTAGAAGTTCAATGGGCGGATCAACTGGAACTCGGGATCATAGTCGATAGCCTCAAGACCCTCCCGTGTGAACTCATAGCGAGAGACAAGCTCCGACAACAAGATCTTAACCTCGAGCAGTGCAAAGTTGAATCCAATGCAGCCACGAGGACCAGTAGCGAAAGGAATATAAGCGCAACGGTGCTTGTCCTTGGTCTCATCAGAAGACCAGCGATCGGGGTCGAAGTGGAAGGGATCACGCCAGACTTCGGGGTTGGTGTGAATAGCGTACAGGTTGGGGATAATAACACTGTCGGGGGGAAGACGGTAGCCACCAGGCAGAACAACGTCGGTTTTGGTTGTGCGGCCGGGCTGGAAGGAGGCGTTGTGCAGACGCTGGGTTTCCTTGACGAAGCAGTCAAGGAACGACAGGCTGTGGGCAAACTCGGGAGTCCATTCAACGTCGCCATTGGCAACGCCGCGCTCACACAGTTCTGCGTATAGACGGTCTTGGGCGCCTTCGTAGGTGACAAGGCAGTAAAGGAGCCATGACATCAGAGCCGAGGTGGTGGTGAATCCAGCACCTGTGACAATGAGCATGTTGGCGACGATCAGGCCTTCGGGGAACTTTTCGCCCTTTTCGTCAACGGTGTTGAGGAGGTAGTCGACCACGCAGGATGCCTCGGTTGCGGCCTGAGCCATAGGCATGCCTTCAATGCCGGAACCCTTGACGAGTTCAATCTTCTCCTGGAGAAGAGTGTAGATGGTCTTCTGGACAAGCTTAAGACGAGCGGGATCGCCAAAGGGCAGGTGACGGTACCATTCACCTCGAGAGGTAATCTTCTTGTTAAGAGATAGCAAGCTGGCGATGTTGGTGACAATAGGGTGCAATGGAGAATCGACAGCGTTGAAGTGTTCGAAGTCGGCATTCAGGGAGAACTTTCCGACGGTTTGGGAGGCAAGCTTCACCATGTACTGGTAGGCGTTCCAGGACTGGCCACGAGCATCAAGCTCATCGAAGACTGCGAAGGACTTGCGCGCACACTCTTGCATCAACGGGGTGTAATGACGAACTGCCTTAGGGCCCATGGCAGGAGGCAAGAACTTGTGAGCCAACCGCCAGTTCTCGGTCTCAGTATCTCCAATGAAGATAGCTGTGTTATCCTTAACGCCCCAGAGAGGGTGGCTCTCGTTGATCTTCTTGGTCATATAGACAGACTCGGTCAGAGCAACGGCTGCCACTTCGGGGCTATCGGTCAAGTATGTGGTCTTGCCCATGTTCGTGGTCTTGATGACATGGCCGTATTTGCGGAAGAGACGATAGTGGTTACCGAGGTGATCGGGGAAGATCTCGTAGAAGCTGCCGACGAGAGGCAAGCCGTCGGGACCTTGGGGATTTTGAACTGCCTGTCCATCGACACGGAGACCGATAGGTGTGGTTTGTGATGAGGGCGCGCGGAGGATCTCTTCGACTGTGGAAAGCTCTTGTTCGTTATCACCGAGGTGGAAGGTCAATCCTAAGAACGTTAGCAGAGGTCATGACTCAAGGGATGGGCCCTGCGTACCTAGTGGTGCAGCCACATGGAATACTGCTCCCACGGCACGCTTAACATCTTCCAGCTTCCACTTGGCATCAAGTGTTACAGACTGGGCGGTTGATACTTCATCTCCGATCAAGTAGAACACTGGACCGGAGTTCTGTGGTGGTGCTAGTGCGACAGGCATGATTATTTTTTGGTAGATAGTATTGCCAAAGACCATCAAGCTGTTCTTAAATATCTGGATTCGGGCCGAGCTCATTAACAAACTGCAAACCCGATTTATCCAGAGCCAGTGGAGCCCTAACTGCCAGTCGCATAGGAAGACGATCAAGATGGCGTAGATCCGACGTCCGGGCGAAGTTCGCACGAGACGGCTTTCGGCGATCCGCCATTGGGAGCCAGTCAGAGGCAAGTGATTGGCCCCTTTCGACATAATTTGCCGTTGTCTAGCCGTTCACTGGCTGTCGACTGGCTGGTCGCTGGCTGTTCACTGGCTCTCGGGCCGAGTGGAGTGGATTGGCAGCGCATCTTATATATAACTGTTTTGGTCGCTTCGTCTTTCGTATAATCAAATAATTATTTCACAATGTATACCCTGGAGGAAGTGCAACAACACAATAAGCCAGACGATGTCTGGATTATTGTTCACAACAAAATCTACGATGTCACCACATACCTTGAAGACCACCCTGGTGGCAGTGCCATCTTGATCCAGGTCGCTGGCACAGATGCTACTGAAGCATTCGAAGAGATTGGTCACTCTGATGAGGCCCGCGAGGAGTTGGCCCAATATCTTGTTGGTGACTTGCCCACTGAGGTATGTGTCTTCACGTTCTACATCTTTGAGAGACTCAACTAACTGGACTTCATTAGGAACATGCCGAGTCCATCGAAATCTACCGTCCAAACTTTGAACAAGTCGCACAAACCGCTGTCATTGAGGTCAAGAAGCCTGCGTCCAGTCTTGCCCGCTCTGTGGCCTTCTCTCTGGTCAAACTCGGTCTGACTGGTGCATTGGGAGGAGTGGCTTTCACTGGTTATACCAACGGATGGGGACAATTCGCACCTATCTTCAAGAAGCTGTCGGAGAATGCTTCGGCCCTTCTGTTCAAACGCCCCAACTCCTCTGGCCAGTTCTGGTCCGGCTTTGGTATCGCCACTGTCGCCCAGTTTACCCTGACCTGCGGATTGGCCGTGTGGGTTTCGCACAAGCTTGATGTTCAAGAAGATTTCACCCACCACGTGCCTCACCGCACCTCTCGCGGTGACAGGCTCATCTTCCGCAAGAAGATGGCATCCACCACTGCTAAGAAGGTCCCCACCAAGGCCATCGCCCAGCCCCCTCTCGACCCGCGCCAGTTCCGAAGCTTCCCTCTCACCCACAAGGAAGTCGTCTCCCCCAATGTCTACCGCTTCATTTTCGGCCTGCCCAACTCAAATGATATTCTCGGTCTCCCCACCGGCCAGCACATTGCCCTGCGCGCCACTATCAACGGAAAGAGCGTGTCTCGTTCCTACACCCCCGTCTCTAACAACACCGACCTGGGCCGCATCGAGCTGCTGGTTAAGGTCTACCCCCAGGGTCAAATGACCAAGCACCTCGAGCAAATGCAAATCGGCGACACTATCGAGATCCGTGGCCCCAAGGGCGCCATGCAATACACCACATCTTATGCGAACCACATCGGCATGATCGCTGGTGGTACCGGTATCACCCCCATGTACCAGCTCATCCGTGCTATCTGTGATGACAAGTCCGATACCACTAAGATGAGCTTGCTGTACGCTAATAATACCGAGGAGGATATCTTGCTGCGCAAGGAGCTCGATACCTTTGCCCGTGAAAACCCCGACAAGTTCTCTGTCCAGTACGTGCTTTCACAGGCTGGCGAGGACTGGACTGGTCACCGCGGCTTTATCTCTCAGGATCTGATCCAGACTTACTTGCCGGCTGCCGATGCTGACAATAAGGCGCTGCTGTGCGGCCCCCCGCCTATGATTAACGCCATGAAGAAGACTCTTTCTGTGCTGGGCTGGAAGGATCCCAGCGCTGTTTCCAAGTCCACTGATCAGGTCTTCCTGTTCTAAGGGCATTGTGTGAGCATTGGGGCGTTTGGATGTGGACTTGATAACTTGTACAAAAAGTTTGAATTTGATATACAACATAGACATAGAGATAAAGATAGAATATCAGCAACTAGTTACATTTAAAGTCCAATTTCTCTTTGAATTTTAACTGAAGGTATCTACCTTGTACTTTGTACGGAGTACATGACGAGAAATTGGAGTGGATGCCTGAGGTTGCAATATCGATGACGTCGACTCTAAGTTTTAGACTTTGGCTAGAACGAACGATATGCTGTTCTGCGGGCCCTCCGCCGAGTACAGAGTACCTCATACATACATTGTACAACGTACACCGTACAACCTCAGTGGAAGATGTGTCACCTATGTTATGGTTCAACAGCCAATGTTAAGCCTCTGATAGCCAGGATCATAGCCAATAGTCAGGAATAGTACTGGGGGCCTACCTACGTAGGTACCACTGGGCAGTTCATCTGAAGTGGAGTCGACATGGATACCCAGGTATATTATTGGCCCACTGAATCCAGATCGAATCTTGTTTGCGATAAACTTTGTCAATTTTCTTCCAACGTCCGTCCGACTCATTTCCGTGGTGTCTCCGTAGCGAGTCCGAGTCCGAACATATCTGCCCGAACCCACTTCGATATACGAGATCCCGAGTCTACAACATATTAACTTAGAAATGAGTACGGAGTAATCACTGCAGCCGTGATATCCGTTTGTGTTTCCCCTGATAACTGTGCCCCATATGCCGGGTTCCGGTGGCGGAGCTCCTGCACGTAGCTCATGGCGCTCTGGTTGGATGGCTTGCAAAGTGCTACGTAGAAGCCTCCTGATGGAGATCCAAAATGCCGATCTGAGATTAACAATGAATATATATAAGAGAAGCTGGTAGGTGGTCGCCATGGTGATCTTTTCCCAAATAAAAGTCTATACCCCTTCCCACGTCGTATCTCCATACACCTCCGGTTCCTACCTACACCCACACTTTTTTTTATCTTTTTATATTCCCCAGCCACACAAATGGCCGTTAAGCCCAGAACCGACCGCCCCGTCGCGGTCATCGGTGGCGGTGTCCTTGGCCGCCGCATTGCTTGCACTTTCATCGCAGCTGGATACGACGTCAACATCCGGGATCCTTTCCCGGCCGCCCTCCGCGATGCTGCCGAGTACATCGAAACTCACAAAGTTGAATTCTCATTGATGCCCCGCATCCACAAGGCTCACGAGGTTGCCGATGCAGGAGATGAGGCCTCACTGGAGGCGTCCACCGACGCACCCTTTGGCGTCTGCAAGACTTTCACCGATATGGAGCCCGCCGTCTCCAATGCTTGGCTGATCATCGAGGCTGTGCCCGAGGTCCTGCAGTTGAAGATTGATACTCTGGCCGAGCTCGATAAACTCGCTCCTAAGGATTGCTACATCGGTTCCAACAGCTCGTCTTTCAAGTCGAAGCTGATGCTTGTTAATGTTGCTCCCGAGCGCCACCCGAACGTCTTCAATATCCACTATACTATGCCCCCGGCCATTCGCACCGTCGAGTTGATGACATCTGGTAACACCGATCCCAAGATCTTCCCCTACTTGGAGACTGTTCTGGGAGAGTGTGGCATGTTGCCCGTGACTGCTCGTCGCGAATCCACTGGGTATGTATTCCGAAAACATCAACCCACATTGGCATCGCGGCAAACTGACTCAAATCTCCGTCTAGATTCATTTTCAACCGTCTCTGGGCAGCAATTAAGCGTGAAATCATGCACATCCTCTCCGAGGGCGTCAGTGATGCCAGGGAAATCGATCTCCTTTGGGAGCACATGTTCAAGAACGGCCCTCTTCCCTGCCAGCTGATGGACCAGATCGGTCTGGATACTGTCGCCTTCATCGAGGACAACTACATCCAGGAGAAGGGATACGACCCCGTTCCCACCGTCGACTGGCTGCGCCGCGAATACATTAATAAGGGCCGTCTTGGAAAGAAGGGCGGCAAGGGCGGTCTCTACCCTGCTGCCCCCGAGTCCTCTGCCGTCGAAGCTACCCCCGCCACCTCCCCCAGCACTGCCAAGGACATCTACCTCTTGGATGTCGGTCTCGGCAGCAACGCCAAGGACATCTCCCAGGTGCACTCGAACGGCAAAATCCTGCGTCTGAACCTTGCCACCCAAAAGTTGACCCCCGTCGTCGTTGGCCAGAACTTGCCCGATGGAATCGATGTCTCACCCTCGACCAAGCGCATCTTCTGGACCAACATGGGCCACAGCACTGCATCATGTGACGGCTCCGTCTGGTCCGCCGATCTGGATGGCAGCAACGTTAAGTGCATGGTCCCCGCCGGCAAGGTGCACACTCCCAAGCAGCTCGTCGCTATCGAGTCCCGCCAGCAGATCTACTTCTGTGACCGCGAGGGCACCGGCATCCACCGCTGTGACTATGACGGTACCAACCATGTGGTTCTGCTTCAGCGCCGCGTGGACTCCAGCATGAACCTCCTGGACCAGATGACCAACTGGTGTGTGGGTGTCTCTGTCGATGCTGAGCGCGGCATCCTGTACTGGACCCAGAAGGGCCCCAGCAAGGCCGGCCGTGGTCAGATCTTCTCTGCCGGCCTGGATATCCCTGCTGGCGAGACTGCCGAGAACCGTACCGATATCAAGCGCCTGTGGAATAACCTGCCCGAACCTATTGATCTCGAGATTGATACTGAGACCCAGACCCTGTACTGGACCGACCGTGGTGAGCACCCCACGGGCTGCACCCTGAACCGCGCCTACGTGGGCGGTGAAGCTAGCGATCTGGAGAAGGTCATTCTGGCGCGTCACTTCCACGAGCCTATTGGCCTCAAGTTGGACAAGGCCAACAACGTTGCCTATGTGACCGATCTCGGCGGTAGCCTGTACTCCGTGTCTCTGGAAGATGGAGTCAAGACCGAGCTTGTGAGCAACGATGGTAGCTACACTGGCCTCACTCTGGTGTAGAGAACAAACATATATGTATAGGGTGGTGGTGTAGAGCCCCCCCCCCCCCTCTCCTCATAATAAGCCCCCCAACTGCCTAAATATTTTGAATATTTGCTAGCAGAATATATAAGAGCACCTGAATTACTATAACAGAGCCCTTAGTAAATAAAGTACTTACATTCTTCTAAGGTTTAATCTTTCCTAAAGTCGATATGCCTTAGAAGAAAAGCATTAAATATAACGCTATTCGGACTCGGATGAATCCTAGAACTCCCTTCTTCTAGGGGTTAAAACTGTTAAAGATATAGAGGTATGATATAGCATATAGGGTTTCAACAATGGGTTCAAATGATACTAGGAATAGGATCTCTTATAGAAGTATTGAATTGTCTAAAGATCTAGATAATATCTGTCTTTTCCTGCTATTTATGTCCCTTTATATGCCGAGGATCGGAGTCCTTAATTTGGCCCCTAAAGGTGAGCTTTTCGGTAGAAAAGACAAAAAGGGCGTAGCGTTGATAATCCTGCGGATAAGAGAATCCTGCCTTAGGCATGGTTCTTAATACGCCCCCTTAACGTGTAGCCGTTATATATCGTAAGATCATGTTATTAGGGACTAAGATGAATAAGGTTTCTTAGTTAAAAGGTGTAGCTTTTAGACTATAGGAAGGTGTAAAACTAGTAGTTTTGCACTATAAAAGACGTAGTTTTTACACTATGAAAGACGTAGTTTTTACACTACGAAAGACGTAGTTTTTATACTACGAAAGACGTAGGGGTTTATTCTACCGAAAGTCTATATGTTTTAGGGTTAAGGTTTAAACCTGCGATAAACTCTATAAATTTAGGAGCCCCGAGGGGCTTTATTAGTCTATCTGTAATGTTTTTAGTCCCTTTTATATATATAAGCTTGATTTTTCCCCTTTTAACTTACTCGCGGATCTAGTGCTAGTATACGTCGATATATTTTAAACGTCCTAAAATAGTAGGGTTCTTCGTTATCGTGATCGTAGACTAGCTATCGCTATATAAAGGGATAGGGGGGAGGTCTATACTTCTTTAGTAAAAATTAAGATCTTTTAGTAGTTTTCGTAGCTAAATTGCCTCTCCGCTAGTAATTAAGAGGACTATATATTTAGCTTCGGCGCTTGATTTTGCTATATTAGTCTACTTTTAAGATTTCTATAATATTGGACCCCCTACGAGGAAGAAGATATACCTAGTCCTACTTTTACTTTTTAGGGCTAATCTATATAAGGCGTCGATATGCCCTTAGAGGTCCTAATTAGGTCTAGATTAGTATATAATTACGTAATAGCTAGTACGTCTTATATAAGTAATTACTCTTTATACTAGATCCTCGTGTTTAGCGTTTAGGTTTATAGTAAACTACGAAAGTATACTTACTACGAGTAAGAGGTCTAGACGTATAACTATATTAGTATAGTTAATCGAGCCTATATTAGATTAGTACTATTTTACTACCTTACTTATAGCGGTAAAGGTCTCTTCCTTTATTAGGATAATAGATAAAGGGATTATAGGTCTTAAAGTTACGGTTTTTAAGAACCTTTTAATGTATATTTTTTATAAAATTATTATTTTTCCCGCCTCTCTATTATATACTATTTTTATTAAAAGATAGTAGGATAGCTCGCCGAGGTCCGACGTAGACTATTTTATTAAAATAAGGTCCTTTATAGTTTTAATAAGATCTACTATAGAAGCTATAATTAAAAGATCGTTAATATATATAAAAATATAGATAATTATACCGGCGCCCTCTTAATTATACTATATATAAAGATATAGGTCGGAAGTAGATCGTATAAAGCCTTTCGTTAATAAGTAGTCCCCTAATATATTAAACTAGTTTACTACTAACTATTTTAGACTATAAAGACTCTTTTTTAGAAGGTAGACTTTACCTTAGATCTCTAAAAAATCGGTATTATCTTCGAAACCTTCGGGGTAGTATATTAAGAGTCTCTCCTTTAGCGTGGCGTTAAGATATATAACGTTTACGTTAATATAAGTTATAAAAAGCTTCTTTTACGTAATTATAGCGAGGAGGATCTATAGCGTAACGTAGCTACCTATACTAGTAAAGGTCTTAGTATAGTCTAGATCTTCCTATTATTAGAAACCTCTCGCTACCTAGTAAGCCTTAAATTTTAGGGGGTTTCTATCCGTATCGAGTTTTAGTTTATATACCTACTTACCGGTAAGGATACGTATATTCTTAGTGGGTATAGGGGTAGGGATTATCTCCTAAGCTTTAATTAAACTAAGTTATTTAAACTCGATTTTTATAGCGCGGTACTACTAAGGCTAAAGGGGTAAGTTACGTACTTATCGGACTAATTTAGGGTCTTCTATCTATTTAGGGTCTATATTTTTTAGGGTTATTAGTAGGGGTAAGGTTAGGAGATCCTTAGATAATAGGGTTAGTCTAGCTTATATATATAGGATAGTAGTATATTATACTAGATCCTATATACGTTTTTTATCTACCTAAGGTATAGTAGTATAGAAAACCTTATTTTAGATCTTATAATTAAGGTTAGCGAGTTCTTCGGTAGATAGTCTCGGTAGGTCTACTAATAGGACCGATTCGTTACTAGAACTCTTATCGATAAGTCTAAGATCTCCTTTAGAGTCCGAAAAAGGGGTACTTTCTTCGGCGGAAGAAGTTATAGGGGTCTTTTCGGCGGAAGAAATTATAAGATTTATATTATTTATAGGTGTTACGACCCTCTGCTAGGAGAGTGCCTTATAGGCTGGATCCCGCCTAGTCCTATAACCTAGAACCCGTGACCTAGTAAGGGTAGTATGACCCCCCGCTAGAGACCGCACTAGGGAGACTAAGTCCTACCGGGTTAGGTGACCTAGTCCCGTGACCCGCTAAAGGTTATCTATATAGAGACTACTAGGGGAACTTAGCTCTTTAGCGATTAGTTTATAAATATACTAGTACCCTACTATTCCTTTACTCTAGTTCTATATTACCTACTAGGACCCGCTAGCACGCTAGTCCTAACATTCTAATCGCTAAATCTTAATTAAACTAGACCGTTAGAATACGTAATATCGATAACTCGACGTACGAGCGACCGCCTAAGGGGAACCTTAGCCCCGATCGCGGAAATAAACGACGTCCCGGGACCCCTATAACCCCTACTAGAAGAGGCAGAGATATAGGGAGTCGACGATAACCCTTAGGGAGGAAACCCGCCGGATCCGATAACCCTAACCGAGGTAGATAAGGAGGCGGAACTCCGAGAGTTAGAGACCCTTAAAAGACGTCTAGCTCTAGTAAAGGAGAAAAATAGGATCCGCGCGGAGCTATAGGACGAAGAGGAAAACGTAGTAATCCTATAGGCGAGAATATAAGGATCTAGGATCCGTTAGGGTTCGCTAGATAGTACTACTAACTAAACTATCTACTAACTACCTAATACTACCTATATAAACTCGATTATATCGTAAGGAAGTGCCGGAGGCTACTTATTCTACTAGAAGGAAGCGAGAGAACTACGTATACCCTATAATATAATAACGTATAGAGCTAAGAGTTTAGGCGAATATAATCTCTTTAAGTCGAACTAGGAAGCTTTCTAGAATAGATACCCTAACTAATTCGCTAGCGATATACGTAAGGTAGACTAAGTGACTAAGTTCCTAGCGCCGAAGGTTAATATAATATAGATAGAATACCGTAGGAATAATCTAGGTACGATATTTATTTAGTTAGTCTTTAAAATATAGGCGCTCGCTTAGATTACCGACCCTATCGAGATATAGCGAGAAGCTAAATACGACTAGTAGTAAATAACGTAAGCTAAGTATTAGGATATATACTAATACGCCTTAAAGCTTACCGGACTCTATAACCGCCTAAAAGATATACTAACTAAATAGATAAGAATCGACTATTTAGAGATAGGTATTATTAAAGAGGTACGAGATAAAGTAAGAAGGTTTATAGCCCCCGCTATAGATTAATAGGATAACTAGATAGCCTTCTATAATTAAATTAAGAAAGTAATACTAAGTAGGATATTATATCTTAGGGAGGCTAGGAAGATAGCGCTAAGAAATACTATAGACTTATAAGGATCTAGTAGAAGACTCTTTAAGGGAAATAGCGCCTTCCTTATATAGTAAGCTACGACTACTACGGAGGGTAGAAAAGCTACTATAGGGTCTAAACGAGACTAGAGCGGAGATAGTAAATTCTATAACTTCTATAGTAAGCCGGGCCACTATATAAAGGACTACCGTAAGAAAGCTATAGTAAATACTATAGCCGCGGAAGAGTTAAAAAAATAGATAACCCTATACTATAGACTCTTATAGTATTAGGGATAGTTCTCTTCGGAGAACGTAAAGGAGTATACTAAGCACTTATCTATAACGTACTAATATTAGACGTTAAGACTAGAGCCCTAACGGGGGTAGCTAAGACGCTAATAGATAGTAGTATAATCTAGAGCTTTATAAGCTAAAAATAGATAAAAGAGAACCTAGAAGAGATATATATAATAAGTACCCGCCTAGTAGAAGCCGTAGACGGGCGTAAGATCCCTTTATATAGAAGCTAAGAAGTATAGCTTAATTTAATAGACCGGAATAGAACCTATAGAGTTATTAAAATAACCTATAAAGCCGTAGATATAACGATCTATAATATAATCCTAGGAATAGATTAGCTTAGACTAGTAAATCCGGATATTAATTAGGTAACTAATAAGTAAGCGTATAGAAATATAGCCCTACTAGAGGTTAAAACCCTCCCGCTAGAAGACTTCGAGGAAGAAGTAAGACTATAAGATATACTCGGAGAGCTATATTTAGACGTCGATAAGGTTACCGGGGAGTTTATAGTAATACTAAGGGTAATATAAAGCTTAGATAGGACCTTCTATCCGGTATAACCCCTAACTAAACTCCCGCTAGAATACTAAGATCTAGCTATTATAGCGAGTAAAGAAAGTACTATAGCCCTTCTAACCTACGTAGAATATAATCACGTAATCGAGCTAATACTAGGTAAGATACTCCCTTAGAGGCTAGTATACGTACTATCCGCTAAGGAGTTAGAAGTCCTCCGCTAGTATATTAAGGAGAACCTCGAAAAAGGCTAGATCCGATACTTAAAGAGTTAATCGGGTATACCTATCCTCTTTATACCGAAGAAAGACGGTAAGCTTAGACTCTACGTAGACTATAGAGGGTTAAACGTAATTACTATTAAGAACCGCTACCCTCTACTACTAATTAATAAGTCCCTAGTAAGATTATTAGGAGTATAGATCTATACTAAACTAGATCTACGAGATACCTACTATAGGATCCGTATAAAATAGGGAGATAAGTAGAAAATAGTATTTAGATACCGCTACGGATATTTTAAATATACGGTAATACCGTTTAGACTCGCGAATACTCCCGCTACTTTCTAAACGTACGTTAATAGAGCCTTAGTAAGACTTATTAATGTCTACCTAATAGTATATCTTAATAATATACTAATCTTCTCGAAAGACGAGGAGACCTACGTATACTACGTCCGAGAAGTGCTAGAATACCTAATTAAGTAGAGGTTATTTATTAAACCTAGTAAATATATATTCTACGTAGAGAGGGTCGACTTCTTAGGCTTTATCGTCTCCCGCTATAGAGTTACTATAGACCCTACCTAAGTAGAAACGATAAGCTAGTAACTAGAGCCGACCTATATCTTCGATATATAGTAGTTCGTAGGCTTCGCTAACTTCTACTAACGTTTTATTAGGAAATAGTCGATAATTAGCGCCCCCTTTAACGATCTAATTAAGGGGCTAGATATATAAAAGAAGGGAAGAAATAAGCGCTAGGAAGGGTTTATCTTTATAGAAGAAGCGCGAGAAGCTTTTAAAAGGACTAAGACCGCTTTCTAGACTACGCTAATACTTATATACTTCGACGCTATATTAAAAACTATAATAGAAATAGATACGTTAGGAGCCGCTATCTACGTAATTATATTATAGCTCTATAAAGATAGATATTAGTACCCTATCGCCTTTTATTTCTAGAAGATATTAGTAGTAGAGAGAAATTACTAGATCGGCGACTAAGAAATACTAGTAATCTTTATAGGGTTTAAGGAATAGCGCTACTTCCTCGAAGGAAATAAGTACTCGATCGTAGTAATAATAGATTACGCTAATCTCGTCTAATTTATAACGACTAAGGAGCTTACGAGACGCTAAATACGCTAGGTAGAATACCTCGTAAGTTTTAACTTTGTTATTATATTCCGCCTAGGGAAAACGAACCCCGTAGACGCTCCTAGTAGACGACCTAACTATATAGTAGACGAGTTACTAGACGCTATAAATCGTAATATTTTTATATAGAGACTTAAGGAGACTATCGGTAAAAGCGTTAGTTACTAAAGGGATCTATAGGATATAATATACCTAGGCGCTATAATAACTATAGTACGCGTAAAGATCCCTACTAAGCCCGCGACGAATAGACTACTGAGTTAAAAGGAGGTATACGAAGTAGCTAAAGGAGAAACCGTATATACCTACGAGCCGCTAGAAACTATAGTGGAACTTATACTTAAGACCTAGGCGAAGAACGAGTTCTATAGGAATACGCTTAGAAGGGTATAGGAAACCGGCGACTTTAAATAACCCTTAAAGATACGATAGAGCGTAAGAAGCTAAGATAGACTACTAAGATATAATAACTACGTCTATATTCCCGAAGGCGAACCCGTAATCTACTAGGAAATTATAAGGATCTACTACGACGATCTATAGGCCGGCTATTATACGAGGAAAAGAACGCTATAGGCTATTAGACGTAAATACTAGTAGAAAACCCTTATTAAGGATATATAGGACTATATCCTTATATACTAGATTTACTAGTCTAATACTATTAAACGCTATAAGCTATATAGACTACTTAAACTACTACTAGTACTAGAGAGACTAGGCTAGTAGATAAGCGTAGACTTTATTATAGGCCTACTACCCTTAAAATAGGAGGGGAAGGCCTATAACGTAATTATAGTTATAGTCGATCTATTCTTAAAATATTCCCTCTATATTTCCTATACTAAGGATATAGACTTACTAGAACTCGTAACCTTATTTTACGAAAAGGTTATACCCCTATAGGGAATACTAGAAAACCTCGTTAGTGATAGAGGTACTATCTTTATATTAAAATTCTAAAGCTATTTCTACTACCTCCTCGCTATAAGATATAGACTATTAATAGCCTATTATCTATAAACTAATAGGTAGACGGAGAGATAAAACTAGAGTATTAAGTATTACCTATATAATATAGTAAGCTAGTACTAAGACGACTAAATAAGATAGATCCCCCTTATATAGATCGTCTATAATACTACTACCTATAGCGTACTAAAAATATCCCCGGCCGAAGTATTACTAGGATTCCGACCGGAACTAAGAATATTAGTACTAGATAGGAAGATAGAAACCTATAATAACGCCGAAAGCCGCGTAGAGGAAATACTAAAGATATAAGAAACACTAAGGAAGCGCCTAGAAGAGTCGAAAACTATAATAAAGCGAGCCTATAATAGGAAATATATAGAGAAGTCTTTCGTAATCGGATAATAAGTTATACTAAGAAATAAATATATTAACTTAGGACGACTATATAAAAAGCTAGATAACCGCTATATAGGACCCTTCGCGATAGTAGGTATAGTAGGATAATAGATATACTAGCTAATCCTTACGCCGAGATACTATAAGATCTACCCTATATAATATACTTTAATATTAGAGCTATACTATAGAGATCCGCTAAAAGTTTAAAAGCGGCCTAATCCTATACTAATAGATAACTAACCTAAATAGGAGATCGAGGAGATCCTTACCGATAACCGTAAGGGCGCTAAATACCTTATTAAATAGAGAGGATATAGGTACGAGGAAAATACTTAGGAGCTAAGAGAAAACGTAGAAGATATACTAATATTTAAGAACTACTATAATAAGAAGAAAGAACGGCTAAAGCGTATAATACGCTAAGGAAGATCTATAAAGAAGAAGTTAATATAACCTAGGATCTACTACTAGATATATTCCGGGAAGGTTAGAAAGACTAGAGTAGGCTTAAGAACGCCGAACCTAATAGCTAACTACCGAACGGACCCCTAGAAAATAACTAGCTACACTAGTATACGCTATAGATAGGTTAGGGGAGGATCTAGAACGCTAGTAAAGATAAGGAGCGGACGAAAAATATTCTAAAGAGACTATAGACGTATAATAAGGATACGTAGGAGTTTATTACCGAAAAATAGGATAAAAAGTAATATAGCTAATACTCTCTAAGGGTATAACGTAATAACTACCTATATTAGATAAGTAACCTCCGAGATATACCTATATCCTTACCGCTATATACGTAACCTAGCCCGAGAAGGCGCCCGAAGCTAACCTATAACCCGACTTATTAATAAAACCTACGTCGAAAGGGGCGGAGGGGGTAAGAGAGGTAGAGAGAGTGTAGTACGAGGAGGACTGAAAGGCGTAACTATACCTATATAGATATCTTAAGTTAAAATATTCCGCGTACCTTAAAACCCCTATATAATCGTAAGGAACGATATATTCTACGCGGGGGTAGTATAGGGCGCTAAAATATAAGTATTAGCTTAAGCGTCGAGCCTAGAATCGACCTAAGGAACGTTAATAACCGCTAATATAAGCGGAGGTCTATACTTACTATTATATAAGACTACCGCTTCCTTATATAATAGTTATACCGGGGAGTATTAACGTTAATCCCGCTAGGCGGAGGGATATATATATACCCTAGGTTATATCTAAGACAGTCTATATAACGCTGATACCACGCACTCGTAGGGTTAGTAGGGGAGATAACGGCCGGAGGGGCGTAATTATTAATAGAGGTATATATCGCACTCGCGACCGGAGGAAAGGGAGCTACTATAATAAGTCGAAATAACCTATAGTAAGAAAAGCGAGACGACGAAAAGCTATAAGAAGAAAAGCGAGGCGACGAAAAGCTATAAGAAGAAAAAGCGAAAGGACGAGAAAGTGTAGAAAGAAGAAAGCTATAACTCGAAGAGAGATAAGTAAAAAATATATAAAGAACTTAGATTATACGCGACGAAGAGAGATAACGCTTAAAGCTCCGAGTCTATCTACACCTTCCACTATAAAGACAAATTACCCTCTTTTAGATAGCTAGATATATATACTATTTTCGAACCCTCCCTATCTCGACTATAAGAGACCCTCGACCCCCGACCCTTAGCTACGAGGACGTAGCTATTTAAGGAGGGGGAAAATATTACGACCCTCTACTAGGAGAGTGCCTTATAGGCTAGATCCCGCCTAGTCCTATGACCTAGAACCCGTGACCTAGCAAGGGTAGTATGACCCCCCGCTAGAGACCGCACTAGGAAGACTAAGTCCTACCGGGTTAGGTGACCTAGTCCCGTGACCCGCTAAAGGTCATCCATATAGAGACTGCTAGGGGAACTTAGCTCTTTAGCGATTAGTTTATAAATATACTAGCACCCTGCTATTCCTTCACTCTAGTTCTATATTACCTACTAGGACCCGCTAGCACGCCGGTCCTAATAATAGGGTTCTTAGGGTCTATAAGGTTCTTAGGGTCTATAAGGTCCCTAAAGTCTAGAAATAGGAATCTAGACTATTTTACTAACCATAGGGTTTCTAGTAGGACTAGGAGATTAGGATTATTATATAGGGTCTAGTCGTCTCCTTCGTCGAAAATAATATCTCTCCGAGTTATAATCTTTTCTCTATTTCTATCTATATTTAGACGCTAGATACGGTATTATATACTATAGTAGCTATTATACCCGATAAGTCTACCTATCTAGGCGTAGGGCTATAAATATCTACTTATTAATATACTAACTATAGCCCTAATCTCTTTAGGGCTTCTTATAATATAAGTCTTATTACCGGGTATCTATAAGAATAAGATATTAGGTTTTCTACTAAATCGTATTTTATATAGTATCTAGTTTAGGAGACTATCTCTTTTTTTACCGAAATAGATAGTAAGGTTATAGGTTATTATTATTATTTTTATTAGTTCGGGCTATAGTATATTTAGGAGTCTAGTATCGTCGAGAATAGCTCTAATATATTCTTACACTATTCGTATTATTCTTTTGACTTTACTATTTTACCTATATATATATAGTGCTAAGAAATATAGACGGGTATTAGTGTCCTTAGCCTATTTTTATAGGCGGAAGTTATTAAACTCTCCTCTATAATCTAATTAGAAGGCTCCGATCTCTAGTCTACTAGACGGTAGTGTTTTGCTTCCTAGTACTAGTAGCGGGGGGAGATCGGGGGTTATAAATATCTTAATTATTATCTCCTTTTCGGCGGAATATAGTTTTACTATTTTAATTATAAGGTCTAGGACGAAGTCTTTATAGGAGGTAAACTATATTTCTTCTTATCTGTCGAAGTCGTCGATACTAATTATCTAGTATCGGTAGCTACCTCCCTAATCTCTAGGTATTTTACCCCCGCCCCTTAGATCGAGGTATATAAGATCTTTTATTTTACTAGATCTATATAAAACTAGGGTTCTATAGGGTACGAGCTAGGCCTTTCCGATTTAGTAATAACTATAGGGTCTTTTAGGGGTAGGTAGGCCTATAATATTAATACCTTCCGTAATTTTTGCCGTTTCTTATAGGGGTTTAATCCCTATATAGTATAGTCTATAGTGTTAGGTATCGATATTAACTCTATCCTTTTTAAGCTTAGTAGGTAGCTTATTAGGGGGAGTCTCGCTAGGAGAAGTCGAGGTAGTCTCTAAGGACTATTATTTTAAGCTATTAGATAAGTTTATCTTCTATATCTTTATTACTCTATAGGTAGCGAGTATTTCTACCTTTTCTACCTAAGAAAAGGGTCCCTTTTTCGGTAGAAGAGATATTACCTTTTTTAGCGGAATAGCGCCTTTTACTAGTTAGCTAGGTGAACTTACGGCGTTTTCTAATTTTTACGTACTTAGGCCCCCTAGCTAGAGATAGGGGTCTCTTAGGATAACCTCTATATTATTAGCCTAAGAAATTAGGTATCTATAGGTAGTTTTTTCGGCGGAAATAGGAGTATCGGCCTAAGTTTTTAGGTATCCGACGCCCCCTACTTCCTATACTATCGTTAAAACTAACGTTTCTAGGTCTAGGGTCTAATATCGGTATACGTAGCGAACGTTTAATATCTAATTTTTACCCTTTCGTAGTCCTTTTATAAGAATACTACTATCTAGTTTTCGGAAAATAACCTCGTCTCTATATATCGCTATAATCCTATAGTTAGCGAGCCTAGGCTATAAGATAAGGTTATTACGGAGTTTAGGGAGATATATAGTCCTAGTAAGAATAAGATCTCTCTCTTACCTAGTCCTATCGTCGACTATAATCTTAATATCTCCGATTATACCTTAGACTAACTAGTTTATTAAGGCTATTTTAATTATAGTAGTTAGTGGTTTTATAGTGCCTAGTATAAAATAGTCTAGCGAGCTAATTATATATTTATCGTAGGCTATATTATAGATCTAGTTATTAATCGAGATACTAGTTAAAAAGTTTTATATCTTATAACTATATTCGACCTATATAATTAGGGTTTCTATAGTCTATTTAGGTACTAAATTAGGGTTTTTTAGCTAGTATTTCTTAGCGGGGTACCCTTTCTTTTTATAGAAGGTATATACTAATCCTAGGGGTCCTTATTATATATAGGGTCCTCGCGGTTTTATAGGTTTACTAGTTTCTATAGATAAGGTCCTTATAGCTACCTTTTTGCCGGCGGTAAGGTTATCTTCTTCTCTTTATAGTTCACTATATAGGCGATCGAAGAGGTATTAGTCTAGCTAGTTAGTTAATCTACTAACTATTTTATCGTAGTTAAGCTTCTACGGGTACTATTCTAGGCTATTGAGGCACGCTATAAGTTCTATATATTTTTCGAGTTTATCTATTTCTTATAGCTTAATTAGTAGACTCTCGATCGGGGGACATATAATAGTCTTATTAGTCTATATAGTCTTAAATACCTCGATTAGGGTTCTAATATTACGGACGTAGGATATATATAGTGCTTTTATTATAATAGCGCCTTATTCGGCGGTAAAAGTATCCTTTATATTATATTAATTTTATAATTCCTACTAGATACGCTTAGGTTCTAGAGGGCTCGGCGGTATAATATTTTTCGCTAAGTCTAGGTATATAGTATTTAGGATAGTAAGCTAGGCTACTCCCTTCTATATATTTAGTATATAGTACTTCTTATACGAAGGAGGTAATAATCCTACCTTACCGTCGATAACTTATTCGAGAAGGTTTTAGTTTAGTACTTACCGTATATTAGCGGCCTAGGTACGGTAATTATTTAATCCTATAAGTTTTAGTCCTTTATATTCTTCTTTTCTTTTAAATATTTTCCCGAGGTCCTTAGTGAAACTAAGGTATCGAAGGGCGTTTTCTTCCTCTTCTCGGGTATTATTCTTTAGGGTAGCGTAGCGGTTACATAGCGAGAATATAGAGCTATCTCGATTAAATCGGTTTAGGTTATTAATCTATATTAATAGGACTTATATATTAGTCTCGATAGACTCGGAGACTTTAGCGGGGGGTCTACCCGCTACGAGCTACCTAGTTAATCCTTAGGGCTACTAGGTATAGAGATACTCGGTCGACTCGAGTTCTCTAGCTAGTTAATCCGCGGGGTTTAGATATTATAGGCCCTAGCCGGGGTCTATATTTCTAGTACTAGCGGGAGCTATAGGACTATTATTTCCTCCTTCGTTATCGCTATCCTCGCCTAAGACGTTACTATAGTTATTATCGGACCCTAATTCGTCTAGTCGGTCGGCGTCGGAGTTAGAGGGTTCGTAGGGTGTATAGGGTATACTAGGTGTACTAGATACCCCCCTATCTCGCTAGGACCGTTAGGTAATAGGGGTTATAATAAAATTAATAAAAAAATAGGTAGATCTACGAGAGATCGAGAGGTATAGGTATAAAAGATAAGGTATGAAATGAGAGGTAAGATATATATAAGAAGGAGAGAGAGATCCTAGGGTGAGGACCTATATATATAGGTCTAGGTAAAGATTAGATAAAAAGGTGTATAGGGGCAAGTAAATATTTGCTAGTAAATATAGTAAATGGACTATACTACGTAATTTAGGTATTCCGGCTATTAGAGACAGCCGGGCTTATAACCTATTGAAGATATAGAGGTATGATATAGTATATAGGGTTTTAATAATAGGTTCAAATGATACTAGGAATAGGATCTCTTATGGAAGTATTGAATTGTCTAAAGATCTAGATAATATCTGTCTTTTCCTGCTATTTATGCCCCTTTGTGTGCCGAGGATCGGAGTCCTCAATTTGGCCCCTAAAGGTGAGCTTTTCGGCAGAAAAGACAAAAAGGGCGTAGCGTTGATAATCCTGCGGATGAGAGAATCCTGCCTTAGGCATGGTTCTCAACAGAAACTTCTACTATATAATCGTTACCCTATTTTCCGCTTTACCATCCCTATACGCGTACCCGTTAGCGATAGCGGAATAGGTGAGATTAGGGAGTCATATGGCAAACCCTGAGAATTCAGGTAGAAGTGGGGGGCTTATTATGAGGGGGGAGGGCTCTACACCACCACCCTATGTATATACAATTATTAGAATAGAATAGATCTCCATAATGTCAAGCTTTCAAATCAATCTGTCCTGGAACATCCAATGAAACCCCCACGCAATACGGGGAATGAAACACAGCCAAGCCACGATGAAACCCTTTGTATATTGGGCTGAGGGGGGTAAATACGAAGTACAGCATACGCATCTGATACTCCGTACAGAGGACTTACAGTGAAGTGACTAAATTGAGGCTTGAGATCGTACCTTTGCTCGTCCGGGGATAATGCGGAGAATACCCCAGGACTAACCCCAGACCCTGAGGATAGCCCTAACTGCGGTGATTCTGGGGAACCCAAGAGAGAATCGACAAGATCAAATCCCCGGTCGAATTCTCTGTCAAGGCAGACTGGCTCTCTACACAGCCTTAAAACAGGTGCAGATGCAGAACTAAAAACAGAACCCCTTTCTCCAGCCCCTCGCCCCCAACTCCACTTCAACACGTCGATCCATTCCAAAACATCCCATAACAAGGAAACCCTGCGACGCTGCAGTCCGACTGTTGATCTGTTGGTGTTTTTTCCCCTTCCTCCATACTACTATACAATCCCACTTCATAAAATCCCGCTTTTTTATTATATATGGAAATCGAATAGTCCCCAGTCCGACTAATTACCAACAAGATGCACTTCCTTCCCTTGCTTTCAGTCTTAACAGCTGCAGCTGCAGCACCTGCCCATCTTTGGGCCACGCACTACAACGGCACCGTCTACACCCTAACGCTAAACAAGAATGACCTCTCCATCACGCAGACTCTCGATACCTGCGGTGACATGCCAAGCTGGCTAACCTTCGATCCAAAGACGCGCACAGTCTACTGCATCGACGAGACAGGCACAGCCGATCCATCCACGCATGGCTCCGTCACGGTCCTGCATGCCGCGCTGAACGGCAAGTTGCACGAGATTGCAGCGACAAATGCCGTCGGTGGAGGCGTCAACAGTGTGATTTACCAATCGGACTGGGGGAAGAAGTTCCTGGCCATTGCGCATTAGTATGTTGCCCTTGCCCGATTCAGTCACGAGGATCTATTTGTATTAACGGCCAACAGTGGAGGTTCGGCAATCTCAACCTTCGCCTTGCCAATCAAAGCGAACCAACCCGCCCTACAGGAATTCCATTTCAACTTGACCCGACCAGGCAAAGTCGAGCAACAGGACTCGCCGCACCCGCATCAGGTTTTCCTGGACCCTACGGGTTCGTTCATCGTCAGCCCGGATTTGGGCGCGGATTTGCTGCGCGTGTACTCGATCGACGACGGACCGTCGGGCAAGTTGTCAGAGTGTCCGAGCTTGAATGTGACCTTCGGCAGTGGGCCGCGACACGGTTTGTTCTGGACGGACGGAACAGATCGGTCGGCTGGAGGGATTGGCTCGATGCTCTCGCGCAAGATGACGGCTGTCGGCGAGACAATGCTGTACCTTGTCAATGAGATCGGTGGCACGGTGATGGTATATGATGTTTCATACTCG
Organism: Penicillium paradoxum; assembly: GCF_028828445.1. Taxonomy (NCBI): domain Eukaryota; kingdom Fungi; phylum Ascomycota; class Eurotiomycetes; order Eurotiales; family Aspergillaceae; genus Penicillium; species Penicillium paradoxum. The sequence goes on along the minus strand of NW_026643184.1, from coordinate 921,232 downwards.
CGATCAGGATGTCTGTCCTTTGAGAAGAAGCAAACGTTTGTGCCATACCCGGGGGGAGTGATGCCGGAGGGCGGAACCCCATCGGGGATCAGTAGGGTTGGAGATGATTTCTATCTTTCGACTCGCAGCGACCAGGGCTTCGAGCCGAATGATTCGATAGTTGTGCTTGACCGATCGCCCAAGGACGGATCGGTTAAGGTGCGGAACTCTGGGTCGGCGCTGGGCAAGGTGCCGCGCACATTTGTGATTAACCGGACCGGCGACTTGGTTGCGATTGGGAACCAGGCTTCTGCGACGGTTGCGATCGTGCGTCGGGATCGGGAAACAGGCGAGTTGGGTGACGAGATTGCTGTTCTACAGGTTGGGGAGCCTGGGAAGGTTGGGACTGCGGAGGGGCTCAGCAGTGTTATCTGGGATGAGTAGATTGGCAGTTATATAAATCAAAGAGTCAGATGGCGTGAGACGACATGCCTCTGGTAGCCATTCCCACAGCCTCAGCTTCTATCAACAGCGCGGAATGAATTCATTGCAGTACAAGTTCACATCACAAAGATTTAAAAGGGCATCAAAACAGCATATACTTCATGACCAAAAGACATGTCCACACGAACCCCAAAATGCGAAAAGAAAATGTAGACCTTTGAATGTTCAAAAGAGAGGGGGAAAAAACACAGAACAGAAAACAGAAAAGACCAACTTCCTCGGGTTTATGTTGGCTGTCGGAGACCTGCACCGAAAAGACCCGGCCTGATGAAAACCCTGAGAAGCAACTCCTGGCGTATGGATGATGGAGCTTGCCATATCACATCGAAAAGAAAATGGGAAAACCAAAAAAAAAAACACCCCTCGATCCAAGCCCCCATGAATAAATAACAATGTAAAAACGAACATATATGGAACATCAATCATAAAATGCGTTAAGTGGGCCAGATGCAGGCTGTCTTATGGAAGTCGTTCACTTGATGTCGATTTGGAAGGCCTTCCATTGTCCTCCCACCGTTCGACATCGTGGACACCCACGCGGACTTGGGTAACTTGTCGGTCCATGTGAAGATGCATTATTTAATGGCCCATTTCCTGGGGTCCTGAATGAAGAGGGCGGACTTGAAATGAACATGCTCACACATTCGCGGCAGACTCCGCAGATGCACTCCGTACAAGCATAGCACTCATTGAGTGCCGAAGGTCGTTTACAATGGGCGCAAAAGACCTGCACTTCTTTACTGCGGAAAGATGACGGAGTGGGGTTGGAGAACCGATGGTGTTGGCGCTGGGAGATGGGCGGGATAAGATTCATGACTGGGCTGGAGTCCGAGTTGATGGACGGCGCAACTCCCGAAACCGAGGACGCAAAATTTCTACCAGATGCTGAAGACATGGAGTCGAGTGATGATTCAATGGATGGGAATGGTTCCATGTCGCTGTCACGGCTTCGGTGATTCTCGTACGGTGGCGGGGTCAATGCTTTGTGCAAAGGGGAGGCGGCATAGGAATGCTGTGGGAACGGCCGGTGTGAAGAGATAGGAGGCAGTCCTGTGGATTGGAAAGCGGGTGGCAGCGAAGACCGATTTTTCACACCAGAAGGAGCAGATGTCACGTTGGAGAGGAGTGGGGCAATTGTTGGAGACCGACCAGCCTGCAGCATTGGCGCATTAGCACCGCCAAAAATGCGCCAAATTGCATTCAGACTCACCTCCGAGTAACGTTCATCATCTGCTTCGGTGGCCGACGTCGCGGCTTCAATCAAATCTTCCCAGCGCTTGCCCTGCGCCCAAGCTGCGGTTTGCGGCTCTGCCGATAGGGCTTTACGGTCAGTGAGGCTTGGCCGCCGCCCGAATTCCTTGGACTTGGGCCGATCCTGCTTAGGTTTCCGGGCAGATTGAGTGATTGAGGATTTGCGGGGGCGGCTAAATTTATCTCTTCGCTGAATTGGTGGTAATGTGGATGAGCGACCGGGCGGGGAGTGATTTAAGATGGATGGAAGAAGCTCGCGAGGACGAGGCGAAGAGAAGGGCGGGAGAGATTCCTGCTTGAAATGATCGCGGAGTGGGGGAAGCTCAATAGTCCCACGCATACGAGGATGACTCAAGTCGGTATCAGAATGGGTATCCTGGGGAAATGCGGGTCAGTGCCACCGTGGAGAGACTCAGGCTGGTAAGCCCACAACAGCCCGGAGCGACAAACCATGTCTGTATCCCAGTCTGACGCCAATCGGTGATGGTGCAATTGTGCCAGCGCAACTGCCGCCGTGGCCGCCGCTGGGTGGGGTTCATCGAGAGCTCGAGGGGTAGCCGGGGAGCTGGCATCAGCAACATAGATGTCTCTTTCCGGCGCCACATCTGTGGGGAGCCGTCAGTAACCCAGACAAATTCCACCAACCGCGGAAAATTAAAAGGCAGAAAAAAGAAGAATCACAGCGAAGACTTACCATGAGGTCGGCGAGGTTGAGCGGGTTCTGGAGGAGAGAGTTGAACTCGTTGCTCGAGCGGGGTGTTCACCATCAGCAGGAAGCTCTCCTCGGTCGCCGGGAGCTTCGGGATGTAATGGTTCGGATGCGCACGTCGAATGTGCTCCTGCATGGATCGATAGCGTTTCTCCTAGAGCACCAACCAGATTAGTTCACACGTTGGAGTTGCACGAGTTGTGCGTATAGCTTCGCCAAAATCCCAGGTGGGGTCAGCCAATACTCACACCGAGGCATCGCTTGCGACAATTGGAACTATCGTTATTCTTCAGGGGACAGACGACCTCATTATTCACATCGGTCACCGAGAAGGAGCTGGTTAATGAGCTTCGGGGAGGCATGGTGCATATGGTCATCCGAGATCCCGGGAGGAGTCGAGATTCAAGATCAGAAAGAGAGAGGAAAGAGGTCAGCCGAGCACAGACAGGGTTTATGTGAACAATAGACTGAAAGCCAGGATCTGTTCAACATGCTCTGGGGTAAGAGAGAAGAAAGGAAGATCAGACGGGCAAAAAAAGAAAGAGGGTCATACATTCAGAGTACTTCGAGGGCCCTCCGTCCACAGTTGTGGGTGGAAGTCACTGGGGGGTATTACGGGTAATTACGCAGTTCGCCTCTAAACTTCTGATTTCGAAATTTTCTCTCTTTTTTTTCACTCTTTTTCTCTTTTTCTCTTTTTTTTCTGTATGTTGTAGTTCTTCGGGTTTTGCTTTTTTTTTTCTTCTTCTAATTACTATCTTAGACGATTTTTACTCTATCTACTGTCTGTGCCGTAGCCAGGCACAGCTTAATACCTCCTTTCTCCATACTCTTGCATACGTGGCTATCGTCCCTATCGAGTATCGATAACCAAAAAGAGGGGCTTGCATTTGAAGCTTCCCTTGTAAAAAAAAAAAAATAAGCCCCCATACTTAGTCCACACTATTAAAGAGAGTTAAAATAAATTAAAGAAAGGGGAAAGGGAACTGGCAAAAGGAAGAAAAAAAAAGCTGTACGATACAGGTATTTGAATACAGCCGAACGGGTTTTCGGAAAGCCCGGTGGAACACCGAGCTCTTAAGCGATTCCCATCGATGCTTTTTTCATTTTCCTTTTTTTTCATATGATATTACTATGAGAATATCAGCTATATTTGATACATATGCAATGTTCCCCATGATTTGCAGCTTTAGTCCAAGATAGACAGGACCAAAAAGGTCACGATAGGCGCTATCAGCGGCCCCTCCGAAGCTCTCCCCAGCTCCCGAGCTTCATTCCAGAAGGGAGGGGAGCTCCGGGTGGCGAACTAGCGCCACGTTACCGTAATCTTACGGGGGGAAGCGACGTTGGTATTGGAAATTTCTCTTTTGTACCTCCAGAGTATACAAGTACACAGTCCGGATCCTCCAGAGGTACTCAGTACAGAGCTAGCTATAGAGTATGTACGGAGGACTCCGTACATGGAGCTAGGTCAGGTAGCTAGGAGCTCTCTCGAGCATTGGGTCTGCAGAAAGATCCAATACCGACAAAAACTGACTAGGACTGACTAGGACTGACAAGGACTAAACAATGGGAAGGGGACATTATATCTCATGGCCATCTACAAGGTATACTTGATCCCTGATGTCTTATAATTAAGATATGTACGGAGTAGCATTAGCTATCGCAGTACTTTAGGTACCTCGAATGGTTTCCGACCTGCTCCGTGAATACCGCCATACCTCCAATACACTGTATAACCCAAGAGGAAGAGCATCCCAAAGCAGCCTGATTGGCCCCCAATCTCCACCGAGTCACCAATTGCCTCTCTTCTGATTGGTGCACTCCCCACGCCATCCCGGTTCTGGGTGAGCGTGCAGGGGGAACTGGAAAAGTCTGCTGGTATACTTACAGCATCCAGATCAGGACGGAGCACGGAGTAATTCGAGATCCAATTCGCAAATATTGCAGAATACGATGACTCGTAGGTGAGAAATGTATACTACTCCGTACAGTCCCGTTATCAGATGGACCCTATGACTTGAAATGTCAGGTGTGTCCCGCTCCACTCGGTAGGACAAGGTGGGGAGCTTGCGAGTCGAGACTTTCATTCTGGCGAAGCTAAGAAGCCTCGTTGACCATCTGTTTCGGATTGGTCCAGGTATACGGAGTACTGGTACGATGAGAAAGGCTTCAAATCTGCGAAGTACTGGGTACCTCCATGTACCTATTACATCCCATGCTTCGGTCAAATCACCACAACCCGTAATTCCATTTCCTGTCCCGATCCTCCTGCAGACCAGCATACCAGCTGCGTCTCAGCCATGCAGGGTCCGACATCATCAAGGCAACCGAGTTTGTCGCCACTACCGAGGGGTGGCTGAGGGATCACAAGGTTCGTGAGTTGTGCTTCCCCATCGCTCGTTCGTGCGATGCAAACCCTTGCGCAGTCTATTTTGCCTTTCAAGGGATTCAGCCCGCCCAAACGTGCAGATCAAAAGGAATCAGCTTAATAGACGAAGAGCCCAATAAGAAAAGAAAACCAAAATGGACCCCCCCATCTTTGCTCTCTAACCCCGACCGTAGAACAACCCCATCAATCCAACGGAGGCGGAATCATGCCATTGCCAACACCCCGGCCTAAATCCTTCACATCTTCCCCAGCAAAGAATAACAGAACTACTTCCGCCGCAGCCTTGGCATCATCGTCATCCTCCTGACCAGGAACCCAGGAACGATTAATCAGCTCCAGATATCTTGCCAACGTAGACGCCGGCCAATTCCCCCGGCGTCCGAATTCTCGCGCAAGCTCACTGTTGGCAAAAGTGTCGAATTCAAAATGACCTTGGTACGTCAGTACCCGTCCCGGGTTATAGAGACCTTGGATAGCACATTGCGCACTGCTCCCGATGTTGGACCACGGCGCTGGCAGCGACACCTCCGTCCCTGCCGCCGCTTTGGCTTTGGCTGCAGGGGTGAGGACAACTTCGTCCCTGTGGATCAGCTGGATGCGGAATGGGTTCTGTGCTGCGCGCGCAAGAGGGGGGAAGCGCGCTGTAAATGACGGCTGCAGAGTGATGGGCTGGATGCCCATTTCATAGCCGGCAGGCGAGTGTGCGACATGGAATGTTGAATGGTTGGTTGGGTTTGCTTTGGCGCCGAGGAGCGCTTGGGCGATGACCTGGTGCCCGAAACAGGAGCCAAAGAGCTTCACGCTGGGGTAGTGGGTATGCACCGTTTGAATGTAGCATTGCATCGCGTGAATCCATGGGAGGTTCTCGTAAGCTGAGAATGCTGAGCCGGTGATTAAGATCGCGTCTATCGGACCCAGTGGTCCACCGGCATGAGGCTCGGGGGACTGAGGGCTGGTGCGTAGAGTCTCCAGAGGAGGCAGCGACCCGCCTACGGCATCAAAGGCCGTTACATGGACGGCCAGGGGTCCATTCTGAAGGGTTTCCGGGAGTTTGTTGAGGCGTTGGGCCGCTGTTTGGAGCAGGACCCGGAATTGCGAGCTGTATAGACCCCGCGCTTTATATACAGCAAGGCAGGGGATGTCGGCATCCAACACGGCCACATGGATCTTGCGTTGGGACATCTTGGATTTCTTTTTGAATGAATTGCAGTGTATTAAACGAGAGATGATCTTTTGTTACAAATATCCCCCGGGGCAAAGCTTGTCAGGTTCGCATGGCCATACCCGATCAGGAGGTAAGCAATCCAAGTGGAGTCCCAAAGAGGAAAGCCAATCCCTGTCTGCAGATCTGACAGAACTACTCCGTACCAGGGAGGCGATCTAATAGATCAGTCTGTCGATGCATCCTGCGAGTCATGGTGATCTGATTTGGAACATCGGTTAACAGAGAAGGGAAAGGGGATCGAAAGAGAATTCATATGTTGAAAATTTAACCCCCAGGATCTCAAGGCTCAAGGTTCTCGTTCAATGAGAGAGTTGAGGTCTATGCAAAGTATTCTGAGGTCGCATGCAAACTGATCGCAGGAATGGGTCCTCTATATATGTTGGATGTCCTGAGAAGGCCATTTGGGGACCTCAAGACCCAATAAGACCCGATGACCATGGGAGGTCCCTCTCGTCCGATATGAGACGAATTGGGTTCTATTATTCACAGTATTTAGGTCGAATGGATGTTCTGTCGGCCGAGACTGAGTTATATGTTCTGCCATCGATCTAACGTTCTGTTAGCGGATGTTGTAGATCCCCGACATCTATGTCTATGTAGATAGTACAGATATCATTGATACTGCTCTCGAGCCCTACCAAGTGCATTTAGACTGCACATGCGTCTCTTCATTGATTCTGTTCTCTTCTGTTCTCCTCCGTCCTCCCTAGGGATATTGTCGATGCTCTTTCAGAAATCACGGAAATCACAGAAACAAAAGCCGGCAAAGTCGCGATCGGCGCCTGCCATCACAACATCGCACCCCGCAAATTGCGCCATCTCAGCCATCGCCCCCCAATCAGCGACGCGGACTTTCTCACTTCCTCTACTTCTTCTTTCGGCAGATGTGATCCTCGAGTTTATCACGCCATACACTCCCCGGTATTGCTCATGATACTCTTGCTTCATACCTCAGAACCTGGAGTATAAATAAACCCATCCCTGCAGTTGAACCATCTACACATCTACACATCTACACATCTCATCATGGCCCCCGCTGCTACCTCCTCTCTCCCAACTGCCCCGCACAACCTCACCGGGCCCATCTCACGGGAGATCTTCCCCGATGGCCTGAAGACCACCGGCCAACATGCCCCGCTTTACGACCACATCCTCCCCTTCGACAAGTTCCCTAAGCAGGTCACTGGCCCGACTGTCTGGAAGGCCGAGGACTATCGCGAAACTCCCGAAAAATGGACACACACTTTCACTCAGGACCAGATCGATGAGCTGAGCGCAGCATCGGATGCTTTCCTCGCATCCAAGACCCCGCTGACCGGAATCTCAAAGGCGAGTGACGAAATAGTCCCAAATAGACCAAGAAAACAATATTAATGCTTTCTATAGAGCAACTTCGAGCTTCCCAAGCTGGCCGCCTACTTGCACGACCTGCGCGCAGATCTCATTGACGGCAAGGGCTTCATCCTCTTCAAGGGCTTCCCCGTCGAGAAATGGGGCAACCACAAGTCCGCCATCGCATACATGGGTCTCGGCACATACTTGGGCTACTTCGTCAGCCAGAACAGCCGCGGTCATGTCCTCGGTCACGTCAAGGATCTCGGCGAGGATTCTACCCAGATCGACAAAGTGCGCATCTACCGCACGAACGCTCGGTATGTGATAGCACTAGCAAAGTATATAGGACATCGTCAGCTAATCAAACATCCGCAGCCAATACTTCCACGCCGACGACTCCGACATCGTCGGCCTCCTCTGCATCGCCAAGGCCCTCGAAGGCGGCGAATCAGACATCGTCTCTTCCCACCACGTCTACAACACCCTCGCCGCTGAACGTCCTGATGTCCTCAAGACTCTCACCGAGCCAATCTGGTACTTCGACCGCAAGGGCGAGACCAGCAAGAACCAGGAAGAATACATCCGCACCAGCGTCATCTACCTCGAGCGTGGCGAGAATGGCCGCGTGTACACCAAGTGAGCAATCTCCCGAACACATGATCCCATTACAGAGCCCGTAACTAACAATGAACAGGTGGGACCCATACTACGTTCGTTCTCTGAGCCGTTTCAGCGACGCAGGTATCATCCCCGCCTTGTCCGATGCACAGCAGGAGGCCCTGCAGGTCCTAGAAGATACCTGCATGCGTCTGTCCCTCCACATGATCCTGGATATCGGTGATATCCAGTTCCTGTCCAATGCACACATCCTGCATGCCCGCACTGCCTACAGGGACCACGCGCCCCCCGCTCCCCGTCGCCATCTGATGCGCCTTTGGCTCGCAACGCCCGAGGAGGAGGGTGGCTGGAAGTTGCCCTTCTGGGATAGCAATGAGAAGAAGCGAGGTGGTATTCAGGTCGATGATCAAGCTCCCGTTGCTCTTCTGGATGCCGAATAAGCTCGGTCATGGGTTAAATGATGAAACTTATAGATTTAAAATGATACCTCTTATTACGTTCTTCATTTCCCCTTCCTCCATCAGTTCTTCTTGGAAATAGTCAATGTGGCGTAAATATCTAAAGAATGGCCATCCAAGTAGAAAGACAGTAAGTGGTATAAGGAAAGTCATAATTCATATTGCTCAAGGGTATTTTGTACATCCGCCCCCCCGGGAACGCCAAAACAAAAATGCGTGAACTAAACAGACCGCTGTGATGCTAATGCACGATCTTGTAATTACCTCCGTTCACAATCTCCAACCTGCCCTTCGAAACCATGCCACTCAGGAACTCCCGCAACTCCTCATTGCTGAACGGGAATCCACCAGGAACCGCTATCTTCAGCATCATGACGATGCGGGCTAGAGCCATAGGCCCCTGGTTCGTAAGCATGCCCACGATGAACTGCCAATGCACATTCATTTTCTCCATGGCAGCCGCCTCGGCAGATTCCTTCGCTGCCGCTGCGGCGGCGGCTTCGGCCGCGGCGGCTGCGTTGGCCGTATCGCCTGCTTCGCTGTCTGAGGCATCGGTCAAGTCGCCTGCGTGGGCATGATGTTCCTCGTTCTCGGTGGGGAGAACTTCCAGCACGCGGAAGGTGTCGCGTTGCACCTCAGTGAGAATACGCTTGCTGACCCAGAAGAGACAGGCACTGCGTACGAGGGGAAGTGTCATCTCGAGCTCGTCGGCAAGTTGCGGGATTGTTTTCGTGGCGGGTTCACCCGAATCGGATTGGAAGGCATAGATTACAGTCGCTTGCCAGGTTGTCACCTCGTCCTTGAAGGTATGGTTCTCGAGTTCCAGTTCGACAGTGACCTGGCCCAGAGCGTTGCGCCACTTGAGCTTGCGCGAGTCCTTGCGCTTCTCGAAAATAGTCGCGTATTGCTCTTGAAGCTTGACGATCTCATCGGGGACCTTGAATTCTTGTTCTTGGAACTCTGGCCAGAAGAAGCGTGATAGAATCTTGGCATGTAGTTTGCCAGCGTCTCCCGTTTGCTTACGATGGCCAGACAAGCCCTGATCATGACGCACCGTGACGTCGAGGCGTCGCGAGTCCGAGATATCTTTCAGCATCACCTCGCATGCCTGTAGTGCCGAATCACCGAAGCGGACTTTGAGGAGTTCAAGTACTGTAATTTCTTGATCATAATCTTGCCGCTTTTGAATGAGCCGCTCGGCGAGAAGAGTCTGCATTTCCTTCACAAATGTCTCCTTCGAGTCGAACAGACTGACCAGACTGTCGATGACATCTACGCTCTTCGACTTCTTGTAGTCGGGAGCGGCATCAACTGGATCGGGCACCCAGTACATATCGTCATAGTCCAGTTCGCTCTTGTTATTCTGCATAGAGTGGTGATGAACCTTGGTCAGCTCCGCCGCCAGCTCCGCCAAGTTGTCGCCAGTAGCCATCGGTCCGTCGATTGTCGCAGGGTCAGCCAAGAGACCACTGACTATCACCTTGACGGTGTCATCGCGGTCTCTCAAGTAACGTCGGATCGGTCTAGCGATCCGATCCAGGAGAACGCCCTTGGGGTCCAGGATATGAAACGCCCGAATGATTGAGATATAGACTTGCAAGATCTCGACTGTAGAAGCACCTGGATGCAATAAGCGCTGGAGTAAGCTAATAGAAAATTCATGCGCGACATAAAACCGCGCTCCGGGCGAATTTGCGAAACGTCGCAGATCCTCCACCGCTCCGCTGCTTGCGGGCCAATCAACAACCACATCGAAGAGCTCGCTGACTCGAAGTTTGCCGAGGCGAGCAATACCCATTGCTTGCCATTTTTCCACATCGGGAAGGGTCACTTCCATTGCCCCAGACTGAGATCCAGCGGGGTCAGAATGGATGATAGCCAGAACCTGCACTACAAGCCGAGCATAGACATTCTCAACCCATTGATCCAAGTGCTGGGGCGCTGTTGAATACGGCTCCCACTGGCCGGCATACGCAGCACGGATGAAGTCCCCCATCATAACATTCATCACGTTAGCGAACACCTTCTGGGCCTTGTCACCGCCAAGTCCAACAAGCTGCAGGCCATTGAGAAACGCCAGAAGACGGTCGCGTGCAATGGTCACACGGCTATCTTCACCCTCAACCATCATGTGTGCCTGAGCTTCGGTTGATTCCATTCTCCAGTCTCTGTATGAGACAGAGTATGCCCGTTCCATGTCCATTCCATCGATACTCATGCTATCCACATCGGAATCTTCGTCCAGAGTATCAATGCCTAAAATAACCACAGCGTCTTGCGTCATTTCTCTAGCAAGAAGTGGTGAAATTTCCTGCCATGGTAGACTGTATGAGACCATTGTATGAAACGCACGCTGTAATTGGGCCAAAAATCCCCCTTGATGTGGCGTGGATATCAGTGGAAGCAGGTAGTGTACAACAGGAGCGAGATAAATCCGACGCGCAAGCTGTAAGCAGTCCACGATTATCCTGAGCAGACTTTCTCTCTCCGGCGACTTTAACAACTATAAGGCCGTTAGCACAGAATTTCCACTTAGTTTCAAATCGTACCCAGCGGGCATACCTTGGATAGGCCAGCCCGGAGGTTGACGAGAAAGTGCCTCCGAATATCGTTCCCATACCAGTCAAATAACGACCACGGGGAAGTTCGCATGAGATGCTCCAGCGCCTCCGCCGTCTCCTTCGACGGAGGGCTGAGCCGATTCCACTGCTTCAACACCTCACTTCCATCGGTATTCCGGAATTCATAAAGCAGATCAAACCCCAGGTCGGGCACAGATAGAAATTCTTTCGCTGCCTGCCGCGCTTGGTCTATTGTATTTTCCTCCGGGGATGCAACGTCCGTTGACCCTCCAATCGTCGCGAATGATGTTGATTGCGAGTCCGCTTTGAATGTTGACGAGGAGTCAGTTGATTGAAACGATGCGGTTATTTGATTATCTTGGAAATTCGAGATTGACTTTGCCGGGTACGCTTCGAGAGACGCGGGGGAGAAGACGGAACCGAAGACGCGTGTGCGTGCCGTGGTGAAGGGTTCGGTTGAAGTCATGTTGATCAGGGAACATCGGACATCATGAGGTACAGCTTGCTGTTGGTACTGTTGCTGTTTTTGCATGCAGCTCTGGTCGTTGTTCGATCGTTGCCTCTGTAATGTTGCGATGGACTTGGATGTTTAGATTGGAGATACCGGGTCACGTGTATCCTTTTTTTTGGAGCTTCGTTTCTCTGTTTACTCTATCGAGTTCGGTAGATTTGGTAGTTTATTTTGGATGTTGCTCAGTGAATGTATTCAAGGGAAAGGGACATGAGAGGTTCCTGACAGAATCAAGATCAAGCGCGAGCTGCTGTAAACTGCACCATCTACATAGTATGGGGGGTATCGCTCCGAGATAAATAGAGGGCATTGCATATATACAGATCCAAGTTCCCAAGCCAGTCCAGATGCCGGCTAAGGCAAACAGAAGGTAAACACAAAGTCTGTGTGACCATAGACGCGTCCGATGCGTTCGTTGAGAGGTCCGCGGACAGGATAACGCTCAGTGTGCAACCGATTCCGCTGAAGCCGGGGAGTGTAGGTGTCGATCTCTCAAAGCAAATCTTCCAGGGCGTGTATCATTCGGGGCTAGAGGTGTCTCTCAAGACTGAGAATCATCAACCTTCTCCCACTCGCTATCAGTGCTTCCATATCCAGACCCGTCACCACTAGTACTGAGCCGCTTCTTAGAGTCCCGTGCAGTGGGCAGTAATCCAGATGTTGCACTCCCGGTCGCGACAACACTAGGCTTGTCGTCAGTCTTTCTGGCGACAAGCGCTTCAGTCTCTGTTTCGCTGTCGGCACTGTCTGCTACGGGAGACTTCCGACGCGTCTTCGCGTTATCATCCTTGGATTCTTGTTTTGCGTTCTCCGCCTCCTGCGCTTGTTGAGCAAGTCGCACCTCGGCGGCAAACCAGTTGATGGCATACCATAGCCCACCACTGATCACGGACAGGGCGACAAAGTGGAGGCTGTAGGTGGCTAGGAGAAGGGCAAAGAAGATGAGTTGGAGGGCGGCGAAGGTGACGTTGGTTGCGATCAAGAGGGTTGGGGTGGGGCCTGGAGTGAAGATGCTCGACCACAAGTCTTCCATAAAGGAAGCCATGATGCAGTAAAAGTGAAGGTTGTCTTCTGTGGAGGGTTGATGACGCGGGGTCGAGGACTGAAATCCGCGGGAAAACGATGTTGACTCCGCTCACTAGTTCACCGTTGGGCTCCAAACTAGTCTCCTTAGAACAAAGGACAATGAATTTCGATTTGATGAGATTTCTTTTTGACCTCGGAAAGATCTGGTTATGAACTAATCTACTAGGCATTCCAGGATTTATCATTTCAGTCAGCAGGTTCATGCCTCTGCCACTATCACGGGGTAGATCGGCCTATCCTTACTCCAACTGTCACTGGGCTCTCCGGATGCCCGAGTCTCTAGTGATCATGTCTGACCATCATGACTGTCAAACTTCCAAGACTGAGTTATTGCTGATTGCTTCATCGTGTGGTCTTGGATTAGTATGGATTAGTATGGAATTAATGGAATGATCATTTTGTTGTACGGATTACAGGCTAATATAGGCCGGGCCAAGAGAGGAACTACGGACAGAGGAACTTTATATTGGGATTCTATCCATCGTCAAGGTATAAGGACATGTCCACGCTGTGTCTGAAAATCGACTCCATTGAGTTTGACACTCCGACCACAGAATTATCATCATTCCCCGAGCTCAGACGCTCCTCGTTGCCCCGGACTTCCAAACAGGTTCGGCGTGAACCCGGAAGTCAGCCAACGGGAATGTTGTTCGGGCAAATCTAGGGGATCTCGGGACTTGAAGCAAGGCAGATTTGATCACTTGTTACAAGAATGAGCCTGTCTGCGATCTTCCGTGAGGATTGTTTGCTCCTGGTTTCCCCCACAATCCCAGTCGCGCCGGTCTTCTCTATTTGCTTACCCCAGCTCCACCAGCCCTACTACATATCCACTTCATTATTTACCCCGACTGAGACGACCGGCCTGTGCCTCATTGGCTTTCCTGGAAGTATCCCCTTCTCCTGTAGGTCCCGATTTGGGGAACACATCCTTACACATACTGGAGTTGAGCAATTACACCGGTATAGAGGAGGTGTATATGCGGAGAGGCTCCGAAGCAGATCTATAGAAAAGTCGGTTTTCAGTGCTAAATACTACGTCATTTTAGGTATTCTCAACTTACCTCTCAGTCTACATTCCAAATGGCTAATAATATCCCCGTTACGAAACATCTATCCCACGATCCGGCGCAAGGCTTCTCTCATCACGCCGTTAATATCGCCTCAGACCGAGAGCCCTATGGGCCACCTGGTCTGCGTGGTCTGATAAATAGCCCGTTTGTACTCCTCTGTGCTGCCTGTCCACTCTAGGTGGTTTGCTCTTTGGTTATGATCAAAGTGTTGTGTCGGTGATTCTGGTCATGGACCAGTTTCTCGCCAGATTCCCGCGAATTGAAAGAGATCTATCCAGGCTCGGGCTTTGCGAAGGGGTTATAGACAGCGATGATTGAACTATGTAGGAGCTCTAATAGGTGCTCTCAACCAGGGTTGGATAGCGGATAAGATCTCGCGCCGATATTCGATTCTAGTGGCTGTTCTAATCTTCACGCTTGGCTACTTCAGATTGCTGCTTATGGTTATCCCATGTTGACGGTGGCCCAGCTAATCGGGGGTGTTGGAATCAGCATGTTGTCGATGGTGGCACCATTGTACATCTCCGAAATTAGCATGTCAGCTGGTCTTCTATCTCTCTCTCTCTCTCTTTCTGTCTTTCTTTCTTTTCTTGACTGCACATACGATATAGATTATGATTACCTCCTCTCTCCTGCAGTTCCCCCCGAGTAGCGGGGCACTCTCTTGGTCCTCGAAGAATGGTGCATTGTTCTCGGAATTGTGATTGCCTTCTGGATTGCCTATGGCACACGATACATGGCTGGCGAATGGGCCTGGCGACTTCCTTTCCTTATCCAAATGACTCCCAGTTTTGTCCTCGCCGCCCTCATATTGGTATTGGGTTGGGGTACTTTCAGCAAGTGAGTCAAATATATGTTGGGGCGATCGACTCTCGCTGATTCGCCTATACTTTATCGGTATCAACGCTCTCGTTTATTACTCTCCTACCATATTTAAGACAATGGGTCTCAACTTGAGCATGCAACTCGTCATGTCTGGCGTTCTCAATGTCGGGCGGTTGGTCGGTGTCACCACTAGTATCTGGGGCATGCACGTTGTCGGACTTCGCAAGCTGCTTCTAGTCAGTGTGGCTCTAATGGCCCTGTCTCACATCATTATTGCTGCTTTGGTCGGTATTCTTTCTATCGACTGGCCATCTCATCAAGCAGAGGGGTAGACCAGTGTAGCGTTCCTCTGATTCTACGTGCCTACATTTAGAGCTTCCTAGGGTCCAATCCTCTAGGCTATGCCGTCTGGTACTTGGCCCTTCCCACTATTGATTCTGAATCGATCTAATAGACCTAGAGATCTTCCCTTATTTTCTCCGTGTCAAGGGTGTCGCTTTATCTACCTGCTCTAACTGGCTCAACAATTTTATTTTGGTAAACTTCCCGCTCACCTTTTCCGCCGTTTTTTGCGCGCTTGCCGCAGTGTGGATCTACTTCTTCGTCCCAGAAACCAATGATCGAGCAGATGGAACATGTGTTCAAAGATAACTCTAGCGAAGAAGAAATGGCTCGGAGGCACGCCCTTGAGGCTGACTTGATTGTTGGTCAGTATAATATTGCATATAGGGAGTCTGTATGAACCTGTGTGCGAAGGTGCATGGCGCGCAGGGGTCGATTTAGATTGAAATCGAATTAACCGAATTAACTGCCTGAATATGCCCGATTTTAGACCGCTCTGGTCAATACTCCATTGTAAATTATAGTCCTTGATTGAAGCTATTCCTGCCATATAAATTTCGAGAAGGTGGGGGGGGGGGGCTTAGAAGATATCTATACCAATGACTTCTCAAAAAGGCTTTAAGAACACAGCTAAAAAAAGACCACTAAATAGACTGCCAACAGAATCACTAATAATACGATACTTTGTAGCCGTCTACTGTTCACTTCTCTTGCTCTTTCGTCACCCACCGACTCTCGATTAGGTAGTGTACCCGCTCTTCATACTTGATCGGACCCGTTACTTCATCTTGGCGGCGATCGACCAATAGGTGTGCTTCGTTGCTGTAAGCTTAATCCCCAAATTTCTACTCTATATCTACTCGCTTATGCACCCTACCTCAACGAGCCTGATCAAATTCCACATCTTGATGAAAGATTATCGCACGTTCCCTGTCAATGGCGTCCAAATTGCCACCATCGCAGACAGGAAGGTCGGCGTTGAGCCCGGTCTAGGTGGGTTGCTTCCACCTCCCGGAAGAAGTGTACATAGGTACTATTGAGAGGGAATTCGTGGTATTACAGCCCAAAACAGACCCGACATACCACAATCGCTTATTACAGGGACAGGATATCAGACCCATGCCGACATAAACTCAATTGAAAATTCAAGGATGTGTCATTGACAGCATAACAAGTGCTAAAACAAGCAATCGAAAAGCCATGGTATCTTGTAGGCAGGTGTAAGAGTCTCAAGTTCCCCCAAACGCCGCAAATGGTACAGACAACACCAGCGCGTGGAAAATGCAAGCCAAGATAAAAATCACAAAACACCATGGCGCGCCTTAAAAATAGATACCTTTTCATCGTAAAATAGAATTTCCTGCAACCGGTATCGGATTCGTGAGCTACCCTGATCTTCGTCAGGCTCGGTGTCGTAGTCGTCCGGATCACTGGAAAGAAGGTCTGTGTCAGCTGCCCCTGAAGCCTCTTCATCGGGAGCCTGGCTGTCTTCATCAGATTCGTGGTTGGGATTGGTCCACTCTGCATCCTCATCGTCGCTATGCGTCGAAGATTGATCGACCGTAGGGTAATCATCAAATTCAAGTGGGTTATCGTCATATCTTGCCTCGAGAATCTGGTAGCACTTGACGTGGAGACCAATATAGGCAACTTTGAGATCTGGACGTATGCTGACAATATCCAGAACCTGTAGTGCAAGCTCTTTCAAGTCGTGATGAACAGGATGGTGGATTTGCGGTAAATACAAAGCGTGCAGCTGAGACATATTCGGCAACCTTTGGAGGAAGAAATGCTGCGGCGACATCATTAGCACATTTTCTGGTTCAGATTTTCAATGTTAGACACGAATATCCTACCCAATCGCGATAGTGCATTGCCATTCCTAGCTCCTTCAACCGCGGCATCTTTCCACTCGTGACAAATGATACCATATCGTGATTGAACATCCATTTGTGCCATCGCGTGCTAGAAAATCCAGGACCAATAATACGATCAGTGGCGTCAATCAGGACCTTTCGCAGACTCTGTCGGTGTTTTCGTAAGATATGTTTGTAGATAGCCTCAATCTGCACCGTTGATTCGTGACCTGGGGCTTCGTGCAAATAGACACTCTCCAGTGTATTCGGAGCTAGCGCATCCTTGATAAAAAGTATGAGATATGGCGAAACACTGTCTGTGCGGATATGTTTCAAATTTAGTGAATATTCAGCTGAGTTGATACTCGCTGCATCCTGTGGGCGTTTTGTTGGCATCGCAGGAGGGGTATACTTCCGGCGGAGGGCCCTCCAAAGCTTTTCATGATCCTCGCATCGCATGATGGTGAGAGTAGTCAAGCCAGTCCAGTCAACAGCCGGTAGAAGTGTCGGCACAGAAAGCGGCACACGTTCCAGCTCAAGTAATTTTAAATGAAGCACTTCGCTGGCAGAGTTAAAGCAAGGCAAGGGTGATCGGGCATTCCGGTTGAGCAAACCAGAACTTGCTTGGTACTTATCGTCCTTGGGATTGCTAGGACGCTGTTCAGCACTAGAAGTAGATGCATCCATGCTTTCGGTGGGAGTCGGCAATTTCGAGATGGTGTTAATTAAACTCTCTGATGACGATGATTTATCGCCAATAGAGTTGATTGTAGCATCGTGTTGCTTTTTGTGTGAATTTCGCTGTGTCAGAATTCCGAGAACACCATCAGCTCTAGGCCAACTCGATGAGCCGTCGGAGTCCTTCCCACATCGAAGCCACGCCTTCATATGGGCTTTATGGGCAATGCCGATTCGAAGTTCAGTCAGACGGCGGCGCGACCGCTCAATGAGGAGTGCCAGCTCTTCCACATACGCAGGTTCATCTATGTCAAGAACAGCAACACTTTTGAGCGGAGGCAACACTGACAATGAAGGATGCTCCACATGTTTGTATTTCTGAAAAAGTCTCGTTGCTGCTCCCGATGAACTGCGTAAAGCATTCTCCGAATTATCATGCCAGCGCACCCAAATACGTTCCAAGCGACAATTGTGCCCTGGCCGATCTGCTAACGAGGCGAGCGCCAGCCAGATTTCGCGAACCACTCCAGTTGGCATGTCCCAAACAAAGGCTTCCAGATTCACCATCCGTGCAACCGCCAAGGCGACCAGCGTTCCTAACATCTTACCCACTTCTTTGGTCACTGAGTACTCTTGTACCCAGCTTAGCGGGCCATTCCCGATGGAGAATGTACGGGTATGCTGCGCATAATGATTGCCTCGTCGCGAGCGGACGCTGACTCGGTTGTCCGCAGGATCTGAGTCCAGCTGATGATGAGAATTATCGCAACCACAATTCACACACGGTTTTGTATCTTGGGCGAATGTGGACAGGGGTAGTCTATTGAATACATCTTCTCCCATGACCAATGTAGACAAGCCATAAGACAGAGCATCCACCCCCGAGTAATCATCCGTTGATGGATTCAGCGATTCGGGCCACACGATATCAAAACGGGAATACATGTGCGGAATGGCTAGTGAGTGAAGGGCAGAGCATGTCAGAGCGAGTGAGGTCAGGTCGGTCGTATGGGTCACCTTTTGGACACCAAGCTTGTTAGCTATTAGTTCATGATCTGCGGGGTAGATTTGTGTTACCTCTTTGATAATCTCTTTCAGAACATCCAAAGGCAAATCCAGCAGCTGGAGAGACTTATGAGGCATTTTGGGATCTCGGGAGAGTTGAGTCAGGCCTTCTGTGCGGGGTGTTGTTGGAGTCGCGCCCTGTTTGGAAGATTGAACCAAGTCCTCTTGTTCCAATCGCAACTTCCCCAAAGCCAGTGTAAGATTAGGCCTTGTAGCACCTTCAAACTCTCTTGAAGCAGTGCTTTGACTAGTAACAAAGTCCTCCTCATCCGAAGATAGCACGAGATCGGCGTTGGGCTTCCCAGCCCAATCCAAGCTGGCGCCCGCCATGAGACAAGGCAATTCCTAGGGTGAAATTGCGTGGGTAATGAAGCACGATAGGGCGGCGATGACCATCTCCAGCTAGAAGCTGAAGCTGAATCAGACCCCTGTAGTTCCTTTGTTCAGACAAGTTTGGTTTCAACAAAGAAAAAAGAACAAAGGAGAGAGGAGTGGACAATGATACAGGAATCTGGGGTATAGCTGGAGCCACTCGAGGCGGTGATCATCATTACATAAGCATTTGGTTCCCCCCGCGGTCCCCGCGGCGACAGCAACGGACAGCGGGCAGGTATATAACAGTAACAGCCGGGAAGTCAAAGGCTATATGGGGGTGCTTAGAGAATATGCCGTAGACTGTGTTATGTATGCATGTAGGTATCTGCGTACCAAATACATCACCAGTGTTGCTCCTACAGGAAAATACTACATTGGGCTCTTAAAAATTAAAACTGATAATCTTTCTCTTGAAGTGAACCAGTCAATCACTCGGAAGTAATAGAACAAAACAAGCTGTATTTTAGTTTTCAACAGGAATTCAAAACCATCAAATTACACCAAACAATTTTGGGAACGACGAGTATTTTAGTCAGTCTATAGCTGGGCCATCTTAGTACCCCTCAGATTATACCGACTCCGAAGAGGCCATTCTGCTCATCCTCGTCCAAGTTTCTCTAGATTAATTGCAGCACTGACACAGGCCAGATGACTGAATGCTTGGGGACTGTTGCCCATTTGTTCGCCAGAAATGGCCACTTCTTCAGAGAACATGCCCAGGTGATTCGCATAGGACAGAATATTGTCAAAGTGCGAAAGCGCAAGCTTCCAAATATTCGGAATAGGCACATCATAGTTGGCAGCCTAAATTTTCAGTTGCAGGAGGAATTAGCATATCTCAATGTGGTGTTTGGTAGTTCATAACACTTACACGAGCCATGGCTTCGACAAGCCAGAAGGTTACCATGATGAAGGCACCTTCGCCTCCTCCCACACCTGTACAACATGAGTATCAGCATATGTCTTGGAATTTTGACATGACACAAAGTTAAAGCAATCCAGGAGGACACTCACCATCGTTGGCTTTGAGATGGTCGTAGCGGAACACCATCTTGGCGCTAGACAGACCCTCCTTCTCGGGGCTTTGGAGAATCCGCTTCAGGGTGCTGATGAATCGTGGATCATTGGGCGCAACAAAGAACACCAAGGGAGCAATCAGAATAGACGCATCCAGAACGTCGCGACTCTCGTAACTCTGACAGAAGTGGCCACGCTCTTCATTGTACCCCTTGGTCATGATCTCGTCGTACATCTCGTCACGAACCCTGATCCAATCAAAGCGATCTGGGCATGGCAAGCTAGCACGCTTCTCCGCGAGGCGAATTCCTCGATCAAGAGCCACCCACATCATGATCTTTGAATAAAGAAAGTTTTGAATTTGGCCACGCGATTCCCAAATGGACATATCCTTCTGGTTACGAACGCCCACGACATAGTTAATCATACGCCGGATGGAGTTCCATTGGTCATAGGTGATGGGATTCCCGTGTTTGTTGTACAGGTAGATGCTGTCCAACAGTTCACCGTAGATGTCCAGCTGCGTGTGGAACACGGCGGCATTGCCGATGCGAACAGGCTTGCTGCCCTTGTACCCATCGAGATGATCCAATTCCACCTCAGGGATGTCATACTCGCCTCGAATAGTGAACATCAGCGGCAAGAAGGGTCTATTGCTGTTGGGGTCAAAGTCTTGGGCGGCATGTGGGAAGACTCGCTCGAAGATGAAGTTGACATACGCTTCCGCTTCTTGGCTGTAGCCCATTTTAAGGAAAACATAGAGCGTGAAGGCAGTGTCACGAACCCAGGAATACCGGTAATCCCAGTTCCTAGATCCGCCCACATTTTCAGGGAGTGAGAAGGTGGGTGCCGCGACAATGGCACCGGTGGGTTTATAGGTTAACAGCTTCAAAATGAGCAGACTGCGCTCGACTGTCTCTCGATAATGACCACGGAAGGCACACTTCCGTGTCCAATTAGTCCAGTAGTCAGAGGTTTCTTCCTCCATCTTGAGAAGGTAAGCTGCCATTGTGGCCGAACTGGGGACAGCCTTCTCGGGGCTGTGCAACACCAGATGAATGGTCTGGCCCTCTGACAGGCGGATCCAGGCCACTAACCCGCGGCCTCGCAGACCTTCTCGTTCCTCCAGTTTCAACTTCGCCGAGGGGAAACCAAGCTTATCTGGTTCCCGTGAATCGGCAAAGATCTCGACCTGCAGCCGCTCCGACTCACTCTCGAAATGGATCGTCTGGAGCCGGTGCTGGGACATGTCGTTTTCCAGCTTTGCACGAGCATTGTGCGAGTCTTGCGCATAATTAAAAGCCGGGAACAGCTCCACTTGCAATTCCATCGAGCCACGACCACACTCCAGCTTTCTGATCAGGCCTGAGTGCTGCAGTCCCGACTTGAAGCGATTGGTTCCGGGCTCATTACAAGGACAGTATCCCGACAACAACCGGGCCGACTGCGCACCCTTTTTGGGAGTGACTGGAAAGTAGTCCAGCATTGTCACGACACCATCCTCGTTAGTCCACCGGGTTTCGAGCAGATTCGAGTATGGAAGATATCGCTGCTTGCTGTGGGCATCGACCACCGTCTTGTAAGGCTTCACAGAGAAGAATCCTCCTTTTTTGTCGTCAAGCAGACGGCAGAAGACAGTAGGAGAGTCAAAGACTGGCCAGCACATGTAGTCCAAACTACCGGCCTTGCTGATCAGGGCACAGGTGTGCATGTCCCCGATCAAACCATAGTCCTCGATGGCATTGTACGTAGGCTCACCCATGATGACAACGCAAGCGAATTGAAGATTTTAATGCAAGAGCAGGATACCGCCGAAGTTTTTCGAAGCGAACTAATCGTTGTCTAGCAGCATCAACCCAAGAAAGGTGGAAGAGAAGAAAGGAGCAATTGAGAGCGAGGAGGTTTCCAACTCTCATCGTTGACATCTATCATCCGCATCCTCCGACATATATTATCACCGGAACTGATGGAAGAAAGCACGACATGATGATGATAATGCTTAGATCTGAGGTCATGGCTATGCCAGGTGGGGGGTTAGGGCTTCTTGGGAGAATGAGCTTGATGACCTCGATCAAGGGGTAAATCGCCGTCCTAGAAGAGCCTCTTGCTGTGAGACTATGTCTTTCCTAGTTCCTCCCGAGAGAAGGGGCCCTGTCACGAAGTTGGCTTGTTCTCGCGACACTGAGCCAATCTCAACGAAATTGGAAATAACCTAGGGCTATGGCTTCTCACATAGCTGGGACATCCGGAGATTTCAATCCGCCAATGACAGTCGAAACCAATCACCCTTTTTTTTTTCAGACCCTTCTTTTTAGACCCCGAGAATTCATCTATTTTGACCCCCTTGACCCCGGATCGACCGGACAGTGGAGCGGAAGACGAAGGACCAATTAGAGAGGTGGTTGCTAAGGACAGAGAGGGAGATGAAAAAAAGGGAAACCCTCACATCACCAATTCAGCGGTTTGATTTCTCTTGTATACAACATACAAGCTTTTCTTTTTTCCCCCTTTCTCTCTCTTGTCCTCTTGTTTCTCTTTGGTTTCCCTCATTCCTTTGATTTACACATTCTTTTTCTTTTCCCCCACGCTTTCTCACCCTTTTGTTTTCTTTTCTGTTGGAGTCACCCCCCATTTCTTTGTCAGCATCGCCTCCCCTGCGAACTCAGCTCGAGGGGTTTGGTCCTGCACTGTCGTGTGACAACCTTTTTTCCCTCTTCATGGGGGCACCTTTTGGTTTCATTCTTTTCTTTTCGACCTCGTAACTGCCCCAGTTGTTACGATGGGGCTCTCCGCTGGCGCCCACCATCGTCGCCGAAGCTCCATGCTTACCGGGACAGGGCGAGCCTCACAATCGGTCTCGACCGAGCGTAGAGACGAAACGCACTGGTCGCATGGAGATACAGGGACTCACAAATGCGAAGAACAAGAGCCTTTGACCGCTGCAGATGACACCGATGCGTCCGATCATTCGTCCGCTGTAGAGAGTATGGCTCTGGACCCGATGAGTTCAGATGATGACCAATATGACGAGGAGACCGGACTCACGACACATCAAAAACGCCAGCGACGTCGACGGCGAAAGCAACGCCGCAAGTTGGATCGTCGGATCGCAGATGGCAAGGGCCAGGGTAACATTCGCGAGATTCTGTCAGACCGCAACATTGTCAAGAAGTTGTTGATCAACGGCGGGCTGATCTTATTGTGGTACCTCTTCTCACTGTCCATCTCAATTGTGAGTGACTTTCGTCCATTTCTTTCCGAGTTGAAACAAAACTAACGTTTATTGTGTGCCTGTAGTACAACAAATGGATGTTCTCCGAGAGCGATGTCGTCTTCCCTTTCCCTCTTTTCACGACGAGCTTACACATGGCTGTTCAGTTCACTCTTTCATCCATAATACTTTGGATATTCCCATCCCTTCGCCCGCAACAATCGACAGGGTCTGTGACATCCGCCTCCATCGAAGGCCTCGAAAGACCACAACCTCTCATATCCAAATTATTCTACTTCACTCGCCTTGTTCCGTGTGGCACAGCAACTTCCCTAGACGTTGGCCTCGGAAATATGTCCTTGAAGTTCATCTCCTTGACTTTCTTGACCATGTGCAAGTCTTCTGCACTTGCCTTCGTCTTATTATTTGCTTTCCTTTTCCGCCTCGAAACGCCTTCGTTTAAATTAATCCTCATCATCGCCACAATGACGGTGGGAGTTGTGATGATGGTTGCTGGCGAGACAGCTTTCAACGCGCTTGGTTTTTCCCTCGTCATTGCATCTGCGTTTTTTTCGGGCTTCCGGTGGGCGCTAACACAAATTCTCTTGCTTCGCCATCCTGCTACTTCAAACCCTTTCTCAACCCTCTTCCTCCTTACGCCTATCATGTTCATTACTCTCATTATCATTGCGCTATCTATTGAGGGTCCTAATGAGATCTACCAAGGATATCTCGCACTTGCCAGCAAACATGGAGACCTATTTGGCCTCTTTCTTCTGATCTTCCCTGGAATACTGGCGTTCTGCATGATTTCCTCGGAATTTGCACTTCTGAAACGTTCCTCGGTCGTCACACTTAGCATATGTGGTATCTTCAAGGAAGTAGTGACAATCAGTGCAGCAGGCATCATTTTCCACGATAAGCTCACAGCGGTCAACGTGACCGGGTTGGTCGTCACCATCAGCAGTATTGCGACGTACAACTACATAAAAATCTCAGGGATGCGCAGTGAAGTACAAGAAGATGAATCATCAAGTCGGGAGTCGAGTCCTGCATCTGACACCGAGGATGGTGAGCATAGCAGTGGGGAGCCAGGAGATTATCGCCGAGTTGCCCATCAAGACCCCAGCATCATCAGCCCCGCATCGGGAAGTCACGTCAACGATGATCACCATCTTCAGGTGTCATCGTCATCATCTGGTGGCTCACAACGCTCATTTCGAGTACGCGCTAGTGGTACTAGGCGCGGTCTCTCAATCTCCACCTCCCCTATCCCAGAAGATGATGGCATTCCCTCTCCTTTAAAATCAGCACCTCCCACTATCACCACAATGGCCGAGGCGGAGTTCTCTCACCTCAACCCGTCTGATCGTGAGGCCTCGCCCGCTCTGCAATCGAGCTCCTCTATCTCGCCCATTCAGAACCACAATTTCACATAGCACTAGCATTCCACATTCATTCGTCGCCTCCCCTCTCTTATTTTGATCTATCTGTTTTCACATTTATGTGGTGGCCTTGTACGTTGCCTGTACCTCTGATCTTGGCGGGTCTGTGACCTGCCCGAAAAGAAATCAGTGTGACTCTTGAGCTCACATGTCTATTTACAGATATGAATCAGTCGAACTCTGGATTGGCCAGATTTCGATTTCGATTTCTCATGTCTATTTACATGAAGGGGACTGTTTGGCTTTTGGCTTTTGGCTTAACTGATACCATCAATCGAATTTCCTCTTTTTTTCATGGGCATAAATGATTGTGTTTCTTCAACTGTCCGTCTTTCTCTTAAGTTTCATTTTCCCCCGGAGTTTCTCGGGACTATCGCGTCAACCAAGCTTTTGCTCAAGCAGAAATTCAAGGACCCATTATATTGGTGCCTTGAAAGATGTGGAATGTGAAAATAGCAATTATGGGCCATGAATCCTTAAAGCCATATTGACGGGCGTTACTTCTAGCTCTCTCTTTTCTCTATTTGAAGGTTTCTTTCTATTCGACTTGGGTATCTACCTATGTAGGTACCTAGGTACCAGGTAGCCACCTGTAGGTGAACAGTGGGGCTGCCCCACAAGCCCCTAACCTTCGCTGAGCCTCTTTCTCTTCCTTGTTCTAGGGTTTGTGATGCATTCTTCTTGTATCTGAACTGGTTATGTAGTCACAATAAGAGATATACTTGTACATACTGCTATTAGGCAGATACTGTATCATATTGAAGAACGCAACTGATGATACATCACATTCCTAGAGGCTTCTTGAGTGTAAAAAAGATTCATGACTACTCCTTCGTTGCACCCTTCATCATATCCACAAGACTCTTCTGTCCCTTGGATTTACTCGGTCCTTTGGCTTTTTTTTCTCCTCTGCCTCAAGCTTACGCTCATACTGATCCTGATGCTTCTCGCGCTCCGCACGACCCTCCTCCGAAAGCTGACCTTCAAGAGCGCGGAACTCCTCGCCTTCGGGGTCCATTCCAATGAGTGACTCGAGTAGTTTAATCTCGCGCGCCCATACACCCGGATCGGCAACGGCAGCTGCGCCTGCACCAGCAGGTCTCTTGGGTCCCTTCTTTGGCTTTTTCTTCTTCCCGGACTCGCTCTCACTGCCCTCGGCTGCTTCGTTCCCATTGTCTGCATCCTGCCCGGGCACACGATCAATAGGCGTCTCAAGAACCATAGGCAGCCCTTCAAATCGCGCCTCATTCATGACATTGTGGAATGCGCGGAGACCGAGAAACCCTGTGCCGATATTGGCATGCAGGTCGCGTTTGCTGCCACGCGGTGCCTTGGAGTCGTTGAGGTGCAGAGCTCGGAGGAATTGAATTCCGATTAGCTCATCGAACTCGGCAAGGAAAGCTTTGAATCCGGCTGGGGAAGCCAAATCGTAGCCCGCTGCGAAACTGTGGCATGTGTCGATGCAAATGCCGATGCGGGAGTGGTGCTCCTTTGGGATCAGGGCTAGCAAATCGCGGAATTCTGACAGTGAACCGCCGATCGTGTTACCATGGCCGCACATTGTTTCCAGAACGGGAACCACAGTCTTAGTCTCCGTAATGGCTTGAGTGAGCATCTCTGCTAAACGGGCAAGTGCTTCTGGCAGAGGTGTCTGGTTGGTACTTCCTGGGCTTTGGGGTCTTAGTGGGAAATGAGATATCGGTTAGCGGTGGACTTACTGGAAGTTGTAAAGTGTAATTCCGAGGGCCTCACATCGACGAAGATCATCCAAGAAAGATGTGTAGGCTTGCTTGGCTTTGGCTTTGTCACTTTGGGCCAAATTGACAAGGTATGAGCCGTGAGGGAGAACATGTCTGGATGATGGATATCAGTGATATATTCAAGTTGAACGAGATGGTAGGTTCTCACTTGGCTGCATCATAACCCTTCTCTGCGCACAGTTCACGGAACTGATCGCGGTGGTCATCCTGAAGAGCTGGGTTGTCCCACTTGCGCTGTGACTTCAAAAACAAGGCAATTGCATTTCCTCTGATTGCAAGATTAAAACCAGATTCCCATTTAGATCTCGGTGGCACTATTTTGAACTCACCCGATGTTCTCACTGTTATGTATGGAGTTGAAAACACCTGAGACAAGGGTTGGGTTATTAATGAACTGCATCAATAAGATGCCAAGAACACTGACCCTTTGCAGCACTGACGTGGGCGCCGACAAACATACGCAGGCCTGTAGACCGTGGTGCTAATGGCATGGCGTCGTGTGCTTCGTCTTTCTTAGACTTTCGTGCCTTCTTGGGTTTAGTATCTTCGTTGGACTCTTTCTTGATTGGAACCCTCTTTTTTTTCTCCTTGGCAGTCTCGACTGGCAGAAGTTTATCGTCGATCTGTTTCTCTGATACAGGATTTGCTTCTTCGGCCTCTGATTCTTCGGCCTCTGATGAAGAAAGCTCTTTCAGATTCGTAGTGGATTTTTGTCGTTTCGATCGTCTGGGTGGCGAGAGGTTAGGTGTTCCATTGCTGAGACTTCGTTTGTGATTGACGTTGGATTTGGAGTCTTCGCACGTTGGCGATCCAGGCTCTTGGCAACACATAGCACTGGGTATGTTAGATTGCAGGATCTCTTGAATCGAGTGGGTACTCTAATCGGAGGTCCAAAGTTGATATTACCAAGCCTCGGAGAATCAATATTGCACCCTACAGACTCTCAAGGCTCTGAATGACTGGAATTTGAGATAGATATTGTTCTCACAAGGACAATTGAGCATCTGAAGATGATTCCTTGCAATATCCTCTGCTCTGACGTTGTCAGGAGGGGTCTATGGAAGCAACCCAGGGAAGAAAGACCACGTGACTGTCCCCGGGGCAACGGTCATGTGATGTTTATCGATAACCAACAAATCCCCTTGCAGCCCCGCCAAAGTCACTTCTCGATTTTTGGTCTTGGACAGAATCCGGGATCTGTGTGATCTCTCTTTATCTGCCATCATCGCTAACATGGCAGCTTCCGACGAACCTATCGATTTCGACATCATCGAGGCACAGAAGGAAAACGTCCAATCCCTCCCTGGTGGACGGTCAGCCAGAGAACTTGCCCGGATATTTTCAGCCGGCAGCAACAGTGACAAATTCCCCTCGCCTTCACCAAATGGTACCAGGACCATCAACGATGCCGTACGTCAAGAATTCGAAAGCGAATTGCAGTCGATAGCAGAATCGGATGACCCACTCGATGTTTACGACCGTTATGTCAAATGGACCCTGAACGCGTACCCGTCTGCGCAAGCGACTCCGGAGTCTGGTCTGCTACCTTTATTGGAACGGGCAACAAAATCATTCCTTTCATCTTCGCATTACAGAAATGATCCTCGGTACCTTCGCTTGTGGCTTCACTATGTTCGACTCTTCTCCGATGCCCCACGCGAAACATTCGCGTTTCTTGCTCGTCATCAAATTGGCGAGAGCTTGGCCCTTTTCTATGAAGAATTTGCCGGGTGGCTAGAAGGTGCTGGACGGTGGTCACAAGCCGATGAGGTATACAGGCTCGGCATGGACCGTGAAGCACGGCCGGTCGAGAGGCTGGCGCGGAAATACAGCGAATTCCAATACCGATACGATGAACGACCACAAGACACCGGGCCCTCCTCTCCCGCTTTGCCAACCGTCCGTCCTGCGCTGGCCGCCAAGACGAATCCGTTCGCACCGTCAGATGCCTCTGCTAACCCACAAGCTTCACGCTCCTCGCCTCAGGCCGCCGGTGCCGCTAAAACTAAGTCTGGAAAGCCCAAAATGGCTATTTTCTCAGATGCTGACTCGGCTGCGCCGGCCCCTGCTACGGGTGGACCGACAAGGGGATGGGAAAGCATTGGATCAATCCGGGATCGCAAGAAGGAGAACGAAGTGGAGGCGAAGCCATGGGCAGGCGAGACTCTGAAGGCCGGAAAAAAGGCAGCGCCAACACAAAAACTGGCCATTTTCAGGGATGAGGTGAGTTCCCATTCCTGGTTGCCCTTGCCTTCTTCAGACCTCCACATATTTACGATCACAGGACTAATTGCTGCCATGAACCTATGGTTTTTCTATAATGTATGCAGTCCAATCCAGATCTTCCATCCAACCCCCCAATACCACTCAAAGAAGTACCCGAACATCACGTAAGGGAAGCGGTCAATCCGCGGACTGGCCGACGAGAGCGTGTATTTGTCGACCTAGAATCTGTATACCCGGATCGCGCGAATCCTGCATATGAGATGAGTTTTGAAGAGCTTAGAGCAATGAAACGTGGCTGGATGAGCAAGAATTGGCAGAGACAAACAGATGCCTTGAAACAGATTTCTAGAAATGCAGACAACAGCGAGTCAAGGGCAGGAGAGTACACTGCATCACATGAGTTACCGGAGCATCTTGGCCAAAATCTCACCACAGCTCATCATGCTCAATCTCAACATCAAGATGAAGGCCATGCATACAAATCTAGCAAAACGAGTCGTACCAAGGTCAAGGGGGAAACAACACAAACGCAAACTGGTGAGTATGAATTCCATTCATTTCTCTGGGCAGGCCGAACTCATGCCCTATGCAGTCAAAATGAAGTTCGACTCTCCATCCAATAATAAGAAAGTCCGACGAAAGAGTACTCGAGAACCGACAATGACAATGCACACTCGTGCGGCAACGGATGAAATCTATAGTATTTTCAATCAACCCTTGAAGGCAGAGACTGAAGCAGATGCCGATAGCTTCTGCGGAAGTGACTACGAAGATGAGGATTGCGCGAGTACAGGAGATAGTACAGGTACAGGACGCATCTCAGCAGCCTCGAGCGATTTCGGGGATGAGGAGACTCAAACGTTCCACAAATCCTACGATGATACTGATTATGCCAACACGACACGGGCCGAGAGTATTGATGGCGATGGAAGTGATTGGACAGAGTTCAACGCTGATCGCGATATCCCTGATATCGAGAACGCTGAAACTACTTCGCACTCCGTCGTCAGTCAAGGAGCGGCAGATAGTTCAACGCAAGGGACACCGGAGAGGAAAGGATTTGTACCAGAGATGCCTGATGACTACGCTCCCCCATGGGGGACCTATCGCGACCCTGCAATCATGGCCCAGAACCGCTTGCCTTTCATGACGCCTATCGTGGAGCGAACCGAATGTTCCATTCCTTCTTTGACAGCTGCTCGAAACAGCATCTATAACGCAAAAACGCCTTCGAAGCCCAGATCGCCGGCCAATGATCTTTCGCTGTACAGTCCATTGGGAACAGAGACACCATACCAAGGAGATCGCACCGTGTCATCCACCGCTGATGTGCCATTCAGTCCCATGGCCTTCAAGGCACTCGCGCCTAAGCCAAGGAGACGGGAAGCCATAATCAGAGATGCGCAGTGCAATCCGACTGACAAGGGTATTCGTAACACGATCCTAAACTCGCTTGAAATGCCTCTTGCGATGTACACAGGTTATCATGGTCATGTTGAAGATAGCAATTATGCTTCCATGATTCAGAAATTCGTGAAAACCAATACCAGGCGATCTAAGACTGCCGTGGACGAGGCATTCGACGCACCTATCCTCGAATTCCCAGGAGCAGAACGAAGCTACATCATTCGGCGTGAGCTTGGAGCCGGTGCATATGCACCAGTCTATCTTGCCGAGAGTGTAGACAGTCTTGAATCTTACGACTCCGATTCCGACAATAGCGTAAGCCCTCAGGACAGAACCTCCGAATCGAGAAAGCCGAACGCGTATGAAACTCCCCGATTCCCCTTCGAAGCACTCAAGGTCGAAAATGGACCATCAAGCGCATGGGAGTTTTACATGATGCGCACAACATACAGCCGCTTGCGACACTCTCCAGATCATTCTCGTGTCACCGACAGCATCATTCGTGCACACGAACTACACGTACATAAACGTGAAAGTTTCCTGGTTGAGGATTATCGAGGACAAGGCACCCTGCTTGATCTTGTCAACATCGTCCGCAATGAAAGCATCAACTCTAATCATACTTCTGAAGGCGGTCTCGAGGAGGTTCTAGCAATGTTCTTCTCTGTCGAACTATTCCGCACCGTCGAGGCACTCCATGCCAACGGAATCCTCCACGGCGACATCAAAGCTGACAACTGCCTGGTCCGGCTGGATGACTATAATCCACACGAACCGCCCTCCAAGGCCTTCTCTCTTCTTGATCTCGACACCGATGAAACCGCGCTGGATCCCCGCGAAAGTATTCATTACTCGCCAAGCGGATTCCACGGCTGGCAACAAAAAGGCCTGGCCTTGATCGACTTCGGCCGTAGTATCGACATGCAAGCTTTCTCGCCAAGTGTGCAATTTATCGCCGACTGGGAGACCGGCACGCACGAATGCAATGAGATCCGTGAGATGCGTCCCTGGACCCACCAGATCGATCTATACGGTATTGCCGGCGTCATCCACGTCCTACTATTCGGCAAATACGTCGAGTCCACCGCGATTGATGGCAACGACGAAAACACATCATCCCGTACCTATCGAATCCGCGAGTCACTGAAGCGATACTGGGACCGTGAACTCTGGGCTGACGTCTTTGACCTCCTGTTGAACCCTGGTGCCGAGCGCTGGCAGCGCATCGAGCGCGAAAATGGTGTGGATGCGACCGAGCCTATTCTACCTGTCCTGCATTCTATGCGTCATGTCCGCGAGGAAATGGAGGAGTGGTTGCTCGTCAATGCTGAGAAGAAGGGTCTTGCTCTTCAAATTCGGAAGATTGAGGCTCTCCTTGCGGAGCGGAAGAAGAAATTGGAGAGGTGATGTTTTTGTTTGTGTCTTGTTGTGTTGAATTGTCTCGTTACAAATGTCTTTCTATAGCTTATACCCCCATCTTCTTCTCATGTTACTTGTTGGTTGATATTCTGTTGAGGCCTTTGTTGGCTCTCTGCCATTATGTTCATATGTTCTGTTTTCCAGATGATATCTGATATCGACCCATTTGATCATCCCGTTGCGGCCACCGAGTAACTGTGCCGTAGCTGTAGTATCAAGGCCATCCGTTCATTGGAGACCTAGAGGTTCTTTCTTGTGTTAAGCTATCCAGGGTGTCTAAAATGCCCCAATTGAGGGTCATCGTATGCAAGTAACACTCGATATAAGGCGTAAGAGGAACTACGCGTGCACAGATGGCATGAGCGAACGTTCATCTATGGATAATTTATGGCTGTTTTACGAACTATATGTTGCAGGGTGCAAGCAGATAGCCCTATTCGAGGGCCTTGCATACAGGTGTACTAGCGTAAGCTACCCCGGAATCGAGGAAAATGGAAAGATAAAAATAATCAATTGGATCGATTCGATCAAAACAAAGTCATTCCTTTACGGGATCAAGCCTCGCAGGAGAAAACAAAGCAAGAGAAATAAAGATGAAACGGCCAAACTCTCCCAAGCTCCAGAGGAAGATCACAACAATCCAGTAAAGAACAAGCTCTGAAAGAAAAAAGACAGGCATCCATGCGTCTTTGAGAAGAAAAAAACGCAGAAGAGGCGAAGAAAAAGATCAGAAAAAAACACGCGATTATCCGGATGCAAGCCCAATAAATCTCGCCACAGGGGGAATCATGGAGCGCGAGCAGAATCAGATCGTGAATTGAAAGCATGAGATAAATTGTTGATCATGAATCGAGAACTGAGAGAGAAACCCAGGATATCAAGTTCAAGATTGAGATCATGAGATGCGAATTAAGAAGAAAATGGAATCGCTGGCAAAAGAAAACCAAACACCTCGCTTGCATATCAGGGATGTCATTGGTTGCAATATCATGCGCGTTCGTTTCGTTTCAGTTCGTCTATGTAGTTGCATATGTATCGTTGCACATTCGCTTTTTGAGGGGGTGCATGGGGAAGTCGTTTTCATTTGTGAAGGGTAATTCGAAAGGCTGCCATTATCGAGTCGTGCATGCCACATCTGTAGGGATGCGGTTGGCGAAAGTGTCTTCTGCATAAACGAGGCAGAGCACGACTAGTCAAGGTCGGGGAAAAGAACATAAGGAGAAGAGTAGGTAAAGAGCGTGGGTCGCAAAAGAGAGCGAGAGGTTGCTAGCAGCAAGAGTCGGTTTTCGATTTTGATTTTAAGCATTTTTTTGTGGGTTTGGATTGCTTTTTTTGGGATGGAGTTGAAAGCCCCGTTGAAGAAAAGGAAATGTGGTTGTAAATGAATGGATGATGAAACGATGTCGAGGTCGATGTCGGTCTCACCGGGTGAGTTATGTCCAATAGAAATTGGTGATTTCGAAACAGAGCCACGCACACATTGTTGAAGGCGATTGCTATTACAAGTCAAACGAGGCCATGGATGTTCGTGGGTGGTTAATCAACAGTTAGACGTCGATGTATTGTTCGCAGGTTTCGACAATCACGGGAACAGCGAAAAGACCCATCACATTTTGTAGAAAGTTTTTTTTGTCGTTGGGGATCGGTATTGCAATTTCGAAGGTGATCAAGCGTGAAGAATGTCTCAAACGTATCATTACGGTCGTGGATAATGTTATTGCTGTCATAAAATGTTGAAAATGCAGGGGCCGCACCAGGGCCCCGTCGGTATCTCGTTCAGGTCATTATGCAAAGGGGATAAGATCGGCAGGAATTGACGCCATGATGAAGCGGATACTTGGAGATAGGGCAGCAAAAGGAGGCAACTTAGTTGCGAGTAAGAGGCATGTTCAAGATTTGCCGGCGGATGCGTTCGGCATCAGAAATGCCATCCTCGAAGGCATTGTATGGTAAAGAGCCCGGGGCTTTCTCGTGTACTTGCGTTGGTGAAACTTGCATGGGAGACGCGTTGGTATCAGGTCTCATGTATGAAGGACCGCCATTCGAGAAGGGATCCGACAGTGCAGGTGCACGTCGACTTGTTCGGTTTGGAGCTTCGCGACGTTTGAATCCTCCTTCAATTCGGAAGGGTGAGCCTAGGCGTTTGATATTTTCGCCGAGATCCAACAAGTGGTTCATGGGCGGTTTCATGTCGGGCGTGGTCTCTTCAGGTTCGATTGGACCTGAGTTAAGAGAAGAAGGCGGCGAGAAAAGTTGGTCCATATCTCTGGGATTGACAGCGCTAGTGGTAGCTCCACGGTTACGGACGCGAACCCGGCCATGGCCCATGTCTTGGAACTTGTTGTCACGAACATAGTCCTCTAAACGTCGCTCGACATCTTGGTCGGATGGGAGATTGTTCTCCTTTGATATACTTGCGAATACATCGTTGGTATCTTGCAAAGTCTGGTCCAAGTATGTGTTGCGTCGCGCACGATGGCCGGGAACATGAACGGTCTCACGTCGAGCACCGACACCCTGGACTTGCCGGTTTGACTCACCAGGACCCCAGGTGTTGTAGACAAATGGAGACCCCAGGCGAGGGATACTGGGAGCAGATTCAACCCGGAGATGCTGAATGGGAGTCTTGGTCACTGGTGGGTCGGCGGTAACAGGCACAGGGTGGTTGAACCAATCTGTGCTCAAAGATGGCAGATCTTGTGTAACTTCAGAAATTGGAGTGGGATCATAGGAGGTAACAAGAGAAACGCCGAGGTCGCGAGTTGTGTAGGCTGAATTATCGGCGAAGTCCTGCACCCGGGTATCCGCGGGAGGCCCGAACATTTGCGCAACAGGCTCGGGGGTACGAGATTGCATGATGCGCTGGTAGTGAGGGGAAATAGAAAACTTGCGTCGACAAAGCTTCTTCAGGCGCCGTCGAGTCTTCGAGTCGGACTTAGGCCAAGGTCGCTGCGACCCTTCGTCCATGGCCTTAGGGGTAGAGATTCCAGCAGGATCAACAGACGTCATCGACACAGATTGAACAATGCGACTACTCTTCTTTTCCCATGTCTTCTTCGCGCGTCGCGCGACACGTGAGGTAACTCCCAGGGGTGGAATGCTGCCTGGAGTCATCTTGAATGGGGTCATAGTAGGGTCCTGAAGGTAAATTTGGTAGGTATTCCACAAATGGTTGTCCATCTCGTAAGTCCAAGACTTGTCAATTACTCTCAAATTAAATTCTTGTTTCTGGGGTCGCGAAGGCGACTCAATCTCAGGTTCTTTCGCAACCTCCAAGGGGAAGTAAGAGTCGAACAAGTCGCTTTCAACGCTGGTGCAGCTTCCTACGGATGGTCGCGACGAGAATGTTTCAATTGATTCAATTGAAGAGTCAGATAGATTCGAGCATGCCGAGTCTGGGCGCTTGATATTGTTCGGGCCAGGTGTCTGGTCCCACGATGGCCACGGGTTTCCAGTGTCGCAAGAGTCGAAAGGCGTGCCACGGATCTGGGCAGGCGGTGTTTTGAAATCTAGTCGCGAACGCGGAGGCGCAAGATACCCCTCGTCATTGGCAAAATCACCGAATGAACGTGTCTCGAAGTCGGTAGTTGACTGAGGCACTTCGATTGAAGGTAGCGGGACATCTGAGCCGCGGAACTGGAACATGTCCATGTCCATACGAGCGCAAACATTAGTACCTGCGCGAGCCCTAACTCTGGGCAGACGGCAGCTAGAGATTGAGTGACGGGGAGGTGGGGGCACATCGATCGCGGTACTGGGGCGCTCGGGGGTCCTGGGTTCATTGTCGCCTAGGGAGAAAGTGAAGTTCTTTGGCAGAGTGCGCGAGAGTTGACGTTGAGCCATGCTGGCAATCTTGCGGAATTTCGAACCGCAGAATGTGGGTCAATGCGACTTCTGCAAGGAACTCGAGGACGTGTTGGGAGGTGAGTAGGTGGGTTTGGCGCGACTTCGAGTCGAAGCGCGCGGCGTCGCGTCAATGTCGTGAATCGTGAGAAAAGAAAGATGCAACGAGAGCAAGTGAGATTGGAAGTAATATGAAGGGGGAAGAAAGAGAAGAAGAAGAAAGAAAGAAAGAAAAATCCCCCCGAGGTCTCGGGGTGCGTGAGCGTGGGCTTCCTGAGGAATGCGGCAACTTGAAATCGGAATCACCAGATCACATCTGCGGCTCCATCCCGTCTTAGTAGGGAATGGAGGATTTCGTCATTACCTCCGGGGAAAACACAAAAGAAATAAAAGTCTCCTCAAACGGAGAAGGGAGCGAGAAAAAATCTCACGATAATGGGAAAAGGTGGTTGAGAAAGAGTAGGAAGAGGAAGAGGAAGATGGGGGAGTAGAAGGTTGGGCGTAGGGTGAGGCGTGCGGGAGGGGGGTACACGGTACCTGTGGTCCCGGCGGTCGACTGCCCGTTGAACACGGTACCCAGTACTTGGTCAACGGCCCACTGGTGAAAATCCTAAGCGCTGTTCGCGACTACGGAGTAAAACTTCTCGAATTGTTGTCTACAGTTGTTTTTGATTCTTCCTTGGCTCTTAGATGTTTGAATTTTTTTTTCTCTCCATGTCGAGTGTTTGGCTGCAGATATCTGGGCCTTGCTTGACGCATGCACCGACAAATAATTTGGCCACAGAGCTTTGAAGACCACGGAGGTAAGGACATAATGACCGGCATTTTGGCTCCTAGATTCACAGATACAACACGTTATAGAAGGCCTTATAACTAAGGGGGCTGGTGAACCCCAAAGCTGAGTTATTTTGGGATCAGGGACGGGGTACGGAGTACTCCGTACTCCAATCCATGTATATTGGATGTGCGGTAGATCGCGGGCTCAGTACTCAGGACGGAGCACCCGGAGCAGGGTATCAGAGTATCAGACATTGTCCCCAGTTACCTGCAAGGGCTCATACCAACCAGAACGAGCAACGGCGTGTACCTAGGTAGAGAGCTGACGGTCCCGCGATGTTCGCAAGTCTTTTCCAATCATGCTGGTAGTGGCTCAAGCCTCCTGAAGCAAATGTGCTTTTGTTTCATTCTCCTTTTATAATCGAATTGGTCGAAAGAAAGAGAAAAAGAAAGACCCCCAGGAAAGCTCCATCTTGGGTCCGGGTACCTGGGGGGCCGTCGATCAGCATATTTTCTGATTGTGCGGTCTGGATCCTGCGAACCCTGGAGCCTCGAAAGACCCAACGAGAGACACGGGACACACGAGATGAGACACACGAGACACGCAGACACGGGGTCCAAGACCCATATAACCCCATTGGGAGGTGGAGGCGAAGCTTCACGTTCATTTTTCTACGCGTCGCGTCTCGAAACTTACCGTATGGTTACTGTATGGTTACCTGTCACGTGGTGGCCGTGGGAACCTCCCGAGGTCGACTTTTACGAGAGTTGGGGATATGCACCGCTCCAAGGAGCATCTCGCATGGAAATATTGGGGTGCACCCTGAATTTTCTGGTTCACAGATATCGTTCCATTCAGAAACGGAGTAAAACATATGGTGTGCAGACTAACCAGATCTCATCTCGCTTACAGTGGATAACTACAGAGCTGTGGACCAGATGCTAATCAGCTCCACTCTTGAGCCGAGTCTTGCTTGCCGACCCTGAAGACGTGGACTTGATTCATTCGATTTCGAAGGACTCGATATGAATCAAAGCGGCACTCGGGCTCTCCGCTTGTCCCACGGCTCATAAATCAATTTCCTCGATTGAATCATAAAACCCATCAAGATCCAATATGTATAGAACAGAAGAGGAACACGGCCCTTCTCAAATCCCGGACTCATTCACTTACTCGCCTAAGAAACTCAGGTCAACCTCTGGTTCACGCGACCGGAACAGAAGCTGAACTCTGGGGTCAGGGATAGATTCGACCCCATTTTCGATGTTCTGGGGTCGTTCTCCGCTTTGCAATTTCCAGTCATATTTCAGCAGCAGATGAAGAAGCATGATTTTGCTTTCATTGGCAGCGAAAAATCGGCCCGGGCAGGCGTGAACACCGTGGCCGAAGACGAAATGCTCGGTAGTCGTTGTGACAAACTGATGCCTGTGTTCGTTGCCGGGCTGCTGGCGTTTGTTGTAGAACCGGTATCCATCATAAGTGGATGCACTGGGATAGATACTGTCGTTCTCCAACGTATTGGTAGAAACCAAGATGTTCGCACCCTTGGGGATCACAGTACCGTCGGAGAGAACAATTTCTTTAAGGGTGAGGCGGTTCATGGAGGCTATTAGGGACGGTTAGTAAATCATTCTTTCGGAAAAAATCGAGTGAAAGAATATCGAGCGCGGGTCACCTACTGAATGAAAGTGGATGCGTTCGCTGCGATTCTTTCATCACACTGTCCATCAGTCTCAACTTGAGCAGGCTGGTCTTTTGTAAAATCCCATCTTCGGCAGCAACTGCCCAGATCTCATCGCGCAGCGGCTGGATGTACTCTGGGTATGCCGCGAGATCGTACAAGACGTTGTTCAGCAAGTTCGATGTTGTGTGAATGGCCGCCAGCGCCAACCCAACCTGGGAACAAGACTGGTCAAAGTCCAACTTATTCCGGGCTTCGGCCGTCTCACGATACCAATCCAATGCATCGATATTGCGAGGGGGATCATCTTCGGGGATCTCGCCTGCCCGAATCAATGCGCGCCTGTCTATCTCGCGGCTAATTATGGCACGAGCCATT
Source organism: Penicillium paradoxum (assembly GCF_028828445.1). Lineage (NCBI taxonomy): Eukaryota > Fungi > Ascomycota > Eurotiomycetes > Eurotiales > Aspergillaceae > Penicillium > Penicillium paradoxum. Next base: position 883,206 of record NW_026643184.1, on the reverse strand, counting down.
TGCAAATGTTTGCGCAGCTTTTGGGTAGCGGGCAAGAACCGGTGGATGACCGGACGAAGAATGGAAGGCCATTCTCGTAGATCTCGCATGGCATTAAATGCGTCGATGGCGTAGTTAACGGAAACATTGATCCACTCTTCGTCATGCGAGATGGTCTCTCCAACAAATATCAAAGAGGATAGCCGGGCCACCATGTGCGGGATTTTAGAGGCAATTTGATAGGGTTCCCATTCTGCCAAGCAAAGAAACATCAGGGGCTGAATTTGACACAAGTGAAGTATCTATGCATACCGTCTGTGGGGGGCAGCGAGGCTCTTAATATCGCAGCAGTCTCCTTGGAGAGTGGGATTGTTATGGACCCTGTTTAAGAAGGGGAATGGGTTAGTTTGGTCTCTCGAATGAGATCTGCTAAGGCATTCATACCAAGTGCCTGAGTCAACTTCGTACGCACGATCTCGACGGTAACTTGTAAAGATGTTCCATTGTGAAATGGTTCAAACCCTGGGATGCGGTTATCGAAAAAGGTCTATGAGCAAGTTAGTTTGGCAGGTCCAAGTTATTTCTGTACTAGCAACTTGCCTTTTTGATGGCATCCTCGAAGCTCAGGTCTGGATGATTTTTGATTTCATCGACAAACTTCGGGTGCAATACAACCATCGGCCTGGTAGCCCCCATGATCTGGAATACATTCCTGCCCTGCAGAGACCACTTAGTATTTTCCAGTGCAAGGATTCCCGCAAACACCCATTCGTCTCAAGACTCACCTGGGCAAAGCCTTCGGCAATGAGTTTACGAGATGACTTGGTGAATCGTGACCTAGCCTTTTTGTTGGTGAGCTCCCACCAAGTTTTTCCAACTAAAGGAATCCGTCTATGAGGAATCTCATTTGCGATATCCCCCCAAATGCTTGTTATGAAGACTGCCAGGAGAGCGAAGCAGACGCTCTGTGCCACATAGGGGCTGTTGAGCAATTCAGTGATAACTGCCATCGTCAAGAGTATAAAAGTATAACAATCGAAGCGACACCCCAAATTTGCAGAGATTGAGCTTTTCCGAGGGGTATGGGATTTCTCAAAGTGTCGAGCCATGGCATAGGCAGGGAAGCTCCATTTTAATCTTAATCTACGGGGCTGTGACTGGATCGTCTCCAAATAGGGGGGCCCATGTACGGAGTGAATATCGGATGCTTTCAAGCCGAACCAAGTTGGACCAAGGCCAAGCAACGTTGCAGCCACATCACCAATAGTGTGTACGATGACTGACCCCTTTAACCGGGATGCCAATGTGCCAAAATCTAATCTTCTATGATACACGTAGTATACTCCGTAGATCTGATGCAAGAAATGCGCGAAATGCGAGAACGAGAACCCAATCCAGCGATCATTGCCCGAACAGGCTATTCTTGTAGGGTTTTATCCCGTCCAGCTCCACTCGCATATTCCAACTCTTTGAATTTTTAGGTGTACCAATGACAACACAGGCTTGATGCAGATTCAAGCATGTATTTTGAAGAATCATTAGAGGAGAAACTACTCGGTAGTACAGGATGAAGGGAAGTAAGAAAGTCTCGGCAACTTCCGGCGCCACAAGAGTTTCTTTGGAGACCAGCAAGCGAGCCGATCAAATCAGATGTACTCCGTACCTACCTAGGTATATGAGAGAAAATAGCCTTACAGACTAAAGTTCACATATGAAAAAAGGGACTCCGTATACTCCATATACTCCTATCTATAGATCTTATAGGTTAACAGAATTAGGCTAGTCGATCCATGGTTGCGTTACGCCAAGCCCCCGCGTTCGTCTCATGTGCCCTACCATCTGAGGTACTTCCCCGCTTGTAGCCATCTTCATCTCAACTTCATATCCAGGAATATCTGTCATCATGGGTGACTATGGCTCTGCTGCTCCCCATTTGCCCCCTATTTCCGTCGAGAATAATCCACCGCAGGCCTCGGTCTCGCCTAACGAAATATCCGTGTTGATAACGGGCTTTGGAGTGAGTGATTCACTGGGTGATCTGCAGTTCAGGTATTGCTCATATCCGATACGATCAGAACTAACTGTGGAACTAGCCCTTTAAGTCTAACCTTGTGAATGCTTCGTATCTGATCGCTTCATCACTTCCATCATCATTTCTTTTCCCGTCGCCCAAAGACCACGACTCGGCCCCGCGTCGGGTCTCACTCCATGTGCACCCCACACCGATACCAGTGGCATATGCCACCGTGAAAGAAACTCTTCCTTTGATTCTGGAGGAGTTTGCTGCTTCCCATGGCGGTCGCAGACCTGATCTCGTTGTTCATATCGGCATCGCAGCTCCACGCCAGTATTACTCTGTCGAAATCCTAGCTCATCGAGATGACTATCACATCACTGATATCGAGGGTCGCCCTGGCTATGTGGATGGCGAGAAACGATGGAAAGATCTGGGACTGCCTCCGATTTTGACGCCTGGTCGTGCTACTGATAACCCCTCCTCTACTTCGCCTTACCAGCCTGGCGATCAGTTTCTGGAGTTATGGCGCTCTTTCGCCCCGGAGTCAGACCTTCGAATCTCCAAAGATGCGGGTCATTACCTGTGTGACTTCATATTCTACACCAGCATGTCTTTGGCTCAATTACAAGGCCAGGATCGCAATATCTTGTTCCTCCATGTCCCTGGGGGATCTGAGGATGCACATATTGAGCAAGGTCGGGTGGTTGCACTGGCCCTAATCAAGACAATGGTCGCGTGTTGGCTTGATAAAACACATTCAGCATGATTAAATTGCGGCATCGCAGACAGTTTTATCTCTAGCATATATCCTCGTGCGGGTGATCTACTTGGGTACATGTGGGTTTTCTTTCATGATATGTTCTTTGGCTTTGGTGATTTCTTCTCCGGTATTGAGTTGCATTTTGGTTCTGTTCCTCTTTTTTATCGCATAGCATATGGCATTTTCGTCGGTACCATGAATATATACCGGTCCATATATACTGGATTCGCCCACCTTCACTATGATCTATATGTACAGCTTTCTGTTGATGTTTATTGAGACTTTTTATTAATATTTCAGCCCTACAGACGGCCAATATTCAAGGGTGTTGTGAAAACTTATTTGTACGTGAGATAATAAGGTACCTGGGTCTGTATTTATAAGGACTGGAACCAGCAAGTCTATATGAACTCCAGGGGAGCTTCGCAGTAGAATTACCTAAGTAGTACATATGTAGGTAAAAAAGCACAGTTGAAAAGACTGGTGAAAAGATAGGTCGGAGATAGTGCGATCTCGTGATTTCAAAAAGTCATTGATACAGAGCGCTGTATTCAATTAGGAAGAGATATGAAAACACTACACCTTTCTTACGAAGGGGAGACCTACCTTATGTGTGTATATGTACGGAGTAGGTACGCCCGAAGTCCATGATGTATATAAGACTGCAAGGCGGCACTTCTTGGCAAAACTGGGCTGATCTCAGGTTGTATACATGTGACACTAACCTCATCCCAAATAGCAAACATCCTCTAGTTGCACAGCATGGTGTCAGCAATAATCCTAGGTTTCATATTCCTGATCCCAATTATCCTGATACCCCGCTTCCAAGGTTTTTCCAAATTAGCCCAATCTTCAACCATACTTCTCCGCTTATGGCGTCGGCGTCCCGAACAATCCAGCGAGATCGTCTCGTTGCGCATGTACCCCATAAAATCCTGTCGCGGCCTGGAAGTCCAATCAACGGCTCTAAAACAGCACGGTCTCGACTTGGACCGTTGCTGGATGCTGGTCGATGCATCCTCAAATAAGTTCCTGACTATCCGCCAAATCCCGGACATGACGCGCATCCGTACTGCCCTAAGTGCAGATGGAAGTGAGTTGGTCGTGAGTATACCAAAAGCCCAGACCAATGAAACTGGACCAGGTCACGATCAAGGTCAACAGCAAGATCAAGAGTTTCATAAAGTTCATATCCCATCCCATCCATCCCCGGATTGGCTTTCTGCAAATACCAAAATAGGACTCGTCCACATCTGGGACACTGAAACGGATGGGTACATGTACAGTGATGAAATCAATGCGCCATTCTCTGCCTTCTTGCGCCGTGACGTCGTGCTCGTCTACAAGGGCCCGACGCCGCGCGTGCTGAAGGGTAACGGCGCTCCACGACATCTGGGCCGCGTCCAGACAACCGGGTTTTCGGATGTTCATCCGGTGCTTATTGCATCGGAGGCTTCGCTGAGCGAACTCAATGTGCGTCTGGGACGAGTGGGCATAGACCCGATCACCGTGGAGAGATTTCGTCCGAATATTATTGTCCGCGGGGGGTGCCTTGGAGTGAGGATTCGTGGAAGTTGGTTCGAATTGCTAGTCAGAAGACTCATAGTGCTGCTGATGGCTCGAATGGCTCTGGCGAAGCCTTTTCTGAAACTCCTCTTGATCTAGACATTGTGGCTCGCTGTGCGCGTTGTCAAGTACCTAATGTCGATCCGAACACGGCGCAAAAGCATAAAAAGCAACCGTGGGATACGCTTATGTCGTACCGCAGAATTGATGAGGGAATCAAATATAAGCCCTGTTTTGGAATGTTGAGTGCGCCCCGCAACGAAGGGATCATCGAGGTTGGGATGAAGTTAGAAGTTCTACAGGAAACAACCAAACATCGATATATTACTGGGTTCTAGGCGGCGAATACAGCTCTTCATGATCACAGGGAAGTATATCTAGATAGTAATGAATCAGAGCGACTTTCAGAAGCCAAGTTCCAAAATTAAATGAGTCGCTATCTTTCGTCTTCGTGATATATCTTGGGCGACCTACCCAGGGAGATGCTATATCCGACCTTCACAAGCTCAATGCAAATGTAATAACACACCGAGATATATTATTTTGCATAAGTCATTCCACCATATTCCAAAATGATCGTTATTGGTGTATGCACAGCTGGTATTTGAAATCATATACTTATACCTAGGACATATAGGGAGATACCCATGGCGCAATCCGACCAAACCGGTTGAACAATCATGACAATGACATTGAAATTGAAAACTAGCGATATATCATACTCGCAATCTCTATACAAAAACTCATTTTCCTCACTTCAACTGCTTGCTCGCCGACACACACCAGTTGTTCCACTCCGAGAAGAACGATGGCTGCACGTGACACTTGGTGCTCATGAGTTGGTCCTTGCGGGTGGCAGCATAAACATCCACAACATCCGCAATGGCATCCTTATCATGCGCAACGAGCACCTTAACAACAAGCAAACTAGCCTGGCTGCAAGCAGTTGCATGGCCCATGGGCCCACTGTGGCTAGCCTCCTTGTGAACGGATCGGAGAAGCTCCCAGAGGGCCTCGGCCTGTGCAGCGTCCTCGATCTTCGGGAGTGTATTGCCCTTGCACACCTTCGTGTACTCGCGAATAACACTGTTGGCCTTAGTGGCAATCTGCTTTACGCTGGACCGACGCGATAGTCGAAGCAAGGGTAGTAGAATGTCCAAGGCGAGCAATCGGGAGTGGCTCTTCTTTACAAAGATCTCAAGCAGATCTAGGACACGATTCTTGAAATTGACCATGTTCTCGCGCGCGTCTTTCTTGTCCTTGCGGTGGGAGGTTTCTTGGCGGCGCGCTCGGAACACCTGCACAAGTTTGTCGTCCAGCTCATCCATCTCGTCGTCGTTCATGTCGGCATCGGAGTCGCCGTCATCAGCTCCGTGTGTGCCGAGCGCGGCAGCTAGTTTAGCTTCGAAGGCGGCGACCTCCTGTGCATCTTCTTCGTTGTCTTCTTCCTCTTCTTCTTCCTCCTCGTCATCATCGTCGGAGTCGGAGCCGGGTGCGCCAGCCTCGATAACCTCGACATCACTGTCAAGTTCATCCTCATCGACATCCATCATCTCGGCATCATCATCCTCTTCTTCCTCGCCTTCGTCATCTTGCTCTTCGAACATCTCTTGCTGTCCAGCCAAACTTTCTTTTGCCTCCAGAATCTGGATCTAGTTAGAAAAGGGGGAAAAAGCAATTCGAAATGGAGTTGAGGCCACATACCGAGGTCAATGATTCCAATCCATTCTCGGTAATCTGGTTAGCAAAAGCGCCGAACACCTGCTCACTCATGCGACGGAACAACTGCGATTGCTTCGATGCGAAACTGAGGAGGATCTCAACTAACGCATCCGAGGCATCGCCGGCATCCTCTGTCTTAGTCTCCTTATCGCCTAAGAACTTAGTGTAACAGAATTCCAGCTCATCAAGCATGGACACTGCGTCTGCGTCTCCATTGTAAACCTGCATAATGGTCATGGAGTAAAGCAGCTTGAATGCAGCCATTCCCTTCTCCTTCTTCTCCTACGTAGTGGTCAGTTCAAGTAGTGAAGACACCGAGGTAGGGGAAGATCGTACCTTGCTGGACAGTTTCTTCAGTGACTTGAAGGCAGCCTTTACAGACTCCGACAGTTTATCATCGATAGCGATGATGAATTTGCCGAATTCGCCAGACTTCGCCGCATCGCGAATCTGCTTCACCACCGCATACGGAAGTGTAATGGCGAACTTTTGGTTGGAAATGAGACTGTTCAAACAAGAATTGATCCGGTTGCGTAGCAGTTCCTGTGTCGCCGAGGAGATTGCAGGTTCAGGGGAAGTTGAACTCTTGCCGGCATCCATAAAGTACGCGAAGCGGACGAAGATGGACAATATTTGCTCAAGGCTTGCCTGGAGGTCTTCGACGTCCTCTTCGGTGGCAGAGGCCTTGGAGCGCACAATTGACAGGAGGAGACCAGCAACAAATTGACGATTGGACGCCGCGGTCTTCTCGTCCGTTGTGCCGGGATTTTGGATAAGTTGTTCGAAGAATGGGACAATCTCTTCCAAAGCCTCATGGTTAGCTTCGGCCACGATTTTCTCAACTGTCTTGGTCTTTGTAGCCTGGTCAAAGTTCAACGTGCCGCTGGTTCCCATCAAACCACGGATTGCTGGGGCAGCAAATTCAGGCTCCTTGGACACACGGGCTTGGATTGCCTTAGCCGCTTTAACGGCCATTCGGTGCAAGTACCGGTCTTCCACAGCAAGTTGGTTAGTCAAGCATCGCATAAGATTCTTGGTGAATGTAAGCGAGGCTTGTGGCGCTCCACCATCGTTGATGACTCTAGTGAAAAGAAGGAAGCCCCAGTACTTGCGCTCGTCCGACGATGCAGCAGCAAACAGTCCATCTGCAAACATGTTTGTTAGTTTTATGCTTCTCGTGTAGCATCCCACCATTAGATGGGTACATGTACTCACTGTCGACAACCTCAGTCCAGAAATCAGAGTAACTCATACGGGACTTCTTTGACTTGTCCTTTGCCTCCACACTGGTCCGGGACAGAACGGCATCCCACGCGAAATGAAGCTTGGAGTTCCAGACACCAGAGGTCTTCGCAATATTTGCCTTGTTCTCGCCCTCATTCGCTGCAGCGCCCGACTCCTTCATAATCTTCGACAAGCTGCTGCGCTCCTTCGTGTCCAAGGGATCGTCGTGCTTCCAGACCTTGCTCGGGAAAGTAGCATTGGGGAACACATCCTTCGCCGCCAACCAGATAGCAACGCCTTCGGGCGACCGGGCGATATCGTGCGAACACAAGCCTTCCAGTGCGGCCTCAATATACCTGGCATCCATCTTGCGTGCAGCTAGATCATAAACACATTGATAGATGATCCACCCACATTCTTCGCGGATCCATGGCTTCTTCTGTGCGAGCTCGAAGACAAGAGCGAGGACCTGGGTCCATTGCTCGAAAGGCACGGTAGGCTGGAACAGAACGGAAGATTTGATGATCGCTTCAGCGCCGAATAGCCGACCGAAAATGTGATCACGTTGCTCCTAAACGAAACAAAAAAGATGCTAGTTAGTGCATGCGACATTCCAGATCATGTGTAGCCACCAACCTGCCCCGACTCGCTGCCGGAGGAACTCGACTGGGAGTCCCAGAGATTCAGAGCATCGGAGAAGCAAAAGCGTGACGTTTCTCTTGGCGAGGAGAAGACCTGAGTCAAAATCTCTGTCAAGGCAATCGAGAAGCCAATTCGAGCGGCTTTGCGGCTACTGCAGAGACCGCGGAAGAGCCTCGAAAGCACCTTCTTGATCTGTTCGTCCGCAGGGTTCTGATCCGGAGTGAACTGTGAAACGAGCGCCTGGGCTGCCTTGAGTCGGATTTCATCTTTCTCGCTGGCGAGGTCTTCGTAGAGCTCCACCAACTTCACATCGATGTTGTGAGGTTCGCGACGGCGCTTTTTTGAACCGGCGAAGGGGGGACCCATTGCAGAGGCTGGGCGGGGGTTCAGGATGACGGATAGGTGTGAGGTGCAATTAACAATCAAATTGTCCGGTTTTGAGCCTTGACAATGGAGACCTGCAAATTAAAGGCACGTTCAACACTCCTTGCGGCCGTCGAAGTCGCTCAGAAAAATTCACGCTTTAGCCTATCTGGGACTAGTGTGGACCGATAAGCCGATAAGGACTTTGATGCTCCAACCTGGGGTTCAAAAATGAGCAGACGACCTCGTCGAACATAGATGTTTCTTTTTCTTATTGAAAACCACATTGAATTCCTTGATTAGTTTCCATATGTACCCTCACAAGTAGCTGTGGTGTGGCATGGGGTTAGTTGTGGATTCCGAACATATATGGTAGCGTCTGATTATTGATAACGAAGATTTTGGGAACTCTGGGGTCTATCTCCATCAACCGTGACACTATTTTGAACGCTACCAAGCCTACAACCCGTGGAGACCAAGGAAACGCTTGGAAAGGAAAGTAAAGGTAACAAACCCAGCAAGAAACACACCGGATCTAGACTGTCTCCAAGTACGAAGTACTCCGTACGGAGTACCGAGTATAGCTCCGATGCTGCCCCTGAAGGCCGCAGCAAAGATACCGCAAAAACCACAAAATGGACGGAGCATGCAAACATGCAAACATGCAAACAGCGATCTAAGGGACCAAAAAACGCTGTGTATTCGAAGCTGTCAAAGTGACCGTCGCCAGATGCGTCGTACACCGGGGGTCGAAAAGAAGTCGGAACTAGTTCAGGGGTAATGACGAATCCCAAAAACGAGATCATCCTGATTCCGCCGCACCAGAACCTCAATCGGAGAGTCGAGACAGTCCAGACGCAGAGCTAATATCCTGTTGTCAAAGGCAACCGGGAAAGTGGCATCCATTTATACGATTGCATGTCGCCGAGACTCCCGCTAATTGCGCGCTGGATCCGAGCTTCAGGATCCGGGCTCCGCTTCTGTGGTTCCGCGGATGCAACTGTCCGTGAGAGGTACGACGGAGTATACGACGAGTGTGCTCCGTACTCCGTATTGGATATAGATGCGTGGTAGGTCATTTAGATAGAGAAGCAGGAATCATGCATCGAACTATCCATTCTGGCGGTGGCAATGCCATTGACATTTTGGCGAAGTTAATACTATGGAGTTAGGTACTCTGTACGGAGTACCCCGTAGTCGGAAAAAATTACCTCTGTGTCAGAATGATGTGTTGGAATGGGAGATCAGCTGTCGCGGATCTGCATGGTTCAGGAGGTTTTAGTTTAAGTAGTCATGGTCGTGCCTGGCAACATGTGGAAACGAATTTCGTGGGAAGTGCGCAGGTGGTTTTGATGTAGCCGGATGGGTCTCGGAGTGATAATATATGGAGTCTGGGCGGCTCTGGTGGGCCTGGGAGTCCTGGCAACCGGTGTGATAGATGCACAAGTACGGCGGACGGAGGACGGACGTCAGATTTTGCGTTTTCAGGGGTTTCGTGGTCCAGATTGCCTGATGCACCTGTCACCTTATCACATGGCCTTGAAACGGGGAGCATGGGCTAGGAGTGGAATTTGGCTGAGTGCTGACACTGGGGCATACACGGTGATTTTAAAGTCCGGGGAACTACGGGCTGAGACTGAGGGCTGAAAAGATATAGAAAACAAAAAAGAAAAAGAAAAAGAAATATATTATATTGATTGAGTATGTTGTGTGCCATACAAGAGATGAGAGACTGGTAGAATATACCAGTCGAACGGCGACAATGGATTTATGCATCAAGATGTATCACGTTGAACTTGACAAGACATGGACCACGATCGGAGCTGTGCGATATGCGGAGTCACCAGTTTCCCAAACGGGAGTAGGTCGTCGCTAAGAATTGATAGTGCCGCGATTGAGAGGGGAATTAACTGGGAGGCTGACAGGCACGCAGCCGATGAGGCGTGTGGGCTTGCGCGTTAATGGCAGCCCCGGGGGTTCCAATAGCGGCGCAGATCGGGCACTCCGACCGGAAATAAGTCACAAGTACGGAGTACGGAGTACGAAGTATAGAGAAGGGGAAATAAATCCAGGGTAAGGGTATTTCCAGTACTGTAGGGTATAATACCAAATACAGATCAAACCCAATTGAGAGAAGTTTGAAATCTTGATCTCAGATTGCTTTGATGTCATGTGCGATCACGGGACAACGCATGAGTTTCGTGAAAGCTGGTCTGCTTTGTTTACTCAACCTACGCGCCGTCAACAAAACAAGCGTGACATCATGACCATTGGGAGGGGGAACCCTGAGAGGAGGGGGAAGGTCTAGACGGACTGACCTGCATTGTATCTGACAGGACACGAGTCGGAGAAGTGTGATGAACCCCGCAGCGACAAGGCAGTCGGCTGGAGAGCTGACACGACTGGTCCATTGCGCATGGCGCTGTGATGCAGTCGACGGATCACATCATCGGGGTCCTCCCCGACCCCACCTTAGCTGCGACAGTCTAGCCGTGGCGCAGCGACATGTTTAGATCGGGGCAACCGACTGGTCTGACACCCTCCATATGTCAGACCGAGGGTTTCACACCTGCAAACGGCTATGGAGTCCACAAAGAGTCTTGTTTTGATCTGTGAAGAACGGTTCCAGTGTTGTGGTCAACAAATCCATCAATGACGCGACGCGATCGATAGACCTTCAGGGTCCCAAGGTTGGCTGATTCCTCAACGTCATGAGTAATACTCCATACGGAGTAGGACATCAGGTTTGCGATGTGCACGGGGCACAAGAATAGATTGATGCTTCCAATGTACGGAGGAGGTATGACGTAACTTCACGGGCCCAGGACAACTCTCCGCATCGTACGGAGTAGACTGAGTTGCACACCGCGTCTCTCCCCCGGAGTGTCTAACGGCATAACGAGCCTGGAAGACTTTGATCCATACGGATTCCGCATACTCCGTAAATGCAGCCAATTGCAAGGATCAGGGTTGCTGGATCTCGGATTGATCGGATGTAGCCCGATCAGTGCAGTTCGAGGTTCCGGCGTTTCACGAGAGGGTCTAGAAGAGCACACCGTGGGGTACACTGAATCCTAAGCCCGGTGCCCACTATGACGAGGGGATGCCCCAGCAAATAGCAGGCATATGACATGCAACATATAGCCGGGAAGGTGAATTGGAGATCCTTTTTTTTTTTTCGTAAACATAGGGTTATTCCGGATGGGTGTTGATAAACTTGTTCAGAGTATGGATTGACGAACCACGTCCATCACACTCCCACGTCAATTGGACCCGAGTTTTGAGCGCAGGATGTGGACCACACACACACCGTCCGTGGGAGCATTGGAGGGACGATCAACAGCGATTGAGCGGTTCGGTTCAAAGCTATTGTTGACAAGTTTCCTCCATTGAAGGGGGTTTCGCTCGATTCTTGATCGATTGTTCCAGCGAAAGATCATCAGATAACTAAGGTTTCAATATAGGTGCCCTACGATGTAGGTAGGCAATTAATGTAGTGAAGCATCCTTTGAAGGGGGATGGAAGGGATGCGCGACATTGAAAGTCCTCCTCGCGGACCCTTGATCAGCAAGAATGCAGTAAACGTAAGGGCAGCACGGGTATGTATGAACGGAGTGATAGCTACGGGGTACTCCATACAGCATTTGGATTCCGCTCTAGAAAGAATGAGATTCTCTGGTCGACCATTCCTGGCCCAATACCTAGCACCTCGATGGTAAACGATGGGGGAGGAACCCCGGTTTCCAAGCTTTGCGCAGCTCTTGATATCTGAGAGGCAAACTCTTACCTCTTTGGGACTTTGAGATCCGTACATAGATGTATGAGATCCACGAGACCTCCATCGCCAATCAACACCTCGGTAAACGGCCGGAAATGAATGTGATCATAAGGCTGTGCTTATCGGGCGTTCGAGGTAGCGGATCTGGAGCTGCTTACTACGGGAATATCTTAGGAATTGCGTCCCGTTGCCGAGTCATTCCCGTCTCTGGTGCTTGTCTGTCGTGACGTTGAGAGCAATAAAAGAAGCTCTGCATACTCCGTATTCCCATTAGTTCCATCGACGGTCCCTTGCTTCATATCACTTGCAGCAACAGCTTTAATTTTTTTCCGACGTGGACGAAAGTGGAGATCGCATTAGACTCGATCTCTTCCGTTCGTTTTCCTTTCCTTGTTCCTTTTTTCCCTTTTTTCTTTCTTCTTTTGTTGGGGTCTTGTTTTTTTGGAAATTTCATTTTCAGCTTCGACGGCACACACGGGAAAGACGAAAAAGAATTTTTTTTTTTTTCGGTGGATACAATTGCGTACAGAAGAACCGTGGAAGCAGAGAAGAGGAGCAGATTGGCTACCTCGATACCTAGGTCTAGGACCAGATTCCCCATAACAGAAAAAAAAGCGAGTAAAATACCTGACAACGTAGGGACTTTGGTGCAAAGGGCGTGATGGGCTCTGATAGGCGCTGGGTTGCTGCGGCAAGGGAGCCCCGGCAACGAGAAAAAAAACGCCCCAAAAAAAGAAAAAGCCCCTAGCCAGAGTATGGAGTGTCTATCTTTTACTCTCTGCGTCTTCTGTGCATACCGCAGAAGATCGTACCTGGTTTCCTCCACAGTTTCTAAACTGGTTTTAATTAATGTAGGCCATTTGGACGATTTGCATAATGTTCCTTATAGGGACAGCCACTAGCTGTTTTGATGCTCCATACCTCCCATTTACCTCGATTACCTTGCTATTTGACCTCCATTTATCTCCAAATTGAAACCCCCGTCCCAAACTAAGCCAAATCTGACCTGGATTTTGGGCCGAATATTAAATTCCCGGTCATTACGAGAAATCGCAGTATTACCGTCAGTACTGTACATCCCGGAGATCCTCCCCACCTGCGTTGCCCATTGCAACAAGCCCATCCCTTCAGCTTCACCAGTTCTTTCTTCAAACCGCTCTGTTCCTGCTTTTCTTTTCTTTTCTCTCTCATACTTTCTGTCGACATTCTTTCGACAACTAGGAGTTCAACCTTCTAAGCTTTGTTCTGTGCCCGGTTCTGAGACTACCTGGATCTTCCCCTCCTGCAGCACCCACGAGCTCCCCCCCCCAACCCCTCCAATCACAGCCGACATATTGACCTCCAAATCCTCCGAACTCTTGCCATGGCTCTCTAAGCTTCCTTGCCAGCACAATACAATTCTCACCGTTGGTGGTTAGGGTCTGGGACCTTGGACCTTTTTTTTTCTTCCTTTTTTTTTCTGTGGCGGACTGGTTGTCACGGCGATCGTGGGGACCCATAACGTTGAAATTGCAAACGTGGAGACGTGCATCGAGACACAACTTTTTTGGACCTCATTGTAGGACCTAGTGCTGGGTAAACTTGCTTGGCAAGGCTTTGAGTGCCACTGTTCCGTCTATTCCATCCGTTACCTCTCTTGAACGAACTGTACAACGTTAGCGTCTGGCCCAGTTGCAATTTGTGACCGGACATGGAGCACTCTTCACCTCTGGCTGCAATGCAGCCTCCTTCGGTTATGTTTGGTCATTGCTTTCGTTCTGAGGCTTCGACATCGTATTCCTTGGGCCCAATGTCTGGATTTGGTGCGAACCCTTTCAATTTCAAGGAATTGTCTATGAAGAAGTCGGGTTCGGACTACTTCAGCAAGTCCATTCGGGGATCTTCACCCACTGCCAGTCTGGCTGCCGATCTTTCCCAAAACTTTCATATCGACCAGAGGTATGTGCCTTGCCAGACGTTTCCCGAGGCCTTTGTTTCAAAGTGTCAAAGGAACAAAGCTGTACTAACTCTATATTTAGTCCGCAACTAGCCACACCTCGGCGGTCTTTGTTCACAGCCAGCATGCTCAGCCAAGCCAGCGGACATGGTAAGAAACCAAGCCCTCGGTGCTAGAGTGCACCAGTTGCTGATCTTGCTTATAGACGATGTGATGACCACCCCACCGCTTCCGGCGTCTTCACCAGCTCCGGCTATGGACCTGATGGACATGTCGCCGTTACCTCACAAACCGGCGTTCTTCGTTGCTGCAGAGATTGAACTCCAGTCTCCTACCCCCGGGGGAGCCCGATGGAATCGCCATTGGCATCTCCATTGCCCAGTCCTTTGCAGGCATCTCCAATGGAATCGCCTTTATGCCCTCCGGAGTAAGTGCACGTGACTGTCAGCCAGCCACTGAATGAGCTGAGGTTTGGCTAACACGGAGTTCCAATCGACAGGAGAAAACGGCCTACGTTCCTGCGTCCTAATCTGGCCCGCAGCAAGGCTCAGTCCTTCCAGCTTGGAATGACCCGGCCGGCACCGGAGAGCAAAGCCCCGCCGTTTCGCTTTGGAACCGGAGCCAAGACGTCTCTCAGCACATCTACTTCCCTGGAGGACATGTTTGGTGACTCGCCTCCTCGTGAGCGACCCATCTCTCGCAACAGCTCATCAACCCACCTGGCCCCGCCCCGTATGCGGCCGTCACTTCACCATGCCCGCAGCAACGGCTCTCCCGCCCCAAACTCAATCCGCAAACCGTCTCATTCTTTGATGCGCCCACGCAAGCAGTGTCGGCGATCGTTGAGCATGTTTGAGCACCCAGCAGATATTCTTGCCGATAAAGAGGCCAAGGTAGCGACAAATACACCCGTCCAGTCCATCAGTGACATTTCGAGTCCGCCCAGCATGAAGCTGCCTCACTTCATCCCTGAGGATCGCGCGGACTCTCTACCTCGCATCGACAAGAGCACTCTCCTGGAACTCATGGATGGCAAGTTCAGCGATCAGTTCGATAAAATTTTGATCATTGACTGCCGCTTCGAGTATGAATACGAAGGCGGTCATATCAACGGCGCTTTGAACTACAACGACAAGGACCGTCTGGCTGGTGAACTGTTTAGTACCCCTCAGGCTCGCACAGCGCTCGTTTTGCACTGCGAGTACTCTGCCCACCGCGCTCCCATCATGGCCAAATATCTTCGTCATCAAGATCGCGCCATCAACGTTGACACATACCCCAACCTCACATACCCAGATATGTACATTCTCGATGGTGGATACAGCTCGTTCTTCGCTGAACACCGTTCCTTCTGTTTCCCTCAGAACTACGTTGAAATGAGCGCCAAGGAGCATGAATTCGCCTGTGAGCGTGGACTTGGCAAGGTCAAACAGCGCTCCAAGCTGAATCGGGCCCAGACCTTCGCCTTCGGTGAACAGTCTCCCCAAATGGAGGACAGTCCAACAGGGCGTTGCCGTCTTGGAGACAACGAGCGAAACCGCTACCTCAGTTCCCCTTTCTCCCAAAGTCCAGTCCCGGCCCGGACACCCGGCCGCCGGATGCTTTCATACTAAACTAACCCACCACTACCCTTCGTTTGGTAGTTCGCACGGCCTTGCATATGTTTCCTTTTTATTCTCCTTTTTTCTCCTCTTGTTTATGGAGCGCGGTGTTTGTGGATGATGCATTTTCAGATCCTTTATGGCGGATTTCTCTTTTTTGCTTCTCTACCAAGCTCTATCTTTCCCTTTTTGCCTCTCCCCTACTCGGGTTGTGCAGAGATCTGATCTGTGTTGGTGTCAGTGCTGGACTACACACTGCGCCACTCACCTTTTCTCTACCTCTTTGATACCAGCAATTGGCATCGTCCTCTCCTTCGCAGACCCTCCTCATCCAAGGTCTTTGCTTCCATTTTCCAATTTTTTTTTTTACTTGGCAGAACCCATGTCTGTCACATCTTGTTATGACCGTCCCCCACCATCTTCTCTGGGCAACTCACTCTCGCGATCCGTCCGATTCTCGAGTGGCCTCATTTCATATGTCTATTTACGATCCCGCAACTTCGCACCTGAAAATGCGCATGAAGACGCTTCGGCCTACCATCGCCGACTTTCCAATTTCTGATATTTCCCAATGGGGCTTTTCCGCGAGAAAAAAAAAACAATACCCCCTGGACGACTTCTATCGAACATTCTCCTCGCGACACCTTGGCATCTCCTTTTCTCTACGAACATTCGTTTGACCATATCAACGCCCTTTAATTGACCATGCGGCCTTTTCTCTGTACAGTTTTTGTTTTCTACCGTGGAATCAGCGATATTCCTCGCTGTGTCGGATTCGCATTTCGATGCTTGACGCTATTCCACTCGCAAACCGCTTCTCTCAGTCATTGCAAACAGCATTTGTATTTGAATGCATTGTCCAACGCTAGGATTCCCTCATCGAACAGTTTGGGATAGTGCGGAGGCTCTCTTTAATATTGCATCATGGCTGTGCAGCTGTACATACTGAGAATTCCCTCTGGGAATTTCTCCCTGGATGTTTCGCCTCGAGATTTAATGGGTCTGGAAAGGGTAATTGGAGGAGACACCAGTCCACAAATGTTTGATTTCCCTTTGTGAGAATGAAAGAAACAAAAAATCTCAATAATTCCCTCCGTTAATATGGTAGACACGTATCATCTTCACTCCGTAAACATTCCCTAAATCACGAGAGATCGCCAAACGGTGGACTCGATTAATGAAGATTGTCGTTGGCCGTCTCCCGCGGGAATGTGATAGGTGGAGGGGAAACATATGGGTTCGATGTCAACCCTTACTCAACTCTCAGTGTTTCAGCCATTTCTTCGTCTCATCTCTCTTCTTCCCCGAGACAAGCAGCGCTTGTCTCGCTGTGTCATTCATTTTGAAACATTGCGCTTCCTCGTTGGCCCTGGATCTCACACATACACGCGCACACACACACTCTCTCTCTCTCTATTCGGCAATTCGGTCTATTTTGGTCACTTGCTGCCTGTCGTTTTTAATCCTCATTTTCGAACTCGCTGATCTACGCCTTCGCTCAACAAATATCGCATCCATTCGCTGAAACGAGTCAATGCTGTGTGGCCTTTGCATCTATCGTCGCTACACTCGCACATCCGCGCCCCGCTCTCTCGCTACCCCGGACCCAGGGCTCACCATTATACCTCGTTTGTCGCATGCGCTACAGTTTACCTGTACTTTCGAACCGCATCTCATATCGATCGCATTGGTCTAGAGGGAATTGCACGCAGCTGTTCTGCAGCTATCATTGGCAATCGGATGAATCCCCCTCTATCGCTCCACGGACCCGCTATCCCTTTCCAATATGAGTCCGCCAAATACAGTCCCTCCGCAAAAGTTTCCGTACGGTCGGGGGTCCACACCCGCGTTTTTCGCGAATAATTACATTTTTGACCCGCGTCTTCTCCCAACCCATGGTTTTTAAAAATTCACCATGGTTCCCAGGACCCCTCTACGTCCTATTAATTCTAATAGGATAAAGGGAAATGAGCTATCTCCCTATCTCCGGGGTCAGATCTTTGGTCAAGCCCAGCTAGGCCTGTCAATCGCGAAAATTGCCCAGCACTTCAGTTTATCCAAATCCACAATTCAGTATACCCTCGAGAAAGAACCTCTCCGACACGAAGGCAATAATCAAAACCGCGTCGGTCGCCCCTCGATTTTATCAGCAGATGACCGTTCTATGGTTATTCGATTGATTCGAAACGATCCCTTTATTACCTATCAAGAAATCCGCGAACAAAGTGGCTTAACTGCTTCCGACGATACCCTTCTTCGAATGGTCAAAGCCTCGGGCTACGGACATTGGAAAGCGAAAAAAAGACTATATTTAAAACCGGAACACGCCGAGCTACGCCTTAATTGGGCTTTGGAGCGACGAAATTGGACGTGGGATGACTAGAAGAAGATTGTTTAGTCCGATGAATGCTCTATTAAAATCGGGAAAGGGAAGCGTTACCGTTAGGTCTTTTTCATCAACCACCGAAATAAAAAATGGAAAAAAGAACATATTACCACATACTCGAAGTCGAAAAATATCTCAATTATGATTTAGGGAGCAATATTCGGTGGTGGTTGCTCCGATTTATTCCAAATGAATCGTGACTCGGAGTCAGCACGCAACGGATACTCAAGGTTCTCGTATCGCGAGGTTCTCGAGGAGAATTTACCCCAAATTTGTATGGATTCGACGCGAATCTTTATGCACGATAATGCTCCAATCCATACTGCGCATATTATTCGTGATTGGTTGTGGGAGAATGGAATTGAGACGATGGTGTGGCCGCCGTACTCACCTGATTTGAACCCTATTGAACATGCATGGGCAAAACTTAAAGAAATGATCGACCGCCTTGATCCGGACCTTGATAAATTTGAAGGTCCCAAAGAAGATCTGATTCATCATTTCGAAGAGTTAATTCATGCTGCATGGGCGATGCTAGGCCAGGATTACTTTGATGGGTTGATTTCGAGCATGGGGCGCAGGGTTGAGGCAGTAATTGAGGCAAATGGGTGGTATACTAAATATTAAAAATATAAATTAAATACTATGTCCAATTGCCTATCTAATATATATTTTTATATAATTTTACTATATAAATTGGGGGTATAGTATTTAATTGAAGTTAGCAGGTTCGATTTGCTAAAATCAAAAATGGGAGATATATATTTGATGGGGTGCGGGTCGTACGGAAACTTTTGCGGTAGAACTGTATAACACTGTGGGCCCGAGATACCGCGAGTGATCTCCAGTCGGTTCCATCGACCTTTTCCAGTTGGGACAAATGTATGACCGAATCTTATTGCAAGTAAGTTTGTGCTTGGGGAGGGGACATGCGCTCCCCATTTGCGCTCCCCATTTGCGCTCCCCATTTGCGCCCCAATTCAAGACCATGCTAATCCATCGGCGCAAGGTGGCCCGTCATCGTTGGTATCATCGTTGGTTCTGTGATTCTGCTCGCCGTGTTAGCATGTATCTTCAATTGCCTCTGTTGCGGCTACCAATGCTGCAAGTGTTGCTGTAGTTGTTGCTGTCCGTCAGGCAGACGCAGAAACAAAACGCCCAAGCACTTTGACGACCCTCCGTTCCACCAACACCCACCACACGCTCCCAACCCGGTTTATCAAGCGCCCCCGGCTCCACCGGTTTACCGTAGTGAGCAACCGAATGCGCCCTCCTTCCGTGATGCGCAGCTGACTGCGCGGTTTGATGCGCCGAAGTCCCCTGCCGCTCATATTAATGAGGATGCCCTGCCCGAGATGCCAACATGGGCTGGAGCTGTCGACAAGCATGTTGAAGACCTCAATCATCGTGACGACGTGGAAATGGAGCCATTGAATCCGCCGGACCGGAAGCAGGGTGCTGGTGCCCCTGGCGCCCCTTACTCAGGCTATTCGCCTAATCCAGCCATCACGGCAGTAGGATACCGAGGCTTCGCGCCTACAGATTCATATGCGCGCCGCTCCCCTGGTCCGAGTGCTGCATTGAATCCCATGCAAGACCCATATGCTCGACGTTCGCCCGGCGTGTCTTCCCCTGGAGTAGCCATTGATCCCTATGGGAGAAGATCACCAGGCCCGGCCGCGTCACTCAATGCTGCGCAGGATCCATACGGACGATCGCCTGGCCCAGCAGCCTTGGCTCCTACTCAAGATCCCTATGAACGGCGTTCGCCCGGGATATCAGTCCCAGTCGCCACGGTTGATGCCTATGGAAGACGGTCTCCAGGCCCATCGGCCTCTTATGGAACCAGAGTGCAAGACCCGTACGCCCCGCATCCCCCAGGCCTCACATCGCCCGCCGGGGCCCCCGTCCACAATCCCTATGACCAGCAACAATACCAAGACTCATACGACGACCACTCTCCCGCTGGAGGGAATGGCTATCACGCCGTGACAACACCCTCACCCGCAGCAGCATACAAACCACACACGAACTACAGCCCGGTGCCAATGGCCTTCTCCCCATCCTCAGAATTAGACCACTCTACAGGCACAAACCCAACACCAGGCTTCCAGCGCCAAGCCTCATTCGGCT
This sequence comes from Penicillium paradoxum, assembly GCF_028828445.1. Lineage (NCBI taxonomy): Eukaryota > Fungi > Ascomycota > Eurotiomycetes > Eurotiales > Aspergillaceae > Penicillium > Penicillium paradoxum. Next base: position 863,099 of record NW_026643184.1, on the reverse strand, counting down.
CCAGCCAGTATCCGCCAACATACACCTCCCAGCCTTCATACCGCGCCTTTTCCCCAGGTGCTGCTACTACTTCTTCTCCTCCGGCTTTCTCTACCCCCTCGCCCTCAGAGTACAATACCTATAACCCTCACGCCAATATCACTCCTATCCCTGAGCCCGACAACTCCAGACCTCCAAGTCTGTTGCAAAGCGGTAAAAAGCCTACTGCCAATGCTTCCAGCAACTTTTGAGTATAAGCTTCGTCGATCGAGGCCGTTTCATGAACCAAACGACTATTTCTTCTCTCTTATTTCCTCTTTCCCCTTCCACTTCTCTTTCTGCATTTTTGATACCATTATTTGGCTGTATTTGTCTTTTGTCCCGCTCACTTCACATACGAAGTTTCTTATTTCTCTTCCTCTCACCTCACTTGAATCTTCTAGCATTCTCAAGTTGACTTGTGTGATATTTGTACCTGCCACGAGGGATCGCAAGTGTAGATCAAGTCCATCGCATTGTCTTAGGTACGCATTTGAGTTGTGCTCCTGGCTTGTCTAGCAATGAGGCAAATCCATGTATTCAGATCGGGACGCATGGGCTTGGCTCTGTATGACCTTGATGTCTTGATCTCGCCAATACTAGTTGTAGGTACTTAGGGGGTCGATCAGGGTTCAGTCCTTCGGGGTCTGCTGTCTGCCTAATATTCATATATATATATTTCTTGCTGTTTCGGATACTTGGCTCCAAAAATAGATTCATTCGTCACATTTAATCGTACAAGACAAGAGGCACTCTGGAGAAAGAACTCACGACCACCATGCCACACATTTGTCATGTATGAACTAGGAAAGCGCAAAAAGAGACTTGCCACGTAATGTTCACTCCTCCATCTCCATGGTGAAATCATGTTTTTTGAAAGCCTCCTTAAAAGCATCTGTATCCTTTGTTTCCTCCTCCTCCGTCTGCGTGCAATCCTTCCAATCAAGGCGCTGATCCAATAAAAGTAACTTGCCCATGACACGACGACCAAACTGCAAATCGAACCGGTTATTGGGCTGGATCGGTAACATAGTTATCTTCTCTTCCCCGGATTCAGTCTTGTAAACGCCTTTGTGGCTAGGTGCAGACCACATATCAGATTCACCTGCAGCTTCAGTCTCACTGCTGTGCGCAGGCGTCCAGATAAAAGCGCGGAAATAATCGTCCATATTGTGCTTGTCAATTTGGTCGCGGGAGGGCACAGTCCTGAACTTCTCGTACCCCAGATTTGCGGCTTCAGTCTGGAATGCAGCTTCCACAAGCCGTTTCCGGATCTTTTCCACTGGCATAGGGAGAAATTGCCAGTGCGTATGAATACCGCCCGAGCGGCTCACTTCCCAGGTTACGGCGCCGAGCTTGCCTCCCGATCGCTCGTTCAGCATCTGGTGTAAGGATTCGCGGTACCGCTGCATCTCGGCGAAAGTTGAGGCTCGGGTTGCTGGATCGAAAATAAGGTCGATTGTCGGGGTGTGTTCGAAGGGGATGATGAGCATATGGCCGGGGAAGCCTAGAGAAGGGTAGAAACTGCTGGATGGCAAGGGTCCCTTCGCAGTGGTAATGTAGCTGTCGTTACCGATTGACGCCACGAGATGGGTGGCGATGTTGGGATTTGAGAGGCAGAAGAAACACTGCTCTGGACCTGGCGGGGGAGCGCGTTGTTTATGTCGGCGCTTGTGTCCCGGATCTCTCTCTCCGTCGGAGGGAGCAAAGCGCTGAAATGATTCTTTTTGACTCGGTAGCATTTTGCGCTTGCTTTGTGCGGCCGACCAAGGGCATATGGTGCAGCCTACAGGGATACTAGCTGGGGGGATTGCTGTTGGGTCCAAGTTGAAGGCATACAACGCATCTTTTCTTGAACCAAAGGACGGCAATGAGATGAAACGAGTGGTTTGGTAACCATCTTGGCCCTCCTCCGTTGGCATATAAAAGAAAGGTTCACGCTCGAAGAAACCATCATCTGACCGAGAAAAGTGGTACCGGGGTTTCAAGGTCGCGCAGACATCAGCAAGGCACTGTAATTCAGACGGCACAGTACTCTCATCTCCAGACACAATCTGGCTAGATCCTAGACGGACATCTTTAGGCCACTGATTGGTAATGAGAATGTCGGTTTTGTGAATTCCGAACAGTGCACGAGCATCAGATTCACTGTAGCTCGGCTGGAATTTGCCACTGGCATTGCTCTCAGGTTTGGATCGTCCCTCTACCTCTCCCATATTTCCACCAAGAGCAACAATGCGGATACCCTCAGTAGTCTTCAGAGTTCCTCGCTTTCCTAGAAAGAATAGGTTGGAGCATACTTCATCATTTGCTTCAATCTTTTCGACCACTTGAGGGGGAAGTGGTCGGTTGCCCAGGGTAAAGTAGGTTGGACATGGCACAGTAATATTTCCCTGTATCAGGGCAGTGATCTCTTCGAGTTCATTTTGAGTTGAGCCGTCGCCAAAGAGATCACCGACAATGATTGCGAAGGAGAAATTCTGCTTTGGCTGTAACTTAGCTAGCTTGGCGAACACGGGCCGAATTTGGCCATTTAAGCTGCCAATGACAATGCTATATATTGGTTCAGTTACCAGAACACATGCAAAATGCATGATGAAACTTACCACTTGACGACCATTTCTGGGGCCTTTCCCAGTGGGAGACCGAATTTGGCACAGGGGATACTGCGAGGTGATGAGGACGTGGTGGAAATCAAAAGCGCAAGAAATACGGAACTTCCAAGATATCCCACACTCCGAAAATATCCACGATTGCCACTTAAAAATTAGATATGTCCGACTACGTGCAGGATAGAACATCCCGGGTCTCCAAAGAAGAAGGAGCTTGGGCCATCCTTATCAGCACGTGATGTACTTTGATACCGAGCGGAATAAGGAAGTCCCGATCCGATGAACTTTTTTGTATTCCATGCTGATCAGACAGAAAAAAAAGTGACCAGTACCTTTCTCACGAACAGTGCTGCTCGTCAGACCCGTCAAGATGGTGGGAACAGGCTCAAAAGCAAAGCCTGTGAGGCGCCTGAAAACGGGCACCGAAACCACAAAAAACCATCGGTTCGAGCCATTTTCACAGCGCATCACGAAGCTCAAAATCGATCCGATCCACCGCGTGCGCCGCGCCAGTTTTGGCGAAGATGAAGACGAAACATCCTCTTATTTCCGATCGGCGCTCGATCACTGGTTCGAAATGAACCTTTCAGACAACTTCACACAATTTGTACGGCGTGTGAATCCTCTTTCCGAGAGCTTTGCGCAAGTTCTGTACCACGAGGAAAAGATTATGGGTCTACTGGTGGAATTCATCGAGAAGAGGGATCAGCTCTCTATGGAACCATTACTGAGTTTACTTGCACAATTTGCCCGGGATATGGGCGTCAAATTTGAAAAGCATTTTGCTACCGCAGTGACACTGGTGTCGTCTGTTGCAGCAACGCATGCCGATATTGAGGTCGTTGAATGGAGTTTCACATGTCTTGCGTGGATCTTCAAATTCCTATCTCGCTTGTTAGTGCCAGATTTGCGACAATTGTTGGGTATCATGACTCCATATCTCGGTAAAGAGCGACAGAAGCCATTTGTGGCGAGGTTCGCTGCTGAGTCAATGTCATTCCTTATTCGAAAGGCCGGTCTTGTTTATTACAAGAACAAAGCGCCCCTTGAGATCGCCGTCTCGTTCCTCTTCAACGACATCTCAAAAGCTGCCGAAGATAACAAGGATACCGAGAACTACAGGGAAGGACTAATGACCATGTTCTCTGATGCTATTAGGGGTGTCAACAATGGGCTTCACTCCAATGGCATGGATATCCTCAATTGTGTTCTGAATCAGATGCCGCCGACCATTGAAAGCCAAAATGATCCCGCGGAAGTTATATATGGTCTGCTTGTCAGCCTTGTGCACGCCACTACTCCCGATACCTTCGGCCCTATTCTCGACACAGTTAAGGCTTATATTGAAGATCGTTCAAAATTAACACCGAATCCAAATCTCTCAGAGTGCTGTCGGATAATGTTTCTGCTTGTGGCAACTCGCAAGGGTGTCCGAATCCAAAATTGGAAAATGGTCCACCAGATCCAACTATCTCTGCTTCAGCAGGTGTCAGCATCTGATGTGTCATCAGCGACAATATCACAACTCCTGACAAGCGTCGCATATGCCTTTCAAATGTCTCCAATGGACGAGTTGCTGCCGTTCCTTCGCTCTATTATGGACCTGGTGACCATCGGCCCGCTTTCGAAATATTTCTTATTCTTCTGTACAACATTCTCAGAGTGGGGGTCAGAGCGATTCCAGAGTCTGCTTCTCTCGCCTTTCCAAAAGTTCATCAACTCATCGTGGCAAAAGTCAGAGTGGGAGACTTGTTTCACCCTGCTTCGCCTGCATCAGGCTGGCTGCATTACGCCCGAAGCCTCACAATCTGGCTATATCTCCTGCCCAGATGCCTTTAAATCACGTATAACTGATTCATTGGAGTACCCTACTAAGGACGAAGCTTTCTTAAATGCGCTGGTAAAGCTTCCAGCCGCGATTTCCTTGTTTGCAGATTCTGCTACCTTAGACAAGATGGTTTCCAAGTTGCATAGTAATCTTCTCTCAGCTCTCCAAGATGGTGCAGCTGAAGGCACAGATGGCCATGCTAAGGGGCTGGTATTCTTCCTTGGCCAAGGATTCAAAACGTACGTCGAACTCGCCAACAAAGTCGGAGAGCTGGATTCAAGTCTCTTGAAACCGATCATCGCGACTGCCACAAAATTCTCCCGCCTGCCAGTCTTTTTGGAGGGTGCACTTGCTTTCATCTCCTCTCTCCCAGAGGATGCAGACCTTGAACATCCCACCCTCGAAGCCTTTGCTCAAGATTTGATTGTGAATCTGGCGAGCCCGTCGCATAGACTGAGACTAGTCTCCCTTCAGATCCTTCGGGAATTGATTGTTCGCATTGCGAAAGACGAACCTTCGCCTGTGGAATTGGCCATCGAAGTGGAGAAAAGCCCACTGACAATGGACTCTGTGAGAACCATCTCCATGCACATTCGAAAACTCGCCATTCTCTACCCTCAAATCGCCCACCGCAGATGGATGGCCACCCTGATCCCTTACTTTTGCTTTGGCTTGTTCTCGAAGAAGTTGGCTCCACTCTGGGATGACTCTGCTGCTGCCTTGAAGACTATTAGTGAAAACCCACAGGGTGAGAAGATCGTGTCCGACTTGTCCATCCAGTGGCTATCAGAGAGGGATACCAATGCCCCCAGCGACGTCCCAACGGAAGATGATGAGAGCTCTTTTGTCAAGAGCCACTTCCAGTGTTACAATGTTGTGAAGGTTGAAAAGGTTCTCGCTGCCAACACCAAGAGTACTGAAGATCCATATCATGTTCTGTCTCAACAATTCCAACAGGACCACACTGTCGCAGATATTCTTCCCAATTGCCCGCGAACCCATGCACTTCGTGTTCTGAATGCTGCACCGGGCGTTGCCGAAAAACGCTCCCGCCAGATCGTGCCGTTGTTCTTATCTTGGGCATTACGTGATGACCAAGATGATGCGCCTCCAACTGGCGAGGCGAAGGTTGAAGACGTTGAAACTGGTGATGCGCAGATTCGCTGGGGTTTCCGGGACCGATTGTCCATGCTTGCTCTATTTTCACGATTCCTCAACCCCATTGTCTTGTTCAAGGCACCCGAGGTCCATGCGGCAGTATTGGGACTCTTATGCCATGGTAACTCTGACCTGCAGAAGCATGCACTCAATGTCCTTTTCACTTGGAAAGATCCAAATGTGCTCCCTTATCAGGAGAATTTACTTAATATCCTGGACGAGGCCAGATTTAAGGACGAGCTTGCCGTGTTCGTGCACGTTGGCAGCGAAGACAGTCTCATCAAACAAGAGCATCGAGATGTTCTCATTCCCATACTTCTTCGACTACTGTATGGTCGGATGATTTCCAAGGCGGGCTCAGCCGCTGCTGGTCAAGCCGGTAGACGAAAGACCATTCTTCGAACCATCTCCCACCTCTCAGAGCACGACTTTGCAATTTTCATGCAGCTCTCCTTTGGTCCTCTTGCAGGCGTGCGTCTTATCAACGACAACAACGAATGCAACTCGAATGTCTTCCAGGAAGACCTGACGAGCCCGAAAAGACAATTGGGTCTGCTTAAGCTGATTGATACTGTCTTTGATACCCTCCAAACCCGTATGACTGAATTTGCTTCCCAGACCATGGATGTGGTTGTCTACTGTTTGGTGCGAGCATGCCGTGCCATTTACAATGAGGGTAGCGATCGCCCCAACGAACGCCTCTTGCCTGTGCTTCAAAACATCCGTTCGGAGTGTATACGCTGTCTAAATCTAGTCTTTTCGATTGTCCCGAACCACGATTGGACTCCCTACGTCCGCATCATCTTTAAAGAGATGATTGACAGCAGAATGGATCAGTTCCCTATCGAGACAGCCCAGGGCGTTTCGGGACTTCTACGATTGTTCCATGCTTGGGCCTCTGCTCCCAGGTCGGCCTTCTACTTGGTGCAGCACAACGACAAGGTCTTGACTAAGGTGATTGACTGTCTCGCTGTCGAGTCAGCCCGCGATGAAGTGAAGAACTTTGTCTTGGATGAGATTCTCGTGCCATTGGTCGAGCTGTCTACAGGCACAAAAATGCAGGAAACCGAAGAGATGCCTGACTTCTCCGCTGAGCAAATTAAATCCGAGGTCCTCTCGCCGTACCTGGACCATGCTTTGTCTCATCTTGGCCGTCTTCTCAAGAGAGGTCCCTCAAAACCTGTTCTCTACTCAGGAGTCAATGCTCTTTCTCTCATTGCGCCCTGTGTTGAATCTTCCAAGGAGACGGCTAGTCTTGTCAGTATTGCAACATATCTGCTTCGGCAACCTGCGGATCGTGTCAGTCCCAGAACCAAATCTGGACTGTTGAAGATCCTCGAGCACTTCTTGCCTTTGTGGGACCCCAAAGATGATCCCGAGCTTGCTCAACAAGTCTTCGAGGCAGTGTGCTCGATGTTCGATTATTTCAAGGATGATGCGAACAGAGAAGTACTGTCCCGGGTTTTTGCTGCCCTTGCTACCCACAACGAAAATCTCAAAGTGGTGGCCGACTTGTGTGCAGACCTGAACTCTCGCTCGGCAAGACGGCTTGAGCCTGATTATGCGAGACGTTTGCAGGCTTTCAGGACAGTTAGCGATGAATTGTCTCAAACTTTGAGCGCAAAGCAATGGAGACCTCTTCTCTATAACATGCTTTTCCATATGAGGGACGAAGATGAGCTTGCTATCCGATCTAGTGCCTCCTTCGGTTTGAGGCGATTCATCGATAGGGCGTCCACAGACCCAGATATAGAATTCGAAGCCCTCATTGATGATGTTCTTTTCCCTTCGTTACAGTACGGCATCCGGCAGAAATCTGAACTGATTCGCTCTGAAGTCGTCGCTGTCATTGGCTACTTTGTCAAACTCAACCCTACCAGACCCTCGGTGCAGGACATGCATGTGCTTCTTGTTGGCGATGATGAAGAGGCCTCCTTCTTTACCAACATCCTCCATATCCAACAACATCGCAGGCAGCGTGCATTGCGACGTCTGGCTGGAGATGCAGCCCATGGTAGCATTCAGGCATCAAATCTGGGCACCATTTTCATTCCGTTGATTGAGCATTTCGTCTTCGAGGATGCCCCTGATGAAAATGCCCACAACTTGATCGCCGAAGGTGTCGCGACCCTCGGCGCTCTTTCGGAGTGGTTGGAATGGGGCCAATTCCGAGCAAACTTCCGGAGGTATCGCAGCTACATGACAAGCAAGCCGGAGAAAGAGAAGAATATCCTCAGACTACTGGGCCGCATGTCCGATGCACTTTCCAGTGCAATGAAGCGGAAGAAGGGAACAGAAATACAGATCGAGAGTGATGCTGACAAGATGGATATTGTCGAGCAGCCCATGTGCACGCTCGCCAAGTCTGTTCCTTCTCTTGCGAAGGTTTCATCAGAATTGACCACGAATTTCATTCCTTTCCTGACCAAGTACATCCACCACAAGCAGGAGAAGGAAATGAGTATGCGTCTTCCAGCTTCGATCACTACTGTCAAGCTTCTGATGATTCTTCCCGAGGAGGAACTCGCTATCCGTCTCCCGCCGGTCCTCTTGGATGTCTGCACTACTCTGAAAAGTAAAGCCCAAGACTCCCGTGACACCGCGCGGAAAACACTGAATGAGCTTGCTCTCCTCCTGGGCCCTGTTTACTTCGGCTACATACTGAAGGAACTCCGCAATGTTCTTGCGCGAGGCTATCAACTTCATGTTCTTTCATTTACGGTTCATTCCATGCTTGTAACTACGACTGATCACTTCAAGCAAGGAGATTTGGATTATTGTTTGCAAGATCTGGTTGCAGTTGTGATGGATGATACCTTTGGTACAGTCGGCCAAGAAAAGGACGCCGAAGGATACACCAGCAAGATGGTAGAGGTGAAGAGCAGCAAGAGTTACGACTCGATGGAGCTTCTTGCGAAGATTTCAACTATCAGCCAATTGTCCAACCTAGTTAGGCCTCTGCAGGCACTTTTACGCGAAAAGCTCAACTCTAGCCTCGTCAAGAAGCTTGATGACCTTATGCGAAGGATCAGCATCGGTCTTTTGAGAAACCCTGATGCCGAAAGCCGCGATATGTTGGTCTTCTGTTACGAGGTCATCAAAGAGGCCTACCGAGACAATACCACAGAAGCGACTAAGGCTGCGCCCAAGACCAGATACGAGGAGCGCTTCTTGGTCAAATTGCAAGGAGCCAAGCGGGGCGAGAATAGGGGCACGACGTCTTCTCATGTTTATAAGCTGACCCGGTTCTCAATGGATGTGCTTCGTGCGATCCTGAACAAGTTCAATTCGCTGTTGACAGCTTCCAACTTATCGGGCTTCATCCCCATTATTGGTGATGCGCTTGTCCAAGCCCAAGAGGAAGTGAAGGTTTCTGCTCTCCGATTGCTATCTACGATTATCAAGCTTCCATTGCCAGAGATTGACGAGAACTCGCACGTCTATTTCACCGAGGCAGTCAAGCTTGTCAAGGAGTCTCCTAGCACCAACTCAGAGGCCGCGCAGGCCTCCTTGAAGTTGATTTCTTCCATGCTCCGTGAGAGAAAGGATACTAAGCTTCGTGACGGTCACCTTGCTTACCTGCTTAAGCGTCTGACTTCGGACATTGAAGAGCCAGATCGGCAAGGTGTAACCTTCAATTTCATCCGAGCCGTCATGTCCCGCAAGCTCGTCGTACCTGAAATGTACGAGCTTATGGACCATATCGCGACCATGATGGTGACGAACCAGACTCGCTCTGCCCGAGATCTTGCTCGAGGTACCTTCGTTCATTTCCTAATTGAGTACCCGCAGGCGAAGAGTCGCTGGACGAAGCAACTCGCATTCTTCGCAAAGAACTTAGACTACAAGCATCAGTCAGGACGACAGTCGGTTATGGAGGCGATGCACACGCTTCTCTCAAAGACCGGCCAAGAATTAGCTCAGGATATTATCAGCACCTTCTTCCTGCCCATTGTCCTTGCTATGGCGAACGATGAGTCGCCAGAGTGCCGCGAGCTGGCCGGTACATTGCTGGGAGAGTTCTACAATCGTGCAGATCGGGAGCAGATGAAGACAATGCTTACACCCCTTCGCTCGTGGTTAGAGCAAACTGACAACATGGCTCTCTGCAGTATTGGATTACAAGCCATGCGAATTTACTTTGAAGCCGAGCAAATCGACCAGGACAAACAGGCTCGCTTCGTCATCAATATCCTTCCTGGCTTAATGCAGCCGGTTCTAGATGATCACGAGAATGGCAATTGGGAAGCTCTTTACTTCGCCTTGCAGCTCTTCACAAAGCTTTGCAAGACGGCTTCCACTCTTGCACTAAGCCCGGAATGCAGTTCCATCTGGACGTCCGTCCAAGAATCCTTATTTTTCCCACACGCATGGGTGAAAACCTGCGCCGCCAACCTTGTGGGCTTGTGGCTGGCTGATCTGGCCAAGACAAATGCCCCTACCGGTTACGCTTCCATCCCTCTGGCTGGAAGCTCTGGTCTTGCCCTGGACAAGCCGGCCATGCTGCAGCTTCTTCGTGCCGGTCTGCGCAGTCTGCGTACCCCGGGGATTTCCGAAGAACTGGCCATGCAAAGTGTGCGCAACATCGTCTTCCTCGGCCGTTGCTGTTCCCATAATGGACTGGAACTTCCAAAGCTGGCAGGCGAGGATGTTGAATCCGAAGATGAAGATGACGATGGGGATGCTGGTAGTGAAGCTGAAGAGACAACGGAAGAAGTCAAGGTGGAACACAACAGATCTGCCATCCACTATATCTTCAAACAGATCTCCTCCCTTCTACGCCGGGAGACTATATCTGGCCGAGCAAACGCTCTCATCCCCAAAACAGCGTCCATCACGCTTCTCGCCGCGCTCATCCGCCATGTCGAGGTTGAGCAGATCCGTCCTTCCCTCCGCGTCATCCTCATTCCCCTTCAGCATCTGACGGATCCATCGATTCCGGCGCCACGCTCCTCGGATGAGACCTTCCAGAACACGTACAAATCACTCGTTTCCAACTGCCATGAGGTCTTGGATCTTCTCCAGAAAAAGCTCGGCACCACCGAGTACGTGGATCAAATTTCCAGGGTCCAAGCAGCTATCAAGGAACGCCGTGAAGGACGACGGGCCAAGCGTCGCATTGACGCTGTTGCCGACCCTGAGAAGTACGGACGTGAGAAGATGAAGAAGAACGAGCGGAAGAGAGACAAGCGCCGTGAGAAGGGCTTGGAGCACCGTGGAAAGAGACGCGGTTGGTAGACATCTAAAGAATTTGGCATCTATTTGCGTGTTTCATGAGATGGTGTTATTGGCATACTAAAAACCGAGGCGTTTGGATGGGATTTATTCTGGTACTTGCATTTGTATATACCTTTCAGAACAATTTGATATCTTCTGTACAAAAAATCGTCGCTACATAATCGTTCCCAGTATCTGAACCAAATTACACGATCAAGTGGTCTTTTGAAATTTAGTAGGGAGTCAATATTGACCCCTGTCAAAGTGATCCTGGATGTACATGGCCCCAAAGATATCCTTTCCTCATTGATGCTTGGATCCTGCCATGCTGAGAGTGGAGAGTCCGCCGTTCACCATACTATACAAGTCTGTCTATAAAGACAACAAAAGATAAACAAAATAAACAAAATAAATATCATCCTGATATGCTCCGAATCCACCAAGAAGATGTTATGAAATCAACCCGACTTCTCATCAGGCAATCCTAGTTGCTCCTTACCCTCCAAGTCGTAACTCTTCACAGTCCCATCATCCCAGAACTCTAGGTTGCCATCTGTATGACCATGAGTCAATGCCTGACCCTTTTCCTTCAGTAGATCTTCCAGAGTTGTCTTCTTATCGAAGAAAACACCCAGATGATCACTCATGACATGGCGCGATTGGCAGGAGGGACACTGGATAAGGACGGTTCCACGGTGGTAGCCTTGCTTGGACATTCGGTGGGCAGAGCGATGACCACATGGCTTGCAGGTGAAGACAATGCGATAGGCCTCCTCATTTTTGCGACGCTCCTCGTTTTGCGCTTCCCATTCAGCATTTCGCTCTGCTTCATTCAAAGGCGATTCGGTAAGAGGGCGAGGTGCGCTTGAGTTGTATCGACATTGAGGTTGGGTAAGGAGGCGTTGTGAGTGAGGAAGAGACGATGATGGGAGCACTGAGCGTCGATAAAGGGAGATTGTGGAGAGGAAACGTGAAGGTTGTATGCGGGAAATAGTAGTGTAGGATTGTGCTTGCGACACAAACGCATTCAATGGGCGGAGACCCTGCGAGGTGAAAGGACGCATTACGGTGGTAGTCCTTCAAAATGCTGGGAGTTCCCAAGGAAAGATGCAGTGAAGTTAGAGGAAATTAAATATCAACAAAGATTCCACTCAACGTGTTGAGAAAAGAAAAAGCTGGAATGACGATGCTCAGTCGGCGATAGTCGGAACTACAGATATTCCGGGTTGGCCTCCGCGGAGAGCGCAGTTCTCGAACTTCACAATTCCACTTTTCTAGGGTTCTCTGCTCATTTGCTCTATCAGAGTCTCTCAGTTGGCCTTCAAGATGGCAGCAATGAGGGCTCGTCACAAGATTCGAGCTCCCAAGAGGGTACGTCGACGCGGGGTCAACTCATGAAACTCCCCACTAACTATACTTGTAGGGTGTCTCCAAAAAGACCGAAGATTTCGATTCTATCTGGACAGACCTCTCGTCATTCTTGACTGGAATCAATACGAAAGAATATGCAGCTCTTGAATATGAAGATATCTATCGCCTCGCCTATAAGATCGTGTTGATGATGCGGGCCCCCGATCTTTACGAGAAAGTCAAACAACTGGAGCAGGACTGGCTTCAGACCAAAGTTCGAACCCTTGTCACAGATTCGATTTCTTCATCTCTTATACGTGCCCAAAAATCCACCGATACGCAAGATCAGTCCAGTGAGAGGAGGGAGGAGGGGGAGAAGTTCCTCACTGTTCTGAAAGTAGCTTGGGCTGATCATCAATTCGGCATGGGCATGGTTGCCGATGTTCTGCTATATATGGTAGGTTTCTTGCAATCTGGGGGTTCGGTGCGCATTCTCTAACGCCTTGCACAGGACCGTATGGTAAGAAGCCATGAACACCCACCCATCTACGTCGTCTGCATGTCGTTGTTCCGAGACCATATCATACGATCCCCTATCCGTGCCGGCTCTTCCCTGACTGTTATGGACATGCTTGAATCCACAATATTGTTTATGATTCAATTAGAACGTTCCGGGCATCTGATTGAGCGGCCGCTCATTCGACATTCCATCCAAATGTTGGAGGGCCTCTATGAAACCGTCACAGAGGAAGAGAACTCAAAGCTTTATCTGACTGTATTTGAGCCGGCCTTCCTCAATACAAGCAGGGAATTCTATCGTGCAGAAGGGCAACGGCTGTTGGAATTTGGAGATGCTACCACGTTCTGCCGCCTCGCAACCCAACGGATTACCGAGGAGCAGGAGCGATGCCGCTTCATGTTGTCGGCCACAACAGAGTCAAAGGTCCTTGAGCTGTTGGATGAGGAGCTCATCCGTGCCAATATTGACGAAGTCGTCAATCTCGAAGGAACCGGTGTTCGACACATGCTGGACCATGATCAGCTAGATGGGCTACGAAATGTGTACCTGCTCAATCAGAGGGTCGACAAGAAAAAACAAGCATTGACAAATTTAGTCAACAAGCGGATTGTGGAAATGGGCAAAGAAATCAATGCTTCCTCCATACTCCTACCACAAGCCCCGGCCCGGCCGACAGGGAAAGATGACAAAGGTGACAAAAGGACCGAGAAAGCAAAAGACAAGGAGAAGCCTCAGAATCAGCAAACAGTGTCCGCAATCCGTTGGGTAGACAACATTCTCGGCCTCAAGCGGAAATTCGATGGTATTTGGGAGAATGCATTCGCGTCCGATCAGGGGTTGCAGAGCTCAATCGGGGCGAGCTTTGCTGAATTTATCAATTTGAATCCGCGAAACTCCGAGTATTTGTCCCTTTTCTTTGACGAAAACTTGAAGAAGGGCATTAAGGGAAAGACGGAAAGCGAGGTTGATGTTCTTCTGGACAATGGCATAACACTGCTGCGCTATATCAAGGACAAGGATCTCTTTGAGTCCTATTACAAGAAACACTTATCACGTCGACTTCTGATGAAACGCTCTGCTAGCATGGATGCAGAAAGACAGATGATTTCCAAGATGAAGATGGAGGTCGGTAACCAGTTCACTCAGCGCATTGAGTCTATGTTTAAGGACATGACCATATCGGAAGACCTTACCAATAACTACAAGGATCACATTGCGCGCAACGGTGATCCCTATCAGAAACCAGTGGACTTGGAGGTCAACGTTCTCACCAGTACCATGTGGCCGATGGAGATCATGGCAAACACCAAAGAGGGAACACTCCAGCTTCCTTGTATTTTCCCGCGAGAGATTGATGCACTCAAACAAAGCTTCGAGAGGTTTTATCTGGACAAGCACAGTGGGCGCAAATTGTCGTGGCAAGCGAACATGGGTACAGGCGATCTTCGAGCCACTTTCATACGCCCCAATGGCAAAGTCCAACGCTACGAATTGAACGTCTCAACCCACGCCATGGTGATCCTACTGTTGTTCAATGATCTTCCAGATGGGGAGGATCTCACCTATGACGATATCAAAACTCGCACCCAGATCCCAGACCATGACCTTGTTCGCAACATGCAATCGCTCGCCGTTGCCCCGAAGACTCGAGTGCTGACGAAGAGCCCCATGAGTAAGGACGTGAAACCCACGGATAGATTCTCTTTCAATCATGAGTTCCACAGCCCCTTTGTGAAAGTGCGCATTGGGGTTGTCAGTGGCAGTGCCAACAAAGTTGAGAACCAAAACCAGCGCAAGGACACGGAATCAAAGATGAATGACGAGCGTAAGGGCAGCATCGAGGCTGCCATCGTCCGCATTATGAAGTATGATTTTCTATCTAATCCCGTATATGATCCGACCGGCTAACCTCTCCCAGACAACGAAAAACGCTTACGCACTCTCAACTAATGACCGAAACCCTTTCACAACTGTCTGCTCGCTTTGTTCCTGACGTCAACATGATCAAGCGGCGCATCGAGAGTCTGATCGACCGCGAATATCTCGAGCGAGTCTCCGAGGAGCCGCCCACGTATGGGTATGTCGCGTAGGCGTGGACTATCACAGCGGTCATGATTGTCTTCTGTCCAGTCTGCCCGATTTACTCGTTTATGTTTATCTTTCCCTTTTTACGATATCATGGTCCAATGTCCTCGCATCTCACCGGTTCCTTTTGGGGGTTGGCGCTTGTGTTTCTCTCTGAGTTTAGCGATTGGCGTCTTTTCGAGGGCGGGTTGAATGAGATGAAATGGTTATAGATCTCTTTCTTTTCTTTAAATAGCCGCTACACCAATATGAATCGCTCTGGTACGGCGTGGGTAGTATCTCGCAGGCATGATTTGACCAGACTCCTTTACTGGGACCTTAATAGCAGGTACCAAGTAAAGAATAAGAAGCCAAAGAGAATTATATACCATCATCATAAACGACAAACAACGCCGGTCCAGGTGCAGGTGAGAGCGAAAGCCGCTACTCCGCTATTAAGTCAAATACCAAACCCCCAAATCACTACTCAGTCAGTCCGAAACGATGGCTCGGGATCACAGCAACTCCACCTCTCCTCGTCCCCAAGCTCCCTTCACCCCTTCCCACCGGACAACCCAAACATCTCCCATCCGCATCGTAACCCCGGTCTCATCTCCATCCTCCTCCCCAACAACCACGGGAACCTCTGCCCCAAGACATCGAACAAAAACAACCTCCTTCAACTCTGGTCCTTGAATCATACTCGTGCCGCCGGCATTGTCGTCCAACCGCCTCAGCTGCCGCGGGAACGCTCCCATGAATGAGCCCGCGTAATGCCCCGCTAGAAGCGTTTGGTGGGCATGCAGGAAGGACGATTCCGGCTCAGAGAGCGGCGTCAGATCCGCCAAGGTTGAAATGTCTGGGACTGAGTCCTCGGGCTGCTGATTTGGGGTTTGGGATGAGGGGGTAGATTGTGTTTGTGAGGCGAAAGGGTCTTTGTTGCGCGAGGCGAGCAGGACCAGGTAGTGCATACTATATTTTGTTATTTTGGCTAGACGAACCCGCAGCAGACTGCGGACGATGTACTGTGTGCGGGCGAGGTCGGTTTGGAGGATTGAAAGGCGGAGATTGAGGTTTGGGTTGTGGGTGTGCGGTGTTGTTGGGACTGTGTCGGACGACGCGGCTAAATCTTCAATCGTTTCAATCTGTACGTGTCAGAAGAGTCTCCGATGAGTTCCCCGGGGGCAGTTTTCTATGTTGAATAGGGCTCTTTACCTGCATCCGCACGCGATCCATTATGCGCTCCATCAGCGGCGCCGGCCATGGTAGAACCTCCGAGACGGCGCGTTCTGCGACCCAAAATCGAGTGAGCAGCTGGTGGTCCAGTGCTGTAGACTCCGGACTGGCGCCTGAGCCGCGGTCGACGGACGCGAGAATGTCGTCGATATCCATTGGCTTTGGTTGTCGCAGGAAAATCCAGGGCGGAGCGGCGATTTCGGACGGAGATAGGCCCAAGGCACCAAGCAGCCTCCCCAAGTGGATATTTAACCTACAACCTTTCGAGGCGGATTTTACAAGAGTCCAGGGTTTCAATTTAACAAGCTCTATTTGAAGCAATACGATAGAGGCATTCTACCCCCTGATAATCGACCCCGATGTCCAAGTGAATCGGTTGGAGTAAATCGATTGTAAAACGTAGCTGGATTCTTGGGAATCAAGTCAATTCATTTGGCCAATATGTCATAAGAGTGAACAATGTACGAGAGAACCCAGAACTTCGCAAGCCGAGTCCCATTCTTTCAGGGAGTCCAAGTCGCAAACTGCTCAGCCCAGATTCACTCGACGGTGACATGAAAGCCGTGGGCATTAAATGTGTAAAATAAGAAAGCGTAAAACATCCACCCAGGCGGGTATTCGATCAAATCAAAAGAGGGGAATAAAAAAACATGCATGTTTCGCAGATGACAACGCCGTAAACCATGAGCTTCCGGCGCATTTATGAGATGCATTATCGGAAGATCTTCCAAGTCTCGTGAAGCTTTGGAGAAAGAGAAGAGTCTAGACCTTGCTCGCGTTTGGCGGGGGCCCAGGAGGCGGACCGTAAGGTGTGTTCGCTGTGTATGCATTTTGAGGCTGTTGCAACTCGATCCCTTGCTGTTGTGGCGCTTGTTGTGCGCCAAAGTAGCCATAGTTTTGAGGGTTCGCGCTGTATTGTGGAGGCGCATTCTGCTGATAGTAAGGATCGCCGTAAGGCGGTTGCTGGTAAATCGGCTGGTTTGGCGGAGGAGGTCCGGGAGGAGGGGCCATCCATCCTGTCCCTGTCAGAGGGCGTTGACCATGGCTTCGGCGGCGACGTGCGTTGAAGCAGCTGAAACGAGGCTTGTTAGAATCGAGACGCATGGAAGAGACGTGGGCGAGACTCACGCGAAACCGAAGAACAAAAAGAAGGCCACGCCGACGATCACGGCGAATGCTACCCAACGACCCCAGTGATCCCAGGTAGAATAACAATCGTCATAGTCGTAACTTGTGCGATTCAGCAAGATGTCCACAAGATTCCCCACAGAAGACTTACCAGTATCGGGGATATAGAATAGCCATGAGGGGTTCACGCGAGACAGAAGGGAGAAAAAGAGAGATGAAGAACTATGTAAGTACGGAGTATGGAGTATGGAGTATGGAGTACAACATGGGCAGGTTGTAGGAACAGCGCAAGAGACGTTGAATCCACTCGGGGGCTGGGGGCGGTGGGGGTCCTTGGCACTGTAGGCTGCCGTTTCAAATTGTCGGAGTATCGCGCACTTCACAGGATCCCTATGATTTTGATCAAAGAGATTGATATTCCAATCAAATCGTATGAATCGGATTTTCCGTGTGTCTTGACTCAAGACCTGCTCAAGTGGTGACTACATTCGCAACCAGAACTACTCCAATCCGCTCCAATCCACTCCAATCCACTCCAATCCGCCCCAATCCGGTCTAATCTATAGTGTATACTTCGTACCCACTCTTTAGCTGACCGGAATGGGTGGCACAGTCGGCAAGGCAGTGATAATCGATCCAACTTCACTGCGCACATCCAAACTCGCCTCCTGCTCAGCCACTCCACCGTCTTCGTCCAGGGTCGTCTGCACCGATAGAACATGGATCCGAGGTGAAGGATCGGGTTTCGTTTTGAGAGAATAGGTAGGTAATACATCGAAAGTCTCTTGTACCCAGGACATCTGCCTTTGCAGATCCGGGCCGGAGAGGCTTGTCTCATTATCTTTGTCGGGTAGGGGACTCGACGACTTTGTGCGGAAGATACTGCTGGGCCAATCTTTTGTCTTGGCGTTCGGGCGGGCACAACATGACGCATTCTTAGATACACTATCCCAGGCTTCAACCACGCGGTCTGTCTTGAGGAATTGAGATATTTGATCCTTCATCGTCTCGCGGCCATTTGTCAGCTGGTCATGTGCCTCCTGCCGCGCCTGCGTGGGCGACTTGGCTGTCGATTGTCCCGTACAAGGGCGTGGTGTTGTGCAGAATGCCCGTAATTGTTCTATGGAGATGTTGCGTGAGGATCGTAATGGCTGTGAAGGGGCTGTTTTCGGTCGTTCTTGTGTCATGTCGAGTTTCTCGCTGGCAGATCGTTTCGGTAAGAAGGGCTTGGACAACTTTCGTTTAAGCCTTCCAGCAGTTGATGGAAGGGGAGGCGGCGATTCGTCACCGCCGACTGTGCCAGCTTCTGCTATAAGAGCACTGCATGATTTGGCTCGGCTCAGAATCTTACGCCGAACACCATCGCTCGGGGTGGCTGCAGCAGTAGGACTGATCATATGATTCGACGTCGTTGCTATCCTCTTGGGGTTGGAACTTGGATCACGAGGCAACGGTTTCTCCGATATAGGTCGCTCTTTGTCGAAAAGTCTTTGTTTGATGGACTTCCTCCGACTTACGGCTTTGTTGGTCGGCTGAATGAAAGATCGCTGTTCTAGTTAGCGCATCTGAAAGTCATCAATCGGGCCTATCAACTCACCACGTCCTTTCTACTTGCTACTCCCACCCGCCGTTGCATTTCCGTGGTTGCTAAGCCAAGTTGGCTCAGCGCCTTCTGAAGAGCAGTGCCCCGTCGACGAAGTTTTGAGATGGCGAAGATCCAGCCTTCCATGTTGTCCCTCATCGCCTGATGAAATGCCTTTAGGCTCTCGGTCTCAAAACAACCTTCCTCGGCGAGTTTTCGAAAGTAGAACCACAGTGCCCCCATTGCCTCTTTTGCTTTTTGCAGGTCTTTGAGGGAGTCTGTGATCGTAAGCGTGAATCTGCCAATTGAATGTTCGATTCGATCGTTGTAAGTGACAATTGACAACCGAAACTTCCGGTCTTGAAGCATCTCATCAAAGACATCGGGGTTTCTCAGAGGGAGACTCAGATATTGAATTCGGGTGCGAACATCTAGCCGCACGATTAGAAAGTCCTCGGTAGTTCGTTCTATGAAACCATCCAACTCGTCTACATGTTTCTGTAGGATCTTCATGACGGAGACTTCCGATTTCGCCAGATTCTTGGCTAGCAGATGGACTCCGAATATCATTTGGGCAATGAGTTTCCAAAATGGGTGATATCTATGCGAGTTAGCTCAATCTGGTTGTAATCAATCTCCAGGTACAAACAGATTCGTGCGTTACCCACTTTTCCGAGGTCCTTTGGCGCCATTTTCTCCCGCAAAGCCGCTCGTATCCATCATTCTCTAGCAAATCGCGCCGCCGCGTTTGGGCATCAATGTCAACGACCCATTCAGGCCTGGAGCCATCGGACGTCTCGACAATTGATTCCTCAAAGGGACCCTGGAGCTGAGTGATGGGATGGGATGGGTACGGACTGGGCGGGACTGGAGCAGCCGTTGGCTCCAGTGGCTTTGCATCCTCCAAAGATGCATCGGCAGATATATGAGCAAGAGCGGGCGCAGATGCCATGGTGATATATCGCACGGGCACGGTCGGCAATGTTTGAAGTATAGACAGCCTGCAATGACGAGAGTCGGAATTGCCGAACAGTGCACATACAAGGGGTGCGCAATTCTGGGAATTGGGGCAAATTCAAAGTGTAAGCTTCACGATGAATGCAATTTCGGCGTCCATTTATAAAATCACGATCGGAACCAGGTCCAGATGGCTGCAGTCATGGCTGAACTCGTGGAGATGGCTGGCGACCTCAGGAACCATGCAAGGACTCCCTATACCGGGGTCAGAAACCCGATGCAAAAGGGGCGAACCAGTGGATCTCACGAAGATAAGTCCAGAATTGATCCGGAGGTCGTTCACCAGTGAAACATTTAAGGAGAAGGCTCATGGGGAGATCGAGAAATACATGAACAAAGAACGTGCAATATCGGAGTAGATACCGTGACAGGAAGCTACTTTCCGATCGTCTGATTTTCCCTTTTATTTTTCTCCCTTTTTCTCCCTTTTTCTTCTCTTTTTTTTCCGATTAAATTGATCCTTTGAAGTGGTGGAGAATGGGGGATTTGACACTCCCGAATCAGCCAATCCGCAGCCATTTGGTGGAAATGAAAAATGAAAAGAGACGATCGTTGAGTCTGAGAACTGATCATTTCGGATCAATGGTTCTTCCCATGGCATCTGGAGAAAATCAGAGACCTCGTAGACATGGGCATGGACATGGACGTTGTGAACATCGTACAAGGACGAGGGGGCCTGTTGGACCGAGGTCTCGATGTTGTATACCTGACGGAGAGCTTATGTAGATTCTCCGTGCGAATTCGACACTGATTTGCGTGGAATAGACCGAAAGTCATGGAAATGATAAATCCGCAAAGTATCATTTGATCTTCAATGCTTCATTGGCTGCACTTGAGGGCTCTGGAATAGCGCCATCAGCAGCCTCAAGTTAGGGGCTTATTAGAACTTCAACTGTTCTTGGCCCCAACGAGATCCGTGATTCCCGCGCTTCTGCCATTTGCCTGCACTCTGCATGGAGCG
The DNA here is from genome assembly GCF_028828445.1 of Penicillium paradoxum. NCBI lineage: Eukaryota > Fungi > Ascomycota > Eurotiomycetes > Eurotiales > Aspergillaceae > Penicillium > Penicillium paradoxum. Next base: position 842,408 of record NW_026643184.1, on the reverse strand, counting down.
TCGATCGTTCCCCTCACCTTGAGTCAGGTATCAAATCACTGGTCAACACGGTCCTGGCCAGATCACAGCTTGGACTCCTCCGTTGTGCACTGATGCACGACATACGGAGTCCACAGTCAAGAACCTTCGGATTCGATGTGACCCTTTCCCTCAGAGTTGCGGGGATTGCTGAGGTGTCCGTTTCAACTTTTCTCCTGAAGGAGACCCATTGCGGGCAGCTCATTCGAGACTTACATGAAAGTCCTATCATATGTGACTGGTTACTTTGCATGGACGGAGTAGACTGGGATATCATTTTTCCTCTCATCCGGGGCTATAAATGCGCTCCTCCCCGCACCCTAAGATGGTTTCTGGATAGAAACCAGTTAATCACTTTACAATGCGTCTCATCAACTGGATTTCATTCATACAAACCGCGGCAGCGCTTGCCGTCCCTTTGGATGATAACTTAGAGGCCTTGTTCCGCCGCCAACTTCCTGCACACGCTACACAGGTCAAGACCATCAACACAGCCAATAATGTCACTATTCGCTATAAAGAGCCGGGGAAAGAAGGTGTTTGTGAGACTACCCCGGGAGTCAAATCTTATGCCGGCTATGTGGATCTCTCACCCACAGAGCATACTTTCTTCTGGTTTTTCGAGGCTCGCCATGAACCCGAAAATGCGCCGATTACTTTGTGGTTGAATGGTGGACCAGGCAGTGACTCGTTGATTGGCCTGTTTGAGGAGTTGGGGCCTTGTCGCATCAACAAGAAGAGTGAATCGGTTATCAACAAGCACTCTTGGAATGAGGTCTCAAACATGCTGTTTTTGTCTCAGCCTCTAGGCGTTGGTATGAGCTGTTGCTTTTTGCTCTCCTCTTCTCTGGCTTCTCTGGCTAACATCATCACAGGTTTTTCCTATGCCGAAAAGGCTGCAGGCTCTCTAAATCCCATCACAGGGTCATTCGAAGACGCAGACTCAGCGGATATTAAGGGTCGCTATCCAGTCATCAATGCCACCGCAATTGACACCACCGAACTTGCCGCTAAAGCTACCTGGGAGGTCCTACAGGGATTTCTGGGTGGCCTTCCTAAGCTAGATTCGAAGATTAAGTCGAAGAGCTTCAATCTATGGACCGAAAGTTATGGAGGGTCAGTTATAGTATTTCACGAAGATCGATGATCATTGCTGACTTCCTTCCAGACATTATGGGCCTGCTGTAAGCCACAGGCCATTTGTTGGTCTAATCTCCTCCGGATCTAACATTTGCAGTTCTTTGACTACTTCTATGAAGAGAACCTCAAGATTGCCAACGGCACCCAAGAGGGCATCCAACTTGATTTCAATACCTTGGGTATTATCAACGGCATCATTGATGAAGGAATTCAAGCCAAGTATTATCCTGAATTTGCCGTGAATAACACTTATGGTATCAAGGCTGTAAGCCTTCCAATGTCCACCAACTTCGATACGTACTAAAAAGACCGCAGGTCAATGACACGGTGTACAACTATATGAAGTTTGCAAATGAAATGCCAAATGGCTGTCAGGATCAAGTCGCAACCTGCAAGTTGACAAACCGCACCTCGCTGTCCGACCACGCGCTCTGCAGCGAAGCCACTAACATGTGCCGGGACAACGTCGGTAAGACTACACCCATATACAATCCTTTAGATTTTATACCAACTTACACAAGCATCCTAGAAAGTCCCTACTATTTCTTCAGTGGCCGAGGCACCTATGACATCCGCCATCCACGGAATGACCCAACCCCAGAAAGTTACTACATGAACTACCTTGCCAAAGACTCGGTAATGAATGCGTTAGGCGTCGATCTAAATTACACGCAATCCAACAATGAGATCTACTTCGCCTTCCAGCAAACAGGTGACTTCGTCTGGCCCAACTTCCTCGAAGACCTAGAAGATATCCTCTCCCGCCCTGTCCGCGTCGCGCTGATCTATGGCGACGCAGACTATATTTGCAACTGGTTTGGCGGGGAGGCTATTTCTCTTGCAGCAAAGTACAAGCACAGCAAACAGTTTCAGAAGGCGGGATATGCACCGTTCTTGGTCGATGATGTTGAGTATGGCGAAACGAGAGAGTACGGCAATTTCTCCTTCACCCGTGTCTATGAGGCTGGTCATGAAGTGCCGTATTATCAGCCAGAGGCTTCGCTGCAATTGTTCAATCGCACACTGAATGGGTGGGAGCTGCCTAGGGGCGAGAAGAAGTTGAAGGCGGACTCTAGCTCCAGTGGATCCGAGTCAGCGACTCATACCCAGTCTTCAGTGCCGTTACCCACAGCTACGAAGGTCTGACTTAGCGTTTCATGAGGCATGATGAGACTGGGGGATATAACTCGGCAGATCCGAGCTTACGGTTAATATATAGCGAATGAAATTGTGGGTTTGAGACAAATCATGTCTTTGAAATACTATAATTCTTATTTGCCAAAAGTTCTCTATAATTACATACCCATCTGAGTACTTGACAACCGAGTCCCGTAGGACTATAGCAGACATAGCACCATCCCGAATAAAAGCCCCTTGGTGTCTAGAAAACAAGATCACCTCAAAATAATGTACAAAATCATTAAAAAAAAAGATTTGGCTGACGATTCCGTTGAATATTGCCAATGTTCCGGTGACGCAGGGTGGCCCGGGGATCTCGCAAGTTTGAAAAAGCGACACGCCTCGTAAATGCAGGTGAATAAATCGAAATCTGGCTGGGTGATGATACAGATGATCGGCTGGGATTGTTAGTTCTCCCCCGCCGATCATTCATTGTTTAGTGGTAGGTTCCTCGTGAGACCCGCGGAGAGTCTCCGCGGGGGTATGTGTTTCTGTATGAGGCTTATCCATATCATGCAGTTCATTGGTATGTCCCAAGACCTCGGCGGCAGTTTCATCAGAAAATTGCAGGTCGTCTTCGACAGCGGTGCTGTTCTTAATCTTGAAGAAGATCACGGGCGAGGCAAAGAGCATGCTACCAACGAGTATACCCCAGCAGGAGGCAAATTCGGTCATGTAGGCGGTTTCCTGTGCATCCAGGCTAAAAGGTTGTTAGTTGGTAACACAGAAACGATTTGGGGAGTGGTTGTTTACCTCCACATGCCAGCAGCACCGGCAGACTGGATACCCTTATAGAAGCCAGCAAAGTTGGCCAACTTGCGGCTGTTGTTGGAGAGCGAACCCATGTACCAGTACGTGCAAGTCTGGAAAGCAGCATCGTAGAATCCATAAAACATGTACAGGAACATGGGCCCGATGTAACCACTGTCGGTGAAATCGGTGCCGAGTCCCTTGGTCTCCCGAGTGTATTGCTTTTGGAAGGCATATCCTCCACCCCAGATGCCCATGGTGACAGCGAGCAGAACAAGAAAGTTGAGCTTGGCACGCCACGGACGTGAGAGGCCCTTCAAATCCAACAGTTGGCCAAAGACGAATGCACCGACCATCTGCATGAGCCAGTACAGAAGACTGTTCAGGGCTCGAGTGCGGACATTAAAGTAGGCGAGGTTGACTGCGTTGAAGTGGTATCCGTAGAACCAGTTGCTAGCCAAAAACATAGGGAACATCAGTACAATGTACGAATCCTTGATTAGTGTCTCCCACAGGCCCAAGAACTCAGATTTCCAGCTCGGGTTCTTGACCACAATTACACGCGAGCCATCCCTGCGCTTGACGTGCTTGCTATCGACGAGGCACCAGCACAGGATGGAACCAATGGCCATTAGAACTAGGAAGGCAATATAGGTGCCATTATTGACGTTGCCGGCGGTTGTATGCATGTTTTGACCGAGAGGGACCTGTTCATATCAATATTACTGTTTTGGTTTGAGGATGTATCGTGCGATTGAACATACCAAGCTGCCAATAACACCACCTAAGTTGAAAATAACCCAGAATATGGCAATGTATTTTCCCTTCTCATGCTCCTGTGGATAGCTGAGCATGACAGCACCCTGGGCGCACCATAGCAGGCCAGCACAAACACCGAGGAGGGCTCCGGAGAAAATAAGGAAGCCTGCATTCTGGTTGATATTGTACGAGAGGAGAGAAGCAACGTAGAGGAAGTATCCAAATCCGCCGAGGGAGAGAGTGAGCCGCAGACCAATGCGATTGGCAATGGATCCGGCAAAGAATCCGACTACTGCAAAGGTACTGTAGAGTGCAGTATTGGCGTTGTTCACATCGTGAGTGTTGACTTGACCACCGCCGCCGAGGCCGCTGACGGCATTGAACATGCCGGGACATAAAAAGCAGACAAAAGACACCAGGTACAGTTGCATCTCCGGGGAAGCAAAGTAGGGTGCTTCCCACTTGCCCACTTTGAACAATGGCTTGTACATCCACGCGGGACCTATCACCGCTTGATCCACACCCGACTCGGGATCCGGAGCAGATGCCGATACATAATGCTCTGTCGACATCTCCGTCTGCTCGGGTTCCTGTTTCTCCGGCTTAGCCATGATTGTAGGAAGCAATATCTACAGGGACAAGCGAAATAAGTAGGAAGAATCAACAAACGAGCCAAGGGGCCAAAGAATGTTCTCCCACGCGAGAGGACGCCGTGAAGAATGAAGAATGCCGAGAATACAAGGGATTTCCGAAACCGAATTGGGATTCTGCAGGATCTGGAAGGATTTTTTTAGGATGAAGCTAAGTCTTTTTAGTAGACAATTTGTTAACCGAAGTCACACGATTGTCTTATCTAGAGGATCCATTTTTTTTTTTTCTGAATGCGACACTGTAGCCGATGACTACGGGGGAGGAGTTGCGGGGGAGATACACATTGGAGAGACTGGAGAAGGGTCCCACGAGAAAGAGTCATGAGCCAAAACCTGAATATTGATCACCCATTGCTTGTCCACTTGCAATGCGACTGCAGACGACGTTGGTTGCATTGGGAAAGACGAAAAGATGAACCGCATGCGGAGAGTCGCATGCGGGGACTTTGCCTGTACTGTCATTCGGGGTATTGTAAGTTACCATTGAGGTATGATTTCGTATGGTCCCGTATGGTCCCATATGGTCCCGTATGGGGGCTCGGTATCGCCCAGGTACCGCTCGATTACAGCCGCAATACCGCTAATTCCCGATATGGCCACTTGATCCTTCGACTTTGTATACCACATCGGCATGCCGAATGTCACCAGTGAGAAGGGTTACATCATTGTGCCTGACTCTCCCACTCCTGCTCTCTCTCTCTCTCCGATTCTTATGTACTTAGCCTTTCCCCCTCCTTGTCTCACATTTGCTCTTTAGCTTTGATTTCATTGATATCTGATAGGAATATCCTGTCCTGCCTTGTCATCATGCCGGGCAAGACTTCCACCCCGCGTATTACCAAGCTCACCAACTGTCGCCTGGTGCGGGGTTCGACCTTGGTCGAGCAAGACCTTTGGATTGATTCATTGACTGGCAAGATTCTGAAGGATCAAGAAGCCTTCTATGGATTGCATCTGTCCCCCGATGAGATCATCGACCTCGGCGGCCGTATTGTCGCCCCGGGTATGATCGATGTCCAGTTGAACGGTGCCCATGGTTTTGATTTTTCTGTACCTTGTGAGACAAAAGAGAAATACGATGAGGGTTTGCGCATGGTCAACCGGGGATTGGCCCAAACAGGTGTCACTTCTTATTTGCCGACTGTCGTGAGCTCCACCCCCGAGGTATACTGGAAGGTAAGCACGCCCTGGAAGCAATTTGTTCCCAAAAGCAAAAACAACAGAAAATTAATATTCACCCCCTCCCAGGTCCTCCCCTCCCTGGGCCCAACAGCAGCAACCCACCAGCCCGAGGACGGCGCCGAGTCGCTCGGCGCCCATGCCGAAGGGCCTTTTATCAGCCCGGGCCGCAATGGTATTCACAAGTCTGAAGTGCTGCGTGCCGCGCAAACCTTTGAGGACTTGCTGCACTGCTACGGCGCCGACAACATGACCAGTGCAAACCCAATTAAGATGATCACGGCCGCACCAGAAGTTGGCAACATGATGGCTCATATTCCCGAAATTGCCAAGCGCAACATCATCTACTCAATCGGCCATTCCGATGCAACCTATGAGGAGGCCGTGGAAGCCACACACCAAGGGGCTCGCATGATTACTCACCTATTCAACGCTATGCGGCCCTTTTACCACCGCAACCCAGGTATCTTCGGGTTGCTAGGACAGAGTGAGCGTCGCAGGCCATTCTACGGTGTTATTGCAGATGGCATTCATTTGCATCCCACTTCCATCAAGATCGCGTACAATGCACACCCGGATGGCCTGATCCTGGTTACCGATGCTATGCGTCTTTGCGGTCTACCGGACGGTGTATATGAGTGGACGAATGGTGATCGAATTGTTAAGACCGGTGCGCGGCTGACGCTCGAGGGCTCTGACAAGATTGCTGGGTCTTCAGCCACGCTTATCGAGTGTGTTAATAACTTCCGTCGCTGGTCGGGTGCGTCGACGGCCGCGGCTATTAATGCCGTTACTGCTGTGCCGGCACGTCTCCTGGGCTTGGAGGGTGTCAAGGGATCACTGGACAGCGGTGCTGATGCCGATCTCATCGTGCTAGGTGAAAGTGACGATCCATTATCTGGGCCTACCTTAACGGTTGACCAGGTGTGGAAGTTGGGTGCCAAGATTCACGATACTGACAAGGCTGCCACTGTGGCGGTATGAAGCCTCCATTTTCGATGAGAGTTTTTTTCGCCTCGGTTTTCTTTTTCTTTTTCTTTTTCTTTTCTGTATCGGTTCTGGCATCTGTGCAGCAGCTATTTCTCGGTTGATTGATGAAGGGCGTTTTGAGGTTGTGGTTTTGCATGGATAGAATGTAAGCGAATAGCACCGGCTTAATTTAGTACCTGTTTAGACTACATGTATATTTGGAAACTCATTCCAATCGTTCAACTTCATTCTATATATATGCTAAATGTATAAAATATCCAAGTTAGCCTCGCAGATGAAGGTAAACGGGCTTGAAAATAAGTCCAATGGCGGTCCTTCGCGCCAAACTCCAGCGGAGCTCTGCACCGCTCGCTTATATGCTATAATAAGGCCAAAAATAAGATGGGAAAAGAAAAACACTTTTACAGACATGTCAAATCCTTGCGTAGAAGCCCCAGGGCTTTAGAGACGGGGTTGGTTGCGAGACCAACCAGCCTCGCCAGCGATCAGCTCGGCGGCACGCTCACCAATGGTCAGGACAGTCAACATGGGGTTGATGCTGGGCATGTCGGGGAATACACCAGCATCGGCAATACGGACGCCCTTCAAGCCGCGGATCTTCAGCTTAGGGTCTACAACTGCCATTGGGTCGCTGGCAACGTCGCCCATCTTGGTGGTACCAGCGGGGTGGTACACAGTGTGGGCAACGCGACGGCCGTACTCAGACAGCTCCTCGTCGGTCTGCAGCTTGGGGCCGGGGGCGACTTCACGCTTGATCCACTCCTTGAAGGGAGACTGCTTGGCAATCTCACGGGCGGCCTTGAGGCCGGCAACGATGGTGGCGGCGTCGTAGCCCTCGGGGTCGGTGAAATAACGGAAGTCCAGAGAGGGCTTTACGGAGGGATCAGCAGAGGTCAAGAAGAGACGACCCCGGGAGCGGGGGCGCGGGATGTTCGGGGTCATGCAGAAGGCGTTCAGTGGCTCGTCGTAGCCGAGACGAGTGGTGTTGAGGGTGAAGGGGATCTGATAGCAGTGCATCATCACATCGGCGATCTTGCCATCAAAGCCGGCGGCGTTGGGCAACTCGCGACGGAGGAAAATACCGGCGTCAGAGTCCATAGTGGTCATGGTATGATCCACGGGGTGGTTGAGCTCCCACATGATGATACTCTCGGGGTGATCCAGCAAGTTCTCACCGACACCGGGAATATCTTTCACAACGGGAATCCCGAGAGCGGACAGGTGATCACGGGGACCAAGACCAGAAAGCATCATGAGACGAGGAGTGTCGACAGCTCCTGCGCACAGAACGGTCTCCTTCTTGGCACGCAGAGTGTGCTTGACACCAGACTGCAGGGTGACATCGACACCAGTCACGGAATCTCCCTCAACGTTGACCTTGTTAACCCAAGCGTTGGTGAGGATAGTCAGGTTAGGACGCTTCTCATCGCCACGGAGAATGGGGTGGATGTAGGCGACACTGGCACTGCTACGGCGGCCATCATCGGGGTTGTAGGAGACGTTGAAGAATCCAACACCCTCGGTCAGCTCACCTGTGCTACGGATTTCATCGTTGAAGTTCTCAATGACAGGGATGTTCATGGCACTAGAGCAAGCCTGGATCCAGTCCTTACACAGCTGGTTACGGTGGCGAGCGTGCACCGGCTGAATAGTATTGCGCAGATTGTCAATGATGCGGGTGAAGGTCTCAAAGTCCCAGCCCTTGCAGCCCTTGGCCACCCAGTTTTGGCAATCGTACGCAAAGGGGCGGAACGAGATGAGAGTGTTGTGGCTGGAGCAACCACCCAGGACCTTTGCACGGGAGTGGCGGATATGGCTGTTGCCTACGAATAGTCAGCACATGCCCATAAGGTTCCAATCCGTAGTTCTAAGTCTTTGTCTTACCCATAGGCTGCTCGGTGGTGCCATAGTCATAGTCGAGCTCACCGCCGAGCAAGTTGAGCCACTCCTTCAGGTTCAGGACGCGATCGTCCATGAAATCACTGGGACCTCCTTCGATAACCAGAGTCCGCTTGTTGGGGAGGTACTCGGCCAGGCGTGCGGCAATCACACAGCCGGCGGTACCACCGCCAACGACGATATAGTCGTAGCTGTTGACATCGACAGCGGGGAGCTCGTTAGTGGTGGCCATGTTGAATACCGGAGTGAGAAGGGTTGAAGTGAGGAGATCAGAAAAGGGACCGCCTTTAAGAGAATTTCCAAGGCTGAGAATGGTCTGATCGGAGAAAGCCCTTCAATCCAATGTCTAGTGATTACCCAGATTGGTTCCATTCTTTTCACTTTTTTTCTTTTTTTCTTTTTTTTTTTTCTTGGTTTTTTCCATTCTCGTCAGACTCGGCGAACTTGCAAGCCTCTGAGTGGTGGCGATCATTGAGAGTGGAGAGACCTCGGGTTAAAAAAGGTCTTGGATAGGTAATCGGGTCCACCGACTGTTTAACGAGTTTTAGCATTCAATTCCTTCATTTCCAAAGGAGATATCGAGATCGGAACCCCGGGATAGGATTTCCCTTCCGATACTAGGAATGTGTGTGTAGAGAGTACGTCACGATAGATGGCTACCGACACGACCATTCAGCCCAGTCCATTCAGAACAAACGAAGCAAACCGAGCAAACGGGAACCCTTCACCCCGCGTCTGTTCAGCCACCTTCAGCCGCTGACCGGGTGGGCGTACCTGGGTACTTGGCTATTACGTAGTGAATATGCACGGCAACTAAGTACCGAGTACCTAATCGAAACGTGCGCTAGCACTGCCCCGGCTTTTTTTTTTTTTTTTTTTTAGTTCAGAGAACCTTCACTTCATTTATAGCACAAGAGACTCTCATCTTTCTCGGTCCAATAATTATGTCGCTTCCTTTTCCAACCCGTCAGCTCTATTACAATGGCAAGGTCCAAGCTGCGACCTCCGGCAAGACTTTCCAGACCGTCAACCCTGCCACCGCAACTCCACTAGCCGACATCCAGATTGCCTCCAATGCGGATACTGATGCTGCCATTATTGCTGCCGATCAAGCATTCCCTTCATGGGCCCAAACACCGCTGATTGCTCGCGCTCGGATTCTTCACAAAGCCGCTGCTTTACTACGGGAGCGAAATGATGAAATCGCACGTATCGAGACATTGGACTCCGGCAAGGCCTATACTGAGACAAGCACCGTCGACGTCATGACTGGCGCTGATGTTTTAGAGTACTATGGCAACTTCATTGGCGGGGGTGGTCTCAATGGTGAAACTACCCAGCTCCGCGAGGATGCCTGGGTATATACTAAGAAGTCTCCTTTGGGAGTGTGTGCCGGCATTGGTGCTTGGAACTACCCCATCCAGATGTTCGTTGTATATCTCATCTCTGCAAGATGGAGCTGACTTGAACGTTTATAGTGCCCTTTGGAAATCCGCTGCCTGCTTGGCCGCCGGTAACACAATGATTTATAAACCTAGTGAATTCACACCGCTTCATGGTCAAACCCTTGCAGAAATCTACACAGAAGCCGGTCTCCCCGCGGGTGTCTTCAACGTTATCAATGGTGCTGGTGATGTTGGCGCCTACCTCACCAGCCACCCGCTCATTGCCAAGGTCTCCTTCACCGGCCAAGTTTCGACCGGCATGAAGGTTGCAGGTGTTGCCTCGGGCAACATGAAATATGTGACAATGGAGCTCGGCGGCAAGAGCCCATTGATTGTGTGTCCAGATGCCCAGCTTGAAAACGCTGTCGATGGCGCCATGATGGCCAATTTCTACAGCACAGGCCAGGTCTGCACCAATGGTACTCGGGTGTTCGTCCCACGCGGCATGAAGGCTGCTTTCGAGAAGAGCTTGCTCGAAAAAATCCAGTACGTGCGGGCTGGCCCGCTCTTCGATGATCAGACCAATTTCGGTCCTCTCAGCTCCCAAGCCCACTATGATAAAGTCGTCTCTTACATCCGCCACGGTATTGAGTCAGACCGCGCCACCTTACTTTGTGGTGGTGTCGACAAGCCAACTATGCCCAAGGATCTACAGGCCGGTTTCTGGGTCCAGCCAACGGTCTTCACCGACTGCACTGACTCAATGAGCATCGTCAAAGAGGAGATCTTCGGCCCCGTTATGTCCATCTTATACTATGACACCGTGGAGGAGGCCGTGCAGCGTGCCAATGCTACTGATCTCGGTCTTGCTGCCGGTGTTTTCACCGAGAACTTGAACCAGGCTCATCGTATCATTGATCAACTACAGGCGGGTATCACCTGGGTAAACACGTGGGGTGAGAGTCCTGCTGAGATGGCTGTCGGTGGCTGGAAGAAGAGCGGTCTAGGCGTGGAGAACGGCCGTCGCGGCATCGAGGCTTGGCTTCAGAACAAAAGCACTCTGGTCGATATGAGCGGTGCCGTCGCCACTGTATTTGCCAAGCTATAATGTTAATAAATCATGCAACGTATGTATGACCCAAAGGCAAGGAGCATAGTGTATAGATGGAGACAATCTAGCCATAGAATTCAATCTAGTTTGTGCCACTATGTTATAGGCTGGTTCGTTTAATTTGAAAGGAGTACTTTGAGGTGTATATGTACATATGTATATACAACATTCACACCATACGACACCATGCTACAACAAGAAAATTTGATAATTGTACACAGCTTGGATAATCCATAGCTAGAAGTTTTGATACCACTTCTCTCAAAAGCATCGCATATCAAGAATGTCGGCCATCTATTGACCAGGAATAATAATGAAAAGTCAAACTCCTTAACCTTGGAACCACAGATATCATTTGCAAAGATAGGACCCATAATCCCGACCCATAAAAAAAAGGAACCGAATAGAAAACCCCGGAAGGAAATGCGAAGAGATTTGGAGGTACCCTTAGAGGGTAGTGATTCTGGTGCCCATGCGGTCAAATATGAGGTCACTCCTCAAAGTATCGTCAAGGCCACCGATGGCTGAATCCACCAGGCGCGAGGACATACTGTCCGGTGTGAGTTCTTCGTCCTCCATCGCGCGCTTCAGCTCAGTGTTGATGCGCAAATCCTTGGGCACTTTCTCGGGTGTGCCGTCAGCGGTCGGCTGGGACTTGGCTTTCTTGGCTAGCAGTGGGGCCGGGACGTAGGTTCGGGGTCGGTAAACGAGGGCGGGGCCTTGCGTGCGGGCATCGGTCCCGCCCTGTTCAATCGATTCAAAGTATCGCACGGTCTTGACCTTGAGCTCGAGAGTGGCATCACGGTCGCAGACGACGAGCGGGTGCTGGTGTAGCTGTAGAGCGGAAAGAGTCCACATGTGGTTGATGCCCTCCTCGAGGCCCTTTTGCACGGCAATCGCCTTGTGCGCTCCAGTGGCTACGATCACTACTTCCCGGGAATCCATGATTGTCTGGATACCGACAGTCATCGCCATACGGGGGACCTTCGAAGTGTCATTGCCAAAGAAGCGAGAGTTCGCCACGATAGTGTCATAGGCCAAGGTCTTGACGCGCGTGCGGCTATTCAGTGACGAGCCCGGCTCGTTGAAGGCAATGTGGCCATCTGGCCCGACGCCACCGAGGAAGAGCTCGATACCGCCATAGCGGGCGATACGTGCTTCGAACGAGGCACACTCAGCTATGGGATCGGAGGCGGTGCCGTCTAAGATGTTGATATTTTGCGGTGGGATATCCACGTGAGAAAAGAAGTGCTTATACATGAAGCTGTGGTAGGACTCGGGGTGGTCGCGAGGAAGTCCGACGTATTCATCCTATAGAGTCAGCGAGATCGTCTGCCTGTATGTTTCTTGCGCATACCATGTTGAAAGTCACGACATTCTTGAAAGAGATCTCGCCGGCGCGGTGACGCTGCACAAGAATCTTGTAGATGAGCTCGGGGCTGCTGCCAGTAGGCAGACCAAGCACGAATGGCTGCTCGGAGGTTGGCTTGAACGACTGGATGCGGCCTAGAGCGGGTTAGCCTTTGCATTGCACATCTAAGGATCCAGCTTACTGATTATGTAGTCTGCGATGTACACAGACACCGAGCTAGGGTCTTCTCTGATGATAACACGCCTGTATAAACGCCAATCAGCAAGGAACTAGCTAGAATTGCAGCACATGTCACGAACATGGTTACGTCAGAGTTTGGAGGGATGAGAATTATGGAAGAAAAGAAGAGAGAAAGAAAAGAACGAGGAGACAGCTGGTATCTATGGGCGAAAAGAAAAGAGCACCTGGGCAGACTCAATCCCTCGAAGGAGGGACCATGGGTTACAGTCCCAGGTCGGTGGAGTGTACGACTGTGACAAAAGGATCTTCCACGTCGTATAAGGCCAGCCTCCACGTGCTACGACTATGGATCTTCTGCAAATGTATCATCGGCGCCCCAATGTCAATGATTGGAGGGGAGGATTAACCCCTCGGACTAGTTCGCGGGCTACCACATCTTGACAGGGAAGAGACCACCCCGGGACAAGATAGTAGCCGTTTACCTCATTCGGCCGATTCCAAGGTTTCTATCGACCGACCATTCGGGTGTATTCCATGTGGCTACTAATACAGCCAAGGATGCAATGACGCAGTGGGAAAATGGAGGACAGGAGATTATTACTGGAGTCCTGGGCCAATAAGTGGGAATTGATGACTGAAGGTTCCATCTGCGAAGTGTAGGAGTTGCATCCGGGGATGTCGGTAAAAAGCTGGAGGATGAGAAAGACTCCCCGGTGCAACCCTACAGGGTCGTAGTCACGGCTTTACCGTACACGGTATGTATGGGTTTCCGCTCGGGGGTATTGATACCAGCCACGTGACCCTGGCTCGGACATTTTCTGGATGGGCGATTACCGACGATTACATACAGGTACCCGTGGAACGTGCATGGTATTTTCTGCGAAAATGATATGTGCATCTTCAAGTACATGGATGTAGAATCCATGAACGACATGGACCAGGTACCTCTTACCGACGGATCGTCCGTACATTCTATTAGGTTCAACATCATTGGTTCTCTTGGACAACACTATCGTGTACCTCCAATGTAGACTCTGCCAAGATCCCGTGACTTGGATACAACAGACCCAAATTGCCTATTCCAAAAATTGGGGCGGGGAAACTCTGACCTCGGGAGCTCCTATCTTATCTGGTCCAATTCTTCCCCGACATTTGCGGCTCTGGGGGGGAAGAAGACAAAGCTCCATTTTTTGACTCCTGCAACGTTTCCCCCCGTCACCTGACTGCACGTACATCAAGTCTTAGCTTCATATTCCTGGAGACCTGTCAGCCTGACGTTTTCGGTCCACATCTTGCCCTCCAACACTGCACTCTCTGCATCCGACCTCTTGGGCCGTTGCAGGCATTCCTCCTCCGGCCATGGCCCGGAAAGAGGACATGCTGCCCCCGGGCTGGGAAGATCTAGACAGGTGCGATCCCCTTCTTTTTTTTCGGACTCCGTTCGGTTCGCTCATCTGCCCCCCTCCCCCCTCCCCCAATTGGCGTAACCCCATCCGCCTTGTCGGTGCATCCCCCCCTGACTGTGGAACCTAGCTGTCAACCGGGAGATAGATACCTACCTTTCTTCCGCTTTGGGCAATTCCTGACATCTATTAACATGGCACAGGCAGATGGGTCAGCTCTTTATGATGGGGTTTGATGGAACTTCGGTCAATCCACAGATTCGATCTCTCATTGAGGATTATCACTTGGGTGCTGTGCTACTATCGGCGAAAAATTTAAAATGTATCGAAACTGTTTGCTGCGATTAGGACAGTCACTGACGCGTTTACAGCGGCCGAAGAGGCAACTGGACTGGTCCTGGAATTACAGACCGTCGCCCGCGATGCAGGCCATTCGGTTCCTCTACTCATTGCTCTAGATCAGGAGAATGGTGGTGTCAACAGCTTATATGATGAAATATATATCCGACAATTTCCTAGTGCTATGGGGATTGCAGCGACCGGGTCCAAATCTTTGGCCCACGAGGTGGCTGTTGCGACAGCACAGGAGCTCAAGGCCGTCGGGGTCAATTGGATCTTAGGGCCCGTTTTGGATGTTTTGACCAATGTGCGAAATCAACCATTAGGTGTTCGCACCGCCGGAGATGATCCCCAGGAGGCGTCTCAATTCGGCGTTCAATTCATGAAAGGGTACCAGGAAGCAGGTTTGGTGACCTGTGGAAAGCATTTCCCATCCTACGGTAATCTAGAGTTCCTTGGCTCACAGACGGACGTCCCTATCATTACGGAATCCCTGGAACAGCTCAGCCTCAGTGCTCTTGTGCCTTTCCGCAACGCTATAACGCAGGGTCTGGATGCCATGATGGTTGGAGGCGTCTCGCTATCATCTGCTGGAATGAATGTGATGCACGCCTGTCTAAGTGACCAGGTGGTTGACGAGCTTCTGCGAAAAGATCTTCATTTTCAAGGGGTGGTCGTTTCAGAATGCCTGGAAATGGAGGCTCTCACACATAACATTGGAGTAGGGGGCGGCACCGTTATGGCAAAGAATGCTGGCTGCGATATCATCCTTTTATGTCGGTCATTTCCGGTCCAGCAGGAAGCTATCAATGGGTTGAAACTGGGAGTGGAGAATGGTATCATTGGCCGTCAAAGAATTGAACAGTCATTACGCCGCGTTTTGGATTTGAAGGCGCGCTGTACTTCGTGGGAACAAGCACTGAACCCTCCGGGGCTCTCTTCCCTTACACAGATGCAACCCTCGCATACGAATCTTTCAACCCGAGCCTATAACTCGTCTATCACAGTGATGAGGGATAAGAATAATTTACTTCCGTTGTCCAATATCATCGAGGCAAACGAGGAGCTTTTGCTTCTGACTCCATTGGTCAAGCCACTCCCGGCGTCAGCCTCTTTCTCTGATCCGAAGTCAGATCGCACCATTCTAGGTGGAGAGGGCGTCTTCAAAGAACTTGGACGATCACTCTCACGGCAGAGGAATGGGCGCGTATTGCACACCTCGTACACCTCTAACGGCGTGCGTCCTATTCATGAAGATCTCATCCAACGAGCCAGTGCTGTGATCGTTGTCACCGCAGATGCAAACCGCAATTTGTATCAGCAAGGGTTCTCAAAACATGTCTCCATGATCTGCCAATCGGTGTCTGGGGAGCGCCGCGAAAAACCATTAATTGTGGTGGCAGTCAGTTCCCCATACGATTTTGCCATGGATTCCTCGATTGGTACTTATATATGCACCTATGACTTCACAGAAACTGCCCTTCAAGCATTGGTCAAGGTCTTGTATGGCGATCTGACACCTTCAGCGGCCCTGCCGGGTTCGATTGGTCGAACGCAAAAGATCCATCAGTCCCGACAGCACTGGCTCGTTGAAAATTGGAACGAAGATCGCGACTCTTTCGCATTAGATGCTTTGCTTGACACCATCCGTACTGACTGTGCACCTGGCCAGCGGTCAGAACTTCTCGGAGCTACCGCCAATAGCTTCTTGCTGCGAAACGAGGATATCGACGAGGCCCACTTCGTTGTCCGGAACAGTAGCACGCAGGCCCTATATGGATTCTGTGCTACCTACTTCTTTCGGTCAACAGGCACCGGGGTCCTTGGATGTTTGATCGTGGATCCCTCTCGAAGGAAATTGTCAATTGGCCATTCTCTTCACAGTCGTGCCATCCGGACTCTACTCCAACGAGATGGGATGAGGCGCTTCCAGCTGGGATCCCGATTACCGGGGATCTACCTGGGGATCCCGACCGTCAACCCTGTCGAGCGCAAGCGGCTACGGCAATGGTTCGCGAATCTGGGGTGGAACACCGCACTTTCGCGGCCGGTCTGTAGCGTAATTTTACGCAACCTGTCATCCTGGGTGCCGCCCGACGGACTCTCGGTCACTTTGCAGGGTGCCGAGGTCACCTACGATCTCGTGTATGGCTGGGACTTTGCGCGCGCGATCCTCGACCACATCAAAACGTATGCGCGGCAGGGCGTGGCCGACATCTACCGCATGGCTCTAGGCGGTGCACCCAACTGCGGCATTATCCGGGCCAAGCGGCCCTCCGACGGGGTCATACTCGGGAGCATCGTGATCTACAATGAGCGATCCGTCTTGGCGGAACATATGCCCGTGCTGCGAGCTAGCCAGGCTCCTGTCGGGGGCATTTCTTCCCCGGTCATTTCTCCCTGCGGGGAAGATTACTCGACGGTTATGCAGGGTTTGATTCTGCTCGCTATCAAGCAGATCCGAAAGTTGAGTGCCAATGCCGTGGTTATGGACTGTGTAGGTGCTTCGCTTGCTTCCCCCGGGTTCTCCCTCATTCATCAACTAATCAAACACAGGTCGATGGCGACGGCAACTTTGACCATCTCTCCACGATGGGCTTCACGATGCTACACAGCTTTGAGGAAGTAAACTGTGATGCAGCTACGTGGACGATGATGCATGCGTAGTTGAAGCGATCCGATCCGATTTGATTCCGTTCTTTTCCTTTCTACACCTTGTTTTCCTCCATGATATCCATATCGCATTGGGTTTGGTCTTTTGGTTTTATGCCCCCATTTCGAATTTTTTTTTTGGTTGTTTTCCCATTTTTAAATATGATCCAATTCTCTGGTGCACCCGATCCGGGATCAGCTAGTGTGAAGAGTGTTCGCCTTTGTATGTTCTGGGCCCTTGGCAGGTCAGACAGAAAGTCTGTTCGTCATTCGGTCCAATCAATTGCCATCTACACATCACCCTTTTTTCTTCTTTTTTTTTCTTTGAGGAAGCGACCGGTATATCAACGGAGAACTCCGTATATAATGGAAGTCACGGGCGAAGTCAGGATCGACCGTCGGAGTATAAGTATTCTCAATGGAAAAAGCGTAGAAATTGTGATTGGACCGGACGTCCGTGGGAAAGGCACTTTGGGGGAAATTGTCACGGACTCCGCTTTGGCAAGTCCTGTACGGAGTACTCCGTACATGGGTAGAGAGGGTTTAGGCATTTGTTCTCAAGGTTTCTCAGCTTATATACAGAGTTCGTCTCAGTTGGGGTTTCGGAGCTCAAATGGCATCCGAGAGAAACCAAAAAAAAAGGGAAAATCCCTCAGTTGTACAAGTGCCCACATTCCTGTTATCTGCGATTCCGGGAATGGTCCTCCGTCGACACCGTTGCCGTATGCGAGACTTGAATGGGGAGGCCGCATCGGGAACGAGTTGAAAGCAAAAAGCAAGAGGCAAGAAGAGAACAGAGAAAAGAGCAACGAAGCAAGGAAGCAACGAAGCAAAGAAGCAAAGAAAAGAAGAAAGGAAAGAGAAAATGAATCGGGTAAATGCACCGACGGCTCACATGAAAAGCTTGAGAGTATCTCTGCACCGGCAAACTTCCGAATCTCCTGATTTGGCGTTTCTCCCCCATTCCAGAGGGAAGATGTTCTGATTGGATTCGTGGCCACTCTGATTCTATGTACTCCGTACCTTGTGTTCTATGCAGATGAGTGGCGTTTTCAGGTCGACCCGAAGCGTCCTCCAATAGGCAGGTGGGTAGTGCGGGTTTAATGAGCCATGGACTCCGTACTTCTGGAGTCCAGGATATCAGAACGCCCTCGTCCCTATCCCTCAGAGTCAACGCTCCTGGATCTACAGGTATGTAGGTATTAATATAGAAATCCTGACTCAGCGCTGCGTTCGTTCTCCGCAAAAACCGCGGCTCCACTTTTCCCCGAATCCGTTGATCGTTTGGAGAGTCGAGATTCCTCCCCCTCTTCGGGGGCCCTCTCTTTCTCTTCGACCCTTCCTATCCACTTTACCTTCTTCCGTCTCAAATGTCCTCTCCGCCTTTATTTCCGCCTTAGCCTATTCTCTTGCTTGCAGCATTCCCCAGTCTTTTCGTTTCGACCTCTTGTTCTTCTCTTCGTTCTTCGCTTCTTTCCTCTCCTGCCTCTCCTCTTTGCTCTCCTCTCTCTCTCCCCCTCTTTGTCTCTTGATTCCATCTTTCTCACCCCGTGCGCCTCCGTATCGCACAAGCTCTCACCATGGAGGGCTTCGATACCATGGCGGCACTGCCATATCTGGCCAGCCCGTTGTCACTAGGGAACTTGCAAAATGCCGATTATCTCAATGCAATGTCAGGCCTAGATTTGCCTGACCATCGTTCCAACTTTGATTCCGAGACCTTTGTGAGGTGGGTGATTAGATCTCGAAGTGGGACGAGAGGGGGTGGATCATCCTACTCCGCTCGACTGTGATTCCTCAAATACTAACCTACAACAGCGAGGATCTCGCTTTCGCGCCTCCTAATCTGTTAGGTCAAAGACGTTTTCCCTCTGCATACGATGACCCCTTTACCGAGATGGCCGCGCCCTTTGAGCCAACACCCCAGGAGCAACCCCAGGATTCGTCGATCGACCACAACAATAAACTCTTAAGTTTCTCACTACCGGTATATCATTTTACACTCCTCGACTACTCAATGCGACGAGCCTCGTTATCGGTGTCGGCGCAGTTGCATGGAATGTTCTTCTTGGCCGAGTCACCTTATACAACCTCCCCTTCAGAAAACGCCCCACCCCAACAAGGCGCTGAGTTGACATGCTATCGTCGCAATTTGTTTCAAATCACCGGTTCGGTAACTCTGCCGCGCGGCATGCGCTACATTATGACCGACCAAGGCGACCGTATTCCGATCCTCGCTCAGGAGCTCACCGTCTCGGCGACAGAATCCGTGGAAGGAAACCCCGTGAAGATTATCTCGGTGCCCTGGAAGACTCCCTCTGCGGCTGCCGCCAATTCTGGCACGGCGCCCGAGGAAAATACTACTAGCACCGGTGCCAAGATCGAGAAGGAACCTCCCCCAATCCCGCTGGACATCATGGCAGGCCAGGATTTGGACTCGGATTATGCGACCTTCCCTATTGCGTGGAAACGGCTACAATTCCGTGTTGCGACCGCCAACAATGGTCGCCGCAAGGAGTTACAGCAACACTTTGTTGTCCGGCTCAAGGTGGTGGCGACTTTGTCCACCGGTGCGAAGATCCCAATCTCAGAGGTGCAGTCGGGTCCCGTCATCGTTCGTGGTCGTAGCCCACGTAACTTCCAATCGCGCAAGGATCTTCCACTCAGCGGGAGTGCCGCCGCTTCTCGAAAGAATGCACAAGCCGCTTCCGCAAATTCCACCATAAATCGCACGCCAACGGGCGATTCCGCTCCTCGTCGTGCCAGCGTGACTCCAGCCAAGGCGAAGCCCGCACAAAGCAGCTCCCCCGAAACGACATCCGTTCCCCCGCCCAGCCTTATGCAGCAGCCCCAGGCGACGCCGGACTGGACTTCCATGCCGCAGACCACATCCAACAATATCATGCCCCATCCCCAACAGACCATGTTTCCTCAATCCAGTCCAGACCAGCTCTCCCAAGCCACAGAGTCCCAACGTCGGGCCAGCACCACTACCGCCGCTGCGGCTGCGCCGATCAATTTGTCATTGCTGGACGAGGAAGAAGGCAGCGATCCTAATCTCCACCTTGATCAAAAGATGGTGTCTCCTTTTGCCACCGAGATGCCACACCAGCGGTCACTTAGTTTGGATCAGGCCGTGCCGCCCTCTAAGATGCGTAAACTTTCTCATGCTGTCTCTCAAACCCCCTCGCGAAGTGTTGCCTCATCCATGCCTTTGCTAGAGACTGCTAATCTGCCCCAACCATTTGCATCGTCGCTCCCCTTTCCAAACGAAAGTACCGATCTCCTCTACGAGTATTTTCCTCTTGGATTGGATGATTGGCAAGCCCCTGTTGACGCTGTCTATCGGCCGCACGTGGTACATCATACCAACATGCCTGAAATGAAGTTCGTAGCCTCTAGAGGCCGCAGCAAACGCTATTTTGCCGCAGAAGATGTGTTCTAAACCTGTGGGAAACCACCACTCTTCTTTTTTTTTTCTCTCCTGCTTTCTTCTAGACTTCGATTTGTGTTTGTCCATCGACAACCCACATGGTTCCATGCTGACATGAACGTGTTACTGATATTGATCCTCATGGATGGATGTGGGACGATTCCCAAGGTCCTGGTTTGAAAACAGACACGGACTCCAGTGTTGTCCTGTCTTGTCCTTGGGGTTTGAACCGTACAACCAGGCGAAAATGGTGTGCTAAGGTGTTTTGGCTTGATTCTTTTTTCTTTTTTCTTTTCTTTTCTTTCTTTCTTTTATTCACGTCGGATTCTAGGGTTTGGATGGTTTGGATTGGATTACCCACGGACTGGATTGGGATTTTTATTTACTGGTTTGGGGTTTTTGGTCTGGTTATATCCCACTGTGTTATGATCTCTGCTATATCGGGATGGAGCTTCTTCGGTGCATGAGAGCCTTCTAAATGTTCTTATGGCCATCAATATATTACCCATTTTGGGCTGATCATATCTCCGCGTAAGTAGGATTATCTACGGCTAGGCCAGTCACAAATTGAGCAAGCTCCAGTGCTTTCTTTTTGGTTTCTACTCTGGCACATCACAGATATCCGAATCCATCACCACCAATAGTCTCCAAGTCGGCCTTGATCTCCCATTCCGTCGCACCGACACGACCCGCAATTTCGGCTTGACGTTGCTTGCCCATGTTCAGCCACAGACGCAGTAGATTGCCATCGACCATACCACGACCCGCGGCGCCGTCACTCTCGACAGCCCGGAAAGCACGTGCGTTCAAACCGGCAGGATGGTCGACTGTGTTGATGAGTTGAGACTGTAGTGCTGATAGCCGACGGTATGACTCCTCGGCGACGGACGTCACAAGCGCTAGGGATCCGTTGTGCGAAGTGACGAGAACATGATGGAGAGCGGGTTCATCGGACATTGCATCCTCGGTCTCGGCGATTTCCGATGAAACCGCTGTGCGAGGCAGAAGGGTTATCGAGGATGCAAAGTTGCCGGTGTAGAATTTGCTTCGGCTGAGTAGCCGGTCACCGTTAGAAGACTTGGGGTCTTCAGGGTCGTATTGAAGGACGTGCAGGTTGCAGTCGCTATCAGCGACTAGCATGTAAAGCTTGTTTCCATCCGGGAGGAAGTCAGCTGCCACCACCTCCAGATATTCAGGGTCTTTGCCAAATAGTGTCATTCTGTAGGGCTCCTCTGAGTAGCCAGCGAACCACAGTCCCTTCACGGCATCCCCCAAGATGACCATTCCTGTGCCTTTGAGCTCTTTTGCAACATTGACATAGCATTGCATGTCCATAAAGGCAACGGGAAGAAGGCTTCCATCTTCCTTGAGACCGCGAACCATACACTTCTGTCCCTGAGCCACGATTATGAATCCTTGACCGCCGATGCCAGACAATGCGGTCACTGCGCCCTTCACGGACTCCTTGCCGACCAGTTTAAGTTTGCGACCAGTCTCTGGCTTCTCGGGGTCCGGAGCCACCTTGATCACGTCAAAGACGTATATGGTTCCACGGGCTGGCATGTCTTCCCCCTTGGCGATAGCAGTTCCGACAACAATCAGATCTCTCCGCTCGTGTGTATTCTCCGATATCTCAACATTCACATTCTTGACTGCGGTCACCTGCTCATCAGGGTCCAGAGGATAGCTGGAACGTTAGAATTGTGGCTGGGGGTATTTTGGAAGGGGCATACCTGTCAATGATCGTCCACGTTTTTGGACTGACGACCTTGATGCTGCTTTCGGGTATCTTGGGACAGAAGGATAGCTCTTGATATTATTAGCGGCAGCAGCGACAAAAGGATTGACCACGAACCTTCATTTCGCCACTCCGGGTGCAAATCGTCACCTTCTGGCAACTTGAAGTCTCCTTGATGGCTTGTACCGAGGACATATGTCTCAGAAGATGTTGAGTATGCTAAGAAGTCAACCTGCTCTTCAATTGGCACTTTGCGCAATGTCCACGAATAGTCAAGTTGGGTTTGCGGAGGCAATTGGCAAGCTCGGATGCAGCTCTATAGATAAATTAGCCAGTAGCATCATCGATGGACGGGGACTGACCTGAGAATCTACATAAATGAACCCTTTCTCGCAGCCAGCATCAGCCCAATCAAAGCTACTTAGCCAACATGTAAAGTCGCCTCTCAGACGAATCACGTGTGGTGGGCTCTTCGCAGTCCTAAAAACAAAACTTGATGAAGCTCCCGGCATAAAAACAGTACTGAATCCTGAGACATTTGGAAGGACTCTCAGTGGTCTCAGTCGTTGCTTTGGTGCTTGTTTCTCTGAACTTTTTGGTAGAATATTGTTTGGCTCCCGGATTAATCGCAGGCGAGACGAACCATGTTCGGCATTTGCAAGACAGGGTCTATAGAACACGAGATCATCATTTTCGGTTCGAACCTATAGTCCCTGGGTCAGAAATCAAATCGTGGAACTGCGAAAGTGGCTCTTACAATCAGATAAGGCGAAAGGCTGACACCGTCACCCAGATTTGCAATGACGAACTCCGTGAGACTTTCCCTGTTATTAGATCGTCTAGGGGGCTCAGTCGACAGTATGGGTGGCAGACAGTCGACCCCTTCAATGACCGCGACCAGCTTCATATCAGAGAGTTGGAAGATCTATTGAGATTAGAATGAATTCCTGGAATTTTCTGTGTGCAATGCTTACTGAAAGCCTGTTCTCTAGGCTCAATAGGAACAGAAGCACCTCGCCTTCTGTGGAGGCCGTCGCACGGAATGACTGGAAATTATCGTGATAAAGGCACCCGGAGCGCCATTGTGACGTGTTGATCTCGTTTGAAAGCGCAACTTCATCGAGGTCGCCACTTGCATCCGCCTGCAAGAGCAATACTGATGAATCATCGCGAATTATTAAGAGGTAGGGGTCAACAAAGCTTGCGCTCACAGCCACGCGCTCATCGCTAGTATCTTCGTCCCAGACTGGGTATATTTGTGACAACCCCAAATCTAAAATATTAGCTTCGGCGTTGACCTTCGATTCGAGGGCACATACCTATGTCGTAACTCCTGACTTCATTCCGCAGAACCTGAACTAGACGAGTATTGCCTGCCAAAGATCCAATATCAATCGTGCAATCTTCGTTTGGATTGAACTCCGATGCCTTGAAAGGCTTCAGGTTTTGTTCCTCCACGACAAAGACCTCGTTCGCCTCCTGTTCCGATTCGGTAGACCGAGAGATAACCACATATCGACGCGACGGATTGTCAGTGCCAGAGGTTCTTCTTTGTGTAACACTGGCTGACCAAACTCCATCTGCACCGTCGACTTTCAGAGACATAGTAGTCAAAGGATCGATTTCGCGTTTGATGACCACCAAGCCACCACCTCTGTCCGAACCCTGAGATGCCACCAACTCCAGTTCTGCGGCAGCAGTTGTAACTGCTTTGTTTGAAGGTGAGAAAGCTTTGCCTAACGTAATATCCCTTAAGGGCCCAATGCTAGAAAGCTGATCGTGCAATTGAAAATTATAATACTCGGCGGTCGAGTGGTTGGTTGCCATGGAATTATCGATCTCTGTGAGTCCAGGCGCTGAGGAATAAAGATCGTCGTCATCGACATCATCCGAAATATCATCATCAGCTGCGGATTGCTTTGACTCAATCTGCTTCTTGGAGACAGAAGTCCATCCTAAGAGCACCGAATCGGCATCCTCGCTTCCAATAAAGACATTTCCATCGTCAAAACAGGTGGAGCATGAGGCGGCCGACTTCAGAATATTTCCGCCGGCATGCGCTGGGAGAGAATGGACCACGATGCCGGAGACAGAACGGCCATCGAGCTTGAATTTGATCAGTGCCATGTCGCCAGATGCAAGTGCCAAGAGGAGATCACCACTATCACCACCAAGTCGCTCAACTACACAACCTTCGAGACGGAACGCCAAGTCCGATTGGTCGGTCATTGAGAATGAAGAAACCTGCCTAGAAAACTCATTGACTCCAACCGCATTGGTTTTGCCAGCTTGATCCACGTGAACAATCTCATTGGAGCCAAGAAGCAAAGCACCTCCTACTGGGAGTGGGAGTGCCACAACTTTAAACAGGTCACTTGGAAGACGAGATACCGAAAGAAGCGTAGTAGACGCTCGCTGCTCGAGATCCAGCGTGAATACAGCATAGAATACCACGTCCTTTCTCTCATGGAGGAGAGCAGTGGAGGTTGCAACTTGAGAATACAATATTCCAAATGTCGGTTCTCTGTACTCGTAGAGAAATGCAAGGCTTATAGGGTGCAGTAATGAAGGATCCAAGGCAGTCAATGGCAAGACAAAAGATGAGGAATAAGGTGTTTGGTGCACTGGTCCATTGCTCTCCCTGTGTCTCAGCGGGTCCTGATCTCCGTCAAGCTCTGGTTCGTAGTCATCCATAACCAGGTCATCACCTGCCTGATGGAAGGGTAAGATAGCAAGGTTTCGAATGCCAAAGTTGTACACCGCGCATCTACTGCTTGGGTCAACGCTCAGAATGCTCCCACACCGGCTCAGGTCAGGCACCCAAGGGCTGCGAGTCAGATCATCCCGCTCATAGTAATGGATGGAAATTGTTGAGATTCCATAACGCTCGGGGTCCCACTCAATTAAACTGAGTTTAGCATTGCGGATTGCAATCAGAATGGCTTCTCCCCCACTCTTAGTGTTCAGTATTTTGACTCGGCTCAAATCAGTCACGGTTCCAGATAACGGGTATTCTTTTTCAAGTACGAGTTTTGTCTCTGGTTGCTTTGAAAAAGGAAGCTCCAAGTCCTTCTTCTGCAAATTTTGAACCAAAGAGAAAACCTGCAACAGGGAGGTTCTGACAACAATTAGATTTCTGGCAGTTGGTGAGGTGAAAGGAACTGCCAAAGCATGAGTAACCCCCGTAGGTGGCAATAGTTCCGTATAGCACTGCATTTTCCGCCCGCTAAGCGAAATGCCTTGTTTTGGAAAGTTCTTGGAAAGTTCTGACTGGGCTAGGTTGTATTTTTGATATGGCTTGAGATGCACATTGCAATTGCAAACTTCAGTAGAAACCTGAGAGTGTGAAGTCCTAGTGCCAAATAGAGGAGAAAAGAGAAAATGAAGAAATCACATAAAATCCTGTTGAAGACACGAGTTCTGATCAGAATCAAGATTGATTTTTTTGTTTTATGCAGTCTTGTAGCTCCTTCGCCGAAGCAGAGCGGAGATAGAAGTGGGTCAGCTGACTGGCCTGGCAGAACCAACCTTGGAAGCGGCTAAAAGGTTCTGCCGGACAAATCCCACCGCCCTTTCCTGCATGTACCTAAGAAAGGGCTAGCGTACAATTGACAATGACGACATTGCCAGCCAGGAGATTGTTGTACTTGATACATCGGCCCTGTGCTCGATTCATGCAGACTATCGTCAATGTGCAGAGTGTGAGCTGCTCCTTTTCAATATGGCGCTCCTTCAAACATCTTTCATCTGGATTGTGTATGCAGTAGTGGTAGCTCTTCTACTAGCAGTGGCTTCGGTGTTTATCTATGTCTACCAAACTCCCCGTGACCGCTCACCTTCAGTCACCTTGACTTGCATCATTTCGATCACCAGTCTTCTGGCTACTGTGCTCCTGCTACCTGTTGATATTGCTCTGGTATCATCAACTACGTCGCCCCAGTTGGGCCAACGAAAGGACTGGGCAACACAAGATGTGGTGGACAGAATCACTTATTCTCTGACCATTATCTATTACCTCCTCTACTCCTTGGATGCCTTCCTCTGTCTGCTGGTCATTCCCTTCACATATTTTTGGTATGAGGAATTTGATGAGGTTGCGACCGAGGCAGGGGAGCAAACCGTGGGCCAACGGATTTGGGGCGCTCTCAAATACACGTTTTCATTCGTCGTGATTGTTGTGATCCTATTCCTAGTAGGGTTCTTCATCCCGGTTCAAGGCAAAAGTGACATGGATCTGGACTACTTCAGGCGGTTACTGACCGACAATCGTGAGTTATTTTATCCGTTTAGAATACTCGAAACTGACATATCCCACAAAAAGATGGCGAGCGTGCTCTCACCTTTAGCCTTGGGCTATTGATGACAATTGGGCTTTGTCTTTATGTATTGTATACATCTGTGGGACTGGCCCTGTTGCCAGTCACTCTGATAAAGACTGCACCATCAATCTCCAGTGCAACCTTGCTAGCGAGCACTACGCAACAACTCGAGATTAATCAAGAGCGACAACGGCAGCTCGAAGGTCGATGTGCTGGAGATCCTGTGCTTCTATCCTCCAAGGACCGTCGAGAGCTTGATACTCTAGTGCGGGATGAGAGAACCCTGATTCGCCGCCAACGTCTGGCCGAAGAACATCAAGGCGTGGGTCAAAGTTGGTTGATGAAGGCTTGGTACAAGATTGGAGCTATTCTCCGCCCATTCAAGCTCCTAGGAGGTATTTTACTGCTATTTATTGCTTTCTTCACATGGGTATCCATGCTCTTGACAGCAATTGACAAAGCAAAAAACTCGATTTGCAAGCATCGTTGTGGATACATCCTCGCACATGTCAACATTTTCAACCCAGTCAACTGGGCGCTCGTTCAATCCGCCAAGTTTTTCCCCATTGACTATGCTATATTCACATTTCTTGTGTTGCTGTTTTTCTGCAGCTCTGTGGTCGGAATTGCTGTGGTCGGCATCCGCTTCCTATGGATCAGAATCTTTCAAATCAGAAAAAGCCACACATCTCCTCAGGCTCTCCTCTTAGCCACGGCCATGTTAATGCTAATAATTCTAGCTTTGAATTATTCCATTTCGATGATAGTCGCCCCTCAATATGCCACGTTTGGCCCACAAACATTTTGTGATCGTGACCCTTCACCTTTCGTTGCAGACTGCTCAAACAACAAAGAACTCATCAAACCATGTTCCGAGCTGGCGAAATCTTCTGCTGCACAACAAGTCTGCACACCCAGTGTTGTGAGCACATTCTTGAATCGAGTGACCATTCACTACCCGTACTTTGGGGTGGTATTCTTTTGGGCACAGTTCTTCTTCCTAGGTAAGACCGATTCTTGTGGCATTTTGATATCTTCGTATTGACAGACCCCGTAGGCTTGTATCTCATTGTCTTCGTTGCCTCCCTTCTCCGTTCACCTAAGTTAGATGAGGCGCAACTGGATGAGGATGCCGAAGAAGCTGAGGAGGAAGGTTTATTAGCCAATACCGGCAGACGCTTTAATGCCAACTGGCAAGACATTACAACCCGAGCTGTCCGCAGTCAAAGCCCTCAGCGCTAATCTTCGAGGCATTGCCAACGATGGTGGCTTGGGATCAGAACCTAGCGGCCAAAGCTGTTGGAAAACTCAAGTCTTCTACGCTGTAACAATCTCCCATCCGATTCTCTGAGGTCTCGATTGTCATTCTTATTCTCGTTCCTGTAGTGCATTTATTGGTGTTCCTAGGCCAGAGAATTCAAGTACAGAAGGCTTTTTTTCCTCTCTGGTTTAACTCATTCATAAAATATATCCATTCGAGAGGACAAGACGTAATCTCATAATTGCATAAATGTATCCGGCGCTTAGACCTTAAGCTGTTCATTGAGCAAAGCGAGCGCGTTCTGGAAAGCCTTCACTACCTCCGCATCTTTGAGGCAGATGTATGATCAGACCTTGTGTTCGAAGAGAGTACGAGATACTTACAATGCTTTTTTTTATTTTGGACATTGCCTTCGGAGTTTTGGACATGCTGCATCTGAGTCTTGAATCTGCAGAAAGTTAGCCGTTTGTTTCCTGTTCCCAGATCAAGGTCCAACCTCTTCAAAGCTCTATTCTCATCTTGTGTAACGGTGGTTTGAGACCAGACCATGAAAACCTAACATTCGTTAGACAGAAGCAAGGTGTATGCTTCCAAAACTTACTTCAAGAAGCTTAGATATTTCGACGCGAAGATTCTCTTCCACTCGACAGTGTTCCTCCATTACATCAGCGTATTTTCCTTGGAGTTGTTCCCAGGTGTAGTTCTCAAGGTCTTGGGTCAAATGCGAGACAGGTGGAAATTCATCGTGGACAGGGATAGCTGCACTTTCAATTGGCGATTGAGGGCTTTTGCTCTGAGAGCTTCCACTGCCTGGGCTTTTGCTTCCTTGGTTGACATTAGGTGACATTGTCCCAGGTCGAGGGATTTTGCTAGTCTTATTAGGTGTTGACTGCATAGTGAATTGTTTAAATGTGGAGTTGCTTTGAAACAAAACAATCAATCGTGTCGCTGTTGTTTGCTATCTAAGTGATAAGATCCACGATAACAGGGCATCAGGTGACATTTGGTATGGGAGATATAAATACATCGCATTGTTGTATTTACTCCGTACTGATTTACTACATATTTTTGTGTGTCCATGATTTGATTGTCATTATTTGACTCTTTTAATACTACTATTCTATCCTAATACTTTAATCATGTATCATCTCCCCAGGTTGATATGTTCCAAGGTTGCTTTAATCTTAAGATGCCTATAAACCTCACCTAGGTAGGCTAAGGTAGCTCTGTTTGATATTACCTATTCAACACTATAATTGTTGTCTTATAACGATTTCAAATCCCCGAAGTAAGGTTTGTAGGCGATGTTACCAGATCATGCTAATATTATTAAAAATCAGATATAATCCTAATCCAAAGCGTTGAAACACTACCACGGATTGCGAGACTTGGAAGGATACAGTTGTTGTGATAAAGCCATAATATTCTCTGATATGTGAAATAATATGACATGGTTCTCGTTATTAAATTCACGCATTCATCTGTTGGGTTTCAACTCACGTAGGCACATGCAAACAGCAGAAAACCGAAGACTAAAAGAGCAATAAAAGAAGATGCGGAATATATGGAAGAAGAAACACGCTCTATCTAATAAAAGTCAGTAAGTTGAATCATCTTTTGAAAGCCTTGCGATGCGACTCATGAAAGTTATATTGATTACCTACCTACTATCTATCGAGTCTTGCTATCCCAACTTAGCGTCCTCTCCTTCATTCTCCCTCAAAGAATCGTAAAACAAAGAAGGAAAGGGTCATTTCTTGAGACCCTATGTATGTAGATATCATCTATCTATATAGGCTTATTTGAGTCAACCGTATTCAATTTGGAGACCCAGGTGTATATAACGGCTTGAAGGATCCCTGTGTGAGCGTAGCTCTATGTATGAAGCACTTTTAGACTTGTTTTCAAAGCAGTGATATTGTACTCCACCAACGTTCTTGATTTCTCTCTTAGACCATATTTTTATTTAACCTCCTAATGATCCATTTCATTGTCATTTCAATTAAATTTTCTTAAATTTTCTTTGTAACTGTCTAAATCTTGGGGAAAGTACACTCCGAA
This sequence comes from Penicillium paradoxum, assembly GCF_028828445.1. NCBI lineage: Eukaryota > Fungi > Ascomycota > Eurotiomycetes > Eurotiales > Aspergillaceae > Penicillium > Penicillium paradoxum. Next base: position 812,590 of record NW_026643184.1, on the reverse strand, counting down.
GTAACAGATCCACAAAGGAAAGACGGAAAAGGATACAAGGCAATACACCTAAAGTCAAAATTGGCATCCGTCGTCGCCTGTATCACCGATAAGACCTGTGTTTGTCTTGTGTTATCTCACTTTCCACAGTATCTCGCATATTCGAGATTGCCGGAGTTTATGGACCAGTTTTCTAGGTACTGATATGCCATGGAAGGGCTATGTCGGTGAAATATCGAGAGATGAGGAAAGAGGAGGGGAGTAGGAGAAGAACTGGCCGTCTGCCGTTGAGAGATAAAGAAGATGATATCCACATGGATGTTATCCGTTGTGGAGTAGGTTCTTGCCCATGTAATGACTACCTACCTACTCCGTACCTAGGAGGTAGGTATGTAACCATCTCCACCCTCAAATCCCATCATGTTGGCGTATGTTCTATTGAACTTGTTACTCGTTCAAGTCCTTCACTTGTATATGACAAGATCCCCAATCGTGCAAATACATTCTATGGATTCCTTCGTCAAAATTAGAATCACGTCATACAGGTCAGACAAGCCTGTGTTGTCTTGGGTAGCTGTGACGCATTGACCACGAATGCAAATACCCTTGAGAAGTTTAAGCCAGCTACCTAGATCACAGCATCGACATAACAGGATCTTTATGACTGATTGTTGCGTTAGTCGTGCTGGTTGCTCTGCTGGTTAGCCAGGTGTACGGAGTAGGTAGGTAGATACAGCGACACCGCAAATGTTGTAATACCCCCTTTGCTACCGCCTACTTAAGTAACTATACCGCCTGCCTAAATTGTTATGCCGCCCGCTATCATCAGTCTTTAATTCGTGGAGATTGTCCAGCAGACCACCTACAGTGACTGGACATAAGTATTTGCACCCCCATTGGCCCCACACCATTCACCGCCTACACCGCCTTCTTGACACGGATAGTGTTTATGAGTAGAGCGCCCTCAAACCGTAGATAAAACTGCTTTTTCGAGATGGATAGCCCAGATTATCATCTTTTTACCTCCTGGCACCACTCCCTGCATTTATATCTGGTTATTAGAGACAATCATGATATATGCGATTGTTTTTATGCCGGCAGAATATTATGTAATACTACAGGTGTGGGGCGGGGGTGCAAATACTTATGTCTACTGACTGTAGGTAAGGAGTGCTGACCATTTTCGCGGACTGACTGTACGTATCGTATGTAATGCCTCCGTATTGCCGTATTTCGGCTACCCGTGCGTCATGGAGAGGCACATCCATCTTTCTTCTCGTCCCTTCCCTCCTACTCCGTACACGTTAAAATATTGTCTCAGATATGATGTCAACTTAAGACGTTGAGTTTGAGGTCATATCCTTCATAATAGCACAGTCTCTTGAGTCATGTGGGGTTTGTATCTTTTTTGTGACATCCTTACTCGTCTAGATGATTCTCGACGGCGACTCAAGTCCCCATAACCATACCCCAGAACGCAACATGGAAATGCAACTTTCACTCTTACAGAACAGCTGAAATCAAATTATCTGTCATGAGCTGTTCTATATGCTCACGAGCCTCCCATGCCCGCCTTTCTTTCCACTGTCCAACATGTGCCCGCAACCAGCTATATCAACTACGGATCAATAACACTCAAGTTCTTTTGGAGAAAGAATGTCTCGAAAAGCAAATTGAAACCGCCATTAGCTCTGGCCAGCTCCCGCTCGGGACGGAGCTCACACATTGCTGGCAGATTCAAACGATAAGCAATGACCATACAGAGTCTTTGGTGAGGAGAGAATTGCTTGGACACCAGCTTCAGGCTTTGAGATCAGATATTGATGCCAAAAAAGCCGAGATTGCCAAGCGAAAAGAAGCCTTGGCACGCAGACGCTCAGATGCTGTATCTGCCAGGTATCAGCTGGTAGAAAGGGAAACCGGAATCCTGGCGGGCCTCCAGAACACTAGCAAACGCGTGGAGCACGTCTGGCATTCGCTTCATAGCAAAACAGCAGAGTCGCGTATCTATCTTTGTCGAGAAGTTGCCGACCTCTATGGCCTACGGAAAATCAAGAAGAGCCAAAGTCGGGAGACATATTTGCTAGGATGTGGTTTCATTGTTGACTTGAGGGATATGAATGGCAAGTCTGGCACTGATTAGCAGGCAGTTCACGTGCTGACAGGATTATAGGTATTCCACACGAACAGATATCTACGTCTCTCGCTAACATCGCTCATCTTCTCATCATTGTTTCACATTACCTCTCTCTAAGACTCCCCGCTGAAATCACACTGCCTCACAAAAACTACCCTGTACCTACGATCTACACCCCTCTAGCATCATATCGCTCCCGCAACGGCCACAACAGAACCGATTACCAGTCATCAAACCTGACAAAAACGGCGGACTTAGCCACCCCGCGCCCGCGCCCTCTTTTCATTGACAAGCCCCTACCCCGGCTAGCGAAGGAGGACCCCGCAACATACGCCTTTTTTCTTGAAGGTGCTACCCTTTTGGCATGGAATGTTGCATGGCTATGTCGAACGCAAGGAATCAATCTATCATCGGATTCCTGGGAGGAAGTGTGCGATATTGGAAAAGGCTTGTGGCAATTGCTGGTCGCTCCGCCTCCTTCAACTTTGAGAGCCTTTGCAGGCCGAGACACGCAGAAAAGACCCGTCAAAGACTCACCCAAAACAACGATCCAGCGGACAACTTCTTTCCCCATGCTGGGTCACTATTCCCATGGCACGGCACATTCTTTCCTGGGAGCATCAGAAGGAGTTGAGTTTATGCGAATGTGGAAGCTCCCAACTCCAACCAAGATGGTGGATAACTTGAAATCCAATCTTCTCGGGGAAATGGCAAGTGCCGAGTGGGAATTGCTAGAAGAAAAAGAATGGGATGATACAGTCAATCATCACTCTGTTCAATCACATCAATCTATTGTCCCATCAGCATCAACACAGACTACCAGAACAAGCTCAACACGATTTTCTGGAAAGAATCAAGGCAATGAGAAGGGGAAAGGTACCAAAGGCTGGACTAAGCTGGGCAGCAGATAGATTAGAAGATATCAAACAACAATTGATTCCCATCACATGACCCCATTCGAGTAAATCATAAATGTGACTTGGATCGCCCACGTGCATTCATCTTGTGACTAAGCGAAGGGAGCTGGAGCCCTTGCCCAGATTCACGTTACCGCATTTCTTGACACTACTTAGACACTTCTTCATTTTGAAATAATGCATATGCTGGTATCATCGGCCTTCTTGCCGATCTAGGACTCGCAATAGCCCCTTTCTCTCGAACCCTTAACATCTCTCTTCCATATCACCCGGCTAATCCGCAATTAATGTGGCTACTGCTCCAACAAAAGACATCATGCCGAATGCTCAAGACTGGCAGACTGCAAATGGAGTACCCTCGGGTTGGTAGTGTTGCTAATCAATTGTGATTGGTCTAATACTGTTCCAAGCAGACTCGAGCCGAACCCTCTTAGCAATCTCGGATGTCCCTGTCGCTCTCTTGAAAGCAGAACTTCTTCGGCGAGATGGAGCTTCGGGCGATGCGCCGGCATGCGGTTCTAAAGAGCGGGGGACCTACAATACCCCATTGCATGTCATGGCATTGTTCCTCATCCTCGGTCTGAGTACATTCGGTACGTACAGAAATCCAGAAGTTGGACTAATACGGAGTCCTGACACCACAATAGCATGCTCTTTCCCAGTCATAGCACGCCGTTTCCCTGGCCTTCCGATTCCCCGTCGATTCCTCTTCATATCGAGGCATTTCGGAACAGGTGTATTGATCGCGACAGCATTCGTACATTTGCTCCCCACAGCATTCGTCTCCTTGACCGATCCATGCCTGCCTCGGTTCTGGAGTCAATCATACCGTGCTATGGCAGGGTTTGTTGCAATGATATCCGTATTTGCGGTAGTTCTGGTAGAGATGTTCTTTGCAATGAAAGGCGCAAAGCATGTGCATGGAAGCGAATATGATAACCTCATTGGCGAGGTTAGGCGCGACTCTATAAGTGATGGGTTAATACAAGATGCAGATGACTTGGCATTAGAGGCCGGGCAGGTTGCGGACAATATCAATCTGGATAGCATTGAGCACAGCTCTAAGTCACGCGTGGTGGGAGCTTCTGATGAATTTGATCGACATCATCTTTCAGCTGATAAGATGGACGATGTTGATGAACTGGATGGGCTGGATGACTACATGGATGACGATCGACTTATCAATGGACAAGTAACGCCTTCCACGCAGTCACAGTCCATCCACCGGCCACGGGATCAACAGCACCCACACTCTGGTATCGTTGGGCCCAATCCGCAGCGTCAGCTTCTACAATGCCTTCTCTTGGAGGCCGGCATCTTGTTTCACAGCGTCTTCATTGGTATGGCGCTTAGTGTTGCAACTGGCACGTCCTTCGTTGTTCTCTTGATTGCAATCAGTTTCCATCAGACATTTGAAGGTTTTGCTTTGGGTTCTCGGATTGCATCGCTCATACCGGATCTATTTGCGCCGAATTCCTTAAAACCATGGCTCATGTCACTTGCATATGGAACAACAACTCCCGTTGGCCAAGCCATCGGTTTGGTTCTACACAATTTCTACGATCCTGCTAGCACAACAGGTTTACTTATGGTTGGCATTACCAATGCCATCAGCAGCGGTCTTTTACTCTTTGCAGGTCTGGTGGAACTCCTGGCCGAGGACTTTCTGAGTGAACCGAGTTATGAGACCCTCAGGGGCAGACGTCGTGTTGAGGCTTGCGTGTCTGTTGCCTGTGGTGCCTTGCTCATGGCATTTGTCGGTGCATTTGCTTAAAATCGTGGACGAAGCAAACGAAGCAAAAATCCTTCAGATGCACTATACTAAGTAGATAGATTCTCTTAGCTTAACACCTAATTCTCATAGGTTTTTGTTAAGATCATTGCGCCGACCTGATCACTCGAGCCGGACTACCTACTGCAACACTCAGGGGTGGTATATCTCTTTTGACCACGGAGCCAGCACCGATAGAGGATCCATGGCCAGTGGTCACTCCAGCCAAGACGGTCACATTTGCTCCAATCCAACACTCATCACCAATGACGATTGGTCTCGTAAACTCGAGTCCTTGATTTGCCTTTCGCGCTTCGATGCTCGTTTCGTGTTCCCCTGTGATGAGGTTGACATTAGGCCCAATCATAACGTTATTGCCAATGGAAACTAAGCCACAGTCCAAAATGGTGAGACTGAGGATATCTGGTCGGATTTGAGTACCTCTCATCAAAGTTTTGTGGGCTCACTGGAAGTTTGCGTAGAACCCATCGCCTATGCTGATATTGCAGCCGTAATCCACGAATAATGGAGGTTCAATGAACACTCCCTGCCCAACGCGACCAAAGAGTTCTTGGATAATACCTTCTCGCGAAGACAGAATTTGAGTTGTAGTAGCTTCCAACAGCAGCGGTGCGTTGAATGTTGCCATTAAACGTCTTGCTCGAGATCTGCCCTTATAAGTTCAGGGCCTAGAGGATTGTAACTGCATGAGTTAGAGATTGGTGTCTGGTTTTGATATTCAGATGGGAAGTGTGTACAGCATTCCTGATACCATTCGTTCATATTACTCTCCCCAGGAACAGATCCAGAGGGCCTTGGCTCTCTCAATCATGTTAGTATCCTTCTCTGTCTGAGGTTTCATGGCTGAGCCGGATATCGAGACGTCTGGCAGACGGATGGAAGAACTGAGAACTATTCTAATGCCCCTCAAGTACGCGGGCGGCAACCCCTCCTCCTGGATTCGTTTAAGAATTGACAATGGAATACGAACTAAATCCTAGCGGCCAATAGCTGCCTGCGTGCTCGGATTGCTTCATTTGGAATCGCCATGATAAGCACAAAGTATATCTCATTAGCCGGTCTAGAGAAAGGAAAATTGATGCTGCAAATGTGCACCGCTGATTGGGCTATGCTCTACATATCCCGAGTTTGCAGACAGTATCTTCTCAAAAATGTCCATGAAATTTCACATGCAAGAATCGAAGGTCGTTTCACATCTCCGTTTGTCATTAACAGAGTCCTACTCTTTTAAATAGACTCAATAACAAGGGCGCTGGCACCGCCACCACCGTTGCAAATACCAACGCAGCCAAGCTTGCCCTTCTTGGCGTTCAAAACACCGAGTAGAGTGGAGACAATACGAGCACCACTGGCACCAAGAGGGTGTCCAATAGCGACCGCGCCACCGTGGATGTTAACCTTCTCCTCGGAGAGGTTAAGGAGCTTCAGGTTAGCGAGAGCCACCACACTAAAGGCCTCATTGATCTCGAAAGCATCGATGGAGTCCTGTGTCACACCGGCATGCTTGAGTGCCTTGGGGATGGCCAAAGCAGGAGCCGTGGTAAACTTGCTGGGCTTCTGCTCAGCGTCGCCCCAACCCAGAATCTTGGCGATGGGCTTGAGGCCGAGCTCCTTCACCTTAGCCTCGGAAACCAATACGACGGCGGCAGCACCATCATTCAGAGGTGAGGAGTTGGGGGCAGTCACGGTTCCAGTTCCGGGGATGAAAGCGGGCTTTATGGCGCGCAGCTTATCGGGGTTGAGCTAAAGGAATGAGTTAGTCGGTTTCGAGAACATATTAAGTAGGTACCTACGTTCTTGGGCTCGTCATCCTGGGAAATGGTCACACCGGGCTTGCCACGGAAGCCGGGGATCTCAATGGGAGCAATCTCATAGTCGAACGCGCCAGCCTTTTGGGCAGCCTGGGCCTTCTCATAGCTGCGGATGGCATAGTCATCCTGTTGGGCACGATTAAAGCCGTGGTCCTCAGCACACTCCTCAGCCGCAACACCCATGAGGTCCTGCTTGCCATAGGCATCGGTCAGGCCATCTTTCTGGATACCGTCAACCAAGGTTTGGTTGCCAAACTTAGTACCACTGCGAGAGGTCTGTAGGTAGTGAGGGGTGTTCGACATGGACTCGGTTCCACCAGCGACAACAATATCGGCGTTTCCAGTCATGATAGTCTGGGCACCGAGAATGATGGCTTTCAGACCAGAAGCGCAGACCTTGTTGACAGTAGTGCAGACGGTGGAATCGGTAAGGCCAGCACCGATAGCACATTGTCTCGCGGGGTTCTGTCCAACACTATGAAAGGTATGTCAATTCCAAATTGCAGTACATGATTTATTTCAAAGTAAACCTACCCTGCAGATAGGACGTTGCCAAAGAAAACTTCCTCGACATCAGAGGCATTGATCCCCTCAGCCCGTTCGACGGCCGCTGCAACATTACGATTAGCAAAGATGATGATGAGATGGGAGTTGATATGTACCCTTGATAGCATGAGCACCAAGCTGGGGAGCAGTCAAGCTGGAGAGAGAGCTGCAAAACAAACGCAACGTCAGAGAAGAAAGCATAGAAAGGGAGAGTTCGTAAATGCTCACCCGAGGAAAGAGCCCACGGGAGTACGGGCAGTAGAGACAATGTAGACGGGGGGAAGAGAAGACATTTTGGCTTGTAAATTGAGATATTGTTAGAATAAAATAAGAGAAGGAAGACCAAAAAATCAAAAAGGGAGAGGGGGATCTATAAGAATAAATTGTATAGTGGGGAGTGAGGAGCTGTACGGTGTAGGCACGAGTACTCCGAAAAGCTCGGACCAAGTGAAAGTTGAGATCCTCAAGTTCTCCCGCGTCACTGGAGCTATCCCTCTTTTGTATTCATACAATTCATCATGGACGACCTTTATGATGAGTATGTTCTTCTTTCCTTCTTGCTCACCCTCGCTAATATCTGCCTAGGTTTGGTAATTACATCGGCGATGCGGAATCGGACGAGGAGCACCATGAAGATGTGCAGCCTCAAGCCTTCAAGTTCGACGAGGCGTTTGATGAAGAAGAAGAAGAGGATATTAATAATCAACAGTTGATGGAAGTTGATGGTATGTCGATTTATTCCCTTATTTGCGCTCTCGCTAATCTCATGCCTCCTCCAGAGGGCCCTTCAAATGCAGTTATACTGCACGAAGACAAGCAATATTATCCCAGCGCACAGCAAGTCTACGGCGAAGATGTGGAAACCATGGTCCAGGAGGAAGATGCTCAACCATTATCAGAGCCGATCATCGCGCCCGTTCAACAAAAGAAGTTTGCGATCGCAGAGACTGAACTTCCACCCGTACATTTCTCACGAGAGTTCATGTCCGATCTGTTGAATTTCCCAGCGCAAATAAGAAACGTTGCAATTGTTGGCCATCTACATCATGGAAAGACTGCATTTATGGATATGCTGGTCAAACAAACGCACGACTTCACAGAGCGGCTGGAAAAGCGCATGGGACGAAAGAGAGAAGAGCAGCTTCGATACACTGATGTCCATTTCTTGGAGAGGGAGCGCGGCCTTTCAATCAAGTCAGCACCAATGAGTCTCGTTCTCCAAGGGACCAAAGGAAAATCCCATTTGTTCAACCTCCTTGATACCCCTGGGCATGTGAACTTTGTCGATGAAGTGGCTGCCTCTATCCGCCTAGCTGATGGTGCGGTGCTAGTTGTCGACGTGGTAGAAGGTGTCCAGGCGAACACTGAGCAAATTATCAAGCATGCAGTCTTGGAGGACCTCCCCTTGACCTTGGTCGTCAACAAGATGGACCGACTCATTCTCGAGCTCAAACTTCCCCCAAAAGATGCATACTTCAAGATGAAACATGTGATTGAAGAGGTCAACACGATTATTCAGAACATCTTGCCAGAACAAGGTGAGCGACGACGATTGAGCCCCGAGAAGGGCAATGTTGCGTTCGCATCAAGCTCGATGAACTGGTGCTTTACATTGCAATCGTTTGCCCGGATGTACGCAGACACTTATCCGAGCTTGGACTCGACGGAATTCGCTGCGCGACTTTGGGGCAACATCTTCTACAATCCCAAAAGCCGAAAATTCACTCGCACCAAAGTAGAGGAGAACGCAAATCGGACATTCGTCACGTTTATCTTGGAGCCCATTTACAAGCTCTATTCACATACCTTAAGTGAGAGTCCTGAAGATCTGAAAGAAACTCTGGCTAGCGTCGGCGTCACTTTGAAGCCTTCCCAGCTCAAGACCGACGCGAAGGAACTGCTCAGTCTTGTCTGCGAGCAATTCTTCGGCCCCGCAGCTGGGTTTGTTGACATGGTAGTTCAGCATGTTCCTTCTCCAGTGGAAGGTGCCCAGCGAGCGTTGGAGAGATACTACACTGGCCCCGTGGATACAAAGGTCGGGGCATCTATGCTTGCTTGTGATCAAGATGGGCCTCTTGTTGTTCACGTAACCAAACTCTTCAGCAGTACAGATGCTGGAAACTTCTACTCGTTTGGAAGAATTATGAGTGGCACCGCGCGGCCTGGTCAACGGGTCCGTGTACTGGGCGAGGGCTACACACCAGAGGACGAGGAAGATATGGCCCTGGCGACCATCTCCGAGACGTGGATTGCGGAAACGCGTTATAACATCTCTACCAGCGGTGTTCCCGCCGGAAACTGGGTTCTATTGGGTGGCGTCGACAACTCTATTGTCAAGACCGCGACACTTATGGGGCATGATAATGATGAGGAGGCACATATCTTCCGCCCAATAAGGCACATGACCGAATCAGTGTTTAAGGTCGCTGTTGAGCCCGTGAATCCCTCAGAACTCCCTAAGATGTTGGATGGGTTGCGAAAAATCAACAAGAGTTACCCCCTCATTTCAACCAAGGTTGAAGAGTCTGGTGAGCATGTGGTTCTGGGAACCGGCGAGCTCTACATGGACTGTGTGCTTCATGACCTCCGAAAGCTGTTCTCGGAGATGGAAATCAAGGTTTCTGACCCCGTCACACGTTTTTGTGAGACTGTCGTGGAAACCTCGGCCATGATGTGTTACTCAATCACCCCAAACAAAAAGAATAAGATTACCATGATTGCGGAGCCCTTGGATGATGGGATTGCGGAGGACATCGAGAATGGCAAAGTCAGCATCAAGGACCCTATTCGGAAGGTTGCTCGATACTTTGAGGACAACTATGATTGGGATAAGCTTGCAGCTCGAAGCATCTGGGCGTTTGGACCCGATGAAATGGGTCCCAATATTCTCCAGGATGACACATTGCCCTCTCAAGTGGATAAGAAAGTTCTCGGAACCGTCAGAGATTCCATTACCCAAGGCTTCAGCTGGGGTACACGGGAAGGTCCTCTTTGCGAAGAACGTAAGTTCCCTTCCCTCGTCTCGTCCGTAAACGTACTAATTGTTTAGCCATTCGAAACACAAAGTTCAGGCTCACGGATGTGTCCCTGGCCGACCAGGCTATCTACCGCGGTGGAGGCCAGATTATTCCCACAGCCCGCCGTGCTGTATACTCGTCGTTCCTCATGGCATCCCCGCGCCTTATGGAGCCAATCTATTCTTGTACGATGACTGGACCTGCAGACGCCGTGGCTTCGGTGTATACAGTCTTGTCACGCCGAAGAGGCCACGTCCTGTCAGACGGCCCTATTGCGGGGACACCACTTTACTCTGTGCGTGGTTTGATCCCAGTGATTGACTCATTTGGCTTTGAGACCGATCTCCGAATCCACACGCAAGGTCAGGCTATGGTAAGCCTTGCATTTGACAAGTGGAGTGTGGTACCAGGTGACCCACTGGACCGTGATGTCAAACTCAAACCTTTGGAGATGGCCCCTGCGATGGCGACTGCCCGAGACTTTGTTTTGAAGACACGGAGGCGCAAGGGTCTGGCGGAGGATGTTACAGTGAGCAAGTTTTTGGAGCCGGAGCTTTGGAAAGGCTTAAAAGAAAGCGGTGTTCTTGACTCATGATTCACACACAAAAGAGAGAGGGAGTGGCTACTGTCATCAGTGATGTCCTAGCAAAGCTTGTATGTTCTAATAAATCATTTCCAAGTCAAGCATCTAGAGGATTATCGTAGTCGTTACATGTCGTTTCGGTCTTTTATAATTCAGTGACAGGTCTCCATCATTTTGGCGATGACCCCCATCAATGCACCATTCTCTAGGGCCGCAGCAACCCGCTCCTTATCAGCGAGCTGCTTGTTGACTTCATCGCCGGTGCTGTGTGTACCTTCTTTGATGCGTATATCCATTCTGAACCTTGATGGGAGAGACTGTTCCAGGCGAACGCGAACCCCAAGACCGATAACGGTTGCCAGACTGCAATGGGTGATTGTGGGTGTGATGAGTACAGAAACGGTTTGCAGAGGTGAGTCAGGGACATCCGGGAGGGTTGGCTTGATCATGATATCCGGAAGAGACACCACGGCCAATTCTCCGAGTGAGATGGGATGTTCCGGGTCGGAGATTGACGAAATAAGATCTGTTCATTTAGTAGACTGAACGAATCATCGGCGCACGGTGATATAGAATTTCTTACCGTATATTTCCTGTTCATCAATCGGTTCCTCCAGTAGGTTGTCATCCTCCGAGTCAGATGATATTGCCCAGTCTACTGGGGTCAGCGGCAGAGCGGATGTGAAGATACCACCATACTCGGACTTGCGGGTGGCGGGTCGCAGCCGCGTGGGAAGATCAGCGGCATTCAGGATCGTGGGGTTTGAGTTCTGCATTTCCGCCATGACGAAAGCGTGTACGGAGTCCTCCGTACAAAGGGTAAGGTAGTGGTTAAAGAGCGGGAGTGGAGGGGCAAAAATTGCCGACGCGATAACGTTTTTATAACATTCACGTGCCAGTCCTCGGTAATGAGAGAGGGGAAAAAAAGGAGAAAAATAAAGGGGGGGGGAAAGCGATTCTATATGTAAAACTAATGTTATATGATGCGGAATAGAGTAGGTTGCAAATTCTACCAATTACTATTCACTACATCTATCCTCCCTAATTAGCACAACTTGCTCTTCCTAGTGGTTCGGGATGATCGACAGCCGCGACGACTTGACATGTTTCCCCGATTTGACCTACTGGCCTTTGCAAAAAGAACAAAGCGATGTGTCCTCGGTTTTTTTTTTTTTTTTTTTTTTTTTTTTACAAATTTACCAACAAGAGGTTCTCATTTGCCGATTTGCGTTTTTGCTCCGTTTCAGTCGTAGCAAAGAATCTTGATCGGGAGAGTTCCGAAGGGGATATACTACCTACTCCGTATATGCATGTACACATATATCGGTAACTCTGAGGAATATCCATATACGGAGGACTATTACTCCCTGCTCTATTGGTGACAATACATACACATACCTAACTACGCCGTGCGTACACAATACCTGTACAAGGCGTTTGTACTTCGTAACCGTACCCCGTAGGTACATGTAGTGTGCAAGTACTCCGTACTCCGGACGGAATACTCGACTTCCATCGAGTTCAAAATCAGCCAAGGCACTACATACAGCTACATTATGTACATGTAGGTACTGTGATAAAAGTAGAACACTCTCCTCTCTACTCCGTACATGCGTACCACCATGTGTCTATTATACATACCTAGGTAATCCCATAGAATAATTGCACATCTTTAAAAAAAATATAAAAATCCGGTAATCTCTCAACCCATCTAATATAAATGATCCGGATCGCCTCTCCACCCTGGGAAAATCCACAGCGGCGGGCGCTATTGGATCCTCTTCCACACTTGGCACCCGCAGTACCTCCCACCCCTCAGCTTCTGATCTTCTCTCTCTCACCCACACACAAGGTCGAACACCCCCCACCCTCACCTTCCTCTTCCTCTCCCGGCCAAATTAGAACAGAACAAGGCGCGGTCAACATTCACTAGAGATTCATTCGCCCCCTATGTCTCCTCTTGTGAGCCTGAGTTGCTCTCCCTAAGGCTCCGCGCTTCTTCCACCTACTGCCTTCCCAATTGAGATGAAATGCGCCAGGCTCGTTGAATTGAATGCGCAGTACGTTGCGATATTTGACATCCGATGGATACGCATGACTCCTCTCCCTCATTGTAAAGAGTCCCTTACCACACACACACACTCTCTCTCTCTCCCCCCCCCCCCCCTGCCTTTCTTTGGATCCCATTTGATCTGGGTCATAAGGAAGAGGTGCTAATTCTCCTATCTCGTATAGCAGTCAAACATCTATCAAATACCCCAAGAGACTCGAATTCTCAAGTCTCACGCGTCTGATTGACGCTCTGCATTCAGTCTGCTGAGAGCGCGATCATTCCACTAGTCTTCAACCGCGTCGCAGAGTATCTGGCTGTTTTGTGGGCACTTTGGCAACCCCTCCCGATTGAGCCTCGGCAATTTGATCGCAGTCTTTGACTAATTTGAAGTTTTGAGCGACCCTTTATTGCAACCAGAACAGCTGTTTGTCCCAATTAATTTGGATTGCGACTGCTTTAGCATCTCACAGTTTCGCTTTTGCTATCCATTTACTTATTGTATACACGAATTTCCCGCGACAAATCGCCATCTTGCTGAGCGAATTCGCTCCCCTCTCCAGTTCGATTCCTTAGGGCAGGTCCTTGTGGATAGAACGACCGGCGCAAACATCCTGGTTCCTCTTTTTTCCTATACTTCGATAATCCTCATATCCTACGCCACTTTCCAGATCTATCGCCATTTATCAACCGAGCCAGCATGCAGGGATATTCATTTGCGCCTCCAGCGGGCCCCCCAAGAGAAGGCCAGAAAAGTATGATATTCCAGATGCTATTCTATCTTGTATGGATGATTTACCAGATTGGCTAATCATCTATTTAGATTATGTATTTGTTGATGAGCATAACCGCCACAAGAGGCTGAAAGGTATGAGAAGTATCCCTACGTCATAGGAAGAAGATGCTAAAATGCTTTAGTGATGCGAGCGTGTAATGGCTGCCGGAAAAGAAAAATTAAATGCGATGCAGCCACAACGAATACGTGGCCTTGCTCTGCATGCACTCGCTTAAAGCTGATCTGTGTTCCCCCGACCATTGGACAAGATGGAGAGTTTCTCCCCGATAGCCAGGGCGAGTCTCTAGAGACTGGCGGGCCCTCCAGTGCAGCTGGTACATTCCCAGTCCCCCCAGTCTACCGGGACAACAACCAACCCACCATAAACGCGGTCCCCTCGTATGATCAAATGAGCATGTATTCCCAATTTGTTCCTCCCCCACAGACTCAGCCCAGCATTTATAACGATCTTCGGCCATCACAAATGGCCATGCCACACCAAGCCTTTCAACAGCCCCAATTGTTTGCCGAACCGCAAACCCCGGCTATCAGGCCATCAGATCGAAATGTGTATATTGATAGCGACCAGTCAACCGCAGAGAACCTCATTGATGTACTTGGAGAGCTAAAGATTGACGAGACTGGAATTGGTATGGCGCGTTTTCCCGACTATGAATCTGATTCGGGCGCATCATTAACCTCTTTGATAGCTCCATATATTAGAAGGCAACGGACAGATCGAATTGAGCCCGATGCTCCTATTCAAGATGAGGTCGAAGAGCAATTGCCGCCTCTAAGCACCGGATCGGGCGCGACAATTCGGATCCCCCCGAGCTCATGCCGACAGAAGACGACGTAATGACTTATTTCAAGATCTACTTTGATGAGATACATCCTTACGTTCCTGTCGTATCCCGTGCCCATTTATACTATCAATGGCAGCATGATCGCCGTTCTATCTCCCCTCTTCTTCTCGAGGCTCTTTTCGCCTGTGCAGGCCGTTTGTCTGACGAGCCAGCAGAGGGTGCTCAATGGCTTGCTTTGGCTAATAGTGAGTTATGCAATATGTTGTCCATCAGATCAGGACTAACATTCTTCCAGGGCACGAGTCCAGCTTTATGGATGTACCACGTCTGAGTACTATCCAAGCATTACTTCTGCTTCTGAAAGCAAGGGAATCCTTGCCAAAGAAAGGATACTATTATCGTTCCTGGCAGACTGTGAAGACTATTGTTTCGATGGCGAAAGACTTGGATATTCATGAGCATCACAGCAATCATACTGAACGAAAACCATGTGGTCTCAGCCCCATTGAATGCTTGGTTCACACCAGAGTATGGCAGGCTCTCTTGGTAGTCGAGGTGATGATTGGTGCACCCCAGGGTTAGTCTGCAATCGTCTAGTAAACAACTCGAGATTCTAATCAAAAGCAGGTCGCTCGGACTACGGAGTCGATCCTAAAACAGTGGACATGCGTCCGACACTAGATATCCGAGGCCTTGACCCTTACGAGACTAACCGTTCGAGGCAATACGCCTATTTTGTGCGCAATGCACATCACATTCGCATAATTACAGATATCTATCACAAAGTTAAGAAGCAAAAGGGTTGGGGAGCAGATGCTCGGTTTGTACAAAATAACCCGCTTTTCGCAGATTGGCTTCGCAACCTCCCTCCAGACCTACAGGTCGACTATCCCGTCGATGGCTCTCCGCCATGGCTTCCATCTCACTTTGTAGGCAATATGCATTCTCATTGTCACCTCGCAATCATTCTCTTACATCGCCCCCAACTTGTCGCTTCTCAATCATTTGCTGCCGGTGGTGAATGGAAGGTCCACATGTCATTATGCTATTCATCAGCAAAAAGCCTTTGTCGATTACAGGAAGCAATATTGCAAGGTTTCGGGCTACCTGGCTTACTTTACATGCAAAGAGGTATCAATTTTGCTATTTATTGCATCCTGACTTGTACAATGCTGCACTTGGTAAGTTATCTGTAACGACCCCAAACAAAAAGAAAGAAAATTCTGATACCTCCAGGTTGCCATTACTTCCCCCGACCCTGAATTCAATTCAGACGCCCGTGAATTCTTTGTCCGTCACATGATAATTCTTGAGAAATGCTCAACTGCTTGGCCCATGCCCGAAATCCAGGCTCAGATTGATTCATTGCGATTGGCCTTTTCGGCTGACATGCATCGTCCATTTGAATTGAAGCCAAGTTTTCCATACGGGAGTCCCTCAGAACCCTTTCAACCCAGTCCACCCATGGATACACACTACCATCCACATTTGAATCAAGTCCAATCTAGAGTGGGTTTCCACCCGTTTCCAACAACCCCTCCGATTTCGGCTGGCGCTGAAGACTCAAAGTC
The DNA here is from genome assembly GCF_028828445.1 of Penicillium paradoxum. Taxonomy (NCBI): domain Eukaryota; kingdom Fungi; phylum Ascomycota; class Eurotiomycetes; order Eurotiales; family Aspergillaceae; genus Penicillium; species Penicillium paradoxum. The sequence continues at coordinate 796,606 of NW_026643184.1, read as the reverse complement.
CGACACCTCTTCTCAGATACAATCTCTCGGGATGGTTGCCCATCAACCACCGACAACACATTCTCTGGATGCCCCATTGGCAGATGAAAAGAACTGGGACCCGACCCGCATCATCACGTACGCATGTGCCTCTTTCTCAGACACTTAGCCTCTTACTAATATCTCACACCAGTCAATGGGACATCGCCTTCTCCGTGAACCCTTCCACCGTCAGCGCAAATTCCCCGCCGATGCCTATGAACAATTCGATACCAGCTGTACAAGCCCAGTATCCCATGCAATACGAGACTGACAAAGTTCCCTCTGTCGCGTCTACCCAATCTCTCTCCCCGCCGCAATTCCAAGCTCCCCCAGTTGTGTTTTCAGCCCGGGATTGGCAGCAAAGTGTTGCTAGTGTGTTTGATCCACAGGGAGTCAAGCGGCGATGGGATTACTCGGTTGACCTTGGCTCCGATAGCATATACAAGCGCCAGCGAGGATGAAAGACAGATACCCGAATCATTCACCCACTTGGTCGCGCGACCTTCCTCCTTTTTTTGGTCTGCTGGTTCTTAACAGAGCCGTATTATCAGTGAACAAAACACCACTCGGATGGCCTAGCATGCACAGTAACATTGTAGACCAACCGGAGAATGCAGGCTCTCAATCGGGCCTTGCTATCTTTTGTCGGAGAAGGGGGCAAACAAGTCTCAAGGAAGCTGTCGACCTGGTAGCTATCACCTAGATTAGAGAATTACATGGCTTAGGGTTTGCCTTCGGAATAAGACTACTATGTATCAATTCGATTCTCCAATGTTGATATCATCCAGCCAACCTTTCATAGATCTACAACATACACCGGTAAGATTCGTTGTGATATTGGCAAGCATATTCTATCATTGTGTCATTCTCGGTTCAGCAAGTCCCATGAAAATAAGTCGAGAAATATGCGATGCATTGGCCAAAGATCCTGTCCCATTCATTTCTTGTTAATGGTGGATCTTGTCATCAAAAGAAGGTGGTTGTGATGAAGGGATGTATCATGATTGGGTCATGTACCTCGCGGTGGCGTAACGTGAGTTAGTCACGATATAGCAAGTCAACCACGTTGACTCACGCCTATTCTTTCTTCGCGTGTTCGGACAATCCTGGCCTTGTCCCCTGGGAGGGGTTTCAACTCATCACTTGGGTCAACGGTGATATTCGAGGTTCCCTTTGTGTGCTGTTCGGGATGTTTGTTTTCCTCTGACAATTTGCGGAGTCTGGCTTCTTCAAAGGCAGAGATATCCTCCGACGTAATAGCAATGGCTGTTGGCTTTCGACGAAGCATTTTGGCGGGTACAGTGGACTGCAATACACAAGTTGATGGCTGATGTAGGAAAGCGGTGCCTCACGTGACTGTAATTATTCGTTCGATCTTTCCGGCGCTCTTATCCCTGCCAATTCAAGGGACACGATCTGGTTCGTTCGGAATACAAAGATGTTTCGCTCACAGCTGAGGCAGATTTCATCTCATTGTGAACGAGCAAAGCTTGGTGTTTCTACACCTGCTCGCCACTTCTCCTGTACCCGTACAGTCGCCGATGAACAGAATCAGCCATCCGGTAAGGACGGAGTGCATTGGGGAAACCCACAATCTCCCAAATCTCTAAGCCATTGAGGGAATCAAAGTTCTAATATATCCTGTGTCAAGGCCATAATAAACCCCAAAGCCGACCTTCATCGGCCGCACCTGCCCACCGGGTTCGCAATCCCAATGGCCCTCTAGCCCGTACCAACCAAAACCAATCCCGCCCTCCCCGAGTGGTTGATGCAAGATCTTTTGCGGCGGCCCGAGCTGGCGGTGGAGAACAACCTAAGATTATCCGCAGTCCGAGATCGCGCAATGTTCGAGGAGGCACCCAATCCGCAAATCGCAAGCCCAAACCCTCCGCCAAAGCAGCCAAGGGTAAACGAAATGCCCCGCGCAGGAACGCGAGATCGACAGAGAATGATGATGGCGAAGATGCCCAAGCGGCGGCTATCGATCAAATCCAGCAAGAGCAAATCATCAAATCCCGGCCAACCCCCATTCGCTACGAGCCCCGGGAAATCAACTACTCTAATCTGAAAGAGACTTGGCCTTCAATCCCCACAGACACCAACTCGCGATCAGCTGCTATCTATGAGAAGCTCTCCATTTTGGGCGGTCGTGTCGCCAATGGCTATATCCCCCCTATGAGCTTGGAAGGCGACTGTGGAAGGGTCAGAGCGTTCTGTTCAACGATGAGAATGAAAAGGCTGGGGCCTTGGAAGAGGTCAAGCGGTTGGCTCAGCTGCGTGCGGATCGAATCTCCCAGCGCAAGGGTGACCTTGTGGAGCCTCGCAATGTCGAGTTCAACCCCATCGATGCAGAGAGCACCAAGTCTCTAATGGAAACCTATGTTCAGGGCAAATACCCCACGTTCAAAGGAAAAGATGGGCATGCCGTCTTAGCTGAAGTGACAAAGAACCTTGGAAACAATGGGACTTACCAGACAACCGGAAAGACCTCACAGTTCATGGCCAAGATTGAATCTCTTGTCTCTACTGGTCGCAACACCAAGCGTGTCTAACTTGGGCTTGGAGTACTTTGTATTATATTTGTTTCATTGAATTGGATTTTCTTGTTCCATATTATAATGTTCAGCACAACAGAGATGATTTTAGAGAGGCTACCTTGTTGCCTTCCAATCTGTAGAGCTTTTTACCAGGGTAAACTTGATGTATGTATTCCTAGACTTACAAAGGATTTATTTTACCAAAGCCCTATTGCTTTTGCCAGGTTTCCCTAGGCTTCCCAGTTGCACTTTTTATGCCTGTTCCAAAGTCTTCTTGGCGGCTTCGAATGCATCCTTCACCTCCTTCTGGCCCTGATCTGTGACCTTCTCCATCTGATCGTGGGCTTTGCGCACGTCATCTGGCCGAGCCAACTTCTTCTTCTGCAGATCCTGAAGACGTTTGTGCATAGCCCCCCTAGAGTCACGTACCACACTGGCAGCCTTTTCAAATGCCTGCTTGGCAGCTTGAATGTTCTTGTCTCGGGACTCTTTGGTAGGTGGTGGGATAGGAATGTTGAGCTGGAGAGCGTTTTGAGCATCAGGCTGAGGGGTCAAGGAGAGATTCGAGGAGATGATAGCTGAAGTAAGAGGTTTCAGGTGCTACTCAAAAATGCATTAGAGGTGCTTGCTGCAGGAGCAACAAGAAGCGAAAGGACAAAAGCAAGGATCAGAGCGGGCAAACTTACATCCTCTTCGGCCGCCAAAATAGTAACCATGCGTCCTCCTTTAGGAACGACCTGCGCCAAGTCACCCAACTTGACAGACTCTCTGCTGTCTTTGCTCAGGTGGACCCGCAGACTCTCTAGGATCGCGGTGTTAAACCGCCCTCCTGCACGGAGCTTAGACAAATCATCCTTTAGCCGAGCAACGGCTGTGGAAATGCCATGGTGTAACTGAGAGAGATCAAACGGATCTTCCAACGTGCCATTAGAGCTCTCCTCAGGAGCAGAGGCAGAGGCAGAGGTTTTCTTAGCCTTGTCCTTTTTTTTTGTAAAGAGTAGGCGAATTGATAAAATTACGCCTGCTCAGAGGAATAGCACACCGGCTTTGGAGTAGAAAACATAAAGGTCGAGGTCCCTGATGATATCTAACTGCAGAATGAGCATTAAAGGCGCGAACCGATTGGGCAACGATGCGTTGCATGGTTGGAAGTGGTGGATGTAAGGCTCTAGGAGTGGACAGAGGGAGGTAGAGTATGCCATCTTCCCTACCCGCCGTGGCTAAAAATACTTAGATTATGTACCCGGTTTTCGTGATTGATTTGGTTTGCATTCCAGCTACATTTAATTCAAGGGGTTCATCACAATGTCATTAAATTGCAGATGGCGAACTTCGTCTACAAAAAAATCAAAAACAAAAAATCGTACTTTTCAAGAAAAGAAAACTGCGCCCAAGTTTACCCGGCTTCATAAACAAAGCGTGACAGAGACCAACTCTGCCCAAGGTCTAGATGGCGCAGATTCCCTGAGAAGCAGAGTCCCGGGAGAGAGGAAAATTCGTTGGCCGTAAGTCTATGTTCATGTATTCCCATGTATGCATTTAACGTGTGGCCATGGCCTTGGTGATCAGGCGCTTGAGAGCAAGCTCCTTCTTCTTAAGGTCCTCGGGGGTAGAGTCCTCAACCTCGAGCTGGGCCATGGCGTCACTGAGAGCAGACTCAATGCGCTCCTTGTTGCCGCGCTTGAGCTTCATGGACATGCCGGGGTCAGAGACGATCTCCTCAACGCGGGAGATGTAAGACTCGAGCTGCTGGCGAGACTCGAAGCGCTTGGTGAAAGCCTCGTCACTGGTCTTGAACTTGGCAGCATCTAGAGAATCATTAGTCAGCATATCATCAAACAAAAATATAACAAGAGCAACATACCGTCGACCATCTGGTCAATCTCAGCGCTAGAAAGCTTGCCGACAGCGTTGGAGATGGTGATGTTGGCAGTGCGGCCAGAGGACTTCTCGGTGGCAGTGACCTTCAGGATACCGTTGACGTCAACCTCGAAGACACACTCAAGGGCGGCCTCGCCAGCACGCATGGGAGGGAGGGGAGCGAGAGTGAACTCGCCCAGAGAGGTGTTGTCGGCACAGTTGGTGCGTTCACCCTGGTAAACGGGGAACTGGACGGTGCTCTGGTTGTCGACAACAGTGGTGAAGGTACGCTTCTTAATGGTGGGGACAGTCTGGCCGCGGTTGACAACGGGGGCGAAGATGTTACCCTCCATAGCGACACCAAGGGACAGAGGAACGACATCCAGAAGGAGCAGGTCAGCAGTCTCAGCGGAGGTGGCCTTGCCGGAGAGGATACCGGCCTGGACGGCGGCACCGTAGGCAACAGCCTCATCGGGGTTGATGCTCTGTTAAAGCCGATTAGTAATCAGTTTCGATGATCAAGCATAAAGTCTTCTTACCTTCTCGAGCTTCTTGCCATCGAAGAAGTCGCTCAGGAGCTTCTGGATACGAGGAATACGGGTAGAGCCACCGACAAGGACGATCTCATCAACCTTGTTCTTAGGCATGCCAGAGTCCTTGAGAACCTGCTGGACGGGGTCGAGGGTGCCAGAGAAGGCCTTGGCGTTAAGGTCCTCGAAACGGGCACGAGTGATAGAGGAGTTGAGGTCCTCACCATCGAAGAGAGAGTCAATCTCGACGGTGGTCTGGGTAGCGTTGGAGAGAGTACGCTTAGCACGCTCGCAAGCAGTGCGGAGACGACGGAGAGCACGAGCATCACCGGAGAGATCCTTGCCAGTCTTGCGCTGGAACTCCTTCTTGAAGTGATCAAGGAGGTTGGTATCGAAATCCTGACCACCAAGGTGAGTATCACCAGCAGTGGCCTTGACAGTGAAGACACCACCCTGGATGTTCAGCAGGGACACATCGAAAGTACCACCACCGAGATCGTAGATGAGAACGTTGCGCTCCTTCTCAGACTTGCCAGCGCCGAGACCGTAGGCGATAGCGGCAGCAGTAGGCTCGTTGATGATACGGAGAACGTTCAGGCCGGCGATGGCACCGGCATCCTTGGTAGCCTGACGCTGGTTGTCGTTGAAGTAGGCGGGCACGGTGATGACAGCCTTCTCAACCTTCTTTCCGAGCTTGATCTCAGCAACCTCTTTCATCTGTTGCCGCTAGTCAGCCAGCCAATCACACACAAAAGATCGTTGAGATATCGCCATACCTTCATCAAGACCATGGAGGAGATCTCCTGGGGGGTGAAGGTCTTGGTCTCGTTAAGGTACTCAACCTGGACAACGGGGTTGCCACCCTGGTCGATAACCTTGAAGGGCCAGGACTCAACATCCTTCTTCACAATGGGGTCATCATAACGGCGACCAATGAGACGCCTATTTCATCATGTCAGAACCAAAAACATACATGAAAAAATACATCATATTGATGCATTGCGCAAGATTCTCCAGGGGAACTCACTTGATATCGAAGACGGTGTTGGTCGGGTTCATGGCGGCCTGGTTCTTGGCGGCATCACCGATCAGACGCTCCTTGTCGGTGAAAGAGACAAAAGAGGGGGTAGTGTAGCTACCCTGATCGTTGGCAACTAATCAGATAGTCAGCATTTTGAAAATTTGAACTTTTTTGGGGCAAGGGAAAAGTAGCGTACTGATCTCGACGTTGGTGCCCTCATAGTTGGCAACGCAAGAGTAGGTAGTGCCTACAGAAATCAATTAGCAGCTGTGTGATCCAAATTAGAGGACCAAAAACCCACCAAGATCGATGCCGACGGCACCGTCGAAGACCTCAGAATCGGCCATTATGATATTGTAGATGGGATTTTGAGGGAGGAATGAGAAGAGGGATGGTGGGGGAAAGAGGAAATTTTTTTTTATCAAGCCGAGTGCATATTTAATCGGTGCCACAAAAAAAAAAACCAGAAAATTTTTCAGAAGCGGTGAGTCACGTGGATCCGGTTATTTTCTGGGGTGCAACATCGTCCATGTCAAGGACTACAGTCATGGACTCCGTACTGAGCATCACATAATTAGGTGATAGGTAGTAGGAGATATACATTTGCTAGTGAATACAATCCCCCAAACGCCTTTGTACATGCCGAATCAATTATCAATGTCCATGGGATCATCATATGGTGAGTAATCCTCTGGCGTACGCAATGAACCAACTGGAGGGTTGATAGACTTATTGCTCTCAGCTCGTGCTCGTGCTCGGGATTCAAGTATAGCCTTTCGGACATGATCCTTTTCCCTGGGAACCGTGAGGGAAGTCGGTTCTGTATAGAGAACAAGTTCTTTGCCTGAGGCCTTGGAGTCAGATAGAACTGACTGGGGAACCGAAAGCACTTTCGCTGCAAATGGTAAGAAGACCAACCCATTAGGAGAATCGGCTTCCATTAATTCTTGTTCCAGATCGTGAATGTAAGTTGTATGTTTTGTATCATCCAACCACATTTTATCACCTCGATCTGGAGAAGAGGAAGAGTGCTCGATATGGTCATGCTGATGTGGGGGATTATGCTGGTTATGCTGAATATCTGGAATATGCTGAATATGCTGAATATGCTGAATATGCCCCTTGAGTTTGGCCCGAGCGGAGATTGGCACGTTATTATCTACGAGGCAAGAATGTCAACTTGACCGTAACCCACTCCTTGAGATATTTGGCCAAAAAAGAAAGATCCAAACCAGAAACAGAAACAAAAGCAAAAAAAATCATTGTAATAAGGGGGAAATTTCCAATTACCTACCTATTCGCAGGTGCCCAAATTTCTTCGTCAACGGTTGCGCGCCATCGGGGTCAGTTTGGGCCGGGCGCTTCTTCCCGTGACCTTGGATTCCCTCATTGCACGCCATCCACAACCTCCCTTACTCGGTGTATGAGATATAAAAACAAAAAGGGGGTGAATTGGCTTCTTGAGATCTAAGGGGCGGATCGGGGGTCAAGTTCATTTCTGAGAAGAGTTGCTCGATGCGGGTTTCTGGGTTGGTGAGGAACGGGGAACTGGCTTTGACTCATCTCTTTCGCAGAAATCAACCCAGAACCTTCTACCCTCGCTTTGTTCACTCCCTGTCACCTCACCCTCCCACCATCGACAGGATGACTTCTCCTTCGGAATGGACCGCTCAGCGAGTCCGAGAAACATTCTTGGATTACTTTAAACAAAATGGCCATACCTTTGGTGGGTTGAACCCCGCGTTTTTTTTTTCCCCTCTCTCTCTCTGTCTTTTTCTTTTTCCTATACCCCTCCATCCCCCGCCAACATGGACTGACTTGAAGCTCTTTTTGTAGTCCCTTCCTCTCCGGTTGCTCCTCTGTCGGATCCAACTCTGCTTTTCACCAATGCGGGAATGAACCAGTTCAAGTCCATATTCCTGGGCACCGTTGACCCCTCGTCGGACTTTGGAAAGTTGAAGCGTGCAACGAACTCACAAAAGGTATTAGCTGTTCACGGTCAAGGGTCTGCTCTTTGTAACTGCTGCTGATCCAAATGTCTAGTGTCTCCGTGCCGGTGGAAAGCATAATGTGGGTGTGCCTATAAATATCAAATCTAGAGGCGGTCCCAGTAGGGCTTCTGGTGAACTGACTGAACTATAGGATCTGGATGATGTCGGCAAGGACAGTTATCACCACGTACGTCATGAAACTCACTGAGCAGATAAAAAAAGAAAAAACTACTGACCAAAGCTCTAGACCTTCTTTGAGATGCTTGGCAACTGGAGTTTTGGCGACTATTTTAAGAAAGAAGCCATCACATATTCATGGACCCTGTTGACAGAAGTCTACGGGCTCGATCCCGATCGCCTTTACGTCACTTATTTCGAGGGCAATGAAGCCGGTGGTTTGGAGCCGGATCTGGAGGCCAAAGAACTATGGAAGTCCGTGGGCGTTCCCGAATCCCACATTCTTCCTGGAGATATGAAAGACAACTTCTGGGAAATGGGTGACCAAGGCCCATGTGGACCTTGCAGCGAAGTACACTACGATCGGATTGGTGGCCGCAATGCTGCTCACCTTGTGAATGAAGATGACCCGAATGTGCTGGAAATCTGGAACAATGTTTTTATCCAATATAACCGCGAACCGGATAGCACCCTACGATCACTTCCCAACAAGCACGTTGATACTGGAATGGGCTTTGAAAGACTGGTGTCGATCCTTCAAGACAAATCCTCAAATTACGATACCGATGTCTTCACTCCGATCTTCCAGGCTATTCAGAATACCACTGGAGCTCGTGAATACCGCGGCCACTTTGGTGCTGATGATGTCGATGGAATCGATACGGCCTACCGTGTTGTTGCAGACCACGTGCGAACTTTGATGTTTGCTATCTCTGATGGTGTCATTCCCAACAATGAGGGTCGTGGCTATGTGATTCGTCGTGTTCTGCGCCGAGGAGCTCGTTATGCTCGGAAATACTTCCAAGTCGATATTGGAAACTTCTTCGCCAAACTTGTGCCAACTGTTGTGGACCAATTGGGTGAAATGTTCCCTGAACTCAAGCGAAAGCAGCAAGATGTTATTGAAATCTTGGATGAGGAAGAGTTATCATTTGCCAAGACCTTGGATAGAGGTGAACGGCAATTCGAGCAATATGCCCAGCAGGCTAAAGTCAAAGGCACCGACACACTTCATGGTGCCGATGTTTGGAGACTTTATGATACCTTCGGCTTCCCTGTTGATCTGACTCGAATCATGGCCGAGGAACGTGGTCTCTGTATTGATGATGTCGAATTTGAAGACGCTCGTTTGAAGGCAAAGGAAGCCAGCAAGGGTCAGAAAAAGGCTGCTGAGAATGCAGTCAAACTCGATGTCCACGATCTAGGAAAGCTGGAGAAAATGAATGACGTACACAAAACGGACGATTCGGCCAAATTCGGCCGAGGCAACATCACTTCTCGCGTCAAGGCCATTTACCACGGGAAGGCTTTCCATGACAGCACTGATGATATCCCAGAAGGAGTTCAGATTGGCGTCATTCTTGATTGCACAAACTTCTATGCCGAACAGGGAGGCCAGGAGAATGATACCGGCAAAATCATTATTGACGGGCAAGCGGAGCTGGAAGTCGGCGATGTCCAGGCATATGCTGGCTATGTTCTCCACACTGGCTTTATGAAATACGGAAAATTCACTGTCGGCGATTCCGTCATTTGCGAATACGATGAGCTGCGGCGCTGGCCCATCCGGAACAACCATACGGGAACTCATATTCTGAATTTCGCTCTGAAGGAAATTCTAGGCGATGGTGTCGACCAAAAGGGATCTTTAGTGGCCGCTGAGAAGCTGCGGTTTGACTTCTCCCACAAGAGCGCAATCTCCGACGTCGAGCTTGAGAAAATCGAAGCCAAGGCAACTGAATATATCCGACAGAACTGCGCTGTTTACTCTCAGGAGGTTCCTCTCGCTACTGCCCAACAAATATCAGGCGTGAGAGCAGTGTTTGGCGAGACTTACCCGGATCCTGTTCGTGTTGTCTCGGTGGGCGTGGAATTGGAGGAGATTTTGCAGAATGTCAAGGATCCCCGATGGCAGGAAGTCAGTATTGAGTTCTGTGGTGGAACTCATGTCCAAAAGACAGGCGATATCAAGGATTTGGTTATCCTGGAGGAAAGTGGCATTGCTAAGGGAATTCGCCGTATCATTGCGGTCACTGGCGAGGATGCGCATGAGGTGCAGAGAGTTGCCCAGGAATTCGGGCAGCGCCTTGATCATCTCAATGCATTGCCACTAGGCCCTGAAAAGGAGCGGGAGGCTAAGCAAGTCCAGGTGGACCTCAACCAGCTTACGATTTCCGCCGTTCAGAAGGCCAAATTCCGCGAACGTTTTGCTAAGATCAATAAGCAGGTCCTCGATGGCCAGAAAGCGCAGCAAAAGCTGGAATCCAAGAAAGCAGTCGATGCCATTACCTCTTATTTCGAGGCCCCCGAAAATCAAGACAAGTCGTGGCTTGTGGTCCGACTTCCAATTTCTGCGAATGCGAAGGCCGTTAGCGAATCTCTGAACCATGTCAAGTCAAAAATGCAGGGAAAGAGTGTCTATCTTTTGGCAGCCGACTCTGAGCAAGGTCGGGTTTCACACGGTTGTTACATTTCTCAGGTGAGTTGCAGGGCACTTTATCTATCCCTTTCCCTTCTCGTTTAAGTTGGAGCGAGCAAGAGAGAAATCCTTTCTTGTAGATTCAATGATTTGCTAACATTGATATAGGCGCTGAGTGACCAAGGTGCTTCGGCAAGCGACTGGGCGGCCGTTGTCTCTGGTGCTGTGGGAGGGAAAGCAGGAGGCAAAGGAGCTACTTCCATTGGTAACGGTACCAATGCTGAAAATGTTGAGGAGGCTATCTCACTGGCTGCGGACTATCTCAATAAGTTCAAGCTCTAGACACAAGAACCTACAAAGACTTTTGTGCCCATTACTCGGAGATATTGAAAGAAAAACAAAAACAATCTCGGTTATTAGTACGAAATTCAACTCTTTTCCTGATTGGAGAAGGAATGTCTATCTAAATCTGTAGAGATCTTGTTGATTTTCTGTAGGAATCATTACATTTCTCCACACTGCACGATCGTTACATCTTGGTTAGGCTTGTCTTTGGTAGTGCGGGTGTGTTCAAGCATTTGAACAATGTCCATCCCATCAATCACTTGGCCAAAAACCACATGCTTGTTGTTCAGGAATGGCGTAGCCGTAGTTGTTATGAAGAATTGGCAGCCATTGGTGTTCGGCCCCGAATTCTACTGGTTTTAGTCAGGAGTCCCAGTCTCTGGAAGTCAACACTTACAGCCATACTCAAGAGACCGGCGCGGTCATGTGTGAGAGTAAAATTTTCATCGGCAAATTTCGACGTACCGTAGATGGTACATGACCCAGTCCCGTCGCCGTTGATGAAATCTCCACCTTGGATCATGAAATCTTTGATCTGCAACCCATGTTAACTTAACGTCAATATCCAAGGAAGCTGCTTCACAAACCACTCGATGGAATTTGCTCCCCTTGTACCCCTGGGGCTGTCCCTTTTGGTTCTTGCTCTCGCCAGTGCAAAATTGACGGAAATTCTCCGCTGTTCGTGGAGTAACATTGGCAAATAGTTCCATTTTCACTCGTCCTAAAGCCTCACCTTCAAAATACACTTAGCTGTTGCGCTGATTCGCACCGTGTCAAATGTTCTATGCTCATTTGACAGTAATTTTATTTTACTTACCACCTAGGGCAATATCAAAGAAAACCACTGGATTAGCTTCGGCCATGGTGGGGGAATTTCCAAACGTTTGGATGGGAGAGGTTTAGATACATGTGCAAGAAGGTGAACCCGAAGGTTTTGGAGCATTGTACGGGAGGTCACAGCGGCCACATAGGACTTAAGTCATCATATTTGTACTGGACTCCAGTTCTATATGGAATATCAGGTGGTTTGGATATAGGGTATATAGAAAAAAAAATAACAGTTATATGTTGACTTATTTATTTGACATGAATGAGGCACCCGTTACATATAGGTGTGCGCTTTATTACTATCCCCTGACCATCCATAGTCAGTGATTTACCTAAAGAGCTGCTCTGCGTTTATCTTATCGATATGAATGAATACAAGTGTAGGCTGTGTACATGTATGTATATTTATCCCACCGATGCTAGCCCAGTACTCCATATTCTGTACGGAGTATCTGTCCTGCTATTTATGTATCGGGTTTACTATGTATGTACCTCAATGGACCTCGGGAAATCATATGAACTACAAGTCAGGTACGGAATAGATTTTATATCGGTAGGTACACGATGGATATATCTGGGATTATCAGTATGGAGTACTCCGTAGAGAGGCTTGACTTGTAGTCACCACGGATTCCCTGGTACGCACTCCGAAACCTTTCAGATTATATTACATACATTGTTTATCCGCTAGTGTATAGCCCCTACATATGTGTGTACCTAGATCGGTACATGCATCAGATGACGGTGGTTCTAGAGGTATCCGGTATACACGTATTGTACACAAGTTCAAGACATCAGGGTTCATTTGCAACCATGAAAACTGGAAGGTGATCCGAATTGCCTTACCTGGTTTAATCTGGATTCCAACGTACATAAATAGGCACTTAACACTTATGTATACCAATCACAGAGGTACCGTAGACTTGAATTGTACAAAGTCCCGTGATTATAGGCCTCAGGTGTCAGTGCTGACGGGTGATCCGAATGTATCCTTGAATCAACCAGGAGCCTCCCTGTTAGGAGCCACTTCTCCTCTATTCCTGTCTCTTTTCGCCTTACTTGGGTGTTGTCTACCTACACTTTTTATCGATAATGATATGAGATCCACTCTCGGCACCCGCCTTCTTCTTGCAGGAAGTTCTGCGTAATCTGCTTACGGTCAATCTTGCATGATAGGCCATCAAATTTAACCATCAAATATTCCCTCTGTCATCGCATGGCATGGTTTTCTTGAGTTGTTCTCCACAAAAGACTTCCTCGCGCTTGAGACTTGATCTACCGGAGTTTAGCCCAACAAGTGCCAACGGGGTTGCCCTGTCCACACAATTCAAGGCATGAAGAATTGGGTCCGGGGGTATTTAGACTCCAACAATAAATAAGTGGCCACATCCCAAGCAGGATCAGTGTGGTTACAAATTCGCTGGCTCTTGGTCGGGATGTCTCCAACTGCGACATCAAGCTCCAGCCCTGCTGCCACTACCACTGCCAGTAGCAGCGGAGAGAGCTCAAGCAGTGCGACCAGCTCGCCCTTGTTGTTTTTCGTCGCTCTTGGGTTTGGCGTGGTGTTTACCAATCTATGGTATGTTGTCCAGCCTCAACTACTCTTGCCCAGGCCAACAGATTAGCCTTCTCAGCAGATTGGGGGATAATGTCTTAACAGTTTGCAGGATCATTGTTGGAGTCAAATATTGCTTTCGGTATAACCAACGAAATCGTCAGCTCCGCAGTGAGGAAGTAGGAGAAGCCATAGATCTGGCTACCATGCCGCGAACCCATCGCAGGAGAAGGGAGAAAAGGTTAATGACGATGGATGAAGTCAACGGGCGGTTTCCACTTGTCAAGTACAAAGTGTGGAGATCATCTCGCGCCAACCAGGGTCTTTCAACAGAAGGAGGTATCACGGCCCCGAATAGCAGACCGCAGAGCCCAAAGGATGAAAATGATGCCATAAAAACTGCGGTCCGCACAACTGTAGTCTCACCGACTACGAAGGGTCATGAACGAGTGGATATGAACGATGCGTTACAAATCTCCTCCGAAGAGTTACATGCCGTCGCTTCAGTGCAGGTCTCAGATGAGAAGGTCCCCGGGATTTCGAAGACGTCTTCCGCTCACCAAAGCCTGGGTTCATATGTCCATGAAGAAAAATGGCAAGATTCCCTGGCCAATGAAAATGCGAGCGTTGATCTCGAGGGGGACAACGACGGTAGAGGTTGTATCCGCAATGCTGTTCCTGCTGATCTTCTACCTAACCCTGGCGACTCTTGTGCGATTTGCCTAGATATCATCGAGGATGATGACGATATCCGAGGGCTTGCATGTGGGCATGCTTTCCATGCCTCATGTGTCGATCCCTGGCTGACAAGCAGAAGGGCATGTTGCCCTCTATGCAAGGCCGATTACTATGTTCCTAAACCCCACGTGCAGAGTGAATCACACTCTGCCACAGGTCGGCAGGGTCACCGTACTGTCTCGGCTCGCCCAGATACAATCCCAAGACCTCCTAGGGTCGCTTGGAATGGGAGTCGAGAAAACGGATTTCGTATCCCAATGAGCTTGTCTAACCGACTATTTCAATCTGGCGCCCCAGATGAAGAAGTCATCCCCCCATCCCGAGAGCAGCATTTACGAGGCAGGCGTGATCGATTTTGGGGCTCACGCCATTCCTTGGACCCTCTAGGCCAGCCTACCTGGTCGCAATCAATCTCAAATCGACTCCGCCAATTTTTTTTCCATTTACCCTCGTCGAGAGAGCCTCACCCGCCAGCTTCGGATGGAACCTCACTGCCTTTGGAAAGACGCACACCCCGTCAAATCGAAGCTGGTACCGTATGATTGATGCCCGGACACCCTTCTCTTCCTGCTCGATCACGATTTGACTTATATGCGAAATACCACTATGCTGCAGCCACATCTGGAATGCTTGGCTGGAGTTTTATTTCCTTGTTTATGACTTCACATGTGTAATTTATCGGAATTTTGTGCGATTAGGACTGGGGCGCATATCAGCTGTGAGGATCTTGATTGTTTCTAGCTGAAGATTTATGGATTAAAATTTGCATCTCCCTTACTCAGTTCATATCATGGGAAATTTCGTCCACACGATGCTATCGGCGGCCAGTGACTGTTGGTCGATTTAGTGGATTGAAATGGATAAGTAGATATTCCTATTGATGTGTAACATCTGAGTACATAGTATCTGACATGTGCTATATATTACATACATAGGGTATCCAATGTATATGTATGCAATTCTCGTGATAATTATCCTCTGGCTTGGCTTTCCCCAGTCTCCCCTAGGTACAGGTCGGTTTTCCCAACATAAGCAAAAACAGAAGAATGCGGAATCTACTCCGTACCTCTAATAAATATGACATCCAGGCGTCTATGTAGCTAGGCATGTTGATGAATAGATAAAGTGAGAAACATGAAACCTCCCACATTCTAGAAAGATAAAAGCCCCGGGAGAGAGGAACAACACCTAACACCCGCATGTAGCCCTTGAATTCCTCACATTGGAGACTTAGGGCCTCCTACACCAGCACTGATGACACTAGGTAGATCCTGTGCGCCCATGCTAAAAAGCATTCCAATCGCACTACCAACCATAACAATGGCAAGGACACTAACACCTGCAATAAGGAAGAAAGGTGAACTGATGTCCCTTTTCTGGCAAGCTGATCCTCCCCACTGCACTGTCTTGGTAGTGCCATCACTATTTTGAACAATGCTTTTACGGCATTGGCATGTATAGCAATTCCCTGTAGTTCCATCCACACCCGCTCCGTACTTTAGATAACAGGAGCCATGCCCAGAGCAGTTGTTAGTAGCCTCAGCACAAGAACTATTAGAAGCATGGCAAATGGGCGTCAAGGTTGACTGCAATAATGAATCTTGCGCAGACCTCTTGAATGCAGTATATTGGGTGGCTGGTGCTGATAAGCGTCGTACATGTCGGCTGGTGGACCCTTCTGATTTGATACCCTGTGGTAAAAGCAAGAGCGTGATTTCACGTTCAGTGATTGATGATATCCTGGCTAGATGGAGGAGCAAGACTTCTAGAAACTCAGCCCCAAGAGGTGAACCACTAAAAGAGTTCTGCAATTGGTGACGTGGTATTAGAGATCAGTTTACTAGTTGGAGAGAAAAACTCCATACCTTGAAGGACAATCTAAGAGCTGAATCCTTGCGGTCCTTGCTTGTCCAAGATTCCACTGAATCAACTAGCGAAAAGAAGTCATGGCTCAGCAAGCCAGAGTCATCAGCAAACATAGGATCCCTGGACAGGCATTCCTTGGCAGTCTGGCATCATGTAAATATTAGCAAGAGTCACCTAAAACCCGTTGAGAGCCGGCTTAACTACCTGGGATATCATCGATGTGGCACTGTTAGCACCATCAAAGTATGTACAGTGTTGCCCACGGTCCTCTTTGGCAGTATGGGCTGTTCCAATCAAGGTTTCCAGGGGATCGAATCCAATGAATGAGGAGGAAACTTGAGGAATACGCAGATGGATCGGTTGGGCTTTTTGCATAGCGAGGACTATAGAAATATTAGCTGAGGTTTACTGACTGCACTCTAATTTCACCTACCATGTTGCTGGTCTACCCCTTCGAGAACCAACATGCTTCTCTTGGGAGGAAATTCCTTACTGGACACACCAAAAAGCATGATATCATCCTGGGCAAAATGGTTCAAGTAATCCACAGTGTCTGCATCCACCATTCCAAGGACCGATTCTACAGGTGACTTCATGCGAAGCTCCAAGACGAGACGGGCCTCATCCTCCGTTATTGTTTGTTGTTGGGAATTGGCATTTGTGGAACTTGCAGAGTTGGGAGAGAAAGTGAAGATTGTAGTATCCAGTGCATTTGCCTGTAATGCACTTGCTGATGCCAGGGCTATCAAGGCGGACACCCAGCGCATATTGCCGACTAGAATTGGGGAGGATCGGGGATCAAGTGATTATCTTGGCAAGTTTTGCGATGAAAACATCAAGGTTGTCTTGAGGAGTGTCTGGAGGTTTTGTTTGTGGGTTGTCCAACAGCGAGGAGGCAAGGACAGAAGATCCATCCAAGTACGAGGTGTTCCGATAAGATATCACGTGGCCGACCACATGCAACGGAATATAGAAAATAGTATAGATTTTCGTTGATTACCGTTCCGTTATGAAATTGGGTTCCAAGGCTGTTCTAATGTCATAGAGATTGTTACAAATAGTGAAATACCTAGGTAGACGTCCACCTTGTGGTAGACGTCCATTGTTCCCATCTTACTCAGATACCCTTCACCTTCCAGGTTTAGAAGGTTGCCGGCTCCAAGGTGAAGCGCCTCAGGGGAACATTACATGTTACATAATCCACCAAACAGCCCGCCCCGGGACCGGGCTGGGCCCAAACCCTCTGGTTAGTGGACCCTAACAACACAAATCGGCGTGCCTATCTAGTAGGATTCTGTCCATTGCTTTCTCGAATAGTGAGATGATACTCTAGTGAGAACTCTCGCAGGGATTGGTTTTTCCCAATGCTCCGGCTCAGGCAGTTCCTTCGAAGTTCTCACACGCACCCGTCACTTTTCCACCCTACACACTCTCGATCCAACCTTTTGAATCGACAGAATGTGCAGCATGTAAGATTTAGGCGGCCTTGGATTAGGTAAAGTATCTCATTTGAAGTCACTATAATGTGTTTGGGCTAGACTAATGGCAACCCTTTAGGTCGTTCATCTCAAAATGCCTTCTGTACGGCACTGCATTCCATCTATGGAGTACTTTCGTGCTGGTACGATTTGATGATGATACCGAAGATACCGATTCATCTCATGCGGCTCCCACAGGGGGAATAGGCCCACGTGAAAACTCACGAGAAAGCAGCGAAGTCGCTGGGAAAGAGGCCGAAAACGAGGATCCGCTCTTCATACCGCTTGCCTGGTCACGTTTGCAGAAAGGGGAGTTATACACAGCATCGGATCGTGAATGGCAACAGTTTGTGAAGTTATCTAAAAATCAGAAAAAGCTCCAGCAGCTTAGAGGTGAGAAATTGATTACACATCCAATTGAACCCATTGGCTTACAAGTCTAGATGAGCTTGCCACTATTGTTCTTGACAGCGCGGGGGATCAAATCTCACAAATACTTGGGGCTCCCCTCTCCATAACAGGATTCTGGCTTGTGCATCAATTCCCAGCCCGGGCCCCTCCTGGATACGTGCGGTCAGGGTCTGTATTCCTCGAATCCTAGTTGGGTTTAGATACTGACAGTAGCCAGACTGGAGATTACAAGTGACAGTATAGCGTGGGTCACAAAGCCGATGGACCCTGAAATTGGTGACAGGTTACAGACTTTTATGAAACCAGTTCATGTGGCTCTAGCAATCAGGGACGCGTATCTGGTACTAGTATTAAGGCAACTGGATCGTTTCAGAAAACCCGCAGGGGAGCCACTTGACACCTTTGATTTCTTGGATGGTTCATCTGCCACGTCTTGCAACGAGAGAGGGAATTGGATCGGCCAACAGGATCAATCTAAACTACAACCACCCCTGACCGATGGACTCAAAGAAAACATGCCTCCCAACACGGAGAACTCCAACTACCACCCATCTTCCCTTATATCTCTATTACAGCGGCTACCGTTGCCGGACCTCGGCCCGGGGTCCAACCTTCATATGGCATCAGAAGCATTCAAATTGCGATTGAGCCATGAACGATCCCAAAAACAAGGATCCGCTCGCCGTGGGGCTTTCTTTATCACGGGACCGGTTGGGTTAAAGGGACCTAATGGATTTTGTCGGTTTGAGGTGTGCGGCGAGTATGATCCAGATAAATCTGAATGGCGAACAGTGGAGATGACACTAAAGGAGCTGAATATGAGGAGGCAGAGAGCATTGGGGAGCCGATGATGCTCATCCACTTCTACTCAACTGAAAGCTATTTCAGACTTGGCTTCCTCCAGACTGCCTTTATATGTGTTTAACTTCTGTTCAAGTTCTGTTTAACTCCACGGAAATCTTCGTCTCTCAAGTTGCGCCCGTCTTCCCATAGTTGCCATACATATTCATAAATATTTGCTGTGTTCCTGGGCCCTTCCCTCCCCCCACTTCCTCCTCCTTTTCGCCATTAATTTCTATAAGCAGTCATGACAATTAGGGTAGCGTGTCCATGCCTGTGTTTCTATATATGTAGACTTTCAAATCTCTCTCCACTAAACATCAAGTACCGATGGTTGAAGAGTGTTATACGTGTACTTGATAGTCGCATGTTCTTAATGCAAACTAAATTACAACTCAAGCCCATTTTATCAAGGGGGCCTTATGTTGGCACTTTTTTCAATTTCCCAGGATTGGAATGGATGGATGTCACTGATGTAAATTATACCTTGTATGTACCCAGTAGTCAATGTATCTCATGTGAGCATGTATGTGTCTATATGAGACTTCCTTCCTATCAGTAGGGCGACGTATGAACCCATACATGTGTGCAAAAATATGAAAGTACGAATCGTGTACTACGTTCACGCTCTAGGACTAACAGCTAAAGTCGACATCTAAACAGTACCTTAGTGAAGGGCTTGTTTTCGGCCAATATGATTGATGCACTCTACGACCCGTTTGAACACTAGGTATGTAGGTGGTTCCACTTCTGTATCAGCGTGGTGGGATGAGACACCAACAATATATGACCGGCTAGCAAAGATAGCGGGTAGTATGAACATAGATGAGATACTTATAAATAACCCTAGATGTTACCTGATTTGCTAATGATTAGTGACACAGCGACTTACTCGGTGAGATTGAGCAACTAGCCACTAAGAACCAAGTGATCAATGATATCAAGTGCATGCATAATATACACATCTGTCTGGTTCTTTGCAAATCTTTTTTTTTAAGAGGAGGGGGGCTGTTATATCCATTCCCTCTGATATTGACTGGATGGACCAAATAGTGGAAGTTCTTGTCCCATCCACTATTTTCATCAATGTAAGATAACTCGGGTGAAATGATATTTCCAGACACTCACTCTAATGCCAGGAAGCGCAGGGGCGCAGCAGCGGCTTCACCTCTATCCAGTTAGGGGAATTGGTTTGATGGTCACATTGGAGCGTTAAGGCGTATGTGATAGGGCAAATGAGGGTCTTCCATATGACACAACATAGGAAACGTGGTCTAGTGTGTCAATGGAATGGCGGGAAGGGAGAAAATGAAACTGGTCTCATTCCAGAACTTCGAATATGAAGTGTTTGTGGACGCTAATAGGCAATAATGCGAGCGCGCCTGTCATAACAACCACGAAATGGGGTCTTCTCAACTTCTTAAATCTTCAAGGACAACGCCGCCGATTCAATGACTAATTTATTGTTGCAGAGGGGGTTGGTAGTTAAGAGGACGCCTAGAAGATAGTCAGTGAAACAGCCAACGGGCCAAATTCAAGGGTACGAACTTGAATAGTAAGATGTGAGGTTCCGGCTCATGCACCTCATAATGTTCCCATCCCAAGCTCTGCGTATGTTAGAATTTATGTAATTGAATTCCTTGGATTGTGCCCGACGTACCTGCGTGATACCCAAAGCCCTCCATTCCTCCTCCCAGAGCAACTTCAAAGTTCCCTTGGAACTGTCGAAGTAGTCAGTGGGGATTTTCTTAAGCATGTTCTTCGGGAGTTGCACATGGCGGTATTCGAATTTATCGTCGTTGTATCTATATGGTGGAGTCAATGGAAATGTCTACTATAAAGGTACGGCATCCTTACCTGGCCGAGTAGTGGATAGAGTCCACAAATTCATCAAGCTTTTCACGCTCTGTCTCCAGAAGAAGACGCGGCTTCTTGTTGCGCCTGGCTGGATCGATGTCCATTGGGAGGACGGAATGAGATGATACAGTGATAGGGAGATCTCTCAGCTGTAGACATTGTTAAAATCAATATGGCCCATTATATGTGTTCAGGCGATGGGTTTGATGAAGAACTAGCTTGGAGGTGTTACTAACGATGTACCTGAAAGATTATCGCATGCAGAAACAACTGAAATGTTACGCACACCTGGCTTTTGCGGGAAAGCTGAGGGTGTGTGAGTAGGCTGAGATTGAGGAAGAGATACGCAGGATGAGTGATCAGTCAGGAAATGAGGGAATATGGCGCGATATGGAGGAGTGTGAGCATGGGTGTAGACACAACAATCTCCGACTTGTTTTGCGGGACTCGTTTTGCGGGACTCGGGAAAATGGTGGGGGTAGGGAACAGCAAGTTACTGCCTTAGGTGTCGGTGATATCTCTGATACTCCATACACGTGATCAATATCACAATATTGAACTAAGCCTTCTAGTACTTATATTCATATCATGAACAAGTCGATTTGGCTGCCTAGGCAGCCTTGTGCAGGTATTAGTCAGGGTTCAATTGATTCTTTGCGAGTGGACTTTCCTAAGTATAATTTTTTAAGACTACAATTACACAGACTAGGATGCTAATATGTCCACAGATACGGAGTACGTCATATAGATATATATGTACAGCATAACCAAGCATGCACAAGTACTATAACGTAAACAGGATCATAGGGAGGAACCCAAAGATCATAAGGCATATCTGACGTCCCTTGAAGATGATATCATGTGATGCTCCAATTTTGACATGTGATCCAGAAGCTGTGGACTTATCACTATAAGGGAGGGAATGGAACTGGTGGAAAGGCGGCGAGAAGATATCTTTGGCAGAATTACCGCCCTCTCTCTGGAATTCAACTTCTGGGGGAATTCCTGTCTCAAGCATTAAGGATAATCAAATTTAGGCCTTGACAAGTCCCGCAGCACCTAGGTGATTTTAGCGCTGCGATATGGTGCTGCGAGGTGTTATAACACCGGTGCAGTAGTAATTTTAGCGCTACGCTAGTATAATTCTGTAAGAGAAAAAGATCATGGAAGATGGAGTTCACATGTGTGCCTGACCCTTTGTTGATAAGATCCTTTATCCTGATATCATGTGATACCCTGACTCGAGAGTAAGGTGGAACTCTTATTATGACGAAAGTGAGCTTCTCATTATGATGGGTATAGGTCAGGGACGAAGAGGTAAAAGGTGATCCCCTTCTCTCCTAAATCCTGATCTTAGCAAGAATTACTCTCTATACGAAGAATACTATACTATCTTCTCTTCTATCTATCTTTCTTGCCTAACTAATAGGTGCTAGTCTAAAAACCTAGTATTCCTTTATAATTCTAATTCCTCTTCTTTAGTTACCTAAGAGAGATAATAATTAATAAGGGTAAATAACGTCTTCGGAGGTCCTCTTGATAAAGGGAGTAACCTTCTAAAGATATCTCTAAAATTTAAGAGATAATATAGTTAACTAAAGAGTACTTCCCTCTTAACCCTACCGAGACGGGACCTTTTTATAAACCCGATATTCTCGAAGAGGAAGATCTAGCTTTAGATCTATTTTAGTAATCTCTAGAAGATTAGATACTTTAAGAGATATAAGAATATATAAAAACGCTAGAATACTAAAATCTATAATAAAAAATTACTATACTCGAACGAAATCTTAAAAAGTCGAAAAAATAGAAATTATAAAAGAGACCGACTACGGGCACACTGTTTTTACTACCGGCACACTATTGACTAACCCGTTTTGGGATATTTCCCGCTGGCCATAATTTATTCATAGGCTGTCGTATTTAATATGGTACTCCCTTAGTATTTTGGATAGTACCCGAATCTTATCTGGGCACCCTATCGCGAATGTAGAATCTTGCACGCCATCTACACTATCATGCAAAAATGAGGCTATTCCTAGATGCTGATTTGATCGAGTTCCAGTGCAAAAATGTAGTTTTTTCTTACTAAAAAAGGGGGGTTTGTGATCACGTGGTTGGTCAAACCCTAATTACCGAACCCCCTTTTTCGGTAGGAAAAAACTCGATTAAATCAGTATCTGGGAATAGCTTCATTTTTGCACCAAACCCCTTTTTAGTAGGAAAAAACTCCATTTTTACACTAGAACTCGATTAAATCAGTATCTGGGAATAGCTTCATTTTTGCACCAAACCCCTTTTTAGTAGGAAAAAACTCCATTTTTACACTAGAACTCGATCAAATCAGCATCTGGGAATAGCTTCATTTTCGCACTAAACCCCTTTTCGGTAGAAAGAAACTCGATTAAATGAACATCTAGGAATAGCTTCATTTTTGTATGATAGTGTAGATGGCGTGCAAGATTCTACATTCGCGATAGGGTGCCTAGATAAGATTCGGGTACTGTCCGAAATACTAAGGGAGTACCATATTAAATACGACAGCCTGTGAATAAATTATGGCCAGCGGGAAATATCCAAAAAGAGTTTAGTCAATAGTGTGCCCGTAGTAAAAACAGTGTGCCCGTAGTCGGTCTCTTATAAAATAATAATAATTTAGATACGGAAAGCGAAAAAAAGGTAAAAAAGAGAAATTAAATAAGATATTAAGACTTTTACTAAAGATTTTTTACTAATATAATATAAGAGATAGATTAGAGATCTCGAAATACTATTTAAAAGAGCTCTAAAGAAATATATCTTAGGTTTTTGATAAGTCCTTTTTATAGAAAACTTCCTTTATAATAAAATCCTATAATAAAAAGAGTTTATAAAAGAATATTAGAAAGGTTTTAAAATCTAGACTTTTAATCTTTTAAAAAATACTCTAAACCTTATATTAACTATAGTAGTTAAAGTAGCTTAGGTATAATACCAAATAACTTAAGATCTAAGTATATTTAATATATATCTTATAGGATAGGAAAACTATTTTCTAAATCGAGATTTTATATTATAAGAGCTTAGCTCTTTTTTTAGTAAGAGACCGACCACGGGTATACTATTTTTACTACCGGCACACTATTAACTAACCCGTTTTAGGATATTTCCCGCTAGCCGTAATTTATTTATAGGCTATCGTATTTAATATAGTACTCCCTTAGTATTTCGGATAGTACCCGAATCTTATCTAGCACCCTATCGCGAATATAGAATCTTATACGCTATCTACACTATTATATAAAAATGAAGCTATTCCTAGATACTGATTTAATTAAGTTTTTTCCTACTAAAAAGGAGGGTTTTATAATTATATGACTATTTAAACCCTATATCACTAAACCCCCCTTTTTCGGTAGGAAAAGACTTAATTAAATCAGCATCTAGGAATAGCTTTATTTTTATATAATAGTATAGATAGCGTGTAAGATTCTATATTCGCGATAGGGTGCCAGATAAGATTCGGGTACTATCCGAAATACTAAGGGAGTACTATATTAAATACGATAGCCTATAAATAAATTACGGCTAGCGGGAAATATCCAAAAAGAGTTTAGTTAATAGTGTGCCGGTAGTAAAATCAGTATACCCGTAGTCAGTCTCTTTTAGTAAATTAGATTAAGAATTATAAGATTATATAATTATATATAATAATTTATTAGAAGCTAAAGAAGTAACTTAAGATAGAATAGTTATCTATATAGTTATATAGTAATATATTTATTATAAAAGAAAAAGAAAAGATATAAGTTTTCTAGCTATTAGTAATAAAAGGGAAAAATAAAGCTATCCATATATAAAGTAATAGAAATAGGGCTATAAATATTAATATAAAGTATATCTCCGGGTTTAGTATTAATAACCTTTTTCTAACTAAATAAGAGGATATATTCTTTTCCTTTAATATACGGTATATAAGAGTAAATTACTTCTATACTAAGAATTAAGTATATATTATTAGCTAAGATTTCTATTTTTCTTACTTTAGCTTCACTAGTATAATAAGCGCGATAATAAGCTAAGTTAATAGTAATAGGTTTTATATAATAAGAAGTAAAAGCTATAAATATAGATACTAGAATAGTATACTAAATTAAATTCGCTTCTAATATCGTATTAAGCCTATCTATACTAAGGTAATTTAATCAATAATACTCGCCTTTAATATTAGTATATATAATTTTAACTCCTAAATTTAGTGGTTTTATAACCCTTTTATTAAAAAGAGTAGTGATACTATTTTTATTAAGATCTAAAATAGAAATTAAGCTAGATTTTAAAGCTAGAGCTAGCTATACTTTTTAAGATAAAGAGTGCCTAAACGCTTACTTATATTTATAGAACTTAATTATATAATTATATTACTATAGCCCTTAGTATAAAAAACGTTATTAGTTATAGTTTATATAAGTAGTATATATTTACGAAAACCATTAAATATAGAACGATAAGGCGTTATATAAGTAAAAGTACTAAAATTAAGTATCTAATAGGCTAGATTATTCCTATTAGAAGTATATTAACCTTTTTAAGAGATAGTTAAATTAGTAGTATTAGAAAAAAGGTTATTATACTTAAAAATAGGATTACTAAGTAGTATAAGAGATCTAGATAATATAGAAGATCTAAGTAGTACTAAAAGTCTAGATTATATAAAAATAGTATTTACTTAAGATCTTTATTTTTATTAAGAAAGAATCATAATTATCTAACTAGATATAGATATAGGTACTTATTAAGTCTACTATAATTACGCGGGTTACTATATTTATATAGTATTTAACGAGGTAGGTCTTAAAGGATATCTCCTAGTAAAATAATTATCTAGAGTATTATAATATTTATAATAAATAATATTCTTATATTTATATTATTACTAGCGATCCGACGGCCCTAGGCCGTCGGATAATAGTTACGGAGCGAAGCGACTAGGTCCGAGGTCATATAGCCTAGATATAAATTAAAGTGGTTACTACTCTCCTCTATATATCATCCTCTCTTCCTCTCTTATAAGGTTAGTATTTGTTGCGAACACGTGATCTCCTAGTACATTAGTCTAGCTAGCTTTCCCTCTTCTTCCTTTTCTCTCTCTACGCACAATACAAGATTTTCCAGTCCACTCCTTCTTATGAGTAGTCGTATAGGATCATCTCTCTATCAGGTTATGAGTCCTTTGCTGTCGGAGCCTCTATATAACTGCAAGCTTCGCATCTTCTGATTCCTCCGACGAGAACCTAGTGCTACGTCGCACCGACCCACTATAGGGTGTTTTTGTAGACTTTTCACTGGTCACCCTAATAACACCCTACCCTACCCACCTAATATACCCTATATAGTTATCCTAATTTCTCTCTAGTATCCGAATACCTAGGTAGAATACTAGATCCTATTATCTAATTAGCCGTTCGACTTCTCTATTAACCGCTAAATAGATCTTATTAGCCGTTCGACTTCTATTAACCGCTATACCTTATTAGCCGTTCGACTTCTATTAACCGCCGTACCTTATTAGCCGTTCGACTTTTCTATTAACCGCCGTATAACCTTATTAGCTACTCGACCCTCTTATTAACTACCGAACCCTATATAGACTACTAATATATCGGAGTCCTTTAATATTAGGGACTTTATCGTTAGTCGATATAAAATTAACTATATAGATTTAGTCCTAAAACTAAAAGGATAGTCTAACTATAGAGATTAGAAAATAGCTATATATCTAGTCCTTCTTACTAATAATAGATACTATACTAGGATAATCTCTTATAGTATTCCCTCCCTAAGTAAACCTAACTACTTCGAAGTCTCTTAATAGGCTATAGAATAGGCGTTACTCGCGGAAGTATAGGAGGTATAGGTATAACGCGATAATAATATTACGATTACTACTATAGATATCCGAGAAAGAATAAAGGAGATTAAGGAAATTAATAAGACACTTCGGAAAAAATACGAAAATAAGCTTAATAACTAGTAATCTTATAATACCCGAACCTTTATTTATATCCGGAAAACTCTTATACCCGAGCCTTTATTAGTTATTACTTAAATTACGGATATACGTAAAGCTTTTAGTAAGCTTCGGAAGATATATACGATAAAGTTTTATTAATAAGCCTATACCTACTATTTAAAGTAGGTTAACCTACGGTATAAGAATAGATCTCTCTCGGACTTTATAAGGAGATTTTAAGAGGCCCTTTATAACTTTATTACTATAGACGAAGAGCCCTCTTAAATAATTAAGCTATATTAGTTTAAAAAAGCTATTATAGAGAATCCTTATTATCTTTCCTTTTTATAGAATCTATAAGTTAATAAAAAAGATAAGACTTTTATAGAGAGAGTGTATATCGAGTTTATCGAGGTAGAGACTAATAATCGTTCCTTTAACGTTTTCTAATTAACCCTATCTATAAATACTATATCTACTAAAGATATTTCTAATAAGGATAAGAAGTCTAATAGAAACGATAAAAAAGGTAGAAATACTACCTCTTTTACTTTCTCTTCTAAAGATAAGTCTAAATCTAAGAGTAAGAATAAAAATAAAAAGAAAAAGAAGACTTTTAAATAGGAGGAAAATATTATCTTTTATAAATATTATAATATCCTAGGAAATTACTATTCTAGGAATTACCCTTTATAGAAAAATAGTATATCTTCTAATATAGTTTCTTTTTAATAATAGACTATTTAGTAAGTCCTAGTCCTATAGCTAGACTAAGTTATAGATTAAGTAGATAGTTAGGGTTGGTTATATTATCTTAATAAACTATAGAGACCGACTACGGGCATACTATTTTTACTACGGGCACACTATTGACTAAACTCTTTTTAGATATTTCCCGCTAGCCATAATTTATTTATAGGCTGTCGTATTTAATATGGTACTCCCTTAGTATTTCGGACAGTACCCGAATCTTATCTAGGCACCCTATCGCGAATATAGAATCTTGCACGCCATCTATACTATCATATAAAAATGAAGCTATTCCTAGATGTTCATTTGATTGAGCTTTTTTCTACCGAAAAGGGGTTTGGTGCGAAAATAAAGCTATTCCCAGATGCTGATTTGATCGAGTTCTAGTGTAAAAATGGAGTTTTTTCCTACTAAAAAGGGGTTTAGTGCAAAAATGAAGCTATTGCTAGATACTGATTTAATCGAGTTCTAGTGCAAAAATGGAGTTTTTTCCTACTAAAAAGGGGTTTGGTGCAAAAATGAAGCTATTCCCAGATACTGATTTAATCGAGTTTTTTCCTACCGAAAAAGGGGGTTCGGTAATGTAGGGTTTGTCCAACCACGTGATCACAAAACCCCCCTTTTTTAGTAAGAAAAAACTACATTTTTGCACTAGAACTCGATCAAATCAGCATCTAGGAATAGCCTCATTTTTGTATGATAGTGTAGATGGCGTACAAGATTCTATATTCGCGATAGGGTGCCCAGATAAGATTCGGGTACTATCTAAAATACTAAGGGAGTACCATATTAAATACGACAGCCTATGAATAAATTATGGCCAGCGGGAAATATCCCAAAACGGGTTAGTTAATAGTGTGCCGGTAGTAAAAACAGTGTGCCCGTAGTCGGTCTCAAACTATATTATTAATACTATTTTCCCTTAATAAGGAGCTTCTTCTAGAGACCTAGTTACGAAATATAATAATCTTTTTATAAATACTATTTTTAAAGATACTATCTTTAGTATATTTACGGTATTAAAATAAGGTTAACTATCTATAGGAGATAATAATATCTCTTACTAGATAATTAATTCTAGTACTAGTACCTATATAACCCCTTATAGGTCTATCTTCGTTAATTTTAGGCCCTATATAGTTCTAGTATCTATAGCTATAGATAACACTTTTTATACTAAGGGCTATAGAGACGTTATTTTAAGAATATTAAATATATTAGACGAATATATTAGACCTTTTATCTTATATAAGGTCTAGCTTACTCTAGATCTTAAGGCTAGCCTAATCTCTATATCTATACTAGATAAAAAGGATATCGGTATCTTAGTTAAAAATAGTATTATAACTTTTAGAGCTACTAATTCTACTATTAGTTTTACTATCTATAAAGGTAAATATTACTAGCTTAACTACTTAGGAATTAATAAGATCGATACTATACTTTCTAATAATATAGAAATACTAATTAGATCCCTAAACTCTATTTTTACTACTAAAAATAAGTCTTCTATAATCTCTATCGATCTAGCTTACCGATATATTTATTATACTAGAGAAAATAGGGTTTATAAGATAGAAACCTATACTAAAGATATTAAATTAAAAAAAGGTACCAGCGTTACTTTTCCCTATACTCTATATATTAAGGGTAAAGATTATACTCTCCCCTTTAGAAAGGAAAGGTCTATTAAGTCTAAACTAGGCGAATATCTATATATTAACGTTTAGGGTCTAATCTTAATTATATTATATAGTAAAGAAAAATACTTTATTACCTTTACTAACGACGCTATACGCTTTTACTAGCTTTTTCTATTTAAATCTTAGTCTTAGGTAACTAAGACTTTTATTTAGCTAAAAGATTATCTTTAAACTTAATTTAGCTATTAAGTTAAAAGGGTTTATAGTAATAATACCTTAGAGTATTAGCCTTTAAGTATATATCTCTCGTAAAATAGTATTATTTAGGACCCTACTCCTCCTTATATAAAGTAGCTAAACGGTATTACCGAGATTAAAAATCGATACCTCGTTAAACCCCTTATTACTATTATATCTAAATACTAGCTTCCGAAATACCTTTAGGGTTATCTACTAGGGGGAATTAACTATACTATAAACCGACTCTTTACCTCGAAGATTAGTATATCCTCTTATAAGGCCCTTTATAGGAAAAAGCCTAATCTTAGTAATTTACGTATACTTAGCTATTAATATTAGTTCTTAATTCTAAAGGAAAAACGCCCTATAAAGCTAGATCCGTATATATAGGAAGCGAGATTAATTATAACGAAGGAGATAATTATATACTATATAATATATATACTAAGAAGATTAAACACTCCCGAAATATTATTTTTAATAAAAATCCGATACTAAAGATACTACCTATACTAGACTATAATCTATAGATACTATCTTAGGGTTAATCTTAATCTTAATCTAGATCTTAGTCTTAAGAGCGATATATTCTAATCGACTTTATTTATAATAAATACGAAGATCTCTTAGATCTACTAGATACTAAAGCTCTCCTAGAAAATAAGTATAATATCCTATAATTTAATAATCCTTTTAAGATTCGTATTAGGTCTATATTACCTCCTCCGGTAGTAGAAGACTATCTAGAAGATAATACTCTAGCGAGTCCTCCTCTAGATACTACTAGTTCTTTTATCTTAGAACTAAATATCTATAATACCTCTTATAATACCTTCTATAATATCTTTTACAATATCTCCCTTAATAATCTCCTTTTAAACCCCGATTTTTTCGAGTTACCTTTTAACGATAAAAATAATAAAATAGCGGGTAGTCTAAATAGTAGTATAGAGGGATAATAGTAGGAAAATAGTCCTTACTTTAATATAGGTAAGGTTAGGGCTCCTATAGAGCTATAGACTACTTCCCGGTAATTTATTATAGATTTCTTATATTTAGATACTCTTCTAGAACGTATAGATAATCTAGATTTCGTTATCCTAACTAGATCTCGATAGACTAAGTCTAATTAAAATAGGGTATAATATTTAACTAGACTTAGGAAACCTAGTTAGGTATATATTAAAAGCTTAGCTAATTAATTATTCTTTAACGTAAATATCTTATAATTTCTAGTAGATTCTCTTAATATCTTAATTAATCTTTTTACTACGATAATAATTAAAGAATAATATACTCTATCTAAGCTAACGTCTAAGGATATAGGTTTTAAACTAAATAGCTAGAAGGAAGCTATATCTTATATTAAAAAAGATAAATAATTAGTAGTAGTATATAAAGAACTAGCTTAAT
The DNA here is from genome assembly GCF_028828445.1 of Penicillium paradoxum. Lineage (NCBI taxonomy): Eukaryota > Fungi > Ascomycota > Eurotiomycetes > Eurotiales > Aspergillaceae > Penicillium > Penicillium paradoxum. Next base: position 766,094 of record NW_026643184.1, on the reverse strand, counting down.
AACTTAAAAATAGTACGTAGCGGCGTATCCCTCGATTATCGAAAAAGGGTCGTCGATCTCTAATATTACGATAGGTATTTAAGATTAAATATAATAGAATCTATAAAGCTCGGCTAGTTACTTATAGTTTTTAATAGATTAAGGACCTTAACTTTTATAAGGTCTATACTATCGTTACGAAACCTATATCTTTTAAGATTTTTACTATAATTACTATCTCTAAAGGTTAGAAAATATATTATATTAATATTATAACCGCCTTCCTTTATACTAAACTAAAAGAGCCTATTAAGATAGAATTACCTAAAGGACTAAAAGAATAGTATCTAGATAATATTAGTCTCCTAATAAAAATAATTTATAGATTAAAGTAGTCTTCTAGAGAGTAGTATAAACTACTCTATAATATACTTATATCTATAGGTTTTACTTATACTTAGTTAGATTATTTTATCTTTATTAGGTATAGTAAGGCCCTCTTATACGTTATAATTTATATTAACGATCTATTAGTTATATCCCTATTAGATTAAGAGATTAAGGACTTTAAAATCACTATTTCGAGATATTTTAATACTTCCGATAAAGAAGTCTTTAAAAGATATTTTATAATTAATATATACTATAGAAAAGATAAGGATAATAATAGTTTTATCTATCTTTCTTAGAAAGACTATATTAATAAGATTCTTACCTATTTTAGCTTTAAAAACTATAAACTAGTCACTACCTTAATAGATAAGAAAATACCTTTTATTATTTTCGATAGTATTATATCGAAAATTAAAATTAAAGAGTTTTAGATAAAAATTAGGACCCTAATCTAACTACTAGTCTCTATAAGACTAGATATTACTTTCGTTATTATTAGGCTTACGAAATATACTAAAAACCTAGATACTAGCTATTTTAAGACGTTAAAATAAGTTTTTCGCTATCTTACTAGTACTAAGTATCTTATAATTTATTTTTATCTAATAAGTAACTCTATAAATAGTTATATTAGAATTAGAGATTATCTTCTTTTCGGTTTCTATAATATAGACTAGGTAGATCTATATAATAAAAAGGGTCTCTTAACGTCTAGTTTTATATTTAAAATAACGGGTAGAGCTATTTTATAGACTTCTAAAAAGTAAGCTTATATAGTATTATCTACTACTAAATCTAAATATATTATAGAGGCTCTTACTACGTAGGAAGCTATTTAGCTAATTTAGTTATTAACAGAAATTAGTATTTCGGGACTTTTTTAGAAACCTATTCCTATTTATACGGATAATAATAGTGCTATTACGCTAGCTTCTAACCCTAAATTTTATACCGCTACGAAATATATTACTATTAGATACTATTAACTTCGTAAAGAGGTTACTATAGGAACTATAAACTTTATTAAGATTCCTACTACTAAGATAGCTACTAATAGACTAACTAAACCCCTTAGGAAGATCATATTTAAAAGGTTCGTTACGTAGCTAGGATTGACTATCTATAAAACTAACTAAACGTTGAACGTTGATTTTTATACTAAAAATAGGGGGTCTAACTAAATATATTCAAAAAGAATACTAGTTTTTCAAAATAGAGAGAGATAGATAGGAAAAGACAGTTTACGACTATAGCACTAGTCGTGGGGGGTGTTGCGAACACGTGATCTCCTAGTACATTAGTCTAGCTAGCTTTCCCTCTTCTTCCTTTTCTCTCTCTACGTATAATATAAGATTTTCCAGTCCACTCCTTCTTATGAGTAGTCGTATAGGATCATCTCTCTATCAGTATTTCCTAGTTAAGGAATTTAAATTATACCCCCTACCCGGGGGGGGGGGGTTCCGCGCTACGTATAGTACGACTTAGCCCGCTCCCTCTTTTACTCTTAGTAGATCACGTAATCTAATATACCCTAGCCTACTCTCTTTTACTATTATAAGATCACGTGATCCGATATACCATAGCCCGCTCTCCTCTTACTCTTAGTAGATCACGTGACCTTCAAACTTAAAGATACTATACTCTTTTCGGATTAGGCCTAATAGATATCACCTAATTACGGAGCGAAGCGAAGTAATTAAATCATAGGCTTCGTATGTCACGTGACTAGGCCCTTCTAATAGGTCCTAAATCCATAGCAAATAATATTAGGTGATATCTATTAGGCCTAATCTAAAAAGTGTTACGACCCTCTACTAGAGAGTGTCTCATAGGCTAGATCCCGCCTAGTCCTGTGACCTAGGACCCGTAACCCAGCAGGGGCAGCATAACCCCCCGCCAGAGAGTGCATTATGAAGACTAAGTCCTACCGGGTCAGGTGACCTAGTCCCGTGACCCGCTAGAGGTCATCCCTACAGAGACTGCTAGGGGAACTTAGCTCTTTAGCGATTAGTTTATAAATATACCAGCACCCTACTATTCCTTCACTCTAGTTCTATATTACCTGCTAGGACCCGCTAGTACGCCGGTCCTAACAAAAAGAGTATAGTGTCTTAAAGGTTAAAGGTTATATAATCTACTAAGAGTAAGGGGAGAGCGGGCTAGGGTATATCGGATCACGTGATCTTATAATAGTAAAAGAGAGTAGGCTAGGGTATATTAGATTACGTGATCTACTAAGAGTAAAAGAGGGAGCGGGCTAAGTCGTACTATACGTAGCGCGGAACCGCCTCTAGATAGAGGGTATAATTTAAATTTCTTAACTAGGAAATACTAAGCTTAGAAAAGAGGAATAGTAGAAGCTATATACTCTAAATATATAGAAAACCGCGCGTAGCGCGGAACCCCCCGGAGGGGCCCCCCCCCCCCGGATAAGGGGTATAATTTAAATTCCTTAACTAGGAAATACTAACCTTTTAAAAGAGAAAGAGTAGAAGCTATATAGAGGATAGTAGTAACCACTTTAATTTACATTTAGTCTATATAACCTCGGACCTAGTCGCTTCGCTCCGTAACCATTATCCGACGGCCTACGGCCGTCGGATCGCTAGTAATACTAGTAGATAAATAGTATACTAATAATTAATATCTAATTTAAATATATATAATTATTATTCTCTTAAGTTTTCCGCTTTCTTCCTAAGCTCTATATCTAGATCGTCTTAGAAAGTATTAGTAAATTAGGCTTAGAATTAATATGAATATTAATTAAAAGAGTATTATCCTCTTAGATATTATCTTTTTACTTCTCTATATTACTAATTAGTTTAATCTTAATAACTTTAAGCTTTTTCTCCCTTTCTTTCTTTATAACCTTAATTTCTTCTTAGGAAAAGAATTTCTCTAAAAGCCTTAGTTTCTACTCTTCTATATTAAATCTAGTTATATAGAGGAATATTATTAGATCTTTAATAGTATAGGACTTTATTCTACTATAGCGGTAATAATAAATATCCTAAGCGGTATTAAATAGATATTTAATATTTATACCGGTTATTAAGAAAAAGAATATATTATAAATAAAAGTAATAATTACTAGAAAATAAATATAGTTTTTTCTTTAGAATATAAATAGACTAATATAGATAATATTTATATAGGTAAGTAAATTTTCGGTATATAAATAGATTTTAGACTTACTATTATTAAGATATTAAATTATTTTATTTAAGATTACTTAGAGAGGTATTTTACTTTTATTTAATATCTTATCTAGCTTTATACTTAAATAAGTAATAAACTATAAGCTTCTTACTTTTTAGTTAGTAGAAAGAAGCTTCTTTTAATATAGAATTAAGGCTTTTTAGAATAATTTTTAATATATATTATACTATTTCTAATCTTAATTACTAATTAAGAAGAATTTAAATTTATTTATAAGTATAAGTATAATACTAATTATATATATATAATTTTAAATATTATTAGTCTAGAAGTAATACTTATTAAGTTTTATATACCTAGCTTTAAGTACTTATAGTATATCTTTTTTCTATAGAACCCGCTTATATTAAAGCTAAGTTATTAAATTTTTAAGATAGTAAAATAATTTATTATAGACTTTAAATATAGAATATACTATAATATCTTAGATCTTAGAGAGCTAGATAGTATAGTTAAAGAATAGCTTAGTTATATAAAGAAGATAATAAACTTAATACTATTCTTTATTATAAAGTAGGAGTTTTTTATAGTTATATTCTTAGTAGAATAAGATAAAGAAAGACTATAGTTATAGTATTTAATAAAGTATAAGAAATATTAAGTTCTAATAAGTTTATATATCTTAGATTAGTACTAATTTTATTAAGATTATCTAGAGACTATAAAATATCTTTTAGCGCTAAAGACTAATATTAATATAGATAGTAAGATAGTAAATTTTATTAAGGGCGACTAAAATATTATACTTTTAATACTATATATTTAGGGGATTAATAATAAAATATCCCTTCTCTACTAATTAAATATCCCTTTAGCTAATTAAATATCCCTTTCGCTAATTAAATATCCCCCTACCTGATTTCTACCTAATTTCTACCTAATTTCTGCCTAAAGATGCCTAAAGATACCTAATAAAATCATAACCCCCCTAATATCATATGACCTTTTCTGTCTAAAGGTATATAATAGGATAACCCCCCTAATATCATATGACCTTTTCTGTCTAAAGGTATATAATAGGATAACCCCCTTAAAAAATAAGAACGTCTATAACCACTTCCTTTACCGCTATTTTCACCGCCTTCCTCTTAAAATTACTAAAACCCACTAAAATAGGCGGTACCTCTATTTACTATATAAACCACTATTAAAATATCTAGAAATTAAACTAATAGAAAGAAGGTTATATAATATTTAAGGAGAGTCATTTTATTAGGTATCTTTAGGTAGAAAAGGTCATATAATATTAGGGGGGGTTATCTTATTAGGTGTCTTTAGGCATCTTTAGGTAGTAATTAAGTAGAAATTAGGTAGGGGGATATTTAATTAGCGAAAGGGATATTTAATTAGCTAAAGGGATGTTTAATTAGTAGGAGAGGGATATTTTATTATCAATCCCCTATATTTATATAGATTAGTCTTAATTATTTCTCTATCTACTTTATTTTAGTTAAATTATTTATAGAGCTATCTTAATATAATTAAGAAGCTAATTTAGGCTTAGTTAGATAATATAAATAAAATAAGGAATTTAGATAATAATAATACTATTAGAAAGAGCTTACTAAAGAGAGTCTACTAAAGTTTTATTATTAGAGGTATTATCTATTATTAAATTAAATACCCTATTTTTAAGGTTATACTTAAGTAAAGTATTTAATAGAATAATACTTAGATTCGCTTTAGTATATATACTATAAAAAGACTTAAAACTAAGAAGTACCTTATAGTAGACCTAATTAAAATTAATAAAATAGCTAATAATAGCTATAAATACTAATAAAAAAAGAGATATCTAATAGTTAAATATAATTAATATCTTTAATCTAAAAGATAGTAACTATAGGATATATTAATACCGGTCTTTAACTATACTCCCTAACTAATAGCGAATAGTATTAGATAATAAAATTAATAGGCTAGATAGAGCTAAGTAGACCTTAGTAATTATACGCTTAAAGATTAGATATTCGATTAGATAAAAAGGTAAGTAGTTTAAAGTAAGAAATTATAGGATATCTTTTTCCTAATCTTTTTATAGGAAAGGTCTATTTTATATTAAAGGATCCTCTTAGATAGTAAAAGAATTAGAATCTATTAGTACTATTAAACTTTATATATAATATTAGATATATCTTTTTTTAAAGGAACTTTATAATCTTAGATTTCTTTCTATCTCTAAAATATATATATATAATAGTCTTAAAGTACTTTTATATTATAGATATACTATAATAATATATTTTAGTTATATTATAATCTAATATAGTTAAATAAGGATACTCTAATATCTTTCTATAATATTTATATATAATCTTTAGTATACTATTTATATTATATATAACCTAATAGTAGTTTTACTAAACTTTTATATTATAAGCTAAGTCCTATTTAAACTTACTTTTCTAATTAAAGTTAGTTTATAGCTACTAATCTATCTATTTAGTATATATTATTTAGTTATAGAGAATAAATACCTTCTTTTAATCTAGACTAATATATTAGAGGAAAAGTAGAATTGAAAGTAGTTTAATTAGATATCTAAAGCTTTCGTTAATTATAGAATAAATTAAAAAAAGAGTAAATAGTTAAACTAATAGATATAAGATATTATTAGCTTCTTTCTTATAAAAAGATAATATAAAATTAGATTACTAGCTTTAAAATATAGATATAAGTATAGCGAAGAAAGTAAAAGAGAGATATTATAACTTATAATTAAGAATAGTAAGTAGAGATTAAAGATAATAGATTAAATAGACTAAGATATTAGCTTTATTGCGGAGCGAAGCGAAGTAATTAAATCATAGGCTTCGTATATCACGTGACTAGGCCTATCTACCTACGGGTCCGAAATCCATAGTTCTAATGTTATCGGTGAGAATCGGCAGAATAATTATTAGCTATTACTATAGTAGGGGATAGAGAGGGCTAGGGTATATCGGGTCACGTGATCTACCTAGAGTAGGGATAGAGAGGGCTAGGGTACCGGGTCACGTGATCTACCTAGAGTAAGAGCTAGGGCGTACTATAGCGCGGAACTACCTTAGAAAGCCCCTACCCCTCCCCCCGCGGGGGGGGGGGGGGGGGGGGGGAGGGATTTATTCCTTAACTAGGAAATACTAAGCTTATAAGAGAGGAAGAGTAGAAGCTATACGCCCTAAATATAAAGAAAACCGCGCGTAGCGCGGAACCCCCCGGAGGGGCCCCCCCCGGGTAGGGGGGTATATTTAAATTCCATAACTAGGAAATACTAAGCTTATAAGAAAGGAAGAGAGGAAGATATATAAAGGAGAGTAGTTTGATTTACATTTAGTCTATATGACCTCGGACCTAGTCGCTTCGCTCCGTAACTATTATCCGACGGCCGTAGGCCGTCGGGATCGCTAGTATTAATTAGTTTATAGACTTATAAAGTATAAAATAAGTAGGCCTTTATATAAAATCTAATAAAAATCTAATAAAAATCTAGAAAACCTAATAAAAACCTAAGAAACCTAGCGAAAACCTAGTAAAAACCTAATAAAAACCTAATTCCTATATTAATTTAGAAAATTACTTAAGAATTTTTTACCCTAAATACTTAGTCTTAACTAAATACTTTAGAATTAAAGGATTATTAAGTAAATATAATAATATCTAGGTATTAATAATATTTATTTTTACTAGAAACTACTCTTTAATAAAGAAGATTTATAAAATTAGACTAATTTACTATTATTCTAATTATTTCTTTAGTATTAGAAAGACTATACTAGAACTATATATTATAAATATATATTTCTACTACTTAAATATATAAGTTTTCTAACCCTACTAATTATAGTATTATTTTATAAGAAATTTTATATTCTATTAAGTAATTAATATATTACTAGACCTTAAATACTAATAAATAAGGATATTTTATTAACTTTGACTTACTATACTACTAAATATTAAAGTCTTTCTTAATATAACTAAAATAAGGAAAAATTATAGTAGTTAATTTAGATAAGTAAGGCACTTTATATAGAGAATTATATAAAAGTTAGGTCTAATTAGGTTTTTATTAGGTTACCCGGTAAACCTAACGTTAGGTCCGGTACTACGTCGGGATATTCGACCTAATTCCGGTGTACGCGGAAGTCTAGCTATATCTAAAGTTTAAAGAAGCGAGTAAAAAGTATAATAATAAAAAATAAAAAATTCTTAGTATCTTATCTTATATAAATAGAAATTACTAATAACTTTAATATAATTATTTAAATAAAATACTTCTAACTCTAAATTAAATTATATAGAGATTATAGATATACCCTACCACGCAAGCCTAAGTGAGAACACGATATTACCTATATATACCGCTAGTAATAAATCTCGTTTTTTTACTAGGGTATACAATAATAAATAAAATTAAATACTAAAAATAACTTGATTAATAACCCGAAAACTAGCTAATATCTCTTAATCTCTAATACTAGTCCCCCTCCCCTCCCCCTCCCTTTTACTAATTAGTATAACCTCCCTCTACCTAAATAACTTCTTATATCCGCCGGGGTATTGACTCGACAAGTTCCCTAATCTTCTCCTCTAGTATAGTATCCTAGGTAGCCTATACGATCCTTCGGATTACTAGCTTATTAGTTATAGTCTCTAGATAGTGCTTCTAGATCTAGCGCTTTATCTATACCTAGATACACTCGATAGGGTTTAGATTAGGCGAGAATAGAGGCTAGTCTATAAGAACTACCCCCTATTTATAAAGTATAGACTTTATTATAATCGAACTATAATAAGGGGTATTATCCTATATTATAATACTTCCTAGATTATCGGTAGCCTAGTTTATAATATAAGAACTAATATATTTAAGATATTTAGCTAAGTTTATTAACTTCCACTACTTTTCCTAGAATACCGAAGGACCTTTTTTATCCCTAAAAATCGATCCCTAGAATATCTACGAGGTTTTACGAGTAGGACACTCGTTAATATAAGTCGGATCGAGCTCTTTATCCGCTTTACGAGTTATAAATACCCGTTAAAAAACACTAGAACTAACCTAAGTCTCGTTAGTCTAAAGTATACGCTTCTAATCCTTATATATCTAGTGTTTATACGCGCGCGTAAAAGTAAGTCGTTTAGCTCGGTTAACGGTAGAAAGAATTAGCTTTTGAGTTATAATATAACGCCGGATACCGAAAAGTTTTAAGAAAGATTATAGAGTACGAATATAGTAAAGTAGATTAAGATTATCGATAATCTCCTATAAATTTATTCGACGCGTAAATTTATCCTAGCGGATAAATTCACGAATCTCGGTAATATTAAGATTCGTAAAGGCTTATCGGCGAGGAATAGTACGATAATGCGAGTAGTACGGACGGTATCGTAACTATATATAGATTCGCTATACTATTTTATATAGGACTTAAATATAGATTGCGATCTATACGAGAGGTTTATCTACCTTAAATAACGTTTAGATATCCCGGATAATATCACTACTAATATACTAACCGGGACGGTTTAGCTACGGTTTAGGGCTCGACTCTAGTATTATCTCCGGTATTAAATTAGGAGTAGGCTCGGGAGTCGTTTCGGGGGTTATACCGGGGGTACTCGGGTTATCTCTCTAGGGAAGCTAGCGTCTAGGGCGGCACTAGATAGGACCCTTTATACGAATAAAGGCAGAGGGAGCAAAAGTCATAATACGAGATAAATCTATTAATGATTAAAATAATTATAGCAATTAGGGGTATAGTAACTAGATGTTATTTATATTAGCAGAATTTAGATCATTAATCCTACTATTAACTTAATTTCATCTAATAATTATAAAGATTAAGATATTTAGCGAGTTATGATCTATTATATTGATCTAGGGGTTAGTTTTTTGTTAGCGAAAATCAGGGGTTTTAGGATCCCCCCGATATCTCCCTAAAAAAATTTAACCTAGGGTTTTAGGGTGTATAAATAGGAAGGCGGTAAATACTAGTAGTTTTATTAAATAATTTGCCTATATTAGTATTACTAGGGGGCTAGCACTAAAAAGGCTAGTGTTATAATTAAGTTTAGTGGCGGTTCTCACTTGATCTTGCGTGGTAGGGTAGTTCTAAAAATAAATCTTATTTTTAATAAAAAGTTCTATAAATATATAAGCTTTTATTATTAAAATATAAAGAATAATCTAACAGAATAATTAAGATCTTAGAGACTTTTACTATAAATTAAATATCTTAAAAAATATTTTCTAAAATAAAATAAGCAATAAAAAGCCCTTATCTTCTTTTTGAAATTTATTTATAGACTTTAAGCCTATATCTATAAATATAACCTAACTCTTCTAAAAACTTAAGAAGAGATAGTTTTTATTATATTAAAATTTTAAAAGTTTTAAAATTAGAAGATAAACCCTAAATAAAAAATAATTAAATTAAGATAGGGAGATCTAGATATAAGAAAGAAGAAAAGAAAATTCGAAAAATATAATAAAAATAAAAATTGATTCGAAAAAAAAGCCCTAGGGAATTAAAGTCGAAAAAGTAAAGAAACTAACTTACTTATTATACCTATTAAAATAAGGATTATTTTTTAAATAAATATCTAAATAATCCCTTAATAAAAAAATAAAAGTATAATTAATAAAAGTAAAAGGATCTTTATCGAAATAATAGGGAAATAAGAGTAAGTTAAAGTAGATTCCTTTAGTCTAACCCTATAGCTTTAGAATAGAATAATAATATATATTTTTATACCCTAATTTAAATAGGAAAAATTAAAACCTATATAGACCTAGATAGTTATATAGAAGTTAACTTTATTAGGTATAAGTTTATAATAACTTAAAAACTTTAAAAAGCGAAACTTATACTTCTTATTATTAAAATAGTAAGATATAAAGAAATAGCTATATATAAGATATAGAATATCCCTATAACTATTATAAATAATAGAGGAATTATTAGAATATTTATATAACTCTATATTATTATTAATAAAGATCTAAGAATTTTAGGTAGTCTAGTACTACTATTAATAATAACTTTAGTTAATTAAAAAATTAATCTCTCTCTACTAAACCTAAAATAGTAATTTAATACCCTAAACTATAAAATTATAATCTTATATTAATTTATAAGACTATAGAAATTATATTTATCTATACTATAGTTAAGGTATCTTAAAAAATCTAGCTTTTATATAAAAAGAATAGAAATATAGAAGAATCTTTTAATTTATCTTTAGAACTATAAAGATTTAATAATATTTTCTACAAAAGAATATATAAATCCTTCTCTTAAATAAAGCTATAGACTATATTATTAATATATTACTAAAAGAAACTCCCCTTTATAGATTAATCTACTCTTTATTCTAAAAGGAATTATAAGAATTTTAGGAAGATATTAATAAAAATCTAGAAAATAGATAAATCTAACTATCTAAAAATCTTATAAGAGTATTAATCTTTTTTATCTTAAAAAGAAATAAATAGCGGGTTATATCTCTATATAGATTATTAGGGACTAAATAAAATGTTAGTTAAAAGCTAGTATCTATTACTACTTATCTTAGAGATTTCTAGACTAATTAATAATAGCTAAATAGCTTAGTAAAGTTAATATCTAAGATATATATATTACTAAATTCGTATTAAGAAAGGAGATAAGTAAGAAACTATATTTTATATTTAATATAGGCACTATAAATATAGGGTAATAGTATAGAGCCCCCTCTTTATCCTAAGCCCCCCCCCGCCTATCTAAACTTTTAGGTATTAATACCCAATAGTACCTAGTTAATTATATAACTTCTAAATATTTTTTTCTACTACTTAAATATTATATAACCCCTTATTTTCTACTATCTAAATTCCTAGATTATAGAATTTGAGTTTATATAGTAAAAGATATACTTTTTATATTAGAAAAACACGTTTATTTCTATACTAATAATACCTTCTATCTATATATAATACTTACTAACTTATTAAGCTCGCTTCTTTACTTCTATTTTATTTTAAGAAGTTAGGTAGCTAAACTCTTAGGTATTAAACTTAAAATTCTATAATTTTAGTAGAAAGGCGGTAAGAAAGGCGGTTAATAAGAATATAAAAGACTTATATTTTATTATCTAATTATAGTATTCTAATTACTAATATTATAATATTATTTAAATCTAAAAAAAGGATATATAATTAGAAACTAATACTTCTAATAAAGGTATAAAAAGGATTATATCCTAAAAAGATAGGGGAATATATCCTATAACAAAAGTTTGGCGACAAGCCCCACTTTTTTTAGCGTGGGTTATCACCCCCCTAACCAGCTATTTTCATTTTTTTCTCTCTTAATAACCATACGGTCTTTTAGCACTGAAATTTCTAGAAATCGAGGGCTAAAGACAGAGCTTTCTTATAAAGAGCGAGCCGGAATATATAGTGCCCTTAATGCTAGTATATCGGCTTCTAAACTCGCCCTCGAATATAGCTATTACCGTAGCACTATTTACCGTACTCGAGAGCGGTTTTTAGAGTAAAAGAATATAAAATCTAGACCTTATAGCGGCCGTCTCCTAGTCTTTACCTAAAGGGCTTATAAATTTATTTATTTATAAAGCCCGCCGGAACCCTCTCTAGAGCTATAAACGCCTCGCTATAAGCTACCCCGGATACCTCTCTTAAGCCTTAATTCGCCGTATTTATAAAGCGTATAGTTTATTTAAATATTACTTAGCCTAAAAGATCCCTATCTTTATTAGAACTATAAAAAAAAAGATTAGTATATACTTAAAAGTAGTAGTATAAAACTAACTTTTCGGATTAGATCTTTTTAGACGAATATTCCGTCTAACGAACTTTAAATTCTAGAGTAAAATAGACTTAGAGATTCTAATCCGAGATATACCGATATAAACTTATAAACGTAAAAGCTTATATAAAAGATATTATATAGATAGTTTAGGCTAGAATCTAGCTTAGTAAGCGGATAAAGTTAGTAATAATAAAGTAGGAGGTATAGATAGTTTAAGATTAAGAAAGGGCTAGATATACTATAAAATCCTATCTTAATACGCTTTAAGAAGGCCTTATACTATATTATATACTAGGAACTATCTTCTAGTAAGATAATACGCGGATTTATATATCTATAATTACGTAAGAGTAGTTTAAACGTTATAGGGTTTATATTAAGGATTAGCCTTTATATTCACCTAATTTAAGCCCGATTAAGCCTTTTTAGTAGATACTAAAGGTTAAATTATTAAGGATATACCCCGAATTACTATATATAGGTCGTAGTAAGCGGGACTAGACCTATTTTCGGCGTTATATACGTACTATATAGGATACGCTTAATTAAGATATAATTAATAGTTTAATCCGATCTATACCTAAAAGATTACTTACTACTCGGAAAGTAAGGGGCTATTATACTAAATATTAAATTTAGTAAAAATGCTAGCTATTTAGCTATCTATTGATCCTATTTTTATTAAAATATCTATATTATTAGGGTAGATATATATAGTTAAATATAGTGATATATATTTAATAGGGTACGGGTAATTTGCGGGTGTCGCTAAACTTATAGTCATAGGGTATACTACCACTACCCCCCCCCCTCGGATAAGGCTACCCCCCCTTAGATCTAACCACCCCCCTACCTAATATTTTAGGTGTCTAACTAAACATTCTAGTAGAAACATTTTTTCTACCGCTTTTTCTACTACCTAAATATCTATTTCTTTAAATATTAATTTATATAGTAAAAGATATACCTTTAATATTAGAAAAAGATACTAATTCTTATATAACTAAAGTTTTATTCGTATATAAGTGCTTATTATATATTGAATCCCTATAGTGAGTAGAGGAGACATAAAGGAGAGAAGAGGTAGAAGTTAATAAAGAGAGAGGTAGGCCCTAACGTTAGAAGATATAAAATTGATATCGAAATTAATTTTTATATAGTTATATAAGGGGTACTTATATTTTGTGGTGGTTTTATATAGTAAATAGAGGTACCGTTAGTGTTACTATAAATAACTAGCGAAAGCGGTCAATTAAAGATAAAGGCGGTGAGAAAGGCGGTTGGGATTTCTACTAAATCGGGTTAGAGGGGGGTAGTTAGATCTAAGGGGGGGTGGCCTCATCCGAGGGGGGGGGGGTGGTGGTAGTATTCCCTAAAAGATAAAGATAGAAAATAGTATATTATAGTCTTTTAGTTCTAAAAGTTTAGTAGAGCCAAATTTAACTATTTTATACTAGATTAAAAGCTATTTACTATCGTTTACTTATTTAGATATTAGCGTTACTATCTAGAAGGAAATATCTAATCTATAGAAGTTCTATCTAAAAATATAAATTTATAAACTTTTATAAAATAGCTAAAGCTAAATAAAAGATAAGTAAGATAATATATATTCCTCTCCTTATAGAACTTTTTTATTAAATATAGACTAAGAAAAATAAATCTTATATATATTATCCTAAAAAGTAGATTTAAAACTAAGAAACGCCTTAGTAAAAGATCTATTTAGACTATTATATAATAGAATCGTTATTAAAATACTACTAAAATAAAGTATTATTATAACTAAATCGTTAAATATTAGTAATTTATATACTAATAAATCTTAGTTTAATCTAGAATAGACTAATATAAATAGTAAAAAAGCTAATATAGAAAGAGTTAAGTTATAACTAATAAATATTTTATAAAATAGTTAAATATATATACTAAAACTAATCTATATATATATAAAGGGGATTGATAATAAAACATCCCTCCTCTACTAATCAAACATCCCTTTGGCTAATCAAACATCCCTTTCGCTAATTAAACATCCCCCTGCCTGATTTCTACCTAATTGCTGCCTGAAGATGCCTGATAAAGTGATACCCCCCTAATATCATATGACCTTTTCTGCCTAAAGGTATATAATAAGATAACCCCCCCCCCTAATATTATATAACCTTCTTTCTACTAGTTTAATTTCTATATATTTTGATAGTGGTTTATATAGTAAATAGAGGTACCGCCTATTTTAGTGGGTTTTAGTGATTTCAAGAGGAAGGCGGTAAAAACAGCGGTAAAGGAAGCGGTTATAGACGTTCTTATTTTTTTAAGGGGGGTCATCCTATTATATACCTTTAGGCAGAAAAGGTCGTGTGATATTAGGGGGGTGTCATTTTATCAGGCATCTTCAGGCATCTTTAGGCAGCAATTAGGTAGAAATTAGGTAGGGGGATATTTAATTAGCGAAAGGGATGTTTAATTAGTAGGGGAGGGATGTTTTATTATCAATCCCCTATATAAAAAGTATAACTAGATTTATAAAATCTAATTAAGAAAATCTAGAATAACGATCTTAAAATATACTACTAAAAGTTTATTATTTTATAATTAAAACTAGATAATAAAAGTTAAGGTATTAATCTATAGGGTATTATAAGATATAAAAAAAGACTCTCTATCCTTATAAAGAAGAACTTAAAGAAAAAAACTCTTTAGTCTTTATTATATTAATATCTTAATAAGATATTTTAGTAAATATAGAATATTATTATTATTATAAAGATATTTTTACTAGTAAAATATATATTAAAATACTATAGAATATATCTCTAAATATATAATAAATTAAGGAAATATAGCTCTAAAATATTAACCTTATAGTATACTTAGAATCCTACTAATTCCTACTTAACTCTTCGCTAAACTACTAATAAATTTTAGTATAAGATTACTATTTATAATTTATAAAAATAATATAGTTAATAGTATCTTTATTATTATTAATAAGATAATAAAATAGGCTCTATTTTTTATTTTTCTATATTAATTAATATCTCTAAACTTATAGAGTTTATTTATATAAAGATAGAACTTTATTTTAACTCTCTATAAAGTATTATATTAGATTAAGATCCTATATATATTAATAAATTTTAGTTTTAATTATATTATAAAAGTAATATAAAGCTATACTTTTCTACTATATTTTATCTTTAAATAAATAGTTAAACTAGATATATAAATTAAATATAAGAATATTATCTTAGATATTTTATTAATATAGAGTAACTTATTACGGAGCGAAGCGAAGCAATTAAATTATAGGCTTCGTATATCACGTAACTAGGCCCTTCTAATAGGTCCTAAATCCATAGCAAATAATGTTAGGTGATATCTATTAGGCCTAATCCGAAAAGAGTATAGTATCTTAAAGTTTGAAGGTCACGTGATCCACTTAGAGTAAGGGAGAGTGGGCTAGGGTATATCGGATCACGTGATCTACTAAAAGTAAGAGTAGCGGGCTAAGTCGTACTATACGTAGCGCGGAACCCCCCCCCGGGTAGGGGGGGTATAATTTAAATTCCTTAAATAGGAAATACTAACCTTATAAGAGAGGAAGAGAGGATAATATATAGAGAAGAGTAGTAACCACTTTAATTTATATTTAGGAGTCACTTCGCTCCGTAACTATTATCTGACGGCCGTAGGCCGTCGGATCGCTAGTAATAAATAAAATATTATATATCTTTTACTTAACTAGCGTAACTAAAAGACTAGAATAAGATAAAAAGGTTAAAATCTAAGAAGAGAGGAATTATTTATAAGCGTTAGCGATATCTTATTAATTTATTAAGAAAATATATCTAAAAAGAAAAAGATATTACTTACTATAAATATCTTTTTCTAAGATAAAAGAAAACTATAAGTAGCCTAGTAATTATAGATTAATATTAAAAAGTTAGAGATTAATCTATAAATCTTACTTTTTATAATAGTATAAATAGTAGGTCTATAAAAAAATAAGAATTTATTAATCTTTTTTTATTCTATATAACTAAAATAATCTTTTAGCTTTTTAAAGAAATAGATAGACTATTTAATAACTAGAGTAAGATTTATAGCGTTATTAGTAATATTATTTAGAACCTATATAATTAAGATCTAATACTAATAAAAAAAGAAAATAAATTTATACTAAGTTATATATATATATTTCTCTATATAATATTAATAAAAGATAAATCTAATAGTTTTAGATTTATATTTAATTTTTAGATTATTATTAGTAATCTACTTTTTTTTAACTATATATAAATAGATAATATACTAATTTAAATAATATTAGATAGAATAATTTTATTTTAGATATATAGAAGAATTAAAGTTTTAGGTATAATAAATAGTCTTAATAAAGCTAATATAAAAAGAAGTTAATAATAGATTAGTATTAAAAGGATTATAAATCTTAGATATTATTTTAAAAAGATCTAAAAGAGAAAAAGGTATAGACTAATCTATAAATAAATTACTAATAAAATTTATATTATAACTATAACTATAACTATAACCCTATATTATAATAAAAAAAGGTTTATATAAAAATAAGTAAGATATAAAAAATATATAATAATAAAATATAATAGTTATAAAATATATATAGAACTAAATATATATAATAATAAAGCTATATAAAGAGAGAAAGATTAAAGTTTAAAAATTAAAATTACTCTTTTTCTATTTTAAACTATCTTTTATTATAAGAAAGAAACTCTACTTAGTAGTACTTTCTTCTTTTATTAAAGTAAATAAGTTATAAATCTTATATACTTATATATCTTAAAAGTATTAAGTAAAATTATAAAAATAATTTTACTAAATATAGTTATAAAAGTATTAGAAATAGACTCTAAATATCTTTATTTAATAATAATCTAATAAATATATTCTATATTCCTAGAGAGTAGGCTTAATAGTTTATCTTAGTCTAACTAGATTAAACTACGATAGTTAAATATAGTTTATATATACTTCTAATAATTATTTATAAATTTATTATAAATTATTTAGAATAGTTAAATTATTATTAGAAAATAAATTATTAATAAAATAGTTATAAAATAGTTATAGTTTATATTTTCCTTATATCTACTAAATTCTAATATAAATAATAGCTAATAACCGCTATATTAGATACTTATACTAAGTTATATAAACTCTCTATAATTTTTATACAAATCTACTCTAATAATTTTATATTAGTATCTAAAAGAAGTTTTAAAAACTTTAAGATAGTTAAGAAATCCTAAATATCTTTTATTATCCTAATAGATATCTATATAAGATAAGTATAGATCTATAATAATTAAGTTCTAGAGAAATACTATATTATAAGTCTTTTTATCTATATAATATTATTTATAGGGGATTAATAATAAAATACTCCTCTCTTACTAATTAAATATTCCTTTAGCTAATTAAATATCTCTTTAGCTAATTAAATATCCCTTTTACTAATTAAATATTTCTCTATCTAATTTCTACCTAATTACTACCTAATTACTATCTAAAGATATCTAAAAATACCTAATAAGATAACCCCCCTAATATTATATAACCTTTCCTACCTAAAGATATATAATAAGATAACCCCCTCTAATATTATATAACCTTTTCTACCTAAAGATACCTAATAAAATAACCCCCTTTAAATATTATATAACCTTCTTTCTACTAGTTTAATTTCTAGATATTTTAATAGTGGTTTATATAGTAAATAGAGGTATAGCCTATTTTAGTAGGTTTTAGTGATTTTAAGAGGAAGGCGGTGAAAATAGCGGTAAAGGAAGCGGTTATAGACGTTCTTATTTTTAAGGGGGGTTATCCTATTATATACCTTTAGGTAGAAAAGGTTATATAATATTAGTAGGGGTGTTATTTTATTAGGTATCTTTAGGCATCTTTAGGTAGTAATTAGGTAGAAATTAGGTAGGGGGATATTCAATTAGCGCAAGGGATATTTAATTAGTAGGGGAGAGATATTTTATTATTAATCCCCTATTTATAAAAGATAGATACGATTATATTATATTAGTAAGAGATAGAGAAAATTCTTTTATAGTAGTATTAGGGGACCTTAAGTTAGAATATAAGTAATCTAAGTACTAAATTAGATCTAGTTTTAGTATAAAATCGCTAGTCTCTTGTCCGTTAGCTACTACTATAGCTATATTAATAAGACTCTAAGAAGATAGAGAAAAGAAAGAACTCGATAGAAGTCCCTTTAACCTTACAACTTATACTTCCCTTTATTTACCCTAAAACCCTAGGATATATCTAGTATCTTAGTATAGGGATTAGCTAATATATATATTATCTTACTATATCTACTTACTTACCGGCCTCTAAAATTTCCTACTAAAATTATAGACCCTTATAAGCGAGGGTCCGCTACCTAAACTATATATCCTACCTAAATTATATATTCTTCCTATATTTTACCTTTAACTACTATTTTATATATAATAATATAAGAAATTAATAGTTTAGAAATTATAGATAAATTAATTTACTAATTAACTATTAGTATATAAGATTATATTAATTTTACTTACGTTTTTATACTCGTCTATACTTCCTAATTTCGATTAATAACTTCTTCTATATCCGCCTTATTTTTTCTTAATTAGCTTCTTAGTTAATTTATACTCTTTTCGCTTTATCTCTTTAACTTAGGATAAATAAATAATACTAGTTATCTAGGTATAGCGCCGAGAAGTATTATATTAAGTATAGTAAGTACCTATAATAGTACTTATTAAGTCGAATTCCCGCTATAGTTAGTAAGTTAGTATACCTTATACTTTAATATACTTTTAGGGGAATACTACTACTACCCTCCCTTAGATAAGGCTACCCCCCCTTAGATCTAACTACCCCCCTTTAACCCGATTTAGGAGAAATCCTAACCGCCTTTCTTACCGCCTTTATCTTTAATTAACCGCTTTCGTTAGTTACTTATAGTTATACTAACGGTACCTCTATTTACTATATAAAACTACTACTAAATATAAGTACCCCTTATATATCTAAGTAAAAATTAATTTTAAAATGAATTTTATATCTTCTAACCTTAGAACTTACCTCTCGCTCTATTAACTTCCACTTCTTCTCTCCTTCATATCTCCTCTGCTTATTATAGAGATTTAATATATAATAAGCACTTATATACGAATAAAACTTTGGTTATATAAGAATTAGTATCTTTTTCTAATGTTAAAGGTATATTCTTTACTATATAAATTAATATTTAAGGAAAAAGATATTTAGGTAGTAGAAAAAACGGTAGAAAAAGGGTTTCTACTAGAATATTTAGTTAGATACCTAAAGAATTAGGTAAGGGGGTAGCCTTATCTAAGGGGGGGTAGTAGTAGTATTCCTCTATATATATATATATTTTAGAGATAGGAAGAAATCTAAGATTATAAAGTTCCTTTAAAAAGGGATATATCTAGTATTATATATAAAGTTTAATAGTACTAATAGGTTCTAACTCTTTTACTATCTAAGGAGATCCTTTAATATAGAATCGACCTTTTCTATAAGAAGATTAGGAGGAGGATATCCTATAATTTCTTATCTTAAACTATTTACCTTTTTACCTAATCGAATACCTAACCTTTAAGCGTATAATTACTAAAGCCCGCTTAGCTCTATCTAACCTATTAATTCTATTATCTAATACTATTCGCTATAGATTAGGGAGTATAGTTAAAGACCGGTATTAATATATCCTATAGTTACTATCTTTTAGATCGAAGATATTAATTATACTTAGAGGATTAATAATAAAATATCCCTCTCCTACTAATTAAATATCCCCTTACCTAAATTCTACCTGAAGATGCCTAAAGACACCTAATAAAATGACCCCCCTTAAACATTATATAACCTTCTTTCTACTAGTTCAATTTCTAGATATTTTAATAGTGGTTTATA
Source organism: Penicillium paradoxum (assembly GCF_028828445.1). Classification (NCBI taxonomy): domain Eukaryota; kingdom Fungi; phylum Ascomycota; class Eurotiomycetes; order Eurotiales; family Aspergillaceae; genus Penicillium; species Penicillium paradoxum. The sequence goes on along the minus strand of NW_026643184.1, from coordinate 745,719 downwards.
TAGTAAATAGAGGTACTACCTATTTTAGTAGGTTTTAGTAATTTTAAGAGGAAAGCAGTGAAAATAGCGGTAAAGGAAGCGGTTATAGACGTTCTTATTTTTTTAAAGGGGGTCATCTTATTATATACCTTTAGATAGAAAAGGTCATTTAATATTAGGGGGGTTATCATTTTCTTAGGTATCTTTAGGTATCTTTAGGCAGTAATCAGGTAGAAATCAGATAAGGGGATATTTAATTAGCGAAAGGGATATTTAATTAGCTAAAGGGATATTTTATTATTAATCCCCTATACTTAACTATTAGATATCTCTTTTTTTATAGATATTTATAGCTATTACTAGCTATTTTATCAATTCTAATTAGATCTACTATAAGGTACTTCTTAGTTTTAAGCCTTTTTATAGTATATATACTAAAGTAAATCTAAGTATTATTCTATTAGATACTCTATTTAAGTATAACCTTAAGAATAGAGTATTTAGTTTAATAATAAATAATATCCCTAATAATAAGATTTTAGTAAACTCTTTTTAATAAGCTCTCTCTAATAGTATTATTATTATCTAAATTTTTTACCTTATCTATATTATCTAACTAAGCCTAAATTAGCTTCTTAATTATATTAAGATAGCTTTATTAATTAATTTAGCTAAGATAAAGTAGATATAGAAGTAATCGAGACTAATCTATATAAATATATAATATTAAAAGCGTAATATCTTAGTTATCCTAAATAAGGTTTACTATCTTATTATCTATATTAATACTAGTTCTTAGCGCTAAAAAATATTTTATAGCCTCTAGATAACTTTAGTAAAATTAGTATTAATCGAAGATATATAAATCTATTAGAACTTAATATTCTTTATACTTTATCGAATATTATAATTATACCCTTTCTTTATTTTATTCTATTAAGAATATAACTATAAAAAGCTTCTACTTTATAATAAAGAATAGCGTTAAGTTTATTATCTTCTTTCTATTACTAAGCTATTTTTTAACTATATTATCTAGCTCTCTAAGACCTAAGATATTATAATATATTATATCTTTAAGGTCTATAATAAATTATTTTACTACTTTAAAAATTTAATAATCTAGCTCTAATATAAGCGGGTTCTATAGAAAAAAGATATACTATAGATAGTTAAAGCTAAGTATATAAAGCTTAATAAATATTACTCCTAAACTAATAATATTTAAAGATATATATATATAATTAGTACTATATTTATACTTATAAATAAGTTTAAATTCTTTTTAAGTAGTAACTAAGACTAAAAATTATATAATATATATTAAAAATCGTTTTAAAAAGTCTTAATTCGATATTAAAAGAAGTTTCTCTCTATTTATTAAGTAGTAAAAAGTTTATAAATTATTATTTATTTAAATATAAAACTAAATAAGATATTAGATAAAGATAAAGTACTTTTTTAGATAGTTTTAGATAAAATAATCTAATATCTTAATAGTAATAAATCTAAAACTATTTATATATTAAAAGTCTACTTATCTAGATAGATATTATCTATATTAGCCTATTTATATTTTAAAGAAAAAATTATATTTATTTTTTAGTAATTACTATTCTTATTTATAATATACTCTTTTTTTAATATCTAATATAAATATTAAATATCTATCTAATACTACTTAAGATATTTATTATTACTATTATAATAAAATAAAGTCTTATAGTATTAAAGATCTAATAATATTCTTTTATATAACTAGATTTAATATAGAAAAGTAAGAACTAAAGCTTTAGAGAAGTTCTTTTCCTAAAAAGAAATTAAGATTATAAAGAAAGAGAGAGAGAAAAAGCTTAAAGTTATTAAGATTAAACTAATTAGTAATATAAAGAAGTAAGAGGATAGTATCTAGGAGGATAATATCTCTTTAATTAATATCGATATTAATCCTAAGCCTAATTTACTAATACCTTCTAAGGCGATCTAGATATAGAGCTTAGGAAGAAAGCGAAAAACTTAAAAGGATAATAATTATATATATTCGAATTTAATATTAATTATTAGTATACTATTTATCTATTAGTATTATAATATAAATATTCCTAGACCTATTAAAAAATAATTCTATATAAAAAATAATTATACCTATTAGGGATTATAAAGTAAATACTTAAATATATAGGGAAAATCTATATAAGTTATAAATCCTATAATTTAAGGTGTTTATATTATTTATAATTTAACTTAGGGCCCTAATAACCTAGCCGGGTCGAAGGCTATAACCTAGATCTAACCCCGGTGCGAAGGTATAGCCCTAAAACCTAACCTAAGTTAGGTTAGGTCCGGGTTAGGTTAGGTTTTTCTCTAGGTTCTACGGAAGTCTAGTCCTTTTTTAGAATATAAACTAGCCTAGTTAGTATTATAAAAACCTAGTAGTTTTATAGAGCTAAGATTAATATTAAGATTAGGACTAAGATTAGGTTTAGTAGAATATAATATATATATATATAATAATTATATTCTTAGTGCCTATAAGATAGCGGAAAACTCTCTTAAGAGTAGTCTCGTACTACCTAACTAGATTCTTTATATAACGAGCCAGCTTTATAGTTATAAAGGTAATATCTAGATATATAGGAATTATTAGCTAGATTAAAGTACCGATCCTTATCTAGTAAAACTATATTTTAATTATAGTTATAAAACCCTTATTTTTAGTATAAGGAATAAGAATTTCTTTCTTATAAAAAAGAGTTAGAATAGGATTATAGTCTACTATACCGAAGTATATAAGGTTCTTTTTAATATAATATTTCTAGGAGAGAGAGATAGAGCTATTAGGATTATATATTATATTAATTCCTAGATATCTATCTATAGGACCTTTATCTAAAATATTAAAACGTATAGAGATATCCTTTTTAAATTAGCTAATTAGGTCCCCGGTAGGGCTTAAAATTAAGAGATTATCTATATAGATTAGTATAAATAAGTAATCTTTTATAAAAACTAAATAATTAGCTTATAGTTTCTGAAAACCTATAACTATTAAGGTATCTTATAGTAAGAAATACTATTCTCGAGGATTCTACTTTAGTCTATATAGTATTTTTATTAGTAAACTATACTTTTCTAGGTATTTATCTTATATAATCTTAGGAAGTTCTATTTTAATAGATTTTCTAGTTTCTATATTAAGAAAGGTAGTAATAATATCGAGATAGTATATTAGTTAGTCTTTTAATATAGTAATTATAATAAAGACTTTAAAATATATTAGTTTTATAATAATAGTGTAAACCTTATAAAAATCTTAATCTTCGACTTATTAAAAACTATATATTACTAAATAAGTCTTATAGCGATTATTATATTTAATAATCTATATCTAGTAAAAAGTAAAAGGTTTACGTTACTTTTTTAATCTTTTTATAACCCTCTAAGTACTATTAATAATATACTAAAAGATCTCTTAGTATATAGTAACTAACTATTTATCTTTATCTTTATAATTTATAGTTTACTTTTAAATTTTAGAAATATATCTAGATTCGGAGAGAGATATATTAGATTATTACTTTTAAATATAGTATATATATAAAGAGCTTCTAAAATATTAGTATTCTAAGTAAAAAGTATAATAATATCTATATTATAAAAAGTATAAGAATCTAGACTTTTTAGATAAGCTTAAGAAAGCTTTCTAATCTTAGTTAATAAAATATTATAATTAAGATTAATTAGTTTAATCTAATTATTATATATCTAATTCTCTAAGCTACTAGAAAACTATCTAAGATTCTATAAGAATCCCTAGTTTATTTATATTATAATAAATACTATATTCCTTTATACTTTATATCTTTATATTATTTTTAAAACTACTTTTTATTTTAATAGGTTCGAGAATTAATTAAGTCGGAGGATCTTTAGATAGAAAGAAGTTTTTATCTATAATTTCTTCTATTATTAGTAAAAAAAAAGAGAAGGGTTAATAAAAGGATAAGAACTAATAAAATACTAGATAAGATAATATAAACTCTATTAGAATAGGAATAGAGTAAGTTAGATCTAAAGATATACCTTTAGTATAAAATTAAGAAGAGCTAATATTACTATAATTAAATATAGATTTATATCTATATACTAACTATAAGAAATTAATAAAAATAAATCTTTTAGATAATAGGTTATTATAAGATCCTTTATACTAATTATTACGATACTATTAAGTAGGATTTAGCTTATAAGCCGGAGTAGGTAAAATAGTTAAAGATAGAGACTTATTAAAAATAATATTATAAGATCTATCTAACTTCTTAGTATATATATTATATAAAATATAATATCCTCTTTTATTATAGCTTATTAGTCTTACTTTCTCTATATAAAGATTAAGCTTAGTATTATATTTTTCTTTTTCTTTAGAAATTAGTATTAATAATCTAAAGCTTATAGATTAAAAAGATTAGGCTTTCTACTAAAAAAGGCTTTATAAGGAGTTATCTAAATCCTACTATAAAATAGATAGTTTATAATATAGTTAATACCTTTTAATAGTAAACCCTATAGGTATTTAGGTAACTAGTATTCCGCTATAATTATAATAAGAGGTTTAATAAGATAGCGGTTTTTAATCTTAGCTATACTATTTAGCTACTTAGTATAAAGAGAAGTCGGGTCCTAAATAATTATCCTATATATTAGGTATTTAGTAAGTAGTTTATACTTAGCTATATTATTACTATAAACTCTCTTAACTATATAGTTAAACTAAGTCTATAGGTAGATCTTAATCTATATATAGTATTCTATAATCTCTAAATAAGACTTAAGTAAAAAAGTCTATATAAAACGGGATATATTATCTATAAATATTATAAAATAGTACTCTTCTCTATATAAAATAATAGAAATTAGGCCCTTAATATTAATCTAAAATTTATCTCTAGATTTAGTATAAATAGCCTTTTCTTTCCTAAATAAAAGGGTATATCCTTTTCCTTTAATATATAATATATAAAGATAAATAATTTTTATTCTTAGAATTAAGTATATACTCTTAGCTAAGGTTTCTATCTTTCTTACTTTAGCTTTATTAGTATAATAGACGTAATAATAAACTAAGTTAATAATAATAGGTTTTATCTAATAAGAAGTAAAAGCTATAAATATAGATATTAGAATAGTATATTAAATTAGATTCGCTTTTAATATAATATTAAATCTATTTACCCTAAGATAATTTAGCTAATAATACTTACCTTTAATACTAGTATATATAATTTTAACTCCTTAGTTTAGTAGTTTTATAACCTCTTTTTTAAAAGAGAGTAGTAATACTATTTTTATTAAGATCTAAGATAAAAATTAAGCTAGACTTTAAAGCTAGAGTAAGCTATACTTTTTTAAAATAAAAAGTATCTAAATACTTATTTATATTTATAAAGCTTAATTATATAATTATATTACTATAGCTCTTAGTATAAAAAATATCGCTAATTATAGTTTATATAGGGAGTATATATTTATAAAAATTATTAAATATAGAACGATAAAGTATTATATAAATAGAAGTACTAGAATTAAATATCTAATAAGTAAGATTATTTCTATTAGAAGTATATTAACCTTCCTAAGAAATAGTTAAATTAATAGTATTCGAAAAAAGTTTATTATATTTAAAAATAGGATTACTAGATAGTATAGAAGATCTAGATAGTACTAAAGGTCTAAGTTATATAAATATAATATTTATCTAAGATCTCTACTACTATTAAGAAGGAATTTAAGGGAGAGATTTATTAATAGAAGAACGGGTATACGGAAGGCGGTGGCGAAACGTTTATTATTAGGTAGAATCATTTAGACCGCCTACCCGCTGATTTAACTCGGCGGGGAACTCTTAGTCTTTATAGAGATTAAGGAGAATTAGCTATCTAGAATAATAATATTATATTTTTTTATTATTTATTAAGATTTATTATATATTAAAGAGCTAGTGAACTAGAGGGTCCCTAGGGACTAGTTTTAGACGGAGAAGACTAGAAGACCCGAAGTAGATCGGGTTAGTTAGATTTTCCGTTAATAGAATTATAATTATCTAACTCTAGCTATTAATTATACTTATTATCTAACTAGATATAACTATAAGTATTTATTAAATTTACTATAATTATATAGATTACTATAATTATATAGATTACTATAATTATATAGATTACTATAATTATATAGATTACTATATTTATATAGTATTTAATAATATAGATTTTAAAAGATATCTCTTAATAAAATAATTACCTAAAGTATTATAATATTTATAATAAATAATATTCTTATACTTATATTATTATTAATCTTACTATTTTTTATTCTTTTTCTTACCTTAATTATTATTCTTAGAACCCTATATATTTTTATTCTTATTATTAGTCTTATTATCCTATTTCTTACTATTATTAGAATTACCGGATAAAGACCTACTATCTTTTAAAGTAGAATTAGCTAAGTATAAAGTCTTAATACTAATCTTATAAGCCTTAATAGTATTCTTAGATTATATAAATTCCTAATAGATCCGATCTATTAAGCTATTAGAGCTAATTATATTCTAAATAAAAGTACTATAATAAAGGTTTTCTAAAATTATAGAAAAAAAGAAGTAAAACTTATATTATTTATAAACACTACTTATAAACTTTTTTAGTTTATAGAGAGTTTCTTAGAAATATTATATAAAATCTTATATATTATTCTCTTAGTATTAAAGTTAAATAAGCTTTTACTAATAAGTAAAAATAATTTAATAAAAAATAATAAAATAGCTTCTATTTAGAATATCTATAATTTCTTAGATATCTAAAATATATAAAACTAAAAATAGTAAAATAAATTTAAAAGTTAATCTAATATAAAGATAAATACTAGAATTTATTCTATTCTAGATATTTTTCTCTTTATTATATTCCTATAGTATTAGAGTATTCGAACGCTTAACTATTCTAATCTTCTCCTTTACTAAATTAGTAGAAATCTTCTTTAGTTTAGAATTAGAACTAAATATAAGTATTTAATAAATTACTATTTTATAAACGTTAAGGAGATTAGGAGCTATTAGTTTAGGAATAAACTCTTTAAGAAATAAAATATAACCGGAGTTAATAGCCCTAAGAGCCTTAAGAATATTAAATTTCTATACCGAGAAGTTACTTTTATCCTTAAGCTTTATAATAACTTTAGAAATATAGAACTCCTTTTCTTTATTAGAAGTAGCTTTAAGGAGATCTATATTATCGACTTAGCTAAAAGGCTTATTATAAATAAGATAAGAATAATTATATAATAGTGAAGGTAATATAATTGAAAGAAAGAAAAAAGAAAGAAAAAAGAAAGACGATAGAGTCGTTAACTTCGTAGAAAACTTATTATTAATACGTAAAGACTATCGACTTAGTATAAAGGCTTATTATCGAGTAAAAAGGATATTAACTTAGTAAAAGCTTATTATTAATAGGGTGATAGTATAGAGCCCCCCCCCTCCTTATACTAAGCCCCCCTACCTAAATCTTTAGGCTAGGTGCCGGATTAATGCCTGATTTTCTAGGGTCTTTTATATTCTTACTAACCGCCTCTCTTACCGCCTTTCTACTAAAATCATAGCATTTTGAGTTTGATACCTAAGAGTTTGGCTACCTAACTTCCTAAAATAGAAGTAAAGAAGCGAGCTTAATAAGTTAATAAGTATTATATATAGAGAGAAGGTATTATTAGTGTAGAAATTAGCGGTTTTTCTAATATAAAAGGTATATTTTTCAGTATATAAACTCGAATTCTATAATCTAGAAATTTAGGTAGTAGAAAATAAGGGGTCATATGATATTCGGGTGGTAGAAAAAAAGATATTCAGAAGTCATATAATTGATTAGGCACCATTAGGTATTAATACCTGAAAATTCAGGTAGGGGGGGGGGGCTTAGTATAAGGAGGGGGGGGGGCTCTATACTATTACCCTATTAATAAGAAGAGGGATTATCGACTTAGTAAAAACCTTATTATTAATAGAAAATTACTAATAGACGAACCTAGTAGAAGGGGTATATATAGACCGTAAGATTATAAGATATATAAAGCGAGGTACTTATAACCTAAGAGATAGGACTAGACTCTACGCTACGAAAAGAGAGAGAGAGACTAGAAATCCTATATTTATCTAAAGAAGAAAAGAAGGGAAGGAAACTATCTAGAAGAAAGAGCTTCTTATAGCACGGCGAGGAAGGAGGAGTCACCTAACTCTAAATAAGTATAATAGCTCGCTTAATATTAAGAGCTCGCTATCGTTATAAATAATACTTAGGATTACGTTTAAGTAAGTATTATAGCTAGTAGTTACTAATTATTAGAGATACTATGGTTTTATTATAATAGTCTTCTTCGAGAATTAAATTAGCTACTATAGTAATTTAATAGCGGTTTATCGAGGCTCTAACTATATTAAAGTAGTCTATATAGTCCCGTAAAACTTACTCCTATATAAGATTAAGCTTTTAACTATTAGATTATTATTAAAAAAGCGACTTTCCTCCTTTCTAGCGGTACCGTAGTCGGTTTATATGAGCCGCGAATTCTCGTATAGTTTTCGCGATTATAGGTTAGATTACTTAAAGAGAGACTCGAGAGCTTTAAGAAGCTAATTCCCTATCTCTTTATTATTTTTAGGTATAGTTAGTAGTATAGTTTATAATCAAAGTAAGAGGGTAGGTGATAGACAGGACCAGACTCTACGCTACGAAGAGAGAGAGAGAGACTAGAAATCCTATATTCGTCTGCAGAAGAGAAGAAGGGAAGGAAACTATCTAGGAGAAGGAGCTTCTTATAGTACGGCGAGGAAGGAGGAGTCACCTAACTCTAAACACCCCCTATGAGCCATACGAAGAAGCTAAAAAACCCCCTATAAGCTAAGAAACCCCCTAAACTCTTAGGATTAAAACTAGTCTTTTTCTTTTTAAACGTAGTAATAAAGAACCTCTTAGGTTAGCTTATATAAATAGCTTTTTCCTATTAGCTAAACCTAGTTAACTAATCTAGCGTTAAAATATAACCTTTATAAGAGGCTTCGTTATACTATCTATAGCTATCTTTACTATAGGAATCTTCTTAAAATTAATTCTTCCCGTATTAACTTCCTTACGGAGCTTATAATATCTTACCCCGATATACTTAGTATTAGTATAGAATTCCGGGTTACTAGCTAGTGTAATTATACTATTATTGTCTATATATATAGGAATAGGCTTTTTAATAAGACCCTTAATACCTAGTTCCGTTAAAAGCTATAATAGCTAGATTACTTCTTAAACCGTAAGAGCTTCTATAATATACTTACTTTTAGTGCTAGAAAGGGTAATATAGGCTTACTTTTTCGAGGTCTATAAGATTATTCCCTTAGCGAGTTTAAAAATAAAACCTAAGGTAGATAGTCCCTTTTCGGAATATAGGCTAGCCTAGTTAGTATTATAAAAATCTAGTAGTTTTATAGAACTAAGATTAATATTAAGATTAGGACTAAAATTAGGATTAGTAGAATATAAAGTATACGTAATAACTATATCTTTAGTACCTATAAGATAGCGGAAGATTCTCTTAAGAGTAGTCTTATACTATTTACCTAGATTTTTTATATAATAAGCTAGCTTTATAGTCGTAAAAACGATATTAGGATATATTAAAATTATTAACTAGACTAATATACCGATCCTTATCTAGTAAAAACGTATTTTAATTATAGTCGTAAAACCCTTATTTTTAATATAAAGAATAAGAATTTCTTTCTTATAAAAAGGAGTTAGAATAGGATTATAGTCTATTATACTAAAGCGTATAAGGTTCTTTTTAATATAATATTTCTAAGAGAGAGAGATAGAGCTATTAGGATTACGTATAATATTAATTCCTAGATATCTATCTATAGGACCTTTATCTAAAATATTAAAATATATAGAAATATCCTTTTTAAATTAGCTAATTAGATCCTCGGAAGGGCTTAAAATTAAGAGATTATCTATATAGATTAGTATAAATAAGCAATCTTTTATAAAAACTAAGTGATTAGCCTAAAGTTTCTAAAAACCTATAGCTATTAAGGTATCTCGTAGTAAAATATACTATTCTTAAGGGCTTTACTTTAGTCTATATAGCGTTTTTATTAGTAAACCGTACTTTCCCGGATACTTATCTCGTACGATTTTAGGAAGTTCTATTTTAATAAGTTCTCTAATTTCCGTATTAAAGAAGGTAGTAATAATATTAAGATAGTATATCGGCTAGTCTTTTAATATAGTAATAGTAATAAAGACTTTAAAAGATATTAGTTTCGTAATAATAGTATAAACCTTATAAAAATCTTAACCCTCGACTTATCGAAAACTATATACTACTAGGTAAGCCTTATAGCGACTATTATATTTAATAGTCTATACCTAATAAAAAGTAAGAGGTTTACGACGCTTTTTTAATCTTTTAATAACTCTCTAGGTACTATTAATAATATACTAAGAGATCTCTTAGTATATAGTAACTAACTATTTATCTTTATTTTTATAATTTATAGCTTACTTCTATATTTTAAGTATATATCTAGATTTAGAGGGAGACTTATTAGACTATTACTTTTTAGATATAGCGTATATATAAAGAGTTTCTAGAATATCTATATTCTTAGTAAGAAGCGTAATAATACCTATATTATAAAAAGTATAAGAATCTAGGCTTTCTAGATAAGCGTAAGATAGCTTCTTAATCTTAGTTAAATAGCGTAATTAAGATTAATTAGTCTAATCCGATTATTATATATCTAATTCTTTAGACTATTAGGAAGCTACCTAAAGTTCTACGAGAACCCTTAGTTTATCTACGTTAAAATAAATACTATATTCTTTCTTACTTTATATCTCTATACTATTTCTAAAACTACCCTCTATTTTAATAGGTTTAAGAATCGATCGAGTCGGAGGATCCTTAGACGGAAAAAAGCTTTTATCTATAACTTCTTCTATAGTCGGCGAGAGAGGAGAGGAGGGTCGGTAAAAGGACGAGAACTAATAAGATACCGGATAAGGTAACGTAGAGCCTATTAATATAGGAATAGGATAAGCTAGATCCGAAGGCACGCCTTTAGTATAGAATTAAAGAGAACTAATATTAGTACGATTAGGTATAGACTTATATCTACGTATTAACTATAAAAAATTAATAGGAATAAACCTTTTAGATAACGGGTTATTATAAGATCCTTTATATTAATTACTATAGTACTATTAAGTAAGATCTAGCTTATAAGCCGGAGTAGGTAAAATAGTCGGAGACGGAGACTTATTAAAAATAATAATACGAGATCTATCTAACTTCTTAGTACGTATATTATATAAAACGTAATATCCTCCCTTATTATAGCTTACTAGTCTTACTTCCTCTATATAAGGATTAAGCTTAGTATTACGTTTTTCTTTCGGAATTAGAAACTAGTATTAGTAGCCTAAGGCTCGTAGATTTAAAAGATTAGGCTTTCTACTAAAAAGGGCTTCGTAAGAAGTTATCTAAACCCTACTATAAAATAGACGGTTTATTATATAGTTAATACCTTTTAGTAGTAGACCCTATAGGTATTTAGGTAGCTAATATTCCGCTATAATTATAATAAGAGGTTTAATAAGATAGCGATTCTTAATTTTAGCTATACTATTTAGCTACTTAGTATAAGGAGGAGTCGGATCCTAAATAACCCCCCGGTTTACTAGGTATTCGGTAAGTAGTTTATACTTAGCTATATTATCACTATAAACTCTCTTAACTATATAGTTAAGTTAAGTTCGTAGGTAGGTCTCGATCTATATATAGTATTCTATAATCTCTAAACGAGACTTAAGTAAGAAAGTCTATATAAAGCGGGACGTATTATCTATAAAAGTTATAAAATAGCGCTCTCCTCTATATAAAGTAATAGAAATTAGACTTTAAATATTAATATAGAGTATATCCCTAGGTTTAGTGTAAATAGCCCTTTCTTTCCTAAAGGGGAGGGTATATTCTTTTTCTTTAATATATAGTATATAAGGGTAAATAACTCCTATATCTAGAATTAGGTATATACCTTTAGCTAAGGTTTCTATCTTTCTTATCTTAGCCTCGCCGGTATAATAGGCGCGATAATAAGCTAAGTTAATAGTAATAGATTTCGTATAACGAGAAATAGAAGCTATAGATATAGATACTAGAATAATATACTAAATTAGATTCGCTTCTAATATAGTATTAAGCCTTTCTATACTAAGATAATTTAGCTAATAATACTCGCCTTTAATACTAGTATATATAATTTTAATTCTTTAGCTTAGTAGTTTTATAACCCTTTTTTTAAATAGAGTAGTAATACTATTTTTATTAAGATCTAAGATAGAAATTAAGCTAGACTTTAGAGCTAGAGTAAGCTATACTTTTTTAAGACGAAGAGTATTTAGACGCTTATTTATATTTATAGAACTTAATTATATAATTATATTATTATAACCTTTAGTATAAAAAATATCGCTAGTTATAGTTTATATAGGAAGTATACGTTCGTAAAAGCTATTAAATATAGACCGATAAGGTATTATATAAGTAGAAGTACTAGAATTAAGTATCTAATAAGTAGGATTATTTCTATTAGAAGTATATTAACCTTCCTAAGAAATAGTTAAACTAATAGTATTAGAAAAAAGGTTATTATACTTAAAAATAGGATTACTAGGTAGTATAGAAGGTCTAAGTAGTACTAAAGATCTAGGTTATATAAATATAGTATTTACCTAAGGTCTCTACTACTATTAAGAAGGAATTATAACTATTTAACCCTAACTATTAACTATACTAATTATCTAACTAAGTATAGGTATAGGAACTTATTAAGTTTACTATAATTATATAAGTTACTATATTTATATAGTATTTAATAAGGTAGGTCTTAAAGGATATCTCTTAGTAAAATAATTACCTATAGTATTATAATATTTATAATAAATAATATTCTTACGCTTATATTATTATTAATCTTACTATTTTCCGTCCTTTTTCTTACCTTTATTATTATTCCTAGAACCCTATATATATTCTTATCCTTATTACTAGTCTTATTATTCTACTTCTTACTATTATTAGAATTACTAGACGAGGACTTATTATCTTTTAAAGTAAAATTAGCTAAGTACGAAGCCTTAATACTAATCTTATAAGTCCTAATAGTATTCTTAGACTATATAAACTCTCGATAAATCCGATCTATCGAGCTATTAGAGATAATTATATTCTAGATAAAAGCACTATAATAAGGGTTCTCTAAGATTATAGAAAAGAAGAAATAAAACTTATACTATTTATAAATACTACCTATAAATTCTTTTAGTTTATAGAGGGCTTCCCGGAAACGTTATATAAAATCTTATATATTATTCTCTTAGTATCGAAGTTAAGTAAGCCTCTACTACTATATAAAAATAGTTTAATAAAAGATAACTAAGTAGTTTTTATCTAGAATATCTATAATTTCTTAGGTATCTAAAATATATAAAACTAGAGATAGTAGAATAGATTTAAGGGTTAATCTAATATAAAGATAGATACTAGAATTCGTTCTATCCTAGATATCTTTCTCCTTATTATATTCCTATAGTATTAAAGTATTCGAGCGTTTAACTACTCTAATCTTTTCCTTTACTAAGTTACTAGGAACCTCCTCCGGTTTAAACTTAGAACTAAACGTAAGTATTTAATAAATTACCGTTTTAGAAGTATCGAGAAGATCGGGAGCTATAGGTTTAGGAATAGACCCTTTAAGAAATAAAATATAACTAGAGTTAATAGTCCTAAGAGCCTTAAGAATATTAAATTTCTATACCGAGAAGTTACTCTTACCCTTAAGCTTAATAATAACTTTAGAAATACGGAACTCCTTTTCCTTATTAGAAGTAGCCTTAAGGAGATCTATATTATCGACTTAGCTAGGAGGCTTATTATTAATAATAAAAGAATAATTATATAATAGGGAAGGCGATATAATTAATAGAAAGAAGATAAAGTCGTTAACCTAGTAGAAAAACTTACTATTAATACGTAAAGACTATCGACTTAGTATAAAGGCTTATCGTTAAGAGTAAAAAATATCGACTTAGTAAGAGCTTATTATTAACGAGAAAGAGATACCGACTTAGTAAAAAGCTTATTATTAGTAGAAAAGAGGGGTTATCGACTTAGCGAAAAGCTTATTATTAATAGAAAAACTTACTAGTAGACGAACCTAGTAGAAGGGGTGTATATAGACCGTAAGATCACAAGATATACGAAGTAAGGTACTTATAACCTAATAGATAGGACTAGACTCTACGCTACGAAGAGAGAGAGAGAGACTAGAAATCCTATATTCGTCTACAGAAGAGAAGAAGGGAAGGAAACTATCTAGGAGAAGGAGCTTCTTATAGCACGGCGAGGAAGGAGGAGTCACCTGACTCTAAATAGTAGGATATAAAAAGAATATATAGTTTAGGTAGGATATACGGTTTAGATAGCGGACCCTCGCTTACGAGGGTCTATAATTTAAGTATAAAATTTTAGGGGCCGGTTAGTACCGATATTCTTAGTTTTAGTTAGAATCCTAATAACACTTTAATAAATAATATTTTTAGTATACTATAAGTGTTATAACCTAACGTACGGAGTACGAATACGGTACGTATATCTCGTAGTATATATCGTGTATTTAGGTTAGTAACCTAATATAACAACTAGTTAGTCGTTATAGTGGCTCTTTTAGTAAACGCTCTACCTTACTATTATTCCTAGTTATAGGGTGGTATTAGGCCCACTTACCTTAACAGATCTTATAATAGATATCTTATAGATTTAATTTAATATAGATCTAAACTCCTAGTAATCTTATTAAGGACTTATTAATTAATAATAGAGAGTAGCCCTTTTTAATAGTAATTATATTTAACTCTTTATAGTTTATATAGAGTCTAAGCTTACTATATTTCTTCGGTATAAAGAGGAGAGATATATCTAATTAATTCTTTAAATATCTAATCTAGCCTTTTTTAAGGTTTTTTTAAATATATTAGCGGAGTATCTTTAGCTTTTTAGTAGATTATATATAAATTAGACTCTAAAAGGGTATTTTATCTAGTATTAATTTAATTTTATAATTATACTCTATATAAATAGAAAGAGTTATAATATCTTTTTCACTCGCTATTTTAGTTAGATTATAGTATTTAGATAGGAGTTTAGTTAGGGGTTATATTAGATAAAAGATCTTATCTAAATATTATATTATCTTAAATATTACTATAAACTCCTCTATAATCTTATTAATATTTAAATATAGTTCTTTAAATATATTTTATAGTCTTACTTTTCTTTTTAAAGTCTTTTAATAAAAGGTTTTTAACCTTAAGTAATATTATATCTTTATATACTTATTTATTAGTTACTTAGTTAATATCTAGATTTATTAATCTAAGCCCATTTATTCTTAGGATTATATTATAGATAGTTATATCTATAATCTTATAGGATATTTTAATAACCTTATAAGTTCTATTCTAATCTTATAGGTTAAGTTATATTTCTTAATTCCTATATAAAGGAAGAGTGTTACTATGGGCACCCGAAATTACTATGGGCACCCAGCGCTAAGTCTATTTAAATATTTCTTCCCGCTGGCCGCTCACTTTGATCCTCTAATAGTATGAAATATGGTATGATCTCTGTTTTGAATAGTGAGATCGTATATATGTACGACGAAACTACTACTGCTAGAAATATTAGCTGATCCTACCATCATTTGATATCATGAAGCTATTCCTAGTTCACGACCCCATGCAAAAAAGGGGAATTTTCAATGTAAAAAGTCCCGTTTTCAATGTAGAAATGGAGTTTTTAGTGTAGAAATGAGGCTATTCCTAGATGTTGATTCAATGTAAAAAGGGGAGTTTTTAATATAGAAATAGAGTTTTCAGTGTAGAAATAAGGCTATTCCTAGATATTGATTTAGTGTAAAAAGGAGGGTTTAGTAGTGTAGAGTTTTTATAGGGCCCCCTAGATCATATAACCTTAAAATAGATACTAATTTCTAAAACAGTACTAATCGAGTTTTCTTACGCAGCTAGTATAGTTATTACCCTTATCGATATAGGTAGGTATAACACCTAGCTTAACTATATTATTACCTAGCTAACTTTAACTAGTGATCTATATAATATAGATCCCCCTACACCTAGCCTTCCTAATACTATACCCCCTTTCTAAACTATCGAAACTAATATAAACACTACTACGCTATCTAAAAAAGAGGCACTAAGAACGTTAAATACGTAGTCTCTCCCACTTAGCTTCCCTATCGTGATAGTACGTAGTACGGATACGAAGATTTAATTCTAATATAGCTGTGGCCGGGACTATCGGATAGATCGTGCCCCGATTATATAGATACGTAGGCGGAAGCGGTCGGTAATAAGCTATAGTTTCGTAGATACTCTCCGACGTATTACTAGTAGTATATAGAGAGTTAAAAGTATTATTACTAAATATAATTATTATTACGTTAATCCGTTAACTACGATTATTACCTATAGAATTAAGCTTAAGCGTCTACTATTAGCTATTATTAGCTAGATTACTAATAGTATCCTAACTCGTTATATTATAGGTACTATTTAGGGTAAGACCGAGGCTAATAGTTAGACTTTATACCTCTATACTCGCGATATTACTAATCTACGGGCTTATATAGCCCGCTAGTAGCTTATAAGGCGTACCCTAATATAGGCTCTACTAATAGATCTCCCTAAGGATAGTACTTAGATTATTCGGTATAAGGTAGATATAGCCGATAACTCCCTTAGTACCCTTTTTTTTATATATGAGATTAGTCTCTAGCTTCTATATACCTATCTATATATCTTATAGATAGATTATACGTATAAGACTAATAAATAGAAGATACCCCTACTTAATATCGTAGGTATATCACCTATTAGTAAGACTTTTTATATAGTATATACTTTTTTAAGTAGTAAGAAGTAGGCCTTATACTATCGAGTACTTACCTAGCTTAGGGAGATCTATATAGCTATTAGTATAGGTACGAGTATATTTAGAGTTAGGTGACTCCTCCTTCCTCGCTATACTATAAGAAGCTCCTTCTCCTAGATAGTTTCCTTCCCTTCTTCTCTTCTATAGACGAATATAGGATTTCTAGTCTCTCTCTCTCTCTTCGTAGCGTAGAGTCTAGTCCTATCTATTAGGTTATAAGCACCTTACTTCGTATATCTTATAATCTTATAGTCCGTATATACCCCTTCTACTAGGTTTATCTATTAGTAAGTTTTTCTATTAATAATAAGCTTTTCACTAAGTCGATAACCCCTCCTTTCTACTAATAATAAGCTTTTTACTAAGTCGGTATCTCTTTCTTATTAATAATAAGCTCTTACTAAGTCGATATTTTTTACTCTTAACGATAAGCCTTTATACTAAGTTAATAGTCTTTACGTATTAATAGTAAGTTTTTCTACTAGGTTAACGACTTTATCTTCTTTCTTTTAATTATATCGCTTTCCCTATTATATAATTATTCTTTTATTATTAATAATAAGCCTCCTAGCTAAGTCGATAATATAGATCTCCTTAAAGCTATTTCTAATAAGGAAAAGAAGTTCTATATTTCTAAAGTTATTATTAAGCTTAAGGGTAAGAGTAACTTCTCGGTATAGAAATTTAATATTCTTAAGGCTTTTAGGACTATTAACTTTAGTTATATTTTATTTCTTAAAGGGTTTATTCCTAAATCTATAGCTCCTAATCTTCTTAACGCTTCTAAAATAGTAATTTATTAAATACTTATATTTAGTTCTAAATTTAAACTAGAGGAGATTCCTAATAATTTAGTAAAGAAGAAGATTAGAGTAGTTAAATATTTAAATACTCTAATACTATAGGAATATAATAAAAAGAAAGATATTTAGAATAAGACGAATTCTAATATTTATCTTTATATTAGATTAACTTTTAAATTTATTCTACTATCTTTAGTTTTATATATTTTAGATATCTAAGAAATTATAGATATTCTAAATAAAAACTACTCTATTATTTTTTATTAAACTATTTTTATATAGTAGTAGAGATTTACTTAATTTTAATATTAAGAGAATAATATATAAGATTTTATATAATATTTCCGGGAAGCCTTTTATAAATTAAAAAAATTTATAAATAGTATTTATAAATAATATAAGTTTTACTTCTTCCTTTCTATAATTTCGGAAAACTTTTATTATAGTACTTTTATCTAGAATATAATTATCTCTAATAATTTAATAGATTAGATTTATTAAGAGTTTATATAGTCTAAAAATACTATTAGGGCTTATAAGATTAGTATTAAAGCTTTATATTTAACTAATTCTACTTTAAAAGATAATAAGTCCTTATTTAGTAACTCTAATAATAATAAAAAATAAGATAATAAAGCTAGTAATAAAGATAAGAATATATAGGGTTCTAAAAATAATAATAAAGATAAGAAAAAGAACGGAAAATAGTAAGATTAATAATAATATAAGTATAAAAATATTATTTATTATAAATATTATAATACTATAAATAATTATTTTATAAAGAGATATTCTTTAAGATCTATCTTATTAAACGCTATATAAATATAGTAACCTATATAATTATAGTAAACTTAATAAGTTTCTATATCTATATTTAGTTAGATAATTAGTATAATTAATAGTTAAGGTTAGATAGTTATAATTCCTTTTTAATAGTAGTAAAGACCTTAGATAAATACTATATTTATATAACTTAGACTTTTAGTATTATTTAGATCTTTTATACTACTTAATAATCCTATTTTTAAATATAATAATCTTTTTTCTAATATTATTAGTTTAACTATTTCTTAAGAAGGTTAATATACTTTTAATAGATATAATCCTATTTATTAGATATTTAATTTTAGTACTTCTATTTATATAATACTTTATTAGTCTATATTTAATAGCTTTCGTAAATATATACTTCTTATATAAACTATAACTAATAATATTTTTTATATTAAAGACTATAGTAATATAATTATATAATTAAGTTCTATAAATATAAATAAGCGTCTAAATATTCTTTATTTTAAAAAAGTATAGCTTACTCTAGCTTTAAAGTCTAGCTTAATTTCTATCTCGGATCTTAATAAAAATAATATTACTACTCTCTTTAAAAAAGGGGTTATAAAACTACTAAGCTAAAGAATTAAAATTATATATACTAGTATTAAAGATAAGTATTATTAGCTAAATTATCTTAGTATAGATAGACTTAATACTATATTAGAAGTAAATCTAATTTAGTATATTATTCCGGTATCTATATCTATAGCTTCTACTTCTTATTATATAAAACCTATTACTATTAACTTAGTTTATTACTATATTTATTATACCGGCGAAGCTAAAGTAAGAAAAATAGAAACTTTAGCTAAGGGTATATACTTAATTCTAGATATAAGAGTAATTTACCTTTATATACTATATATTAAAGGAAAAGAATATACCTTTCTTTTTAAGAAAGAAAGAGCTATTTATACTAAATCTAAAAATATACTCTATATTAATATTTAGGGTCTAATTTCTATTATTTTATATAGAGAAAAGCGCTATTTTATAACTTTTATAAATAATATATCCTATTTTATATAAACTTTCTTACTTAAGTCTTATTTAGAGATTATAGAATACTATATATAGATTAAGATCTACTTATAGACTTAACTTAACTATATAGTTAAAAGAGTTTATAGTAATAATATAGCTAAGTATAAACTACTTACTAAATACTTAGTAAATAGGAAGGTTATTTAGGATCCGACTTCTTCTTATACTAAGTAGCTAAATAGTATAACTAAAATTAAGAATCGCTATCTTATTAAACCTCTTATTATAATTATAGCGGAATATTAACTACCTAAATATCTATAGGGTTTACTACTAAAAGGTATTAATTATATAATAAATTATCTATTTTATAATAGAGTTTAGATAACTTCTTACGAAGTCTTTTTTAGTAGAAAGCCTAATCTTTTAAATCTATAAGTCTTAGATTATTAATATTAGTTTCTAATTCTAAAAGAAGAATATAATACTAAGCTCGATCTTTATATAAAGAAAGTAAGATTAGTAAGTTATAATAAGTAAAGATATTATATTTTATATAATATATATACTAAGAAGTTAGATAGATCTTATAATATTATTTTTAATAAATCTCTATCTCTAACTATTTTACTTACTCTAGTTTATAAGCTAGATCTTACTTAATAGTATTATAGTAATTAATATAAAGGATCTTATAATAACCTATTATTTAAAAGGTTTATTCCTATTAACTTTTTATAGTTAGTATATAGATATAAGTCTATACCTAATTATACTAATATTAGTTCTTTTTAATTCTATACTAAAAGTATATCTTTAGATCTAACTTATCCTATTTCTATACTAATAGGCTCTATATTATCTTATCTAGTATTTTATTAGTTCTCGTCTTTTTACTAATCCTTCTTTTCTCTCTTATTAACTATAAAAGAAGTTATAGATAAAAGCTTTTTTCTATCTAAGGATCCTTTAACTTAATTAATTCTCTAACCTATTAAAATAAAGAGTAGTTTTAGAAATAGTATAAAGATATAAAATAAGAAAAAATATAATATTTATTTTAATATAAATAAACTAAAGGTTCTTATAGAATCTTAAATAACTTTCTAGTAGTCTAGAGAATTAGATATATAATAATTAAATTAGACTAATTAACTTTAATTACGTTATTTAATTAGGATTAGAAAGTCTTTTTATATTTCTTTAGAAAACTTAGATTTTTATATTTTTTATAATATAGATATTATTATATTTTTTACTAAGAATATAAATATCCTAGAAACTCTTTATATATATACTATATTTAAAAAATAATAATCTAATAAGTCTCTTACTAAGTCTAGATATATATCTAAAATATAGGAGTAAGCTATAAATTATAAAGATAAAAATAAATAGTTAATTACTATATACTAAGAGATCTTTTAGTATATTATTAATAATATCTAGAGAGTTATTAAAAGATTAAAAAACGTTATAAATCTCTTACTCTTTATTAGATATAGACTATTAAATATAATAGTCGCTATAAGACTTACTTAGTAGTATATAGTTTTCGATAAGTTAAGGGTTAAGATTTTTATAAGATTTATACTATTATTATAAAACTAATATCTTTTAAAGTCTTTATTACTATTACTATATTAAAAGGCTAGCTAATATACTATTTTAATATTATTATTATCTTTCTTAATATAGAAATTAGAGAACCTATTAAAATAGAACTTCCTAAAATTATATAAGATAAGTATTTAGGAAAGTACGGTTTACTAATAAAAATACTATATAAACTAAAGTAGAGCCCTTAAGAATAGTATATTTTACTATAAGATATCTTAGTAGCTATAGGTTTTTAGAAACTTTAGACTAATTACTTAGTTTTTATAAAAGATCGCTTATTTATACTAATTTATATAGATAATCTTTTAATTTTAAGCCCTTTTAAGGACTTAATTAGCTAATTTAAAAAAGGTATCTTTATATATTTTAATATTTTAGATAAAGATCCTATAAATAGATATCTAAAAATTAATATTATATATAGTCCTAATAGCTTTATCTCTCTCTCTTAGAAATATTATATTAAAAAGAACTTTATATATTTTAGTATAATAGACTATAATCCTATTCTTACTCCCTTTTATAAGAAAGAAATTCTTATTCCTTATACTAAAAATAAGGATTTTATAATTATAATTAAAATATAGTTTTACTAGATAAGAATTAGTACGTTAGTCTAGTTAATAATTTTAATATATCCTAATATTATCTTTATAACTATAAAGCTAGCTTATTATATAAAAAATCTAAATAGATAGTATAAGACTACTCTTAAAAGAATCTTCTACTATCTTATAGGTACTAAGAATATAATTAGGGGATTAATAATAAAATATCCCTCCCCTACTAATTAAATATCCCTTTGGCTAATCAAATATCCCTTTAGCTAATTAAATATCCCTTTCGCTAATTAAATATCCCCCTACCTGATTTCTACCTAATTGCTGCCTAAAGATACCTAAAGATACCTAAAGATGCCTAAAGATACCTAAAGATGCCTAAAGATACCTAATAAAATAATACCCCCCTAATATTATATGACCTTTTCTGCCTAAAGGTATATAATAGGATAACCCCCCTTAAAAAATAAGAACGTCTATAACCGCTTCTTTTACCGCTATTTTCACCGCCTTCCTCTTAAAATCACTAAAACCCACTAAAATAGGCGGTACCTCTATTTACTATATAAACCACTATCAAAATATATAGAAATTGAACTAGTAGAAAGAAGGTTATATGATATTTAAGGAGGGTCATTTTATTATATACCTTTAGGCAGAAAAGGTTATATAATATTAGGGGGGGTCATCTTATTAGGCATCTTCAGGCATCTTTAGGCAGCAATCAGGTAGAAATCAGGCAGGGGGATGTTTAATTAGCGAAAGGGATGTTTAATTAGCTAAAGGGATGTTTGATTAGCAGGAGAGGGATGTTTTATTATTAATCCCCTAAATATAATCTAACTCTTCTAAAAACTTAAGAAGAGATAGTTTCTATTATATTAAAGTTCTAAGAGCTTTAAAACTAAAAGACGAAACCTAAACGAAAAGCGACCGAATTAGGGTAAAAAAACTTAGATATAAAAAAGAAAAAGATAAAATTTAAAAAATATAATAAAAACGAAAACTTATCCGAAAAAAGAAACTTAAAAGACTTAAGGTTAAAAAAGCGAGGAAACCCTATTAATAAGAAAATAGGAAAGAAACTTATCTATTATACCTATAACCCTATATTACTATTAATTACGGAGCGAAGCGAAGCAATTAAATCATAGGCTTCGTATATCACGTGACTAGGCCCTTCTACTAGGTCCTAAATCTATAGTAAATAATATTAGGTGATATCTATTAGGCCTAATCCGAAAAGAGTATAGTATCTTCAAGTTTAAAGGTCACGTGATCCACTTAGAGTAAAGGAGAGCGGGCTAGGGTATATCGGATCACGTGATCTACTTAGAGTAAGGGAGAACGGGCTAGGGTATATCGGATCATATAATCTACTTAGAGTAAGGGAGAGCGGGCTAGGGTATATCGGATTATATAATCTACTAAGAGTAAGGATAGCGGGCTAAGTCGTACTATACCTAGCGCGGAACCCCTTCCGGATAGAGGGTATAATTTAGATTTCTTAACTAGGAATACTAAGCTTTTAAAAGAGAAAGAGTAGAAGCTATATAATCTAAATATATAGAAAACCGCGCGGAGCGCGGAACCCCCCGGAGGGGCCCCCCTAGGTAGGGGGTATCATTTAAATTCCTTAACTATGAAATACTAAGCTTTTAAAAGAGAAAGGGTAGAAGCTATATAGAGGATAGTAGTAACCACTTTAATTTATATTTAGTCTATATAACCTCGGACCTAGTCGCTTCGCTCCGCAACCATTATCCGACGGCCTACGGCCGTCGGATCGCTAGTAAAGATCTTAGGATTTCGGGTAGTCTAGTACTACTATTAATAATAACCTTAGTTAATTAAAAAATTAACCTCTCTCTACTAAACTGAAAATAATAGTTTAATACCCTAACTATAAAGTTATAACCTTATACCGGTTTATAAAAGACTATAGGAACTATATATATATTTATACTATAATAAAAATACCCGAAGAAGTATAGCTCCTATATAAAGAGGATAGGAATATAAAAGAATCTTTTAATTTACCTTTAGAACTATAAGGATTTAATAACGTTTTCTCTATAAAAAACGTATAAACCCTTCCCTTAAATAAAGCTATAGACTATATTATCGATATATTACTAAGAGAAACTCCTTTTTATAGACTAATCTATCCCTTGTCCTAAAAAGAACTATAAGAACTTTAGGAATATATTAATAAGAATCTAGAAAACGGACGAATCCGACTATCTAAAAGTTCTATAGAAGTACTAATCCTTTTTATTCTAAAAAAAGATAGCGGATTACGCCTTTATATAGACTACCGAGGACTAAATAAAATCTTAGTTAAAAACTAATACTTATTATTACTTATCTTAGAAATTCTAGACTAACTAATAAGAGCTAAATAATTTAGTAAAGTTAATAAATATATAGTTATACTATTTAGACTAATAAATATCTCTACTATATTCTAAAGTTATATTTATAATATATTATAAGATTATCTTAATATAATCTATATAGTATTTTAATAACGTACTAATATTTTCTCTAATAAAAGAATCTTATATAAATTACCTCTAAAAAGTTCTTAAGAACCTTAGAAAAGCTAGCTTATATATAAAGGCCTTAAAGTATATATTTTATTAGGAAGAGGTAGAATTCCTAGGATTTATAGTAGGCTTAAAGAGCGTCTTTATAGACCTCTAAAAGGTAGAATCTATTAGGAACTAGGAACTCCCTAAAAGTTATTATAATATCTAGGTATTTATCGGATTCTATAACTTTTACCGCTAATTTATATTATAGTTTTTATAAATCGTACTTCTATTAACTTCTTTACTAAAAAGGTTAAAAAATAGGAGAAAATCTAGATAAATCTAATTTAATATCTATAAAAGACTTATATTTTACTATCTAATTATAGTATTCTAATTATTAATACTACTATACTATTTTAATCTAGAAAAGGATATATAATTAAAAACTAATACTTCTAATAAAGATATAAAGAATTTTATATTCTAAAAGAATAAAGATAGAAAATAGTATTTTATAGCCTTTTAGTCTAAAAAGTTTAGTAGAGCTAAACTTAACTATTCTACCCTAAATTAAGAACTATTCGTTATTATTTACTTATTTAAATATTAACGTTATTATTTAGAAGGAAGTATCCGATTTATAGAAATCCTATCTAACTATATAAATTTATAAACTTTTATAAAGTAGCTAAAACTAAATAAGAGATAAATAAGATAGTATATATTCCTATCTTTATATAATTTTTTTATTAAATATAGACTAAAGAAAATAAATCCTATAGATATCTTATCCTAAAAAGTAGATCTAAAATTAGAAGACGTCTTAGCGGAAGATCTATTTAAACTATTATATAATAGAGTTATTACTAAAAGAGACCGACTACGGGCACACTATTTTTACTACCGGCACACTATTGACTAAACTCTTTTTGGATATTTCCCGCTAGCCATAATTTATTCACAGGCTGTCGTATTTAATATAGTACTCCCTTAGTATTTCGGACAGTACCCGAATCTTATCAGGGCACCCTATCGCGAATATAGAATCTTGCACGCCATCTATACTATCATACAAAAACGAAGCTATTCCCAGATACTGATTTGATCGAGTTTTTTTTTACTAAAAAGGGGTTTAGTGCAAAAATGAAGCTATTCCTAGATACTGATTTAATTAAGTTCTAGTGCAAAAATGGAGTTTTTTCCTACTAAAAAGGGGGTTTAGTGCAAAAATAAAGCTATTCCTAGATACTGATTTGATTAAGTTCTAGTGCAAAAATAGAGTTTTTTTTTACTAAAAAGGGGTTTAGTGCAAAAATAAAGCTATTCCTAGATACTGATTTGATTAAGTTCTAGTGCAAAAATAGAGTTTTTTTTTACTAAAAAGGGGTTTAGTGCAAAAATAAAGCTATTCCTAGATACTGATTTAATCGAGTTTTTTTCTACCGAAAAAGGGGGGTTTAATGATATAGGGTTTAACTAGTCACGTGATTATAAAACAGCCTCTATTTTAGGAGATATGCTTAATCGATAGATCTTAGCCTAGCTCACTTACTATAAATTTATACTACGTATAACTCTTAAAATAACCTCTAATTTATAAGATATTCTTAATTGATAGGTCCTAGCCTACCTCCCCGTCCCCGTCCCTATCCCCGTCCCCGTCCCCGTCCCCGTCCCCGTCCCCGCCCCCGCCTATTACCCCTTATTATAACCTCGCTAACCGCTATTTTATCCTTAGATATTGTCTCCCCTTAAGTGGTCTAGTTATTATAACGCCTCTTAGCTAGTGCCCGCCCTAATCGTCGGATGATTATAGCTTCTTCCTATCGGATATACTTAAATTAGGAAAGCTCTCGATAGGTTAAGTTCTTAAAACGCTAGGATACTTGGGAGGATAATATTAGCTACGATAATACTAGCTATAATAATACTATCTATAATAATACCGTCTATAATAATACCGTCTATAATAATACTATCTATAATAATACTATCTACGATAATACTATCTACGATAATACTATCTACGATAATACTATCTACGATAATACTATTTACGATAATACTATCTACGTTAATACGGGCTAACCGTAAGAGTATATAATATACGGATTTTAAACTTACCGCTTACGGCCTTAGTTATATACCCCTAGTATTAATAGTTAGATCTAGTAATACGGATAGAAGTCTATCTAAGAGAGGCTCTTACCCCTCTCCTAAACTTCGAATATACGATAGATATATAGAGTGCCTTTAGTTCCCGAGGATCTATATAAGTAGGTTACTAGAATAGCTAGTGTACTAGCTATACTTAGTAGTAAATAGTAGTTAAAAACTCGAGTTATTTTCTTAATAGCCTACTTAGATATTAGCCTTTTAATATTATAAAAAATTAGTATTATATTATATAGTTTCTAGAATCTCTAGGTATAGATCTTACGACGGATATTTAATATATAGTATTTTATTATAATCTTAAAGGTAGTGGTTAGGGCTAGTAGATTCTTAGTTAAGTTATTAAGGTCTCGCTTTAAGGAGTTATATATAGCTTCTACCCGAGAAGTTAAGATCTTACTTAGGTATAAAAATATACTAATATAGTAACGTAGGAAATACTTACTATAGCCCTATATCTACTCCCTATCGATATACTATAAAAGGTCTAGATAGTATCTATATTTCTCTTAAAAGTATATTTACTAAGTCTCTATATAAATAGTCTAATCTTTTTTACTATTACCCCCTATCTTTATAAATATAATTAAATACTAATTAGCCTTTATTTATTACTAAATAGTATTAATCTCCTTATTAATATTATCTATAGTATAAGTTTAGAGACCGACTACGGGCACACTGTTTTTACTACGGGCACACTATTGACTAAACTCTTTTTGGATATTTCCCGCTGGCCATAATTTATTCACAGGCTGTCGTATTTAATATGGTACTCCCTTAGTATTTCGGACAGTACCCGAATCTTATCTAGGCACCCTATCGCGAATGTAGAATCTTGCACGCCATCTACACTATCATACAAAAATGAAGCTATTCCTAGATGTTCATTTGATCGAGTTTCTTTCTACCGAAAAGGGGTTTGGTGCGAAAATGAAGCTATTCCCAGATGCTGATTTGATCGAGTTCTAGTGTAAAAATGGAGTTTTTTCCTACTAAAAAGGGGTTTGGTGCAAAAATGAAGCTATTCCCAGATACTGATTTAATCGAGTTTTTTCCTACCGAAAAAGGGGGTTCGGTAATTAGGGTTTGACCAACCACGTGATCACAAAACCCCCTTTTTTAGTAAGAAAAAACTACATTTTTGCACTGGAACTCGATCAAATCAGCATCTAGGAATAGCCTCATTTTTGCATGATAGTGTAGATGGCGTGCAAGATTCTACATTCGCGATAGGGTGCCCAGATAAGATTCGGGTACTATCCAAAATACTAAGGGAGTACCATATTAAATACGACAGCCTATGAATAAATTATGGCCAGCGGGAAATATCCCAAAACGGGTTAGTCAATAGTGTGCCGGTAGTAAAAACAGTGTGCCCGTAGTCGGTCTCTTAATAAAAAACCTAAAGTTTAAAATCTATACTAAGAAACTAGCCCTAAAATATATTAGACTATTAAGGGTCCTAAACCCTATCGGATTATAGGCGTACTAATTAAGTCTCCTAAACTAAAGTAATAAAATATATAATATATTCTATATTTCTCTCTTAGAACTATAGAAAGTAGAAAAGTCTAAAATCTTACTAATACTAAAACTTAAAGAGTCTAATAAATAAAAAAATAAAAATATTAAAGATAAAGAGCTATTTAATAAGGAGAGATATTTTTTAATAAAATAAAAGGGTTAGTCTATTAAATATAACTAATAGATTTTAGAAGAAAATATAGGAAATATAAAAGAAGCTATTAAGTCCTTTAGAAAACTTAAGGAAAAGTTTAAAAAAGCTTAAAGTATATAATTATAAATTAATACTTTTTTAATAAAAAGAAGATAATAAATCTAGATAAAAATAAGCCTATATTACTACTAAAATATCTCTAAGATATTATAGAAGAAATAACCTTTAAAAAATAAAAATTAGAATAACTTTAAAGACTATACTAAATACTTAATAAATCTATAATATATCTAGTATAATAAGAAAGTTAGCCTAAATACTAAAAGAAAGTAAAAGACTTATATCGGTATCTTAACTACTTATAATAATTACTATTACTAGATCTTTAATAAATAAATATTTTATAGTATTCTATAATATATAATCTAAATCCTTATAACGAATAAAGTAGTAAATAGAGACATTATAGGTCTTTTACTTAGTTAGTATAGCTAGAAGACTAAAGTAGGGTAAAGAGATTAGATCTTAAAAAGAAAGGAACTATTTATATATATTAGTAATATCTTATTAATTTAGTAAGGAAATATATCTAAAAAAGAGAAGATATTATTTATTATAGATATCTTCTTCTAAGATAAGGGGAAACTATAAGTAGTCTAGTAACTATAGATTAATACTAAAAAGTTAGATATTAATCTATAAATCCTACTCTTAATAATAGTATAAATAATAGATCTATAAAAAAATTAAGATTTATTAACTCTATTTTATCCTATATAATTAGAATAATCCTTTAGCTTTTTAAAGAAGCGGGTAGACTATTTAATAATTAAGATTAGATCTATAATATTATTAGTAATACTACTCGGAATCTATATAATTAGGATCTAATACTAATAAGAAAGATAAATAAATTTATACTAAGTTATATATATATTACTTCTCTATATAATATTAATAGGAGATAGATCTAATAGCTTTAGATTTATATTTAATCTTAAGGGGTCTATTAGTAACTTATTTCTTCTTAGCTATATATAAATAGATAATATACTAATTTAAATAATATTAGATAGAACGATTTCGTTTTAGGTATATAGAAAAACTAAAGTTTCGAGTATAATAAGTAGTCCTAATAGGATCTATATAAGAGGGAGTTAATAGTAGATTAATATCGGAAGGGTTATAAATTTTAGATACTATCTTAAAAGTAACTAAAAGAGAAAAGGGTATAAATTAGTCTATAAGTAAATCGTTAATAGGATTTATACTATAACTATAATTATAATTATAACTACGACTATAACTTTAGTTATAATCTTATATTATAATAAAAGAAGGTTTACGTAAAAATAAATAGAATATATAAAAAATAAGATAATAAAATATAAAAGGATCGTTTATAAAATATATAAAGAACTAAGTATAAATAATAATAAAATAATATAAAGAAAAAAGGATTATAGTTAAAAAATTAAAATAACTTTTCTTTTATTTTAAACTACCTTTATTATAAGAAAGGAACTATATATATACTATACCTTTTCCCTTTATTAAGAAGAATAAGTTATAAATCTTATATACTTATTTATCCTAAAAGTATTAAGTAGGATTTTTCCTATAGCTTTTTTAAATATAGCTATAAAAGTATTAGAAATAGACTCTAAATATCTCTATTTTATAATAATCTAATAAGTATATCCTATATCCCTAAAGAATAGACTTAATAGTCTACTTTAATTTAACTAAGTTAAACTATAACTATTAAGTATAGTCTATATATCTATTTAATAATTATTTATAAATTTATTATAACTCGCCTAAAATAGCTAGACTATTATTAAGAAATAAATTACTAATAAAATAATTATAAAATACTTATAGCTTATATTTTCTTTATATCTATTAAATTTTAATATAAATAATAACTAATAACTACTATATTAAATATTTATACTAAATTATATAAACTTTTAGCGATTTCTATATAGATCTACTTTAATAACTCTATATTATTATCTAAAAGGACTTTTAAAAATTTTAAGATAGTAGAAAAATCCTAAATATCCTTTATTATACTAATAAATATCTATATAGGATAAATATAAATTTATTATAATTAAAGCCTAAAAATATACTTACTATATTATAAGTCTTTTTATTTATATAATATTATTTATAAAAAATAGATATAATTATATTATATTAGTAAAAGATAGAGAAAACTTCTTTATAGAGAAAGGGGGATAGTTATTATAGTATTTCTTTATTGTATTATTTTACCTTAGGCCCCCTTTCTCTTAGGCGGAGGAGACTCTTCCGAATACCCTACGATAACGGAGTAGAACTAAGATAATCCGGTTCCGAGAAGCGGGGAAACCAAATCATAAAAGGAAGACACCTATATAGAAAGAAATAGTAAGATTTAGTCTTACGAATAATATAGAATCGAATACCCTTCGTTCTAACTTCGGATCTATCTCGTATTATTATTTACCTAGTCAACAAGTACTACCTTGATAAATAGTTACCTTAATAGTTTAACTATATAGGATAGTAGGAAACTAGCGTTAATAGCTATACTATCTTAACTATAGTAAGAAAACTCGATTAGCACTATCTTTAAAAAATAGCCTCTATTTTATAATTATATAACCGTGTTTGGAGTCAGGTGACTCCTCCTTCCTCGCCGTGCTATAAGAAGCTCCTTCTCCTAGATAGTTTCCTTCCCTTCTTCTCTTCTATAGACGAATATAGGATTTCTAGTCTCTCTCTCTCTCTTCGTAGCGTAGAGTCTAGTCCTATCTATTAGGTTATAAGCACCTTGCTTCGTATATCTTATGATCTTACGGTCCGTGTGTACCCCTTCTACTAGGTTCGTCTACTAGTAAGTTTTTCTATTAATAATAAGCTTTTCGCTAAGTTGATAACCCCTCTTTTCTACTAATAATAAGCTTTTCGCTAAGTCGGTATCTCTTTCTCGTTAATAATAAGCTCCTACTAAGTCGATAGTCTTTACGTGTCGATAGTAAGTTTTTCTACTAGGTTAACGACTTTATCTTCTTTCTATTAATTATATTATCTTCCCTATTATATAATTATTCTTTTATTATTAATAATAAGCCTTCTAGCTAAGTCGATAATATAGATCTTCTTAAGGCTACTTCTAATAAAGAAAAGGAGTTCTATATTTTTAAAGTTATTATTAAGCTTAAGGGTAAGAGTAACTTCTTAGTATAGAAATTTAATATTCTTAAGGCTCTTAGGACTATTAACTCCGGTTATATTTTATTTCTTAAAGGGTCTATTCCTAAACCTATAGCTCCCGATCTCCTTAACGTTTCTAAAATAGTAATTCGTTAAATACTTACGTTTAGTTCTAAGTTTAAACCGGAGGAGGTTTCTAGTAACTTAGTAAAGGAAAAGATTAGAGTAGTTAAATATTCGAATACTCTAATATTATAGGAATACGATAAGAAGAAAGATATCTAAGATAAGATAAATTCTAGTATCTATCTTTATATTAGATTAACTTTTAAATCTATTCTACTATCTCTAGTTTTATATATTTTAGATACCTAAGAAATTATAGACGTTCTAGATAAAAACTATTTTATTATCTTTTATTAAACTATCTTTATATAGTAATAGAGGCTTACTTAATTTTAATACTAAAGGAATAATATATAAGATTTTATATAACGTTTCTAAGAAACTCTCTATAAACTAAAGAAATTTATAGGTAGTATTTATAAATAGTATAAGTTTTACTTTTTTCTTTCTATAATTTTAGAGAACTTTTATTATAGTATTTTTATCTAGAATATAATTATTTCTAATAGCTTAATAGATTAGATTTATCGAGAGTTTATATAGTCTAAGAATACTATTAGGGCTTATAAGATTAGTATTAAGGCTTTATACTTAGCTAATTCTACTTTAAAAGATAATAAGTCTTTATCTAATAATTCTAATAATAGTAAGAAGTAGGATAATAAAGCTAATAATAAAGATAAGAATATATAAGATTCTAAGAATAATAATAAAAGTAAGAAAAAAAATAGAAAATAATAAAGTTAATAATAATATAAGTATAAAAATATTATTTATTATAAATATTATAATACTATAGGTAATTATTTTATTAGAAGATATCCTTTAAGATCTACCTTATTAAATACTATATAAATATAGTAACTTATATAATTATAGTAAACTTAATAAGTTCCTATACCTATACCTAGTTAGATAATTAATATAGTTAATAGTTAGGGTTAGATAGTTATAATTTCTCTTTAATAGTAGTAGAGATCTTAGGTAAATACTATATTTATATAATCTAGACTTTTAGTACTATCTAGATCTTCTATACTACTTAGTAATCCTATTTTTAAATATAATAATATTTTTTCTAATATTATTAGTTTAACTATTTCTTAGAAAGGTTAATATACTTCTAATAGAAATAATTTTACTCGTTAGATACTTAATTCTAGTACTTCTACTTATATAATACCTTTTTAGTCTATATTTAATAGCTTTTATAAATATATACTTTCTATATAAACTACGACTAACGATATTTTTTATACTAAAGGTTATAGTAATATAATCGTATAATTAAGTTCTATAAATATAAATAAGCGTTTAGGTACTTTTTATTTTAAAAAAGTATAGCTTACTCTAACTCTAAAGTCTAGCTTAATTTCTATCTCGGATCTCGATAAAAATAGTATTACTACTCTATTTAAAAAAGAGATTATAAAACTACTAAGCTAAAAAATTAAAATTATATATACTAATATTAAAAATAAGTATTATTAGTTAAATTATCTTAGTATAGAAAGGCTTAATATTATATTAAAAGCGAATCTAATTTAATATACTATTCCGGTATTTATATCTATAACTTTTACTTCTTATTATACGAAATCTATTACTATTAACTTAACTTATCGCTACGCCTATTATACTAGCGAGGCTAAGATAAGAAAAATAGAAATCTCGGCTAAGAGTATATATCTAATTCTAGATATAGAAGTAATTTACCTTTATATACTATATATTAAAAGAAAAGGATATATCCTCTTCTTTAGGAAAGAAAAGGCTATTTATACTAAACCTAGGGATATACTCTATATTAATATTTAGGGTCTAATTTCTATTACTTTATATAGAGAAGAGCGCTACTTTATAACTTTTATAGATAATATATCCCGCTTTATATAGACTTTCTTACTTAAGTTTTATTTAGAGATTATAGAATACTATATATAGATTAAGACCTACTTACGGACTTAACTTAACTATATAGTTAAGAGAGTTTATAGTAATAATATAGCTAAGTATAAACTACTCGCTAAATACCTAGTAAACTAGAAGGTTATTTAGGATCTAACTCCTCTTTATACTAAATAGCTAAATAGTATAGCTAAAATTAAGAATTACTATCTTATAGAACTTTTTATTATAATTATAGCGGAATATTAGCTACTTAAATATTTATAGAGTCTACTACTAAAAAGTATTAACTATATAATAAACTATCTATTTTATAGTAGGGTTTAGATAACTCTTTATAAAGCCCTTTTTAGTAGAAAGCCTAATCTTTTAAATCTATAAGTCTTAAGCTACTAATACTAATTTCTAATTCTAAAAGAAAAACGTAATACTAAGCTCAATCCTTATATAGAGGAAGTAAGATTAGTAAGCTATAATAAAGAAGAATATTATATTTTATATAATATATATACTAAGAAGTTAGATAGATCTTATAACGTTATTTTTAATAAGTCTCTATCTCCGACTATTTTACCTACTCTAGCTTATAAACTAGATCTTACTTAATAGTATTATAGTAATTAGTATAAAGGATCTTATAATAACCCGTTATCTAAAAGGTTTATTCCTATTAACTTTTTATAGTTAGTATATAGATATAAATCTATACCTAATAGTACTAATACTAGTTCTTTTTAATTCTATACTAAAGATATATCTTCGGATCTAGCTTATTCTATTCTTATATTAATAGGCTCTATATTACCTTATCCGGTATCTTATTAGTTCTCGTCTTTTCGCTAACCCTCCTCTTCTCTCTTACCGACTATAGAAGAAGTTATAATCGTGCTAGGCGCCTAATACCACTCCTATGGGTTAGTACGCCCCACTACTT
This sequence comes from Penicillium paradoxum, assembly GCF_028828445.1. Taxonomy (NCBI): domain Eukaryota; kingdom Fungi; phylum Ascomycota; class Eurotiomycetes; order Eurotiales; family Aspergillaceae; genus Penicillium; species Penicillium paradoxum. The sequence goes on along the minus strand of NW_026643184.1, from coordinate 711,244 downwards.
CAAAAATTCTTACCACTTTATAAAAAATTAACATTTTTCTTATTAAACCTTATTTATCTTAATAACCCTATACTATCTATATAGTAGCTCCTATTATTAGGAAATCTAGATACTAATCTAGCTTTATACTTAGCTTCCTCCCTATCCCGCACTAATTAAGCCTACTACTTAGCCTCTACTATCTTAGTATTCCGCGCCTCCTTACGTAGCTACTTCTTTAAATTATTATCCTACCTTTTTATAATACGCTAGTTTATATTTATAGGCGAAAGTACTAAATTAGTAGCTCTAAGGATCCGTTTCTAGCTTTAGGGGCCTTTCGACCGCGCTTTCGCTACGCGAGCCTTTTTTAGATCTACCTTATATAAAGTAAGTCTTTACGCGAAAAGCGTATTTCCGTTAATAAGACGTTTAATATACCTTTATATAGACTTTAGTAGCTCGTTATACTCCCTAAGCTTATTGATAAGCTTAGTATTAAGCTTATTAGCCCGTTATAAGGTGTCTAGGGGGGAATTAGTTACTAAACTTAAGGGTTCGGGGGGGGGGGAGAGTAAATTAAAAATACGTAGTACCTCTCCCTTATTATCTACTATTTTTTAACGAAGTGGACTAAGGATAGCCTTAGGATTAAAAGGCTAGATTCCTCGAGTTTTAAAAGCGCTCCGGATAGTACGTAATATAAAAGCTTACTTTCGAATATTATATATTATCCGGAAAAAGTCCTTTTTTCGAGAAGCACTTCTACCCTATATAACTACCTTATTATTTACCGTACGGAAATAGTGTTTAAGATATTAAAATACTTAACTATCGAGAGGTTAGTAAAAATAGGTAGTATATAGTAAAAACTATATTAGGATAATAAAATACTACTCGTAAAACTATATAAAATCGTACGTAGTATACGAATAGTAGTTATCTATTAATAAAAGCCTCGGTCGGCCCTTTTAAATACGGTCTTTTAATACTTCGTAAAATAAGTATAACTATTAAAACGCGGTATAGTCGTCGATCTAGTTATTAGGGGTTAGTTTAATACGAAAATCCGGTATAGTAATATTTATATATTACTCTTCGAGATACTTAGAGCCTTTTAGTAAAAACTACGGAAGTATAACCTATCCGTTAGTAGTAATATACTTAATTCTAGTAATAGACTTATACTAACCGCCGGTAGGGTTAGGATAGTCTTTTATAAGTATAATAACCTTTTATCGCTTACCTTCGCCGATTCTATAGTTAGTTTTATCCTAATTAAAGATCTTATTTAGTTAGAAATCATATTTTTCTATAAGCTTATATAGCCTATAGAACTAAAGGAATAAATAGCCGAAATCCTCGCTATTAACCCTTACTTTTTTAGCTAGTTTAGGGTTAATATATACGAGATCGGGGGGTAAACGTTTAATAAAACGATAGACCTAGTTTTTACTAACTTAATAATCCGAACTAGTACCTTTTAGAATAGAATTTACACTCTACTCTATAAGATAGGGGGTAGGGTAAATAGACGTATTATATAGAGAATTAATCTATTAAATTAATGCCTTTTCCTAAATTGCGTCTAATACCCTACTTTAGCTACTATATACGGAGGTAGACTTATTACCGCGGATGCGCCCGTATAGCCGCTAGTATAGAACGTCGAAATCACGCGCTAGCTAGGAGATATTAGAGATATTACCCTAGGAATAGGTCTCAATTACCTTTATAATCCGATCCTCGGTAAAATTAGGGGTATTTAACATAGTAGTAGGGAGATAAATGAGGTTTAATAAGAAAAATATTGATTTTTTATAAAGTGGTGAGAATTTTTGAAGTGGTAGGGCGCACTAACCTACGGGAGTGGTATTAGGCGCCTAGCACGATTAGATAAAAACTTTTTTCTATCTAAGAATCCTCCGACTTAATCGATTCTCGAATCTATTAAAATAGAGGGTAGTTTTAGAAATAGTATAGAGGTATAAAGTAAGAAAGAATATAGTATTTATTTTAACGTAGATAAACTAAAGGTTCTTATAGAATCTTAAGTAGCTTCCCGGTAGCCTAGAGAATTAGATATATAATAATCGGATTAGACTAATTAATCTTAATTACGCTATTTAACTAGGATTAGGAAGCCTTCTTACGTTTATCTAAAAAGCTTAGATTCTTATACTTTTTATAATATAGGTATTACTACGCTTCTTACTAAGAATACGGATATTCTAGAAATTCTTTATATATATATTATATCTAAAAAATAATAGTCTAATAAGTCTCCCTCCGAATCTAAGTATATATCTAAAATATAGGAGTAAGCTATAAATTATAAGAATAAAGATAAATAGTTAGTTACTATATATTAAGAGATCTCTTATTATATTATTAATAGTACCTAGAGAGTTATTAAAAGATTAAAAAAATATCGTAAACCCCTTATTTTTTACTAGATATAGACTATTAAATATAATAATCACTATAAGGCTCGCTTAGTAGTACGTAGTTTTCGATAAGTTAAAGGTTAAGATTTTTATAAGATTTACGCTATTATTATAAAGTTAATATCTTTTAAAGTCTTTATTACTATTACTATATTAAAAGACTAGCTAATATATTATCTCGATATTATTACTACTTTCCTTAATATAAAAATTAGAGAACTTATTAAAATAGAACTTCCTAAAATCGTATAAGATAAGTATCTAAGAAAGTATAGTTTACTAATAAAAACGCTATATAGACTAAAGTAGAGCCCTTAAGAATAGTATATTTTACTACGAGATATCTTAATAGCTATAGGTTTTTAGAAACTTTAGGCTAATTACTTAGTTTTTATAAAAGATTACTTATTTATACTAATCTATATAGATAATCTCTTAATTTTAAGCCCTTCTAAGGATCTAATTAGCTAATTTAAAAAGGATATTTCTATACGATTTAATATTTTAGATAAAGATCCTATAAATAGATATCTAAGAATTAATATTATATATAATTTTAATAGTTCTATCTCTCTCTCTTAAAAATATTATATTAAAAAGAACTTTATATACTTTAGTATAATAGACTATAATCCTATTCTAACTCCCTTTTATAAGAAAGAAATTCTTATTTCTTATACTAAAAATAAGGATTTTATAATTATAATTAAAATATAGTTTTACTAGATAAGAATTAATACGTTAGTCTAATTAATAATTTTAATATATCCTAATATTATCTTTATAACTATAAAGCTAGCTTATTATATAAAAAATCTAAGTAGATAGTATAAAACTACTTTTAAAAGAATCTTCTACTATTTTAAGAGTATTAAAGATATAGTTATTATATATACTTTACGTTTTACTAATCCTAATTTTAGTCCTAATCTTAATATTAATCTTAGTTCTATAAAACTATTAGGTTTTTATAATATTAACTAGGCTAGCCTATATTCCGAAAAGGGACTATCTATCTCGGGTTTTATTTTTAAGCTCGCTAGGGGACTAATCTTATAGACCTCGAAAAAGTAAGCCTATATTACCCTTTCTAGTACTAAAAGTAAGTATATCGTAGAAGCTCTTATAGTTTAAGAAATAATCTAGCTATTATAGCTTTTAACGGAACTAGGTATTAAGGGTCTTATTAAAAAGCCTATTCCTATATACGTAGATAATAATAGTATAATTACACTAGCTAGTAACCTAGAATTCTATACTAATACTAAGTATATCGGGGTAAGATATTATAAGCTCCGTAAGGAAGTTAATACGGGAAGAATTAATTTTAAGAAGATTCCTATAGTAAAGATAGCTATAGATAGTATAACGAAGCCTCTTATAAAGGTTATATTTTAACGCTAGATTAGTTAGCTAGGTTTAGCTAATAGGAAAAAGCTATTTATATAAGCTAACCTAGGAGGTTCTTTATTACTACGTTTAAAAAGAAAAAGACTAGTTTTAATCCTAAGAGTTTATAGGGGGTTTCTTAGCTTATAGGGGGTTTTTTAGCTTCTTCGTATGGCTTATAGGGGGTGTTTGGAGTTAGGTAACTCCTCCTTCCTCGCCGTGCTATAAGAAGCTCCTTCTCCTAGATAGTTTCCTTCCCTTCTTCTCTTCTGTAGACGAATATAGGATTTCTAGTCTCTCTCTCTCTCTTCGTAGCGTAGAGTCTAGTCCTATCTATCAAACCGATTAAACCCTATATCACTAAACCCCTTTCTCGGTAGAAAAAAACTCGATTAAATTAGTATCTAGGAATAGCTTTACTTTTACACTAAACCCCTTTTTAGTAGGAAAAAACTCTATTTTTACAATAGAACTCGATTAAATCAGTATCTAGGAATAGCTTTATTTTTAGGGTGATGGTGCAGAGCCCCCCCCCTCCTTATACTAAGCCCCCCTGCCTGAACTTTTAGGCTAGGTGCTTGATTAATGCCTGATTTTCTAGGGTCCTTTATGTTCTCACTGACCGCCTTTCTCACCGCCTTTCTACCAAAATCATAGAATTTTGAGTTTAATGCCTAAGAGTTTGGCCACCTAACTTCCTAAAATGGAAGTAAAGAAGCGAGCTTAATGAGTCAATAAGTATTATATATAGAGGGAAGGCATTATTAGTGTAGAAATCAGCGCGTTTTTCTAATATAGAAGGTGTATCTTTTAGTATATAAACTCGAATTCTATAATCTAGGAATTTAGGTGGTAGAAAATAAGGGGTTATATGATATTCAGGTGGCAGAAAAAAAGATATTCAGAAGTCATATGATTGATTAGGCACCATTAGGCATCAATACCTGAAAATTTAGGTAGGGGGGGGGGGGGCTTAGTATGAGGAGGGGGGGGGGGCTCTGCACTAACACCCTATATAATATTAGGTAGGAATTAGGTAGGAATCAGGCTAAATTTAGGTAGGGGCTATCCTATTAGCTAAGGAGGGCTATCTTATTAACAATCCCCTAAATAAATTGTTAAGGAAACTATTTATTAAGGCAGTGCTTATTAACTAGGTGAATAATGATACGAGAGGAGAGGGATACGAAGTTAGAACGAAGGATATTCAATTCTATATTATTCGTAAGACTAAATCTTGCCTTCCCCTTCTTCTTAGGTCTCTCCCTTTTTATAATTTGGTTCCCCGCTTCTCGGGACCGGATAATCTTGGTTCTACCTTATACCCGTGGGGTATTCGGAAGAGTCTCCTCCGTCTAGATAAGGGGAGCCTAAGGCAAGAATGATATAATAAAGAAATACCGTAACATAAATCGAGAAGGCCTTAATTAGGCACCTAGTCTAAAAATTTAGGTAGGGGTAATTAGATTAAGAGTAGGGATAGTTAGATTAATAATCCCCTTTAATTATAATTATTAAAGTAAAACTAGGAGTAAACGAGATTAAATAATATAGGGACTAATAATAGGAGCTAATATTACGGTATTTCTTTATTATACTATTTTACCTTAGGCCCCCTTTCTCTTAGACGGAGGAGACTCTTCCGAATACCCTATAATAACGGGATAGAACTAAGATAATCCGGTTCCGAGAAGCGGGGAAACTAAATTATAAAAGGAAGATATCTATATAGATAGGGAAGGTAAGATTTAGTCTTATAACTAATATAGAATTAAATACTCTTTATTCTAACTACGTATCTCTCTTATATTATTATTTATCTAGTTAATAAATACTATCTTAATAAATAGTTATTTTAATAATTCTAAATCTTCTTCTTTAACTATCTAAAGAAATAATAACGAGATAAAGTTTATAATTCTAATAGGGTAATAAGAAGATACCTCTATAAAAAACCCCTATTATTTATAAGATAGAAAAAGAAAAGACCTAATTTTTATTAGGACTCTCGGAAGTATTTACTACTACTAATAGAGATAACTAATAACCCTCTAAAACTATCCTAAATCCCTAGTAAAATAAAGATAATTCTTTAGTAATCCTTAAGAAAGAAACCTTCTAAGCCCTTATAATAAGGATTAAATACCTTAAAAAAGTAGTTAAAATATTTATATATTATAACCGGATTTATAATAATTTACTAAATCTATATAGTTAAGAAATCTATTTTAAGAACTTTAACTTTATAGAAGAATTCTCGATCTAAAAAAGAGAAAACTAGTTATTTAGACTATACTTAGAATTTAAAAAAGTGAGTAAAAGATATAGTATTAAAAAATAAAAGATTTTTAGTATCTTATTTTATATAAATAAGAACTACTAATAACTTTAATATAACTACTTAGATAAAATACTTTTTAACTCTAAGTTAAATTATATAAGATTTATAGACTTATTTTAAAGAATAGACTTTATTTTTAATAAAAAATTCTATAAATATATAAACTATTATTACTAGCTAAATATAAAAAATAATCTAATAAAACGATTAAGATCTAAAAGACTTTTATTATAAATTAAATCTCTTAGAAAAATATTTCCTAAAATAAAGTAAAAAATAAAAAGCCTTTATCTTTTTCTTAAAACTTAATTATAGACTCTAAACCTATATTTACTAGCGATCCGACGGCCGTAGGCCGTCGGATAATAGTTACGGAGCGAAGCGACTAGGTCCGAGGTTATATAGACTAAATATATATTAAAGTGGTTACTACTATCCTCTATATAGCTTCTACTCTTTCTCTTTTAAAAGGTTAGTATTTCCTAGTTATGGAATTTAAATTATACCCCTTACCCGGGGGGGGGGGGGGGCCCTCCGGGGGGGGTTCCGCGCTCCGCGCGGTTTTCTATATATTTAGATTATATAGCTTCTACTCTTTCTCTTTTAAAAGCTTAGTATTCCTAGGTAAGAAATCTAAATTATACCCTCTATCCGGAGGGGGTTCCGCGCTAGATATAGTACGACTTAGCCCGCTATCCTTACTCTTAGTAGATTACGTGATCCGATACACCCTAGCCCGCTCCCCCTTACTCTAAGTAGATTACGTGATCCGATATACCCTAGCCCGCTCTCCCTTACTCTAAGTAGATCACGTGACCTTTAAACTTTAAGATACTATACTCTTTTCGGATTAGGCCTAATAGATATCACCTAATATTATTTACTATAGATTTAGGACCTATTAGAAGGGCCTAGTCACGTGATATACGAAGCCTATAATTTAATTACTTCGCTTCGCTCCGTAATAAATATAATCTAACTTTTTTAAAAACTTAAAAAAAGATAGTTTTTATTATATTAAAATTCTAAGAGCTTTAAAACTAGAAAACGAAACCTAAATAAAAAGTAACTAAATTAGGATAAAAAGACCTAGGTATAAAGAAGAAAAAAAGAAAATTTAAAAAATATAATAAAAATAAAAACTCCTCTAAAAAAAGAAATCTAAGAGACTTAAGGTCGAAAAGGCGAGGAAACCCTATTAATAAAAAGATAGGAAAGAAACTTATTTATTATACCTATTAAAATAAGAATTACTTTTTAAATAAATATCTAAACGACTCCCTAATAAAGAAAATAAAAGCGTAACTACTAAAAGTAAAAGAATCCTTAATAAAATAATAAGGAAATAAGAGCGGATTAGAGTAGATTCCCCTACTCCGACCCTTTAGATTAGAATAATAATACATTTTTATACTTTAATCTTAGTAGGAAAAATTAAAATCTATATAAATCTAGATAATTATATAAAAGTTAATTTTATTAGTTACGAGTTTATAAAGATTTAAAAACTTTAAAAAGCGAAACTTATATCTTTTATTATTAAAGTAATGAGACCGACTACGGGCACACTGTTTTTACTACCGGCACACTATTGACTAACCCGTTTTAGGATATTTCCCGCTAGCCATAATTTATTCATAGGCTATCGTATTTAATATAGTACTCCCTTAGTATTTTGGATAGTACCCGAATCTTATCTAGGCACCCTATCGCGAATGTAGAATCTTACACGCTATCTACACTATCATATAAAAATGAAGCTATTCCTAGATATTCATTTAATCGAGTTTTTTTCTACCGAAAAGGGGTTTGGTACGAAAATGAGGCTATTCCTAGATACTAATTTGATCGAGTTCCAATACAAAAATATAGTTTTTTCTTACTAAAAAAGGGGGTTTTATAATCACGTGATTAGTCAAACCCTATATTACCGAACCCCCTTTTTCGGTAGGAAAAAACTCGATTAAATCAGTATCTAGGAATAGCCTCATTTTCGCACCAAACCCCTTTTCGGTAGAAAAAACTCGATCAAATGAATATCTAGGAATAGCTTTATTTTTATATGATAGTGTAGATAGCGTGTAAGATTCTACATTCGCGATAGGGTGCCTAGATAAGATTCGGGTACTATCCAAAATACTAAGGGAGTACTATATTAAATACGATAGCCTATGAATAAATTATGGCTAGCGGGAAATATCCTAAAACGGGTTAGTCAATAGTGTGCCGGTAGTCGGTCTCTAAAGTAATAGGATATAAAGAAGTAACTATATATAGAGTATAGAATATCTTTATAACTATTATAGATAGTAGAGGAATAATTAAAATATTTATATAATCTTATATTACTATTAATAGAGATCTAAGGATTTTAAGTAATTTAGTACTACTATTAATAATAATTTTAATTAATTAAAAAATTAACTTTTCTCTACTAAACTAAAAATAGTAGTTTAATATCTTAAACTATAAAGCTATAACCTTATATTAGTTTATAAAAGAATATAGAAATTATATATATATTTATATTATAGTAAAAATACCTAAAGAAGTATAGCTTTTATATAAAAAGAATAGGAATATAAAAGAATCTCTTAATTTATTTTTAGAACTATAAAGATTTTATAATATCTTCTTTATAAAAAATATATAAACCCTACTCTTAAATAAGGCTATAGACTCTATTATCGATATATTATTAGAAGAAAATCTCTTTTATAAACTAATCTATCTCTTATCCTAAAAAGAACTAAAAGAACTTTAAAAATATATTAATAAGAATCTAGAAAATAGATAAATCTAACTATCTAAAAGTTCTATAAAAATACTAATTTTCTTTATTCTAAAAAAAGATAATAGATTATATCTCTATATAGACTATTAAGGACTAAATAAAATCTTAGTTAAGAACTAGTATTTATTATTATAAATCTTAGAAATCTTAGACTAATTAGTAAGAGCTAAATAATTTAATAAAGTTAATATCTAAAATATATATTACTAAATTTATATTAAAAAAGAAGATAAGTAGAAGACTATATTTTATATTTAATATAAGTATTATAAATATATAGTTATATTATTTAGACTAATTAATACCTTTACTATATTCTAAAGTTATATCTATAATATATTAAAAAATTATTTTAATATAATTTATATAATATACTTTAATAATATACTAATATTTTCTTTAATAAAAGAATCTTATATAAAATATCTTTAAAAAGTCCTTAAAAATTTTAGAAAGACTAGTCTATATATAAAGGCTTTAAAGTATATATTCTATTAGGAAAAGATAGAGTTTTTAGGATTTATAGTAAATTTAAAAAATATCTTTATAGATCTTTAAAAAGTAGAATCTATTAAGAACTAAGAACTCCTTAAAAGCTATTATAATATCTAAGTATTTATTAGATTTTATAATTTTTATTATTAGTTTATACTATAGTTTTTATAGATTATACTTTTATTAACTTCCTTACTAAAAAAGTTAAAAAATAGAAGAAAACTTAGATAAATCTAATTTAATATCTATAAAAGACTTATATTTTACTATCTAATTATAGTATTTTAGTTACTAATATTACTATACTATTTTAATCTAGAAAAAGATATACGATTAGAAACTAATACTTTTAATAAAGGTATAGAAAGGATTATATCTTAAAAAGATAAGAATAGAAAATAGTACTTTATAGTCTTTTAGTCCCGAAAATTTAGTAGAGCTAAACTTAATTATTTTACCCTAGATTAAGAACTATTTACTATTATTTATTTATTTAAATATTAATAGTACTATTTAAAAGAAAGTAGCTAAAGCTAAATAGAAGATAAGTAAGATAGTATATATTTTTATCTTTATATAACTTTTTTATTAAATATAAACTAGGAAAAATAAATCCTATAGATATATTATTCTAAAAAATAGATCTAAAACTAAAAGACGCTTTAGTAGAAGATCTACTTAAATTATTATATAATAGAATTATTATTAGAATACTACTAAAATAGAGTATTACTATAGTTAAATCGCTAAATATTAGTAATTTATATATTAGTAAATCTTAGTTTAATCTAAAATAGACTAATATAAATAGTAAAGAAACTAATATAGAAGTAACTAACTAAACTATATAGGAGGAGTTAGATTATAATTAATAAATATCTTATAAAATAGTTAAATATATATACTAAAATTAATTTATATATATATAGAAAGTATAATTAGACTTATAAAATCTAATTAAAAAAATCTAAAATAGCGATCCTAAGATATACTACTAAAGATTTACTATTTTTTAGTTAAAACTAGATAATAAAAGTTAGAGTATTAATTTATATAGTATTATAAGATATAAAGAAAGACTCTATATCCTTATAGGGAAGAACTTAAGAAAAAAACTTTTTAATCTTTATTATAATAATACCTTAGTAAGATATTTTAGTAAATATAGAATATTAATATTACTATAAAAATATTTCTATTAGTAAAATATATACTAAGATATTATAGAATACGTTTCTAAATATATAGTATATTAAGGGAATATAGCTCTAAGATATTAGCCCTATAGCGTATTTAGAATATTATCTATTTTTACTTAACTTTTTACTAAATTATTAATAGATTTTATTATAGGATTACTACTTATAATTTATAATAACGATATAGTAGATAATATCCTTATTATTATTAATAAGATAATAAAATAGGCTCTATTTTTTATTATTTCTATATTAATTAATACCTTTAAGCTTATAAAGCTTTTCTATATAGAAGTAGAACTTTACTATAGATCTCTATAGGGTATTATATCTAATTAAGACCCTATATTTATTAGTAAATTTTAGTCTTAACTATACTATAAAAGTAAAGTAAAATTATATTTTTTTACTATATTTTACCTCTAAATAGATAATTAAACTAAGTATATAAATTAAACGTTAGAATATTATTTTAGATATTTTATTAATATAAAATAACTTATATAGCTAAAACTACTATTAATAGTATAATATACTTATAATAACTTATTAAATATAACTATAAGCTATTCTTTATTTATAGCTTTTATAAGCTATAAGCCTAATTTTTATATACGCTTTAAGAATAAAATATATAAAAAGAAGATTCTAGCTATAACTAAAAGAATTAAGATTCTAAAAAAATTATAAAAAGATATAATAGAATAATAGTAAAAAGCTTCTAAATTATTAATAAAATAATTTAACTCTATTTATAAACTTATAATATTTAAAAAAGATAACTTAGTAGGGTTATTAATAAGAAACCTAAAGTTTAAAATCTATATTAAGAAACTAGCCTTAAGATATATTAGACTATTAAGGGTCTTAAGTCTTATTAGATTATAGATATATTAGTTAAGTCTTCTAAATTAATATAATAAAATATATAATATATTCTATATCTTTTTCTTAAAACTATAGAAAAGAGAAAAGTCTAAAATCTTATTAATATTAGAACTTAAAGAATCTAATAAATAAAAATATTAAAAATATTAAAGATAAGAGACTATTTAATAAAGAGAGATATTTCTTAGTAAAATAAAAAGACTAGTCTACTAAATATAACTAATAGATCTTAGAAGAAAATATAGAAAATATAAAAGAAGCTATTAAATCTTTTAGAAAACTTAAAGAAAAAAAAAGAAAACTTAAAGTATATAGTTAAAATTAATACTTTATTAATAGAAAGAAGATAATAAATCTAGATTAAAATAAGCCTATTTTATTACCGAAATACCTTTAAGATATTATAAAAGAAATAACCTTTAAAAATAAGAAAATAGAATAATCTTAGAAATTATACTAAATATATAATAAACTTATAGTATATTTAGTATAATTAAGAAACTAATCTAGATACTAAAGGAAAATATAAGGCTTATATTAATATCCTAACTATTTATAATAATTATTATTATTAATTTCCTAATAAATAAATACTTTATAGTATTCTATAAGGTATAATCTAAATCCTTATAATAGATAAAATAGTAAATAAAAATATTATAAGTCTTCTACTTAGCTAATATAATTAGAAGACTAAAGTAAGATAAAGAGATTAAACTTTAAGAAAAAAGAAACTATTTATAAGTATTAGTAATATCTTATCGATTTATTAAGGAAATATACTTAGAAAGAAAAAGATAATATTTATAATAAAAGTCTTTTTTTAAAATAAGGGAAAACTATAAATAGCTTAGTAACTATAAATTAATACTAAAAAGTTAAAGATTAACTTATAGATCCTATTTTTAATAGTAGCCTAAATAATAGGCTTATAAAAAAATTAGGATCTATTAACTTTATTTTATTCTATATAGTTAGGATAATCTTTTAGCTTTTTAAAAAATTAAGTAGACTATTTAATAATTAAGATTAGATTTATAATATTATTAGTAATATTATTTAGAATTTATATAATTAGAGTCTAATACTAATAAAAAAAGTAAATAAATTTATATTAAGTTATATACCTATTATTTTTGAGAACTACTATGGGCACCCAAAATTACTACGGGCACCCAGGGCGCTAAGCCTTTTACGATTTACTTCCCACTGGCCATAATTTGTTCATAGCCTGTCGTATTTAATATGGTACTCCCTTAGTATTTCGGACAGTACCCGAATCTTATCTGGGCACCCTATCGCGAATGTAGAATCTTGCACGCCATCTATACTATCATGCAAAAACGAAGCTATTCCCAGATGCTGATTTGATCGAGTTTTTTCCTACTGAAAAGGGGTTTAGTGCAAAAATGAGGCTATTCCCAGATGCTGATTTAATCGAGTTTTTTCCTACTGAAAAGGGGTTTGGTGCAAAAATAAGGCTATTCCTAGATGCTGATTTGATCGAGTTTTTTCCTACTGAAAAGGGGTTTGGTGCAAAAATGAAGCTATTCCCAGATACTGATTTGATCAAGTTTTTTCCTACTGAAAAGGGGGTTTAGTGCAAAAATGAAGCTATTCCCAGATACTGATTTGATCGAGTTTTTTCCTACTGAAAAGGGGTTTAGTGCAAAAATGAGGCTATTCCCAGATGCTGATTTAATCGAGTTTTTTCCTACTGAAAAGGGGTTTGGTGCAAAAATAAGGCTATTCCTAGATGCTGATTTGATCGAGTTTTTTCCTACTAAAAAGGGGTTTAGTGCAAAAATAAAGCTATTCCCAGATACTGATTTGATCAAGTTTTTTCCTACTAAAAAGGGGGTTTGGTGTAAAAATGAAGCTATTCCTAGATACTAATTTAATCGAGTTTTTTCCTACTGAAAAGGGGTTTGGTGCAAAAATGAGGCTATTCCTAGATGCTGATTTAATCGAGTTTTTTCCTACTGAAAAAGAGGGTTTGGTGATATAGGGTTTGATCGGTCACGTGATCGTAAAATAGAGGCTGTTTTTCAAAGATAGTGCCAATCGAGTTTTCTCACCCTAGCTCAGCCTACCTCCTAAACTGTAAGCCCTAGTACGTATAGCTTCGTAAATTTTTACTTATATCTAATAGATATAGATAGACTAGACACTATAGACCCCTAACCCCCTAACCTTCCCGATACTATACCCCCTTTCTAAACAATTACGAATACCACCTCTATTAGCATCTAAGCCGTAAAAGCTAAAGCGTTAGATATCCTTAACTTATAGTCCCTCCCGCTAGGCTTCCCAATCGTCACCTAGCGTAGCGCACCTAATAAGATACGATTCTAATGTAGCCGTAGTCGGGGTTATCGGACTGATCGGGCCCCCCTAAATAGACAGCGAAGGCGAGTTCGTTATATAACTTCCTACCCCTTTAAAGGTAACCTTCGACTTACTACCGGCGGTATCTAGTAGGTTGAAATTATTACTTCCTACTATAATTATAGTGTAGTTAACGAGTTAACTATAATTATCCCCCGAAGGCGTGAGCGAAGGCGAGTCCTACCTTATTAAGGTAACTGTTTGTTAAGGCAGTACTTATTGACTAGGTGAATAATGATACGAGAGGGATACGTAGTTAGAACGAAGGGTATTCGATTCTGTATTAGTTATAAGACTGAATCTTGCCTTCCCTTTTCCTATAGGTATCTTCCTTTTATGATTTGGGTTCCCCGCTTCTCGGGACCGGATTATATTAGTTCTATCCCGATATCGTAGGGTATTCGGAGAGGTCTCCTCCGTCTAAGAGAAAGGGAGCCTAAGGCAAAATAGTATAATAAAGAAATACCGTAATAACTATCCCCCTTCTCTCTATGAAACCCGTCCCGGGGTTTTAGGTTAAACAAAGGGAAGTATAAGTTATAAGGTAAGAAGGGTTCCTATCGAGTTTATTCCTTTCTCTATTTTATAGAGCCTCGTTAGTATAGCCGTAGTAGTAGCTAACGGGCGGGATACTAGCGATCTAATACCGGAACTAGAACTAGTCTAGTACCTAGGCTATTTACGTTCTAACTTAAAGTCCTTTAATACTACCGAAGGGGAGGTTTTCTCTATCTCTTATCGGTATAATATAATCGCGTCTATCCTTTACGAGCGATATTATATAGATAAGAAGACTTATAATACGGTACGTTTTCGGGCTTTTATCGTAATAGATCCGTACTTATCCCGTATAGATACCCGTTAGTATAATAAGGGATACTTAGGATTTTTCTACTATCTTAAAATTTTTAAAAGTTCTTTTAGATAATAAAATAGAGTTATTAGAGTAGATCTATATAGAAATCGCTAAGAGTTCGTATAATTTAGCCTAAGCGTTTAACGCGGCGGTTATTAGTTACTATTCGTATTAGAATTTAGTAAGTACGAAGAAAATATAAGCTATAAGTATTTCGTAGCTATTTTATTAACGATTTATCTTCTAATAATAGTCTAGCTATTTTAAGCGAATTATAACGAGTTTACAAACGGTCGTTAGGCCGATATATAGACTATACTTAATAGTCGTAGTTTAACTCTATTAGATTAGGGTAGACTTTTAAGTCTACTCCCTAAGGATATAGGATATACTTATTAGACTATTACGAAATAGAGGTATTTAGAGTCCGTTTCTAATACTTTTATAGCTATATTCGGGGAAGCTATAGGAACGATCCTACTTAATACTTTCGGGATTAACGAGTATAGGAGGTTCGTGACTTATTCTCTTCGATAAAAGGGAAGGTACTATATACGTAGTTCCTTCCTTATAATAAAGGTAGCCTAGAATAAAAGAGGAATTTATTTTAATTTTCTAACTATAATCTTTTCTTTCTTTACGTTATTTCGTTATTATTTATATATAGTTCTTTATATATTTCGTAGGTAATCCCCTCGTATCTTATTATCTTATCTTTTTATAAGTCCTATTTATTTCTATAGGAACCTTCCTTTATTATAGTGTAAAGTCGTAATCGCGGTCGCGGTCGTAGTCGTAGTTAGGGTCGTAGTATAATTCCTATTAACGACCTACTTATAGACTAGTCTATACTCTTTTCTCTTTCGGCTACTTCTAAGATAGTATCTAAGGTTCGTAACTATTCCGACGTAGATCCGCTATCGACTTCTCTTTATATAGATCCTATTAGGATTACTCGTCGTACTCGAAACTCCGGTTCTTCTACGTACCTAAAACGAAATCGTCCTATCTAATATCACTTAAATTAGTACGTTACCTATTTATATATAGCTAAGAAGAAGTAGGTTACCGACGAACCCCTTAAGGTTAAGTATAAATCCGAGGCTATTAGTTCTATCTCTTACTAGTATTATATAGAGAAATAATAGGTATATAACTTAGTATAGATTTGTTCGCCTTTCTTATTAATATCGGACCCTAATCGTATAGGTTCCGAGTAGTATTATCGGTAATACTATAGATCTAACCTTAATTATCAAATAGTCTATCTAATTTTTCGAAAAGCTAGAGGATCGCCCCGACTATATAGAATAGGATAGGGTTAATAGGTCCTAATTTTTCTATAGGCCTACTATCTAGGCTACTATTAAGAGTAGGATCTATAGGTTAATTTCCGACTTTTCTATATTAATCCGTAGTTATCGAGCTACTTATAGTTTCCCCCTATCTTAAAAGAAGACTCCTATCGTAAGTGTTACCTTCTCCTTTTTAGGTATATTTCCCTAACGAATTAGTAGGATATCGCTAACGCTTATAAACGGTTCCTCTCTTCTTAAGGTCTAACCCCTTTACCTCGCCTTAGTCTTTTAACTATACTAGCCGAGCGGAAGGCCTACGACGTTTCTATTCGCTACTTTATCCGCTATAGGGATTTAGGATATACCTCGTAGAACGCCGCGAAGTATTCGTTTATCGGGGATTTAATAATAGCGATTATTATAAGTAGTTAAGATACCGATATAAGCCCTATACTTTCCCTTAGTATCTAGGCTAGCTTTCCGATCGTATTAGATACGCTATAGGTTTATTATATATTTAGTATAGTTTCCGGAATTATTCTATTTTCTCGTTTTTAAAGGTTATTTCTTTTATAATATCTTAGAGGTATTTCGATAGTAAAATAGGCTCGTTTCGATCTAGATTTATTATCTTCTTTTTATTAATAGGGTATTAAATTTAACCGTATACTTTAAGCTTTCTTCTTCTTTTCCTTAAGTTTTCTAAAGGACTTAATAGCTTCTTTTATATTTCCTATATTTTCTTCTAAGATCTACTAGTTATATTTAGTAGGCTAACCCTTCTATTTTACTAAGAAGTATCTCTCCTTATTAAATAGCCTCTTATCTTTAATATTTTTAATTTCCTATTCGTTAGACTCTTCGAGTTCTAGTATTAGTAAGGTTTCGGACTTTTCTCCCTTCTATAGTTCTAGGAGAGAGATATAGAATACGTTATATATCTTATCGTATTAGTTTAGGAGACTTAACTAGTACGCCTAGGATCCGATAGGGTTTAGGACCCGTAACGGTCTAATATATCTTAGGGCTAGTTTCTTAGTATAGACTTTAAACTTTAGGTTTCTTATTAATAACCCTACTAAGTCGCCTTTTTTAAATACTATAGGTTTATAAACGGAGTTAAATCGTTTTACGGATAATTCGGAAGCTTTTCGCTATTATTCTATTATATCTTCCCGTAACTTTTTTAGAATCTTAATTCTTTTAGTTACGGCTAGGACCTCCTTTTTATACGTTTCGTCCTTAGAACGTATACGAAAGTTAGGCTTATAGCTTATAAAAGCTATAAATAGAGAGTAGCTTATAGTTATATTAGGCGAGTTATTATAGGCGTATTATACTATTAGTAGTAGTTTTAGCTATATAAGTTACTCTATATTAATAAAATATCTAAGATAATATTCTAACGTTTAATTTATACGCTTAGTTTAACTATCCGTTTAGGGGTAAAATATAATAGAAAGGCGTAGTTTTACCTTACTTTCGTAGTATAGTTAAGACTAAAATTTACTAGTAAATATAGGGCCTCGATTAGATATAATACCCTATAGGGGTCTATAGCGAAGTTCTACTTCTATATAGAAAAGCTCTACGAGCTTAGAGGTATTAATTAATATAGAAACGGTAAAAAATAGAGCCTATTTTATTATCCTATTAATAATAATAAGGATACTATCTACTATATCGTTTTTATAAATTATAGGTAGTAATCCTATAATAAAATCTATCGATAATTTAGCGAAAGGTCGAGTAGGAATCGGTAGTATTCTAAGTACGCTATATAGCTAATACCTCGGAGCTACGTTTCCTTAATATACTATATATTCGGATACGTATTCCGTAACGTCTTAGTATATATTTTACTAGTAGAAATATCTTTATAGTAATATTAATATTCTATATTTACTAAAATATCCCGCTAGGGTATTATTATAATAAAGACTAAGGAGTTTTTTCCTTAAGTTCTCCCCCCGTAGGGATATAGAGTCTTTCTTTATACCTTATAATACTATATAGATCGACGCCCTAACCTTTATTACCTAGTTTCGACTAGGAAATAGTAAGTTTTCGGCGGCGTATCTTAGGATCGCTATCCTAGATTTTCTCGATTAGGTTTTAGAGGTCCGGTTATACTTCCTATATATATACGGATTAGTTTCGGCACGTATACTTAACTATTTTATAGGGTATCCGTTAGTCGCGACCTAACTCTTCCTATATAGCCTAGTTAGCTACTTCTATATTAGCTTTATCGCTATTTATACTAATCCGTTCTAGATTAAACTAGGATTTACTAATATATAAATCGCTAATACTTAGCGATTCGGCTATAGTAATACTCCGTTTTAGTAGTATTCTAGTAACGATTTTATTACGTAATAGTCTAAGTAGATCTTCTACTAAGGCGTCCCCTAGTTTTAGATCTACTTTTCGGGATAATATATCCGTAGGATTTATTTTTCCTAATCTATATTTAATAAAAAAGTTATATAGGGATAGGAATATACACTATCTCGCTTATCTTCTATTTAGCTTTAGCTACTTTATAAAAGTCTATAAATTTATATAATCGGATAGAACTTCTATAGGTCGGATACTTCCTTCTAAATAGTATCGCTAATATTTAAACGAGTAAACGATAGCGAATAGTTCTTAATCCGGGGTAGAATAGTTAAGTTTAGCCCTACTAAACTTTCGGGACTAAAAGGCTATAAAGTACTATTTCCTATCTTTATCCTTCTAGGATATAATCTCTTCTATTCCTTTATTAGAAGTATTAGTTTCTAATCGCGTATCCCTTTCTAGGTCGAAATAGTATAGTAGTATCGGTAACTAAAACGCTATAATTAGATAGCGAAACGTAAGTCTTTCGTAGACATTAAGCTAGACTTATCCGGGTTTTCTTCTATTTTTTAACCCTTTTAGTAAGGAAGTTAATAGGAGTATAATCTACGAAAACTATAGTATAAACCGATAGTAAAAGTTATAGAATCCGATAAATACTTAGATATTATAATAGCTTTTAGGGAGTTCCTAGTTCCTAATAGATTCTACTCTTTAGGGGTCTATAGAGACGCCCTTCGAACCTACTATAAATCCTAGGAACTCTACCTCTTCTTAATAGAATATATACTTTAAGGCCTTTACGTATAGGCTAGCTCTCCTAAGGTTTTCGAGAACTTTTCGGAGGTATTTCGTATAAGATTCCTTTATCGGAGAAAATACTAGTACGTCGTCGAGATATACTATATAGATTATATTAAGGTAGTCTCTTAGTGCGTCGTAGATATAACTTTAGAATATAGTAGGGGTATTAGTTAGTCTAAACGGTATAACTATATACTTATAGTACCTATATCGAGTACGAAATATAGTCTTCTACTTATCTCCTTCCTTAATACGAATTCGGTAATACGTATCTTAGATATCGACTTTACTAAACTATTTAGCTCCCGCTAATCGGTCTAGAATTTCTAAGATAAGTAGTAATAGGTACCGGTTTTTAACTAAGATTTTATTTAGCCCCTAGTAGTCTATATAGAGACGTAATCCGCTATCCTTTTTTAGAACGAAGAGGATCGGTACTCCTACGGGACTTTTAGATAGTTAGATTCGTCCGTTTTCTAGATTCTTATCGATATACTCCCGAAGTTCTTTTAGTTCCTTTTAGGATAAGGGGTAGATTAATCTGTAAGGAGGGTTTTCTCCTAGTAATATATCGATAGTATAGTCTATAACCTTATTTAAAGGAAGGGTTCGTACGTTTTTTATAGAGAAGACGTTATAGAATCCCTATAGTTCTAAAGGTAAGTTAGAAGATTCTTCTATATCCCTATCCTCTTTATATAGGAGCTATACTTCTTCGGGTATTTTTACTACGGTATAAACGTATACGCGGTTCCTATACTTTTTTATAAACCGGTATAGTATTATAGCTTTATAGTTTAAGGTATTAAACTACTATTTTCGATTTAGTAGAGAGAGATTAATTTTTTAGTCGACTAAGGTTATTATTAATAGTAGTATTAGACTACCCGAAATCCTTAGATCTCTATCGATAGTAATATAGGGTTATATAAACGTTCTAGTAATTCCTCTATTATCTATAATAGTTATAGGGACGTTCTATACCCTATACGTAGTTACTTCTTTACGTCCTATTACTTTAATAATAGGAAGTATAAGTTTCGCTTTTTAAAGTTTTTAAGTTTTTACGAACTCGTAACTAACGAGGTCGACTTCTATATAACTATTTAGGTCTATATAGGTTTTAATTTTTCCTACTAAGATCGGAGTATAGAAGCGTATTATCGTTCCGATCTAGGGGGTCGGAGTAAGAGAATCTACTCTAACCCGCTCTCGTTTCCCTACTATTTCGTCGAGGATCCTTTTATTTTTACTAATTATACTTTTATTTTCTTTATTAGGGAGTCGTTTAGATATTTATTTAAAAGGTAATCCTTACTTTAATAGGTATAATAGGTAAGTTTCTTTCCTATCTTTTTATCGATAGGGTTTCCGCGCCTTTTCGACCTTAAGTCCTTTAGATTTCTTTTTTCGGAGGAGTTTTCGTTTTTATTATATTTTTCGAACTTTCTCTTTTTCTTTTTTATATCTAGGTCTCCCTATCCCGATTCGGTCGCTTTTCGTTTAGATTTCGTCTTCTAGTTTTAAAGCTCTTAAAATTTTAATATAATAGAGACTATCTCCCCCCGAGTTTTTAGAAGAGTTAGGTTATATTTATAGATATAGGCTTAAAGTCTATAATTAAGTTTTAAAAAAAAGGTAAGGGCTCTTTATTCCTCGCTTTATTTTAGGAAATATTTTTCTAAGAGATTTAACTTATAGTAAAAGTCTCTCGGGTCTTAATCGTTTCGCTAGATTATCCTTTATATTTAGTTAGTAACGGTAGCTTATATATTTATAGAATTTTTTATTAAGGATAGAGTCTATTCCTTAAGGTAAGCTTACGAACCCTATATAATTCGGCTTAGAGTCGAAGGTATTTTATCTAGGTAGTTATACTAAAGTTATTAGTAGTTCCTATTTATATAAGATAGGGTACCGAGGATCTTTTATTTTTCGGTACTATATTTTTTACTCGCTCTTTCGAATTCTAGGCGTAGTCCGAGTAACTAGTCTTCTCTTTCTTAGATCGAGAATTCTTCCGTAAAGTTAGAGTTCTTAAAACGGATTTCCTAACTATATAGGTTTAGTAAATTACTACGAATCCGGCTATAGTATATTAGTATTTCGGCTACTCTTTCGAGCTATTCGATCCTTATTATAAGGGCTTAGAAGGTTTCTTTCTTAAGTATCACTTAAGAATTATCCTTATTTCGCTAAGGATTCGGGGTGGTTTCGGAGGGTTATCGGTTATCTCTACTAGTAGTAGTAGGTACTTCCGAGAGTTCTAATAAAGATTAGGTCTCTCCCTTCTCTATCTCGTAGATAGTAGGGTTTTCTTATAGAGGTATCTCCTTATCACCCTATCGGGATCGTGAACTCTATCTCGTTATCATTTCTTTAGGTAGTTAAAGAAGAAGATTTAGAATTATTAAGGTAACTATTTATTAAGGTAGTACTTATTAACTAGGTGAATAATAATACGAGAGGGATACGTAGTTAGAACGAAGGGTATTCGATTCTATATTAGTTATAAGACTAAATCTTGCCTTCCCTTTTCCTATAGGTATCTTCCTTTTATGATTTAGGTTCCCCGCTTCTCGGGACCGGATCATATTAGTTCTATCCCGACATCGTGGGGTATTCGGAGGGGTCTCCTCCGTCTAAGAGAAAGGGAGCCTAAGGCAAAATAGTATAACAAAGAAATACCGTAACATACCTACTATTATAACCTAGATTACCGATAGTATCTTTACCCGTTATATTATAAGTAGTGTTCGGGGGTAGGCCGAGGCCGAGGGGCGTACTTTATATCTACGTACCCGTGATATTAATAATATTAGGGCTAGTATAACGCGAAAATAGCTCGCTAGACATACCCCGATATAGGCCCTTCTTATAGATCTCCTAAGGGATAGTACTTAGATTATTAGGTATAAGGTGAATACCGTTAATAACTCCCTTACTTCCCTTTTTTTAGTCTATAAAATTAGTCTCTAGCTTCTACGTATCTATCCGTATATTTTATAGATAGACTATACGTATAAGACTAATAAATGGAAGATACCCCTACTAAATATTATAGGAGTATCTTTTATTAGGAAGACCTTCTATATTGCCTATACTTTTTTAAGTAGTGAGAAGGAAGCTACTTATAATCGGGTACTTAGCTAGCTACGGGATATTTATATAGCTATTAGTAGTAGTGCGAGTATATTAATACTTATCCGTACTACTATAGCTAATCCCCTAGAGTTAGAGTCTTTAGTAGCTAGTCCCCTAATACCCTATATTCTATAAAGTATACTCGAAAATAGCTATCTATCTAGCTTTATATTAATATATAACTTTAAGGATACCACTCTAGCTACTCTAGTTACTACCTCTTACTTTAGCCCGTATACTATCTTAATAGATAAGGAGTAGGCTTTACGAAATATAGTTAAAAATATTAGTATTTTAACTATTATATAGTTTATATACTAACTACTAGCTATTTTACTAGGTTTTTCCTATAACTAATACTATCCTATACCTTTAGTATATTACTTATAACGTCGAGTTATACGCTAGGCCCTTTATCCGTCGTTATATCCTTAATAATATCGCCGAAGACGATACCTAAATATACCCTATAGTTAATAATATTATATATATAATCACTATATACTAGGAAATAATAAAAAAGGACTAGTATTTTATTATCTTCGCGTATATAGTTAATAATATAGAGACTCGGTAGGCTACCTTTAAGGATAAGTATTAGCACTATCTAGGTCTACTAGTATATATTAATAAAGAA
Source organism: Penicillium paradoxum (assembly GCF_028828445.1). Lineage (NCBI taxonomy): Eukaryota > Fungi > Ascomycota > Eurotiomycetes > Eurotiales > Aspergillaceae > Penicillium > Penicillium paradoxum. The sequence goes on along the minus strand of NW_026643184.1, from coordinate 688,242 downwards.
TAGATCCGCGGTTACGGTCCCTATTTTTTACGATACTATACTAGTAGGTTTCTCTATCTTAATAAAAGCTCTATATCCCGCGTAGAATCTACCTATCGTTACCTTAAACTCGATATATAATCGGGTACGAAGGACCTCTTCGCTCTTTATATCTAGTTCGGAAATATAACTAAGCGTCTCGGTATTAAGATCTAATAGGAGCTCGTCTCGTAGAGAGCTAGTCGGGAGATTGATAGTAGCCCTCTATTTATAGGAGTTAAGACGCTAGTTACTTACTATATAATTAAAAAGGTACGATTAGTATTTGATTACTATCTACTATCCTATAACGAGAAACCTCCGATCCTACTACTATACTTAGGTATTATAATACTAATACGGGGGTATCCGTATATTCACCGTATTAACGAGGCCTAGATAAGGGGTAAGAGCCTTACCTAGGCCGACTTTCACCCTTACTACTAGATCTAGCGAGACCTAGCGTATACTAATATAATTAATTACCCCCGGGTAATAGAACTCCGTATAGTAAACCCTTATATTATACGAGGGCGTAGTCGCTTACTATAGTTATCTTAATAGTTATCTTAATAGTTATCTTAATAGTTATCTTAGTAGACAATCTTATTATCGCGAGTATCTTAACGCTTTAAGAGCTTAACCCGTCGTGAGCTATCACGATTCGAGATTATACGAAGGGACGAGGAGGTAGCTATTCGTCGGTCGGGTCGGTAGAGGATAGCTAGTGGGAGATATAATAATAATTAGACCATATAGGGGGAGATAACGGAGTCTAATAATCAGATCGTAGTTAGTAGTGTCATAACTAGGCGGGGAAGGGGACGTGGACGTAGACGTAGACGTAGAAGAGGGGGCCCTTAATAATATTGATATCTAGTTTATATATTAGAAATATAACTAAAATCAGTCGAAATAACTTATTAAAGATAGAAGTTTTGCTATATAGGATAGTAGGAAACTAGCGTTAATAGCTATACTATCTTAACTATAGTGAGAAAACTCGATTAGCACTATCTTTGAAAAACAGCCTCTATTTTGCGATCACGTGACCGATTAAACCCTATCTCCCTAAACCCCTTTCTCGGTAGGAAAAAACTCGATTAAATCAGTATCTACGAATAGCCTCATTTTTACACTAAACCCCTTTTCAGTAGGAAAAAACTCCATTTTTGCACTAGAACTTAATCAAATCAGTATCTACGAATAGCCTTATTTTTGCACCAAACCCCTTTTTCAGTAGGAAAAAACTCCATTTTTGCACTAGAACTTAATCAAATCAGCATCTAGGAATAGCTTCATTTTTGCACTAAACCCCTTTTTAGTAGGAAAAAACTCCATTTTTGCACTAGAACTTGATCAAATCAGCATCTAGGAATAGCTTCATTTTTGCACCAAACCCCTTTTTAGTAGGAAAAAACTCCATTTTTGCACTAGAACTTGATCAAATCAGTATCTAGGAATAGCTTCATTTTTGCACCAAACCCCTTTTCAGTAGGAAAAAACTTGATCAAATCAGCATCTAGGAATAGCTTCATTTTTGCACCAAACCCCTTTTCAGTAGGAAAAAACTTGATCAAATCAGCATCTACAAATAGCCTCATTTTTGCACCAAACCCCCTTTTCAGTAGGAAAAAACTCCATTTTTGCACTAGAACTTGATCAAATCAGCATCTAGGAATAGCTTCATTTTTGCATGATAGTATAGATGGCGTGCAAGATTCTACATTCGCGATAGGGTGCCCAGATAAGATTCGGGTACTGTCCGAAATACTAAGGGAGTACCATATTAAATACGACAAGCTGTGAATAAATTATGGCCAGTGGGAAGTAAATCGTAAAAGGCTTAGCGCCCTGGGTGCCCGTAGTAATTTTGGGTGCCCATAGTAGTTCTCTTATTTTTTTATATAATATTAGTAAGAGATAGACCTAGTAGCTTTAAATTTATATTTAATCTTAAGAGATTTATTAGTAACTTACTTTTTCTTAGCTATATATAAATAAATAATATACTAATTTAGATAATATTAGATAAAACAATTTTATTTTAAATATATAAAAAAACTAGAGTTTTAAATATAATAAGTAATCTTAATAAGATCTATATAAAAAGAAGTCGATAGCGGATTAATATCGGAAGGGTTATAAACTTTAAATACTACTTTAGAAATAACTAAGGGAGAAAAAAGTATAGATTAGTTTATAAATAAATTATTAATAGGATTTATATTATAACTATAACTATAACTATAACTATAATTATAGCTATAATCTTATATTATAATAAAGAAAGATTTATATAAAAATAAATAGAACTTATAAAAAATAAAATAATAAGATAAAAAAGGATTATTTATAAAATATATAAAGAACTATATATAAATAATAATAAAATAATATAAGGAAAGAAGAATTATAGTTAGAAAATTAAGATAACTTCTTTTTTATTTTAAACTACTTTTATTATAAGAAAGGAATTATATATATAGTACTTTCTCTCTTTATTAAGAAGAATAAATTATAAACCTTATATATTTATTTATCCTAAAAGTATTAAATAGGATTATTTCTATAGTTTCTTTAAATATAGCTATAAAAGTATTAAAAATAGACTTTAAATACCTCTATTTTATAATAGTCTAATAAATATATTCTATATCCTTAGGGAGTAGACTTAAAAATCTATCCTAATCTAACTAAATTAAACTATAATTATTAAATATAATCTATATATCTATTTAATAATTATTTATAAATTTATTATAACTTATCTAAAATAACTATAGGGCTTCTAAGAAACAAACGTAGTTCTCTACTATTATTCTACTAGTAATTTATTATTTATCGCTATATTAAATTATAAGATTTTATACTATATAGCCCGTCTATATTTCTCAATCACTTCTTATACCCGCCGCGGCATTAGATATAATAGGCTTTCTAGAATACTAAATAGTAATATGTCCTATCCTTATTGTATATTATATATTAGATTATGATTTCGAGAATCAGAGGGGTATTAGTCCGATATATATTCTTTTAGCTAGTTCTAGAGGTTCTCCTATAATATATAGTAATAATAGGGGGCGGTATATAATTTAGTTAATAGGCGGTGAAAAAGAACTACGTTTATTTCTTAGAAGCCCTATAGACTATTATTAAAAAGTAAATTATTAATAAAATAGTTATAAAATACTTATAGTTTATATTTTCTTTATATTTACTAAATTCTAATATAAATAGTAACTAATAATTATTATATTAAATATCTATACTAAATTATATAAACTTTTAGTAATTTTATATAAATCTACTCTAATAACTCTATATTATTATTTTAAAGAACTTTTAAAAATTTTAAGATAGTAGAAAAATCCTAAATATCTTTTATTATACTAATAGATATCTATATAAAATAAATATAAATCTATTATAATTAAAGCCTAAAAATATACTATATTATAAATCTTTTTATTTATATAATATCATTTATAAAAGATAAATATAATTATATTATATTAGTAAAAAATAAAGAAAACTTCTCTCTTAGTAGTATTAAAAGACTTTAAGTTAGAATATAGATAGTTTAAGTATTAGACTAGTTTTAGTTCCGGTACTAGATCGCTAATATCCCGCCCGTTAGCTACTACTATAGCTATACTAATAAGGCTCTAAAAGATAGAGAAAAGGATAAACTTAATAGGAACCCTTCTTATCTTATAACTTATACTTCCCTTTATTTAACCTAAAACTCTAAGACGGGTTTTATAGAGAAGGGGGATAGTTCTTATAGTATTTCTTTATTATACTATTTTACCTTAGGCCCCCTTTCTCTTAGATAGAGGAGACTCTTCCGAATACCCTACGATAACGGGATAGAACTAAGATAATCCGGTTCCGAGAAGCGGGGAAACTAAATCATAAAAGGAAGACATCTATATAGATAGGGAAGGCAAGATTTAGTCTTATAACTAATATAGAATCGAATACCCTTCGTTCTAACTACGTATCCCTCTCGTATCATTATTCACCTAGTCAACAAGTACTACCTTAATAAACAGTTACCTTAATAGCTAATATGTAGTAAATTATAAATGGTTTAGTGCCTATAGTCAAATTTTAGGTGTCTATAGATATTCTCATTATGATTCATCTATAGCAGCAGGTAAGGTAACAGATAAAAGACTAGTTAGCAGTTTATATATCATGAATTTTGCGCTAGCCGGGACAGATAGACCTTGGAGTTCTCGTATACCAGGAACGTAACCCATGTGCTTGGAAGTACCCGGAAGAGATTTGGACCAAGACCCTTGTAGAAACCCGCGATGCCCTCCTGGGCCCATATCCGCGAGACGACGTCATTGGCTCCGCGGTAAATGATATGAGCCTCATAGGTTTGTAACCGAGACCTAATTACCTGGTAAGGATACGTCACACTGCCAGCGAAGACTTTAGAGAGACTAGAAATGGCAAAAAAATCCAGATTACCCAGGACCCGTTCGGCACCTAAATGCTCTTTGACAAGAGAGCCTTCAGTATTTATCGCTTGGGATCTGAAAAGCTTCAGCTTTTCATACGCCATGAATTGAAGGGCACCATGGCTGACACCGAACAGAGCCGGTATGAGACCTCGATAAAAGCCAGGTATCCCTTCTGCGTGGTATATCTGTTTTGCTCCAGCTGTGAATGTTGAATACGCCCCCGGAGCTTGGGATCCCGTGGACAACATGCGAGTTTTGATCACCCAAATTGGATTCGTGAGAATCGACGTAAAGGCACCTATGAAAGCTCATAGGTCAGTTGAAGAAATGACACACGATGTTGACTGTGAAACAATATACATACCTGCAGTTCCAGATGCTAGAAGATAATCAGACGATATGAGAACCTGCTCCCTCTTCTCGCGATAGACTCGAATGACATCCTTCAAACTGCTATAGCATAAGAAGTATAAACCCCAGCTTGTGGAATTGCCGATGAGATTCGGGGTAAGCCCGCGGTAAAAAGCGGCACAGCCACCCTCGTGATAAAAGATCTTATGGATAACTCGAAGAGAACCCCCAACTCGGGAAGATGATTGATCGACTATAGATACATAATGACTTAAGTTAGTCAATATATGCACCAAAAGGAGAATGCAACCTGCCCTGTAGTCTGGTCTTGATCATGTCAAGAGGATGTAGCGACAAAGTCGACATGATTCCTGCTGTGAAACCTGCTAGGGTCTCCACAAAGGATGACGAGATGCCATCTTGACTAGTCATGAAGCCAGGACAAAGATGACAGAGTTGGAGTGTGAGAGGGGTTGGAGAAAAGTGACCAGGTGGGTGTCCGGGACAGAGCAATTTGGATGAACGGCAAAAAGAAAAAGCAGATTAGGACGCTTGTGACCGCATGTACATCAAAACCTTTCGAGATAATCCTCTTCTTTCCCTCCCCTTCCTGTCCCGAAGAGAAAATTCTACAATGTCAGATGTTGATCACAAATGGTCAGACTATAAATTGAGACTTTTGGTATCGAAGAAGATAAATATTTGGTGAAAAAAGACTTAAAAATACAAGGTCACCTAGCTCTGGCAAGCTTCCAAAGTGACAATATCCAAATATTCAACTCCTAGCGTACGCGAATAATCGAGTAGTCATTCGATTCTTGGGCTATTGCCATCCCATCCACATAGCTCATCTCGTGCTTCCAGGCGTCGATGTGTACATATAGTTTAGGCAAGAGGCGAGAACAATCTGGTCATCCTGTAAGCTATGATTGCTGAAACGTAGCCCAAGGGTTGGGTGAAGTACCTGAAAAGAGTCGGCTTGGGGTCGCTATAGGTATAGCCTGTTATTTGTTGGGGAATTGATTAGCCGATTCTGTTGCGATCATGCAACAGGCATTTCCATACCCAGATAGATAATCAGAGGCAAGTATCCACTAGAGGGTTATCGCTGGTCAGCTTGGTTTTGATAGATGCTTCGGATGAGACTCACTAGTGAATAGCAATCCGAGAAACATCAATGACCTTTGAGACACGTTCCTGAAGGGGAGGAAAGGAAGAGAGAGAGAGTCAGAAAGCGCATTGCAAGTAGTTGTTGCCAGGGCTGCTACAAACCTTGGTCTCCTCAGACAGTTGAACCATTGTGATTTTGAAAGGCGAAATTGAGTGTTTAGAGAGATTAAACGGAAAAACAACCAGTTGTGAAATGTTCGGAGGAGTGGGAGAGGTGGCTGATAGACAAAGTGGAAACAGGGAGATGGCGGAATTGAAAGTTTTCGGGAGTCACTGATCGTCCTCCCAGCTCCAATCTTCTTCACTACGACACTTCAAACGCCTTTTTGTTTCTCTACCTTCTCCCCTTCAAGTAGTTTATTCATACACTTCCAAAAGAAAAAAATTGAACACAACAAAAATCGCAAATATCAGCACTATCGCCTGTTTATCTCGCTCGTGGATCTCTCGGACAGCTGTTTTCTTTGATTTTTTTTTTCAATTAGTCCAACGGCGCCATGTCCGGCGCAAGGCATTGGTAAATCTCTCTTTCCTCACCATAGCGCCGTGATTCTAATTCCATACAGGGAACAAGACAAAGAGGCCACTGTGTACATTGGAAATCTTGATGAACGGGCCTCAGACAGCCTAGTATGGGAGCTAATGCTACAGGCTGGGCGCATCGTTAATGTCCATCTGCCCAAAGACCGAGTCACACAGCTACACCAAGGGTATGGTTTTGTCGAGTTCATCAGCGAGGAGGATGCGGAATATGCGGCAAAGATCATGAATGGGATCCGTCTATATGGAAAACCCATTCGTGTGAACAAGGCCTCCGCTGACAAACAGAAGACTGTGGACATTGGGGCTGAGCTTTTCATCGGTAATCTTGATCCAATGGTTACTGAGCAAGTGCTCTATGATACATTCAACCGGTTTGGCAATCTTGTCAATCTACCTAAAGTGAGATCCTTCCCAATGAAAACAAAATGCAGACTACTAACAGAGCTTTCTCTGCTCTACAACAGATTGCTCGTGATGACAACAATCTCTCTAAGGGATATGGCTTTGTTTCATTCGCCGACTTTGAATCCTCAGATGCAGCTATCTCTAACATGAATGGCCAGTACCTGATGAACAAACAGGTCTCAGTACAGTACGCATACAAGAAAGATGGCAAAGGAGAGAGACATGGTGATGAAGCAGAACGCATGCTGGCAGCTCAGGCTCGCAAGCATAATGTACAGCCACCAACCCAGCAAACTTTGCAGTTCCCTGGTGCTGGCCAGGGTGTATCAGCAACCCCGGCTGTCATGTCGAATGGCGACGGCTCTCGACATTTGAGCGCAGCACTATCACAAACGCCGGACCTAGCCATGAGTCGGGGTATGCCACCAGCCATGTCATACCACAATGTTCCCCCACCAAACCGACATATTGCAAACCCCGTCCCTTCACTCAATACCCCACCACCTGGGCTTCCAGCCCGACCCCCGCCTTCCCAAGCTGGTTATGGGGGCCCGCAATCTTTCTTGCCACCTGGATTTAATGGTGCAGGCCAGGCGCCTTTCGTCCCACAAGGTGCACCTCCTCCTAGCTTTGGACCACCTGGATTTGGACCTCCAGCTGGAGCTCCTTCAATGCCACCAGGCTTTCAGCAACCCGGATATGGAAATTCTCGGTGATCCCGGGTAGTCTACTCTCTAGACAGTCTTTCCTCTCCCAAAGCTATACCCATGTAATCATGAGGGGGGTTTGTCCCTTAATACACCAAAGCGCTGATTTATGTGTTTCACACCCTGCCTTGGTTCCATTAAGTATTCTGATGAGACTGTCCAACTGCGCCCTGGAGCTGGCTGGCTGGCTGGCGACACTGCCTGATTATGTGTAACAGTTGCCTGTCTGACACGAACAAACCGCAAACACGGTGGGATTTGAATAACATAGGAATCTATGTACTATGGATGTTTCACTTGAAACAGACACCGCCAAGTATCTATCTACCGCAGACACAAGAAATCTCTTGGCCAAAGTGATGAATCGTATCCATTCCGACAGACAGTAGCAATCAGACAGAGCAAGTTTCATTTCGGTTTGTGTGGATACGCCGCCGAATTTGATAATTATCCCTATCTGCATTAAAAGGAAAGGAAAGGAAACATAGGGCTGGTGATATGATTGTAGGCAAATCAGGAAAATGAGACAAACTTGGGGTCCCTTGGGCGGCCATCTGGTCCAATATTATTCTTTGCAAATCGTTGCTCTGTGAAGATTCGACGTGCTTCATCAAAATTGACATGTTGACTCTTCATAATTTTCCTCACTTCCCTCTTCGCTTGTTGGTCCAGCCCGGCTCTCGAATCTCCGTTTGCAACATTGGCCGTAATATCAAATTGTGATGAGCTTAAACCAGCCTCTAGGTCAGCAGTGAAGCTCGATGGAAGGCGGTGATAGAAGTAGTCAGGCACTTGGACCAACGGCATCCATCGTGACCGACTGAGATATAAGGCTAATGAGTAGTTAGGACCATTTATTATGCATGGTTGATTTCTGTCAGAATGACAGCCGACATACCTGTCCCACCTATGATCACCGTGAAAAGTAGGAAATAAAAGAGAATGTAGGTCATGATGATGAGTAAGACTGATGAGAACGCCGGCGTGTAGTAGTAAAGTACAGAGCTGTGTGATATTGTGATGTAAGGAAAATGGGCGCTCTTAGTAAAAGATGATATCTTCCTCGCTAGTGGGGAGGATATCTCGGAATCAATCCAGAAGGTGTGAGAAGATTAGCTGTGAGAGTAATTGTGGTCAAGGAAGGATCTAGAGGGGACAACGTCAGCATCGCATTGATTTGGTGGCCTAGGAGGTCGCCGGAAGCTCTGGGTATTTGCCCCATTAAACAGGCAACAAGGCACCAATGGATGACATGAGACGTTACGGACTTCAGGCACTCAGGCAGCACCCCTATTCCTAAAGGAGCCGCCTTAGCGAGACCCGTCCAGTCTGAGGTCTTGGCATTCAACACGCACAATTTGATCGACGTGAAGACGGTTTGATAGCGACTTTGATCTTTCAATCCCCTAACTCAACATCCTCTCTCATCAAAATGGCCACAAACATCTCCAACGATCTGGTCTGGCAAATCACCCGTACGTCCGGCCCTCCGCATTTGTTATTTCGAATTTTTATGTCAAAGCTTCGTGGAAGCACCCGAACTCTAGCTCATTCTCTGGAACAGGCCGCCAGAACTCCTTCCTGGTTAACCGCAACTCCGGCGGTGGCTCCCAGTTCTCCCGGGACCCCCTGAACGTGCTGAACAAGCACTCTTTCAAGGTACGGCCTCGGATGATTAGACGGAATGGATGATTCCTCTCGGGAATGAAACGGCTAACAGTGGTCTTTTTTTTTGGCGCCTGATAGTATGCTGGTTATGCCAACAACAAGGTAATTTCGCCCTGCACTGCCACGGGGGAATTTCTCCTGTTTTGAAGATTCGTGGCACTAACCTTGTTACTCTCAGGCTATTGGTGTCCAGGCCACTGAGAACGGTGTCGCTGTGATCACTAAGAAGCCCAGCAACACCCAGCAGCCCGCTAAGAACCTGGTCACTGTGACTTACGGTCCCAGCACCTCCAACCGCAAGTGAGTAAAATTGACATCCCAGTTTGAATAGACATGGTGGGTTTCTCGTGAACCAGTACTAATTTTGAACACTCTAGGATTTACAAGGGTGTCGCCGACAAGACTGCCAAGCACGGTTACCGTGCTGATATCCGCGAGGAGGCTGTCGCCCGTGTGAGCGCCGTGCGCCGCTCGCAGCTCCCCAAGAAGGATGCCCCCGCCCAGAAGCTCCGTGGTGTCAAGGCTCGCAAGGCCGCTGAGGAGTCGGAGTAAATTAGTCTCTGAAATGAGACTGTTCTGTGGACCATGAGAGGTCGGGGTTGGAAGGGAGACATGATAGGTGTATGTGAAACGCCGTGCTGGACTTGGAAACAAAGTAATCTAGCGATCTTGCTCCAGGGCATGAAAAAGAAATGATGCCCTCCCGGACTGTTCTAGGAAAGAGAATTCCCCTCCAAACAAAATAAAGAACAAGAACAAGCAAAGACAACCATACCAACCTCCATGACCTCCCAACGGAGCGGGAAAGAGATCAGCTCAGAGCTTGTAAGACAGTATGTAGTACATCTGGCTATATTCAGAACCGAGCGGCCGGCCCGAGCCACAATGCTGTGGATGCAAAAGGTCCGCCTTTTCCCGATAGAACAACCCGGTAGCCCGAGGAAGTGTGGAACGTCTCTTTTCAGGCACGAGAACTGCCGGAGAAAAACCCAGAGAGCGCTGAGAAGAGGGAACAGGAAGTGGTATGTGTTGAGAAGCTATGGTGCCTCGGTCGGAAGTAGGTAGCAATGACTATCAGCAGATGGTAGAATATCCCGTTTAATTGCGATTTATGAATAAATCCACCCCGATGTAAACGAGAGCGAAAAGAAGAAACATCCAAAACACATCCAAATCGGCTTCGTCGTCATATCCCTTCACATGTCATCAGAAGACGTAAATGGGCCCTGGTGTTTTCCGGGGTTGCCCCTCAAATGCCCCTCCTATAAATCACCCCCCGTCCCCTCCTCACTCGAGAAGCTTCTCCTTCCTCTCTATCTTCTTTCCCTACACGCATACATTCTATCATCATGGTTAAGGCTGGTATGTTTGTCGCCTCATGCTGGTCGGTCTTTTGCTGATTCATTATTAGTTGTTCTCGGAGCTTCTGGTGGCATTGGCCAGGTCAGATCTGTCCTTGCTTTTTGAGTCGCATTGCAGCTAATTTTTGTAGCCTCTCTCCCTCCTCCTGAAGGCCTGCCCTCTTGTTGATGAGCTTGCCCTCTATGATGTTGTCAACACTCCCGGTGTGACTGCGGATCTTTCTCACATCTCCTCGGTTGCCGTATGTATAACCTGTCCTGGATCCTGAGACCCGTGCTAACGACTAACCAGAAAATCACTGGCTACCTTCCCAAGGATGATGGATTGAAGCTCGCCCTGACTGGTGCTGATGTCGTTGTCATTCCTGCTGGAATTCCCCGTTAGTAGATCGCATAGCAACATATGGGGGTGGTGTGTTGACTGACCTATTTTGTATTAGGCAAGCCTGGTATGACCCGTGACGACCTTTTCAAGGTCAATGCTGGAATTGTGAAGGGTCTCGTTGAGGGCATCGCCGAGTTTGCTCCCAAGGCTTTCACTCTTATTATTTCTAACCCGGTGAACTCTACCGTCCCTATTGCTGCCGAGGTCCTCAAGGCTGCCGGTGTCTTCGACCCCAAGCGCCTGTTCGGTGTGACCACCCTGGACGTCGTTCGTGCCGAGACCTTTACCCAGGAGTTCTCTGGTGTGAAAAACGCCTCTGATGCCACCGTTCCCGTGATTGGTGGCCACTCTGGGGAGACAATTGTCCCTCTGTTCAGCAAGGTGTCCCCCAGCTTCCAGATTCCTGCGGACCGTTACGATGCGCTTGTCAACCGTATGTGAATACTCTTTTGCATTGACGGCATTCGCTGACATTTAGCAGGTGTTCAGTTTGGTGGTGACGAGGTCGTCAAGGCTAAGGACGGCGCTGGCTCCGCTACCTTGTCGATGGCTTTCGCCGGCTTCAGGTTTGTTTCATCCCGCCAATTTGGAGCTATCTTAGTGACTTATAATTATTAGATTCGCCGAGGCTGTCATCAAGGCCTCCAAGGGCGAGAAGGGCATTGTTGAGCCTACTTTCGTCTATCTGCCCGGTGTTACTGGTGGTGATGAAATTGCCAAGGCTACCGGTCTTGACTTCTTCTCCACTCCCGTGGAACTCGGTGTAAGTGGTCAAATTCCCAAAGTGTTAAAACAACTAACTGACATTTCCCATACAGCCCAATGGCGCTGAGAAGGCCATTAACATCCTAGATGGTGTGACGGAGCAGGAGAAGAAGCTCCTTGAGGCTTGCATCAAGGGACTTAAGGGGAACATCGAGAAGGGCGTCGAGTTCGCCAAGAACTCCTCACCAAAGTAAGAGATCCTCCTCCCCGTTCGTTCATTGTTATGCGGAGTATATCGATCGAGTGGGTCCTTTATGTGGGCGCATCTCACGCCAATTGGTCAACTTCGTTCATGGCTGCGATGCCCCCGGAAACTAGCAGAGCGTTGCTAATCAATATTCTCCCGGAAAGATAGGCTTTGAACGTGAGACCACGAGATTATGAACAATGACCAGATGGGAGTAGTGTACGGACCTCGGTCAGATGAGGATGTAGGTTTGGCACACAAATAGCAACAAACCTTGAATGGAAAGAAATACCGATTCCCTATTCATATTTGCGTGTCTGGTATGATGTCTCAGATAGCTGAGAGATCCCAAATGGTGGAAGAATTCCTGTAGCAAATCGAGGAACCACAATAGAATGCCGTTTGAGACGAAACGGTCGGGAATCATATGGGCGTAAATTGACTATGGGACTAATCCAGCCCCAGGCGCAAATATTTCCATGCTCAAGGTCGGGGCTGGAGAGTTTTGATCTGGAAAGTTGCACCTGGTAGATCCGACGTCTCGGCCTGGACGGTCGTATTAATGCCCAAATTTGCTAACGCGCCTCGGATGATACCGCAGGGAAACCAAAGGTACTGTGTCAATTTCTAAGCTGATGGCCCCGTTTAATATATTGAAGTGAGTGCTTACCGCTTGCGCCATGGATATTGCTTCATTCCGGACAGCCATACTCATTCTGCCAAACGGCCGAAATGCGCTATCGGTCAAAACATATACCCCCTAATTATTGGCTGAATTAGTGTCATAGCCATCATTGAGCAAGTATGTAAGTGGGGATGTCGCTTTCTCTCGACACCATTATCTCTGTTTTGACATACTCGATGGTTTGTTTTCAAATTATCAATCTGTTTTTTGAACAGAACTGTCCACAGATCCTTGCAAAGGAACTTGATCACATCGAGATTATCGGTAAATCGAGGACGGTCTCGAGCAAAGCTACAGATATTGATACGAATTAGCACATTGCGTCGGAGAATTCCCCGATAAGGTATTGCGTTGGGTGTGAAAGGAGATCCGTCCATGCTTACCGCTCCGCGAGACCTTGCCCAACGCGATATCCTAGAGCCTCTAGACGGAAAAAAGTCGTCTCTCTAACTTCTTCATCTTCGGTTTGCTTTCCTTGTGTTGCAAGTTCCTTGGCCATACGCTCGGCCATAGGCACCAGCTCTATGAGAAGGAAATCGAAGCATGAGGAGCTGAAGACGCGGGCATTTGGATCCGCAGTATGTAATGATGGGGAGGTTGAATCAAATGACATGATGGATTAATAAAGTACAATCAGACTGAATGGGAGTGTGAGAATGAACAATGCGCAATTAGACCGAGTGTTGGAGGAAGGAAGAGGATAAAGGTGTTGATGGAAGAATGAAACCTGGCAGAACGGGATCGAGATGGGGGGTCCAAACTACTCCCCCGAATCCGCTGGATATTTCTGGCTGGGATTTACAGCATCTACTGAGACACAGTATTTATTTTACTCTTCAAATAAAACCTGAAGGCAATATATCCACTGACCGTCTGGCCAATTGATTAACTGAACCTACCAAAATTAGAATAATACAATCCTTCTCTACCTACAGGTACATAGGTAGCTAGATACATAGCCGGTCGTGGTATTCTGAAGACCCCCCAGACCCGATCACATCGCGCCAGAAACTCCATGTAAATATGCATCGGAAGATAAAAAGACCCGTATTCAATCCACACACGCTGGACCGGGACAGGAGTCTAAGTTCGTGATGGGTATGACCCGCCATTCAAAGGGCTGCTGGCAGATGGGATGTGATAGTCCTGCAGGGGAAAAGCTCGGGACGGCAAATTTGGAGCTGGCCGTTTACAAGGCGGGGCGGGGGACACATCTTCTTCGTCGCCGCTTTCGGTGAGATCGATAACATGGGAGATAGGTCGCTTTTTGCTTGACAAGCGCATCGTAGAGGATGGGGTTGATGCCTCCCGTGATTGCGACTGCGCAGGGGTTCGTTCCAAGGTAATATTCAGGTGTCCAGGTTCTTGCTTTACCACGGGGAGCCCCGGTTCGCTGATCTCGATCAAGTCGTCGTCGTCGTCGTCTGACGTGGGCGTCATTCCGCCCAACTTTCTTGCATCTGAATCCGTAGGACTTGACCAAACTCCGTCTGGCTCGACAGTAACTTGATCTATGTCCGGCGAGGTTGTTTTAAGAATGTCATCCACATACCTGAATAATTAGTCGGAAGAATCAAGATAGGCAATTTCATCAACAGGATATTGACTTACTGGTCAACTTGCAGAGACTCAAAGCTGGTTGATTTAGAACAAACAGGGCAGGTCCAGGTCGGAGCTTGCTTCTGTAATTCAAGAAATGAAGATGCATCAAAGCATTGGTTGTGCGTGCAAATAATGGAACGGCAAGGCACTTGGATGCGAAGGGTAGATAGAGGGCATTTGAGGGACATGACACTTGATGTCGCAACAATTTCCGAGTCTTTTGCGCGGTTTTGCACTAGAAAAACATATTAGAACTATCTTTTGAGGGGACATGCATTTCTCTTACTTTCGCGTATCACTTGCTCCTTTGAGATGAGTTTTCGCGTCTTCAACTGTGAGACAAGATCATCAGTCGGGTGCTGCTTCACGAGATTTGCGAGCGTGAAGAATTTCTGCGTAGGCAAGCGTTAGTCAACAAATCTAACACATCAATGCTCTACTAGGTGAGTAGAACTGTAACGAGTTCAACCTTTTGCGTCAATGCATAAGTCATGACAATATTATTCGGGTAATTGGGCTTTTTGCGGATCCAGTTGGTTATATCTGCAGGCTGCGTAGTACCTGGCCTATTCTTCAGACCCCTGAGATTGGCTTTGACTTCATCAAGATTCACTTTGAGCTCCACCTGATGGGGAAATGTGATATCCGACTTGGTGTACTGTGTGAGACCCGAGTCACCAGCACAATAAACCATGACTCGAATATTCGGGTCACTTTGCAGCCTATAAGCGATTTGCTGGGAAAGCATGACCTTTAATTCGACACTATCCCGTGTTTGTTCGCGAACTTGACAGAATTAGATATGAATATTCAACGGGCTCCCCAAAACGTTCCATAGCGACATACCTTTACACTCCACAACTGGAGTCAAAGGCTCCAGAATAGTAAAGAATGGGCTTTCCTTGAATACCAGAGGACCTGGGGATGTATGAGCGGACGCGGGAGGTTTCATGAGAGGAGCACTCGGACCAGAAGGGTGTGGGTGAGGTGACATAGAGATCCCGTGGGCCGTAGATCGACTCTGGGCAGGAGATTGAGAGACAGGCGGTGGTTGATATCGTGGTCCAGAGGGTGATTGATATGGCGCAGTATTTGGAAAAGCAGTAGCACGGATGCGCCTGGCTAGGGCATCGAAACTGACAGCGTCAGATTCCGAGAGAAGTTGGAGTCCTGTTTTGTTGGTTAGTATGCTTGTTTCAACAATACCGATTTGTAGGAAAGAGGGTCCAGGCAAACAATGCAAAGCCATAGATATGGAGGGCATAGATGGGCAAGACATAACAAAAGTATTGGCGGGGAGGGTTGACAAACGTTCGATTATACGGAACTGAAGAGTCGCCTTCAGTCCGGACACTGGGAGACTCTCATATCTCAACAAGTCTTTAAGTTGTGGATTTGTGAGAGTTTTTATGAAAGCTATCAGTGTTGTAACCTCTGATGATATATTTGTGGTCGACATGATTGCTTCACTTTCAGATAAGAGAAGTGCGAAAGCAATCAAGGTGGACTTGGTCTAGGGTTCCTCGAAAGACAAAGGTCCGATTCAGCCAGGCCAATTGTAATGGTTCTGCATCGATGCATATCTTGGCCACAGTGATATCTGAGAGAAAGGCCACAAACTCTAGTCATAAAAGGTGAGGTCAAGTCGACAGTGATGCCTCGGAGGTGAAGTGCGGCCTCCGGATGACATAAGACGAGTCTATCGCGATTTGGGAAAAAAAAGTTGATTGTGTTATCAGTCGCCGTTTTATTTCCCACCGACATCAATTCTACATTGCTGGTCCATTCCCTACGTCCTATTTTCTCAAGTCTTGCTATATTCTTCTCATACTTGCACAATGGCGAAAAGTGTTCGAGCCAGTGTTTCCAAGCGCAACAGAGCCAATCTGCGCAAGAAGGTGTTTGGCCCGGTGGTCGATGCCAGAACCGAGAGACTTGCAGCCAAACTACAGGAGCTTGCATCACAGCCACGGCCTGAGGCCCCCGAGAAATCAAAGATGGACCTAGGCGAAGACGAGGCTGGTATGTTCTCGCACATTCATTCCTTCGGGATATCGGCTGACCGCATATTTCTTATTAGATAAAATAACCAAGCCTCAAAGCTGCGACGAAGGTTAGTCTGTTGCAGTTCAATTTCTGAGCTGCTATTTCTTGAACCGCAGAGCACTGATCCGCTACAGATATGGATATCGATACAATCAAGAGCTCCAAGAAGAAGCCTGCGCGTGTGCAAAAGCGCAACCAAAAGCCACGCAACTCGATTGTTTTCCAAAAGCGACCATCCTCAACCAAGAAGAGTCACAAGAAAAAGTGAGCTGTCTGCCGCACGGGCAGCGAATGGATTATTGACGAGACGTTGTGGCGGAGAAGAAAAAGGCGTTTGGGAGTCCACGATTACACCTGCAGTCCACGTACATATGTTTCATACTTTGTGCTTTCCATACTCTGTGCCTGATATACCATACCTTTCATGAAAAAAAAGTTTTGAGTCAATGGCTGGATTCTGCTGAGTGGAAGAAAAATACGTCCCAAGTGTGCCCATCAGCCGATATAGGATGTTCCATGAAGTGACCAATAAACAGTCCTACAAAATATCGAGGCCGAAACCAGATAGATTGATTTATACCTTCATCCAGCAGGAACAACCTAACTCTAGGTTATAGAAGCTGTCAAATCGCGAAGTACAGCGAAGTACGGAGTACTCCGTCCCTAGTTGTGCACTAAAGGCGGCGTGGCTATGCGCGTCGATCATCAACACAATTCTGCCCCCCCCCGGTCTCCTTTGAATCCCGCGGACAATTCGACATGTCCGTCTGTATTCGAGGAGTTACTTCGCGTAAAATCTGATCTGCCACAACTCATACTGGCCAATTATCAAAATGGCGGGTTTTCGAAATTGGGCGATGATTATTGCCAATCTACTAATACCCATGGGCATACTCATCTTCTCTTCAGGATTCTTCCCTTATAAACCGTTGATTCATGGACTGGCGACTTTCGATGACACAAAAGAGGATGCCATTGTACCCGCCATCTTTGATAAAGTCATTTTTATGGTCGTCGATGCGCTACGGAGGTATAATGGGAACAATTCACACTAAGCTACATGATGAAGGAACTAACCCGGCATAGCGACTTTGTATATTCAAACGACTCGGGATTTTTGTTTACACAGAGGTAACTGTCATTGTTACACTCCGGAATATGTCTGTTGATAAGTGACTGACTGGGTAATAGCTTGATCCGATCCGGTGCTGCGTTGCCATTTACTGCCTATGCAGGCGCCCCAACTGTTACTATGCCTCGATTAAAAGCCATCACGACTGGTTCAGTTCCATCTTTCTTGGATGTTATTTTAAATATTGCCGAGTCAGATACTTCATCAACACTGGCGTCCCAGGACACATGGTTGGCACAGTTAAAGGCCACGGGAGGACGTCTCGTGATGTATGGAGATGATACTTGGCTTAAGCTCTTCCCAGGGATGTTTGACCGAGCTGAGGGGACAACAAGCTTTTTCGTGTCGGTCAGTTGTATTTAGAGACCTGGATATCTCCAGAATTAGGATTGAAACTGAGATTCTTCACGCAGGACTTCACGGAGGTAGATCATAATGTGACTCGACATGTCCCCAGTGAGCTTGTCCGAGATGACTGGACTGCCCTAATCATGCATTACCTGGGTCTTGATCATATAGGACATAAGGCTGGCCCAAAAAGGTATCTACGCCCTTCTGCTTCATTCTCAGCTAGTCTCTGACCCTCTAGTCCCTTCATGATACCAAAACAGCAGGAGATGGATTCTGTGGTGACTGAGATCTATACTGCAATGCAGCAAGAGGACCATCTTCAATCTACACTCTTCGTCTTGTGTGGAGATCATGGCATGAACGAAGCTGGAAACCATGGCGGGTCCTCTCCTGGTGAAACATCGCCCGCTTTGCTTTTCATGTCACCCAAGTTTGAAGCCTTGGGCCGGAGAAAAAGCCCCATGGAACCCGCAGGGGATATGCAGTACTATCAGACAGTTCAGCAAGCCGACATCGCTCCAACTTTGGCAGGACTTCTTGGTGTTCCAATCCCCATAAACAGTCTCGGTGTGTTCATCCCAGACTTTCTAGGGATGTGGAATCATGGTATGTGGTTCATCTTTACTGACGGTAAATCCAAAGAAAACTAGGGACTGACCTGGAAATAGGTTCCCATAAATTCCGAATCCTATTTCAAAATGCTGAACAGCTGCTGAACACGCTGACAACAACGTTCCCTAATTCTGTCTTCGGCCTCGATAGCATTGAAACCTGTGATTCCTCGGATAGATCGGGAATCGAGGGGGCTCAATGTGCATGGTCTCAAGTACAGCAGCTTCTCGCTGAGGGAGCCGACGCCGAGGACTCTTACTCTACGGCCGGTCCCGCCCTGTTGCGGTTTTCAAGAATTGCGCAGGATGTGATGAGTCGCACTGCCAGTAACTACGATGTCTCCCGACTCGCCTTGGGTCTGCTGATCACAGGCATTGCAAGCCTCATTGTACTCCCAGCCACGTACAAGCAATGCTCACGGCACACATCTTCTGGTTTGTTTTTGATGTTTTTGGTCATTACCTATGGAATGATGATGTTTGCGAGTAGTTATGTGGAAGAGGAACAGCAGTTCTGGTATTGGATTTGTTCGGGGTGGACTTTCTACCTGCATATCAAATCGGAGTCAACTGCAAGTCCTGTTTCACGTAGGGGCCTTGCATCCTTAGCATCTCGGCCTGACAAATGTGCCATTCTGGTGCTCGTGATTACTCAAAGGATCTTGCGGCGGTGGAACCAAACAGGACAGAAATTCGCAGCCGAGCCTGATATTGCTCACACCTTCTTCACACGCCATCCAACGATTTTCTGGTGTCTTCTTATCCTAACATACGTGGATGCCGGCCGTCATCTTCTCAAGAACGTCCCAATATCTGGAATGCCTAGGGTAGGTGCCGTGGTCGTTACCATGTTGGCCTTTACGTTCAAATTGCACTTTGTTGCATCCGAATCCCCCGAACTGCTAGATGGGACATTTATCTTCCAATTCATGAAGAAGTGGCCTTGCAGTCTGTCATTGGTTCTGCATGCTAGACTGGTATTTTATGGACTCGCTGCCATCATCATACTAGTACGGTTTATCGGAAAACGATCTAAAACTGCCCATGGTAAGATCACACATGCCCTCACATCTTGATCCTGGAGTCATTGACCAGAATTTATAGCCTCGACAGACACCATTCATGAGGCTCTGCACATCTTCCTGATGACACAGACCCGTGCCACTAACGTTCCCTTGTTTCTGATTTTCCGGATCCAGGCCGGCATTCTCTCTTCGATTGATCTCACAGGAGTTGAAGGGACAATCACAACCTTGATCTTCCAGTATATGACGTTCTTCGCATTTGGGGGCTCAAATGCGATTTCCTCTGTAGACCTTACCAGTGGATACAACGGTGTTGGTAGCTACAACGTGATGCTAGTGGGAGTGCTCACCTTTGTGAGCAACTGGGCAGGACCCATCTGGTGGGCTTCACGAAGTCACCATTTCCGAAAGAATCGCGCGGAACAAGATCCCTCATCACTGTTCACTTTCCATGTTGCCATGTCCTTGGTTTCTGTCATGGCCGCCTGCACTGTGCTCCGGACTCATCTTTTCATCTGGACCGTGTTTTCTCCCAAATATCTCTACAGTATGGCGTGGGCTACTGTCAACCATGTCGCCGTGAATCTATTGAGCGAGGTCATTTTTTCCCGATCTCAATAGCATGGCTTATTCATAATATGATGTTTGATTCGAAGAATGCACGGCATATCCCTTGAAATCCGTGAACCATGCTCTGCAGAAAGGGTATAAGATGATTCAAAATAGACCGCTGAACAAATCATCAATAGCATTCTTCTTTTTCTTCCTTTTCACACTTTTTCCAGCCCCGTCTCTCTCCGGCTTCTCGGAGACAGAGGCATTGGGATTAGAAACCTTGACCGGTCGCGGCGCATCAGCTCGGCGAACGCATTCCCCGATATCTTCTTTTGTGACAACTGGAGTGGCTGTTTTGGATTTCCTTGCAGGTTGCATCTTCATCTGATGACTGGTCCCAGTTATTTTGGACAGTCGCGCCAATGCAGCTAGCAGCACGATTCCAAGCGTAGAAAACTGGTTATCGGCAACGACAGTTGAAAATGCCCTGGACATAGGGTTAGCCAAGCTCGAGATCTCGGGCATCATTCCATACATGTAACATCTCGGAATTATATATGTGGCCAGGTGCTTCTGGCATTCTACCGCGTTTGGTCCGGTAAGATCCAATGTGGCGCGCTTCAGAATAGATAGCCATTTCCACCATTTAGTTCGGTGATGCTGGTTCTTATTGCGATGAAAAATCAAATGAAGCGTTGAGTGAACTGCCAGGATATCTTTGGAATCCATTGTGTTACGCTGTCAGTCACTCAGGAGCTGGTGAAGGATGGGAAAATGGGGGAAATGGGAAAATGGATTTTGCCCGAAATCCCCCAACTACATATCTACACTTCGATCTCTGCTACTGCTTTCGCATCAATCAATTCAGTTCATAAGTATTGTATTCATTGCCAAATTCTCCTTTCCCCCGGGGGGTTTTTTTGTGGGATTTTTGAAATTTCGAAAATAAATCGAGGCGCAAAACAGCTCAGAACGCAGAAACGAGAGCGAAAAAGAAAAAGAAAAGCACCGCAAAAGCAAAAGCAAAAGCAAAAGCAAAAAAATAAAAAATAAAAAATAGCAAACCGTAGTGAAAGAACGAACAAGGAAAGAAGAAGAGAAATAAAAAAGCTTGAGTCATCGCCAGAGAACAAGGTGAGGATGCCAACGGCAACAGTAGTGACTCGGAATTGATGATCATTTCGGGTCACGACGGTGGACCGGCCGGACAAGGGACACTTCATAGTTATTAAGGTGTCAGGGGGGTGATCTCAAGACTGGCATGATGTTCAAAGGCAATGGATCGAAATCTCAATCATGTCGCATGAGGCGGGATCATTGAATTCGCTTGCACGGAAGGGAAACAATAGGACTCAGGATATTCCACAAATAAAGATTGCGGCGGAATGAATATCTCTTGAAAAGGGTCATGAAGAGATGAGGAAAGAGAGATATCGAAAGATAATGTCCAGGGGCGAAAAAAAAAAAAAAAAAAAACCGATCAAGACGCAGAGAAACCATTTGCAGACTGCAAAGTGTTGAGGATAGACATTCCTGGTTGCTGTCATGCCGGAGGCTTAGTTTCTATTCTGGAAGACCCGATGGTCATCCGCTCGCATCAAAGAGAGTTCGCCAGGGGCATGCTGCAATGATCGTCCACCAGAATGCCGCGGAGTACGGCCCGGGGCTCGGGAACGAGGAGTCTGGGAGAAAGACTGGGATTGAGCCCGTGTGCGGTTGGTACGGGGAGTAGTGGCAGTTCGATTCCGAGGCGCAAATAGACCTGTGGAAGGGTCAGTGGAGGTTCATGGCATGAAAGGCGCAAGATCTTACCTTGTTGGGTTGTGCTAGCAACTGAACGGCGCAACTTGCTGGCATCATTGGGACCGGGGAAGATCGCTTCAGTGCCTGCGCGCGGACCGCTGATGTAGAAGAGCTGCATTCAGTTAGTATCGGCACTAGACCAGGGCAACAAGAGGTTCAAACGTACGCGTGGTCGTTCCTCGGCGGGACGGGTCATGACATTGCTGTTCCGGAACTTATTGACAAGAGCTTCTTTTCCTTGGAGCGCTATCGGGACCTGTCAGTTATCACGCATGCTGGCGATAGATGGGAGACGAACTAGCATAGGAAATTTCAGCCTTCTTCTCTGAGATACAGTCGGGCCTATGTATATAGACACATTTGGGTCAGCGAACGTGTACGAGTCTGCAAATTTGGGAACAAACATACCAAGTCTTGCCCTGTCGAGCATGAACGAGCTAAGAGAAACAGACAGGTAAGCAGATATCACAAACACTTAACCGCATTCAAAACCAACATTCACAATATCAATCGCCTATACACCGTGTCAGTGGAAGACTGGAAAAACAGGGAGTCAACAGAATCATTTACATCACCGAAGTTCATGAACGCATAACCAACGCTAGCAGAAGTAGTGTGAGTAACCTCAAAGACTTGCCGACGAACAAAAATTACTTACTTGCAGCCATGGGTGAAGTCTGTGATAATGTTAGTCCCCAGTCCTGTGGATCGGATCAGTCGTCGAGGACGACTTACCCATGCGTAGGTAAAGAAAATCATATTTCCCATAGCTAGATTCATCCAGGATATCCTTCAATTGGTCCTATCAAATGGGAACATGGCATCAGCAGTCACGACATTGAAAAGAGATGAAAACCAGCATACAGAAGTGATCTTATTGGGAATGTTGCGGATCATGACCTACAACGACGAGATATGTGAGACAGCGGCCTTAGTAACGGATCGGAGAAGACTTACAGTGCTGCGAACATCCAATCCTTGCCTGATTCGCTCGAGGCTGATTGCATGTTCTGGACTTGTCTGGCTTCCCTCCGAAGTCGGAGAAATTTCGACCTTCCTTTCATTATCATATTCCCCACTGCAGTTCTTCTTGGAGACGGAAGAGAGGCGATGCGGAGTCACAGGGCTCTGGGGGGAGCCATAGTTAGGAATGTGAAGGCGGGGGTATAAGTAAATATCCTCCTGTCTATCATCGTTGACTTTGAATTGAAGAGACTGCATGGAAGAAAGATCAGCATTGCACTTTCAAAAGCACACGAACAACTAAATACTTCGACCTTGTAACCATCGAGACAAGAGAACGCGTAAGTTGCATGATGGATGTTGTAGTATTCAACATGGTATTTGCGCCAGCACATCCCTTCTTCGATAGCCTCAAGAGAACGAGTTGACCCGAAGGAAGTGATAACACTCTCAACAACCACGCTCAAATGCTCCACGATATTTGTCCATTCAACTGGATCGGCGTAAGCAGTGACCACGAATTCATCATCCCGAGGAATGGAGAAGTGTTTGGTGGCTCCCGTAAAAGTGGAAATCTCATGAGCAGTGGCAGGGGTAACCTGCCATCCAGGACGACTTTGGCGGATCTTGTTCATAGCCTCGATGGCCTCCCGAATATCGGCAAATGTAACCGAGAACATGCCCCTGTGCTCAATATGCTTCAAGTAAGCATTTGCGAGGGAAGGATATTCATGGATCTTGATATAGGTCAGCTTAATTGTGTCTCAAGGGCAAGTTTGTTCTGCGATTTACAGGCAACATCAAAGAAATGGAACAGTGGGGTGTATCGTGAGGAACACCGTGCACGATAAAGCTGCGGCACTTTCCATTGTGATCAATAGCTCTGTGGGAGATGGATGGCAACTCTGAATTATGGCCAGAGTCAGAAGCAGCCTCCTTAGTGATCGAAAGTGCATCAATGGGAACTTGGGCAATGGCGCGAGCATAACCGTTGCTGGTAGCAGGGTAGGCATCAGTTTGAGGTGCGTCGTCAGTGGTGGCTAACAAACGAGAACCGAAGACTGGGGTCGGGCTGTATTCATAGCTGAGTTCTTCATGGGACGGTGAGTACCGAGCGTTGGAGATGGTCGTCTGGATCGGAGAGATCGAATATTGAGATGCTCTCAAATGAGTCCGATCGTGAGATGGAGAATAGGGAGAGTATTGCCATTGCTCCTGGGTTCCTGAAGTTTGGACATGAGAAGGCGAATATCGCATTCCACCAGGAACAGCGCTTGTAGAAGACAGTTGAGCAGACGCAGAAGAGCACCCCAGGGACGTATGAGAACCAGAAGTGGCGATTTGAGCTGGGTCAGCCCAAGTCCGGAAGAGTTGGTTTGGAATGTATGACTGAGTGGCATAGCCAGAAGTGGAAGTTGAGACAGCTACCTGGGATGCAGAAACATTAGGTACCGAACCAACTCCATCGAGCCAACCGGCAAACGGGTCGCTGCGGCAAAGTTTTTAGCATTGTTATATGAATTATGCCAATTAGAAGCTTGGATGTTTTACCCCGCGGAGCGGACTGTACCCAATCCAGAGAAAGAGTCTCCATTTCCACGATGCACAACAGCCTCCAATCCCATGGGATTAAATGCAACAAGTTGCTCCGAGGGTGGTGAGCCTTGGGCTTGAGAAGTCCCTTCCATTTTCGAGGGGAAGCTATTCAATAGTCCTCGACTGCCGCTGAAACAACGAGAAGGTGAGTAGGGGAGCGAAGCAAAAAGAAGAGTCCACATACAAGGTGTGCTGTATTTGGTGTAACTCTGGTAGTTGGTGTAGTCAGAATAGAGCTGATGCAGCGCTTGGGACGATTGAAGTGTCTGAGCGGCGAAAGCAGGCGGGGGAGGGAAGAGGAAAGAGAAAGGAAACGTTGGGAGGGAAGACTGTCTTTATATAGTTTCGTCGCGACTCATAGTTCGCATCGAGGGAGCGATTTTGTCGCGGCTCATAGTTGGCATTGAGGGGGCCAATGAGACAACATAGAACTCGACAGCTCGATGAGTCGGCCAATCGGCAGTCGGGACTTCTCGAAAAGCAAACGAAGGACAGAGAAGACCTTTGTTAAGATAACCAATGTGAATAGAGGAACCTCAACCTTGCGTGCTACTCATCTTGAGTCATTCGATCAGAATCGACCTTCCACGGGGCCAGTGAGATAGTTTGACTTGCCAAACAGAACATATATTAACTTGGAGTTTAATTAATCACTCAGTGTGACTTACTTATGTGAATATAGGCATATAGATGTACTATGGATGCCAGCGAGGTTCCCCAACTATTCTCAGAGTAATAGTGCCTCCTTCTTTGAAATTGGATCACTTAGAATTACATCGTGACATTCCTCTTTAGAGAAGTAGTATTAGCATGTCACGGAGTTATGGTGGGTACTAGAGCTCATTCACAGTTTTACGATCCAGTCATCTAGAAACTCACCATGGTCTTTATGTCTTCCATAGGCGGCTTGCTGGACCGGTGTCCCCCTGCCATAGATTATATGGAATTGAAGGAGTAGACATTTGGAATTTAGCCCAGGGGTTATGTCAAGCATAGCAATCATACATGGATAGACCTAACCAAGGTGACCTAGATCGTGATCATAAATTTTGGTCATGAACGGTGTCCCAGCTCCTCAGATGCCACAGAATCCGTGAGTTTCAATAGAATGTTGTGTAGACAAGAAAATGCAGGTAATGAGGCCACAATTACGACCGAAGTTCTGTCCAGGTGAGTTGGTGAGTTAGGAGCAAGAAGAGAGAAGCAAACATTTGGGCCCTGGCAGATCTTATACATCGGAGGTTGGGCAAGGTTTACGCTAATGGATGTGCTAGCACATAAATGGATTAGCCTACCAAGGGCGGTCACGCTACTTGTGGCAGAACCGATGCCTGACCGCTTGTGGGGGACGTCAATGAGTGTACTCCGTACATCATATCTATATGGGCTCCGGATTATCTGCCGTGGATAAGTTTCAAGCTTGGCAAGTGTGAGATTTGACTATTAGTTTTCCTTTTGGCTATGAATGTGAGCCACCATGCCACCCATGGCTCCAATGCATAATGAGCCACATGTCTTGAACCAAGTGAGCAACAGACACCTTGAACAATATACCTGTACGAAAGACTTACCTCCTATCTTTAGATTATCATTTCACCCTCAGATACAGATTATCTAGATCAGCTCATTCCTTCGATCCGAGATTACAGCGTTGGAAATCGCACTCCTCAACTACTGCAGTCGCTGTCACGGTTCGCAGGCGACAAGGAGTCCGAGATCGAAAGCATATGCAATACAAATCATCAGGAGTTTGTTTCATCAGTCAATTCACTGCTCCGGATTCGAGAAGGAACAGTGAGCTTGACGGCAGAGATCCTAGACTTGAACCAATCTATTCAAACCAGTACTGAGCGCCTAGCCGAGCAGAAGAAGGCGCTGGTAGAATCGCGTGGCCACCGGCAAAATATTGATGAGACTAGTCGCGCCATTCAGGATTGCTTAGAGGTGTTGCGTCTAGCTAATCAAGTCCATGACCTCTTGGCAAAGAAGAACCACTATGCCGCGCTGCGCGCGCTTGAAGAATTGCAAAATGTTCATTTGAAGGGCGTGACGCAATACAAGATTGCGGTCATGATCCAACGCTCAGTTCCAGCGACACAAAGGGCCATTGCTGAAGCAGTCATGTCGGATCTGAATACCTGGCTTTATCGCATCCGAGAAATGTCTCAATACCTCGGGGAGATTGCGCTCTTCCACACAGACCAGCGGAAATCAAGACAAAAGCAAAGAGCGGAAAGAATACCATATCTCGAGCATTTCAATTTGAACTCCGCCATTGAATTAGTATCGGATGAAGATGAAGAGTATGATTTGCTTCATAATGAAGACCTTCAAGTTGACTTTACACCGCTGTTCGAGTGTTTGCATATTCATCAATCTTTGGGACATATGGATAAATTTCGGATTGAGTACGCGACCACTCGCCGAAGACAAAAAGAGCTTTTGCTTCCGTCCTCTATCACACTGGTTGATGAGGATGGCTCCAGCCTCCACAATCTCCTGGAAGAAATGGCCGGGTTTGCCATTGTTGAACGAGCTACAATGAAAAGAGCCCCTGACCTCAGGTCGTCGGTCGATGTAAGAACCCAATCCCCGTATTTTGGCCTCTCTGACGAGAAGCCTTCTATGATTGATCTGACCAGTGCTTCCAAAATAGATCGATGAGTTGTGGGATTCGATGTGCCAAAGCGCTGTAATATTGATATCGAAGGCACTGCATGAAGTCGATAACGCCGAGAGCATTCTCAATATCAAGAATCTGATTGCTCTATTCATGCAGACGATGAACGTAGGTGGGCTCATCCTTATTATACTGGGTTCAAATAGCTGATCCCCGTACAACAGACATGGAGCTTTACTGTGCGGGTCTTCGATGACTTGTTGTTGACACTATTTGGGAAATATGCTGAGCTTCTCAAGAAAAGGTTCAGTGACGATTTCCAGGAGGTAAGGCAACTTCCCATTATCAATCCATCTAAAATGCTGACAGTGCCAGATTGTATCAACGGATGATTACATGCCCATGCCGATACAGACCCAAGAGGAGCATGACAAAGTCCTCAACGTGAGTTGGTACAGCCCTGAAAAGTCTCGTGAGGAGCAAGTGTAAGTTCTGAAGCAGCCTGTGTCAATTCTTCCTTATTCGAATCTCACTAATTGCTGGCTTAGCTTCCCATGCATATTGCCATTCTCCCGAATGTATCCTTTATGTTGCATTGATATCCAGAATTTCTTGAATCAGTTTTACTTCTTCGCAAATGACGGCTTCGCAGATACAAACGTGATTGATGAAACATTGAAAAATGTAGGTTTTCAACATATCCCGGGTCCATAAGTTAATTACTGATTTCACAGGATCTGGATGACCTACTCTCACAGAAAGTCTGTGACACCCTAGTGGAGCGTCTCTCCTCGCAATATCTGGGTCAAATTGTCCAAATTCTTATCAATCTGGAACACTTCGAGCTGGCTTGCCGCGAGCTGGAGCTCTTATTGGCGGCGGCCCGATCACAAAACTCCACCGGCATCTCAATCACGTTGAGGGCCACTGAAAAGTTCAGGAGCAACAAGAAGGCAGCCGAGAAGCGTATCTTTGAGGTAGTCAATTCCAAGATTGATGATCTTATCGAAACAGCAGAATACGAGTGGATGACTCCTACACCACCCACAGAACCCAGCAATTACATGCAGACCTTGACACGGTTCTTGTCCAATATCATGAACTCCACATTGTTGGGTTTGCCGACAGAAATTAAAGAGCTCATCTATTTCGATGCTCTTAGCCATGCTGCCAACATGATTCTGGTGGGTTTTTTTAAGATGCTTATCCACTAGAAGGAAGCTATACTGACTAGAACTTCAGGCGCAACCACTTTCCCCAGATGTGAAGAAAATCAATCCCAACGGAGTGACAGCATTAGCAAAGGATGTTGAATATCTCGCCCAGTTCGTCGACAGTTTGAATGTACCAATTCTTCGAGAAAACCTGGACGAGTTACAACAGACTGTGCAGTTGATGCAAGCGGATAGCGCAGATGAGTTCTACGATATTTCTACAAGGAACAAGAAATATGGACGTGTTGATGCCATGCAAGGGCCGATCCTGCTGGAAAAGTATGGTTGAATCTTCTTTTTCATTGCTATGAAGTAATTACTAACTGCTTACCACTACATATAGGCTCACACGCACGGTTCAAGCTCCCACGAAGGTGGATAAGTTTGCAACTCTCTCCTCGCGATTTAAGAAATCCGGATGAATTATATCATGCTTAATACAATGTTTTGCTATCACAATGAAGTGGCTCTTGGACGTACAAAACCGGGAGCATGAGTACATAGACAACTTTGCAAGAAAAACATCATACTATGTAGCGGTAAAAGCATCCCACGAGACAACATCGGACTGTTGGCAGATATCCCTTTTGTCTCCACACAGTTACCATCGGCCTGTTTGCATACCAGACTCCAAGTATTATGCTTGACCGAATCATTCTGCTGATGAAATGAGCAAACTTCCAACCCTTGCAAAATGAATAAGGCTGATTGATCGCCCGATACGTAGGAACATGCATGGCCCAGGTCTAGCAACCAACTAAGTAGATCATTCAAGACCTTGAAAATGCCGCATGTAGTTTCCTCTTTTCGGACCAGCATCACAACCTGCACCCATTCCGCACATAGAGGAATTCCCAATGAGCAGCAGTCACTCAATTACCACCTCATCATTGTCTCTGCTTTGTGTGGGGAAAATAAAACAAGCAATACGAAACACACAGGATGAAAACCAAAATACGCCTCGGAACGCGCAAGAACTAGGAAAACAACGAAGAGGAACATGCGGTGACCCGTTCACTTTAAACACAAGATTAGCGTGTCTACTGAAAATTGGACATTTAGCAGGTACGTACCTGCTGGGGAGGGAGATGTGGGTAGGCGTACATCCCCTCAAACATTTGGGATTGAGGCTGACCATATGCCGTAGTCGGGTCTGATGGAACAGCTCCAGGGTACATGGCAGGTTGCGGGCGGTACTCCTGGTCTTGCGGCATACCATGCTGGCCAAGGGATCCATAGTCGGCAGGGCCCATGTGCTGGTGTGGTTGAACTCCATGCGGAGCAGGGGGTAGCTGGCCTGGGGCAGCAGGAGGGCCTGAAGCGGCACCGGCAGCCTGACTTGACCGCTTGGCATGAGAGGTCGCCTCTTCGCGGGGAACTATATCAATCAGGAAGTCAAACATATCCGATTTAGATAAAGCGGCGGCAATGTCAGATCGCTGCAAAGTACGACGCTTGTTGTCTTCGGCATGGATCCATGCACGCATAGTTAGCTCAGTGATAAATATATCACAACCCTTAGCAAACAAGATGGGCGCCTCTGCGGAGATCATCTTGACCTCCGGATCTGCCTTCATCACCTTCTTGATACGGGCCAAGGGCAACTGGTGGATCTTGTAATCATGATTGTCTGATTCCAGGTGGTTGATGACATGCTGCCAATATGTTGTCAGGATATCACGAGCGGTTCCTTGAAGGCCTTGGTTCACCTGGTTCTGGTGAGTACTAGGATTCAATACGCCTGGAGTCATTTTGAAGAGCTTACGTTGGCCCAAGTACCTGTGTATAACTCGGCAACTGGTGCATAACCTTGTGCCGAGAGCTAAAAAATAATCCCCATTCTAGTTAGTTGTTGCTCCAGATACATCGCGCGATCATTGTACAGTCAGGGCATGTCTCTCGTGGCTCGGCGTGATATACGTACCGCTGCGCTAGCACCTAGATATTATCGACTTGTCAGTTTTCATTCAAACTAGTTTTTGTGATCGAGTTACGTAGAGTGGTTCTGAATGAACATCGGTGTAGAGGTAGCTTGGTGAGCTTGGAGCGTAATTACCGTAATGTCCCCCATTCCTGATGTCATAAATAGGCTGCGGCTGCTGTCTGCCCTGCTGCGCAGTGCCTTGAGGAGATTGCTCCATAGTTCTTCTGCCGCCTGATTTGTGTTGGGTAGGTAGTGCTATTGACGTGGAATGCGACGCGACCGGGGGAGATGCGGCGAGGTAGGGCGTTAGAGCACCCTAGAACAAAGGACAATTAAACGCGATACGCGAGCAGTGGTTCGAGTCGTAGCACTCTTCAGTATACAATCAAAGAGTTGTGTTCCAGATCAGGGCGCGTTGGGTGCCAAGCTAGAGGTGTTCAGCTGTCTGACGTTCCCGGACCACCCCTCCGAGCTCTACAGGTAATACCCATCATGTACGGAGTACGGAGTACGGAGTTACGGAATATGAGATACCTCATTCTTATGACTCGGTTAGGCATGAAACTTCGGGGTTTTTTTTAAGGACCGAAAGAGGGTTGTAAGGGATTGTATCACTTCATGAGAGAAAAGATATATCCTTGTATACAACCTGGGGAGATGTTGACCAATACCTCTGATAGGTGAATACTCCGGGGCATTGCACTTCCAATACATGAGCTGTACTATTCTGGAGTACGGAGTACGAAGTACTGTACTCTGTTGGTCAGTACCAGTACCATGTTTTTGCCGACCAATAGACTGATTTTCTTGTACCGGATACACCGTATCGAGGTACTGGCCTGTCACATGACAACCATCCACTCTCGCACGAAGCAGAAATTTCTCATAAACGTTTGTCCGGTTCCGACAAGCAACGACCAGAGCTCGAAAAAAAATATAAATTCTTTCCACCCGCCTCCAACTTTTTGAAGCTTTTGCTATCCACCCTATTCAGCAGGGATGGCTGACTCAACATGCGTGGATGCCCAGGAGGATCTGACTGATGATCAAATCCAGCAGCTCCTCCTTGAAGCAGAAACTCGTCTGCGAGGTTCTAATGCATTGGGCACTCAAACTGAGGAGACATCACTGAGGTACGAAACACCATTGTTTCCTTTCGCTAGGGCTTGGGCTAAAATTTCATAGGATTCCCAAACTGTCACCTGGCTCCACGTTGGAACCATACGTTCGCCAGGGAGATGGTGTTGCCACTGTCGATGCTGCAAAGATCGTCAACCAACAACAGAAGGAGTTGTCCAACTCTCTTCGCTCGGTTGGGGTCAAGAAAGAGAATAAAGTAAGCCACTTAACCTTGCCGTTCTTTGCCCTTCGCCTCCCCCCTTTTTTTTTATTGCAATGAGGAAAATATTCCCAACGCAAAGCGCTTGATGTAGCGTAACCAGTCCGTCTTGGGCTGTGCTGCACCAGTGAGAGTCTTTTTATTCATAGTTACTCTGAGCAATCATTACAACCTCCATATTTTCTTGTTGTGCGATGTGTGGTCAATTGCTGACAACATTGACCTTCAATAGGACAAGCCTACTGCTGGGCCCGAGTGGTTCAACCTCCCGAAGACAGAAATGACGCCAGAGCTTAAGCGAGATCTACAGCTCATTCGGATGCGTTCTGTGCTTGATCCCAAGCGTCACTACAAGAAAGAAAATGGCAAGGCCAAACCACCAGAGTACTCCCAGGTTGGAACCATCATTGAAGGTCCCACCGAGTTCTTCAGCAATCGGATTACCAAGAAGGATCGCAAGAAGAACTTTGTCGAGGAAACGTTGGCGCTTGAGCGTGGCACCAAGCGCTTCCAGTCCAAATACAGAGATATTCAGGCCAGCAAATCAAGCGGAAAGAAGTCCTTTTATAAGGATTTGCAGGCTAAGAGAAGCCGAAAGAACAAGTGAAACCTCGGTCTCGATTTTCGAACTATCTCAGCGAACTATACCAGGAATGAAAGCATTCAGCTGCTGGCTATGGTTGGCTTCTGAACAGAGAAACCTCTGCTAAGATCCCATCAAGTGGGCCCCCAGTCCATCACGACCTGAGATCATCATATACATGCAGACGTGTCAAAACCCCAGTCCTAGGCCGGGCCGAAAACATTCACAAGGGTTTGAACAACCAGTTTCTG
This sequence comes from Penicillium paradoxum, assembly GCF_028828445.1. Classification (NCBI taxonomy): domain Eukaryota; kingdom Fungi; phylum Ascomycota; class Eurotiomycetes; order Eurotiales; family Aspergillaceae; genus Penicillium; species Penicillium paradoxum. Next base: position 655,901 of record NW_026643184.1, on the reverse strand, counting down.
GCATCAATGTCAAAACCGTGGTCTTTCAAGGATGGATGCATTTGACCTTACCTGCATATCAATGGCCGCTGCACGGCCAGCTTCAAGAACCTCTTCGTGCCCTGCTTTCCCTTCTTCCAGAAGAGCGCTCAGCTCACCTGCTGCTTTGTTTTGAAGCACATCTTCATCGCCCCGAGGCACAGGAGACAGCACGGCCTGATTGGTCACCAAGCTGAACGCTAGCACTCGCAGGCCACAGTGTCTGGCGGTAACAATCTCGGGTACTGTGGACATCCCAACCACATCGGCACCAAGCATTCGAAGCATTCGGCTTTCAGCTCTTGTCTCGTACCTTGGTGCTGTCAGCTGCATATTCTAATAAATCGATGGGGATTTGCCTACGTGGGACCCCCAGCGAATGCATACACGCCCTCGTGCAACTTTCTGTTACTTTCCGGTGACATGATTGTTTTCCATGCTTGGTGCACGTGGCGACGGAGCTCAAGGTCATAAGCGTCAGAGAGGGGTGGGAATCGCACCCCAAACTCTTCTTCATTGGCTCCTCTCAGTGGATGAGTTCCTGCTAGGCCCGCTAGGAAGAGATGCTGCCAATCGATGTTAGCAATGGTTCTCGACCTACTCTCATGGAAGTTTTTCTTGCATCATTCAATAACACAAGATCCCCCACAGCATATTCGGAATTCAAACCTCCGGCCGCATTGGTCACTACCAAGAATGGTCAATGTCTGGTTGTTTAAAAGCCTTGAAAATTCCGTAGAACGTACAGACAACCGTATTCACGTCCAGCTGCTTGAACACTCGAATTGGGAATGCCACCTGATCAATCGAATGCCCCTCGTAATAACTAGGCTAGGGTCAGGCTACGAGCTTCGGAAGTAGATCGAGGGCTAGGCTCACTGAGCACGGCCAACCATCAACACCGCAGGGATCTTCTCGCCAATCAGCCCAAAAACCAACTTCCCAGCATGTCCAGCGACTGTATGTTGTTAGAATTTCTTTTCTGATCGGAAGAAGACGACTGACCTGTTGAACGAGGGAAGTGAGGGATGGACGCATAGTCGTACTCAATCCGTGATTCGGGTTGAATAGTCTCTGCAAGCCCTCCTAGTCCTGAGCCACATACAATTGCGACCTGGGGCTTTTGTAGGCTCTCTGGCAAGCTGGTTCTGAGATAAGAAACCGCCTCATTGGCCCGCTGGAACGCAGACAGGTCTATCTTGGTCATTTTCGCTGCAGTGTATCAGTTGGGAACTCGGCACCTGGGTTGATGAGTAGGATGAAAGTTAGTGCAAAGTAGTCATTTGAGCAAAAAGGCGACGTTTCCAAGTGCGGAGTCACATGGTACCATCGGCTAGTTTGGCGGGGGTTGCGAAAGATCCGATTAAGGATCTAACGAGATACAAACGATGATCATGTCTCGTGTCGATTGGACTCAAAACTCAGCATCTAGAGGCCTGGGAGTGCAAGCAACTTAGCCACCCGGGACATCTATGGACTGCAACATATGTAGGGCACGTATAGTGTTTAGATCAACTTGTTTATCATGGATTGGCCCGATCACGTATGCAATGGTTTCCATGGCCTATCGTCGTATATATGGAGCTGTGTTCTGGGGAGGGGTTGATCGATATTCAATTGGTAGCCAGCATACCTTATGTATGTAGGTTATTTAGGTATATAGGTAATAGCCCAGGGGGATCTAGTTGTACATGCAGTTAACATACTCCGTGCTCCGTACTCCGTATACTGACCCGATTCCCTACTCACCGCCCTGAGGCTCGCTCCCCAAAAAAACCCATCCGCCAACAACGGATCTTCCTTAGAATCACGATTCACAATGTTCTCATACACATCGCGCTCCTTAGCTGGAGTGGGCAAGCGCCTCATGGTAAATTCTCATGCTGACTTGCAATTCTTCGCGCTAACTATCCAAAAGGCGCCTGTGCCATTCCGGTCTCTATCATCCCAAACCCAGCCAACTCCGCCGGAGCAAACACCGGTTCGAGATCCAACCTCGACACCTATACCGATTGCTCCCACAGAAGCTCCCGCCGTGGCCCCTTCTTCCGTCGATACTCCTGTTACCTCCGCTTCTGCATCGACCGTTCCTGTGGTGTAAGATGTCCTTCCACTATAGTATGATTTGGGTTTATGGCTGATTGGGATAATATAGGCCGACGGAAGCTGAGCAGTCATCTGAACCTGCTGTGAAAGAATGGTGAGTATCCGAGGCGATATGTATCAACATTTATACAAGACCACTGCTCACAATTTGTCTAGGTCCGAACGGTTAGGAGCATTCGGTGAGGAGAGCCGACTGCCGCGCAGTGTGCAAGCCATATATCTACGACCCTTGCGGAGGAAGGCGGAGTACGGCCTCCCAGTTTGCGATCTTCAATTGCGATCCTACAGCGTCCGTAACGTAGAGTTCTTCACGGACTTCGCCATCCGTGCCGCTTACTACCTCAATCTCCCCGTGTCCGGCCCTGTACCTCTCCCTCGCATTGTCGAACGGTGGACCGTCCCCCGAAGCAACTTCGTGCACAAGAAGAGCCAGGAGAACTTCGAGCGAATCACGCTTCGTCGATTGGTTCAAATTAAGGATGGAAACCCACAAGCGGTGCAGGCCTGGCTGGCGTTCCTCCGGAAGCATGCCTTTTACGGAGTCGGCATGAAGGCAAACGTCTGGGAACATGATAGTCTTGGTACGATTACAATTCTTACCTGGATAGCGTATTCAATGGTCAAGACACTAATCTTTGATTCTACAACAGATGCTGGCAAGGCTATGGATGCGTCCGTCGCCGAGGTTGAAGAAATTCTTCGCCCCGAGCTTGAGCAATTTGGTCAGCGGAAAGACAACTCAGCACCCGGCACGATATTCGATACTTTGAACAATGAGCGTTTCACAGAGCGCAAGAGTCTCTAGATGGAATGGTGATCTACGTTGAACTTGTATACCCGTGAACATCTGGACTTGGTGTCTTTGCTGCATGCGCTGTCTTTTTTTATATTCGAAAGCCTTTTTGGTCTAGGCCATCTGTATTCTACTGTTTTACTATTCTCATTGAACCCAGACGGGTGGAAGTCTACATATTCCGAAGGAGACTGCTTACTACAACCCACAACCGGGTCCCCAGTCGACGTACTGCCACGCAGACATTCTCGGTAAGAAGTGATATGTTCTGTGATGTAGATATGTAAAACATAAGTAAAGAATGAAGATGGAATATGTTCAGATGTATATCTAGGTAGTTTTCTGTCTGCGGCGTATTGCACGATATTGATCACGTGAGAGATGTCGCTTTTTTGTTTTTCGAGGCCAACAACGACTGCGCCAGTACGAGGTGACTGCGCTTGACAATAATTTATTGTTACGCCGATTAAGGGCTCACTAGAGATGCCTGTCCACACCTTTCGTCATGAATTGTCTTTGCTGAGGTCATCTGGTGGGAGATACCTCCATCTTCGTCCCAGCGGGCTCTCCCTTCTCCCAAGGAGAGGCTATCGATGGAGCAGCTCATGCGCCAAGTCGCCAGTACAAGATCCCATTATATTTTCAGGCATTCAGCCCACTGCAGTTCCACATTTGGGTAATTATCTAGGAGCCTTACATCAATGGGTGAAGCTCCAGCAAGACGCAACCGAAGGAACCAAGCTGTTTTTCTCTATTGTTGATCTGCATGCATTGACGGTGCCCCAAGATCCAGCCCAACTAAGGCGATGGAGGAGGGAGGCATTTGCAACATTGCTTGCTGTGGGGCTGGATCCTAAGCGCTCTACAATATTTTACCAGTCCGGTGTATGTTCCATCATGGATATGACAGACAAGCCCAGTATGACTAGATACTGACATTGACCAGGTGCCAGCACATACTGAGCTCATGTGGATCCTTAGCACCGTGGCTTCTATGGGATATCTATCGCGCATGACACAGTGGAAGGTGAGTGGCCGTACAGCTGCACACACGCTGGCATTTTGTTGACATCCCTCAGAGTAAACTACAGCTGCCCGACAGTGCAACGTTGGATGATTCAACGGCACGGGCACAGCTGCGCCTGGGTCTTTTCTCATATCCCGTACTCCAAGCTGCTGATATCCTCGTGCATAGGTATGTTGCCTGTCTAGGACACCTTAGTCGCTTTTCACTAATGATCACCAGAGCTACCCATGTCCCAGTTGGGGAAGATCAGAGACAACATCTAGAGTTTTCCAGATACACCGCAAATAGCTTCAATCACGTCTACGGACCTATCTTCCCCATCCCCGAGGCATTGATATGTAAGAGATAGTCGCGCGTGCCAAAATGAACAGACACTAACTTGACTAGCCCCTGCCAAACGAGTGATGTCGCTGAAGGATCCCACGTCAAAGATGTCCAAGTCGCATGCTGACGAGAAGTCACGGATCATCCTTACCGACTCGCCGGCAGAGATTCGCCGGAAAGTCAAGGTGGCTCTGACAGATTCGGAACCGAGTATCACCTATGACCCGGAACGTCGACCAGGCGTATCAAATTTGATTGAGATCCTTAGCCACCTGGAAGGTGTATCGTGTGGGGATATTGTGTCTGAGTTCCACGATGCAAGTCTTCGGTCACTCAAGGAGCACGTTGCGGACCGGATTGCCTATCATTTGCAGGAGATCCGAGATCGGTACACTACAATCATAGAGGATAAGACTGGGTACCTGGATTCGGTGGCTGAGGAGGGTGCAGAGGCGGCGCGCGCCAATACTCGGGGGACCATGCAGCAGGTTCGGGATGCGATGGGTCTGTGAGTGGCAAGTTGCAGGCTGTACAGTTTTGATGTGAGGACACACTATGACAGTGTTGTGTATTATACGTGTAAAAAAAAGAATGAGAATCCGGTTGCCTGTACGAGACGACCAATGAGTGAAGGTAGGGACCTACATCTCCTACGTAGGTATATGGAGGTGATATTGGTACAACATATTCCACGCACACATATATATCGAGAGAGGTAGATATATATATATATATCTCTCTCTCTCTATATCTCCCCATTCCATGTATATGTTCACGCGCTGGGTACTCCGCGGAAAGAGTACAGGAAGTGGAGCATCCGCGTCATCCGTGTCGCGCATAGTACCCTTTCAGGCTTCCCTCTCGAATGACTGTAACGGTATACAGAGTCGAAGGAACGATTACGACCTGGGAATCAATGTGACTGACATGTCTAAGTCGAAACAGGAGCTCGGAACGGACCGGTAAAGAATCTAGTATGCTTGGTGACGACAGCACTTTGCAACCATCGAATGGAGCATAATGGAGAGAAGAAATATTCGAAAATAATGAATTCCGGTTGAACCGAATCGATTTCGTGGGCACTTCACACTCTTCCCATCTCTACTCTTTCTCATTCCTCTCTCCTCTCGGCGTTTGCTTTGACTGGGTTCGACTAGATTGTAGCCTGTTCCCATTCAATATCCAACAGCTAACAACGCCTTTTCCCCAAGTCATAGGTATCTGGTCCTCCACATTCCAGCCTGAACTCGGGGCAGACGATCGGCGCAATGAAAAATACATTGATTCTATTGGCCACGGTCCTGGTGCTGCCTACCTGGGGGTTGACTCTTCACCGGAGAGACAATCCTGCGGTGGTGCAAATGGATCTCCAACGCAAAGAAGTCTTGAATCCTATCACAAGAGATCGAGCCAGGCGAAAACGTTCTTCGACGGTCAACCAGGCATTGGACAATGAGGTAAGATCTGTTCTGATATATATCACCGGCCTGATGTTCATAGTCATGCCTAGGAAACCCTATACTTCTGCAATGTCACCTTGGGTACCCCAAAGCAGAGCGTGCGACTGGTTCTTGATACTGGAAGTAGTGATTTATGGTGCAATACGCCAAATTCCACTCTTTGTGAACCCCCCAAAGATGAATGTAATGCATCCGGCACTTACGATCCCAGCTCCTCTTCTTCGTATTCCTTTGTGAGCTCGGATTTTAATATCACCTATGCCGATGGATCCGGCGCCTCCGGGGACTATGTCACCGATACGTTCACCATCGGCGGCACAACTATCAAAGACTTTCAGTTCGGCCTTGGATTTTCGTCAGGTTCTAGGGGTGAGTGACCTGTAACCTAGTACTCAGTACCCCCGAGCTAACCGATATGGTTATCTGCAGAGGGCGTGCTGGGCATCGGATATGCTATAAACGAGGTCCAAGTGGGCAGAAATGGAGACTTGGCATATGCCAACCTGCCCAAGGCGATGGTCGACAACGGCGTGATTCGATCTAATGCTTACAGTCTCTGGCTTAATGACCTGGACGCGAATACCGGCTCCATTCTGTTTGGTGGAGTCAACACCAAGAAGTACCATGGCACCCTGCAGACAGTCCCTGTTCAGAAAGTCGGGGGAGTGTATTCGGAGTTCATTATTGCACTCACTGAACTCACCCTCACCAATTCCTCGGGTGAAACTACCTACTCATCGAGTTCTCTTCCTGTAGGCGTGTTACTAGATTCGGGAAGCTCTCTCACCTACCTCCCCGACGCCCTTGTCCAGAAAATCTACAACGATCTCGAGGTCGTTTACGTGCCGGAGACTGGAATTGGCTATGTTGAATGTAGCATAGCCGAAAAGAGCATCACCATCGGCTACACGTTCTCATCCCCGACGATTAACGTGGGCATCCGAGAGATGATCATCGATGTTGGTGACCTCTATTTCCAGAACGGCAAGCGGGCCTGCGTCTTCGGTATTGTCCCAGCTGGAAGCAGCACGTCGGTCTTGGGAGACACGTTTCTCCGCAGTGCATATGTGGTATATGACCTTGACAACAACGAAATATCCCTCGCAAATACCAACTTTAACTCCACCGAGAATGATATCCTGGAGATTGGGACGGGCACCGACTCTGTCCCCGGTGCAACTGCCGTCTCCAACCCAGTAACTACCGCACCGGTTGGTGGAACCGTTGCGCGGATTGGAAGTCCACATGGAGGATCCGACATATTTGGCTCTGCCTCTGCCACTGGGAACAAGGCTATACCCAGGGCGACCGCTATGCCGAAGCACTTCGCCGTTGGCCTTGCCGGAGCGGGAGCTTTCCTGGTTTTGTAAAAATTTTCTTGGATGGCCTGCTATATATATATATATATTTTTCCTTTCCTGTTCAGGTTCATATTTTACATACCGAGGCGTACCTGAGAGTCCCCTGTTGATTTTGGCAAGAGTTAGTCTGAGCACAAGATAATGCAGTCCATTCTCCTCATATCACACTATCGTATGTTACGTAGATCTAGCCAATTGGAATTATGCCTGAGAACTGTATACTCTTACATATTCCCGTAACTTGTACCATAAAGGTACTTTCTGACGACGGTTAGGAATAGAGGTGAACATACTATATATCATAGTACCCGGGTGATTTCTTAGAATGAAACAGCATTTTTAGACACCCTAGCATGGCTCGATTAGGAAAATGATATAGCCACTGGTTACGGGTCAGGTAATTGAGTCTACCTCAATCCCTACCTCCATCCCTACATTTAGCTATCAGGCTGCGCGTTTGGGTCCCAAGGTTGTGGCCTCTGAGGGGGTTGACTTCTCTTACCCATTCTAGGGGTTTGGCGGAGAATAGACCTCGCAATATCTCTGAACAATTTCTCATTATACACAGCGAGAAGAGAGCCTACGAGTACAATATTTCGTCTTGGCATTCTGAAAGCACAATCCTGACTCATTTCGCCTTTCAAAAGTTCGCAGCTACCTTCCAATGCATCGGAGCTTCCGTTTCCACCACCGGGCTCTGGCGTCTGGCGTGTACCATGTCGAGCCAATTCTCTTCTTAGCGCGTTGCTCCTACGCCATGGAGCAGGGCATAGTGATAGCCGCCGCGGCAATTTCCATCTCCTTCACTATGTTTAGTACCGAAGCCGCGCTAGCTGATGGTTTTATCACATCATACGGTTCTGAATCATTGAGGCCATGACAGCACGAGAGTGAGTGACCACTTGATTCATGTAGTCGGGGATGAATCGGACCCAGGATAAGGAAAAGCCCGCCCTATCATTAGGTTCGCCCTCAATTAACTGCAGTTGTTTGCTCATCGCTTCGATGATTTCCTCGAATTTCTCGGTAATATCCTCCCGAGGTCATCATTGAGGTGCTCAAACACAAGTATCTAATCCAAATCGGGAGAGGAATGCCATCGGCGTCAGCACAAGACTAAAAATCACAAAAGACAACGAAAGCGCACACGGATCGAGATCAAGTGTACGCTTCTCTATTTTGAAGGGAATGAGTTGCAAATATTAATGCTCGTGCCATGCGAATGACCGAAATAGCCCGAGAACGTTGCGACTTCAGGGCAAACGAGAAATCGTGGGAAGCTCACAATAAACCACTTGCGACCACAGTCCACTCTGAAGAATGGAATAAATTCTGGGAGAAACCTTGACTTTTGTCCCCCCGACTTCGGTCCCTAGATCCTCATCCTCCTGAGGAGCGTCCCGTAAGTCGAACCATTGCACATCAAGCACGATTACGTGGGCCATGGACTGTCGGGTGTCAGAACCCTCCCATCCAGCTGGTGATTTTCCTTGACAGAGTCCAATGCCTCTTCGTCCACGACGATAGGGAATCCATGGCTAGGATAGCATGATAATCTCCGTAAAGGGACCTCATCGGCCCCAAATGGCGTCTAGTTAAGACAGTCAGTGTGCGATTTCCCCTAGATTCCAAAATAGAATATTTCTCTGCATTAGAACCCATACCGTCAGATCTCCTGCTTTGAGCAGCCCTCCAGCGAGGGCTCAGACTGAATATTCCATTTAAGTTGGCTGTAGATCGCTTGTCCGTCCCCGTTACCTGTTGTGTGTGCGTGGGTTAAATAGAATTCTTTGTACAAACCCCTGCATCCACTCGAGCAGAATCTCCCACCGTACGTCGTCGTTGTAATAACAGGTTCAGCAGATGAAGAAGCCCCATGTCTGATCACCGTCTTTGGTCAATTCGTCTCGGGTGTAGGTGGCATCTGACCTGAGGATAGCCACTTCTACCACGAGTTGAATGACGAAGGGAATCCGATTTTACAGGCTCAGGCTCGGGAGAAAGGATCTTGAGTGCCAGGCATGATCTGGAACATATATCGTAGGAGTATACCGTTGGCGTGCGAAACGAGTGATCGCCGAAAAAGATCTCTTGGCGCAAAACTTATATTCGCGACTCCCCTGTTGACCTGTTGCGAACGCCCCAAATGCCCCGAATTCCCTTTTCCGTGATCCGGAAAGCTCAATGGGAAAATTCTCTTCTACCTATACTTCTCAAAGAATGCCGTACTCTCGATTCGGCTCGCAATGAGCTTCGTTGGCTACGCGAGCGAGCAGTTCAGGATAGCCAGTCACTTTCGAGATCAAAGATAGGATGGAGAAGCCGATTGGAATCCATGTGTCAGATGCGATCTCGAGGATATCCTCTTCAATATATCCTTGGGGATCAACCATTCGGCAATTTGGAAATTCTCTGCCAAAGGGGCGTTCTAATTCCAAGGTCTGCCCATCGGATCTTCAAAATGACAACCTGGCTTATTGACCAAGCTTTTGCAGGCCAGAGACTGAATCATATACATATCAAGCAGCAAAATTAGTTCGTCAAATGGCTCTAGATCAAAATGATAAGCTCAAGGCTCCTCACAAGGCGAGACCTTTGCGCGTGATTGACCTCTGTACTGGCACAGGATGCATACCACTTCTGCTGCATGCACTACTTGCTCCTCATTTTCAATTGGAAATTACAGGGGTGGACATCAGTCTTCCGGCATTAAGGCTAGCTCAGAAGAATCTCGAGCATAATCTGCAACTGGGCCAATTGACACACAGCGCGGCGACAAGTATCTGCTTCCACCGCGCTGACGTCCTGGGACATGAAGACGATGATTTAATACCGTCGGTCGAGACAATATTGAAGACCCAGTCGATCAGATCACCGCCAGACCAACACAGTGGGTATGATCTGTTAATATCCAACCCGCCATACATATCCCAAATGGAGTTCTGCAACGGCACTACTGCACGTAGTGTACGGCGGTTTGAGCCCAAATTGGCGCTTGTTCCCCCACACTTGGGCTTCGAGAAGGAAGACTGCAGACCGGAAGATATCTTCTACCACCGTATTCTCACTCTGGCAATCAAGCTGAGGGCTAAGATCACGGTGGTTGAATGTGGTGATATTTCCCAGGCAAATCGGGTTGTTGCTCTTCATAAGCGAATTGCTTCTGGAGAATCCGGTCAGTTCAGTGCGGAAGTTTGGCCAAGCCAAGAGCGGGATTTGGCTCAAAATGGATTTCATGTTACTGATGGATCGCGAGGTGTTATTATACAGAGATTGCCCTAGCAACAATCCGATCTTTCTGCTTTGCATAGACCAACACAGGGAAACTGGATTAGTTAGAAATTCAAGATCGAAACAGTCAATGATAATTCTTGTTTCATAGATGTTAAGCTGGTATCATACATATATGTACGATTTCCTTTAAGGCCTTCTTGGGTTGCCACATGAACCTGCCCATACATAAAAAGATACATGGAAATGCACAAGTGCCAATCGAGTGCATTATAAGCCTCCACAACATAGAGACAAAAAAGAGGAAAAGGAAAAAAAGGAAAAAAAGGGGGGAAAGACCATTATGTACAAAATGGAGCAGACCACCAGTACTTCATGGCAGTGGTGGTCAATTTTAGAGTATTAAAACAGGTAAAGGGATGCACCAAGGCGAATTAATGTACTAGAATGGCAAAAAGAAAATTGGCAGGAACAACAGGGATGTGCAAATCTCCAAACCCGAACCCCAACTCAAGAGAGCCAAATGATGGGTGTAGTTGAGCCCTGCATGCAAAAGAGAGCCAGTAAGCATTGTGAAGTCGTGACGGATGTGATAATCCCGCTGTCGTTTCAAAGGTTCTTCTTCTTGTCGGAGGAGTAGCTGCGATCGTCTTCGCCCTCGACATGCTTGAGAATGGACTCCATCTCCTTGGCTTGTCGCTTCCACTCCTCGTCTCCCATCTTCGTTTCCCGACGGAAAAGTTCCTCATTGGGCTTGCGGTAGCTGCCACCCAGACGGTCCCACAGAGTGGTGAACTGTCCGTAGTTGTAGTTGAAGTACAAGTGGTGCATTGTGTGGCAGGCTGCACCGTTCACAATAGGGCTGTTGGCGACGTACTCGCCATCATGAATGAAGACTGTCCAGAGGTTGATGAAGCCGAACAAGAAAACATAGGCGACCTTCTGCAAGGGGAAGAGGAAGGGGAAGACGTGGTATGGGACACTCTGGGACCAGCCATCGAGTGGGTGGAAGGCGTGCGAAGCATAAGGGCTTGGCATGATCCATTTGTGGTGAGGCTTGTGTAGGGTCTTGTAGACGCGAGGGTGATGTAGGCCACGGTGAATCCAGTAGATGAAGAAATCGGTAAAGCAGATGAAGAAGGGAATCTGGATCAAGCTATAGTACGCGAAGGGCTCTTCGGCAGTGGTGTCATAGAGTTTAGCGAATCCGCGAACCTCAAGAACGAAGAAAGGAGCTGTCAATAGAGACATCAAGGGCATTGCGCCCATGGCCTGCCTGATTTCCAAGCTAATCTGGTTCTTGAGGAATTTGGGGTGGTTGTAGGTTGTCTTATCCCAAATAAAGATATATGACAGCGTTGCGATCAAAAAGTAGACCAGTAGGCCGAATAGCCTAATTGAGTGTTAGCTTGGATGTCGAGGCGGAAAAGGGTGGCGATGTGAAATCTCAGAGGAATTGGCGCATTACCAGGTGATCAAAAAGAAGCTTATGAATTGACGATAGATATTATTTCGGGGCCAGGCACTCAAGTATGCATATTTCGAGGGTTCCAGGTAGATCATCTGTGTAGCCTGCTCGTAGACATAAGGTTCCGCAGGCCCAAACAGGGCCATCGAAGTGTTGGCGGCGGCATTGACAATGGCTGGCAACGAGACGGATGACAGCGAGACGGGGAGGAGTGCTGAATAGAGGCGATCACCAACAAAGGTGTCCCATAATTCGAGAATGATATCCATGATTGATGGGCTCACGGATAGGGAGAAAGGGAGAGTGGGCGAGTACTTGTAGGAACAAAAAAGGAGATTGCGGCGAATAATACTCACAATCACACCAGCACGGAACCACTAAAGCCGTTGCAATGCCACCTTTTTTTTCTCCCTTGTCTTAATAAGCTAATTGATCCACCGGGGCAGGGGTACCTATAAAGTGGTCTGATGTGGGATAACTATCTTATGGGGTGGACAGATTGTTATGAGGTCTAGATTGTATATAGGTAGATATATTATGTAGATAGGCCCAATTCCTTGCCATTCGCTGGGATAAGAGGTTCTGCTGAAGAGCCAACTGGAAGAACCATGAGAAAAGACGAGACACAAAACGCAAGACGGGAGAACCGTGGAAATGACCCCTTTGTTGTCATGGCTGCCTTGCTGCCTGAGTGCCTTGTGAGCCCAGGAGGTGCCTGATAGATCAGGCAATACACATTCCCGGCAAGAAAAAGAATACCGGGACGGTATTTCAGTACCCGACTGGTACTGCACAGACCAGTTCCACTTGGACTACCCGTACTCACAGGTTTCCTCCACTGCCCGCACTTGCGGGTGTAGATCCAAGTATGTATGTATTCGTATTATGGGTACGGAGTATATGGAATATTACGTCGGTACAAATGAAAAGGGGTGACTTCGGGAACCTTGCGATCTGGACCCATGCATCTAGTCCGAGTAGGTAGTATATGTATGGAGTAGAGAAAATCATGTACTTTGAGACAAGGGGAAAAAAAAAAAAAAAAAAAAAAGAGAGAGAGAGACTGAGAATGGTATAGCAGAACTCCAATCATTGGTCTGCGAACGTCACAGAATTCTCCTGACTCGTCCGTTGTCCTCTGTCCTTAGTCTTTGTGATCTCTCCCAAGTGGGAACTTCTCCCGAAGGACCAGAAAGCGTACGATAGCCGCGCTTCTCGCCTAGTAAGTCGCTTCTCGCGTCAAAACGGCTGCCGCCTTCCCCCCAAACTCAAACCTTCCCGCTTTAAAGTGTCATCTGCCAGCCTCTTCCACCCCTCTTACCGCTACACCCTCATCTCATCTTCCAACTTATATTGTATCGCCCACTATCGCTGTGGCTAGCTGCGTGGTGCTATCCACCAAGCATTGAAGCCTCAGTGATCGAGATCATTGAGTCCAGGTCGGAAACCTTGGTTGCGACCCCCATTCGCCAACCCAGAGCTGTCATCTGAACTACCTTTTTTTCCCTGACTTGTGAACCAAAAAATATTGCGCCATGTACAACGCTCATCGCGGCATGGTGCCTGCCCCCAACTCCCGTCTGACGGAGCTATTGGATCAACTGCGCCAGGAGTTCGAAAGCCAGTCGCGCAACACCGGTGAATTCGAACATCAGTGTATGTGTTCTGTTCCTTCCTATTCTGTCTTACCCCTCACTTGTGCTCCGGCTCATTGAGTTCTTGGAGCTTCTCCTGTCCCATCGTTTTCCACAAGCAGCTGTCTGCTCATCCCTCCCCCGATGATTGTACCTCCATGGGTTCTGACATTCGCTGAAATGTTATCTAACTGACAGATCATGCAGTGACTGGTCAACTCCAAGAGATGGAGATGATCCGTCAAAAGGTCTATCAATTGGAACAGGCTCAGATCAAGATCAAGCAAGAGTTCGCCCTCCTGCCTCCTTGAAAGTCCTACGCACCTCATATCTGACATCGCATTTCTTCTCCCGTTCTTTAGCTACGAAGCCGAAATCCGAATGCTGCGACACGAACTTGAGTCGCGCGGCGTGCAAACCATCCCTTCCCACATCGGCGGACCCGCTGCGGCTCACACGGCTCCTTCTCAGGCTCCTCCACCCGCATTGGGCCACGGTCCCAGCAATCTGTTTGGTGGTATCATGACCAACGCTCCAGGTAGTGGCCCCGGTCTTGCCCCTCCCCCTCCCCAGGATCAGCAGCCTCCCCAGCATGCCCTTCAACAGCCTGCTTCGGTCGCCCAACCCGGCGCGCCGCAACCGCCGCAGAGCTCCTTTGGAGGATATCAAGCTGGCGCTGCTGTGAACGGTATGTCGTTATGTTTATGAAGATTGTTTTCCCGCTCCTAGTCGCTGACCCGTTGAATCATTGATTCTCTAGGCTACGGACCGCCTCCACCTCCCACTGCCTCCCCGGGGCCCGGCAAGGGCCGTGGTCGTGTTCCTCCGGGCCCGGCTACCCCCCAGCAAACCCACATTGCTTACCCGGATCCTCGCGCGTCGCCTCAAATCCCCCGCCCTACCCCTCCGAACCCTCCTATCGGCGGCGGCCGCACAGCCGAACGCCCGGGAAACATGTTGGCCAACTGGAACCCAGATGATTTGCCTCCTTCGCAAAAGCGGGAGGGCTCTGACTGGTACGCGGTGTTCAACCCCGAGGTCCAGCGTGTCCTTGATGTGGAACTGGTGCATCATTTGAACCATGACAGTGTGGTTTGCTGTGTGCGCTTCAGCCGCGATGGCAAATATCTAGCTACGGGCTGCAACCGCTCAGCTCAAATCTTCGACGTCACTACTGGCCAGAACGTGGCTACTCTCCAGGACGAAAATGTGGACAAAGACGGCGATCTTTACATTCGCAGTGTTTGTTTCAGTCCAGATGGCAAGTACCTTGCGACTGGTGCCGAGGATAAGCAGATTCGAGTAAGTTTCTTTTTTCGATCCTGTGAACAGGCAGCATGCGTGAATATACCACTGACGAAATGCGATTGATTCTAGGTTTGGGATATCAACCAGCGCACCATCAAGCATATTTTCAGTGGACACGAGCAGGATATCTACTCCTTGGACTTTGCGGGCAACGGCCGCTTCATCGCTTCCGGAAGTGGAGATAAGACCGTGCGCCTGTGGGATATTCTCGATGGCAAACTTGTCTACACTCTTAGCATTGAGGATGGTGTCACTACTGTGGCCATGTCTCCGGACGGCCGTTACGTGGCTGCTGGTTCATTGGACAAGAGCGTGCGCGTCTGGGATACGACCACTGGATACCTGGTGGAGCGTCTGGAGAACCCCGATGGCCACAAGGACAGCGTGTATTCAGTTGCATTCGCGCCCAACGGCCGTGACCTTGTCAGTGGCAGTCTGGACAAGACGATCAAGCTCTGGGAGCTTACCGTCCCCGAGGCATGCACCCTCACAGTGCCGTCAAGGGTGGCAAGTGCATTCGTACATTCGAAGGCCACAAGGTTAGCTCCGAGATCCCGGAGATCATGTGCAGAAGCTAATTTCGACTTACTAGGACTTTGTTCTCAGCGTTTGTCTGACACCTGACGGTGCTTGGGTGATGAGTGGTTCTAAAGACCGCGGTGTGCAGTTCTGGGATCCAGTGACTGGAAATGCCCAGATGATGCTCCAGGGTCACAAGAACTCCGGTATCTTAAATCCTTCGTCTACGGTCCTCTGGCTCTTTGCTAACTGCTTTTGTTTTCTTCTGAATAGTCATCTCGGTTGCGCCCAGCCCCACTGGCAACCTGTTCGCGACTGGTAGTGGAGACATGCGTGCACGAATCTGGAGGTGAGTGTTTTTTTGGGGGTTAATTTCCCTGGTGTTTCAAGATCATAAGCTGACTCTGTTAGATACTCACCGTACACTGGACGATGAAAGGTTTGATACCGATGCCTTTGGCGCAATGTGATGTTTTTCTTTTGCTTGGATTAGTCGGTTCTTGTTCTTGGGCTTGATTTTTATCGAATTTGAAAATTATATTTTTTTCCCCCCCTACCCACTGTTGGGAGTATACGTGAACCGGCATTTCCCCCCTCCCGGTCAGTTGTGATAGCAGACACACTCGTAGGGTAACACGGGTTGGGAACGAGCTGAAATCCCAGGAACGTCAGTAATCCCAACAACATCATCATCCCTGTCCGTCTGAATCATCACAGAGCCTCCGTATGATGCTCTGTTTTAAGGTACATTTTGATCTGTAAGTCGATGGGGGGAACTCCTGAGGACTCGGGTTTCCACTGCTAACTCCACCTACATATGTAGGCTTGTGGCGTATCCCTCGCCCATTCAGGAAGTAGTTCATGAAGACTAGTCGCATCCCTGCAGGAACCATTCTCGAGGATCCCGATACCTCATCTCGACGCAGGACGTGCAGGGGTTGCCACTCGTGTCAGATGGCGCCCTTTCCTTGTTTCGCCCGTGGACTAAGACCACTCGGGGCGATGATCGACTCCATTCGACTAGCCATGACAGTCTGAGACCCCGAAAGCCCGTGCTGACTGTTCCAGGGGCCAAATTGCCCAGTTTCCCCAGTTCTCCCAAGACAGATCGCACTGGAACCCCATTTGATTGGTTCGAAAGGAAATTCAGATCACCGGATCACCAGATCACCTATTTCCAAGGCCTTGGGCGGCTAACTGGGATATTCGATGGGCTGAGATCGGACACTATTGGCGACTATCGGGATGGCGCATTCTGGTACTCGTAATTACGGCCCAGCTGGCCATTGAGAGATTGCTGACTCCGAGATCGACTGAATAATCTACATGTCGACTGCAGGTCGATCACGGTCCACTTGGGAATTCCGCGATTTGAAGGCCCGGCCCGTCTCCTCGAGGGGAGACGCACAGCACGATGAGGGTTTGGTGCGTGTTTCCTTTCTTTTCTGGTCCTTTTTGCCATGGGATCATGAGTCTAATCGATACTAGTGCTATATTCCGGAATCTCGGGGTCTGCAGTTACAAAGACACACACACATACAGGTATATATGAGGAATTGTGAGGCGTTCGTCGCCAGTCGCGGCTGCGAGTATTTTCTGACTGGCACACTGTTCACACCGGATGTGTCAAAATACATTACCACTAATGAGACTAATTCCTCGTGGTACAGGAATTGGATGCGTCCAAAGCAAACTTTGAACTGCATCTCATGGAATATGCAATGCACCTGTATGCTCCAAGGCTCCCCCAGTGCTCCAATGACTGGAGGAAGGCCAAAAAACCCCCAGGAACTCCAGTTCGTCTTTGATTATTCGTCTTATATTATCCCCTGGTGGAGCCAGCTCGCCTCAATCATCCAGGATCCCCGGCCCACGAAGATCATCGAATCAAACTGGTGTACTTCGTACATTACGGAGTACATTGCATGGTATCTCTGGCCTTGAATTGCTTCTCCCCCCCCCCTTTTTCCCTCCCTTTTCTTCTGTTTTGTCAATTCCAAACGTCATACAGACAAGCGAAATGGGGCTTTTGGACTCTCTTCTCACCGGCTGACTCCATCCCCCCCCCCCCTGTCACCCCCGCCATTGCATTGGGGGCCCTGGTATATCTAGATCGGGAGGCGCCACGGTCGATGCGGATGATCATCACTAGTTGTCAATCATTCTATCCTCACTCTTCACGGCATGACCTGCATATATTTGCTATTTCCTTCCCCTCCATTCCATCTGTACACATAGATCCAGATCTATAGACTGAGTGCGCTTGGGCCGGTCTGTTTGTCTATTTTCCCTGTCCTTGCTTCTTTCTGAAAAGCAACTCGCTACCAGCCAGAACCCAAATACCACCGGAGGTTGGGTTTCGGAACAGTCAAAGACTGCCCAGGAAAAGGGAGCATCCGAGAAGGTATACATTGGGATACGCAGGTATCTCGTGGAAGATTCCGAGAGAGAAGCTATCCGTGCCTCTCTGAAAGATTTTGAGGAGAAAGAGCGCGAACAGTGGAAATGATGGAGACTGCAGAACCCGTATCTTACGAGTTCCCTAGCCATGCCGTGGGGCCATTTACACACAGGCGTCCGATGGACTCGAGCTTGAGCCAGAACTTCCCCTTCTATTCACATCAAACAGCGGCACCATACTCGCTGCCTTACCAAGCCCCGAGTAACTTGCCTTACACCTTCGGGCACTCCGTGGGCCACACACATGCACCCTCCAATTCATATCAGCCGTACTTTGTCCCCAGTCAGCACCCGATACAGCCGCAGCCACTACGCATCACAGCGGAACAACCGCTACAATCTCTTCCAGAGATTCGCCCGGCAAAGAACGCCATCAGCCAGGCAGCAAAAGCTATTCCCGATCATGGCCCGCGAATACAGCCCTTGACTAGCCACAGTCCCCTTGGCGGAACAACACGCGAGACGAAGCAAACCCCGGCTGACATCGCTTTCTCGACCAACGTGGATGTTCTGATGAAGGCAATCCAGGCCAAACACGCTGCGTCATTAAACCAACAGTCGTTGCCACCACTCCAACACCTGCCCCCGCCAGCATCACAGGCCTATCCCACATCCTACGCAGTTGCATCACCCACACCACCGCGCTACCACTCAGCAAACGAAGGCCAACTATCGCGTTCAGGCAAAAGGCGCAAATATAACTGCAATCTCCCAGGCTGTGGCAAGAGCTTCGCTCAGAAGACCCACCTGGATATACACATCAGGGCACATACAGGCGACAAGCCATTCGTGAGTGCACACCTCAAACGGATTTTACATCTGTCGAACCGGACCTGGTGGGGGATCAGCGACTAATAGTTCCGATTTGGCAGGTCTGCAAGGAGCCCTCGTGCGGGCAACGCTTCTCGCAGCAAGGCAACCTCAAGGTATGCACATTGCTCCTCCCCCCCCCTCCAACAAGCTGCAGCGCCATCCAACCGCTACTACACAAAGCAACCGCTAACATGTGATTTACAATTCAGACGCATCAGCGCCGGCACACGGGCGAGAAGCCCTTCCAGTGTGAAATCTGCCAGAAACGATTCGCCCAACGAGGCAATGTCCGTGCTCATAAGCTCACCCATGATCAATCCAAGAGGTTTGATTGTCGCCTAGATGAATGCGGCAAACAGTTCACGCAGCTAGGCAATCTTAAGGTAAGGGCTGGTCATTCCTCTTCCCGCCTCCACATCCCGCCTACACACAACATGCTTTATCCCGAACCAAGCTAACCAACCACTCTCTGCACCAGTCTCACCAAAACAAATTCCACGCGGCAACACTGCATAGCCTGACAGTCCGCTTTTCACAAATCGGCGAAAGTGGGCCGATGAACATGAGCACAGCAGACCGCGAGCTGTGGATATACTTCGCCGGACTATATAAGAACAGCAACAAGGGCATCAAGGGTCGTGGCAAAGACCGGCGGATCTCGACGACGAAGCGGTCTGATGCGCAGAGTAGCTGCGACTCGATGGGTCGAATACAGTCTGTGGAGTCCGAAGAGGGCGCCCCGAAGATGCAGATGCGCCGCGGGAGCTTCGAGGATGGCTTCTCTGCCTATAACGCCTCTAGCAGCGATGGCGATGATGGAGAGCCATATTATATTGACCGCAGGGCTCATCTCCATGGGCCTTGATTGGAGTTGGACTTGGTATCCCTTTCGTTCTTTTCTTATTTTTATTTTTACTTTTGGCATCTTCTTGTTTTTGTATCCTCTGCACATCCACTTTGATATCCCCAGGTCTTTACTTTTGTGCTCTTGTACTTCCCATTTAATCTGTGATTCCCACTGGTACTCTCTTCGTCGTGTTTTCCTCTCCTGTTTCTGTTTCCTCTCTCTCTCTCTCTTTCGCTGCGCATCCGCAAGAATTCGCTGTACACCGAAGGGGACACAGCCCTCGACTACCGTCTTTGCTTTCTCGCTGTTTTGTCTTTCTATGTATTCCAGCTGCTTTTGGGATATCCCAGTGCTAGGATTGTACTACGGCTGAATCAACAGGGTCTCGGGTAGTATCTGTCTTTTTCTCTTTCTTTTCCTTTTTGGGAGTGCGCAGGTAGTCAGGCGCAGAGAGAGAGAGATATTGGCGTGGCATATATCACTTACGTCGTCTCCCCAAAGTCGAGAAAGGGTAATATTCTTGTTATTTCGTACTCAACGATGAGGCCATACAGTCGAATATCGGAGAGATTTTTTTTTATTTCTGTAGTTGGGCTGATTTAAAGACCCGGAGATAAGTGTACAACAAAGAGGAGAAAAGATAAAGAAAAAGCTCTCCGGGGCATAAATCATTTAATGAAACAGTTCAAAGAGATCAAATGTGAAAAAGCATGCCTACGTTGATCCGGGGGTTATCCACGTGTTTGACGACCTTATTGCGCATCTGCGTCGGCGATATCCAAATCTGCGTCCGCAGGACCCTCGGGCTCAGGAACATGCGGGGCTTGCGTGCCAAGGGGGGTGGCATTAGCAAGGGCATCAGAGATGAATGATTCTTCGACGGCAGCCTTTCGCCGGAACACGCGGAGCCAGCGACGACCCCATTGGCGGATAATGGCATCCTCAGGCAGATTGCCGCTGCCATCCCCACGCTCCATCTGCTCGTCGTTGCTTCCCGCAGCAACGGAGACGATAGAATCCTCAATGTACTTGAAGAGGGCTTGCATGTCGGTGCGTTCGCGAGCGAGGGTCTCGTCGATCACGCTGAGCTGGGGCTCATACAGGCTGGGCTGGGCGCGGGCGGCAACAATCTGGCGCATACGGTTGGTGACCTTGCCAACAGTAGCGGAGATCATCTCAAAGACGTGAGGTTTCGAGAGGATGGTACCTGCTGCAACGGATTCGGAGAGGGCCCACTCGAGGACCGAGAGCGGGGTGAGGATGGTGTAGTTGAGCAGTTTGTCGATGATGTTGATGGCAATGCCGGGCTGGTCGACCCAGTAGTCCATGACGGAGGTGATAATTTGGCAGCGCGCATGTTGAGATTCCGTGCCAATGGCCAGGAGGCGATCTTTGCTCCGTTCGATGCATGACAGAACGTGAGAGAGTGATTTGGATCCGACGTAGCAGAGCGAAGTTACAAATGCGTCCGTGGATGGGATTTTGGGGTCATCAACGCCTTGACTCTTGGCCTGTTCTTCAATGGCCGTAATTACAGGCTGGATTTCTTCGTCACTAGCCTTCTTCCGAATAAGCTGCATGAGTTCTTGCCCTTCCTTGGAGTAAGGAGCCACTAAAATCTCAAGTTAGCGACAATTATCTCGGATGATGCACGACAAAGCTTACTCTCAGACGAATATTTGAACTCGGGAGTGTCTTTCTCTTTGCCTTCTGTGATTAAGCTTGGGTAAGGCTCCGGGAGAGTTCCCTTAATGCGCTGAGCGAAGCTCAATCGAATCTCCTTGTCCAAAGCACCGTGAATGAACGCCATTCGTGGATCAATGGCAGGTAACTCAAGATCATGGGTCCTGGACTTGTGTTAGAGGATGGACTCATATTAACCGCAGCTGGCATTTCAGACTTACCACTCGCTCCATTTCCAAGTAAACCCAAAGTTGCTCAAATGGTGAGCGAACCAGTCCAGGAAACGGTTGCTGAGCTCCAAATCCATTGTTTCCAGGCTGTTATACAAGAACCGGATTGCACGGCCTAAACTCGGCGCAATCGCTGCCGGGGCAATCTTGCAGCACTCCGTGAGAACGGAGTGGTAATAGACGAGCTTGTGCTCCGACGCCGGCAGTTGGAATAGCTGCGAAAATACTGCGTCTACTGCCACATCCTCCGGTTTCCAGGCTTGAACGTCAGGTGCGAAGTCGCGCATGCGGTCAAAAGGCGTGGCACGTTTGACGAATGTGTTGGGAGTGAAATAGCAATCGATATCAATGAGAAACTTGGCTGTAGCAACGCGGTTGAAATCAAGGAGATTGATAGTATCGACAAGTACATCCCGAATAAGCGATGAGGAGATATCTTTGGTTGAAGGAACAGTGTCTATTTCTTGGTCGGCATACACCGAAAGATAGACCTCTGGAAAGAGAGCACGTGCGCCGTTCGGTACAGGGTTAGGCACGACAATCTGGGGGAAGGGGACCTTGGTAACCGATTCAAATGATTTTGGCTCCTCTGCCTCAGCATCCTGTACATCATTCCAGGGACGAGGGAGACACTTGAGGTCCCAACCCTGGTTGGCCTCCCCCTGAAGTTGTGTCTGCATCAAACTGATGACACTTTGACCAGCTGCCTCCTGATTCTCTTCGGGGCTGAATGTATTCACAAGGTCGACAAGAGCGTGCGGCGTAGACGCAATAATGTCGGTCTTCTCCAGAAGCGCAGAAGCCTGGGCCTCAAAGCCAGAGGCGGGGGATAACATGATGTAAGGAATGGTGAATTGGATAATCTTCACCAATTCAAGACCAAGAAGCTGAGGGAAGCTGTTAGAAGAGTTTTAGAATCCCAGGTCAAGGAACAAACTTACATCTTCCGAAGAGGCAGTCTGGAGATCGACAGCACGGGCGAACAGCTCCTCCAAAAGAGGGAAGATGCCGTCACCTTCGTAGATTGGCTGGAGAATACCCAAAAAGCGAACAAGGAGTTTGACTTCACGCCATGCCCCCGTATCAATGTACTTTTGCAAGGCCTCGGCAGCCTTGCCCAAAACCTCAACTCCAAGCTCGGGCTTGAGACCATGTGCGACAAGGACCGTGCCGGCAATAAAGGGAATTTTCATCGGTTGTTCAAGGACACTGTATGGTGCCGGTTAGCAGGAGTCCATGTCACAGAGTGTATGTATATCGGCACGTACAGATCAAGGGCGATGTTGACAAAGTCGCGACGGATCTCCTCATCCTCATAGTTCTCCGTGACGGTCTTCGCGATACCCTGGACGTCATCTTCTGCTCTACGGGCAGCCTGAAAAGTACCCGCTCCGATGTTAGTTCAGATCAATTGATAGTGGAGCGCAATGCGCGCGGAGGGGGAGAAAAAAACAACGTCCGTACCGATTCCGCAATGGTCAACAACTGCCGTCGGACTTGAACAAACAATGGCTCCTCGTATCTGCGCCTCTGAGGGCGTCGATCGAAGTCATCATCATCTGTGAAAGACACAGAGTTAGCAAGTTGTCCGGAAAGCTTGTCGGATCCGCATCTCTCACCTCTGTAGCGGCGTTTGCGCCCACCCCTGTAGCTTTGGTTTCGACGATCGTTTTCGGTCATTTTGCTTTGAAATCAACCACCGGGCCAGTAAGATACTGGATTTTATCGTAGAGACCGGGACCTTGGGGAAGCAGAAAGGTGTTCTGGGAGCTCGAGGTAATTGGGAGCTCGGAAGGGGGAAATTGAAGTTCCGGCCCCGGAGCCCCTGCGTGCAACGTCCTTTGGACGACACAGGTACTTCTCATGTAACTACACACAGGTATATATAGACATATGTAGACATTATATACATAATGTATGCTTACCCTGTCAGTCAAGGTGGAGGGAAAAGGGATCTACTCAATTACTTTCCTTCCCAGTGATTCCCAGTTACATATCACTACATCTACAAAGACAAGAAGATCGTGTGCTTGAGAACTGGAATGACATATAGCTCATGGCTGGTAAGTCGGAGGACCGGGGAACCAGCCGAGCCCGATGAATCTGATACAAGGATATTGCGAACAAAAAGGGAGGGAAAAAAAAGAAAAAAAAAAGAAGAAAAAAAAGCAAGGACGTGAAGGGAAGAACGAACGGGGTTTCTAGCGCTGCAAGACAGGAGATTGACCATAATAGCAGAAGGGTTCTCCCGCAACGTGTATCCAAAGAAATCTTCAAGATCTCCGATGCATCGGTGGGAGATTCACCCCTCCATCCGGGGTCAAGATCGGCTTGCTGCGTCTGGGGGTTCTTCCCCTCGACCGATGAAACTATGCAGTCTCCGACCCACAAAGGCAGACCATGCACAGAAAGGGTATCACTTTTTCCTCCCAAGAGCTGTCTCAGACACCTCAAAATAAACTCCAGGCCATGACCTCCCATTGCGTGAAAAACCATCAGCCCCTACCGCCCCGAGGAAACGTGGTTTCCGCTTCCCAGCCATTAAAAGGATGCACTTTTCACACTTCATACTATCCCTGTCCAGTCACCAGTTCCCAACTCCCACCATGTCCGTCGGGGGTTGAGTCGTACGAACCAAGTCAAGAAGAAAGACAAGGCAGAGCACTCTCGATTCAGACTTTACGCGAGCACACGATGGAACTTGATGGTAGATCATTCAATCCTCTCTCTTTCACACACACGCAGTGCATATGGCGGCGCAACGAACAGAAATATCCCTCGCGGAGGGCACACACTGGTCAACTCAGTCGAGGTGTGCAAGCATTTCCTCCTTGGCAAGAGGTTTGAAGGTATCAAGGCCGAGGCCGCGGGCTTCAAGGGCTGGACGAGCGTGAGGGGGAATCATCTTGTTGTTGAGTTCAGGGGCGATCGACAATTCTACAGATCGAGTGGTTAGCGAAATTTCATTCTAGGGAGTGAGTTGTGGAGGATTTACCATGTCGTGAAAAATCGAAAAGAGCGGGGAGATCCTTGGAGGGGTTGTTGTGGTGGCGCGAGTCTGGAAGGCGGGTATTCGGGTCACGGAGCTCATCGAAGAAAGGGTGGCACATCGCTTCCACTGCGGACAACCGTTGTGTCGGGGTGTATTCCAGAAGGGCAGAGATGAGATCAATGGCCTCTGGTGGGGCCTTACGGAAGACCTAGTTTGGTCAGTGTGATTGATCAGCTATAGGGGACCAGCGAAATATACCTTATTGAAGGGATGGGGTTTGATTTGTGGGAACTTGTGCTCCATGTAGTTGGGATTCATGGTGCGGATTTGTTCCCGAGTGGGAGTGCCCAAGACCTTGATGATTTCCACCAGTTGGTCAATGCCTGATTCGCCAGGGAACAGGGGTTGTCCAAGCATCAGTTCAGCCATCACACAGCCAGTCGACCAAACATCTAGTACAAAAGACATGTCAGAGGTGGATAATATTGATGGAGGAAGGAGGGATATGTACCAATCTTCGTTGTGTAGTTGGTCGCACCAAAGATCAATTCAGGCGCCCGGTAGTAGCGAGAGCAGATGTATGACACGTTGGGCTCATTCTCGATGAGAATCTTGGCCGAACCGAAATCGCACAGCTTCAAGATCCCAGTGGCGGGATCCAAAAGAAGATTCTGTGGTTTAATATCACGGTGACAGATACCCTGTGAGTGGATGTAGGCCAGCGACCGGAACAGTTGGTAGATGTAGAGCTTGACCTCCAGCATGGGCATCGTGGTCTTGAGTTTATTGAAGTAGCGGGATGCGCGATAGACGGTCTCTGGGACATACTCGAGAACGAGGTTGAGATAGACTTCATCTTTCTATTGAGAGGGGAATATCATCGGTCAGCCCACGGGGACAGGGACGGGGTCAGGGACGGGGACGGGGGACAGAAAGACGGTTGGGCGGGACACCCAGGGGACACATACCCTATCGCCGTTGGAGTAGTAGAAGGCTTTCAGCTCCACGATGTTAGGATGGCGCACAATCCGCATGATCTGCAGCTCACGGTTCTAGAGACGCAAGGGTTAGTGACACCACCACCGATTGAACGTCGAGATCCCATACCTTAAACCGCTTATCCTGGAGGACTCGCTTGATTGCAGCATCCTCGCCGCTCGGAGCCATCTTGGTCTGAAACACGACACCGAATGAGCCATTGCCCACGATCTTACACTGGGTGTAGGAGATCTCCTTGGCCTCGCCGGTCAGTCCATCTTGGACCTTCTCCCGGATCACCTCTGGGAAAGGTCAGTTTCACCGCAATTGAAATCCGAGGAGGACATCTTACCACCCATGCGCAAACTCGGGAACAACCCGGGTCGACTTTGTGACATCACGAAGGGAAGAGGTGATGTATGTGGGAGATGTCGAGGAGTGAAGTTAGAAAGGCCGTTTTGGGGTGGTAAACCGGGGTGGAGTAGGGAGGGGCGGAAGGACCGATGGGAAAGAAGAAAATGGCACCCGAGAGCCAAGAATGTAAGTAGTAAAGTAGGGAAGAGAGAGAAGAATGAGGGAGAGAAGGTGGGCAAATCGTAGGAGAATGTCCAACCAATAAAGTCGAATCTGGTGAGGAATAAGACGGGTTAGACTGGGAAGGTTAGGTAAAATTGGGGCGGGTTCAGGGCGAAAGAGAGAGGTGACGTTGATGGAATGGATTTCCCCCCCCCTCTTTCGTTCTTGTGTTGTGTGTTTTTTTTTTTTTCTTTCTTTTTTCTTTGTGCTCTGATTCTTAGAGAGAGTTGGTTGTTTTGGTCAAATCAAAGGAAACCCCCCCCAAAGACAAGAAAAGAAGGAAATCACAATAATGAAGATGAAAGCCAATGTCTTACGGGTGGGCAATTCGGGAAGGGAGGGGAAAAAGAGGAAAAAGAGAGGGGCGGGAGCTCCCAGTTCAATCTCAATCTTCCCACTGGGGAGCTGGGAAACGGTGGCCTTTTCTGAGCACTTCAGGTAAATTACTATATATTTCCAGTTGCACCATCGTGATTTGATTTTCTTATGGCCTGGCAATGGACCTGACTGTCCGTACGGAGGACTCCGTAAGATCGGTACTGTCATGTACCGAATGACGGTTCTGGACGGTCATTTACGAAAGTTCGGGAGATGAGATCATAGGTACCGTTCGCAAGGTATTTACCAATACATGCCGGTGTAGCCCAGGAATCCGACAGACTTTGGAGAAAGCGGAGTCTCCGGGGTAGTGGAAATAGAGTCGGAGTACTCCGTACTCCGTCAAGCTATACATAGTAATCTCTTGCTATATATATAGATAGAGCTCTACCTAGGTACTCTGGATTCCGTCCTCCGTCCTCCGTACTCCCCTCAATAGGGGTGTCAAAGAAAAGAAATGTCGGGTGACCGGTGGTGCTTTTCGCTGGAACCACTGTCATTGGTTGACCCGGTACGGTAATCGTCTATGACATCTGTCACGAGACGTCCAGCTGACCTCGAAAAAAAAAGCAGAAAAAAAGAAAAGAAAAAAGAAAAAGAAAAAAGAAAAAGCAGAAGCTTGGGCCAGGCGGTGGTCCAAGCTGCGATTGGACCTGGACCCGGTCCCAGAGAGACTAAGATGGACTACGGACTATTATTCTCTGAGGTCGGCAATATGCTAGCGATCTCGACTCCGTACGATCTCCGTACGATCTCTGATTTTGGTCAACTGGCATTGACCTGAGATGGATTATGGAGGAGGTTCAAGCCTTCCGGAAATCATCAAAAATACAAATCAAAAGCAAATGACACACCGGTAATTAAGAACCAGACCAAGGTATGGGAAAGAGAGCTGATATACCTTGGTCCTTCGTACGGAGTACCTCGAGTCAGAAAGCTGTTCGGCCCGGAAGGCCCCATCTGAGATTCGGAAAAGGGGCCTTGCCATTCCCGTTCCACCTGGTCTTCCATTCTTTCGACCTCGAGATGCCAAATGCCGTCAAACAAGTGCACCGTTGCAGGGGACCCTTGGCATGTGAGTCGAAGCTATCTCAGCCGACGCGCAGGCCGGGATGGACAATCATTGGGATTCCAGCCGTAGTCCCGTCCATGCAGTCTCGTAACAAGCTCGACCGACAGACGAACCCACGACCCGGCATCCAAAGACAGATGTATCAGAAAGAGAGAACCCCAATGGGAAGGGTATCCCCCGAGTTTCTCCTCAATTACGGAATGGAAAAAGAACCCGTCTATCTGATTCTCAAGAGGGGGTGA
This sequence comes from Penicillium paradoxum, assembly GCF_028828445.1. NCBI lineage: Eukaryota > Fungi > Ascomycota > Eurotiomycetes > Eurotiales > Aspergillaceae > Penicillium > Penicillium paradoxum. The sequence continues at coordinate 628,381 of NW_026643184.1, read as the reverse complement.
GGAATGCCAGTTCCTGACACAAGCAAACACCCGACTCAGGTACTAAAAAAGGACCTCCGTTTGGGACTGCGGCCCGGCCGTTCCCTCGACTGAACTTGGCCCCTGCGCAGTCTGGATGCACCTGGCTCAAAAGGTTACCGTTGAGGAGCTACCAAGCTACCTCACTGGCGTAGAGAGCCAGCGCTGCATCGACTTAAGGTCGGCCGTGCATTTGAACGGGGGTCAAGATTATACGGGGTTGCGTATTGAGCAGTATTTACGTATTTACCAAGTCATGACGATACATAGTACATACCTAGGTAGTATCCCCCTAGTACTGGGCAGTAGTACCTCCAGGTATGCAACGTTCTAGGAGTTTCAATCTTCCGATGTTCATGGCATCCATTCTCTCTACATGTAGATCTCTACATGTATTCTGAATCATACCTGCCCATGGAATCATCTCGAGCACCGCATCACCAAACTTGAGCTTCAGCTTCCCCTCATGGCTTGGCGGGTCGACGTCACCAGACATCGAACAGAACTCTGAGCAGGTGACCAGGTGACCAGGTGACCATGGCGTGGGGGGCTGTGGCATCGGAATCGCCACACTTCTGAGCGATGTCATGCGACATAGACCTTGATCCTTTTCCGATCGGCTTGGGAAACAGACTCACGCAGAAAGAAAAAGGGAAAAGGGAAAAAGGGAAAAAGAAAAAGAAATGACAGCGGTCTGACGGTATCAACTCAAAGCAGTAAGAAAAAAGAGGAAATTATATACATCCTCCGTACAGAAGGCACCAATTTAGCCATGACCCATATGTACGATCGGGATTCCGAAGGATCCATCATTCGGAGCTCGGTAAACAATATCATGCCATTTGTGGATTGCTCCGTACCCTCGACGCGATCCATAGACAACATAGGGAACGGAGTACTCACGAATAATCAGACTGCAGAAGGATTATTAGGTATGTACTGGGATTATCCAAGTGGGTCCAATTCGTTCCATACCAAATGTAGCCTTGCAACCCATGAAGCCTTGCAAGCCCAGAGGGGAGGAAACCCGGAGTACATCAGCCAGCCTCGACGCTGTATACAATGCACCACGTACGTACCGGTAGCACTATTGTTTCACGGGCCCGGGGCGAGGTGCCGGATGTGTTCCTGGCAAAGCCCTCGCAACACTACCCCCGGCTAATTAACATGGGATCTTGGAATCTTGATGCTTGTAGGAACGCTGGGGAGAAACAAAGACAGCGAATGTCTATCCCAATACACAGTGTGCACCGTCGGTATGTACGGATCGGAGAGCATGGAAGCAAGGAACGACATACCATTTTCCGCTCTGTGTCAGACACGTGTACTATCAAGCCCTCATAATCACGAACGAATTAGAGAGATATAGGAATATAGTACTCTGTACTCCGTTATAGCCATGGGTTTCACACATAATCTGTCGATTTCTTCTGCTTGTATTGAAATTGCTATCGAGACAACTCTACTATTCATATAGTCCCCTCTTTCTAGCATCTCTACCCCCATCCATTGCACTGAAGTTAGGAATGCAAGCAAAGATGCATGTCATGTTGAGGGCATTTGATTCTTCAAATCGGATCCTGGGAATGTATAACATACACCCACGCTACAACTGATCGACCACGTCCTTGAAGATCCAAATCTACTGCTATGCAATCTTATGCGCAGTGCTCCGTACTCGATACAAGAGCATCCATCGCGTCTATTCGATATTCCATACCTGAACGACCTGCGACATTTCACGATGAAGATCTAGATATCTTGGGAATGGACGGATCCGATCTCCTTGCGCCATCGAGGACATGATCCAAGCAGATGGACATGATGCACCCTTATACCCTGCGCTGTGCTCTATCCGCTTCATGTTCAGCGTACATATGAAAAGTCTTCCCTGTACTGAGTACGGACTCTGTAGAAAATACATGCGAAAAGCAGACGATTCTCGAAAGGTGCCGAAATTAGCCAAGAGATTCTATAGGGAACGAATTTGCCCTGTGGATACGGCTATCCACATTCATTCCCCTTGCAAATATCCATGGATGATTTTTCTAGAGAACACCTTCAGAGCATACCGATTGGGCAGAGACCCTCGGACCCCTCCCAAACTGTATCAGGTAATTTCCCCTAATGGGATCGGGTTGGATTTGTCTAGCGTATCAAACACGGGCCAGCCATTGACCCGAAACGATACAGTCCCTGTCAAATTGGATTTGAAGTCGTGTAGCTAGGGCTCACAACCTCGAGAATTACAGAAAACAAAGTCAAAGAGGAAGGGGAAGATATGGCCTCGGCATATGATGTCACTGAACACTGATCATCAGCGTCCGAACGCCGACTGCTCCGTATCAACCGTGGGATTTGCAGTCGTGAGACCCAGCCACACCCGAGGCAGGGAACAGGGCTGGACTTTGCCAGGGTGGTTTTAGGTAGCGATCGGGCTCAGCACACGGAGTATGGAGTATGGAGTAAGTGGCTGAAAATCCCACATGCCATATTGCGGAGTGGAAGAAGCACAAAGTTTTCCAGGTACATCGATTAATACGAAGTCTGTCAAATTCGATTAACGCACACTAACCTCTGTACCATTTTCGAGTGTGAATTGTGGATGCCCCTAAACACATAAAACCAATAACCCACTTTACCGAACAAAAAACTTCGTCCCAGAATTGAGTGGAGACCCAAAGCTGGACGCTTCCATTATTGCGAGTGTTAGGACATGCATATGAACATGTCCCCAGGACCCGGTGGAGTAAGTCGGTGTGCTCGGTTGATTCGACTGGTTTGTTGTTTCCAGGGTCAGCGCGCATCCCGGCCACCGCTATGGGCACGTACTGCCGGCAATATGAAGGTATTGCTTGCCGCTTTGGTTCGGGTCGGTCATAGGGCTGGTGATAACATGGATGATTTGTCTCTGAGTCGATTCAGGCCCAGAAGGGACTAACGTTCATCATGTTTCATCCAATACGACAGACGATAATCTGTTTGGGGCCCTGAAGCCCTTGTGTGTATGCAATGTAGTGTCTTCATAGCAATCCGAGCCTCGGGCCCCGGCTAAAAAATCAAGTACATATCTCTTTCCAATCTCCAATAGTATAGTAGTATCACAATCAATGAGAAGGCAGAATACAATGGATATGAGGGTTACAACCGGATCAACTTCAATCAAAACGTGTTTTACATTGGCCCGTCTATGATGCGAAAACATAACCAGAGCTATCTGCAGGCGCAGCCATGCTAACCAGACCTCCCAATCTCATAGACCCAAAACATGGCCATGTAAGGAGATGAGCTGGTAAGATAGCAAGGAGATACAAGATCAGACCACAGGCCAAACAGTCAGGGATGCAGCTTCAGGTTGTGATGAGAAGGAAATCAAAGAAACGGAGTGTGAATCTATACAAAAAGGAATTTGGAATCTCCATGGCGCCAAACAACTGCCACCTGCACCAGCAACCCAAATTCAAGAGGATATACCGAGGAAGAGACAACATGGATCATTCCAGACATGGAGAGTGAAGAACTACTAAAACAGGGGGATGAAAAGGGTTATTATCTCGGGGGAGCGCGAGAGGAGAGCTTAGAAGGGAGGAGGGATCATGCTAGCAGGATCGATCTTCTCCTGCTGCTCCATCACGTCCTCACCCGCAAGCTCGAGGGAAACGGCAAGACCGAGCTTGGCCGTTTGCTAAAAGAGAAAAAAACAATCAGTTTTGGAGTTACAGGGTGGCTGGGCTATAAAAAGGTCTGGCTTACCTTGGCCTGGTCGATCTCACCAGCGAAAGAGAGAGAGATGGGCATGGCAATGCGCTTCTCGAGGAGACAGCTGACCTTACCGGTGCTGTCAACCTGGGCGCGGAACGAAGAAGCACGGAAGTCGTACTTGGCACCAATGGCGGTGGTACCGTCACGAGCAGGACCGCCCATCATGAGAGTAGCGGGAGAGGGTTGGAGCTGAAGGTTCATGTCAATACCGGCCTCAACACGCTCAGACAGCTTGCGCCAGTACGTGGCGCTGAAAGTGCCTTGAGCCTGCAGCTGGGCGGTACCAATCCAGTCATCACCCTTGTACTTGGCGGAGTAGGAAAGAGCGGTCTCAGGGCGGGCGGTGATGCCCTGGCGTTGCCAGATAGCCTCAAATCCGAGAGCCAAACCAGGAGTGATGGACTGGAGATAGCTGCCGACGAAGATACCGGTGAGGCTACCATCGAGGCACGAAGGATTGAAGGCCTTAAGGGAAGCCGAGAAATCACGGCCAGTGTAGTCGTTATCGATCTGGATCAAGCCCTGGGTACCTCCATTCATGATCTGAGTATTGGTCTTGGTGACAAGGGCCGTGTTCCAGCGGTAGTTGGCGACGGCGGCAAGCGCACCATCACTACCGTAGTTGCCTTGCAAGAACCACTAATAGGAAGCAAAGGATTAGACATGAGATATTGCAATTTTCGGCACACGCATCGCATGTGATGATTTTCCTTACCTTCGGGCTTCCGTACATGGCGGAGAAAGCATACGGAGGCAGGTTGCCGGTTGAGCCCATAGAGAATGCATGCGACACACGGAACAGAGGGGACATGCCCAGGACCTTGGTAAGATCTGCCCGGAGACCGGAGAACATGAAGTTGGTCAAGAGGACATCTTTCTGCACTTCTCTGGCGAGGTTATCGACAGTGCCAGGGTTGGGCAGGTTGAGCAGTGCCCTTCGGTCGGAGAACGAGGAGTATGCATCGTTGATAGCTGCAGCAGCAGGGTTATCGGTGAGGAAGGTGAGAGATGATAGGTAGTCGGCCATTTTCGTTGAAATCTGATAATCGACAAATAAATTAGGTGTCGTCACGCGTGTTAGTCCGTCTCAGTTGAGACTCGGAGCGAACAGGAAGAATTGAGTATAAAAGGAATTGAGACCAGCCCGAGGATCTGGGACGAACAAACGTCTCAGATAACCTTGATAGAATAGCGAAAAAGGGCTGAATCTGATGCGCTCAGGAGTGTAGGGGAAGCAATTCAAGACTTTCCAAGCTGTGAAAAATGCTAGTCACCTGTCTCGGCGTCTTTGGTTGCTGCCGTTTGCCGGGATGTTACATAAGCCCTCGGGCTTTCCCGGTTTAAGGCGACACCGGGGCATCGGATCTACAACAATTTGGAACATTTGATCTTTCAGGGGATTTCTTTAAGATCATTTGCATGTTCCATCTTCTGATTGCTCTTGAATCGATTTTTTCGTTTGCGGTGCTTTGCATCTTTGCGGCCCTAAAAAGAAGGCATCCAAGAGGTATTGTGTATCCTGTATTGACCGGGATCCACCTGATATCTGGAACTTGATCGATCGCCCATACCGCCTCTTGCTCTCCCTTATTCTTTACTTCACTGTCTTTGCCATCTTTTTAAAGAGACGCGACATACGGAGTACATATCCTTGATTTGTATCGGGGTTGTCTATCGATCATTTGAACAAGTTGAACAGTGAATCTTGTGATAGTTCAAAGTTGCGTCACCTCGGCATCCCACCATGGACACCTTACTGTAAGCTTGCATTTATTTCAACAGCTTCACAGCTTCACAGCATCATCCCATCTCCCATGAAAGGCAAAATTGGCAAGACCAAGAGAACGAGCCATATGCCTGCCTAACGAGTGGAGAAGCTAAGGAGTGAAGCCTGATGATTGGTATTGAACTGACATCATATAGCACTGCTGAGATCGTGGCCAACTCCCCGCAATTCCGTCGCAAATCATCAATCTTTGTTGATGCAATTCATGATTTACCGGAAAAGGCCGATCTAGCGCCGGCTCAACTGTACAGTACCGAATCGGGTCGGCTTTTTCATTCTGGCCGCATCGTGATTATCACTGTCGGCTTGCCTGCCAGAGGTAAAACGTACGCTTCATGAACTCAGTTACGTTTGTTTGGAAAGCTAATCTCTAATTCACGACAGACATATCTCTGTAGCGTTGGCACGATACCTGCGTTGGTATGCTGCGTCCCTGTTGGTTTGCTCATTCTAGAAGTATGCTGATACACTGCTAGGCTTGGTGTTAAAACCAGAATCTTCCATCTGGGCGACTACCGTCGTGCCACAATTCCATTCGGGGAGGATATGCCAGATGATTATTTCTATGTCAACGGTGAGCACGATGTTTTGATCTGCCTAAATATGGCAATACTGATATCTCCGTGCAGCGACTGCCAAGTCCGTTCTTTTACGCCAAAAGATTGTTAGAAAATGTCGGGAAGACATCTACCACTTTCTGAACCATGAAAATGGTCAAATAGCGATCTATGATGCTGTCAACCCGCTAGCATCAGGACGGCGTTCTCTGGCCAAGGAGTTCGCAAAGCATGATATCGAGGTAAATCCAAAGCAAGTACTCTCAATCATTGGTAAAAGGCTAATAACTTCGCTAGACGCTATTCATTGAGTCTTGGTGTGATGACGAACGCATCATTGAAGAGAATGTTCGCAGAGTCAAGATATCGTCTCCTGATGTGAGTCTTATGTTTGAGTGTTTCTCCCGGGTATAGAACCGAGACTCTGACAGCCTAGCCAGTATGTCTCATGGAAGTCAGAAGACGCTGTGAAGCATTACCTGAGCCGCATTTCGTCTCGCATCCCTCAATTCCAGACCATGGAGGAAAAGGACTTGAACTACATCAAGGTTTGTGCAATCGCTTTTATCACAATGCCATAACTCACCGAATACAGATGATAAATGCTGGCGAGAGACTGATTGTCAACAACCGAAGCTTCGGTTACCTTTCCAACCGTATAGTCTTTTATCTTTTAAACCTCCATATCAAATCGAGGCGTACCTACTTTGCTAGGGTAGGTTGTTTCCAGTCTATGCTGTGGTGCTTCAAATAACTTACGAGATATATAGGCTGGAGTCTCGCTGGATGCAGATTCATACAAAGCCGATGCTTCGCTGTCGGAGCAAGGCGAAGACTACGCTAAGAAAATGACAGCACGTCTACTAGCTCACCGAGAAGAAGAGAAGCAAGCAATGATAGAGCGAGGTGAGACTGGCTATGAGTCAAGGCCTCTGAAAGTTTGGACATCTACACGGCGCAGGACAGTGGAAACCGCGAAATATCTCCATGAAAACGGCTATAAAATCCGACAGAGATCCCAGCTGAGCCAACTGCACCCTGGTGTTTGTGAAAAGATGTCAGAGAATCGCATTCGAGCAGAGTTTGGGGACGAGGTTGCCAAGCACGAGCTTGATCCCTACCATCACCGTTATCCCCGCGCCGAGGTGAGTGTTGGGCTGCTTTATTATTGCTGTATGTAGCTGCTAACCCTTGGACTAGTCATACCATGACTTGGCTGTTCGTCTTGAGCCAATCATTCTTGAGCTGGAAAGAGAACAAACCGACCTGCTTATCATTGCACACGAAAGTGTTCTGAGAGTATTGTATGGTTACCTCATGGCCTGCAATGCTGCGGATATTCCGTTCCTCGAATTCCCTCGTGATGAGATTATTGAGGTAAGTTGGAATTTAAAACTGGTTAGTTCTTGTGGCTAATTATTACTACTCAAGATTGTCCCCGAAAGCTATCAGAATGAGGCACAGCGGATCCACATCCCGGATCTTCCTGAGGAGATCATCCCAGCTTCTCCGGAGGATTTGAAGATCCCAGTGCCCCCAAGCGGAGTGGTATCACCCATGCAAGGGCTTGGTAGCCCAGAGGGTCAAACAACTCCACAGAGTGGTTATCGAACACCAAGTGGAATTCGAACACCGCGTGAGCCCGAAAGGATCTCACAACAGCATGTTGAAGATGTGGTTTAGGTCAAATCCCACGCTAATTCGCATTGTCCGGCAACAAACCCCCCGTATTTTGCTCTCGGACTTCGACACCCATAGTACGTACGAAACACGTGTGTTTTTCTGGGTCATATCAATGCAATCCCACCATGGTTAACCGCCATGTAGAGTTGAGACGAAGACAATGTTATCTCCCTGTTCAAGCTCATATGTTTCTTCGCCTTCAAGTTCCCAATCGGCATCATTAATGAGAACGAGGATGCCGGGTCGTCTATGAGAGCTATTAGATCCGTTTGAATGAAATGCAAAAGCTATGATCACATACACATTGTCCTCCATGATGAACATGTCTTTTCTTTGATCCTTCATGAGGTTGTCGACAAGGTATTTGAGCAAGTATGAGATGTTTGGCCTGCTGCCATCCTCTAGCTTAGCAGGCAAAACAACCTTGTGCCTGCGCTCATTTCCGAATAACAATTCTAAGCCACCACTATCGAGATCAATTGTCAGCAAAGATTCGCCAATTGAAGAAAAGGCTTGACGTGCGTAAACTCGACCGTGATAGGAATGGGGAATCCTCCCTGGCCCGCGGTTGAAGATTCAGCCATGGCGTAAGTGTAGACCGGAGCTCGGATATACCAAGCTGTAGGGGTGGTATTCTCAACAACGGAAAAGAGATCACAGTCGAGTCTGTTGAAGATGGAGGGGGGTTAGGCGGAGACCAAACTTCTTATCGATAAGCCCCAATGTTTCCCGCAAAGAAATTGCGGCTTTTCTCCAATTTCATAGCACCGCAAGACAGAAGGCTTTTCGAGCCCTCACAATATTCCTTCATGGTCGGCGTCGCAACAGACTATATTAGTGTGGGGGGTAACCGGCATCCCGGTGCTGCGGATTGGGATGTACACACAGGTGTGCTCGCGTTCGGTGCAGACAACAACGTTGCCCTATGGGATCCTCTAGTAGGTCCATGGAAAACTATTCAAACCTTGACGGAGGAGAGCTGACATTTATCTCAGGACAAGACTAATCAGGGTATCTACGCTCTGCTTGTTGGTCATACCGACAAAGTTAGCGTTGTTCGATTTTACACATGCCCCTCCTCAGGAACAAGATTTATCGTCACCGGTTCCGTTGACCGCACGATAAGGGTCTGGCGGAATGAGAACGCCAACCCACGGAGCTATGTCCTTGCGTCTATCCTCGAAGGCCACACGGGTTCTGTGAATGCGATTGCTGTCGCTAATGGAACGGACATCATTGCATCTGGAGCGGCTGATGGCACGGTTCGGATCTGGAGAATAAACGCACAAGAGGATTCGAAATGCGAGCTCCTCGAAACGATCACGATGACACCACGGTTTTTCCCGCTAACTCTGTCATTGCAGCGGCTTGAAGGTGACTCGGATAAGCCGTCAGTACTAGCTGTGGCAGGTACAACGACTAAGGTTCAGATATACGTCTCCGAGACCTCCATCAGTAAGCCTGAATTCAAGTGCCGCGCTGTGCTTGCAGGACACGAAGCCTGGATCAAGGCACTTTCATTCACACAGGATAAGCAAAGCACCGAAGGCGATATATTGCTAGCGTCTGCAAGTCAAGACAGATACATCCGTCTTTGGCGACTGCGCCGGGGTGAAGCAAGTGTGCCTGCTCCGATAGATGAATCGGATCCTTTGCTCGGAGGCATGGAACCCACTTTGTCGAACAAAGCCCATGAGTTTGAGGCTGCAGGATCAAAATATTCTATTACTTTTGAGGCTCTTCTCTTTGGACATGAGGATTGGATTTATACTACTGCATGGAATCCTGATCCGAAGCGACAACAACTTCTCTCGGCCTCTGCTGATAATACCATCACGATTTGGGAACAAGATCAAGCCTCAGGCGTTTGGATGTCTGCAGAAAGAATGGGAGAGATTAGTGTTCAAAAGGGATCCACTACGGCGACTGGTAGCGCTGGTGGTTTCTGGATTGGGCTTTGGTCCCCAGATGGGAAGCAGGTGGTGAGCCTTGGACGAACAGGTAGTTGGAGAGTCTGGCGACATGATTCCGACTCGGATCTCTGGATACAGAAATTCGGCATTTCGGGCCATGTGCGTTCGGCGAATGGTGTCCAGTGGGAGCCCAGTGGGGGCTATCTTCTTTCTACCAGTTCCGACCAGACTACCAGACTGCACGCAAAGTGGGTGCGGGAAAACACAGGCTCCTGGCATGAGTTTTCTCGCCCTCAAATTCATGGGTATGATTTGAACTGCATTGACACATTGGGTCCCTCGCAATTTGTGACCGGTGCGGAAGAAAAGCTCTTACGGGTGTTCAACGAGCCAAAGCCAATTGCTCAGTTGCTCGAGAGACTGACAGGGTTCAAACAATCAAATGATGAAGAACTCCCAGACACCGCTGAAATCCCAGTGCTGGGTCTGTCAAACAAGGCGCTTGGGGATGAGGCGCCGGTGGAAGAGGACGAGCAGAAAGCCCCAGCAGCACCGCCAACTGCTTCTATCTCGTTAGCTGCTGATCACCCGCCGCTGGAGGATCAATTGTCTCGCTATACATTGTGGCCCGAGCATGAGAAGCTTTATGGTCATGGCTATGAGATTTCAGCAGTAGCAGTGAGCCATGATCGAAAGCTCATTGCCACCGCCTGTAAGGCCAGCTCGATCGACCACGCGGTCATTCGTCTCTATGATACGTCGGATTGGCATGAGGTCAAACCTTCACTCACTGCGCACTCGTTGACAATCACCGATCTTTCATTCTCAAGTGATGATCGCTATCTGCTTAGTGTTGGGCGAGATCGGCAGTGGGCGGTCTTCCAACGGAGCGATACGGACCCAACTACGTTTACAAACCTCACTTTCAACCCCAAGGGTCACTCTCGAATGATCCTGGGTGCAGCCTGGGCTCCGGCTACAGCGGACCATGTCTTTGCCACGGCAGGACGTGACAAATCCGTGAAGATCTGGCAAAAGTCCGAAGACACTTTTGTCTGCAAGACGACCGTGGCCCTGACATCGGCAGTCTCGGCAATTGCCTTCTTGCCTGCAATACATAAAGGCTCACATGTGATTGCTGTTGGCGAGGACACCGGTGTCATTTCTATCCACCGGGTTGCTGTTGATACCCTTGAAGCACAGCACGTTGTTACCATTGACAAAGCGGTCTCTCCCTCGAAGGCAATTACTCAATTGTCGTGGCGACCGGTGTCGGCCGCAGAGGCAGATAGCGCAAACCGGTTCGAATTGGCTGTGGCAAGCGAAGACACGTCCACACGCATATATGCGATCTCGAACATGCTCTCATGATTGATATATACAAAAGAAATCAACAAAACAAAATAGTTATAGCCCCCCCCCTTATGAGTCATGATGGTTGAAAACTCCAAATGTTGAATAAATCTTCCCTGTATAGATGCAGATGCCAATCCGTAAACCCAGTATATATATGCCTTGTGGTTGAACCCAATTGTGTTGAATGGCACATCGAAAGATCTCTGGCATCAGTGCGCGCATGTAAAAATAAAAACAAAAACCAAGTCATATCATATCATATCATATTACTTTCCACCTCGATTTCTCCCTCAGTCGTGTTTTTCCAATCCGTAACCTCCAATGCCTTCGAGGGACTGATAGGTCTTGGCCTGATTACCGCGGCCATTCCGGGGACCTCTTACGTGCATATCCTCCTTAAGCCACTTGAGCACTAGTTCTCCCAAGCGGCTATTCTCCGAAGTCCACTCAGGGACCTGTTCATGGAACGACTCAACACTACCAAACGCCTTGACCTTGCCCAAGTGCATCCGGACTAAATGGGTGGGCCACTGGGCGAGGTTGTCCAGGATATGCGTAGCATAAACGATGGTACAGGGACGAGTCTCCGTCTCCCGCTTGAGGAAAGCCAAGAAGTTGCTCCTGGACAAGAGATCGAGATCAACAGTGATCTCGTCGAGGAGCAGAACCTTCCAGGGTCGCAGCAAGCCCATGGCCAGCTGGACACGACGACGTTCTCCATCGGAGACAGCATGCATGCGCCAGCGCAGATCGATATCAAGGATCTCAACCAGCTCATCCCGGCGCTCTGGGTAGGCATTGCCACCGACGGAGGCGAGCAGTGTTGGCACATCGATGTCTGTACGAACGATGCTATTCAGCACCCACTCCACTCCCAGGTAGGTCACGCCATCAAGGCTGTCCTTGAAAGGGTCTTTGCCGCCAACGGCGATCGTATTGTTGGGAGCAAGACGCTTTCCTGAGAGAAGCCGGAGGAGGGTGGTCTTCCCCGCTCCATTTGCTGTTTGTCCGCATTAGTCTTCGAGATTGACTGAGCGTGAGGATAGGTATGACTCACCGCCAATCAAAAGAGTACGGCTTCCAGCAGGTAAGCTCAAATGTACGTTCTCCAGGCCATTGGAGCCGTCTTGGAACTTGTACGAGAGGTTTTGCACCTCAATGGATGGTAGGATGGAGTTGATATCCGCCATGACGACAGTGGGAACAGAGAGTAAGTACTGGGAGATGATATGAAAGGTAAATGACAAAAGGGAAAGGCGGACAAGCAAGACCGTCGAACTTCTCTAGTCTTATTTGATGCTAGCGCTCATCCATGTACGGAGTAGTAGTATGAAGCCAACACCATCAGCCACCTGGGCAGACCTCCCGTGGCCCCACGCAGATGAGGTAACCGTAGTTGATATACCGCTCTCTTCTCCGCCTTGATCTATATCATATATGTATACTCCGTACTCCGTACATGGAGATGACAATCCATAACATTATGGAAAGGATCGAGTACACAGGAAGAGGTCTGGGGATCGGTGTTTCAATGCAGTAAAGGACATGTATATCCCAGACAGATGCATCAATCCGCAGTCAAGTCAACTCAGCTATGAGGTAGGCGATTGGTTTTCTGCCGGCAGTAACACCCACTTCACGATAACGATAACACCCTTTTTTTTGGTTCTCTTCCTTCGCCGACGTGATAATGAGCATCGCGGTATGCTCTCTGTTCTGCGATCGATCTGGCACAGAAAACAAATCATGAATCCTCTCATCGCCGTGGTCGGTGCTACAGGCACAGGCAAGTCGAAGGTAATGACTCTACCCCGCACTCAGGCCGATTGGACGTAATGACTGATAGCTGTAGACAGCTTGCAGTAGACTTGGCTTCTCGATTCAATGGTGAAATTATCAATGGCGATGCTATGCAGATGTACCGCGGTCTGCCAATCATCACAAACCAGATCCCGACTGATGAGCGAAACGACATCCCCCACCACCTTCTCAGTTGCATCGACCTAGACACCGAGGCTTGGCGTATCGGGCTCTTCAAGCGAGAAGCTTTACGAGTCATTGAAGACATCAGAGCCCGTGGCAAGGTTCCTATTCTTGTCGGGGGAACACATTATTATACCCAAGCGGTGCTGTTCAAAGACCAGCTGGTGGGCGAAGGGGTGGATGACGAAGGCGAGCGGGAACAGCTCACGGAATTCAGCTCAACCTCGAAGAAATGGCCAATTCTGGACTCACCGCCAGAGATTCTTTTGGAGAAACTGCGCGAGGTGGATCCTGTCATGGCTGCACGGTGGCATCCGAGAGATGGACGGAAAATCCGACGGTCTTTGGAGATCTATTTTCAGACAGGACGGCCGGCGTCGGAGATTTATAAAGAACAGTTCTCCCAAAAAAGAAAGGCAATGGATCAGGAGGAGGGACTATTGCGGTTCGAGAACACGTTGGTGTTCTGGGTACATGCCGAAAAGGAAATCCTCAATGCGCGCCTGGATGCCCGTGTTGATGACATGGTCAAGCAGGGCTTGATGACCGAGGCGCACAAAATGTCGGATTACTTGCAGGAAAAGGCTTCGCAGGGGATTGAAGTCGATCAAACGCGGGGTGTCTGGGTGTCTATCGGATTCAAAGAACTGGCCCCGTACTTCAAGGCTCTCCGGGAAGGGGAAGCAAGCGAGAAAGAGATTGAAGACCTCAAGCTCCACTCTCTTGAATTGATTCGGATCGCAACCCGGCAGTACGGAACATCGCAAGTCAAATGGATCCGCAACAAACTCTGGCGCGCACTCACGGAAGCCGGAGAGACCCGTCGTCTTTACCTTCTAGACAGTTCCAATGTCAGCGACTGGAGCAAGAACATCACCAAGCCATCTGAACAGATCGTACAGCAAATGCTACAAAATGAGCCGACTCCGGATCCCAAAACGCTATCTGAATTGGCGGCGACGGAGTTCGGTGCGAAGGAAGCCCAAGCCCAAAAGCGTGTGCAGACAGATCCGATCGGGAAATGCTATACGTGTGACGTCTGTCAGAAAACCATGGCGACCGAGGACCAGTGGCATATCCACCTGAACAGTCATCAACATAAAAGGGGATTGAAGTCTGCGGTTAAGAGGGCACAGCGCGACGAATATTTCCGACAGAAGGCCTTGGAAGCGGAGGGGAGTCAGGTTCCTGGGGCTGAATCTGGGCCCAGCTCATGATTCTTTGCATCGCAAGGCGGAAAATTACATGTAGACACATAGAAATACCCAACCCATGATGTTGTATTCCGCATATTTGCGTGTATAGTAAGCCATTTGATGATTTCATTGCAAGGAAGTTCCAAGGGAATTCAATACCAGGGGTCTAGCATACATGGCATCTTTCACTCATAGTACTGGAGAGGCCATGGCCGATCGCCAGGCCTTGAAAGCAGGGGAAAGAATATCGCCATGGCCTTGTTCCTCGACCTGATATACTTCGATGACCGGAGACTTCTCCTTTTTTCGAATTCTCCATGTCCCATCACGGTTGATGGTTTGTTTGAGCCCTAAAAAGATGCGTCAGTGATGTTATAAACATACAAAAAGAAAAAGAAAACCCACACTCCAGGAATGCACCGGTAAAATTGATGCAAACGTTTCCATCCCAAGAACGTCGGCCGACATTCATCACTTTCCCCGGAATACTGGCAGTCTCCAGCTCCTCCAAGCTATGGCAAATGCCATTCTCGTCACGGAATCCCACGATGATCTTAGGCACACCGAGCAAAAAGGACTGTGCCCAGAATTTGAGCAGTTTTCGTTCATATTTGAGCAAGTCGCGGTCATTGCGAATCTGAGCTGACGTTTTCAACTCAACCCAGTTGATGGGGTCTTCCTTTCGGGATGGCTTACTATCCCAGACTAGAAGCAAGTCAGCATTGTCTCATGAATCCAGGACTATTAGCATGAGAATTCGAGATCACATACTAGCATCAACTTCTCCGCCGAGAACCATGCGGATATTTCCGATGCCCGTGCGCACAACCGAACAATACTGTGCTGCGTTATTGACGATATCGTTCTCACGACCTTCAATCTCTTCACGCGTTGATTCATCCCATGTCTTCCGAAGTACAGCCAGGTTCTCGAATTTGTAGCCTGGGGGGTTCTTAGTTAGCTGGGGTATATATGTGAAGCCGTTAGCACCATACCCCAATACATCATGAGTTCCTGCGGTGCCATCCCAGGTGGAGATCCGCGCTTGCGTTGGTTCTCTTTCTGTTGGTTTTTGTACTCATTGTTCTCCTCGATGAATCTAGCAACATTTAGCCTCTCATATCGTGGGTAGTGAGAGCTGGATATACGCACATGGTGCCCTATGAGAGAATGTCAGACCATCAAAGCTAGATAGTCTCGATGAGATTCATGTCATACCTGGAAACACGTTGCATTCATCTCGAAACTGGAGATAGCCTTGGGGTTAGAAGGATAGCACACGATGTTGGAGAGAACTTAGAGCCACACACCCGTTCATATTATCAAAGGGAGCGGTTAAAATCTGTAAAAAGAAATTGAGCATGTAGTCCAAGGCCAGATAACAGTCCGCGACAAACCTCAATTCAACTTACCTTGGTCATCATCCCTCTCCATGTGACAATGTCCACTTCGCATTTCTTTTCTGTTTCCTTTTCATAGGCAACGAGGGTATCAAGTAAAGCATCCAGATGCTCATCTGGGACATCATTGAGCTTTTGGAACGTGTCATAACCCTTGTTTAGGTCTGCCGGGAGAGCTGGCGTGTAGTAATAGGCCATGGATGAATCTCCCAACGAAAACCGACGCTGGTCATCATAAGAGAAGCATGCAATCTCCTAGCCATAGGTGAGCTATTGATGTTCATTTCTTGACTCATTTCTTGACACAACGCCATGTCTTTGACGTACCCTTGGTCTCCGGATGGAGGTATTTGCGCCGCCGAAGCGGTGCAGGGGCTGGATATTAAACGTAGACCGGTTCATGATGGGCTGATCAGACTCGTGAGCGAGAGACATAGCCCGGTGAAGAAGAAAGATTGCCCTACAATGTCCCTGATATAGTAGATCGTCACGACTTAGTTGAGCCGTATGATCGTTAAGAGACCCGCGTAATGGCGTATTATGGTGTTATCACCGGAAATTCAATAGAACGAAAGCAAAACAGCAGAGATAGCAGAGATAGCAGAGACAGCAGACTCCGCGAGAAATTGAGCTGTACGTAGGTAATGCTGTACAGAGCTGGGCAGTTTGGAGATGACGGAGATGTTCTCTGGGCAAATTGCCGCGTCCCCACCAAATCTCAACCAACTCCCCGCGAACGTTCTGCACTGCTCTGCGTTGTAGAGTCCTCGTGTTTCTATTTCTGTCGTGTTTATTATCAGCGCCTGATCTTTCTTGAATAATGTCATCCCGCATCGACAAAGTCATCGCGCGCCAGCGAGAAAAGTGAGAAAACACCTCTGGCCTGTAAAGACCGTGGACCCCGTTTCACAGAAGATCATATTCTGACTGCGTTGTTGCTTTGTTGACAGAATTGCCGATGGCGCTTATTACGAGGCTCACCAGCAATTGCGTGTCATTGCTGTCCGGTATATCAAGCAGTCCAACTACGATGCTGCAGCGGAGATCCTGGCAGGTGGCGCGAAGGAGCTGTTGAAAGCTGGCTCTCAGCAGGGTGCATCGGCAAGTGGTGGAGACTTGGCCATCATGTTGGTGCTGGAGGTGTACAACAAAGCTGAGTGGGGGATCTCAGGCGATAATGATGATGCGGAGTGTCGCGCTCGCAAGAGTGAGTCTATCAAGCGTCTTGTTCCTACTGGGGTTCATGACTGCGGCTTGCAGTGGTCAACTTCAGTATCTATCGAGGCTGCAATGGCTATCATAAAGCTCTGTTTACTAATTTCTTCATTGTCGTTTTCCAGAGCGCCTGATCGAGCTGCTGCGTGAGTTCCCATCGGACGAGCCTACACGGAAGCGGTACATCCAAGAGATGATTGGGTGGAGTGCAAAGTTCGGATCTTTGGAAAGAGGAGATGCCGATCTACACCATGCTGTTGGTTCAGTATATGCCGAAGGTTGGTCATACGTGAGCGCAATCTTGGATGTATTCTAATCTAGTGCCTCAGATAACGAGCCTTACGACGCCGAGAAACATCTCATCTTAGGAACATCTGAATCAGCCGAGACCCTCGCAAAGCTCGAATATGAGTGGTACACTAGCGATGAGCCACACACCGCAGCGATCTATGCGTCGCGCGCAGTCTTCCCTTACCTTCTCACTGGAAACATCCGCAGTGCGAACAAAGCCTTGCTCATTTTCACCGCGCGGCTTTCGGCAGCCAACCCTCAGCTTGGTGTGCAGGATGTTAGCAGTGCCAGTTCCGATGCCCGAGTGTTCCCCGCCCTTCCTTTGGTGAACTTTATCAGCTTGCTATTGTTGACCATTCAGCGGGGAAGTGCCGATCTTTTCCGGCAGCTCACTGCCCACTATGCAGCACAGATCAAAGCAATCGGTATCTGGGACGATGCTCTGGCTCAGATTGGCGAGCAGTACTTCGCCATCAAGATCCCACGGCAAGGAAACCCCCTGATGGATATGATGAGTGGTATGCTGTTTGGCGGAGGCCAGGGCAAAGCGGGTGGCAGAGCGGCATCGCAAAGGACTGCAAAGAAGGTTGAGGCACCACCTTCAAGCATGGAGCTTGACTAAAGGAGATCGGAGTCCTCTTCGGTGAACAAATCCAACTGATAGTGTAATGAAGACAAGATGCATGCAGCAATTACAACCTAGTTAGAGAACGAGTCCTTCTCAGGTTCGAACATCCAATTGTCGTCGTCCAACGATGCTACCTTTTTGCGTAGGCTCTCGTGCACCAAGCCCAGAATTTCTGCCTCAGATTAGTACATGGTGACAGAGAAGACCTCCAAATACAGACCAACCACACTGTAACTCACCATCAGGTTCATCGTTTGATTGTCTGTTTCGGTGCCGAATCATCATCTCCACAAGAGCCGCCTCGAACTCTGTTCCAAAGATCAGCAGACTGTACTTCACAGAGATAGATAGCGTGATGCCAAAGACCTACTCTCTTTATCACAGCCGGTGATCTCTGAAGAATTCAAGCCCTCCTCGGATGCAAGATCACCTAGCTCCTCTCCATCTTCCCCAATTAGAGCATGCGGCAATGTTGGAATATCCAGTTTGTAGCTGCCATTCTTGTCCCGGACCACGATGTCTTTATTCTCCACTTTGAATGATCGAGCAGGCGGTCCGGAATCCGAAGATGTCGGTTTTAGCCGGTGCGAGGGGCGATTGGAAAGGCCGCTGGTGTTTTGAGGGATGGAGCCATTGGGAGGTCCTACGGAGGCAGGTCGGCGACTGAGGTTTCCGTGGAAGAGGTTGCGGCGAACAGAGGTTGGATTCATTATGATGCTAGTGCGACTGGGCTGTTGACACTTGCTCTTCCCTGTGTTTTTCGGAGGTTCTAAACATGCGGGAAGCTGTGCCAGTTGCAAAGAGCAGTGTGAACTTGTCGAGAACCAAGATGTCCCTGGGCGAGTGTTTCGAGGTTCTGTGCAGTGAAGCCAAAGAGAGTCCACGGACTTGAGGAATTAAGAATAAGTGTGTTGTTGGGGGGGCAAAGGGAGGAAGAATGGTGTGGAATGAAGTAGAGAAGCAGTGATCACAACGACCACCACAACGAGAATAGCAACTACAAAGGCATAGTCCTCAATGTATCCAGATCTGCCAACTTATGAGCTTGTGGCAGTAATTCTGCAAATCAAAAGAATCCGTTAGCAGCTCAATGCTTCCCTGTCTCGCTCCAAGTGCACAGGCCAGCCGATAAGTCCTTATCGCGTTTCTCACGCGTGCTTCTTTCGCGTCTCCTCACTTCACCTTGCTCCCTCGTATACCACCCTTCTCATAATGGCCCAAGCTGAATCTTCTAGTGCTTCTCGAACTGGTGCTAAGGCAAATACTGCCGGCGCTCCGGTAGACTATGAGCTTCCTTGGTGGGTATCGCGTTCTCAAGCATTTCCGGTAGAGCTAACGTTAGGCTTACCATAGGGTTGAGAAATACCGCCCAATCTTCCTCGATGATATTGTCGGCAACACAGAAACAGTGGAACGGTTAAAGATCATTGCTAAAGATGGCAATATGCCCCACGTCATCATCTCCGGCATGCCGGGTATTGGAAAGACTACTTCAGTTCTATGTCTGGCACGGCAAATGTTGGGAGATGCATACAAGGAGGCAGTCTTGGAGCTGAACGCTAGTGATGAAAGAGGTCAGCTCTGATAGGATAATGTGAATGAATAGGGCGACCAGGGCTGATACGGTGGACTAGGTATCGATGTGGTGCGGAATCGGATTAAGGGTTTTGCTCAGAAGAAGGTCACTCTGCCTCAAGGACGCCACAAACTGGTCATCCTCGACGAAGCCGACAGGTTTGTGCTCCTCGATCTTCTCATTTGGTCACTGGACTCACATTTTCCCCCGCAGCATGACTGCCGGTGCTCAACAAGCCCTGCGACGTACTATGGAAATCTATTCGTCTACCACGCGATTCGCCTTTGCGTGTAACCAGTCAAACAAGATTATTGAACCTATCCAATCCCGCTGCGCCATTCTCCGTTATGCCCGGCTGACAGATGCTCAAGTCGTGAAACGCTTGATGCAGATTTGCGAGGCCGAGAAGGTCCAGCACTCAGAGGATGGAATTGCTGCACTTGTGTTCAGTGCAGAGGGTGATATGCGTCAGGCTATCAACAACTTGCAGAGTACTTGGTCAGGTTTCGGTTTTGTCAGCGGAGACAATGTCTTCCGAGTAGTTGACAGCCCGCACCCGGTCAAAGTCCAGGCTATGATCAAGGCTTGCTGGGAAGGCAAGGTGGATGTGGCATTGGAAGGGTTGAACGAGCTATGGTATGTCAAGAGGTGTTTTTGAACTTTAGTCTTGTGGAAAATTTCTCACCAGTTCATGTTTACAGGACCCTGGGTTACTCCTCCCACGACATCATCAGTACTATGTTCCGAGTCACGAAGACCATCCCCACTCTCTCCGAGCATTCCAAACTGGAGTTTATCCGGGAGATTGGATTCACGCATATGCGGATCCTGGATGGTGTGCAGTCACTACTTCAACTCAGTGGATGTGTGGCCAAACTTTGCAGGATTAACATGAAGCCCGACTTGTTCGAACCTCCTAAGGCTTGAGATGAAAAAAGATTATCTTATTGCATATTCCCACGGCGTTTGTCTTTCAAGTGACTCTGGAGGCAGTTATTCTACTAAGCTGCATAATGAGTTATGTCTGGTCATGTTTATCCCAAAAATTAGTTTCAATCAAAGACGGTTTTCGTCTGGCTGTCTGGCTGTCTGCGAGTTGGCACAGCTTCGTATACTGCGCGAATGACTCAATCAAACTTGCCAATATGACTTTTCCAGAGCTCCTCAATGATGGTGGCAGCACCCAGTACCCTTTCCTCATGAAGTTTTTTCCCAATAACCTGCAGATTCACTGGATATCCATCTACCTGGTTCGCATCGTAAAGATTCCAATTCCACTCATCGAGGCTATTCCGGGGGGTATAAGGCTCCGAGGGCAACACATCCAACTCAGCCCTCACCCTATCCACCGGGAACGTGATAGCCGGATAATCAAGCAAATTCCAAATCTTGGTATAGCCAACCCAGCGGACCTTCCGATGAGGCACAGTCGTATGCGGCAAAGTAGGGCTCAACAGAATATCGACAGCTTTACCCGACGAGGACCGCACGGCATTCCATTTGTCCAGATATCTTTTTTGCACCGCAGCTTTCCGCTTGTTCAATTGCCAATACTCATATACCGAGATAGGCTGGCCACGGTTCACCAGTGCTTCAACATGCGGAATGAACGGCTCCCCTGCAGCAGCCACATCTCGACGAATATCCTCGCCCCCGTCAACCGTATAGAACAGATCCATGATCTCAATGCATGCAGCGTGATCAGAAGTATCCCAGGCTATAACCTCGTGGCCATGGCTTCTGAGCACCGCCGAGAGCTCCAGCAGAGCTCGCGCAATAGGTGGGTGGACCTTCACGATGCCGTCATCCAGGATCAAGCCGATGACCATAGGTCGGGTTTGGACTTCTTGGAACGAATGGTCATTCCAGGGGAGAGGAGCGCATCGGGGGTCGACATCCCAGGGCTGACTGTTCGCCATCAGCCGGCTAATGTAGCAGATGGACGAGAGGTCTCGGGCCATGGGCCCAATGGAAGATGGAACATGTTCTTGGCCTTCGGTGGAGACCGGTACTCCCTGATAGGGAAGTCGAGCGCTCTATTTATGGTATGCATGAGTACATGGGAACGCTGGGGTTGCTCCTCCATGGTGTCACTTACACTCGGTTTAAAGCCATACAAGCCCAGTGTGGACTGTGGAATTCTCACGCTTCCACCAATATCAGTGCCAAACCCGATCAAGGATCCATGCAAGGCCAGCAAAGCAGCTTCGCCGCCTGTGGAGCCACCGGGTGAGAAGTCTGGATTGCGAGGGTTGGTTGTGAGTCCCCAAAGAGGATTTTCGGTCTCAGCCCACTGGAAGTCTAGCGTCAATGTCCGTCTCTGATACTGTAGATGTGAAGTTTAAACGAACCATGATACTCTGCGGAAGGTTTGTCTTTGCAATGACTATGGCGCCCATGTTCTTTAAGATCTGCACGAGCGCGGCGTCTTCCTTGGCTGGAGCGAAGCACCTGCCCACATAACCCAAGGTCGTGTCGACGCCTTTGACGTTGAATTGGTCTTTCAGGGTGATAGGAATCCCATGTAGCGGTCCTTTAAGCTTGCCTGTTGCTTTGAAGTCGGCGTCTAGCTTCCTTGCCTGTTCTAGGGCATCTTCAAATAGAACCTCAGTCAAGCTGTTCGTCTAGCCATGTCAAATTTAATCAGTGTGCTGACCAGCGACAGAGACGAAGACATGAGCCACTCACGAGTTGGTGAGCTACTACGGCCCTGTGAAGGAGATTCTCAGTAAATGACTTGTTCGAGTACTCTGTCATAGCGACATACCGTTTGATGTACGCCGTGGTCACTTGTTCCGCTTGAAACTCTCCTTTTTCCAGGCATTGCAGCAATGTGGCGACATTGTCAATATCCGTGATCCTTTGAATCAAAGGATCTCCGAGTCGAGTGCGCTCCTCGACATTGTATACTTGCGGTGGACGTTGAGCAACGTCCGCCAAGTACGGTGCGAGGAATTGGTCTCTGATGGCCCGTTTCCGAGAAACGATTTCTTCCCAGGTCTGCGAGCCCATAGTGTGATTGCATTCTGTCTCCAATTGGGGTTCCAACTGCTCTTTATATCTAGAGCTCGGAGATGTGTCCGACGCTTATCAAGTGGGGATATAGTCATTGGCGTGATCCGGGATTCGCCGTGTTTCCCCGATAATTGGGGTCATTCTGGGGTCATTGGATACATAGCAGTCTCTTTCGTTCTGTTCCCGAAAGGAATCGCACAGTCGAGACAGCAGATATGCAGAGATGCAGAGATGCAGAGGAGACGAGCAGACGAGCAGACGAGAGGAAGAGATGGAACAGAAGGGGGTCCGTGGTCAACCTTGTTCCCAACCTCCATCTTGTGTCTGCAGTGGCCGTCAGATGTCCTCAAATAGCTGCGAATATCGTCTGGGAGACCTCAACAGAGACAGCTGGGATATAATCCAGTACAGAGACTCCAACTGCTGCCACTGGGGCCATCCGCACGCAGCACAAGCTGTAGGCCATCTGTGCAGGGGGAGAAAAAGAAATTACGCCTTTCAGGCTGTACGGTTTACTATTTCATCCTTGTAGATCACGAAAACATTATAGAATATGGCAAGCAAGCTTGATAGCCTCAACCACTCGATCACCGGGCCAGTCGAGTCATTCCACTCTTGATGCGATTTAAGCGATGTTGGCAACTCTCTGGTTAGCGTGAAGTTCTTGTGCAGCAAAAGAAGAGTGTGAAACCGGTGTTTCCATGAAGGTATTCTATAGACACGTCACTCCAACTGTGAAGCCATTCAGAGGGACTTTCCCCGGGGTAAATTATCTGCAGATTCTCTGCGACCTAGCAGTCTCGAGAGACTGCAGATGGTATGAACATTATGTATAATACACGCCACAGATTGGTAGCGCATGAGAACTCAGTAAGAAAACATGGTAGACTCAGACCCGACACGGTATCGTGAATCCAAGAAGATGAAGCAAAATACACTCGCCTATAGCCATGGTCATCATATCATTGCCCACAAAAAAAAGGCCTTCCGTTGCAAGTGCGGGTACACATCACAGATACAAACACTGGAGATGGCTTTCATCCCTGCACCACATAACCCCAGCTATATATGCATGAATATCAAAATCATTAAAGAAACAACAGAGCAAAGAGAGCTATCGGGAACCGCGCTTCCAGAATTTCCAGCTGGGAAGGTCAATTCGACCGTCTCGCTGGTAGATACGCCAGTAGTAGACCGGTACACCGGTGATGATGAACGCAACGACAATGAGGGTCTGTAGGGGCTCGGAGATGACGGCTCGGCTGAGAAGGAACAAGCTAACACAGCAGAATATGATGGGGGTGGTGATCCAAGTGCGGTAGGGTCGCTCCAGCTGGGGTTCACGGATGCGGAGGACGATGAGTCCGAGCACGGTGAGGAAGTAGAAGGTGTATCCTGCTACGCCGTAGAAAGTGACCAGAGTGCCAAATTCACCAACGATTATGTAGATCGCTGTCAGGATGCCGTTAAAGGCCATGGCGTAAATGGGCGTGAAGCCGAGTCTAGATTCATCGCCTAAGAGGCGGGAGAGGGACTTGCGGGCCCAAGAACGGCGTTGCAATCGGCTGCCTGCTGGAGGGCCTTGCGAAGGAGAGGCATGGAGCCCGATGCGACCAAAAATGGAGGGAAGATAGCCTTCTTTGCCAGCTGCGTAGACCAGCCGGCCGCTTGTAAAGGTGGTTGCGTTGAGGGCGCCGAAGCAACTGGCAGAAACGACTAGAGCTAGAATCAGGGCTCCCACGGCGCCGAATACCTTTGCGCCGAATTGCACGGCAACAGTGTTACTTGCCTCGATGGTAGCGTGGGGCAGGACTAGGAAATATGAGACATTGGCGAGAAGATAGGACAGGATGACCAGTGGCATCGCTGTGTGAATTACGCGTGGCAGATCCCGGTTGGGGTTCTTAAATTCGCCCGTCACGTAGTTGGTCTGCAACGTGTGAGTAAAAGTTCTCCAAGAAACCGATGTTCAACTTACATTGTCCCAGCCGTCAAATGCCCAGAGACCTGCATACAGGGCCACTGCAAAATCAGAGATCTCAGTGTTGGTTCCCTCGAACCATCCTGTCGTCTTCCATTCTTCATTTGCGTTTCCTCCGGCCGAAAATCCGGTCACGGCGACGATAATGCCTATAATAGTGACTCCCAGCAGGGCAATGAACTTGAAGAACAGGAAGAAATCTCCAATCCGGGTGGCGAACTTGGTGGATATGCAGTTGAGCAGAGTCACTGTCAACAGCCCCCCAAATGCAACACCCTTGCTGATCCAAGGATTCAAATCACCCACATCTGCGCCCACAAATGCGCGAACGACATATTCGCCGAAGATAAGAGAGATAATCGCTGCAGAGCCAGGCTTCAGTACTAGCACAGCACACCATGCGAAAAGGAAGCCCGTCAGCTCTCCAAAGATCTTGGACAGATAGATCTGTGAGCCACCATTCAGCGGAATTGCACCTCCCAGCTCTGCATAGCTCGCAGCCCCTGTCCAGGCGAGTAGACCAGCCACCGCCCAAACGATGAGCGAGGCGCCCGGCGACCCTGCGTTGGCATTGACCTGACTTGGCGACGAGAAGATACCAGATCCAATAATCAGCCCAACAATGAGTGATAGCCCATTGAGATAAGTCAACGTCTTATTCCGCTCCAGCGATCCATCTGTAAACCCCGATCGCTCTGCCGACGGGGTGCCTAGGGGCGCGTAACCACCCTGGGTCTGCGATAGTGGGAAAAGAGTACCCCCGAAGTCGAAAGCCGAGGAGATGGAATATGAGCTGTGAGCTCTGTGGCGGCCTGTTTCCAGCTCCCCACCTAGATGCGACTCCGCAAGCGGGTCTTCGTCCTCGAGGGAGAGCTTGCGGGAGGAGGAGATGCCGTCGGGGGAGGAGGAGCGTGAGGACCCGTTGACGGAAACGGGGGACGAGGAGGCGAGAGAGGCGAGTTCTAGTGAATCTCGAGGCGCAGCGAGACTGCCATTCCTATTGCCCTGGAAATATGTATTCGACATATTCTATGTCTAGCGTGTTGGATCAATTGTCCGGGCGGTGATGGCAAAATGTATATCGTCAGGAGTAGCCAAGGGGAGTCTCCATCGCCCAAAAAGAAAGTCGAAAAGGTCGGGGGTTGTAAAAGAGAGAAAGTCCCCCGAGCGAGTTGAATGAGGTGAAGTAAAGAAGTGGCCAAGGGGTGTATTTTATGGAGTGTCGATCACCCAATCGGGTCCCTTGGCCTCGACCTTTGAATCTTCCCCCGCGATGTCTTTCTTTTTTTACAATTGCGCTTCCAGATGAACCACTTTTCCTCTTTATGCTGTAGAAGCAGCCAGGGTCTCAGAGCTGCGGCTCGCCCTATGCGCTATGCTTCAACCTCGACCTCATCGCCCAAATCCCCCCTTCCAACTCGCGCCGCTGGCTGGGCATCGTCGTCGTGGGTGCCACAGCAGCAGGCGCAGGCGCCTACATCCGGTCTCAAAATACAACTTCTGCGACCTTGAACCCGGAAAAATTCACCAAATACAGCCTTGTCTCGCGCGAACCTGTGTCAGCAACCAGTAGCCTTTTCACACTCCGACCGCGCAAGCCCAGCGACAGCAACTACGACGTCTACGAGGAAGCTTGGCAGACTGGAGTATGGAGTGTGATGTTTAAGCAGCCACAATTACAGATCGGACGAGATTACACTCCACTGCCCACGACGGCTGCGACGATGCTAAGTGTCGATGACGAGAATGAAGGCTGCTTGCGGTTCTTCATTCGGAAGGATCCTTTTGGAGAGGTCTCGCGGTATCTGCATACCATCGAAGTCGGAGCTGATGTCGAGATGCGCGGTCCTAAAATTGAATGCACGATTCCAAAGGAAACAAATAATATCCTCTTTATTGCTGGTGGAACGGGGATTGCGCCAGCTCTGCAGGCCGCATATTCGCTTTTGAATCGCACGACCACCGAGCGTCGGCCGACGATCCATATTTTGTGGGCGAATCGATTAAAGGATGACTGCGCTGGTGGTCACAGTGACTCGTTGAAGCCGCAGCCACGCCGAGGCTGGTTCTCTGGGTGGTTTGGCTCGTCCAAGAGCCAGGGAACCATCGCTTCCGATCCCACCGCCGTTATGAAAAAGGAAGATGTATCCATCATCGTGCGAGAGCTAGAGGCGTTCAAGTCTCAATACCCCGGGCAGGTCACCGTGGATTACTACCTGGACGAGGAAAATACATTCATTGGAAAAGAGGCTATCCGAAGTGCCATTGAGCCAATCTCAGCAAACGACGCTCGCAAGAGTAACTTAATTTTGGTCTCCGGTCCTGAAGGGTTCATCAGCTATATGGCTGGGCCCAAGCTGTGGGCGCAAGGACAGGAGCTTCAGGGCCCCCTAAATGGAGTGATCAAGGAACTTGAGCTCAAAGAATGGGGTGTGTGGAAGCTTTGAGGACTTTCTCCGGAGCCATTTCTAAGACCTCTTCTTGGGCATTCTTCGTGAGCCACCTTTTGTACCAACATCGAAATCTTTCTTTGTCATTAAAGCATATAGCATGGATATACTGGGAGTTATGTTGAATAAACAGTCGCAACTGTCCTTGACACATTCAAGTGTCTTATTTCGTTACCCATCACACGTTCCTGGCCCAAAGCCCCAGGTTGAATTCGCTCAAATACCGATATTATCTTCAGACGCAATCTACAGTCCAGTAGCAAAGTCCTCGAGGTATTTCACCAGTTTCTGTACATTCTCCAGGGGGACCGCATTGTAGTTGCTGGCACGCATACCGCCTACACTGCGGTGACCCTTAAGGCCCTGGAGGAGACGCTTTTCAGCACCGGCGATGAACGCCTTCTCCTTGGCGTCATCACCACCGCTCACGCGGAAGCAGATGTTCATGCGGCTGCGAACGCTGGCGTCAGGGACAACCTGGTACACTTGCGGGTACTTGTCCAAAGCGCCGTAGATAAGCTGCGCCTTATTGTTGGCGACCTCCTCTTGACCGTTAACCTTTTGGGCGCCAAACTCAGTCATTAGGTCGGCCATGACCTGACCAGCAATCCAAAGATTGAAGATGGGGAGGGTGTTGTAGAGGGAGTTGTTCTTTGCGATGATTGCGTAGTCGAGCACAATTGGGCCAGGGAGACCACCAATGTTCAATCGGTGGAGCAGAGCAGGGGGAGGGGTTGCAGTCTGAGGAGGGAGGAGATCCTTGCGAACGATGGCAATGGTGATACCGGTAACACCGATGTTCTTCTGTGCGCCGCCCTGTATATACTGTTAGTTATACCACTTCCATGATGCAGGGAACGTCAGGCTACTTACGAAGATCACAGCGTATTTGCTGACATCAACCTTCCGGCTAATGAAGTTGGAGCTCATGTCGGCCACAACAAGGCGCTCATCCTCGGCGTCCTGACCCTGTGCCTCCAATGACTTGGGGAATTGCTGGAACTCGACACCATCGACGGTTTCGTTATCACAAAAGTAGACAAATGCAGAGCCCTTGCCGCCCTCCTTCTTGGTAGGAGTCAACGACCAGGTATCCTCCCCGGGAATCTTTCCAAACTTTCCACCGTTTGACTTGCGAGCATCAAGCGCGATGTTCACATATTTCGAGCCGATCAGTCTGCTCGCTTCCTGGGAAGCCTTGAGCGACCAAGATCCAGTCACGAGGTAATCCATTTTCAGCTCCTCGTCGACTTCCTTCTGAAGTCTCTGGAAGACCAATGCATCAATCTGGGCCTGTTCTGCACCGGGCTGGGCCTTCTTCACGTCGGCCTCGGCTCGGCGGCGGCGGCGCTCGATCCAAACGGGGACCAGGTTCTGCACGACAGCGCTGAACTCGCCACTGCCACCGGCCTGCATGAACAGGATTTCATAGTTGTCAGGGATATCGAGGAGGGCAGAGAGATTGGCTTTGGCATCGTCGAGGATCTTGTTGGCGGTGGGGGAGCGGTGCGAGATCTCGCCGAGTCCTAGTCCGGCATCGTTGAAGTTGACGAATGCCTTTCCACCGGCCTCAACAACTGAGGTCGGGAGGGGAGCTGGACCAGCTCCAAAGTAAGAAACTTCTTGCCGGGAAGGCATAATGAGATTTAGGATTTTGAGGATTGAGGTAGGAAGAAGAGTGCAGAAGCGGGAGTGAAAAACCTCAAACTGTGGACCGCGGTGGATCAACGTGAGAAAAGTAAAGAGATAGATCTCCTTTTTTCCCCCTCTTCTCTTTCTTTTGTATGGTCAGCAGGATTTCTCGATTCTTTAAGGTGCCTAATATCTTCACCGGATCTACATGGGAGTATCCAATTGACAGCTTTATAGGCGCATCTCTGGCAATGGCGGGGTATGAGTCAATTACGATGTATGGGCCATCGAGTTGAGTCACTCGGAGATCGAAGCAATTGGATTTCCAAGATTACGCTTTCGATAAAAACAGTGTCGAGGGTGATTCGACCCTTACCAAGGCAGATACTTTCATTGTATAAGCTTGGAACTATGGCGCCTGGTTTATCTCAGATCCAACGCTGAGATAGCGGGGTTGGAACCAGTACTAGATGATATACATATCTGTACGAGGTATGTAGAAGTGGTTGAGAGAAGATCATCCCTGTCGGCTAGCTACATAGCAGCTAGATCTTTGGCTTATCGACCTGAGCTCTCCTTCGCATGATCGACTCTGTTCTCGTGCCATCGTTGCAAAGAGTCGACATTCGCGAGTTGCCCATGTTGGGCGATATCGGAGGTCACGTTATACGATGGCATGGGTTTGCAGTGTTTGTCTCTCACTTCTCCACGTGGTATCAGTGGTATCATGTGATATTCTCCGTACCAGCACCGATGTGTTGATGTTTGTTTTTGCCTTCCCACAAGGATATGCACTGGACCCCGTAAACCACCTGTCTAGAAACCGGCTTAGCTTCATGGCTTGAGGCATCAATGGCCTTATCCCGTCACTGCTAGTTAGGGTGCAGGAAACAAATCCACCTCGACTAAATAAGTATAGAGGCAGAGAATTGGAACTTGGTGGACGGGCAATCAAAGATATATAGCTTTAATAGCAATGAACTGATATCTTAAATCACCGATTGAAAAGTCTTCAGAGGCAGGGCCATGTATAGCAGGGATCAAAGGCAGGACACAGGGAATACTGGAGGGACAATGGCGGATGGCAGCTATATAGACTATAGTCTCCATGTATACATGCATTTACACCTGTATGTATATATACACAGATATACTACATCTACTACATATATATAGAGCGTGTGTGTCAGGGCTACATCAAAGCACTGGGGAGAATGGCTACGACAGACTTCCTAAAAGAGAAGGCACGACCCTGTATAGATCGTTGAGATGACCAAAGCCAAGTCGATGTTTATAAACTCTCCCTACCACACGCTGATCTCCATTTGTTTACCATCTCCAATCTTCTTCATTGCTCTTCGTCCATCATCGACCGTCATTCACGGTCATTCACGGTCTTTCCTCATCTATCCCTCCGTCTCAGCTTAACATGTCTCAACCGGCTTATCATTCTGACAACCCTCTGGGTCTCCCCACCTACGAATGTTGGTTCTGCCCACTTGTCTGCGCGGGGTTTTCAGGCCTTCTCTTCCATCTCGAGGAGGGTCGTTGCGTTAAACGGGATCGCATCCGTACTCTTGCCTTTGAGTGTCCCGAGTATGGATTTTACGGCAACCGGCTGACCGATGAGAACCCTTTCTTCTGCTGGGGCTGTGAGTCTGTATTTCCGCAGATCTCTTACCTCTATCACCACGCGGAGCACAACCCTGCCTGCTCGTATCTTCTCAACGACACCGAATGCCTTGGTGTTCTCCGTGCTTTCTACATCGATTACTACGACTGCCCTGGCATGGACTTTAGTCACCACTAGGGTGTTTGCTAACACCGAGACCAGCCTGCCATTGATAATGCGGTGGGGTGCTGGGGGTGCTTGAGTGGATAGATCTCTGAGAAGATTAGCCGGCTCAGTGTGTTAGGAGAGGAGATGGGTTGATCACGGATGATTCGTTTGTTTTCGCAGCGAAATGGGTGGCAATGAAGTGAGGCATTGTGGCTTGTTCTTGTTCTTGTTCCTGAGTTCGCAGATGAGATGTAGTATGCGAAGGAATAGCTTCCAATTTTCAATTAGTATGAATCTCTATTTCTTTTTTAAAGCAATGGCTGTCTCCCTTGCGTTTTTTCTCTTCTGAGGTTGCGGGATATTCTCAATGGGAAATCCTATTTTTGCAAAGATCAGCCAAAGAACAACTGGACATGAAAGAAATCCCCAAACAACAGGGTTGGACAATGGTTCGGGACGTATAACAGGAAACACATGGACTGACAGGGATGAGGCTATTCATAGCACAGCCTGCACCACCAGCCATCGGTGGTTATTCTTACCTCGACCATCCATGATGTAGTTCTCTCTGAGTCTCTACCAGTCTCTATGAGGCTCTGGTTATGTCTCTATGTCTAGGGAGGGCCATTGAGGGTTGGTCTATTGGTTGAATTCCCTCTTGTTCATTCTCCGAGATAGGGTCTCATTTCGATTCTGTCCAAGGCTGCAAGGTACTGGTCAGCCCCGGTGACAGGATGAAAGGATCATGGAAGTTCTGCAGAAGCACAACATGGGGTTCTTATTTTGTTTCCGATCTCTTACTTTGCGATTGTTCTGTTCTCTTTGGATTTACAATCCTTCTAGAAGGGATCGTCATTCCATGCATCTCGCTATTCTTAGATCTGACATGAGAGCATGGAGAACAATCCCCTGGTCCAATAACAAACCCAATCCAGATTCTAATAGGCATTCACAGAGGACTGTAGAGAACAGAACCCGATCTAAATGTAGAGTATTGGATCGATCGCCGTGTCCCCAAGAAGCATGTTTCAACCTCAAACTTGCCCCGGTCTCTCTGCGCCGGGGTACAGCTGGAATTTGCCCTGGCTGCATTGGAGATCCCCATGACACCGTAGCATCTGAGACAAGAATAGCCTGGGAATCTTCCAAGGTCATCATTTAGGGCCGGGGTTTCGGTATCGGTACATCTGGCCGCACTGAAACAGACACAAAGTCAAGTCGCCAACGTACTTCCCCGGACACCGTATCCGGACACTGACTCAGATCCTGTTTGACAGTCTTGTCGTCTTTGACAGCAATGGGGCAGCTGTGGCTAATTTCAGATTGCTTTGTTTCGGAAATGAGCCCAGGGAACTCATTCCTGGGATGAATGGGGTTCCAGCGACCAAGGCAGACAATTTTGGGGCGCCTTGTTGGGTATAAATATCGATGGATCGTGTGGAATGATTTCTTCTATGTGCATACACTATTACTCTATTGAACTGCTATTCATACATCTGCATTGGCATATTGCAATCATCCTGCCGACACATCACCTTCGGGCTACCATTTCAAACCATGACAGTTCCTTCTATGTCATTCATCATGATGTCTTCTGCAATGGGTCGAGGAGGATATAATGCCCCCGCCAATCGCCCCTGCCCACAGCTTCTAGCGCTTGCGAATTAGGGTGCCCTGGATGTGCATCACGGGCAACGCACGCCCAGCAATCAATTCGATCTCAATTGCAATCCGCAGCCAGTTGATATCACAACTGCCGCCGAGGGAGAATCAAACACCGTGGCGAACCAACGTCGCTGTCGTCAAACTCATGTTTAATCGGATACTTCACTTGCCGACACAGAACCTGCAACAGTCAGCTCGCCATTCTGACAGGAAACACAACACCGAGATGCTCGAATTTGTACTCACTTCTCAAAAACAACTCCCAATACATCCTCGACATCTCCACTCTCGCCTTTTCCTGTGATCTTGGCCAACATATCTGCCGCAAAACGCAGGTGTTCTGCAGCAGTGACAATATCAACTTCGGTTTCAGCAAGAGCATCAAGAGGACCGAGTGCTTTCTCGCGCGAGGAGTCATCGGGGGATTCAGCGGAAGAGGTTTGGGACAGGAAATCATCTAGATGATCGAGACATCTTTGTAGATTAGAGCTTTGACGATGCGTGACACCTAGAGAATCTTCCCAATACGAAAGATCATATTGACCAGTCCCATCTCCCTCCACGCCCAGAGGTGAGGCAATTTGCTCGAAGATCATAATCAACCCACGTAGAAAGGCTTGTAGATTACCCGGGTCTGTCGTAGAGTTAGGAGATGATGCTCCGCGCTGGGCTTCCTCGCAGGAGATGGCGAATACGCGGTCTGCCGAAACAGAGGGGAAGATGCCATGGATCGTATCAGATAACGACTGCGGTACACCATTTTCCAGGGCAGTGTGTAGCTTGTCACATTTGTTGATTGCCACAACAAGGCATTTGCCTGCCTCCACGCAGTCATTGACGGCATCAAGAACCTCCGGCTCAACGAACAGCCCGACGCCAGTGGCAGTGGCTTCCAGTGAAACAACCACAATCACAACATCCGATTCCAAAGCCCTCTCTCTAGCCCGACGAATACCTTCTTTCTCAACAGCCCCAATAACAACCTCCTCCCCTCCAGAGCTTCTTTCAGCCCGAATCCCCGCCATGTCCCCAAGCTTACAATACCACCCCCCAAGGTCGACACCAACATCAACAATATCTCGCGTAGTCCCCTGCTCAGTACTCACGATAGCCGCCTCCTTCCCAACAACCCGATTAAGCAACGAACTCTTCCCCGCATTTGGCGCCCCGAGCAGCGCAACCCGAATTCCATTCCTCAGCAACTCGCCACGCGACGCATTAGCAATATGAAACCCAATCTGCACACCTAATGTGCGGACCTGGCCCGCAACAGAGGAGACAAGCTCCTCAGTCGACTCATCGAAATGCTGGTCTTCGGAGAAATCAATCAGCGCCTCCAGCTCGCCGCGCGCATACAGCAGGCCCTGCCGCCAGGCCTCGTAACGCTTCAGCAAGGCGTCGCTTGATCCGCGCACTGCTAGTCGCCGCTGCTGCTCGGTGTCTGCGGAGAGTGTGTCGCCCAGCGCTTCAATCTGCGGGAGGCTGAGGCGGTCGTTCATGAATGCGCGTCGCGTGAACTCGCCTGGTTCGGCGTACCGGACGGCTTGCGCGGTTGTGTTTGTTTGTGCGATGGCTGAGAGCACGGCTTTTGTTATTGCGGGCCCCCCGTGGATGTGGAGTTCGAGGATATCTTCGCCTGTTGCGGTTCGGGGAGCGGGGAAGTAGAGGACTAGGGCGCCGGCGTCGAGGATTGTGTTTGCGGTGGGGGGTTGGGTGGGGTCGTAAAGAGTGCGGAGAGCTGCATAGCGTGGTTTTGGGAGCAGCGTGTTGGGGCAGAGGCTTTGGTATATCTAGCAAGAGTTTGTTGGCTTGGTGTTCTATGGAATGGAGGTTGTTTTGCGGGCAAGACATACCGAGGCACACGCTGGACCAGATATACGCACGACTGCAATTGCTGCTCGCCCGGTTGCAGTCGAGAGTGCATATATTGTGGAGTCTCCATCTAGCATGAATTTAGCAGGGCGAGTTGCTGAGAAAGCTCGCGTTTGTCCAGAAGTGCTCCGAAGAACTGGCGATTTGGAGAGAAAGCCATGACGTCGAATATAGGATTGGTTTGATATCGCTCGCCATGGTTGACTCGCGGATGGGCTGAAGGGGAAAGCCCAACGCAATGATTGACGAGTTACTCGCATGCGCGAAAATCAGACCAATGAAATATTGGTAGATGTCGAGAGACTTCAAATGTCGGCCCAATGTTGATGCGACAAAACACGTGATTGATAACTATTCACATCCAATGGACCGGTTTGGCAGGCCACTTGGAGGTTTGAGAACATATGTTATATATAACTACGAGCGCATTCGAAGTCATCGTCTTCTTCCCGGATTTCAGGTTCATTTTGGCCTACAACCTGGATACGCCGAGAAGGGCAGACTGTGTGCCAAGTGATGGACGTCAGGAATGATAACTATAGCATTTTTTTAGTTGTCGAAACACATATCCATGGATTATTGGATGTCGCTTAGCGAGGTCAACAGAAACACAGATCAATTCTAGCTGCAAATGTTCGAGTCTTGATCGTAAGCAATACAAAGAAGCAACAGTCCATCTAAGGCAGCTCTAGTCAGGAACGCAGCAGATACAATTTTCATCGCGCCTGCGCTCCGAAACAAAGATTAAGATTAAAAGAGACAATGAATGGGAGAACATTGAACGTGAGGCTCAGGATGCGATTCGATGGTCCTCCAATCATGGCAGCATTTCCATGGTAGGCAGCGTTCAATGAAGAAAGGGAAATAAGAAATTATGTACAAGGAGAGAGAGGGAGAGAGAGAGATAAAGACAAGGGTGTCGGTGGCAGATGGGTATGCGAGGCTGACAAAAAGAATTGGGATAAAGATTGCACATGAATGAATACTGTTAAGAGGAAAAGAAGAAACAAAGAAATGGTATCATCACACCATGCTCGGCTCGTCAAATCAAGGAGGGCGGCTCAAAGAAGGGAAGTGTAGGTAGGGAATGGGTATTATACAATCGAGAGCGGTTGTAGTAAGGAATAGTGGTGATGGCAAGGGAAACCACATGGGGTTGAAACCAATGTGCCATCAATAAGAATCAATCAAAACATTAAATTAAATCGGTTGTGGGTGATGGACTCAATCCGATAAATCAGTTGGTTTGCGAGGAGGGGAACCCTCAATTGGGGGATCCTGCGATAATGACTGGTCTTGCTCCGACACGACAATTGAAGGCGGAGGTTGGGAGTCGTCAGGTGGGCTAGGGAGTTGTTGGTCGTCTGCGAAAACCGAGTCTGTCTGGGAAGGAGAAGCGGGCTCCTGAACCGTAGCAAGGCCACTGGAGCTATCTGCGCCATCTTTGCTCCCGCTCGTCGCGGGATTGCGGCGTCTCATGCGGCGATTGCGACGCTCTTCATCTGCAGTTTCTCTTCTCCGTCTCTGACGCTCGCCGCTGCCTGCATCGGAATTACTCCTTAGACCGAGAAGTAGACTGGCGGCACGATCAGCAACGTCTTCGCCTTCAGAGACTTGACCTTCCTGCTTGTCCCCTTCCTTTTCGGGAATTGGAGGGCTGAGAAGGCCGGTCTCGTTATTGGCATCGCCGCCCGTTGGATTTTCGGCTCCAGCTTCGCCTTCTTCCGCCTCGCCCGAATCGGGCGGCGGCTTCGAGCCTGAAGCCACGCGGACGTTATGCCGCTCCTTCAGACGAGCACGACGGCGGCGATCTCTTTGGTCCTTGGCTTGGGGAGCTGCAGCACGCAGCTTCTCAAGCAACGAGTCCATTGCACCACTTGTAGCAGGCGAGTGTGCTGCATCTGCGGTGGGAGTATTGTTGGCGAGATTGACGTTGATTCGCTTGCGGGCGAGCGATGCTTCCGTGCGCTTTCTCGATTCCTCTAGAGCTGTGTTCTTCTCTCGAGATTTCTTCCATTCAACCAAGAATGCGCTCAGCTTAGCGAAGAAGTCTCGTCTAGCATTCTCATCTGCATTATCTTCACCGTAGAAGACCATGATATCGTCATAAGCCTTCACCATCTCGTCCAGGTAGAGCTGTAGCTGCTCGGCCTTCCGTCTGGCATCCTTCATGGATCGCTGGACGATTTGGCTGACACGATCCTGAGGGTGGAACCTCTTAGGGTCACTCAGGTTACCAGCATCCAAGCTCGCCTGTACATTCTTAATGTTGCCAATGTACTTACTGGCGTCAGTGCGAAGCTGATCCACATTAACCTTTTGTAGGCCAATGACACCACTGATCTCCTCGAGGAAGCCCTCCCATTCAGGATATTGATTACGCACGATACGTTCGACCAAATCGGCGAAAGTGGTCTCGTTCTTGTCATCTTTCACCATACCCAGGCGGGCGAGGGAGCTGAGCTTGAATCCCTGGGCTTGCTTGTTGGCGTCATTCATGAAATTTCCAATATCGAGAATCAGACCAAGCACGTTCATCAATGATACAGAGTCCCGCAAGGACTCGCTGACTCGTGCAACTTCTTGCAGTTTTGCGGAGATGTGCTCATACTCTGGCTCGTAGGAGCGGGTCAATGCAAGCGCCCTGTTCCTTGCTTTCCAGTAGTGGTGTAGCTCAAAGGCAGTGTATAGGTAAATCTGGTCTTCGCGAGTGATCTCAGACGGATCCTGCTCACGTTCGGAACTAGTGGCACCAGGCCCCGTCCAATCCATGCTATATGGTGCCATAAGTTTGGCAACATTCTCTGGTATATTGCACATCTCGTCTCTTTGCAAGAAATCCATGACCACCACGTTATCTAGGATTTCTTTGTCGCACTGGATGATCATGCGAGTCACCTCTTCGGCGGGGTATTGGGAGAATTTGGACAGAGCAATCTGGAAGTTCTTGGAGAGATCAT
This sequence comes from Penicillium paradoxum, assembly GCF_028828445.1. Classification (NCBI taxonomy): domain Eukaryota; kingdom Fungi; phylum Ascomycota; class Eurotiomycetes; order Eurotiales; family Aspergillaceae; genus Penicillium; species Penicillium paradoxum. The sequence continues at coordinate 591,662 of NW_026643184.1, read as the reverse complement.
TTGAGATGATTTGTTTCTTGGCCGTGCGCTGTTTTGCGGTAGTGTTGGCTCCAAAGATCTTCGTTTCCTTGGCCATGAATAGTCGCTCAACCTCGTCCAATACACCCTTCTTGGCAAGATCGGTGTATTTTTCTTCCTTCTGCTCTGCAGTGGGTGCGTGACCAGCCCAGACAGTCACCTGAGGGGTGTCAACCTTGTCCCAATGCAGGGCCTTAAGCTTCTTCTTAGGCCTGATGGATGGCATATGGATTGTAGATGGCGAGACATCCCCAACCATGTAAGCTGGTCTCCAGCCAGAGCCCAAGGAAGCGTTGGGCGGCGGAGGCGGAGGGATCATAAGTCCCTTGGCTCCAGGAATAGGAGGAGGAGGGGGAGGAGCGATTCCACGACCACCTGGAGGTGGCGGTGGAGGCAGTCCGACCTTCCCACCAGGGGGCGGGGGCGGGGGTGGCAGTCCAGGAACACCCTTGGCACCACCTGGTGGAGGCGGCGGTGGAAGAGCCATTCCTCCAGGTGGTGGGGGAGGAGGTAAACCAATCTTTCCACCTGGGGGAGGAGGTGGTGGTGGAAGAGCCATGCCTCCTGGCGGGGGCGGAGGAGGAAGGATCTTGCCTCCTGGCGGTGGTGGTGGGGGTAGAGCCATGCCTCCTGGCGGTGGTGGTGGAGGTAGAGCCATGCCTCCTGGCGGCGGCGGAGGAGGAGGAGGTGGAGGAACAATACTGCCACCTGGAGGAGGAGGAGGAGGAGGAGGGGGAGGAGGTGCAATACTTGTCATAGAAGCGTCCTTGTCTTCTGGCAAATCCCCTTCAACGGCGTCGGGGGTTTCAGCATCGAATTTAGGAACCTTAGAAGCAAGCTCGCCTAACAAGCCATTGGCCTGGGCAGGATCCAATCGAGGGCGATGCATCTCGACCAGACGAGGCTTCTCATAGATCGTTTCGCCATTGCTATCCACGCAAGCCTCTTCGTCATAATCCAGCGTCGAGTCCATCTCAGGGTGATGGCTGCGCTTCCGATAAACGGATCCCCAAGTGCCAGGATCAAGGTTCCGGCGGGTATTTTCAGCAAACTCATCACTGTCATATCCTTCTCCGTCCATTCTCTCCCGTAGCTCGCGGAGTCGGTCAGATGGTCCATGCTGGCCCCAAACCTTGCCCTCCAGCTTGAATTGGGTTTTGGTCCGCTCCAGTTGGCGTTCCAAGCGTTCCATGAGTCGTTCTCTGTCCATGATACCAGGCATGAGGGATGGGTCTGGTCCGTCTGCCGTCTCAGGATTGTTGGTCTTGCGGGCATTGGAGGCGGCAATATCCTGGGCATCGCGAAGCATAAGATAGAGTTCTCGGGTTTCCAGTTCGTTGCGCTGCAACTCCTGGGCACGCAGTCGTTGTACCTCTACAACCTCGGCCTTGAATGATTCGTTCTGCCGTTGCTGTAGCTCAATGATACCAGACTGTTCATCAATTTGCTTTTGCAACTTTAAGACTAAGCCTTCTGCGCCGAGTTCAACCTGCGCTCTCATCTCATCACGCTCGGCAATGGCGGCCTCGGCAATCTGCCGGGCCTCGAGAGACTCATCATAGACTCGTCTTGCCTCAGCATCGGTGTGCAGCCGGTCTAGTAAGCTCTGCACGGTGAAGGTCAGGCCTTGTCGAAGGTCCAAATCGGGCAGCCTGCGGTCCATCGCCACGTAGCTTAGCATGGCGTCGACCAGCTGGAACATACGCAACCCTTCCTCGCCGGAGTTCTCCCGGATGAGGAGCATATGCTGCATAGCCGAGAGGAAGTAGTCATGGGATCGGCTACCGTTGATTTTAGACGTGATTGCATCAACGATTTGCATGGGGTCGTTCATATCCTTGACTTCGCCCTCGATGCTATCCTTCATGCTGCTTCCCTCCCGCTGGAGGAGGTCCTCGTAATCAATGGCCTCATTATCGCGGAAACGCTCGATTTGCTTGTCGATAACCTCATACTGGAATCCTTCCATCTTCATCAAAAGACGTTTGATTCCACATGACGTGAATTGAGCGCGGATATGGCAACGCAACTGCAAATCCGTCTCTGCGCCATCTACCAGCATGTTGATGAGGATCATGGTGGATACTGCATATTCCATGAGAAGGTTCTCCATGCCGATGCCTCCGCTGCGGTACTCCTCGCTGGCACCGACCAGACTTCCCATCTTTCCACGGCCATCGATCGTGACCTCAACGATACGCATCCAAGCATCAAAACGACCGGTTTCATTGTGATCATTTTTTACCTTGTCCATGGATTGTAGAACCTTTTGATGCCCTTGTCCATCGCCCCAATGGCAGAGAAAAGTGATGACTTCGCTGACAAGTTTCCGAGTGTTCAGGCGTGGGGATGATAGCGAGCTGACAAGGGCAACTAGCACATTTTGATGCTCTAGAGCATCGTCTGCGCCATACTTATTGTTCATCAAACCTTTCAAACATTTGGCAATATCATACTCTCGGTCCAGATCTTTATCGCCTGTTGGGGGAGCCGGGACAGGACCAGATGCTTTTCTTCGGTTGATCTTCATAAGGACATTGGTTAAGGCAATTTGACCCTGCGCTTCAACAAAGGCTTTCACCCAGCTGCGTAGTGATTAGTGACAGACGATCTTCCAAGGATAAGGGAAAATTAATCCATACCTGATTGGCTGTGTACGCAAGCTGACACTCAAACTAGCGAGCTGCTTGGAGGTGATGGTATCATCCATCACCTTCTTCACATACCATTCCGGACTACCCTCCTCATCGGCACGTTCAAGTAGGCCAGACATACCATCATGGCCATGAGTCTGTCGCGCATTTTGTCGCCTTTTCTGCTCTCCTTGTAATTCTGTCAGGCGATCCTGATGCACTAATGTCCATTTCTTTGAAGCGGGGTATGACAACATCTGTCGCTTGGCCTGTTCGGGAAGATTTTGCCATCCTCGCTTCTGCATCAATTCCAGAAACAGCTGATCTACAATGCGATCGTCCCTGGGTCGAGTGAGATAGTTATCTTGCGGCCGAGGGACAGCTGCTGGTACAGAGAATTGATGGGCAGATCCTGCATTGGACAAGCGGCCCGAGCTAGAACTAGGGAGCATGGCAGGGCGATCCCCAGAATGTGAAGTTGTGAGTGTGCGAGAGGAATTGTCGGAGGAGAAGTAGCTTGAGCCGCGCGTGTTCGAAGAAACGGAAGAGTAGATGCTAGCTTGGTCAAGGGAGGTGCGGGAGTTTGAGGATGAATCGATAGAATAGTTGTGGCTAGGTCCATTATTCGTTGCGGAACTGCCTGGCCGTCCCCATTGTTGAGGTCTGATAACTCGATCGCCGGAGCTGCTGCTGGTCAGGGTGTTGTTTTGCGGGGGCGGCCGAGGGCCAGAGGGATGTGAAGCGGACCCATTGGGGGCAGATGTAGAGGTCCATGTCGGATACTGATGGTAGTCGCTTCCCGTCTGGCCCAGATGGTTGGGTGAAGGTTCATGCCGCGATGAACTTGGACGAGACATACTGTCGATGGGAATCGGGGTCCTGGTATCGGTGGACAGGCTCTCGAATGGAATGGAGGTTATGACACCTGCTGTATGCGATATACTGCCTGGATCGAAATCATGGGTCATGTCGACGGATTGTATCGATGACCGCTTCGAATAGCGGGACGAGCGTGAGCCGGCGGTGCTTCCCGGAGGCGCCAGGCTATCATAGGAGCCTCCATAATTATCGTATCGATCTTCTGTCGGTTTGTCCTTGTGTAGTTTGCGTCCAAAGAATGATTTCCCACTTGATGTTTGCCTCGACCTGTCGGCTTGTGCACTGGTTGGCATTTTGTCGGGCGTCACTGAGGTGAGGCAGGGCGCAGCATAGAGGCCCCTCCAACACTCTCAGAGACAATGATAAATGAAAGAGTCTGGGTTTGCGACAAGGTATCGTCGATCGCGAGGGATGTTGGCGAAGACGATGACATTCAAATTGGGTAGGAGTGGCTATCTGTTTTGTCCTGGTCAGTTTAGTATACCCGCTGCTATGGCGGAGTCGCGAAAGACGAGGGGTAGGGGGGATTTCTTCGCAGCACTCACCCACAAAGAAAGTTAAATAAGACAAACAAAAATTAACATGCAAGCTTTTTGCAGATGTCAAGTCCAGTTTGACGCCAGGATCAAAGCCCGAGCTTTCTTCTAAACGGTCTATTGATATTATTAGGGGGCTTGTCCCGGAGAAACTCCCCGACCGCGCACGTGATGGTAAGGATCACGTGGGGCTATACTCCGTACATACTTCCAAGACATCAGATGGACTCCGAATGGGCTGGTTTGAAAGACAAGGGGTCGCAAATCATTTGGAGGTTCAATATGAGTGTTATCCAACTCGAGGGAACATTAACCCATGGTTTCATCTACACATTACTCCCCTGTTCACTATGAGATAAAATAGTTCAAACTCAACTCCTACCATACTCATTCGCTGCTTCAGGCTATAAATGACGACAATCAAGCTGACAATGACCATGGCTTCAGTATAGTAAAAGACCCAAAAGTTGGCGACAAATACCACGGATATTGAAAATTCTTGTGAGCAAAGCAAGGGAAAGACCTATCCGTCAAGGTCTATGTGTTTAACATATTAAACCTTACTTTTTTTATCTAAGCAGCAGTGTGAGACATATGAACCAGGAGCAAAGCCATTATTGTAAGCAATTCATTCCCTTAAGATAGGGAAACCAAGAAGGGTTGAGACATTTAGACCAGGTCGAGTCTCAAGGCATTCAAAGAGAAGGGACACATCGAAGCAAGTCGGAGACTAGTCAAAGCGAGCTGACCATTTGCTAGGAGTTGACCTCAACCATATAACTATGTACGGAGTACCTATAGGGGCCAATCTCATCCCATCATAGGGTTAGAATAAACCTGTAAAGGCAGAGAGGCCTTAAGTAGAGGATACAGATGGCGTGGAAGTATGACTGGTCACTAATAAAGGGCAAGGATAGCAAGTAGAGTTTTTTTTTAATAGAAAAGATTAGAGTAGAATGCAAGGGGTAAATTAGGTATCGTCTGGAGTAGCCTCGTTAGGAGTGGGCCTTAGCGTCGAGTCACCCCAGGGAGCTCGCCATCCCATCATAGGAGAAGCTGAGAGAGAAGGTGGAAAACATACGTTGAATTAGTGGAATAAAAAGAGAGGAAAAGGGACCAAAGAATCAACCATATAGGGAGGCTGGAAGGGAGCATCTCTTGATGAGAATAATAGTATTGGTCTATTACTTAAGGTAAGCTCCCTTAGTCGCTCCTTTCTAGCTCTGGATTCTCAGAACTTTTGAAAGATGAAAAAGACTGCAGAGTTCATTATTGGGAGATCCGCCCCTGACAGCAGCTCCGACGAGGTGTGCCTGAAAGGTCAGGCCAAATCAGGCATCCTACCATTTGAATGTATGAAGGTACATACCTATCTAGGGGTCTTCCAGCGTTTCTGTGTATGAAAAATCAGACAGGATGACAGCTATGTTCTATGCAACAGAGTATAAAAATCGGGATAGAGAATATTCAACATCAATGTTGTCGAAGTGATCACACATTTTGATGTTGCAGGTCGGTTCTTCGTCGATCTGCCGATCCTGCCGCGTGTGCTATCCAGGCCCCCAGACACTCGGATGTCTAACCCCGTCCTCCGCAGTTTCTCGATATTCAAAGCCCTTTGAAGGGTCAAACACCACTCCGTACTTGAACTTCTTTTGGGCTCTGAAAGCCTGAGACCACAGCAATCAGAATGGGGTCATCAGGGGGCTTTGCTAAGGTGCGCGCACACCCCCTATCTCAACCCTGCCATACCTCCCTCGTCTCCCATTCTATTTCCCATTGCAGGACCAAGATCAAATATGAAACCAAACTAACCAAGGAATATTTCGACGCACAGACAATTATCATCCCAGCCGCAATCGCACTATCGCTCTATGTCCTCATCTCATGCGTGATAATCCCATTCTTCCGCCGCTACCACCAGCGCTACTCGCAATACCTCCCACTACACAGTATATCTGCACACACACAGTCCCTGCGTGACCGCATAGCCGACAAATTAATGCATTTTTTCCTACCATCCAGGTGGCGATGGGGCGCACGCACAGCCGATCATGATACAATCAGTATCGACGAGGAGGAAGGGGAGACCTTGGTCGGGATGGACATGGATGCTGTGAGACGAGGCGCATTGGAGGGGCGGCGAGATCCCCTGGCCGATGCGGAGAGTCGTCTGAGTCGGGATTTAGAGGCTGGGTTTATGGATGATAGCGATGAGGAGGGGAGTGAGGGGCATAGGAATGGAGGGGGTGGGAGACATTGAGTCATTGGTGAGGGCGTTTATGTATACATATCTCTATCCTCGAGATTTGGTGTGTTGGCAAGCCTAGAATAGAAGGTCTGGGTGTGTGTCTGTGTGTACGAGATGTAGCAACATGCATCAATATAGCTGCTTTGTCCATACCACACAGAGCCCTGGAGTCGGGATTCATTGTGGGTTTCCAGCTCTGCATCCATGCATGTAGGAGCGACTGGCCGATAGTTGCGCTTTCCATTGCAGATAATAACTTAATAAATGATCATTTTGAATAGAATGTTTTAAAAAAAGATGTATACACGTTCTAGACTCCAAGCGCTAGACCTGTCAATTTGGCGGGATCGACATTGCTCCACTGATCATCATGCACCCTAATGTTTGCAAGAGACAGAGAAAATCAAATTAAAGTTGGCGTGGGAGAGAGTTGAAAGTTATAAATATGATTCATTGGTATCGTAAAAGATGCTACCTTTGCTTTTCTTAGCATCGCCCATGCCATCCAGGGCAAATGGGACTGTTATAAACACTTCAGGTAGAAGAAAAAGCAGAAAGTATGAAATAAAATATCCCGGACGGGGAAAGTTTCCCCGCGCCGCATATTGCAAGGGCGCTTTTTACTTGCGCTGACCGTAGGCCTTGGTGGCATAGGCGCCCTTGTGGACAATCAGGTCCTCAGGACGATAGTCCTCACGGCCGGAGAAGTAGCTCTCGAGGATGTTCTTGGTACCGTTGGCGTAGCGGACCTGAGCATCGATGGAGGTACCGGACATGTGGGGAACCATGGCGTTACCACCACCCCAGGGGTGCTCGGCATAGCGGAGAGGGTGGTCCTTGGGGGCGGGCTGGGGGAACCAGACATCACCACCGTAGCCACGCAGGTGGCCAGACTTGAGGGCCTCCGCGACATCCTCCTTGACAACGATAGCACCGCGGGCGGTGTTGACGAGCCAAGCGCCGGGCTTCATCTTGGAGATGAGGTCCTTGTTGAAGAGACCGCGGGTCTTCTCGTGCAGGGGACAGTTGATGGTGACGACATCACACTGGGCGAGCATCTCTTCAAGGTCCTCAACGCGACGGCAACCGATCTCCTTCTCAGCCTCGGCAGACAGGGGCTGGTAGTCGTAGTAGAGAAGCTCCTTGCAGTCGAAGGGCTTGAGACGGCGAAGGACACGCTCACCAATACGGCCGACAGCAACGGTACCGACAACCTTGTTCTCGAGATCAAACTCGTTCTTAGCAACAGCGGCGACATCCCAGTCGCCGTTCTTGATCTGCTCATGGGCAGGGACGAAGTTGCGGACAAGAAGAAGGATGGTCATGACGACGTGCTCAGCGACGGAGACAACGTTGGAGCCAGTGACCTCAGCAACGGTGATGCCGCCATTAGTGGTGTTGGCGGCGTTCAGATCAACATGGTCGGAGCCAATACCAGCAGTGACGGCAAGCTTGAGCTTCTTGGCCTTGGCGAGACGCTCAGCAGTAAGGTAGCCGGGGTGGAAGCTGTGTGGTCATTAGCGAAGCTACTGTGAAAGGTGGTTTTGGGGAAACGAACGGAGTAGTGATGATGACTTCGGCATCAACGAGCTCCTTGTCGAAGGTGGAGTTCTCACCCTCCTTGTCGGAGGTGGTCACTAGGGTGTGGCCCTGATCCTCGAGCCACTTGCGAATCCCAAGCTCATTCTCGGTGGTTCCGAGCAGCTGAGGCTGCTGCTTGGAGTGCTCACCACCCTATTTCAAAGGCAAGGCCAGGTCAGCGATTGAAGTAGCCAATATATGAGCTGAGGATGACTTACATCGTAAAGAACCAAAAGAACTTTGCCCTGGAGATTAGAAGTTGCGGTTAGCGTACGTGCACCAGATATAGATCCAGCCAGAGGTGAAGCCCGAGCAAATGGACTGGAGGTAGTAGAGTTGAGGGCGCTAGCTTGGAGGAAGGGCCGTCTCAATTGACGGGAAAGGGAGCGGATAAATACCATTGTGAGTTATAGAATTTCAAGATGTTTTGAATTATTTCAAACTAGAGGAGGATCAGCTCTGTGTTATATATAAGAAGTGGATGAAGCCAATGTCCCAACCCGGCGTTGGAGAAAACCGGATGAGACGAGCACTGAGCGGGGAGAGTGGGGAATCGTGCAAGCCTGATGGGAGAATAAGATGAGCAACGATCGACTTACAATGAAGTATGTTGTAGTACAGGAAAGAGGATGATTAGAGTGGATGAGATGGAGGAGAGGGGGAAAAAACCACTCTTGGACAGTAAATGGAGCCGATTATATAGACAATTTCCTCCAGCCCCTCTACAAATACTGGAGCCACCGACACCAACATTGTGCACCCCTCAGAGTAACGCATAGAACCGGAGAGGACAGAGCTCCCAGGAGGGCATCCACTCGGAGACCCTCGTCTCTCTCCGCACGAGGAGGGGGGCAACTAGTATTCGTGTTTCGATCTAGACTTTTACGGGCTCTTATCTGTGAATTCCTACATCGGCGTTTCTCCATGTAGGTATCCGCATGTAGCTATAGGTACATGTATATTACTCTTAGGTTCTCATTGTACTATATCTTCCAGCCTCCTATACACATATCTAATCAAGTACCACGTAGGTACCTAGGAACCTCTGAAGCCTCAGGCTCCCAAGGGATAACTCGGAAGAACGTGCGGGGATATGGACTCCATACGACAATAGCAAATCTTGACCAAAACTGCCCATTCAGCAGATCTTCTAGAGGCCTGTATTCAAAGCTCCGACACAAGAAAAAAGAAAGAAAAACAAAAGACCGAACAAAGATTTGACTCGCCATCTCGTATTCCCATACATCTTCATGCAACTCAGCTCATCAGCGCGAGTTGTCTTCCCCGCAGCGGGGTAGCTGAGGTCAAGCGATGACATAATGAGGGGTACAAGTCGGCACAAAGGGGAAAACTGTCTACGGAGGACGGAGTACTATACCACCCATTCCCCCAGATGGTGAAGATGAACTGAATGACTGAGATTATCTGAGCATGGATCTCCCAAGGTACTAAAGCACTCCAATTTTCCCAGTCCCCATTGCTATTCCAGGGCCTACGGGGCCCTACCCCTACCGTTTCCCTCCGTTGTCCGCCTTTCTGCCGAAATTCGGCCTTCTTCTCCAACTCCGCCCCGCTAGAGCTACACCCATGAGGTAAATTGCCTCCCGGCCTCCAGGGATGAGGAGGTTTTGGAGAAATGTCCGCATCGGATCCACTAATGAGGTCCAGAAGATCCAAATCAGATCATGGGCAGACTATACACAGCATGTCCGGATCAAGAACAAACTCAAGATGGACCCTGGATTTTCTTTTTTTTCTTTTCCTTCTCGTCCCATATCCCCAGGTCTTCCCTCCCGACAGATTTTCCCTGTGCTGCATGGTCATATCTTCGACTGCAGATCAATTGACGCAACCGAAGTGGTACTCCGATCAGGATTTCTCCTCGGTCGCGCATTAGACTGAAATGCCGCACCATGCCAATTGGAAAACTATCGTGAATAACGATCAGAGGACAGAGATGAGGTTCTTCAAGTATTCAATGACACTCGATTGATTCTATAGTCACAAGCCGAATCCCCGATCGCCAGATGAAACTTGGAAAACATCTCTATTGCCACATTTCGTTTCGCGACCATGCTAGGTTTCCAACCCACCGTCGATCGCTTTATCCAAATTTCGAACCTTGCAGCCAGAACCGAGACCATGAAGTTTTGGTAAGCTTCGCTAGAAGTTACATGTCTGATGTGTTGGCCCTCTGGGTTTTGGGCTTCGGCGCATATTGTTGCATTGTCGCATGACCAACAGTGCGGGCGCCGTTCGATTCGATTCGTTGCTACCATGTATTAACCCGGGAAGGTCTGCTCACGTCAGGATTATAATTTTCAAATCAAAACATTCCAGCGGAAATATGATGTGCTACCGTGTTCGAGACTCGGCCTTCCGTTGTTACGATTTCGAATGTTGTGGATCATGACCATCTTTCATTGACATGATACATCGACATTTAGATGCAAAAAGAGACTATTCTAGGGCCCAGGAATCTCTACTCTCCCTTGACATTGATGAGCTGACAGACTTCTTGCATATCGAAACGGCTATATTCCGTTTAAACGTTTCCTCGACACCCGACATAGCCTCGAAGTGCTTCGAGTGATCCACAGGCGCATTGACAAAGACATCATTCAGAGTGGCCATCGAGACGGGAGTAATCATGAGTTCATTCTCGGCCTCGTGCGTCAAGACAACACAGTGTTCGACGATCTATTCTCGTGGCGTCTCGACACAGGGGCCACGTGCTGAGAGAGTCGACATGATGCGTTCCAAGGAACCTTGCAACAAAATCATCGCTATCATATAGCGCAATTGCTGCATCTGCACTGCTTACGGGGATATCCTTTGTATCAATAATCCGACAGGCTGCCTCGGGGGTGCGAACGCGTACATGCCGAACATCCCGCGCGGGGTCGATGCCCTGTCTGCCATAACACGCGGCAGCTTGGATTTAGGATTTGATTGATTTTTTTTTCGAAAAGGTACGATCGCTGGAATTTCAACAGGTGGGTGTTACCCAATCTATACTGTCTGATTCACACTAGACATTGGTTATGATACCGGTAGAGGGAAGCTATAGTCCCGCCTCTCATTCCCCTCCATCGCCCTCCATCTGTCCCCCACCAACAGTCGAGAATTTGTACTTCTGAGAGCTGAAGGAATCACTATCTGGATGAAACTTGCGGAATCCGCCAGTTTTTACTTGCGATACCCTTCCAGTAGTTGGAATTTGATTCGCAAGATCTGGGCTTCCGGATTCTTGACGCAATACAGGCTTGCAATTGTAGTAGTTTAGCAATCGATTCCCATTTGTTAGTCAATTGAGTTATTTGCAACCGAAAAATTCTACACATTGCCTGTAACCTTTATAATCTTTGGGGGTTTCTCTCTTATATGCTACTTGCCTGTAGGTAGAATCAAGCTATCCCATAGAGCGGAGCGGCGCGGGCTTTGCATCTCCGGGCTCCGAGACCGAGAGCTCGCGGCTCGGAGATTATTTGTACGTGATTCTTTTTAACTCTGGTCTTCCTTTTTGATTCTTTCTTTTCTGTTTGCAAGTTATGCTCTACACATCCATCTACGCGTAGAACCGTAACATTCAATGCGATCATCAACTCTTACGCGGTCGCTCACACGCGACTGGAGCGGGCGAACCCATCGCGAATATCGAACCATCCGCCTGTTGTCCAATACCCCTCAGTGCAGCAGCAGACTTCGTACCCGCCTGGAGATCCCTCCTCCTTTTCCCGTTACCAAGACATGTCCCGAAACAAGCTGCAATTGTCCACCTACGCCTGCTATGCCCGAGGGACTACCAATCGACCATGAACAACCATTAAATGGGACAATGGCTGCTTATGCGCAGCAGCTCTTAGTATGCACCGGACAGCCAGACTGGACGAGTCGCATTGAGAATGACGGCGAAAATAAAAGCTGGGGAACCCTTGTGAGAGGGCTGAAGAATCTTTTGGGCCGAGGGGGACCATATCTTGATGTACGTGAACTACCCAGCTTGTCAAGCCAACTTTTGCTAATCCAATGTCCTATTTTTCAGCCCTTCAATAATATCTTGGTTACAACTTCGTCTATCGCGCCGGCTGCCAGCTCCACCTCCACCTCCGCCTCGGCATTCCTCTTCCCCAGCTTCAAATACATTCCCTCAATACCTGTGGAAACTGCCTCATCCTCCGACCAAACAACCAACTTGACGACTTTCATACGCGCATTTCTTCTCCCCGAACGACTTCACGATATGCACTCCTCTCTCCCCGCGACCAAGCAAGCAGACATGACTCGATCCTCGGACCTAGTATCAAACTTCTCCGGAGTAATCGACATAAACCACTCCCCGACAGTGTTGATCTGCGGACATGGCGGTCGTGACATGCGCTGCGGTGTTATGGCGCCTGCCTTGGAGAGCGAATTCCAGCGAGTGCTAAAGGCGCGCGGATTCACATCCGCAGACAGTGATGGGACTACCGTGGACGGCCCACAACATGCCAATGTTGGTCGGATCAGCCATGTTGGAGGGCACAAGTATGCTGGCAACGTGATTGTCTACATCCCGCCGAAAATGACCGTGGGAAGCTCTTCAGAGCCTCACCCGCTGGCGGGCAAAGGTATCTGGTATGGCCGGATTGAACCCAAGCATGTAGAGGGGCTTGTTGATGAGACGATTCTCGGCGGCAAAGTGGTTACTGATCACTTCCGCGGTGGCATTGACAGGAATGGGGACATTCTGAGGATTTAGATTTGGGGGGCACATTGTTTACTCCCCGGGACACATAGATTAGTGCATCATAGTATATGATATACAGCGACTTGCATCGCGAGCGCTTACAGAACCCAAGAAGCATCACCAAGATATCAGATCTATCTCAGCGCCTTTCTTCACTTGGAATGTGTGCAACTATAGTGTTTTCCCGCTAGTCCAAATCGGGATTAAAGCTATCCGGGCTCCGGGGAAGTTTTGAAACAGCCATCAGACGTTCAGTCGCGGACATGGCTGAATGCCCCAATCACCCCGGTCTTTGAACATTTTGGGCACATAATGAACCTATAACGATGACATCCCTTTCAAGACTCCGATTGACCAGCGCTGTTGCGCCTGGCCGAATCTACACGCGTCCAACTCTCCGAGCCCTCTCACCAGTCTACACTTTAACTCGACTCGCAAGCACCTCAACCCGCAGACTAGACCTCCCAGCCCTCGACAAGAAATGGCGCGCAAAATGGGAAAGCGACAAAGCCACCCCGCGCCCAACATCTGAAGCAACAAAGAACCCCAAATCCTACATCTTGTCCATGTTCCCATACCCCTCTGGCACGCTGCACATGGGCCATTTGCGGGTGTACACGATCTCAGATGTAATCGCCCGGTTTTATAAAATGCGCGGACATGATGTGCTCCATCCTATGGGATGGGATGCCTTTGGACTGCCGGCGGAGAACGCCGCGATCGAGAGGGGGATTGATCCTGCCGTTTGGACACAGGAGAATATAAAGAAGATGAAAGAGCAGTTGAAGTGTATATCGGCGGAGTTTGATTGGGATCGGGTATGTGGACATCAAGGCATCGACATCCAACCAATTGCACCCGGGTTGCGTTGATATACGGCATGGCTAATGGATGCGGATAGGAACTGGCTACATGTTCGCCGGACTTCTATGAACATACTCAGCGCATATTCTTAATGTTATATCAGAAAGGATTGGCGTATCAGGCCGAAGCGCTGGTCAATTATGACCCTGTTGATAAGACAGTGTTGGCAAATGAACAGGTGAGTCGGGTGTAGAGGATACGTATTGAGCAGCTCTGATTTATGTGCAGGTCGATGCCAATGGATTCTCATGGAGATCTGGGGCTAAGGTTGAGAAGTTGAACTTGAAGCAGTGGTTCTTCAAGATCACTGAATTTAAAGAAGCACTTTTGAAAGACCTCGATTCTCTCGCTGGAGGATGGCCGGAACGTGTTCTGACGATGCAACGGAATTGGCTTGGAAAATCCTACGGTGCTAAAGTCACATTCCCTGTGACTATCAAAAGCGCGGGAGATGAGCAAGTCGATGTGAATGTTTTCACTACCCGGCCAGACACTTTGTACGGCGTGGAGTATTTGGCACTCTCTTTAAATCACCCTATCGTACTGAAGGCTGCTGAGAAGGACGAGACACTTCGCAAGTTCCTAAGTGAAGCTTCTTCATTTGCACCGGATTCTAAAGCAGGATACCGACTGTCTGATGTTGAAGTGTCCCATCCCTTGCGCAAGATTGATACAGAGACTTCTCACTTGCAGAGGAAGCTTCCTGTCTTTGTAGCTCCCTATGTTCTCAGCGACTACGGCGAGGGTGCAGTTATGGGTGTTCCGGGCCATGACACTAGAGACATGATGTTCTTCAGAGAGAATATGAATGCCGAATCGATTCCTGTTGTGATTGAGGCTGAGCCAACGGGTAGAGAGGCAAACAGCAGTCTCATCCCTACACCAGACACAAAAGCTTTCACGCAAGAAGGCTTCTTGACTTCCCGCTGCGGGAAGTATCAAGGGCTGCACTCCAAGGAGGCATCCAAACTGATTGTCAATGATCTGGAACAAGTCGGTCAGGCTGAGTTTGTTGAGAGCTGGCGTCTACGGGATTGGCTGATCAGTCGCCAGCGATACTGGGGCACACCCATTCCCATCATTCACTGTAGAGACTGTGGACCCGTGCCAGTGCCCGCCGAGGATCTTCCAGTGAAACTGCCGAAGATCGAAGGAGAGTGGCTCAAGGGAAAGAAAGGCAATCCTCTGGAATCCTCAGAGGAATGGCTCCACACAGAATGCCCTAGTTGCAAAGGTCCTGCCCGTCGCGACACAGACACCATGGATACTTTCGTGGATTCATCGTGGTACTTCTTACGGTTCTTGGACTCTGCTAACAAGGACGCACCGTTCTCCCCTGCAGTAAAGCAACCGGTGGATATTTACATTGGTGGTGTCGAACATGCCATTCTGCATCTCCTGTATGCTCGGTTCATCTATAAGTTCCTCTCTCAGTCCGATAACTCTGCTGCCGTCGCAGAACCATTCAAAATGCTTCTCAGCCAGGGCATGGTCCATGGAAAGACACTGTCCGACCCATCGACTGGGCGATTCCTTCTTCCGGACGAAGTTGATCTCACCAACCCAAATAAGCCTTTGATAAAAGGAACACAAGTGACCCCCAATATCTCCTTCGAAAAGATGTCAAAAAGCAAGTACAACGGCGTGGACCCGACAACTACCACGTCCAAATACGGCGCCGACGCCACTCGCGCGCACATCCTCTTTTCCGCACCAGTCAGCGAAGTGCTTGAATGGGAAGAAACTAAGATTGTCGGCATTGAACGCTGGTTCGGCCGACTCTGGAAACTGGTCCAGGACACCCAGCAATCCCTAACGGAGGCATCATTCACCGTCTCAGAGGCAGATTTGACGTCCTCCAGCCACGCCACTTCCCTCCTTACATCTCTTCAAGACTTGAGCAACTCTGACGCCGATGCAATCTTGGCCACCCACAACACCATCGGCTCCGTCACCACCTGCATCGAAAGCAACCCTTACAGCTTGAACACCGTTATCTCAGACCTCACCAAGCTGACCAACACGCTTGCCTCGGCCCCAGCTTCCTCCCCTCTCATCCTGTATCTATCTGTCTCATCTCTCCTGCGCCTGCTGGCACCCATTGCACCGGCTCTAGCCTCTGAGTCATGGGAAGTTCTACATACTACCACAAATACAGCCTCTCCTACACCGATACCATCCATTCTATCCTCGCCCTGGCCCAGCACCCTCCTTACCCCCGACCAAGCCGAAACCCTCTCCTCTCGTGGTGGCCAAACGGTCGCCGTCCAGATCAACGGCAAGCTCCGCTGTGCTGTCACCATCCCGCGCATGGAGTCCTCAACAGGAGCCTCCCCGCAGAGCAAGAATGCTCCTTCACCGGAAGAACAGGAGTGGATTGTGAGTCGGGTCCTGGAGACTGCTGAGGGGAAGTTGTGGCTCTGCGAGAAGAACGACTGGGAGAAGAGACGGCGGGTTATCGTTGTGAAGGGAGGTAAACTTGTCAATGTTGTCTTCTGATTTCGCTGTTTACTATATAGTGACAGAGCTTTGTATTACTATTCAGGATAGACCTGTGAGAATTGTATATTATTACTAGATTGTATAGATTGTTCTCATCCTGCTTCGTGTGTTGCTAACATTCACAGGCATAGCAATGAACAAAGCAGCGAATTATATTAGATCATCACTCCAAGTGCAAATGGCGCTTCGTAGTCCGCTCCTTCTTTTGCTCGGCGCTGTAAAGGTTGCTGAGGCCCATCCCATCTCTTGCCATCACACTCTCAGTTGCAGTTCTTCTCCTTAGACTTCTTGTCCAGCCTTTGGTATAACCCAGACTCCCCCAACTCCGATGTCACAGCTGTCTTCTGCTCCGAGACCTGCTTCAGCTCTGTGGTTTGCCTCCGCTGGATGAATCCTCTGGGCGTGTCGCTGGATATATGAATCCGTTCTCAAAGCCCATCAAATAGACACCTGGACAATAGACTAACGATATAGCTAAAGCTCTGTCTCATGGCTTCCCATGACTGAGGAGGCAGCGCAGTCGAGTTAGATCATCCTCCATCCCTCATCACTGCGTACCTTTGCTACAGAGTATATGCCTTCTTTGAAAGCTCATCATTCGGTCGTCACCGATGAAATTGCCCCATCTTCCGTGTCCCTCAACTTCATCCACTACCAGCTCCATCCACCACCTTGCCTGACAACCGCCATTTCTACCACTCACCTTTCTGAGAACAAGCGAAGGCGACTGGAGAGTACTACGCATTCGCAGATTAGGATTGCCATGACTTGTACTATGAACATACCATGAAGAATGGCACTATTCATTATGGAGGTTGGGGTCTCTATTCACACAGCCTAGATACAGTTTGATATGTAGAACCGAAGCGACCTGGGTCTTCTTCGTCCTCAGATACGGTATGATTGACCGCAACTAGTCCAAATCCTGTCTTGTTGCGCGACAGGAGGCTCTGAGCGTGAAGCTCTAGAAAAGGGACATGTAAGAAGAGAGTATTTTCTTCGATCTCCCGCAAAGAGATAGCAAACCAGGAGAGGGAAACACGTCCCCCCAAGACTCTACACATGCATCGAGCTTCGAACAGACCCCTGAGAGATACTGGGTATCATATAAAACATGGAAGCGATGGACAAAAATCATCCGTTGCCCCTTTCACTCCCATTCTCGGGGAAAGAAGACCGATCCCGCCCATTCCCAGCCGCTGGCTGCGTCTCCCCCATCGGGAAACTGAGGTATTTCCAATCCTCAATCTCCTCAATGATACACTTCAGCCGATCCCGTATACTTTCCACCGCATACGTGCCCAGGATCAGTCGCAGAGGTGGATAAGAGCAATGGCCAAGCTGCCATACCAAATGCGCCGCCTTGACAGCACTAGCAGGCTGCTTATCACCCAGCCACATCAACATCCGCCGCGCATGCGCCGCTGGTGACGTAGTGGTATTATACGGCTCACTGGGCGGCTTGACCAGAAAATGGCCGTACAGCGGCAGCGGCGCGGAAAGATGGTGCTCGGACGGGTTCGTCGGGACAGGCGAGACCAAATCCCCAACATCGTCGCGACGCATATGACCCGGCTCCACCAGCGTGCCCTTGATATTGAAGCTATCCACCTCGTACAACATACTCTCCATCAATCCTTCGACCGCATATTTGGAGGCACAGTAAGGACCCAGCCCCGGCACGCCGAGCGCACCGGATGTCGAGCTGAAGATGAGGTAGCGGCCCGCGCGACGCTGGCGGAAGTGCGGCAGCGATAGTTGGATCATGTTCAGCGTACCGGTGAAGTTTGTCTCGAATTGATTGCGGATGTCGAATTCGTCCTGGTCTTCGCATGCGCCGATGACGCCGTACCCGGAGCAATTGGCGATTATGTCGATACGTCCGAACCGTGCGATTGTTTGGTCGATGACGCGTTTTACGGTCTCGCGCGCCCGTACGTCGCATAGTAGTCCGATGCAGTTGGCGGATTCTAGCTCTTTCATTGCGGCTGGGCTATTCTCGTATGTTCGTCCCACGGCTGCTACTAGGTCGTTATGGGCGAGGGCGGTTTTGACGAGGGAACGACCCATGTGCCCTGTTGCGCCAAAGATCTAAAATGGAAATCAAATGTGTTAGCGTGTTGGTAGGTTGGTCGCGGTCTAGTGGGGTTGTATACCAGCCATACGAGGGGTTTGGCGGGGTTCTGGGGACCAGGGGGATCGGTGGTTGAAGGGAGATTGAGACTTGGTTCTCGTGCTGCTGGAGAGGAAGGCCCTCTGGGGGATGTCTGCTCCATGACAATGCGCTGTGGTCGGAAATGAGGGGAGAAGGAAAGCGACGGGAGTCTCTCCGCATTTGGTGGCCGCCCTTTCGCTACGTACGTACACAAGACCCTAACTTGGCTTTTTGTTCTTTGTTGCTTTCTTTCCCTTTTTTTTGGTGATGTGTTCAATTATTGGGGATTTACTTGAGAGAAGGCTCTTCTATTATCCATATACACACTAAATAACATCAATTATCGTCCCACCTCCCGTCGCAGCCGTCCCGCAGCCGTCGAGGGTCCTGGTTCAGGCCAACTGCCCACTGCATCGTCGACCTCTTCTAGGAAGGTTGTACTGTTATGGATGGATGTGCCGCCTAGAACAACTCGCACCCCTGGGGAGCTAGCATTGACCTGTGCGACCATCTTGGCCTCCTCATATGTGGTGCCACCGACCATGAAGATGATGATGTCTTGCGGCTTGTCTCGCGTATGTCCACTGCCCTCGAGGAAGGGGTACTGCAATTCCTTCAAGCGGCCTTTAATGAGATTTTGTAGAGTTACTTCCAACCGTGGGGAATGTTGTGTGTACACGTTCTCAACGCCTTTGAGGCCCTTGAAGCGGTCTCGTGCGCCAGAGAAGAAGGATGTTGATTCGAAAAGATCGGAGAACCCGCCTGCCACCGGAGGTGCCTGAAGGGAATGGTGGTAGACGAGAAGCTTGGGGATGATGTTTACTCGGTTCGATGGGACTTCACCCGCTGTGACGAGAAGGTCGAGCAGGATGGGCAGCGCATTGTTGGGCTGTTTCTCATAGCGAAGGGCATAAAGAGCTACGAGGCGCAGCTTGTTGTCTGATGGTACATTCGGCAGTGAGATGATCCGTTGTAGTGACTAGAAAGGGGTGAGTCCATGAGCGCAGCATAATCAGTTGACTTTGATACATACCCTAAGATCATTGGAGTGGTTATCATTGCAAGCCAAGCTCTGCTCCAACTCGCTCACATCAAGGAGGTTATCCTCGCCGACGCGCCGGCTGAGTTCACCCACCAGAGTAACATGTTTGCTCACATTACCCGCAAGCTTGCGGAACTCAGGATAATCCTCCACAAAACGCTTCATGTCCGCAATAGACTCAATATTCGCAGTACTCTGGGTTTTGGTTTGATACTGCTCCACATATTCTTTAATGTTTTGTCCCAGGTCACCGAAGTTCTGGTACATGTTCTTCTTGAAGAACGGGTCCTGGTCCTGAGCCAAGATAATCTCCTTTAGTTCCGGTCGGATCTCTGGTACGTCCTGTAGATCCACACGGCCATTGTTGATGCCAAGCATGTCATGCACCATTGCCTGATACGTCCATTGGGTCAGCAATGGGGTGATCGGGTCATCGCGGCGGTCCAAAACAAGCAGGATAGGCGGTGTATCCGTCCGGCGGAAATTAAACAGCTGCTCTTCTTGTGTGATATGATAACGGATCTCCGTCGCTAGTTTGCGGGCCAGGAGACTGTTTTTCTCATAGCGGATGAGCGGGTTCTTCTTCAACGCGAGCAACAAGGCCAATGCCCCCTCCGTGGCTCGTTGTAGTGAATCCGGGTTCCATAGATCTGGCGAATGGCTCCATAGTTTTTGCAAGGGGAAGCCAAGACCTAAAGAACAAAGGTCCGGGTTGATGACGAGAAAATCGGCGAATTGTTCCTGCACCGATTGGACGACCTCGTGACTATCCGCTTCGGCGAGCCTCTCGAGGGAGGATTTGCGGATGATGTTGCTTAGGTAGATGTAGTATTCGCCATATTTAGGGTCTCGAAGCTCATCGATCAGGAACTGAATAGAGGTGGGTGACGGGCGCACGAAGCACAGGCATCGCAGATGTCGCATCTTCTCGCGCGCGGCATTGTCCAAGCGATCGATGAGATAGACCTCGTGGTTGAGGAGGGCAGATTGGGTAATGGCGGTTGAAACGATCGAAACCTGTGATCATAGCAGTTAGCGATCATGAGGATTACGTTCTAGGAAGGGTAAATCACTCACTGTGTCGCTATCAAGAAGCAGGATCTTCATCTTCGATGACGAAGCTCCTGCCGACTCGCCCACAGTGACCATCTTGGAGATGTACCCCGAGGCGGCCGCGACGACATCCATGGTGGATAGTGCACCGGGCGAGAAAATAGAGAGAATTCAAGTTCAATCGGTGTGTCCGAAGCTAAGCTCCCAAAGGTGACGATCGAGGGGATGGTTGAGTGTGGAGAGGGCGGGAAGTTGTTGGGGAATTTCCACTTTCCACATGACAAGCTGTTTTTCTTCTTTTTCTTCTTCTTCTTCTTTTTCTTCCTCTTCCTTTCCTCATGCTCTGATCTGAGCTTCTTTTCTTCGGTCTTGTTTGGTTTTCTATATCAGGCCAACAATGTTGCCCTATGTAGACCAGAGTATGTTCACTCTGGAATGCTCCTCGGTTTCTCCGACTAACTTCTCCCCGCAGTTTTCGAGGTGCCAGCTCGGCTCACTGGCGCATCAACTGATGAGCGTACGATCTTCATTCTCCTTAAGCTCCGGCATTGTTAGCAGTTTCTAATCCCCAGCTCCAGTCAAGCTGATCGGCTCGTTCCTCCTCTCCTACCCTCTGGCCGCCCTCCTCAAGCGTATCCCCGATGGCCAACCCTGGAAAAAGAATGTCTTTATCGTCGGCGTGTCTCTGTTCTATATTGTCGGACTGTTCGACCTCTGGGATGGTCTACGCACACTGCTGTATAGTGCTGCGGGCACTTATGCAATCGCCTACTATGTAGATGGATCACTGATGCCGTGGATCGGATTCCTTTTCCTCATGAGCCACATGTCGCTTAATCACATCGAACGTCAGATGGCGAACGATAACTCGACCGTTGATATTACTGGCGCCCAGATGGTTCTCGTTATGAAACTAAGCTCATTCTGCTGGAATATTCACGACGGCCGTCGGCCCAAGGACCAGTTGTCGGACGCCCAGAAGTACTCTGCCATTACGAAATTCCCGGGCATTGTCGATTACCTGGGCTATGTCATGTTCTTCCCCTCGCTCTTTGCTGGACCCTCATTCGAATATGTTGACTACCGCCGTTGGATCGACACTACGCTTTTCGAGGTCCCGCCTGGTACTGACCCGTCCAAGGTACCACCCACCCGCAAGAAGCGCAAGATCCCTCGTAGCGGAACACCTGCTGCAAAGAAGGCAGCCGCCGGGCTGATCTGGATCTTTGCCTTCATTCAACTGAGCTCGTACTTTTCGGTCGACTTTGCACTTTCGGATGAATTCCTGGAATATTCCATCCTACGACGGATTTTCACTGTGCACATGCTTGGTTTCACCGCTCGCACCAAGTACTACGGCGTGTGGGCTTTGACCGAGGGTGCCTGTATTCTTTCGGGGATGGGATACAACAGCTTTGATCCCAAGACAGGCAAGGTCTTCTGGAACAGATTAGAGAACGTCGATCCCTGGGCGATGGAGACCGCCCAGAACTCACACGCCTACCTGGGCAACTGGAACAAGAACACTAACCACTGGCTGCGCAACTACGTCTACCTTCGTGTTACGCCTAAGGGCAAGAAGCCGGGTTTCCGCGCCAGCATGGCTACCTTCGCTACCAGTGCCCTATGGCACGGATTCTACCCAGGATACTACATGACATTTGTCCTGGGCTCTTTCATCCAGACTGTGGCGAAGAGTAAGCATCACCAGGAATTTGATTTTTATCGTTTCTTTCGCGCATAACTGATCCATCTAATAGACTTCCGTCGCTACGTGCGTCCCTTTTTCCTCACGCCTGACGGCACCAAGCCTCTCCCCAGCAAGCGTTACTATGACATCCTCAGCTGGCTCGCAACGCAGCTGACCCTCTCTTTCGCTGTCGCTCCTTTCATCATCCTCAACTTTGAAAAAGCCTACACCGTCTGGTCCCGCGTATACTTCTACGGTATCATCAACTGCGCTGTCTCACTTCTCGCCTTTGCCTCTTTCTCTCCACTTAAGTCCTACCTCATCTCCCAGCTCAAGCGCCGCAGCAGACCCCAGGTCAGTCGCACTGCCAGCACTGAGACCGTGCACCCACCTGACCTTGGCCTACCGAACGATATCGAGCGCGACTTCGACGAGATCGTTACTGAGATCAAGGCTGAGATTGAAATACGTCGTCGTCGGGGAAGTATAGCGAGGATGCCCACTGGAGATGATTTGAAGGCTGCCATTGAGCAGAAGATCGGGCGGAAGTTGTAATGCTCGTTTGATTGTTAATGTAGGTATTGACCTGCCGAGTGTGGATTCGATAGAAGGGGTAAAAGGAGTCAGATTGGAAAAGCTGTTTTGGACCAGCCGTGTCATTGTGTGAAATGTATTTGGGAAAAAAACCAATAATTAGAGTTGTTTTGCTAGTTTTCAGTTAATTGAGGGCAGAGACTCGGGCGAGTTCGGTCTCGTCGGGGTTTGCGCGGGCATGTATTGAGTTATGTTGGATAGGTTGCTTAGCAGGAGCAATAAGCTACCTATGAATTGACTGTATTTACTAGGAACACAGTGAAAAGACCAAGTAAGATGTTGAGTATGTCAAGACAAGTAAATTGAGTGGATAAAACGTATGATACAACATATAAGTATGCTGGAGAGAAGTGAACATCGCACACCAGGAGGAAAGCAAGTGATGGGATAGCCAGCTTCACGAGGATCAAAATACAATGCAAAAATCACAATCAAAGGACAAACATATATCCATTACACGGCGTCGTATAGCAAGAATGCAAACAAAGCCTGTAAACCGCCATGCATAGAACGCAATCCCAGCAAACACAAGCCACCAGAATGACCGGTGACGTTGAATTCGATGTAAACGAGGAAAATGTAAAAAGAAAAACACAGAAAGGGATATTATGTGCGTCGAAATCGTAGAGTCATTCAGGAAGAATTGTGCAGGTGAAGAGAAGAAGAAAAAGGGGGAGCTTGGGAAGTCGATGGTCCAAAGAGCAGCATCGAGATCACAGAAAGGAGATGCCTGTAGGACCAGTAAGTCGATTGGCGGCAAGAAGAGAAAAGAAAGGAAGCCCAGTCGACTGGGCTGGGGGAATAAGCCCCCAAAAAAGAGGAACCTTCAAGGATAGTTTGAAAAAAGGAAAAAGATAGGAAAAAGAAAAATGAGAACAAAATGTCCAAAGTTATGCGAGTCGTAAGGGCGTCAAAATGAAAGATCGCAAGTCATATGCGTAGCAGTTTCCAGACGCCACGCAAAAAAATCCAGGCTTAGAAACCAGTTGTTGTCCCAATAACAGCAAGCACAATAATGATAACAACAATCACGACCCCAAGTGAGATCATCCACCGATTAAGATTCCTCCACCAGCGCGCATTCTCGTGCCGCCGCTGCTGGAGGCTCATACACTGAGCCTCTAACGCCATCTCGACATCCGAGTCAGACTCGTACTCCAACATCTCCGGCGCGGGTTTTGGCTTTGGTGGTAGCGGAAGGAAACCTGCAATGCACCACGCCAGGGGACAGATGAACCCAAAGCAGAAGGAGTATACTTGGATGTTCCGGCGTCCGAACATTGGCTCATTGCGCGAGTCCAGCGATGGCGCCCGCCACCGACTGCTTGAGTGCTGCACGACTCGTCGGTCATGGACGAGGTGTGGTGACCAGCTGTGACGTAGTCGGTGCAGGTGGCTCCCTGTGAACTCGCCGTCTTCGGGTTGTGGTGATGGAACCCAGTGTGCGCGTGGA
Source organism: Penicillium paradoxum (assembly GCF_028828445.1). Lineage (NCBI taxonomy): Eukaryota > Fungi > Ascomycota > Eurotiomycetes > Eurotiales > Aspergillaceae > Penicillium > Penicillium paradoxum. Next base: position 567,682 of record NW_026643184.1, on the reverse strand, counting down.
TCGCGCGGGTCACTTTCCAGACGGCGTTGGGGGGCGCGTGAGCGTGAGGCTGGCACAGGGTGCTCGGGGGATGGAGGACGGTCGGGGGAGCGAGGTCGGGGGACGTTAAGGGGGCCCGGGACGAGGTTGAAGACGCTTGAGTTGGCTGTTCCAGGGCGAGCAGATGATGGACGGCTGGCATCGATCATGGAGAGGGTTGAACTTAGGCCCATTGGCTCGCGCAGATAGTAGACCTTGGCCCAGGTAGGCAGGATGCTGAGGATGGTGCTGGATCCGGTGCCTGGGCGTTGTAGACTCCGGGAGCTGTTGCTGCGCTTTGAGCCGGAAGAAAGGCTCTGGGCGAACACTGGGCGGCTGGGAAGCTTGGTGAGACTGTCCAGGCGCTCATCTTCACTGTCATTGGAGGAGTCAACGAGCCAGACGGAAGATCTGGTCGTTTCAGTCTGCAACGCCGCTGGTGGGGGCGGTGTTGGCTCTGCCATTTCGCGGTCTGAATCTGTCTCTGCTTGAGCAGAGAGATTGGCTAATTCATCAGCGGACCAGATGGATGAGACTGTTGACAAGTGCGGGTTCCAGCGACCAGATGCCAGGTGAGGGTTGGTACGTCCAGAGGCGGGTCCAGAAGTGAACCCGCGCTCTGAGGCTGAAGTATCAGCTTCGGAGCTCGATGGTGAAGCCCAATGGCCAGATGCGAGATGAGGATTGCAACGACCAGAAGCGGAACCCGGGGTAAAGTCACGCTCTGATGAAACCGACGTGCCTGCGCGGGAGCTGGAAGACGATGGCGCGCGAATACGCGGGTATTGGACAGGCACTCCGCTGTCAATGGCTGCCTGCAAGTCAGATGCAGAGCGAAGGCTGCGCGAGGAAGACGTCGCAGATCGGGAGTAGTTGCCTGATGGGACTCTCGATGATGAGCGAAACGATGCGACAGATTGCGCAGGCGGACTAGAGTGAAAAGACAGGCTCTGGTAGCTCGATCGATCTGATGAGGCTGGTTGGAAGGCGTTGTGGAACCAGGGTGCAGCACCGGCGTGTCTCACAACGGTGCCTCGTGAATTATACGAAGACAGCGAGTTCGTTCGCGGGTCAGACTCTGAGGATGCTGTCCCCGGACGAGGGAAACTTATGCTCGAGTTATTCAGCAAAACAAAATTGGGACTTGAGGGACTCTCCATTTGTTCCAGACTGGGGCTGGAGTATCCAGCTGCCGAGTCAGAATCGTCGGATGACTTTACTGATGTGGGCGGGTCAGACAGCACTGCTTTGATTGTTGGTGTGGCCGTGGGCAAAACCATCATCTCGTCATCTGAGAACTCGGGTTCTGAACTTTCGAATCCATAGTTTGGGGCCTTTCCCGAAGCGATATCTGGCAATGATGACTTGCTAGAGGATGGGTCATCATCCCACATCTGCGGGGGTGAATTGCCGGTCTCACCGGTAGAGGATACACCCCAACTCTCGCCAATTGAGTGATCTCTCGGGCTGTTCAGGGAAACCTGGCTGAAAGCCGATGGAGAATACGTTGACGTAGAGGGTCCCAAATGGGGATCTGAATAGCTGAAGCCGATGTCTGAGATATACTCCTGCTGTCCTTTACCGGGAAGCGGTAGTAGAATCTGCTCGGGTTTGGTCGGAAATGGTGTCGCATTATACATATCCACCTCTTCGTCGGGGACCATGCGCAATGAGCGGGTCGGTGATCTTTCATTTGTGTGAGACGGGGTACGCTCGTGCAATGCCCTCCGGGCATGCGGCGATGTTGACCGAGCGGGAGCGGACATTGTCTGAGAGACACACTTAGGGCATCTAAAAAGGAAGAAATTGAATCAAGGCAAAAGGCGCGGTTGTCAAAACGCGGAACGTGGGGCAAAAAGCAAGATCGGATTGAAAGATTGACGATTGTTTTGGCTTTTCAGAATCGAAATGACGATTTGGGGGTAAGGAATGTGGTACCCTGTCGGAGTTGAGATCTCGATTCAGGGTGATTCTATAGGCTGACGTTCATCTAAAAAAGAGTGTGGGTGGACGATCAGGCTGTCGTCGGGGGATTAGTTAGTTTCAAAACATCCAAAGCGATCAAAAGAGAGAAAAGACAAGCATTAAAGCGTTTCAAACGCCAAACAAATGAACAAGAGCGCGCAGAATATGAGACAGTGAGGGAAGGGGGAAGGAATTCGGTTGCCCCCAACGGTAAGATGTTCGGCGACTATCACCGAATCCAGACTCCAGGGGGTTGAGATGCAGCCTGCATGGGACTTTTGGCCCTCGGCTCCAAACGATTGGTTCAAAGGCGCCAGGCGTTTCTGCGCGTGGTGACCGGGGTTCTTTTGTTCTTTTCTTTCGATTTTGCTACGTGTGTCGAGCTCCATGGTCAACGTCCTCCACGGTCTAATCTACACCTGCATGCATACTCCGTACCAGTCCAATCAATTCCATACTCAAATGGGGCTCCTGGCCATGATTCCACGATTTAAAACGGGGCTTTCTCCCACACCTGTGTGCAGTGGAGCCCAGTGTGCGTTGTCGACTAAAGTTAGTTCCTCGTAGCGCCTGTATGTCTGACGGGGCCCTGGCAGAACACTAATGAGATGCTGCCAATAAATGGTTCCTGCAGCATGTTGTACGCCGTTGGTCCAATTCGTGCGCATCGGAGGATTTCCATCCACGGTCCCCTCGCATTGACTCACTGAAATGACAATGTCGGCAGGGGATGAGAGATCACATTCTGGATCGGCACGGTCCACCGGTTCGAATCAGGTTTTCGACTGTTTCTCAAGGTCCGAAGTCCATTCGAACCCGGTAGTTCTCTCAAAGTGAACACCAATCCAATGACCTGAGTCAAGTGAAAACATCGAAAGAGGACCGAAGACCGAGGAGAGAAGCAGAGAAGAAGAGAAGAGAGCGGAGAAGACAACAATGGTCAACGATGCCCATCCGTGGTGCGCGCCGTACCATACTGTATTGTATTGCCGCCAGCCAATCACCATGCCCTCCCCGCGTATGGTATCGGTAACAAAGAACCTGACTGGGCATCTGGAACCTCAAAGAAGGCCTTTTTCCATAAATAAAGCATCAAACGCCCACCTCTGCAAAGCAGATCATGGCACCAGTTGGGCTAATGGCTCGTCTCAAGAGTCTGTACTCGAAGCAACAGGGTATGTGGGGGAAACAACGGTAAAAGAGTGTCAGCTAACCAACCCCCAGATGAACCTGCGCTGTCTGACCAGACGGTCTTCTTTTTGTCTGTATGTAGAGCCTCATTCCCTAGAGATACTCCAGAAAACAAGAAAAGAAAAGAAGAAACAATCTCCCCTGGTACTTCGAATCTGACTTACTATCCAGATCCTACTAACACTACTCTACGTGGTGCCATTTTATCTCTCCCCAACTACCCGCCCATCCCCCAGTCTCAGCCGCGATGCCCCATCCGTCATTCGCGCGCGTATCCGCGCCGTGACAGGCTCTTGTATCGCGAGCTCTGTGGTTGTCCTCTGGCTCATCGTTGGAGAGGGGAATTCCTCTCTCGGTGCAGGTATCAGGCTCCTCGGCTGGTGGCCTGTTGGCCTGCTGGAGACCATCCGCAGTCTGCTCCTAACGGCGATCCTATTCACGGGGCCGCTCTTTGAGCGCGGCATCGTCGAGGGCGAGTGGAAGTTCTGGTTCCGTCGTAGTAAGCTATCTGAAAGTCTCGGCGGTTGGATTGGCTGGCGAAATTATGTGGCCGTAAGCACTTTCTTTTCCTTTTTGTTTCCACCCTGCTCTTTCCCTTTTCCAAAAACAGCCAGTCTAATATCTTCAAGGGCCCCTTTACCGAGGAGGTGATGTTCCGCTCAGCGATTGTGCCGCTGCATCTGCTATCGAACACCTCGCCCGGGCGGACCGTGTTCATTGCGCCGTTGTACTTCGGCATCGCGCACATTCACCACTTCTATGAGTTCCGTCTGACGCACCCAGACACGCCAGGTTTGATGGCTTTGTTGCGGTCACTTTTCCAATTCGGCTACACGACCGTCTTCGGTTGGTATGCAACTTTCGTCTACCTACGCACGGGCTCCTTACTTTCTGTGGTTGTCATCCACAGTTTCTGCAATTGGTGCGGACTGCCTCGTCTCTGGGGCCGGGTTGAGACTGGTGAGTTCATTAGTCCCCCGATGACTCGGAGCAAAGAGGACTCTGCTGGTGGTGTCAGGTTTGGTCGTGGTAGATTGCATATTGGATGGACTGTTGCTTATTATCTGCTTCTTGTGGCTGGGGCACTTGGTTTTGCTCAAGGTTTGTGGCCTTTGACTGAGTCTTATAATGCTCTGGTTTCCTTTTCGGAGAATTCGGCTTAAATACTGCATGTACCATGAGTCTATGAGTCTGGGCTTGATGGTCCCCTTTTGGCTTGCTTTACTTGAGCGTTTTCTTTTCTGGTTTATTCCTGTTGGCACTGTGTTGATATCGTGTGCGTGGACCAGGGCCTTATGGAGTACGATTCCCTGTTCGGCGAGTCAACAGAGAAGCCTCGAGAAAGATATATTCCTCGGTTACAGTGAACATATTTAGTCAGTGTCTCTACACAGAGCTCAAACACGTTACGACCTTCCGACTTTTGTAGGAAAGTGCCCTATAGGTGTATTGCACCAAACTACGGGTCAATTATACATCAGACTTCGTGAATGTGTTCACTTGCACCTATCTTCTGCCGCTTACTCATACATACGCTGATCTGTGCCCACATGGGTAATGACTACCTGTTTAGGTAGTTTCACTAAGCGCTTAGTCTGTCGCCCATAAACCGGGGGCCAAAATGTACCTTGATTCCTTAACCCGCTCCTGACGAGCCAACCGCGCTCAGCTCACGCGTTTCATTCTCTTCTGACGATCACGATGTCCTCAGATGACATCCAGGGGTACCCTATCCGCCGAAACAACTCCTGCAGCACGGGAGAATCAGCATGCGGTCGTACGTGGGGAACATTTCATGCCTGCTGTCCCGAAGGCGCTCAATGTCTTGATTCACAAGCCGACAAGATCAGGAATTTCATCTGCTGTCCTAATTCTCTGAACTGCTCATCTGTTCTCGCGGACGCCCCAACTTGCGCCGACACAACGTGGGATCTTTACAATTCGACCGGCTATTTCTGTTGCGAACCCAAACATCCCGGGTTTGATGTTCAAGACACTGTTTCGGTTGGTTGTCTTGATCCCGGTACTCCGCGCAACGAATCATATAATGCATTGAAAGCCAGTTCTATCGGTGCGTGGTCATATTAGTTTTATACTGTTGCGATAACTCATGGAGATTTGCTTAGGTACTCCTCTCACGACTTTGACATCCATATCCGCCAGTACCTCTAGATCTTCCAGTACCTCTTTATCCTCCAGTATACCCACATCATCTTCGGACAGCTCATCATCAACAAATACTGGAGCTATAGCCGGTGGTGTTGTCGGCGGTGTCGTTGGCGCAGCCATACTTGGTACAGCTATATTTTTCCTAATTCGGCGCCGGAAACGCCAGCAGTCACAGCAGAAATTTGAGCCTCAGACGCCTCATCCAGCATTGCCTGCATATCCGCTTGAAAAAGACGCCAATCAACCGAAAGAGCTAGGTGATGGACGCCCCCGGGTGGAGTTATCGAGTACCGGAAGCCACTCAATTACAGATCGTCATGAGCTACCGACCACCAATTGATTATGCAGTGACCTGTTGAGGAAGGACGGAGATTGTGGTGTGGATTATCAACCACATATATACCGGATAATGCCTGGCACTCAAGACCTTTCCCTTTCCGTTTTAGTGCTCACGGATGTTACTCTCCGTCAGGGGATGATGCACTTGGCCCTGTGCTCACTCATAAACCCTCGCCCTGGCCCTGGGTTGCGAGGTGTTTGGACTGTTAATACCTAGTTCTGGGGTTTATGTTTGCTTTATATGTTTTTCTCAATGTGAATCATATTGTCCGCACATCATCTGTGCCCGACGATCGAAACAAGGATTTGCAAAGTAACATAAAGCCAATGTAGCTATACTAAATATGTCTGGTCGCCAGACTAGCAAGATCTGACCTGATTATATGACAATGGCCAAATTGATGACTTTATTACCAGAGGTGTATATAGTACCTATTGTCTAGCGAAAACCTTTAGTAATTACTCGGTACGTGATAAGCGAAGAAGCCGAGCATCATACTATAAGTAATATAACTAGCTAGGATTATAAAGTTTTCCTATTTAACTCATGTATATCACGAGGTGACCGATATTTACACTAAATGTAATGCTATAGCACTCCCGCCGCAGCACTACAGCACAGGACCGAGGATCTAGTGCTACGACCGGACTATCTCTGCAGCACCAGTGCTGTGGAACTTGTCAAGGCCTACTAACTACATGTATGTAGTGAAGTGGTCAGCTCTCGGTAGCCTATTCGTGAGTTATCGCCCCGCACCTGATTTGGCTAGTATGTCCGTAACCTTAAATTGCGGTATGTACCTATTGATATTTGTAATTATTTTTATGGGTGGCATTATTAAGAACGCATAGGTGTGATGTATACCTTCTATAAGATATTTGTGCCTCGCACAGCTGCTATTCGGATCGACTGGAGTGGATACTGCTCTCACCAGTGCTGTCGTGTCTCTGTATAGTGTCAGGCAAGCTCTTAGTACTTTCGATGCAGGCCATTCGGTCAGTAAGCATAGTAGACGATGGACTATTTGCGACGATATGGTGAACGGGAGCAAAGAAGGAAATAAACAACGAAGAAGACCAATAGCGATAGAGGATAAAGGAATAAAAGAAATAAATAGACCTATAGGAATAAAGAAACAATGGAACAAAGCAAAACCAGACGAGTAGGAATACCACATGCCCAAAATAAAGTTCATCATTCTCTTGCATCACTTAGCTATCAAGTTTCTCCCTCTTCGCCATGCCATCATTTTGTTTCCGTACCCTGCTCCTTCAATTTTATCAATCGAAATGACTTCGCAGCATTCCTGGTTCCTGGGCCCCGAACCCCGTAGTATTGTCTTCGATGCCCCTACGCCCTCTACCTGGATTGTCCTCAAGCGCGTTAATGAACACGAGCACCGAAAGGATCCCGACCACTCCGCTGTCTCTTATGCCTCCGTTAAGTACCAGTGCAAGAAACACGGAGATCCTAGCAGAATCGCGTTCGTTAGGATCTATAAGCAACTGCCCCACCTTGGCACAGAGGTTGACGATTATGCTACCCGCGCTAAGCAAGCTAGGGCGTGGACTCCGCCCGAGCTCGTAGCATACAAGACTCTTACCGATAAACAGTCGAAGGTCACCCCCCGCCTCCTAGGATATAGGGAAGAGGAACAAGAGAGCTCTGCTCTTGTACCTGCTGGCTTCCTGGTCTCGTTTGCGTGGGAGCAAGTGCCTGGTGTTCAGCTAGGGGATAGTCTTGGCGCAAGGGTCTTCTGGAATATGAGTGATGGTCAACGCCACAATATTCGGGAAGCTTTTAAGAACAAGACAATCCGGTTGAGTTAACGCCTCTATTCTAGGTTACCTATAATATATGTGTACTAACATCGACCCCTTTTAGTGAGACTGAAACTATTGGCTTTCGCCCTTTGTTCTCTGGTCCCTCGCATTTAGTTTGGGATTCCGCCTCCGGTAATCTGTACGACCGTCCTTAGCAGTTGCACTGTGCTTGCTCCAAAGGGATTTACTAATTTATAGCCTATAGTTTTATGGTCGGCTTCCGTCAGTGGATTGAGGTTAAGCCAACACTCTGGAGTGAGGCAAAGTCCTACTGGTTCGACCTAGCTAAGCCACCCAAAAAGGTCAACTGGTCTGAATGGGCTAACAACCCTGATACTTCTAATTGGGAGTTTTAGATGGCCTATTTTCTTTGCTTATGGGGCTTTGCTGCTCTGGAGACAATCCAATAAATTCAAATCCTGAATTTGTGACCATCTAGACTTATAAGGTGTCGAAATATGATAGTATTCAGAGTGTAAAGCAAGGTATGGTAAGATCAATGAACATGCATAACTAGCTGACAGAAATCTGACTGTACGACAATTTATGGTATAAACGGCAGATATGGATGACTCTAACTATGTATGTGTCTTTTCTACTTTAGTTTTTCCCTTCCACCCTCAATTTCTACCCACATGAATGGCCCTACGGTTCTGTCAAAGCGGAAGAGGAAAAGATCTATAAATTTGATTCCAGCAAGGGCTATAGGCAGAGAGCTGCTATAGTTTTTACATCAGGAGCGGATGCCTTCGGTAAGGCCTTGGTCAATCTAGGCCATATAAGTGGCTATACGCTGAATATCACTGTTCGAGCGTGTCGAAGATGGGCTTTACAGGAAGTAGATACGGATTTATTACCAGCATATGCCCAGAGTGACTGATGATAAAATAGATAAGACGTATTCCGAGTCTGCAAGGATGAAGTTCGCTGGGCAAGCCCGAGAGGGCTGCTTAGAGCCTGCCCTGGGATAGCAGCGGCTTGGCTGGTGGAGGTCCAGGCCGCAAAGTAGAATAATAAAAGCAATAGAAAGGACAGTGATGACCTTATGATAGGCTGGTTTCGATTGAAGTAGATGGAGTAAGATGTAGGCAAGGAGACTGTGAGGAAGACCGCGAAGAGTTTCAGGAAATCATGGCCATTACACTATTATAGAAACAGCCGTATACAGGGGGATTCCTAAAAGGCTGATACAGGAACAGAGACAAGTACAACTATCAACGTGCCCACTCAGTCTTTACTTTTCTCTCTTCCGCCTAGACAGATATCTAAAATTCCCTCATCCTTAATCTCCATGGCCCAGTCGACCGCGGTCTTCCCATCCGAGTCCTTGGCCATGGGATCTGCGTGAAATCTCTGCTGCAACAGCCTGGTCATCCTCTCATCTCTCCGTCGAATAGCCAAATGAAGGACAGGCCCCGGAGAGAGACCCCTCTCCTGCCCCACCGGCTGAACAGCATTAATATCGACCAGCTTCCTCTTCTCCACCAAGAGAGCTATCATATCAGTACGGTGATTGCGCACAGCCGCGAATAGTACACCTGTACCTTTCAAAGCTGCTCCGTGATCCACTAGTAGTTCCATCATATCACAGGATCCGATCGCCGCCACCACAGCTACTGCCGGCCGATGATTGATCTGGCACTGTGTAGGATCCGCGCCGTTGGCGAGGAGGAAACTAACCAGGGGGAAATTGTTTCCTAGAACGGCCCAGGCAAGAGGAGGACCCATATGGCCTAGATACATAGTGCATAGCGACGGATCATGCCGGAAGAGTAGCTTAAAGGCCGGGACTCGTTCAGGACTAAGCGAATCGAGGATGACTATACGGTCCAGATTTGCTAGTGGTGTCTTCCGGCCGGTTTCATCATGTGGGAACAATCGAGGAAGAAGATATTCGAGCACTTCTAGCTGCATCGTTTGAATTGCGGCCTGGAGGATGGCGGTGGAAGGAAGGTGGTGCTGTTGTATCGCCGTCTCAATAGCCGGAATCAAGTCGGTGAGATTGCCGTCTTTAACGAGGGAAATGATTCTTTCGTGTATTGTATTAGCCATTGTGTATTTGGAATTTTTCTATTTCCGATCCAAGAGAGGCGTCTAGGAAGGGAGATGTTCAGGCTAAAAGAAACAAATCCCAGTACGGAGTAGTTCGGTAGCACATCTTAACTAGGTGGTACTCCGTAGGTAGTTCCCCCTGCACCGTCGAATCAATCATACCTTTTGTCTGTCCTCCTTGCCCTATTTGAATGATAGCAATTTCGCTAAGAGGTGTGCTGTTTTCAGGACTGGTCGCTTGCATTAGCTCTCAGCCAACACTAGGCCTAACCGAAAGGGTTGGAGACAAATATCGGAAGGTCTCGAAGCGCCAAAATGACAAGCCGTTTTAGTGTACATCTAGTGTTTTCACACGAGATATTGTGCCTGAGGATTCGCTCTTCGATCTATGTTATCAACCTACAAGAACGATTGCCACAAGATATGAAGCATCGCGCTTCCCTCTGAGCCGGGAAGTCAGAATTGATCAATTTCCCTGTTAAATATCATTGGGAGCTCTCTTAGCCATACCTGCTGAGAGACAGGACCAGACTCTACGCTACGAAGAGAGAGAGAGAGACTGGAAACCCCTGTGTTCGTCTGCGAGAGAGAAGAAGGGAAGGAAAGTATCTAGGAGAAAGAGCTTCTTATAGCACGGCGAGGAAGGAGGAGTTACCTAACTCTAAACAAGCACAAAGCTCTCAACCCTAGTCCGCGATCCCTAATCATTTCCTAAGTCCGTTTATAGTTTAATATTAGGCCCACTAACATCGTAGTATAGACTGGTTAGATCGTCGAATGGCACCCAAAGCTACATATCTATAAGACAGTTTGTGATATAAGAGCATACCAGTCCCTGTTAGATTATCACCTAAAATTGTTAAGCGCCCACAGATCCGGCTAGCTATACAGCATTATAGCTCAGGTTTTCCGCTCCATCGGCAAACCTAGGCCAAAGGATCACATCAGCGCGTTCAGGGACGTGCAGGATATTCAGGTGTAGAATGGTGGTATTCAGGGTATTCCTGTGAATGGGCTGAATGGACTGAAGAGTAGGGCGGCAAGAGGGGATTTCCTAACGAATCAAAAAAAGCAGCAAAACAAAAACATACAACAGTGAGGATTCGCTGGTGGTCACCCACCCAACTACTAACTCACCGGCGTGTGGCTTGAGTACGGCTGAGCGGACGGGAAGCCCTATTTTCCACACCCTATGGTCGTATGTATTAGGGGCTACACTAGCTGAAATCATATTATGAGTACTATGAGTGTATAGAAGGGGTTACAGAGTGCAGATTAGGGTGAGCTTACCTGTAAATTATGCCACGGCACTAAAATTTCAGCTAAGCCCTACCTACCTGGTAGCTATATAAATTACGGGGTTCTACAAGTACCGATCTTCAACGCCTTCCAAGGTTCTTTTAAAACATACCGCTGTTAGCACCTACAACACCTATTTTCAAAATACTCAGCCTCGCTCCCATAGCAAAGAATAGAACATAAAAGCAAAAACAAAAAACATACAACAGTGAGGATTCGCTGGTGGTCACCCACCCAACTACTAACTCACCGGCGTGTGGCTTAAGTACGGCTGAGCGGACGGGAAGCCCTGTTTTCCACACCCTATGGTCGTATGTGATTGTAGTTGCAAGAGGAAGAAATATAAGGTGCAATTGAGAAAAGCTTGTGAAGACGGGTAGCCTATTACCATCATTTCACCCGAAACTTCACACCTCTTCCATAAATAAGATGCTACCTCCGCTCGCAGTCGAACAGCCGGCGTTTCTGCGCCAACCCCCGTGGAACCACGGACGGCCTTGCCTTGGGGATGTGCGATCTGCGATCAGAAAGAGGACCTGAAAACCTGCACTGCCTGTGGGGTGTTATCTTACTGTGGCAGAGATCACCAGATCGAACATCGAAAAGAACACAAGGCGCTCTGTAATTTCGTGAAACAGACCCAAGCAGCAGTAGCAGCCATCAATGTTCAGTTGGGACCTCACCCTCAGGATCCCTCGCTTCCCGATGTGCGCCGCCTCTTTACGGCAGAGCCGATTGCAGCTGAGAGAAAAAATTACTTTGTCGCAATTTTTAACCTGCAGGAATGCATGGAGCGTGTTTACACGGAAAAAGCAGTGAGAGCAGCGCTCGCCCTGTCCAAGCTGACGATGCTCTACTATCCCGATAATTACCTCTCCGGTGGGTTGGTTTCAGCTCTCTGGATTCGACTTGACGAGGATGACGAGGTCTATGGATTCATCAAGTCCTGGTACCTTTGGGAGGAATCCGAAAACCACCCCCCGGGACAGATGGCACCCACACTCATTCAGAATCCCGATATCCTGGAGGATGTTGATTTCTATCTAGGTATAGAGGCCAGGTTTATGGATGGAACAGACACCATCACCTTCCTGCTCTGCTTGACTTTGTTGAAAATCAAAATTCTGCTCGATCTCAAGGATCTCCACCAAGCACGACAAGCCGCGGGACCGAAGGTGCCCCAGGAGGTACTGGACGAGATCCTGGCAAAGATTCCTCGAAGCTCGTCCATCCGGGCCAATCGCCGGATCATGAGCAATCCCGATCTGTCCGCCGAAATCGCAAGACTAGATACCCAAGTCGACGCCCTGTACATGAAGATTAACCAGACGAACTTCTTTTGGTGGCGAACTTTGGTCGATCGACCACTCGAGGCGATTCAGACGGTCGTTAACCGGTCGCATGGCGGTGCTCCAGCGGAATGCGGGAGTCCACTCGAGGCGGCCATCTGGATCACACAGAAATCCCAACGTTTCTGCTGGATTGAGACGCCAGGAGCTCTGGAGTTCCTGCGGCAGAAGAACTCCACCGTTCCCCTCCCCTTGTTGAGCGAGGCTTATCGGGTCTATGGCAGACGTGCAGAGGAGTTAGTTGCAGCTTTGTATAACCTCTAGTGACTGAATATGTATTTTATTCATTGGGCATAGCATACGACAGCCAAGTTTGTACTGTAGTGATAGCACCAATATACAACATAATTCGCGTGGAGTCCACTGGTGCGGTGGCCGTGCTTGATGTCTGGATTCTCACCCTGTCTACGGAGTATAGTGCTGAGTGTATGGAGTACTGTCGAGAAGGTTGGAATTCAAACTATTTCGACGCACATAAATCTCTATATTGTATATCTACCAGATCCTAGGTCGTTCGAACCCATTCCTAGGTACTACCCAAAATACCTACTCGTATTAACATTCACTCTCAGAAAGCCGGGGGTCTCCTCGAAATACCACATATAGAGCTATTCGGGCGATACGACCGTAGAAATGTCATATCCTCATCGGCCGGTCTAGCTTGAAGTATACATAGCCTTCAATAGTGACAAAGTACATAATAGCGACGGCTGAGAATAGTCGTTCAGCACGTTGTTCTGTAGCCTATATTGGCTCTGCAGGACCCTGCAGCCAAGCCCTAAGTGGGTCAAGGCGTTAAGCTCCGAATGCCCAATGCACAAAAAAGACATAAAAAAAGAAAAAGAGACAAAAAAAGAAATCTTGAGGTTTGTTTTTAGGAATAGCCGAACGCGGGGGTCGAACCCGCAGCCTTAAGATTAAGAGTCTTACGCTCTACCGATTGAGCTAGCCCGGCCGGGCTGTTGTAAACGGCTGCCCAAAAGTGTATTATTTAGGTCTATTGCTGGAGATGGGATTCCAAGGGTGCGCTTTTACTCGACTGTAGTCTTCGGATTCTGTTCTCATCTTTCGCCAAAAAGGGCAGACATAGACTAGAAAAGTGAAACAACCAGGAGACGAGAAACAAGAATGGTAAAGTTACGCTGCCACACCGTTCAGACCCATTTGGTTGGAGATATATATTTTTGGGCGACTTGTCTATTGAGACTCCCTGCTCTATGTTCGAACGTCGTCAGGGAAGAGTATTTCCTGCCAATCGACTATGCTCGATGAATCTCCTAGTGGGTTGTACCAGGCGCCGAGTCCTTTTCACTGCGAACATGCTGATTCTGGAAAGAGTGGCAAATCCCCCGAAAAGGCAAGGGATATCGTCAATCGAAGGTCATCCAATCAAACTGGAGCTTTCTGTATAGCATACGGGGAAAGTGCTATTCTACTCGCGGCGAAGCATCTCATATCTCCATATATTTTCAAGATAGGCGATGCAACCTAGATATTATCACAGGACTAGGGGTGCTTCGAGATACATCGCCGTCGAAAACTGTCACATATACTGGCCCTTGCTTCCTCCCCTTCCCAGCTCATCCTGCTCTCTACATGTCCGCTGGAACATGCCAAAACGAGTGTATACCCCCCGGACTCAGGCAACAGACGCTGTTTGCTCACCCCGAACGATTGTCCACAGTTGGAATACGACAAGGCTGTAAATGAGAGAGTCTGCCGAGAGAGGACGGCGTTTGAGTTCATTTTGTGCGTGCTGCGAGAATGCTAGACTCGTTGCAGGCAGGACCTTACGCCGTATGGATAACGTCCGAAGCACCGGAGCACCTGCAAATGAGATGTTCTATTCTCGAGTGCGGTGTGACCACTGGATCAGAATGGGGGTTGCACTTTCAGGCCCTGTCTCTTAAGCGGATTGTCAATTATCAAGACGGACATGTGGCATGGATGTGTGCATGGATGAATCAAAATCTGAGATATATCATTACTTGTTGTATCAAGCTCGGAAATTTGAAGGTTGGTTGCTCCGTCGTCAAAATGATTGTCTGTCCACTGCCAAACATTATTGGAATGCCCTGCTGGTGAATAAGCCCTCGATGTGGTCAAGTGCGGGTCTGGAATCGAGTGAATGTCACATCTACCAGTTATGGAAACTTATTCTTCAATAGTCGGATAGGGTTAATGGCAAGTTTAGACGGGAGAAATTATTTCCGAGTGTCGGAAATCAATCTAGAGTCATGCAATGATATGAAAATGCAGATATGCTAGCGCCCATGAAAGATCTTCTAAACTAATCCCACGATGATTTTCAAGATCCACCAGATGCAATTTGTCTATAACCAGCTCAAACCATTGCGGTTGGCTTTTGAAGATCAGTTGCATCTTCAGTTCTCCAAAGCGACGTCACAGTCTTCCACTGCGTGTAGAAACGGAGACCGTCCTTGCCGTAGAAGTTGAGCAGACCCGTTCCGGCAACACTACGCTTGTTACCGGTGAAAGAGAACATGGGAAGGGGAACGGGGATAGGGACGTTAATTCCAACTTGGCCGGACTCGACTCGCTTCTGGAAATGCGTCGCGCTGGATCCGGACTGGGTAAAGATGACTGCGCCGTTACCCCATTCGTTGCTGTTGATCAGATCAATCGCACCGTTGATCGTATCGGTCTCAATGCAAAGCAGGACAGGACCGAAGATTTCTTCTTTATAGCATTTCATCGCGGGTGTAACACCGGTGATGATGGTTGGGCCGACCTAAGAATCCATATGTTAGCACGAATGATGATGGTAATCCCCATCACACAAAGGAGACCCATACCCAATTTCCATTGGGGAAACCCTCTGGCTTATATTCACGGCCATCCAAGGCGATGGTAGCACCCTCCTTTTCAGCGCTCGTGATAAGATCTATGCAACGATCCCGACTCTGGGGTGTAATCAATGGACCAAGGTCAGAGCGCGCATTGAAACCGCTTCCTGCCTGGTATCCCTTGGCATTTTCAATCAACTCGGGGACCCATTCATGAGCTTTACCAACGGTAACCAAGACGCTAAGTGCCATGCAACGCTGACCTGCTGCTCCGAACGCGGCGCCGGCGATGGCACTCAACGCGTGCTTCTTATTACTATCTGGGAGAAGGGCTGCGTGGTTCTTGGCTCCCAGGTTTGCCTGGACACGCTTTCCATTTGCAGTACCACGGTCGTAGATGTATTCGCCAACCTTGTTTGAACCAACGAAGGAGATGGCCTTGATCTCCGGTGCATCCAGGATAAAGTCAACGGCGGGCTTTGATCCGTGAATCACGTTCACAACACCTGGGGGAAACCGGCTTTCTTGCAAAGTTCGGCGATGATCATAGTAGCTCCGGGTGCGCGCTCGGTCGGCTTCAAGATCATACAGTTACCAGTCACAATCGCGATGGGGAGACTCCACAGAGGGATCATGGCAGGGAAGTTGAATGGGCAAATGGCCGCGACGACTCCGAGAGGTAGACGGTAGGAGCGAGTCTCCATATCCTTGGCTACCTCGAGCACCTCGCCAGGAAGCTGCGTGGTGATTCCGCAAGCAGTTTCGCAGACCTGCAATCCGCGCAGAACGTCACCCTTGGCATCGGCCAGAGTCTTGCCCTGTTCTGTGACAATTGAAACTGCTAGGTTGTTCATGTTTTCGCGGACCAAGTTGGTCAACTTGAAGATCATTTCCTGTCGCTTCATGATGCTAGTGTCTCGCCAGGCGGGGAATGCATTCTGAGCTGCGATCACTGCGGCCTTGCACTCGTCGAGCGTCGATTCAGGGACTCGAGACACGACGTTGTTTGTTGCGGGATCGTGGACTTCAATCCATTTGGTAGTTTTGGAGCCAACTAGCTCGTTATCGATGAAGTTTTGGGCATCATAGACGGTATCGGCCTTGTCATGGCCGCCTTTATAGTTCAGGGTGAGGAGGGTCGTCTGGGAAGCCATGATGCAAGTAGAATGGAAAATGAGGATGCTCCAAGAGACCCTATGGCGAGGGGCTATTTAAACCAAGTGCGGGGAAGCAGAAGCAACTGGTCCACGATAGTCATGTTACGTCCTCGTGACCCCGCAGTTCTCGTGATATACTTACTACGTAGAGACCGCTGCTCACGAAGTTCCAAGGCCATGGAGCGTGGGATACAGGTGCTTATCTGCGATCTTAGTAAACCCTCAATGACTCGTTACCTATGTGTCCAGGGAGTTATCTCTCGGGTCTTGGCAAGATATGTGTGTCCGATGTCGTATCATGTTATCTGGACTTGGTGCCAGGACGGGGGAAAGCCGGTGGCCGATATAGCCCATTTTCCAATAGACGGCCATGGCCTCTTCTACGGTGTATTCGAAAGGCTGCGAATGATTGAGAAACACGATGTAAAGTACTAGGGAGTATAGACCCAATGGAGTCCCCAGCCCAATCAAAGCTGAGGTGTTTCTCGTGATCGTTCCTTCGTGCCTTTTCACAGGTTCTCTCGCTAGCTCCCCTTGATCAAAATCGAAAAAGACATTGTATTCATGAAAGTGCATATACCTATCCTTGTATCATGCAAAGAGATTTGTACAAGAGGTGGGTGTGGGGGGTATGCTACATGGTCATCATCGAATTAAGTTGGAAGACGCTATACAAGATCTATATCAAGCCTATCCACAGATCACAAGAGACAAGTGGACTAGACGGGAAGAGTCAAAAATCAAGATCATGAGTCGGTGGCATGAATAACACACAACTCTTTCGCATGCCAAATTCGTCGTCGCCGCACCACATCAGTGCCAAACGTATCCATGATACCGTCATCGTTGTAGCGGCGAGGATCAGACTTATCAGAGGATGCACTATCATCGGGAAAAGATGGACGCAGCAGGCGAGCTTCCTCTACACTTGCGCCAAACTCGTATTCGCCACGACAAAGAACCGTGACGCCGATGGAGGCGGTTTTGGATTCGCCACTTGGTAGGATGGGCAGCGCTTGTTGTAGCATTCCCGTCCAGACAAGGCGACGGGTTAAATCAAGGGCGACATTGTTTGGTTGATGCCGAAGGCTGGGTTGGAGTCGGAGAAGGGGATGAATGGGGCGGGAGGAACGGTTGTGGACAGTGACATGTAAAGTAAGGAGGTCGTCTGTCTTGACGCGGAAGCGTGAGCGGCCAGTCTGTTCTACTGCCGGGGAGGTCTCGGATGGAGATGATGGCGAGGTGAGAGAATATGTCATTTCGATATCCTCAAGACGCATGGCTTCAACCATACGGTTGTTCAGTCGGATATTTCGAAGGTCAATGGATCCCTCACGGCCTGTGGCGGTTTCCTTCCAACCTCCAAGAACTCTCTTGAGAAGCTCCTCCCGGAACCAGAAAGCTTCGCGCGAGGCTGCCTCGGCTTCAAAGGACAGTTTGTTGGCGCTGACGACGAATTGTCTCCGAGTGCCAGTGTTGATGACGGGTATAGAGGCATGGGGGTTGTCTAAGTAGACGCGGGGCAAAACCAGGACAAAACGACAGACCTGACCGGGTTGGAGCTCTCCATCAACAGAGTACTTGCCCTCAGAGTCATCCTTGGTTGGCGTCTGTGACGAGGGGCCTGCCATTGACTGTTCGCTAACATGGAGCCATACCGATAGAGGACTTGGCCATGCGTTGCGCAAGTCGAGCAGCACGACACAATGGTCGGGCCCATAAGCCCCGTTGCCGAGACGGGCGAGGACCTGCGAGAATGGATCGTTCTCAGTAGCGGAGAGCAACGCATCTGGCTTTTGTAGCGACTCGACGGATGGTTCAATATGGTTTTTCCAAGCAAAGTCGCCGCTGAATGGAAGAATTTCACAGCGAGCGACCTCCACGCTCGCATTCACGGTGACCGTCAATGGCACAAATAGTTGTCGAGTATAGAAGATATCGGGTAATTCACCTGGGGCAGCGCCAACGCAGGAGTAGTCGATCTGCACAGTTGTGTCCTGCAAGCCGGGCTTCCCGATAATATCAAGAGTAAAGTTTGCCTTTTGGCCGGCTCCAATCGAACAATCGCTGGGATCGTGCCCGTCTCGGCGCCACCGCAGAGCGGGCTTGGTAGCTAATTTGAGCTCCAGCTCGTAGATTTCGACGGCTAATAGATCTTTGTTGCTGAGTGCAGATTGTAGTTGCTTGGTAGTGGAGTCTTGGAAAGTGAATAGGACGAAGTCCACGGGACATGGAGAGGCATTTTGGAGTGTAATGTTAAAAGTTTTGACCTCACCTTCAAGGACCATCATCGCCGACTGTGATAGAGACATGGACTCAATCACAAGGGACGGTTGTTTGGCGATGACTTTAACCTCGCAAGTTGAGGTCTCAGGGCCCTTTTTGGCATCCACTTTGCCGTCTTTTGAGGTCGTCGAGCTCCAGGAGACAGGGCGCTCGGTAAGAGGCTTCTTTGCCCCTAGGCCTGTTCGTTTGAACTTGACCTCGGGTTCCGGCTTCCAAAATGTTTTGAAGATGGGGAATCTGCGCATTCGACAGTGTCGGACTTTCACAATACATCCTGTGATTTGAAGGCTGCCCTCTCCATGGGCAACTCCGAGTACGATGACACCTTGAATTGAGAGGGGAGCGATGACGATGTTCTCTGCCACTGCATCAAATGACACGCCACTGCTCTCTAGGCGCAGGTGTTCGATCTCAATCTCAAACTCGTAAGGGTTCTGAAGAGTTACTTGGAAAGACGCAGGTTCATCGGCCACAGCGAGCATTTCCAGTGCCTTGCTGTTAGGCTTGGCAAATGGATTGTATAGGAATGGATCCTTTTTCAACTTGTCGGAGCTCGTGGTTACCGCATCCAATTCTGTTTTAGACCGCCGAACAGGCTTTTTAGGGTCCGGCAGTGACAATAACTGGACATCACGCACTAGGAAGTCGTCCCAGTACTCTGCGACCATATCAGAGACACCTAGTCTAGTTCCTGCACCCACAGTGCGCTTAATGTTGTTCAACAGACGTATTTGTTCATCTTGTGGTAGATATGGTGGGGACCTGTATGCCGCACCAAGCATCATATCTCCTCGAATGGTTTGCAAAAGCTCAACCGTGAAACGTAAAACCCCGTTGAAGTCTGGAAGGGCTTCGCAGCAATTGATGCACGCTTTCAAAACGTCGATTTTCAAGTTCAAATCACCGTAACGATCCAGAACTACATGTCGGAATGCCCGCTCGGCAATACTCACAACCGAGTCATATTCAGTGTTCTGCTCAAGTCCACTCACGGCAGATGACTGGCTTTGTCTCTTCTCCCATTCATAGAAAGATGATGGTTGGACACCATAAATTTCTCCAATTGTCGCAAGAAGAAGCCGCACACTAGACTCCATGTTTCCGGAACCCGTGTCTAAAGCATTAACATCGAATGCAGTGTCGCTGAGAGACGCCAGGCCAGCAGCGGGATGGATACCCACCTCTGCAGCGCCAATCTTGCGTGCCTGGACTAGACTTGGTACCATAACAGTGAGAAGCTCACGCAGAATGAATGCCTTCTTTCTGGGTAGGTCAAGGATATTAAGAACGGCCACAACGCCAACAATGATGGGAACAGCATCAGTTGCTGGTAGGTCTGCACCAGGAGAAAGTGGCAGTGCCCGGTATAGGAAGTTGGCGATTTCGGACTTTCGGAGCAAAACAGTGCCCCGAGGAAGTTCCGGTTGCATCAGTGGAATCAGGGTTTCATTCATAACGATGTGTTTCAAAGCATTGTCATCCAAAGCACCGTCACGGACGCGAGCTGACACCATCAATCTTGCTAGTCGAATGACTGTCTCCGAGAACACTAACTGAGGAAGAGGTTCATCTGTGATATTGGCGGCGCGGGTATACAGATTCAAAATGTTGTTTGAGAGATCAGGCAAGAGATTGGCTAGATTGTGCAGAGAGATCACCCTATTGCCGGCGCTACTAGGGGTCATTGAGTCCCGGGAAGGTTTGGAAGATTTGTCCACCGCAGGGTACAGGACTGATGGAATCTAGTGAGCATGTAAGCATCTGTTGCAATCACAAGGAGGTTTGATGGTGTCTTTTGGCCATAACATACCTGGAAGTCCATGCCTGCCCATCCAAACATCAGCAGGCAAAGAAGAATTGTCTCAAGAGCTTTAGCATGCCATATGTAGTCACTGCTAGCTCGGGCATTGTTCGCCGCTTCGGTTAACTCCTTAAGGGCATCGGGCCACCTTCCTGCCTGCAGGAAAAGAGTCCCAATGACCACGCCGGCACGACCTTTGATCCGATTTTTGGTTCTATCTGTAGCACTCATGCCGCTTACAGACATTCGGTCACGGCTATGTTCTTTGGAGGATGCTATTGAAGGTGCTTTGCTGCCTGAGTTTGTACGACTGGACAGGTGGATTGCCCGGGTAATCTCATCAAAAGTCGTAGGAGTCTCATGATCACTAGGAGCCGGAGAGCTGGCATTAGAGGTCAATGGAGTGCCATCCTGAGTACCGTTTGGACTCGATGGTAGCTGAGCGGGGAGAGTCATGCGATTTAGAAGCCGATCCACTGGCCGTGGCCGCAATTCAGGATTGCGGTGCGGGCCCCAAGATGAGGCCTTGGGTGATTCGATTGATGGAATGCTTTGAATGGTTTTTGCAAACCCATCCAATTCAGAAAGCAAAACCGCCGTGATATCACATAAAACTGTTTTCATCGTAGTCGCTTTGGAAGCTTGCGGCGGAGGCACCCATAGAACATTGTCAGGTCCATTTGTGATCTTGTCTAGCCCTGGGTGGTCAAATACCACGAGTTGGTTCACCAAAGCGCGGGGGTTCCTTTCCTTCACCCCATTGAGCTCCTCCAATAGTTGATTGAGACCCTCCGGGGTTGGATGCTTCTGGTTTTCGCCGGTACTTTCAGGCATTTCGTTACCATCTGCGATTGCAATGATCACCAACGGCTCTCTATAGATCTCAAAAGGGAATAATTCGAGGTGCGAGGTTGGGGGGACCGAGAAGGATAGATCGTAAAGAATCAAGCCAGTAGGAAATGCTAGCGGCGAGAACATATCTAGAGGCACACAAGTTAGTTAACCAAGAATAAACACTAGAGGTTGAAACCAGGTGTAGGACATACTTCTGTTTGGCCGCGCATCGGGGCTTATATCCCCTAGTCGAACCACATTTTCCGCTTGTAGTCGCGCAGCGAAGCTCAAAAAGCGCGAGCGCTTGATTCTTCCAATGGGGAGAAGAAGGGCCCTGAGGCGCACGGGCGCAATTGGGGACAGAGGGTCAACACCCATCCTGTCGGTTGAGAACGATTAAGCAGGCGATTGACGATATTGAGCCCGCATCCACACTGGCAAGCTTTCGGGCGTCATGCGGTAGAGAGGACTGTAAGCCACGGAGCAAGAATCCAAGAAATTCAGCGCACTGAAATGACCTGCAAAGAAGACTTGCAAAGAAGATCTCCTAGCTAATTGCCAGTTCCGTTCCGCACTCCTGAGTCGAGTAACTCCGAACAACAAACGGCTCCACGATGATCTTGCTTAGGTAAGGCGGTGCATTAGTGGATGACGTGGTTCCCCGTAAGGATATGTACATGGAGTACTTCAACCCTCAGGTGAATTATGTGGCTGATAAGGTACCAGTACTTGAGTGGGTAAAGACGGTGAAGATTGGCAATTATACACCCGATAAGATAAGCCCAGTTTGAACTCCGCACTCTCCGACTACTTGCTCTCCTCTCCCCTAATATTTTGGGCTTGTTTTTGCTGTTTCGTTTATTTATCTTTTTTATATCTAGAGTCTACTCAGCGTTGTGTCTGTTTCTATTCCCAGCGTTTATCTCACCTTTCACGATCCATCCAAACGGTGCGTCCAAGTCCACGGCGGCCTAGACCACCGGCGATCCTGTTTGTTCAATCCTCGTCTGCTTTTATGCATTGAAATAGATGGGCCTATCATCTTTATCGAAACGCAAGATTTGGAAATAATCAAACATAACATACCGACACGACACGATGGCCATGCAAGTGGATTTCAACGCCTTGAAGGCACGGACTATGGGGTCTGGGGCCGATGAGGAAGCCGTGACAGTCGACACTCGAGGGTTGATCTCAAAAGTGCTTGCTCGGTATTCCGGCAAATGGTAAGAACTATGGGTTTCTTCATTACAGGGCGCAGAGGCTAATTTCAATCTCTCGGTGAACAGGACAGTTCTTCGAGAAATGATCCAAAATGCGGCCGATGCCTCTGCAACGAAAGTGACGATCAAATTTGAGACTCTTCCGTCGACTACAATACCTTCACCTTCATCAAATGATCCCACTGCACATCTGAAGCATACCATTACCAACCATACTCTTCGACGTCTTTTAATCTCAAACAACGGGGCTGCGTTCAGCGAAAAGGATTGGGCAAGACTGAAGCGGATTGCAGACGGAAATCCAGATGAAACAAAGATCGGCGCATTCGGGGTGGGTTTCTACAGTGTCTTCGATGATTGCGAGGAGCCGTTTGTGTCTTCCGGTAACCAAGCCATGGCCTTCTATTGGAAAGGGAATGCACTGTTTACCCGCCGACTGGATCTTGGGGAAGTCGCAAGTCAAGACACCACTTTTGTGTTGGATTATCGCAATGATTCCTCGCCCGTTCCCTCATTACTGCAGCTTTGTCAATTCTTGTCGAGCAGTTTGACATTTGTCTCCTTGCAAGAGATAGAACTATGGCTAGATGATTGGAATCTTTTGCGGCTATCAAAAAAGACCGCCCCCAGCGTTGACGTTCCGATACCAAGAGATATCGATACCAAGACTGCAGAAGGTTTGATGAAAATCGTTAACGTCACGCGAGAAATTGCCCAGGTCGACGCTTCATGGATGCGAATTGTTGAATGGAATCCCAACGCAAGCTTATTCCGCCTCGATAATCTTCGGGACACAACCAGCTCACTTCGAAGTTTCTTTTCCAAATTCACGCAAAGCACGCCAGAGAAACAATCTAGCCAGAACCCGGAACCTGAGCGGCAGGAAGATTCGAGCAACATGAATACCATGCTCACAGCATCGGTCTTTTTGCATATTAACACCGCATCGCTTCAACCCTCTATCAGTCGAGATTTGAGCCAAGAATTAGAACGAGCCACACGAAAGCCCCCGCCTAAGAAGGCAACCATTGCAATCCTGACTCCCTCCTATGACGCTAACTTGGCGACTGGAGCATCCTCGTCACAGTCAGAAATTCTTTCATCGATTCTACCCACAAAAGCCGGAAGAGTCTTCATTGGCTTTCCTACGGCGCAGACGACTGGCTTGAATGCTCATGTCTCTGCCCCATCTGTAATTCCTACAGTGGAGCGAGAGAGTATTGATTTAAACACTCGGTATATCAGTAAATGGAATCTTGAAATGTTGCGGGCAGTTGGTATCGTCTGCCGAATTGCTTGGTCTGCAGAGATGGCTACAATCAAGTCTAAACTCGCTTCAAAAGTTGGGCCGTCACGTTCGCTCAAGATCCGGAAAGAGGACATTGTTGATGTCCTGCCAGAGGCTATTCACACTGCAAACCAGTTTGTGTTCCGTGAATCTACCCCATCTTCAATTTTGGGGCAAACAATTGAAGATGCATTCTGGATGTGCAACAAGAATGCCTCGATCGAGGTCCTTTCTACCTGTGGTGTCATTCCCAGTCATCAAACACGTATCGCACCCAAGGATTTGAGTTTCATGGATTCAATTCCTGCCCTGCCTGAAGAATTTGTGCAAGGCTCCAAAGACTTTGTCAAAAGGCTCACGGATTTCGGATTGGTCACGGAAATCACAGTATCCGACATCAAGCGCGAATTGGAGTCTAACACTTTGCGTTCCAACCAAGTCCTTGAATTTATCTCATGGCTTGGACGCAAAACTGTGGTCGGCCAGCTTGATAAGTCATCGGTTCAAAGTCTACTGCGTGTAGCAGTGGCTAATGACGAGGACAAACAGGGAGTTCCCACTCGCTTGCTGATCTTTGCGGAGATTAACTGTTTCCTGAATCCTCAGCGCATTCCAGCAGATTTACCTGTACCGCCAAGTGTGATACCTTTCAGGTTCACCAAGTCTTTGGACAAGCAACACCTGGAAGCGCTTGGCTGGACCGAGCTGCAAATTGTTCCTTGGCTTCGCTGGATCATCAGCAATTCCGGGGACCGCAATATTTTCCCAGCAGAGCAAGACATCACGCAGTCGGCGGTTTTTTCGGGTCAGGTTATGCCTGTTCTATCAAAGCAATGGGAGGTCTTGAGCCAAGCATCGAAGCAAAGTGTTGTCGCAATACTTCAACCTCAGACTGTGATACCCACAAAGCTCGGGATGAAGCAGCCTGCGCAGACATATTTTGCTTCTGTGCGCCTTTTTGACGACCTACCCGTGGTTCACGGTCTGAACGGGGTAAAGGAGAAAATCCTGGTTTCACTTGGCGTTCGTAAAACTGTGGAGCTTGGTGTGATCTTTGATCGCTTGATCAACACCCCAACTTCGAGTGACGAGAAAGGTCCTACACCTAGGAAATGGAATCACGTTGACCTCATCAGATATCTCGCCTCTGTAAGAGATGATATCCCTACTAATGATATTCAGAGGCTCAAGGGGGCCAGCATTTGTACTGCAGAAAGTGGAAGTGGCTCGGAAAACACACGTTACAAGATTTGTGAGCTTTATGAGCCCAAGGATGCATTGCGAGCTCTTGGGTTACCGATCATCGAATGGCCAGGCATCTATACCAGCAACAGCAATGAGGGCAAATTCCTCACGATGATGGGGCTCAAGAGTTACCCATCGGCGGTGGAACTGGTACACCTCATGTCTGCCGGCAGCACGGAGAAAGATAGCCGAGCAAGCAAGGCTCTCTCATACTTCCTTGGCGAGTATCACTCGAATGGGTATGTCTCGTTTGAGATTAGTGCGGTCACAGTTCCATTTCTTCCCATCGAAGGATCCGATAGTCTAAGCGTACCGAAGAAGTGCTTTACTGATGAAGGTGCGGCCTTGTTCGGTTTCAAGCTTCTCAGGCAGAATCTTCACTCCCATGCCTCCAGGCTGGGAGTCAGGCCTCATCCTCCCATGACGGACTGCCTGCAAGTTCTTTCAAAACAGCCTCCAACTACCCAAAGGGATGCTCGGATTATGTTCAAGTATCTCGCAGGACGAGTAGCCGATCTGAGCCAGCACGATATTGCCCGCATTGGTCAGGCTCCAATCATCCCAATCCATACCCGCGACCAATCAGAGAAGGAACCTAAAGTTCGACTTGTGGCCCCCAGGCTATGCTATCTTGGAGAGGGGGAGGACTACAAGGACATATTTGACTTCGTTAACTTTGGCCCGGAGGCAAATCTTTTCCTCATGGCCATCGGATCGAAACGAGAACCCACCAAGATCGAAATTGCACGGATGCTGGTCAAAGAGCCAGCTCGCATCTCCGCTGCATTCCAAAGCTCGGAGAAGTACCTGATGCTCCTCAGGACTCTCGCGGAGCATCTCTCAGTGCTGAAGAAGGACAAGGATCTTTTTGTTGAAATGAAGAAGGCGAGATTCCTTCTTGCCAGCCGTGACATTCCACCTAGTGCGTCAGACCATAATGCCAAAAAGTCGTCCGGGAAGGAGCTTCATGATGAGGATGATGATATGAATATCAAAGAATGGAGTCTCGCCTCCGCCAAGGAGATTGTCGTGGTAGACGATTTCCAAAGTTTCAATCTTTTCAAAGAACATATCTTGGCCGCGCCACAAGAAGAATCATTGGAAGATTTTTACGCTGCCCTTGGGGCTATTCCTTTGAGCAGACTTGTTGAAGAACAAGCGCGATTTGGCAGCATCGCTTCCGATCAAACCCCCGCACACAAATTGGAGAAGCTGATTCTCGAACGTGCGCGACTTTTCTTGCATGACCAACCCACAGATTCCGTTCTACATGGGACTCGATGGTTGGAGCATTCTTTCAAAGTCCAGGTCGTGACATCAATAAGTCTTACGAGATCCTTAAAAGGACGACGGGTGGCGCATACGCAGAAGCGAAACGCAATTGTTGCACGCCTAAACTCCACCTGGGGCATGTGTATCTGTCCAGGACGATACGATCTGTACGAGATCAGTCAATCCTTGGTGCATTTGATCTTGAAGCGACCAAAGCTGCATTCTACTCTCACTCTAGAGATGCTGTTGAAGACGGATCTCTTGGAACTCCGCGCTCGAGGTTATAATGTGGAGCGTATCCTGAGGCAAAAGGCCCAAGAAGCTCGAATTGCAGAAGATAAGCGTCAAAAACAGCTCGAGGAGGAGAGACGTGTCTTGCAGGAGAGAGAAGCTGCCTGGGCGGCTGGTCAAGCCCAGCGTGACTCCCAGCAGGCTGAAGAAGAGAGGTCCCAGGCACAGACACAAAATGCGATGCCCGGGGTTTTCCCCGAGTCACCCAAAAATAACAAGACGTTGCCAGAAGAGGCACATGCCGTTCCACCTGAGCCTATGCCAGAGCGACCAAGTCGTGGGTTGTTTGCCAATCTGTCGAAACGATTCGGCTTGGATGGTGGGAAGTCTAGCTCGAACTCGGCCTCTGATGGACAATCTCGATCTTTGCTTCCCGAGTCCTCTACGCCTCCACCACCGCCTTACTCCCCGAACGATCCCCAGACACAGCAAACGCGCTCGGAGCAACCTGTGAACGCCAACTCGCCTCACCGATTGAACTCAGAGCTTCTCTCCGCTGTGCAAGCGTGTCGAGCCCACGGATCCTCTGATGTGTACAGTCGCCCAGAAACAAACCAAATCCAGAAGAGCGAGTCCTACTGCGACGAACGACCAAGTCATGACTTGGAGTTTGTCGCTACGCTTCCCAGTAGTGGCATGAATGTTCTGTTCACGAAAACAGTCACCGAGAGGTCTGCTTTCCTCGCACGAAACCGTGTCGGGTTCAACCTTTTCTCTTCGATTCTCCTTGATTGTGGCTCAATCTTCTCGATGCGGTCTGACAGTCTGAGCATCTTCTATGATCCGGGCGGCAAAACAATTGCCTTCAATCGCGCGGGTAGTATCTTCTGCAACTACTGGTATTTCCAATCATTGCAGGAACCCGAGCTACTCCAGAGCACCAGCCCGGATCGCACTGAGGCCATTGTATATTGGTGGGTGATTCTGTGCCATGAGCTGGCGCACAACTTGGTTGGGGATCACAGCTCGGCACACAGTTTCTACACCGAGGGCTTTGTGGCCCAGTATTTCCCTAAGGTTGCGGTCAAGCTTGCTTCGCTGCAGACACCAACGCAACCACCTCCGCCTGGACAGTGATGGTTTGCAATGTCGAATACCCCATAGCTGTGCAATTTTATTTAGATGTACCAGATAGCGAAATTTCTAACCTTTGGCCGAGTCCCTTTGTAAACAGACAACATGGCTAAAGGAGCTGGCGTACAGTGGGGGGAACATTCCAGGGGGAAACGGTTCTCTCCGATGCCCCTCTTAGGGCATCCCACCTCATTGATCTCCTTTGGCTCCCCACCATATCAATCTGGAAATTGGCTATAATCAGGAATCTGTCTCACTGAAGAGGTGAAATCCAACTGGGATATAAAATCACGATGACCCCTCGCCACTCGGTGGAGTCATTCCGTTAGTACCCGCTTTTGACCTTTTCCAACGCCAACCTTAATTTTTCTTCTCGACTTCACCACAATGCATTGTTAGCTCCTGTGCCTCTCTGGCTCCTGTACACTGGTGTATGGCGTGATATTGATCTCTCAAAGCCTCTCCCAATTGCCCTCACTGGGAGCATCCCGCATATTGCCACTTCTTGGTCCCGCTCCATCAGATAAGCGGCGAATTCTAGGTCCAAGTCGAGGCCTCAAGAACTGGAGACCCTAGGATGGGGATGACCTTCTCTTTCTTCTGCCACGATTGATCTCAGTTTCTACTACGGGATCGTTGAAAATCTCTCCGAACAACTGGATCCCATACAGACGCCGTCAAACTCAAAACTAACCTCATGCGACATGGCACCCATGCTAGATGATTGGGATGCCTCGAGCAGTGAGCACATACTGCCAAAACTCAATCATAGCCCTTCTCTCAAGAGCATACTTTACGTCGATGCATACGACTCATTCTCATACAATGTGGTCGCCATGCTGGAGGAGACCTTGGGGGCTAAAGTCACGGTGATAACCATTGACTCAGACTGGCCCGATTCCAACATGATCGATTTTCTCCAGCACTACGAGGCCATCGTACTCGGACCAGGGCCAGGAGATCCTAACATTCCCTCCGATGTCGGCATCATGAGAGACATCTGGAATCTCCACGACTCGGATCTCATGCCAGTTTTCGGTATCTGTCTAGGATTCCAGAGCCTTTGTCTTCATCACGGTGTTCCAATTGAGCGGCTCCCGTACCCGCTTCATGGCCAAATTCACAAGATTTCCACGTCCTCGAAGGATATCTTTGAAGATTTACCTGAGGTAGAGGTCACGCTCTACCACTCACTCTATGCCAACTCAGCTTCTTCCACTTCGCCCGAGCTAGAATATCTGGCTTGGTTGTCATTAACGGATCGGCCGGAAACACCCATCCCCATGGCAGTCCGCCACCTCCAGAAGCCTTTCTGGGGTGTTCAGTTCCACCCGGAGTCCTGCAAATCAGATTTCAATGCCTGTAAGGCACTTCTTCAAAATTGGTGGAAAATGGCTCTTGCATTTAATAAGATTGTCGGACGCGGGGGATATTGTTCCCTTCCTGAGACAGTTATCAGCCCTCACACTTCTCCCACCCCATTCCCTGATGCTGCATATGAAATGCTCAAATGGAGCAAGTCGGCTTCGAGGTGTTCGATTGCTCGGACTTTCCAACGATCTGACCTGACTGCAGAGACCATTAGTGAGTTTTTCAACAAACCAGGTACTCCGACAGTCGTGTTTCAATCGAATGGCCAATATAGCATCGTCTCGGTGCCAAGTCCTGGCTCATGGCGATTGGAATATACCGTTGATACGCACGTCCTTCATTTACTCCAGCTATACGGTGAACACCGGGATGTTGAGAGTCGTCTTACCGTTGCTCAGTTGTGGGATGCATTGCGCTATCTGATGGAAATGAAGAAGGTCAACTCTGGAAGTCTGCAGGTACCATTCTGGGGTGGTTTCCTGGGTTATTTCTCCTATGAACTTGGTCTCACTTGTCTGCCCCATCCAGGCTCAGCGCAGGCTTCTGAGACACCGAAGCCCTCTGGCACAGAGAACGCTTCGTCTCGTTCTTCTTTCGCGGATCCCCCCGATGTCAGCCTTTTGTGGTGTGAAAGAAGTGTAGTTGTCGATAATGCTACTGGTGACGTTGTTATCCAATCTATTCGCCAAGATGATACAACCTGGCTCGATGAAACACTACAGCAGCTGCAGGGCCTCTCAACTAGTGACAGCAATTCACTTGGGGAGCACGGTTTGGATTCTATTCTCAGGGAAGCCAAGATTCAGTTGCCCGAGGAAAAAAAGTACAAACAACAAATCGAGTCTTGCCAAGCAGAGCTAAAAGCCGGCGAATCTTATGAGCTGTGTTTGACATCTGAGACATCAATCACCTTGCCAGTTTCAGAGGTGGAATCGGATCGTGTCGTGTTCCCCTGGAAGCTGTACAAGCGACTCAAAAAATACAACCCAGCTGCATTCAGTGCTTTTGCTGATTTGGGAGATACGAAGATTGCCAGCAGCAGTCCGGAGTGTTTCCTCAACTGGGACCGCCACTCTACATTGGAGATGAAACCAATGAAAGGCACAGTCCGAAAGTCTCCAGACATGACCATGGAAAAGGCTTGTGAGATCCTCAGCTCCACCAAGGAGATGGCCGAGAACCTGATGATCGCGGATTTAATCCGCCATGATCTATATGGTATCTGTGGATCAGGCGGTGTTCACGTCGAGAAACTGCTGGAAGTCGCCGATTATGGCCGAGTCTACTCAATGATTACCCACATCAAAGGCAAAGTCCGTCCCAACCACCCTGGTTTTGCGGTGCGACATATGCCTCAACTGCATACCCCCAACATGTCTGTCCATGGCCTGACTACCCTCCAGCGGTGTCTGCCACCTGGTTCCATGACAGGTGCACCAAAGGAGCGCTCTTGCATGCATCTTAAAACAATTGAGAATCGCACGCGTGGCATTTATTCCGGTGTCATGGGCTTCCTGGACCTTGGTGGCGGCGGAAGTTTCTCGGTACTGATTCGCTCAGCATTTACCTGTTATGGTGGACACGATTACACCGAGAATAAGCAGCAGACCTGGCGAATTGGAGCCGGGGGTGCCATCACTACGCTCAGCACAGCGGAGGGGGAATGGGACGAGATGTTGACGAAACTCCGTGTTGTTTGCAACGTCTTCAAGCCGCTTGATGCAGATGAGAAAGCCATTGCCGCTTCTTAATCGCTCGGCGCAAAGTTTATCATTGGCCATTTTGAGAGTCACCACCGTTCACATAAGGATCCACGCTTTTCCTTTGCCTTCAACATCTGGATCATTATGTTGGGATAGAAAGATTCGACTCAACACTCAATATACACTAATCCCTAAATCAATGTCATTCTGATAGATATATACACTCATGAGAATTATGCAACCCAATTAATTTTTCCATCTATCACAAAGGCTCCAAAGTAGTGAGTTGGACAGCCTCCGAGACGGGAATACAAGCCTAATAATTCCCAACTTTCTCAACCCCAACACCAACTTCTATTGTATAGATACATATAGTGCAGACAAAGCAACATGTAATCTACGTAGATCGTCCCAGGCAATTGACACAAACCTCTCATGGAAACCTTCGAACTTACCAAAAGACAATGATTTGGAGGTTTAGTAGCGCAACGATGTTTTTCTCCCAGGTAAGCTCATTGACACCCCCGAAGAAGTATTTCGGCCGTTCAAGGCTCTACGCCTAGACCCAACCATACCGTAGCCCAGCGCTCAAAAAGACGGAGAAACTCAGCATAGCGTATTCTCTCGTTCACATCCCAATATGGGAAATTTTCCCTTGCACAGGCATCCGAATCAGTGAAAGTAGGCTCGCCATCATAGGTAGAATCGTTCACGGAAGTCGATGGAGATTGGGAAATAGAAGAGATTGATCCCAAAGGATTTTGATGCCCTTTTGACGAGTCTACCTCTTCATATTCCGCGAATTTGAAACATCGTTGCTGAGGAATTCAACGAAGGCATCAAATACCGTATATAGGTCGGCTGCAAACAAGCCAAACATGGGTTTCTCCGCAGCTTCAACTTCCGCGCTGCGTCTTCCCTGTCGGTCTCTTTCGTGTATCTCTAGAATAGAGGGACATCGCAACTTTTCCCTGATCTGGACTGACTTGGATTTGTGACTTCAGTAACAAAAATGGCGGGCCAAGATGCCTCAATGGAGGAGATTCTCTGGCGGTCTCCCCCGCACGTCCAAATGATGGGGGGATTCCTTCATTCGAACAACAGTGAGTCGCACTCCTCACCACACGCGGAGATGATCTTAATTTTCGTGTCAATCAGTCCTTTTCTACTTCGCCGAATCTCCATTCTTTGATCCCACCTCGAATAATGCTTCACTCGCCATCCAAGCCAACTACAACGATGCCTTCCGTCATTTCGTCGAGACGCGCGAAGCTTTTGAGGCCCGATTGAAGACCATGCAGGGTCTAGAGTTCGTCGTGTCATACGATCCCCTCCAAGCAGCCGCACAGACAGATAACCGCTTCGCCCACGAGCCGTCCAATATCTGGGTAATCCGCAAGCAGAACCGGCGAAAGAGGAGCGGCCTCGACGACGAGGTGATCGTGATGTCTACGTACTTCATTGTCGGCGATTGCATCTACATGGCTCCCTCGGTGGCGAGTGTAGTGGGGAACCGAATTGTACATTCTCCCCCAGAGATCGCAAACAGCTTTGCAGATGTTCTAATAGGTTTCTCTTCCGTAGCTATCGGCCGTTACATCCCTATCTCAGCTCATGAAAGCCGCATCGACATTACCGACTTTCACTCCTTCCTATGGACACACATATATGCCCCCCGGAGCCCGCAAAGAAACCAGCGCAACCAGCCAAGCCTCCCAAAGCAAAGAAGCAACACCCATGCCGGACGCATCCTTCCCAAGCACCGACTCTCAATCAACCAACAAATCAAGCCTGACCAGCACAGCCTCCAGCTTCCAAGATACGCTCAGCCTGGCAGAATCATTTAGTCTGCTCACGCGCTACGGCGACGAATTCATGGACGAGAACCCCCTCGTCGGCGAGCCGGGCTCGTTCATTCTATCGCGGACCGGAGAGACCGGCGCTGCTGGGAAAGCTGCACCGAAACTCCCTGCTAATACGGCACCGACTGGCTCGTCTTCTACGTTGCCTGTCAGAGCGTCGACGCCGCAGGTCCGTGTCGAAACGCCCGGTAAAGCTTCTGAGAAGGGTGCCTCGCCGCCTAGCTCGGGAGGTGATAAGGGGAAGAAGAAGAAAAGTCGGGTTGTGAGCTGAGTTGCTTTCTTGATACCCTTTTTTGTCATTTCTGGGCGTTTGGAAATTGGGCATAGCATTTGAAGTATCTAATTGGTTTACATTTTGTTTGAGGCAGGTTTCATCATTTGTCTCATCATATCCGGAGGTAAAACTATGCCCAGTTGTAAAGACCTGCCATACACAGGCATGATTTAGTCCTAGATTTCGAGTCATCTCAACCAGAGGGGGCGTCTTATACACGTAATGTTGGATGAAGACTGGGCCTATTCAATGGTATAATTCCAACTCGACTCGAGAAGAAAAGCCCCTCGACGACCTGGCGACAAGTTGGCAACGTTATACTCCGCTATCTTTCTTATCGGGGTGGGGTGCTGGTTCGTCCCGGTTGCTGGCATCAATCTTCCTCCCTCCATTCTCCTTTACGCAAGCTGCTTTGTGAAGACTTCTCCTTGGCTCCTACACTTGAAGGTCATTCACATATCAAAATGGCGGACTCCGAAACCAAGCCAGCTGTGGTCTGTGTATTGTGAGTCATGCCCCTCATCACCACCCGCAAAGTTCCAACTATACCCAATGCTCTTGCCATCGATCTAAACCCCCATCTCTCCTCGAAACCCATCAGACTAACCAGATACCCTCGGGCTGTTACAGCTGCGGCTCCGTACCCGGCAACAGCCCCATCCACATGGAAGCCGCGCGAGCCCTCGCCGAAGAATTCCACAAGAACAACGTGCAACTCGTCTACGGCGGCGGCACAACCGGCCTAATGGGCGAAGTCGCCCGCGTGCTGGTCTCGCTCTCCGGCCCGAAATCCGTCCACGGCATCATCCCCCGCGCGCTGATCAAAGTCGCTACCGTCAGCGGCATGCGCGAGCACATAGAGGGCCAGGCCGGTGCCGGTGCCGGCAAAGCTGCTGAGCGGGTCATTGATCCAACTGATGCGGAAGGGATCCCCGAGTCCGAGTACGGTGTTACCACTATTGTGCCGGATATGCATACGCGTAAGCGTCTGATGGCGACGAAGGTGCTCGAGGGTGGGCCTGGGTCTGGGTTTGTTTCCTTGGCTGGTGGATTCGGGACTATTGAGGAGGTGATGGAGATGACGACGTGGAATCAGTTGGGCATTCATAAGGTGGCTGTTGTGTTGTTGAATATCAATGGATATTGGGACGGGTTGTTGGCTTGGGTGCGCAATGCGGTGAAGGAGGGATACATCAGTGCTGATAATGGGGAGATCTTGGCGGAAGCTAAAGAAGTGTCGGAGGTCTGGCCGAAGTTACTGGCTTATCGGGTGAGCAGCGGGCGGATGCAGTTGAACTGGGGACAGGAGTGAAGCTGCTCCGTACTTTGGTGAGCATTAGACTAGGGCACGGGTACATAGACAATTCTTGCGTTCGGCCATTGTCTTTTTCGGGATTGTTTGGGGTTCTGTGGGCAGCGAAAGTCTTCCTGGGGACATGAACATACATAAGTACGTTACTTCGTTCTTCGTTAGAAAGGCATTATGAATTGATGACTGAAGCACTGAGATCATGGGACGGCAAACACATGACAAAAGCATAATCAGAATTTCATGTCTATGCAAATCATTAAACCAAATTAGACGATTATGAATCAACCTCCATGGACTCGCCCTCCGCACCAGCAGATTCACGCTGCTCGAGCACCTCAAGCAGCGCAGCTGTGTCCTGGCCCTCGTACAGCTTGAAGCTCTCCTTCTTGCCATTAGTCACACCAACAACACCAACAGAGGTATTGTCTACTGTGAGCTCCTTATCCTGAGACAGTGTCTCCTTTAGTGCGCTCAATCCGTGCTGGATCAGCTCGTCACGACTGCAATCCGCAAACTTCTCAAGGTTCCGCTCCAGGTACGTACGCGCCATCTGCGACCGCGCACCGATGGCGCAAGCAAGCATCTCGTGCGTAAGACCAGAGGGCTGGAACTCGAACAGGTGCGGGCCGGCCTCGTCAACACCGGCAACAAGCAGACCCACGCCGTATGGCCGTTTCCCGTAGTGCTGGGTGTTGGTCTGCGCGCGGTCGCCAATCTGAGCGACAATCCGGTCCAGAGGAATAGGTCGGCCGTAAGTCATCTTCGAGCCAAGGGATTGCTGCTTCATGAAGTTTGAAAGGACGCGGGCGTCTGATGCAAGGCCGGCGATGGCGATGGCCATGTGCGAGTCGATCTCAATGATCTTCTTCTGGTACGAGGAGAGCTCTTCTGCGTTGCGCTGGAAAAAGGTTTAAATGTTAGTTTGGACGGTTTGGTTTGGTTCGTTTTCGGTTCCTGGTCTTCGAACCTTGAGTCCAACCAGCACGGCATGTGTCTTATTCACCAATCCCACCACAACGGATCCTTGCTTCACTGCTTCCTGTGCATACTCTACTTGGAAAATCCGACCCTGTGGAGAGCTGGGATCTCTCAGGTTAGCATCTGATGGAACCGAGGAGGATCGGGGAACTGGTCTTACAAGGTGACGGCATCGTTGTCGTAATTGTTTCTGAACATCGTGGCTGGAAAGGGTGAATAAATATGAGGGCTAGCAGAAAAGAAGGATTCTTGTTGATAATCAAAGATTCAAGAACAGCAACACAAGAACCTGAGAGATAATCCGGCGATGGAGGGAGATGGGGGAGCTGGAGCAGGCAGTAAAGTGACGCGGTGTGAAGCATGAGCTGTTGGTGCCTGAGGCCTTGTATCCAGTGACCTTCAGGCGCCAACGTCACTCATTCCGCGCTCATCTCCAACTTGACGCTCTGCTGTCCTTCTTTAGTATTTTGCACTCGGCCAATGGGGCTGTGATCCGACCTGCTCTGAATATCGTCTCCTGGTCTCACCCAATCCTACCCAGCCTTCACACACCTTTAGTCTCATCGACCGGACTTCGGCATCTCCGCAATCATGGCGGCTGGACTCAAGACCATTATCGCACTTTCATTTGTAGGTTTTGTTTCGCTCTTTTCTTATATTGGTACAATTTCTAACATTTGACCAGGTTCTTGCAATCGGCTTCCTCCTCGTGATCCTCTCTTCCGCACTATGGCATAAGTACTGGCCGTTGCTGGTTGTTGGTATTTATGTTGTTGCGCCGCTTCCCAACTGGATCTGCCAACGATGCGCAAACCCCGATGATTTTATGGACAGCTCCAGCAATTCTGCGATGGACTTTGGACGGTTCATGACCGGATTCTTGGTTCTTACCGGCATTGGTACGTCGTTCGTGAAAACAACCCCTCTTGCGGGACACACTGCTCCACAGTCTACTGAATTGGCTGTTGGTGTCTGGACTACGCATGGCGTTCCGCACTTTCGTTGTACCGCACCATTCATGAACATCAACTGACCTATCTACTAGCACTTCCCATTGTCCTTGCTCACAGCGGTGCTATCGAAATTCCAGCAATGATCATGTCTATTTTCGGAGGCCTATTGATTTACGGCACTATCATTAGCTTTTCGATGTTCTTCCAGGAACAGGAAGAGTTCTGATCGACCGTGTGAGGCGCGGGGTCGCCTAAGACCATGTAGGCCAATGGGATCCGCACGAACAGGCCTTCATCATGATATTTTTTTGCAATTGTTGTTTTTTCTTTTTCGTTATTTTAGCGTACATCGAAGTACGTTTGGTATGCTATGTATGAGTGATTTGATGCGGACCAAGCCTCACTTCAAATGGCAATGGGGTCCAGCACTTGGCTATGTGCTCTAGGTGTACTATAACACAATTGATATAGAGAATTCTAAACCGCTTTAGAGTTCTTGGCCTATATTACCGTCGGAATCATTCGTAAGAAGCACGGGCTCTGAGGTCTTCCCGACAGCAGTTAGTTTGCATACATATGTCCTCATTATTGGTCTCGATATAAAGTACACAAGAATGTCTGATTTTCCGTCTACAACATTGCCGCCTAAAGAGTGAAAACAATCGGGTAGAAACAAACATATCACCTTGAGAATGATTTGAAGTCCACAGAAAGAGCTCTCAGGTGTATTCCTGCGGGTATTTCGATTGTTGCGATTCAATTGGTCTCTTCGGATTGATTTATGCAACACGTGACCGCGCGCGAATTCGGCGCGTCTGTGGAGATGCGGAGATAACAGCAGATCGATGTTAGATCACAACGCAAACTACATCTATACGGCTGCCGCTATGCTGAATCTATGAAAGGCCTTTGCAGGATTCAGAGAACAAAATGAATGTCTGGTCAGGATCCATTCCCCTCAACTCGGATTCCAAGTTAGAAGGTAAACCAGCCGCGTATCGAATCTTGTTCCTCGCTAACAATTATATAGGGATTCGACTGGTCGACCCCAATTCCTACTGGCAGTCTGAGCTATCCAAAGACTCCCAAATATGTCTCCGCAGCTTTGTCAATCCATCACTTATCCCATTACACGCTCGTGCCGGTCCCAATCTCGAACTACACACATCCGACGCGGGGACATCAAAATGGCTACAAACCAAGCTCACGGGCGCTATCTGGTTAAACGAAGAAGAGCCAGCACTCCAACAATCCTTCCAATGTCCAGTAGGGTTGTTACTGGGTGTTGAAAACAACACCAAATCAGCCGACGTAGCCCCGACGAGCCTGTTAGTCTACGGCGTGCTATCCAGCGCAACATCATGTACACGGCCACCCACCCCTCCACATTCATCGCCTTCCGATATCCAAGGCACCAGCAACCCACCAAACCGAGCTCCCTATGAACTCAGAATATACGCCGCACCTCTATCATCCTCCAGAATCACTCAAGCCCAAGCCTACCCATCCCCACCCCTCTCCGACTCCGACCAACCCATCGCCAACCCGCGCTGCGCAGAGTTCCTACCAGATACAAGCTCGCCCAGCCCAAAGCGCAAACGAGTCGCAACTCTCTTCGAAGTAGCCGCGCAGCACCATCGCCGCGTCCGCCAGCGCGGCGGCGAAGCCGTCTCCCAACTCATGGCATCTTCCCGACCTCTCTCCTCGTCACAAAACCTGCAGACTCTGCGCATCAAGCGCGAGCCCGAAGACGATACCCCTTCCCTCCCATCTCTAGACCGGATCGTCTCGCGCCGATCTCGGTCCGTCTCCATTGGAGCAGGCCTGCAACGTCCAGGTAGTGTGCGCGGCCGCGCAACCCCAGGGATCAACGCCGATCCGCAAAAGCGCGCGCCAACTCCGAACCCGTTCTTGGATTCTGGCCGTCGCGGAACTCATTCGTTCCCGAGTCAAGGTCCTTCTTCTCTCTCTTTGCCGGTGGAGAACCCAGTGTCTGCGCCTGGATCGCCGGCCAAGGATCCGGACACTGTGATTGCAGATAATAAGAACCTCATCACCCGCACGATCTTGACTTGTATGCGGCTCTATGGATTTCACCGCGCGAACCCGCGCTCTGCATCTACGAGTAAACCAACAGGGACTGCTGCTGCTGAGCCTGAACCTGATTTGCCTGGTACGACGCCGGCGCCGGAGACTCTGCGTGCTGAAACGCCTGCTCCTGGCACCACCACGGACGATGATGAGTTTAAGGCCATGTACCATGCGACGTACAAGGCTGCGGCTTTTGCGCTACGGAGATACTTGAAGCAGGTGCCGGGGTTAGCGCCTTCTGTTCTGGAAAAGGAGAAGGCCATGACTTGTATTGATGAGCTACTGAGGCTGTTCTGCGAGGAGCATTAAGGGCAGATAAAGGGAAGTCTGGGATAGTGGGAATGTTCACGAATTTATGAAAGCATATCTGGCGTTTGGGAGGCTGCATTTTGATAGAGTTCGTTCTGAGGGCATTTATTTACAATAATACTTTTTCCGCTTGGTCTTGGTCACTTGTAGATCACCGATCATTTTCGATACACCTCAACCAACCCTGTGCTAGTTGATACTCCTATTCGCCTCTTTGAGACATTTAGTACACATGCTTACAACCTCAAGTCCGCTCAAAGTAAAAGAGAAATGCAAATATGAATTCATGCTATAGCGCCAAATCCGAGCCAAAGAGCGGATGCACACAAGGCATCCCAGTAAGAAGTCATCACAGCGAGAAAATCGAGTAGAATACAGAGACCTGAGCCACATTAAGCAGCCCGAATCACAGTGCAAGGTTGTAAGTGTAGTCGTCCTCGATGTTCTGCGCGACCCAAAGAACGATTGAGCTGGGAGAATGGTTAGCAAGAGATCAGATTAAATATGCAAGATAAAACATACCTCAGCATAACAAGACCGTTCGCCACAATATTCGCAATACCAAAGTACAGCGTTTGGATAGGATAATCCTTAATGAGGTACTTGAGAACCATAACAGTCTAGCGAATAAGTTAGCCACACACTCTAACCCAGTTCCTGAATCAGGACACCAAAACAAAAGAAAAAACTCCGAATACGTACCACACTACCCGCCAGCCCGCCGGCAAGCAATGCAAAGCCCAAAAACAACACAAACCGCGCCTTCCAAGCAACTCCGCTCCCGCTGTAACTAAAGCTATCAGCCTGCAACCGGCTCTTCTCGATCGAGTTGATAACCAGCATGCCTAACGCGGAGCAGATACCGGGGATCCAGTCGACGAATTTGATATGCACGTTTGAGCCATTGCGCGGGCTATGAGAGAATGTCGCGACATCGATCAGGAAGAAGAAGCCTGCTGCGAACTGAGACGAGAAGGGATTGTTAGCGTTGTATTCTTTTGGTATTTTCGATCTTGGTATCGGGTCAAAAAGTTCAAGTCTGAGGTTCATTTCTCATTTCTTCTGTTATAGATTCGAGACACTTCGGCCTTGGACTGTTGCGACGAACAAGCCCGGTTTCGGGTGGAGGTGGAGGGTGGATCGAGTGCTTACCAGTGCGCCTGCGACGTAGACACCGCCATTGCGGACGGCGGAGTTGTTGAGCCACTCTGGCTTGGAGAAACGGAAGAGTCGGTTGCTTGAGACGTCCATTTTCACGGTGTGTGGGAGATGGAGGGTCTTGGGAGAGGGGGAGCACCTTGTACCTGTTGAGAGCTGGAGTCCAATGACGATGGCTGGCCGGAGAAATGCTGTTCCGACGTACATCTATGTATATCAAGTGCGGCCGTACAAATAGATGAAACCGAACGACAAGGTCAACGTCAATTCTACTTTGAAAGAAAATTCAAGCTGGTTTGATGTAGTGAGGTTAACAGCTGCTAATGCTTCCACATCCATAGATCATCCCGATACTTATTTTTCCGCAGGCATTTTGGTGCCAACGCCCGGCGAGCGAGGTCCATTAGTAACTTAGCCATGCTCCGGGTTTTCTGTCAGTCTTTTTTTCTTTTTTGTTTTCCATTGCTCTTCTTTGCTATTTTATTGTTTGATTTAATTTGATTTAATTTTACCCCACATAAGTTTTTTGTATGTAGTTCCGGCCTAGACCCAAGCGTATGTAGAAACGTGTCTAGTGCTTTTGATGGCCTCCATTAGATGTGTATAGTATGTAATTGAAGATAATGAAGTGATATACAATGCACAAACGTGTCCAATCTATTTAGTGTTATTATGTTACTATTCATTAACTATTAGAGATTTGCCTACATGTAAGTTTCAAATACCTACATATATGTCATGCAGTCTCAAAAGCCTACATGTACATAAGTTAATTTAGACAACGAACTTTACAAGTATATGGGGTTACCAGTCAAAACTCGTAATTGCATCTTGGTAGCATTGACATCCAATG
Source organism: Penicillium paradoxum (assembly GCF_028828445.1). Lineage (NCBI taxonomy): Eukaryota > Fungi > Ascomycota > Eurotiomycetes > Eurotiales > Aspergillaceae > Penicillium > Penicillium paradoxum. Next base: position 527,334 of record NW_026643184.1, on the reverse strand, counting down.
GGAAGACCGAGGCCTCTGTATATGTATACATTCAGATATATGCTCAGACAACGGAAAAAAAAGGTTGTAAAAAGCACGCTGATGGAGCTCTAAGGCAACCAAGTAACCAGCGACCAGCGCAAGACCATTTCAAATATCCGCGCATCATACGTCAAGATGATCGCTAGCATCCGTAAATAGTGGGGCCTAGCTTCGGTATCAAGTGCTCAACGCAGTTGCAATTGCAGCCGATTTGCGTGACGCACTGCAAGTCCCAATTCTTGGCACGATGGCAGACCACTCCCATGTGAGACGCTCATTTTTAGCGGCTACCTATGTAGGCATCTTGCTGCTTCTGTATTTTTGTGTATCCTGTGTATCCTCTTACAGTCCAACAAAACCTGGCTCTCTTCATGCCGAGGCGTCAACCGGGTGGGATCGCAGCTTCTCTATGATAGCACCAATGGCCTCCATGTCGGCGGCGTCAGTCTTGTCGGTGGGGTAGCCCTCCGGCAGGCACTTGGTCAACTCGTCCATAGCAGGCTGGTGGTTTCGCACAGCGGAGGAGATGGCGTAGATGGCCTTCTTGCGTGTTGCGGCATTGGAGTCTGTGGTGGCGAGGGAGACGAGGTCGGGCAGGATATTGAGAACAACGACCTGTGGGAAGTGTCAGTACTGTCATCGTGATGATTATCAAGAAACTTGGGGTATTGCATACCTTGTCCTGCGACTTAGGGTTGTTCTGCACAGCTGTGCCTACACACCAGGCCGCCATGCGTCTGATCTCAGCCTCATCGTGCTTGAGCAATTTGATAAGCGGTGCCCATAGGCCCAGTGGCTCGATGTTGTTCGCATTATCAATGCCTTCGATCATCTGCTCAAAGTTGTCCAATGCGATCAATTTGTTCTCCAGGTCAGACTCGTTGTCGTGCGCGACCTCCATGGCTGCGCGCATCAAATCGGCCTCCGAAGGACCACCGAAAAGCGTGCTAATCATCTGTGGGGTCAGATTCGATGTAGCAGCTGGTGCGCTAGGAGCGCCTTCCTCGCTTTCAGCGTCCAAAGATGCCTGAGAGTTGGTGACACTCCATTTGAGGAGCTTGTTCATTTCGGGGTTCATGGTGGGCTGGCGGGGTAGGTGTGTTGGAAGGTGTGGAGGGTGTATGTTTTTGTTTTGAAGGGAAGGCAGAAAAAAAGACAGTCAGGACAGAGTCTAGAATCACAGATCAGGTTTTAGAATTTGCTGTATATCACACGGTAATGTTGCAGTGTCTCTTTTTCAACTATCGAATACCTTTCTACAGAAAAAAAGCCCGCTGACATAATACACGAACGCCGGGGGCTCTGGGCGATTCGGGCGGCGACCAGTGGATTCGATCATGTGACGGGAAGAGAAGTCCCAAGTATGGGGCATCTACTCTGATATTGGAGGCATAGATGGTTCATCCAATAGGTATATTCAATAGGATACTCTGATCCCACAAAGTGGAAAAAGGCAGACAAGAAAGAGCTAGGCACAAACTAGACGACGTGACTACTGTGTTCAAGACACTGACAGCCATACTCATGCACCAATACTTGAACCCTGCAGGAACACGTCCAAGAAACATCGATAGTTCTGCGATTTGTCCCCCAGGCAGTCGAGTCATATACTCTCCTTTATACCATGACTTCAACTGCAGCCTCAGCAATTCGTCCGTGTTTGCTTTGATTGCGGAGAACCCTCACGGGGATGTGGCAACCAACTTCAAGGACTCAGGCTGCCTTAAGAATTGCCGTGACGGAGCTTATATAGGCTAGGCAACTCAATGCTTCCAGCGTGGAGTTTAGATGCTAGCACCCCATGCTCTTAACATACCTATCAAAAGTACATTGAACCATTGCGTGGAGAGATCAGTGGGTGTAGCGATGTCATACTTGAAAAGAAAGACACTACTGTACCACGCAATCGAATATAGAGCCGCTGGTCAAGTCTCATCCGTGTCAATTTCATAAGTAAGATGTTGGAATGACTTCAAGGTTCAGTTTCCGTAGACACGTTAGTTGATGCCACGTGATGACGTGCTAGGTCAAAAACCAAGGTGATGGCTGCTCCGTTATCTTGGAGACTTGGACTCTCTCGGCTATTGCAGCCCTTGAGCGACTTCAATTAGCACTTGTAGGAATCATTGGGCCCCTGGAAGATCAGTTGTGGGATAGCATGGCACATTTGCAATATCGCTACGGAGTACGGAGTACGGAGTACATACTCCGTAGACCATGGCTTTTCCGGTAGTGGTAGTGTCTCATAAGAATATACTCCATACTCCATACCAGAGCCTGTTTATCAAATGATATTGGGTGCTAGGGAAAAAAAATCGAAAAGGGGCTTCGAAATCCCCCTTTCATGGAACTTTGATGGGGATTAGTGGAGATCCGATGGCAGAGTAGTAATCTACCACTGGAATAGTCGAGTGGCTTTTCTATCTTGCCTGGGAGTCAGGGGCAAAAAGAACCCCCGCCCAAAGACGAGAAAGACAGGGGTACGGAGTACACACGTTGTGTGTTGCAATATGGTCACCCCCAGGTGGTCAGATGTCAGATGTGGCAACGTGATGATGCACACGTGACAAGTGACCACCTCACCGCCTCACCGTTGAGTCGAGGGTCTCGTTGCTCTTCTTTTGCGAGCGAAATGGCGGTAACCAGATTCTTGATGGCGTGGCCCCCATCTGACAATTTGACCGTTTGGCCAGAACCGGAAGATTCGGTATGCTCGTTACGTCCGGTCCCAGGTCTGTCCGTACGCCATCCCCAAAGCTCAAAAGTCTGGGTCAGAGGGGTGTGGTCCTATACTTAGAACGTCTACGCCACATGGGTCATTCTGGGAGGAAGCAAATCCAGCGGCCTGGTCTTGGACTACAATTGTATGTCTTTTTGTATGCCTGACGTCGTCATTGTAAGCATTGTAATACACTTGAAGACCCTATCGAAGTATGTACTGAGATACAATGCCTAAGATCGTGTTCCCTCGTACCCAAAAAGGGTCTGGAGGCTCTGGTCCCCAGGTTGTCCACGCAATCCTTTTAGGTAGACAAGATTGCCAGGAAACCAAGGATGGTGAAAAATGAGCGGGAAATTGTTCTGCCTTATTTACAGACCCTGATATATATAAAAAAAAGACCAGTTCCAAGGCCCCAAAGTCGTAAATCGGAGGGGGAAAGTCGAAGGCCTCAGGCAGCGCACAATCCCAGCCATCACAAACCCCTCTCCACTTCTCTCACTCTCTTCCTTCTTCCCTCTCTCCCCTAATCCCAACTATATCCCTCTAACCTCATTCCATCTTTCCTTTCTTTTTTTCTTTTTCCTTCCCCCAAGTCTCTACTTTAATCCGTCACAATGGAAGGTATGTTGTTCTGGATGTTGAGGCCACCTCACCAGCTTCCCCGGAAGCTGCCCCCCTGTTGCCCAACATCGGAATCCTACCGAATTGCGAGGGCTAATACGTATTTCGCATTATAGAGGAAGTTGCTGCTCTCGTCATCGACAATGGGTATGTGATATGCTTTTCCCCCGGAGCTTCTGGCTTGTGTTTGGGTCTGGTCGCCAAACCCCCCGGTCGCGGTCGTTGCCACGTTCCCCCTAATCGGCCACGACACCAAATGAAACCCGTCCCATTGGCCTCCCACCCCCTTTCGCAACCGCCAGATGGCGCTTCGAAAACTCCAAGGACTATGATACTGATAAATTCCGATGTAGTTCGGGTATGTGCAAGGCCGGTTTCGCCGGTGACGACGCACCACGAGCTGTCTTCCGTAAGTCCAACCCCACAGACCGATTTCCCCTCCCTCCCCTTGCAAAGGTCGTTATCCCGCCAACCCTTGCGTCGGATGACTTCACCGCCTTAGTTTGGCTCGGAATACCTTTGAAATCGAGTATCAGATTACTGACAAAATTGAACAGCCTCTATTGTCGGTCGTCCCCGTCACCATGGGTAAATTCTTCCCCCTTTTTCCCCGTCAGATTGGCTAGTTTTCTACAGTAGATCCAGCCAATTTGATCTCAATGAAGCAAAGTATTGACTGTGCGCAGTATCATGATTGGTATGGGTCAGAAGGACTCCTACGTTGGTGATGAGGCACAGTCCAAGCGTGGTATTCTCACGCTCCGTTACCCCATCGAGCACGGTGTTGTCACCAACTGGGACGACATGGAGAAGATCTGGCACCACACCTTCTACAACGAGCTCCGCGTTGCCCCCGAAGAGCACCCCATCCTTTTGACAGAAGCTCCTATCAACCCCAAGTCCAACCGTGAGAAGATGACCCAGATTGTGTTCGAGACCTTCAACGCACCCGCCTTCTACGTCTCCATCCAGGCCGTTCTGTCCCTGTACGCCTCCGGTCGTACCACTGGTATCGTTCTCGACTCCGGTGACGGTGTCACCCACGTCGTCCCCATCTACGAGGGTTTCTCTCTTCCCCACGCTATCTCGCGTGTCGACATGGCTGGCCGTGACTTGACCGATTACCTGATGAAGATCTTGGCTGAGCGTGGTTACACTTTCTCCACCACCGCCGAGCGTGAAATCGTCCGTGACATCAAGGAGAAGCTTTGCTACGTCGCTCTCGACTTCGAGCAGGAGATTCAGACCGCTTCCCAGAGCTCCAGCCTCGAGAAGTCCTACGAGCTTCCCGATGGACAGGTCATCACTATTGGCAACGAGCGCTTCCGTGCTCCTGAGGCTCTGTTCCAGCCTAACGTTCTTGGCCTCGAGTCTGGCGGTATCCACGTCACCACCTTCAACTCCATCATGAAGTGTGATGTTGATGTCCGTAAGGATCTGTACGGCAACATTGTCATGGTAAGAAGAACCTTTCAAGCACCTGCGCAGGACTCCTCGTTAACATATTCTTTTCTTTTTCTAGTCTGGTGGTACCACCATGTACCCCGGTATCTCCGACCGTATGCAGAAGGAGATCACTGCTCTTGCTCCTTCTTCCATGAAGGTCAAGATCATTGCTCCCCCCGAGCGCAAGTACTCCGTCTGGATCGGTGGTTCCATTCTCGCTTCCCTGTCTACCTTCCAGCAGATGTGGATCTCCAAGCAGGAGTACGACGAGAGCGGTCCTTCGATCGTTCACCGCAAGTGCTTCTAAGCTTCTTGTCGCACTTTATCACTCGTCTTCGCTCGTACTTTCCTGGTGTATCAAAAAGCAGGATGGAGGCACTGGTGGATTGCAAGCGTTGTTGGACTCGCATTATCAAGCGGATAGCCTGAAAATGGAACCTCGATTTTAGTGGAATAGAGTCTGTCGTTTTCTTTTTGTTACTTTTTACCTTACTCTTTTTCCTTGATCTCTCTATCCATCCATCTCTGCTTTGAAAGCTTCTTCTCACTTTTACCTTTCCGACTTTTTTCTCTCCATTTTCTCGATATTCAAATCCACTGTCCCACCTCTTTGAATGTTTTGCCTGGGTTTCTGGTGCCACGGCCCGTAGGGTGAAGATGTACAGGGAGTTGGCTCCGAGGCTTAGGTTGTGTTTTCCTTCTCTGGTCCCGATGTCTTTCTATCCATTGCCTTCGACCAAAGTGCCCGGTTATTTCCGTTGTAGTCGTTAACATGACTTTGTTGAAACATTTCAAGCGCTGCTCTCTTGTATGGTTTTGTAGGAAGTTCCAAAGTAAGCAAATCCCATTTTGGAATGTGAAACCGGGGGAGGGTCTCATCCAGGGCGGTTCGAAGCGGCCAAGTGCATAGATACATCTCTCCCTACAGTTACTGATATAACATCAACACTGGGGGAGGAATTGGACGTATATTCTACAAGGTACATTGCTAGGACTAGAGAGATGGTTTCTTCGGTGTGGTCGTATTTGAGCATTATGTATGGATATGAAGGGACGATGATGGATGATCCGCAATGGACCACGAATGTGTAGTAGCTGCATTACTTTTGTTAGTTTGATCGGCTTGCGTATCGTTGCTCATACCAGATTTTGGATTGAAACTCAGAGTTTCCGAGCTAATGGCCAGTCGATTGCTCGTAAGTACCCTTTTGGGGCATTAATTGAGCAGAGCGTGGGGTCAGCATAACCATTTTGCTCGGTATTCGCCGTCGTAGCTATGCTGCTAGTGCTGGAGGGTGACTTGTGCTAAGATCTATGGAAGATGCATCAATGCAGATTAGATAGACGTGGATTAGGAAAGGCACGGTCTCTATATGTAGAATAAAGAAGAGATAGGCGCATGACTTAGACTTCAACGTGTGCGTTAGGGCTATCATCAATTCATTCAGGGTGATAGAGAGATGCGTGGGATAATGTTTATATGTATCTCGCAAAAAAGGCAAAACAGAAGCATACCAATTCCAAATCCCTTGTACGGTTGGCTTTTAGTTGTTTATATTGACTACATAGGTATATATTTAGTACATAGAATCAACTCGCAGGAAGTCTCGGTCAATTCAAACTTGCTAGCTAAGACATAGCCAGGTCTCCATACTTAGAGTTAAGTTCGATTCGTACTGCGAGATGTAAACAAGTCTGGGCCATGGATTTAGTCCATTGACCTCTTAGCCCGTTTGATCAAGGTGATTTTGGAGCTTCTTCCTTGCACCACACCAATGACTTGACCATTGGTTTTAGGAGATGCCTCTTCCAAGAGCTTGGTCTCTCTTCATCTTGGTGTCTTTGTTCGTATTTTTTTTTTTCATATTTCCACAAGCAATTCTAGCAGCACTAAACTTGCTGATGTCCCTTGTGGATGTCCCTCATAGATCACAAGATGAGAAGAGAAGGTTGAATGAGACCGGAGAATCAGCCTCAAATAAATTCGTAGATAAAGTGGGAACTCGTATGCTCGGAGTTTCTCCCGGTGCTGCCTTGCATCAAGGTATCAACTGGGCTGCTAAGCACCATTTGATAGAGAGTCCGCTGTACACGAAGATGCAAGTGAAAGAACCCCACCCTTTCCCCCAATAGAAGCACGGGATATCTGTCCTCCAATTCCCATGGGAAATGTTGGTTTCAAAGCCACCAAAATCCTTGGTGGCCCGTGTGCGATTTAGTCGGAGATGCCCAAATCGGGCAGGCCGACAAGACCCATGAAAAGAGTCGCACTCTATTGTGCTTTTATCGCAGGTTATGCCTTGGCAGCCCTGCCCGACCTTCCCAATTTCAGGGCTATGCTCGGTCCAAGCATTGATTGGCGAAGTTAGGAATCACTGGCCGAAATCACTGGCGGACACCACCTCTTGTACTGGTGAAAACTGAACTGATACGAGTGAGGTCGGCGATATTGACGCACACTCTATAGCAAAATTGGTATGTAAGGCATCGAGCATCAGACTCGGGTTCGAAAAACCGTAGTGCTATCCAGCGAGGAGTCAGGAATTGGAAGCGAGGCAGAGACAATTCGTTGTCTGCATCGTGTCCTGTCTTAACCATATGATGGGAGCCATCCAGTTGCAACGGGTTGAAATGCGCGTTTTATCGGGTGTGGAAAATCTTCCCTGCGGAGGAGTTGATTGTTCAAGAGAGAGCTTGAGTTCTTGATGTCTTCCTTTTCCATATCTTAAACTCACTCAGCGGTCAATGCTGCCTGGTGCATTGTTCTCCTGTGTGCTTTGAGCATTGGACTCGAGCGAGAAAAATGTCTAGATTATATTGGCTGTTTTCTGCGGTACACCGTCGATAATGAAAGACCGGATATTCGGTGCAGGCAGATGGGAGGAACTTGAAGCACAAGGGAGGAAGATTAGTGCAAGAACGAAGGATAAAAAGGTCAGAGTGATAGAGCGCCATGTGGCCCAGTCTCCGCTTCTCATGAGCAGAAAGTTTGATATAGTCCCTGTTTCGAGGTGTTCGGCAAATGATGTGGTGCTCAAAGCCTTTTCCGTGGGTGTTCCATATATATAGGGAGTCAAAGGAGCATATGTAGAACTCGAGCTTGCATTTTGCAAGATGCTTCTCGCGGAACCACATAGCAGGTTGAGTCGACAATCACAGTAAAGATGACTCCAGCAGCTGGTTACATGTGTAACTGTCGTACTCTCGAAGATGTAGTGACAATGAGGGCAGATCCAGATTTGGCAGATATCGATGTTCAAGCTTGGAAAGTGGACGTCGCATGAACTGAGCCCAAATTCTCCTGGAAGCTGGCTTGTCCATGCTATGTTGATACATAAGGCTGCGAATATATATGAATATATAGGAGGGTAGACGGTGGAGGGAGAAGGAGACCTGGAGGGGAAGGGAATGGGAGAAGAGAAGTTGAAAGAGTTGGGGATGGGAAGTGGAGGGCCTATGTGGTTGTTTGCTATCAGCGCTAAATATGTTAGAAGGAGCTCCTTTGACGACCTACGTTTATATTTTAACAGCATAAGTTCGGTAGATCAATTGATTTTTTTTAAAAAAATTGTATATATGATCTCATCCAGCATGTAGGAAGATAGACATCAGTCGTTTCAGGGCTCATCCAGAAGCCCTGAGATATTATAGGCAGTGCATAGTAGGGAACAAATAGTAGGCAATACGAAGCACCGAGAAAAGGAACAGAAGAACAGTAACGAGAAAAAGAATCTATATGATAGATGGGGGCCCAGACAAATCATTTTTTTCCAACCATATATAAAACATCAAACATCAACATCGCCATCGCCATCAATATCAAATTATAACATCAAGATCGTAGAGATCACGCAGACCAAGACTCAAGTCCAGACAACACGCAGCCTTCTTCACCCTCGGCGCGAGCACGCAGCTCACCAACGCGGTAAACAGACTCACCAGCCGCCTCGAAGGTCTGGCGAATAGCGGCCTCGGAGGCAGGGTCGACGGCAATGATCATACCCACACCACAGTTGAAGGCGCGAGCCATCTCAGCGGAGGAGACATTGCCCGCACGCTGGAGCCAAGAGAAGACGGAAGGCTGAGCCCAAGTGCTAACATCAACCTGAGCAGTGAGGCTATCGGGGAGCATACGGGGGATGTTCTCAACGAGACCACCGCCGGTGATGTGGGCCAGACCCTTGATGGCGGCGCCGTGGGTGTTCAGAGCGCTGAGGATAGACTTGACGTAGATGCGGGTGGGGGTGAGGAGAGCACGGCCGACGGAGACGCCAGCGTCAAGACCGGGCATGGTGAAAGGTGCGGGATCGGCGAAGTCCAGGCCGGCACGCTCAACGATCTTACGGACAAGAGAGTAGCCGTTCGAGTGGGGACCGGACGAGCCGAGGGCAAGAAGGACATCGCCGGAGCGCATGTTCTCAGTGTGGGGGAGGATAGCGCGGGCATTCTCACCCACGGTGTTGATAGCGCCGACAGCGGCACCGACGGCATCATAGGAGTCGTCGATGAAGAGGCCGGGCATCTCGGCGGTCTCACCACCGATCAGAGCACAGCCAGCCTGGACACAGCCCTCTGCGACACCGGTGACGAAGGCGGCGGCGGTGGCCACGTCAAGGTGGCCGCAAGAGTAGCAGTCAAGGAAGAAAAGGGGCTCGGCACCCTGGACGACGAGATCGTTGACGTTCATGGCCACGAGATCGATACCCACGGTGTCGTGGATGCCGACCGAGTGGGCGATCTTGAGCTTGGTGCCGACTCCATCGATGGCTCCAATCAGGGTTGGCGAGAGAGGGTGGTAGGAGGATCCGGCAGCAGGGAGAGAGAAGAGACCACCGAAGCCACCGATGACAGCGTCGGTACCGGGGCGCTTGGTGCGGCGGACGGAGCTCTTGATCTGGTTGACGAGCTCGTTGCCGGCGTCGATGGAAACACCAGCCTGGGCGTAGGTGAGCGAGGTGTCGGCGGTCTGGCGGAAGGCGCGGTGGGCAATGTCCTTGCGATAGAACATGTCCTCGAAGCTGATGGTCTTAATGCCTTCGTAGCTCTTAGCGACGGCCTCCTCGAGGGTGGCGGCAGTGGCTGTGGAGGCAATCACGCGGCCTCCAGCGGTCTGCAGCTCGTTGCCAGACAGAGTTGTGCCAGCGTGGAAGATGAGGGTGCCAGCGGGCGCAGGGGCGAGAGTGATGGTCTTTCCCTTGGCGTAGGCGTTAGGGTAACCGCCAGCAACAGCAATGACGGTGGTGGAGAAGTTGGGCTCGATCTTGATGGAGACGCCATCCAACCAGTGGTCGGCGCAAGCCACCATGATCTGTGCAAGATCGGTGTCCTTGCTGAGCAAAGGCAGCAGAGTTTGGGTCTCTGGGTCTCCGCCACGGACATTGTACTCCAGGACCTTGGGTCCGTTCTTGGTCATCATGAGACCGGTGAACAAGATACCAACGAAGGGGAAACCTGTATGCAGTGTTAGTGACAGGCTGTGGAGAGGTGTAAAGCTAGGTGATCATACCGTCCTTTCGCATTCCATCAATGGAAGGCTGGATGATGGTGCGGTCAATCTCATCCACGACCTCCTTGGGTGCGATGCGTGTAGGGGCATAGCAGCCCATGCCACCAGTGTTGGGACCCAGGTCACCATCAAAGATACGCTTGTGGTCTTGTGCCGGGGGAAGGGAGCGGATAGTGTATCCGTCACTGAAAGTGAGGATGCTCAGCTCATCACCCTCCAAGTACTCCTCGATCACGACCTCATCGCCGGCCTTGCCGAACTGGTGATCCAGCATCATTTCCTTCAGGGCCTTGTGGGCCTCCTCTTTGGTAGTGGGGATGATCACACCCTTACCACCAGCCAGACCATCAGCCTTGATCACCACATCGTGCGAGACCGAGTCGAGGTAGCGGCGTGCAGACTCGTAGTCAGAGAAGTTCCCGAACTCAGCGGTGGGGATCTGGTGGCGCTGCATGAAGTCCTTGGAGAAGGTCTTGGAGCCCTCCATGCGGGCAGCAGCCTTAGAGGGACCGAAGCATCGAATGCCGACTAATTTACGACAGACATGTTAGAGTCATTCTAACCAATTGGTCTTGAGGGTGTCAAGGCACGAGTGGGCATGTGACTCACCAGCTTGGAAATAACCCTGGATACCATCGACGAGAGGTGCCTCAGGGCCAGGAACGACAAGGTTCACCTGGTTCTTCTGAGCAAATGCCACAAGGCCTGGGTAGTCGTCACCCTTGACATTGGCGTTGGTGATCTTGCTGTTGGTACCCAGACCAGTGCCACCGTTTCCGGGTGCAACGTAAACGATGTCGACGAGGGGAGACTCGCTCAGCTTCCAGGCGAAGGCATGCTCACGGCCACCATTGCCGATAACGAGAATGCGCAATTGTTCGGAAGCCATGGTTGGAGCAAGATCTCGACTATGGTGATGTTAGCAAGGAGAACGCCCGCGGGGTATAGAATGCCCCTCCACAAGCTCCACACGGGGAGTGAGTCAGAGAGCAATGGAAGGATAGCGAAAGTGATGGGACAATTTTTAAAAAAAGAAACATTTTACTCACCTCGCAGAGATCTGAGAAGCAAATTAGCAACTTGTATAAGGGGGATCAAAAGGTCGAAGAGGTTTAAACTTTGCAACTTTTTTTCTTTTCCGCGGGCGTTTCTCCGACCCCAGAATTCCCGATGCGATCTCGGCCGGGCATATCTTTTTGCTTTTGGTTATTAGTTTGCTTATTAGTCGTTTGTAAACAAAAATGAAAATTTATAGACTGAATTTTTATTTGACAGATGAGGATTGTTTGGGTAGAAATATCTTCGTGTATACTCTTGTGTGTTTCTAATCTTATAATAGAACCAGGATGGCTAGCTTATATAGCCTCTATAAGGGGAGAACCAGTCCAATTTGGGCATCCGAGTTAGTTAGTCATCTACCTATGTTCCCAATGACAGCAAATAGAAGAATGCAGTCTATCGACATGTACGGAGGAATCATACATCATAAACGCGTCTAATGGAATAACTATGAACGTAGGTACGAACAAAGCCATTTCTCTGGTATTCGGGCATCGACGCCTCAGGCAACAAGATAAGAAAGCGGTGACGCTAATCTGGCGGCAGAAAAAAAACGGAGTCGCCATTTGTCGCCATTTGGCCGGCTTATTGACGGGTTGCGTGCATTGAATTCTTCATTTTCATTTTTGTGGACTTATGCACTCGACGTTTCTCCCAATTATCTCCCCAACAGCGGTCTGAATGCTTCGGACCTCGTTGCGGTCTGTCACAGGCCCTGTGCGCCGACATGTTTGTCTCTCCTGTTTAGCTCGCCCCGGGGCGCCCAGTCTGCGCCAGTTTCACCACGTATCTACGCTCCGGACCGAACTCAGCGAGAGCAAGCCGGAAGTCCAGTCGGTTGACGCGTCGATTGAGCCTTCGGTACAAGCGTCGAAAAATGTACGACAACGGTCCAAAAAGAAGAAATATGTTTCTCCAATGGATATTCCCACGTGGGACGCGCTGAGCAAAACGCAACGATCCAATTACAAACAAAGACACAAGGGGGCATACGAGAGATTCAAACCGATATTACTCGCGGAAAGGCCTCATCTTTTGGTTCATATTCAACGTCGCCTGGAGCTTCAGCAACTACGGTCAGAGGCAACACCGTCGGAAGCATCACAGGGGGAAGCGCCACAGGGGAAAGCGCCACAGTCAGAAGCACAACAGGTGGAAACTAAAAAAATCAAAGCCTTGCAAGAGAAAAGGGCCAAAATAACGCCCGAGGAGGCGGTTATAATAATGAAAAAAGCCAAGGTGGTGGAGGCCGAGCTGCTGGCAGCCAAACTAAAGGAAGAAGATGGCCCCAAATCACAAAAGATTAGCCAGTGGGTTCAGCGAGAAGAAGCCCGGATAGCCAAGCTTGAGGCTGAAGTCTCTGGACAAAAAGAGCAACCCAAATCCGAGACTCCAAATGATGCCGCAACAAAAACACCCGCGGGGAAGCCAGTTAATGGGATGAAGAAGACCAGTGCGCTCAATTTGAAGTCAAATAGCAATATCGTGGCTCAAATACTGGAAAGCACCTCTAAGAACAATGTTCCAAGCCCGGAAAAGTCACCCAAGCAAGCCCCGGCCAAGCAGAAGAAAGCTGTGTCGCACCTCGCCAAGCATATCGAGTCTCAAGAGCACGCGTCTCTCTCTTCAGACGAGCTTTCATTGAAAGGTGAGTCTTCAGCTATACCACATTGATTTGAATGTACACTAATTTTCGACTCCAGCGGTGGATGCCCCCATGCCTCCGGTCCCAGGAGTCTCCTTTGGTCTCGACCGAGTCCTCTTTAAGTAAGTTTTTTTTTCCTCTTCAATATTTCACCCAGTCTGTGATCGGTATGCTAAGATAAAACAGTCCTGGTGTCTACCAACTGCGTGATCCCCGGTCCCGTGTCTACAATTTCGACCCATACCTGGGCCAGATTATGCCCGTGACGGAATTCGACTTTGATTCCTTGAAGCCGTATATCACCTCATCTAAAGATGTGGTAGCCTGCGAAATGGCCGCGCAAGAGAAGAAGAAATACTACGGCTCGTCGTCAAGTATGACCTCAGCCCTGTCTCACTTCCATTATCTGCTATCCGCTTGGCGACCTATCGATACTCGCCGCATCTCCCAGGGCTTCTCAGACAATCTGCGCACCTTCACTCGCCTCCTTCGAGCACCGACTGCCATGTTCCTCCACTACAAGGAGAAAGAAGATGTCTACGCTATCGACGCCGACAAGGAATACGACAGTGCTAATATCCTCATGAACCTGGGCAAGTCAATGGAGAAGCTCCTCACTCTCCCAAAGGAAGAGTTCGAGCGCTACCGCCGCACTAGCGAGAACAAGATCACACCCGAAGAAGAAGAAACCGTCCCTGAATCCTACCACTACACCGGCATTGGCAAATTCCTCATGCGCTCGCAGCTCGACGCCTACGATCCCAGACTCCCAGGAACCGGCATGTTCGATTTGAAAACCCGCGCCGTAGTCTCCATCCGTATGGATGCCGCAAACCACGAGCGCGGAATGGGCTACGAGATCAAGAACCGTTTCGGCATGTACGAGTCCTACGAACGCGAATACTTCGACATGATCCGCGCCGCCTTCCTCAAGTATTCCCTGCAAGTGCGCGTCGGCCGCATGGACGGCATCTTTGTCGCTTACCATAACATCGAGCGCATCTTCGGATTCCAATACATCAGTCTCCCGGAAATGGATCAGTCGCTGCACGGTCAGAGTAACACCGCTCTCGGAGACAAGGAGTTCATCCTGAGTCTCGGTCTGTGGGAGAAGGTTCTCGACAAAGCCACGAAGAAATTCCCCAAGCAATCTCTTCGCTTCCACTTCGAAACCCGCGATGCCCAAACTCCCTTCATGTACATCTTCGCCCAGCCCGTGACTTCGGATGAAATCCACGCCATCCAGACCAAGAACCACGCCGAGATCGAAGCCTTCCAAGAAAAGCTCTTCAATCCCGAGAAGTTCGCCAAGCAACAAGCCGAACTCGAGTCTTCCATCTCGGATAAGCCACTCGTTGAAGAAATCACGGAACCCGGCAGCCAACCCAAAATCCAACCCCAGACTTCAACCGAACCCGAGACCTCAACCGAAGAAACCGACGCCTCAACCGAATCCAACACCCTCGATTCCAGCGAGCCCGTCGACCCAACTCTCGTCTCCGGCGAACAACCCGCCGAAACAGAAGCCGAAGCCGACGCCGACACCTTCGCCATTCCCGAACCAACCAAGTCCGAAGCCGAGAAACCCGATGACTATGTCGAGGATCTCCTCGCCATGACGCTGGTCATCCGGAGCAAGATCAACGGCGAACCCGTGGAACGACCAACACACATCAACCGCAACGACAAGTGGACTGTGGACTACGAGCTGGACGAAGTCAGCGTCGAGCGAGGCAATGAGCTGCTGCGGATGTGCAAGCGCCGTCGTAAGCTCGTACTGGAGAAGACGGCCGAGGAGGACGTCAGTGATCGCAATAATGAGTATCTGACGCGGTTGCGCAAGCTCAGCGAGCAAGGACGGATTTTCCGGAAGAGGGAGAACAAGAAGGATCGGGAGCGGGGGATTGTGATTTATGAGGATTTGAGTAGGAAGGATGTGAAGGCTTAGATTGGGTGTTTGGATGTGGGATGGGATGTCCCTTGTAAAGTATGAGATCATTCTTCTCTTGCATTTTGTACTGTACTTTTTGAGTCTGTTTATATATTCGTGGTGTTGAATTGCAATGCGTTTTGAGTATATGCTTCTATCTTAGTATTAATGTCGAGTATTAGTATTTCCTTGCATTGTATGTCTGAAATTACACCGAGTTACCGAAAAGCCTGGCAGATGTGAAATATTAACGATATGTGATTCGAACGTCCGCTGCCAAAAGAAAGGACTCGGAATCGTCAAGAGAACGACTCCGACACTGGTTTGACTACCGATATACTACCTAGTAAACTCCCTTTGAAGAGTTCCCGCTGCAACTTTTTCTCACTCCGTGGTATCTAATAGATAATTGACTTGGTCTAGCTAGCTCGGTCTTTTTAATTTACACGATATACGAAACAATCCTCCGTGGATATCATCTGGCATAGTGTACGACCATGTGATGATCACCCGGGCAGTGTCAATAGCAGCCCCAAGACAGACATATTCAGGCAGTAAATCTGATTTGCATTGAAACCTATCCTTAAGGACTATACACCTTCGCAATGAACGCCATGTCAAAGTACGGAATGGATAGGAAACAGGGAAACAGGGATATTGATTGCTTGGAGCTTCGATACGATGTATGGAGGCATGGATGTATTGGGTTGATTGGAATGAACAAAGGTTGAAAATGAGTATGAAAACGCCTGGAGAAGTGGTCTCCGTGAAAAGAAATTGGAACGCCAGGGTATCAATGCCGACTGGCCGGTTTCGAGAAACGGTAATTGGTAATAGGGCTTGTAGGGCTAATGAGTTAATGAGTAGGATGTAATAAGATTCACAGGAAGAAAGAAAAAGGGAAGGGAAAGGATGTGCAGAAGCCTGGTTCGTCGTATGTATGTATTGCAAGAGCCAGGCTTCGGTTCGGTTTGTGGTGGGAGGTATGCGGAGGGTGCTGTACAAGGGAAGGGAAATGGTTTGGTGGATGTGACAGAGGCTACTGGAGCTCCTGCAGGTTGAGTTTTGGGGGTGCCCAGTCTAGCTGGGGTGGTTTGTCATTGTCCACGCAGAGAGGTGAAGGACGCACTGCGTCCGCTCGGCGACGTTCTCTCAAGGCGGTGCCACTGAGGAAGCCCCTTAGGGTTGATGAGGCCATGCCATAGGCGCTGCGCGCGCTGCCGGCGCCTATTGAGGCACTGCTGTGAGAACTGCGTGCACTGCGGACACTTTCCGCCTTTCGGACCACTGGAGGCACAGCTGGAACGGGCAACGCTAGGCGGGAACCGGGATTGGAAGAACCATAATCGGATGGAAGAATTTGTGCAGCACGGGCGGTATGTGGGCGGCGAGAATTGGATCGAAGACGTTTTGGCTGAAGAAGGCCGGCCTCAATGGTCGGTGAGGGTGGAGATGGACTGCTAGAAGTCTCTGACAATCGGATGGAAGCAGGTCCATCTGACGGAGATGTTGATGTGCGGATTTCATCTGCCGATACGGACACATCGAATTTAAGATTGTCAAGCATTGTGCTAAGGCTGGCTGCTGTTCCGGGTCGTCCATCGCTGGCAGAATCTTCATTGATAGTCTCAACCCCATGGGCGAGGTTGTAGTTGCGTTGGAGATATCGATCAAGCCGGGCAACTTCGGTGTCCCATCTCTGGTTCAGAGACTGCAAGACTAATTCAACGTTGTGGTTGGCGAATGGGGAGTGCTCCAAGGATGAAACAACACTTGCTGGGGGCACCTTGCTTAGCCTGTGCCCTTGACCCCCCTGACCCACAGTCATCGCTGCATACAAGGAGCGCCGAATGGAATTTCCAGTGGAAGAGTGGTTGCTGTTGCTAGCCTCCCATCGAATCTTATCAACCTCTCGGCGTACTTTGTCGAGAGACATGATTCGATCTTGGTTCATACAAGAGAGTGTAAGCAGGGTGCGATTGCACTGAAGGCCGTTGACCAATACTGTAAACGACTGGAGGTTGATGTCGTTGTTCTCACAGTGTACTTCACGTAGCGAACTATTCTCTTCCAAGACAGAGGCCAGCGTGTTCGCACCTTGAAGGCCGAGTTTCTGATGCTCAATCCTCAAGACTTTTAGGGACGTATTTTTCTTCAGACCAGTCAACGCAAGATTGAGACCGATGCCGAATCGTGCAACATCGAGGTGCGCATTATCTCCACTGATGTCCAATGCCTCGAGAGAGTTATTATCCTCAAGCATCAATTGCAAAGATCGACAAGTCTCAGGCCCCGCATCGTATGGGAGAGATGCTTTCGAAATATCCAGGAACTTCAGGGTACTGTTCTTCCGAAGCGAGTCAACCAACTGACGGAAATGATCCTCTCTCTTGAAATCGATCATGCGCATCGACAGGTGCGAGGGCGTTTTGTCCTTTGCGATAGCATTGAAAATGTGAGAGCATCCATTGTCGAGGCGGTTCTCGTTGACATGAAGATGGAGACTGCGCGGGGAATCAGATTCGATAGACATCGAATGCATAAACATAGCGACATCTTCTCCAGTCAGACCACACTGGTCAAGTCGGAGCACACGAAGGTTTCGAGAGCGATCGCTAGCAAGGTAAGTTGCAATAGCATCCACGGTCTCGCGGTTGACAGCTGTTCGACTGAGAGCCAGCTCTTCAAGTCGCCAGTTGAACAACATTTCGGCCGTGATAAGCGGGTCTGTGCCAGAAGTGCGCGAGATGCGAGATAAGTTGATTTTGCGGATCTGCCCGAAGTAGCCGATGTATTGCTGGAGTACATCGGGATTTAGTCGGCCCTGCACGCCTGAAATGTTGATTGCTTCGAGTGTTGATTCTTGGGCGACGATAGTGGATAGAAGAAGGTCCAGGTCATGGACAGACAATCCACAGTCTCCGACCTCCAGAGCTCGCAGATGACTCCGCCTCTGCGATGCTGCATCAACAAGATAGTCCAGATCAGACTCACCCAGTTTGATGCCATTGAGCACAACCCAATCCACACTAGTCAATTCCCGGCGACACACAGGGAAAATCGCCTCTGGAATTCCACAACCTGGGTCACGAGTGCCCTTTTCTAAAGTCGGCGTCGGTATCCGTGTAAGGCAGTATGAGAAATCGAGTCGGCGCAGCCATTTACTCTTCAAAGCCAAAGCGCGCACCTCTTGCGAGAGAACCGTCAGATTTGCCTGGCCCGGAATGTGCACGAAGCAGCCTCCTCTGTCGAGATGGGCATCGGAATCAGCTCCATGAACATCACGCAGGCCCTGCAATGCATCAAGATTGACACCGCGGAATGAGATTGACCGGAAGGACTCGTTGTAACGAAGTGTGCGCATCACCGCAATGAGTTCCAAAGCAGTATACCTAGAAGTCTTTGGCGAAGCAGGCTTGAGAAGACGGAAGCATGGAGCATCCTCGCATTCCAGATCGATGGTGTATCGGATGTTCGAGGTGTCGATATCATAACTGGCGGAATAGGCGACCAGTGTCCGATCGAGACATCCATAATCCTCATCTAGAGCAACGGGTGGGAAATTGTCGTCATTTTGCAGTTCTTTCGGAACAACGAATTCGTACGGCTGTCTCGTCCACAATGGACGCAGGTATTCAGTGTGTTGGCGAATCCAGCAAGCTACTTCAACAGAATGAACAGAGGCCAGGAACATGTTGAATGACTTCTTGAGAGGAACCCGGAAAGTCAAATGCAGGCTGTCGTCACCGTACTCCATGGATAATCCAGTCAGATTCATCAGGCCAAATGAAGTACCGGCATCCCAGTCTGACAGGGATACCACCGATGATCGATTGGTGGTCTTCTGCATGGGAAGCAGGTGAAGTTTGTGTGCGCCAATGGCAAGATAGCAACCGGTAGGCGATAATTTAGTGAGATCGTCAGAGGAAGAGCGGGTGATTGACTTGCTGGACGCAATCTGAATGACTCGGAACATGCGGAATGATTCCGGGTCATAGTCTCGTTCGTGTTCCAGCATACGAGTTACATACTCGACCGATCCCATGCTAAATGGCATTGGAGAATTTGCTCTAGCCATCTGTGCAGCTTGACGAATACCCACCATCCAGAGGTTCAATTCTTGCAGATCCGATGTCTGCATTTGGACCAATGTGGCTTTGTGCGTGCGCTCATCGAGATAGGCCACTTCGACCGATGGAGACAATCGTGCATCCTCCAGCATGTACACTGCGATGATACTGTTTAGTGGAATCCCAGCCGATGAATCTCCCGATGCCATCACCTGCATATCCTGCAGAGAACTGATTGACGCCACCGATTGGCGATGGGCTGCCGGAGCCCGGGTGTAGGAAGCGGGGATCGAAGCAAAGACATCGGCGGCTTTTCCTTGGTTTTTGAAGCGAACGATATGTGTATCCGTGAGGACCAAATATTGACTCTTTTTCCTCCACATGCCTCCAGTCATTTGAACTGCCCCATGGTGCAGGAGTGCAGAGGACCAAATTCCGTTCCGGGGGTTGTTTGTAGTTTGCTCGTCCCCCACCGAACCGACAGAGCCACTCAGAGGCTCGTCATCCTCCCAGGAGTGCAATGACCTCAGGGATCCAAAAACCGAAGTTCGCTTTTTCTGGAACGACTTCCGCCGCGGACGAGGGGTTTCGTTAAGGGATGCAGATGTCGACCCGCCGGCTGTATCGGAGCCTGCCGTTCCAGGGCGACGGTGATTTGACCCATCGGATCCTCTGCTGGGACTGTGAGATCGTCCGAAAAATCCGGAATTGCGGCGGGCTTTCTTGTCTCGGGTCAGGGTGTCATCCGAGGGTGTTCGATTATGAAGTGGAGGCCGGGAGGGGTTCGGTATTGTGAGGGAGGGAGCGAACACACTCAGGCTCTTTCTTCGTTCGCGTTTGCCGATAATTTCAGCCATGTCGGGGTTTCGATGTGTGCTGGTGATACAAAAGCAGGGAGGGGGAAGCGCAAGATACTGGGAGACCAGTGACACGAGTGAACTGAGAAAGGAAGCTTTAAGTCATCGACGACGTCAACGTCGTTTGTACTGGAGATCAATTAGCACCCAAGAGACAAATCATGGCGATATAGACAGCGTCAGAGGGTGAGGCCCATAGTATCGAGCGGAGAAAGAATGAGGGGAAGGTAGCACATACTGTCGACCGTCACAACGCCATGGGAAGCAATCAGTATGCAATTGCTAACAATCAGCGAGAAAAAAAAAAGAAAAAGAAAAAGAAAAAGATAGCACCGCCTAAAGCGGGACTAGTGGATATATCTAGGACAGCTTCCCAATTGTGTCAGGCACCTGTCAACAATGTGGCGATGGACTGATGGTTGCACCCAGACTGGCCGGAAGGGGAACCCCGGGGCAAATTGTATGATATCAGGGCCAAAGGCGGAGAATCCTTGGGCTAATAGGCGATGATCAATCGGATTGATAGGTCTTTTTTTTTCCTTTTCCCACAATGTCAGTTTGAGCCAGTCAGAGATCAGGACTGCCGATCTTAGAGCTGGAGAGCTGGGGAAAATGCAGAACGTGGGAGGAAGCTTGAATCGAAGCCCGAATGCAGACAGAAGATGGAAACAGCCTAGACGTACAGGGGATACGTAAGTTATGACCCTCCACGGGGAAAAACTGGAGAGGGAGAGAGAGAGAGATGAGGTAGGGGAAAAAGGAGGAATGGACGGATGCACCCAAATGGCCCCAACTGTAACTGTCCGATCACCAACTTTTGTATGTTTCAGGTGGAGATCTCTTGGTTTTTTTTTTTTTTTTCTTCTTTTTTTCCTTCTCGTCGTCTCTTTTTTGGTCTCTTCTTTGGATTTTAATTTAATTTAATTTATCTTTGCCAATAGGTACAAGTACAGTGGACATGCTCTCATTTGAAGGCAAACCGGGGGGGAACCTTCAAACTGGTCAGCATCGCTTATTTATACCAACGTTAAAAAAGACCTAAGACATGTGTTCGCGACATATCGAATTGCATATTCGATCTCTACAGCCACGTCAGAGGCGTACTCCACCGCCACCAGCTAGAGCTGATAGTGCCCTATAGCAGGGGTTATTTTCCGTAGTAGGTTGGAGCTACTCCTCTTTGGTTAGCATGCTCGGCATCCTGCCAGGGATGACGATCCTGGCCCTTTTCCGCATCCGAGTTAGGAATCAAGCTATACTCATGGTTCATCTCCAAGGCTTGTCCGATCTACAAGATGAACACAACATTATAGGATGATGGGGATCCACCATCGAAACAACGATCGGCAATTAATGCACTCCACGATGTTGCTGCTTCTAGGGGCAACTGACGTCTCAGGCCCGCGCAATTGGAGATCACAATCGATCAGCATGACAATCAGGGGGAGGAGCACCTCGGAAACCTGGCGTCATCGGTGACGGAGTGCAATTCGAGACCATCGGATGGTGGAAGGAGGCAGCCATTCACACTTCATTTCTGTAAGGCCTTGCAGGGCTGGGTGACTGGGAAATGAACCATCCGGATATCCCGGGGAAGCGCCAGGGGTAATGGCTTGAATCCATTGACGAAGAGAGAGGTCCAGGCTCAGATCACTCAAATACCATGTGATTATCGAACCATACGGTTAAGACTCCTTATTATCGACGACTGCCCTCCGCTCTTTCGGCCTCATATCGCTCAGCCCGTTTGATCCGCCTAACCAGCTCAATGTATTCCGTGACACGTTTCTCCTGCCAGATACAACCGCCCAGAGTCATAGCCGCAACCTGCAAAAAGACCTTGAACTGCGGGGTGAGACCGCGGTAAACACGGGAACCCGGAGAGATCCAACTAGAGAAGCCCTCGAGCGGGCGGTGGAAAAGTCGTGACCGGAGGTAGTCACGGGAGAAGATGGACGGGCGTGGACGGGGTTGAGTCGCGGGGTGTGCCGGCGGACCTGGTGCCGAGAAGACGAATGGATGGGGGAGAGCGAGAATCATATGAGCCAGGATGGAGACAGAGCCAAACTTGGAAACATGAGCAATTGGATATGAACAACTTCAAGGCCGATTGCTTACGCGGAAGACCCCGGTCATGAAACCTTGGGCGGCAATCCAAGAGATTTCATCCGGGGGATCAATTTCACTTCTTTGAGTCGATGGTGACGGCATTGTAGCGGTATATCTACGGAGTATTTGAAGGTGCAAATGCGATAGCTTGGGAAAGGAAGTAGGGCGGATGTCTCCGATCCTTATCGACGCCCGAGTTCGGGAGATAAAAACGAAAGTCCAGACACAATCCTCGACGGGGTTCAAAGCCGAAGATCAGTATCAAAGACAAATCATAGAAGAATCAAAGCCCGGACCAGCCAGTGTCTCGAAATCGTGAAACATGCCAGCTCTCTACCCCAGTCGAGCCAGTAGTGAACCTCCCGAGTCAAACAAAACGGATCAACGATTCTCCACGCGGGCGACTCAGATAAAAAAAGAAATCCGATGATCAACCCGCATTTACTCCAGACCAACCCCAATCCTTAATCCCTAATACACCAATCTCACAAACACATCTCAAAAATGCCTCTTCCCGCCCGCACCGCGACCATCTCGCGGGCCACCAACGAGACCAAAATCCAGATCTCGCTCTCCCTCGACGGCGGCGTCCTCCCACCCTACGAACCCTCAACCCACTTCCCCGCCCCAACAGACCCCCAAGAAGCCGAAGCCGCCAAAAAGGGCATCGTACCTTCCAAGGAAGCCGCCCATGCCACCCAATTCACCCCCACCCAGCAGATCACCATCAGCACCGGTATCGGCTTCCTGGACCACATGCTGCACGCACTGGCGAAGCACGGCGGCATGAGTCTGGCAGTTCGCGCAAAGGGCGATTTATACAGTGAGTCATCCAAGCATCCAATCAACGCTCCAATGAAGAAAATATATATACTAACACGTCCCCGCAGTCGACGACCACCACACAACAGAAGATACCTTCCTCGCACTGGGCGAAGCCTTCACCGCAGCGCTGGGCGCACGGCAATCCCTCGAGCGATTCGGACGCGGCGACGCACCCCTCGACGAGGCACTGTCGTGGGCTGTGATTGATCTCTCCAGCCGGCCGTGGGCGGTCATCGATCTGGGCTTTAAGCGCGAGAAGATCGGTGATTTGAGCACGGAGATGATCACGCACGGTCTGCAGAGCTTCGCGCAGGCAGCGGGTGTGACTCTGCATGTCGGATGCACTTATGGTGATAACGACCACCACCGTGCGGAGAGTGCGTTCAAGGCTCTTGCAGTTGCCATTCGCAACGCTTGTAAGCGTAGGGTTGCGGGTGATGTTGGTGCTGGAGATGTTGTCAGCACCAAGGGTGTTTTGTAATGTGCCCAGGTGATTAGATGGAGATTGTAGATAAAAGCGAGATTACCTTATGAATGAGATGAGATGAGCATGTTAGACCGGGTCTAGATTGGTGTTAATATGAAATGAAACGCGAACAAGTTTTGTATATCAACTTCATTTCTATTTTTCTATATGCCTATTCCCCATATATAACCCATCAATTCATCAGATAACCATATGCATATCAGACCCAAATCCAACAAAACACTTCCAAAACCAACGCCGGAGCAAGCCAAAAAACATCTTATCCAACTCAATGCCTATCCAACTCAAAGGTACCAGGTATTCATCTCAATACCTATCCACCCCAACACCCACCCCAACATCTAAACCCCCAACGCCTTAACAGCCCTCTCCCAATACGCCTTCCGGTCCTCAGTAACCGAAGTCCCCACACAGTCAGAGATATACCGCTGCCACCCAGTCTCCGATCCATCAGCAAGCGCCGCACGCACCTCCTTCGAGCACTGCGTAGTAAGGAACCAAGCCCCCGAGCCGAAATCAATAGCCCCGTCGCTGCGCAGCAGATCAAGAAGATCAGCAGGACTGTCGCTCACACCAGCAAGCTGGTCCTCCAACGCAGGCAGCGAAGAAGCATATTTCTTATTAAACGAAGGAGATTGCATATTGCGTGCTGGGATGGTTAGCATCCATTGTACTTAGTACTTACTCCGTATACGATACAGAGATCTGTGGGAGGAGTTGCTTACTGCCTTGTCCGGCAACGCCGGGGAAATGGTTCTTGTTGTATTTGAAATCGCCGCTTTCGAAGGCCATGAGACTGATTATGGCGGCCTGTTCAGCTTTTGAGGTTACTTTGTAGGTTTCGAAGGACTCGGATGTGAACGCGGCGGCTTGTTTGGCGGTGGCGCATTCGCCTTTGGCGGGGGCGTCGTCGCAGGTGGTGGATTTTGGGGGAGATGGTTGTGATTTGGGATTCTGTTAGGGCGGCATCGCGGGTGAAGAGGGAGAGGGGGAGTGGTGTTGCGGTTGTTTGGATGGTGAGGGTTAGGGTGAGGGAGAGGAGGAGGGTTTGGAGATGCATTTTTTTTTGTAGATAGTTGAGATGTAGGTATAACAGGATACTGGGTTATGAGGGACTACCAGTATTCAGATCCTATGAGAGGAATTCGTATAGATCTCTAGGCAGGGAAGAGACTTTGTTCTGGGATGAAGTTATAGTGCGGCATACAACACTGTCTTTATAAGACTGCCTACATGTCTGGCAGAGGCAGACGGCGACCAAAACAGGGGGTGGCATTTGTACAATGTAGCTGGGACATACACAGGGGAGTCGGGAGATATCTTCCTGGTCTAGTATGTATTGTGTACATTGTAGGCTAGACGCGGAGAATGCTGGTGGTGTCAAGTATGTCGGATGACGGCAGCCGATATCAAGGCAGAACACCAACGTCATAACATGACTTGTCTGGATGTGTAACTGACTGGAACATGCTTTGAAGAAGAAACATCAAAGCCCCCGATTTGATAGGACGGTCAAAAAGCTTAGCTGTGATGGATTAGCCATGCAAGGCACCCGCGCGGTGTCATTGGAGAGGAGTTAGGGTTTCGTGGTTCTTGAAACACAGCTTGAGAGAGTCGACGACGGCAGTCTAGGAGGGGTTAATCGGTTCGATCTCGTTGGTTATGGTAGGCTCTATGGGTAGAAGGTGATAAAGTATATAAATATACCTGAAACACTACCCTGGAGTGACAGAGTGATACGTCGAATTATCAGCATGAGGGTAGATTTTTCGAAACATGGCTTACTTCGGAAATGACTTTACTTCTGGTTCATCATAGAGTACTCTGTACTGTCAATTCATGAACAGGGAAATATTTGAGGCATTGATTATTGTTTCATCATGCTCGGAGATATATCCGAGTGCAAATAGCCATGCCCATCCCCCACCGTCTCTCAAGAAGCGAAATCTAACGTGTTTACAAATCAATAGACAAAAAAAAATAATAATAGGAGAAGACAGCGAAGCAAGGCCAAGACACAAGGCATTGGGGAGAGCCATCTGCGCACATGTTCAAAAGCAAACCCAATTGCTCCAGGTGAGCTATCAATCCAGGATCCCGCCACAGGATTGAGACACCATGCATAATGCGCTCCTAAACACAGAAAGAAAGGGCAAAAAAGTTGTACAATAAATGCTGATGCAGAAATTCATGTCCAAGGGTGTATCGATACAGACAAAATACACTTGGGAAGGAAAAATGGCGAAGTTTGCGAGTCGAGAAGTCAATCTCTAGATCTCTTAGTCATCACGCCGCCCGAGTTCGTAGGAAGTCTCTGTGACCCCGCCGAGCTCTTCGTCTTCTTTGAAGCTGACGCGGCGCAGGAGTGTAGGGACACTCAGTCGCGAACGTCGTGTTGGCGACGTCGAGAGTCGGGATGGGTTGATGGATGGCACTTTGGTGTAGCGGTAACGGTACTTGGCTCCCAGGAGCATAATGCGCCCGTAGCTCCACCAGAGGCAGAATCCAACGACTCCAGCGAGAAGGAAGCCGCAGATGGTCAGGAAGACCCAGTGTTGACCCATCTGCCGAAATGTTAGCATTCTGAAATGTCAATCCGACCAGTTTGTGAGATCACTTACCCAGAAGATCAAGTGCGCATCCTTGCCATGCCAACTGTTACCCCGATGGTGGGTGAAGAAGCTCCATGAGAACTTGTTATACTCGTCCTGCATGAGGATGCGCACGCGCCCTGCCTCGCTCGGTCCATCGCGCATATACTCCTTCCAGATGACAGACAAGAACAGCGGTCCCGTCGAGTACATGACCGTGATGTAAGGAAGGAGCCAGTGGCGATCGTACTGCTGCAGAACCTCGATCGTTCGAAGGAAGAATGGGTGTTGTGGTACGGAACCCATTGCATCGTTCGAAATGCCGGTGGGCGCAGTGCGGCGAACCCACGCGGGATAAGCCAGAAGGGGATCCAAACGACGATTGCAGCCCTATTTGATTGTTAGAACTGCACCAATGAAATGTCAAGACCTCGCCAATTGTACTCACATCGTCCAGATCAATGTATGTTCCACCATAGTGCGCCAGCACGAAGTACCGAATTGAATCTGCGCGTTGGATAGGGTAGCTGTAGCCATCGAAGGTGGCTAGGAACCAAGGATATTCGGCGGCGATAAACTCGCGCGACTTCTCGTTTGTCCAGAGCTAGACGGCGCATGTTAGAAGCCTGCATCGCAAGCTGAGTTCTGGGGAATGGTGACGTACAATGTAATCGTAATCGGGATGTAAGTCGATGCAACTCTGTTGAGCCTCTTGCCAGACCTCTGGAATGGTCTCGTTCTTGTATGTTTGGTGGATAATCTTGGGGATAATCTGAGGGCGATTTTCGATCAGACTCGAATTGGGTGATGGCAGTTCAGCGCGGTGTATAGCGTCGGCGGCGGCATCTTCGACTAGTAGCGATAGAAGGGTCGAGACGCTGCGCACGAGGAATGAAAGAATGAGGAGGTTGATGAGGAGGAAGATCAAAAGACCGCGCCGCATGGTGAAAGTTGGGCGACAGACGTCGAGTAGGAGAAGCGTAAGAACCAATTGAGTATAAGCAAATCGGTGGTTTTTTTTCGTTAAGTCGTATCAAAGTTGTGTTAGACCCTCAGGCCGTTAAAGGTATTGTTGAGGAGATGCGGTGGACATAGAACCGATAAGTACTCCGTAGAAAGCGATAAACAGGGATAGGGGGAAGGTATTAAAAGGGGAGGCTAGTTCACGACAATAAGGAGAGTGGGGAGACTAAATCTAAAGAAGGAAAGGAGAGTGTTTAAAAAATGAGAAATCCTGAGGCCAAAAAAAAGATGGGGAGTTGACATAGGGGAAGTAATACAATACAGGGGCCCTAACGAGGCTGAGCCAGGGTGGCTGAAGTTGCCAGATTAACCTGGGCAGTTGGATCTGATCATTGGTGCGCAAGACCGGTGGGGCGAATAAGGGGAGTTTTTTTTTAACCTTTTCTTTTTTTACCTGCTGGCTGCCTACAAAGGTGACGCGTGTATACATCGTTCTCTCGTTGCGGTCCCTACTTTCGCCCACCCAATCTGGGAGTTGTACGGAGTACTCCGTAGCCGCCTGCTACCTCTCTCGCGATGTACCTCGGCACCTAATCGTCGCTAAAATAAGCCTAAGTCTGGCGCAAGGACTCGTCAGCGTATGGTAAACCGCTGTGGGGAAAGAACCTTGGGAATCCCCACGCCAACGCTAAGACACCGTATTGACCTAAACCTGTTTAGGCCTCTGGTCTGCCCGTTCCTTAAATGAAGCCGAGGCTATTTCACGCCTCATTGGTTTAGTAGGCCATTGGCGACTTGGCTAGTCTAACGCACAATTAATCTACAGAGTAGCATAAGCATGTTTGAGCTCCGCAATACGGAGTCCAGATAGACAGCTCCGCGCCTTTTTTCATTACATTGTAGGACTCCGTACTCCGTACTCCGTACTCCGTACAATTCTATACATAAAACTGTGCACAAACAGGTATTACCCACCCTTTCACTGTGGCGGAGGTGGGCTGGCCACGTAGGCCTTTGATAAGAACAAGGACTGGAGCATCTCAAACCCACGCGTGAGAAATAAGAACCAAGCCATGGATCCCTTGGCTACAGGCTCGGCCAAAGTGATTCCAGCACGAGAGGTAGGAATTGGCACCGATTCGCCAAGCGAACCGCCACTGCCACAGGTCCCGTGCACGGGGCAGAAGGCGATCTTTGTTGGCCACGTTGGGGGCCGTATTCGTATGTAGATGGGTATTCTTTGGGTATTCTTTGGGTATTCTGTGGAAGGATTCCTAGTCCACTCCGTACCTAGGTACTATTGTGTACTAGACGGTACACGGGGTACTCCGTCTGGAATGAGTTGGCAATATCAACATGACCCCCAGGAACGGAGCAAAGGGTACCCTGGATCAAGGCTCCATTTCCATGGGAAACCCCCAATCTGCACTTTCACCCCCCCACTGGCCCCATAATCGCCAGGCTCTGGTCCGTTGGCAACCCCATCGCCCCCAGAATCGTCAATCGTCGCCACAAAGCCCATCACCGTTCGCCCGTTTGCAATTCTTGAAACCTTCTACGGGGTATGTCATTGCCACATCGAACAAGATCGGCAATCTCTTTTCAATCTTCTCCACGTTCATTCAAACCTTGGAAGAAATCCCACAGGTGTGACGTGGTTACTTTAATTTTTTTTTATTTCGTTGGATACTCTTAATCAATTTTGAGTCGATGGAGAACACCACCTAACCCACTAACGTTGTAATACGGCCCTTGTACGGAGTACGGAGTACAAGCGTCGTGCAGATCGCCTGCCGTGTCATGTCTATCAGCGGGAATTACCCCAATCGTCCCGTAGGCGAAATGGATTCCACCAGATGTCCCATGAACGATCCTCCGTACAACACACGGAGGATGGAGTATACTGTGCGAGTCGGATATTCGCACCCTACGGAGTGCGGAGATGAGGATGTAGGTACGGACCATTCCGTAGGGCCTCCGTGCTCCGTATGGTGTCCTCCGTACAATCAACCCATCTCCCTGCTCTACTCCGTACTCCATACTCCGTATACGAAGTAGCCATAGTGGAGACGGAAGATGCATCAAGTCCCAATCCAATTCTCTGTTTGAGCCAGGCTTAGACCCCTCCATACCAGGATCGACATGGCTTTCAGGTCGCTGCATATCTCCACAGTGTACGGAGTAAGAGGGTAAGACGGGGCCAATACATGGAAAATGCACGGGGCGCGAGACGAGAATGGCCGGGTAGATTAATCTGACGTCCACACATACCTGGTAAAATATGAGGACCGTGACGGCGGAACTACTGCGAACTCAGCATGATGTGGGATGACTGGGCTGACTAGATGGTGTCATGCCAGATTCTCTGTCGACCGGGTGAGATGTGCCACCGATCATACATGTACCTAGCCGCGCTACAGCTGTGCGGTTCGTCCGTACGGAGTACTCGAATTGCAAACGTATGACTGTGCGCCACAGTTGCGCTAAGGAGGTTGGATGGAGGTAATATGCATGCAGTCGCCATATTGTTGTAGTACTCTATTTTACTTTAAAACATGTGAAAGGATGGAGTAAACAAAAGCGTGGTGGCAGGAGAGTTTGCTAGGTGGAGAGGTCGGTGGTCGGTGGTCGGTGGTCGGGCGAAGTCAAATTCCATGACACTTCGCGAGGCTCTAGTATTGTAACGCATGTCATCTTCTTAAGGTCTGCCACTGCATGCGGCTGAAAGCGGCCATGATGAAAAGACACTAATTGGAAGAAAAAAAGAATAAATCGGGTATCTGTGGCTATTTCAAAGGAAAACAAGACAAAAACAAAAATATATGCATGCACTTGCTAAACGCACACACAAGAGACAACCGAGTGTTGGCCCTTGCTTTGAGACAGATCACATTGTGCCTGGGCCAAGGGGAAACGTCCCACGCCATCAGATAAACCCTGGGAAGGGGAGCGAACTCCACCTCAAGGCTCGGTTGGTTTCATGCCTTCTCACTGACCGGAGTTCTGAACACAACCCCAACAGGGCTGCCAGTCTCCAGGTTCAGCTGGTATATCATACAATACTCGCCGAATAATGTCGAAAGCTCTCCTCCAGGATGATTTGCACGACAAGTGACTGGAAGATCGTCCAGAGCTAACTGTGTTCGCTATGAACTGACAGCGTTAATATCGATAGCCCAAAGCCAGCGTTGGGCAGCGGCCAAGGCCGACATCGGACCATGTTATATCCACGGCTCTAACCATACCATTGAGACCAGTACTTCATCGAACGAGGTCCATGGGCCTCGAAATTCCGATCCTGACTATGCATCAATTTTAATAATCTCGTTCATCGGACCTCAGGCGCCGCGGCAGCCGCAAACTCGCGATTTACATTCGCACCGGTCGCACGCTCACTGGAAGCAGGCACAGACTCAAACAAGCGCCGCCACCAGCGAGGCGGGTCAAACGGACGATGGCCGCCATGCAGCGGCGGGTAGACATCGTTGAAGAAGTACCAGATGTGGCCGACAACAACACCGAGCATCTCATCCTTCGGCACGATCCTGTGCACAATCACGCTGAATCCCATCAGTACCCAAGGCAGGTATGGGGCTGTGAAGACGAGCAATCCGAGGAAACTAAGACGGGTGTCCGGGTTGCGCCGGGCCCAGATGTACACCAGACTGGAGGAGAGTGCGCTGCCCAAGAAAGGTATTGAGAGGAAAGGCGAGATAACGAGGAGAGATGTCATGGCGTAGAAGATCAGCCATGCAAAGTGGGCTGGAGAGCGGCCGGATGATTCTTCCAGAAGACGGGAGTAGCGCTGCAGGAAGAAGACATGGAATAACAGGTCGAGGTTAAGGGGTCCGAAATAAAGGAATGTCGAGACGAGTCGCCAGTACTGCGATTTGACGTAGACAGATCGGAAGCTGTAGAATAGCTGGAATGGCGTCACGATGTGGCACTGTACCATCACTGAGGTTGCGACTGTGGCTACTGTCCACCACCGAGTAACGGGGGGCATCTCATAGAACCATTGTTCCAGAGGAAACTGGCCTAGTTGCCCATTGTTCTCCCAGAGCGCAGCCATGATCTGTGTTATGGCTTCTGGCGACGGATATCAGATAGAAATGGGAGGAAGGGTGATCACCACGAGCACAAAGAGAGCTCCAAGAGGTGTGTGCCCTCTGGGGTACTCGACGTATGACGGAGATAAGACCAGGTAGGCCACTTTATCGTCACGTGTCTGACACGAGACGCGTGTTACGTGAGAATCACGGGGGCTGGGACGCTAACGCCCGAATAGTTCATATTGGCAGCTCCCCCAGCCTCTCTCCCTTCGCAACAAAAGAAGAGTATCTAATTATGAGCGATCACGATTTTTGATCCCAACCTCTCCCTGATCAATTGAGCCTCGTGGGCAAGTCAAAAAAACTCTTCGAACCTCGGACCCAGTTCCCGCAAGGGCCCATCTCGAAAGCAAACGCGGCAATTTGCAGAACCCTCGTTGCTAGGCCAATAGCTCCCAATTGATCGATTTCCACCACCCCACCACCGAGGAAAAAAAATACCACACACCTTCCAACACCGCGTTTCCTCTCTACAATGCCGCCCAAGATGGCCCGCAAGACAGCAGGCAGCACACCGAAAGGCAAAGGGCGCAAGACAGTCGCCTCACCCGCCGATGGAGATGGAACACCACAAAAAGCCAAAGGAAAGCAATCAAAAGTCGCAAAGACCAGCACCAACATCCAACGTATGTTCCACCCGCCCAATTCACCCGCCCTGCTGTCGCGCATCCCCTCCATATCCTAACAATCCTCCAGCCGGAGACCCAACCCCCACAGGCCGCCGCCGCCGCTATAAACCCGGCACTGTCGCGCTGAAGGAAATCCGCCGCTACCAACGCTCCTACGATCTGCTTATTGCCAAACTCCCCTTTGCGCGCTTAGTCCGCGAAGTCGCGCTCGATCTCCTCCCCGCAGACGTCGGGTCCGAGCTGCGCTGGCAATCGCATGCCATCCAAGCCCTGCAGGAAGCTGCCGAGGCGTTCCTTGTTCATTTGTTTGAGGATACGAATCTCTGCGCCTTACATGCCAAACGTGTTACTATCATGCAGAAGGATATCCAGCTCGCGCGGAGAATTCGCGGAGTGTGGGGTGGGCTTGGTTGAGTTGTTTCGTCTGGTTTTTCTTTTCTTTTCGAGTTTAATATTAATCTTGCGGTGTCGTGATGGCTGTTTTTCTCCTTAGAGAGGAGATCTGCTTCAAGGGACCTTGGCGCATTGTGGGTATGGAGTTGACTTCGGCGATGTTTACTTTGCTTATTTGATGTTTCGTCCGGCTGAGGCTGGTTGAAGCTTGTGCCTGATGTGGGCTAGTTTATACCATGGTGTTTGTACATTACGCATGGATGTCGGGTACCTATGTTCTTCTTT
Source organism: Penicillium paradoxum (assembly GCF_028828445.1). Classification (NCBI taxonomy): domain Eukaryota; kingdom Fungi; phylum Ascomycota; class Eurotiomycetes; order Eurotiales; family Aspergillaceae; genus Penicillium; species Penicillium paradoxum. The sequence goes on along the minus strand of NW_026643184.1, from coordinate 495,063 downwards.
ATAGGAAGTGACGCAATTCATTATCTTCGGAGGGTGGTATGATATACATGCCCCGCGTTGAATTCAATCAATGTTATCATGTTGATGATTCTATACAACGGTCAACCTTTGAAATTGGGGCATTGAGGAATTATTTCTTGATTGGCTAGTAACCAACCCCCCCATGTACTCGGTCGAATGATGTCAGAAAAAAAAGATAATCACAGTAAATGTCCAACACCTTTCCTGGGAGCCATCAAATGGTATCGTAAACAAGCATCCCGCAAAAAGAGCTCTGAAAAAAGTAGACGGTGAAAAACCATCAAAAACAAAGGGTGGGTCGTATCATGTTTATAGAGATAAAGTCAATCAAGCTGAACGTCTTACACGAGGCGGAAGACCCGATATCAAGCGCTGGCCTTCCTCGCGGACGCTGTGCGCTTCTTCGCTCTTCCCCTGCCGCTCCAGAGTTTCAGCCAGCATGTCATCGGTAACGCTCGCCCACAGGCGGTCGTTGGCTCGTTTGGCCATTGCACGGCCCGCTCGGGCACTTTTCTCGGCTTGTTCGCCGACTACACCGCGGAAATATTTCCAGCTCATGAAGGTAAGGGTCATACAGGTGATTTGGCTGTTGCTGATTGCAGTAGCAGACTGCAGGGCTTGCTGGAGGTATTGCTTTGTTTGAATGGTTGACTCGGAGTGAACTGTTGCGCAGACCAGGTAGTAGGCTGCCTGTATATACTTGTTTGGGCTGCTTTGGCAAAAGGGCTCGAGAGTTGTGAGAACGGTGTTGAGGAGGGAGTGAGATGAGTGGCTTGGATCGCGGAGGATGAGGACTGTATTCAGGCCAGCGAGGATGCGCGTATCACGACAGGGGTCATTGCGAGCGGTTTTGCTGGTGGCTGGATCGAGGGACAGAAGTGGCGATTGGAAGACTTTCAACGCGGTATTGAGATCACCAGTCGCCTGTGCGATGGTACCGGCAGCATATTCCATCAGGCATTCGATGGTGTCCGGAAGATTGGACTCAAGTTCTTGGAAGACTTGTCGAAGGTCATTCAATGTCTGGCTAGCAAGGTCCCAATCGGTACGAGAACAAGCTAAGAAGACCCGCTGAAGAAGGAAGTTGCAGTAGAGGGACTGACGCCACTGAACTCGACGGTTGGCGTTGACCATAGATTCTGAAATTTGCTGAGGGGCTTTGAAATTGCCTTGCACCATTCGAAGTCCTTCCTCGAGGTATTTTTCAGCTTTCCGGCCATCGTATGAGTTCTTGGCACTCAACGTGATCGAGCTTAAGAAATAACAAAGTGCATAAAGATCGTGTTGAGGAAGCCAGTTAAAGCTCAAAAGCAATGTCCCATTATGAACCTGCAAGATATCACCCGTGTCAATCGACGACGGCCCGGCGGATTTACCGTTCAGAGGAACTGAGAAAGATCCATCAGGACGCCAGTTGCTATCAGTTAGTGTTTCATCCATCAAAGCTTGCATGACCTTCAATTTCTGCCCAGATTGATTGACATCGTACTCTAGAAGACTGCAACAGATATCGACCATTTGAATCAAAGTTGTAAGTTGAGGTATATGGCGGAGCTCATCATTCAGTTGATGGCTTCGAGCGGCCGCCACAGCACGCTGCGCTTGTTCGATAGAATCAGAGTTCGTCCCTAGCTGCAAGTGTGCGAGTGATTCAATGACAGCGGCCATTGCGGAGACGGCCTTGTCCCCGTTACGGCTAGCCATCGCCGTAATCTTGTGAAGATGCTGTAGAGCCTGTACAGAGTCTTGATGTGATGAGGATGACAGCGAAAGCGATACCCGGAGGAAGCGAAACGCATACTCCCATGCAGCATGGCGGTATCTATGGCTGTTAGTATTTTATGGCCAAAAAAAAAAGCTGTGGAATGGTACATACGCTTCTACATCCTGAATCATGCCATCGACTGCTTTCAAGGATGCTTTGGGGTTGCTCTTGTGTAGCATTCGTGCCAAGAGATGTTGCATGCTGTATTTCAAGTCAAGCATACGGTTCTATGAAAGTTAGTGACCGGAACGCATTGGATATCAAAGCTATTTTGACTAACTCGCTCACAAAGATCAATCTGTTCAGGTCAGTACCTATTTTCAAAGAGGAAGATGGAAGCAAGTACGTACTCCTTTACTCAGGGCTGTTTCCGCTTCGATGTCGTTATCGGTTTCCTCGAATAATGTACGCGCATAGCGAAGTCTGACAAGAGCTTCTTTGCGCGGTTGCAATCGCCAATTCTACAGCATTATTTGCTTAGCATAGACAGGATAGTTTTCTGATGAAGCAGTTCACTGACCTTCAAGACAGCTTCCAAGCAGCCCAATCCGGTAGCAACCAGCTTGTAATACTGCTCGATATCTGTCTCACGCGCAGCCAAAGATGTTGTCGTCCCACAAGAATGAGCAGCATTTAGATATTCATCGGCCAAGGACAAGAGTAGAACTTGATAGTCAACCGGAGGCTTCGTAGACTTGACAGGCGTGGGCCTCCCGGGCTTTTCGGCACTCGGTTGGATTGGCGGTCTCTTTTTCTCAATATGGTGTGGCTGAATTTGCTTCTTCGGGGTCTGGATTTGCATTTTTGGTTGAACAGCTGGAGACCGAGCCGGAATCATAACTTGCGGAGTAGCATGTGTCACCGGTGATGGAGCTGGATGGGGTCGCTTCGGGGTCGCAATAGGAGTAGAAGGCTTTTTCTGGAGTTCAACTTTGGGGGAAACTTTGTATGGCGTAGTTTCGGCTTTGATAATAGGATATGTTGGTGGAACTTTGAGATTGGTCTGTCCTTTGTTGATTTGGGTGCTTGGTTTAGGACTAATGTGAATTGGAGGAGGGGCAGGGGTTGAAGCTGGAGCAGCCTGAATAGGTAGAGCTGGCGGTGGAGCTGGCAAAATAGGCGGGGGTATCTGGGAAGGACTAGCAGTCGGGAGGAAAGGCGGTTCGCCATACTGAGAGGAGAGCTGGGTATATCGTGATCGCGGAGCAGTAGGCAGAGGTTGCTGTACAAACAATTGAGCTGGGTTGACAAATTGATGTTGCAGCTCTGCTTGAATTTGAGACGGGGGAGGAGCAGGAGGAGGTGGGGGGTGCCTGAGGTGGAGGAGGAGATTGTAACTGAGGAAGCTGTGGTCCTGGCTGCGGCCGTGGTTGGAGAGCTTGCGCTGGTAGTTGAAGCGCTTGCTGCGGGGGAGTTTGCGGAGGAGGACGTGACTGCTGTGGCTGTGGCTGCGGCTGCGGCTGTTGGATATATGTCGATGGATACGAAGGATATGGCATCATAGCCGAAGGATACATTCCTGGTTTGCCATAGCCATCGTACGAGGATGGTGGAGGACCGGCATTATTGTACAGTAACTGCGGCGGGATTTGCCCGGGCTGATACTGCGGCGGGGGTAAATAATGCGGGTATTGGCCGGGACCAGGTGGTGGGTAGCTCATCGCCCCGAAAGACAGTCAGAACTCATATAAATCACGTCGTCTGATAGTCGCGCGAGATGGTGAGCGTAGATTCTCGTGTCGGTCCGGAGAAACACCGGGGCGGTCAGCTGATAAGGGATGTTGCGATTACCGCTACGCCTTGGATGTCCAAGTAGATATTTCAACGCATCCAAGGCGATGCAATATATGAAACAGTCTTTCCGGGTAGTTTCTATCGTACCTCGGAGCTTCTCCTTGGTCAATTCGATAATTCAAGAACGGCGACAGGGATCAAAACGAGATGCGCGAAAGACATTACAAAGGATTCTAAGAGAGCCATCTCGAGGCTGTCACTCTTTGTCCAAATGATTATAATTATCTGAGATGATATGCTCAACTGCCTGATAGAGTCTAGAAACAATAAGAGAGAACAAATAACGTGCCGCGCTGAAACGATGCAAACTATACACTGACAAAGTCAGAAATAAGACAAGAAGAACCGAACGCCAATTGGGGTCATCAACTTTTATGCTCTAGCGAAAGCCCCCAAGCTTAGCTCGCAGCTGCATGAAATCCGTTAAATCATGCTGAGGTATGTATATAGTTGGTTGATGGGCTGATTACCTATTCCAGGGTCGATGATTTCTTGTTCTATACTCGGCGCGAAGGAGAGCGCTGGGTGCTCACGCACTGTCCAAGGACACAGCTCGTTGCAGTTTTCGACACCGACGGAAGGTTCGGCTGGATGGATTCTTTGTGCTCCCCAAGCAGGATCGGGAGCTGGGCCTGTTCCTCCGAGGCTTCTTTGAGTCCAGAATGAATATGTCGCCTTGCCAGATTTTTCAGAGTGGAAGGGGGATTTTCTTGGGCATCTCAATGTTGTATTGCACGCACTGCAGACCGATATGCGCTGGCATGATGAGCAGAAAGAGTCAAAGAGGCGGCATATCGTGGTTTGGTGGACGCCGGAGAGCCACAGATCGACTGATCGATGTGCACACCCGAAGCGTGGTGTCATGCAGTCTTCCTTGCCAACTTGACCGGACTCGGTGGTGAGTTGGTATTCGGTACGAATAATCAACTGATTATCTGAATTGAGTTCCGGAAACAAAGATATCTTCATCTCGCTTGGGCCATATTGCTCGGTGCATGTATGCCAACAATAGTTATCGTCAATGGCGTGTCCAAATTCCGATTTTAGGGCTTTCATGGTCACCTGCCGTACTCGGACATGATCTACCAGATCAAGTTTGTCGCGGAACGTTAATTTTTTGCATGGGCACAGGTCAACCACCCCTGCCAACTCCCCAACATTGCACGTCCGAGACTCCGGCTTCCGTCTCAACTCTTTAGATGAAAATGCAGCTCGGGGGTGAAGTTTCAAACATCTGGAGCATAATTTCCAGCGGCTGTTCTCTAACAAGGTGAGGAATGACCATCGGGGTGTGACAAAGTTATGTGTATTGCGATAATGGTGGAAAAGGGGCGCAAAGTCGCGACTGAATCGGAGGGATTTCGAGAGCAGGATTTCTCCCGAGATTGCAAACATGCGCTTGTTGGTGAGCGCAAGCGCAGCCTCCGGAAGCACTGTCAAATGGGATATGATTTCCAACAACAGCTCAGTGGGTAATTCCATCAGGTAGCAACGGCCGGGGCCATCCTCCTGTTGCTTTTTGGCTTGTTTCGGGGACCAGGGTCTCATTTTGATCATGGTCTTAAGCTTCTCTGTGACACGAGATAGACGATCGGGCATGTCGGACGGGAAGCCTTTTATCAAAGTCATGGGTATCAGGCTGGGCTTTATTTGAAACAAAGGTCGTTATAGATGTTTGATGACCAGGCCACATGAGATATTTATTCAATGAAATGCAAGACGTTTGGACAGTTGAAAGATCATGGTGTAGTAGAGATCAACCGCATCGCGTGACAAACAGCATCGCCTTCGCAGGGAAACGAGAAGTGAAAGAGGGATCTCTTGACCTTGAAGTAATCTGGAAGATAGAGTTGGATGGAAACGGACCATGGGACTAGGTCACAAATGCTGGGTGTCGATGCTATCAGCATTACATACTTCGTATAAGAGGAACTGATTGATGGCTCAGCCCGTTCTTTGTCCGATGATCCTCATGCAGGACACCGGATATCTCAACATTTTCACCCTACATTTGCTCGGATTTGAGATCTTACTGTTGTCGGAAAGCCTGAAGAGTTCTCCCTGCGCTCCACGCCGGAAGTAAGTATAGGGCGTCCGCATGCGGGTAGCAGATTGCCGGATTGAGCATCATCGCATCATCACTTCGATTTTCGGCGGAATACCCCTCAATTCTTCCTAGTTGCAGAAATGGTCCAGATAAGGTGGTTTCGGGTACCAACCCTGAGCTCAGGCCTTGCATGCGCCTTGACATTGTCAACTGACTTTTGGCATCTGACAAGGGCGCAGGTGCATGTGCCCATCTACCTAGGCCCAAAGCCGCAGCCCGGGCCCTCAACACGATGACTAAGCTACTATATAGTCACATGACTATATAAGCACTATACATCACGTGATCATGCATAGCCTCTGCTTACATCAGAACTCAAATTATGTACATAATGTTTTTGCCGAGGTCCAGATTGGTATCAAAATGTTGTCCAATTGAGTGGAACCTGGGATTTATTTTTGCGTTTTGCGATTCAAGTCTGTCCTATTTTCGTCACAAGAGCAGAAGGGAGGGTTGAACAATATCTGTGAGAAACACAAGCACTTAGTATTGTTTCATTTGAATATATGCCCTCATGCCCGACCTCACCGCAACACTCCTGGAATCATTCCCCATATCAGTTCTCTTATCAGGACTGATTGCCATGGGTTTGCTGACATGGCTTCGTCCTAAGGGCCGTATAGCCTTCCACCACGCCAAAGACAACAAGTTGACCCTGACCAAGATCTCTGGCGCCGCGGGAGCTCAAGAACAAACCACATTTGTGGATGTCTGTCGGTCTGCAACACCAGAAACATGCAACCTAAACCCTTTCTTGTTCAACGGTCATCTTCAGACCTGTTGGACTACTCTGAAACATGACAATGTTCCTGTTTATTATAAGCGGAAGATGTTCGAGTCCACTAGTCCTGGATTTGCGGGCCATTTCGCCATGGATTTTGTGGTTGCACCGTACGACCTCCCTCAAGACCCCGAACTTCTTGATGAAGCAAGAATCCACACCCAAGAGTCTGGTATGCCGCCACGCACGTCACTTTTCTCTCGGGATGAATTCTCCGCGCTTCCTTCAGATGATACCAAGCCCATGCTTGTGCTACTTCACGGCTTGAGTGGTGGCTCCCATGAAGTGTACTTGCGCCATATCTTGGCGCCCCTTATCAAAGATGGCTCTTGGGAAGCATGTGTTGTCAACTCGAGAGGATGTGCCCAGACAAAAATCAGTACCGGTGTTCTTTACAACGCTCGGGCTACCTGGGATGTTCGTCAGGCCGTGAAATGGCTCAGAGAGAAGTTCCCTAATCGCCCTCTTTTCGGAATTGGCTTCTCGCTTGGTGCCAATATCCTTACCAACGTATGATCCCCTACAAGACTCAATATCCACAGTCCTTACTGACAAATTGTGTAGTATCTGGGAGAGGAAGGTGATGCCTGTCAGTTGAAGGCTGCCGTAATTTGCGCGAGCCCGTGGAACCTAGAAATCAGCTCTCTGGTGTTGCAAAGTTCCTGGATCGGCAAGGAGGTATACAGCAAGACCATGGGAACAAGCATGAAAAAGCTGTTCGAAGCGTGGGTGCCCGTCTATCCAGTCGATGAGAAAGGTAGCAAACTAATCACACAAAATATAGACATGTTGGACAGGTTTCCAAAAACCCTCGCATCGATGTCGATGGAATCAGAAATATCACCTACCTCCATGAATTTGACCGGTAAGAACATGTCTTCCTGCATATTGAAAAGTCCAATTCTGACATTCAACAGAGCTCTGCAATGTCCAACTTGGGGTTATCCCACCGAGGGCGCCTATTACCGTGATTCCACTTCTACCGACTCTATGCTTGCTATCAGGATTCCTTTCCTTAGTATCCAAGCAGAGGATGATCCTGTGAGTTTACGTAGATTTTATCTCAACCGTGGATATACCGCTGACTTGACTAGATTGCTTGCCGAGAGGCTCTTCCTTACCAGGAAATGACTCAAACACCTTATGGAGTCATGTTGACTACATCCTGGGGTGGTCATCTGGGCTGGTTCGAGTTGGGAGGGGCCAGGTGGTTTGTCAAACCGGTACGTACACTGCAATCGACCACTGGCCTTGAAAGAGCCAGTGTGGACTTTATACTAATGCTTTATTTTCAGGTGACAAACTTCTTGAATACAATGGCTAGGGAGATCGATACGAATATTCCAGGTATTGTTGAGCACCCCGAGCGACTTCCTGGAAACATTGCCAGCCACGATGCCCCCAACAAAGATGCCGATGTGGCACCTAAGCCTGAGTTCAGCGCGATGCGACGCAAACTTGCGCTACCTTTGGGGCTGTAATTAATGCCCGCAAACTCCCATACTGCCTATTTTCGGCATTAAGCGCTACTTCATGCATGGTCTACAACCGGATGACCCTAGGATGATCGGCGCTTTGTATAATAGTGTTTCTGTTCCGATAGATATAGATTGATAAACCGGTGAGAACGCCGAACCCCGACATCTAGATACATAATCAAAGTATAGACACAAAATTTCAGACTTTTTAAGCAAATGCAACGGTCTTCTTCTTTCCTCTCCCGGGCTTCATACTGTCCTTGATACTCGTCGACTGTGCAGGCTTGTCACCGCCCTTCTTCTTTTTCCGAAGAGAATCCTTGACATCCTCAAGCTTGTTCTTCCTCTCCTTCATGCGAGCCTCGGCCTCAGCCTTCTTCGCCTCATGGATCTCTTCTAATTGGCGTGCCTTCATCATCTTCGACTCGATCTGGCCTTCCTTCTCGGCGTTGACGATGGCGAGAATTGTCATCATGCCCTCCTATATATCACAGCATTAGTATTGAAGTTCAAGATAGTGCAAAAGAAGAAGCGTAAGAGACATAACGTACAGCATCATCAACAAAAGTCTTGCCCTTCTTCTTTCCCTTGGGCTTGATGACTCCAACGGGTGTGATCTGGTTCAACTCGGGCAAATCCAGCTCCTTCTCGGTGTAGACTCTCTTCTTCTTTTTCTTCAAGTTTTCCTGGACAGTCCGGGGCTTGGTCTTCATCTCCTTAGGCGGGGGACGCTTGGCTCCATCTTTCTTGGACGATTTGCTAACGCGCGAGGCAGAGGTCATGGAAGTCTTAGCGCCCTTTGCGCCTCCCACAGAGGGACCTTTTGATGAGCCTTTGTTAGGTGCCATTTTGTAGCGCTCGAGGAATTGAAGAGTCAATTGGGTCGAGGTGAAGCGGACTGAGAATGGAAGGAATGCAGATATCGATAGAGTGGCGATAAATGAGTTGGAATTCCTTCGACAACTCAAGTAAAATCAGATATTCCCGCGATAGAATCAGAGATATAAAAAAATCCGACTGGAGAAAAAAAAACAAGAGCAAAGAAGCGCCGCGCAAGATGGTCCAATCCCCAAATTCGCAAAAGATTTTTTTTGAAAAGGCAGGCGGTGAGTCCGGCCCATTCCACCACCAACCTCAGATCGAAACCTCCACCTTCAATAGCTCAGGAAACCCACGTCCAATTCCCTCCTGTCTCTCTGCACCCAGTGATTGATCCGCGCTGGATTGAGTGGGCACTCAATTCTCTTTCAATATGACTATCAACCCTACCTACCTGGCGCAGCGCACGCGCTCCTGTATGTCCCTCCCACGCCCGTTGCGTTCCGCCGTCCACCCGGGATCGTCAATGGGGTCTCTTCTACTGGAGAAAAGCAGCTAACATACATGCTCAAATTCTAGCCGTCAACTGGGGCGATGCGAAATACCGAGTCCTCAAGTCCTACCGTGAATGGCTCCGCGCGGTCAGTCTATCCCGAGATCCCACCCGATATAGCTTCTCCCTTGATACGCTCTTCCCCTCCATTCAGGCTGCAATTGAAGGAGAAGAGCAACTTTATCTCTTCTTTTTAGCTCAAATATAACAATTTGACCCCTCAAAGGACCCAGCTAACGTGATATCATCGAATATAGTCCCCCGAGATTCAGACCATGTACTCTCTGGGTATGCCCGTCTCCGCCATCCGTACCAAGATCCGCCAGGAGTTCGAGAAGCACCGCTACGTCAGCCAATTGAGCGTTGTGGATGTGCTGTTGTACCAGAGCCACGCCGAGTTCCAGGTCAGTTCACCTCGCTCTTTTCTATATACCTATCCGACATGGATTCAGTCAACGAACGAATTACAAGAAGCACCTGTTGTTTTCTGTTCTTCTTTCTTTATATGCATCATCGCACGCACCCCGCAGTTTTAGACTCAATTACTGACATCATCTCACAGGAAACCCTTAACTACTGGAAGCAGCTTTCTCACGTTATGAAGTACTTCCGCCCAGAAGAGGACCCTGGCGCGCGGCTACCCCGCAACTTCGTCTCGGGTTTCCTCGAGGGTCGCAATTAAAACTCTCTTCCTACTCCTTATCTCATTTTCTACCCTCTTCATCTCGTTTCTGGTCCGCGATGTGGCAGTTACCGGAACTGCGCCATCGATAGACATGATGTGTATATATTGTCTGAATAAGCCATTCCATTATCTTATTTTTGTCCGGTCTAGGCTCTGTAATCTGCATGTGTAGGCTTGGTGCTTACTACCTGCCTTACTACCTGCTGAACCTATAGTAACAGGACCTTGGCGGTACGGTTCATATAACGCATGATACGGAGACGTTGTATCCTCAATTTTCGTCAATCCAGTCTCATATAAACTTATGTATATACTGAAGAAATCAAAAACAAGCATTCCTCATGCCTGAGATAGAAAATGTACTTTTCCCTCTAACCAAAACGCCGATTAAATAATACATATGCAATTTCAAGCTCATGCCTCCATGCGGTTACCACTCTCCGCGTTATATTGGTCACGCGCAGCAGTGAACTTCTCCGTTACTACATCACACAGATCCATCAGATCGTTGAAGCCCTTCTCCAGAGCCTCGAGCGCAGTAGTGGTATCTAAACGTAGATTAGTAAACACTCGCACATCCCAGAGGGTTTATAGCAAGACATACCGTTAGTCTGAATGCGGACGTTCATCTTCGGATCTGAAGGGTGGGGAATGGTGTAGCCGCAGAACTCGACAGCGGGGCTATTCCGAAGAGTCAGTGATGTTCTTCATAGCTTGATCGGGGAATTTCAATGTTTGGGAAACAGAGCCCGGTATGGAACTTCAGATTCCTCGCAACCATTGTGTTTCTCGAGGAACTCACTTCTTCATAATTGCGTATCGCAGCGCATTGCCCATGGTGTGGCCCTCGCCTTCGAACTGGAAGGAAGCGGCGGTATCTGTGGCACCGGGGAGCTGTGAAGATTTATCATTAGCTTATTGTTTCCAATATATTCAGAGACGTAGCTCGAGAGCTGGAGACTCGGGGTAGATCCAATACGCACCACGACAATCTGTCTCTCTTCGAGGATGGGGTCGTTGGACTGGGGCATCTCGGTGGCCTCTGCGTCGATCATGGACTGGTCCATATCTTGGGAGTGCACGGATCCAGGCATTGTGTGTGTTGAATTCGGTGAGAAGTGTGAGGTATAGGTGGGCAACGGTCGAGACAAGTTGGAGGCTTTGTCGGGTGCTGTTTGAGGGGATTCCGGAATTGGTTGCTGTGTCGGGAATCACCAAATAGGGAGTTGACTTTTTATGACTATGATCAAGAGCTTGGACTTATAGTTTAATAAATTTGCGCAATCTGGATCTCCAAGTTGAAGATTATCGCGAAGAAAAAAAAGGTGGGCTATCGATAGTCGGCGCTCACCGCCTGCTGTTTATGTCATCTATACAATGCCGAGATGATTTGGAGGGGGAATACATAGCACGATGGCTCTGTCTAGAGATATTTTGAATATTGGAGCTGGGAAAGATGTATTTGATTATTCTTATGGGGTGAGAATGTTTCCCAATCTGCGACGGTACAACGTGGGAGAATCATAGGCCTCTCGAGTGGCCCACTGGATAACAGTACATAAAAAGTAGTGTATTCACTACGTGACCGCTGCAGAGAGATGCCGTCTTTCATGTCATGTGAGACGCATAGCCCTCAACACGGAAGCATGGACAATCTCTACCCAACCTAGGATCTTGGAACTGACGGGGTTTGATGATCACTATGGTATGGAGGCTCACCCTTTACCTAGGCAGTTTCACATATATTAAGACCTGGGAAAGTCTGAGGGCTGTGAGTACCAGGTAGCAAGGCATATGAGACAATCCCAAAGGCAAGGAGAAGGATGGAGTACGGAATATATCTGTGCATGTTGTATAGGTATCGGGTGTCGAGGGTTGATCCGGAGTTGGATTTCAACCCAATCCTACATACGGAATACTTCGTACGGAATAGTGGCTCGTATATCAAATCTTGGCGAGATCTAAGCAATTTGTAATCCCACGGCAGCATTTCAGCACAGCACAGATGATATGCAAGTCCAAGGCACGCACCCCTGGTCTGTGCATGGCCATCGAGCTCGAAGATGACAGGAGAGAGGCCGGATCCAGTGTGGGCCAAACTGTGAATCATAGATCCATGGTAATTTCCAGTCGAGGGGGTCTATCAGGGACACTCAAAAGAGCGAGCGTTGATTACTTTGGATTTGGGTTGATTTTTATTTCGTATTTTTCGTACTTTCTTCTATCGGGTTTCAGTTTCAGTGTTGGTTGACCTGCAAGTGTTGGTGCAAGTGTTGGTGCAAGCTGTGTGGACGCCACAGACTAGTCTGCCTTATAAGCGCCTGCGGCGCTTTGTTTGACATATAACGCTGTGCGAGATGTGACTTGTCTCCTTCTGTGCCGAGTCCACGAATGTGTTGGAAGGGGTGGGGATGTGATTCGATAATTTGGATATCAGGAGGTGCTAGTAGGATTGGTTGTGATGCTACTGTCAGAGAAAGGGCGGGGATCCACTGGGCAGATGAAATAGGCGAATCATAGCGACCAGCAGGAGTTCCATGGGGCTGGAAATAATAACTATAATGATTATAGGCCGATGATGGGTTTCAGAGGCGTGTGCGGAACTATTGAACGGAGAGTTAATAGTGGGATTTCATCACACAACACGAAGCCGGGGGATCTATATAGGGCCCAACGGGTGTCTACGTTATAGAGTCAAGACTCTCGACTCTGTACTCTGTACTTCGTCCGCCACACTCCGTACACCTGTAAAGAAAAACAAACTCGAACACGAGAACGAAAAGAAATGAAATGAAAAAATACAAAACAAAAGAAAAGAAAAGATGAACGGTGGATCCTCTGGAACAGCCAGTGTCTCGTCCCAAAGAGAAACACATCGTGTCTCAGTTTCGGGGGGTCCACCGGGTATCTGGTACTTAGCTGGGGTGACCGCTTGTACCTCTTTCCCCTCTCTGGACTCCAGCTGGCAACGTACTGTGTACTTCTTCCCAAAAAAATATTACTCCCCCTGGATAGCTTGGTCTCTGATTCCTCTTCTCTGCCTCCAGGGCCCAGACCTCCTCTCACCTTCTCGTCCATTTCTCTCGCTTGTAACTCTGGACTTTCTTTGTCACACTGCCGCCTGCCGCCTAACCGCCTCATCGTGCTGGAGACCTTCTGGTACTCTCCGACTTGGATATCGACCGAGCTCGGCGATCCCACGTTTCGATCCGCTCCCCGGCCCTCGCCCGCATCGAACCGGATGCCCTTGCATCCAAAGGAGATTTACCCGAGTCAATTTACTGTGAACGAGGGCTTGCCCCATTCTTGTGATACCCAAACTTGAACCATCGTGGTGTCGACCATGTCTACCGCTGTTGCATCCGCAGCGGCCCCCTTGTCCTCCTCACACCCTACTCGCAACCCCAGCCCGAGAAATCTCCCGGCTTTGGCTCCTCCGAATAACGTACCATCCAATTCCTCTCCGCCCCGAATGTCCAAAAGTCCCCATGGATCCGCAGTACATGGTTCCCCGACCGAGAGAAGAGGTCCAGCGTCACCGTAAGTTGAGGTATTGTGGATTTTCGGGAGTTGCACATACTGACGGCCTATTTTCAGATCCCAAGGTGGCAGCGGAGGCCCCCAGATCACCGTCAAGAAGGAACCGGGATCATCCCCACGAATGCAGAGTCGACCCCGGCCTCGGAAATTGGACCTTTCGACTAGTCTTCCGTCCTCGAGTGGTTTGACAGTTCGACCTCCGGGAGGGCCGTTGACGGCTTCCATGCAAGATGTCGGTCTCGCATGTTTGTCGCCGGGTTTCCAGACTCATGATCCGATCATGCGAGAGCAGCTGCAGCGCAGCCTCTCCGTGCGGGATCAACAGCGGTCGATCATCGAACAGCGCATGCAAAGATCTGCCAAAGATGATGGCCCGGACGGTCTCAAGCTCTCCGAGTCGAATCTGATGGGTATGCCCAAAACCGGAAAGCGCAGACCGCCCGGCCTGTCTATCGTTCCTCCATCTGCCTCTCAATTCGCAAATGAGCGGGTCATTCAATCCGCACCGCTTCACCAGACATTCACTGGTCGATACCAGCCACAGCCATTGACCCGTCATGTCGTCAACCAGAGCCCGACCTTGGGCTCGACCTCCCATATGCATCAGCTACCGGCAACCCAAACAAACAACCGTCTTCCTCCTCTCTCTGACGTCTTCGGCTCCGATACATTGGGTCGCGACCGGGATCCCGCCTTGGCTAATATCCACCTGAACGCATCGAGCAACAATTCCTCTCAATCCAACAATCTGGCGCCGTTGCCATCCCCGGGTCTACCGGGTAGCGTGTCCCAGATCCCCAACCGACCGCGCGAATACCGCTCAGCCGAAGAGGCAGTGCAGGAGATGTCCGGTGGACGAGAGGAGCTGCTGCCCCGCATTGTGCACTACGGAGGTCACCAACCCCCCACCCCGCCATCGCCACAAATCCTCCACGCAGCCCCCAAGACGGCGCCTCTTGCCCCGGAACCTCAAGCGCCGCATGGTCCGCCCCCCTCCGTCCTTTGGTATGTTCGCTCCGTCGGATGCCACCGCGCGTCGGCGCCCCCGCAGCGAGTATGAACAAGACAACGGAAGTCCGCCTCTGGGCCATGGCCCCGACTCTCAACACCGACCCAACCCAGCTTCCATGCCCGGTCCACATGCTTCATTCCCCGGGCCCTTCGGTGCAGGAAGAGACTCACCGGAGACGCAGCGCAGAAAGAAGGACGAGTTCCTTGGTCTCTGCGCACGAGCTTGGGATCTGTTCCACTCGTAATACGACCTTGCTCTGTCAGTAGCGGAAGCAAAGCCTCTTGCAGAGCTCTGAGGTCGGCGTTGCCTGGCGAGTCTCAAGTAATGATGGAATTTGCTTGAACCTGCCTGCTAAGCACATGTCCGACCCAACCGGCCTATATCTATGAACTCATCTGAGGGATTTTTATTGGATTGCAAAGGTGTTGCTCCGAATATGAATCAAGTCCCAGGCATTATTTGATCTCATTGGCAAGCCCAATTGTGAACATTGCAATGCCTGGGCAACTGTGAATGTTTCCTATATCCCGACTCATCCTGGACGATCGAGTTGGGAAATCTTTTCTTATCACACTCAACCACGATGCTTGCATCAATATCATGTTATCTATGCTACGACAGTATCGACAGGGCATCTTGGCACCCTGTGAAACTTTTCTTCGGTTTCTTTTTCTTTTTCTTTTTCGCATGAAGTTTGCTTTGGGCGTTGGGGGTTCCGTGTTTCGCAATATACCTTTTGGACTTGTTTTTGGGAGATAAAGCATTATGGTAATGAGCTCTCTGTCTCTCATATATTCGCCTGTTTGAAATGTCTTTCTTTCTTCTCGCAATCTTTTGCTATTGCTGCTATATTCATCCCTTCAAGACATTGGTAATTCTAATATCTAACCATTGGGCACTTGACTTGAGATCCTGCACATATGCCGATGAGAATGTAGACAAATAATCCATATTCAATATGCATAACACTATATACTTTTCATTCCCAAATCAGCGCTATGATTTGATAAAGAAATCTACTCCAACCTCCGCCTCTTCCCTCCATTGGGCATGCCCCCATCATCACCACCACCACCCTCCACACCTCTCCTCTCCCAAGGCATCTCCTTTCGCTCTTTAGAAGTCATCTTCTTCCGTCTTCTCTCAAGCGCCTTTCCACGTTCCCGGGATCCCATCTCACTGAACTTCCGCTCAAGAACCTGCTTCTTCAGCTCCGAGTTCTTCAGGTAGTATGGATTGGCCTTCTTGCCCTCACGAATCAACTGCTTCTCGCGCTTCTTGTGCTCAGCCTGCACATCCGCCTCGCGCTTCTTATTCTGTGCAGAGCGCAGCTTATCCTGCGCCCGCCGAATCTCCCCCTTCAGCTTCTCCTTCTGCTGGGGATTCTTCGTCTTCGCCATCTGCTCCTTGAGATCCTTCAACTCAGACGCCCGGTACTCATCCAGGAAAGCATACGCAGTTCCACCATGCGGGTGCTTGCCCACTCCACTGTGACCCATAACCGCCGCATCAAAGCGCGGATCCCGAGACTTGGGCGCGGGTGGAAGTTCCACTGCGATGCGCTTGCGCGTCACGGCCCGTTTGGACGATTGTACCATCGGCGCATGCTTCGAAGTTCGGCTCTTCTCTTCCTTGCGTTTGGCCTTTTCGGCCGCCGCGAGCTTTTGCTCGCGAGCTTCGCGCAGCTTCGTACGGATCTCGTCTACTGTGGATGATGCTGTGTTGTTCTCTTCTTTCGCAGCATGTCTATCTTTGCGCTTCTTTTCGCGCATCGAGGCTTGTGCTTTTGCGAGGGCGCCGAAGGAAATCTCCGCTAGAGAGGCTTTGAAGTCGTCGCCGTTGTCGGATTCGGGTTCGGGTTCTTCTTCGATGTCTGAGTTGCTGGCTTCTGACTCGGAACCTGCGCCTGCGCTTTCAGCATCGGAGTCATCAGACTGCTGGATTGTTTGTTAGCTGTGGGTCTAGTACGGAAGGAGGGTTGTCTTACTGATTGGATGGAGCCGTTGGATTCGGCATCGGAGCCATCTTGTGAGGCATTGTCCGAGCCTGATGCCTCGGAGAAGTCTTCTTCCTCTTCTGGCCGAGCTCGCACTCGGCGATTGAGCATATCGGTAATAGCCATTTTGATGTTGTTGTGGTTGAAGGATTCCCCGCGGAAGAAGAACGATATTGAAAAGAAAAATACTGCCGTCTGGGGCGGTCAGCGCGATAAGAACTGATTAGATATTTTTCGCGATCGCCCGATGTCGCAAAGAAAGCTTATTAGCCAACCTGCTTGTGTCTTCTTCTAATGTGCTTGCGGTTTCTGCGTGGTAGAGACACACCTCACCTTCCTCGTCTCTCACTTCCAGATCTCTTATCGTGTCACTCTAGGTCTCTCCCCAGGGCAGCCAATCAGGTAATACCCATACTCCCATCCACCCATGTGCTACGTGGATAGCATATTAGCCATTTGAACAATCTGTCTAACTTGGAAATTGTGAACAGTTCCTGCCAGTATCGACCTCTGGTACATTTCAGTCTCGCTCGAGGTTCTCTACTTTCCTGTCATCGCATCCGCTATCTTTCAAACTGCCTCGCGCAAACAAACGCTCGAAGCGTGCGCTTGACGCCGCAGACTTCGATCACCAGTCGAACTCGAACCCTCAGTATGCTGGCTCAGCTTATCATGCAGCAGATATGAATCCAGCATCAAGGAAGAACAGAAAGAATGGTCGGGGGTCTGGTCAGCCGGCTCCCTCGTACGGTTCCTGGAATCCTAATGCCCCGCCTCGGGATGTACGTCAAAGTGTTGAATACGGGGTCAACTCCATGCAAGACAACTTTCAGCCGTCGCCATATTCTCATATGCCGAATATGAACCAAGCTTCTGGGTATCAGATACCGCAGGCCAATTCGACATCACAGGGTTATCAATCTCAGGGTTATGCTCCTCCCATGCAACAGCATGGCCTACCACAAATGCCTGGGATGCAAAATCAACCACCATTCGGCAATTTCAGTGGTCTGCCCCAGAATCAAATAGGCATGGACCCAGGCTTTTTCCAAATGATGCAGAATATGCCAATAATGTTCCCTGGCTTTGATAACACAATGGCGAACTTGCCCCCGCTTCCTTTCCCCCCTTTCGACATGAACATGAACATGAACATGAATTCTCCCCTGTCTTATGAAACCACCCGGCCCATGAGTACAATGGCGCATGGCTCAAGAGACCGGTTTACACCTGACCCCTCCCGAAAACGAAGATCGCCAACACCGCAAGTCAAGGTCCCTCTACCGACGCTGCAATACACAAACCAAGCATCATTGAAACCACAAAAGTCGGCAAAACGACCGCTGCTCATCATTCTCGATTTGAACGGCACTCTTATCTTCCGCAAGCAGCGCAAGTTTCCTCCGAAATTCGCCAGACGCGCCGGCCTCGATCATTTCCTAGCCACACTAATCAAAAACTACAAAGTCATGATCTGGTCCAGCTCCCAACCACCGACCGTAAACGCAGTCTGCGAGCAGTTGTTCCCGGAGCCAATGCTTGAAGCACTCGTTGCACGCTGGGGCCGTGACAGGTTCGGCCTCACCGCTGGTCAATACAACTCCAAGCTCCAAGTTTACAAAGAGCTACACAAAGTCTGGGCGGAGCCAGGGATTCAAGGCGCGTTCCCAGGCAATGAGCATCTGCAGGAGGCCGCCCTTCCAGCAGGGGTAAAGCCAAAACACAACACTCGCAAGATTGCAGAGGCTGCCAAGCTTCAACCGGGTCACCGCTGGGACCAGACGAATACCATCCTCATCGATGATAGCCGACTCAAAGCTTCCAGCGAGCCGTTCAACATCCTCGAGATTCCAGAGTTCAACGATGATCCGAACATCGATGAGTCCAGGCTCTTCGCCAAGGTCCTCGCCCGTCTTGATTACCTTGCCCAGTACGACGACGTGAGCAAGGTCCTCCGCGAATGGGACGAGCGCGTCGACAAGGGCGAGGGCAGTATCCTGGATCTGGATATTGGATTGCAAGAGGATTCCGCTGATAGCGAGGACGGTGGCATGAGTCTCTTTCCAGAGCAGTTGAATGGCACTTTCAACGCCAATCCCGTCACATCCGATTATCCGACTGGTCATACCCCCCTTACTACCAAAGCTGTACCGAAAGTCAAGAAAAATAAGAAAGCAAAGGCAAGAGCAAAAGCTGCCGCCGCTGCCGATGCCGCTGCCGCCAACGCTGATTCTGCAGCAATCGTTCTGACAACCGCACATATCCTATCCACCAGACCCCCAGCCGCAAATACCCCAGCCACCAACCCACCACAAATCCATCCAGACCAAGAGCAACAAAGAGGCCAGGTGAAACTCTCCCGAAACCAGCGCAAAAAGGCCAGGCAAGAAAGAGAAGCGCAAGCTAAACTTCTCGCTGCGGAAGCAGACCAACAACCCAACACCGACTCCGTACCAAGCAATCCCGCGGCAAGCGAACAAATCAAACCAACCGAACCCGAGATAATCGATCTCACAGACGACATCTTGTCAAGCCGCCAAAGCGTCCGCCGCAAGCAAAAGGCCAATAAACGGAAAGCCCTAGCTTTATCCGAGGAATTGGATCTCCCTACCTCCGCTCCCGAGTCTACCGAGGGAGAGTCTGCACCAAGATACAACTTCCGGAAGAGGAGTGTTGAGGACGACGCTGGTATTTCTCATGGTCTTCCCACCTCCGAGACTATTGCGGTGGACGTCGCAGATGTACCTGAGACTGAATCCACACCTGAGTACTTGCCTCCAGATGCCGATGCTGGGACGCGAATTAATCTGGCTCGTTCGCCGTCGCCGGCCTCGTCGGTTGCGTCGAGGAACTCGCTGCTTGATCGGCTTGAGGAGGGGCTTGGGATGTCCAGGCGATGAGGTTTATTTTCATAATGCATAGATAATGGAGTGAGGAGTTATCCCTGATGGCTCTTCTACAAAGACCTAGGAAATACAGTTCATATTTTCTCACTGGTTTGATATCACTCTTACAAGTCTTCACGAGAGGGCTCTGTATAAAAGTAACTTTGTTGTAGCGTACAAGAACTCGTTTTTACTTTGGTGTAAGACATATTGAGAAATGAAGAATCGAGGTAAAGAGCAAGATGGTGAGTACCTTCATCGATAGCACTCCGTATCCCGACTTCCCTACAGCCGCGTATGCCAACCACGCTGCTAGAGCACCAACAAAAAATATCTGGCTAGTCACTAGACAGCTTGCAAGATTCGTTCTCACATTATAGATCGATAATCAGAACAGAAGGCTATTCGCCAGACAGCTGAGATATACATATTTCCCCCCCTTCCTCTACACCCGTCCCTTTTATATACGTTCTTGCTACTAGCCCTAAGCCCGTGACCCCATCTTAACCAATTGATTTCATACCAACCTCTCCCTATACATGGCTATTCATCTATACACATCGATCAAATTCCTCGAAGCAGGAATATCGCAAGAAATAACCAATTGAGCATTAGCAATGAGGGTATGACAAAGAGAGATAAATCTAGATATCTCTTAATATTCACTAAGACGGGTATTCCCAATAGCCTAGTATACATTGTACAGCCCACGAATTTCCAGAACCAATGCCTTTGGGAAACCGATCTTAGCTTCCGAGTGGAATAATCGAGGGTGATATAGACAGTCCACAGGCCGAGTAGAACCACGATGACTCGAGCGAGTTACCGTACCTTGTATGGCAGAGGCTGAATACATAACTAGAATCCTTACGTCTTTCTTGGGGTCTGATGGACTGTCATACTCCGAAAATCGAACCCAATCACCGTGATTGATTCGTCTATGTTGCTATCACCCTAATCCCAAGACAATTCGGCGATAATCTAGGTCACGGATATCCTACATCTAGCTTAGGGCTGTGACATCACTTGAAGAATAGAAGCAATGCACTATCTAGCGACATTGGAGCGGTGATGATTGGTATAGTCTGAGCAACTGTAACGCGGGCACCATTTAAATACGCATATAGAGACCGGAAATACACAGCTACTCGTAGATTGTGGGTTTCTGGGAATGGAGAGCTAGACCATATCACTTCTGATCCCCTGAATAGCGACTTTGGAATGTCAGGAAATGCTTTATACTGGGTTCGGTGCTTGGATTCCTTTATGATCAAAGACTCCTAGAAACCCGAAGTTTGTCTTCTACTGACGGCAATTATATTTCTCTAGTCTTGGTACACCGATAGTTTCTCTACTTTATAGATAATCTGTTTTGTCCAGGGTAAATGCTTGCTTGCTGGAAATGCGGTTTGGATATTGTTACAACCCAACGTACGGAGTACGAATACGGTGCGCATCTCTCGTAGCACATATCGGGTATTTAGGTTGGTAACCTGACATGACGACTAGTTAGTCGTCATAGTGGCTCTTTTGGTAAACGCTCTACCTTACCATTACTTCCTAGTTTTGCAAGTGGTGTCAGGCCCACTTGCGTTAACAGATATCTGGTTTCATCTAGAGCTCGTGCTTATGGTTTTAGGGTTTCGGGAGCAAACCTTGGAAGTATAGATACAAGCTCTATAACACTGTACCAACCCTCTCCTCTTGTAGTTAGGCTTAAATAAGGGATATGCAATGTAAATAGATATGCAATGTAGATACTCAGTCTCTTTCATAAAGAGATATAAATGGATAAGAGTTGGAGGGGGAGTGGATTCAAGAAATGAGAGAGGAACGAATGACTGGATGGCCTGCCAGTTAGTAGAATACATGTAGCGACTCAGATATATACAACGAGCACGTGCAAGAACACCAGAAATAGCTCATACAGCTTCTACACTACAATATACGTGATAATACAATCACAATGGAAAAAATATACACTCAAGAAATCAGAGAACTGTCTCTGTTCTTTTATTGCTAGAACTAAACTAGCAGCGACGTCGCCGGCAGGGATTTTAGAGCAAGACCCAGAACCAGCTTAGTCGATCATCATTCCGCGTCGCAACGTATTCGTAACCGTGATTCAACATCAACACGTAAGACCTTAGGTCAAGATATTTGGAGAAATCCCAAAGAGTTTCAGGAGGGAAAAAGAAAATAGACATGATGTGTAGGGTGTCTTTAAGTACAGCACGTCCATCGGGGTATTGGGGGATGAAATTTTAAAGGAGATGGGAGGGAGAGAGAGGATCGGGGGCGAACACGCTTATTTGAAGACGTGGCCATCGGTCCACTCCTGGACCTTGCCGTCGGTGGTGATAGGGACATCCTGGCACCACATGTCCTCGACGAGCTTGCGGTCAGCCTCAACAGAGGGGTCGAGCTTGACGAACTCGTAACCCTCCCAGTCGGGGCCGACAGTGAAAGCGGGCTCCCACTCCTGGCCGCGGACCATGAAGGCACCGTAGACGACACAGTCGTAGTTGACACCGTACACGGACTGGGCACCGAAGAGGTACTTGCGGGAAGCCTCAAGACGGGCCTGGAAGCCACCGATCAGGTTGTTGGCCATGAAGGTAAGCTTGAGCTCGTTGTTGTACTTGTAGTTGACCTTCCAGAGGGAGTACTCGTCGGTCTTGAGCTGTTCCCAGAACCAGGGCATGGCAACGGAGCGGGGGTCCTCGTTGGAGAACTTGCGCTTCCAGTCATCAAGGATGAGAGTGGGCTTGCCAAGAGCCTCAAGGGGGTGCTTGGCCTTGGGGGGCTCCTTCTCCTCAATGGGAGCGGCAGCGGCGGCAGCAGGAGCCTTGGGCTTCTCCTCCTTCTTGGGGGGAGTGTACTTGACGACCTCCTCAGCGAACTTGGGGCTGGGGTGGACAGCCTTGAAGGCATCCTGGTTGATGAGGGTGTTGTACCACCGGGTGGTGGCGGGGTTGGCCTGGCGCCAGGTGCTGTCGAGGACAGTGGCGAAGGCACGGGTGAGGAGGGAGGCGGCGAAGATATCAGCCAGGGTGATGCGCTCACCAACAAGGTAGGTGTTGGCAGTCAGGTGAGCCTCGAGGACAGAGATGACCTTGAGGGCAACCTTGGCGGCCTCATCGACGACCTTCTTGTTGTAGCCATCGAGGCCAAGGAGGGGACGGTACCAGGCACCGAACTTGGGCAGAACCTCGGCGTTAACGAAGGACATCCAGCGGAGGATGGAAGCGTAGTCCTGCTTGGTCTTGCCGAGGAGAGTGGTCTTCTCGTTCTGGGAAGTAACTATGAACAGGATATGTTAGTCAAGTTCATTTATAACTCGGTAGAACCGACGATGGAGCAATCAGAGGTGCCAATGGCACAATGTGTCCAAGATCAAACAGAGGGGGTGTTCGAGTCCAAAATTTCCCCCAA
Organism: Penicillium paradoxum; assembly: GCF_028828445.1. Taxonomy (NCBI): domain Eukaryota; kingdom Fungi; phylum Ascomycota; class Eurotiomycetes; order Eurotiales; family Aspergillaceae; genus Penicillium; species Penicillium paradoxum. The sequence continues at coordinate 472,192 of NW_026643184.1, read as the reverse complement.
AGCGGGGTAGCCAAAATTTTTTCAGAGTTGTTTTTTCTCAACAGTTATAGTTCTGACAGGGATAACTAATGGTATCTCATCATATAAAGATAGAGGCGTAACAATGGACCGAGGGGGGCGTGGGCTTCAATGAGAAGAGGCAAAAAAGGAGCTTCACATACCATAGACAGCGATGGCAATAGCCTCGCTCAGGTTGAAGCCATTGGCACCCTCGAAGGCGGGGATCTTGCCAGTGGGGTTAACCTTGAGGTACTCAGCGCTGGCGTTGAACTCAGCAGCAGAGTTAGCCTGGGTGTTGACCAGCTCCAACTCCAGGTCGTTGTGCTTAGCAGCGACCAGGATGGAGAGGGTGCGACCGTTGTCCTAAAGGCAGAAACAAGTCAGAAAATGGGAAGGAGAGCGACTAAATAGACAGGAGAAACATACAGGCAGACCGTAAAGCTTTCCGAAGGCCATTTTGAATGTAAGGGGTGGGAATGTGAAGAGAAAGAAAGAAAGAAAAGAAGAGAGAGGGGCGAACAAGAATTTTGTGCTGGCGGGACGACTTCGGTGTCCGGAGGAACCGATTCTGCCGGTGGTCACATGACCCGACAAAAAACATGACAACTCCGGAGAGCATCAACGGGCGTCCCATCAAGGCCCTCAGACCCGATATCTAGTCAATTCCGCGCCAATTGCGCCCTCCTTCAACTATGGCGTGGCACAAACCCACCAGCCTGACCCAGGCGATGCAATCCCTCCGTCTATCATCTCTCTCAACCTCCCGAACAACTCTCAACACCCTCACACGCTCCTACGCAACACAAGCCCTAGAAGTCCCCGCAGCCGCAGCCCCGGAAATCAACTTCGACTCCTTCGTCCAAAAGCCCGCCCGCATCATCCCTTCCTCCCCATCCTACTTCTCCGGCAGCCCGCGGTTCATCGACCACGTCCTGCAACTGGAAGCCCTGCAAGCGAAGCATGCCGGACTCCCCACCGTCCCGACCACCGAGGCACCACGCATGGCCTGGTTCAAGCTCGCCCAGTTCCGCGATTACGTCGGCGAGCCCGTCCCCATGAAGAAATACAAATCCCTTCTCAAGATCCTGCAGCGTCTGAACCGCATCCAGCCCGAGATGGTTCCCGACGAGGTGCGCGAGACACTCGGCGCGTTCCTGCGTCCTGGTAACCCTTACGCGGTGGAGAATGTCCCGCAGACGGTTGACGAGCATGGACGTGCGCGCGGCAAGGGAAAGAGGAAGGAGTCGTCGGCGGTTGTGCAGCTTGTCGAGGGCGAGGGTGAGGTGTTGGTTAATGGCAAGAGTATTGTGGAGGTGTTTAAGCGGGTGCATGATCGAGAGAGTGCACTGTGGGCATTGCGGTCTACGCAACGTTTGGATAAGTATAATGCCTGGATTACGGTGCGGGGTGGTGGTGTTACTGGACAGGCTGAGGCTATTACGTTGGCTCTTGGCAGGGCCTTGCTGTTGCATGAGCCTGGGTTGAAGGCGGTTCTCCGGAAGGGTATGTCCTTGTTTCTACTTTTATATCATGGTATCCTTGTTGCAAATTGCTAACTTTATTTTCCTTACAGCCGGTGCTATCACAGTCGACGCCCGTCGTGTCGAGAGGAAGAAGCCTGGTCACGTCAAGGCCCGCAAGATGCCTACCTGGGTCAAGCGTTAAGGTGGCTAGCAAGTCCCAAGCATTTCCCTTTTCCCTTTTTGTTTCAATACTGTATTATTCCACGGCCCAAGTTCGCGACTTGTTTTATATCCTGTACTCTCAATGCATATGGGGCAATCAATTCCAAGGTTTACATTGAATTTGAACTGAATGGTTATATGAGTGTTTCGGGTGTCTTTGAGCATCTGATAGAAGCATAGCAAGTGTAGATCGAGATGAAGGCTAGTAGACCTTGTGTTGTTCATTATGTTGAGTCCTGGTGCTTTGCAGGAGAAAAGAAACATTGATGTGGATGCTAGCCAGAAACAGCTCTCAACGAAAGAGAGAACCATACTCCATAATCAAGATTCAATTGGAAAGCAGTTATGGTAGCCGAGCGATCTTCTCCGAATCACCGCCAATTAAAGGGCATCGAACTATGTTGTCTACAACCTACCATCCAAACCAATGACATTCATACCCCCGACATGCTCACCATATAAGACGCAAACCCTCAATCGTGAAAATAGTAGATATTTGATATCAGGTCATTCGACTCCATATGCTCAGATCCAAAAGATATGCCAACACGGCAAATTCCAGGAGCTAGGTAGAAATCCCACCATTTATATCGCATATCCATAGAGAAAGAAACCCCCAAAATCCAATTCCAATTCCAATCCCAAGCCCAATACCAGAACGGGAAACACTAAGGTCTCATTCCATTTTGCGCCCGATATCCATCCCTTTTTGTGTTTTGCGCACGCCCCAATGCAAAGCCGGTCCGGATTCAATACAAAGAATCAAGAAGAGAAAAAAAAAGGGAAATTAAGATAAAAAAAATTGACATAGGAAAATCATAACGGCCAATCAGAGAAAAACCACCCCGGAAAGAAAACGCGACTATATACAACTCGTCAGATTCATGATTAGGGTGCGATAAAGGGGGGAGACGGAAAATTGTGATAGTGGCTGCCACACCAGAGAGAAGATAGTTCGTAACGCCATGTCAAATAGGCGACAGGTATGTTTTGGAAAGAATCAAGCGCCGTGGGCTTCAATAACCCTTCTTAGTGAACAATGGCGTCGTGAGAAGAGGGGAAAAGACCGACGGCCGAAAGCGGAAGGAGGGGGCAAGTTGATCGCCCAGAGCGAATGCAAGATTGGTACCCAAAGGTCAAAGGTGACAGGTTACCTCTCTTGCGATGTCAAATATCACATCCGGATTGGCGCGGCGCTAGTAGGCAATAGCCTCTCCGTGGCGGCGGTTAGGCATATTTGGCTCAGTAGATTTTCCCGATCGTCACAGCCGTGTCTTTCTGTTTTGGGAACCCCAATTTGATGAGGTTGGGAGGTATCTGTATTTTTTTTTCGTCTTGCTTGGTTTTTTTCCCCTGTCTTCCCTGTATTTCATCTGTTTCCTCGTTTGGAACCTGGCTCATGGTCGAGCCACTGCGGTAGGTTCGGGGATAGCAGAGATATGGTGGAGATCGGGTCTACTGTCCATGAGATCAAGACACTGGCCCAAGACTGATTTGTTTGATTAGAACCGAGCATTCAACTGAGTCTTAGTGTGGAAACTCACTGGATAATATCTCTTCCTCCCATATACCCATTTGGTAATCCACTAACCCATGTGGTTCGAGTTGATCGCAAAGCTGAATCAGGTCTCGGCCCATGTTCTCCATGCGGTCTCGTCGAAGTAGACTGACATGCGCCGGCTGTTGACTTGTGGCAATGATCTCAAGTATCAGATCCTTTTGCTTCTGACAGATGGCTAGCCAACATATATTGAAGTCATTCCAAAGCTTGAGACGGTCGGAGTAATGGACGCTGTCGTCGTGGAGGAGGCCTGCATATCAAATAGAAAGGATTAGCCTCGCACTGTAGACCCAAGCAAGGGTGTCATATGATGCTTGCATGACGCGTGCCTGCAGGCTCAGAGGAAACACGAGGGGACCAAAAGAACAAGCAAAAAAGAAAGCAAAAAGAAAGAAAAAGAAAAACACAAAAAGGTCCAGTCGGGAGTGCGACTTCTGTGCTACTACCGAGGACACTCATGGTAAAGCGTGTGTACCTGTTCCTCTGCCTTCCTCGGCGCGGAAAGCCAAAAAAAAATCAAAAGGAACTAATGACCAAAGACTGCATCTTACCTAGATCCCGTGCATTGGTCACGAGCCACTCGGAAATTTCGAGTAGTGACTCTCCAGCCTCTACCAATCTTCCCGCTCGCGTTTGATCGAATGTGCGGCGCAGGATGCCTTGATATCTGCCAATGGCCTCCTCCAGACTCGGCTGGTCCGAAGGCTGATTCTGCGGTTCGAGCTGGGATTGATCCAATCTGTTCATGGACCCGGACCCGATTACGGTGAAATCAGAGATGGGTGCAGAAAATGACTGGGTGGTGTTCGGACGTGCCATGGGATTCGGTTGGTTATAAGGCTGGAGTTGCGCATTTAGATAAGGCGAGAGCCCTGCGACCCCAGACCCTGCGGATTCCTCTGGCGCAAAATACTGTGGAACGGCAAATTGATTCGGCAGGGCATCAATAGCTGCAGACGGCCGTGTCGGGTACTGTGGAACAACCTCAAAGGGTCCTTGGGTTGGGCCCGGCTGACCGAACCCGTAGAGCATGCTGGACTCATAGAAGGCCGTGGGGTCTTGCGACGGCACGCGCCGTCGCTGTGGTTGAATTGAGGGCGCTTGCTGAGAGCGCCGGATAAAGTCCTGGGGTTGATAGTTCTGCAATTCACTGGACTGCAGGGGACCGCCGTGGAAGGAGCTGCCTGTGTATCCGTAGTCATAGGACAACGGGGCTTGCTCCGGGGGTTGCGACATCCCCGTTGGGTCTCCACGTGGTTGTATGGCCGGGTCAAAACGATCGGTTGCACGACCAGGTGCTCTGCGAGCGGCATTTCCAGATCGAGACATTGACTTTTCATGCTGCTTCATTCGTTGATCGCCATCCATCAGACTGTCCCAGGATCGATGCAGATCAATCTCGGCCCAATGCTTGGGGGACAGCGGTGGGCTTGCGTATGATGCCAGCTTGGATGGTTTAGAAGGGGAATCCAGGAATGAAAATCCTCTCACAGATAGGATGTCGTTCCCCTTATTGGGGAGGGGGGAACGGTAGAGATGGTAGGAAAGAAAGGATGAGACGTGATCCTTGCGGTTCAAGTAGACATTCAAATCCTGTCCTCTGACGCAGCCGCGACGCAGACTTAAGTAACCAAAACCAAATATTAATAACCCAGTAATTGAGGGGGGAAAAATAAATAAATCAATAAATAATCAGGCCGAGGCCAAGGAAGAACTAAAGAGGAAATTAGGCCTCAGAGGATGAGTGATGGATCTGAAAAGACCGAGATGACGGTTGAGCTGAGCCTGGGAGTCATCAGGGTCAATGACAGATCCAGTTCCCGCGAGAGGGGAAAATCGGGAGAAAGGGAGTATTAAACAGTAAATCCAGAGAAGAGAAGAAAGACAAGCCCTAAAGCCATACGATCGAGGATCTACACCTAAACTCCATTCGGTGCATCGGGAACCCGGCGCAGTGGTTCTGGGGTTTGTTTTGTTTGCTGTGTCTCGTTTATTACGACTACGCCTATTACTATTACGGGGACCATTACGCCTATTACACCTATTACGCCTCTTACCAGGTAAATAAGGGGTTCAGCTCGCGAGGTCAGGTGGGAACCCCCATTTCCTTTCTTTTTTCCTTTCTTTTTTTTCGTTTCTTCTTCGGTGTAACGCCCATGTTGCCTGGGGCTGATACTGAACATGAGACACAATCGGCTCCCTTGCGTAGAGAGGAAAGGGGAAAAAAGCAAAAGCGAAAGAGGAATACATGAACAGAGTCAAAAAGGGGCGTTTACATTCCGGGGAGATTAGCCGGGCAGCTGCTGGAACCTCGAGATGCATATGTACGGAGTACCTCTGGACGGCTCGGGACTTCTGTCCTTTTGGACCGAGGTAGAGAGGGACAAGTGAGGCTGATTGACAATGAGATAATACGTCAGATATCATATCAGCAGAATAAGATCCGAGTCAGAGATGCAGAGGATTATCGACTAGTTTAATCTAAACAGTTCCACTGGTGGGGCTGGATCGACCAAGCCCGGCCACATACATTTGGTTTTCTGATGTCTCGAGTCTCAGGGGAGCCATGATCTCAACGAAGTACGGCGGAGTACGGAATACTACGCGATGGATCGTGAATGATGCCACCATAAAGTACGCAATACTCCGTACGGAGTATACATACGGAGTAGACTATCTCCCAGACGGGATCCGACACCCTGGAAATGCGGCTACGACGTCGTAGATCCGGCTAACATTGTTTGTCTTTTATACTCTGGCAAACTCTGACTCGGAAATGATCTGCCTACACATGAACCTTACCAACATTAACCTACTTCCACGGGTTCCGGGGGATCTCAGGTACCCCGAAACAGAGTCCTATGCACATCCCTTCGGATGTACAACGTACAACGAAGAGAAAAAAAAAAAAAAAAAAAGATGTGCAAATCAGAAAGTCTCAAAGAATACATCAATCAGGCCATTGAAAATATCAGGATCCTCGAACGGACTGCACCAAACTCCTAGATCACGGTGCGCCTGGATGGCCCGCAACTAGCAGCCCGACACGTTAGATAGACCTGCCGGTAGTACAAAACACGCGGCGGGAACTGGGTTTGGTTTGCGTTGGGAATAGTGAGAAAAACGGAATAATAATACCAATCTTGTAGGGACAACAGACTACATTGTTAGACAATCGCCTTGACTATCTCCCGACTACTGGAGAACTATACCGTTGTAGATGAAAGCCATCTATCCGTACAGAGTACTCCGTAGAATGATGTCACTCCTTGTTTCAGATGTCCCTTCAGACCTGTCAGACAAAGGATAAATAACTAATCTTAGAAGCATTCTCAAACAAAAGAAAAAGAAACAAAAGCTTGGGCCTAAAATCCCCCAGATTCACAGCCAATCCCACCAAAATACTCCGTAGCCAATCGCAACTTAGGAGGCCTTGACAAATCTTCCTGAAACACATACCCCCCTTCCTAATCTCTGCTATGAAGAGACACTGCTATCCCGAGATCCATGTACGGAGTAGCAGGCAAGTAGTTCGAAGTAACATGACTCCCCCTTCTTCCATTCCTCTCCTTCCTCCATTCCCAACCCTCTCCCGTGAAAACCATAAGAGGACATCTATTCTGTACTCCGTATCTCTTCATCAAATGATAAAGAAAAACGAAACACGAAAAACTTATTTTTGGAAAATCCAGTGCCTCGCCTTGTACGACTTCCATCTCGGACTGCAGACCCAGCGAATCCAGTGCCTCGGAATTCCGAAATTATCGTCTCACGCTCTCCAGCCCAGCTATCCAGTCGGGAAGCACAAACACCGCCGAGGATACTGGATGGACGAATAGCGGAGATATACCGGAGACAAAATGTTGAATTAGTCCGGGGAGACATTGACCATAGACCATTGTCCATATCAGTGGTCCAATTGGATCCACTTGACTCTTACCAATGGGATTGGTAGCGCAGATGTAGAGTACATATGCAGTTCGGAATAGGGGAGAATAGTCAAGGGGGAGTGGACAGAATGTCAGTGCGCTATATCACCGTGGGTTGCTGTTGTGGCTGCTCTTCCGGGCCCGACTCGTTGGTTGGAAGTCATCCGGTCCACGAGTCTGCAGGCCAGAAGGAAAGATCTTGAACTGGTGTTTGTGCCGAGGTCGGGAGATCAGGGTTGGTTGGGATGGGAACGGGGGGTTTGATTCATGCGGCTGAAACTTCAAGGCTTTGTTTTTTTTGGTCTTGGGACTGGGTGTGGTTTTTTGGTATTGGCTCGACGGAGAATGTACGGTAGGGATCGGGGGTTGGGAGGGGTTCGTGGGAAGGGATGGGTTGGGATGTTGGTTTGGGGGTGAGGGATTGTTACTTTGATATACTTCGGGGGTTCATGCGCATACTTTCCAGGGTAGTATTTGATCTCATGTTTGAGAGGAGATTAGACCAATGGAAAAGTGGTTATGGGAAAGATATCAGATGTTCTTCCCATATCGAAATCGAAATAAACTACAAACACGTCGCTGATCATTGAGTCATGTCATGTCGAAATGAAAAAAAGAAACAGAAGTCAGGCGCCAAGAGGAAACAGCTGGATATATTGCCACTCAACCAGTGAGACGGGCAATTAGATTTCGTCTGGTAAATGGTTAACACGGATATCTCCCGGAGAAATGTAAGATCAAAACTCACTCAGCGTCATACTGAGGCTCACATCCGTATTCTCAACCATATCTGTGAACTCCTCAAAGCTGATCTTTCCATCCCCATCCTTATCGGCTTCCATGATCGTCTTGTCGACGATCTGCTGCAACTGCACGTCCTTCAAGTTGTTGCCGACCATCATCTTCAACACGATGAACAGCTCACCGTTGGAGATATATCCGTCGCGGTCGATGTCGTACACCTTGAATGCAAACCGCAGCTTCTCTTGCTTGTTACCCTTCGAGCTGAATGCTGACAGGCCCGTCACGAATTCCTGGAAATCGACGTCACCGCCACCGTCTTCATCGAAAATGGCGATCATTCTATCATGGAAGTACTGCGTTAGAAGCTAGTCTGTTTGTATATGTAGATCGGCAGTGTGGGGGTGGATGTGGATGTGATCCGGGGAGAGCAACGAACCTCGTGGCGAGCGGGTTGGACGACACTTGGGGGAGGGAAAGGAATTCATCGCGGTCGATAGTGCCGGAGGCATCCTGTAGACAGTTGAGTATGTGATAGCACCCGTCGGAATTCCATGCCGCGCAACCAACCTTATCCAGCTTCATGAAGCGTTTGCGCAGACGATCCACCTCATCCCGGTTGACTGTTACCGCTCAGTCAGTCACAAGCCTGATCCATCATCTTGATACCCTTATGCGACCGTGGAAAACGTACAGTTGGAGGTGGACACAATGTTATCGAAGAGCTGGGTGGTGCCCACGGAGCCACGGCGTCTGCGCGCATCGTAAATGGCAGCGGCGTTGGGCTCGTTGGAGGAGGACTGATCCATGTTGGGCGGTTAAAGGAGCAACCGGAGTGAAAGGGCGGGCGATGCGATGAAAGATACCAAAGAAGATGTGGCAAAACTATGAAACCACCAATTACGAAGAGGTAGATCAAGCAAGATAGCAAAAGAGGAGGCGGAAGAGATGTTATTGCCAAGGGCCCTGGGGAATCTGATATCGCCCAGCCCCGCACTAACCGGAAGCGGACAGGCAAGCGAGCCCCTGAGGCCGTGCACTCGGCCAAAACAGGCCACCGCCGGCTGAGATTACAACGTCAACCCAACCGCCAGCCCTGAATCACCCCATTTTCAGTCGTCAATATCTCCCCCCCTCCATCCATTCTCATCTCAAAAATACGTCTACGAGAAAGCGCATAACCAGACCTTTCTACTGATCCCCTTTTACCCCGTTCCCGCCCATGGTCGTTGGCCTATTGCGCGTCCCGACGCTATGACTCGGTACGGGGGCCTGGGGAGGACGCGCCCTAAAAAGCTCACCTCCAAGGCATCCATCCCCGTTGTCCGGGAGTCAGACATCGATCCCATCGAGGATGACACCCAGAGCGCTCTACAACAGATCGAAACCGGCGTCGAAAAGGCCGAGGAGTCGGTGAGTCCCTAATTTTAGCATCATCCCTATCCCAGTCACGTGACAAGATCGCCGAAATGACATGAAAATTTTCACCCCAATATAAAATGGCCCATACTGACCTTGGATCGTGTCTAGGAAATTCACCTGCAACGCGCAATTAATGCCGCTGCCCAGGGCAAAGTAAATGAGGCACATATCCCCACCCCGGAGACCATTCTCAGTAATCTTCAATATGACGAACTCTACCCTCCTGTCTTCTCCCAGCCTGCGACGTACATCCGCTTCTCCTCGACTGTCGAGGATTGTTGCGGATGTCCGTACAACATGACGGATGAGGACGATGTCTTCCTTAAGACGTTGAACCAAAAGCGTGAACCATCTGCGGAACGGTGCTCGGAAGATACCTTCGAGGAAATCATGAATTTCTTTGAGGAAACGGCGCAGTTGAAGCAGCCATACGCATCGATCGACAACCCACCAGTGTTGTCGTTTGCCGAAATGCAAGACATGATGGATACATCTTTAGAAGATCCGATGAAGCCCTTTGCCAAAGAAATTTATGAGCACTGGAAGGCGGGTCGGATGGCGGTGCAGAACAATGCTCTTGTATCGCAACTCAAGGTATGTTGTTTCTCATATCGTTGGCAATGTAATATCACTGACATTGATCGTCGCAGTTCGAAACTGGCCAAGACACCGACGACAGTGATCCATTTGTCTGTTTCCGTAGACGCGAGGTCCGCCAGATCCGCAAGACCCGTGGTAGAGATGCACAGAGTGCAGAAAAGCTCAGACGTCTTCGCAAGGAGTTGGAAGATGCTCGCGAGCTTGTTGCTTTGGTGCGCCAGCGGGAAATTGCTCGGAAGGAAATGCTCTCCATGGAGCGACACCTCTTCAAGCAGCGTTGTGAGGTCAAGGAGATGAAGCGCAAGCTCAACATTAAGGACGATGATGAAGACCTCATCAACCAAAAGGTAAGCATGACTGATCTGACTGCTCGTAATGTGCATGCGCTGACCTTCTTCTCACAGCCAAAGAAGAGGGTGGTCGATATGCCAACCCAACGTTCAAATGCCCCTCAACTGCGTATGCCCCTCAAGGCTGGACAAGGTGCAGAGGATCTGCAACTCTTGGAAGACGTTCAGGCGGAGAAAGAGAACGAGATTCTGCGCGATATCAAACAGAACATCACCAAGCACATCAAGTGGAACGAGGGATACGTGGATCACACCCGTGCCCCACTTTCTCCTTCACCGGAAAGGATATTCGATGTGTCTGCCTTCAGACCCGCATTCACGGCACAGCTGCCAACCCCTCCATCATCAGAATCATCTGGCGAGATGGAGACTTCCTTAGATGTTACCAGCCCGCTCTTCTCCAAAGACAAGCTTGCTTCGCACGCCATAGAACTCCATGACGAGACACACCGGATGCCATCTTTCCGACGAAGAGTTGGACGTGGTGGCCGGTTAATGATCGACCGTCGGAACATGGGGAGTCGTAAAATTGAGATGGACCCTATCAAGGCCGACCGATTCAAGTTCGACCAAGAAGATTCCGACGAAGAGCCCGATTATGATACGGATGCGTATAGCATCCAAATCATGCAGCACCGGGCTATCACCATGGCCAAGGCGCGCGAACAGGCTGCAGTGGCTGCCCAGGCTCATGCGCAGGCGCAAGCACAGGCAGTCCAAGCCCAAGCACAGGCTCAGCGACGACTGCAAGACCAAAGCGGTCAGCACCCAGGTCCCAATCCCGGACCGGTTGCGGTGGCAGTGTCAGAGACCTAACCGACTCCCCCCTCATCATTTTTTGTTTTCCTCGTTCACAGCATTTGGCGGGCGTTCCCCTCGTGATTTTGTTTTCCTCGTCCCTTCGTCTCCTTGTCTTTCCCCCTTTTTACCACACTTGTAGTTTTAGTACTCCCTCATGTTTCGACGATTTCCGCGGGCGGCGAAGGATACTGGCTTCATGTGAAGCCTGATATCTCTTCTTTTCTCTTTTTCTTTCCTCGCGTTTCCGCCCACCTCTTTCTCACACCTCTCTTCCTCGACTTTCCGTTTCGACGCAGGTGCCAGCTACTCGTAGCTTGGACCCGTCTGCATTTGTTAGTGTACATAGTATCTTTTTTTTCTTTCCCGAATTTCGGTGGTGTTGGCTGGTGTCGGGCAGCCTTTGTATGATGGATAACCGAAGTTATGATGCAAGCGACGAATGGGAGGGCAAAGAAAAAGGCTCAAAAACATTCAGAAAATCTAAAACAATTTAATCACTCGCAAAAATCACTTTTCTTTTGGGTTCTGTTGGGTTCAGTAGAACAGACTGATCTCAGTCGTGGTAGTTGGTCACACAAAGACGTAGAGTCTTTCAGACTTCATACCCTCTGGCTCTTAAATTGTCTCGACTCACCATCATCATTGGCAGAACGTTTCAATGACCCCGTGGTAGCGGGTTGCAGCATGCCCAAGACAGTGTGCAGAACCTCCTTCTCGCCAATGCGAACTTGGAGGGCCATCCGTACTCGACGGGCAGTCTCATCCCCAGCACCTGATGAAGACAACGGAGAAAGCGAACCTCTGAGCTGGAGATCTGAGGCCAAAGAGGTAGCGTATTGCGCCTGTCGCTGCTGCAGGGCCTTGATCAAGATAGCAGCTGCGTTGGCATCCAACGCTGGCTTAGGAGCCTTCTTCTTGGACAAGCGCTGCTCGAACTCCGCAGCGGGGAGAGCGAGTGTGGTCAAAAGAACGACCAACTCGGCTGGCAGAATATCTTCCAAAGATGGGTTGGCGTTCACAGGTCTGGGAATCACATAGCCGTCTTCGAGAAGGTCCAGGTTCTCGAGGAACTCAAGTCGGGGTTGAGACTCTGCGTTGGCATCAGAAAGTCCCGCAGCTTGGCAGATGGTTTCCAAAGACAGCTCGAGCACGTCGTATACAGCGTAGTTGTCGGTGACATAGCCATATCGGCGGAGGAGATCTGCGCGGGGAATTTCTCCATAGTCGTTGAAAATCTCCTCGCCTGGCTGAATTGGCTTGATTGCCTTCATGACCAGCGCCCCTTCTTCTTGGTAAAGACGAGCCTATATTAGGTGAGTTAGAATTGGAGTAGGAAGAAAAGGGCGTGCGTGATCTTACGTTGTTTCGGTCCGCATCGGCGTTGAGGAGGTCAGCAAGTGGGACCATACCCTTAGGCAGCTGCTCATCCTCGTCATCTGTCATGTAGCTCTCATCATTAGCTTCACCCTCATCATCATCGTCCTCAGCCTTTTCAATGTCAAAGGCATAAGCCATAATGAGCGACCCCATGATATGGCACAACTCAATTAGGGCGGCGTGACCAGCATCACCCTCCCAAGACGCGAGACCATGAGGAGGCGGGAATAGAGCCGACTTCTTTGCGATGACGGGAGCGATCCACTCCATGATTGACTCCTCGGCGCTTGACCGACCAATCTTTTCCACAATAGTGGAGCCTTGCAGCTCTTGCAGTTCAGCAGGCGACCAAAACATCAGGGTATCGAAACGAGAAGGCAAGACTCGGAAGTATGGAGCCCATCTTGATTTCTCTCCTTGGAGATATTCATATACCATGACCAGCATCAAAGAAAGCCACGGACCCATCTGTTCCTCGAGATTCTCCCCGAGCAGAGTACCCAGCTCCGAATTCTGCACAGCAAGAATCATCGCGCGTGGAATAGAGAAGAGTTCTTCGCCTTCGGGGATGTTGCTTTGTGCCACTAGAGCCCAGGAAATATGTTAGAAAATTGACTGCAACATTTATGGGCCCCTCATTTTTTGGGGGGACACTCCGTGGCGCACTTTTGTGTGTTTGGAGAATTGATTTTTTGCGAACTTACCGACACCACGTCCAGCACCATTTGCTCGAAGATCTGCAAGTCTGATCTTAGAGTTGAGTTGCACTCCTGGTGTGGCTTGCAGCCATGACATGAAGTTGTCAGACTGTTGTTGAAAGCCCTCGGCGTCGGGGAAGTGAGTAGTCGAGGACATGGTGAAAAGGATCCCAGTTGGGAGAGAGAGGAGAAAGACAAAAAGAGATCACGATGATAGACCCAATGGAAAGGAGACTGTATGGGAAAGGAAATAATGGAGAAGAGGGGAAAGAAGACAGTTGGGAGTATGCAAACTAGAGTCGAGAGAGAGAGAGTAGCTCCCGTGGCCGGGTTTAGTTCGGCCAAGCGACGGGTGCCGCTTTTAACGCCCCCTGATAACGATAACGAAAATCATCAAGACTCATATACCAATTGCATAGCATTTCATTGGCTTCCTTTCTTCATCTGAATTAATACTCTGGAATACCGCCCATCATGATCGCAATTGGTATGGAAGGCTCTGCCAACAAATTGGGCATCGGCATTATGCTGCATCCCAAGGACGGTAGTCCCCCCCAGGTCCTCGCCAATATCAGACACACCTACGTCTCCCCGCCAGGCGAGGGCTTCTTGCCCAAGGATACCGCGCGCCACCACCGATCATGGGTTGTGAAGCTGGTCAAGCAGGCTCTCAAAGAAGCCAAGGTCTCTGTCGACGATGTGGACTGCATTTGCTTCACCAAGGGCCCCGGCATGGGTGCCCCACTACAGAGCGTGGTGGTCGCCGCACGGATGTTGAGTCTGCTATGGGGCAAAGAGCTAGTTGGAGTGAACCACTGTGTTGGACGTATGTATTTCTATAAAATAGTGCCATATGTGCTGTCTTCTCTAGCTGAAAAGCGCAACTGGAACAAAAAAAAGGCTGACATCTCGTACCTCCTAGACATTGAAATGGGACGCCTCATCACTGGCGCAACAAACCCCGTCGTACTATATGTATCGGGCGGTAACACACAAGTCATCGCGTACAGCTCCCAGCGATACCGCATCTTTGGCGAGACGCTCGATATGGCAGTAGGAAACTGTCTAGATCGGTTTGCGCGCACACTGCACATCTCCAACGACCCAGCACCGGGATATAACATTGAACAGCTAGCAAAGCAAGGAAAGCAGCTAGTCGATCTGCCTTACGTCGTAAAGGGTATGGATTGTTCATTCTCTGGAATTCTGGCTGCCATTGATGGCCTCGCTAAGGAGTGGGGGTTGGGCGGGGAGGCGAAGGCGAAGGAGGATGAACAGAGAGCTGGGGAGTCTACAGCTGCAGATGGTTCATTGGAAAGCAAGCCCACGCGCGCAGACTTGTGCTTCTCCCTCCAGGAGACAGTCTTCTCCATGCTTGTTGAGATCACCGAGCGCGCAATGGCGCATGTTGGGTCAAAACAGGTTCTGATTGTTGGCGGTGTTGGCTCGAACGAGCGCTTGCAGGAGATGATGGGTATTATGGCAAGGGATCGTGGTGGAAGTGTTTATGCCACGGATGAGCGCTTCTGCATCGATAACGGAATCATGATTGCACAGGCTGGTATGCTGGCATATGGAACCGGATTCCGGACTCCATTGAGCGAGAGTACTTGTACGCAGCGATTCCGCACGGATGAAGTGTTTGTGAAGTGGCGGGATTGATATCGGTGCTTTGACCTAATTTAAAAAAAGATATATCATGTGTTATGAATTGAGCGAATCGGAACCAATATCCTTTTGAATTTGGGATTTGGAGAGGAAGAAGAAGTGATTCGACGTTCAGTGTTCATTTCATCTTGCCTTTCCAGACATCTGTAATATTCTTGCATAGATTCAAGCGCCTGTGCAGCCGTATGATTTGCCCATGATTAACCCTAAATCCTTTCCCTGACCCAACACAGAAGTAACGCCTGAGAAAAAGATGCAATATGGTGTGATTTCCTTGAAGGACTTTTCAACGCATTCAAATTCTTTGGCTGCAATCAATGCCCGGGTAAGCTGGAATTAGTATTTGGTTGCCATTATCGACGAAGCAACCCGAGCGCACCTGAGCAGATAGCGGACAGGCGAGGACCGGGAAGGGCAAATGGCTCGGACAAGGGATGAAATTGTCGATAGATCCTTTCATCTCTGCGGCTTGGATTGACTAGAACATGCGCAAGCCAATATTTGGTGAAAACGCAAAAAAGCATATGCATACAATAGAAAACCACCTATATGTTTGAACATAGCTCATTCGGTAATATCGCCAGTTGGTTTGTACAAAATGGTGGTGACATACTGTACAGCCGATTAGTCAAATTCCCTCGAGAAATTCATGAAGTAATGACTTACTTTTCTTTTATACCGGGTTGTCACACTTGTAGCCAGGACACCATTTTTGATACTGCTCGTGGCCAGATGGTTCAGAACCGTGTGGTTTGGGTAGTTGAGAACGCTGCTATCATCCTTCATGGGGGTTGTGCCGTTGAGAATTGACTTGCCCAAGAAGAGAGGCAGACTGGGCGGGGTAGCCGTATCTCCAATGACATTGGCTGCCTGAATATACTCAGGGCTATCCTCTTCCTTATCCAGATCGGCGAGGAACTGAGGGACGGCATCACCGAAATCACCGGGCGGAACCTCTTCCTCGAGTTCCTCCTGTTCTGGAGTACGGTCCTCTGAATCTCTTGGGTGGACCTGCTTAGATGAATCCGGCACGGTTTGCGGAGGATGCGCCCCCGGTTGAACGGCGGAATCCTTGTCATGAGCATCGTCTGCGCTGATCTCAATATAGTTCACTAGGTGATTAGTGAAGTCCACTGCAGTTGGCAGACTATCAGAAGCGCGCATTTCTCCATCAACAATGAACTTCAAGTGGTGCGTGCCAGGTCGAAGGTTCAGAGTAGTCGACATAACGGACGGGTTATTTTCACTATCGAGCGTTAATCGAGGCTTCAGAATCGCAGGCTACTTGCGTGACTCACCTTCTATGCAGGCGAAATTTCTTCTCCCAGTTAACAAAGGTTCCCGTAACGTAAACCTTCGTAGCAGGTGCTGTCCATTCAATGACTACTGGGACTGCCTTGCCGGCTCCGCTAATGGTATACGGCTGAAGCTCATCAAGCAGCTCCTCATCTTCAATGGTCGTATGACCCAAAGCTGCAGTATTCATATCCATCTGTTCATTCAAAAGGCGATCCGCAGGGAGCGATTGAATATGCGAGTCCTCGGGGCCGGCGATGGGTGATCCGGGTGTGGTGTTGGCATCACCGATTGGCAATGGCAGCCGCGGTGGACGTTGCAGGTGTGCCGATGCGCTATAGTACGAGTTGAGGGGCGGGGCCGATGGTGCCACAGGATCGCGCCCCGGAGCATGGCGCGAGATCGGGACCTGGACCGGGGTGGAGTGGTCGCGAGATGGGATGTCCTTGCTCGGGGAGGGCTCGACTGTCCGTGGATCATGTTTTCGGGGCTTCTCTATGTTCTTAGGTGAAGGTTCGGGGGCATTTCGGGGTGGAATGCGCTCTTGCAAGGATCTTTGATATCCTGCCGAGTGCCCAGCGACTGTCTCCTTAGTGGCGGATGGGTCAACCGCGACGGCCTTGGGATTTGAGATCGTATTGTGGGAGGATCGGCGGGAAACCTTGCGCTCGCTCACAGAGCTGTGGTGAGAATGGGCTGATGGCGCATCGCTCACCGGGCCCTTGGAAGGGTTGTTGCCCATCGAAGGCGGGGAAAGGTGCGAGGGACTTTGGGGCGAGGTTTTGCTGCAAGTGGAGAAGAGGAGAGGTTTGAACTAAATCACAATTGCAGGCTGAAGGAAGACACTTCCGATGCCAGCTCAGAGTCAGGATTGGCGGTGGGGCAGTAATCAAAGTCGATTGATGTACTCACATTGTCAAAGTACAGTAGAGGACGATGACGCCGGAAGCCTAATACGGCAACATAGGGCTTAGGGCTTGGCAGTTGGACCGCGGCGCGTGTTACTTCGATATCAGGACAGATGTCGAGATGTGTGGTCTGGTTTTCTGGGCGCGTTGATAATAATAATGATGATGGGCTGGTTTTCGCCCTTGACATACCCTCTGTCGCTCGTTTTCGGCGTTCTACTCCAATTATTGTCCTACTTGCTATCATTCCTACTCTTCCTCGCATCACCAGTGATCTACCTTGGACATGTTGTTTTATACCTGACTCTGCTTCCCTTGCGAATTCTCATCAGATTGGAGGTACGTAGTGTGATGGCTATGTCTCATTGCTCGTTTCTCACGTACCATAGCTCCTCGAGGGTAGCAATTACTAAGTTCTAACAGGCATTCATCTATTTCATGACCATGGCCGTTCTCATTGGAGCTACTGCAGGCATGCTTCTATACTTCACCGGAACCACCATAACGCAAGCCTTGCACATTGAAGGATCAAATGAAATACGAAGACCTCGTAGGAAGCAGGAGCTTCTAAATTCTGCATCTTTGAATCCATCCTTCGACTACTTTGAGGCGCAGGTGGAGGAGCGCAAGTTCCTACCTTACTCGACGATTTTAGAGGAAGAGGAGACTAGCTATGGGTCAAATTAATGTACAAATACCCACCGATCGAGCCTAGTACATGATGTTCCATAATACAAAGCAATCGATACCACTCAGGCTGGACCAGACACAAGCCTCAGTTTAGACCGTTAATTACTGTCTTAAGCAATCGATGCGCCATGTCCAATCATTGGAAGAAAGGAAATATCCCACCTGAGACTGAATATGTAACAACTCGTGGTCTGGCGGGCCAAGGTCCCAATATTTCCTAATTGGGCCATATATGCGATCCAGCCAATCATATTATCTTCAACTATTCTCCAGCGATATGTATAAAATCACTTCCAAAACCCGCCGTTCCTTTTTGAAGATTATTTTTTCTTCTTTGAACACCAAGCAGCTACCCCTCTCATTCTATTTCCAGGGCATAATGGTTCGAATCAGCCCGTTTGCCGTCGAGCAAGTAAGCAACCCTCAAATTCATATCTGTTTCACTTCCAATCCTAGAACCATCCACTTCAGTATACAGATACTAACATCTAAAAGTGGATGGACCTTTACGAAACCAGTGCAAAACATAACCTGGCTGAAACATGCTGCGCCTCCATCTCCCTCAACGACCTGATAGCCTTGTCCTCGAAAAAGGATCTAGTAGACTACACGCAGAAGCAGGTCTACGGTGCGATCCGGGGATCAGAAGCACTGAGGGCCAATATTGCGAACCTGTATTCGCAGTCTGAATCAAGCCCGATCTCCGCTAATGGCATCCTCGTCACAAACGGTGCTATCCAGGCAAATTTCTTGGCACTCTATACTCACATCGGGCCCGGTGATCATGTCATTTGTCAATACCCGACGTATCAGCAGTTATACTCCGTGCCTGAGTCATTTGGCGCGGAGGTTAGTCTGTGGCGGTCGGATGACGCGCATGGATGGGAAATGGATCTGGAGATGTTGAGGTCTTTGGTCAAGCCAAATACGAGGATGATCATTTTGAAGTATGTATTGCCGTTGGTGATATATTGGGTGGATCATTTCTGACTGAAGTCTATAGTAATCCTCAGAACCCCACTGGGGCGATTCTTCGTCGTGAAGAATTACGAAAGATTGTTGATATCGCCCGTGAACATGATATCCTGATCCATTCAGATGAGGTTTATCGGCCTCTGTTCCATTCTCTCGGCACTGATCAGGCTCCTCCATCCATTCTTGAATTTGGATATGAAAATGTCATCGCGACGGGGTCCATGTCCAAGGCCTTCAGCTTGGCCGGGATCCGCTTGGGCTGGATTGCTTCGCCGAATCCTGAGATTATTGAAGCTTGTGCCTCTGCCCGCGATTACACACTCATCTCGGTTGGTCAGATTGATGATAGTGTAGCGACCCACGCTTTGTCTACCCCGTGTGTGGAGAATCTGTTGCACCACAATCTTCGCCTGTCTCGGCAGAATCTCGAAGTCCTCGAGAGATTCATCGAAGAATTCAAATGGGCTATGGGGTGGACAAAGCCCAAGGCTGGCACGACTGCGTTCATAAAATTTATTGATAAGAAAGGGAGAGCAATCGACGACGTTGTGTTCTGCCAGCGCCTCCAGGAAACGACCGGAGTGATGCTGGTCCCTGGAAGTCGGTGTTTTGGTGGTGGCGTGGACTTCCATGGATATGTGAGGTTGGGCTATGTTCAGGACAGCCAGGTGCTAGTTGATGGCTTGAGCTCCCTGAGACGGTTTATGCATGATGAGTATGACAAGCTGCCGCTTGCCGAGGGAATGCGAGGCCCCCTAGAATAGAACCAATTCTAATCCCAGAGACGCAAAATACGTATCCCAGGGCAATGAAGTCTCAGATTCCCAGAATTTACTCAGAAGCGCCCTTGCTCTTGTAAAGTTTCCCAGTCCAAGGCTCTGCATGTAGCCCATTCGGCTGTGTATAAACTCGCGTTCCTTGACATCATCAGTCTCACATCCGGCGCTGAACATGGGCCAAAGAATCAATATGTTTGCAGGAGAGAGGGGTGGAATATGTTCAACTGCGGCTATAATTTTTTTGATGTCCCTCTTCACGGTATCATGATCTTTTGGGAGTTTTTGAACTCGCCAGTGGAGATGTAATAAAGCAGCGTGTACAAAGGCCAGATGGGTACTCCGTAGCTCAACGTGATCTCCATCAAAAACTTTGCATTCAACAAGGGAGAGGATCTCAGTCTGGAGACTATGAGCGTCTTCTATGAATTCGTGTCGAATTGGGGATTTATCTTGGCTTGTTTGTTGTACCAATTGCGATAGCCGGCCAAGCAGTGGAGCCAATTCCATGGAATATCCACAGATATTGTCGACATGTCGACCCAAATGGTCAAAAGGCTCCCCGAGTAGCCAAGTATCAGAGCTAAAGACAGAACCAGTTGTCAGTCCTGATAACCCCGCGATGACGTCCATTGTCGTGAACCACTTGACCAGACACTGAATGTAAGGATCAGCAATGTGCAATTTTCCTTGACTTTCTAAAAAAGCAGCCAAAAGGCGCCTGACCCCACCAAGATGGGTCCGCCATGTCTGCATGTTCCCGTTGCACACATCATTGGTGCACAGGGCCATTGCCGTAGTCACAGTCTCGGCTGTCAGCTTTGCATTTCCTTCACTAAGAGTCGATCGCAGGCTAGAAATTGACAAATTTGTAAACCTTAGACAGGAAAATCGTGACTTTGGACTTGTATCTTTCACAAGTCGGCTATGGTGACTACATGCAGATGCGAGTAGGGCATAGAGAAGATGAGGCGTCTCCAGGGAACTGGCGACCATTCTCTGTAGAAAAAGCGCCGGGGCGGCAGGAAACAGCCGAGGGGCAGTCTCCGTGCTGAAAATATGCATGAAAAACCGGGTCTCCTTGGATGATAGAAACGGTGATAGGTTTAAGATAGGCTGTCGAGCAATAGGAATTGAGCCGTGGCTAACGTTCTCATTGGCGCCATGATTCGCTTCACTCCGCCTGGCCTCATGATTGATGATTTTGATATCATATCTGCACTCTTTAGGAAACCGACTGCAGCGTAAGCAAGTGGGCTTTCTCAAATCACACTGGGCGGAGATATTAGCGATGTTTGAGTGGCCAAGAATATAGTTCCTACCTTGACTTTCTTCCGTCGGCATTCCGTACAGCCATCTCGTCTTCTTTGGGAGACCAATACTCCGTACATCGCTACCGAATCGACGGTGCAGCATTGCCAATCGAATTGGTCAAAAAAGTACTTAGGTGCTGCAGGTAAAAGTATTCAAGAAGAGGTCTGAGGGAGAAACAGAAGAGAGTCCCACTCTTTCCCAGTCGAGCCAAGTACCCGATCCAGCCAATCAGGTCGCCGGATATATTCCCTTGAATCGCTAAAAACACATAGTCCAATTCGATCTGTTCTATACTACATATTATATTTAGCTATCCAAGATGTATGTAGAAAGTGATATAGCTACATTAACCGAACTAGGTGGGACGGACTGCCAAGGACTGTGGCGTATCTTCTACATTGTCGGTCTTGCTGTTATTGTCGCCCGTAAGGAATGTCACAGCCTAATTGTCGTATGACGGGTCAGAACCTCGCCCTGCTTTGAGTTGAAGTAAATGATTGGGTCTTAGTGCATGTCAAAAGCACCTCTCTGCCAGCCAAGAGGTAGTACCTAGGTATCCCTCTTGGCTCGTTTTGTCACGGGGACTGACTGGTTGCTTTTGGGATGCAGCGGATTTCTTATTTAACCATCGCACTATCGTTTCATATTGATCTTCGTAACTTGTTCGCATGGAATATTCAGTTTGCCTTGTTTGATAATATACACATATATCTCCCTGTGCTATCACCATGTCGTCCGAACCCAGGACGCTCAAGTATATATCGCCACGGAGTCCCACAAGTTACACGCCACGTCGCTAACTCTCCCACAGGTCGATCTTTGCAAAGCCACCAGTCAAGATCATTGTGGGCTCCGATGATTCTGTTTACTATGTCCACCATGGTGTCCTTGAGACCCACCCCGCATTTGATGCTCGGCTGAAGGAGTCGACTGATCAATACGAGAATGTGATCGATTGGTCCGGTTTTGACGAGCAGACCGTGGAGTGCGTACTGAGCTTTCTTTACTCTGGGAGTTATCAAACGCCGCTCGGAAGCTCAGAGGCAGTTGATGAGGATGACGCAGCAGATGCGGGGGAGGAGGTGCTCACAGAAGAGGAAGACGAGGATGGTGAGGCGACAGAAGTCACAGAGGATGACATCGAGGAAGCTCCTGAAGGTAGTAAATCACATTATCATATAAGAGCGACATAGAAAAGAATAAACCACTAAAACCACACCAGCAGATGCAGAGCCTCTGTCGCCGGTCCCAGAGTCACCACCATCGCAGGCCATTTCAGAGTGTGATTTGAATGATCGACCCTTGACTCCTTTGGACCAATGTTGTGGAGTCAATCTGGCCACCGAACAGGTCTCGGAATCAAAGATCATCGACCAAGACCAAGACCAAGATGAAGATCAAGACGCAGACCAAGAAGCCAAGGGAAACACTGCCGCTGAGATCTATTTTCACGCCAAAGTATACTCCTTTGCCCGTCAGCTCGACTTTTCCAAGTTGGAGCAATTCTCCCTGAATAGTCTCGCAGAAGTGCTTGTTGCCCTGGAAAAGTCCGATCAAGGCCCTTTTCCATACTTGGCCGACGCAATCCGGCTTATCTATCAAACGACCACGACTGGTGACGACGGGAGGAATCTGCTATCGCAATTTGTGGCACTGAGATATACCGCACTCGGTGGGGAGGATTTGGATACGCTTATCACAGAGGGAGGAGAGTTCATGGTCGATCTGTCGCATAAACTTGCCCGGAAGCTGACAACCATCTCAACTGCGTTGGAAGAAAGGCTTGGGGATCTTATCAGCAGGAATGAGGAGTTGGAGGAGGAGAATGCAGAGAAAGATAAGGAGCTGAAGGCTCTGAGAGAGGGCATTCACCAGTGGAAGAATGGAGCGGTACCCAGCTTCCCGAGTTTTACGTACCAAATCTGAAGAGGGTATGTGTGCCATTTGAATAGAATTCACAGCCACTGAGGGGTTTATTGATCGAGTATTTCTGTTTTTTCCAACATTTTTGGTACCTAGCTTAATATCAAGCCAGATCACTATCTACATATAACACCAATGCATCAGTGAGCATCCATGCTTATATTCCTTTGACCTTTAATCTACTACATGTACCTTGGTAGATCCATGTAGACTGAAATTAGGGTAACCAATAATAAAGACAAATCAGATAAAAGTTACAGGCGATGCTTGAGTCGAGATCAGGGATAAATAGAGAATGAGACTAGACATAAATGGATATACGAATCTTACGTTACTCCAGAATCTTTAACAGAGGCTCTAGTAAAGCTCAAGTACATTTGGAAGTCTATAGATCATAAAACTGAGAGAAGGAATGAGAAATAGTGCCAATGAAGGTATGGTATTAATTTGCCTACAATGTATAGACACCACGAAGCTCGAGATGGAACCATTTGAGTGAACTAGCATCAGTTTATTTCCAAACCAACACTGTGTCTGTATAGAGTGTACAAAGAATAGTCCCATTATATTCTTACACAGAATATCTCGCAAGCTAAATGAAACTCAACCTACCTCTACAGCCTGGTCTTCTGCTGGTATTTTACTGCAGCAAACCAAGTATGCATGGGTATATCAAAGTTGTGTGGGCTATTCCGTGTCTAGAAAGATGTTAAATGTGGCAATATTCCGTGGAAAAGGATACTTCATTTGAATGTCCTACTATTTGATTACTTACAGCCGGAGATGAACGGGAAAGCCGGGATTTCGAAGGACGAACAACTCTATCGATAGCAGCAGTGAGGAGACATGTAGATGTAGGTACCTATGGAGTACATATAGCTACATCTATATACAGTCAGGTTATTGCTTGCAATGGAAGGTTTAGATTTGAATCCAGAGGATCGCCTGGGAGACACATCGCTATCATTGGCAGTGACATACGGTCCAAAGGCGGTTATTGATAACCTTCATCTCTTCCAAGTAAGACCCATCAGAACTTGTTCGTACATTGCTCTTCATATTTTGCCTGTAAGCTGAATCAACGTGTAATACTCCGTACGGAGTAGATAGTCAAGACCCGTGGACATCCCTACATGCTTACACCTCACATGGAATGGATGTGGAGAGGGGTCTTCCCGACATGCCTGGACCTCCACATTTTCGCGAGCATCTCAAACGTCATTGGTGGGATACATGCGCTAGTAGGGCGGATCAGATGCCCCACTATCCTTATACGATCTCATACTTCATTTGCCCCAGCCTTTAGGTATATTTCTGTGCCGACAAGATAGCACCCTCGTTGCGATTTAGTGAAAAAGCGTACTATTTATCAATCAGCATGTTATTATAGCCGGAAGAACGCCGGGTCCATATCCCGGAGACCCTGGTTTGATTGAGTGAAGAAATAGACACGGAATCAATCAGCATGGTAGTGTAGTGGAAGTATGTCAGACTCATATTCTGGAGGTGAGTCACACTAGTTCCTGCCCGGTACTCTAAGCATGAGGTTGCTTCAATGTACAGCAGAGTGCGAAATCAGCTTACGCTCAAGTACACTTCCAAGGTTGACTCACTGCGTTTGTCGGCCCGTACCCGAAACAAGTAGATACTGTGGTACCTAGCTTACTGGCCACTCCAGTGCTCGTAAACAGAGTATATTCACCACCTAACCAAATTAGGCTTCACCCCTTTTTAATAACGGACTGGTAAATAGAGAGTGTGTGCTTTAGGAGTAAACTGTAAAGAACTTCGCATATCGACTGCCTTCTGTCCATAATGTCTCGGGGACGGGAAAAAGGAGAAAAGGCGAGGTGGAACTTCCCGTCTTGTTTAGAGCACTCTCAGACTCCCTAGATTATCAGAGCCCAGGCTTCAGTTTTCCATACGGGACGACAAATTTTCTCCTCTTACCTCGCCTAGAGTCATTCTGTTACTTACCCATAAAGCGAAATATATTCACTGATCGATATTTGATGTCAAAATCTGTCCTAAAGCGTCTAAGAATTTCTGTCGTAACTGTTTTCTTATTTCACAGTTAGGAGTTTATCTCGTCATACCTCTAAACCGAAGCCGGTTTCCCCCGTACATAGCGATAACGTGGACTATTGGGGTTGAAGATGAAATACCTAGTTTGGAGTGCTGGCCGCTGCGATCCCAAGATCTGCTTCTAGTGAGTCACTCTATGCGAGATTGAGGTTTGAGTATGCGTATGTGTCGGGCTTTACATGGGGGCTCTTGCAATCAAGGAACTTAATTCTTCGCATCGCGCAAAGGGTTCAATGCCGACTTGGGCACTTCTAGAGAGCGTTGATTCAATTCAGGCTCCATGTTAGCCTCTGTTGCTGTCTTTGGTGTAAAAAGGACAATGGTGTTACGTCTGACTATGTTTATACTGCAAGCAGGAGGGTATCCGATCGTGATCCGATCAATATAGTAGGGTGGCATCGGCTGGCCAAGATACAGGTGGCGCTGTCTGTTCCTTGGCACGGGCCAAGGTAGAGCCAATATACTCTCTATTTGCCAACATTTGTTACATGATGCGCTTTTGAAATATAGACTTTAGATGCAGGGATAAGTCCATGAGCCATGCCGCAAAGACTAGTATAGTCATGACTGTTGCCACCCAGGCTATGGCGTTGGATTCCAGCTCCTCGCCAATGCGAATCGTGGCAATTGTGAAGCCAACATTGGGGAAGACAATGGCCCACCAAGGCAGTATGAACATCATCTGTGGCTGCGACATACTATTGTCGCATTTGGAAATCAGAATGGGCAAATGAGCGACCAGCGCAATTGCGAATAGCCAGAATGTGAAGAGCCAAAGGAATATGCCTATCCACAATGCCATGACGTTCAAGGTTTCTGAAGCAGTAGGGTGCTTCGCAAAGTATCCGTACTCGTCGGGGATTGCCTTGGCGCACCCAATGAGAGCTACAATGGTGTATCCTGAGGAACCTACGGATATGAAGAGTCCGGGTCTCTGGTTCGCCGGGCCGAGACCATTGATAAGCATATTGCCCACGAAGAGCGGAAGAAACAAAGTGCACAACATCCATCCAAGACCCTGAAAAGCTATGCCGGCAACGATGATGGCCATTCGTTGTGAGAGAGGCTGATATGCTGCAATAGACGACGCGACAGTGCCGGTCAGCATGGCGTTGAAAATCATCAGAAACATTGGTGGGCTCATGGTGCCAGGCTCGAGGGGGCAAACGACAAACATGACGACGAAGATGACGATGTTATACGCCAGGGTAATGGCAGCATAGATCCAAAAGAGAACTCGGACGGCGACAATGACCCAAGGACCGGCGTGAGGAGCACCGAAACGCTGCATACATATGATGATGGTCGCCATCGAGAGCCATAGGGAGCCGGTGAAGTAGGCTTCCGGGGGGGTTCGTCACGGATTTGCGTAAGCTGGAAGGTCTCTGTACGAATCGACAGATAATGGCTGTAGTAAAAAGGACGAACAGCACTAGGTTGAGGATGAAGACTACGATACCGGCGGTCTGCAGCCCGCGAAATTGATGGGGGGTCTCGGACAGGAGAATGGCCACGCCGCCGGTAGACTGAGTGCAGGTGAAGTTAGCCCATGTGAAGCGATCGAGCAGTCGGACCTCTTTGGCGGCGCTTTCGTCTTTGGGTTCCGCATTGTCGCGTCGAGCGGCGTTCCTCGTTGAGGCTTCATGCTGCTCTTCACCTAGCATAGCGACTCTGTAGGGACTATAGGCAGGGTCTCAACTGAGCGAAAATGGCTGATTCCCGAAGAATGGACAGAAACGAAGAGGGGCGAGGTTGCAGATGGCCTGGGGTAGAGAAAGTTCGCGAGGGGTAGCTACATAGGGGAGCGTACTCCGTGCCTAAGCGAGAATTCAATGACGCGTGACACCACGACACTACAGAGACGCCCTGGATTCCTGTGCGGACGTCAGAATAGGATAAATACCAAAAATGCTAAGCATTTGGACTTATTTTAGCCCCATCTTCTTTATGATTTTAGTTCCCTATACTCTAACATAGTAACTTCTCTTATATTTCAAGATACATAAGGCTTTCGACCATGCAGTCACTTCAATTCAAGAGTACAATCAATTCCCTATTGTCGGTGATCTTTCTAGCTAGCTTCATTAAGTAGTTTTGGTTGCCCTCGGCTAGGTTTATAGAGTTGCAGTCAGGAAACTAACATGGCATTTCTTTATAATCTTTCCGCCTTATTTTGTAAATACACCCATAGGTAAAGCCCCCCTACCTATCTCGAAATAAATGCCCTTGATACCAGGATGCGTACACAGCTGGATAGAGAAAGATATGAGTGAATTATATACAGATAAAACAACGTTTACATCATGTCCTTATGCCATCTAACCAGTATACCTAAGATACCATTACAAAGCACGCAAGGTCCAGCCAGCTTGCATTTACACCAGCAGTTTCAATTAAGATTTAGGGTATTATTAGTCAGGCTGAGGGAATTAAAGAAGTGCTAGGAGGTTATTCGTCTCCAAGTATTCCTAACTAAGATTTGAAGATGCAGCCTAGTGATACTAATACTAGAGATCACGTATAGAACCTCGAGGGCATCAAGGCGGTATATATTCATCATCTTGCGAAACAATCTCGCGCGATAGAGAGGTTTTATGCCAATAAGCTTATCCCATAATCGGTTACGATACCCGTGAACCCGTCCCTTTACCCTCTCCAGCAGAACTATTCAACCAACTTAAGTATGATTGCCAAAATACAGAGAATATCGATGTCACAATCGATCGAGACTGGGGTTTGATATATGAAAAGTTGAATGCCGTCACCACCGGCCAATATAGAAAGCTTCGGGGAATACTTATAGATGCTGTATTTTTCACTCTTTCAATTGCACCCCACAGTCCCTCCCCGGCGAGGAGTCCATGAAACGCAAAGAAATAGACATTGAACATCGGAGTGTAAAAGGTTTGGTTGGCAGCTACCTTCGCTCCCAAAGACAGAGCGGATGAGCTGTAATTGAACCGCCGCCCTAGGAACAGGAACCATTCGTGACTAGGAATCGCGATAACAAGACCGATGATGACACTCCGCAGCGAGCGATGATAGTCGAAATCATCGTCTCCTATCATTTGTGCTGAAAAGTCACCAAGACAGAAGATCAGCGGTGTAAGGCACAGTTGGGTAATATATGGTCGTCGGCTTTGAGAGTGTGAAAACCAATCAAATAGTGATGCCAAGGGTATCTGAGGTTTTTGGGCCATCGGCCTCGGAGTTGTACGAGGAACAGCATCTTGTTTTGTTCGGAAGCTTGTGGCTTGAGTGCGTTGATAGTTCACTGGGATTCGACTCGGTAGCCTGAGACGTAACCGAGTGAGCATGACTTGATGTCGGAGATGAGGATGGGAACAGGCGAGAAGACACCAAGGAATCAGCGCAGTTTGTGTAAATGAACGAATCCGAGGGAACGCGAGCTTGCCAGGGAATTAAATTAGTCGGATGGGATTCATTGCTTTATAGGGACCGCAACTCGAAATCTCGACATACCAAAAGAAGGCGGTACTCTCAATGCGCGACAAGACGTTCAGGGGTGGAGTTGTACAATCCCGGTCTTACGCCTGGATTTTCGACCCCAAAATCCCAGTCACGCTCCAATGCCCGGAGAAATAATTAATGCGTCATATTCAGAATCCGGAGGCCTGTTTATTTAATAGGAATAACCAGGGACGATCACTAGCTGTCTAGCCACTAACCGTGACCAGTTAGCAACGCGTAACATCAGCCCCCAGGATCACCATATCTGTTCCTGGGCACCGCGGGCGCTCTAGGAGCAGAGATGTAGTTCCCAGAAGCAGGCATCCTTATGCCGGGGAGCTCCATCAATTACTGCAGATTCGAAGGACTCCAGTGGCTGGACACAACCAATCCACCCAATTGCCACGACATTTCTTGAGGGGCACCCGTTTGCTCTGCTATGATGAGACCCGAACACGTTGAATCGGCCTCTTAAGGCCATCGGAAATGAGCGGCCTCTCAGTTCTTTCACGCCGCCTCTGGGGGCTAAATGTCCTTCTGGAACTGTATCTGTCACTCCTGGGAGCGAGACAGACCGTTCCTAGGTTCTCTACCTTGGATTCTGGAGCCACACCTGTCCCTGCAGGGGGAGCGCTGATTGCTTCTGGGAGCGAATATTTTGCCGCCTGCAATTATTGCCCGCATTCAGATCCCGCTCATTATCTCGCAAGACCCACGTTCCCAGGATTGTCCGAGATATACGGAGTACGGAGTACATGAAGCATATAGAATGAGTGGAGATACGGACCCACATGGCGCATATGGGTTCCCCTGAACGCGAGGAAGCCTCTAGGACTACCTAGCTACATATGTAGGTAGGAATAATTCATGTCTTTCCAGGAACTTGCAAAGAGAAGGTAACTTAGGCAGAGATACACTGGAGAGTAAGGACTCACTGGAAAACATACGGTATACAAACAAGAATATCATTGAGCGATCAAACACTTATACTACCAAAGATGAAGACCATAGACCTCCCCTACGGTATACAGGCAACATTCTAACATGGAACTAGATCCCTGGATCAAAATAGGACATGCTCTGATGTCCTTTTTTTCTGTGCCTCCTTCTCGGGGGCTTTAAGAAAGATGTCTCCAGTATAGACATGAAACATATGGAAGAAATGGAAGCAGTCTGTGCAACCAAGGGATAATCTCACATTCCAGAAATATCAGCCCTTTATTCTTTTGATTTGTGATTTGTGATTTGTTGATTTTTTGATGTTTGAGAGTGCTATGTTATAGGAACCCGTTCCTGACCATCTCCAGATCTCCGACGTCATCGACGTGATCGCCAACTTTAGCGTCCGATAAAGCTTCATTTTGTGGGGCCTCATCTCCAACCCTTCAGCATAGGCCTCGCGATGATCCCCCGATCCTGTCTGCGTGTTCGAATGCTGTTGGCAGCCTCGATCTTCGCTATACTACTCATCTGGACGCTATCAAGATGGCACTTGAAAGCTTACATCCCCAAATTCGCCAGTTCCTCATCACAGGACGTCACACATTTGACTGCCTCACATCACAGATTCTGGCGGGAATTCCACACTCTCTTAGAGACACATGCGCCAGTCATAGCACCTATAGTGGAAGATGAAAGAGCGACCACAACAGGATTCAATTTCCACGAAGTACCACCGCGCCCAGATGTCCTCTACATTCCAGACGAAGACATAGCCATCATGAAAGAGGCGCATACTGGCTTTGTCGCTGCAATCACCGGGTCCCCACCCGACCTCCCGTACATCCCGGGCACAAGAGGCATAGTCTCAACAGCCGGCGGCTTCTACCTCCCAGTACTAGTAATATCACTCCGCATGCTCCGCCGCACCGGCTCCACCCTCCCGGTGGAAGTCTTCCTTTCGGACGAAGACGAGTACGAGCCCTACATATGCGATGTAGTCCTCCCATCTCTCAACGCTAAATGCGTCGTCCTATCCCGCATTCTCATTGCCGCACCCGCCAAAATCCAAAAATACCAATTCAAGCCCTTCGCAATGCTCTTCTCCTCCTTCGAGGAGATCCTCTTCCTGGACGCAGATGCCTTCCCCCTCGAGAAACCAGAAATCCTCTTCACATCAGAGCCTTTCATCTCAAACGGAATGCTCACTTGGCCAGACTTCTGGGCCTCCTCCGTCTCCCCGATTTTCTACGATATCGCAGGCTACCAAGCTCCACCAATGGACCTCCGCCAGTCAACCGAATCAGGCGAGATTCTTCTCTCCAAGAAATCACATATCCGCTCCCTCCTCCTCTGCACATACTACAACTACCACGGCCCCTCCCACTACTACCCCCTCCTCTCCCAAGGCGCCGCCGGCGAAGGCGACAAGGAAACCTTCATCGCCGCCGCAACCGCCATGCAAGAATCCTTCTACCAAGTCAGCGAGCCCATATCCGCCCTAGGACACAAAACAAAGAACGGCCTAGCCGGCTCCGCAATGGCACAGTCCGACCCCATACAGGACTTCGCCCTGACAAGTCGCGGTGTCTGGCGTGTTAGAGGCGATTCCGCCCTCCCGCCTGCTATCTTCTTCATCCATGCCAATTTCCCCAAATTCAATCCTGCGACTATTTTCGACGATCATGAGGTTATGCCTACGTTCACCGATGAGGGGGAGTATACGCGTGCTTGGACGTTTCCAGAGAATCTTGTGCAGAAGCTTAATAGCAGGGTTGATGTTGAGAGAGGGTTTTGGGAGGAGATTCTTTGGACGGCTTGTGAGCTGGAGGATAAGTTTCAGAGTTGGGCTGAGCATCAGGGGATTTGTGAGGGGGTGAGTGATTACTGGAGTGTTGTTTTTGGTTGATTTGGATCTTGTGTGATACTGGCTTGTATGCTTATATCTCTCGCTCTTTATTAGAGCTGAGACTTGTTCAGTCTTTATGTCGTAATGTGTTGAATATGCTTTTTCCAGCTGGCCTGGATGGAATACTTGTGCTTGTGTATATTATGTATATATATTCCTTTCCCTTAGATCGTATACTTTCTCTTGTTTTTATCAATAAGACAAACCTTGGTATAGCAAGATTGAAGATTTCTATATTGTTTCTTTGATATAGTATATATAGTACACAGTATACATAAGAGTTATCGTACACATCGAGCCTCTACCAGCATAGACAGAATCATACCCTAATCCAGCTGTTCCTCTCTAGTCAACCCGCAATCCATTCGCCTTCGCCTTCTCAATAGCCTCCACAAACAAAGCCTTACAAGGCACCGAACTACCTAGTCTAGCACAGAGCAAGAAAGCCCCACTCAACTTGCGATGCAACGAGTACGTCTCCTCCGGCGGCGGCGCCAACCGCTCCCGAATCATAATCGGAATCAGCGCCCGCACCCGGTCCGTGATCGTCTGGTTACTGAAATCGTACAGATCAGGCGACGACTCCATGAACGGCTCGGCGATCGTCGTGATCGAGTTCACGTGTGCCTCTACCATCGCCTGCGACTCCATGCCTGTCAGGTAGCCCAGCTCGATGGAGAGGTCCTGGCAGGTTTTGCGGTCGTTGCGGGATGCGGCGATTAGGGTGCGCACGTAGGTTGTGATGAATTCTTCTGGGTAGGCGCGTGAGGCGCCGAAGTCGAGGAGTTCGAGTTTGTTGGTGGATGCGTTGTAGAGGAAGTTGGTCCAGTTCGGGTCGGTTTGCATGTAGTGGAATTCGGCGATCTCGCGGAGGCAGAGACGCATGATTTGCGTGCCGATCCAGTCGCGTTGCGCTTGAGTGAAGTCTGTGACTTTGGTTACGGCGACGCCGTTGAGCATTTCCATCGTTAGGACTTGTTTGCCGGAGGCGTGGGCGATTATCTCGGGCACGACGAAGACCGGGTCGTTGGTGAGGAGTTCGCGGAAGCGGTTGGCGCCCTCGGCTTCGCGGATGTAGTCGCATTCCCAGGCCAGTTCGGTGCGTGCGTTCGCGATTGTTTTGTCGAGGTAGAGACCCTTTGGTAGGAGGCGGGAGGCGGTTAGGAGAATGGAGAGGTTGTTGAGGTCGCTGTCGATTGAGTCGGCGACGCCTGGGTATTGCACTTTCACGGCGACGGGCTTGCCGGTGCTTTTGAGGACTGCTGAGTGCACTTGGCCGATTGAGGCTGCTGCCATTGGAACCTCATTGAAGGTGGTGAAGAGGTCGCGCCAGTTTGGTCCAAGGTTGTCGGTTAGGACTTTGTCGCGCTGCCATGCGGGCATGTAGTCTGCGCGATCTTGCACACGTTGAAGAACCTGCTGGATCGGCTCGGGGAGCATGTTGGAGTCTACAGAAGTCAGCATGAGCATGAGAAACAGCAATAAGCTAGATCTTGCAACGCACCTTGGATGCTCAGCATCTGTCCCAGCTTGAGAGCTGCACCACGCATCTTCGATAGCTTGGCTACCATTCGTTCCATGTTACCAGCACTGAACATAATCGAGCCACTGTCTTGGCTGCCCGTGACCCGACGCAAACCCTCCCCAACAGCGCCAAAGGCCATCGAGGTCGCAAGACCACCGTATTGCCACATTCTGCCCAATCGGGAGGACGGCACGCGCGATTCCAGCATCTGATACGCTTGCTCCTTCTTAACCTCGCCGACGGTCTGTGTACTGGGCACCACGTCTTCCGCGACGCTGGCCGCCAGCTCCTCCATCTCTTCGGTCTCAGATTTCGCGGCTTGCGGGGCGATTGGCTTGGAAATATTCACGCTCGGCTGCTGAGGTTTCGCGGCTAGCTTCCAGTCTCGCTTTGGTGGCGGCTTCCCGGAGATCATGCGCGACACGCGTGGGCTGTGGAAGAGTCCCTGGAGCATCTCCTCAGACATCTCTTGCTCGACTGGGGCAGGCTTATCTGCAACTGACGAGCTGAATACATCCGCATTCAAACCATCACCACTGACTTGGGTATCACCCGCAACCTTCGGGACCTTCACTCTGGGCAAGCCCGAGAGGTCGGGCCCCGATTGAAGCGATGGCTCATAGAAGACATCCTGTTGTGGGCTCACATTGAGGGTACTGGGTATTTCATCGCCACTGTACGTCGCTGCTGTAGCCGGAATCTGCAATTCGGCCTGTCGTTGCAGCTTGCGAGCTTGCTCGGGAGGAGGTGACGCTGCAGTACTGGCGGTCGGCTTATCGGCGAACGCCGACTTGTCGGGGGAGTCTGCCGGGCTCGGCGAAGGTGGCGAGGGCTCGTCGAATCGGCGTGCCAATGCAGCTGCAGCTTGAGCGGTCAGGATCAGGCCCTCTGTCTGGGCCTTGATGCCCTTAGTCAGGGAGGATGTGCGCGTGTAGACATCTAGCTGGTGTTGCCGGATAGCTAGGTGTTTGGCTGCGACCGTCTTGGAGACATTGAGGAATTGGATGGCGTCGAGCAGACGCTTGCCTGACATGGTGTGTAGATAGCAGCCTTAGTTCATGACGGGGGAAACAGAAAGATAACAATGTCGGCGTTAATAATTGGCCGCAGTCAAGGGCCGACTGATAGGAAGTCGGAGTTGTGCGGCCTCCGATCTGCCCACTTTTTTTTTTGCCGGCGACTATAAGACACCGTCTGGTCCCTATATCTCGGGGTCAGTCTGGCTTTGGGTTGTTAATACCGTACTATATACCATTCACTACATTATACTCTGTCTATACATCTACATATACATATTTCTTTATATTACACTATGCTCCTCCAAGACACTCAAGACCTCGAAGCCGAAGTCACTCTCCTCGAGGCACGCCTCCAAGATGCCCGCGCCCAACTAGCAGCTTCCCAATACCCCAGCCCACCCTCTTCATGGGCGATTAAAGGTGGGTGAATGTGAATGTGAATGTAAAGCTCAATCCCACGTACCGCCAGCTAACAGTGCCCAGAAACATATAATAAACCCAATAATAAGAACCAACCCACCACCTCAGACCATACATCCCTCCACGCCCTTCTTCTCCTCTCAGATTCAGCCCTTCCCCTAGGCTCCTTCGCCTACTCCAGCGGACTAGAGTCCTATCTAGCCCACAACAAGCCCTCTCGCACATCCCCAATAACCTCCTTCCACCGCTTCCTCAAACTCTCCATCGCTTCAATCGCAAGCACTTCCCTCCCCTACGTCCTGGCCGGCTATCGCGAGCCCGAAACCCTAGATACCCTAGATAACGACCTCGACGCATCAACCCCCTGCATCGTCGCCCAGCGCGCAAGCATCGCCCAAGGCCGTGCCCTCATCGGTGTCTGGGAGCGCGCCTTCCGCGTCAGCTTTGCCGGTCCAGATAGCCCCATCTGTGCAGACGCGGAGGATGCAGTCACGGCTATCGCGGATCTATCCGATGCGCTGAAGTCGTGTCTGGAAGAGGACGACGGTCTCGGCCCCAAGGGCCACTTTGCGCCGCTCTGGGGGGTCGTCTGTCGGGCTATGGGTCTGGATTTGCAGCAGACGGCATATATCTTCGTGATGAATCATGCGAAGGCGGTGCTGAGTGCGGCTGTCCGCGCGAGCGTAATGGGTCCTTATCAGGCGCAGAACGTGCTTGCCAGTCAGAGTCTGCAGGATACCATCATGAAGCGCATTGCGCGGGAGTGGAATACGCCTGTTGAGGAGGCTGGGCAGGTTGTGCCGGCGCTGGATCTTTGGGTTGGGAGACATGAATTGTTGTATAGTCGGATCTTCAACTCGTAAGCATATTAAGAATAGCAAGCATAGTTTGTGATATATGATCTTCCAATTATTGGGGATTATGGTAGCTAGGTAATTCCTCACATTGCATTCATCATGTCGGTTTTCTTTTGCTCCGTGCGTGATAGTCCTACATGACACAAGAAATCTAACATAGTTCAACCTCTGAAAATCAGTGTGCGCCGGTTTCTCATACAGAGATGGCCAAGGGCAATCTCTGCGCCTTGAGAACCTTGGAAACTCACCATTAGGTTGGTTTGTAATGGAAAGAGAAAAAAAAGTGAAGAAAGAAAAATAACCAACCCTGGTTAAGGGCTCACATACATAACTCGTCAAACGCCGGCCCAAAGCAGACCTGCTAAATCACGCAAAAGAAACACCACACCATGAACCTGTCCGAATGAGACATACTAAAAAGGGATAGACGTAAAAGAGGAAGGCATCGAAAGGAAGATATAGTACAGGAGAGTTAAAGGTCAATCAGAGGGTAATGTGCATATAGTCGTTACTTCCGAAGGATTTGTTGCAGTTAGGACACTTCCGGGAGCGAGACGAGACACGCTCGTCGACACACTCTCTGCAGAAAACATGACCACACGTTTTGATCACCGTGTCTTTGAAAGTTCGACGGCATACTGTGCACAGCGCAAGGGTCTATTTCAGGGTTAGCTTTTGGTTCACTCACAAACGTGGGGAATCTGGAACATACCCGCAACATTTCATATTCCGAGGACGAATTGCCAAGACTCTTGTTTTTCCAATTGTCCAAACTCTTCTTAGTATCAGCAAGCGATTGTTTCAGACCGGCCACCTCTGTCTCGGCTTGTCGCAAAGCAGAGCTGGTGCTTGCCAGTGTCGAGTCCTTGGAAACCGAAAGATTCTTGAGCTCGACTACCTGCTTTTTCAGGCCCTCGGTGAGTATGTTGCTCTCGGTCAACTGTTGTTGAATGGTGTGATGCTTGATCATCGCTGCATTGAGTGCTTCCTTGGTCTCGCTGGCTTGCTTGTCCATGTTGGATACCAATGACCGGGCGGCTTTCTCGGCTTCCTTCAACTGGGACACAATTCCGGATGTTGTCGAGTTTTGCATCCTGAGACTGCGAACTTCTGCATCCCGGGCATCCTTGCTTTTCATTGCAGAGAAGAACTTTTGATCTGCTTTGGACTTCTCCGCTGTTAGTCGTGCAACCTTCTCCTCCATAGCCGCGAAGTCGGTGACTTTCTGGGATGCGAGAGTGGCGAATTTCGTGTAGGCCGTTTGCATCGATGTCAGCTCAGTGTTGAGCATAGAGTACTGGCGTTCTAAGCTAGTGTACTTGGCGCGAAGTTCTTCCAGCGGCATATCGTTAGTGTTGTCGTTTGCCTTTGAGCCTTCCATCTGTAGCCGCAAACGTTGACTTTCCGACTCTAAGGCTGTGATCCGGGCCTCTCTAGCATCTGCCAGTTCTTGCAGTTTCAGACTAGATGTCTTCTTCTGATCCTGTGCTGCCTTTCTCATCTGTTGGTCGGCTAGAAGCTCGTCGCGAGCATTACGTATCCGTGCAAGATCCGCTTCCGCCCTCATCAACTGCGCTTCTTTCTCTGCAATTTCACTGTGGGTTTCATCCTCCACCTGGATCTTGTATGCGGTTCTCTCCGAGCGGTATTTCTCTGCTTCCTCGCGAAGTTGAACATTTGTCGCTTCCAAGTGGTTGATGCGCTTGACTACATCGTCATATTGAGACCGAAGCTGTTTGAACAAATCCGTATGCGCGTAATCGTCATCGGTGAACTTTGAAGACTAGGATTCCAGTGTGAGCGATAGAACGGGTATGAATCGACCGGGTGAATCCAACCTTGACTTTGACTTCGGTAATTTGGCCGAGCAGGGCGGCGTTTTCGGTCTCCAGTTTTTGGATTTGCTCCTTTTGTGTGTTCGAAATCGCTGAGAGTTTGTTGTTTGCTTCTTCCAACTCGGGATTGCGGTCTGCGGTAGGTGTTCCACCATTTGCGGGTGACGAGTCTTCGCGCTTAGATTGTGCTGCTTCTCCAGGTCGTTGGATGCCCATAGACTGCTGTTTTTCTAACTTCGCAACAGTAAGACTCTTTGCACGGTCGAGTTTCTTTTCCGCCACTAGATACCGCAATGATGCAGCCTCGAGGCTTTCTTCTAACTGTTGCTTTTCGGCTAGTGTTTTTTCGAGTTCGGCAATCGTGACTTTTTCCTCTGCCAGTTTCTTTGCAAGGCGGGTCTGAACCTCTGAAACCTCGGGGGGCGCATCCTTCGACTTGGACTGGAATTGAGAAATTATTGCACGAATATCCTCCGACCGTGATTTCAAATGCGTCTCGAATTCTTCAACATCTTCAAACTGTAATGAACTTTTGAAGGATTTTTCTGTTCATCTTGTCAATATTGGGAAGGAGACATGATGTGGGGTGCAGGGGTTTTACTGACCTTGACCTTCTGCTTGAGATGGTCCGAGAAGTAATTTCACTTCATCAATCAGCTGTTATGGAGTTAGTTTGCTTTGTGATCTCAAGCCCCTGCCAAGTCGACCGGAATAAAGAAATGATCGACCCACCTGTTTAAACCACGCATCGATAACACGGAGATGGTCATTGTGAAACGTGGCAGCTTTTGACATCTGGCTTAAACGGGTTTCCAACGATGATTTCTCTCGCTTGTACTCTTGCATCTGACGCAAGATCGCTTCTTTTTTGGAATCGCTGTCGCAAAAATCCAATCAACACATGTCCAACAAGATACCACAGACAAAGTATCTGGGCAGCAGAACAGACTTTAAACAAAAGCTTACCTCCAAATCATCTTTCCAGGGCATATCAGCATCCGGGTGGGACTTGCTACCACCGTTGACACTGGTAGCCTGTTTCTTTAATGGTGGGGCCGAGTCATTGTTGTCCGCGGCAGGCCTCTTCCGGTCTTCCATATTGACAAGACCGGGTTCTGAAGACGGGACGGGGGGTTCGACGGCCGGCATCAGTGGCTAGACTGGCATAGGAGGGTTACTGTCACCACCGGACCGTCCGTCAGTCAGCCAGACGCAGATCTCGCGACTGTGTCCAATTCTGTCGAGGGAGAGTCCGGTAGAATAGAAGAAAGCCGGAGAAAGAAGGCGAAGGAATTCAAAGTGAATACGAGGCGGGCGTACTAACGAGAGAAGGGGTGGGATGGCAGAGATCGAGGAGTTGAAGACAGGAGGATTTTCAACGAGGTTTAGCGTCCGCTAGTGTCATCACGTGGTCACCACCCACTTCCCCAGCTTGGAACTTTTTATGATCTTCATCAATCCACATCTTACAGCAATGGGCAGCCATGAAGTCCTTTTCCAGTTCTGCGATTAGTAGGTGCTATCAGGTCTCCATATGAAGCAAGGAATTTCTAACAGTGTCATTTTGTAGACAAAACCGGCAAGAAGTTCGCCCCAAAGGCGCCCGTCCGTCGTGCGCCAGCTGCCCCCCCGCCAGACGCCCCAGTGTCGCTCAACAATCGTCGGCCGAACCTCCTCAAGCAGAAAAGTCCAAAGATGTAGCTGCTTCTGATGTGACGCCTTCTGTGGCAGGAGATCCAGGAGTGTCTACAATCACAAAGGAGTCACCGGTGACAGTCGCTGCGCCAACCGCGGAACAAACCCCCACTGCTGTGAACACTGCCACCATTCCCCCGATTGCTACTGCTGTCACTGCTCCCATCTCTACGCCCATTTCCACACCTATCGCTACGCCCGTCGCCACACCTATCGCTCCACCTACTGACAAGCCAACTCCGATCTCAAAGCCGACTGCCATCTCGAAACCAACTCCTATCCCAAGGCCAGCTGCCATTTCAAAGCCAACACCCATTCCAAAACCCACTGCAGTTCCTCGTCCTCAGAAACGCAGAGATTCTCTTTCGCAACCCGCGCCTGTCTCGTCCGCTCCGCCTACCCCGCCTCTCACCCAACCAACCCCATCTCCCATCGACACTCTCACAACTGACGCCAAACCTGCATCTTCGGTGGATCATGGAACAGAGAAAGCTCTTTTAGAATATGCTAGGGTCGAAACAGCGCGGGCCGCCGGAACCCTCGTCGATTCGAATGAGCCTCTCCCACAACCTGAAACCGAACAAACTGCACCAGCTGAGGGCCCCCCGGCAAAACGCGCTCGAAAGTCATCGGCTACGGCTATTGCGGCCCCGGCTCGAAAGAAGTCCGTGTCTGTTGCAGCAAGCCGCCGAGGTTCTCAGTCAGTTGTAGCTACCATTGAAAGTTCGAGCGCAACACCGAGTGGATCCAACGTCTCGACCCCGGATCCAACAAAGCCGAAGAAACGGAAATACTCCAAGGCTGGGACTTCAGACATTGATGAGAAGCCGAAGCGAACCCGCAAGAAGCGCGAGCCCACTCCGGAAGGTGCAGAGACGGTGGAAATCTTGCCGAACGTCGTCAAGATGTCAGAGCTTTGCAAAGATCTCAGAACCGGAAAGAAGTCCAAGCGCGAGGAAGAGCTGCGGAAGATTGATCAGGCTGAAGAAGAACGGAAAAAGCAAGGCGGAACTCCTGCACCAGGAACATCCATCAAGGAAAACGAACCAGAACAAGAGAAAGCCGAACAACCGGTCGACTGGAAACCGCAGTCAGGTCCTATCATGCGAATTGTTAACGGCGAGATCGTGCTGGATAATACGTCCTTGCAGGTCGATCGTCATGCGGATGCCGCCCGAGCTGCCGGCGATCTTGAAGATGTAGTGGAAACTTCGTTCACCCGGAAGATTAACCAAGCGACATACGGCAAGCGTTCAAAGACCGAAGCATGGGATGAAGAGATGACAGACTTGTTCTACCGGGGTCTTCGCATGTTCGGTACCGATTTCATGGTTATCAGCAAAATGTTCCCGGGACGATCTCGTCGACAGATCAAGCTGAAGTTCAACAATGAAGAGCGCCGCGATCCGCAACGAATCAAGGATACCCTACTTGGTCCGCGTGAGACTATCGACATCGCTACATATTCGGAAATGACAAACACTGTCTACGATGATCCTAAGATTGTTCAACAAGAACTTGATGATGAAAAGAAGCGAATTGAGGCCCAGCACGCCAAGGAGAAGGAATTGCAGGAGGAAATTCTGCGCAATCCGACTGGTGGCGACGCCACAGACGCCAAGAACGACAATACTATTGTGAAGAAGTCGCGCAAGAGGGCGAATGCAAAGATTTCAGGCGGAACGGAGGAGGTTCTGGGGTCCATTGATGATTTCCCAATGGCATAATTTGGTGAATCTAATAGAAATTTCATGAGGCGATGGGTAACGGTATTTTGCGTTTGATTATCCGGGATACACTTCGATCAAGCCAGGAGTTTCGGCTGTTTTGTTTGCTAATTCATTTCAATATCCCGAAGTCGCTTTTTTCTTCTTCGTTGTATCAATATTGATTTCATAATTGACCTTGAGAAGTTCTGGCCACCACTTCGGGGCCTATCACTTCCCTTGTCCTTTCTCAAGGATTTTTTTTTTGATGTCTTTTGGTATCGTTTTCTCTCGTATCATATCAAACAATAACAAAAGACCCCGATGTAAATGATATTATCGGGGAATCACCTGCGCCTCGTCGACCCAAACCCAGTACTGGAACTTGTAGACGAGAACTGCGGCGAGCGCGAGCTGCCCTCACCCGGGTCATAGCCATCAGACCTGCCCGTTCTCCGCCTGGATCCATTATCAGCACGCCTACCCATCTGATAACCCGCCGCGCCACCGCCTAGCGCTCCAGTCCAGAAACCCGGCGTCCATCCCTGCTGCCGTCCAGCAGATTTATAGGGATCGAAACTGCTGTACGGAGGAGGGGGATCTCCACCCCCACCTCCGCCGCCGCCTCCCCAGAACCCACCCCCCAGCTTGGCCAGCAGCCCTCCCTCGCCTATTTCCCCAACCCAAGAGCTGTGCTAGCAGAGGCCAGAAGATCATAACGATGACAGCAGCGATAAACCCAAAGAAAATCAAATTCCCAAGGATACTCATGACCTTCTGAGACCCGCCCACACGACCATCCCAATCCTCACGTTGCTTCCCAAATCTCCTCTCCCCGGCTTCAGTCAACAGCAGTCGATATTCAACCCCACAACTCCCCTTCAGAACCCATTTGTCGTCTGCATTCCGGTATCCCTCGCAGATGACATCTGTTGCGCCGAGCTTGAATTCAGCTGGTAGATCGGCTGTGCAGGTCCACTGCACGTCTTCCTCATCGTAGTCGTATCCTTGGTTCGTGCACCGCATGATCTCAGGTTGATATAGTTTGCATGTTTGTTTCGGACCGATGCAGCTGAGTTGAGGGACTGGGGAGATGCGTCGGGAGCTGGTCATGCGGTGGGCGCGTAATGTGAGGGATTGGACATTTGATAGTAGGATTGCATCTTTGCCTGGTGGTTTGGGGTTTGTGGCGCATGTTGCGGGGGGAATGAGGAGGGCTGAGAGTGCCAGTGGGAGAATGTGCATGGTTGGGTATGAGCTGGATAGCTCTGTGGTCTGTTGTGGCTTGTGGATTTTTTTGTCTGGGAGTTGTTCAAAAAAGAATGGTCTGAGGTCAGGGTTAGTTGGAAGGTTGAAATGACTAGTTGTCGTGTTTTAGATAATTAGGCTCCAATGATATGAGTCAATCTATGGAGCAGGTGGCGTTGACATTAATCGTGTCCTTTGAGCCTCCGAGTGGAGAACTGGTGATCTGCACGGTTTGTTCTGTTTGCACGATCTATACATGTGTACGGTGTAGGGCATTTACGTACTCCTGCCTGATGTAGGATATGGTCTGATAGGTATAAAAAACGTCAAAAATAGAACTAAAATTACATGAAACTATAGGGCAAGCAAAAGCCCTGCTCCAATGAGGCCCGCCATGACGTTGTGAGGACTACCGGTCGGACCAACCCCACCTCCCGTGCTGGTGGAAGTGGCATCCGGTGCACTAGATGCACTGGAAGTGGAGGGGGAATCAGAAGGGGAATCGGTCAGAGGGAAATCCGTAACGTAAGGCTTGAACATAGTGGTTGGAACTGGGGCCGATGCAGTGACAGACACGGAGATGACATCAGGGATGGCATCAGAAAGCCCACCGGCCTGAATTTCTGTCAAGGTGTCTGGATCCGAGTTGAAATCGGTCTGCGCCATGGAGATTTCGTTGTGGGAAAAGTCATAGAACGTATAGGCCCTATGCATGAATGTATCGCCTAGCATGGCTGTCTCTTTGCCACTCGGGAGTAGGGCAAATTCACACTTCGAAGGATCCCGGGGCATTGTAATGAAATCGGCGAGTGGAACACTGATATTGAAGTCGGTGAAGCCGAACGTCAGGTTGTAGCCTCGATACCTCTCGGTGCAGTTGATCATGCCCATTTGGGCTACCGGGTCAAACCAAGCCCCGAAGTCATTGTAGATATCTTCGACAATCGAGTCTGGAAGATATGTCGCAGACATCCCGGGATTCAGAACCGCATAGACGGGCAGCCCCGAGGAATGGGTTTTGTTGATACCTGTGATTCCGATTCCTGTCACCAAGACAGAGGGGAGATAGCGCGTCCCGTTGACGGCGGGCAAGGGCATCGTGTACAGGTTCCCGGTGTACTTGGCAGTGTTCACACCACCCAAGACAATAGTGCCTCTTTCGCCAGGATTATCTTTCATATACAGACTGTACGCAGATAACTTGAGTTTACCGATGTCGACCAGTGACTGAAGAAACCCGGTATACGAGTCCGAGTCATCTGCAACATATCCCATGCCAACGATATTCCCCAAATTCGAGCCGAAGTTGACTACTATATCCGCCTTAGGTGAAACCAATTCCCCGTTAACAGTCAATGTTTCAGTGGCAAAGGTTCCCTGGAAATTATAGTGACTGGGAGTCGTTATGTTGAACTTGCGGCCAAGGTCTTTGTACGTTGAGGAGGAGCTGATATCCAAAAACGATTTGGTTAAGCAGTGGATCTCATTGCAATACGATGAGTTGTATGCAGTAACCATGAGATATCCGATAGTTGTATCCATCTGGACTGTGATCTGCTGGGGTGGGTTGCCTAAGGCTAGGACGGCAGTATAACTGATGTCTGGTCGGTACTACAGATTTCATAATTAGTATGTCGTGTCGAATAACCATATAGCTACATAGATATATATATATGTAGCTGGATTGTCTGTACCACGTCTGTCCGCTTCCGGAGCTGACTGGGTCCGTTTTCCACGCGTTGGATTGGGATCGTCACGATTGCCGCATCCTGGTGGGGTGACAGGGCTTCAATACAACTGGCCAGCCAGGCTAGCCAGAGAAAGGAAGCATAGACCATGGCTGCTTAAAAGTAAGAAACCATAATTTATTCGACATAGAGAAGGGCGAGGGCGTGTGGATATTAATATTATCAAGTTCTCTCTCTCAACTAGAGAAGTGAGACAAAAATGATGAGCCAAGGCCCAACTCAGGGGGCACTATGGTTTGCCCCCCAATAAGATCACTTATAAAAGCCTTGGAGGCTCTACGGGGCGTGGAGTACGCCGTGACACAGGCTACACGTACGGAGTACTCCGTACAACATATGGTGACATCGGTTCGCGCACTAGTAATACTAGCCTATACCTCCCGAGGTCGGTTCCTGGTCATCGGAAGGCAGTACCTGCATCTACACATGATCCATGGTACACCCGTGGACGTATTTAACCTTCTCTCCAACCTTAGATAACCTAACCTTAGAACCTTGCGATGACTCGATAGTGTAGATAGGCCGATCTCTTTTAAGACGAGGGTGAAGTCTCTTTTGTCTTGGCTTTATGCCCGGAATACTCAGGGCCTCCTTTGAGCAACTTTTGCCCCGGGCGCTGGGCGTTTGAGCACTAGGGTAAATTGATCACTTTGGCCCCCAAGGTATTGGTGAGACTCCTAAGTACTCAGCCATAAATACGCTGGACTCTACGGAGTAGAGACATAACATCTTAGCCAAGTCCCCTCATTGCTCGTTAGGGCCCACTAATGCTTAATACAATCCGGAATACTCCGTACTCTGCATACATCGTAGCAAGTATGTACTCTAGCAAGGCAGAAAACTTGATTCGGCTTGTTGGGACCAGATAACATATCTATGTTACATGTAACTTAGCATGCTTTAGTCGCGTTTTTAGAGTGATACCTATGTACATGAGCAATTCACTTAGTATGTAGCTGATTCTTCAGCCCAGCAATATAGCAAGTATATTTTCAGTCACAACCCATCCATTTACGAGGGTGTGGCTGCTTACCCACAAATAGTGCGTAGAGGCCCGGGGTACTTGTGTATACAGTAATCAGCATGGATTTTCAGCCCCAACACCTGTGGTTGCGGGGTTGATTGAGGCCTTTCAATCGGGCATGAGTTTGGATTAACCCTGATCAATTCGTTGTCCAAATCTTATTCTCAATCTTTATCCCTCTCTCTTCATTTTGATACGGGCCTTTGGTCTGGTATCGAAGAGAAAAGAGCGGCGACATCAGGTCGGTGCACGCGCATTCTCCCGCTCTTTTCATTGGGTTGCAACAATCGGCCCAAGATGGAGAATATCATGGACGGTATGGAGTACTGGTTCCTACCTGATGAGCTAGTACATTTAGTCTGACTAAATCAGTACTCCGAGATGAAAATGATTCTGGAAATGCAGCCGGCCCAGATGGTTCTCTGGCCCAAGCCAGTTTTCCTAGTCGCAATGTTTTGCAAAGCGACGCCTTGCAAGATAGCTCTACTGTCAGCGCACAGGGCCTCAAAGATGAGGATCAAGAGGCCCATCAACCAGAGCACCAACCAGAGCACCAACCAGAGCACCAACCAGAGCACCAACCAGAGCACCAAGAGCAAGAGCTGGAGCT
Organism: Penicillium paradoxum; assembly: GCF_028828445.1. Taxonomy (NCBI): domain Eukaryota; kingdom Fungi; phylum Ascomycota; class Eurotiomycetes; order Eurotiales; family Aspergillaceae; genus Penicillium; species Penicillium paradoxum. The sequence goes on along the minus strand of NW_026643184.1, from coordinate 427,387 downwards.
GGAGCAAGAGCAGCCCCTTGAGCCTTGGATACTTGAGCTACGGACTGCAATTGATTCCAACAGCCCCGATGCCAGGCGAATCCTTCGCGATAATGATGCAGCTCGCGACGCTCGATTTCCTTACCAATTTCAATTAGATGACGTTCAAAAAGATGTGACTCCCTTAATTCTCGCGGCAAAACTAGGCAATGAGGAACTTGTTGGTACGCTCCTGGAACGAGGAGCAAATGTCTTTGCAATAACAGATGCCAGCTCCGCTGCTCTCCATTTTGCTGCCCAGGAAGGTCACCGGAGAATAGTTGAAATGCTCTTGGATAAAGGTGGGACAGAACTTTTGGAAATGAAAACCTGGCAAGATATGACGCCTCTTCTTTTTGCACTCTCCGAGGATCATGCTTCTGTGGTTACATTATTGCTTGATAAAGGGGCTGATATAAATGCCGTGCGGAACGACGGCTATACAGCACTCCATTTTGCTGCCGAAGTTGGAAATCTTGATCTCGTCGGGGTCATTCTTGATGCAAACACTAAACTACTAGAGAAACGAACCTCCATCAAAGATACAGCTTTGATCCTCGCAGCCCAAGCTGGTCATGGGGCTGTTGTGAATTTTCTACTCTCTCAGGGCGCAAATATAAATGCCAAAGACAATGACGGCAGCACATCATTTCACCTTGCAGCCCAGAATGGACGCCTTGGCGTTGTCGAGCAACTTTTACAACAAAGTCCCGAGCTCAAGGAGATGGGCAATAACCTCCGACAAACAGCCCTCATGCGTGCCGCTCGAGAGGGACATCTTGCTGTTGTCGAATATCTACTCTCTCAAGGAGCAAATGTCAATGCCGTGGAGGAGACGGGTTATACACCAATGCATTTCGCGGCCCAAGATGGACACCTTGCTGTCATCGAATGTTTACTTTCTCATGGTGCAAATATCATTACCCAGGATGCTGATGGTTATACGGCTTTGCACCTCGCAACATTTTTCGGTCATCTTGATCTTGTGAATCGACTAGCCAAAGCAACTCCTGAACTCCTAGAGATGCGAACTACCTATGATGACACAGCCTTCACAATTGCCGCCCAGTATAATCATCTAGCGATTGTTGTTTCTTTGCTCAATCACGGGGCAAATGTCAATGTCAAGGACAAGTTTGACGACACAGCACTACATCTTGCGGCCCAAGCTAGAAATTTTGATATTGTTCGGTATCTTTTCGAAAATACTGATCTGGGGGATCCAAAAGATGGGCATGGCCGAGCAGTTATCTCTGCTGCTTTATCCTCTAGTTCTTTGCCGATCTCTCATTATTTGCTCAACAAGGGAGCAAATCTAAGAGCTGAGGCCAGCGATGGCAGTACGCCTTTTCACGTTGCGGCTGAATGTGGCCATCTCTCGGTCATTAGGCGAATTCTACCGAGAGTTCCTGACCTCCTAGATTCAAAGGCTAGGGCTGGCTTGACTGCCATCTCTCTCGCTTTGTCATACGGGAATCTGAGGGTTTTTGACTATCTATTTAAGAAGAAAGCATCTGTAGTAGAGAAAGATGAAGATGGCAATACACCTTTCCATTGGGCCGCCGAAAGAGGCCATCTCAAGGCTGTTAGGCGGATTTTGACAAGAGAACCTAGTCTCCTGAATGCAAAGGGCACGACCGGTCTAACAGCTACCTCCTACGCTTTGATGGGTGATCATCGGCCTGTTTTCGACTATTTGTTCGATCAAGGGGCAGATATAACAATACAGGATAGCGCAGGCAATACCGCTTTACACTTTGCTGCACAATATGGCTATCTCCAGGCCGTCAAGCAAATTCTGGAAAAGGAACCCGGTCTCCTAAACTCAAGAAACAACGCTGGTCGAGCCGCCATCTCTGATGCTCTAATTCGTGATCATAGAGATGTCTTTGACTATTTGTTCGACAAAGGAGCGATCGTCACAGGCAAGGATGAAGGGGACAATACACCCTTCTATTACGCGGCCCAGAGCGGTTATCTACAGGCCGTCCAGCGAATCTTGGAGAAAGAAGCTGGCCTCTTGAATTCTAGGAATCTGGACGGTCGGTCAGCGATCGCTGCTGCTTTGAACCGTGATCAACTGGAAGTGTTTGACTTTTTATTTGATCGGGGTGCTGATATAACAGCGAAAGATGAATCTGGCAGCACACCCTTCCACTGTGGTGCCAAGAGGGGCCATCGTGGTGCCATTGCAAAGCTTTTGGAGAAAGATCCTAGCCTCCTAGATTCTAAGGATATGAATGGCCAAACGGGCTTGATCTTCGCCACAAAAAGGAATAATGTGGACGTTGTCGAATATTTAGTCGACAAAGGTGCGAATGTTCTTTGCCAATCCGACGATGGACAGAATGCATTGCATGTGGCTTGCTTCAGAGGATATGACAGCATCACCCAGCTCCTTCTCAACAGACCAGCAATTGACTCCAAAGATGTCTCTCGAAACAATCAAAGGATGATGATCACTGCAACAGATCAATGGGGAGACTCTGCATTGACCAATGCCGTGGCAAGTGGCCATGAGCGAGTTGTGTTTCAATTACTGGAAACGGAGGCCTTCTACCCCCAGTATCCTGCCAAAGCCAACCCCTATCGCCTGAGTGATGACAAAATTGACACAGTGAGGAAGTTTCTCTCAGATCTGATCGATGATGCAGACGCTGAACAGAACTATACCCAGATCGGCCAGCATCGGGAGGCAATCCTCTACTGGGCTTTATTGAATGGACAAGAAGAGCTGATCACCAAATGCATAAGCATACCGAGCCCTCAATCTCTCCCCGCTTGGCAAAGAGGCGTTTCCTGGGTGCATGTGGCTGCTCTCGGTGGACATACCGCGGTGGTAAAACACCTTCTATTGAAGAGACTGTGCACACTGGCCCCAACCCGAGAAAATATCTCACCATTGCACCTGGCAATCAAACATAAACACATTGACTTGGTGAGAAATATTATATCTTGGCTCGGCGGGCCCCCTGCGGTTGAAGGTGGTTTAGCAACGGAGCTTCAGGAGATACGCGATATGATTCGCACAGAAGAAGCAGACAGACTGTTAGGTGCTATCATTCGAAAGCAAGAGGATGGCCACTCTTCAATCTCACTCGCAGCATCAGGAACCACCGAGACCCATCGGAAGCTTGAGCGCTTATTGTGGGAGACATTGAACAATAGCATTGTCGATAAGGCTAAATTCTTCGCTTCCCCATTGAATGAAGATGCAAAGCTCGTGCTGGAACTGGCTGCAGAATTTGAACCTCCAGGCGAGGAAGTTTGGCTCGAAAGTTTTCTTCAAGTGATGCCGCATTCATCTGTCGCTGGAATAAGTGAGTACAATGCATTCCACCTGGCTGTATATCATAAGTTGCCGTTTGTTGTCTGGTGGCTTCTATCCAAAGGAGGCTATCTCAAGGGAAACCACATCGAAAAGGGATTGGAAGCTATCTCCAAGTGGGAGCCCCAAGATTCAGATCCAGTCGGCGACATCATCAAGGATCTCCTGGATGACCCCCTCCTGTCCTCAAGCAGCAAGCTTCGAGTCATGAGAAAAGTTTACCTTCATTCAATTTTTCACAGGGGGATCATGACGCGTTAGAGGGAACAGTACTGGACTTTTATCGCGAGGAGCATCGTGCTTCCATCCAGCTCAAGCGTCGTACAATGATCTCTCTCATCTATGGAGAAGGGCCTCATCAAATTTCAAAGCCCGGCCAGTATCGCGATCTCGCACGTCTCAAGGCAAAGCTCTCTAGCCCAGAGCGAGATTTTCGGACAAAGAAAGACTTGGATCCAAAATCTAGAAAGCGAGATGATAAACTGCCCAAGTCACATCCAAAGCATGATACAAAGACTCCTGAAGCCCCCAGTGACCGAGTCAAAGATCCCGCTGCATTAGATGATAAGAACAAATCTGGCTCAGAGAAGCAGAAGACTCTGGATCTGAGATGGATTCATGTCCCCGCAAACAATGTGAGTGACTTGAATAGATCAAATCTCATGTTAGTACTAACCGCATCCCTACTAGATGCGATCTGTCGAGGTACTGTTGCTCCACTAGTGCTGGGGCATGTTGCTAACCCAAACTAGGAACTCATGGTTCGACTGTCCAGAGACCAACAGATCACAGACAGTGATTACCGTCCCTGGGCTCAGTTCGTACGCAGAAGCTGGGTTGAGCTATCTGCCGGTGGCGACCGATTCTACATGAAGCCCCAGTGTGTTGTAAGTGAGAACCGGAAAATCATCATGCTAGTTTTGAATCGATCGTAGTATTGACCTGATTCAGTACCATCAACACACCACTCACAATGAACATGCAAGTTGCCATACCCTTGACATGGGGACAAAAGCCGATCCGACAACCAGGGCCGACGACCAGTCTAAGCAGATGAAGGTTTTCGGTAGAAGTGCTTTGAATGTGAGTTGCCTTTTCATCACTCTGTAATCTTTATCTCTCGTGTTAGTACTGTTGTTTGACTGATGCTTTTCAATAGATGCCTTATGTGTTTTGGAAGACATGCCCAGCCGAGCCTTCACCCGATGACAATACAAGCTCAGCTGAACTGCCTAGGAGCGAGAGCGCTCAGACGATTCAACTGCCGAACCAGCCTGTTCAAATTTCCCAGGAACGAATTGTTCACGACTCTATGACTCTCGATCAGTATTACTATGTTTCTCTCCCAGATACTAGCTCAAGAGACCAGGATCAAGTACTGTGGCGTAGCACCAATCCAAAGCTCAAACCAGCAAACAGTGGCAATGGGGCAAAGGATCACTCAACGAATAAGTCCGAAACAGATAGTGATGCCCGCAAAATCCTCATTGTAAATCAGCTATGGCTTTGGATAATTGACGAGAGTAAGTCAAATTATCGCCTCCTCACTCTCAACCAGCTGACTGATATCCCGAATTTGTTAGAGACCATCATCACGAGCACCACTCATCAAGCCGACGAGACTGAAACCAGCTTCCTTCAACGAGTCTTGAGCGGTCTTAGAACTCAAGCAAAGGACACTCCCATGTCAGTTGAATACATCAGAGAATTGATTCTCAGTACAGCTTCTGGTTTGTTCAACAAGGAAGATCTTGAGGTTTTCGGGAACAAGAAATCCCCTCTGGATGTCTATCGAGCAGCTATTTTGACTGTGGTAAGCACAACCAAGGGTTCCAGAGAAAACAAATCTAGGCTGATCATTGATGAAAACAAAGCGTGACAAGGAGGCGCATCTGTTCGATGTATTTCAAAAGTCGCTTCGCAATACAGGCACAGACAATGATGCTCAAGCGGATAGTAAAAGGAGCTCAAGCGAGCTGCCATCAAAGGACGAGCGGGCTGCAAAGCCTACAGGTTCCAAAAAGAAAGCGCGATCCATTCGTCGGTTTTTCAATCCCGACTTTGGACTACCAGAAAGCACAAACGCATACAACCCCTATGGCGACATTGCTGGCGAGACAGAACTACTTCGAGAGGTCAAAGACATTTGCGACGAGCTTCAAATGCTGAAAACTCTGGCTGAAGACCAAGAGACTGTTTGGAGGCAAATCTGGAAAGATGGATATAATCCAGCCGCTACCTTCACGTACGAAACTCCGTCTGAGATCAAGAAAAACATCAAGGAAATGATCAAAGATGCTGGTTTTGTTCAGGGGGCAATTGATATGCTGCTTAATCTCAAACAGAAGCAGGCCAATATTGTCGAAGCCGAGTTTTCGCGCAAACAGAGCGAAGAAACTGCGAAACAGAGTGACACAATCATGGTCTTCACAGTGGTGACCATCCTCTTTGTATGTTGTTCAAAATCATTGGTATCAACACACGGTTTACATGTTCTAATTGATATATTTGCAGCTCCCCGCCTCTTTCCTTACCAGTTTGCTCGCATTGAACATATCCGACTTCCCCCATTTAGGTGACGAGGTCAGCTTTCAAGGACGTGTGATATTCCCCATCATCTGTAAGTTACTGTCACCCTACTGTATCTATTGCCTTGACCGGCAGTTTTGCTGATCTACCTCTCCACCATTCAAGTTGGTGTCTCAATTCTGGTGTCCGGAATCTTTGCACTACTTGCTTTCAATGCAAGCACGCTCAAGGCATATTTGTTCCCTAAAAAGAAAAACCAAACAAACACCGAAGTACCAGAGCCACTATCTGGGACATCATTCAACGCATATATCCATCCGCCCACCAATTCGGCTCCTACCTCTCCACGCATCTCAAGAACCTTCCAGCAGGCTAGCCGGCAGATTTCTATACAGACTGAACAAATGTGCGAGCAATTGAAACAGAGGAATAGGCTCAAAAGGGACTCTTGGCCGCATTCATCCCATGAGGGAAGCGAACAGATGGTATGATTAACGTCAGTGCTTTGACATGCGAAGTATCTTGGAAGGCCACACACCCTCCGAGGGCTTTGGACTGAGACTTTATTGTGATGATTGATCTTTAATGTTGGCAATATCTTGAATAGTGTATACCTAACATGAATTTGAGTTAAATGATTATCAATTTGTGATCTTAATCAGATTAATGAAGGTCTGTTTTCTTAGTCCAAAATTCAAATTGTGTCTTATAGATGCCAATTGACGCTAGACCCGAATGAGATTAGATGGGTAAGGAAAGAGGCAAGCGGTCTGGAATGACATAATAGCGATAAGATAAAGCCGTTCGGCCAAGCCAGATCAGATCCGAAAGTTGGAACTTCGTCTCCATCTGGGGATGGCACTCTGAACAAGCATTGTCGACAGCCGATGACGATGGCGCTCCCACAGCGTAAGCGATCTCTGCCGCAAGGTCTCTAGATCTACCTACTGACACCATTGCAGATGAGCCCGCGCCATTCGCGCCTCAGTCTTCGTATGCACTCTGCCCGTTGAGTGAGCTATATGATCTCACTAACATCCTCCCAGCTTGAGTTTCACCCAAGGATTTGTTCTCGGACAGCTCTCAATAATACTTTTGATTGGTGCCTTTATCAAGTTCTTCATTTTCGGCGAGGCACCACCCCCTCCGTCCCGGGGTATGTCAAACCGCACAACCCACCGCCGTTATAGCTCCGTCTATAACCCCCCACAAGAAGGCCAGAAATCACTCCGAGAAAAACCATCGACCTCCAATGTTCTTCGTCCAGTACCTGCTACTTCTACGAACACCCGCTCTATCCTCCGCAAGACCTACTATAGTGCCATTCCGACCAATCCCACCAGCAAACATGGTAGACACCGCATGCACCACTCGTCGCATCAGCCCGAGTCACTGGATTGGTTCAATGTGCTCATTGCGCAGACAATCGCGCAGTATAGGCAAACGGCCTATTCTCTCAAGGACTCGCCCACTTCATCGATCCTTAGCTCCCTAACCGCGGCCATGAATAACCCGGAGAAGAAACCATCCTTCATTGACAAGATCAATGTCACCGATATCTCGCTAGGAGAAGAATTCCCCATCTTCAGCAACTGCCGCATCATCGCGGTTGATGATCCTATGTCGGACGGCGGACGGCTACAGGCGTTACTGGATGTCGACCTGAGCGACGACAACCTTTCCATTGCCGTTGAGACATCCATGGTTCTGAACTACCCGAAACCACGCTCTGCCATTCTGCCAGTAGCATTATCAGTATCTGTCGTGAGATTCTCTGGAACGCTTTGCATATCCTTGATCCCGGCATCGACAGAACCACCAGAATCACTTCAAACTCCTGCCGGATCACCGCCACCCCCGACGTCAGATCCTGGTTCCGGAGAGCGCACATCTTCACAAGACAGTCTCCCACCCAAAAGCAGTCCGAAAAGCAACGTGGCATTCTCCTTCCTCCCAGACTACCGCCTAGACCTGTCCGTCCGCTCACTCATTGGATCCCGCAGCCGACTTCAGGATGTACCAAAGATCGCTCAGCTCGTCGAGGCGCGAGTTCACGCGTGGTTTGAAGAGCGTGTGGTCGAGCCCCGAGTCCAAGTCGTTGGACTTCCAGACTTGTGGCCGCGCATGGGCCGGACGGGCGTTCGAACAGGCGAGGACTCGGATGCCGGATCCACAGCCCCACCCCGCAGCGCAGGCTCTACGGAGGCCTCAGGGCCACCTCGATTCTCCGATGACCATAGTCGGGAACCGGAAGGAATACGGTTCCGTGGGCCCCTAGATGCGCGACTAGGGCTTGGTGCTGGCTCGCGCACGAGCAGCTTCAACATCGATATGGGCGGCTTGCGCAGCTCGAGCATGACCCGGCACCACAGTAACGGTGCTACAAGTGACCATTTTGACATGCCTGGCGCTATGCCGGCAAGGAGTCCTGTAGGCACGCCTGTCATCCCAGACCGATGATATAAGGGAAAGTTCAGTCGCCCTTCTCAGCCCATTCAGGTATGTATCATCTCAATTGATTTACTGCGGGGTTATTGTCCCCCGTGTAGATTTCAAAGCACCATGCAACGAAAGTGATATAAGAAAATATCAAAAAAATTCCGATTTCCATCGTTCAAAAGTACTATGTGCAAGAATCTAGTCATGAAGTATCTCAATGTCAAAGTGAATCAAACCTAGACTGCAGCAGTAGAACTAACAACAGTCTCCAAGTAAGTCTTCCGGTGAGGGTTAACATCAACCTCCGCACCCCGGTTCAAGGGCGTCCATTTAGGCTCATCCTGGAAAAGACGCATAGCCTTGACATACTATAACACAAAGTCAGTCTCATAATCCACCACCGAATTGAAAATCACATACATTCTGCGAATTCGTAGTAAACCGGTGATAGATCCCAGCAGGGAGAATAATCATATCCTCCTTAACAAGACAGATGCGAATCCACTCATCCTCCTGTCCGCGCACATCGAAGTATCCCTCTCCATCAAGGATGTACCGGATCTCCTCGTCCTCGTGCAAATGCTCCGAGAAGAACGACTTCACCTTCTCCTCATACACAGCACCCATCGCCTCCGGGGAAATGGTCACCTGGTCACGGTTGCGGTATCCGCGGTTCGAGGCGATTGTGTCCACCGCATCGATCGTCGGGCAGTGCTTGTAGAACACGCCCAGCGAGGCAAGCTTCTCCTCGGACACGGCGCGTCCGGAGTCGTGGGGCTCGCGCTGGTCGCCCTATAAATAGGTGGAATTAGCGTTGGCTCTAGTTGCAGGTGGGCTGATCGTGGAAAAAGCTTGAAAAGCTGGGGGACGGCCAATCGGCGCAGGCTTACCTCGACGTTGTCGTACCAGTATGCCTTCATTATGAATTCTTTGGCAAACAGATCTGATAGTGAGGTCGGATATGTAGAAAGAGGGGGAATCGTAGAACGTCACACTCAGCTTACAATCGAATATCAACAGCCCCGCAATTGGCCGATGGCGCAAGATTATGTCTGGTCACCGCCCTCGGGCTTAGCGGATATAAGGCTGTATCACGTGATGAAACGATAATTTTGCTTATCGATTTGGATTTGATCTCCGAGTCGGTACCTGTTTATTATTTTGTCTATTCGCATTGCATCTCGCCATGGCTTTTCGAGCACGGTCGGGCGCTTTGATGCGTCAGGGCCGCGGACTCCGCTCATTCATCGGTCGGAGTCGTGGTTTCGCGACTGTTACCGATAATACACGGTTCGTGATCTGTCCCCTGGTTGCCATCCTGGAAAGTTATACTGATCTATCTACAGACCATATGATGTTATTGTGATCGGTGGTGGGCATGCTGGAGCCGAGGCATGCGCTGCTGCTGCTCGTTCTGGTGCGCGCACTGCGTTGGTCACGCCCTCGCTGGAGAATATCGGTGTTTGCTCGTGCAATCCCAGTTTCGGTGGAATTGGAAAGGGAACGATGATCCGCGAGGTCGATGCGATGGACGGCGTTGCAGGACGTATTATTGATAAAGCTGGTGTCATGTTCCGGGTGTTGAACCGTTCTAAAGGACCTGCTGTTTGGGGACCGCGTGCGCAGATCGATCGCGATCTCTACAAGCGATATATGTCCGAGGAGCTGGCTGGAACGGAAAACTTGAGCATTGTGGAGGGCAAGGTGGCTGATATTGTGCTCTCCACGGAAGGCATTGAGAACACCCCTGGTGCTCAGGGCAAGATTGTTGGAGTGCGGTTGGAGTCTGGGGAGGTCATTCCTACCGGCCGTGTCGTTATCACAACGGGTACTTTCCTGGGTGGTGAAATTCATATTGGAATGGAGGCGTACCCCTCGGGACGCATGGGCGAGGCTCCCACATACGGTCTTAGCAAGTCGCTCCGAGAAGCTGGATTCCAGCTGGGACGTCTGAAGACAGGCACCCCGCCTCGGTTGGATAGGAAGACCATTGATTTCAGCGCCTTGGAAGTGCAGAAGGGTGATTCGCCGCCCCATCCATTCTCTTATCTTAACAAAACCGTTGAGGTTGGTGATGAAGGCCAGCTCACTTGCTGGATGACCCATACAAACGAAGCTGCCCATGAAATCATCCGCGCTAATCTCGACAAATCGATCCATATTCGCGAAACTGTGCGCGGACCGCGATACTGTCCCTCTTTGGAATCCAAGATCATTCGATTCAAGGACAAGACCCAGCACCAGATCTGGCTCGAGCCCGAAGGCTTTGCGCCGAACGACGTCATCTATCCTAACGGCATCTCCATGACCGTTCCTGCAGACGCACAATATGCCATGTTGCGAGTCATTCGTGGTCTCGAGAACGTAACCATGCTCCAGCCGGGTTATGGTGTGGAATACGACTACATCGACCCGCGCAACCTCCGACCAACCTTGGAGACCAAACTGATTAGTGGTCTCTACCTTGCCGGCCAAATCAACGGCACAACTGGCTACGAAGAAGCAACCGGACAAGGTATCATTGCGGGCATGAACGCTGGTCTCGAGTCGCAGAACCGCAAACCCCTCACCCTCAGTCGGGCCGATGGATTCATCGGAATCATGATCGACGACCTCATCACCAAGGGCGTCTCCGAGCCCTACCGCATGTTCACCACGCGTAGCGAGTACCGTATTTCCACCCGCTCCGACAACGCCGACCTGCGTCTGACGCGCATGGCCCGCGATGCCGGTGTCGTATCCGACAAGCGTTGGCGCCACTTCTCCGACACCGAGGCGCAGATCCTAGAACTGCAAACTCTCCTTGGCAACACGAAACTCTCTTCGTCTGCTTGGTCTCGTAAGGGCTTCAAGGTGCGCTCCGATACCTCGATCCGCTCGGCACTCGACATTCTGTGTCTGGACGGTGTCGATATCAACACCCTGATCCCTAGCATTGAGTCTGCTACGGGGACGGCATATACCTCATCTTCGTTCGAGCCAGAAATCCTCACTCGCGTCGCTATCGAAGGCCGCTACGCGCCGTACCTCAAGCGCCAGGAGAAGATGGCTATGCGATTCCAGCAGGATGAGAACTTGCTGCTGCCGGCTGATCTGGACTACAGTCAGGTTCACGGTATCAGCAATGAAGAGCGACAGTCCCTTGAGCGAGTGCGGCCTGTTAGTGTGGGCATGGCGAAGCGCATTGAAGGTGTCACGCCTGTCGGTGCTTTGCGATTGCTGATGCATGTGCGGAAGGGCACTGGGTTCTCACCGTCAGGCTCCGAAGACTCTGATGTTGATGAAGTGCTCCGCTCATCGCCTTGATTTTTTGGCTGGGTATGACTAGGACTGTTTCTTTGAATATATTGGCATAGCGGGAGCGACTCGGCGCTGGGTGTGGTTTGACTGTACAATATCAACCTGTATACTATTTGATCTGTCTATACTTGCATCTTACAACATCAACGATTTTGAGATCCTGATTCTATTCTTCGACTTCAAGGCACCACACCCAAGCACGGTCTATCCAACCAGGACCAACCGTCTGCCACCACCCCCTAAGCATAAACCAACGACCTAACCCCAAGAAAAGCTAAGCGAGGACATAGGACACGCACTTCCAACGCCTCAAATCCTCAGATTCTCAAATTCTCCAATTCTCACATGACCTACTCCGTACGAACTATTGATCCTCTCGCTCTATACTTCGTATACAGCCGAGGTCCGTACGGAGTACCTATAGACCAGTCACCGGACACATGTACATACTCCTACATACCACACGCACCCCAGAGCCAAACACGCGACAAATAAGAAACCCGCCAAGCGAATTCCCAACCCATCGCAGCCACGTCCCATCTCCGTCCTCGATCATACCGCCAACCTGGACACTACGCAAGGGGGCGCCGATCCCAAGACAGGGATGTGCGAATGAAACATATGGAACCGACACCCAGATATGATACGATGATCTCAGACGAAACCAGTGGAGTGGACAAGACACAGCGCGCATGCCCCCACGTCACATTGAAGGGAATACCACATTGGATCTCGAGTACGAAACCAGTGATGTATAGAACGAAGTGGCGTGCATAAGCCCGCCGTTGGTAGCGATCTGGTCTCACTTTGTGAAACGAAAAAAAAAAGAAAGAAAAAAAAAGAAAGGAGAACGAGAAAAACGGCTTTGGGGGAGGGATTCCATTGGTGCGCTGTTCGCTATCTTTGATGTGATATATACTACCTCACAAATTCGTGGATTTCCGCCATGGGATGAGGGGATGTGGTTAGCTGAAAACGCCATGGCTTTGGATCGGCAGATCTCGATCTATCCAATGTACTATTCCGTACGTACTCTCGGCTCAGAGTGCCTGTACATCATTCCTCCTCGGCACGTATTGAGGGGTGGTGGTGCGTAAGGGGGGTTGGAGGGGGAAGTGTTCCTTGCTTCCTGTGGTTTTGGCACAGGGCTGGGCATAGCGTCTACTAGTCCCATGCAGAGATCTAGATCGGTGCGCTATGGTGTAGATAGATGTGGGCGCCTGTGCAGAGTTAGTGTGGTTTTTTTTGCTGCAGGAATTTACGCGAATGCAGCAGAGTGTTCCCAGCACGATCATGAGATAGGTCCACAGTTGAGACAATGTCCTGCGTGAAGAATGCACATGGTCAATAGAACCAGGATTCGAACTTCTAGAATGTTGGCTGTTTTTTTTTTTTTCAGCTGCAATATTTCATGTCGGCTCGATGCACATGTGGAGAACTACAGATCAAGACATTGGTGCATGCCAACAGACCTATGTAGTCTGAGATACGTGTATGTGGTATACGGAGTACGGAGGATATACAAAGCCGTTGCTCTTGTATACTCCATACATATGATGTGGATATACCGAAGATTAACCACATCCCTGTTTTCCATCAAGGAACAACACCGTATTCGATCTATATCCCTCCGGAGATAACGGCGTGGAATCCCTATTCTCTTGGAGACGGGTGATGCAGAAGGTAGCACCGTGCGTAGTACGTGTCGTACTAAGCCCATAATTCTAGAATACACCACTTGTGCATTTGCTTTGGTGGATCAAAAAAAAAAAAAAGAACGAAAGAGACCAGTTGCACAATCAGACACGAGCAGACCACAGCGTTGGGACTTCGTTGATCCCTACCAATATCGTCCTTCGAGCCACATGGAAAACGCCCTGAGGATTTCGTGTGACACGCCAACAACGACGATTAGTGGAAATGACTCGGACCATTCAGGCCGGATACTTCGTTGTCCTTCGTCCGATCGGCTGGTTTACGAGCTCACGGGGTCTGTTCCGCGGAGTTGATACGAGCGAAAAAAAGGCGGAGGCGAGCAGCGTTCCAGGTGCTTACTCCAGTGGTTGTGACTTGTGGAGTGCACGATTTCCATCGTGGCATTATTATTATTATTTTTTCGCCTGTCTCTCTTGCCTCTCTCTTTCGTGGATAGCTGAAGGGATAGAGCCACACAATGCACAGCCAAGCGCGATCGGACAGAGTACGCCCACTATCGCCGAGAAGGGAATAAATAGACGATCGCGATGATCATGATCTCACCGACCTGGAGGCGGCGACATCGGACTGTTTTGCGCTCTCCGGAGTACGGAGGACGGAGGACGGAGGATGCGAATCCAACTATCGTGGAAGGGATGGTGTTTACTCCGTACCTTGGAACCGTGAAATGATCTTCTGAATCTCCCTGGCATGAGGTCCGGACATATCGCGTCTCACTTTCCCACTGCCAGCACCCGACCAATCAGCAGTTGCGGTTCGATGCCTCTCGATTCCTTGGGGAAATCTGACATGATTCCTCTCGGCCAATAAGCGACCATCCCTCAAATCAGGGGCAGAGAACAGAACGCCAGAGCGACTCCCGTGTACTCCGTATAGTCCCAAAAACAGTCCTTCGGGCATGTGGACGAATTAGGGAGGTAGTACGGAAAGGGATTGCCCTCTCTGTGCGAGGGCTGGATGTAGGGACCTGGTTGTGGCACTGGACGTCCTTTGCATGTGCTGGATGCACATGACATGCACCTCTGGCTTAAGTATTGGACCGAGTACGTTCAACTTTTCAAGTGAGGCTGGTAGATACATACCTCGAGGGCAATATCAAGGACAAAGTACGGAGTACGGAGTACTTCATACCCAGTTGTGCCCGTGTCAACCCCCGTTACTCCGTACTATGTAATTGTTCGGTTTCTCCGAAGTCCAACCCCCGAGACAAAGTACATATATCCTTGTCCTCTGTACTCTGTACTCCGTACATCGTACATCGTACATCGTACATCGTATCGGGGATACCAGTCGGTGATCCAAACCGGATCTTCATCAGTTGCCTAATGATGATCGCCCCCTAGTGCTAGAGACCCAGGAGAGAGTTGCGGGATTTCTTAGTCTCTTCCCAAGCAAGCGTAGTGCCGACGCCACCGGAACTAGTAGGATGTGAGTTATTTCGGGCTTTCTTCTTCAGTGCGCGTGCATGTTGGTTCCCTGTCTTTGGGAGACGATCTTCGTATCGGGCGTTGGATCTAAGCCCAAACGAGACGGGGTTCCTGTGGTTCCTGTGGTTCCTGAGATCAGAGCAATCAAGGTCGAATCTGGAAGGTCATGGCAGGAAGAGGCAGGGAAATCTCCCATAGCAGACATATGTGGTCAGAGGGACTCCAGGTCGGTCTTCACCTGCCCATCCAGGCGTTCTGGAGGCAAGAGAAGAATCACTCATCTCACTGGGCTTGGCCCGAGTGTCTGGTACGGGTGCACTGTCCGTGGATGTGGGATAGAGTGGAACCAATGACAGCGATTAACTCGACGGGACTGTATATCCAGATCCAAACGAAGGAAAAGTAAAAACCAAAAACAAAAACAAAAGATCGTCCGGGCTCGCTGATAGGACCATGTCTCGGCGCTTCCTTAAGATCTGCCTTGTAAACTCATCCCGGCTCATCCTCGTTCGGAGCTTATGCACCACGGTGATTTGCTGAGGCATTTGTGGGGTAATAAGATTGGATTGCAATTTACTTTAGCGTCTCTTTTCTTTTTCTTTTTCTGTTTCTTTTTCTTTTTGCTCTTTCCTTTTCCCACTATTTGGAGGTTTCCGAACCTCCCACCTCGTAATCGGGGGGTCGTGGACTCCGCTCCGCGCTTAGCATTCCTTGGCCTGTGATGGGCTGTGCAGAATATCGATGATCTCACATTCGGTCCAGACCTTGAATCTCCTCTGGTTCTGGTGGGGGTCCGTTGCCCTCCGAGTCTTTATTTCTGTCTTGTTTTAATTTACGGAGTACATTTCACTTGCAAGCTGGGGGGTCTCGGACTTCGGCGATTATAGGTGATTTCGGATACATCACATTTCTGCCGAGGGTGCAGAGAGCAGTGGCTCTGTGCTCCGTTGGAAAAACGAATTATTTTATCGCGAGTGTCTCGTGCCTGTTATAGTTAAATTGTTCGTGACATCTGTCATTCGCGCCAATTGAGTTTCAACAAGCGTGCGCCAATCGTCTCCTGTTCGCCCAGCGCTCTGGGACCTCTTTTAAAACGGAGCACAGTCCTCCGTTTGGAATAACGGCCGTGAGCATATCCAACCACATGTCGATGGACAATATTCCCACGAATAATCAGAACCAACCAAATGCGCTTTAATTTGCTCATTACCGTCTACTTCAAACAAAACCGCCGATCCTGGATCCTTAGCTCTTGACCGGGGTGTATAGGGCACCTGTCAATGGCTGATGGCTGATGGCTGGTGGCTGAGACCAGGGGTTGTATGTCTTAGTCTCTGGTCCTTCCCTCAGAGTCAGCGTGGCAATCCGGTGCCCAGGTGGTCTGGATCTGCTGAGGATCTCCCGCGAAAGTTTTTGTCCATCCAATCGAACCCCAGTCGCCGTTCCTTTGGTCTTACGGGAGATGGTTAGAGTAGGAACGGGACCCTCTTCCCCTCTTAAACCTCCTGAGTGGTTTCGAAACAAAAGAAGTAAAAAAATAAAAGGAAAAAAGAAGTTACCGAAAACTTTCTCTACGGAAGCCTAACCTTCTTTTGTTTTTTTTTTTTTTGTTTACGCGTGGGTTTCGACCGGTTCTGCACATCCGCTCGTGCTGATTGGGATGCTACGAAGATAGGGTTGGGTTTGTTCAGGCACGAGTCTTAGAACGCTAAAGTATCCAGTATACTCCGTACCTCTAGACACGGTATGTTGGATACTGAAAATGGGTCATGGCGGAGATCTACCAGCTGGACGCGCTCAGTCCTCGGGGGATTCGTCTCCAGCCAAATCCTCCGTACTCCGTGGAAAACTGGTGGAAAAGTAGTCGTCACCGGTATCCAGACCCGGAGAAGTAGAGGGGAATAATATAAAAAAAATAAAAAAAACTGCATCGAATATAATCATCATAGCTGTGGACTTTGACCCGCATGTGACTGGCTGCTCCAGACCGTGGAGGATCTTATCCTCGAACTACCTTACCGTTGGATGCCCTTGACCCATCCGGAGGTGGAGGCGATTTTCTTTTTTTTTGTTTCCAATAACTCCGTAGACCATTTTGTACGTGCCCTGTGCCCTTTCTCCGCCTTCTGATGAAGAAGAGAGCTCTCGGAGGATTGCAGTCAAGGTTAAACTGAGACAAAAGGCGATCCTGTTATGTGGGAAAGTGGAGAAGTAGGCGAGACAGCCAATGACCGGTGTACTGGTGACCTTGGAAGCTACTGCAGCCGCCACACCCCGGGGCGTCACAGTACTTTGTCGCCAATTCGCCTAGCACATGCGAGGATCTGCTCAGTTCGTCTGTTCTTTTTTCCCTCGCTTTTATTTCGCTTTTATTTCCGCTTTTTTTTTCTGCCAAATAGGCAGGTGCTTGCTGAATCAGACTGCAAGTGAGGCCCACGGGGCAGGTAGACTTGGGTATATTGTCCGTTATTCTGCGTCTGACTCTACATGGGGGGGCTCCCGACTTCCGTCCTGGCTTCTAACATGACATGCTAGAAGATGGACGGAGTACTCCGTACTCCGTACGTATGTTGCATGTTGAATGTCGAAATGTTGTATAAGCCCGATGTCACCGAGTCTCAGACCCTCCGATCCTCATCCACGGCTCCACTAGGATCACCCATGGCACTGCGATGATTGTATCTTGACCTATTCGATTTGACTCATTTGGCTCTCTCGCCAACTCTCTTTGCAGGACTTGAAGTATATTTAGATCGAGATATACCTTCTATATCTAGTTCAACGGACTAGGATCTGGGGTCCGACACATAGTACTCCGTACTTGAGGTGAAACGGTACCTGCTTTTCGCGGAGGGTTTGGTGAAATCACCACTTCCATGCTTCTCCGTATTTCTCCGCTCCCCCGATTTCCACCGCGTCTCCTTTTTCTTTTTTTTTTTCCTTTTTCTTTTTTCTTTCCTCTTTTTTTCTTTTTCTTTTTCTTTTTTTCGTTTTCTGTTTTCCATTTTCTGGTTCCGCTAAACCAAATCTAGAAAATGGCGAATACGTTACAGAAATCGAACGAAAAAAGAAATTAATCAAATCCATTCCAAGCCCAAAACATAATATCGCATGTCATATCTGTCATTGATACTCCAGGCCTCAGCATTCGGCCTCCCGTCATCCAAGTACCCTCCGGTTCCCCGCAACCCTCCGAGAGATTGGAACAGGACGGAGTAGACGGATCGGATGCATTTCTGAGGTCGAATTCGAATTCCAATCCGATCAAAGGATGAGTAGGTGTAGGGTCGAAATAAGATAATAAGATAAAAATTATATTAAAAAAAAAATAGTCTAATTAATCCGCTTTCGATCCAATAATCCAAACTAGAGGAATAATCTACTAATGATTACCCTCATGAGTTGTGGAGATATCACTCCCCTTCCCTCTCTCTCCTTCTCTCTCTCTCTCTCTTTCCCAGTGGACCCTCCCCCCAAAAGCTTGGGAATTGCCGCAACTCAAACCGTGGAACGGGAGACCAGTAGATCCCCATCTTTTCGGCGATCGAATCGGTGCAACTGTTGACTCGCTGACTTCGAGGCCCGTGCTTTTTCTGGTCGATCCTCGAGAGTTCAACTGAGGGGTCTCTAAGAGTCAAAACCTCCCTCCTTCTCCATACCCTGGTCGATCCCTGAGCTTTAAACCTTTTTTTTTTTTTTTTTTCTTTTTTATTTCCTTGACTGGACTTTTTTGATCGGGGAATATATCACTTGCAAGAACCCGGGGGGTTGCACCTGGGATTGTATCTCTTTCATATTCTACATCATGGTGAACGGCACCGCCGCCGTGTTGGAGCCCACTTTCACCGGCTACGTCGCAACCACTCAAGATGCTCTCCTTCTCTTCGAGGCATGCTTAACCGGTGTGTTACATCATGTTCCGCGTCGGCCTCATGATCGGGAACGGAGTCATCTCGTACGCAGCGGTAGCGTCTTCATTTATGAAGAGAACGCCTCCGGCATTAAACGATGGACCGACGGAGTGACCTGGAGTCCGAGTCGCATTTTGGGCAATTTCCTCGTCTACCGGGAGCTGGATAAGCCTTTCCCGCCCGGTGAGAAGAAGCGCGCCATGAAAAAGGCCACTCGACGACCAGTGCCATCTGGCCGACCCGGGGAACCTTACCCGCGACACGATAGCCAAGGCTATTCTCCGACATCCCCCAACTCGGGACCCTTCTCAGAGCGTTCATCCCATCAATCGGAGCTCGAACGAGCACTGGTCGGGTCTTTGGTCGATTCTTACGGCTTCAAGGACTCCGGGTTGGTCAAGAAAACGATGAGCGTGACGGTTTTGGGTGTGACTCACCATTTGGTCTCTTACTACAGCGTGGAGGATGTGCTGCGCGGTGTCCTCAACTCACCCTCGATGGTGGACTCGCTGCGCTATATTCGACCTCGCAACGAACTCACCCAGAAGCAAAGCTTCCGTTCACCGATCGACGAGCTGGACGGCGCCAACCCCGCGGAAAGCCAAGAGCCTTCTCATGCCGCCATGTACGGATATCGCCCACAGATGATGGCCCCACCAACTTACACCATGCCAACCCCTTCAAACGACTTCTACATGCAACCAAGTCCCTACGCCGCCTCACATCCTCCACAGCAAGGCCCGATCGCGGGATATTCGATGGGGGCCCCGATGGCCGCCCATCCCGCGCCAAACCAATACTTGCCCAGCCCGGGACCAACCGTCATTCCCTCAAAGCAAGAAGAGTACCACAACTTCCGCGCGGGTCCCTATGGCGGCAGCATGGATTCGATCAGTGTACACAGCATGGCTTCCATTCCCGGCGGTTCCATGAACACGGGCCTCTCCAGCTCGCTCAGCGAACGCAACAGATCCACTTCGGACCACAGCCCGTCCGCCTACCGCAACTCTTCCATTTCCTCGCGCAGTCAAGCCACGGATGCCACTTCTCCCATGGATTCCTCGACCCCGGGCACCTACTCTCGCGGTAGTTTCAGTATGGGCCATATGGAAAACTCGCACCCTGGACTCGATCGTAACATTCCCGGTCTCGATCCGAGCATGCCCCGTCGCGAATCAAACCCCATCCATCCGTCCTACTACGCTGCCGACCGCTCCCAGTACTATGCCCCTGCGCCATACGCCGCCACACAACCGATGTCTGCCTGGACGACCACTGCAGGGACGCAGCCACAGATGGCGCAACCTCAAATCTAATCTCTTGATACCATTCCGTGTCTTTAGTGTTGCTTATGGCCATGGAGCGTGGGAGTCGGGATTCTGTTTCTTTTCGTTTTTGACCTCCAAATTGCTTTTTTGCTTTGGAAGATAGACCCCCTACGCTTCTGTTTCTGTTTGGGAGGGAAACGTCTGCTGCAATATGTACTTGAAACTGTGCGGCTGTACTCGTTTTTGTTTTGTTTATATGGTTATGTTTGCTTGTTTATCCGGTGGCTCTTGTTTTTTCTGATCGTGTTACCCCTCTCTGTTTCTCCTTCTCGGTCGGCTCTCTGATATCTTTTTTCGAATCCCGTTCTGGGACGGGTGGTGGCGTTCTTCTATTCTTTACGATGTCATGCAATAACCCCGAAACCCCAAAACGGTTTATTCTTTAACTCTTACTTTTACTTTTAACTACTTCTTTTTGCTATACCGATTCCCGCTTTGCTAAGGCTGTATTGTGCGCTGTATGGTCTTGGTTGATTCCAGCTTGTCTGTTTTCCTGGTTACCACGTAGGTTATACTGAATCTCATAGCTACCTAATGTATGTCCCGAATTCAGTTCAATCCAACTTGATCAACCCCTTTTTATTCTCCGTTCTTGTCCCACGGGGAGAGAAGAGTACCAAGGTATCGATTAAGATTAAGAATAGACGTAGAGATGAAAGTATATTTTTGTCTTTTCGTCGACATATGCGTGGTTCCTATTTTAGTCGAGATTATATTTAGGGTTTAGGCGGGTTTACTTTGTTTTGACTGTCTACTTTGCTTTTTTTTGGTTTTGGATGAATACACTACCTTCTATGTTTTCGGGGTGGTTTGTGTTGAGGTTTGACTGGGTTATATGGGATATTCACTTGCTTTTGCTTTAGGTGTTAGGTGTTTATTGTTTTAGTGGTGATTGGTATCTTTTTGTAGATGGTTGTGTGGATGCATGGTCTGAAATACTTAAAGTATATAGAGCTATAGATATTCAACCAAGTTCGTGAGGAAATACTCTTTAGCACTATCTGGAGACAAGACTTGATTTCATGTATCAATAATCAGTATCTCGAAGCGGTAACAAATGAACTAACGAACATACAAAGAAGCGAATCTATACTCGCTCAGAATAGGAGACAGGATCGGTAAAACTACGAAAGTAAGCATATGAAAATAGATTCACATTCAAAGAGAAGGGTATATATCAGGGACCATACGGAGGATGAAACAAGCAATCAGCGCAATGTCAAAAAAAGTTATACTTCATATACGCATCCATGACCTTTTATCCAAACCAAGAGTAGACCAGACCAGACCAGATGGAAGAACCCTACCTCTCAGCCAACGCTGATATCAACGATGCCGATAGCGGCGAGTTTATCAAACTCATCACTCTTCGTGAACTAGCAGTGGTATAGTGACCGGAGCTGCCAGTCTGTGTCTTCGGAGACGCAGGAGAACCGTCCCGTCCATCCCGCGCAACACGTCGAGTCTCGGATGCGTGTAAAAGCATTTCCGGACTTCGAGGCAGTCCCCTCTTTTCAGGATCATCGTGCTCCGCAACCTCTGGAAGTCCGCCCGCTCTGGTCTGGGGACTCGAGGCGGTTGGACCTGGCTTAGAGCCCGTTGATGCATCGCTTGGCATCCGCGGGCTGGAAAGGTCCTGCGCCCGGCTGCGACGTAGACTTGGAGTGCTACGGGGGCCCGAGTGGATGTTGCCTGGGCTTGCCCGTGCGAGGTTGGTGAATTGCGAGACCATAGTTGGGTCAAGCAGGTGATGGACGTTGACGGTGATGGCGGTGGGGGTTGGTCCGCCATGGCAGTGTTGCTCGGGCCATGGTAGGCTCTGGGCTCGGCTCGGGGTTGAGGGTCGTCCTCTCTGTGACCGGTCCCGAGGCTTTGCAGGGTGGTCTGCAGGAGGTTGTTCTGCAGAGATAGGCCATTGTTTTGTAGGGCCAGATTGTTGGTCTGCAGTTGTTGCTGGTAGGGGTTCGGGTTGAAGGGTCCGAACTGGCCTGGGAAGGGGACCTGGAAATGATTCTCAGTTGTGCCGTTATCCGCCGGGATTTGCATCTGAGAAGTATTGATTAGTTCCGGCTCATTTTGGTTTCATTTATCTCTTAGTTCGTGAGCTTATACCTGACGACTGTACTTCCTTCCCGGCATGGCGATGTACTCATCGAACATGCTCCCTAGATTAGCAAAGTTGAACCCGCGTACCGGGTCTACAGGCTCGAACCGCTGCCCAACTTCCTGCTGAAAATCGACGCCTCGATGCGACAAAGGCAAATACTCCGGCAGTTTCAGCATCAAGGCCGGGTAACTGCCCAGCATCGCGTCGATGACAGGGTCGACGTCGATGGACAGAGTAACCCTGCTTCGGGCGGAGGGCTTTTGGACTAGCATGACAAAGGTAAACTCGCGCGGAAGACCAGATTGCTGAACATTGTTTTCCTCCATAGACCACACAATTTGGCCAGCTTCGACATTGTACTTGGGATCAGTGGCACTCTTCAAAGTACGTGCAGAGCCCTGAACACGCATCATCTCGTACCGTTTGTAGCGACTGTTGACACTCCCCGAGGGGATGACGCTGGCACTAACGGGCATTTCTGAGATACCAAGAGACCCAGCCAGGCTGAATGTCCACTCCATGGTCTCCGGAGAGACGGTGCCATAAAGTAGATGCGGTGCATGCATGAAGAAGTGCGGATTCCCAGGGGGAGTCCCGTAAGGATAGCGCTTCGAACTTGGGAGTTCACGACTTCCATGAACAGAAACCTTGATAGTAGCTGACTTGATGCGATGGGTAATTGTATGCGGCGAATGAAAAGTAAATGCGATGGCAAGAAAGTCAACATGCTTGGCACCCTTGTCGGACACAATTTCGCTAGAGTAATAGCCATGCTGCAGTCGCTGGACATGAGCTGTAATATATGCATCTCCGGGCAGTCGACGTTCATATATAAGAGCCCGGTTGAAAATAAGGCGTGGGTTCGCCATGTTTGGATCGGGTGGATCGGGTGGATTCGTTTCTTGGACTGGTGGAATGACGGGGATAGGAGTCAAGGAAGGCGAGTCCGAAACACGCCGCTCTTGGGCAGAAGGAGGTGACATTGTAATGGTTGCAATCCGACAAGACTGCAGTTTCGTGATAGTGGTCTTTCCTCGATTTCCATCTGGCTCCTTCTCGCGGACGCGGCTGTCTTCGTAAATTAACCTAAGCTGCGCGGCATTTCTGCCATATATAGGCTTCTTAGCTGACTACTCAAAAGATCATGTCTATCTCCCATTTGATGATGCTATTCATCACCTGGAGCTTCGGGTCACAGGTATAGAAGATGTTGTCAGGTGAGCACAGGGTTGATCATCGTGATCACTGTGACACGGCTCCTGGCATCGGAGCCCTAGAGATGATATTGTCATTTTCAAGGATATGCATTTCAACAGAAGCAAACAAGTTATCTCTATTTTGTATTCTATGGAGCAAGGAGGAAGATGTATACGAGGAATGTCGTCGGTGGAGTATATAAGGACGGGCCGGAGAAACCATTTCCCCGACTAGAAACTCATCGCCGAGGTGCTTGGAGTCTCCAATGTTCATCCACCTTCAGGCGACGGTGATCTAGAGCTCTTTAGTTTTAGCTTCTTAAATCTCCTGGACGGATCAATTCTTGTCTTGGGTTGTTTTATATGTATGCCCTATTTGACTGCGTTGCCCCGGTTTCCGACATATCCAGCTAACAGCCCCCAGATTTTCTCTGTACTATACAACATTCTGTCATTTTTTTGGTTGCATTTCCTGCGCAATCAGCTTCGCTCATTTGTTTTATTTTTGATCAGGTTGTTTTTAACTTTGCAAGTGCACTAAGGATTGTGCATTTCAGGAGTGTCTGCTTGTCCCCTGGTCTATCGCCTGGACAGAATCATTATTGCATAGTCTGAAAACGACCGGGTATACGAATTTCAAGATTCTGACTGAAATCTTGTGAATTGTCTGTGTTGCTCGTTGATTTTGCGTTGTCAACGCCTGCCATTGTCACTTTTGTGCTTGTGCCACCATGTTTGGCTCATGCACAGTCCAGTTGTCCCTCCGGGCTGGTCGACAGGGATCCCAGGTGCTTTTAAAGGACGCACGTTTTACTGTTCGATCAACAGTTTTCAAGTCTGAAGCGCTCCAGAGAAATGGACTCCGGTGTATATCTACATCCACTGGGTTGACATTGAACCGACTACCAACCACGTATGGTCGTCTCCCATGTCTTACAGTGTGCAATTCTGACTATTTATCAGAGGATTGAAGCCCCGGTGTCTCCAGACTCAGCTGATCCCGCCATCCTTCTTCAATCAGCAAAGATGGTCTGGCTCAAAAACCCCAGAAGAATCTAAAGCCCAAACTCCGACAGAGTAGGTTGACAGTCTTCAACCCCAGACCCCCATTATTCAAGTGACAGATGGGTCCAAGTAGACCAGAAACTAACTCGGCATAGAACCGAGGATTCCAAGAAGAAGCCTATTCTGTCGCGGATTCCCCTGCCAACTTCTCGTGAAAACATTTACACCGTACCCAACATTCTCACCTTCACCCGACTACTTGCCGCCCCCGTGGTCGGGTATCTCCTAGTCAACAACTACCACACCGCAGCACTATCCCTGTTCGCATATGCAGGAATCACCGATCTCGTCGATGGATATATCGCCCGGCGGTATAACCTCCAGACGGTGGTCGGAACCATCATCGATCCCATGGCTGATAAGCTACTGATGACCGTCGGTGTTGCGTGTCTAGCCGTGAATGGCGCTCTCCCTAGTAAGTTTGTATTGACCGGGATTTGTTGATCACGCTGGTATATGGACATGGATTGACCCATTTAAACAGTTTGGCTCGCCGTGATCATCCTCGGTCGCGACGTTGGTCTGGCAATGTCGGCCATCTATTACCGATGGATTTCGCTGCCTGAGCCCAAGACCATGGCTCGGTACTGGGATTTCTCGCTTCCTTCTGCGGAGGTCAAGCCGACAGAGATCTCGAAGATCAACACCGCTCTGCAGCTGGTGTTGGTGGGAAGTGCCATTGCACTCCCTGTGGTTCCCGAGGCGTTGGTTAGTGCCTGGCATTTGAGTGAAGCCATGACTGGATTCCAGTAAGTTTGATTTCTCCCTTTGTGATATCCCTTTGTGCATTTCTTTTCCTTTTGCATTTTTTCCCTTGCTTTTTTCACTGGAAGATCACTCTTCTCTGGCCCGGCTTAAGGCATTTCCACACTGGTTGCAGTACATACGACCATAGGGTGTGGAAAACAGGGCTTCCCGTCCGCTCAGCCGTACTTAAGCCACACGCCGGTGAGTTAGTAGTTGGGTGGGTGACCACCAGCGAATCCTCACTGTTGTATGTTTTTTGTTTCTATTTTTATTTTGTTTCTTTTTTGTTTTCGCTTTTGATCTATTTTCTTTGTTTTATTGATCCATCATGTCCTTGCTAATCCATTTTAGATACCTCGTTGCCGGCACCACTCTGTGGTCTGGTCTCAGCTATGTCTTCTCCAACAACGCGGTGAAGATTCTTTCCAAGGAAGAGATCCAAAAGCGAATTGCCCAAGCAGCTGCTAAGCGAAAGTGAACTAAGCAGCGGAATTCGGCATTGTATTGTATAGTATTCAAATGTGAGATTACTGCAGGATCGGGCTAGATTCTCTTAACGGGGATTGTGCATATGTAGTATCCCAGCTAGCCCACCACGTATTGGACCGGTGCAACATGAAGCCACGAAAGCACATGTCTGAAGAGGAATTATGGAGTAGGCTGCCTACACCGGTGTAGCTGCATGTCCCTATGTGATATATCCAAAACTAAGAATCCCAATGTGCGGTCTACGAATTTATTGGAGATAACATGATAGCATAGAGTGTGAGATTGGCCGTCGAAATCACAATCACCAAAGGAGTGGTACTGGGGGTGATAGAAATACAATTAGACCAGCAAACCCTGTGAATATACGGAGTACTCCGTAGAGAAGAATGAGATCACGGTGGACATTCGGCATCGGGGCTAGGTGTCGGGGACCTGTTTCGGCTGAACCTCCAAAAATCGACCTGCAGATCTCAAAAGCCAAGAAGCAGGCATTAGGGATTGGTCGCATGAACAGTTAGCAATCATATTTGATTACGGAGTATCTGTGAATAAGAAAGCACCCAGAGACAGCGTCCACGGGCATTCAAACGCATTGCTAAGCAGAGATTGGTAATCTGACAAGAGGCCTAAGCCAATACTTAATATCTGGCGGAATATGAAAGCCGCATATAAGCCCCACAGGGATTCAGAGAGGAATGGATATCCCGACGAAAACGATGGCGTCGTAGCCAATAATCCTGCTGCAAGCCCGGGGCTAACAGGCTATCTCCGTGAGCAGAGGGAAATTCCGTGACGGTCTAACCCGCCATAGTGAATCACCCTGACTCATGTTAACTCCACTG
The DNA here is from genome assembly GCF_028828445.1 of Penicillium paradoxum. Taxonomy (NCBI): domain Eukaryota; kingdom Fungi; phylum Ascomycota; class Eurotiomycetes; order Eurotiales; family Aspergillaceae; genus Penicillium; species Penicillium paradoxum. The sequence goes on along the minus strand of NW_026643184.1, from coordinate 400,945 downwards.
GACTCCACTATAGCTCTTCGTTCATGGTTTTGCTTCGGTGGCTTGCTTCTCATTCGTCGAAGGATTCCATGGGTTTGATAATGCCTTTTGGACGTCTTACAAATGCTCGGAGTTAACATTGGGAGGTGGCGATATTATGTATATAACCTGGTTCCACGAGGCAGCGTCGGTTTGCCGGTTTTTGGGATTATTGTTTTCTCTTTCCTGTATTGAATACCATTTCTATCGCTGGACGGAGTACGTATCGCTATAACCTGTCTACTGCACTGTTATCTGCCATTGAATGCTGCCGGAGAGTAGATCTCCAATCCCCGGGAACATGGAGGACCACTCTGAACAGACCGGTTCGGAGTACCGAGCCCATACCCAATCCTCCATGCAACAATCCAGTTCTAGGGGTGATAGACACCAGGCAGTGATCTCAGAACCATACAATACCCAAGAAGTCCACCAAAACACAGAAGGTCTCAGCAACCTAGTTTCCAGCTCCAGCTCGACTGCTGGCTCTTCTTTGAATAGCGACGATGGCCGCTGGGGGGAGCAGGAAGCTGGCAGGGCGGTCTCCCGTACCGGTGCCATGGAGGATATCGAGGAGATGCGCCGGGAGCTCACTCGCCTCAGTCTGCACCGCACCCGCTCTGCCACCAAGGGCGGCCTGGGTCGCCTTAGGTCCCGTCCCAGTCATCGTGACGAGGAAAAAGCCGAGGAAGAGTCCGAGAGTGAGGCTGATGATAGCTTCGACCTTGGTGAATTCTTGATAGGCGGTCACCTGGAACGCCGTACAACCGCTGGTGAACCTGCCAAGAAGGTCGGCGTTGTCTTCAAGAACCTCACCGTACAAGGCGTGGAGACCGGTGCCACCTTCGTACGCACTCTCCCCCATGCTGTGATTGGCACTTTCGGCCCGGATCTGTATAACCTTGTCTGTCAGTTTGTACCACAGCTGCGGTTCGGCAAGAAGCCTCCCGTTCGCGATTTAATCCATGATTTCAGCGGTGCCGTGCGCGAGGGTGAGATGATGCTGGTGCTGGGTCGACCCGGTGCTGGATGTACCACTTTCCTCAAGGCGATTGCAAACGACCGTGCCGCTTTTGCTGGTGTTCATGGTGAAGTCAGCTATGGTGGTCTCTCGTCCGAGGACCAGAACATGCGCTTCCGTGGAGAAGTTAACTACAACCCCGAAGATGATCAGCACTTCCCTCCCTCACTGTCTGGCAGACTCTCAAGTTCTCATTGATCAATAAGACCCGCAAGCATGATCGCGAAAGCATCCCCGTCATCATCGATGCCTTGCTGAAAATGTTCGGCATCAGCCATACCAAAAACACCTTGGTTGGCAACGAATATGTTCGCGGTGTCTCGGGAGGTGAGCGCAAGCGTGTGAGTATCGCTGAGACTCTGGCCACCAAGTCTTCGGTCGTCTGCTGGGATAACTCGACTCGTGGTCTGGATGCCAGTACCGCACTGGACTATGCAAAGTCCCTCCGTATCATGACCGACATTAGCAAGCGCACCACATTCGTCACATTATACCAAGCTGGCGAGAGTATCTATGAGCTCATGGACAAAGTCATGGTCATTGATGAAGGTCGCATGCTCTACCAAGGCCCGGCAAACGAAGCACGTCAATACTTCATCGACCTAGGCTTCTACTGCCCTCCGCAATCCACCACAGCAGACTTCTTGACTTCGCTCTGTGACCCCAATGCCCGCCAATTCCAGCCCGGCCGTGAAGCATCCACTCCCAAGACGGCCGAGGAATTAGAAACCACTTTCAAGAACCATCAAGCTCACAAGCGCATCTGGGAGGATGTCTATAACTACGAACAGCGCCTCAAGGACACCGAACAGGCAGACACCCGTCGCTTCCAGTCTATGGTCGCGCAGTCCAAGTCCAAGACCGTTTCCAAGAAGTCCCCATACACCGTCTCGCTCGTAAGCCAGGTCATGGCCTGTGTGCAGCGCGAGTTCTGGTTGCTTTGGGGCGACAAGACCTCCCTCTACACGAAGTACTTCATCATTATCTCCAATGCTCTCATTGTCTCGTCTTTGTTCTACGGAGAATCTTTGGATACTAGCGGTGCCTTCTCTCGCGGTGGTGCTCTGTTCTTCTCTATTCTGTTCCTTGGCTGGCTACAATTGACCGAGCTGATGCCCGCTGTCACCGGGCGTGGCATCGTCGCTCGTCATAAGGATTACGCCTTCTACCGTCCCTCTGCTGTTTCGATTGCCCGTGTCGTCGTCGATTTCCCAGCGATTTTCTGCATGGTTGTCCCATTCACGATTATTGTCTATTTTATGAGTGGTTTGGATGTTTCAGCTTCCAAGTTCTTTATCTACTTCCTGTTCGTGTACACTACCACCTTTTGTATTACCTCGCTCTACCGGATGTTCGCTGCGCTGTCGCCAACTATCGATGATGCGGTGCGATTTGCTGGTATTGCGCTCAACCTCCTCGTTTTGTATGTTGGCTATGTCATTCCCAAGCAGACGCTTATCAATGACTCCATCTGGTTCGGATGGTTGTTTTATGTCAATCCGCTCTCGTACAGTTATGAGTCCGTCTTGACCAACGAATTCTCTGATCGTGTGATGCAATGCAACCCATCTCAGCTCATCCCTCAGGGTCCCGGGGTGGATCCGAAGTACCAGGGCTGTGCCTTGACTGGATCGACATTAGGCGAGCCCTCTATCACTGGAGCGCAGTACTTGACTGCCAACTTTCAGTTCACGCGCAGCCACCTCTGGCGTAACTTTGGTGTTGTCATTGCCTTCACCGTGCTGTACATCCTGGTGACGGTCGTCGCTGCTGAGGCCCTGTCATTCGTTGGTGGTGGAGGTGGTGCTTTGGTCTTCAAGAAGTCCAACCGATCTACCCACGTTACATCCAAGGCCAACAACGCCAACGATGAAGAAAAGATTGCCAACAAAAATGACAATGCTGCTCTTGCCCGTGGTCAGGCATCTTCTGGCGATGATGCTGCTTTCAACCGTCTGTCTTCAAGTGAGCGCTGCTTCACTTGGCAGAACGTTGAATACACTGTCCCCTATGGCAACGGAACACGCAGGCTTCTCAACAATGTCAATGGATACGCCAAGCCCGGTGTCATGATTGCCTTGATGGGTGCCTCGGGTGCTGGAAAGACGACCTTGCTCAACACCCTGGCCCAGCGGCAGAAGATGGGTGTGATAGGTGGTGAGATGCTCGTCGATGGCCACAAGCTGGGCCCCGATTTCCAGCGTGGCACAGGCTTCTGTGAGCAGATGGATCTGCACGACAACACTTCGACCATCCGCGAGGCGTTCGAGTTCTCTGCCATCCTCCGACAGCCCCGCGATGTCCCGCACCAGGAGAAGATTGACTATGTCGACCGGATCATCAACCTCCTCGAACTTGAGGATATCCAAGATGCGATCATCGGCTCCCTCAACGTCGAACAAAAGAAGCGCGTTACCATTGGTGTCGAACTCGCAGCCAAGCCCAGTCTTCTGTTGTTCTTGGATGAGCCCACCTCTGGTCTCGACAGCCAGGCCGCATTCTCAATTGTTCGTTTCCTCAAGAAACTCTCTCAAGCCGGCCAGGCCATCGTCTGCACAATCCACCAGCCCTCATCCATGCTCATCCAGCAATTCGACATGATTCTTGCCCTCAACCCCGGTGGTAACACCTTCTACTTCGGCCCCGTCGGCCAAGACGGCGCCTCCGTAATCAAGTACTTCGGTGACCGCGGCTTTGTCTGCCCACCCTCCAAAAACGTCGCCGAATTCATCCTCGAAACAGCGGCAAAAGCAACCCACCGTAACGGCAAACAAGTCGACTGGAACGAAGAATGGCGCAACTCCGACGAGAACCGCGAAATGCTTGCTGAAATCGACCGCATCCGCGCAGAACGAAGCAAAGTCCCCATCGAGGAATCCGGTCCGCAATACGAATTCGCCGCATCGGCCTCAACCCAAACCGTGCAGCTCACCAAACGTCTCTTCAGAAACTACTGGCGTGATCCCTCTTACTACTACAGCAAACTCTTCGTCTCCGTCATCATCGGCATCTTCAACGGCTTCACCTTCTGGATGCTCCCCAACACCGTAGCCTCAATGCAAAACCGCATGTTCTCCGTCTTCCTCGTCATCCTCATCCCCCCAATCGTCCTCAACTCCATCGTGCCCAAATTCTACCTCAACCGCGCCCTCTGGGAAGCCCGCGAATACCCCTCCCGCATCTACGGCTGGGTCGCCTTCTGCACGGCAAACGTCGTCTGCGAAATCCCCGCCGCCATAATCTCCGCCCTAATCTACTGGCTGCTCTGGTACTACCCCGTCGGCTTCCCCACCGACTCCGCAACAGCAGGCTACGTCTTCCTCATGACCATGCTCTTCTTCCTCTTCCAAGCCTCCTGGGGCCAATGGATCTGCGCCTTCGCCCCATCTTTCACCGTCATCTCCAACGTCCTCCCCTTCTTCTTCGTCATGGTCAACCTCTTCAACGGCATCGTCCGTCCCTACGCCGATTACCCCGTCTTCTGGAAATACTGGATGTACTACGTCAACCCAGTGACCTGGTGGTTCCGCGGCGTCCTCTCCTCCGTCCTCCCGAATACCAGGGTCGAATGCACTTCCCTCGAAGCTACGCATTTCAACCCCCCACCTGGCCAGACTTGTACATCGTACGCGGGTGACTTCGTCACTTCCATCGCCAAGGCGGGATACCTCGTTAACCCGGATGCCACGGCTGACTGCCAGTACTGTCCGTATACCGACGGAGAGCAGTATATGGCGAATTTGAATGTCCATGTTGGTGACAAGTGGCGCTGTTTTGGAATCTTCTTGGCTTTTGTTATTATCAACTGGGCTTTGGTTTATTTCTTCATTTACACGGTTCGGGTTAGAGGCTGGAGCTTTGGAATTGGCTCGTTGTTTGGTGTTGCTGGTTTGCTGGTTGATCGTGTTAAGGGATTGTTTAAGGGGAAGAGTGAGAGTGATTAAGAGATGGTGATATGTGTTTTTTTGGTTTTTAACTGTTTTCCTGTGATGTTAATATGCATTTACATGGAGCGTGTCTCTTTTTTTCTGGGTGGTAATTCGATAGATTAGAGCATGCCAGGCTCAAAAGTACTGTCACAGTTGCATTCTGGTTTCTTATACGGAGTACATCTAGTGTTTTGAGGAGGTTTTGTTCTGCTTTCACTTAGATGTAATACAAGACATTCATTGATGAAATTCATTAAACTCCATAACTTCCAGTCATCTCCCTTCCACTGAAACAAGTAGATCAAGACGATGCCAGGCGCCAGACGTGTGGTCCTGCCGCCACACATACTCAAAACAAAGATGGCAGTGAAAATCAGGACTCTCACTGGACATTGTAGACATGGATCATACTAAAGCCTAAATTCAGGACTGGAGCCTGAGCTCAAGTCGCAAGATAGATACTCAACCCAGCTTTAAGCACCATAGAAGAAAGGCTTCCGCTCTTGCGACAGCGGAACAGCAGGCAATCTCATCGGGATGGGAATTGTATCTGCGAAAACCTCGGCGGCGAGAGGTGCAGATTGAGTCGAGCACTCCGTGTCTGATTCCTTCTTCTTCTCCTTCTGTCGGTCGCTGCCTGTGATCTTCTCTCTGATGATAGGCACGATGACACCGCATTCCCAGTTGCGGCAGTTCATCTTCATTTGCTTCGTAGTTGTGTCCTTGACGAGTCGACCCCTGTTTTGTGTTAGATCTGCTCTTGTGGTGATGGGAATACACATACCATGCACTCTCTGATAAATTGGCACTACCCACATAAGCCCATCCTTGGCATTCTTTGTTGTCGGGCATATCGATCGGGGTGGTAGGATGGACGTAGAGGAGCTTTAGATCAGAAGGAATATGTTTTAGCCTAGCATCCATATACATAACCATTCAAAGAATAATCACCTTGTTATGCATCAGGACTCCGCGCTCACTGACGCAGTCTCTCATGACACTCCGTGGGAATTGGGGATTTGCCCACCAGCTTGGGTTAAAACAAATCGTGCCCGCAGTGTTGTCTGGATTGGCATGTGCTTCCCGTACGGTCTGACCCGAAGGAAAGTACACTCTGAAGCGGTCCAGACATTCCTTATTGTATGTATCTGCGGGATGTGACTGGCCTTTGACCTTTTTGCGTGAAGTTCGGAGTTCGTAGTCCAGCAAAGCGTTGTCACCTAGTGTATTAGAATTAGTTAGATGGGTTGATAGAATTGCCATCATTGGGTTATGGTGCATACCTTTGCAAGCGAGGTAGATAGAGCGGAGGAACTGTGTGTTTAGACTCCCCATTGATGAAGCCTAGTTATCATTGTCAGTATAAACACCATTTCGATATTGAATGATTTCGAGAAACTCACAACATAATCAATATTGAGAGGTGAGTTTGTCTCCAAGCCAAGGGTTTTGATAGCCTGGCCCAAACCACTGAACCCAGTCCGGGGCCATTTGTCCCCGACATTAGCACCGCCACTATATAATTAGCAAATGAACATCTCCTAGCCACGACAGGAGACCCTGTACATACACGGTGTGAACAAATGCATAACGTCTTGTCTCGCTGAAGTCGAACTCATCGAGCTTCTTGATGATATTACGATGCAGATCAGAGGCGCGGAGGAAATAGACTAGCTCCTCGTAGAACGGAGTCTTTCCAGCGTCAGGTGAATTTGTTTTAGGAAGGTCGATCAGGAACACGGTCTGCATATTGTCAGAAAACGCCACCAACATTAGCAATTTGCTCTGTCACGTACATTCTCCATAAGCCGATCTTCACCCCAGTCAGTCCTAGTGAGGTTCGCAGTTGGGACTGCAATTCGGAGATACTCGGCGTGGAAGAGTAGTGTCAACTTCGAGTGCATACAAAACACCTGAGGCTCAATGGGTGGGAAACACATCCGCAAGTTTTTCATCGGCGCGGCATCTCGGCGGTACGACTCTTGCTATAAACTGTATTAGCACATGTAAATCAAAGCGAATCCATCATATGGAAATCCATACTGTCTCTTGATCATTTGCTTGCATGATCAATAAAATCCGCGAGGATTGAGTGTTGATCTTAGTAAAGAACCACTCCAGGTCCCAGAGGAACGAGCTGAAGACACCCAACTCCAAGTCATCTCGCTGAATCACTTCTTCAATGGTGATGTCATTGCCTGAACGAGGAAATCCAGCGATAGCAGTCTTCTTCACAGCTCCAAGAGGCCACTGAGGGACGGAGCGGGATGTCGGCCGGATACTGACACTCGAGGCGTTCGAGGAAACCTGGCGACAAACTTCGGAAGGCGGCACAGGCTCTGCCTGGGGGAAAGATGGTCTTTTGTCGAGTGGAGGGACAGGTCGACGAATAAGAACAGGCTCAGTTCTGGGGAGTTTGCGACTGGGCTGGACGGATGGTGTCGCCGCGGTGTCCTCGAGCTTACGCTTGGCGTTTCGCGCAATACGCTCGTCTTCCATTTGCTTCCGATTCATACTCGAAAGCACACCACATGAAACAGGTGCATCAAGAGATGCAGGTGCAGAAATCAGATTCCCTGGTCTAGCATTTTCGCCAGACTCCATGGACATAGCCAGAGCACGTTGCAACTGCTCATCGTCGTTGCCGTCCTCAGTTTCCGAGCTGACTACAGACTTGGACTTGGGGAATACCTGTATAATATCTGAATCATCGTCTGACTCCTTGGTCAAGTCCACAAAATCATTTTGAGCGACGCGGGACGAGGAAGCATTCGCTGGCTGACTGGGCATCTCTCGACGAGAAGCCTCAATGGCGGCGAGAAACTCAGGATCCCAAGGGTCGCTGTCCATTTTGGAAGATTAAAAAAGAACAATACAGTGTGATAAAGTAATAGATGCCGGAAGACACGGATCGGAGAATGGGGAAGTGTGATGAAAGAAGATGAGGTAGGGTTTGATATTTGGAGTATGAGACCTAGACAAGATCCTTGACCGCAACCACCCCAGAGGTTAGGAACAAGAATGTATGCACGAGTTGGGATAATAAGCACCCACAGAGCACTCAGAAGACTGCTTGTGATTGTCTAAAGATTCTTTTTACGTTCTATGTGCCGTCTCCATGTTGAACCCCTGTTTGTCAACACAGCACACGTGACTGGCCATCGCGCAATATAAAACGCATATCCGCCGCTAATTGTCCTCTTTGTGCGCATTCTACGCCCGTTTTTGCTGTTGAAGATACAGAGGTATGATACAGCATGTAGTGCTCAACAATGGATTCAAATGATACTAGAAATAGGATCTCTCATGGAAGGTGTAAAATTGTCTAAAGATCTAAATAATATCTGCTTTTTCCTGCTATTTATGCCCCTTTCTGTGCCGAGGATCGGGGTCCTCTTTTAGCCCACAAAGTGAGCTTTTCGGCAGAAAAGACAAAAGAGGCGTAGCGTTGCTAATCCTGCGGATAAGAGAATCATACCTTAGGCATGGTTCTCAACATTTGCGGCATCTAATGCATTATACATATCAGGTAACGAGTGTTCTGTCCAAAAATGCTTCTAGACAGAGGCTAGAAACCATCTAGATCTTTTGCTTTGCGTTGGTGGTTGGAAAATGTGGCAAAAGCGAACTATATCATACATTGCATGTACAATACTCCGGAGCAGAAAACACCGTTGAGCAGCTTTCAAAGCAGTCGGGTTTGATTTTTTCAAAAGCAGACATATGATTCTGTTGCACCGTAAGGCAAGGAAAGCCATGTTCACCCCAAAAGACACCAAGATAAACCGTATGTCTGCAATTCAACTGACAACGGCTAATAACTCGATAACCAAGGAAATAACATCTAATATAGCTGAAATCTCAGCCCGGTATATGCACAGGTAGCCACAGAAGAAGTAGCTTAATATTTGGTAGAGCTGCAGCCAGAAGCCCCAGCGCTCCGTGAGGTAAAATGTCTGCGAGAAATCGATGCCTGGTGTAAGGCCGACGACGACAACACGTACTTCGCCCCAAAATGAGACTGATCTCATTAATTTTTCATTCACCTTGCACCGTCACTGGCCATCAGCAACGATGGCTAATCAACGTCTGCCCCCTTGGCTGAGAAGGCTTTTTCGATTCTTGCACCCGCGGCTCCGCCACCGCTCAACCAGATCCAGCGAGGCAGAGGCTGTGGTCCCAGCGCCTAGAGAGGCGGCCAACGAAGCGCCCGACGAAGTGCTGCCTATCTGGTAAGTCCAGCCGACTCATGAAAACATTTTCATTAAAAAGCTTTGTGGGCTAATTGATCTGACTGAAACCCAGTTTTGACATCCCAATCCACTATGTCTTCCCCATGCTTGGTGTCCTCTCCAAGGGCATCGTATCGGCGCCGTTTGGCAAACGCTGGGAGTCGTTCGAGGAGAGATTTCAGCAATTCATGGCAGACACCAACAGCCCAATGGAATCGGACCGGACCAACCCATGCCGTCTGATGTGGCTGCCGATCGAGATCCGTGCAAAGATATGGAAGTATGTATTCGATGCAAACGATGACGTGCTGATCTTGGATAAGTCCGGTATCACTCCGAAGGTCAAATATCCCATGCGGCTTGTCTCGTGCTTTTGGGCCGAAGAGACTTGGGCTGCATACATCAATGCACTGGCGACTCGTACGTTGGTGGTGTTAGACTACCCTGAGCATGGATACCTTGAGATGCCTTGCCCCATCTTCGCCGACCTGGAAGAAGTCCGAATCCGAGAAGTCAAGTTCGTGCTAGGCAACAAAAACGTGTCCAAAGCAGAGATCCAAATCCGCGAGTTTATCACCTTCATGTTAGTACACCGCGACTTGGGTCGTTTCACCGTTCGCACGGTTATTCTCGAATTCAAGGAAAACTGGGTCACAACTTTCTTTCATGAGCTTCACATCGCCGACCTGTTGACTTGTGCATTCTATGCAATTGAGAAACTCCAGATCCATGGATTGATCACGGCAACGAGGGTGGGCCGTCTTCTGCACAGAATCAAGAGGGCAGGTTAGGCTAGTTTTCTGTGGCAAATTGCAATCCTTCTCTAGTCAGGTCTTCGGATCTAGCTTTAGAGGCATTGCAAAACAAGATCGACAATAGCAAAGAATGAATCTCTCTCCTCTCCAATTTTCCCGAGTCCAAGGCCAACCAGCAGTAGTCTCCTTTCAGTTGGTGTTTTCATTGCAATGGCTGTAGCAATTTGACGAGCAAGTAGCTGACCAGTTGTGTCTTGCCCAGAGGAATAGCCTCCCAACAGTGTCGTGGTCGTCAATGTTTTAAGGGGCAGCAGAGCATCATCTCCCTCGGAGAGTGTGTGCATCCCTTCAGTTCCTGGATTCTGATTTTCCATCGGTACGTGCAACTATAAACCATTAGCAATGTTTAATTCAGCTACATTTCAAACTTACCCAATGCGCCAGTCGTCCTGCTTGCGATATTGTGACCATGATTTTATCGCTGAAGCTCATTATCACAACATCTGTTTGTACGCCATTGACTAGCCCCGCAACCTGTTTAGTGATGGCAGGAAATGGAAGATTGAGGGAGTCCTGCAGAGAACTGGTATCGAATGGTGCAGCCATGGCAGTTTAGGTTTTGATTTGGGCCTGGGATATCGATGACAGACAGAAGAAGAAGAAGAAGACTACAGTCCAACTACTCAAGAGGCATCGGAGATGTTCTTCTGTTTGGCGGGGAGATAACGCTAACTACACCGCCTCGTGATGATCCAGCAATATCCGTCACCGCCTTTATTTTTTTCGGAGACGAAACAGTCGAATCGCAGAGCTTGCATACTTCGCCAATTATCTTGATCTTTCATAGTTGGAGTGGCTGTGATAATACAAGATGCCGCCCAAATTTACACCACGCCTGCGAAAGCAGAGACACCGGCAAAACCCAGCCGGCGAGTCGGCCGATACCAATGTCGCACAGCTCCAGCCCGTCTCTAAGGATGAGAAAGAGTTACGACGACAGAAGTTGCAGCAAGAGTTACGAGGGCAGAACCCTCAGATGTCTTCTAAGAAGCAAAAGCGCTTAGATAAATACATTGTATGTCATTAGCCCCAATTTACGAAAGTCACGGCTCTGACATTCCCCACAGGAAAACAAACTCAAGAAGGAAGAAAATCTTGAATTGCTGAAGAAGTTAGCTCAATCATCCGTCGACACCTCCTCTTTGCAGAGTTCTAGGGATCTTTTCAAGCGCAAAAGACAGATTGACGAAGTATCTGCACCGGTAGCCGATACCACATCGAAACATAATGCTTCCGCAGACATCTCAGGATACGATACCGACGATTCAGATATTCACCTTAAAGTGTCTGATCCCGCGACAGACCCTAATGCAGAAAAGTTACAAGAGGAGGCAGCTGCTGGAAGTGGATTGAAGCGACCACTGGAGCTAGGAGCGGATGGATTCCCTGTTCTGAAGAAGCGCAAGCGCGCCCCGAAGAAGAAACCCGCGCCCAAACCGAAACCCGTTAAAGCAGAGGTTGCATGGGAGGGCTTTGATTCTGACGAGGAGGATGAGGACGAAGATGAAGACGATGAAAACGAGGACGATGAGTCTATTAAGTCCGGAAGTGATATTGAAGAGGGCTCTGAAGATGAAGATACTTCGTCCGAGGGTAGCTCTGACGACGAGGATGAGGAAGACTCTGAAGAATCGGAAGATAGCGATGCGATGGATGACGATACTCCAAAGCTCACGACTCGCCAGTCAGCCTTCAAATCCTGGGCAGTGCAGCAAATCAACGAAGTCGCAGGCTTCAAACCGACCGAGGTAGCCGTGACCGAGGAAGAGCAAGTGTTCGATCCGTCCAAGTTGCCTGCAAGTCACAACACCATTCAAGAAGAGCCCCTGCCTCGAGAGCTTCAAGTGACCCAGGGTGATCCCAATCGCAAAGCATACAGCGTCGCAGTTCATCGCTCGGAGGAAATCCAAACTGCCCGTCTTGGACTTCCAGTCGTTGGCGAGGAGCAGAAAATTATGGAAGCAATTCACAACAACTCGGTTGTGGTTATTTGGGGTGCTACTGGTAGCGGAAAGACAACCCAGCTTCCCCAATTCCTTTTCGAATCCGGCTTCGGCTCCCCAGGAAGCCCTAACCCGGGTCTAATTGGTGTCACCCAGCCACGTCGAGTTGCCGCCGTGAGTATGGCAAATCGTGTTTCTCAGGAATTGGGTGAACACGCCGACAAGGTTTCGTATCAAATTCGATTCGAATCTACAGCGTCGAAGAAGACGGCCATTAAGTTCATGACTGATGGTATTCTTCTGCGAGAGATTGCAGATGACTTTGCGCTTCGTAAATACTCTATCATTCTTATTGATGAGGCCCACGAACGCAGTGTAAACACTGATATCCTCATCGGAATGGTCAGCCGTATTGTCGGCCTGCGCAAGTCTTTGAGCGAGGAGGACCCATCTGTCAAGCCTTTGAAGGTCGTCATCATGTCAGCCACTCTCCGCATCTCGGATTTCACCGAAAACCCAAGTCTTTTCCGCGATGGCGCACCTCCCTTGGTCCAAGCCGAGGGTCGCCAGTATCCTGTTGCAATCCATTTCTCCCGCCGCACACAGCGTGATTACGTTGAAGATGCCTTCCGCAAGGTTTCGCGCGGACATCGCAAACTGCCTGCTGGTGGAATGCTTGTGTTCCTGACTGGACAAAACGAGATTCGTCAACTTTCTAAGCGATTGAAGCAGGCATTCAAGCCCACCCAGCGGGAAGACACAACACTGGCAAAGGTGCAACTCTCAGCTACCGAAGCACCCCTAGAGGCAGAGGATCTCGAGCTAGGTGGCACCGAAATGGAAAACCCAGGCCATGATGATTACGACAGCGACCTGGAGATTACCGGACTAGATGATGCAGAAGAAGATGAAGGCTTCGAGCTAGCTGAAGGTGAAGAGGCCATGGACTCCTCAACTCGCGTTCATGTCTTGCCTTTGTACTCGCAACTTCCTACGAAAGAACAGATGAAGGTGTTTGAGGCACCACCAGAGAACTCCCGCTTGATCATCCTCGCCACTAACGTCGCCGAAACATCTCTTACTATCCCCGGTATTAAATATGTCTTTGACTGCGGTCGAGCCAAGGAAAAGCAATTCGATCTCTTCACTGGAGTCCAAAGCTTCCAGGTTGGCTGGATCAGCAAGGCCAGTGCAAACCAGAGAGCTGGTCGAGCCGGTCGAACAGGACCAGGTCACTGTTACCGGATGTACTCGTCTGCTGTCTACGAAGGCGAGTTTGCCGAGTACACTGAACCGGAAATCATGCGCACCCCCATCGAAGGCGTTGTCCTCCAGATGAAGAGCATGGGTCTCCACAATGTGATCAATTTCCCATTCCCCACACCTCCAAGCCGCCAAGGTCTCGCAAAGGCAGAGAAGCTCCTCAAGAACCTCGGCGCCCTCTCAGCCGACGGCCAGGTAACGCAGATCGGTCGTCGTCTCTCAACATATCCCCTCTCCCCTCGATTCAGTAAAATGCTTCACATCGGCCACCAGCACGGTTGCATGCCCTACGTGATCGCCCTGGTCGCCGCACTAGCAGTCGGAGACCTCTTCGTCCCAGAGAACCAACTCGACCCGAACAACCCCATGCCATCTGCGTCGAAGAAGCCAGTCGATGACGACAGCGACAGTGACGTTGACACTCGCAAGGTCTACACAAACGCAGACCGCCTCGAGGACACACAGCGTGAGCAACGCGCCAAGGCGCACGCCCGTGCCCACCGTCTCTTCAGCAAGCACGATGATACCTCCGATGCGCTGAAATACCTCTCTGCAATCTGTGCCTACGGCTACGCTGCCGACGGCGATGCTTTCAGTGAACAAATGTTCCTCCGTGCGAAGGCCTTCAAAGAAGCAACGCAGCTTCGCCGTCAATTGACTGACATCGTCCGGTCAAACAACCCGGGTCTGGTCTCTCCCTACGAAGCCCGTCTCCCCGAGCCCACAACTAAGCAAATCAAGGCTCTGAAGCAAATCGTCACTGCTGGCTTCATCGACAACGTCGCTATCCGCGCGGACCTTGCTCCAGTTCCGCCTGAGAACCCGCGCGCTCCTCGTCGCGCCATCGACGTCCCCTATTTGACCCTCTTCCGCTCTCGTGATGGAAAGGGCCAGGATCTGGAGGAGCGCGCTGTCTACGTACACCCGTCTTCGTTGCTCGCCAAGCTCTCACCGAAGGAAATGCCCCAATACATCACATACTCGCATTTGCAGCAGTCTTCTGCTTCGCTGGTCACTGACCAGGTGCCCAAGATCAGAATGTTCCCGCTGGTTGCACCCAGTGGGCTGCAGCTCTCGGCTATTGCACACGATACGCCGCTTATTGAGTATGGCAAGCCCATTGGTAAGGCGGAGGCCATTGATGGTATCCCACCGCGCAGGTCCTGCTGGGTTATTCCTCAGTTGGTCGGTGATGCGGGAAGTACGGGGTGGCCGATGCCTGCTAAGAAGGTCTTGCAGAAGAAGGATCCCAAGGATGGATGGGTTATTGAAAAGTTTGTGGCATAAGCTGCATGGCTGTAGATGTTGGTTTTGGTGTATTATAGATGAGATCATGATATCCAATGTTATTTTGTTAAGCTTGCATTGCCCGATGATTGGACTACATAGCACACAGTAGAGAGAAGAAAGGAAAGAGACATGTGTGTTTGTCCTTACGCATTCATAGTGCCTCACTTGGCAGCTCTATGTTTGGCTCGTCTCGTGTGTCTCTCACTTCCTCCTCTTCCATCCCCTTCGTCAAACAAATATCCCAACCTTCTTTCTGTTTTATTCCTATCGCCAAGATGGCTAAGCGCAAGGCTGTAAGTCCATTATTCTCCCTTCTACCGGATGCATCTCCCTTGAGCTTTGATGTCCCAAGCTTTGCTATCCTACTGGCCATGATGGGAACAATGGGACACACAATGAGACACACACACACACAAGCTAACCATGAACTCACCTAGACCTGGTGCCACTGGTGCCGGATCCCCGGCCACAAGCAAGATGCATGCCGTCATTATCAGGCGTATTGCGTGGGTGTCAGACATGCCATCGAGGCTACCACCCGCCCTGCTCGCCGAGTAAGTGGGCATATCAATCATCCCCACTACTCACTTCTTCATGCTGACCTACTACTTCATCAAGCAGAACAATCGCACCCCACACCCATCTTCAGAGGAAGGTCCAAGCCAGAAGAAGGCTCGCTATGGCAACGACAACAAGCACGGTAAGTCTTCCGATCCCACGATCTACTGACTGATGGATCAGTGGATTATACATAAACATATTGAGCTATACGCTAACACGATACTTAGATGCAGATGCTTCTGCCACCATGCCTGCGGTGGACCGCGAGGCGCGTACAGGTGATTAATGCCTCGAGTTACCTCGATTGCTGGCTAACACTAATATATGTCACCCAGGCCTTGCACCATCCCCTCCAGCCCGTGACGACCCTCTACCTGCCCGTCCTGTCTCTCTGTTGCAATCCTCCCACGCCAAAGTCGACCATGATGTGTCCATGACCCCCTTCGCCGGCTCCCCCGTCGGTAAGCAATGATCTTTCCAATTCCCCCTTCTATGTGAACATCCTAAGTGCTACGATATCATTGTTCACATGGCTCTGTTACCTTGAGAGCAATACATCTGGCATATATCCATGTTGGAACCATGCAGATATAGCTCGAAAGTCCTATCAAACTATCTCAAGGCCTAATTCAGAACACAAGCTAACTCTCAAACAATAATAGACACGGTGCACCGCTCAGGCAATCAGCGCACTCCCACTCCAGATGCCGAGCTATTTGCGAGTCTCGGACCACTGAGCGAGGCCGAACGACAGCTTATGCAGAGAACAATCCTCGAATACAGATGGAGATCGAGACCCATGCAGGCCTCGAGCAATGGAAGCCAGATCAAGAACGAACGAGCTCGGTCTTCCGGCCGGGTTTATTCACTCCTCAATCCCAAGCTGGAGGACAATTGAGGGCCTTTGACCTTTCTATCTTGATCTCTTTCGGATTTGTCTGAGTATTTTTCACTCGGTGCTTTGGCCGGGTTGGTTTTCATCAATATCACTACTTATGGGATTTGCAACTATTACCTTGGTGTGTAGATCATGGATATGTAGCTTGTAGGTTCATTTTAGGTGTATTCTTGCTCTATATTTTTGATATAATAACGAGGATATATTCCTTTGTATTGAAATATCAAAGTAGATGGTGTCTATCAACAACCCTAGACTAACAATTACTATATTCACAGTACGTCCTTCTATACTTGTAGTAGAAGGTACTATGAGCCACCCCTACGCTAGATTATTATGAGATCATTACATCCAATAGTCCATTTAAGCCCGCATTCCCTGAAGATAACTAGATAGCATAGCATGAACAGGACAAAAAGAGAAAAGAAACATGTTAATGCAACCCTAATTCCATAGTCATTCCGCGCCCAAACACCAACCCAAGAACAAAACACTATTCACCAAACCAAAAACAAAATCTAATCCCTCCTTCTCTCCCGATCCCTCGAACTAGAAATCTCCCCCGTCTCCCGATCCTCCCTCAACCCAAAAGCCCTCCTCAACCTCTCCGTCTCCTCAATCTTCGCCTCCGCAAGCTCATGGACCTGATAAGACTTCAAATTCCTTCTATCCCGACCACCAGGAAGAGACTTATTAAACGCCTCTCCACGCTGAACCTCCTCCTCAAGCTCCTTCAGCAACAACTGGCGCAGAACACCACACCGCTCATCAATCTCTTCTTCGCTGAGAACTTTCTCTTCTTCGTCGGTCTTGGCATTCTTCTTCTTTGCTTCTTCCTCGATCCGCTCGTTCTCTTCTTCCAGTCGCTCCCGCTCTTCCATTACTTTCACCTCGATCGCGCGCTTGCGGTCGTGGTCGAGGATCTGCTTGTCCGGGACGCGCTGCTTGAAGGGCCGGTCCATGGGACCGCTGCCGTTTGCGCCGCTGACGGGCGGGTAGGGTGCGCCGTAGCCTGTGTTGCGGACTTTTAGGAGGGCGGAGTTGCGCTGGACGTAGCCTGATGTGCCACTGCCGCGCGGGGTGGTGAGGCCGACGTTGGAGGACATTTTGGTGGGTGGGTTTTAGGTGGGGGATTGATTGGTGGGGAGGAATTTGCGTGGAGTGAAATTTGTGGGAGTAGTCGTAGGGAGTGGTTATGGTGGTGATTATAGGTTGTGTTTGGCGGGATGTGTAGGTCGGAGCTGGTTTGGATGTCGGGCTGGGGTATGTGGGTCCCTTCCAAGCTCGGTTGAAGATTTGAGTGAGAATGAATGCGTGGGCTGTCAGCGTGGGTTGGTATCCGTCCAGGTATAGAGGGAATGCTGATCAGCTTGTCAAGGTGGAAGTGTAGATGGCGTCTGCTCTGTTGGATCAAAATGCGCCGTCTTATCGGCCATCACGGGACCGATGTCACGTGTGATATGAACGACCTCGATGTTTAGTTCTCATCTCTGTCACAAGCTCGCCAGTTGGAGATACAGGAACTACTAGCGTATAAAATAGTTTTTACTTATACGACTGATGGTGGAGTCAAGTCATAATGCATTGATAATACAGCCACTAGCAAGAATAATAAAAGAAATCCCATGAGAGAGAAAGTATCAACACGGCAGCGCAACCCAGAGAACAAGCAACTCAACACTGACTAGCTGACATCTGGAAGAAGTCAGGAGTACCAGTGGAATCGCCCATGTTGGCCGAGAAACAAAGAATTCAATCGGAAACACCTTTGACAGGAACACCTTGATGCGGAAGAAAAATCCGACACGTAGCCCAGAAGATCGGGAATCATAGCCACGGTTTGGGGCATGTCTTTGAACGGTCGGCGAGAGCGAAAAGAGAAGAAAATTTTGTGTGCGCATAAATAGAGAAGGTCGTGGTAAGTGGTTTTAGGTAGATCATGCAGATGCCATGGCACAAGGTGGGTGCTGTGCAAAGTGAGTTGATTCTTTTTCTCGTATTTTCTGCTGGATCCGGATGCGAATGTAGAAGATTCCGAGACTCCATGGTGTAGCATGTGCGCTCAGTTTCATGAAGAGCTATATCAGATCCGTTCTCCACTCCGAGCCGGTCGCAGACTTTTTCCCCCTAAACATCCGCCATTGACCCTCGTTAAAAGTAAAAAAAAGATAAGTGTGAAAGGAAGACAGGAAAGACAAAAACGCCATAGCCGTATCGATTCTCGGACCTGGATCTCATAGCGAGAAGCATTGACAATGATTCACAAAGACAATCGTAAAAATAAATGAACATGTCAAAAAGAAACAAGAACAAATAAAAAGTAAGATAGGAGATAAGTTGGCGGTCCGAGATCGAGATTGAGATCAACACACAAGAAAGAAATAGAAAAAATAAAGACATTCCAGGCCCTCGTTGTTGCGCCAAAGCCATGGTTAAGTTGGGGGGAATCACATAGACGACGGTGTCATATATCCCGCCGGATCCCCTGTATGTATACGCCCCATATTAGATAGAGAACAAGAAGTCACTCAGCTCAGATCAGTTCAGGATTAGAAAGATTATGTTGAGCAAGGTAAAGTGTGCAACGAATTAGTGAGCACTAGTAACATCGACCGGGACGGTAACACCGGTGCTGCCAGTCTCGGGACTTGAAACCGATGTCACTGTGCTCTTGGCGAGACCCTTCGACTCGAGGGTGCTATCAACGGTGGTCTGAGGATCCATTGGGGGAGGGGTGGGGGGAGCGTTGCCCACAAAAGGGGGCCGGGCCTGGTCCATGGGGATAGAGCGCTTGGCGGGCTGCGGGGAAGACTTGTGCGAGTTGGGAGGGGTCGTCGACGAGGTGTGCGACAAAGTGCCAGTGGCGGGAGAGTTGGGGTCGAAGATGAGCTTCTCGATGGCAACAATCTGCTTGCCGTAGCTGAATTTCTTCAGCTGGCTGAGAAGGGGCTTGATCTCATCGATCAGAGCTTCACGCTCTGCGTCCTTCAGTTGGCCGAGCACTTTCTCTGCAGGGGGTTAGTATTGCACGGGGGGCGGGATGACGCGGTTGCACTTACGGATGACATAGTTGCCATACTGGTCGCGCATGAGACCAAGGAGAGGGCTCTCGCCTCTGTCATTCGAGGAGGTAAGGGTGCTGATGATGTGGATGCGCTCATGTTCTGCACCGAACTCAATGCTCTTCTCCACGACATTGCTAGCAAACTTGTGCTTAGAGTATGCAAGGAGCTGGCCCATCACGATGTCGATCATCCGAGTTCGATCCTTCTCATCGCCGTTTTCGATAACGTGCTGGATAACGTAGTTGCCAAACTGATCTGGGATGAGGTTGGAGGTGCAAGCGTGAAGCTCGGCCAGGATGGACTGGCGATCAACCTCCTCGCAGTGCTCCAGCATTCTCTGGATCACGCGGCAACCGTAGGGATGGGCGGCGAGTCTGTTGACCTGACCACGGAAGGCATTGATGATGAACTGCACGTACTGCGAGGGAACACGCTCAATGGCCTTCTGAATGACGTGGTTTCCATTCTGATCACGAACACATTTCAGGACATGGTTTTCCAGTTCCTTCACCATGGCAGCTTGCTGATCGGTGAGAATGTGTTCCAATGCCTTTTGGACAACGCGGCATCCATACATCTGGGTTGATAGAGCCAGGACGTGGCCGCGCATCTGGTTGGCGAGGATCTTCTTCTGAGTTTGGTTGCCATGCTCAAACAACTTTTGCACAACGTAGTTACCGAAGACATCGGTCATCAGCTGAAGGCAGTTGGGCTGGATCTCTCGGAAGACTTGTTCTTTCTCATCACTGTTCGCAGTCTCTAGCTTCTGTTGAATGAAACGAGAGCCGTGCTGATCACCGCTGAACTCGACGACATGGTTGTAGATGTCCTTCAGCTCGTACCGTTTGTTGCCCTTGCTGTTGGCTCTGAATTCCTCGAGAAGCGGGCTGCGAACGACCTGTGTCGGGTCGTGTTCACGCTGAGTACGCGATACCAGTGCAGCAGCACCGAGGCCACTGAGATGGGCAACTGGGTAGAAACCAGAGAGAGCGTTCAAACGCGAAGCCTGGTAAGCTTGGAAGTCGTAAGACGGAGGGTATTGCATTCGCGAGGAACTCTGCGCAAGCTCCTGTTCCTGGAAGGCTCGGAGTCGACGTTCAAACGCCGCTGCCTGGCTCTCATTTCCAGCTGCGTTGCGGAACTGAGCAGAGCCCTCCATGCTTGCATAGATGGGGCTGTCCATGCGGGCATAGTCAGAAGGTGAGATTGACCCAGTGTTGGCGGCTCGGGACCGTGCCTGCTGGTAAGCAATGTGCATTTCCTGGGCTGCCTCAGCAGAGTAACCAAGTGTCTGGTAAGCATCTTCGTTGGTCTGGTACTTCGCCCGGGGGAAGCTGCCATCGAACGAGGCGTGCGGAACAAATGCGGGTCGCTGGACTCCCTGCGACGTGTAGGTGCTTTCATTCAACTGCAGTTTGCTCAATCCAGCGCCCAAGTCCATTGAGCCACCGGCATAGCGCCCGTCGACGCTGGTGTTGTCGGAGTAGAAGGATGGGTGGGAGGAGTGAGCAGGACGTTGGTTCGAGTAAGAAGCTGAGTTGTGAGAGGCGTGTGAAATGGATGTGCGACCCTGGGGAGGCGACATGTGCTCAGAGATACCAGCTGCTAGCGATCCCATGCCCATGGAAGCTCCCATACCATCTGTGCCTGCACCATCGAGAGGGCTTGAGAAGCCAGGCTTCACGGGGAAAGTGCTTCCCACGGGGCTGCCACCGAGGCCAGTAGAGTTCATCTGGCGACGGCTAGCGAAGCCACCAAACGAGATACCCTCAGCGGAAGGTGAGACACCCTCAGACCCAGCATTGAGGTAGGGTCTGTGGCTCGCGGTGGCACCAGCAGTACTGATACTCGTGGTGCGGGGTAGGGCAAAGTAGGAGCTATCATTGGCCTCAGTCAAGGCGGGAGCGCTCCGGTCATTGACACGAGTCTGAATGGGAGATGTAGCCAGACCTCTGTTTTGGAACGAGGGGTTGGTGTTGACGGTGCTCCATGGCAAGTTGGCACGGCCTGACCAGCCGTCGGACTCTGATGTCGACAGCAGGGAACCTGATCCGGACTTTCCTTCGAATCCAGTCTCGCTGATGTGTTGATCTGCACGTTGTGTCAGCGCGGCCCAGGTCACAATTGACGCACAATGACTTACCATCTCCGAATCCTCCCAGGTTAGAGTCCCCCCAGATGTTGTTGTTCCAGCTGGCCTTGCCAGCGCCGAAGCCTTTGCCGACACTGTTACTCTGTGACCCGCGAGTGCGGTCGTTCATCCCGGATGAACTCATGTTGGAAGCCCGATTCGAGCGCACCTAAACGCCTGTTATTATCACCATTCCAGCGAGGTAGATTGTCACGTCCCACTCACGTTGTGTGCGCTGGTTGCATTTGCGGCCATGGTAGAAGCCATTCCAGGTAATATCCGATCGGCGGAACGGTGAATCGATATGTACTCGAACGACGAGCGATTATTTTGTAGGTTCGAAGAGCCGTCTCGTAGTTCTAAATCACAAAGCTGAGACGTTCGCCCGATGCTGTGTCGGCCTGTATTTGCAAACGGGCACCAGGCACCAGGAACGGCGTACACAAAGGAATATAAGACTGCGATGAGATTGCCCCTGGTTAGCGATGTTCAATCCACATTAGGTATCCAATGTTCCATTGGGTGGATGCCAAAGTTCCAGGAAGGAAACTGGAGGTTCCTATGGTCTATCACTATCTCGAGGGAAAGACTCACCAAAGGAGGGGATAGAATGGATGACAGGAAGAAAGAGCGAATGGAAGAGAACGAATGTTGTCTTCAATATTGCTCAGCGGCGAACCCAGGACATGTACAGATTATACAGGAGCCAGAGAGGAAGGGAGACGGAAGGGAGGGAGAGCGACGAGCTCTGAATGGGGCGAGAAATGCTGACTGTGGCAGGAAGGTCGATCGAACCTGACAGCGATAGAAGATGCAAGGTGACAAAGAATTGGAACGATTATTATCACCCTTTCGTTTGCTGCAGGTGTGGGGGGGGGAGGGTTGCAAGTTGGTAGCCGGAGGGTTCAGAATTGAGGAGGCGTCGCGACGTTACTCTGCTCCGTGCATGCTCCAGGAATCTCCCAGTTTGCAGATCGTCCTCATGTGCCTTGTGGAGAGGCGATCCCCGAGAATGGCAATCAGAACGTTGGGGGACCCTAGATTGATTGGCGTAGGCAAGGGGGGATGTCTGAGGGAAGATTTTCGAAGTAACGGGATAAGAGAGGATAGTGGAATGCGACTCGCGCAAAAAAAAAAGAAGAGAATCCGGGATTCAGTGGACCGATGAAAGGGAATGTGGGCGAGAGACAAGGCACGGCATTAATGTAGTCCAGCTGTCACACAGGCGCCAGCATGACAGCCCAAGGGTGGTTTTTTTTTTCTGTGTGGCTGTTCTGGGTGAGGCGGTGATGGAGGGGAAAAAAAGAAGGGGAAAAAAAGAAAAAGAGGAGACGTTCAAATAAAAGGAAACACAATAAGACAGTCACACGAAAGAAAAGAAAAAGAAAAAGAAAAAGAGTCAATTGGATAGATAACAAGAAAGAAAATGATGATTTCTGAGGCAGATCAGCCGCGGTATGGGCGTGTAATACCATGACCCTGTGAACGGGTCGATCCTGGCTGGGACGTGAAGGTACTTAGCTTTGGGTTAGAGTTTGGCCGGGCTGCCAGGTACCTTTTCCGCCAGTTTTTCATGGCGTCGGTAACTGACCGTCACCGCGATCTAACTCCCGGCGCTTCTTTTTTAGCCCCGGCCCCATTCTCGTCTTTATTTTACCTGTCAACACGATGGTCGATTCATTCCATGCTATCATATCCATGATGGCCATGAGATTCATTGCCACTCGATGAATCTGTATTCTTCTACTCTCCCTGATTAGGAAACTACCCAGATCCTCTGCCATGGTCCAGTTCAATACATCAAGTCCATGGGACACCGGAGGGGCCACGCAATAAGGTGAACGAGCAAGCCTGAAGTCACCACAGTATCCAACGCCTCGGCCAAGAGTTCCTATCCACTCCGCTAGAGAACAGCCTGGCATCGGTTGACCATGGAAGACCCCACCGCATACTCCCGACTAGGGCCGGTGCCTGACGAGCAGACGCTTGGAGCTAGAAACAATCAGTAATAAGGGATTCACAGGAAGCTACTAATATGGTGCCAATGGAAGTGCTCGGTGCTTGGCTCATAGCGTGAAGCTTTTTCTGGAGTCCGATCGGGCCCACTACGACCCTCCCACTTGAGCCTTAAACCGCAAGGTACATCCCCTCCTGAGATCCGGTATTACTCCATTGGAATTATCTCGAACTCTCGATCCTCAGACTCATATTCATACTATTCCCTATAATCCTTGTTCCCCTCGCCTACGTCCGGTTAGATCCGAAGCGGAACGTTCTTGAGAGAAAAGAAGCCAAGGACCGCCACCTCTCTAACTGTGGATTACCTGCCATTCCAGGATTGGCAAGGCGTCTCTCGTTGGCTGACTTTCTCCGCCTGGTCAGGAACTCAACGGGGATTTGTTTCGCTCGTGTTTGGGCTTGTCTTTGGAAAAAGAAATGTAGAGTCATATAAGTGTTAATATTATTTCTTTTTGTTGCTGTTCTGTCTGTTCTGTTTTCGCATGGCCGTGCGCTGGAATTGTTATTGCCCAATCCCTTGATGCTCCTAGACCCTTGATGATCCTAAGAGAGTCGGAGACCTGCGAGTCGTGTAATAGTCTCCCATCCAAGTGCGCTTGGCCCTTAAATGACCGAGCGAAAATCAGTCACCAAGACAGACTTGCACCAGGGTACTCCGTAGACTTCCATAGACTCGGCCAGCCCCTTGCTTGGGCACATCGTCATACTGACCCTTGGATCAAGCGAAAGGGAAATTGTGGGATGCACCATCATTTTAGATGACGAGGTCCAGAGACTTTGTACGGTTCAGAAACCCATCGAAACCCAGTCTTAAGCAGAAAAAAAATCGTCATCTGGCAGGTTTCAATGGACATTCCCGTCGCTCTCCACGGGTGTCCGGTCATTGCGGTGTAATCCCTCCCGGGCGAGATTGGAAAAAGTCTGAGACATTGACTGGTCAAGGGAGAGTCATACAGCATGCAGACCGACAAGGATACTCGCCTTGATGTCCTTGCACAGGGGTTGCACAGGTAAAGTGTCAGGTCATTACTCGCAGAAATCTTCCCCAGATCTGACCTTTTGAGGGAGATTGCCTACCTTGCATCCGATTCCCGTAGACTTAGGCACCTTAAGTGGATCCGAGCGTGGTGACCGCTGCTTTGCCAGGCTCTGAGGGGTTCGCGGTGCTTCCAATCCCCGGGCACTGTGTTATTGCTTTTTTCTAAGGCCCTCATTTCTCCGAATTTGTGAGGTGTCGAATTGGTGTGTCGGTGACTCCTGACCGCATTATAAAAGATGCATTACAACAGATGCAGCCTCTGTTCATTCTGGGGACCATCCTCCATACGTTTGAGGCCATGTTGGTCGGTGCAGTCGACAAATTTTGATAGCGACGTGGTGCTGGTTGTGTTCTTGATCTCAAGCGTTATGTCTTGGCAGTGCGAGAGCTGAAGGATCGAGTTCATTTTGGAGGTCGAATTCGTACTGAATCTCTCACACCCAGATTGGGCTATCTAAAGTAGTTGACCGATTTTTGTTATCTGGGAGAATGTCCATGTACTTGTCTCTAGAAGTAGACGTCGCTGTCGATGGAGTATATATATCTACTTAGGCATATAGATCCTGGCATTGACCTCTGTATCAGGATAGGGACAGATAGCCAATGCATCATGAGCCACGGAGCAGAATATTTCTACTTACTCTATGGAACTCCATATATCCTTGTACGGATATCCCGCAAATAAGCACATGCCAAGTAAGCTTCAGGGCATGGAATACCTAGGTGAAGATCCAAACACACAGTACAACGATATACCCTGGTACCTACTTAGGGTAAATGACAAAAGAGTTGTCCTAGCACCACAGAGGAGCTACCTCATAACCAGAGGCCAAAAAAAAAAAAAAAAAAAAAAAAAAAAAAGCATACACCAGGTCAATCTGCGCTAGGAGCGACCATTTTCTTGTGGCACTGGAACCGCGTGCCCTTGTGCTGTGTATTCCCGAGGTGGCGGCCAAAATCGATGCGAAAAAGCATACATGCAGTTAGGCGATACATCCAACATGTGGCAAACAGTGGCTATGAAGGAACTTGCATACCAGTCGTAGGGCTATCCAATGTAGGTACTTTTCTTCCATTGTATATTTACTTGTTGATAGGGCATATTGGCACCGGATCCCGGATTTTTCTGAAGTCAAACTTTATCAGATATTAGCATACGGAGTGCACACCCCATGTATAATGGATACATCATATATTCAAACACTCGAAGTTCAGATATTTTGATCCCAGTCAAATAGTGTATAACGTTGGAACTATCTCGATCAGGTAGGATCTCTGACATCCCCTCTCAAACTGCAATGTCGCATGGTCTGTCTTGCTGTTGACTTGGTTATAACGTACAAACAAGGTAATCTCGGTATGCTGATGACGACCATCAAAATTGACACCGATAAAGGTAGCTAAGATATGATATGACGTAACCCAGCGATTTGAAACCAGAGATCTGCAAATAGCTGAATTCCTTGCTTCTGTTTCCCAACAACAATGGTTGGTGTTTACCTCAGGTGTTAACGTGCACTATGGCTTTGTTTATATAGGGAGTACTAGGTGCATGATATCTATATATGTAATCTCCGCCCCCAGACCGCTAAGACATTCAATTCCCGCTTACTCCGTACATGCAATTTCACCCGCAGATCGACCTCTGGAGAGGGCTAAACCCACA
Organism: Penicillium paradoxum; assembly: GCF_028828445.1. Taxonomy (NCBI): domain Eukaryota; kingdom Fungi; phylum Ascomycota; class Eurotiomycetes; order Eurotiales; family Aspergillaceae; genus Penicillium; species Penicillium paradoxum. The sequence goes on along the minus strand of NW_026643184.1, from coordinate 375,055 downwards.
TATATATATATAGGTACTATGTACTCCGTACATTCACCTACATATAGAAGTTAGGCTTCGGTTTATGGCACCGTAGATTCAAATTTAAGTGGCTGGCCAGGATCAGCCCCAGCAACAATAGATCATTCCGCCGCCTATTTCCTTGCGATTGCAGGAATTAACCTACATACTACTCCGTACTTGGCTTATGTCTTAGATGTACGGAGTACATCGGTTCACACCTCAGGGGAACCAAAATAAACCGGCATAGTTTGGTGGAGCCACCTGGGCGAGTGAGAGCGCGCCAACGGTCCCCCGAAGGCCCGTTCTCCAGGCACTTCGGGGCTGTGATTGGCCCAGAGTCATGGCCAAGAGGCCCCGGGCAACCCCCAAGGAACAACGCTAAGCTTGGAATGGGTTAGCTCAACACTAACAATAGCAAGCGTTCTAGGCTTGCAGTCCTTCTCCTCTTCCTCCCTTCGTCTCCTTTCTGTTTCCCTTCATTCTCCAAACCCTCTGTCCCCTCCATTCTTTCCCGCAGGTGCCAGCTTCACTCTTTTAGCGGCCTACCTTGCTGTCCATTCTTTCTTTAACCTCCGACCGATCACTCTCATTTTCGACATTTTGACGCCCTTTTCTTCACAACCCCGCCCGTGAGATTTGAACGACAATATACTCTCGCTACTTACTTATCCGGATCGAATCCGCGACACTCTCTGGAATCTAAAATCGCCGATCACATAAACACCGGGTGCATTCCGACCTACAATCGCCAACCTCGGTATCGAATACCCAACTATCGACAACCGCCAACCGCCAACTGCCGAGATGAATAATCTACTTCCCCGCCTTGTTGCTCGCGATGACAATGACAACGAAGGCCTGTCCAATGCAATGATTGACCTGTTGATATCCCTCCTGGTTCTTGTTCTGGTAGCCCTCGCCCTGGTCGGTGGTCTGCTGGTCCTCCGCCGCAAGCGTCAGACCCAGAAAGAAACCTTGCTCCCAGTTTATAATGGAGAATCCCCGTCCAACAGACGTCGCCTTACCATATCCACCAATAAAAAGGACTCCGTGCTTGTCTATGACGAGAAACGCGGTCTTATGGAGCACTCCGATAGCCCTCCACCTAGTCCCGTGCCTGAGATCCGCATCACATTCCCCGAGGAAGAAGATGCGAGTGGAAAACGTACCTCTGGCCGCATGGTCATTGTTCGAATTAGCGACGCCGGCAGCGTCGGCCTCGAACCTTGTCACGAGGAGCTTCCTCCTTACCAAACCACCGACACCGGTCGCTTCCAGTCCTTGGACATTGAGCGGATGGGTGGGCTGAAGGAGAAGGAGGAGCTCAAGACATACTATTAAAGGCGGTGCTCACCAACTCACCCAGTTGATTAAACGCGCATCCCGTCTGCATAGCGGCCCAATCTCGAACTTTCGACGATTTCTCAAAACATGACGAGCACCCTGGCGAATATCTCTTGCTATTCTACCTCTTACATACATACCCTTCTTCCCCCTGATTTGGCCTCCATGGCTTGCACATACGCGCTTCAGTCTTCATTCTGGACTCATCGAAGCACACAATCGGAAAACCTAGTTCCTATACAGGCTCATTGGTATCTCCGCACTGCTCAGATATCTCCGATTGATTCTCGAAGCTAGATCGTTCATAGCGAGGGCCTGCCGATTTTTCTGTATTCGTTTTCTGGCGTTTGATTTCCTTAAGCCTGGTTTCTCATGTCTCTTTCGGCCCTGCCACGTTCCTAGGGCCCGATGTACATGTGATGTTATTCCTGCTTTTGACCTTCTCTTCTTCACACCCCTTTATCGGGGTCCTATTTTATGTTTTATAGGGGCCCCTTTTTATTTTACTTCCCTTCTCATGTGCCTTTCTTCCTGGTACTCGGCAGCTGGATAATGTATGTACTTAGTCCTCCTATGTTTCGCCATTCAAAGGCAAATCTACCATTTATGTTTCTTCACGAATATCTGCTGTGCCCCTTAAATTGCTGTGTGTAGCGCTCCGAACGGAGTAGATTGGGCGTAGGTGTGTACCTGTGGCCGGCCAATGAGAAACGCCGAAGCCGAGTTCCCCAATCCGTAAGTTCCGCGACGTCAGAGAAATTCGCATCTATTTTTTTTTCCATTTAACAGCTTACCCCTGATTGGGCTTTGTATACACCGGCTGCTCCAACAATGTGCATGCTATAGCCTCGTGATTCATAGGGAAGCCGTTCGACAGAGCACAGAAAGGGGTACAGACCCCCCGCAACCTCCGCAGCCTCCGCCGCCCTCCGCAGCGCCTATACTTTTTCTCTCCTGACGTCGATGGGCCTCGTTTGAACCGGCTCAATCGGCTCAACAGCGCTTGCTGCCGGCTTCCCTGCCCCTGAAAATCACGCCACCGTATCGATTGTTCACGGAGCCTCCAGGACCCATTCGGTTTGCAGTAGACAGATTTGCGACCTGTCGCGCCAGCTGTCCTCCGACTCGGCCACGAGACCACACGATACCCCCGCAAAATGGTAGCCACATCATCGACAGGGGCTGTGGGGATTACTCCGAACCCCAATGGGCCCCAGAGCAGTCTTCCAGCTACTACCCCTCGCAGCTCCGCTCAGTCATCTGGCGGACAGTCCAAACAGAAGCAAACTGGTGTGTTGGATGCGAAAAAGGCGCTGGAGCTTGAAGATGAGTTCAAGACCAAGCATCTCGGGGTGATGGGTGTTTTGACATGGATATTGTGAGTGGTTGCTCAAGCCCAGCAGGACTTTGCGGTTTAAGACCCGTCAGATTTAACACGTTAGTGGGGAATTTTCAGCTGACAAGCGATCTATGGCAGCTTATTGCATGTCGCAGGTATATATTTATTTACAAAAGGATTTCTTCTCACGCGCATGGTTCTCGAGAACAAATCATCATGCGACATATTGCCTTTTGAGGACACTTTGGCCCTATCGCACACTACCGCCCTGGGAAGTAAACAGCAGAAGGGTTGCTGGCACGAAAAAACCTTTGATAAGGCCGTTGTTATAATCATTGACGCCCTCCGTTATGACTTTACTGTGCCATTTGCCTCGAAGGGAGAGAGCGACACAGTCCACCTCTTCCACAACAACATCCCGGTCCTCTACGAAACCGCCGTTCAAAACCCCGCCAACGCTTTTCTTCTACCATTCATTGCCGATCCCCCGACAACTACTCTGAATCGCCTGAAAGGTCTAACCACTGGAACCCTGCCTACCTTCCTCGACGCAGGCTCGAACTTCGCCGGAACCGCGATCGACGAGGATAACCTTGTCGCACAGCTGCACAGCGCCGGGAAGAACCTGGTTCACCTCGGCGATGATACATGGCAGGCGCTGTTCCCAGGTTACTTCGATGCCAATCTTACTCATGCATATGATTCATTCAACGTCTGGGACCTGCACACCGTCGACAATGGGGTCACGGAGCATCTCTTCCCGCTCCTCCGACCGGAGAACAGCAAGAAATGGGATGTCATCTTCGGCCACTATCTCGGCGTAGACCATGCGGGCCATCGTTATGGTCCTAACCATGCTGCGATGGCATCTAAACTTCAAGAAATGGACCGCATCATTCGCGATATCATTGCCGCTCTCGATGATAAGACCCTCCTGGTCGTCATGGGCGACCACGGGATGGACGTCAAGGGTGATCACGGCGGTGAGTCAGACGACGAGGTTGAGGCTGCATTGTGGATGTACTCCAAGCGTGGCATCTTCGGACGCACAAGCAAAGATACACTCCTCCCGCCTCAGTTCGCGCGCGAAAGATTCGTGCCTCAGATCGACCTTGTGCCAACGCTGTCTCTACTCCTTGGAATGCCCATTCCATTCAATAACCTCGGCTCCCCTATTGAAGAGGCTTTCTCTGGCCCACGTGGCAACAACTGGGCAAACTTGGCCACCGTCAACCGTCTGACTGCGGCGCAGGTTAAGAGATATCAGCATCAATATGCGCTTGCTCGAGGCGATGGTGATGACGAACAGTCGGCTCTACTTTGGGCCGCTGCAGATGAGGAGTGGAAGGCTGCTTCTAAGGCCTTCTCTTCTAAGTCGACCGCTGCTCATGCCAGTAATGAGCTCTACCGCAAGTATCAGCGTCACACTCTTGATGTCTGCCGTGGATTATGGGCTCGCTTTGATGTGTCCAGCATGATTCAAGGTGTTGTGATCCTTTTTGCTGGTATTGTCGTGTTGATCATCTATGCCCGAGGCTTGAAGACGGATCGGACTCAGCTCACATCTCGTCTGCTTCAATTTGCGGGCACCGGAGCTGCCATTGGTTTTGTGGCCGGCTCTGCACTGGGCTTGACCGGTTTGACTGAGACAGGTGTCTTCGATGGGGCTGTACTTTTGGCTGCTGCTGGAAGCATCATCGGAGCCATGCCGGCAATCGTGAAGAAGCCTGCAGGCCTTACTCTGCCTCTTCCAAATGGTATGTGGGGCTGGCTTGCCTTTTTCTTCACCGTTTCCCAGTCTATTGGATTTGCCTCAAACTCGTACACCATTTGGGAAGATGAGATTCTTCTGTTCTTCCTTACTACATTTGGTGTGTGCGCGGGTGTCTCGTCCATGAGACAGAAGCAGACTACGGACCGCATCTTGGGCGTGTATCACTCTGTTCTCTTTGTGATTCTTGGCCGAGTCGCGTCTTTCTCTCGTCTCTGCCGGGAGGAACAGATGCCCTTCTGCCGCTCTACGTACTACTCTTCTGCGGCTTCTTCCATCTCCGCTCCCTGGCAGCTTGCCATTCCTTTCCTGGTCACGGTGTTCCTGCCCAGCGTCGTGCGTTCCTTCTACGTTGGCTCCAAGTCTTACGAAGGCGCTTCATCGCTATGGATCGGGATTGCTTTCCGCTTCGGTCTCTTTATCTCTTCCGTATTCTGGGTGCTTGAGAGCGCCGATGATGGCGAGTGGCTACCTGTCAGTAAGGAAACACTCAAGACGGTCCGCGTCTTCTTAGCGCAGCTTGTTCTTGCTCTCGCGTTCGTCGCAGGCACTGCAGCATATATCTACTCCAAGCCTTGCGTCAGCATCAGCGTGAGCAAACCTACCGAAGACCCCAACAGCCCGCCAGCCCCCATCATCGCTGGCCAGCAACAAGGTCCTAGAACAACAGTCACTATTCTCGGCTTCGGCAACGTCTACGGAACCCGCTTCTGCTTCCTGGTCATCAACTTCGCCCTCGCCATTATTCTCATGCAGAAGCCAATGGGCCAAGGCACTATCGCGCTCCTCCTTTGGCAGATCCTCTCCCTGCTTGAAATTCTCGACACAAACAGCCTGACAATGTCAAACTCCTGTATCGGCCCTGTTATGCTCGGCGTCTTGGGTTCCTTCTATTACTTCAAGACTGGCCATCAGGCCACCCTCTCCAGCATCCAGTGGGAAACAGTCTTCATCCCCCTCTCAAGTATCCAATATCCCTGGAGCCCGATTTTCATCATCCTCAATACTTTCGGCGCCCAGATTCTGGCCGCCATCGCCGTCCCCCTCACCGTCCTCTGGAAACGGCCTCTGCAGACCCACGACCGTGTCCCTGCTTCGAACCCGAACAAGAACCCTGCCACCCGTATCCTCTCAGATGTGGTCCAGGCTGTTGGAACACATATCCTCTACCTGGCGACTATCAACCTCGCCACGACTATGTGGGCTGGCCATCTCCGCCGCCATCTGATGCTCTACCGTATCTTCAACCCTCGTTTCATGATGGGCTCAGTGGTACTACTGGTCGTCGACGTTGTTCTGATGGTGTTTGCTGTCGGTGGTGTGCGCTGGAGTACTCTCAGTGTCGGTGAGGTCTTCGGATGGTGAGCTCGTTTCCAAGGAAACAACATCTAAAATAATCATCTATTCACCTCGAGACACCGGATGATCTAACCGGCACGCTTAGAGATGTGCATTTACATCCGCAGATCTTCCCTCATCCATCATAATTCCTTCCATTCTCCTTGCTACCACTTTGTACACATTCAAACCCCAACCCATTCCTCCCCATCACCCTATTTTTTGCATCGCATTGTGCTGACACCTGTACATGCGCCTGTCTGTATCACATCCTTTCTCCTCCTTTCTCTTCTCTTTTTGGTTCGACTATATGTGTCGGTAGCTAGACTCTTTATAATCCTGATGGTCTATCCATCTACCAAATAAACAAGCCTTAACCACATTAATATAGACCACTTGTAGAGATCTGTAGTCCACTAGAATCGAAAGATCGATTAGAGTTCTACTACCCTGATGTAGGGTTAAGTATTCACATGAACAGAGCTCGTTATTTATCTCATTGATGACTTACTTGGTGCGCATTGCTTTTCATCCCCCAGCACTGTATAATTCCCAGCACTTTATAATTCCCCAGCACTTTATAATTTTCGAGATCAAGTATCTATTGTATGTTAGACCTATATAAAAGGTACAAAATATCTCGAAAGCCATAACATCCATTTTCTCAACGAACTAGCAACTAAAAATATCAATTATAGATTATGAAAGTGAGTTTAAATTAATTTATATGAAAGGTTAATTCTTAAATAATTAAGGCGTGTAAGGCGAAGTTTAAAACACTCTATAATTAGGTATAGACTATGTGTACTCCGTACTCCGTACAAAGCTGTAAGAGACTCAAAGTTGAACTTCCCTTCTGATGTAGAATATTTCTTATTCAGAGCCCAAGTCAAATTAAGTCGTGTATTATCATATAAATAGATCTAAAATTTCTTTAGCTTAATATGGTGTTTGGAAACATTATATTATGTACCTTTTGTATGGTCATAGCATACAAAAGATACCTGGTCTCAAAAATTATAAAGTGCTGGGGAGTTACAAAGTGCTGGGGAATTATAAAGTGCTGGGGCGCAACCACAGGCACGATTATTGCTCAAGCCAGTCTGACGCGAGACACTGTCAACACTTGCGACATGTACTACGAATATAGAAATAAAAAAAAAATAATGTTCATATAGAAAGCATGAATTACACTATATATCTCTCTATAACAAATCTTCTCTCAACAAAACTCTACATTTCTCACCATAGTAAGAACAGCTTCTCCAACCACCCATTCTCAATTAAGATTGAAACCAAATTGCCGGTTTCAACGAACCTCCTGACCAGTAGTATCACTACTAAAACCCAACTCCGTCTTCTCAGGCGTCGAAGGACCATCAGCACTCAACCCAAGCTCCCTGGATTGCTGTGTAATCTGCTCGAAAGTGAGTTTCGGCATTTCATTCGCAACCTTGTAGGCCCATTTTCCTTCGATGTGGGCCTTGGCGTAGATGATATCGATTTCTTCCAGTTCACGACCTGCAGTCTCGACGTAGAAGAACCATGCAAGGGGGACGCCGAGCATGTTGAAGATTGCGAAGAAGAGGTATACGCCCCAGGGACTTGTGGATGCGAAGATTGGGGTGAACATGACGACGGCGAAGTTGCAGATCCAGTTTGTGCAGGTTGAGGCGGCGGCGCCGGCTGTGCGGGTGCTGGCGGGGTTGATTTCCGGGGGGTAGATCCAGGGGAGAGGGAGGAGGGTGAAGGCGAAGAAGACGATGAAGAGGAAGATGCCGACGATGGCACCCTTGGAGTTCTCTTCGGTGGGTTTGATGAGACAGGCGAATGTGATGAGGAAACTGAGTCCTTGGCCGAGGAATCCAATGATGTATAACTTGCGACGACCGACTCTTTCAATCATGAAGAAGGATGGGATGGTGGCGATGGCGTAGACGGTAGCGAAGACACCACCCATAATTAGAGCTAGGCGGTGCTCGAGGCCGAGGTTATCTTCGAAAAGCAGGGTCGAGTAATAGATAGCGGCGTTGCAGCCGGTGAATTGCTGGAAGAATTGACCGGAGCAACCAATAAGGGCACGTTGGAATTCCTGGGTCTTGCCGCCCCGGAAGATCGTCTTCCAGTTTGCCTGGGAGAGTTTGGCGGCCTCTACATCGGCTTTGAGGAAGTTGAAGTCGGTGAGGACAACGTCGGAGTCGGGTGCAGCGTTCTTCAACTTAGCAAGGACTTGCAAGGCCTCATCATCATAGCCTCTCATCACAAACCAGCGCGGGGAGTCCGGAAGCATGAGAACACCGGCGGCAACGAGCAGAGCGAATAAGACCTGCAGCGCCACGGGGAATCGCCATTGAACCTCTTCGGGGACATAAGAAAGACCGAAGACCACCCAGTATGCGACAAAAGTACCAACAGCGATAACCGCACCCTCGAAGCACACGAGGAATCCACGGTTATGAGCGCTGGAGCATTCGGATTGCCAGACAGGAATCGTGGCAGTGTTCATACCATTTCCTATGCCCGAAATAACACGACCGACGACAAATTGACCAAGACCCCAGCTTGGGCCAACGGAAGCGGCCGAAATCACGGCACCGATAACCAGGATTAGGGCACCGGCGAAGATCAGTCGTGTACGACCGAGCCTCTCGCCATAAAACATGGAGAAGAGCGCGCCAAAGAAGCAGCCAATTTCGTAGCAGGCTGTAACAGCACCGCGGAGGACGTTGATATGTCGGACTTCCGACTCTGGGGCATCTTTGGCCAAGGCGAGGGTGCCGAATGTTTTTGTGAACTCGTCTCCGCCGATGAGGCCAGACATCATACCCTGATTGTAACCGAAGAGGGCGAAACCCATGACGGCCGTGCAGGTGATAGACACCTGCAGGGTCCGTCCCGTCACGCCACTCGTCGTTGTCCACATATTGACGGTATGAAGACAAAGAGAATTAGGGAAGCACCACGGCTAGGAAAGAGAAGTGGGAAATCAATTCCAGAATGGAGTAATCTGCATCTATTTATCCAAATACAGCCCCTGGGCCCCCTCCCAACAATGACGTAAAGCGCATATATTAGCCTACCCCCGATGGGAGTTTCTTATTCGGCCGTTTGGGGCGTAACAGGGCCGAATAAGAAATCCTGCGTTCCTACTTGGTAATAGTGACCTTGGCAGATCTGGGCGGACTTGGCATTTGGGAACCATGGCTAATGCGGGTGAAGCATGGGGACATCTTCCCCATGGGCTCTCAGGGCGCTTGGCGTATGCATGCGGAGTATACATTGGCCCACGCGAGCCTGCATGGCTCTGCAATCGCTCAGCACACCAAGACAAAACAGCCTCAACGGTGAGACTGGATGAGATCGCGGCATGACCTTCCCCAGAGATATGGGGCGTTGGCCCCATAGTCTTAGCTTGCATCGGCGAAATGGCAAAGAAGAGGTGGCCAAGAAAAGCATGTGGACGTGCCAATGTGGGTATGGTCCTTGGCCAAGCAGGCACGAGCGGGCTTAGTTTAAGCCACCAAAATCAAATTTATGGAACCCTGATGCTGAGAGAGGAAGGTTTGCCAGTTATGACCATGTTGTGGGAAATTGGGCTGCATGCGAGAGTGGTCAAAGGTGTTGGTTTTGATATTGGGCGTATTACCAACGATGTTCATTGGCCCCATCTGGCGGTGACGCGTGTTTAAATACAGCCGCACGCCACGTAGATCCTACCTCCATGGAGAGAGATTTCTCACTCCGTACAACGGGTTGGATGATATAGGCTGGGATTAACTTCGAGTGGAACGATGTTTCAAAAGTTAGGTAAAACGCAACTGGAGATTGAATGTGGAGAAGCGCGATTTCTCCAAGCGTCCGACAATTTTCCTGGAAGGTGAAGCGGATGGCTCATGGCTTATTTTTCGGGAGCTCGAGTGCACGTTTTTCCCGCGCTGCCAAGGCCGCCCCCGTCTGCACAGTTTTCATCGCGCCCGTCAGAGGCGTCGCTTGGCCTCAGCTTGGCCCCAATGCCCCGTCGGTACCGTCTTCCTACCCGGTGCGTCACTTTCGGATTGCAACGTTGGGGATTGATGTGGTACTTTGGGAAGGTTTCGGCCTGGGCAGATTGGGGGCGACTGACGCGTTCGACACGGAAAAATACAACCGTCTTTCAAAGAGGCAAGATATCCGGGAGGGCCCCCACGTTCGGCTATCTGAAGGGTTTCCCCATGGTTCGGGCGAAGGCGAAGAGGGATTGTTTTTGTCGCGAGCCGCTATAAACGGTCGGATATTGGACGCATGACATCCCTGAGCGCCATGTACTCCGTACTCATACCGGGAATGGTGGGCCGATCACTACTCTGCATCTCATGCTTCCAAGGTGACCCGGGGGCCACGGGGCCCCGGGTTGTTAAGATGACTAAGATTGGCGTCAAACCTGCCAGAACTGGATAGGCTTAAGCTGGGATCTAACGCAGTGGCTTTGACAACTGATTAGATGTTGATGAGCGAGGTGGCGTAGGGGCGTTGGAATATCAGTGTTGATAGCAGCATGTGAAAGTTCATGGATTCCTTGCTCTTTACTTGCGGCTATTTCCAACGTGATCATCGGATAAATAAAACATTTTAGCCGGTGGGGGCGACTCCTACGATATATATATGACCGACGTGAATTGTACTCCAGGGTAAAGCAACGGTTGCAGGCACTGGTATAGGTATGTTAATAGCATATAAGAAGTGAACGGTTTTATTTGATATTCGGCTACAGTATGGAAGTTATAGCGAAAAAGATGTGAGGTTCATTCTGCAATTATACCTAAAGATCTCTTTGACAGCTAGATATCAGCTGTGATTTATGCTTCCTGATGCCAGTCTGATTTGCCCCAACTCCTCCCTTATAGACTTGGGGACTCGATTGCAGTAGTTCCATTTGCAACATTTGCAACATGGTGCGCTATGCGCTAGGTAGCACACCGCAAATGTAGTTCAGATTGAAATATCATCTCGCTGGCGCTTAGCTGGGCTTGATGAGGTGTACGGAGAATATAGTATCAAACTGCATGTCAGGTGCAGGCTTGGCACCGGCGCCCAGCGAGATTTGGGGATTCCTGCCGAAATAGGCGTAGCGTCGATAGCCCAGAAGGAGGAGAAGCAGGGGCAATTCTCAACAGTATGAAAGGGGGATGAGATACTAGGGAAGTTTGGTAATTCTCCGGTTTAATAGTGGCCTGCTTGGGTTAGCAACCGTCAGAGAACACGATTTGACGAGTCTATATGTATCGATATATGATAGATATGGGGTATATTAATGACCCAATTCGGACTATATAACAATAGATATGCTAAGCTGGGAATTGCTCCCATAGAGGTTGCAAAACATATCCACACACCGACTTCCGAAAAACTGGATCTTTCCAATCAAAGCCTGCAGGAGCCGTTGGACTCGTAGAAAAGTTACATTCAACGCATCTCTTCACTGCATCATAGTAGAAGCGCATTATATCGTCTTCACTCGTGGTCACCCACTGACATGCAACGTCATACCGAGATCCCAGGCTGTTATATATAGGCATTTGAGCCTCGGCAGCAAACGAGGCCAATGTTTGTTCGTGCCAGAGTTCTAGCAGAAGTATTCCCAGCTCCAGCATCGTTCGCCTGACGTTATATTGTTGCTCCATACTGGTCTGGGCAATGAATTTCTGTTTGATGAAAGGACGGACGGTCCGAGGGTCTTCGGAAATAAGGTAAACCGCTCCGCTGGTCAGCGGAATGGAAAGCCATGGGGTGAAGTTCAGTTGCAAAACGGATGACACAGCACTCAAGGCTAGAGACATTCGTTGCTTCAGAGGTAGTCTTTTGGGTTGGAGCAGTTGTTCAAGTGAAGTCAGGTTCGAGAAATCTGGGTTCGGATATCGAGTAGGATCGTTTCTTGGAGAAGTACAGTTAGGGTCGTGGCATAAATGGCCCCCGCTGGAAAGATATAATTCCAAGAGCCTCAAATTGGAGAGCTGTTGGCATAGATCTGAGATCATATTGAGCCTTGGGGGCGACATCTGAGGGACCTCTAGAAGCTCAAAGGCGACGGTCGCTCTCCCACCTCTTGATTGGGTATTGTCACATTCATGGCTGAAAAGAAGTCGGTAAACTTTCGAATCAAAAAGGCCTCATAAAACCGAACTCAAAAATGACGAGTGTTCTTACCTGTCCTCACAGTACGTGGGTTCATCTTGCATAATTTCAACCTCGGCTTTGTGACAACTACCCGGCATAGCTGACCCAAAAGCCACTGTAAACACAAGTGGAGCCTTTTTCAAAGCTCTGGGATTATCCATTAACTCTGTTCTAGGTTGAAGAAACAGTTGTGCTTCGTGTTCAGAATGGCAATGGCCGACGTATCCCATGGCGATTGCAGAGTAAAGACGACGCGCATGCTCGGCAACCCCCTCGAAATAGGATGTTATTTTTGTAACTGCCCTGGAAATCGAAGGTGGAGATATCTCCGACTGCCCCCTCTGATAGTCCCGAATTCTTTGAAGATTCGTCGTTGCGTTATCAAGCCCCGCAATTTGACGCTCCATATCTTCCCTGGCAAGAGCGAACTTGATCCTTCTGGTGAATTCGTACGTCCCATCTTTTGGGGGATTTGCCTGAAGAAGCGAGGAAAGAGCGGACTAAGCGAGAAAGATAAATATTCTGTATTAGTATTCGCGAAGGGATCCCAAACCACAGACCCATCCAATGGCACATACCTGGTTTGAAGCCAAGCCATTGATCTCCTGGGCCAATTTCATTAATATGTACTCGCAACGGGATAGAGCTGCAATATAAGGAGTGAATCCCTCTTTGAGACAATGCTGAACTTCAAGCGCGAGCTCCGTGTCGAGGAACAATCGAGAACTTGGATTGCTGAGCAGGTCTTCGATCTCGCCGTCATTACAATGAATGAGTCGCAGGGTTAATGTGAGGTCTCTCTTGACGAAGTAGTGCTGCTCTTGTAGGCGCTGGATCAAGTCATTCACCAGCGCTTCCTTGTGACGGGCGTACTTCAGTCGCTTACTGGTGGTCTTGTACTTCTCGATGGCCGAGATAATCAAAGGAATAGCGCCCAGAACAACACCTACAACCTCCAAGCCGCTCATAGCGAGAGTTGAGGAGTGAGGAGATAGGACATGGGAGATAACATCTGAAGTCGGCTGTTGTGTATTGTTTACGAAGTACCCCGACCCCCGCCTTAGGCGAACGTGACTTGCCGACTAACCTCAAATCTACCCCTCGCACTTGAAGCAGACACTGGATTGACTCGACAATTGTTGTTCGTGATACGAGCTGTATTTCCCTGTTTCGGAAATGGCAAGACCCAACGAGCGTCTGGCCGATGTGGGCAAAAACATCTACAACCAGTTTGCTCTTCTCGAGAACCTCGCATATTCTACCGAATCAACGAAGATATCGGTCATGAATGAACATTATCGCTTTCGCATGTTTGGCCATAGTCTCGGTCTATGTCATCGCGGACACAGCTCTCTTGACTACCGCTTGCGTGATGCAGATGATTTATGTGAATACACACTAGGGGTGTTGCACTATCTCGTCCAGAATCTCTCCAAATGTACGCATTCTGATTTTGCTGGACCAGAATTGTCACCCATCTGACACTATTCAAGTTCCGGACGCGATAGAAGGAGAAACGAACATAAGAGCCAGCAATGCATCAGAAACCCCTCCTTGGGCTGACGAGGATGGCTCATCGAGTGAAGATTCCGAGGATTTATCTTCATATCTAACGGAGCCTTTTTCTGAAGTTCTTCTCAATATCATTAGCTCCACTATTGATAGATTGTTTCGAATTGCCCGCAGAATTCGAGACCCAGCTATGAGAATCGAGCCTTCAAGAGCCATTGAATATACAGAGAAAGATCCAGAAACGGGGATAGATATCATTGAACAGTTCAGAATCTTGGATTTGGCTCGCATCTCAGATCTTCTTCGCTCATATCGACCGCCAGCCTCGGAGAACTGGACAAATCACTATTTGGTCAAGCGCTTGGCAAAGGCCAATACCCATCGCCGGCAACGCTTTGGATATAACAGACATCGCAGAGATCAATATATTGCCGAGTCAAACCGGGAGCTTGGCGAAGGGCATGCTACAGCCTCACAACCTTCCACTGCTACCTGCCTCAATGTCAAAGATGTCGACTTCAGGGAAAGTGCTTCGACAATATATACATCGTCATCAATGATATCGACTGGCACAGGTATGGATCATCAGGTAATTATTCCAGAACCGCCTACCATAAATCCTGGGGCCAAGGAATTTGAGTGCCCTTATTGTTTCACTCTCCTGTCATCAAAAACACACCAAAGAAAGAACTGGGAGTAAGTAGGACGCATATATATAAATGGCATGGCCTAACAGGAACTCTAGGATGCACATCTACCGGGACTTAAGCCCATATGTCTGTACATTTGAGCACTGTCAAAATGCGGATCAGCAGTATGACAGTCTACATGACTGGATTGAACATGAGGTGGCAAGCCATTCCAATGCAGATGAAAGAACAACATACATTCGAGCATACAATGATACATTGAGCAAAGCGCCAGCCAAAGCTACGGGGAGAATCTGTCCATTTTGCTGCATTGGAAGTGCGTCTCCCACTCACATTGCATGGCATCTACGACGCGTTGCAAGCTTTGCTCTCCCAAGATTAGCGGAATCTGAGTCTCGCGATGAGAGTGATAGTCGGAATTCTGCCGCTGCTGATTTTGACTCTGATGATACTTATTCTGATGGCTCCATAGAGCTATTAGAGGAAGACACCCCTCTAAGAAGGTATTCTAGCAAGACCTCACAGGACTCCGAAGAAGAAAGATACAGGGAGGATTATTCTTCATCTAGCGAGGGCTCGAATCAACCAGATTTACACAAACACAGAGACATGGCCAATGAACAAAGCAAGAAGACTTCCGGGAGCCCAGACAGCAATCAAGCTGTTCATGGGGCCTCACAGACGAGCGGGCGCTCACATCGCGCTAATTCGGGCTTGTCATCACCACGATCTAACTCGCCGCAACCGAGCATCATTCAACGTCGTTTTTCCAATTCCGATGCCGAAGAGGACAACATGACGCTTAAATTGAATGGATTGAGCATTGGATTTACTTCAGAGGCAGTCGAGGGGGAGAGTATTGGAATTGGTCCCGGCGGCGGCGTTCGCCTCAACATCACCAGCGGAAAAAGGCCACGTCCCAATTCGCGCGAGCCACGTGTCTCACGCGAGAATTCTCCCTTTAGCCGTGATAATGAACAGGTTATAGGCCATGATATGCCGGAGGGCAGCGATATCCAATTGGGTATGGGGAGATTGCAAAAGGAAATTGACCCGGCTCGCGAGCAGTTTGAACGTGGGCGGAAAGAATTTGTCGAGGATCGACCTGATTCACGTATCTCGTGGGGAAATAGGGAGGAGGCGGAGCTTGATGAAGAGAAGATTGCTGCGGGACTGCACAAATTGCAGCATTTTGAGCGTAAGGATCAGTCTGAGGAAGAGCAGCGTAACGCCGAGGAGCGGTATCAACGCAAGAAGCTTGCAGATAAAAGAGCTGCTGCTGAAGAAGAGGAAAAAAGAGCTGGGCATAATCCTCGGGAGGAGAGACTGGAGGACACCACACGCAAGCATGATGAAGAGAGCCAGAGAGCGAAGTTCATGCGAGAGGAGAAGTGGAAAGAACTTGCCCGAATTCAAGAGGAAGAGGAGGAGCGAGAGAAGCTTATCCAGGAGATTCGGGATGAAGATATGCGGAAGGCAAGGGAGGCCGAGGAGAAAAGGAGGAAGGAAATGGCTATGAGGGCTGCTGCTGTTGAGGAGTGGAAGCAAGAGCAAGAGCGAATGAAGCAGAGAATGACAGAAGAAGCGATGCGGAAGGCAACGGAGTTCCGCGTACGTCTCCGCAGCATTGGTTATACAGAGGAAGAGATTGATGCTATCATCAACAAAGAAACTGAGGAAAGAACGAGGGAAGAGAAGAAGCAAGCGAAGCACACCCAGGAGACTCTAGACGAGGCTATGCAGAAGGCGTGGGAAATAGGGAAGAAGGAGCAGACCGCCACGGAAGCTGCTTCTGCTGAGAATGGCCAGACATCACCGGAACGAAACACCCTTGGACTGCCACACGGAGGAGATTCCATTCAGAATGTGTGGTGGTGCTGTTGTCAATGCAATTCCCTCGCAAACCCAAAGCTTGCAGAGAAACAATGCCCCATATGCGCCCACCATCATTGTTCGGCCTGTAAAAGCGAGCTTGTACCCCCTTAGAATCAGGAACTATAGATCAAGCGATATGACCGGAAATACTTGCGTGAGCAAATTATTTCTGTGTTGAAGGCAAACAGAAGTCATCTTCAAATGTTATGGGTTTTGGGTCCGTGCTATACTTAAAGTACTGCTCTAAGAATTAGAAAGTCATAGAGCTTCTACTTTGGAATGCGAATGTAGTAACCGAGGAGAGGGTAAGAAAAAGAAAGGCCGAAGGTGTTCGCCTAAACCTTATATAGGTACATAGATACGGTTTTTCCTTTAACTGTTACCTTCTGATCTCGATATTTACATATATACCAAGCATAATAATGAACACCTAGTGTCTACGTGAAATCCCAGTCGAAGTGTTAATTCTTATTCCCCTCGGCTAGATACTAGGTGCCTTCTACCCTATTTATATGCCATTGGAGATACCACTCTATCGTTCGCATTATACACGCCTGCGTAGATACTTATGTATCAAGCTCAGAGGCATCAGGAGTAATCCCCGCAAAATCGTGTCTATTATAAAGAAGATTAGGGACTCCAGATTCAAGGAGACTTTGTTATGCAGGTAATTTTGACACATTTCTTTGTTTTAATCGAACATTGGATATGACGATTGCTCTCACCAAGTCAATTTTTGTTCTTCACCTTGAAGAGAAGAGGTGAGTGGGCTCGTAGGGGATCGATCATGATGATTTCTTCAGACGGATCGGAAATTAAGACTAACTCAAAGAGGCCTTTGTCGATGTCTCTGGCACCAGTTAAAATGTATAAGATATTGGACTATATATCATATCGAAAGATAAGAACTATCTATATGTATCTATGAACCCAGCGGCGTGAACAGTGACCTTCCTAGAGCCATTATGTAGATATAATAGATCGTTTTATATCTGAAGGATAAATACAACCCTCTAAGTAGGCTGAATGATGCCATTTAAGATCTTAGAAGAACCGCGCCAACACTACACTAGCAAAAGGCAAGCTCATCATATACCGCATATACGACCAGATCGAGTTTGCTTCTAAATCGGTGCTTCATATGCGCTTGTAGTGAGTAATCTTATATACTGTGAGCCCAGACTACCTGCCTAGTCGAACAAGTATTTAGGTAAGGTCCTTTAGGCATTGCCGAGGATACAATCTTAATAGACTCCTCAGTCTGCTAAATGCGACAGTCTAGCCACGTTAGAGAACAACATATCTCGCCAGCCTAGATACTTTCCAATCTAGCAAACTAACTTGATGTGTCTGCCCAGGTGGGCAGAATTGTAACTTGAAATGAAATTCTATCCCTCTTGGGACCAATGCCTATTGTCAATCTCCCTTTTAGAAGATAAAAGAGCTTTGTTGTCTATATAAAGCAGATTATTTTCAATGTATTGCTTTGTTTCAAATTGTAAATGGGTTCCCATAATGGCCCTTATTTAAAGTCTTTTTTATCTCTTTCATTTGGCCTCGAATAGAAACCATACATTATAGCTGCTAGGTTTCAAAGCCATGTCGTTCGGTGTGTCCTTCGGTGTCTTGCAATCGATCACAAAGAGTCTTGAGAGTATTTAATAGTTGCCAGCCTCCCAGCTCTCCAGACCCAACAATCCAATCCACCAATCCAATCCACCAATCCACCAATCCACCAATCCACCCATCCAACCATCCAACCATCCAACCATCCAACAATCTAGCATTATTAATCGTCTGCTCTAGGTCTCAAAATGAACACTAATTTCCGCAGAGGTATGGGTATACGCCATAGGGCTCCACTTTGGCGTGCACTTAGTCTCTGGCCGAATGGTGGCTCGGACGCTCCCCAACCGGCAAATATTGTCGCAACCCAAAATATAATTTTGAACCACTTGCACAGGGTTCACAATCAACAGATGGTTGCCTGGATCGCGCAGGGAAATAATTCCGAGTATATGATCAGATCGACCGCCGTAAGAACGGAGCTCAGAGAAGGATTCATCGACCCAACAGTACAGCTACCGGCAGAAGTTCGAAATTTGGACCCGGCTGTGGCTCGTGAGGCTTTATGGGCACTTTACAACTTTTATATTAATTATGAGCCTACTAACTGGGGACTAGCAGCACCCAAGAGACAACGGGGACCAAAGCCAGGAAGGCGAGCTAAAGACGCGGCCGCCAAATCACCAGCACTAGCACCTGCACCTGCACCAATACTAGGACCAGTACCAGGACTAGGACCAGTACCAGGACTAGGAATAGGGCCTGCGCCTGCACCTGCACCTGCACCAGTACTAGGACCAGTACCAGGATTTCCACCTATACCTACATATGCCCCAGTACCATTCCCTCCACCGCCATATCTCACAGCAGGAAACAAGCCACAAGCACCTGCGCCTGCGCCAGTACCAGTACCAGCACCTGCACCCGGACTAGGACCTGCGCCTTTGCCTGCACCAGGACCAGCACCAGCTCCAGTACCAGCTCCAGCACCAGCTCCAGCTCCAGCACCAGCTCCAGCACCAGCTCCAGCAACAGCTCCAGCACCAGCACCAGCTCCAGCACCAGCTCCAGCACCAGCTCCAGCACCAGCTCCAGCAACAGCTCCAGCACCAGCACCAGCTCCAGCACCAGCTCCAGCACCAGCACCAGCTCCAGCACCAGTACCAGTACCAGTACCAGTACCAGGACCAGGACCCGGACCCGGGCCTGCGCCTGCACCTGCACCAGCACCAGTACCAAGACTAAAACTAAAACTAGGACCTGCACCTGCACCAGCACCAGCACCAGCACCAGCACCAGCACCAGCACCAGCACCAACACCAAGACTAAAACTAAAGCTAGGACCTCCGCCTCCACCTGCACCTGCACCTGCACCAAGACTAAAACTAGTACTAGGGCCTGCGCCTGGACCTGCACCAGGGCCCGTACCAGCACCTACACCTGCACCAGCGCTGGAACCAGGACCAGTACCAGGGCTTCCACCTATACCTACACATGCGCCAGTACCATCCCCTCCACCGCCATATTTCACAGCAGGAAACGAGCCACAAGCACCTGCACTACCAGCCTCAGGCAAGCGACTAAGAGAAGAAGAGTACGGGGGAGATGCCCCAGTCCTAAAGAAGATGCGTACTGCTTCTAGTCATCCCGGTCTACGTTATCCCTCCCTAATGGATCCCTTTCTAGGTCATCCCGCTCCAGATGATCCTGCTGCAGGTGATTCCGCTCCAGAAAATCCCGCTCTATACTTTCCCGGTCCGGGATATTTGGCTCCAGAATATGCCGCCCCGGAATTTTATGCTCCGGAATATTATGCTCCAGAATATCGCCCTCTAGCTAATCCCGCTCCAGGAGATCCACCACTAGAAGATGGAACGGAGGATGACGCGGCGGTGGCACAAGCATTTCGCAATTTCATAAATGAAGATGAAGAACTCTAAGATATCTCCGAGGATCAAGGTAAAGTTCGATATGAAGGAAAATAGAAAGGACTTCCGGGATGATTCGATGGGATCACAATATATCAGATGATAGGTGAGTGTATAGAAGATGAGAAGGTAGATACGTGAGATAGTCAAAATTTGATTCTTTGTTCTCTTTAAGTTTACTGTGAGATTGTTGCTCCTAGATCTAGATATAATACATATAGGCTTGTATCCGCAATTTAAGACTTTCGCATAACCCTTCTAGCTTGAGGATCATTATAGCCCCTATCTTGCTCGCAATTGTTTTCAAATTAATAAGTAATATACATTGATCTTCGTTACATTTAAGCCTATTTACCATTAGAATTGTATGATGAAGGCCATACAATCGTTGGATAAAAACGAGAAGACTTCAGACTTGCATTATATCACGGGACTGCTTGTAACCCTTAAGCCTCGTAGATAGGTGTCATCTCATGTTTTTACATCCAGCATTATGACACAATGAACTATCTTCTACTAAATGCAAAGTTATTTGATTTCCAAATTTACCAGAGTTTCATACGGCAGAGCATCAACCAGCTTATCAGGCCCGGCCTCCTCATTCTGTGTCCGCTCTGCGTATATAGCCCTATGTGTATCCATTTTTAGAAATTGCATCCGAACAGACTTCGACTTGCTCTGAAAAACACCGGAGCTGGGGATTTGGAATTTATAGAGACATGATACGTGCAAGTTAAAAACTACGTCAGATGTGGACTGTTGACGAAGTGTACACGTCGGATATCATATAGCTGACACAACAACATCATTCCTAGGAAGAAAAGTGGCCCCATCGTCTATCTATGGGGTAGAGAACCAACGTCATAACTCCTTGAGAGCCCGTACTCTGAACTTTGTACGCTGGACATCCCCTGGAACGAAAAGCCATTCCCGTGTCCAATCCTGTTCGATCGACATCCGGTTTTCTCAGACCCATAGAATATTCCATACAGCTGTCTATAAATATTCGGATGAGCATGTTCTATACCCAACAAAGCAAAGGGACAGAAGATCTTGGGCGTAGATAGTCTCCTGGAAACAGGTATAAGTATAGCCCAATGCCCTCGCCTTGATACATCGCATCAACCAACTCTCTCCTCTCAAACAATCCTCGTTGAACCGAACACCCTCTCTACAATGCGTTTCGATATCTTCACTGTCCTCGCCTTCGCTGGTCTTGCCATGGCCGCCAAGACTGTATGAACATCTCACGATATCTCATCCAACCTATTCTCTAATTCAACCCCAGATCCCCTCCGGAGAGAAGTGCAAGAAGGATGGAAGCATGGGCAACTGCGAGAGCAAAGTCTGCATTGTAAGACCTCAGATCCCATGGATATATCACAAGATGGCTAACCCTACTCTGCAGCAACCCGCCAAGGCCAACATTGGCAAGTGCAAATAAACGCATCGAGTACCCTCCAAGTGGACAAGATCAACTGGGTTGATTACGGATGCGGAGCTACTTTCCTTCATACTTCGCCGCTAGGATGAATATATCAAGTAATAAATGTTGAATGGAAACCGTTGCAAGTATGCTTTGTAGACATGCTCGAATTCTGTATACTCCGTACCTTGTACAGTCCCATCCCCTACACCGTACCTCGGTAGTATTCGATTAACAACCCCAGAACAGGTTTGTGTGATACTGTGATCGTCAGGAGAAGAACCGACGATCTGCGCGTCATCTGTGGACCTCGTGGATTTCATCACGGTGCTTCCAGACCCTAGCGGTTCGGAGCATTTGGTATCGAGATGGCCACTGTACTAGGCCACCTGGGTACCGAGTGAGATAGGTAGATGATAAACACAGGGTAAGAGAAATGGATTATTTTGGGTTAAAACAAACGTCAATACATACAGTATGTAGCAACGCCGGTAATCGTTCTTGAAGTGCTTGATCTGAGATCATCCAGGGGGCGAAAACACACTAAGCCTTAAGCTTCTCCACTTTCCTTTCTTTGCGCGAACATGCTGGCACCAGCCAGTAGCATGGTTCTATATGGTTATATCTTGTGCTTATTTAGACGCAGGGCAGACAGGTATCACGATACCCAAGGGCTGCGGAGAAGCTGGAAATATTATGGGAAATCCGGTATAAAACACTAATTGATTCCACTACGTAACCCGATTCTTAATCGCGACAGTCGCTGGCAGGCAAGACAACATCGAGAAACACAGAATAACTTTTGGGGCGGGGAAAGGGGGTATTCACAAATGCAACAATTGTCTTGCAACACGAGAAAAAAAAAAGCAGATGATGTACATGAAGTCGTTTCGGGCAGTTATGGGTCATTGAGAGGAAAAATTCAATCGTTTCTTTTTTGGAAGAAGGGGTGATGGGAAAATAAGAGAGACGGCGAGGTTAAGAGATAGAGGGGAGGATGGGAATGGCAAAGAAATGAACGGAGAAGACAGAAGCTTCATCACGATTATCATAAACAACCAGGAATCTCGGCATGATGGCCAGATCAGCGGGCCCACCGGGAGAAATCCAGGTTCTGGAGAATATTCGTGTCAGCTGCTGCATTCCATTCGGCAGCGAAATCGGTCTGGACTTGAGGTGCACGAGAGGGCAATTCCTCCGAGAAGATGTTGGCCTTGGTATTCCGCCGGAGACCTGGATATGCCCCTTCAGCGGGCTCGGGGCCGCGGGTCTGGGCCGTGAGAGCCCGCTCGCGAACCTTCTTGATTTCTCGTAGACGAGTGCGCCATGATGAGGTGTGCTCACCACCCTTGTTATTCCAGACAAGCGAGAATACAGACGCATTGAGAGCCAGAATGCGAACAAAGGCCGCCAGATTCTTGCCGGAGATGATCTTTGGTGTCGCCGCGGGTGAAACGTCTGGGAATCCAGCTTTGCTCAAAACCTGCACACTGTAGTAGAGCTTTCGCGGGTCTGTCTCGCCGCAGACATTGCCATTGCCATCGTAGGCGATCCGAGATGACGGGGTGATGACAATGTTAACAGAGTTGAACTCGGATGGGATTGTATCGAAATCAAACGGCAAGTTGGATCGATTGAACACGATAGTCACATGGTTGTTGCCAATGTTTCGTTTCTTGTTGATGCAGGCCGGGTCACGGTCAAAGTCCGTAGGCATCATTGTTGCAACATGATACACAATTTCAGTCACGCGATCCCGCCAAGCGTAAGTGTTCTCTCCGTCGGTGTCAGCATACAGTCCCTGCGGGTTGAATTGGGGATTCCGAAGTGACACTTTGGTTCCGAGCCCCGATAGCAGGTTTTCGTAATCCGCAGAGCCACCGGTGTTGGCTAATATGTCTGCTTCCTTTGTTTGACCATTATCGACATAGACAATTCCAATCCGGTGACCATCGACAATGTCCGTACGATCAAAATTGCTGATCGCGCGTCGAGTGATGTCGTCTTCGGGAACGGGGATGGGCTGCATGACCGTGGGCGTGGGGAAAGCAGTAGCCGTCAACTGTAGCATAATGTGACTTGGAAGGACTGCTGTACGCATGGAGTCGGAGTGTAAATGAGCGTCTGGAGTTGGGGGAGCTTGATGCGGCAGCACTGGGGCTGTCCTCTGCTGGTAAACGGAATATGTGGTCCCCGATGCTTGGCGCTTCGTAATTTGAGATAGTCCAGATAACCCGGCACTCTCCACGGTCACGATACTCATGCCGACAATCCAAGACTTTTTTATGACTGGACCATCCTCCGGGGAAGGAGGAAATGTCTTGAAAGGAATGGTTTCTCCAAGATCTGAATAAGCAACTCGCTGCATCAAATCAATGAAGACTTGGCTTTGTTCTTCTACCACCTCTTTGCCATGTTCATCATGATAGATGAGCCTGCTGGTGATCCAATTCACGTGCTTGGATCGATCCTGGAGCTTCAAAGACAAGAACCAGAAAACCATGACATGGTATGTAAGGTTGGAAATGTACCTGGACATGCCATCTTGGGAACCCTCAAGAGCCTCAGCCGCATGAGAAGCGATTTCTTTTGTTCCAGCGCTGAGCCTAGACTGGGGTGGTTGAGGAGACTGAGAAGCACGTGCAGCAGATTCAGAGGCTTTGTAGCGCTGCTCTCGAGAAGTTTGTAAAAATCGGATGCAGATACCGAATACGGTACGGATCTCCTCTTCTCTCAAGTTGACATAGACATCGGGTAATCGTGCAAGTAGGGCTAAAAATTCCAGAATGTGCACAGCAATGTTTGACATGGTGATCACCTTTGACATCCTATCAAGAATGCTGTTCAGTGATTTCGTGACCGACATTGGGATTTCATAACAGCAGAGTGACAATGCTTGAATGCACCCACGGGATGTGCCACCCCATGACCCGATGATACCCTGCATGAAAGCGCGGACAAGGTCATCCTCTTCACTTTTCGCAAAGTGCTCATGATAGCTGACAAGCATGCATAGTGCGTCAAAAATGCAGGCAGCCACATCGCTCTTTTTCAACCCCGTTGTCTCCGGAGGCTCATGGAAAGTTCCATTCTTTACTTGATCACACAGAATGCTGCGGAGAAGCTTGATCTGAGGGATGGCGTCTCTGAAGAAGTCTTTATTTCCAAGCTGTGGTCCGAGATGAGTTAGGATATAACTGTAAACATCCCAGTCGGCTTCTCGCTGGAGCAGTGTGATCACAACTTCAAGCCACATCTTGACCTTCAAAAGCCCCGTGGGTCTTGTATCTGTGGCGGTTGATTCAGCATCAACAGGTTCCTCAGAATGACCATAAGCAAACACGACCGGACTAGACTCTCCTGGTGGTTGCTCGGGAAGCACTTGTGGTAGAGCATATGTCCACACTGGAGCTGTCAGCTTTGATCCACGGGCAGATATAGAGCCACGTCCTGGCGCCGACTTCGACATTTGTGTCGATGCCGATTCTCTCATTGGAAGTTTGCCAGTTGGTGAGACTGGCGAGTTATCCCGCAGAGGAATTTCACGGGCTGTACTCTCGCCGAGAGCCTGTAGCTTAGAGCCACCATCGAGATTACGGCCAAGCACGTTCATCAAGAAGTCACTCTCCGATGTTGAGATAACTATGACTGATCCGGCCGAGTCACACCGAAGTCGGAAAAGTAGTTTCAAGACTGTCAGTCGAGAGTCTGTTGGCCTGCTTGGAGATTGAGCAATATTCAAAAGTGCTTCAAAGGCCATCACAGCTTTACTCGAAGAGAAGTTCAAAGCACGAAGCATCATCTTCACAAGGCCCACAGCGCAGACATTTGTCAGGCTCAACTCCAAGACACTTGTGGTCGATGTGCGACGTTGAGATCCATGGCTTGGGGGATTTTCGCGTGGTTCGTCTCTATTCAGGTCCGTCTGCATCGGTGCTCCAATAGTGCTGATCAGCAACTTGAAAGTGTCATCATCACTGCATTGTATCGCTGGCTCAGTCAATAAAGAGACGAGTGACTCCAAGAAAAGCAGATCGTGTTCTGCCGAGAAATCTTTGAGAAGAAGTCCGAGAAAGCCATGCTCCTGGGAGAAGAGAAAGGCTTCGTGCCCGGAAAGAGCTTCTTTCAATGTATCCAATGCCAGGATGCGGATGTCCGAGCTCTGTTTCCGAGCCTGAACGAAACACTCGAGGAGCTCGCGGCAATGCTGAGCCCAATCCGGAGTTTCAGAAGGGTGGCAGAGTCTGTCTTCTCTCATCAAGTGAATGATAAGTTCAGCTTGCGAAGGCTCGATGTGCTGGTAAATCTTCATCAAGAACCGGACTGCATGTTGCTTTTGCTCTCGATTGAGTTGTTCCCATTGCGATTCAAGCACGGATGCGATACGAATCAGGTTTGTCAGAATATATGATTTGATTTCGTCATGAGTAGGCTTGAGCTGAGAACTGCTCAAGGAAGTAGGGGATGGGGCTGATTCGTCCACAAGCCTCCGAGAGCAAGTTATGAGAAGATTGGCGAACGCCGCCCAATCCTGTTGTAATGCGGTATGAAGATAGTCGCCTTCTAGGATATTTAGACATAGGTCCAACAGATCCGCATCCACCCTGCTTTCGTCTTTTCGAGCGATGACCTGCAATGATTCCAAAAGTTGGTCAAAGGGAAGTTGCGGCATGCCTTCCTGACCATATGCACGAATGAAATCGGAGAACACGTAAAGTGTTCCACGAAGAACATTTAGGTTTTGGCTGTGTTCAACGGCGCGCGACTCTCTCAAAAAGCCATGGAGGCAGTTTACCATTTCCGCCTGTCTTCGCGATTTAGCCAGACTGCGTACTGCTCGAGATGTAGGCCCAGAAAGAGATTTTACTGATGCATGAATGCTGCAAAGAACTTCCAACAGAGGGAGGAAGCTGGGGTCAGGCACATCAGCATACATGATGACAGCGTCGAACACAGCTAAGGAGTTTTTGATGTCAGCTGCGACACTAGTTCTTCTGCAGGTGCTGAAAGTTTCTGTGAGGAGCAATTCGATTTCGTCTTGCGTTGGCTGCTTTCGCTGCAGGGTGATCAGGTCGACTGCGAATTGGAATAGATCTCCTAACACCGCTTCATCATGGCTGGGCCCCTGTGGTTTGATAGTCTTTCCTTTCTTCGTCTTCGACCGTGCAGAGGCGATTGTTTCATAGAAAGGAACAATCCATGAAGAAATTATATGAAGAAGCGACGAGCCCGCGAAATCCAATTTCCTACCATGGTCCGAGAGGGAGATCAAGGACTGCACGCGTGCTGCAATCGCATCTGGTTCAGTTGGAGAAGCGATTGATTGAAATACCACACGTCTAGCTGATGGGGATAGATCTTGGCGGGCTGCGATTGCTTCTAATAGCCTAGCACCACTTTTTTGGGCATCCAGGGAACTTTCATGATGCAAGAGATACTCAGCCGCCTCCCACAGCACCAGAGACTGCTCGGAGTTGAACCATGAGAGGGTCTTTGATAGAAGCTCTGCTTCCTCGATCGCCTGAGTCAAATTTAGCCTTTGCGATAAGTTGTGGAGGGATGTCTCGAAATCCGGGGCACTTGGAGTGTCCGAGGAACTCGGCACGACACTGCCACGATGCATTGATTCGAGTCCGTATACAAAGCGATTTGTTCCACGACTATCTGTATGCGACAGCGAATCGCTGCTGCTTTCTTGTAGGGAGATTGGAGAATGCGATTTTGGTCGACCGACGCCTAGAGTTTTGAAGACATCTGCAAAGCTTGTTGATGAGGGTTTATGCTGGGAGAATGGTGGCACATCATCAGAAGACATCCGCCTGACGGCAGAAAGTAAGTTGAGTCAAAAAGATGCGGCGTTCAAACTATTTGGCAGCGAAGTTAGTATAGGTATTGCATCATCGATCATCCATATGTAGTGATAGACCAAGTCGAGGGGCGCAGAAGAGATGTTTACCTCTTGGAGTTAATAAATAAGTGGTTATGGCCACATAGAAAGCTGCTATGGTACGAAAATGTACATGCAGGGACAGAACAAATGCCTAGCAAGCTGCGACAAAGTGTAACTGGTGATCAATATGAGCACACCAAACGACACTGGTCGGTAGCGGATAGTGAATTGGCCTGGAATCACCAGGTAGAAGGATGTATATGAATGAAGCCAGTAGCCCGCTGGGTCAATGAGACAACAAGCAAGTGATGTGATGTGGGCTGAGGGGGTTATCAATCATGCACCGGAGATGAAGATATTCCAGCCCAATCACCTGATGTACTTAGTCCTGATGTCACACACCGCCCAGTATGGATCGGCAGATAGGGCGGTGAGGGCGTATCAAAGTTTAGCCATATTACTACTTGCTCCTACGTGTGATGCTAAGTGATTTAAGCTATGGCTACATGCAGAGATGTATAGAAGTAGTTGACACGTGATATTTTTGAGCCAGGTTCTTCCCACATAGTATACACACGTTTCAAGCCTGCCTCTTCTCTCTGCCCTGCTGATATCGTTCAAATCACATGACTGATGAGTTTATCGGGAGGGCAGAAAAGTCAATCAAAGTGGGGGGCGGTGACCACGGAAAGGCGATTTTACAGCTTCAAAAATTATTTCCATTCTTTCTTCCCCCTTGGCAGAAGCCAGGTACGGCACCCTACATTTCTTTCTATTTCAAGGGAATTTGTTTATACTGGTGGCTCTTTTTTTAATTCAATCTCAAATTTCACATATCTTGTCTTGGTTGTCTGTTTCATCCCCATCGTCGCCAGGATGAAGTACGTCGTTGTTTCTGGAGGTATGTATTCTGAACCGCTCTCTGTTGAAAAAATAGTAGTAACTGACTCATCTATGACAGGTGTCATCAGTGGCATCGGGAAGGGCGTAATTGGTACACCTATCTGAACCGAAATAGCGAAGAAAAAGTCCGCTCAGTCTAATGCTTTCTCCAGCCTCGAGTACCGGTTTGCTGCTGAAGACTCAGGGTGCCCGAGTCACCTCGATCAAGATCGACCCTTATATGAATGTCGATGCGGGAACTATGGCTCCCACCGAGTATGTGATATATCAGTCTTCCTTCCTGAGCTGGCCCTGATTATCGTTTCCTAGGCACGGAGAGGTGTTCGTGTTGAACGACGGTGGTGAAGCGGATCTCGATCTCGGTAACTACGAGCGGTACGTTTCCTTTTTCATGGGGTTTGATAAAGCTTGAAAAATCAGAATCTCATGGATCTTGTGCGTTGCAGGTACCTTGGAGTTACCCTGGGAAGAGATAACAACATCACAACCGGAAAGGTCTACAAGCATGTGATCGAGAAGGAGCGCCGCGGTGATTACCTTGGACGTACTGTCCAAATCGTGCCTCACTTGACAGACGCCATCCAGGAATGGATCGAGCGTGTGGCTAGAACCCCCGCCGACGACACGAACGAGGAGCCCGATGTGTGTGTTATCGAGCTGGGTGGCACACTTGGGGACATTGAAAGTGCTCCTTTCGTTGAGGCTCTGCGTCAGCTGCGTCGCCGGGCTGGCAAGGACAACTTTGTCCAGATCGTAAGTTCGTCCTGATGATTATCAGACTCTAGACAATACTAACTCCTTTATAGCACGTTTCTCTGGTTCCTGTCATTCACGACGAATTGAAGACTAAGCCCACTCAGCAGGCTATTCGGGACGCTCGCTCAGCTGGTATGAGCCCGGATCTCATTGCATGCCGTTGCGAGAAGCCCCTTGACAAGGCCACCACCGATAAGATCGCTATGTTCTGCCAGGTTGAGCCAGAGCAGGTGATTGGTGTGCACAATGTTAGCTCCACTTACCACGTTCCTCTGCTTCTCGAGCAGCAGGGTTTCCTTGGAGTTCTGGGCGACCTTCTCAACATGAAGAAGGTATACATCTCCGAGGCCCAATTGACCAAGGGTCAGTCCACTTGGAAACAGTGGAAGACCCTTACAACTGCCCAGGAGCACACCTTCGAGACTGTCAACATTGCTCTCGTTGGCAAGTACGTCAGTCTCCACGACTCGTACCTGTCTGTCATCAAGTCGCTGGAGCACGCGGCTATGGCTTCCCGCCGAAAGCTCAACATTATCTGGGTCGATGCCTCTCACCTTGAACCCGAATGGGAGGAGACCAACTCCAAGGAATACCACAAGGCGTGGTATGATGTTCACACTGCCAATGGAATCTTGGTTCCAGGAGGCTTCGGCACCAGAGGTACCCTCGGAATGATGCGCGCTGCCCACCACGCTCGTACCAAGAACAAGCCTTATCTTGGTATTTGCCTGGGTATGCAAATTGCTGTTATTGAATATGCCCGTAATGTCTGTGGCCTTGAGGGTGCCAACTCGGTCGAACTTGACGAGCGCACCTCTCACCCGATCGTGGTCTACATGCCTGAAATCGATCAGGTGAACCTTGGTGGTACTATGCGTCTTGGCTCTCGCCCTACTCTCTTCCAGGAGAACACTGAATGGTCCAAGCTCCGCTCCCTCTACGGATTGGACCGCACTTCTATCGATGAGCGTCACCGCCACCGCTATGAAGTTAATCCTGAGTACATTGACCAGCTCCAGAGCGCTGGTCTTCACTTCATCGGTAAGGATGATCAGGGTGAGCGCATGGAGATCGTCGAGCTCAAGGACCACCCCTGGTATGTGGGTGTCCAGTTCCACCCTGAGTATATCTCTCGTGTGCTTGCACCCAGCAAGCCATTCCTCGGATTCGTCTCCGCTGCGGCCGGTTGCTTCGACCAGGTTCAGGCCTCAACTCAGGCGAAGGAGATGGAGTTGGCTAACGGGGTCAGCAAGATTGTCGTCTAAGCATTGGTGGTTCCAATCGATGGTTCCATAGGAGTTTGTATTTGTCACGAAAAGCATATGATTATAGAGAATTAAATAAAACAATCCATATTATATTATTGTTTAGTGATAGATCCTCTTTGTACTCCGTATCGAGGTTCTTATTTCGAGTATGAAACTTTCTGCCTGAGGCATAAGGAGGCTCAAGCATGTGACGTGCTAGCCACATTGGGACTAGTGCATTGGCAGTGTTTATGTGGGCTGTTACAATTATCGATCGTTCGCATTATCTTTGAGCATAGGATCTTTGATCTTTTTTCTTCTTTGATTGTCAACCCTCCTACTTTCCTTTGACATTCCACTTATACTTGCCTTTCATTTTTTCCCTTTCAAGTTTCTTTCTCTTGCCATTTTCTCATCTATCCCCCTCACTCGTGTTGATACCCCACGTAACAAGATGGCGGAGGGTCTTGGAGCTCTGCTAGAGGCAAGCTTGGATCCCAGGCAGAATAAGGCCGGTAAGTCTAAGAGACTCTACTCCTGAAAGTCAAAAATAGTTTTGACTGATGCGGGTTTTTCCATTTCAGCCGAGATTACCCTTCGTCAGGAAGAACAGAAGCCCGGTTTCTCACTACAGCTTCTTCATATTACTGCATCGGAGGCTACGCCTTACAACACACGCCTCGCTAGTGCTCTATGCTTTAAGAATTTCATCAAGCGGAACTGGACGGACGAGGATGGAAACTACAAGCTGCAGGAGGAAGAGGTTGTGACTCTGAAGCGCGAACTGATCTCCTTGATGATCTCGGTTCCTCCTGGTATCCAGAGTCAGTTGGGTGAGGCTGTCAGTGTGATCGCCGACAGTGATTTCTGGGAGCGATGGGATACCTTGGTTGATGTAAGTTGCGACCCGGAAACTGTTCTAATGCCTCTACTGACCATTCGTTTGTTTTTTTCTAGGACCTTGTTTCCAAGCTGTCACCGGCCAACCCTACCGTTAATATTGGCGTGTTGCAAGTCGCACACTCCATTTTCAAGAGATGGAAGCCTTTGTTCCAGTCTGATGCACTTTACACCGAGATCAACCATGTCCTTAGCAAATTCGGTACTCCGTTCCTGGCCCTTTTTGAGGTACCTGAAATATTCTGCCCGATTTCCTTGAGCGACTTAGAAGCTAACACTTCCTAGGCACTGGACAACTATCTTGAACAAAACAAGACCAACAAAGAGAACCTAGCGCAGGGTTTCACCCAGCTTAATCTGATGGTCAAGCTGTTTTACGATCTCTCCTGCCACGATCTCCCCCCCATGTTTGAGGACAATATCGCTGCGATCGCCTCAATTTTCCTCAAATATCTGACTTACGATAACCAATTGCTACACACCGATGATGAGACGGAAGCCGGTCTGTTGGAATACGTTCGGGCCGGAATCTTTGAGGCTCTGACTCTCTATGTGCAGAAGTACATGGATGCGTTCCATCCTCATGTCGAGCAGTTCATTCAGAGCTCGTGGAATTTCCTTACCACTATCGGCCAGGAGACCAAGTATGATATTTTGGTCAGCCGAGCACTGCACTTCTTGACGTCTGTCGCAGGCATGCCCGAGCATGCTGCTGCTTTCCAGGCAGAGGAAGTTTTGGGTCAAATTGTTGAAAAGGTCATCCTGCCGAATGTGAGCCTTCGCGAGTCCGATGAGGAACTCTTTGAGGATGAGCCAATTGAATTCATTCGACGGGACTTGGAAGGGTCTGACAGCGAGACCAGGCGCCGAGCTGCCACCGATTTCCTCCGCAAGCTGGCAGAGAAATTCGAGGAGTCTGTTACTGGAGTTGTTCTGAAGTATACCCAGCACTATCTGGCCGAGTATGCTAAGGATTCCTCCAACTGGAGAGCCAAGGACACCGCGACTTATCTTTACTCTGCCATTGCCGCCAAAGGTACTGCTACCTCCTCGCACGGTGTCACTGCTACCAACCAGTTGGTTAGTATCACGGATTACTTCCAGCAGAATCTCGCCGCAGATCTGATCAATGAGGATGGCGTTCACCCTATTCTGAAGGTCGACGCCATCAAGTATCTGTATACTTTCCGCAGTATCATCACCAAGGAACAGTGGCAACAGGTTCTCCCCGTGCTGGTAAAGCACCTGGCATCATCTAACTTTGTTGTCTACACTTACGCTGCAATTGCTTTGGAACGAGTACTTTTCTTGAGTGACAGCCAGGGACAGCCAGTTATTCCCTCCAGCGAAATCACACCGCTTGCTAAGGACCTGTTGGAACATATCTTCCAGTTGATCCAGCGGGATCCAGCCCCTGAAAAGGTGCAAGAGAACGAGTTCTTGATGCGTTGCGTGATGCGTGTTTTGGTTGTGATCAAGGAGGGTGTTGTGCCTTTCACTGATGTCGTGCTCCAGCGTTTCATCACCATCACCCAGATCATCAGCGGGAACCCGAGTAATCCCCGATTCTACTACTTCCACTTCGAAGCCATGGGCGCCTTCATCCGGTATGTTACTCACTCCTGTTTTGATTTCTTTCTTTCCTTGTCTTCCCCCCCCCCCCCTTCTTTCTGGGTGTTAGAAACTAACTTCAATAATAGGTACGCTGCTCCCGCCAACCCAGACAAGCTCGAGCAGGCTCTTTACGCGCCTTTCGCTGGTATCCTCCAGAATGACGTGCAGGGTGAGTGAAATCAAAGGAATCCATTTTCGTGAGTACTGTACCGTACTGACAATGCTCAGAATTCATTCCCTACGTTTTCCAACTCTTCGCGGCGCTGCTTGAGGCAAACCCATCCGCCACCCTCCCAACCTATTACCAGGAGCTTATTGGCCCTATCCTGATGCCTGTCATGTGGGACTCGAAGGGCAATATTCCTGCCTTGGTCCGGCTACTTTCCTCGATCATTCCTCGTGGTTCGCAGTACATTGCAGAGCATAACCAGATCGAGCCCATTCTTGGTATTTTCCAGAAGCTGGTTTCCACCAAGGCCAACGAGAGCTTTGGGTTTGACCTCCTGGAAACCGTTGTTGCTAATTTCCCACCGTACGTTTCCCATCATCAAAGCATACTACCGACGGCTAACTAACTCTTCTCTCGCTAGAACTGCCCTTCAAAACTACTTCAAGATGATCATGCAGATTATCCTTCAGCGGCTGCAAAACTCCAAGACAGAGAACCTGACTCTCCGCTTTGTTCGCTTCTTCCACTTCCTCTCGGCTCAGGACGACAAGGGCTACAGTGCCGACTTCATCGTCCAGGTCACCGACGAGGTCCAGGATGGGTATGTGTCGTCACCTATATCATCTATCTTGCTGATGTGCTAATTAATCATTAGACTTTTTGCCCCCATCTACATCAATGTTATCCTACCTGAAACCCAGAAACTTGCCCGGCCTTTGGATCGCAAGACCGCTATAATTTCCTTCACCAAGACCCTTGCCAATTCGCAGGCGTTTGCCACTCGCTACAGTCAGAAGGGATGGGGATTCACCTGCACAGCCTTGCTTAAGCTCCTCGAGCTCCCCCCGCTGCCTACCACCACAGACGTTATTGTTGAAGCTGATGTCGAGGACATGTCTTTCGGTGTTGGCTTTACTGCTCTGAACACCATCCGTGCTCAGCAGAAGGATCCATGGCCTGAGACTGGTGCCGACCTCAAGGTTTGGGTGAAGACATACCTGAAAGATGCTGATAAGAAGCAGAGTGGCCGTGTGTCACAGTTTGCCCAGGAGCGTCTTGACGCCGAGACGAAGACTGTGTTCGCAAGCTATATCTCTTAATTTTGGGGTTGCCACGACCCAATTTCTTTTCAAGCAACCGAAAACAAAAAGTTCAACCTTCGGGCGTTTGCTATACGTTCCACAGCAGCGCAACTTTTCCCTCATTCCCCTTACTACACACTATGCATGTTGCAATGAGACCCTAGATCTATGAAATAAATGTTTGTTTGATTTTCCATTTAGAGAAGACAGATGGAAATGTAGATTTCCCGAAGCCAACGCTCGAACATCGATCTAGTAGACCTAGTATACAAAATCACAAGGATCAACTTTATATCATACACTCTTTCCACTCTGTTCAGAAGATGTAGACTCATCCGCAACCTCTGATTTAGCTTCCAGGGTTTCATCCGGTTTTACATCTTCGTCCCAGATAATTTCAATCTCATCCTCCTCTTCTTCAACTTGTCCCTCCTTTGCCCCCTCTGCAAGCTCCCGATACTTCCTCCTCGTCTTCTTCAACTTACTAGCCTTCTTCTTGCGCGCCGCCGCGGCTTTGATTGCAACCCGGCTTTGATCCCCCTTTGCCTGCGCTTCAACTCTATCCGCCAACAGCGAGCGCGCGATCTTCGCATTCTGCGATTGGGAGCGCGTCGCTTGACATTTTACTACCACCCCGCTTGGCTTGTGGATAATTTGAACGGCCGAGTTGGTTTTGTTCTGGATTAAGTTAGGTTTAAACTTGGATCTGGAGCTGCGAGCCATGCAGAAGATCGAAGAGAGTGAAAGAGGGACGTACAATCTTCTGTCCGCCAGGCCCGGTGCCTTTTAGGTAGGATATTGATATGTCGGCATCGTTGATTTTGAGACGCGGAGGGAGGGGTTTGGCAGGGACAATGGGGGATTGGCTGAAAAGACGAACGGGTGCCGCTAGTACCCGGGACTTCGTCCACCAGCGAAGGCTAGGAAGCATGATGTTGCTGCTGGCGTTGTGGTTTGCGGACGGTTGAGGTTATTGCGTCGACCGAGGTTTGCTGATAAGATAAGCTGCAGTATGGTCGCTTGATGTTATTCTGCTCCTTTGGCGTGTGAATTCGATGAGACAAAACCTATGAACAGAGCACATTATATACATAGACGTTTCAATCCATTCGATAGGGTAATGACCGGCTGATTCGAAGTGTTGATGGTTACTAGGTACTTTGTCGGCTTGCCGAGCGGCCTCAGATATACAAATAGCTATTGCATAGTACATATATGTACATAATGTATGTGGAATGATTAGGATAGGTAGTTGCTTTGGCGATTATTTGCCCCAACACCACGTTCCAAGTATATTTTTAGGTATCGCCTATGCAGCTTAAATCCGCTTATAGCAGGTAGGTAGCAAAAGGGGCCTCGAGCTGTATCCAGAGCTTGCTGCCTGCAAAACGAGGCATTCAGGTGCATGAAGACCCGACAAGAGGATCAGTTGGCTATGAAAGGAAGATATATCTGTAGGCATTACATGTGTAAGTAGGATGTGTGGGAAGCTATATCGCTGTTATGATTTCCGCACTGCACAAAATCTGCATATCTCAAATTATGAAGTACCGGGTACTTGGGTTTCAAGCGGAGTATAGTGGGAACCTTGTGTACTAGGTACAAACGCCGCGGCAAAAAAGGAAAGGGGAAGGGTTTTGCGGTTCTCCAGCTTCGCTATTCGTGTCCGCCCTCTTCTCTTATTCTTCCAGCCAACCCACCGCAACGCCTCGATTCAAAATCTCGACCATAACGGCAATTCTCTGAATCTCCCACGCCCCCGCGACCTTCGGTGACCTCACTTCCTCACCATTTTCCCAAGAAGAGTCGATCTGGAACATCGCCGCCCATCTCTCCGCAACATCTCTATTCAGCCAGGCATACATAGAGTGCACCGAAGCTGAGCCAATTTCTGCTCCGAATCTTTTCCCTGCATTGGTCCACGGGGCCACTTGGTCAAGAGGAGAAAAAATTGGACAGTGCTGCAGACCGCAAGAGGGAAAGATCAGGACATCCTACAATCTTCCGAATACCCCACCACAATGGAGATCATTATCTGGGCCGTGTCTAGTCTCATCCGCTGGATGCGATTGAAGGTTTATCAATACGAGGTGACCTTCTCCCTCTACATGCTTACTCCCATCGAGAAGCTCATCTTCAGTACGTCGCGCCTCCCACTTCTGAAATACTTTGAGTATGTCATACTGACCATTGTCCCCCTTGATAGATACACTGCTTCTCGGTCTTTTTGCCATGATCGCTATGGGAACCTACATTTACCTCCCTGACCATCTCCGCGCCATCTACGGCCGCCTCTACTACTACTGGGCTGGCGAGCGCCTGTTCAGCTCAGGTCGCTTGTCGATTAGCTCGGTGTTTGGCGAAAATGGCGTGGCCACACAAATCGGAGGTATGGTGTACGAGACGGCAAAGAACGCCGCTGCCACCACCACCGAGCGGATGGCTGAACTGTGAATAAAAGCCCGACGCCGATAATGGTTGCATTTGCATTCTCTATTGCCCAAGAGTGAGATCCTTGTGATGTTTGTATCCTCAAGGACTACTCGTATGTACTCTTCCTGTTGGGCGGCGCTTGTTTGGAGTTCTTGTATTCTGGGAACTTGGGGGCATCCATCCCTATGACTTGCATTGTCGCAGCGCGGCGGATCACATTATTAATAATTCTTGTCTTTTATTTTATTTTTTTGCTTGAGTCTTTTGTGCCACACGCTGTTTATAAATCTGCCTTTTAGTTGGCAGAATTCTGTGGTCGATTGATATCAATCTGTTATTATTGGAACGTGATCACGATTGAACTTAATATTTGCACACTTTTCCCATCTGAATGATATACACAGAATATAGATGGTAGAATCAAAAAGTCATATGATGTTGAATAATGCAGCATCGAAAAGAAAACGCCAAAACGCCCTTGATGCCTAGAGTAGAGTGTTGTACAAGGAAACTCCTCAATCGGCATGTGTAACTCCACAGCGCGATGCCAAATTTATGCTCAGTCATGATGACCGCTGCAAAAGAGAGAAGGAAGGGTATTTCCATGGATAGCCGGCTCCTTTCACAAGATCCTTCCCTTTCCGGGGAGCATTGGCAACAAGCGCATGTCCCACTCCAGGCCAATGTCACGGGCTGTTCTCAATCATAGTCCTAGCCCGAGAATTTCATTGCTGAGTCTGCGTCGCCTGGATCTGTGATTGTGCCAGCGCATCAGCCTGCGCTTGTGCCCGTGCCTCCGCCGCCAATCTCTGTTCCCGTTTTACGACATCCACCATGCGCATCCGCGCCAATTCCTGGTCAATCTCCTCCTTGTCCAGCGGGATCTTATGCGACTGCTCAGCGGTAGGCCAGAAGCCCTTTGTAGAGAAACGGTCGTCGAGGTTTGTACCGAAGTAGTACATCCAGCCGATGGGGAACAGGACGTACATCCCGAACTATATTGGACTCGGGTTAGTCCATGGAACCGGCAACGAAGGGACATGCGTGAATTGTGTCGTCTCAACAGACTCGTCGGTTACGCACCTTGAAGACTTCGAGGTTGCCGCCCTGCAACTTGCGGAATATTTGCGACATGGTGAGAGTTTGATAGGCTGTTGTTTTCTGCGGGGTACTGCGGAATCCGTACGTTGGGATTCGGTGAAGTTGGCGGGATGTGCGGAATTGGGAATATCAACTGGATATCGGTTGAACAAGAGCAGTGATAGTGTGTAAGTTGATCTTCAATCGCCGAGTGGTGCCACAGTCTATCGACCAGTCACGGACTTGATTATTGGATCCATGGATTTGCGCAAACAGGACAAACAGGTACACCATGCCATTATATCATGTGACCTCTCCTTGTGGAAATTGTTGCCTGAGGCATATATCAACGTTTCGTGCCTTATATATAAGGCTTCATTACCTATCGGAGGATAATGATGAGGTGCCTATGTACCTATGGTATATAAAGACAAATATTAGCAATCTTGCGGGAATATAATTGAAGCCATATTTCTATTCCCGGAGAAAGAAACAAGAATAGATATGTGGTTGAATGTCGTAGTTTCCAAAGTTATGATTTGATTGTATTGTACATATCCGTAAAAGTTGCGGCTTTTGTCTATTTAATGGTGATACAGTGGGTGTAAAAGGGGATGTTCGGGAATAGTGACATGAGCCCTGAGACAAAGGAAAATAAAGAATGTGCAGTGAATGTTTATAAGACAGGGGGAATGAAAAGTAGTAGGTGCGTCAAGCACCGAGGACTTATGTTCAAGACCTTAGCCAAGAGACTCGCCGAGGTGTGGCTCAGCGCACGGAGCGTCAATCTGGATGCCATGGTCCTGGGCCACACGAGTCTCTGTAGCAGTCTCTGTGACGGTGGGTTTCTCCGCCTCCACTTTCTTGGGCTCGTGGACCTTGCGAGTGGATGCGTACTTCAAGAAGACAATGATCATGACTATATGTAACAAATTAGTAAGTTAGAGACAGGTAACACGAAGAAGGTACACTTACAAGCACAGATAGCAACCGTCGAAGCAGCGCGTCTGGTCAAGATCCATCGAAGGCCCTCGATCTCGCTCTTTCCATCACTGTTCAACGAAACAGTGATCTTGTAATTCAGCTCCTGTACCGAGGTATCGATGCTGCGCTGCTGCTCTCGCGTAGTCATCTTGTGATCATTGAACATGCCCTTGATGTCGTCTCTCATGCCTGCAAGCTCCTGGCTGAGACGCTGCGAGATGATATCCGTTTCGTGCTGCAGTTGTGTGCGTGACGAGCGCTGATGCTGAACTTCTGAGTTTCGAGCGGTCTGAAGTGATGACTGAAGCTCGGAGCAGGCTGCTTTGAACAGGTATTCCTCGTTCTCGACATCAGATTTAGAAGTGAGGCTCTGCCTGGCCAAATCGAGGTTGTTCTGTAGGATGCCCCGCACAGCCTTCATGATTGTTGTAGAATGTTCATTGCTGAAACCTCCTTTGGAAAGATCCTGGACCAGCGAGTATGTATCGAAATGGTGCACGTACCGCCCTGGCGATAAATGTGGCGGGCGATCGTCGGACGAGGAAGGTCCCCCGGTTGGAGTGAGGTAGACGGACGGTGAGGGCATATGAAGAACGTCATCGAACGGAGTTTGATTTGTGAACGAAGATGTGTCCGTACTTTCTTCCGATGGGCCTGCGGAAGGAGGTGACGGAGAAGCCGAGGCCGGTTCCTGTTCGGCACCGTCCAATTCCGCTGTCTGCTCCTCGTGTGGTTCACGGTCTGTCGGGGGCTTGTGTTCCGGTGTTTCAGCTTCATCCTGTTGATCTAGGGCCGGGGTTGACGACGAGGCGGTCGTTGCGGGTTCTTGCTGGTTTTCCTCAGGTGTCGCTTCCGCCTGTGACTCTTCCGGCGAAGCTTCCTCCTGTTCGGAGGCATTCAAAGCCTTGTTTTCATTTTCTGGAGCCTCTTGAATCTGATCAAGTGAGCCGTCCTTCGGACGCAGCGGAGGAGTATTCGGTTCGACAGCTGGACCATAACGGCGCTGGTAGGCTTCGCGCTCGCGCCGCCGACTGGTATGGAGGCGATGAGTGGGATTGTATGGGAATCGCAGTGAGCGGTATGTACTAGGCTCACATGCCCGCACTGCCCGCATCAAATTTGGATACAGGAAAGGCAGCCTTGGGGTGGCCATGGTGGTAAACAGTGTTTGAAGAAGCTAACTTTGTTTCCCGCGGGGAATCACCCACGTCACTCCGAGCTGGAGACGCGCTGAGTAAGCTCCAACTTGCCCTAGCCCGAGGGATTTCATGGGTAACATCAGTGTACGGAGTAGACAGGAGAGACACACTTTAGAATCTCCTAATGTATAGCATTACCGACACATATGTTTGAACTAACCAGGGTCCATCACATCGTATAAAGAATACGGCCTGCAACTGCTGCTTCTGGGTAGTAAGAGTGATTAGATTATGCTTTGGTTCGGTTAGGGCGTCTCACACTGATGTTCCTGGCCGTTTTTAGCTAGAAGATATCTGATGCACTGCGAAACAGAAAGATTGAAGCAAAAGCTATATGAGTATAGGAACGGAACGGCGATAACCACACCCTAGGGCCTAAAGCTGTTCGTTCAGCCTTAGGCGGGATCTATCTGTCACATTGTACCCCAGTTGTAGACTTCTAGCTTGCCTACGTCGGGTTACAACATCAATGAGAAATTCTCCTGCTAATGTCAGTGGCATGCTAGCCGGGCTCGCAAACTATCCATCGTGGTAAAGAATTGACCCGCGAGGTTGCAATAACTCCTGGCCCAAACGCTGTAGGTTGATGCTGGCTCTGCCCGGAGACGGGAATTCGTCTGGGTATCGATTTTGGTGGGGGCAACGGCCTGGCCACGCAATGGGGGCGTTGCTTGGCGATATCTGCAAGGTGGTGGATCGAAAGAGTAGCAGTAATGTTGATCGAGGATCGTAGTAAGGGGTATCGGATGACTGAGGACCATACCATGCGGTTGCAGCTAGCTAGACATGGTGCTATATGCTGCGGCTCGTTAGAGAAATCCGGCGCGTTTATGACGGTCAAGGAAAACCTAGGGGTCGATCGTGAGCGTAAGACACGTATGATGATTTGGATAGTAGTACACCGTACGGAGTATAGTAGGATATATTCTCAAGTCAAGGACATTCCAAAAGCTACTAGAATGAACATGACCACGGGTTTATATTCGACGCTCTTTTTTATTTCAAAGACGAATGTGAATACACTTTCTGCCTGCAAGCTTCCAAGGCCCCAAGTTGATAAATATGTGGGGATATCCGGTATGTACCTTTTGTATGTAAACACGTACAAAAGGTACCATTGGGGCTGGGATTGGGGTCCGAGCCGGGCACAGTTCCCCCACCGCCGGTGGGGCGCTAAATCACGTGATGTCTAAAGGATATATATACGCGTCCGCGCCCCAGATATTCCTCTCTTTTCTTTCTTCTTTAGCTCTCTTTGCCTATTGGCTTAGATCAAGTGTAGTATCTGTTCTTTTCAGTTTAATCTCTGAAAGTTTCCGTCTTGGAAACACTTGGATTATTCCTATTTTTGGACCTCGCGACTTGGCCCCTGTGCTTGCACATGCCTCGTTGCACAGTGTCATCGGGCTTACACTGCCCCCGATCGACGCGACCCCTTTTTCATCACTTGAACGGCTTGTCCGGGCACTTGGAGAAGAAGTTGACTCCTCGCTAGACCTGGATCTTGTATCGCCACTATCCCATTTCGTTGCCTTCCAAGTCTGTTATGACCATGCGCGTAGTTTGTGCGTCTACGCGTACGTTTGTTGACTACCCCGATTGTTGCCTCCATTCGTATACCACTTTACGATGTGACCCATTTGCTTCTTTCGGAGAACCTTGCAGGCGTATCTTCTGCTCATCTCCTTGGGGTCTGTGTTGTATGTCCCGATGAGGGGCTTTGGACTTGCCTCCATTGCCATACCAACGCCATCCGGTGGCAAAACATCCCACGCCACCATTGTACTACGCCTAGCGAGAGGCTCTCGATTTGCGCTCAAGCTCGGAGACTCCCTAGAGCATCGCACATCCCATCACCACCGTCGATATGTACCAAACGTCCTCCGTACATCATCTTCCTCGACATACAACTTCAACTACATACTGTCACCACTTTCCATTGTCGAGGTATCAACAAAATATCTTTCACCCGCTACAGAGTCAACCCCTCCCGATCTCCTCAGCGAGCCTTGATTCTCAGTCATGTGCACCTGCGTGATATACAGTATCACGAAGTGCTCACCAGTTCGCCGAAGCTAGTGTCTACTCGTCCCATGATGCTTGCATCCAGCACACACCGTCGTCGAGTCGTCGCTCAACGCTGCATATCGCTTACCACCTAGTCCAGTCGCGCATATCTACCATGTGTGCCTCCCTTCAGCATGTCTGCGACTTCTAGTTCCTCCATATTGGCTTGGCCAACCACGCCAAGTACCACACGCCGTATTCCCGTCAAATCCCAAGTCTGTGTCAAGAGCGAAGTATGCCAAGCCCCAAGAGTCACTCATGGTTTTGCTCTCTCTCTCTCATTTTAGCACTGATCCAGTCGAGCTTTCACTGTTTGATGGCCCCCATTTCATGTCAACAGATTCCACCGAGTTGATTACCGAAACAATCTCGCCGAATTCCGTTGTTGAAGACCAGCGCCAGTCTGCCCACACGAGCCTCGATGCTCTCCAGCTACTTAGAGCATCCCCAACAAAGACTGCAAGCCTCTTGATTTCCGGGTAGTCCCACTATCATCCATCGGGATCTTCTTGCGGACAATGCCTTCTATCAGAGCAATGCCGAATGCCTTTCTACCTATAGTATACCAGCACAACCCCTGTCTATTATGACTGCCCAGTGGAATACCCATGTACGCATGCTCTACCATAGTAGCCACCCACAACTACTCCACATCGTATCAGAGGTAGGGGTTCTTTATAGATAAAACCATGTGCTGCTTTTAGCTTCAGCCTCTCTATTCATACCGCATTTTCTGTGTATTTTGGCGTTTCCATCCGTCGAATACTTCCCACTGTCGTGACTCCTCCTAGACACGCCCGCTCATGGACTCGTCAAGATTATGTCTCTTGTGGGCCTACAACTAGAAAATTGCAGCTAATTGGACCATAACTATCAGTTCATTGGAAGGAGATGTGGCTGAAATCAACACTTATATGCCGCGTAGATCGACCCACGATGAACCAACCCTTGATGGTATCACTCGAAAGATTATACCATACTGCACGATATGTACAATTTGCTAGTCTGCTTGCTAAAGATCTGGGTACGAGATAATCTTGTGGGGTATAATGATGGGGACTCATTCGTCTCAAATGACAGCAGTCTTCCCAGGGCCGATAGAGCTAACTTTCTTGTGAGAGCCCGTGAGCTTGGGTTCTAATCTGCCGATGGTCTACTAGTAGGAACTAGACATATTGAGAAGCTGTGTGATTGTTCATTTCTGGTCTTCCGGGATTTAGTCTTGCTGACAACTTCCCGTTGGCTACTGCGAAGTATAGCATCTATGTATGAGCATCTATACCCTATCTACTTATCGTATTCGATCAAAACTCAATCAGAATAAAGAACCCCAGTCCTAAAGGCCAAAGGACCTGGGCAATGGGCATCTGCATATCATTCTGTTTGCCAGATCAAGAGGCGTGGAAGGCGGTGGATGTTTGCTTGAAACAAAGGGAAAGAGCGAAGGATATAACTCTGAGGGAAAGACACCCTTTGGGGAAGGCACGCGCCTATGCAACAGGGTTGGGACCACCGCAATTCAACCCCGTCGTACCTCATGAGGCACTTCCAGTTTCTCGTCTCCCCCATCGACTTGTTTATCCTTCAGACACCTTCAACATCTCTCCCATCCTGCCTGTTTGAGGCTCCAATTGTCTTGTAGTTGATGCAAAATCATCGATCTTCTGACGCTCGCGATCCCACCCATCGAGTTTAACAAGAAAACACGAAATAAAAAAACACGGAAAAAAATAAGTGGGAAAAAAAAGACATTGCCTTCACGCTGCCCGTCTATCGACATTTGTCTCTGTTGACTGAACTTGGTCAATCGACAAAGTTCCGATTTTACTACATCGCAATCGCAATGGTGGCTGCGCAGACCCCATGGACTGCCATCCTGCTGCAGGAGAAGCCCGGGCTGCACGAGTACAACCATGCTCTGGCAGGCATCGAAACATACTACACCCGCTTGCATCGAGCTATGCAAGATGGTGCTATTCACGACCAGCTGGTTCTGAACCCAGACCAGACACACTCCCGCCTAATGAAATCCTTCGACATATTACGAGGGAAACAACTGCCGGGACCTGTAGTTGAGGAAATCTTCAGGACCATGGTCATCCAATTTATTGATGTCAATATTTTCTCTCCACCGCAAGTCATTCAACTTGTGGGATCCGCACTCCCTCTCATTATAAAGCAGCCTTCTCACTTTCTGCGAGACATCGCCGAAACCCTCCTCGGGTCAGCCGATTTATTCAATCATCTGGTGGCCAATGAAAGATACACCGGGGTACTGAAAGAATGGCTGCTGTCGAAAAGAAACTATCTTCCCCTTGCTCTCTCCAAGCAGGTGGGCGACAGACTCATTTCCATGTGCAATGTCTGTTCTGCCGACCATGGCACAAATGCTACTGCGGAGAGCTGGGACATGGCCAATAAACTCATTGAATCAATCAGTTCTTTGATTGAAACATCGACTGAAGAGGAGCTGAAACGAGGAAAGGTCGAAAATTTGCCTCCTTTGGAGTCGATGAAGCTATTGAGCTTGGACGACAAGAAGTCGACCTCAACAAACCATGGCCCTAAGAAGGACTTCAAGATTTCGGACGATATTCTTCAGCAGCTGAGGCATTTCAATATTCAGCTACCAATGTCCGCTCGAGGTTTTACAAACGCAATGGACCAGCTTCAAACCGAAATTATCCCATCACTCATGCGTTCTGCCTTGGAAAGCTTCCCCTGCAGAATCTGTTTGGATCATCTCACCACTGGCAGTCTTACAGGTACCCTGGCCAGCTCGGCAGATCTGCCCTCTGATCGTACTACAGCGCCAGGTAGTGCCCAGGACATTTTTGGAAAGCGAGTCGGCATTTGGAAAGTTCTACTCTCCGACGTTGCTTTCAAAAATGCTAAGAAATTGGTTCAAGAGGGTGAGCTATCTAGTGCCTTATTTTACGTTTTAGCAGTTTCTGACCAAAACTAGCCGAATTCGCTGGCGTGGAGCAAAGACTCAGAGATCTTGCCAGCGGCGAATGGAAGGGCAAAGATCTCTCTCGTCGTGTGGGATCCAAAATGCAGAGAAAGCGCATGCAGATTCCTATTTTGGAAGTGAGTGCTTCTGCAACGGTTTCAATCTTATGGCAGGTTGATGTTGGGTTTTATGAGGAACTTCCCTGGGTCCAACAGCAGATTGTCAAAGGTGAATTTATTCTCGCTGCTCATGAATCTAGATTTGTGCTAACCTTAACAGTCTGGCAAATTGTTGCATCGGAAGAAGAGGTAAGCTTCTACAACAACCAGTTGAAGCAATATGCTAACTTTGCATCATAGATGGAGACTGCAATTGAGCAGATCCTTTTGATTCAGGAATCTTACCCACCTGAGCTAGTTCAATTTTGTTTGCATCGCCCCATACAGCAATCTGATGGAACCTGGATGCCACAGCGGTTTAACAATGTGAAAGAAACTGGTTCCTACCAGATGAGATCCATCGCTTCTTCCAGTGCAACCCCAGCACTTATTGATATGTCAAGTATGAGTCTAGACCTTTTCAAGATAGCTGTGCGCTGCAAGCTAACGATGGCTCTTTAGACAAGTTTTACAATCTCACTGAGCCGTTCCTGAAGTCGATTGTGGAT
Organism: Penicillium paradoxum; assembly: GCF_028828445.1. Lineage (NCBI taxonomy): Eukaryota > Fungi > Ascomycota > Eurotiomycetes > Eurotiales > Aspergillaceae > Penicillium > Penicillium paradoxum. The sequence goes on along the minus strand of NW_026643184.1, from coordinate 330,206 downwards.
GAGAATGGCACAGAAGAATTCCCGTTTGATCTGTCACCGGAAGAATTGGAGATTGTAAAGCACTTCAGTACATCAAGCTTGATTCTGGGACGGAGTGGCACAGGAAAAACCACATGTTTGTTGTTCAAGATGCTTGCCAAACATAAAGCAAGACAGTCAAATTCGGATGAACAACAGGCTCGACAGGTACGTCGTTTTTCTCTCGCATTGTGACTCAAGAGCTGACATCTATAGCTTCTCTTAACTCGCTCTTCCTATCTGGCTTCTAAGCTCCAGACATATGCCAAAAGTCTCATAGACACCCAGTCTCAATATCCATCGACTGAAGAAGATGTTGACTCTGACTTGAAGCCGACTTCGTTCTTTGCCTTGAAGAATTGTCATTTTCCAGTTGTTTGCACTTATGAAGAATTCCTCGCACTTCTGGAGAATACAATCAGGTTTGAACCGCTTCAACCTCGCGGCTGTCAGAATCTTCTTGCTAACAGTACTTAGGATGGCCGATCGAAAGGACTTCCTGAAAGATATGGTTCCCAATAAGACCAAGATTATCGACCCCAAGGGGAGCGATAGACCACGAGTAATCGATTTCAGCATTTTCAAGACAGAATATTGGGGTTGTCTGAGTGGAATGGCTCCACCATCCTGTTCTCCAGAACTCCTTTTCGCAGAGATTATGGGTGTCATCAAAGGCTCCAGTGTCACTGCCAAGAGTTTGAAACCGCTGTGTCGTGCCGAATACGTCAAAAAGAACGCAAAAGCCTCTCCTGCATTCACTTCCGAGACAGACCGTGAAAAGGTTTTTGCAGCCTTTGAGCGTTATGAAAAGCAAAAGAGGTTTCGCAAGGAAATTGACGAGCTAGATCGAGTCAGTGGCTTACTTAGGTCCCTGAGAGATAATAGAGCTCTAGCTGAGCAAATTCAACGTTGTTTTGAAGAGATCTACGTTGATGGTGAGTCTATCTCCATTATTTAATCCCATAATATCAGTTACTGACCTCATGTTCAGAAATTCAAGACTTGCGTTGTCTTGATATTGTCTTGCTTCTGAGCTGTCTCAGCGATGCCCGAGGCATTCACCTTGGTGAGTTCAACCAACCTGATCCACATATCCATTCAACTGACAAGGTTATAGCTGGTGATACTGCTCAGTGCATCTCGAAGGATTCGGTGTTCCGATTCCCTGAGATCAAGGCTTTGTTCTACGAACACTACGAAGTCATTGCCAACCAACTGAAGCAACCGTCATTTGGAAAGCCTGTTCAGTTTTCCCTGGCTAAGAATTATCGCTCTCATCAGGGGATCCTGAGTTTTGCCTCATGGGTGATGCAGCTACTCTGGCAAGGTATGATATGGTCACCATTATATTCGTCCTTTTCTAACTTCTAGTCCATAGGGTTCCCTGAGACAATTGATAGATTAGACCCTGAAATTGGCCAGATTGGAGGACCGAAACCAATCATCTTTGGTATTTCACCTTTCTGAATTATGATTTAATCACTAACATCTTCACACAGCGGGTTTCGACTCTTCAATTCTTTCTGCCAAAATGATCGGCTTGGTCAAGCTCAATGACAAGGTCGCCGATTTTGGCGCTGAGCAAGTTATCCTTGTCCGTGACGATACATCTAAAGACAAACTTCAAACCCAGATTGGCGAGATCGCGCTTGTTCTTACGATCTTGGAAAGCAAGGGTATGGAGTTTGACGATGTCTTGGTGTATGACTTCTTCGGCAGCAGTGGCCTTGGCAGTAGTTACCGATGCCTTCACATGCTTGTCCAAGGAGTGCGGATGCAATTTGATTCCCAGAAACATGCAGTGAGTCTGGCACGGAGAGTTTCCGTCTGCTGAGGTTGCTAACACGCCTTGAATAGGCTCTCTGTTCTGAACTCAAGGTATACCTAATTCCCCTGACATCGTTTCGTCCTGCTAAAAAGTGCCAATAGTCCCTGTATGTTGCCGTCACTCGAGCCAGAAAGCAGCTTTGGTTTATGGAAACCCAAGCGAATAGCGTTGATCCTGTTCTTCAAGCACTCTCGCAGAGTAATAACGTAGCGCTCGCTGAAGTGGTGAAACAGAAGGACTCCAATGTAAGTGATTTTGGCTTTTGAAAAGATCCTAATGCTAATGATACCTGTCAGGTGGCGGAAAAGGTAAAGGTTCTGCGAGCCGGTGGTTCGGTTGACCCAGAGAGATGGCTCAAGAGAGCAGCACATCTTCTCCACCGGAAGAGCTTTGCAGAGGTAAGAGAATTTCAGCCAACCCAGGGAAGCCGACATGTTAATTACAATAACATAGGCACTGTTTTGCTACAAGAAGGCCAATGACCCTCGGGGTATCACTCATGCGCAGGCCTGCTTATACGAACAAGAAGGGAGATCCTACCGGGCAGCTGGAGACACCGAGGAGTTCACCGCGTGTTACGAGAAGGCAATTGTCCTTTTCCTCGAAATTGGTCTGATTAATGAATCCGCAAGCTGTTATGAGGGCCTCGGACAATTCGGCAAAGTTGCGGGTTTGTTTTCAAACATCACGTCAAGTTCGAAAAATTACTGACCTATTTTATAGAACTCTGGAAGAACCATGAGCAATACCAAAAAGCTGCATCATTCTATGAGAAGGGAAAACTTTTTGCTGACGCTTCAGAGTGTTATCATGCTTGTGGGCAATACGAGTCAGCAATCGAGGTCTTGCGCCGCGGAGACCAGTTTGATGAACTTGTCACCTATGCAGACAGGTATGTTGCAACATATGGTTCTGCTACCTATTATGCACAAGATATTGACACCCTATAGGAATCGCGAGTACCTTAGTGAAGCCACCTTGCTCCGTTACTCGAGACTTTGCAATATTTTGCTGAAGCAGGGACGTGTCTCCGCCAATCTGAGGGCAACAACTATCAACCTGCTTGGATCAGATGTGTCGAAGATTGCTTTCTTCAAAGAATTCGAGATGTGGGATCAGCTACGAGTCCTATATGCGACAAAGTCCAGGTGGTTCGAGTACTATGATCTGTCGCTGCTTTCCGGTGATATCCCTGCGGCGATCAGCACATTGCTGGTTCGCAAGTTATTGCCAGTGGTCGAAAAGCCAGTATTGGAGAAGCTGTTCAGTTACGCTATGGTGGAAATTCTGTATGCCCACATAGGCTTAATTCCAGTCAATCCCGAACGAGAGTCTCTGCTGAGGTCAGTCAAATCGACCTGTCTTGAAAGCCTTGGGGCTCAGTGGAAAGCATTGTTCCTGCTGATTGATGATTTGGACGACATGGATGTCTCTACATCATCCAAAAACTTGGATAAAGGTCTTTTGAAGGATATCTTCTGTCTTTTTGTTCGTTGCCAGCCTTGCAATTACTTACGGGCAGTCGGCTAATATCATCTAGGTGATCTCCTTTGAGCCGTCAGTGTTCATCAAGAATCAAGTCGAATACCTTCCTATGGATATCATGATCCGAGCCGGAAGACTATTCCATGAGTTTGATTCTGGGAACCAGTACTCGCTCAACGCCCTGGCCATGACATGTGGCATTTTCACCAATCCAAAACAAGAGAGTCAGACCCTGTTGCTTCACTGGTCTCCGCTGAGGTCTTACACGGTGACATCTCTGGAGGGTTCTTCATTCGAGAGTCTACTCGGCATTGCGAAAGACTTCATGCAAGATAAATTTGCGGCAGCACTTGCCCAGTTTCATGAGAGTGCATTCAGTCTTATGAAGGATGAATATCCGATGACATGTTTCTATCAGCTCAACAGAGGTAAGCTACAGTCTTATACCAGCTAACTTCAATGATCTAATAATTTCGACTAGGATACTGTGCAAAACACAAAACTAATGAATGCCCGTGGTGGCATGAGAAGCCCACTCTTGAATTTGCCGTCGCGAAGCTGAATGTGAGTAGAGAAAAAGCAGTAGAAGGGATAAGGATATGAACTGACGGTGTTGTCAAAAGTGCCTAATAACCGTGGCTGAGGTCTTTGCGCGCCTCACGCCTCTTTATCACCGACGGCTTCTAGGCGAAGAATGCAGCAAAAGCTTCCTGGGTCGTAGTAAGTCATTGCCTCGGATTTCTTATGTAAATCAAACCTGACATGTGCTATAGGGAGAACTTGGATTCAAAGAATCCAGGATGAGGTCTTGATTGTCACTTCGCTTGAGCAATCTTCGACAGCAATTGCAAACTTACGTTCCAATCTGCAAATCAAACCAGAGTTTGCTTCAACCGCCTACTGTCTAGAAGAGCTGCTCTTCTATCGCATGAGCAGGGAATGGGGTTCAATGATCAGTCTAAGCACTTCTCTAGAGAAGGTCCAGGAAGCCCAATTTCTTGGTATGGTAATGTAATTCTCATTATATCTGGAGATGATATTAATGATTACTGAATTCGCAGGTCCTTACCCAGCGGCACGATTCCAGCGAGCCCTTTTACTAAGTTTGGAGCGCAGTATGCCAAGCTCTCAGCGCTCCGGTCATCCACTCGCGGTGCCTCACAAGGCTCTGAATGCCGTCGAAAGGATTCGCTTCGGGGTCGCAACACGCAGACTTCAACCATTTGTAAGATATGCGGCGGTCCTATATTGTTGAATCAAGCTAATTCTCTATTAAAGTACAATGGTGTCGGAGACTTTATCCTATGCCTTATGGAAACACCTAAGTCCGCGCTTGGGTCTTTGCACGCAGTTCTCTCTGTGCTTGAGTTTGTAACAACCTATATTGTGAGCCATCTAAATCCCGGCGTTGATTCAATAAGCTGATTATGTCTTCCAGCTTTGCGTGGCCAACCCAGGCAAGGGTATTGTTGTTCCCTGGTCTTGGGCCGTACAACATCTTTCAACAATCATGCAGTCGCCCGAAAGAGAACATGTGTTTAAGGACAGAGAGATCAGAATCCACACCACCATCTTGATGAATGTTGTTAAAGACTTTTGTGTCCTCCTCGACGATCTCGAGGATGCGATCGGTCGCGGCCAAGTCAGGTTCCAAGGCATTGGACGGAGCAACTGGCTAGTTCCCATCGTCAAACGGCGCTGCATTGAGCTTCTGACGACTGTGAACCTCAACCTGAATTATTGGCCGAAGCAGCCAATCGGATTCAAGGATGCCGAAAAGTTGGTTATCAAGGTGTGTTCATTCGCTTGTGAATACCTTTGCCTGAAGCAAGAATTGACTGACCCTTAAATTGTATCCAGACGATCCGGTACCATGCTCCCCAAGGGATGGCATTGGAATTTTCTAGTCCTGAAAGGCTCCGACAGAGTTGTATCCGCGAGTATGAGGCCTACAATCAAAAAGATGAGCTTTGCGTTATTACGCTCGATGACAGAAAGTCTGCTCCACTCTTTCTACGATCCTTCACACAGGGCAACGCCAAGTTTGCTCAGCTCAGTGAAGTCTTGCGGTTGTCGCATATTGCCGAGAATCCCCTATCTACAAGCCTGGAAGATGATTGGCAGATTGACGACTATACTGGATACGAGCTAGAGATGATCAAGAATCTCCAGCGACGCTGGCGGGAGGTAATGAAGATCCTCGAGAACAACAGATGCAGGGTACAGACACGCGAGGGCCAGCTTATCCAGCGTTTCCATGACATTTGCACCAGAATCATGAGTTCTCTACCAGCCGCCGCTTGGCCAAGCCGGGAGAAGATACACATGCGCAAAGTGGTCTTCACTGAGGGTGTCAAGATTGCCATGGCTCTGGATCGTGTTGATTTGAGTTTCCGACAACTGAAGGACCGCTGGAGGCAACAGTTCGAAAGCATTTGGTCCACAGAGAAGCTCGAGGAGCTCTCCATCATTCGTGGCCGTATTCTGCCTCTTGATGGACAGCTTGAATACATCATAGAACACTGGTCTCCAAAGGGCATTCAGGACGGTATGATGAACGTTCCGGCTGAGACACTCGGCGTGTCAGCTCGTGAGGCCCAGCGTGCTCTATGGGCTGTTCAGCATGAGATTGATATTATTCGATCTCAGGTTGAGATCATTGCGAAGAGACCTGATCTTTGAGGGTTTCTGTTCTCTCTTTCTTTCTCTGTGATTGATTAGCGAAGTATTTCATATGCCGCATTTGAGGGAGAAGTACACCCTGGAAAAACCAGCAACGACCCAAAAAAAGTTGGAAATCACGAAAGCGATGGGAGAAAGTTATCTGGGGACGATCTGTTTAACGGGAGAATATTTGTTACCATCTACATACGTTCTAGTCTATGATGATAGGATGATTGTATGAGATATGGTTGTACGAGATATGATTATATGAATTGAAGTGTATGACATGTTTACATCCATGTACAATGTAGTCGATGTCGTATCATCGGTTCAAACAAAGTAAAAAAGATACAATATCGATTTTTGAGAGGGATAATGTATGAGGGATGGGTTTAAACAATCACTCAGCGTCGCGCCAAGAGACCAAATAGTAGCTCCGTGCGAGCCCAATACTCAACTGCAAGCTTCTTGATGGACTTGACGGTCTCTGCACTGCAGCCAGCACTCTTTTGAGCGCGCTCAACGACACCAGCGAACTTGTTTCGTTCACCGAGCATCTCGGACAGATACAAAGAGTCGAAATATAGCTGGACCTTCCAGTCATGCAGACCTTCGACTGATTCTGGATCGATACTTGCAGTCTCTGCTTTCTCTGTCTTCTCGTTTTCCTCGGTCTTGTCTCCATTGACAGCAGAATTGTCATATTTGGGTTCAGCCTCGCTTGAGGTCTTCGGATTATCAAGGTCATCCAATGCTGATGAGATAGCAGTCTCGAATTGTGTTTTCAATGATTCCTTCAATACCTGGACCGTAGATGGATCCCACAAGTCTAAGCCGCAGGTATCCATCGCAGAGGTAAGATGGCGCAGGATCTTGAAACTCAAGGCCGAGGGCTGAACTGGTATAGCAGGTTCACCTTCCCAAAGTGACCGCCCTGGTACAGGCTTGATTTTCCCTGTTTGGGGGTGGCTCATCCGGGGTGGGATTAAGCTCAGCGAACCAGCCTTCGCAACGACTTCGGTTGCAAGCAACTTCTGTAGTTCTGGGACGATTCCGCTGGAGAAAACGAAATCTTTGGATACAAAGCCGGCGGGAATATCTCGCCGCACGAGTCGTATAAGCCTCAGCAGGAAAGTGGCCTTTTCACTTGAATGTGAAGAGCCGAATGACTCGAAAGCGCTGTTGAATAAGGTTTGTAGACTACTGAATGCCTCACGGACAGCAGAATGGAGAGACTCGGAAAGGTGGCGAGGATCGTCTTCGTTGAGTTGGGGTGTAATGTCGATGTCTTCATCTTCGACTTCGCCCCCGACGAGAATGTCAGTCCATCGCATCCGACGCAGAGAATCAATTGATTCGTTGACTTCTTGGATTGAATTTAACCATGCTCGATATTTTGCAAGCACGGTAGATACGTCTTTGTCACGACCCAGTAATCTGTCTGCCACGGTCCGTTTGAATGTATGTGCGCCATTCGAGTATTCCGCAGTGATAAGATCGGCGTCCCATAGAGATCCAACAGAGTTGTGATCGGCGTTCTCCCAGTTTGATATTGTAGATGAAACCTGGGTTCCGACTTCTCCCAGGCTTTGTGCTTGCACATTCAGGATTCTTACAAGTTGGTCATTGAAGATATTTCGAAGATTTCCAATGACATCCACAGAGTCATGAATGATAGTTGAGCCCCAAGATGACAGCCACAATTCCACAGTCTCTGTGCGCAGAGAGAGAAGTTCGGAGAAATCGGTGCTGCGGGTCAGGGTATTTTTGCAGCCTTCGGAGAATTTCTCGAAAGCCTGGAGTGACCATTCTTTGATTGATTCGGTGCCTTCTGTTCTACTCAACTCACTCAGCTTGATCCAGGGAGTGAAGTTGGTGACATCTGGAGCTACCCAGCGGCCAAGAACTTCAACCTCTAGTCCATCAAGTGCTTGGATCTCTGGGTCGGCGAGCAGTGGTCGAGCTTTGATTTTCGAGAGCACGTCTGCGAACTGACGGGATCTTAGAACCTTCGAGGCTCGTAGTGTTTGAAGAAATAATTGGAGAGCTCTGGGTATGTTCTCCCGAGACGAATCCAACTGGCTAATAATAACGTCTAGACGCACTTGGTGAAAATGATGAATGGCGTCATCTGAAGAAGAGCTTGTTGCGAGGCAATAAGCGGCCAGGGATTCAATTATAGAATCTTCTGCAGCGCTGGTAGACGCAAGACGTTTATCAATTCGTTTGAGAAGTGTACGTCGGAGGGAGGCTAGCTGATTGCGGAGATCGTCGAGGAATGGAGGGACTGATTCGTGTTGCGATAACGTCTTGTGTAGTAATCGAGAGATGACCAGTATCTTTGCTACCAACAGAAGGGAAGCACGACGTCGCATAAGCCGGCTAATAGATGTTGTACAACGATGAAGGAGAGAAAGTTGCGCGCCAAATGCGTGCTTCTCAGCGTCTGGAATCCCAACGTCAGCTACCAATTCTCTTTTTGCTCTGTCGCTCACACCATACCCTTTTCGGCATCGCCGGTCTTTATTTGCCGGACATGAACGTGCTTCCTTTCTATAAGTCGGGGGTTGCATCGGCGCCCAACATCGGCCAACACGGATTCCACGTCTTGGATGTCGCGATTCATAGCCACAATGGTTTCGGCTGTTCCGACAAGCTCACGATACCTCGTTCTATAATCAAATAGCATTAGTATAAGCAAAACGCCAGTCATCTGGGGAAATCGATCACCTACCCCACGAGAGCTCGGAGCTTCTCCTTATTGCTCGCAATGTCCCGACGCAGTTCCTGTTCCACACGGCGGACCGTGGGAATTGGGTACTGGAATGCATCATGCCATGACTTCAAGCTCTGAGGATCAGGTGCCTCGGGAGCCATGCTGGCGAGATTTGCGATGAGACCGTTGGCTTATAGAGAACAAGTAAGCCATGCGACGCGGATGCCTGGGAGCCTTAGACCGGGTTACTCAGCCTTATCGCTATCGGCACATGACGGCAGAAAAAGTCCCCGCCACCGAGGGGAAATAATCGCCCGACGTGGAACATCTTTGCATTTCACATAGAATATATTCAATATGCCGTTTGTTGAATCGGAACCTGCTGCGGCGGAGTTGTCATCGAACGATCTCCCCGATCGTCTTCCCTTCCCGCCCACCACCTATTCCCATATCCTGCATTGCTCCTACCATGATTGGCACCCGCGGTATGCTTCTAGATATGACTCAATATCGACACTCTCTAACTGACGCTCCAGATACCGCAAACTCGTACCCAGCTCGCGCATTATCCCTTTGACCTCTCCGTTTGTTGAATACCTTCGCGCCGACGGCATCGTTCTTCCACCCGAGGCCGCCGCCCCCACCGACGATGATAACCTAGACACATTCTCCGATTCGGGCGAGGAGGAACCCGACCCATCCACAGAATGGCATGAGATTCACACTAAGATTAAGGAAACTATCTCTGATCTCGGGGGCATCGTCACCCCCAAATTGAACTGGAGTGCTCCCAAAGACGCTACATTCATGGCCGCCACAAATGACACCCAATGCCGTTCACCAAATGACATCTATCTCCTCCTGAAAAGTAGCGACTTCATTACCCACGATCTAGACCATCCATTTGACGACTGTGTGCCGGACACAATCAGTGACGAGACCACGCCATCCAGCGTTGACTCACCACTGCCCGATGTGCCTTATTCCCTAGTTCTCCGCAAATACGTCAACTTCAACCCTTCGCTCGAGTTCCGTTGCTTTGTGCGTAATCGCGTGCTGTTATGTATGACACAGCGCGATCAGAACCACTTCGATTTCCTCTTCCCCCTGCGTGATATGCTCCGGTCCCGGATTCAGTCATTCTTTGACGAGAAGTTGAAGGATACCTTCCCCGAAGACAACTTTGTATTCGACGTTTATATCCCCGCGCCTCACCAGCGTGTGTGGTTGATTGATATCAACCCATGGGCGCAGCGTACGGATCCGTTGCTCTACAGTTGGCTAGAGATTCTCCGGATGAAGGATCCAATCGGTGTGCAGGAGGAAGAAGATGTCGCGGAAGAATTTGTGAGAATTTCTCTCAAAGATGGCAAGATCATGACTTCCGGCACGGCGGAAGAGCTCGAACGAGAAGGCGATATTGGTTCCTCCGACTCGGAGGAAGAACACGAGGACGCGGAAGGAGAGGATGACCAAGCCCCTTTCCTTCCGGAGTTCCGTCTGATCAAAAAGGATGATCCCGAGGCGTACGCATTCAGTTCTACCCAGTATTCGGCCCACAAGGTTCCGAGGGAGCTTGTAGATGCTTCGCTTCAGGGACCTGGTGGTATGAGTGAATTCATGGGCAAGTGGCATGAGATTTTGAAGCAGCAGGAGCAGGAAGATCAGGCTCATGGCAGTGATTCCGATTAAAATAAATTCGGCTCAGGGCGCTAAGTTGGATAAAAGCATGGGTTTTTGGTCTGATGGCGTTTGGCTATAGCAGGAAAATGATTGGGGATTGCATCGTGGATTCTAGAAAAATACACGCATTATCAAGTCAATATGAACATTCATCAGTTTTAGGTGCCTACCTGCAGCAGTCAATATCTAGAAGGACATGGATACGTAGTCACACATTTAGAGAAAAGACATGAAAAGACCCCAGGCCACTGTCACTCCGGGTATCTATATACAGATCTCCCAATTAAAGCTTATGTCTCTTCTCTCCCGATGCCAACTTCCGGAACTCTTCCTGTGGAAAACCCTGCAAAAAGCGCTCAAGGCCCATGAACGCCTCGATTCCATTCTGGCGCTCCAAAAGCTCCCTCTCCGGTCGCCTAATCAACTCCTTGATCTTCAGCAGACTAGTCTGGTTCAAGTGTGTACCCAGACGATCCTCCACCTCCTCCAGGACCTTCTTCAAGAACCCATCCGAGTCCTCTTTATTCCCAGAGTCGGCCGTAATAATCTTATTCACAAAGCCCGCCGCAACAAGCTCGTCACAGGGAATCCGCTTACTCATAATGAGCGCCTCATTGGCCTTGGCAATACCGAGCCGCTCGACGAAGGCCCGACTAGCTCCCCCCTCGGCGACAAGACCGAGCGAGGAGAACGGGGTCAGGATGAAAGTGTGTGGAGCGGCGTAGATGAAATCTGCGTGGGCGACAAGCGCAGCGGAAAGACCAACTGCAGGCCCATTCAGAGCGGCAACGAGGATCTTAGAATGGGAGTAGAAAGTGCGGGTGACGTCGGTGTTGTTTGCGACGAAACCCTTGATTAGATCGCGGCGCACGCCACTGCTGAGATCGCCATTACCAGGACGAGTGATTGTCACATCGGCGCCACTAAGCATTGAATGTTAGATATGTGGTTGGAAATTGTTGAAGGACTTGTATCGGGCGAAGTAACATACGCAGAGAAAAAGCGACCTTTGCCGGTCAGGACGGTGATGAAGATGTCATCTCGCGAGTCGATCTCGCGCAGGCGCTCGGCTAATAGGTAGTACAGATCTCCGCTGAGGGCGTTTAGCTTGTCCGGGCGGTTGAGGGTCACGATCGCTACGCGATCCTGGTAGGTTACGGTGATCTCGTGTTCGTTTGACATTTTCGAATGTTGAATGGCAATGGGTGAAATTGAGAATTCCAGACTTCGAGGGTTTATTAGGGGCCACATCCCCGGACACTTAGCGCCCGAGAGCTGCGTCTTTGCGGGGAACCGAGGCCCACGGCTATGGGGTGCCTTGTTTGTCAGGCTACGACATCCAGCACATGCGAATCAAATGCGCTGGAGAACGTGCAGAGTGGCAAGGAGTTGATACATTGGAGACTGACCACCTGCAAGGCCCTAGAATTTGTCAGCATCGCCGTGATCTTGTATACGCAGGATCTTGTGCGTTCAGCCTTTGTTTCTGATACGTCTCATGCTTGTTCGAACTATATCCCGATTACGCTCGGAAAAGGACCACCTACTATACCACTCAGGATTACGTTTCCTTCCTGTGGAACTAACTCATTGCATGATCTTGTCTCGCCTTGACTCTAGCCTAGGAAACAAGGGGCATGATCTCTCGTTAAATGCCGACCTTGGGGGTGTGGTTCCAAATATCAATTATGATTCATACGGTGAATAAAATTAGAAAGAAAAAAAAAAACGAATGCGATCATTGAAGATATCAAGCTGAGACTCACTCGGTGGGAATGCCAACAATAAGAGTCCACAGGTCTTGGAAAATTGCATCAAAATGACAAATGCACTTGCACTCGGCATCGTTCTCATCTTCAGCGCTAGGAAGTTCTTCCTCGGCTTCAGACAAACACCCCCGGACTGTGGCGGCCCTCCAGTTTTCAAGAGTAGACGTCACCAGGCATTGCTCTACGAGTGTTATATCCCCAAGTCTAGACCAACTACGAGTTCTATCCATACCAAAATGCGCGGCATTGTCTATCATCACTTTGATATGGGGTTTTCTCCCTTGATCTGAGAAATTTCAAGCTATCAACTTCCATTTCTAGAGATATGCTCAATTAGCAGACTAGTATGATAAAATGGTGGCTTCAATTCAGGACTGGAATTGGGATGAACATCGAGTATGTAGTACTTCGCGCACTGGGTTGCAACCATCGGATATAACAAAACAGCAAATTTGACGTATCTATGATATATGCTTTCGAGGACTGTGGAATGATACAGTAACATTTGAAAGTTGTCTTTCGTCGTTGTTTATTGTTCACTGGTAGAGGTCGTAGGGAACTAGGATGTAGCTATATATAACTAGTTGTGCCCACGTCTCTTAGGCTTCAGTCGTAGAGGAATTGGAAGTCTATTATCTTTAATCGTGCAACAGTGTAGCGGATGGAGCAATCATCTGGTTACTTGATCTCTACAGGAACATAGAATGTAAAAAATAGACAAGATGCATATTATCACTGGTGGCTGTTGCATTACTGATTGTTCTGTCAATCACCTGTACAGTACTTCCCATCCAAGTCTTTGGCACTATCCTTCAGGCTCCGTGGGTATGTATAACCTGTGCTCCTGGTGAGTTTTTTAATCGAGAAAATAACCTTCGATTCGGGTCCCTTTGCCAACCAATCCCGTAATCCAGACAAACAGGCTACGATGCATACGACTCGCTCTTCATGATGTTCCCTCAGTCCCCCTTCTCACGTTCCTTTCGCACTCCTTGCAGACGGGGGCCGAGCCAAATCGAACAAAATATTGCGCCGGTGAACGGTGACCTTCAGCGAGGAGAAAACCAACAAGGGAAACTTAAGGCTGGTGGTCGGCAACCGTGACAGCTCTCCATCTACCCCAATACGTATGTTGAAGCTGCTGATCTGATCGACAAGCATTCAGTCAATTGGAGGATGTCAATCGCTAGCTCTAAATACATGTATGAATTCACGAGTCACCCTGGATAGTTGCCACTGCCCTGTTGATATTAGGTAGAGATAGACGGCGATGTTGCTTTCGATCGTCTATGGATGCAAGGAACCGCATCATATAGTTGGCTGTGTGTAGCTAACCCTTGTTGTCGTGAAATATACATGTCTCTGCACATGCACGGAGTCGACGAAGATATACGGTGTGGGCAATCACCTGAAACAGCCAAGCAGATGAAGATCCTTACCCCGGAGAACGTAAGGCCGGGAGCTGCTGCCCGACCAATGGAAATGACAAGTCGAGAGAAATGGAATCCACGGTGTAGATCTATGTAGATCATACATGGATGAAGATCTCAATTATCTCGAACTACAACGCTGTCAGGTTTAGGGTTTCATTGGTAGTTTCTCACCGTGAACAGACAATGGAATTGACCGCATCAAAGAATCTGACGCGTTATTCACTGTCTGATTCGATTTTCATGATTGACATCTTTCTTCCCCTTTTCGACCAGTGCTAGGAAACGCAAGGCAGTCTGCTCCGTACCATGGTCGTTTACGTACTTGGGGCCAAACCTCGGTGTAAGCTCCCCTAGTGCAGGAAAGCGATTTTGCTCGCAATGGAAAGCTGCAGCTACGTGTCGATGAGCATACCAAAAATTGTCAGATTGGTTGTAACATTCTTAGTCGAGAAAAAGGGAAATTGGGATTCTTGATTGGAACGACGACGGCAGTGTTGATAGCTAACGGCAACAGGCAATGATTGAAATTCTCGTTTTCGCACTCACGTTGAGCTTCGGAGATCGGAGATTAAGCTAATCCAGTTGCAATGTTAGCCTTGCATGAATGACGATCGTGGCCCTCCTTGGCGGGCGTTTTGGCGGACCGGAGGCTGGTGGTTGACATTCCACATTCCTTGACGGACATTCCCCAAAGATCCTGGTAAGAGATCTGGGACCATCTCATTGGATTCTTAACTCCCGAAATGGGAAAAAGGGCTGATCCACATCACATTCCTACATTAAAGTACGGAGTACTCCGTACGATGATCTACGTCAGGGTTAACGAAAAAAAGCAAGGGCCATCCAACAAGATATAAAACACTGCTTCCCATCGGCCTCAGTAAGGATCTCATCACTCACATCTCCATTCAATTGAAGCATCTTCATCTTTCAAACAAACCAATTCCCTTCTCCGCCCCAAACAATCAAAATGCAGTTCACTCTCTCCACCGTCCTTGCTCTGGCTCTGTCCGTCTCTGCTGCCAAGATGAGCATGTCTAAGGCCCAGGGAATCTGCACCCAGGGCGATGTTGCATGCTGTGACTCCAACGAAGTTATCTCCGCCGATGGCATCCTCGGCGGCCTCCTCGCCAAGGGTGCTCTCAACGGCCTTCTCGGCAACGAGAACTCTGCCTGCGCCAAGATCGATGTCCTCGGCGACGTCAACGTCCTCGGTAAGGCCTCCCCAATAAACGAGTATTTGGTCGGTATTCAGAGACAGCGCTCTAACATTTCACAGCTTCCTCCGAGCACACTGAGACCGGCCCCGTCTGCAAGAGCATCACTGCCTGCTGCCCTCACGGTGGCGACAAGGTAAGCAATGATTTCCCCATATTTTCTCGGAGACGCTCGATATCTAACTTTGGTTGAAATTGCAGTGCTCTGCCATCGATCCTTCCTCGTAATCGTTGCAATGGCACGGGGAAGATTCCAAAACTGCTTGAACCTAAGAGGGCGCTCTTGAAATCCTTTGGATCGGTCTGCTAGTAACTTAGGAAAACTGTATCCTTAATTAATTAACCACTTTGGATCAGTCTCACATCTTGCTCCCACGTAAATCGTCACCACTTAGTTCAATTCGTCGTTGACTTCAGCATTCACTGCCTTGATCTTTGTCAATGGTCAGACCAGTGAGCTGCTCAGGGCCTCGAACATGGCAAGTATACTCCGCTTGACCCATTGTTCTTAAATATAGGTCATTGGGTTGTAAATATAGAACGGAAGTCAATCAGAATCCACACAGTCTAGACCACCATGTCATGTAGAGGTTCGAAACCACCAGTACGTAATAGCCTTCTTCCAACCTGCTTGCATTGTGTACATCATTGTCGATGAGCAGCTTTTGTATTTCTCCTCGTACCTATATTTGGGTCTGAGGCTGCAAGGACTTGATTTAATGTGACCGTTGCAAATGTGGCTTGCTAGTGAACATTGAGTGTTGCAGTCGCTACCGGAGTCTACCTACGAAGTCCTCGACGTCAAAATGACTAAGCGTGCTGTTTTAGGAAAGATTACGGTCCACCTGGGCAGCTGTCTACGGAATTTGCTTGTGCGGCGTCAAATTACAATCTTAGGGGATCCCCGGTGGAGATACATCTAGCTTTTGGCTGGACTATCCTATAGTTAGAATCGTCTTTATCTGGATCATGGTGCTCGGCGAAGGGGTAGCTCAGGGTCTAGAGGGTGGAGATAATCCACCAGAAACGAACAATAGCATAGCGCTTGTGACTACGTACTTTACATCCAATTACTGCATCGCTCACGTTTGCATTCTCTGGTAGAAGTCTCCACGACTGCAAATCTCCTTCCAATTATATGGCCAGCCGCTCCCACGTTGCCATGGGAGGGTATCACTCAGCGCTCACTGGTGGGAAGATGTAGTATCCCATGTCTGCAAACGGCGAAGACTCTCCTCTAACAGAACCAAAGTCGCATCCACGCCAAGCTCCTCAATATTATAAAATTGGTACTAATTCGCCAGGAATGTCCTCAGTATCGACGAATACTACGCAACTCACAAGCCTTTTATCCAACCCTACACAATGAAGTTCACTGGAGCCGCTGCCTTCGCCCTCACCGTGGCTGTTGCCATGGGCGCCAAGCTGTCCTCCTCCGCTGCTCTTGGAGATGCCAAGAGCCAGTGCAGCACTGGGGACATCTCCTGCTGCAACTCTCACGAGGAGATCAGCGGCGATGGCATTCTGGGCAACCTCTTGGCTGGAGGTCTCTTGAACGGCCTTCTCGGCAATTCCAACTCTGCCTGTGCTAAGACCAGCCTTATCGATGATTTGGGTATTCTCTGTATGTTCCTCGGTCGTTAGAGAAAGAATAAGATACTGATACCTTTCAAAGCCCTGATCAAAAACACCGAGTCCGGGCCCACCTGCAAGGCCATCATTGCCTGCTGCCCCGAGGGAACCACCACCGTGAGTTCTTAGCTTCTCTCTCGAAACATGCCTGCATCTAACAGTTCCATTTCCTAGTGCGTTGCCATCGACAACTCTGGAAAATAGAGGAAAGGAGTCTGGTGGGGGAACCAAATTTTGATTGACGGCGTCTATGGTAATTGCTCATATACGGGAGAACTACTACTCAATTTAATACTACGGCATCCATTTGGTGTCCTAATGTCTTAATGCTTTCCCTCTCATATCGTCATAACTTGTAACGTCTCTACACGCCTGGGCTACATCCGTAGATTATAGCACGTGTCCAGCATGGTATAGCTCATCTAATTCTCGTGCTTTATGCTCCGTGCTTGACGTGATTCACCATTAATGGAGTTGCTACCTAGGTAGAGACATGTTATAGACACACTTCGATATCCATGGGATATTGATTCAATCCTTAAGTCCCAGGTTAAAAGGTGGGACATATGTATAACGTGGAAAGTCCTTAAGCAATCGACGGCATTGCAGGTAAAAGGCAAAGTAGCCTTATGTTGTATGTATGGATATTGTTGTATGAAATATCTATTTCACATAAAGTCGCGTGGATCTAACGATCCAATGTTCGCGCTCTTCGCCTTTCCTTCAAATACAAACTCACTCATGAGCTTCCCCGTACCCGGGGCGTTTTGAATACCCCAGCAGGTATGGCCAGCTGCGAGATACAGCCCCTTCACATCAGTCAGACCAACCAGCGGTCCAGCACCCGAATCACAATTTGGAAGATAGCATGCCTGGCGAACTCGGACCTCCCCGTCACGCAGCTCATCAGAGATACTACCCACCTGGTCGATGATTTCCTGGCAGCGTTCCTGATCAACCTCAACATCTGCAGAAGTCTTCGGTAGTGGAACTGTCCTGTCTCCATCTCCACATGCATAAACGGTTGCATCCGGACGCGCATAGATCTCCGGCGCAGCCACTGTTGGACGTGATTTCTTTTCCGGATTGAAGTTGGCTGGGATCTCAATATTTGTGAACAAGCAGTATGCACTGACTGGTTGTTTTGGCTCAATCACCACGCTGTGCGCCCGCATAGCGGAGATCGGAACCTCTGGGAGGATAGTCTTCGTCCACGGACCAGCAGCAACCAGAACGTCGGTAGCGGCGATGGTTTGCGCTTCGCCTGATGTTTTATTGGTGTATGTCACCGATTCCACAGAGCCATTTGATCGAGCAATATCTGTAACCTGTCCAAGCATGATATTTGCGCCCTTCTCCTCGGCAAGCTTTGCAATGGACGTAGTGAAGAGGTACGGGTGTACCTGGGCAGTTTCGCCCGGTCCGCTCATACTCTCATAAGCCCGTAAAAGCTCTGGCTCGATCCAATCCAGGTCTTGGGGTATTTTGGCAGACTTCAGCTTAGACAGGGCTGCGGCACTCCGTTTCTGGAGTGATTCCGTTTTTCCACCCTCAGTTTTCCCTGCAATGTTCTCAGTGAGGGCACGACCTTTCACGACAAGTTGGCCGCAATTGACCTCTCGGTATCCCCATCGGCTGACGCCATCATGCTCCTTTGCAAGCTCGGCGTGGAGCTTGTAGCTGAGACCGACGATGTTGCTCGGGAATGCCCACTGGGCCAGCATACCACCCGCTTTTCCTGATGCCCCGCCCGCGATTCCGGTGGCCTCGATGAGCGTGATTTTGTGGCGGGCAGGGTCATAGGATGGATGTCTTGTGAGATAGTATGCAGAGCAGCATCCAATAATGCCACCGCCTGTGCGTATTCTGGTCAGCAAGTTGCGACAAGCGCGCGGGGTATTGAAGTTGCAAACAGTCCGTCCTTACCAACAATCACAATTTCACGGCGATCTGCAGTTGCTGACATCTTGAGTTTTGGCGCTATTTTGCGAGTTAAAGATCGTGACAAAGCCACCTTGGACGAAGTTGTAGAGCGCAAGTTTGAATTGCCGGTGGATTCATATACAGAGTGCTACGTCACTGGAGCTGGATGTCCAGTCAGATGTTGTATCTACTATCAAATCCACCATGCCCGGTTTTTTCTACAACTTTGACTAATGTATCATTCAGATATTTTTGATTGTATGATATCTGAACTAATGGGATTGATAGTGACTCCACAAAGGCTTAAGCCATCAAACGGAAACGTAAAAACATCAAGGTAACGAGACCCATGCTCCGCAAATGCAAATCGTGTCGAAAAAAGATTGAAAACAATGTCCAGTGTTTTTGAGTAACAGAATAAAGGAGGCCATGGCGGTAGTCAGCTGGTAGTAAGGATTCATCGCGAGGGACTGAGGGGCCTGTTGAAACCACCCTGGCGGTTCATGTACTGTCGGTACTCGATCTTCTTCTCCTTTCGCACCGCATAAATCTGGTTTCCAGGAATTTTGGTGTTCTTCGTAGTCCGGAATCTGGAAAAGCCCAAGGCCTTCCGAATTTGCGCGTCCATTTCGTCCTCATCCGCATCTTCATTGAAATCAATATCCATCGCATCCTCGTGGCGTTCTGGTTCTGATTCTGCGCCACCCTTCCGTCCATCATCTCGTGATCGGGGATCTCTGCGGTCACCTTGACGGTCGCTCCTCGGGCCTCGGGGAGGTGACCGGGCCTTTGTGCCATTGCGATGCGGAGATCGTGAGCGCGAACGTTCACGGAACTTTACGTTTTTCGGTGCATTCCCTGAAAAATAGGAGTTAGCAAGATACAGATATCTCCAGGCAGTCAGGAATTCACCCACCTCGTCTATCGTAATTGCGCTCCCGACTGGTGCTTCTCTTTCGGTCCGGGGCCCCACGCCCATCTCTATCTCCATCTCTGCGGTCCCGATCGCGGCGATCTCGAGACCAGCTCCGTTCTCGCCTTCCATCCTTGCGTTCTCGTGAGCGAGAGCGATGCCGGCCGTCGCGACGGTCGTCTCGGGGAGCTGGTGAACGTCTACGCTCACGGTCTGACTCTTGCTCTGATGCACGAGGCCGTTTATCATTTGAATCCCACATAGCTGAGCTGTCAACTCGACGAGCACGCTTGGTAGGTGGCTCCGCCATTATAGAAGGTCTGGTCTGGGCTGGGCGTTGCCCCGTGCCTCGTGGGTAGTTGTTGTGGCTGGGTGAAGACGAAGGTAGATTTGCTCAAATTTTCAGAGCTTAGTCAATTAGACAGGAATTAAGGAGTAAAAAAGCGAATGCTTGTATGGATATGAGTGCAGAGGGTATCAAATTGTCGCAATTGGTGAGTCGACCTGAACCTCTCGGGTCCAAAGAGAAGTTTATTCCGGTTGCGGAAAGAGACCAATTATGCAGTTTGTGACATGGCAGGTGATCGATCTATAGTTCGATTCTATTTTTAAACAACGTGGAGTTATAGAGCTTGGGTCAACTTTAGATAAATGCTTTGGCAATAGGCTAGTTTAGTTTCATGCAATTATTTGCAATCGATCGTCAAACCTTTGAATTATTGAAGGAAACCTAGTCCTCATCGGATTGTGTAGTTTAAAATTCCAAGATGAATCCTCAGAATAGGGTTGAAAATAAACACAATTTTTATGATATAGGTACTGCACGTACGGAGCAGAAAGTTAGCGTTTACAATAGTTGCTGTGTCTTCCATACCAAGAGCAGATACGCGTGGTGGGAAAGTTCACTCACGATAGAACTTCCATTCACCAATGGGCGATGATATCATGCATCAGGTCTGGCATTTCCGCATCTTGATACCTAACATCCTGCAACACAATATTGCTCCAAACCTCCCATTATAAACATTGGCTCTTGGCCTCGACATTAAGAATCTGACCAGTTGATATATTTGCAATAGTGACTAATCCGTTATCTTATATTGTCTATATCTACAAGGCACTCGCTTGAGCAACAGAGCTCCACGGGGATCAACCATGACTATTAGCCCCCCAATACTACATATAAAGGTCCAAGAGACTTATAAGCTACCTCAAATATATAATTGCCCTATGTAGAGATTGATCACAAGCCAGGTCTGAGACTCAGTGCAGGTGTCACCAGCACGCTTTATGTGGACAAAACTTTCGAACATAGTGATATTATTCTCGTTTGATACACCTATAGAACCGGAGTCAATACAGATATGTAAGAAGCCCCGTATACTCTGTCTTTCTAGAATGTTATACACACTTAACAAATGTTGTGGCTGACCAAGTCATTCATACTCGTGGTACTATCTAGTTCATACGCGATCTGAAGAGGAAAATGGTAATATAAAAACAGGTCTATATCATTAAATTGCGCATAAGCAAGCTCGACAGTTGCCAAAAACAGCGACTCGGACAACTGCAGCCCGCGGGCCGGCCCGTCGAGCCTCAACTCTAAATCCCACTGCGAAATTTTTGCAGCGCAACCCCACTTCCTGTGTGCTCTTCAACCTGCGTCCCCAGATACAAATTGCCCGAGAAGAGTATCAACTATTAGAGAAATATGGCACCTGTCAACCTTTCACACAGAAGGACGCATAATTTGCTCTTGATTTCGAAACTATTGAGCCTGCGTGACACTGCATCACCCCTCACACTCGTCCTGGACTCTTTGGAGCAACCCGCCACGCCACTCCTAAAAGAATACATCAGACGCGCAAAGGTAAGCCGGCTTCTAAATTGATCACAAGCAACATTTTGATCGCTTGATCTGGTATTGGAAGCCCATACTGACTAGTTCAACAGCTGTCTAAAGTTCATGTCACCCTCATCTCTTTTGAAACTTTGAAACAACCCGATGGGGTCGATGCATTTGTATCAACTCGCCGCAAGAGCCCGGGTGATATTATTAAAGAAGTTAGCGCGGCTTATCAGTCTGTTGCAGCGTCCAACCCCTCACGGAGTAAGCTTAGGGCATTGACCCCACTTCAGGACCTTTACTGACTTTACAGGACGTCTTATCCTCATTGATTCAATTAACCCCCTCTTGAGCTCAAAAAGGATTGATCCTGGGTTTCACCTGCCCTCTTTCCTTGGCTCGTTTATTGCCCCCACGTCACCATCGGCCAAAGTTGATACGTCACTCGTGGTGACATACCATCAGGATGTCCCCGAACTTCCACAGCAAAGCCCATACTCGCCATCCCCTCTTTCGGTGTTAACTTATCTTGCTACAAGCATTATGACCCTCCACTCATTCTCGCACGTTCTTGCACAGAAGGCCGCTCGCGACCGCAGTCTAGCTCCTCCAGTCTTCGGGCTTGAAGAAGAGCAAGAAGGTATTCTGCTTAGCCGATTGGATAGATTGACCGGCACTGGAAAGGCAGAGGGAATTGTCATTGAGCTGGAGCACAGGAGGAAAAGTGGTCGTGGTGTTCTGGAATGGTACCTTCTCCCGCCGGCGTCGCGGTATTCGCCCCAGCATCTGAAAGAGATTGTGACGTTGCTTGACGATAATGTTCTGTACAACCCACCGATGGAGCGAGACCAGGGTGCTGGCGACGAAGAACCGACATCCACATTTGAATTGGG
The DNA here is from genome assembly GCF_028828445.1 of Penicillium paradoxum. Lineage (NCBI taxonomy): Eukaryota > Fungi > Ascomycota > Eurotiomycetes > Eurotiales > Aspergillaceae > Penicillium > Penicillium paradoxum. The sequence continues at coordinate 308,186 of NW_026643184.1, read as the reverse complement.
TCTCACCGACAGACAGAGGCGCGAAAGAGAAGGTGTCGTGCTGCCATACTTTGACGCGCAACATGGCGATGGGCCAGGCGAGGGAGGCCGGATTCTCTACGATATGGGCGAAGAAGATGATTTCGATGAAGAAGAGGATGAGATTTAGACTGCATCAAATACGATACATGCTCACGCAAATCTCCGGATTCTAGAATCGGCGGATTGTAACCCGCAATCACCGAGGTATTAACTATGCATACATTCATACAAAGGGAGGCCCAGGAGCACGGCCACGCAGGGCAAAGAATCAGAAGAATCGCCAGAAAAGAAGGATGCAAATGACAAGCCCGACGCCAGCGAAAGGTCCGTACTGTGAGATGATTAGTCAACCGGTCAGGGGGAATCTGTTGCAAAGTATAGACTGACCTGCTTCAGCAACAATTCCCAGTTGATGCGCACAGCTGCCTTTCTGTACTTCTTGCTGTCCTCGCGCAACCGCCCCGATAGTTCGCCCATCCGCTCCAAGCTATCGCCTCGGTACAAGAGGTCCTCGATGTTCTTCGTCATTACCTTGGTGACATCACGGAGCTCATCGTTCAGCTTGTCAAGGTTCTGAGATGCGCGACTATCTTGGTATAGCTTCTTTGTGCGCTGAATGAAAGTATCGAACTCGACGAAAGCATATGGACGGAGACTTGGCGAGAGGTATTGTGAGGGGGTATATGTAGTTGTGAATTCAGAGGCCAGATCAGCAAGATAGGTGAAGGCGAGCTTGCGAGGGTAGGACTTGTCGGCGATGCATAGAAAACAGATATCGTCTTGGATAGTGTAGCTACAATCTACATAGTTAGAACCTGTGACATTGCGATGCTTTGTTGACATTGATGGAAGACTTGCTGTAGATTGTATTGGCCAGATTCAATACTGGCTTGGGGTGCGGAGTTGCGATTCAATCGCCGAAAGATCATTTTAGCTTGACTCTTAATCTCAGAAAGCTCCGACTCAGCCTGAATATATTGTAAGCGCGCCGTCAGCTTAATTCATTGTTAGCACATACCTGCTCATCGTCGACGGAGGCTGCTAGCATAAGGCCTGTTTGACTTCCACATCAGCACTCTTCACCTTTTACCACCTCATGGGATTCCTCACCATCTAGCCTTGCGATTTGTGTTGACCTAACCATCTTCAAGACGTTACTTTCTCGTTAGGAGGGACAGCGCTTTCACATTGGTTTCGTCGTGAGAATGGGCCCAAGGAGGAGGACCAGGAAGGCGGTAGCGAAGGCCGATGTGGCAGAACCGCGACGTTCGGGGTAAGCTCCGCATGTGCATTTTACTTTCAGTTCTTATTGACATTTTGTAATAATGCGCTAGTCGTGCTACTTCCCGTTCTGCCAATGTAGCAGAACAGTCGGGACTCGCCATGTCGACCCAAAATCCCGAAGAAAGCTCACGAACTAGGACTCCAAGACGGTCTGCCGCTAGAGGCAAATGGAGTGAGGAGCAGTTGATGACGAGCGAGAAATCTCTCCTCATTGACCTTGATCTAGTGGTACGAGCCATGAAGCGAACTCAGCTGATGTGACCATGCGATTTATAGCTTCTGACTAACTTTGAAAATGCAGAAACTGCTAGCGCAGCCAGAAGCATGGAATTGTCTGGACGAAAGCGAGAAGCGCGAGATCCTCGCTCTACTCCCTCCAGATGTTCACCCAGAGGCACAAGCGATCTCAAACGATTTGGATGCAAAGATAGATCCCCTGCCCGAATCCTTTATCCGATATTCCAACAACTGGCGCGATGGTGTTCGACAGTTCCAGCTTGACCTCCAGAACGGCCGCTACGATCCCGAATGGCTCCACCAGGCCCAGGTGGCCAGAGAGCAGCGCGAGAATGGAGATTTTGATAACTTTAAGGAGCGTGAATATGAGCAGTTCTGGGGACAAAAGCAGAGAGTTGTCTGGGCCGCACCTGCTGGAGAGAGTGCGCGTGTGAAGATGAAAACCCTTATCGACGAAGGTGTCATCCAGCTAGGCGATATCTGGAAATTCTACTATGTCTATGGAAAGGGCCCAGGTAGAACAGTCATTGAAAAAGAAACTAGAGTATGCATTGATCCTTCAGTTCTGCATTCTGCTTGGGCATTTGCTAACCGAAATAGATCCACGGGATCAATGGGGCGAAATTGGACTTTGCGGTTCCTTCTGGTGAACGAGTCTTTCTACGCAGCAGCTATAACAAGGCCGAGCAATGTTCTCAATTACAGCATGATACGGAGGGTGTGAAAGTCGATATCAATACGGACCAACAACCAGTCAAATTGGCCTCGAATGGCCAAGATGTGAAACTCGACATCGACAAAGAATCCCAGCCAGTCTCAATACCCCCGAATGATAAGGGAACGAAAGATGAGGAGCCAGAATTACAGGCCACGATTGCAGATCCCAACGAAGATCAGATGCAGCTGGATACCAACGCAGATAAAGAGGCAATCGTTGCATCTTCAAACAATCAAAGGAGCCAAGAATCATCCCAGAACTTCAGCGTCGTTATTGTCAGCCCGGGTAGTAGGCAGGATGGAAAATCAAAACGCAATGTTCCTGAGCCCCAACCTCAACCCCCAGTGAAACGCAGGCGAGGAAGACCACCTAAGAATCAATCTAAGCAGCCTGTGCTGGAGCCACCCAAAGAATTCGAGGCATTTAAGAAGCCCGCAGTGTCTGAAGAAGTGGACGTTCCTCGAGAACCGGAAAGAGCACAAAATTACGAGCCTCAGCCTTCTGTCATGAGCATCCTGGAAGCTAAAATTGCAGAAAGCTACAGAGATGGCGCAGAACCATCCCAACCGGAGTCTGATTCCTCGAAGCTTTCTTACCCCCTCGAGTCCCCCCGACCTGAATCATCTATACCATTAGAAGAAGAGGCAGCATCTATTCTCACCGCCAAACCCGAAGGCAATGTAACTCAACCGGTCATGGCAGGGGACTCGTCCATAGCGCACCCCGATACTGCCACGGACAGTGCCGAGGGACCTGTTAAGGCTGGCGAGGACGATATTGACACAACAGCAGCCGATAAACAACACGCAACCCCAATTACCACAAATGGGCCCGATGAAATCATCGTTCCCAATATCGCCTCGCCACAAGCACTCGTCTTGAAAATCCTACAAATTGATGGCCGTATGCCCAACGGCCGTACTGCGAATGCCTGGAAGGAAATCCGCTGCTACCGAAACAACCAGGATATGGGCAGCCTCTTTGATGTGCGAGAGGCGTGGTTCCTTCAGCATGGACAAGATGAATAGGCGTCTTCGACTTCTAGGATTGAAATGCCCCGTACGACATACCCTTTGTGATTTTGATGCATACAGTACCCTCATTTCCTTGTCAAGATTAGGACGGAATTGCTCCACGCGGAGCTTATCAGACAACTGCTTAGCTAGGAATGGACAGCTAATTACTAGTGCTTGACCGTACCTAGGTACCTCAATTTAGATATTTGAGTGTACCGGTGTAACAAAAACGTGCCCAGTGCACAGCACATGCTCCCAGGTACCTTGTGTATGTACTACGTGTAGGTACGTGTACTTTCAGTACGAACGTTGGAAAGGGAAATGCGGGGAATCGCACCCCCGACAGCGAACGCGGCAGACCGACCTTATGATTCTCAACCCGTCATATTCCAAAGAGGCTCTCTCGGCAACGACACATCGCCTGCGAAGCTTAGCGACCCCCCTGGCGTCTGCCACGCTGACCTCAGATCACTTGGCAATGGAAAACAGGATGCTTATCACGACCTTGCGTATGATAGTCTCCTCTTTGTCGATCTGGATGGCAAACCCGTCGACGGACATGCAACATCATCTACGAGGACTACGACTCGCACTCCGAAGTCCGTATCGTACTTGAGGAGAACGGCACGGTCGTGAATATATATATCGGCGACCCAGATGCTGCCCCTAGACCAGGGAGGCGCTTCAAAGTTCCAATTCGGACAAGGTGACTGTTGATCCCACCACCGTTACTATCATAACGGGTGTTCCGGCTGGCAGCGAGTCCCGACCCACGATCCCTGCGAGTACGACTGGGGCCAAGACGAGATCGGGAAGCGTGCTGGCACCTGCACCATTTGTGTATGGTTACTGATAGCATTCAACATATCAACTGGTCAATGGGGCTTTCTTGAATATTGCTTGATGTCCTCCATCTTGACGGCACTTTTCACCTGCGGCCAATTGGCGGCTCAAGTGCATAAACCCAGTTGATGCGCCGTGAAGATTCGCCCTACGTTCCGTCTTTCGAGTCTGAATGAACATGATCAAGTATTTTTGTCTTTCACTCATATCTAGAACAAATCCACATCCAGGTAATGTGGATTCATAAGGATATATGACGGGCTCTGAGCTGGGTTCAAATGTTGAAAAGATATAAATGACAATTGAAGGATTGGGACTAAATTTGTATATAAATCACGAACAATGTGCAAAGAAATGAATATATTATGAGGTGTTAAGTGTAGACTTCCGCAAAGCCCATAAATGGGCCCGGTATAAGGATCCTGCGCAGGTTCCTAGGTTATCTAGTGGATTCGGGAAATAGAGACTATTAAGTAATACTGTGCTTTTTATAGGGTCCGGATCTGCGCACCATCGATTTTCCCATTTGCACCATTTTACGTCAGCATTTTCGGAGGATGTCGGATAAGGTCATGTGATTTTTAACCTCATCTATCAATCTGATATTGATCTCTATAGCAACCCATTATTTACAAGATCTATTTAAACCCTTCCACCCCCCAGATCTCTCTCTCTCTCTCTCTCCCCCGCACCCTAGATCTTGATCTCTCTCTCTGCACCCTACATCTCTGATTTCCATCATTTTACCAATCATTCTTATCAAAATGACTGATATCAACCCCACTGCTAGCTGTTAGGACCGGCGTGCTAGCGGGTCCTGGTAGGTAATATAGAACTAGAGTGAAGGAATAGCAGGGTGCTAGTATATTTATAAACTAATCGCTAAAGAGCTAAGTTCCCCTGGCAGTCTCTGTATGGATGACCTTTGGCGGGTCACGGGACTAGGTCACCTGACCCGGTAGGACTTAGTCTCCCTGGTGCGGTCTCTGGCGGGGGGTCATGCTACCCCTACTAGGTCACGGGTTCTAGGTTATAGGACCCGGCGGGATCTAGCCTATAAGGCACTCTCCTAGTAGAGGGTCGTAACATTTTCCCCCTCCTTAAATAGCTACGTCCTTATAGCTAAGGGTCGGGGGTTAAGGGTCTCTTATAGTCGAGATAGGGAGGGTTCGAAAATAGTATATATGTCTAGCTATCTAAAAGAGGGTAATTTATCTTTATAGTAGAAGGTATAGATAGACTCGGAGCTTTAAGCGTTATCTCTCTTCGTCGCGTATAATCTAAGTTCTTTATATATTTTTCACTTATCTCTCTTCGAGTTATAGCTTTCTTCTTTCTATACTTCCTCGTCCTTTCGCTTTTTCTTCTTATAGCTTTTCGTCGCTTCGCTTTTCTTCTTATAGCTTTTCGTCGTCTCGCTTTTCTTACTATAGGTCATTTCGACTTATTATAGTAGCTCCCTTTCCTCCGGTCGCGAGTACGACGTATACCTCTATTAATAATTACGCCCCTCCGGCCGTCGTCTCCCTTACTAACCCTATAAGTACGTAGTATTAGCGTTATATAGACCGTCTTAGATATAACCTAGGGTATATATATATCCCTCCGCCTAGCGGGATTAACGTTAATACTCCCTAGTATAACTATTATATAAGGAAGCGGTAGTCTTATATAATAGTAAGTATAGACCTCCGCTCGTATTAGCGGTTATTAACGTTCCTTAGGTCGATTCTAGGCTCGACGCTTAAGCTAATACTTATATCTTAGCGCCCTATACTACCCCTATGTAGAATATATCGTTCTTTACGATTATATAAGGGTTTTAAGATACGCGGAATACTTTAACTCGAGATATCTATATAGGTATAGTTACGCCTTTCGGTCCTTCTCGCGCTACGCCCTCTCTACCTCCTCTACCCCCTCCGCCTCCTTTAATATAGATTTTATTAATAAGTCGGGTTATAGGTTAGCTTCGGGCGCCTTCTCGGGCTAGATTATATATATAGCGGTAAGAATATAAGCGTATCTTAGAGATTACTCGTCTAGTATAGGTAGTTATTATATTATACCTTTAGAGAGTATTAGCTATATTACTTTTCGTCCTATTTTTCGGCGATAAACTCTTATATATTCTTATTATATATCTATAGTCTCTTTAGGATATTTTTCGTCCGCTCCTTATCTTTATTAGTATTCTAGATCCTCCCCTAACCTATCTATAGTATATACTAACGTAGTTAGTTATTTTCTAGGGGTCTATTTAATAGTTAGCTATTAGGTTTAGCGTTCTTAAGCCTACTCCGGTCTTTCTAACCTTCCTAAAACGTATTTAATAGTAGATCCTAGATTATATTAACTTCTTCTTTATAGATCTTCCTCGGCGTATTATACGCTTTAGCCGTTCTTTCTTTTTATTATAGTAACTCTCGAATACTAGTATATCTTCTACGTTTTCTCTTAGCTCCTAAGTATTTTCCTTATACCTATATCCTTTCTATTTAATAAGGTATTCGGCGTCTTTATAGTTATCGGTAAGGATCTCTTCGATCTCTTATTTAGGTTAGTTATTTACTAGTATAGGATTAGGCCGCTCTTAAGCTTTTAGCGGATCTCTATAGTATAGCTCTAGTATTAAAATATATTATATAGGGTAGATCTTATAATATCTCGGCGTAAGGATTAGCTAGTATACCTATTATCCTACTATACCTATTATCGCGAAGGGTCCTATATAGCGGTTATCTAGCTTTTTATATAGTCGTCCTAAGTTAATATACTTATTTCTTAGTATAACCTATTATCCGATTATAAAAGACTTCTCTATATATTTCCTATCGTAGGCTCGCTTTATTATAGTTTTCGACTTTTTTAGGCGCTTTCTTAGTATTTCTCGTATTTTTAGTATTTTCTCTATACGGCTTTTAGCGTTATTATAGATTTCTATCTTCCTATTTAGTACTAACGTTCTTAGTTCCGGTTAGAATCCTAGTAATACTTTAGCTAGGGATATTTTTAGTATACTATAAATAGTAGTATTATAGACGATCTATATAAGAGAGATCTATCTTATCTAGTTATCTTAGTACTAGCTTACTATATTATATAGGTAATACTTAATACTTTAGTTTTATCTCTCTATCTACCTATTAGTTTATAGATAATAGGCTATTAATAGTCTACGTCTTATAGCGAGGAGATAGTAGAAATAGCTCTAGAATTTTAATATAAAGATAGTACCTCTATTACTAATAAGGTTTTCTAGTATTCCCTATAGGGGTATAACCTTTTCGTAAAATAAAGTTATAAGTTTTAACGAGTCTACATCTTTAGTATAGGAAATATAGAGGGAATATTTTAAGAATAGATCGACTATAACTATAATTACGTCGTAGGCCTTCCCCTTCTATTTTAAGGGTAGTAGGCCTATAATAAAGTCTACGCTTATCTACTAGCCTAGTCTCTTTAGTACTAATAGTAGTTCGAGTAGTCTATATAGCTTATAGCGTTTAATAGTATTAGATTAGTAAATCTAGTATATAAAGATATAGTCCTATATATCTTTAATAAGGGTTTTTTACTAGTATTTACGTCTAATAGCCTATAGCGTTCTTTTCCTTATATAATAGTCTACCTATAGATCGTTATAGTAGATCCTTATAATTTCCTAGTAGATTATAGGTTCGCCTTCGGGAATATAGATATAGTTATTATATCTTAGTAGTCTATCCTAGCTTCTTATACTCTATTATATCTTTAGGGGTTATTTAAAGTCGCTAGTTTCCCGTATCCTTCTAAACGTATTCCTATAGAACTTATTCTTCGCCTATATCTTAAGTATAAGTTCTACTATAGTTTCTAGCGGCTTATAGGTATATATAGTTTCTTCTTTAGCTACTTTATATACCTCCTTTTAGCTCGGTAGTCTATTCGTCGCGGGCTTAGTAGGGATCTCTATATATACTATAGTTATTATAACGCCTAGATATATCGTATTCTATAGATCTCTTTAGTAACTAGCGCCTTTACCGATAGTCTCCTTAAGTCTTTATATAAAAATATTATAACTTATAGTATTTAGTAGCTCGTCTACTATATAGTTAGATCGTCTACTAGAAGTATCTATAGAGTTTATTTTCCCTAGGCGGAATATAATAACGAAGTTAAAACCTATAAGGTATTCTACTTAGTATATCTAGCGTCTTATAAGCTCCTTAATCGTTATAAATTAGATAAGATTAGCGTAATCTATTATTACTATAATTAGATACTTATTTCCTTTAAGGAAGTAGCGCTATTCCTTAAACCTTATAAAGATTACTAATATTTTTTAATTACCGATCTAGTAATTTCTCTCTACTACTAGTATCTTCTAGGAGTAGAAAGCGATAGGGTACTAATATCTATCTTTATAGAGCTATAATATAATTATATAAATAGCGGCTTCTAATATATCCGTTTCTATTATAGTTTTTAATATAGTATTAAAGTATATAAGTATCGGTATAGTCTAGAAAGCGGTCTTAGTCCTTTTAAAAGCTTCTTACGCTTCTTCTATAAAGACGAACCCTTCTTAGCGCTTATTTCTTCCCTTCTTTTATACGTCTAGCCCCTTAATTAGATCGTTAAAAGGGGCGCTAATTATTAACTATTTCCTAATAAAATATTAGTAGAAGTTAGCGAAGCCTATAAACTATTATATATTAAAGATATAGGTTAGCTTTAGCTACTAGCTTATCGTTTCTATTTAGGTAGGGTCTATAATAACTCTATAGCGGGAGATAATAAAGCCTAAGAAGTTAACTCTCTCTATATAGAATATATACTTACTAGGTTTAATAAATAATCTCTACTTAATTAGGCGTTTTAGTACTTCTCGGACGTAATATATATAAGTCTCCTTATCCTTCGAGAAGATTAGTATATTATTAAGATATACTACTAAGTAGATATTAATAAGTCCTACTAAGGCTCTATTAATATATATCTAGAAAGTAGCGGGAGTATTCGCGAGTCTAAATAGTATTACTATATATTTAAAATATCTATAGCGGTATCTAAATACTATTTTCTACTTATCTCCTTATTTTATATAGATCCTATAGTAGGTATCTTATAGATCTAGTTTAGTATAGATCTATACTCCTAATAATCTTACTAGGGACTTATTAATTAGTAGTAGAGAGTAGCGGTTCTTAATAGTAATCGCGTTTAACTCTCTATAGTCTATATAGAGTCTAAGCTTACTATCTTTCTTCGGTATAAAAAGGATAGGTATACCCGATTAACTCTTTAAGTATCGGATCTAGCCTTTTTTAAGGTTCTCTTTAATATACTAGCGGAGGACTTCTAACTCTTTAGCGGATAGTACGTATATTAGCCTTTAAGGGGGTATCTTATCTAATATTAGCTCGATTATATAATTATACTCTACGTAGGTTAGAAAGACTATAGTACTTTCTTTACTCGCTATAATAGTTAGATCTTAGTATTCTAGCGGGAGTTTAGTTAGAGGTTATACCGGATAGGAGGTCCTATCCGAGCTTTATATTACCCCTAATATTACTATAAACTCTCTAATAACCTTATCGACGTCTAAGTATAGCTCTCTAAGTATACCTTATAGTCTTACTTTTTCCTTAAAGTCTTCTAGCGGGAGGGTTTTAACTTTTAGCGGGGCTATATTTCTATACGCCTACTTATTAGTTACCTAGTTAATATCCGGATTTACTAGTCTAAGCTAATCTATTTTTAGGATTATATTATAGATTATTATATCTATAGCTTCGTAGGTTATTTTAATAACTCTATAGGTTCTATTCCGGTCTATTAGACTAAGCTATACTTCTTAGCTTCTATATAAAGGGATCTTATACCTATCTATAGCTTCTACTAGGCGAGTATTTATTATATATATCTCTTCTAGGTTCTCTTTTACCTATTTCTAGCTTACGAAGCTCTAGATTACGCTATTATCTATTAACGTCTTAGCTACCTCCGTCGGGGCTCTAGTCTTAACGTCTAATATTAGTACGTTATAAATAAGTACTTAGTATACTCTCTTACGTTCTCCGAAGAGAACTATCCCTAATACTATAGGAGTCTATAGTATAGGGTTATCTATTTTTTTAACTCTTCTACGGCTATAGCGTTTACTATAGCTTTCTTACGGTAGTTCTTTATATAGTAGTCTAGCTTACTATAGAAGTTATAGAATTTACTATCTCCGCTTTAGTCTTATTTAGACCCTATAGTAGCTTTTCTACCCTCTATAGTAGTTATAGCTTACTATATAGAGAAGGCGCTATTTCCCTTAAAGGGTCTTCTACTAGATCCTTATAAGTCTATAGTATTTCTTAGCGCTATCTTCTTAGCCTCCCTAAGATATAATATCCTACTTAGTATTACTTTCTTAATTTAGTTATAGAAGGCTACTTAGTTATCCTATTAATCTATAGTAGGGGCTATAAACCTCTTTATTTTATTTTATACCTCCTTAACGATACCCGTCTCTAAATAGTCGATTCTTATCTATCTAGTTAGCGTATCTTTTAGGCGGTTATAGAGTCTAGTAAGCTTTAAGACGTATTAGTATATATCTTAATACTTAGCTTATATTATCTACTACTAATTATATTTAGCTTCTTATTATATCTCGATAGGGTCGGTAATCTAAGCGAGCGCCTATATTTTAAAGACCGACTAGGTAAATATTATACCTAGGTTATTCCTATAGTATTCTATCTATATTATATTAACCTTTAGCGCTAAGAACTTAGTTACTTAGTCTATCTTACGTATATCGCTAATAAACTAGTTAGGGTATCTATTCTAGAAAGCTTCTTAGTTCGACTTAAAGAGATTATATTCGCCCGAACTCTTAGCTTTATACGTTATTATATTATAGGGTATACGTAGTTCCCTCGCTTTCTTCTAATAGGATAGATAGCCTCTAGTACTTCCTTACGATATAATCGAGTTTATATAAGTAGCCTTAAGTAGTTAATAGGTAGTTTAGCTAGTAGTACTACTTAGCGAACCCTAACGGATCCTAGATCCTTATATTCTCGCCTATAGGATTACTACGTTTTCTTCTTTATCTTATAGCTCTATATAGATCCTATTTTTCTCCTTTACTAGAGCTAGACGTCTTTTAAGGGTCTCTAACTCTCGGAGTTCCGCCTTTTTATCTACCTCGGTCGGGGTTATCGGATCCGGCGGGTTTCCTCCTTAAGGGTTATCGTCGACTTCTTATATCTCTACCTCTTCTAGTAGGGGTTATAGGGGTCCCGGGACGTCGTTCGTTTCCGCGATCGGGGCTAAGGTTCCCCTTAGGCGGTCGCTTATATATCGAGTTATCGATATTACGTATTCTAACGGTCTAGTTTAATTAAGATTTAGCGATTAGAATGTTAGGACCGGCGTGTTAGCGGGTCCTAGTAGGTAATATAGAACTAGAGTGAAGGAATAGTAGGGTACTAGTATATTTATAAACTAATCGCTAAAGAGCTAAGTTCCCCTAGCAGTCTCTATATAGATAACCTTTAGCGGGTCATAGGACTAGGTCACCTGACCCGGTAGGACTTAGTCTCCCTAGTGCGGTCTCTGGCGGGGGGTCATGCTACCCCTGCTAGGTCACGGGTTCTGGGTCATAGGACCCGGCGGGATCCAGCCTATGAGGCACTCTCCTAGTAGAGGGTCGTAACACTAGCCCTATTGCTGAGTCTACTAGTGAGCTTATTCCTAGATCTACCCTAGATCTCTCTTAGTTCCTAGATATACTAAGATCTTAGATCTACCCTAGATCTCTCTTAGTTTGATCTCACTTTGGTATCAATTTATACTAATTGGGTAATAAATAGTGTAACTACTACCCCCCCCCGGAAGCGGTATATAATACCCGCGAGGAGCTAGTCGAAATAGTGTAAAAGTATACCCTTTCCTAGGGTTATTATACTACTATACTTCGTAGTAACCCCGGTAAAAATGTGACTATATAATATATTAGATTAGGGACCCTAAAATGGTCTACTAACCCCCTAATTAGGCAAAAACCTCGCAATACTAGCTTAAAACGGTAAGATTGCCCTTTTCGACTCTATATAACTACTAAAAGCGGTAGTTAGTATCTCTAGATTAGGAACCCTACCTATAACTATACCGCTAACGATATAATAGGCTACTACTAAGCTCGGAAGCTTACCCCGGATGAGATTAATAAGATTAAAGAGCTATCCTAAAAGGGTATACTATCTAAGAAGATTATCGAGATATTATAGGATTAAGCTACCTACCTAATCATATCGCGCGATATTTATAACGAGATCGCTATAATTCGCTAAAAAGAGAGGGGTAATCGATCTAAAATCGAATATTTGCTATTTAATATAGCTAAATATAAGTATAAGTATAAAATAGATCTCTTAGCTAATAATAAAATTACCTTTTTAGTACTAGCGTACCCCGATAGAATATCACTTACTAATTAATATAATAGGGTTTTTATATTAGACTATATATATAAAATAAATCGATATAAAATACCCTTTTTAGAAGTAGTTAGTATTATACCGACTAATTAAACCTTCCTATTTATAGTCTATTTTATACGTTATAAGTAGGAAAAGGGCTATAATTAGGCTTTATAAACCTTATTCTAAGAATAGCTAAGTTTACCCCTAAATATAGTACTTATTACTAATCGAGATAGTGGATTATTAGTAGTAATCGATAATATCCTTCCTAATATAGCCTATTTAATATATATTTAGTATATTAATAAAGCTATATTAGCTAGGGCTAAGAGTCTTATTACTATAGCGGCTAATCCGATATTAGATAATCCGAAAAATAATTATTTTAAAGCCTTTATATAATAATAGAGGGATCTTACCTAGTTAAATACCTTAGATAAGTATAATTTAAGGTTATTAAACCTTAAATCCTAGTTTAATTATCGTTTAATTATATATTTAATAGATATTTAGCTAATTTATAAATAGAAATTTATCCGATTTTAGATTATAAATATTACCTATTTCGGTAATTTAGTATCTTCACGCTCGGAAGGGACTTACGCGTAGCTAAAAAGGGAGCTTAATAGTATAAGTAGGAACCTTTCGTCCGTATTAGATACTATTACGATAGTTATTAATCGATAGTATACTAAGATATCCTATTAGATTAAATCTAATAAGATATTAACGCTAAAGATTATATCTAATTAGCTATATAAGGGTATTCGATCTAATATCTCGAAATATACTATCAGACTAATCTATTAGTAACGTGAATTAGCCCTACAAAATACCCTAATTAGGTATTATACGGGCTATTTTACTAGCTCGATAGGGCTCCCGTATAAGTATCGACTATCTACCCTAATTAGGTTAAATTAGCTAATTCTATTAGATAAAATTGACCTTTTTTGGTATATTAAACCCGTTTTGGGTGCACAATCAGCCCTAGTTCAATCTCCGATAGTGCCGAAAAAGACAAAAAGGGTCAGAAATAGTCCAATAGGGAAGGAGGAGGGTCCAAAGAAGCGGAAGGCTCTAAGCAGGTGCTCACAGTGCGGGGAGGGTGGTCATACGTTTAGGGGTTGCCCAATGCGGAAATTATAAGGTTATTTTTGTTATTTGGTATCATATATAATATCAGATTGATAGATGAGGTTAAAAATCATATGACCTTATCCGACATCCTCCGAAAATGCTGACGTAAAATGGTGCAAATGGGAAAATCGATGGTGCGCAGATCCGGACCCCTTTTTTATAATAGACGAATTGCCTTCCTTCTAAAGGAAGGCTAGTATACGATAAAACATAATATAGATTAGTAACTAACTCTCCCCTCCAGTAGATACCATTAATCGGGCTAATAAGCTTAGCACTAAGCTTATTAAGGAGCTTACTAAGTTAACGATCTACCCGCCTACTAAAGCCTAGAGAAACGCAGATTAAACGTCTCATTAACGGAAATACGCTTTTCTCGTAAAGGCTTGCTTGATATATAGATAGCATAGGGTTGTTGAGATAATTGAGATTTGAAGTACAAAAAGTTGGTTTTTTGAGAAGTGCTGACTGCTGAGAAAATAAGTGGTGGGGCGCACGATTGCCTTCAAATTTACGGTATCGCTCTGATCTCTTCTGAACAGGCAAAGGGACGATTTCATTAAACTTACGACTTTGAATTACAGTGGAGTAGCTCATCGACAGCAGGCAAACAGCCTGAGATTGGAGCCAATCACCCCCTCTCTGAGAGCGAATCCATCCCTAAGACATCTCTCTGATCACAGTATCCTTTATGACTATAATGAATTTCATTGTAGCCAGAACAAGTTCTATCGCGCCGGCAACAACATTATTCATCTTCATCAGAAGAGCCATTAGGGGCATCGCGGGTTCAAAGGCTATCAAGTATTATAAGCCTCAAGGGAGCGCTCGCTTCGTGTGGTTATCATACCAGAGGTTGGAGAGGATAGTAACGAAGAGGAGGGGTCAGAAGAGTGGCCAAGAATGTCCCAAATGGGAGGTCTTTGGATAAAACGGATAATAAAAACGCACGGAAATGGCAGTGCAGGAAAAGACAGGTCAGCACTATGGACACGTGCAGCATATGCATGCATGGAATCGTGGTGTTCGGGGCTGAATGAGCTGAAGAGTAGAGCGGCATGAGGGAATTTCCTCACGAATCAGAAAAAGGTCGGTGCGCACACACATACAACAGTGGGTATTCGCTGGTCATCTAACTACTAGTCAATATATGGCAGAGCGTACGGGATGCCCGGTTCCCTTGAGTCTATGGTCGTATGTGGGAAGACGTAATTGCATCTAATTCTATACTCTTGACGCCCACCCGCCAACCTTCCTGTTTCAATCACTACTTCTGCGCCGCCCAAAACAACACTCTATTTCTAACTTCTGCATCCTCACTGGATCTCCCATTATAGATTTAATAGTAGTAGACACCAGCTATGATCCATTACGAGTGCGGAAACCTTCAACCGAAAAAGGAGCCAATCCGGCCAAACATGGTAATTTGTTGATGCCGTTCCCGCGGCTCGACGACTAATGTAATAACTGACTGGACTAGCATTCCATGCTACCATATTTCCCCCAACGGCCTATCTACATTCAAATGACTTCTCAGAGTCCATCAGGAACTTCGAATGCTTGTTCCTCTTACCAGTTGTTGAAGGCATTGATATCAAAGCCCTCCCACAACAGCCTTCCATACTCAAGTTCGCGGGTCACTTTTCCCTCACTATCCCACCATATCGTAGATAGCATGATCATACCCGTGGAATCACCCTTCTTGATTCCAGGAGGAAGGTTGGGCTTGGCTGCCTCGGGAGGATCAACGTTCAATGTGAACCGTGACACGCTTTCCAAGACCGCAAACGAGCCGGGCTCGGAACTGCCGTGGAGCGAAATGGCCTCAACTGAGATATTTGTCATAAGACCGCCGAACCCCTTGTTCTGTTGGTACCAAGCCTCTTTGGGTGACCTGACAATACCGAGAGCTATATGGAAATAAAGTGTTAGAATGGTAATGGAGAAGGGAGATGGGAAATGGGCTCTTACGGATGTCGGACATGCGATAATCATCAGCCACCATGCTGTTCATTTTATCGGCATCGGCATTGGCGAAAGCTTCGAAGTACTCAGTAATGCGCGCCAGCAAGACCTTGTCCTCATGGTCTCGGATGCGGACATTGTTAAATGCGGGCGAGGTCGAAGCCATGTTGTATGGTATGTGATGGCGGTTTATCAGTCGCAGTAGGTGTTGCCAAATGACTATGGTTGCTGAAGGGTTGGGCCAGGAATCGAAGCCGTATTTATAGTTATATTCCTCAATTCGAGTAGATATTAAATCAAAAGGTCCTCAGGTTCTCCTTGCCTACACTGTGCTCCGACGCGCAGCTTGTCACACTTCAGCTGCAAGCTGGAACCGGTTACACATAGTTCAGAGCTACACCGTAGTGTCTGTAATGATCTACATGAGCGCCACCTGCAGGTTTTGTTCCACAGTGCATAACAGCCGGACGAGGTTGAGGGTGGAAAAGGAGTATAGAACATCTCAAGAAACTGAAGCTGATCACGGAGTACTCCGTAGGCGGAAAACAATTCACAAATAAACAGTATCGTGGGCCCGGGTGCCCTTTTGGTTATGGACGGAGCATCATGGATGGACTGAGTGCTCAATTTGGAATAGATGCCTCTGATGAATCCCGGAGTACTCCGTAATCGTGAGCCGCCAATCAAAGCCATTGAGTCTGAGTCCAGACTGAAATTTACTCAGTGAGCCTAACTGCCTAGGTCTGCCCTCGTAAAAGTGGCAGCCAAGATAGGAAAGCCCCGCAGAGGAAATATCCAGGGGGTACGTATACGGAGTACTCCGTAGCTACCTACATGTACCTACATGTAGTTACATACATGTACATTGTACATACATCGTGCATACATACCTACATCGTAACTAACCTATGTATGTAGGTACCTAGGTATCTCCATTGGCTTCCTTCTCCAGCAACCATCATGCTTGCCTCTCGATCTGATTTTTGTTTTTTGCTTTCTCCCCATTGGGATTTATAATGATGTCACCCTTTGATTCTTCACTTCATGGGAATCAATATCCATGATTTATACCTTGTATCATCATTTATGCTTTACAAATCGATCATATGCACTTGCCATCATAGAAACCAATAAACAACTTGCAATTTCATAGTCGTAGATTATGCGTGAGCCTTTCAACAATTGCAAGATGTCAATTATAGACCATATCCTCGCTGCACTCCCATAAATCCTATAGTTTATACACGACAAAAGGCACCATCAAAACCAATGCCATCCATGATTCCAAACTCACTGATAATGAACCGGCTATCCCGGGGAGGTCAGAAGAGCCCGTGGATGATGTTGCGTCCGATGGATTATCAGATGTGTCAGAGGAGTCAGACGTGTCAGACGAATCGTCTGATGTATCATCTCCAGAGCCCAACGAAGATGAGCCGCCGCTGCCGCTGCCACTGCCACTGCCGTTGCTATCAGTACCATCGCTACTGCGGTCACTGTTCGCGGTGGTTGTCGGGGTCGGGTCTGGTGTGCTGGGAGAGCGAGATGGGCCTGCAGACGTCGAAGTAATGATAGGTTCCGAGATGGTCTCTGTTGTATCAACATCTGGAGTCTCCGTCGGCTCCCAGTCCAGATATGAAGAACTCGTGATAACTGGAATCGTGATGTCACCGGTTCGTTGCTGGGACACAGAACTTGCCGCCAATGGTAGGACAGTTGTATCCCGTCTCACAGCAGCCGCCGGCGAGACAAGTATGACCGCCGACACAACCGCGTCCACATCTCGGCTCGCCTGAAATGAATGTACAGGGCGAGCCAATTGGGCAGCATCCGCCGGTTCCGTCTGAACAGGCGGTTTGTGTTGTTGCGGGGCACAACTACGCTTGGCGGGGTACGAGAGCTCGACCGGTGATGAGGGGAGCTACTGGCAGCATCCACTCCTCGCGCCAATAAGATGGCAGCGCAAGGCTAGGGTCAGGATGGATTGACAAGTGCGCATGATGAGAGATGTTTGAGGTGTCTCTTTTGGCCAAGAGAGTAGCAGACTGCAGGACCGATTGAGGATCTCAAAGAAAATGGGTAAGGGGTGTTTTCGAATTCCAGAGAACGAAAAATGACGCTTGTTCTTATACTTTGAGTCTACCAACCATCGTATTCAAAAGCTCAGGGGCAGTGTTGTCGTCGTTGTCTTCGATGAATCAAGCTCGTATCCAACCCCGCCTTTCGGCTGTTAATGATTCCAATGCACTGATATAGCCCATTAAGGGCAGAGACCTCTGCCACTTCGTATCGCCACATACATGGATGAGGCACAAGCGGTGGAATTGTTGGAATTACACCCAATCAGATGGTTGATCCGGGACCAGAGACCTTTATACGGGGTAGGCCGAAGATCACAACCTAATTTGATGCTGCGGATGTGCCTTTGAAAACAAACACACGGCTTTGGACTGGCAATTCTTGAGATTCCTTGGGAATCTGATACTCTGCGAGGTACATGCACACCGGTGTCTGTTGTACCTAGGTACGTGGCCCACTCTTCTTATACAACATAGTCTCAACTGCACCCTCAATTTCGGGGGTTCCAAATTAGAGAAAACATTGGCGAAGAGAATTTACGAATAAATTGCGAAGGACCAAACTCGGGAAGAAATCCTGGGTGTAGTCAGGATATGATATTGTGGGATGACATCCGTTAGGACCCCGGGTTGGACGGACATGATCGCGGGCCTGAGGCACTCTGTGGGTTAGAGGATATGCTTTCTGTATCGGCGACTCTCCAGCAAACGGGGTACCTTTTTCTTGCTTTTGAGGGTTGGGCGTGCCCCCAGGATAACCACAGCAATCGAGGGCAGTTTTGATGTCGACAATCCGACAACTTGATATCCCTTGTTGACCACGGGCGTGACTTAGACTGCAAGGCCCGATTGAGATTATATAGCGCACTCGAGCCCTCATACTACTGCAATAAAAGATATAGTTGAGGATTGACAGTCTCTCTTAATACCTATCATGCATCCCGGGCGTAGAAGAAATAGGACCCGAATCCGCAGCAACATCAACAGCAAAGCTGGCTTGGATAAAGTCCTCTAATTCCTCACTCACAGTCTTGAGCTTTTCCTTAACGCTCGCAACACCTTCTTGCCCAACGATATGGCGCGATGGAGGGTTTTCATGGCCGCCGATTGATGTGATGGCAAATACGGTCTCAGAGACCAGCACCTCAAGATGTGCGGAGCTTAGTGGTGGATGCATGGAGACAACTTCCGGACTAGAGAATGGTCCATTTTCAATGGAGCTAACCCGGGCATTTCCATCGTTTGCCCGACTGGGTGTGACAGGACTGTCAGAGAAGGTAGAAGCATCAGGTAATTGAGGTACTAGATGGTTGAGGATGCCGCGGAAAAGAGGCGCTTGATTGTTGGAAGGTGAATAGGCGGGGAAAATGGGAGGGACGCTAGTCACCAAGTTGGTGAGAATACCAATCTCAATGCTGCATTGGAAGATGGTGAGCTTAATGTTGAAAGGGGCGATTTCATAGGCCAAGCTCTGTGATATTGGTTAGTTCATGTAACGGGGTTCAGATGCCCAAGTATGCATAGAAAGACTGACATCGCAGAATCCTTCTAATGCCCAGCCTGCGGCGCAGTACATCCCCAATCCGGGTGTGCCAATATGCGCAGCTGTATATTGTCAGACAAATACCCAAGCACCCAGGAGATATGCTTCTTACTGATTCCCGAGATTATCATCACATGTCCCGATCGCTCTTTTCTCATATGAGGGAGCATGGCCTTGATGATATTGAGAGGTCCGAAATAATTGACCTCGAATTGATCGCGCACGAGATTCAATGTCTGAGTGGAGGCGGAAAGCTCTTCGACTGTACCGATGAGGGCTTTAAAGCAGGTCAGTACATCCCTGGTATAGTAGAGCACCATGAAGACCCAAAGTCCCACCTTGGCTTGTACAGCACAAAAGTATGTCGACCTTTCCGAACGTTGCGACTGCATCTGCGACAATCGCCTGGCATTCTCCCATCATTCTGTATCTCGAAATCTCATCAGTCAATCAGATCATTGAAAAAAAGCTTCTGGATTCCTGGATAGGACAGCGCACCGGATATCTAGCGGCACCGTCTTCATGCGCTGCTTCCAACCATCGCCGTGCTGCTCCACCTCCGAGAGGAAAGCATCGAATTCATCGCGACGACGCTCATCGCGTTCCAAAGCTGAATGTGCTAATCCGAGATACGCATAGTCTCCATGCGCAAGGACCTGCCGCGCAACTGAAAGGCCAATGGGTGAATCCCCCGCGGTGATCAACCATACTCGGGGCTCATTATGCGACGGGAATTGCGCGCCGGCATCAAAGGAGGGGTTATTGTCCATCAGGTTCAATGCCAATGGACAGGCACGCTACCCATCACGTTACAATTCAGATCTCAGAAAAAAACAGTATCTAGATATATAAATGAGTGAGGAAGATGGCCGGAGGGTCGGAAGCGCAACGAAATGCCAAGGCGGCGTTCCAAAGTTCCGGGGGCTCGAACTAATCGCGTGTTAATCAAACGGGTGCTAGCTGGCTCGCTGGCCTCTTCTCTTCTCTTCTCCATCCCACATCATGCCTGAACAGCCGCCACGCAGAGCGGAGCCCGGTGTATGTATTGTCCATTGAGTATACGTTGAATTTACTGACCAGTTTCCAGACGGGCCTCAAGGGTGCCCTCCAGGGGCTGGCAATTTTCATGATCGTCCAATTTGGTATCAACCAGTTCATGTCAAGCAAGAACAAAGATACCAGCACGAAGTCCAGTGCTATCCCCGCTTTCGCCGATCGCCCCGATCCGAGCGAAGTCGTCGAACACAGTGCCCTCCCCCAACTCGTTGCTCCCATCTGGCCCTCCGACAGCGCTGTCGATCTCACCATCTATGTGACTCCCTCTATCGTCGCGCCCAGCTTCAAGTCATCGGACGGTATTCTTGTGGCCCAGGAAAAGAACTTCACTATTGGAAACTACAGCGACGTTCGCGAGATCGACACCACTATCAAGCTCCCGAAGCAGGTCCAACAGAATGCAACCCTCTGGGCTCACTTCTTTTTGGCTCGCACCGGATACCAACTGGATCCCGCTGCCAAGGACTATAACACGGCCGATGCAGTTCATTTCCTTCGACCCCTGAACCAGTATCTTCCCAAGAAGAAGGTCAAGAAGCTGAAGAACCTCCTGTCTGGCCCCGAAGATGAAACTGAGGAGGAGGATAATACCCCGAGTATTTCCACCATGTCATACTACCACCCTAACTTCACTCTGTCCCTGATCCCAGACTCTGGAGATTTGAGACTGGCCCAGATGAACCCTGCCGCTCGCCAGTATTTACAGCTGGAGCGGACCGGCGCCCGCGATGTCAGCGGAAAGAACGGATGGTACTACCCGATCGCTTTCTTCAACACTTTCTGGCAGCTGAAGACCCATATGACTGAGTTGAACTCCACCGTTGAGACAGTGCCCCTGCGTATCACTGTCAACAACATGGCGAACTGGAAGTTCAATATCCTCAGCAGTGTTGACGAGGGCTCGAAGCAAAGCTCTCGCCAGGCTGCCTATGGCAACCCCGTTCCCGGCGGTGGAGATGGAACCGAATGGGAGATGGTGAAGGAGATCCTTTTGGATACTAATATTTGGCTTCTTGGCACCACGGGTGTGGTCACTATCTTGCACATGTTGTTCGAGACTTTGGCCTTCAAGAACGATATTGTAAGTAATATCCCACTACCCAAAGTGACTGTCAGTACATTACTAACGCTGTCATTTTCTAGGCCCATTGGCGTAAGAAGAAGGATGTTGTCGGTACTTCAGTTCGGACAATCCTGGCCAATGTCTTTATGCAGGCTGTCATCTTCCTCTACCTCATGGACAACAGCGAGAACACCTCTTGGATGATTCTGGGAAGTCAAGGATTTGGTATCCTTCTGGAATTCTGGAAGGTCACTAAGACAGTCGACGTTCGCTTGCGCCGACCCTCGGCCAACTCGCGCTTCTCGTTCCTGCCTTACGTGATTGTCTTCGAGGACAAGCACAAGCTAAGCGAGACCGAGCAGAAGACCAAGGAGTATGATGAAATCGCCTTCCGCTACCTGTACATCGTGGCTGTGCCTCTCCTGCTCGCATACGCCGCCTACAGCCTCGTCTATAACACCCACAAGTCATGGTACTCTTATGTCATTGAGACTTTGGTGGGTAGTGTCTACGCCTACGGCTTCCTCATGATGGTCCCCAGTCTTTACATCAACTACCGGTTGAAGTCTGTTGCCCACATGCCAGGTAAGGCGTTGACCTACAAGTTCCTGAATACTTTCATCGACGATCTCTTCGCCTTCACTGTCAAGATGCCCTGGCTTCACCGCCTGGCCACTCTCCGTGATGATGTCATCTTCTTCATCTGGCTGTACCAGGGCTGGAAGTACAAGGTTGACTACAAGCGCGTCAACGAGTTCGGCCAGGGAGGTGACAGCGATGAGGAAGAGGAGCCTACCCCTGCTGTCCAGAGCGACAAGAAGGAAGAAGTGGCTACCCAATCCTCTTCCAAGGCCGCTCCCAAGTCGTCCACCCGCAAGAGGAAGTGAACAACGCTTCATGTGCAGGTCTCGATGGCTGATAGCCAGAATCAGATCCAACCAACGCATTCGCATACGTAGTCACTTGCTCGGTCTCACCGTCGTAGTGAGCATCGGATCATAATTTTTACGATGTTGTAGCAAGAAATGTTTAATCAGAATTTCCTCTTCAATTAGGATATTTGGCAATATGAATATAGAGTTATGAGCTTCACTTCTTTATACGTAGATGAGACATGAGGCCAATCGACGAAGTAGAAGTACGGAGTAGAATCTCCATTGTTGATGGTTACCCGATCGGGTTTAAGGCGATTTCCGCACCTCCGCGCTCACTCGTTCTTCTATGCAACTGTCATTAGATCTGTGCCCACAAGCATGGCCTTCTTTTGTAATTACTCTTGAGTCCATCACAAATAATCACAATTGACACAGATTGGTCGTTGGGTTTTCGACGCGCGCAATTCTTGACGAAGCGCGACATTTTGCAATTACGCGCCAATGGCACTGTGTTGACACAAAGTGCATACCAGAGATTCTCGACGACATACCAATTGTGGAAGAAAATTGCAACAAAATTGTTTGGATATGGATAGCGAAGCAGGTAAGTCATGTAGGTGTCCCTTCACTTGAGTAATGTTAACCATCCTGCAGGTAGTAGCAACAAGCCAAGCGGCCTGCTTGATGCCGTTGAGCATTTGGAAGCCGGTATGGCCGAATAGCTCTCTTGAGCTGGCAAGAAATGATACTAACAATTTCTGACAGTCGCTTTTATCCCGCCCAAGCAGAGATATACAGATGCCAGTTTGTTAGCCAAAACAATCGCTTCAGACGCGTACGAGAGCGGCCTACCGCAATCCGTGCTGGCCCGTCTCCTGAAGATTCTGACTGCGAAAAATAACTTGGATCAAGGCACAGTCACAACTCTGATCAAGAATCTATATCCTCAAGAGAGAATTTCGTCCAGAAATGTCACTCAAGTGGTATGCTGTCTTGGGCCAAGCAAGAACAAACCAAGTCCCGCCACACAGGCCCTGCTATTGCGCTGGTTGATTCTTGCATATGATCTTTTCGAAGAGAGAACGCATCTTGCCAAGCTTTACGCGGTTCTCTTCAATCATTTGGATATGATCAGTCTGCGAAAACCCCTGTGCCACCTACTTTCGCTTATCACGAGACGAAAACATGTCAAGCCGTTCCGGATCCAAGCCTTGATGGAGCTGCTTCAGACTGCTGGTGGCGAAGAGAAGGAACTTATCAGCCTTCTCAGAACATTCAAAAATTTTTACCCGGAGATCATTCTGGGTGATTTCGGCGGTTCGAGGAGGAATGCTTTGTTCTTTAAACATCCAGACCCTGAGTGGTCAAGCCATGTCAAAGTGCTTCAAGATCGCAATCTGGAAAGGGTACAGGCGAACCAGGGATCGAGCTTCCAAGTGGTGCACCGGGGTACTGTGAAGAGAAGCAGGATCGAGGTGGTTATTCCTGTGCTACAAACCTCACGGGTATCCCACAAGCACACGTCCTTAGAGGAACTTCGTAATATTGGTCATTTTGTCGACAAACTTGACAAGATCGAGCTACCAAATCAAATTATCTCGACTTTGGGCGATGCAATGGCTCAGAAGTATCTGCATCTGGTCCAATCCGAACTTGCAAATCACCGTCTGGATGAATGGTTGAGAAGCTTCCTCGAAGACAAGTTGGAGGTGTTACGGGAGGATGAGGATGATGAGCCCGAGACATTATCATATGTGTTGGATTCTGTTGTAGGATATGCTTCATATACCAAGGTAAGTTATTTAGGAGATTGTTGTAAGACCTGTCACTAACAAGATAATAGGATCTCCCATCATCAGTTCGTCATTTTTTGAGGTCCTATCTACAGATCTGGAATGGCAAAGATAATCGTGATCACGTCTTCCGGCTTCTTCAGTACATTCCCCTCGAATCATTTGAGTCTCTTCGGGGTGAATTATTGTCACCTCTAGAGTCAGCTGTGTTAGATCAGAGTCTTTCCTCCAGAACGGCGTTGCTGAGTTTCTACTCAGCGTTAATCAGCCAATGGAGCGTGAAACTTCGATCGGAACCGGATGCGACGATTCAATCAGTTAATTTGAGCCACACTATCGTGCACGCCGAACTTCTAGCATCCTCAATACTGGAGTTGTCAGCGGAGGACGAGGAAAAGACGTCCAAGCCAGCTACAGTCTCTGTGCTCGACTTCTACAGGGGCCTTTCCGAACTTTTCTCTCACGCGCCCCAAGACCCTCGATTCCGACTTACTCTTCCACATGCACAAACCGTGTACACACTCGCCTTCACACCCAGCGTTGCTGTGATCTCAAGTCTCAACTACATATTGGCAGTGTACAAGACTGCGTTTGAGGCCTCTCTCAGTTCCCAGATTCTTCAAGCCAAAAACACACTGCCTTATGAGACGGATCTCGTTGGTCGGTTCAACGGCTATGTCATGGATATGTGTAATGTGCTGTGGCGCAACCGTGCACTGAATACCGAAGACCCGAATGCACTGGGTTGCCTCATTCCGGCATCGACTACAACTGCCCTGACAAATTATATCAAAGAAGTGTCCGAGACAGCCAAGCACTATGATCGTGAGAGTGCATTCCATGTTAGTCTTGCTTCGATATTCTCTCTCAGCCATCACGCTGCGTTCTGCAATCTATCTGCGGCCTGTTTTTCGGATCTGGAAGAAGACCAGAAGGTTGCGGATGACCGCCCGAAACTGAGGAAGCCGGCTACTCAGAAAGTGCTGCTGGCGCTGGAGAAAGATGGTGGTGCCAAGATTACATGGCAGGAATACCGGGTGCATATGCTGGATTGGTTGGATTCGATAGGATGTCGGGGTACTGGCATTCTGATGAGAAGCACAATGAAGGCTTTACGCAAAGAGTAATAATGATAATAGTTCAGCGCAGTTGGATACCGGTGAACTAGAAATGAATATTTCCATAACGCCATTTGAATGCTTGGTATCGATATCTACATACATAATTGTACAATGTTCGGCCTAAGACAGAATCCATCTCAGACTGACAACACAACAGTGCCGAGGGGACTAGAACTTCTCCGTCGAGTTTAGATAGATATCCTGAACGCTGGGATCTTCTCGCAACGCGCTCAAGAGATCTTCAAGGTCTTTCACCTGTTCTTCATCTTTGACCTCGACCATACTATCTCTATTGGGATCCCAGAAGATCTCCAGTTCCTCAATGTTGAGACCTGACAGTTTTGCAAAACTCTCGCCAACGGTTTTCGTCTCCGACGGATCAGTCAAGATCACAAGACGACCCTTATCATCGGTCGTGATGTCCGCTGCTCCCGCTTCGATTGCCTGGTCCAAGAAGTCGTCTGCATTCGCATCATCTTTCTTCTCCATAACGACTCTTCCTTTTCTCTCAAAGAGGAATGTAGTCGGAGTGACAGTCCCACCGTTGTCCTTGATCATGTAGCGAATGTCCTGTAGCACGCGCGCCTTCTGATCTGTTTGGCACTCCACCACCGCAGCTACCGAACCAGGGAACATAGCCTCAATCGTCACGGATTCCAATGCTTGGCCAGAAACACTCAGTCCTTGACCGCGTGCAATTGCTGCCTCAATAATGATTTTCGGGATGGAGGCTCGTTTGGCATTCGATAGCGCAAGAGCTAGACGAGGGTTATACTTCGTGTCGGGTCCCCACACTAAAATAAGGCATTAGAACCTGAGATATATGCGCATACCTAGACAAGATACATACTCTGTGTAGCACTGGCAATCTCCTTGCCCACTATTTGGCGTTCTCTACTCTTTGCTTTGTCGTTTCTGGCCTTGTCATGCTTGATTGTGGACCATTTGTTGTGACCGGAGAAGATGGCTGAGGATGTACTGAAGGAATGAGCTTCATGGTAGGCAGAATCGGTCCACCGGGGCTGCCGTAGCAGCTTACTGAGCCTGAGAGCCATAGTGCTTTTAGCTGTACTCTGTAGACGAAGATCCGATCTGCATTGAGATTCGCGGGCTCGGGCTGCTGTTTATCCGATCTCCGCGGGCATTGAGGCCACACGATAAGGAGAACATGGGGCTGACGTATTCCCTGTGAACTTAACATCTTAACCCTTTGCGCCATTCTTCCTAATGGGGCGAGGCTTGCCCTGAATTCATTCTATGTCTTCCTCTGATGCGGTCCCGGCACCTGGCCCTGCACACAATGGGGTTCCTGATCTTGACATCCCCAAACTACATGCCCTCCCCTCCGAACAACAGGAGCTGTACATACTTACCTTCACCTCCGACCTAGTCCAGTACATATCGAGATTGGAAGCCGCAGAAGTTACAGCAAAGCAGAAAGATCTCAAAAGGGAATTGTTCAAGATCTTGAACATCTCATCACCGACCATCACTCGAGTCCTCCGCAACAATCTAGGGCGATGTTTTGGCGCAATACTCAGCAAAGGGGATCGCGGGATCCTCTTCGAAACCATCACCGACCTCTTGGCCATTTTGAACGCTGGCAAGAGTGAAGCAGAATTGAAGACAAAGTTCGCTGCAGCGCATTGTCTGGGAGAGGTCTTTGCGACAGCCGGTGACAGCGCATTCATGCAGTCCAATGTCGCAACAACGGGTGCCCTCAAATTATTAAAATCAGCAAGCAACCATACTGGTCTCAGGGGAGTGATCTTTTCAGTGCTGCGAAAGATCGTTGTTGGACTCGGGGTTCCGATCGACGAAGGAACCGCTCGCGACATCTGGAAACAGGCCCGAAATGCTGCCACCAGCGACAAATCTACTTTTGTCCAAGTCCATGCTTGTCGCTGCCTGGAGCAGTTGATTGCTACGACTCCATTTTTCGATAACACCAATGACTTCGACCACCTCAAAACACTTGTGTGGAAGGTCATCGACAGCCCCGCTGCGCCGGTGCGGCACGCCATAGCTGCGGTTCTCGGTCGGGCTCTGATTAATCTACATGCTACGGATGCGCACATTACGACTGTCCCCAAACCGAAATCGAAGAAGGCGAAGCGGATGTCCAAGAAACCTGGCGTGGGGCTTGGAGAGGAGGACGAGGCGGAGATGTCAGAGTCCTCTGCGCCAAAGAAGCCAGACTCCCGTCTGTATTTCCTTCTTCCAGATTTGTTGAAACAGCTTTCGTCCCAATATTTGAAGAGCACCACCTCTAACCGCTCACGTGCCGGGATCTGTATATGCTATAAATACGTTCTGCGCAATTTGGGGGACAAGATTGTTGAGGATCGCTATGGAGAAATAGCGACCAACTTGCTTGTGGATCTATTGAACCACCCAACCGTTACATATAACCGGTTCCGCCTACTCATGACCAGGAAGTTTGTTAAGAGCATCCTTGAAGATACCATTGGTCAGGAACTCTTGCGCGAGAACAGTCAGCTCAACGCTGCCAGATGGCTGATCAATGATATCCTCAAGGACTATCCTCAAGTTATCCAGGAACGTCGTGAACCAAGCAAGTACACCTTGGCAAGCGCTGTCAGCGCTCTGTCAGCGTTGATTTTATCCCTTGGCTCTGCATTTAGCGTCCACGCTGATAGCTGCCGGGATGCCCTGCTTCAAGTGCTCCCTCATCCTAATTACACTGTTCAAGTTCACGCAGCGCATTGTATGCGTAACTTTGTTCTCGCTGCGCCCTACCAACTGCTGTCATGTGTGACGATCTGCATGAACAGTCTGAACAGAGAAATTGGACAGCTAGGTGCACAGCGGCACTCACCTCGCCGGTGTGTTGGTTATGCGAACGGATTATCCGCAATGCTCAGCACTTCTCGTCTACAGCCACTGTATGGAGCAGTGGATGTGTTTGCGCGCGTTTTCACCCAGGCAACTGATCTTCTCAAAACGAGCAGCACTTCCGAGCTCCGGGTTGCGAGCGTTCAGATCCAGGTGGCATGGATTCTGATTGGAGGTTTGATGCCGCTTGGGCCCAGCTTTGTTAAGACCCATTTGTCCCAACTCATGCTTCTCTGGAAGAACGCACTCCCTAAACACCTTGGCAGGGAGAATGCTGCCCAGCCTGGCACCCTTGAGATCAGTTTCCTCACTCATGTGCGGGAGTGTGCCCTGAGCTCGTTGCTTGTCTTCATGGAATTCAACAACAAGCTGATCACATCAGATGGCGCAAAGAGAATCAGTGCGATGTTGCAAAATACCGTTGAATTCTTGGATGACTTGCCTAAACCCAAGGCCATGGAAGATATCTCACAAAGACTGCATCCCTCTCTGCAATTACAGGATTACACGACCTTGGTGCGCCGGCGTGTGTTGCAATGTTTCTCAAAGCTTGTGCATGCTCATCCTCCCAGTCATGGAGATATCATCTCCCAGTCCAGTCTTCTCAGTCTAGCCATCTCGTCGTTTGCAGACCCAGATGCCCAGTACAAGCAACTGGAAAGCTCTATATCTGGTTCTGCCGGGCAATTTGATGGTCTTTGGGATCTATGCGATAATTACGGGTTTGGTGTCACTGGACTTTCTCGAGAATATCTGCGTGCTACATTTTCCGGCACGCAGGAGAATGACAAGCGGCCTGCCTGGTCTGCACTTGATTCCGTGGATCAAGTCGTGGATGACACCCTGGCTTTCCCTATATGCCAAGCCAGTGAGCATGATGCAGTTCTTCTTTACAGTCTGCGAGACGGTGATAAGCTTGCTGTTGACCCCCCGACAACTGGAGTTGTAAACTCAGCAATTGAATTGTTCTCTGTTGCCCTTGCTCTTCATTCACCCAAAATCCAAGAAAGCAGTGTGGAACAGATCGCTACGTTCCTCAGCTCTCCTGGCCTGCAACGAAACCCTGGCAGGAAAGCGGCGCTAGTCATCAACATCTCGGTTGCTCTCCTACAAGCCCTCAAAGTCGCTGTCAAGGAGACAGGATTCGTGGCTGGCAAGCTCAACCCCTCCACCGATAAGATTATGCAAGAGCTTCTTCAGAAATTCGTCATCGATGCCGATCCTATTGTCCGCACGATCGGCGCTGAAGGATTAGGCCGGCTTTGCGATAGCGCTGGCAATGCATGCACTAATACACAAGTCAACTGGCTTGTTGACACCATTGTCGAGAACAGAGAGCCCAATGCCAGAGCTGGCTGTGCCGCCGCTTTAGGATGCATCCATGCTCAAATTGGCGGAATGGCAGCTGGTCTGCACCTCAAAACCATTGTTGGCGTGTTAATGTCTCTATGCAATGATCCCCACCCAGTTGTACATTTCTGGGCACTTGGGGGCTTGGAAAGAGTCGCTAACTCTGCTGGTTTGACATTCTCGCCTTTTGTCTCTGGCTCTTTGGGGATGCTGGCCCAGCTCTACAGCGCCGACACACACAACGAGGAGGCAGCCGCATTGGCGACCTCCAACATTGAAATGTCATTCTTGACACCAGTTGTAATCAGTCGATGTGTAGACGCTCTCATCAATGTTCTTGGGCCGGACTTGCAAGACATTGCCAAGACTCGCAATCTTATTTTGACACTGCTTCGCCAGTTTCAGTTGGAAGAAAACCCAGCACTGGTCACAGAAAGCTCCAGATGTCTGGACCATCTATCAATGTATGCCTCGAGTTATGTGGACCTTGCAGGATATATGAAACGATTGCAAACCGAGCTTCGGGCAAACAACATGATGATGCGAGATGTAGCTGTCCGTGGACTTAACAACCTGATGAAGCGAGATGCATCCTCTGTCATGCAGACTGTAGGTCAGTCCTTGGAAGATGACATCTGGCTCGCATTCGATGAAACCCCGAACAATAAATCGATCAAATCAATGATCCAAGATTGGCTACAGCAGACTGCTTTGACAGAAACCGAGTCGTGGATTCAACGGTGTCAAAATATCATGACCAAAACGCGCCATAAGGCAGAGCCATTGCCTACCACGGCCATTCAAACCGCCGCTGCAGACATTCCCGATGACGAGGTTGCTGGCTTTGCTTCAGCTGCCGCAGAAGGACAGGGCGACGTTGCGAATGAAAGCATATCTGGCCAAGAATTGTTGAAATGGCAGACTCGCAACTTTGCCATGAGCTGTCTTTCTGAACTTCTTGCTACTGTTCAAGAGGCAATCTTGCCGGACTCTGCCATTCCAGCGGAGCTGGCTCTCCAGAAAAACGTGGGAGATATTGTGAGAATGGCCTTTTCAGCATCCACCGCGAACGTTATTGAGTTGCGCGTATGGGGATTGAAGATCATCGACCAGGTTCTTACCATGTTTGGCAAGACACCTGACCCAGACTTCGCTGAGGCCTCGCTACTTGAGCAATACCAGGCCCAGATTGGATCTGCCCTTACCCCTGCCTTTGCTGCTGACTCGTCCGCGGAGCTGGCCTCTGAAGCCATTAATGTTTCTGCTACTTTCATTGCAACAGGAATCGTCACCAATGTCGACCGCATGGGGAGAATTTTGAAACTCTTGGTGTTGGGTCTTGAGAACTTCGCGAAGAACCCGCAGACTACTGAAATCGGTGACCTTAAAGGCCTAAACTCCAATGCGCGAGTGATGGTAAAACTCGCTTTGTTCTCGGCTTGGGCCCGTCTTCAAGTCGCTAGCATCGATCATGAGTACCTGACTGAGGTTGTCCAGCCTTATATTGCAAAACTCACACCTCTCTGGCTGTCTTCTCTTCAAGAGTTTGCTCGCCTGCGCTTTGAACCAGATATCTCCGGTAGCTTAGGGACAATCTCAAGCAGTGATCTGGATGAGGTGTATGCTGCATTGAACCGTGAGACCCTATTGAAGGTAAGCCCGGGTATCTGCCTTTTATATCAAACATACGCTAATAATACCTCTAGTTCTACCAAGACACGTGGTTGTATTTGGTTAATGCAATTGCTGGGCTCGTTGAAAAGGATATCGATTTCGTGTTTGATGCCTTGGATGGCAAGTTGCAGCTACCCGAGCCCAGTGGCGCGGAGGATGAGAAGAAAGAAGAGAAAGCCCTCAAGAAGGAAGGGAAAGGACATGACATTAATTACCGCGAAGAGCCCGTTGCCTTCTTCTTTGTCTTATTCGGTTTGGCTTTCGAATCTTTGGTTGACCAAGGAACCTCGGCGTCACAACGATTAGAAATTCTTCAGGCTCTGAAGAGGATCCTGAGGCCAGTCATTTCTGGAAATGCCATCTACCAGGATGCAATCTTCACGGAGACTATGGACAGCTTCGCTCGTCTTGTATTGACCGAAACTACTCCAATCCAAACGGTCATTGTTGAAATTGCCCAGAATTTATCACTGGACCACCCGGCAGCAAAGGGTGACCAGGAGCGCAGTGATCATCTTTCCGATGACATTGAACAACTTTTCGAGCTCACGCGAAGTATCATTCTCGTACTTGCCGGCATGCTTCCCAACCTTCGGGAATCAACACCACTTGCACGATTCAACGTCACTTCGGATGAGTCTTTGTCTCTGATTCGTTTGGCACTTCGCTCCCTCGTCGATGTTGCATCCGTCTTCCCATCCATTATCCGCAATGATCTCCACGCTTGCATTCTTCACATTTTCACTACCATTCTCGCCACTGGCATATGTCAAGCAGGGGTTGTGCCCCAAGCCCTTCCCATTTTCAGGCAGTTTGTTCACGGGATCACCCACGCCACGGAATCGTCCGAAGACCTTGATGTCGTGTCATTCCAGCTTCGGGGATGTCTCACGCGTTTCCTGACCATTCTCACCATCGCCCAGCGACGTGAATCGGATATTTCCATCCCCTGCGCCAAGAACACACTACTCGCCATCACCTTCCTCCTCACTGCCGGCGCACACGTCATCCCACCACAGGAGCCAGTCCTGATTCGAGTACTGGATGAGCTGCTTGACTGTCTTCAGGATGTCGGCCTTGCCACTGTGGCAGCCAGCTGCATTCGTTCGATCCTCGTCAAGCCAGGTTCTCGTTCCATCACTGATGAAGTGATCAGCCGATACCTTGTCCCACGACTGATCGCCTTCATGATTGGCTGTCCCTTAGACAACGGCGATATCCCCAGCGACCCCGAAAACTCACGCACAGTGGTAGCTCGCACTCTCGTCTCTTGCATTTCCAACGCCACCTTCTCCCCATCTGAACTTCCAGCTGCTCTTTCCCTCATCATGTCAGCCTTACTGGCACGCGCCAAGCGTGAAGGCGAGTCGGTGCACAAGGAATCCGCCGGCCATCTCCTCGAGCTTGCCAAGGCCGACCAGCTTACTTTCCGTTCGCTTGTTGCAACTATGAAGCCAGAACAGAAATCTCTTCTCGAGGAGGTTCTCCGTAGTGCGGGTATTGGAGCTGGTGCCTCCAAGACTGGCGCTGAAGCGGCAGATAATGCCCCCCAGGCTGCGCCGAGTATAGCATTGCGTATGGATTTCTAGTAACTTGATACTGATGGGGATTAAATGAAACTTTATGAGTCAATTAAATGAATACAATTGTTCTTCGCGGTAATGCAGGGGGATTAGAAATAGCAAGAGATGATTATCCCAAAAAACATGTCTACGTAATATAGAGAGGTATTTCTTTATGGCAAATAGCTTTGTGTTTCATCACCTGCTCAATAAATCCTCATTTGGTCCCGTTATGTCTCTTCCATGTACGCTTATCTTCGACCTATTAGCTGGGAGTCTGAGGCTCTGAGCCAAAGCTACCTAATCTACATGTATTCATACAGATTAGTCCGAATGCACATTTAATGCTGCATACTCCAGACAGAGGGCTGCAGGGGGCAAAAGCGGTAAGCCGGATGAACCAATGGGGTTTAGCCCCAGGGCGGTGGCAGTAAATAGATAAGGTACACCTGGAGCTTTATCCGGACAGGACAACAATCAACTGAGGCTACAGTATGCGTCACCTCAGACTTTCGGTGTTATTAACGTCGATTCTCTATGCAATTGGAATTATTGCAAGTGAAGATTCCAACGATGTTTCCGTTTTGATCAGGGAATCTGGACGTGCCAGTAACCAGTCCCTGTTATGGGGCCCCTATAAGTCGAATCTCTACTTCGGGGTGCGTCCTCGCATTCCAAAGAGTCTGTCGGCGGGATTGATCTGGGCAAAGGTTGATGATTATACCAATGCTCAAACAAGTATGAATTTTCTGTTGGTTTGGTTGTGCTGATGTATTGTGAGGCTAACCTCTATTGAAGACTTTAGACACACCTGTGAACAAAATGAAGGAATGGCTGGGTATGGTTGGGATGAGTACGACATCCGGAAGGGTGGCCGGGAGACCATCCATGATGCTGGAAACGACCTGGACTTGACCATCGATTTCATCAAGGTTCCCGGTGGTCAGCATGGTGGAAGCTGGGGTTTCCGAGTTAAAGGTACACCTAGAGAAGGTGCAAACCCTGACCAGCCTATCTCGATGATCTTCTATTCTACTCTCGAGGGCTTTGGACATTTGAGTGTTGATTCTGAGTCCTCGGAATCCACCGGTGTTGAAGGCGATGTCAAGCTTGAAGGATACACGACAGAACTGGGTGATTTCTCCATCGATGTCACCACTGGACCAGAGACCAACACGTATCCCCGCTATAACCACCCAAGCTCTACAGATAAGCCATTGGATCGCAGCTTCGTTGCTAGTGTGGCCTTCCCAGAGGAGCAGCTTTGGCAAGCAAAGGGAATTTTCTTCACTCAGTTGAAGGCTGAGGTTGATGCTGCCCTCGAAAAATATGGAAAGGAGAACATTCCCCCGCCGGCCCAGCTGTTTACGATCAAACACAAGCCTGGCCAGGGTAATGGCCATCTTGTTCAGAAAGTTTTCACCGGTGCATTCGAGTTTGATGTCTTATACTCTTCTGGCTCTGCCCCCGAACCCTTGACCTCGGACATCCTCACTAAGGAGATCGATGATGCCTCGGCCTCATTTACCGAAACCTTCGATCAGCTTCTCTCGCCCCAGGCGCCATTTGACTCGCCTAAGTACTCGAAATTTTCTAAGGCAATGCTGTCTAACCTCATTGGTGGTATTGGATACTTCCACGGTGATGATGTCGTGGATCGGTCCGCAAATCCTGCTTATGAAGAAGAGAATGAAGGCTTCTGGGAAGAGACCGCTGAGGCTAGGGCTGCTGTCCAGCCTGTTCTCGAAGGCCCCAAGGAACTCTTCACTTGTGTTCCTTCTAGGCCGTTCTTCCCCAGAGGTTTCCTTTGGGACGAAGGATTCCATTTGATGCCTGTAATCGAATATGATACCGACCTTGCGTACGTTTGCACCTCATCTAGTTGACTCATTTCTTCTGGCTTATATACTGACTTTTACAGGCTCGAGATCATCAAGAGCTGGTTCCATCTGATGGACGAGGATGGATGGATTGCCCGCGAACAGATTCTGGGCCAGGAGGCACGCAGCAAGGTCCCCAATGAGTTTACCATCCAGTATCCCCATTATGCAAATCCACCTACTCTGTTCATGGCCCTGGAAGCATTCATGGATAAGGTCAACTCCAACATCAACAAGAGCGAGGAGTCCGCGTCGCTGGACAACCAAGATGTCACTGCTACACTGCGCTCTGCCACAGTCCGATACCCGGAACTTTCTGAAGCATACCTTCGTTCATTCTACCCGCTCCTGAAGAAGCACTACAACTGGTACAGGAACACTCAGCGCGGCGATATTAAGTCCTACGACCGTGAAGCATTCTCGACCAAGGAAGGTTACCGCTGGCGCGGACGTTCGGTGCAGCACATTCTCACATCCGGCATCGATGACTACCCTCGAGCTCAGCCCCCGCATCCCGGTGAGCTGCATGTCGACCTGATCAGTTGGATGGGAATGATGACCCGCGTTATGCGCCGTATTGCGGAGAATCTCGGCGAAGAAGAAGATGTTGAGAAGTTCGCTTCTTATGAGACAGCTATTACTCGTAACATTGATGACTTGCATTGGGATGAGAAGGAGCAAACCTTCTGTGATGCGACTATCGATGAGTACGAAGATAGTGTTCACGTCTGCCACAAGGGCTACATCTCGATCTTCCCCTTCCTGACTGGTATTCTGGGCCCTGATAGCCCGCGTCTTAAGGCTGTGCTGGACTTGATCAGTGACCCCGAGGAATTGTGGAGCGACTATGGTATTCGCAGTTTGAGCACGAAGGACAAGTTCTACAAGACTGATGAGAACTATTGGAGAAGCCCTATCTGGATTAACATCAACTACTTGGTGTTGAAAAACCTCTATGTAAGTGTTGCTATGTGTTATATTGGGTGCCCGCAAAATCTAACTGAACATTCCTAGGACACTGCCTTGGTCTCTGGTCCTCACCAGGAACAGGCACGGGAGATGTACTCCAGCTTGCGCAAGAATCTGGTCGAGAATGTGTTCCGAGAGTGGAAGAAGACTGGGTTTGCCTGGGAACAATTCAACCCTGACTCGGGCGCTGGGCAGCGGACACAGCACTTTACCGGCTGGACCAGTATGGTGGTGAACATGATGTCTATGCCGGATTTGGCTGCCCCCGAAAAGACCACTCATGACGAGCTGTAAGCTATGAGGCTTTGATGTGAAAAAATAAGTTCGTCACGTAGATTAGAAAGTGATCATTCTGATAGTGGTACGCAATCTTTTATCCGACATTTGAATCGAGTCCTCGAACGCCAAGCTATTTAGTTAATTCGTATCCCTAGTTTGGAGCTCAGTGTCGGCGATCGTAGTCATCTCGGTCTCGTCTGCGTTCGGGGTGTCGCCGGCTGAGCGCCGGCGAGTAACTGCGCTCCATTCGTCGTCGCTTCTGGTGCTCCTCGTCTTTGCGACTAGGTCGACTTCTGGACCGGGAGGCTGAGCGGCGTCTGTGATGATCTCGACCGCGAGATCGCGATCTGGGCCTGTGACGATGACTGCGGTGATGACGCTCTCGGTCATCATGGGGTCTGCGGTGCCTGCGCTCCTTGTCCCGTGCCGAATCTTCACCGCGATCATGTCTCCTGTCTCGTCGCGGGCTTCGGCTGCGATCGCGTCTATGTCTGTGGCTCGACCGGTGATCCTTATCTCTTGCTCCAGCATCTGGCATCTCTTCTTCTTTTGATACCGTTTCATTGCTGTTGTCACCTCCTAGGGGGACCATATTGGCATTCTCAGATGCCTTTGGGGGCACCGGAAGACCCAGCGCGATGGCCATTGCCTCTTCCTCGGCCTCCTTGACACGCTGCAGTTCCTCCCGCTCTTTGCGAATTCGTTCCTCCTCATCTTCGTTGCCCTTAGCATACCAGTTGAGATCGCGATTTTGTTGCCACCTGCCGACTGGTGCCATCACCGAGTGGCCTAGGTAATTCTCGCGGTGGGTGGAGCTTTTGACATCAGACCACTTGAACTCATCGCGGCCGCCGCTAGGACACAGATTAGCGAACATTGGCAAGAAAATCAGTAACTATTACCAGAGAAACTTACCGGCTGCCTTCCTTGCGAATACCAGCAACCAAATCCATTGTGTGAGAAGATGAATGTGAATGTGTTGGAGCGAGCTAGCAAGGAGGAAGAGCATACTGCCGGCACGTGCATAAGGCGGTTGTGGTGCATAAAGTTATTGCCGGCAGAAAACCGAGGCACTAAACGTTGAATCTCAGTATGACATGCTTGACTCTATCGCTACGTGAGGACAGACGATATATTAGAACCAAATGAATTCTGTATAAACTGTCTCTTGCCTTTTCTGAGTTGACACAAGAAGGTAGAATCAAGTACAATATGCTCAGCCTGGTAAGATGATCAAGCTATCTAGGTATACAGCATTCTAGGCGGTCAGTTATTCCATCATCGGATCATTGCACCTCCCCGCAGTCATGGAGTAATTTCGACCAGCTCGATCATGTTCGGTTTACAGAGTTACTGCCGCTCTGTCTCTTGCAGCCTGGACTTCCCCACTTAGCAATGTGTCTCACTTGACAATGCAGCAAGCTTGTTTTATCACTACCGCCTTATTACCTCTCACTGCTCAGAGTCCTCATAAAGTATCCTCATCTGCGCTTTGTCTGCTCTTGGGGACATTTTCACCTAACCTGTGACAATGGCTTCTCATTCAAGCGGGAACACTAATCTCCCAGGCGTTGAATGGGAACTCCAGCGCTATCGGCCTCATGTACAGGTCTTGAATGTTGAAAGCGAAGAGCAACGGGTATGTTCCTTGGTCTCTGAGTGCCTTCGTAAGGACCATGAACTAATTTGGTCTAGTTTCCTAGGTGGATATCGAAAGCCGCACAATTTTGATTGTACCTAGCTGATAGTTTCCAAGCCACAGCGATGTATCTAGGCCAGAAATAGCGATTTGGAGATGCAACCTGGTGAGTACTTCCTTACTCTGGGTTCCTGGCCTATGGCTGTTTTGCCAGAACTCTATCTCCCAGCTCTAACCTTGCTCTTGTGAAAGGCGGCCCTCTCACAGCGCCATAATTTGCTCTTCACAGCGTATGAAGAAGACATCTACGTATGGATACCAGCTGGACCCCAGCAGCTCCTTGGCTCCCAACCCGAGATGATCATTCACCCAGTGATGAAGGAGCCCCATGCTGCTGGATATATTGATCCGTTGAAGCCTCATGCAATCAATAATCTCATCGTGGATGATTTGGGACTGGACGAGGTTCTACTGCTGGCGACAGACTCTGGGAATGTCACTGGCTACAACGTTAAGGCTATCTTCTCCGCAATCAATCGGAGTGCAAAAAGTGGACACAGTCGACCTTTCGACACCTATGAAATAAAACCTTTCTTTGCCGAAAGTGTTGTGTTAAGTGCCTGGGGCTTGACAACACACAAATTTGCTCGTCTGATTGCCGTAAGCTCAAACACAGGCACAATTACTGTTTTCGCTTTCGCGTTAGTGGATGTCGACTCTGGTGGTGATGATGACAGCACCTCCGATACACCCGAGAGCTCGACCCTAGGAAATCCTGGCGGATTAGAATCCACCTGGGTCTCAATTGATACCACGGCATTGATGGAAGGGATGAAGAAGGATATTCCAAATCATCGAACTCGTAACCTGCGCATCAGCTATAAGGGCCATTTCGAAAATATCCCATGCGTGTCATTTGCCAACTTTGGACTGGACCCCAATGGGCTCTGGATGGTCAGCACTGACATTCGCAACCGAGTTTTTATATGGAAAGTTTGGGAGTCCCTAGTTCCTTTCAAAACATCTACCTATGAACCTCTGGACAGGGGTTGGTTTGTCTTGCCTGTACATCCTCGCAAAGTTCAGCAACATCGCTTGAGGATTGACGCTTGTGGATGTGAGCCGCGTCCGAGAATGATCGGAAATTGCTTAGTTTTTGATGTGTCGAAGGCGGTTCAATTTGTCGCAACCAAGTCCATCTTCGCCGCCCAGGAGTATACAGCGACGTCACATATTGTTTTGCCCGATGGGATCTTCTCTGATTCTGATGTTGATGCTGAATCTCGACCGCAGCCGACGATTCCAAGACATTATCGTACAGAACAAGAGGCCCGTGGAACGAGACACTCTTCTACTGCCGTTGACAATTCTGGCCTAAGCGCTGGGGTATCACAAGATTCTGTCATGCCCACCGCAGACCCGCAGTTTTCTGTGAGGCCTGGTATCACAAATTTGATTGATGAAGCAAACGAACATGGCCCAAAATGCGATTTGCCCCGATTGAATGCTCGGAGTTTCTCTCCATCACACCGTAAGTAAGAAGTTTGCTTGCGTGGATCAAACTAGAAAGCTAATCTGTTATTCAGCGGTTAACCCTCAATTTTTCCCTCTTCTTCACTTCTCCGGACGTGATATCACTTTAGATCCCTACCCAATGGATTCTCCAGGACCGCGAACGCTTTCTCGGTCGCCCTTTAGATTTCTCATCAAAGATTCCATGTACCGCACTTGTGATCGCATAAACATGGTGAAATATCTTCCCGACGCGGGGATTGTCGTTGCTGCCACCCAGACCGGTGCAGTGGCTATTATCACCCTTACATGGCAAGAGGAAATTGGCCATAGCTTCCGTGTTGACTGGATCCTACCTTTCTTCTCACAGCAAGGAGAAGACGACCCGCCCCTCATGGGTCTTGCTGTGAGCCCTATGCCTGGATTTGAGGTACCGTCGGATGTACCATGTATCCCCCGGGACGTCGACCCCAAAGATTGGCTGAAGTTCAATTTCCATATGCTTAATCCCAATGGAGGCGACCCTTGCGACGATCCCGATGCTGTTCCGCTTGAGGGCGCTCTTCCCAATCCTTCTCTGCAGTCGGATCCTGAACCTGCAGGCAAGAAGTTCACCCTGCCTGAAATCCACGCCCATGCCTCCAGTATCTATCGACCTCGTGAGAGCTGGCATGGCCATTGCCCTTCTCGGCATTATCGCTTGCTTTTACTCTTCTGTGATAACTCGGTCATGAGCTATGAATTCTGGCATGACTGGAGGGCCTGATTGCAATCATGAAGTCCGGCTGTGCTTGTTGTACAGATGGAAGATGGATGTTCATACAAACGAACATCATGCCAGTATCGAATTGCACAATCATAGTATTTATGAAACACATTCAATCAAATCCTTGAATAAATCTATGTAGAAAATGATGAGGGAAGAAGGTAGGGTGGTTGTACAGTGTGGATTTGAGGCTCTAACCATACTGAAGATGATTGGTTCGTAGAAAATAAGCTTAAATCCAAAGTTTGGTTTCACGAAACAAGGTTTTCTTCCCCAAAGCTTGCATTTTGACCAGCAGAAACACGAAGAAAATTGGAGAAAAAGAATACCGATTTATCGGAGACGATATGAGCCACATCGATGCATAGAGGATGTGCAAACTACATCCACAACTTGGCAGGCGGAACGACAAGAAAGACCATCAACGTTATCCACGTTGCCTGTTAATAGGAAACCCGTCATGCCTCAACATAAGGACACTTTCGCATAGAGGCATGTAAAAGCAGAAATCCGATTTTAGTTCTTATGCAACCTGAATGTCGGCCAATCAAATCATGGAGGACTCTTGTCAGCGAGTAAGATAGACAAGACTATACTCCTATATCAAGATTAACGGGATTAAATATTCTCAAACACTACATTAGCTAGTTGTTGGGGCCACGATATCATGTGGGTGTAGAGCATAAAGCCAACTTAATCAATTCACCAAATATCGATATACATATTTCCCATACTCCCAAACGATCCACCTTCCAATTTTAATCCCGCACCTACCCCAACAGTCAACTGGCAAATAGCAACTAAAGACACGGAATCTCCGGAAAGACTACCTCTATACGGCTAGCAGACTTATCAAAGAGGGATTATCTTTCTTGCGAGATGCCCAAAGCGCCCGTTCTGAAGTGGGGGCCATCTTCTAACAGAGACCATGAGGCTCAACCCGCTACGCTCATCGACAACGGCCAGTGCATACTCTCTACAGGCAGGATTCACTAGAACCATCAATAATCTACTACAGAGATGCAGACCCAACGCTTGGTCCAGACTAGGGCCCTTGCAATACCTGATATTGTGATATCAATCTTACACCAAATGGACATGCGCACTCTCATCGCCGCCCAGCGTGTATGCCATGCATGGGCGGATATGATTCGTACATCGTGCTCGCTGCAAGAAGCATTGTTCTTGTTACCAGCCAGAAATAATAGGAAAGACGAGTCTCGAGTGTACAACCCCCTGCTGGCAAAATCATTTCCCTCTATCTTCCCCACGGAAGACCTGCGAGAGCTCGCAGGCGACAGAATGGAGGAAATTGAACTCGGGCGTTTTGATCTTATGAGAAATTCAACGATAAGAGAGATATACCTCCGACCTGAGGCGAGCTGGCGTCGTATGTTGACGCAACATCCACCAATATATACCATTGGGGAATTTGCCTCGTTTGTGGGACATTATGGTCTCTCTTGGCATCAAGACCGAACAACAAGGCAGGAAGAGGGACTTCGAATGGGGACATTCTTTGAATGGCTTGTTGGTCTGGGACTGTATAGATGGAATGGCGAGTCAATTAAGATTTGCCTGGGTGGATCTGTACCGCTTAACACGCCGCTTGAAATTCATGAGCGGATTCCGTATCTTGATATCAGAGAGATAAATGCCGATTGGAGGGTTATGAGTGCTGGGTTTGATCTTGTGTTGGTGGCAAGTTCGGGGGGCACGTGTATGGATTATGAAGAGCCGGGTGATCCAGATTGGATTAAGAGTCCGAATGAAATTGCCTGGGAAGAGATTTGTGAGGGTTATCGTGAGTTGGGGCTGAGCATGGTTGAGTTGCAGATGGTACGGTATAAGGAAGGGTCTTCGATGTGGTAGGAGATGGGGCTACACCATAGAGATCTCTTGTCCATGGATAGGAAAATTGAGGATGTACTTTTCGTATATGAAACTGGGATATGCGGAACACAGGAAATCAGGAGTGGCCAGATACACTGAGCTCGAAGATTGGCATGCTGAATGAATGGTGTAGGGATCAGTGTGGGTACTCAAAGTAGTGATCGGGCAGTGAGGACAGGCCGTGTGGTCATGGATAGTGACCCTTGAGTCTCCTCCTCGTTCTGAGATTGATCCCTGGGAAGCCGGTGGTCCAGCCATATTTGGCGTGGACCTGAACGTCTTGGTAGAGGAATGACCTGGTCCTCAATCGCGGCGGTCATCGTTTCTGTCAGGCATAAGCAAATGCCCGGATAGTGATGCAGCAGTGTATGAGCAATGTACTCTTTTTGATTGACAGTGGTAGTCAAAATGCATTGAATAAAAGGTATCGGTTCCCTAGTCGCAGTCTAACATCAAGTCAGATGAGTCCACAAAGGATGCTTGGTAGGAGAGTGGCAAATTACCTAGGTGATCATCCTCGATGATTGTAGATAGGTGATGGAAGAGTGAGATTGAGGTGAGAGGTGAGAGGTGAGAGGTGAGAAGTCTGAGGATAAGGAAGCCGATGATGTTCCTGCTGGGCTGAAGTTGCCAGATTTATATTGGAATAAATAGCTTTATACGAGGCACATTGCATACGTATGATTGCCTATAGTAAAGCCGGGCTGAGCTTACACGATATCAACTCGACCACTTTTAGCTACCATCTTGATATAATAGACTGTATATAGGCTCTCACTTTACGATACATAGTTTCCAATAGATGTCCTTGGAAGACTGTCTCTTCCTCTAGGTGATCTGATCATGAAGTAATAGTTCCTCCTAGCCAATGATGAATGCAAAGGAATTGCTTAAATCAACACCTTCCACCCCCTACGAGCTCTATACCGGCCGCGATGAGTCACTACTAATAAATTAGGTATGGAAGTTTTCTGCGCTGTGAAGCCTTAGACCCGATCACTACACAATACGCTGTCACCAAGTATGCCACAGCTAAGTGATTACTGCTCATCCTACCTGGGCTGGTCTAGTGCAACAGCTCAAGGATCTATTGCGAACGATTGCCGTGGTCGGTATCTGCGTGTCCACTGCGATGTTAACGTCTAGGCCAGTCAATACTATAAGAGTTTGTTAGATGAAATTCAATCTGATAGAAGACGCATGTATACATATTCCTTATATATATGTATGCACAAGATGATAGATTAAGGGCGAGAATATCCCCGGGTATAAATATATATCAACCTTGGAACCTCTGACCAAATGAGAAAGACCGTGAGAATAAATAGAAAAAGAAAAGCGGACATGATCAAAGAGAAAAGAAAAAGAGCCCAGAAAGAGGAAGTAGATAGATAAAATTGAAAAGACCAAGAGGGGGGAATTGTATAACTAAAAGTGGAACAGAATCAAGACAAATCAGAAACCATGAATTCGTTGCATGCATCAATATCATTAAGACGCTTTTTGGAATGACGTGTGAAACCCAATATATGTATCGTGGCGTATCTAGTCCGAGACGTGGATAATCTCGATCTAGAAATCGTCCTCCATTTCATCACTGTCCCATTCATCTTCGCGGTCATTTTGTACTAGATCCAGAAATCGTTGAAGACCAGGGTGTGCCTGTGCTCTATCTGGTCGTATTGCGATCGCCTCCCATCGAATAGGACCATCTTCATCTCCCAATGGCTCCGGTGGAACATCAATCCATCGGACAGGACGTCTCGGATCGCCTGCCTGTGGAGGGAGAGGGCGAGGAGGAATATCTGCCCATCGAATTGGGGGTCTCGCCTGTCGTCTCACATCCCGGTTCCGTACCTCGGCCATAGCACGAGCCTGAGCTTGGCGCTCTGCCGCCGCAGCACGAGCCGCAGCATGATCACGCTGACCAGCTCTGCCGCCACCGCGGTTGACCTGGGGCGGCACAGGGGCAGGAGGAGGAGGGTGTCGGTGGTGGAGGTCGTCATCATCGTTATCAAATTCAAATGCAGGGTGGTCGTCATCGCTGTCATCGGTTTCTTCGTGAATAGCCACCACTGGAGGGTCATCATCAAAATGCAAGAGTGCCTCTGGGATACGGTGAAGTGCTTCGGCACCGTCTGGATTGATGCCATCACCACCTTCTAGATCCCAAAGACGGTTGTAACATTTGCCATTGGGGTCGTTGAAATGCATGTACGGATTATCTGGGCATAGCCAAGCAGAGCAAAGGTAGCAGAAGTGCGTATCGCACTGGAAGCAACGCATGTGGTTGCATCCCATTTGCTTCTGGCAGGGCACGTTGCAAGTAGGGCAAGCAGTCGTATATAGCCGCAAATACTCTTCGGTGGCCTTTTCCTCCTCTGTTGGCTCACCATCACGGCGACGTGGAAAGCAACGAACCAATTCACCATGCCATCCTTTCCTGCAGACAGAGCAAAAGGCATAGTTGCAGTCTTCGCAAATAGCCACCCGCTCGGCCATGGGAGGAAGCTCCTCAGTATCATTTTCGTTGCGAGCCTCGGACGCATCTTCCTCGTCAGAGCTATTCAAATCATCCGACATCGGATCCTCTGGTTTGGGGTGGCGCTTAGATCGCGCCGCTCCCTGACACCATTGTCGGGGACAGTAGACCGTAGTTTTGTCGGATTCAATCTTCTTCTTCCGCTTGAGATAAACATATCGCTGGACCGTTTCAGTGGCTAGAGGGATCTGAAGGAGCTCACTGGGTCCAAGGGTACGGTCGCGCCTTTTGCGAGGCGGGGTCTCGCTACCGCCCGGTGCAGCTGCAGGTCTCTTATTGTAGTCGCAATCCGGAGCCATGCACTTCACAGCGTCAAC
Source organism: Penicillium paradoxum (assembly GCF_028828445.1). Taxonomy (NCBI): domain Eukaryota; kingdom Fungi; phylum Ascomycota; class Eurotiomycetes; order Eurotiales; family Aspergillaceae; genus Penicillium; species Penicillium paradoxum. The sequence continues at coordinate 263,723 of NW_026643184.1, read as the reverse complement.
ATTACCCTCGGTGATGCAGCAGTTGTAGAAATCCTGCAAGCATTGGATACAGAACACGTGAGAGCAGCGAAGCAATCGATAGCAAACGCTACCCTTTTTCGGCTCAAGGCACACACCACATTCAAAAGTCCCCTGTGCGAACTTTTCCTGCTCGGCTTTCTTGTTGTAGTCCAGTAGTCCAACCTTGAGATCTCGTGATAAGGACACCTCCCCAGAGACATCCTGGATGTTGAAAGTCGATTCCGCCAGCTGCTGGAGATGAACGATGTAGGTGAAGATAACGAGATCATTTCCACATTCTTCCCAGAGCCGGTGGCAATCGTTGGTCAATTGGTCGATGACGGAGGGCGGTAACCATGCGGGAATAGTGCTCAGATGAACGATAGGCGGTTTTTCGGTCGGATAGCCTTGTGGCAATTCAATTTCGAGATTGAGCGGAGGCAGATGCGAGAGAACATGGATGTCCTTAATTGGCGGCTGATCGAGCTCTCCCTTGAACTCGTCTAGGGAGGTCGGTGGGGTGATGGTGCCAGCGAGAGGGGCCTCGCGCGGTGGTTGGAAACATATCGCAGTCGGGACGGAAGGAGTGACAGGAAGATCCAAGACGAAAGTGAACGGCGAGGAAGGATCGATTTGAATTTCGGGGAAGATGGCGACAATCGAGGAAACCTCGACCGAGCGGTCGTCTTCGGCCTCGAGTTCGGTCATGACGGGAAAAGACCTGGTGTGATGCAAAGATTTCTCAGGGCAAAAGGATGAAATCCGCTAAGGCTGTTGGGAGTGGCGATCTGGAGACAGTAGTGTCTCCTATAAAAACTCGGGCGCTACCGGCTCATGGCTCAAGTCAAAAAAAAGGCGAGGTATTGGTAATGATAAGTGACCAATCCCGAGTGAACTGTCACTGAGGACGATCGGGCACGAACGAGGGGTCCTGCAGAATAAATTCGAATCAGCATGGAAACTGAGACCCTGGTAAGATCCAGACCAACCAAAAGCAGATCAAGGTATGCCGAGTATTCCTTCGACAGGCCAATGTTCGGCAGAGAGTCGGGAGGGGTCTAACAGATGATGCAATAAGGAATCGGGGGTGAGAAGAGAGAACAACTGCGTCATGGTTCGGAAGCGAAGGGTTACAAGGAGGTAGGATAGGAAAGAGAGAGAAGAGAAAAGAGAAATCCAGATCAAATCCAAAAAAGAAGACAGGCAATCCCCTCCAGCGCCTAAAACCAAAGGCGGGAAAAAAAAAGAAGTGTGTTGGTCTCCCCGCTGCCCAACTGCCAATCTGCTTATCGGAGAGCACGGACGTTGTGTCTTGGCCCTTGTCCCTGAAACCGGCCCTTCTCTGTTTTTGACTCTTCTCATCTTTTTTTTGGGGGCGCAATCATGGGAGACACCCCGCTGGCGTCGTTGTCTCTGACTCATGTCCACTATGTAAGTCGATACTTATATTCTTGCCAATTTCTCTGCTGACGTTTCCAGAATCCCGAGGACCAACTGTCGTTTGCTTCGGCATGGCTGGCCCTGATTCCACAGGCACTATGCGTCTCGTATGCGACCTTGATCTGGTCGACAAGAGAGGTGGAAGTGATCATGATGTTTGTAGGACAGATGGGCTGTGAAGCATTGAACTTTGTCCTGAAGCGCATCATCAAGGAAGAGCGACCGAGAGGTGAGTGCTCGATACTTCCGTCGGGGGTAGCGTGAGGCGAGCATTGCATGAACTGACACGTGGAATCCACAGAAATGTTTGGCAAAGGATATGGCATGCCCTCTTCACACGCCCAATACATGACCTTCTTCTCCGTCTATCTCACCTTCTTTCTGCTCTTCCGTCACAGCCAAGCCTCTGCCAGCTCCTATCCCAATGTCGCCGTCCTCCTTCGAGTCCTAGTCATGCTGGCCCTTTGCATTGGAGCCGCCGCTGTCGCTGCCAGTCGAGTCTACCTCAACTACCACACCCCGAGACAGGTCCTCGCCGGCTGTGCGGCTGGGTTCGTTTGCGCGTGTGGCTGGTTCATGATTACCAGCCTGCTGCGAAGCACTGGATGGGTTGAATGGGCCATGGAGACCACTGTGTCCCGCTTGGTTAGAGTCCGTGATCTCGTAGTAAGTGAGGACCTGGCCGAGGCCGGCTGGCAACGATGGGAGTCTCAGAGATTGAAGCGTCGCGGTCTTAGTAAAGCAAAGAAGTCGGAGTAAACGTTCCCCTTTGTTTATCGTCATAACTTGCAATAATAGCGAGCGTGCATCCAGCCTTTTGTTTCCTTGAAATCAATTTTGCATCCTATTTCTGATTTCTGATCTATCGTAACTCTCCAAAATGAACGGCACACTTTGTAGACCGGTCACGTGCAGGGTGGCCTCCCGCATCGACACCGCAGTCGCTGACCCTCTCGTGCACTGCAAAGGCTTAAATATGTGTGGTCCTTTTGCATAAGCTTAATCTGATTCCTACACTCCTTGGCCGCGGGTTTGCCTGATGTCTGGAGTGTTGATACCCTGGTGATCCACCGACTTTCTGCCAGGAACACAGAATCCGAACAAGTCTCCAATGATGGACATGCCTCCGGATCCACCCGAAGCCGCGATGCAGGAGCATCATATTGTCAAGGCCGATGAGGTCGACCAAACAGGGACCGATATCTCGCCAGTTTCAGACGACCAACTCATGGAGGAGGTGGCTGAGGGGGCTCCGCCAGGAACAGGCGTCTCAGGCCGCATCCGCCCCTGAGATGATGCCTTCTGCCCCGGACAAGTCTATGAAGCGACCAGAACTCCGCCGTGAAGGCTCTGCTCCGCCTCCTCCTCTGCAGCCGCCGCCGCCGGCGCCCGTGCAGGAAAACACGGAGCGGGGTGCGAACTCTCTGAGCTTATCGGACCTGCGGAAGCTGGTGGGTGAAATGCCCAAGATCGAGCAACCAGCCTATGCTTTTGAATATGCCGACGCTCAGCCTTTTCCTGATGAGCTCGAAGAATGGTTCCAGTATAATGATTTCGATCGTGTCATGTTGATGGGCACAAAAACGACTTTTAACCAGAAATGGCCTGCCTTCTTACAGCAACACCAGCTAGACACATCTGAATTGTCTTGGCTTGACGCATCCCAAGATCTACGTCGCTCATTTATCTCTCTTATGATAGAGGGCCTGCAACTCTCTGAAGTCACAGCACGATTGGAAGCCCTTGAGACCATTTGCTATATCATCACTGGCGTATGGGGTGTCAGTGGTGGGAGAGTGGCACCCGACTATCCTTCAGACAGAGATCCCGAATCAATTGCCGAAACGCCATTGCTGAAATCATTGCAAATTGAGTGTATCGAGAAGAATGTTTCCCTCCTCCAGGAATGCTCAGGTGTGACCGCTTTGGTGGAGTACATGTGCCGTCTCTTTGATAAGTCCCGCTCATCACTGGGATCGGACTCCAATGGCATTGACTACGAGCGGCTTAACCCGGGCGATATCGCTGCACCGGAGCGTGAGGCCAACTTGGTGCTTACAAGCTTATACTTTGCCGTGGAAGTCGGCCGCAGACAACAGGCACGCGACGCTCAGTGCAGCTCAATCCGCGATACATTGACCGATTCAAATCCAAACCTGTTGGTTTCTATCGTTGAAATCATCGCCCGGCTACGCTGGGATGAATCTGCCAATATTCCGCTGACCAGGATCCTTTTGTTGCTCTGGAAGTCGCTGCTTCTTGTCTTTGGCGGGACTGATGATTTGAAGCGTGCAAAGGAAGTATTAGAGCCCGCTGTTTCGTCCGAGAAGGATAATTCTAAGCGTAGAACCCCATTTTTACATGCTTCTCCCCTGGACTATCACATCTTCCGCCAGGAAATCACCTCCAAATATCCAGCTTACAACCCTCCGCCACTGGTCGTTCCACTGGAATTGGAGAATAATTCTATACTACCCCCTCTGCCGCACAACGCAGCCCGGATGAACTCATCCAGTGGTATCTTTTGTGGTGTCGGCCCATCAGTCTCTGGAGGTAATGGCTCCATCCTTCAGCAAGCCGTTCACATCGCCACCCCGGCCCCATCTCCGCCACCATCGCCTGCTGGTCCAGGAGGCAAAGCTGGGAAGAAGCAAAACTACCAGACCAATCAAAACTTCCCGTTCATGTATCCACCCCTCGATGATTCCAGCAACCGCATTGGTGGGAAGGGTACAACTGAACGCCAGGACACTCTGGTTGGCAAGCGATGGGAGGGCAGTGACGTCCCTGCATCTATCATTGAAGCTGGAAAGCTCTTCTCTACTCATGTTAAGATGACGCGTGCGATGCGACAGCTCTGGCAGGAACGTGAAAACTTTATGAAGTATGATCGCGGCTGGAACTCGGAGGATGCTGCTCACTTCCCCGACAATGTCTCAGATGACCTACCTGATGATTTTGAATACTTGGATTTATCAGGCGATGAGCAGAAGCCTGAACCTAAACCCAAGCCAGTGGTGAAAGAGACAGATGATCCTGATGTCCAACGACGTCTGGATGCGGTTGACTCATTCTATGTGAGTGCAAAACTTCCGTGTCCTCAATTCTTAGCAATTTGCTTACTTTCCTTCAGTCCCAAACCTTGTCTAATCTTCAGTCCATCACGATTGTGTTCCTGAAGATCATCTTGACAAATGTTAGCGCGGTGGTCAACCAAGCAGGTAGCCAGTCTACATCTCAGGGCATCAGGTAAGTCCACACACACTTCAAATGACCATAAAAACAAGCTCTAACACGAGCATCAGTAATGGCCATTCCATGAATGGCTCCTCTCCGGATCTCTTTTCTGATGCATCTATCGATGAGCTTGACAACATTCGACTCCGAGAGATTACTGGAAAAGCTGTGTCTGGAACTCTGCTGCTTCTTTTGAAGTGGTTCAAGCGGTCTCGTAAGTTCCCACTTCAAAAGTTCCATTCAAAATCGCCCGACTAACTCCTCTAGACATCTTGAAATTCGAATATATGACGCAGCTTCTACTTGACTCCAACTACATTCCCTTGATTCTCAAGATGTTCGCACACCAAGACGTCGACCAGGCTGTTGCACATAAAAATGACCGGGATGATTTATCGTAAGTCCCAAAATTCCATTCATCCAACTTCTTCACTCGCTGATCCCAACCAGCTTCTTCCACTTCTGTCAAAGCAACACAGACCACCCTCTGGAAACCGAGAACTACTCAGAAGGCGATACCGAGAGTGAAGACGAAGCCATGCCACCTCCAATCACCCGGCATCGCTCCGACCCAACAGCCAATGGCAGCATGCCAGGGCTATCCGAAGAAGAATCCCTAGCCGATCTGCTCCACGGCCCAGCCCGCCCCGAAGTCGACGAACTGGGATACCCAACGGCGCCTCTCCCCAAAGAGCCAATCAAAGTCTTCTCCTTCCGCAACTTTTTCTCCGCCATCAACTACCTCCACATCATGCAAAAGATCACCCGCGATAAAGCCCACCGCTGTCTTCTCCTCGTCCAATACAAATCAAGCAACATCCTCCGCAAGGGGCTCAAAATCCCCGACCCCAATCTCCGCTTCTACACCCTCAAACTCTTCAAATCCCAAGTCCCCTACTGCGGCCGCAAATGGCGCCAGAGTAATATGCGCGTTATCACCGCTATCTACCTCTACTGTCGCCCCGAGCTGCGCGACGACTGGCTCGCTGGCTCCGACGTCGATGCCGAGGTCGAAGAGGCTTTACCGCTGGAACAGGCTCTTCGTGGTCTCACGCATTGGTGGCATCTGCGCCAATACAAGGATGTCATGGGCGGTGAAGAGGGTGCGTCGCTGATGGAAGAGGAACGTGATTTCTTTGTTAGAGAGCTTGAGGCTATGGGCTGGGGTGTTGCAGATGAGATTCTGACTGGACCTTGTGAGGAAGAGGTAAGCGGTTCTATGGCGCAAGGTAATGAGTGGGAAGGTGTGCCTCTTCCTATGGAGGGGTGGCCGTGAAGTAGCTGTTTGGCTTTGCTATGAGATCAATGAAACTGCATTCGATACCCGCTGTAGTGAATTTGATGATATTTTGTTTTGTTTTAACACAGACTGTAGGTTTATGATATAGGTATAGCACATGGATATATCACGGTACAGGATCTCATATCATATTAGATATACCCGATGGTATAGACGGCAAAGTATCTTGCTGATAAGAAAGGCGTGAGGTGATGTATTGATCTAGATACTGCTGCGCCTATCTAAGCGGACGCCAGTCATGTCACTAGCAACGGACCAGCTACCTGCCAGATAAATGTACTCAGGTGCCCAGCTACCACGTAGGCCAGTCTTGAAGCCTGGTGCAATAGAGCAAGTGGCGAAGCTGTCAACCCTGGGCCCCTACTGTAATTCTCAGCCTCGCTCAATGGATGCAATTGACCCTACTCATAGATTAGACATTTGACCCTCAACCCGATTTGGCAGTCATACAGCATATAGGTACCGCTCTGTTTTGATCATGTAGATCAATCCCGAATTCAGTTGCATCAGCCATCCCTTTGGCGACCAGGTTCCGCTTCCCAGAGGCTTTGCATTCCTGAGAAATGATGGCTGGGATAGGAAGGTCAGTTGAAGTTGTCCATATGATAATATGTCACATGTTATATGAAGATTTACCCATACTCCAGCGTATGCGGCATGTGCGTCACCATCTTTGGGGAAGATGACATTCTGCCTCCACAACAACAAGGTTGTTTCCGCCCTCATCTTTGAGGCTGCTCCTTCTACCTACCTTTGTGTGTAATTTGCGATCCCTCGATTTCATAATCATCAAGCTCGCCGGCTCCTTTGGAGAAAATCGTTGGTATCCTGTAGGTTCTGCTCCAGCATTTGGAAAGGGTGGTGTCGGTGACATTTCACGGAGATGGCCCCTGAAAGCTCGGGTGACGGAGGTGATATTTGGGATTCCAAGGGAGCCGATTTAGGAGGCTTCATGTTGAAGATTTTGAGCAAAATGTGAAGGCAAAAGACGCTGACACGAGGAATGGGATAGGAGATAGAAGAAGGATAGCGGGAGATGCAACTGCCTACGACAGAAACACCAAGTCTGACTCTCACGTGGCAACCTGCCTATTTTGCTTTGCTGTGATTTTCAAAGGAAACCGTGGAGTTTGTCGTTTGCAAGATCTGTTTGTGGACATGGCCAATACGCTTTAGGAAAACAGATAAGACCAATGTACAAGTCCTAATGTCCTGGACTTACCTTAACTACATGTACCCGGTAGATACAATATTTTTGATGTGCAAAATACTGCTATTCTTCGGAGATGGATTGCAGGACTGCAGGTGTCTATCACAGCCTTCGTAGGCATACGAACGACTTTCAGTCGTGGACTAACTTTCTATACATTCCATTCTCACAATAAAAGCTGTCCCAACGGTGGCAGATAGTATATATACCTCTATAACTTTGAAGACAGAACTAGCCCTCGGGTAGTAGATCCGGCTACATACCAAGCAAACTTATGCCCAGTCCCGTCTCTGCAGAATAGAACCTCCAAGCAAGTGACTTGTAAGTCTACAACCAGTTGATCAGTTGTCCCATGAGCTCCGCTTTATGTGAACCGTCAGACGACTAGGCATATGGGGGCAGCTTGAAACTCCAATAGACAGGCTGTGGATACTCAGGTCTCTGATATGTTCCGGGGGAGATTGAGAGGAGATATCTGAGGCTGAAGCGCATCAAGCGTATTGTCTTCCCTTCCACCCGTCGTGAGGAGAGTCGGCCCCGGGAGTATATCGATATTTCGAGTGTGTCGCATCGACGAATATGTATTAACAGTGACTCTTGGACAAGTGATTCTCGGTTGTGAGCTGGGACCTATCTTTCCATGGTGTAAGTGCTTTCCTATGATTCAAATGTGTCAGTCATTGCTATGGCGGGAGATTATGCGTGGCGATCAACGGAGCCCTTCAGGCTTTCGGTCTGCAATCTCACCGACGTAGTGTCTTCGCTCTTCCAGGTCGATATAGGTGACTGTCCAGCTCCAAAGAGTGCAGCCACACGCAAGGCTCGCCGAGATCTCATATCGAACCGGACCAACATTGTGTCCCCTCCATTGAGCACCGTTACCTCGTCGCTGCAGCATTCTCTGAACGTTTGTCGTGCCTGGTGTCTATCTCTCATGCGTATCGTCTCCCGCTAGAGAACTGTCTGAAGCTTGGTTGCTAAAAGGAGGGATTATTGAGGGTTACTGGCGTTCCGGATCTCATTCGACTCCAGGGTATCTGGGGTACGTGTCTGCTGCGAAGGATCAGCGCCGTTGGCCGTATACGTAGCTTCTATCGCGGTAAAAGGTTCGCGTGCATGGTGTCTACCTAGGTGCTGTCTACGGGCTTGCAATAGTACTCGATGTCAAACTTCATATCTGGGTCGGATAGGACGACTCAATACCTAACATGTGGTCATGGTGTCTCCGGAGGGGCATGAGACGTCTATACAGAAGATGGGATACGAATACAACTACGCGTACACAGATAACTACCAGACATCTTCTCCAAGAGCCCGGGCAAGCCGAACCAGTGATGAAAATGAAGGTCGCGTCCTTCGGGTGCAGTGTAAGCCCGATGACACAGTGCAGCTTGTTGGTGCCAAATGGTACCTCCAAGCTACGAGGTCCAAAGAATGAGGCCTTTCAGCCTGGGAACAGATCCCCGTAAGGTTGTCCCCCCCCTTTCCCCGGGGAAAAAAAGAAACCAAGTGGATCTGCGGGGATCGGACCCGCTTTATACCAGGGCTCACGTGCTCCGGGCCAGTCACGGGCTTGGGCTTCTTCGCTCCTTCCCTTTCGTCTCATGTGCCATTGGGAGAGGGCGGTGAGTGGCGTAGAACATACCCTACATAGCTACCTACATCCTAGGTAGGCTGTCTCACTGATGTGGATGTGAGAATAGGAGGGTCTTACGCATTTTGTCAATGACGATTCATGTCGACATCTCATTCCCTCACCTACAGGTCAGCCCATCCTCCTTCATATCGACCAGAAGCACTTAGCAGACACACATCCCACATTACATTCTGGACCCCTCTCCACTGCTCTGCTCCCTGCAAATGTCCCACCAATCCACAGGGCCCAGTCCATTCGGTCAACACTGGTCAAGCGAGCCTGATGCCATTTGTTTTATACCCCAGTATCAGGAAGTCTCTTACGGCTCTCAGATCCCCCAACCTCGCTAGCATCGAAGCATACAGATGTACTAGTACAAAAGCGACATACCTATATGAGAGTAGGGTCCACGGGTTATTCAAGCGCGCCCCTTCCGCTGCAATCCAAGGTCATTGATACCACATGTTCCCCTGTCGCTGTTTTGGTATTACATTTATAATGGATACCTCTTCTCTTCGAGATGAAGTCAGACTCAGGGGATGTATATTAAGTGGGATTCTTGCATACAGCCTCACACCTCCGACATATGTCTTTGAATGGACGAGATGTTCGATATGAGAGTGAATACACCGCTACGCCTAGTAGCCAACCCAATTACACTCAATTACGCTGCACTTCCCGCCGGCGAAAGATTCCTTCGTTGAACCTGACGCGGTATACAAAAGAAAGTACCAGAAGGAGCGGGCGATACCGTCATTATGGAGGCAACTCTCAACCAGTTTTATCTAGATGGCACAGGTCGTGACAGCACGCGATTGCATATTCCTCGAACTTTCGACTTGATCTAAACCCGTACTTGGGGTAGTGGTTCCTCGCATGGTTCGTTTATGTTCTCCGAATGACACTGTGTGATGTCCTAGGGTGATTGGATCGGCTCGTGTGAACTACGGTAGGGGGCTACCCGAGAACCGGCGCTTAGAGCAAAGCATTCATTGTAGGGAGTCATTGGGCTAGTATCTAGGTATATGGAATGTACGGAGTACGTACATTGATAGTCCGAGTCAACAAGAACAATGAAAGATAACCCTGCACTTATCAGGTCAAATCAAGAAGGCGGATTTAACAAAGCCATCAACATTACTCCGTAGCCAGTCCGTTGTGGTGTCCGTGGGTTCTTTTGGCCCTGGCTTCGTGGCGGTGTGATGAGTTGATGCGGGGGGCAATCTCACGTTTGGCCACTGAGATATGCGACTCCAATTGGCGTGCTGTTGGAGATGCAATTTGTAGGGGGTTAGCTTCCCAGAGGATACGGCCAAATCGGGACAATCGGCAAAGTGCTTGAGAGCTGAGCGTTCTGCTGTAGATCTAGGTTCAGCAGTGATCCTGGATCTCCGGATAAGTGAACAAACTTGAAAGGCGATATGAAGTTGAGACCCAGAGGGTAAGACAGACATTCTTCGGCTCGAGAATCCCAAGTTAGAAGCATCACGAACCCCACCTTTGATCACCTCGCTTACGAGTCATGTCAACATTCCAAATCCCGAGGTCCGACGAGCGAACCCGATCAGCACATTAATCCGATGGCCTGCATCGATCATGCAGCCACAATATGCGTCTAATAAATCTCTCGCTTGGGACTGGCGTGGCCCTGGATTCAAGTGGAGACATCGGCGAACTCCAGTTGGACAACGATCTTCACTGTAATCCGTATCAGGAGCTTTGTTTTTGATTGGAGTCTTCGAAAAAGCAAACATCACAACCTGCATCAAAGGTGATAGTTATGGCTCTAGGTGTTCCATGATCAGTCGGTGCTCTCTTTTCCCCTTTTTTGTCCGCCGCAGAAAATCTGTTACTTGCTTTTCATATTCACCCACCCTGAAACAATCATGTCCGGACGCCTATTAAACAAAGTATGTCTGATTACAGGCACGGGTGGCAGTATGGGTCGAGCAGCAGCCCTCAAGTTCGCCCAAGAAGGCGCCAAAATCGTGGGATGCGACATCAACACCGCCAACGAAGCAGCCACTGTCAAAGCCGTGCAAGATCAGGGTGGTGAAATGATATCCATGTCCCCATGCGATCTCACCAAACGTGAAAACTGTGAGCAGTTGGTCAACCTCGCCATCAAAACTCATGGACGCATCGATGCCCTGTACAACAACGCGGCAATGGTCTACATGTCCTGGATGGACGACATCAAAGATGAGGACTGGTACAAGACGATCGACCAGGAATTGAATCTGGTTTACCTTCTCACTCGAGTCGCATGGCCACACTTGAAAGAGTCCGGTGCATCCATTATCAACGTCGGCTCTGCCAGCGGCTGGATCAGCCTCCGTCCGGTACCTGGTCTCGCTCACACCGCAGCCAAAGGTGGTGTAATTGCCATGACGCGGCAGTTGGCGATGGAAGGGCGGACTCATGGAATTCGTGCCAACACGATCTCGCCGGGCCTTATCGAGACTCTTCAAACTGCGCCTTTGCTTGAAGATCCAGAATATAGAGCGGGCATAATGCCGAAGATCATGCTTGGTCGCAGTGGTCAGCCTGAGGAGATTGCGGCTGTGGCTAGCTTTTTGGCTTCGGATGAGAGCTCTTATATCACTGCTGCAGATATTCGGGTTGATGGAGGTATGACGTCTTGGTAGGGGAACTTTTTATATACAACCTTTGTGGGTTAATGATTGAATAAATTCATATGCCGTTGCAGCATTGCAAATTACATCTCGTCCTTGTCTTACTCGGACCTGGTCTAGTGATCCAGGATCGTGTCAGGTCTTTGATACAAAATAGTGGCTTTGTAGTGTTGAGTCTCAATAACGGTCACTCATATTTTCTTTTGTCTCAATCGCGGCCTCTGTGAGCTTCCTTCTGAGGAGCTTTCGTCCTCCCCGGGGCTTCTAATTGGCTTTCTTAACCTTATATATCTGATGAAGTTCCCACCTTCGGGGCTTCTCATTGGCTTCCTTCCTGGTGAAGCATGTGAAGATGGGTCTATGTCGCGACGGTTTTCTCGTAGTTTTCTCGTAGTTTTCTCGTTTTTTGGGGGTCCTCAGGGAATCAAGATTGTGAAGACACATCTCAGGCATCATTGTAAGGTTCTATAGTTTGATCGACGCTTCTAATCGGCTTCCTTGAAGATTTCTGGCTTCCGTCTTCGCGGCCCCTAGTCTGCTTCCCTCTGGTTAAGTCCCCTAGAGATTTGTCTCAACTACCTACATAAGTAAAGGTACCTGGATGAATATTTCCATCTTTTTCAAACCCCCAAGCCCATCCATATGAAACTGAACGTACTGGCATGCTGATGGTTGGCCCGACTAGCTACAGGTGCTTCTCGCCACACTCAACTACAGAGCCACCGGAGTTGACCATGCATACACCGTCCAGGCGTGTCTTAATTCTCGAAGCTGCCCCCTCTCTGTTTGCCAATCCTTGAAACTGCATCCGCTAATATTGACTCAAAAGACTAAATTACCTTGGGACACCTGTTGACCTGAGATTCTGACAATCGCCGAGCCTTATTTCGTCGCTATGCCAGTACACAGGGTCCATGGATGGACTCGGATTCGGAATGGCAAGAATCAAGAGGCGGCATAGGATCAACAAATGCCACTCTCCACCTGCATAGCAGATGTCTTTGCCCCTCGTGGTATGGATTTGAGTCCAAATTTGAGGTTGATGTACCCGACTGTCAATCGAACGCAGTGTTGAACAATTGAAGTCTGAAGAATAGACCCCCGTATCCACCCGGAAGATCGTTCTCCCGACATATTCCCCTGATCGGCCTGGGATCTGCGTGAGCCTCATGTTTCGCCAGCACACGTGGTCGACTAGACGAGGATGTCGCCCCCTACAACGTTCATGAGACTTGCAAGTTAGTGGCAGGTTCTTTTATGGGGTTCGAATATCCACGTTAACCGCAACTCAGGTCCCAATGAACGCCGTACAATCAGTCGCGAAGATGTCGGCTTCTACAACGCGCTCCTAATAGGAGGTGTGTATGAACTCGCAGGTAAAGATATAGATATCACGTCTGCTCAATCATTTATTGCGCCTTTGAAATATTGCATCGAGAATCATCCGTACTTGAGTGTGATCGTCAAAGAGAAGCATACCGAGAAGCCAGCATACGAAGCAGTTTCTAGTATCGATCTCCATGACCATGTGGCTATACTGCATGAAGATGAGTCCGCTAGCGATGAGACTGCAGCGATTCAAAAGGCCCTGCCAGCAATACTCGACCGGCCATGGCCTGCTGATACACCGCCTTGGCGAATAGTGGTACTCCCTCTGGCGTCGTCTCATGATCGCACCGTAACGCGGTGCTTCATAGCTTTTTCATTCTCCCATACTCTTGGGGATGGTATGGTTGGGGTCGCATTCCATCACACGTTCCTTGAAGCATGGCGACAGAGCGCTGACACTGCCTCGGATGCCTCTTTCTTGGTCACCCCGTCGAGTCAAGCACTCGGAGAACCCTTCGATACACCTGATAGACTTCCCATATCTTGGAAATACCTTCTGGAGCCGTTGATAGCGGCTTATTTGCCGAAGTTTGTCGGCAAATTGCTCGGTATTCGTGCATCTGCTAGTACCATAGATGCTGGTACCTGGGTTGGGCCACCGATTTTCTTCGATCCCCAAGCTGCCCTGCAGAGCAGAGTAAGACTCCTCGAGATTGAGGCTCCGCTAGTCAAAAAGGCCCTGCAAGCTGCAAGAAGCCATGATACCAAACTCACTGCAACATTCCACCAGATGATTGTTCGCGCACTGAGCAAGGCCATCCCCAACCCTGATATAACCAACTTTGTTTCCGGAACTCCTGTGGACATGCGAGCTTCTATCGGAACCCCTAGTCTGACATGGGGCCTCTTTGTGTCTGGTATTTACAAGATGCATGCACGAATACCTGATGCGACTGAATCTGCCTTCTCCAAGGAGATGTGGGCAGCTTCAAGCTCAATGACCAAGGAACTCGCTGCATGCGGCGCTCGACTCCAAGATCAAGCTGTTGGCCTTCTGAGATATGTGCCAAACATGCGAAATTGGACACTAAGTAAAATCGGACAGCAGAGAGACTCCTCATACGAACTTAGCAATCTGCTTGCATTTGATAATTTGGATGACGGCGCAGAGAAAAGGTGTAAGATTACCAAGATGGTGTTCTCGCAACCTGGCAATCCTCCCAGCGCTCCACTTGCGTTCAACATCATTAGCGTCAAGGGTGGAAGCCTGGTGTGCACTGTGAGTTGGCAAGCCGGTGCCTTGGGTGTGTCAGTTGAAGACGAGCTGGCTTTTGTTAATCAGATTTGTTCATCGATTCGAGCTGATTTTGAATCCCTGGAAATTTGATTGATGTTGCCACTCGTTCCACCTGTGTATATTCGACTCTTTTGATGTTGTGTTTATATCTTTGAGCTTCTCCAGTACATAGTGGCTCGAGAACATATTTTAATAGAAGTAATAATTATGCTGAACGTTAAACAATGTGTGATGGGACAGGACTATCTGCGATATATCAACTGAGAAAGCAATTAGAGCTCTGAAAATTGATCTAGTGTCTACTGCTGAGGCAATGTGATCTATTCGTTTGATATATGTACAGCTTCTATAGGGAGTAAGGTGTGGCGTTATAGAATCATGCCCGCGTCTGATGCCGCATTATACTAAACCAAGGTCCTTATCTAGCGAATGCTGACAGGGAAGGCCGAGGGCAACATATGAAGGCCAGTTATCTGCTTTGACTAAGATCCCTCGGCCTACAAGGGGCTGCTAGCGCCACGATGTCACCTTACAGCCTCACCATCCAAAGAACCCGCGGCAGCCTTCGCCAAGGTCTACGCTTCCAGGCCGATTGTCATTTTCAAAACCCTCGTCAAGAATCTGTGACTGTATATTTTCAACCATGGGTCCCCCAGACAGCTATCTTCCCCCAGCACTGAGCTCCGACACCATCAGCCAGCTTATCGTGTCCCTGGACCTCCCCGCTCGACGTCCGTTGAACCTCTCCAGGTCACGGCGGCGTTTCATTCTATCTACTTGGTTCATTTCGCACCCACGGCTGCCATTACCCCGATTGGAACCACATTGGACAGCGTTGTAGTTCCAGTGCGCACAAACGCGGACGGGTCAGTTACCCTGGTGTTACGCGTCTCGGGCCGTCAACTACCCACCATCAAGACTCGCAATGAGGTCGGGGCTATGACATGGATCCGACAGAACACTACCATTCCGATTCCCGCCATTGTTCGCTATGACTCCAACGATCAGAATGTCATCGGCCATGAATTCACCCTCCTTGAAAAGGCCCCGGGGAAGAGCATTGATCAGATTTACGATACTCTGTCAATGGAGGCCCGGACCGAGTTGGTCCACCAACTGGCTGATTACCTGGTCGAGCTCCATGCACATCCATGGAAAGAAGGATATGTTGGCGGTTTAACCCTCACCGACGGAGAGATTACCCAGGGTCCCCCGATAGACGAAGATTTCTGGAAATTGCCCGATCTCGAGAAGTATTGGGCTGGATCTGAATCCCTCGAGTTGTTGAACCCTATTCCACCTCAAGGTTTCCCAAACTTCGTGGCTTTCACAGTGGGCTGTCTCGATCGCTATATTCATGCTATTGAGAGACATCCCTCGCTTGAATCACATAGAGATCTCGTTCCTTGGATTCGCGCATTCGCGATAGCTATTCAGGAGCCCAACAATGCCGATCAGCTCAATCAGGTAGCCTATGTCCTCGCACATAAAGATCTCCATTTCGCAAATATCATGTGCGATCCAGACCATCCCGACTGTCCTACTACCGCTGTTCTAGACTGGGAGTTCAACGGTGTCGTCCCCGCTCCGCGCTGGAATCCACCGCGTGCGTTTCTGCGGAATATGAAATGGACTCCCGAGGATAAAGAGGAGCAGGCCCGCATGGAAAAACTCTTTGAATCGGTGTGTCGGGAAAAGGGAGTCGGGAAGGTCCTTGAAGAGATGCAGTTGAATGCTCTCCAGCAGTCTATGCAGACTGCAGTGAATCATATTCGTGCCATTGTGGAGGTTTGCCCCCGCGGGCAGGCCTCAAGACCGAGTTGCCAACTGGCGTAGCATGGCTGAGGCGGCGATGGAGGCTTTCGGAGTCTGAAGTTACCGTTGGTAGCCAACCAGAGATAACTATATGTAGACAACAAACTGGTAGATTTCTTGTAGATGCGATAGCGCTTCCTCGCAGAAGGCAGTTACTGCATAGAAAAGGACATGGTGCTCTGTAGAAGGAAGAGTGACGGACGGTCAGAAATGGTCGTTTTAGAAGATTTAGATACGATCTTTCATATCTTTGACCGAGAAGATCACTCGCCCGTGATGCGCCTACTCATTTGAGGCTGCTTTCTTCTGGCAGGAACAATGTAGTCGAGTATTTGAGAGATCACTCCTGGTGGCAAGGAGTCGTTGCCAATATGGGCAAAGTCGTCGAAGTACCGGAAACCATTCTTCTCAGGCTCCGTGTCAGATTCTCGCCTCCAGCATCAGGCTATCTATATGGAGATACTTCGGAAGATACCCAATTCCAATCAAATTGGATCAATGATTGGCAACTATGGAGGACCATCTGCTTATCTACCGGTCTTGGTCGTCAATGCTAGTAGAACAACCCCAAGCCGACAGCGCGATTGGCCATCGTTCACCTGATACGGACACATTGTGTAGGTGAGCTACTACTCGTGAGCTTAGATATAACATTTTGTGAGATATCACTGTGGACTGCAATATTTTGAGGATAACGAATGAGAAGGCTATTCCAAAACCCCAGACACTCGTCTTGGAAAGCTACAATAGAGAATCAAATGTATGGGTTGAGCCTCGGAAGTTAGCACTCAACTCTCCGCGCTGCCCATTTCAGACTGTGTCTCTTAATCCAGCAAGGGGGTACTCTCATTCGCAGCACTTGATCCCTTAGTGGAAGCCCTCCGTTCGGCCTGGTCCTTTGATGGTTGGGCGCTGCTAGACTCGCCATGGCTGGGTTTTCTCGTCCCACCAGGGACGGACTTGATTTTCACATTTGCGAATCGAGTCTGCTTCGGACTAGTGGCCAAGTTGGAAGGTGCGAGATTATCGAGATGGCGTTTCTGTTCCGGAGTAATAGTATCTACATACCGACTGCCTGCGATTGGTGCAGTCGAAACGCGTCGAAGCCGAGGCGGTCCCGAGAGATTCTGGGGAACGACTTTCGTTGCATCTTTCGTGGTCCATTGGTTGTTCTTGACCTCGAAGACGTGTGGCGCTGGTGCCAGACGCTTGATCGATTTGTGGACATCAATGTAAACATCGGATTCGTCCACAATTTCCCTATATCAAAGTGGCATGGTAAGCAAATACTCCTTTTCCCCCTATATGGGCCGTCGGGGTCATGAACATACTCTCCAATCAACTCTTCAATAACATCTTCCAAAGTCAGGACACCCAAAGCACCTGATGTCTCCGTAGGATTTTCCGAGACCAAAACCATGTGGGAATGTCCCTCCTGGAAGTAGTTGAGAATATCAAGACAGCTTGTTTCCGGTCGGGTTTCAGGCAAAGTCGCGAGAGCAAAGTCGCCGACACGTTTGGCATCCTCTGGATCGTAGGTAATCAGTGTCTTCACCAGTAGCATTCCAACAAAATCGGACGGGTGATCTGGCGCGTGAATAGGAATTCTAGAGAATCCAGCAGACAGGATAAAGTCCATCATATCTTCGTCAAGGACAGTATCACTGGGCAGAATGAGAACGTGCTTCAGCGGAGTCATCACCCGTTCCACAGGCTTATCCTTCAAATCTAGCACAGCGCTGATGATAGTGACTTCATCCTCGATCAGTCGCTCTGCCGGTTGGGTCCCTAATGTCTTGTGCAAAGTGACAAGGGTCTTCAACCCAGCCTTCTTGTAGAACACACCGTGGTTTGCCCCCAGAAGCCAGTCCAGGAGCTTAGCGGTGGGCCAAGCAACGGGTGCAAAGAGAAACATCATAGACAAGACAAGAGGCGATAGATAAGCGCCGATGGAAAGACCATACCGGACGCAAACTGACTGAGGAATAACCTCGCCAAAGATCACTATCTCTCGAATCAGCGATAAAGTCCAAAACTGTTACTGCGTCGCAACTCACCGATCAACACTGTACTGCCCAGAATAGCAGGCCATCCACCCCCAAGGGTCTTGTCGAGGACAATTGGCAGGGTCTCATTGACGACCACATTGCCAAGCAACAGAGTGACCAAAACCCAATGCTTCCCCCTGCCCAAGAGGCGCAGGACAGTCCCAGCATGCTTCCTTTCGCGTGCTTCGCCAGAGGTTGCAAGAACTTGCAGATGAACTGCATCCTGGCCCATAAGTCTGCAGGGACAGTCAGTCATCAATTATTTGGTACTCCGTACATGATGTTGAACATACGCAATGGTCAACCCAGCAAAAACACCGCCGACCACCACCAGCACAATTGCTGCAGTCAAGTCAAACCATAGCTCCGAGTCACCTTCATGCGCACCGGTGTCTTCTTCCACGGCGACCGGCGCAAACTGGCTCAACGGCGAGGCCCGCGACAGTGGGAACCTTAAGAGCAGAGACAAGGCAAGGGTCCAGACCAGAGGAGATCCCAGTCGCGACGCCATTCTTTGGCTCACGGGGAAACAATCACCACCTGTTACTGCTCCGAATATGTAGTCCAATTATTGATAGCTATTCAAGCCACCTAGTCGATACGATGTGCTGGGAGGGATGAAGAAGAAAGTGCCGCGGCTGCCTGGTGGAGACTCTCCGGCGCGTGTCGGCCGACGCAGGTGATTTGGGAGAAACAACACTCTGGAGTGCTAACAACGCCCAACAGACGCATCCCCCGGTTCAAATTTCGCCAGAAGAGCTCTAGGGGGCCAAGATTCTAATCTAAGGCCTTTGTAATTTTTCTTTGCGCCAAACCCTGTCTTTAATAGTTCCTAGTGCTTATGATCGCTGCCCCTTTCCCCGTCACCAAATACATGACACGTCAGAATCCCCGTCTTCTATCCTAACAATTGAAAAGATGTTATTGGCTTTGCCAACTGAGTGCCTGTTGCAAGTTGCAAGCGAGCTCAGGTCGCAGAACGACCTGAATGCCCTCATTTCCACTAGTCGACGACTCCATGGCATATTCAACCACTCTTTGTATGAAGCCGAAATCGGCTCAGACGGAGCTTATAGGGTTATCAGCTTCGCCGCTCAGAAGGGTCATACACAGACAGTACAGATGATCCTCAAACTCAACGCGAATAGACCCGACAAGTTAAAGAAAAACCTGGATCCAAACAAGCTGGCCTACGGGCGTCCTCCAAAGACAATTTTCTGGCCTCCCCTCGCCTGGGCAGCGGTCAGGAATGATGAGGTGATGGTTGAAACGCTGTTGAAAATATCAACGATCAAAGTCGATATTAAATGCCCAGCTGGTCGCACTCCGTTGTCGTACGCAGCGGAGGGAGGACACATTGGTGTTGCGCGTCTGCTTCTGGATGCCGGTGCAAATCCAAATTCTGTAGATAAACTGGGTCAGACAGCACTGCATTGGGCAGGATCGCCTGAATGGGTGGGATTGCCTGGAAAGGATTCTTTAAGGGATCATCAGCACCTCCTCTCACCAAAGCTCCTCCCCTCGTCTGCGAGGGGAAAGTGCTTTACGAGCCACTGGTTCCTCTCCCACTTGCTTGGCCAGATATCGAATATTGGGAGGACCTCTGCAGCTGCCCTAAATCTAGGTCGAAGCATAGGGATTTCAGCTCCTCTATTCCGCCATCAGCACTGTCTGCGGGAAGGTACAAGGATATCGTCACCCTCTTGCTCCAGCACGGGGTTGATATTGACATCGCAGATTCGGAGAGCCAGACATCATTGACTGCGGCAGCTGCATGTGGCTACCAATCTTTCGTGGAGCTTCTGGTTGATCACGGCGCTGCCTTGGACTACACAGACAAAAGTCGTCCCTCTCCGTTGTCAAGGGCAGCAGAGTTTGGGTGTCTGGTTACGGTGAAATATTTGCTCGATCGAGGCGCCCTAGTGGACTCTGATCCTAGCAGTATGAGCATATCACCCCTCGCCTTGGCAGCCATGCACGGACACGATGAGTGCGTGGAGATCTTGCTCGAGCACACCACACAACGAGAGACAGATCTCAATAAGATGAATTGGCAAGCTTTGGTGTGTGCGGCTCAGTATGGCCATGTAAGAACCGTTTCAATGTTGCTATCTGCCCACTCTCGCCTGTGGCCAGATCATTCACTTGGGTCCATGGCTGTCTTCTTCGGGGCCCATGAAGGCCATACTGAAGTGATCAAATTACTTCTGGCTGCTGGCGCTGAGATCGACCCTTGCCCTGAAAGATATGATCAAATGTCATGTTTACACGCAGCAGCCATGAACAACCATCTCGAGGCAGTCAAGTTTCTTCTCGATTCAAAGAAGATAGACGTGAATAGCAAGGATGCGCATGGTTGGACGGCTCTTGATTGGGCGGAGAGATGGTCGCGAGGTTGGTTTGGATCTGAAGGTGAACGGGGGTCTACATTGGTCAAAGAATTATTATTGGATCATGGGCTTGAACTTGGACAGACGGAGATCGAGGATATTCACCCGCCGCACTATCTCGCTCAGAGTGATTATCAGTGCGCATGTTCGGGGCCAGCTGAATGGCCTATCTCGTTTCGTTGTGAGCGGGAGTCGCTGGCTGAGGCCAAACGCAGCATCAGTCCTGAATCATCCACTGCGTTATTGATGAAACAAGAATCATCAATATAAACAAATCTCACCAGCATCGTTGGACTGCGGATTGGGAAGAGATCACTACGAACCCCTCTAGGTCTACCATCCAAGGCAGTCTGGGTCATCTCAGTACCTGTCGAAGTTGCCCAGCTTGCCTAGATGGAGTATTGGATATTACTGAATACAAACGTAGGAAGATATGGACAAACCGGCCTCCCGAAAATCTGAACGTTTTATGCTCGCAAGCATGAATAAAATGACCCAGAATATATAGATTGGGGTATATAAGAAAGTATCAAAGGATCAAATCATAACATCACATCGCATACCACGAAACAAGCCATCTCCTCGTAACCCAATTCCCAAACCAATGCATCGCCACCCATTTATTTGTATGGCTCCGGAGAAAACACCTTCTTAAGACGGAACCGCGACAAGTCCCGAACAACCTGTGCAGTCTGCTTCAAGTTACGCTTCACAATAACCGAAGTAGGAAGTGAGAATAGCTCATCAATCTCTTCAAGAGACTTGTTTTTGGTCTCCGGCATGAAGATAATCTGGTATACCCAGCCCACGATGGCAATACCGCCGTAAAAGCCGAGTGTCAAGCCAATGCGCTGCATGGATTCCATCATTCGAGTGAAGTTGTAAGTAACGATAAATGAGCATAGGAACAGGTTTGCATCTGCGGTCGTCATTCCATATGAACGCAGATACGTGGGAAATACCTCCGAAGGTATGACCCAGGTCAAGCAAGCATATGAACCGAAGAAGCCCATGTACAGTACAATACCGGTGAGGTAAACTCCCTGCGCGGCGGCCGGGTATTTGACAAAGTCGATGGCATATCCGACGCCGACGAGCACAAGGCCGATGAAGAAGCCCGGAAGCATGGCATTGGCCCAGTAGCGACGACCGAAGCGTTCCATGTACAACACAGCTGGGATAGCGCCGATCAATAGCGCTCCGCCACCGACGAGAGACATGAAGACTGCATCCTTGTCGTTGAAGCCGATGGCTTGCATCAGAGTCGACATGTAGTACATAACCGCGTTGACGCCGGTGAATTGACCGAGGAAGATCATGATATTGGCATACACCATGGCGCGCCGCGCACGAGGCACAGTGAAGAAATCCATCCATGCGTACTTCTTTGTCCGTGCTTGCTCTTCGCTTTCGGATGTAACGGCTTGTCGCATGCCGAGGAACTCGTCTTTGGCTTCGAGATCGTTGAATCCGCGGATCTTTTTCCACACTGCGTATGCTTCGATCTCGCGTCCCTTGTGCATTAGGAATCGGGGACTTTCGGGGAGGAAGAGCATTCCCACGAAGAGGATGGTCGAGAATACGAGTGAGGAGCCTAGGACGTAACGCCAGTTGCCTTCCACGCTGACGAACATCGCCGCGACTGCGTAGCCGAGGACTTCGCCTAGGGCGATGTTCAGTTGGTAGAGGGAAACGAGGTTACCACGGAGTCTGCGGGGGACTATGGGACGGTGGGGTTAGATTTGGAGACATATCCTAGTTCGGTGAACGTGGAGATACATACCACACTCGGCAACATAGACAGGAACAGTACCACCTTCCAAACCGACACCAGCGCCGAGAATGAATCGGCCAGCGAAGATCATTCCGAAGTTGATAGCGCCAGCCTCCAGGGCAGCTCCGATGGTGTATAGAACGCAAGAGACGATGATAGCCATACGACGACCGAGGTACTCGTTCGCTGGGGAAAGGATAAGGGCACCGGCAACAGCTCCAAGCGGCATTCCGGCGTTGACCAGACTATTATCCGCTGAGGACAAGTGCAGATCAACGGGGAGATAGAGGTTTGCACCGCTGATGAGCGACTGATCAAGACCAGATAGCATACCACCCATCGAAGCGAATGCGACGAGAATATAGGTGAATTTCGCCGGGTTGGATAGAGTCATCTCAAACCGGGACTTGGGCAGGGTGTACACCTGTTCTTCTAGCTGGTGAAGCTCCGCATCCATTGCGGCTTCATTCTGATTCTGGAGCTTTTGATCTGCCACATCGTCTATCTCGAGGGGGACAGCATCCTTCTCTTCGTGGTGGGCATTGTGAGGTGCCTCGATATCTTTAGGGTCGGTCATGATTGACGAAGCCCCGTTCTAGCGAGATATCTGTGTAGGAACGGTCTATTGGAAAATATGAAGTATAAAAGTGGAGTGAAACCGTCACTTCAGGCTCTGGCGGGGCAGGGACCAGAAGTGTTGGAGAATGGAAATGGAAATGAAATAATAAATGGCACCATCTGGCAGACTGAAGGAGAGGGGGAGAAACATAAGTCTATTTGAGGACAGTCCCGACGATGATCGGGACGGTTGTTCGATATTACGACAAAGCTCGGTGTGGGGGTCCGGCGAAAAGCAAATTCAGAAAGCGCCTGGGGATGCACTAACTATTGGTCGAATCATGACACAGACCAAGTTCACCTGGAGTACTCCGTACGGAGTATGCACTCCGTACTTTCCCATATGTGGAGAGAAAAGGTGGAGAACCGGGTCCAACCACTCCGGGGAGATCAGACGTATTGAGGAGATGAAAGGGAAGAACGAAAACGCGGGCTCACCGGGAGGTCAAAACAGGACTCATGCAGGCAAATACGCTGCATGGCAGGGATCAGGAATGTGGAGGCATCAAGACCGGGGGAGGATTCAAGAGACACATCGGGGCGCTGGGCGAATCGTATGCCATCAAAGCTTATGTCGTTCGTTCCAGGGAGCACGACCGTTAATCCATGGGCAAAGCGGCCCTCAGACCTCAGATTGACATAGATGTCATCGCATAAGGTCGGCATACTTCTGGAATATTCCCGGCTTCCCGTCGATGTTGCCGGCACAGCGATATCTCGTCTGGGTATACATTTTGTAGAGCGAAATGGATTCCGTGGCAGAAGATTCTCCCGACAGTCAAAGTGAAACCGATCAGCTAGCAAGTGAAAATGGATTGCATATCATACGGGCCACATTTCGGACATAATCCGGAAGGGGGAAGACGCTAGAGCTGAGTTGGGGTCCCCGTGGAGTGAATTGCTGTATATCGGAGACACTTCGGGGAAGATAGACACATTGTGACCAACCTGTTTGGTCAATGAGGCTTCAGGCATGGCCTTGGATTCGTCAACAGTCTTCTATGTTGTACCTAGCGCATATGTTGTAGTCTGTGCTTCACAAGCGGAGGGTGCTGGAAACCAGCTTCTGCATCGCCTAGACCTCGGAGAAGGTCACGGCCCCCAAGCAAAACACGGGAGAACGCCGTCGGGGTCGGATGGGAAAATGCGGGATTTTTCCCCCAGCGCAAGCCGAGATGATCATTCGTTACTGGCGGTGCTTGGCTTGAGTGGCGTACGCCAAGCAATCCCGGGTCGTGAGGCCCAATCATGGGGAAGACATCGCATATCTTGACTCGTTGTGATGGTTAAAACGTTGATCCCTACCTCATCAGTGATATGAGCAACTTGGGTGTACTCCGGACAGAGTACGGAGTACTTAAGACTGAGTTTGGAGAAGTTGCATTCAGCCTAAACTCCATATGCCTGAAGCTCGGGGGGAAATGCCAGGTTTCTCGAGTCTACGCTATTTCTCAAACAACACACTCTCTACTCTTATAGATTTGAATATTTGAATATTTGATCATGCTTAAATTAACTTTGCCGCTAAGATATGTGTACACATGGACAGAAAACAGATAACTCCCAGCGCCATGCTTTTCACTACACTGTTGTACGAGATGAGGCCAGTCCGCTTCTCACCGTCTTCCAGACATTCCAACCGGCTTCCGAACACTGGGGTCGACATTGGGACTGGGAGACCTTCCGCCTTGCAATCGAGCTCGCAGTCGTTCCTGGGCAGAGCCACCGCCGGATCCAGCACGGTCCAAGTTCGGACGAGCCTGAGAAGACTGGTATGACCCAGAACGTTGGCTGGGCAATGGTCGCGCTCCAGAAGGGTGAGGAGAGGCTGAACCAACAGGCGAGTGGGACTGAGAATGTGTGAGGCCTGGGCCGGGCGAGGGGACAGAGCCCGATGGCGCGCTGTTAGCGGTAGCGAGCGGCGGTGCGTTACTACCCCGGCCGCGACGGAGGCTGGCTGTCTGCGGGTGCAATTGAGATGTAGGGGCGTCACCCCATAAATCACCCAGACCGCCACCCCGGCCAGAGTTGAGGTTGGAAGGTCCTTGGTTGTAGCTCCCGGAGGGGAGCTGTGAAGTCGCGATGGTGCGGGTAGGTGTCGGAGCAGGGCCCTTGGGGTCTTGTGGGAGCCATGGGGGAAATGGGCGGCCCTTTTCAGTGTAATAAGCTCGAAGAGCGTTGGAGACGTGGGAGCAGTCTTCGTTGTCGGGGTCGTCTCCCTCGTCACCGAGCGTGATGGCGCGGCGGAGATTGGTGAGCCGCGAGCCCAACCCAGAGATGGCTGAGGAGGTAGACAAGGATGAGAAGTACGAGCTCATATTGTTGCAGGGGAATGTTGGGGTTGAGTAATGTGTCTGCAGAATGGCAGCTTGGATGCGGGGTGGGGTTGTCTCGGAGCTGGAGCTTTGTTTGTGGGGAGGCAATGCAAGGGATGCAGGGTTGGAGAGTCGAACAAGAGATGAGGATGGTTCAATGGTTGTAATAGCTGTATTAATGGGTGTATTAACAGAAGAACCGGCTTCTGGGGTGAGATGGAAGTCGTTCAAAGGAGAACCAAACGGAGAAGCTGTGGACCTTCATTGGCCAATAGTCGCCACGTGATCATATGTTTCACTTTGACAAGGCCACCAGGGCCATCTTGTTGCAAATAAAATACTCAACAGATTTGACTACTTGAAAAGATATCAAACGGTATGATTGATAATAAAATGGGATCGTAAGTTGTAGTGGATGCAATATAACAGGGTATGATGCCCGATCACTAGCACAGAATATAAAACAAAAGAATTGACAACCTAAACGCCATGCAAGATCAGGTGAACTTTTCCCAAATCCTCTAACAGCGACAAAATCATGCCATGAGCTGGTCCTTGCCAGCACTCTCGGTCTCGTACTCGATCTCAATGCGGGGGCCCTTCTTGCGAGGCTTCGCCTGGGGAGCGGCGTGCTTCCGCTTGGTACTAGGCTTGGGCTTCTTCTCATCCTCGCTAGGAACTTCATCGTCCTCGCTGTCCTCATCCTCATCGCTCTCATCGTCGTAGTCGCTGGAGTCATCAGCTGAGTCAACACCCAGCCAATCCTCCATATCCTCGAGGTCCTCCTCCTCGTCGAGGTCGCTAACATACTCGACCTCGCCAACACCCTCTTCCTCCTCATCCTCATACTCTTCACCATCATCCATATCCACATCACGCTCACCGTCACCGGCACGCTCAAGACCGCGGAGGACCTTCTTCCAGATACCCTCCTCAACGTTGAGCGGCCGATCACCGTAAGCACCACTGCGCAGACGCTCGATAAGCTCGCGCTCAATGGCTCTCTCGACCTTAGCGGCGGACTCGGCCTTGCGCTCACGAGTCTCCTCACGACGGCGGACCTTCGGCGCCAGCTTGGGAACAACCTTCTCTCCGAGGCGCTCATCCTCCTTAGCGATGTTCTTCATGCGAATGTTGACCTGCGTCAGGCGGGTGAGACGCTGCTTGCACTTGTGGGTCAAGAACTTGGGCCAGTAGATGAGGCGCTCATCGACCTGCTCGAGGGCTTTGGCGTAGTTGGAGGAGAGGCGCACACGTTCCCACCATTTGCTGGGCATATGGGCTCGTTCGACGGTCTTCATGTAAAGATACATGACGCCTGTTTCGGGGTCGGTTCGCACTGTCGCATATCGCGAGTTGGCCAATGGGCAGGACTGGCGATTGCACAGACCGCTGACGTTGTATTCATTGCGGCAGAAGTTCTGATCTTTGGTTGTTCTACACGGAAGATTGAAATGATTAGTCCAAGATTCCTGTTTTTATTGTCGATGCAAAATGGCCATTGAAGGATCTGCGGGCTGGATATCCAGCGACTGTAGATAGATACTCACTTGAGCTTGTAGGAGCAGAACTGCTGGTTGATCACTTGCCAGACAATTTCGTCAGACATGATGGGCAAGAAATTGGCAACCGAAAAAAGTGGTTGGTCTTCGAGGCTATGCAGCGGGTGTTTGACCCCGAAGAAAAAAAAAAGATTCGATATGTGTTGACCGCCTGCCTGAGTAGGAATGTCACGTGCTTGCTTATCGGTTTTGCGCAACGTCATTGGCGGAACGGGCCTTGGCATCAATTTCCTAACAACCCATACTACCGGATTCTGGGTGCTCGATCGCCTACGCGATATAGATGGTTCAGAATCGAGTATGGCATCGATAGTAATGTTGAAGCTATCAGAAAACTTGGCTTGATTCATTTCCACCCCAATGAGCCAATCATTCTGGTGCAACTGGGCTGGAATTCTTGCTAACTTGGATTGAACGACTACTCTAAACAACATGGAAATATCAACCAGGTCTCTACAAAGCTTGTGTAGAGCACAGCCCGTATATAACATATATACTTACTTGTCCATATTGTATAGAGCATCAAATGAACAGAATATAAGTAGATATGGTAGAAACATGTTTGCTGTGAACCTATGGCTGATATATATGTCAGTCGTTCTTAGCCATCAACATTCTCCTGAATTGTCCACATATTTGAACAAGAAGCATGGGCACGGAACAACTTCTATAATGTGTATGTGTATTTCAATGGTGAATATAGGCATATAGACCTACGGGGTATTGCCATGTGTAGTCCTTTCGATAGGGGGTTGATTGATGCCAATCTTTTGCCTCCATGTCGGAGGAACTGGGATACTTTTATCAGACATCAAATCCAGGTCAACCGAAATAGATTGACAATTCTCCGATTAAATGGAGGTGACCTAACGCCAGATGCGCTCTTCAGAACAAGATGCTAAGAATAGATATACAGAGAGCCACGGGATACTAGATCGGTGGTAAGTCGAGCAACGAGAGTAAAGAGAGAGCGAAAAAAAAGTCTAAATGAGAGAATCGCCAAGATGCACCGAATCATGAGAAGCACCAACTCTATCCACGGACTTTCCGGTAACTCGGTGGGCGCCACGATTGTTTGATCATTTTGCCAGCCCAGACGGGGACAAGGGACACAGCCAGCACAACGACAACGCGCCACAGCCAGTCGAGAGTGATCACGTAACCAAGGTCGAAATATTCGCCTAGGAAAGGAACACTACCAGCATACACAAGCAGAGTGCCGATCAGACAAAATATCATGACTGGATGCCAGGTTGTGATTGCAGTTGCGACCATGCCAAGCTCGTTGAGGACGAGGGCTGTGAAGGAAAGACTGATGAGACGCGGCCCTGTGATAGTGTCCAATAAGATCTGGGAAAGACCCTGTATCACTGCACCCTGGTACACAGAGATTAAAATCCAACCGAAGAACGAGCGGTAACTAAGACTCTTTCCCGTCTTGAGCTCCTTGTAGAGCTCTGGATAGAGATTAGCAAGGCGCTCGTCCACGTCTCGATCAAAGGCGAGTGAGAAAACTGGTGCATTGGTGTAGACAGTTGCATATCCGACCATGAGCCAGTTGATGAACAAGCCCTTGGGATCGAAATGACTGGCGATGCTGTACATGGTCTGGCAGACACTGATGATCAAGCCACGATGCATAATGAATTGTGCAAGTTTGGCGGATCGCTTGTACGAGTTGCGACCATGCCA
Source organism: Penicillium paradoxum (assembly GCF_028828445.1). Taxonomy (NCBI): domain Eukaryota; kingdom Fungi; phylum Ascomycota; class Eurotiomycetes; order Eurotiales; family Aspergillaceae; genus Penicillium; species Penicillium paradoxum. The sequence goes on along the minus strand of NW_026643184.1, from coordinate 235,424 downwards.
GACTAAAAGCTTAGTGATGTGATGGAACTGGGTGATGCTGAAGTCGGCCGCGAGGGATGCCTGACGACCTTCTTTGCCCACGATACCGATTCCGACATCGGCTGATTGAATCATCGAGACATCGTTGCCGCCGTCCCCAATACAACAGACACGTTTCTTTGTGTGTTGGCGAATAAGGTCGGCAATCTCGGCTTTTTGGGTTGGGGAGCATCGGCATGCGATCACAGCAGGTAGTAGTACTGCAACAGAGATGAATGCTGTTTTGAACTGGCCGAGCATCAGGTTCAGGGACTCGCCATCAATCAACAGACAACAGTCAGTCTTGTTGCGCAAAAAGTCAAGGGCTTCTTGTGCAGTTGACTTGTCCGTCATTTTGGTAACGGTATGGATATACTGGCCCCGGGAGACTAATTTGGCAGAAATAGCGACGCAACGTGCTGTCTCCACCTTATCACCCGTTAGCATCCAGATCTTGACACCAGCATTGCGTAGCAGCTCTAGAGACGACTTGACGTCGCGTTGCAGCCGATCCTCCACGCCGGTCACACCGGAAAGCTCTAAATCTTGTTCGAGATATTCGCTCACAACCTTCGCCATGCCAGCATCTCGCCCTTGGAAAGACAGTGATGCCTGCTTATACTTGGCAGAGAAGACCTCGTATTGCTGCGCGGAGATCCGTTTGCGTCCAACAACAAGCGTTCGCAACCCTTCTCGAGCCATATTTGTGGTCTCCTCATCTAGCCAGTCATTGGCTGCAACAATAGATGTCATGACGGTGTCTGCACCCTTCTGATAGAACCAAATTTCACTATCTTCTTTGTCGGACTCGAGCACATTCTCATTATGCTGAAATTGGACAATAATTCCCATCCGCTTGGTGTCAGATGTGAAGGGGAATATGTCAAGGATCCGAGCACGGACCACGACCTGCTGGGAGTCCGTAGATTCCAGGACGATACTCTGTCTATCACGATATGCTAGCTTTAATCCCACCTCTTCGGTATACCGAATGATGGCAATTTCGTCGGGTGATGATGCTTGATAACTGGTGATCTTCTGGCCATCTTCCTCCTCCGTGGTTGGGGTGACGTTGTGGCAGAGGGCAAGCGCCAAGATGATATCCCGAACCCGAGAGCCAATCTCTCTTCTTGCCCGGGGCGCTGTGGCATGACCGGCTTGGGTTCCAAAGACAGTTGAGGGTGTTATCAAGGTCTTGCCTGAAAGGGCGAAGGCTTGACGAATAAACGACGAGACTTCGTCCATTGCCTCGTTGGCGTATGACACTGTGCCAACGTGGATCTTTTTGAGTTCCATTTCATTTTGAGTCAACGTGCCGGTCTTATCTGAAAGCAGATATTCAATCCTTCCTAGATCTTCTGGGATTGTACTGGTGCGAACGACCGTTCCTGGGATATCTTTGTCCCGTTCGATGAATCGGCCATATACCGACTTGGCCATGTCTAAATTGACTCGAAGACTCATGGGAATGATTGTGGAAAAGAGAATGAGATAGATCATGATGGCAACGTACCATTTCTTATCGTTTGTTGGTTCGAATCCTTCCAACCCGACAAGAATGATCGAGAGAGTAAGTGTGAGGACGCAGAGAATTTTGGTGAGGTTGTTGATCTCGTATTCTAATAGGCCGACCTTTGACCGGGAAGCGGAGGTCGAAAGCGAAGCCCGGGTTTGAGATCCTGTGTAGATGATCACAGCATAGGTGACTGTGTTAGAGGCAAGGACCGTGTTGGCCCAAGCGGTATTGTCGATCGTCAAGGGAGATGATTGAGTTTCCTCAGGCCCAGATGTTCTTCCATTGTCTGGGGACCCGGATGATTTGTCAACGTGAGCATCATAGAGTCCCGTGGGTGGTCCTAGCCCAATCGTTCCTACAAACTCATTGACTCTCTTATCAGGAGCACTAGCTGTGACATGTAGGCGGCAAAAGTCATCCAAAGGAAGCGATTGAGACAACACAGAGGGCAGACGGAGCTTCCAGTCAGTTTCACCGTCCAACTGATCAGTTCGGATGAAAGTATCACCTGAAAATGAAGCTTCAGCGGACTCGGCGGTCTTTGATGCGGTGTTGGTTGCGGGCTCGGAGGACCCCTGAGCTGATTCAAGCAAATCGGAAGGAGCGCTAGGAACACTCTCCTCCATCATAGAATGGCGAGGGCTACCAGAATCGTTCGAAATGCTCTTGAGAATCACCACATCGGCTGGAAGACGTTGATTCTTGCGGACTTTGAGCACATCGCCAACCTTCAAATCTCGTGATTTTTTTGTAACCTCCATGGCATTGGACCTTCCTAGCGCCACGGTGCAATATTCCTCGGCGTTGGCTTCGGCATCTCGTCGCCGACGACCGATATCATCGAGCGCCTCTTTACCTAATGATACTGAAACCACAAAGGCTAAGGGCGCAATGTAGGACGACATGTAACCAATTCGCAGCACCGGGATGACCTGTGATAAAGCCACCAGTAGAAAATAAATGTTGAAAAAGAAGGAGAATTCGTTGTAAAGGGTTCTCGGTAGGAAGCTCCAAGGTGTGTATTTTGCATTTGAGACCACATTGGCCGGGTATTTAGCAGTTTGGTACTGCCCGACCAGCACTTCACGGGGAGGCTGATTCACAGAGTTGGTATCGTTCGATCCAAGTCGATTAGAGGCACTCTGCAGGAAGCTGGGAGTTTTGAATCCAGGAAAGCGCAAAAGGCTGCGCTTCTTGGGAGGCTCGTCGATGAAATCGCGAGTTGAGGCTCTGCGGTCTAAGAGCGGTGCATCATCATCTTCCAGGTTGCGGGAGCTAGCATGTGAGCCTCTCAAGCCTTGTTCTTCCCCATTCTCTAACAGTGCTTCGGTATCATCCTCTAAGTCCGCGCGTCCAGACGCGCTACGTCTCCACCGACTTCCCGCCCCGACACGCAAGTTACGCAGCGCGATGCCCGGTCCATAGTTTCTGCTGCGGCCAGTATAGTCTCGGGATTCACGAGACTGTTGAGGTGATGTTGTGCTTGGGTCTAGCTCCTCTAGGTCCAAGTCGTCGTCCGAATCGGAGAAGCCGTCTCGCGCATCGGAATGGTCTAGGGGGTGTATGTAGTCGGATGAGGAAGGCATTCTTGGGAAGCTGATATGGGTTTAGATCGAATTAATTGCCGAGTGGATGCAAGCTGATGCTTCTGGACCTTGCATAAAAAAAAGGTTCATCTCAGGTATATGTTGTCATGTGCGATGGTGGCATTGATCGAGACTCTCATGCGGCATGACGATGAAAGAGTGTAGGGAAGCTGCGGGGAACGGAATAGGACACGAAGCGCTCTTGTGTCTGAAACACGGTGAACGCCACGACCATCAAAAATTCAAAAGGAAATCCGCAAATGGTGAATTGCGCTCTATCTTCTTCAAGGACGATCGATAACTGCCTGTTGGGCCACGCAATCACATGAGTGCATAACTCTTGACCGGGGACAATGTCTGGCTGACGTAATGCTGCACTTTTAAGGTTACCTGGCATAAAGCCGGACTATTGGATATTCCGCACACCGGTTTGGGTTTATCCTATTTGGGGGAGCAGTCTGATGACTCAGCGCAATTTGGCCCCGGGGGAATCCATGATCATAGGCTGGGATCGCCTTGTGCTGTCGCATTCCAAGACGGTCCGACAGCCTTTTTTTCCGTTGCCATCAACTGATGCATTCATGATCGATTTCTTCTTTGAGTTTTTTGCTCTGTTTTATATCTACACTGTTTAATGGATTCTTAAGTTGACGTCGAGACCCCCTGTTCTCTTTTACGATTGTTGATCTCCTGAGGCGTCATTGGAGACGTGTCAGGTTGATCCCTCCGGACTGCCCCCCATTTCCAGTCAGTTGGCAATCGAAAACCACGTCGCACACATGGCACACCACGCGACAGAGAATGACTCAGAGTCATGGAACCCGGCATTGCGGCCCGAGAATAATAACACACCTGTTGCGATTTCCTCCACACGGAGTGAACTGTCGGACCCGATAGCGGCGGAGCAGCCAAAAGACGAGTCCTTAGCCGATATCATATCCCCACAAAGTCAGGATATTTCTGCGTGGGATATGTCCGATGAGGTAGACGCGACCAAACCTCCGTCTACGAGCATGGACATCCTGATGAACAATGCATCACCAGTGGTAAACCACGCCGCATCCTTGAACACCGACTCTGCCGATAAGGGCAGTCAAATCCTTGACGACAAGATTGACTCAGTTACTAGCACTGTCACACCGTCCGGTGAAACTACCGATGCCGCGTTGAATCCCACCTGGCCGTCAACCCAACCTGAGGCGGCCGAGCCAGTTCAGACTGAGGCATTCTCTATTGAAACCGCAGATACGGTCACTGATAAAGACGATTCACCCTCCGCTAATACACAAATCTCACATGATGTTGCCCCCACCGTTTCTTCCGAACAAGAAACCGCTCCGGAGTCGACATTTGTGAGCGACAGTACACCCTTAAAGGAAGAGAACTCAGCGGCAGCCGAACATTCATTGGATACACTTGAGCATGAAGACATCCCTCAGTCAAGCCCCTCCGATGAGCTATTCCCACAATCCAATGAAGAAAACCCCGGCTCCGAAGATCCATGGGCCAGCTTCGAGAAGGACATTCGCAACACGCTGCCGTCCCCCGAAGAGACTACGTCTCCTATCGAAAATACTCAAACCATCTCGGAACTCGCCTCGACATCTGCTGAACCAACGTTTGTCGAAGAATATTTAGATCCCTCGGCGGAGGAAAGTGCAAACACAGGCACTGCATTGGACGAGGAGAGCAGCGATGTTATCAATTCCACCGAAAAGGCTATAGTTCCGACCGAAAATGGGTTATCTGATCTCGAGTTTCCCTCAATGAATCTCGGGGACGAGAAACCCGACGAGGCAAGCAGAGTTTCAGAGGTGTCTAGACCGCCCGACGACGCCCATCCAGATGCCATCACAACGGGAGAGGGTGCAAGCTCTCAGGCTCAGCCGCTTTGGGTAAACGAGACGAGCGGTGAAGTCAACTCCGATGAAGACGATTTCTTTGACCAGCTCAAGACGCAGACCAAGCCTATATTTGCCCCGCCGGAAGCTGAGTCCAGGTTCGAGGAAGGGGTCCCGCAATTGGGTGAATCTGCACCAGCTTCACCTCAAAATACACTCGAAGGTGGAGAGTCTATCGATAACGTGTTCTCAAACGACGGGGATGATGTAGATAGCTTCTTCAACTCTGGCCCACAGCCGGCGGCTGAGACAGATGGCGAGGGCTTTTTTGGCTCTATCACACGGGAAGAAGCAGTGGAGGATCCAGTTGTTCATCTCGCCCGGAAAAGCACCTCACAGGTGTTGGAATCGGCTGGTTTTGCTCTTGACTCCCCAGTTAGTGACGCTTCGGCTGCAGCACAACTTGATGATGTTCTGAAGGCTGCGTCGTCGCAACCACAAACAACGGCCGATCCCTCGGAGGAGGACCTAGCCGCACGGTGGGAAGCTGAACTAGCTGATTCACCAGATGATGACCTGGCTGCTCGTTGGGAAGCGGCGTTAGATGATGACGATATATTGCTAGAGGTGGAAGCCACGCAGTCTGTCCCTGCTCAGGAGCCTGCTTACCAAACCCCTGTTCAGCCGACCAACGTTGATTTGTCTGGTGGCTTGAACAGTCCATTCCAGACCCCTCAGCCTCATTCTCAACCAAGGGCCGTTCCCAGCATATATACACCCCATCAACCGTCAACTGGTGATCTATTGCAGGGGATTCCCCTGCCAGGAAGCGAGGCGCCAACCACAGCAGCCATGCCATCATACTTCTCGCAACCGCCACAAAACCCGGTATCAAGCAGAGGGGAGAGTTTTGCTGAGCGGTCTAAAGAAGGCTATAAATCTCCTTATGACCTTCCGGATGATATCTCCCGTCCGCGGAAGCCAGCCGTCTCCCACAAAGCTGTTCCTCTGGCTGTGACTAATATGCCTCCCCCTCCTCCCCCGGCTTCTGGCCTGTCGATCCCTTTGGTGCCTGGTTTCCCCCTCCGGCAGCCCCTCACTCTGCTCCCGTTCCTCCCCCTGCGCCAAAGAATTTCTACGAAGAACTCCCTATGGCGCCACCAAGATCTCGGCCTGCTAGCTCAGGAAGATACACTCCTAACCCACAGGCGGTTCCGACAATGACTGGGACATCTCTTTCTTCCCCGCCTCAGGCTCAATATTCCCCAGCAGCTCCACCACCAGCCTCGCAGCCTCTTGGTCTGCCCATCCAATCCACACTTCAGTCACCCGAAAAGCTGGATCCGTACGCAAGCTTAGCCTCGAGTGCCTCAGCTGGTCCACCCGCCATTGCGAGGTATTCTCCACAACCTCCTAGCTCACAAGCACCATCAAATCCGCCTTCGTTGCCGAGATATTCTCCTGCGCCCCCTCCTGCCTCTTCGGTTCGTAATCGTTATGCATCACAGCCACTCGTTGTTCCTGGCCAGAATTTGCCTTTCCAGCCACGAACCTCCAGTCCGCTTGCACATCATGAGAAGCTTTCCTACCAGCCCGATCAATCGCACAAGCCGCCATCCCTGGAGCCTGCGATCAATTTGTCTCCGCCGCGCGTACAAGCCGCCGCATTTGAGGCCCAACCTAGTGCTCCGCAGTATCTCAATGGCTCTGCTAGCATAGCACGGAGAGAAAGCACTGGGTCTCCCCATACAAGCATCTCCACCCCAAGGTCGATATGCCCCTCAGGAATATCTTAATGAATTCGCCCAACGTCTTGCGCCCGCTTCAGAATCTTCACCGCCGCCGGTGGCACCGAATGCGCATATGGCTTCACCACCGAACGATATTCAGATGGCTCCCCTCCGCAGATCTCAGACCCAGTCACCTGGCCGGGAAATCCTGAGCCCACGTTCATATGGACAGAACATCGATCCTCTCCAACGGCCAGCCTCAGTGCATGTTACAGGCTCGCCAACTAAAACCGCGAGTGCGTATGCGCCTATGCAGGCTGTCTCTCAACCCCGTGCTCCGACCCAACACTTGGAATTTATCCCTCCCAATGATGGACAGCAGCACGATCCTTTGGGGCGATGGAAGGGTGCTCCAATTTTCAAATTCGGATTCGGTGGATCCATGGTATCTTGCTTCCCTAGACATACCCCTCGCTACTCAGCCGGTCAAATGGCACCGATGATCCAACCGACCCCTGGTGAACCGAAAATTTTGCAGTTGAATGAAGTGCTACCCTCTGTTGATACTATTGTCCAGCATCCTGGCCCGTTGAAGGCAAAATCCAAGAAAAAGGACTTGGTTGCATGGCTTTCCAGCAAGATTGCAGCCTTCGAAAACTCAAGTCTTCCTAGTTATGAGCAAGTTCGATTGGATACCCACAAGCGCCACGAAGAAAAAACCCTTTTGTGGAAGGTTGTGAAGCTTCTTGTTGAGAATGACGGTAACCTGGAGAGTTCTCCAGAAGTCCAACAATCTCTCCGCCAGGCCATCTTCCCCAATCTACCCGCGGCGGACGCAGATGGATCATTCACTAGCAGCTTACCTGTCTCGGGGGTATTTTCGTCTTCGGAAACGCCCTTGCAGCCTGATGCAGTTGACTCTCAATGGTTAGAAGAACTTCGACTGCATTTGATCTGCGGTGATCGTGAGAAAGCCGTCTGGAGTGCTGTCGATCGTCGTCTCTGGGGCCATGCGATGATCCTTGCCTCCACCATGGATAGATCGATTTCGAAACAAGTCACGCAGGAATTTGTTCGCCGCGAAGTCAGATCTAAGACAGCAAACACCGAGTCACTTGCAGCTCTTTACGAGATCTTCGCTGGCAATATTGAAGAAAGCATCGACGAGCTTGTGCCTCCATCGGCTCGAGCAGGCTTACAATTGATTAGCAAGTCTGATGGCCAGGGCTCTACTAAAAACGCCCTGGACGGTTTGGACAAGTGGAAGGAGACTCTGGGATTGGTTTTGAGCAATCGAAGCTCTGAGGATCACCAGGCACTTCTTGCTCTTGGTCGCCTGCTCTCATCTTACGGGCGAACGGAGGCAGCTCATATTTGCTACATCTTCTCGCGTGCTGCTGTTTTCGGTGGTCCCGATGATCCACAGGCCAACATTGTTCTCCTTGGTGCTGATCATCAGCGCTGCCCTTCGTCCTTACTGAATGAAGATTCTATCTTGCTTACTGAGGCCTACGAGTATGCTGTCTCTGTCCTTGGCAACTCTCCGACGGCCCATCTCCCACATCTGTTGGCATTCAAGATCTTGAACTCCAGGTGTCTCGTTGACCAGGGTCGCAATCTAGAGGCGCAAGCCTACTGCGAGGCAGTGGCAGCGGCCTTGAAAGCGACCACTCGCCCCTCGCCTTATTATCACCAACATCTCTTTGCTGAAGTTGAGGAGCTTTCCGCGCGTCTGCGGCAAACAACCAGTGACAGCGGCTCTTGGATCTCGAGGCCGAGCATGGAGAGGGTTTCGGGTTCAATGTGGGCTCGTTTCAACAGCTTTGTCGCAGGTGATGACAGTGATGGTGCATCGACTGGATCCGGAAAGGGTGGCGAGCAAGGTGAATTTGGTCCTTTCGCAAACGTGGCTGGGACCCCTACGATCAGCCGTTCCCCGTCTGTGTCTGATATCTACGGTTCCTATCCTGGAGTTGGAGCACAGCCCATTCATACTAGTGGCGGATCGAAGTATCACCCATCTACTCAATATGCTCCCAACGCCTCCCCAGAGCAGTTCAAGGGTCGATCTTCGCTAGATTCTCAGAGATCTGTTTCTTACTTCCCGCCCGTTGGACAGCGCCGCAGCTCACAGGAACTCTCGCCCTCCATTGAACAACAGATGTCCTTTGTGGCTCCCGTGTATGGGTCACCAAATGCGCCTGCGTACCAACCAACACCGCCTCAGTCATCTTACGTTCCCCTTGCTCCGGTAGAAGAAGCTTTATCACCCAATGAGGGCCCTCCAGCCGCACAGCCTATGGTAAATGGCCTTTTCTACCAGCCTCCAGCACAGGCTGCCGCCCCCAGCGAGTCTCCCTATTATCAAGGTCCCCCTGGTATGCCAGCTGGTATACCAGCCTCTGAGTCGCCTTACGCACCTCCAATCCCGACCTCCTCTTATGAGCCTGTTAGTGCCGGTGTGGAAATGGGCGATGTGCCCCATCAGGAGGAGAATATGTCACCTGCCATGGAGCAGCCGAAGAGGAAATCGATCATGGATGACGACGAGGACGATCTTGCTGCCCGGGCTGCGGCTCTCCAGAAGGCCGAGAATGATCGCAAGGCAAATGAAGCGTTCGCGAAAGCTGCCGAGGAAGATGGTAAGTCTCAACAATGCTCATCGCGTTACACGGGCACTAATTTGACTTCTCTTGCAGCTAAAAAGGGTCCCCAGACATCTGGCAAGAAGGGCTGGTTTGGCGGCTGGTTTGGCGGAGGCAAGAAGGATGAAAACCACTCCGGTGGCGGTCCCATCCGAGCCAAACTGGGCGAAGACAGCTCGTTTTACTATGACAAAGATTTGAAGAAATGGGTTAACAAAAAGGATCCCAATAGTAGTGCGCCTGTCCGTTCTACCCCACCCCCTCCTCGCGTATCCGCTCCCCCGAGCCGGACTGCCAGCTCAGGCAGCATGCCACCAAATGGGGCGCCTTTAATGCCCCCAATGCCGCCGATGTCGGGGGCTGGCAGCGGCCCTCAATCTTCTTCAAGCGCGGCCTTGCCCCAATTGTCCTCCAGCCCAGGCATCTCAGGTCTCGCGCCTCCTCCTTTCCCTCGCTCTGTTTCTACAGGGGCGGCTATGCCAACGCCACCTAGCAGTTCCGGCGGACCACCACTGCGACCATCGTCGTCCTTGACTCATGCCAGCTCGATTGACGACTTAATCGGAGCACCTCAGGCGCGCAAGGGCAACGCCGTCCGCGGTAAGAAAAAGGGCCGTTATGTTGACGTGATGGCCCAATAATCTTTGGACTTTCTATATGAGTGACCGATGATATAGTACTTACTAGTCACCCGGCTGGCTAAGTTCTATAATACCCTTTTCTTTTGTTCTATTACATTTGTTTCATTTTTATGTTGTTTTGCTTGTGTTCCCATGACTGTGTTGATGAATCACTTCCCCTACCCCTTGAATAATATGACCCCCTCTGCTAGCTTTGTCATTGCCCCAGCATCCTGCATGTGTCGCGTCCCTTGCCCCGGCAGGCACCCCATTTCTGCATCTTCGCCCACTGAACTTCATCCCAGAGCCCTGCTTTTGCATATAGCTTGATTTTTGCTGTTCCTTGGCGCGGTCTCATCCATGGAGTCGAGGGCTCGTCCTCCTGGCATTATGTATATCACCCTCTTCCCCCTGCTGTTCTATTCCGGCCTGGCATTTTGTCCCTCGCTGGAAGCTTTCGGATTTGGAGGTTTCTTCCTCCATGAGCTCTAGCATGCACCTGTCTTAATAACGTTTTATAATAATTCATTCGAACCTCTGATCATCTGAACCTGAACTTTTAGAAGATGGATATCGCAGCTTTAGATTCACCATTGCGTCATGTGGTGAATGAATTGATATAATACTAGATTTGCATGGCCATTAACAACTTCGTTATTGAAGGGAGGCATTCCTTTGGGGATGACTGACCGTTAAACATGATTCCTCCCCATCTCGAGTGGTTGGTAGGTAAACGTAAAGAACAAGTGCCATCTCATTGATGAAGCCTAGTCATAACAAATTAGAAACAAAGTCAGCATTGATCCCAACAAGCGCGATTCGAAATATCATCCCAGCGTAAGACAACTCACAAGCCACAACCTTCGGACTGAGTCGCCCAATACTCAACACCCGACTCCAGTCCTTGCCATCAATCCGCACCTTGGCCCAACCAGACTCATCACCTTCCCGCGCCTCACGCATCCGATTAAGCTCACTGGGAAGCTGTGACATTTGCTCCTGGCTCATCTGCGTAGGGTCCAACGGCGGATTCACAAGGTCGGACCAGACACTCGCGATCCGCAGCTCGTCCGTGGCAATAGCTAAGCGTAGCGAGCCATGCATGTTGGCAGATAATTCAAGCTTTGGCGATGAGTTGGTAGAAAGTGCCGTGGCACCTGCATTAGTGCTGAAAGATGTAGAGTGCATTCCCGGGGCATCGGCGGCCATGATGTCCGGTTGGCGACTTTTAGTGTCTGTGGATGCTAGTTTCGTGAACCGATCGGAAATGCTCTTTAAGTGGGCGAGATTGGGCAGAATGATGTGTACTTCTGGGTCTGGACAGTGCGGCTCATGTAGGCCTTCCACTGCTGTCTCGTGTAAGATCTTGATGGGGATTTCTTGGGTAATCCATGTCTGGCGCTCTCTGGGTCCTCGATCCCCAATTGTGTCGGCTGAGTTTGTGGCTGCTGGGTCGTCGTTGGGGTCGAATTGGTCATTGCTGGTGGCCAAGGCCATATTTCCATCTGTCCATTCTGATGAGAGGACTGTTAGTGCTAATAGTGGGGTTCTATCTTTCTTAGTTAGGCGAATTTGTGCATGCGCTGAGCCCCAGCAAGAGCGCAGTGCTCGGTTCAGGACGCTGATGTTGACTTCCATATTAATAGCATCGGAATTGGATTCTAGTTCGTAGGTCGTGTTATCAAAGATGGTGCCCTGGCAATTGATCAATATAGAGATCGTGATACGGGTGAGCTTGGCTTCTTTTTGCATACGACTGGTATTGATGCCCACACTTGGGTGCCTTGATCGGGAATGATGGTAAAGCGGACCACGTCGGGCTCCAGGCGCATCCAGCATACCTTTCCCAGGGAGGATAAGGACGCGGTTAGCTCTAACTTGGTTAGTTTTTTTTCTCTTTGTTCTCGAGGTATTACGTACTGGAGAAGGTCTTGCTGTCTCTTATTTGTGTTCGAAACCGCATTTTGTGAGTTGATGTCGGAGGGAGAAGGCCAGGCTACAGTGCTTATCGCTATCACGCGTTTGACCTCTTCTCAGCGTCCTCAGCGTCCTCAGCGTCCTCAGCGTCTTCCGTAGAATTTGCAGAAAGCTTTCAGTTCTATTGTACCTTGCTATATCTATTCCTCTGTTTCACATTCTACTATCTCATCCGGGCTCAGGGTCAAGCACGCAGCCAAAGCTGCTCCCACACCAGATCCATCCTCGGCAGCGTTCAAGGCAATGAGATCCAAGCTGTCTGGGTCCCAGTCAAAAATTTCACGAAGAGCCTGTGCTGATCGACCCTTGAACATGCTGTATTTATTAAACACTGAGCCATCCACCCCGACATGACACTGCCGGATCCCTTTCTTCTTGCAGATGGCCGCAATGCCGCACGAGTAGAGACGCGCCGCACGCGTCGCGATCAGGCCGATAAGGTATCGGATGGCCTTCAACTCGTCCAGCGAGGGCTTCAGACCGAGATGCTCCTCGAATTCTTCTTTCATGTCAGTGAGACTGTCTGAAATATCTAATTCGGCAGTAGACAGAAACGATGCCTCCAAGGTGTTCTCTGTTCGAAGGCGGGTGACATCTTGGCCCTTGAACAGTATGCCTTGTTCGTGCAAGGTGACCATGACCAGGCGCAACATCTCCCCTATGTACAAACCAGCCACCATCTTTTCAAATATTTGGGTGCCTGGACGAGCTGACTCCTTGTCAATTTGGTAGTCAAACGGCGTCAGGGGCAGCACCTTGCGCTCGTTATCAAATGCGCCGTACTCGGTGTTGATGATTACATTTGCATCTTCGGGCAGCCCCGCATCGCGGAGCTTCGGGATGTCCTGACATTTCTCCATATATGCTGCATTGCAACCGGTGCTGAAGATGCTACCGATCGCGATCTGGGGATCCCGATAATGTGATGCAACGAGGGTTCCCGCCGTGTCGTTGATCAGCGCAACCACTTTCACCGGGACGTGCTATTCCAATCAGCTACCAGCCTCTTGGTAGGTGATGGGTGGGGCTTGCCTTTCTTGCCAGTGCTGCCTCGAACTGAGGTACTACATCCTTGCCTTCCACCCCGGCGACAGTGAAGTTTTTGGTCCAGCGCTGCAGAACACCGCTTCGGATAGAGTGTTGATCGACTGGAAAGGAGAAAGTGAACGATAGTGGCAGCGGTTTTGACGGGTCCATCTCCCGGTGACTATCCTTGAGAAACGATCCGACCCGATCCGCAATGAAATCCCACAAGGCTTCGCTCGTGGATGTCTTGACTTCGTCCGGAAGTTTATATTTCCGCTGAGAGTGTTCATAGTCTCTCTTTCCCCCAGAAAAGCATACATCGCATACACGCAGATTAGTTCCCCCCATATCAACGGTGATAACGCGTCCTTTTTCACGGCCCGTTGGGTATCCCATGATCCATGTGACGTTCATGGGCTTCAGCACAACATCGAGCCTTAAGTCAGCGTCCTAGGAATTGGAATCATATCCGGTCAATTGATACTGACGATAGTCCCGCCTTCGATTGAAAGCCCTTTTTCCAGCTCCTCCACAAAATGGGCCGTGATCGCCTTCAATTTCGACCCATCCACCATGAACCAGTCTTCGTATTTCCTCAATTCCTGAGTGAGCTCTTCGGCCACCCCTTCCAACAGCTCTGGGCGATAGCGGAACCCTTGCATGATCATCCACTGGTGCGTAGTTAGCGCTCTGTAGCTATGTTGTGCCTCAGCCCTGAAGCGCCTCGGGGATATTGCCAGGGCCCTCAGTTCCGAGAACGCCATGATGACCGCATAGTGATTGGCAGTCGAGATCAAGCGAATAGGGCATTTGTTTTTTTGTTCTTTTTTATGCTCTGTCATTTATTCCAAAAATAATTGGGCAAATATTCGACTATTCCGGTGGCTCCTTGCATCTGACGATCGCGACTATTCACCACTAGCTCCCCTATTTTGGGATTGAATATCAATTGCACGGTTAACCAGCAAATCCTGGGTTCCCCTTCTGTTTCCAAATCCACCACAAATCAGCCTCATTAGTTCCCATCCCCAGATCCTCACCGTACATTGGGACTCTGTACTTTGTACGCGAGTAGCCAGTGGTCAGTCCCCATAGTGACGCGGATCTCCGGCACACGGTGGTTCGTGTCGGCAACTCCACTAGGGGCCCCTGATCGGATCTCCACTTCCAGTCAAAATAAATTCATCTTCACAAAATCCTCCGACTAAAGTATTGAGAGCAGCAAGCCGGTCTTTCTGTTCTGTCCCCTCATTTGTGCCCACTCTCCCTCTCTCCGCACTCCTCACTTCTTACGCCCAACCCCCCCCTCAAACCTTTGTACTTCGACAATCCCGTCAACTTCCCAAACTCGACCATCGTTTTTACATTTCTTTTTAATCTCTGTCTCAAGCTACTCGCTTTGCCAGTTGCTATACTTTATCGAATCGCGCGTCTCAGCATGCGGGCTCGACAGTCCTCTTTCCCGCCCTCGTTCCGACCCCCGTCACTTACATGCCATCCTCGAGCCAGTCGAGGCTCTCTGTGACTTTAAAATCCGACCTAGAATACACATCTCTTCGGCATGGCCGCCAGTCGAATAACTCCGAATCGCCCTTCCATCCGCCTCTCTCCCGTTCACTCCCGAAACAACTCCCGTTCGACTTCACCCGAAAGAATCCCCGGTTCCATCTTCCAGCAGCTCGACCCTCTTCTCGGCAACCTCTCCCCAGAATCTACTCTCCGCGCCCTCACCTCCACCGACGTGGTTCCTTCGAACGAACAAGGCGCCCATGATATCCTTTCTCAAAGCATCTCCCAGGTGTCGCCGACGGAACGCGCTCTCGGAATTCGCGCCGCGGTAGCTGCCCAAAACTTAGGCCTGTGGCATAAGGAGGTTTTATCATGGCAATGGCCAAATCAGAGCGACGCGAAGGTCGGAAAGGGCTTCATTCCTTTGCCCGAAGCGCAATATGCAATCAATCCTTCTCCGAGACTCTTATGTCTCACGAGCAACCCGGTGGAAAGCTACTATGGGAGCTTACCAGCCAGCGTGGTCGAGCGATATGAGAGTAGAATCGATGAGATACGCGACGGAATGGACGATCTCAACGTGGAAGAATTAAAGGAACACGTTTTGAACGCCCACATTCCATCAAGGTCTCGGCCCTCGTCTGCCACAAGCTGCGTGTCTGTGCCTCCGCCGCTCAGTTACGTGCAGCTCAGCGACTTCACAGCGGTGGTTACCGCGACGATTTTGCGAGCTCTGCCATACCTATCGCGTCTCAATACCTTACTTTCTACCTGGGACGTTCGCATTTTTGTTCTACGCCAAATTCCCGGTCTGCTGAGGGAGCTGACCCTGACCCGATCCGCCCTTGATTCGTCTCTCCACGCGTTACGGACCCCGCATTCTTTTGCCACGTATGAGAACCGATATAGTGATTCATCTTTGTCCACTGATCATGTCAAACTTGAGTCCGCCGTCGTTGCTGTCGGCAGGCGGATGGACCGGGTTCTCGACGCGTTAGAAGGCCGTCTGGATTCTTTACCGGAAGAATGGATTGATGACCTAGAAGCCATCGAATCCGACTTTGCTGCATGGGTAGTGGAGGCTGAAAAGTACAAGGTCCAGACTGAGTGGATCCGGTCGAAGGCCGAGGCTCAGATCGCCGAGATGCGCGCGGCCGAACAGCTTCAACGCGCAAAGTCACTGGAGAAAGCACATCAGGACCTCACGCGCGATGCAGGCATTTCTGAACCTGCGGGACATGAACCACAGCTCTTTCTAGAGCACGCTGTTCAACATGAGGCTGAACGCGAAGAAGACAAGAAACTTCCCTCCTGCGACACCAACGCAACAAATCCACAATCTGTTGAACAGCCAACGGTGTCATCCGAGGGGTCTGCTGAGAAGAACGGCTCGCCAAAACTCTCGGTCTCAACCTCTCTATCAAAATCTCCAATCGAGGAGACACGAGAAGATCTCACCCCTGTGGTCACGACAGAGGACCTAGAAACACCAACACAGTCTGACTTTCCACCAGCCCCTGCCATCAGCCGACAAATATTTCCAACTCCTGCGCATACAACTTGCGTCCCTCTCCCTGACTTGGAAAACAAAGAAAACATTCCTCCGCCGGGCTTACAATCTCTTGATGGAGCTGGATCTCCTCCCATCCACGGTTCGGCTAAACCAACCCCAACCCCATTTTCTGAGCATCCAGCTTTAGCAGCAGGTTCTTGCATTCAATCATCCACTGAAGTTGAAAGTGATGCTCGGCTGCCTGAGGTTCCTATTTCGATTGATTTGCCTGTCACTGCGGAACCCCATGTCTCTGTTGATCGTAATTCGCCTGTTGAGACGATGGGCGATGACATGGGCAACATATCGAATGGGGTGGAACAGAGGGTTGTCCCTCATCCTCAACCAAGCGAAGTGACCCCTAAGTCTACAAATTCTGCCCCCGGCCAAGATACCAAATCCCAGAGCATGGTAAGCCAACGGAACGGGAACGGTACTCCGGTGGCAGCAGGTATCTCTCCTGTTCTTACACCCAAATCGGAATCCCGATTACCAAAGTTGAGACAGTTTGTCCGAGCCTCTCAGATCCCAATGGCCATCGGGTCCCCCAAGTCGTGCTCAAGCTCAACTCCCATCAAAGATCAGCCTTCAACTGAAGGGCAAGCAGAAGTCTCTCAGCGCACTGTGCGCAAACCTCTCCAAAGCCCCATCAAGCTTTCCAAATCCCGCCTCGGGAAGCTTGATCTCAATAAAGATGTCAAAGCAGCGCCCACAGTTATACGCCGTCGTCGGACATCTACTGGATCTGTGGGCTCCTTGCTTTCGGATCATTCCTCTCTTATGTCTAGTCCTGAGGTGCCTGAGCCACGCACCGCTTCCTCGAATGTGACTTCGCTTAGTACATCGCCTCTACCGGAACCTAAACACCACCATTCGCATGGGGACTATATCTTGAGAGAGGATCACCTGCGTCGCTTGGACAGTCAAAAGCCTGATCCGCGAATTTCATTCCAGCAATCTCACACGGTCAGTTTGCCTCTCGAGCGCTTCATCAATGAACGGCTAGAATTAGGACTGGGAGGGGAGCCGGTATCAGTGGTGGCTGGTGTGAAATCATCCATGACACGCTCTGTCACACCCACCGAGTTCCCGCAGGCCCCTAAGGTATGTAAAGTCCATTTTCCCTTCGTTTATAAACCCGTGTCTAATTGATTATTCCAGTCTCGAAGCAAACCCACACCTCAGACTTCTCCTGCGCCAATTGCACGGGTCCAACATCTCACAACTCGTCATCCTCACCTATCTCGAGGAAAGTCGGCAAGCGATTTGCACTCTCAAAGCGAGAGGGCGAAAATTACGCAGCCGAGCGGAAAGACCTTTGGGACGAATTCCGCCCGACGAGCCATGGAACACCTTAGCCAGCCCAAGTCGCTTCGCTTGCGACAGCGGCTGACTGCCCACCCAAGCCTCGAGAGCCTAGGTATGAAAAGACAAGAGCTTTCATACGTGGAAGAGCATGAATCTGAACTGAAAGATTATGATTTCCGCGCTGCGTCGCCAATCAAACACTCCAGACAACAACCGCGAGACCACCTTGATGAAAAGATCAACTCCATTCTGGATTCGTTACCTGGCCATATCCATATGGTCGACCCCAACCAGGAAGCAGACACATCATCTTCATCATCTTCCGTGGACAGACGAACACGGTACCGGTCCGAGTCGCCTATCGCTCGAACTCGGAGCACCACTCCAGCTCCTTCTTTGACACTGAGAGCCGCCGGCCGGGAGACGGCATTCCCATGCCTACAAGACCGAGGATAGCTGTGTCAAACTCTATCACCTTCATCACGGAGGGCAGGCAGCACCTACAAAACTGTTTGTTCGAACTGTGGGCGAGGAGGGGCAGCGTGTGATGGTTCGTGTCGGCGGCGGATGGGCCGATCTAGGCGAATATCTTCGCGAATATGTCATTCACCACGGTCGCCGTAAGGTTTCTGAAACGCCTCGCGTCGAGGTTGAGGGCATAAAAACACGCACCTCACCCTCTTATTCCTCTCCAGGAACTATGCTGACCCCTTCGACTTCATCCTATCTTGCCTCCGGTCGAGGTACGCCCTCACGACCGGCATCCGTACTCAGTTCTCGCCCACCTTCATCGCTTACCGTTCACAAGAAACGACGAGGCTCAACTGCATCGGACGTAATGGGCACCAGAGCACTGACCACAGGTCATTTATCCTCCTTCGCCTCACCACCACCTTTTCTCTCTCATATCCATTCCTCCACTGGCAGACGCCTTTCGATGTCCTCGGCCTACTCGGTCGGAGATAACTATTCACCCGCCAACATCGCGGCTGCCCTTGCATCCAACGACCTCCGCTCCGCCCCACTAGGCCTAGCTGGTCCCAAGCCACGTTCTCGACTTGAGTCCATGAGCCCAGAAGGTGAAGCCTGGGTTGAAGATGTCCTCCAAAAGACCCGCCGTTCCAGCTCCCAGCCCCTCCCACCCCAGTTCGCACTAAGTCTCCCACCGGACCACGATGCCGACGACCAATCTGAGATTGGTGACGGCAGCGTGGCCGGGCACTCCTTACCCAAGGTCCGCAGCATTGGTGATATCAGCTCTTCCGGCACCAGCCGACGAGTCGTGCTCAGAGGCCTCGGGAATCGCAGGTCGTAACTTCCCGCCAATAAAACCCCCATATTTCTTCGCATCCATACACATTCTGATACTTGATTCCCCTTTTCTGTTTCTATTTCTCTGGCTGTGCCCGTGACTGGGGCTACAGTAATCCTTTTTTTATACCTTTTTTTTTTACCTTTTTCTTCGCATCCTGGGCTCTTAAGCCATGGACATATACGGCCACTAGACAGTACATGTTCTATGCTGTCTTTTCATATCTCGGGGTTTTATCTTCTCTTCTACTTGCATCAGCGTGGCGAATCTGTTCTCACTTGGTTTTGTGTTTGATTCGGGATTTGGTGTGGTGTTCGAGCTCAACAATACCCTACAATTTATCTGGTCGATAGATTTATATTTACATTTACAACACTATTTTACATTGAATACTCTTCTACGGGCTTATACACACCTCTAAAAGTCCATGCTTATTCCATTAGACTCTGTCTGAACACATAGGGGAAGGCAAATATCATGCATTCAGTGCATCTAAACTTACTACTTGACAACAAGAATGATGGACACCCTGTCATACAGGTATATTTACAATTCTCCCCTTGAGCCTTGATCGCCCCGATCGGTTCCTAAGAGCGGTTCCCTCTCCGTGCTGTCCGATTCCCTTCGCAGTAGCATCTAATCCGCAGGGGAACTCATTATTGCAACTCTCTTTGGAGCAGTGGCCTTCAGTATTGCTGCTGCTTTGATGGAATCGCACGCGTGTATAGATCGAGACTTCCTAGGAGGCTAGATGACAAAATCTAGGGTGTCCTGCCAATTTGCTAGATCCTGTCGACTATATCGTCGAGGCTTACGAAAGAGGGCTCAGAGAGAGAGGAGAGAGACAGTTGAATTGGGAAAGGAGACGAGGCTCCCGACTATCTATCTGTTGGGGTGATGTCTGGCCATCACGGGACCCTGTCTCAACAGACATCGCTGTCATGACGTCGGACTTGTGGATGTCTGTGCAGAGTTTGCCATGCACGTCGTATTTGCTCTGTTAGCGCCAGAGTCCGGCTGTTAAGTAGGAGGGCCATCCGTCACGGCAATCATGTTCGTCTCCATCCTTGAAACGGATACCGCCAAGGGGAAAGAGGTTTGTAGGAGGAAAGTGAGAATTCTCACATTGAGTTGACATCACTTCGAGTGACGTTTGAAAGGCGATTGGCTCGGTTCTCACCCTGATATCTCTCACTCATTCGTGAGAATTTCAGACGATCGGGGCGTCTCGCCAGTAGAGAACGTAGGGGTGAAAGGTGTAATCTCCCAGGATATTTCCTCGGTGCCTCTCTAGCAAGATAAACTGCAAGAGAGAAACGTCCTTGATACTGCTTCAGGATTGTTGGGACCCCAAAAGGTAGTATCGAATGCGTCTCTCGTGTAGATGACTATAGGACCTGAATGGTTCCTATAGTTCCTCACATGGCAGCGAGGAGGTCACTTCTGTCGTATGTCCACATCCGTCTGCTAAGGATTCGGTCCCCCGAAGGAGATCTCGATATCTGGGCTTGGGGCATATGAAGAGCTGTTCAAATTTGAACCGGCTCGTCCGACTGTAGATATGACCTGTTAGGATTTCATTTCCACAGGTGGGAAAAGGAGGATGTCTGACGTGCTCATCAGCTTTTGTTCTATCGGGATAGCTGTTGTCGGACGGGGTATCAAGGTGTGTTGGGAGCAACTCTGTAGACTGGATAGTCAGTCTGAGAAAGCAGAAGGGAGGGAGAAGAAATGACCCTTTAGATACAGAGATCTTGAGAAGTCTCACTATCGGACACTGTAAAGTCCCGAGGAACCCACTGTTCTCAGCAAGTCGGCTGATGGAGAATGAATTCAGCGTTGAGTTCATAAAGCCAGTGGTCTAGGCTATATAGTAGAAAGATGGCAAGTAGTATGGACACTTAGTTGAACTGAAAGTCCAAATGATGGAGATCTCAAATTGTCTTCACTTTGACCTGATGTTTGAGTCTCTCTCACCTGCACTTTGTATACCAGGTCGTGTCTAAAGATGCTCAGGTCTATTATTGATCAGAAT
Source organism: Penicillium paradoxum (assembly GCF_028828445.1). Taxonomy (NCBI): domain Eukaryota; kingdom Fungi; phylum Ascomycota; class Eurotiomycetes; order Eurotiales; family Aspergillaceae; genus Penicillium; species Penicillium paradoxum. The sequence continues at coordinate 214,749 of NW_026643184.1, read as the reverse complement.
ATATAGGAATTAAAACTATAGAATTGGAACATATAGACGATGTCTGGCCGGTATCAACTGTAATCATAAGCGTATTCTCAAGCAGATGTCTACTGTTATCAATGTCCACCCGACGAGCAAAGACGCATTATTATAACCAGAGCCCCCGTACTTATCACTACTCAGTCTAGATGTGAAGTTGAAGCTCTTCTAAACTCCCACCCAAAGCAAATAAGAATCACTAGTTGTAGTTGAATGTTGGTTGACAACATTGCATTTTCATTCCAAAAAAAACAAAGGTACAGGACAAAGGTACAGTATGGCAAAACACCCTAGTCCATCTACTCGACAAAGCCAAATCACCAGAGATGGTAAAAGATATACATGAGAGGGAATCATAAATCATGGGCTATGGTTAGCCGGAAACTTGAAGAAAATGAACGAGAGTCAGTGCGAACAACGGAGTAGGTCTAAGAGAATATAGACTTCTCATCAAACCATGGTGCAATCACGAAGTCGGTTGGCGTTTCCATGGGATGTCTTTCCGAAATAATTCGCGCAGCGCTGGAGAGATTACCTTCGGCTTATCGGCATCAATTGCCCTTTGAAGAGCCGAGGGCCCGGCGCTGACACCACTGCTTGCTCCGATTGTAGATTCGGGGGACTTGCCCTTGTTGCTGGCTGAAGAATCCTGGCTAGTCGCGCCTGGCCGACGCTGGTGGGCACTTGGCGCAGTAGGAAAGTTATCCTTCTTGTCGATGGCTTGCACGGAACGCTCGAAACGGTGGAAGAGTGATTCTGCGGGGGTAAGGATGGGCAAGAGCTCCATTGTGTTGGACAGTTCGTTAACTGGAGATGGCAAAGTCAGCGTATTAAAAATCGACTATTACTCGCAGGTTCCAACGTACTGTATTTGAGCACTTCGTCAAAGTGCTTGAGATGATCCATAATGACATCGCGGTGCTTCTCCAGTATCGCTAGCGCAATGAAGAGATGGAAACTGCTGGAGAAATAATCCGTCCACAATGTTTCCCATAAGCGCAGGACGTCGCTCCAGTCGAACTCTCGTTTATACCACACCAACAACATGCGGAAGAAGAAAAAGAAGTTGGTGCTCTCGGCGGACTGCAGATGCAAGTAGAGCTGGGGGTCCATGAGCTGGACGAGGTTATCCAGGGCCAGCAGCTGGCCGCGCATTCCAGATTGATCGCGAAGGAAGTTATGTTCCTGTACAGCGAGGTTAATATGACAATATGCGGTAGACTGCTTCGTAAAAAGGAACATACCATTCGATCCATGAACCCGACGAACGCCCAGAAAGCGACAGCGTCATCTTGCATCACGGCATAAATTGGCGCCAGGAGATCACTCATTCCTTGAACATAGCCCAAGTCTGGGTTAAGTTCGTTGTACGTCAGGAGCATGTCCTTCATCTGCTCCAGATGCACATTGGTACCCGTCTCGGCAAAGGGGGGAATCGGGATCGGGATGAGGGATATCTTCGCCCGCGAACAAAGGAATGTTCCGGTCGGTGCGGTGAACATCCTTTTCTGTAGCCATATGTAAGTATGTGACATGTCCACGGGGCGAGTGTAGTTTCTGATCTCACCTATCCGATTCTTCTGCTCTTTCCAATGATCAAATTCCTCTGCCGTTGAATTGCCCTCAACCATTCTCTCCCACCACCCGGCCTTCAACCGGATATACTCATCGCGCTTGGAATTCATCATCGCTAGGCGCTCCTCGCGGGTACTATCCCACTGATACACCCCGAGAAGGAAAAGCCAAGCCTCCTTCCTGACGCCATCATTGGGATCCAAGCCACCATGGAAGACCCGCTCCTTGACTTCTTCCACTGTCACTTGAAGTCTGCCCGATATGGGGTCGAAGAAGCCCTCCCATTCAGCCAGATGGAGAACACGGCGTCGCTCCTGGAGAGCCAGGTTGCCGGTCTCCAACTCTAGGATCTCAAAGTCACCGACGGAGCTATTTTCCATTTCCAACATATCTTGTGCAGTCCATATACGCTGATTTCGCTCTTTATCGCTCTGTTCAGCAACACTCATAGCCCAGCGGGCCAGGTAGACCCTGGCGCTGTCAAACTCATCTTGCAACGTTTGAATCTCTGGATTCTTCATTAGGCGGCGCATCTGAGGCGGTATCAGAGAATTTTCTGCAATATCATTCGCAGTCCTTCGCGTGAATGTCGTGATTTTGCTGAGCTGTTCCAGCACTTTCCACCGGGTTTCCTTGAGAGTCTTCATGAATGGATCCATGCCAGCATCGGGCGGCCCGGCCCGGCTAGACCCAGCGGTAGCAGCTCCAGGATGTGCCTTGGATGAAAACGATGGATCACCATGGTTCATCGGCCGTCCAAATGACAGTGAATCTTCCTCCGATGGGTTGATGAGGTAGACGTTGCGGTCGACTGCGGAGCGCTGCACCTCCGCATACTTCCGTAGCCACCGCAAAACCTCATCACCGCCCCAGAACAAACCCCCTTCATTTCCAAAGGGATCGAAGCTTTCCCTGACTCTCTTCTTCTTTTGTAAGATAGTTGACTCGCATTCGTCATCATGGAAGAATAGCGCCGGGAAACCATCGCCTGCTCGGGTGTTGATCACTAGACTCCCGAACCACCATCCCAAACTTGGCGGTCGTACTAAGAGCGAATATATCTCTGATAGCGGGATTGCAAAGGAATACAACCCGATGGGATCTCTGTAGGAGGTAGTGGTCGGAAGTGGCGGAACGAGGTATTTCTGGCGCGGCGGGGAATCGCCTTCGCAGAGATCTACTTTCACATACGTGTCATATGCCTCTCCAAGGGAAGACTCCGGAACCCATGCGAGCAGGTAGGAGGGTGTATCGGGGTGCTTGGAATGAGGTGCGAAGGCATGTGATGCGGGGACGGGTTTTTGCTGTATGAGGGCGATGAAGCCAGGGATATTATCTTTGGAGGAGGAAGTTGGATGAACATAGACCTAAATCATTGGTTAGCCTAATCTCTGTATCCGGGGGAATATCTCACTTTGCTTTTGGAGAAGAGCAGCTTAACCCCTCTGCTCGAGGCAGCCTGGGCGATAGTGTTGTATTCATCTTCCTCGTCGTCACTCATGGCGTAACAAGATGCTGGGGGTGATGGTGTAGGAGGAGGAGTATATTTGACCGAGCCCATGATACAAATGGCACGAAGGTTGCAAGGTCACAGGGTTGCGAGTTGCCAGTGGCAGGTTTCCAGAAGTTGGAGACGACGTAATTGATAAGATAGCGCGCTCGTCTGACCCCCTCCTTCTGCTTGCCGTCTTCTGTTGTCTGCTTTCACTCTCTTTCTTTTCGATATCTTTGTTGGAATGGATTGTTTGTGATGAGAATATAGAATCTACGTTGAACTTGTCTCTCTCTCTGGGATCGTTGCTCTACCACTGCGCCTCCGGTCGCCACTGGCCTCCGATCCGCCCAGGCAGCCGAATTCACACCTCCAGTCCGCGATAAATAGCTTAGAGAGTGGCCTACAAGATCTCTATTCAATCTGATTCATGTTTCAAGTAGTTATATCTCGCTGGTTGTTTAGTATGGCCGTTGTTGAGGGTGATCATTTGAATATCATGTACAGTACGGAGGAGATGATTGGATGAACAGCTGCTCTTATACACATCCGCGAAATCTGAATTGATGATTAGGAACTCAAGACGTCTCTCTCATTTTTCTCACTTATCGAGAGTATCATTCACTGGGCTAGAATTGCCTACCTAGGAGGCATACGATAAGGGCTATTATCTCACATTGCCTTGTCTGCTCCGTGCATTATTCAGGTCTATACCTGTCCACGGGGTTTCACGATGTATCCTGCTCGGTCAGTATAATGTTAAGATCGGTACTAAAGCTTGGCAAAGCCTCCGGGAAGCCCCTTGGGCTCGAATCACGCCTCAGCAGTCTCTGCAAACAGTTGCGGAACCTGGCGACACAGGTCCGGTGTGCAGACATCGATATCGATGCGCGGAATATCGGCACCATCCATTGCCCAGCAGATCAGGGGGTAGGCAAGGCGGTTCTTCGCGCGTGGCATCGCCCATGCCGCGTAGGGAATGTACGGTGTGGTTGAGTTTCGAGGGAACATTCCAAAACCCGAGACAAAAACGGAGTTGACCAGTCGGTACGGAGTGTGGAGTACAGGCGAGACGGATAGCCACCTGAGCGCCTAAACTATGGCCGACAATATGCGCCAAGCCATTGATGGCGTGTGTACGAATCAGCTGGGCAATTAGGCGGGCTGCGAGATCCACTGAAAGCGGTGCAATCGCTTGGGACTTGCCATGGCCTGGACGGTCTGGAACCAGGAAATGGTAAGAGGGGAGGTGAGGGATCATCAGATTCCAGTAGAGACCAGACACCAAGGCGTCATGGATTAATGCGACGGTGGTCTAGCCCATGTGGTGCTACGATACAGCTCAAGAGACATGGGGAGTGATACGAGGACAAACTTGGCGCCGATCGCGGTGTGCCCAGCTGTCGTCATCGCCGATCCCCCAGATTCCCATCTAGATGGTAGCCCCAAGGCGGGTTGATCTGAATTCATAATCAGGTTCATCAAGTGAACCTAATGCGAGCCCGGAAATCCTGCATCGTTCCATGGGTCTAAAGCAGGCAATTAAAAGTGTTTGACTATCGTGGTGTGGAGCTACCTGCATGTATGAGATAAATTGAAGATTCACATCGCCTACCAGTACACCACGGACAAGAAATTTCAGGGTCATATTCAATTATGGCGAAAGTAGCCACTGATCTGCCAAGAGTTCTCTTGCGGGACTTCTTTCCTCTGCCGGCACTGAAGCATTTTGCGCATGAAAACAAGAAAGAGCTGTTGCTGTTCACCTTGCAGGTTTCCACCCCGCTGCTGCAAGGTGGTTGATGAAATGGGAGCCGCTCCCTTCCAATTGGCTTGAATTGCGTGATTAGTGCTAGGATGTGTAAAGAGGGTGTTAGAGATAGCGTACCGTCTGAATCAAAGAACGTTTTGGCATAGTCGTTGTTCAGTAGCATCTCTTTGGGTGATGGTCCAAGAATCGCCATCATCTCAGCGATGTGAGGGGCGTTCCAGTGTTCCTTGTTTGAATCCCTAGCATAGAATAGATGCCCCTGTTGGAAAAGATCCCATGTCTGGAGGAGTTAGTTGCATTATTGAGAGATGGGGTTGAGTGGCCTGCTTACGACAACCGCGAGATTCCAAATATCAACCTTTTCATCTCAAGTCGTACGTAGTACAACTTCTGGAGCTTGGTATATGTATGGTTGAATGTCCCCATTACGATATGCAGACCCAAAACGAGCTTGGCCAAAGTCCCATAAAACAGGTCGGCCGTGCTTGTTCGTCTTCTTGAGTTCGCGAGATGCATAGATCACCCGATCGCCAACAACCTTTCGGGGACTAGGATTGGATTTCTCTGCTTGCTCAAACTCTGCTAATACTGACTCATCCTCAATACCAAGCATGGTATTCCTTTCCTGTATGTCTAAGAAGAGCGTGTTAGGAAGGAAACACCACCTGCGAAAGACGCCCGGGTGCTAAGGTGCCGTCATGCCGGTATGGACAATGCCAGCCTCTGTATGGAGGTGGTCAAGAGCGAGTAGGAGATGGATAAAAGTCAGCTTTACTGCTTTTTTGGACAGTATATTGTCTGCGAATCGATTTCGGAGGTCATATAGCCTTATGCCTAGAGGCTGGTGCACAATCACCTGATAACGTGCTTTCGCATCGCCGATCTGAAAGGTGTCAAGCGCTGTGCGAACAAACATGGCACCATCATGGGAGGCTTTGACCGAGTTAATATGATCGTAGATCCCGACTTCTCTTTTTCCTTCGGTTGAGTCTCGTTCAAACACTTTCAATGTGACATATTTGTGCTGTCTACCTTGGTACTCATTGATGAACTTTTGCACTAATTGTGCCATAGCACCGGAAACAAAAAGCAGACGCAAGTTCTCTGCGAAGCCATACCGTCGAGTATCCCCCAAACCCTGGTTTGCCAATGACTTGGTACCTAGACTGAAAGACCTCGCCAATGTTGACAGGATATGAGTTCTCTGCGGTGTATCCTGGATGTGTTTCTTCCTCGAACTTGATATTTAGATCAAGTGGTTGGATATTCGATTGAGTGAGTTGCCGCACAGGGGAAGAAGCTCGCTGGAAGGAAGGACCTGTGAAGAATGAGCGATCCAAAAGCCGGCCTCCTAGGCGAGACATTGGTGACGATCAAGACTAAAATGCCAAATTTCAAGGGAAGATGCCCTTCTCAAGGAACACACACCCCCTCGGGTCTGTTCTGCTGGGATCATGTGATCAACGTCATCATTCGCACCTATTATTCACACATAATAACTGACTATCAGAGGTAATAGTACACCGAGCTCAGTTGTGAGCGCCTGCGGACATGTTATCTATTGTCCAGACATCTCAAATTGAGCGCCGTTGGGAGATACTAGGTCAAGTACAACGGTGTGTCAACCAACGTACCTAAATACCCACTGCAGGCATCGCCCTCATCGCCCTACATAAAAAGCGGTGCTATACGAGCCGATCTGAAGATCGATTGTCTATCTTTGGGAACTTCCGGAGGCCAGAACTCTTTAGACCCCCGAGTCAGGTCACTCGTGTACAAAATCAGTCGTGACGTCGAAACGGGACTCGATAACTCATTTGGGAAACGATATACCGCACTCTCCACAACTCACACAATGTTGTTCAACCGCACTATTGCCACCAGAGAACAAGCACTTGCCAGTGAATAGAAGTTGGATAGCAATCTGCTATGATATAAAAGGGGGTCTTCTCTCACTGTTGTAGCCCACGACTTTGCTTTCACCTACTGGATACTTGATCTCGATCTCATGATGTCAGAGCTCACTCGTACTCTGCCTGCTTCCTGGTATTGCAGCCAGCCGTTGTATCAAATGGAGCGGCGGGCTGTCTTTCTCAAAGTATGCTATACAGTCTTTGGCGTTTGGTTGAATGGGACTAAAACATGTCATAGTCCTGGTACTTACTCGGCCCAGTCACCCGATTCCAAGTTGTGGGCGAGCATGTAGCCTATGAAGTTGCACAGCAGCCTGTCTCTGCCGTTCGCACCTCGGGGGAGACATTAAACCCTGTTGCCGAGGAGCTGGAGGTGGTGTGCAAGAAGACGGTATATTGACTTCCAATAGATTATGGGTTTGATTCTAATCACGGTGTATAGGGTAAAACGCTGCGCAGCCATCTCACGCCAACCGGGCTTCTCTTCTCCACTATATGCGACGATGCTCCTAGCTTCCATGAGTTCTTCCCAGAGCTCGAGGAGCTACTTGACAAAGTCGACTTTACTAAGCTGCCACATCGCCACAGCATCAAGTATGAAGGCCGATTCAACTGGAAAACCATGTAAATCGAACTTTTCCTCACTGGCCATTGTGCGATCACTGATCTTCGTTTCAGGGTCGATGGATATCAAGAATGTCTCCACTGCCAGTACACCCACCCGTCCTTCTCGGCCTACTATCCGCCGACCTTCTACACGGTGCGCAACAAACACAATTTCTCGCAGCACATTGCCGATCCAAAGAAACCAGACGATGGCTTGTTCTTATACTTCTTCCCCAACTGTACATTAAATGTTTATGGCGGTGGTATGTCTTCCTTCAGAGTGTGTCCGACCGCCGATCCGCACGTCACCCGGATGGAATTCGATTATTATCATCTCGAATCCGGAGAGAAGTTTGACCAGTACTTCAAGTTTGTGCGTCAGGTTGCAATGGAAGACTTTGAGCTGTGCGAGAAGGCCCAGAGCAATCTGGCCAAGGGGGTTTATCACGAAGGAATCCTGAACCCGGAGAAGGAAAATGGCGTCTCATGTGAGTTGCGACTGTCTAAGGTAAAACGCCCATTTGGGATCATGTCTAATACCCAGGTATTTCCTAGATTACCAAAGCCGCGTTTTCGATATGGTCTGCGAACAGCACGAGTCTGACAGAGCCGCCAAGTTGGTCGAAGGGACTGGAATAAAGGAGCATGCCGTGCCTTCTTTGGTGCAGATGACAGCGTAGTAGAATTTGATACGAAGATGTACTTCGTGGCCATTGTCTATTGACTTGAGAATGAAATTGGCATTTGGGACATATTCACTGTGCATTTCTTGGTATGGCTTAGTATCTCCATACTAGGTAGCTATATCGTCATCAGCTGCCCAGATGGAAAAGCATACCTTATGCAAGGCTGAGTAGCACACCCGATAATCGTGCCAGCTCACCAACCCCTTTCAGGGATTGATAATTTCCCATTTATAATTTTCACTCAAAAATCAACATCTTTTTCATTTATCTCGCTACCCAAGTATCTAGATACATGCTCCGGTTATTGGGCCATTTAGATACTAAACTAGCTTTATGCTTAGCTTCCTATCCACCAATTGAGTCTGCGGCTCAGCTTCCAAATCCTTAGTATATCTAGCTCTATTCCGGGTATCCTTCTAAGTGTGAACCTCCTACTTTTTCGTATAATACGCTGTTTTATATTTGTAGGCCAAAGCGCTATCTTACTAGCCCCGAAAATCTTCCCTTCGACTACTAAATTTCTTAGCATTTATGGTGGCTACACGAGACTTTTTTTTAAATCTGTGTCACCGAGAGCCACTCCTTGGAGTCCCCGGAGTCTCGGTCCGGTGGTTCAAAAAGCATGGTGATCTTCCATATTACCAGGATACGTATGCGTTTCCTAGCTGCTATAAGAAAGTGAGCAGGATATAGATAACCTTAATAGGCACCTGCAGCTATTGCTACCCTGTCTCGATTGTAATCGGAAGTGATAAGCGACGGTCAGCAGAGTAACACAGAGTCCAGACAGGAAATTCCAACTCAATCAGGTAAACCAGGGAATGACATCATAATGTGACGGATGCTCCCAAACCTTGGAAGTATATGAGGTCTACATGCCAACATCAATTTCAATTTCATCGGTAAACAGCCTGCACTCATCATGGAATCTACCGATACAGTGCTCTTGGTCTCTCCAGGCTCTATCGCCGTCGCCTTGGTGACAATCGCTTTTCTACTTCATCGAGCATGGCCTCGCCTATTTCCACGCAAATCCGATAAAATCATTGAAACTGTTCCAGCTGGACTCTATAACCCTGCGGGCTTAGCTGTGTCCAAGGAGCCCGAGCTTCCAGAGGGATGGTGGACCGGTCAGGAGGTCTTCGAGCTCGAGCGGCGCGCACTCTTTAGCAAAGTAATCGAACCCCGATCCTAAAAGACGAATGAACTTCGTCACTAACGCACAATTTAGACGTGGCTGTATCTCGCTCACAGCACTCAGTTCAAAAAACCTGGTGCATATCAATCATTCGATATTGCCGGGTTCCCGGTTTTTCTCATTCGCGGCAAGGATGACAAGATCCGCGCGTTTCACAACGTTTGTCGGCATAGAGCATACACCATTACCAGGAAGGAGACTGGTGCGTCGACTGTGCTGGGTTGTCGATATCATGGTTGGAGCTATGATACCACTGGTCGACTGGTGAAAGCTCCTCAGTTCGATGACATTCCTGGGTTTGATAAGTCGCGGAATAGTCTCTTTGAGATTCATACACATACCACTGATCAAGGATTGGTGTTTGTGAATCTTGATTCTGGTGAGCCAGCTGCGTTTGACAGTACGATTACATCGTCCGTTGGCCGATTTGCTCGCATTGCTGGGATGGAAGAGAAATCGACTTGGATTACAGGTCAGACTTTGTCTGGGGATTTCAACTGGAAGGTTGGTGGTGAGTTATAATCCCTCAGAGATATTTGAAAACAATGGTTGACACTTTCAAAGCGAATGGTTATCACCCTGATGAATTTCTGAGGGAATTGAATCGCAGAGCGTCTGAAGTCTCTAGACATTCGCTCGCTACGAGGCTTGTCAGGAGTATTATGCAGAAGAGCACTGGAAATGATTGTTCATTATTTCCGACAACACTCCTTTGTTCACTTGAAGATGGGGATTTGACTGTTGCTCTATCCTTCTTTCCTGCCTCTGAGTCGAAGACGCACATGCGCTATGACCTGTTCGCTCGCTCCAGTGTGAGTGAGCCTGAGACACAGAGATTCTCCGATATTTTGCAGAGCACGACCAAGCAACTAGCTGGAGAACTTGAAGTCAAATATCAGTACATCTCGAAGACTCAAAGGTACATATTCCACGCTACGTTATACCATGTTCTTTCAACTGACTCTTTTTCCTTTTTTCTAATAGCTCATCGGGCGAGTCCAACAGCACAGGTATGTTTCCCCAAAATAATCGACTGTGTTCTATCTAAATATGGCCTTAGCCACTCGTGAAATCCTCCGTCGACTGCAGGATCATATGAAACTCGAAAGAATCGAAGGAAGTCAGATCTTCCCAGCCACGCACAAACCAGAAGGAAGCACCTTGTTCCAACAAGCAGACCAGCGTGAGTACTACAGCTCCCAGTTAGTTTATGTGCCATTTTAACCGGCAGTAGTATGCAAGGAACTTGACTGTGCTAGTGGTGGATCGCAGACCGGTACTTCAACAGGTCCACTTGACTGGTAGATTGATTCAGATGGATGGTCCTTGACACAGAACTCGCGTGGGTTCATGTAATAGTTGGGCTTATGGTCAGATATTGAATGGGCTGGGATAAGAGGAAATGCATTAGATGGTTAGGGTATTTGAAACAAATATGAGCATAATGAATTGTTCTGGAAGTGATAACGTACAAATGCACAACAAAACACGAAGAGAAAGACAAAAAGACATATATATAGAGCAAGGAATAATTCACAAGCCTATGGTATACACAGGATCATACAGCAAATTTGACTCTCCTCTCAATCTCAGATCCAACGAACCGATGCCCTCTTCCGCGCGGCCTTGGTGATCATATTGTTCGGATCCCTGACAGGTCCCAAACCAGTCTGTCTGCCTCCACTGCGAACAGTAAGATGATGAGGCCTGTTTCTCCTAATATCCGCCGCCCTCATCTCCGCCGTCATGTCGTTGTTTTGGGTTGTCCCCAGCAAAGGATCGAAGTTGAACATATCAATTGGCTCTTCATTCTCGTTCTGTTCCGCGAGTTTCTGACCAAGAGTAGGGCTTGGTGGATACATGTCATGAGCTGACCCACCTGCCGTGCCGCCGGCTTTCCGAGACTCTGTGCCGATGCTGTGGAGGAGAATGCTCATATCGTTGCTGCGCAAAAATGCGTCGAGTGCTAGACACCATTCGCTTTCTGGCCAGTCGGCGGGAAGTCGGCGGACTAGCGCTTGCATCTTGCGTACTGCGAGAACTTCCATTACACCCTGGCTTGGCTCGTCGATCCGTTCTTCTGCTAGCCTGCGCTTGTGTGAGGCGAGGCCTTCGGCGATTTCCGTGCCAAAGATCCTGCCATATTCGGGTGTGAATAGTTCGTCCGGTAGGTAAGATAGAATAGTGGCGAATATCTCTCCACTGTGTATGTATGAGCTGCGGCCGGCGCAGATCAAGGCATATCCCCGAGGGCCACCTTCTAATCTAGGTAGGCTAGGATCGCTTCTCGAGCAAAGCCACTTGATTGAAGCTGGCTCATCGAAGCAGGCAGCGTACATCAATGGGGTCATGTTCTCGGAGTTTCGGATTCTCGGGTTGAGGACTGAGAACTTTTCAAGGAACTCCATAAACGAGGCACCGGCCGGGTTGAAGGCTGCAGCGATGTGCCAGGATGATTCCAGTCGGCCGCCAGCTTCGTGGTGTTGGCTCTCAACATTGCCGATATTAATTCCGCTCTGATAAAGAGCCTCGGCTACCTCGACAGGTGCAATGGCGCAGAATTCATGCATCACTGCATCGTTGAAGATGGTACGAAGTCGTGCAAATGACGCGAGATTTGCCTCCCTCAGTCTCTTCAGAACAGTCAGAAATTGAGCGAATGCACCCACTCCACCAAGTGAAAGGAGAATGTGGTCCTCGTGGGAATCTCTGATATCCCTGGGTCGGGTCAAATCCGCACAGCTCAGATTGTTCACCATGTATGTCAGTAAATCCATGTTTGGGCCATTCAATCCTGCCTCGATCCAGTTTCTGCCCGACAGGTCATAGCCGGTCAGTGAAACGATCTTCCAATCGACCAAGAATTTCAAGCATTCGGAGCAGTGCACTGCAGCATCATAGGCGGGGTTTACATTGTATGGATGACCGGTACTTTCTCGTGGGAAAGAAATGCAATCTTCTAAGTGCTCCAGTGCTTCGTCGCAATCTTTGTACGATCGGATCATTGACTTCATCTTTCCCATCGTTTCGGGACGTTTGAGCCACTTTTCAACGCTGTGCTTCAGAACCCCATGGGGCTTTAACAGCCCATGTATGGCGTGAATCTTGGCTTCCTCCATATATCGAACCTCCTCAGAGAAGCCAACCAGTCTACCGTAGATAATCTCAAGCAGGGTCTGAGGAAGCTGAACCAGAGGTAAATTGCTGGCCCATTGAGTCCGTTGAGCTGGTGTTTTCTTCTCGAGATCAATGGGCCAGGCAAGTAGACCACCTTTGACATTTCCATTCTGCAATCGGTCGAGGATGATTGCCCAGATGGATGGGGTCCAAGTGTCCATCAATTCTTCGGTGAATCTAGGCATCGTGGGCGGAATTGGTATAGTGGGCTTGTTGAAAACGAGGCGAGAATGTTCCAGGGTAGATACCTGACTCTCACCATACCGATATGTCGTGAGTTTTTATATCAACTTCAAGGAGCATCCATTCTGTGGCAGATGAGGGCTTTCTTCTTTGAATAGGAAGTCCAAAAGAAAATAAAAATAGATTTGGGCGTTGGTATTGGACTTGAAGTGGGTGAGAGCCTTCAAAGGGTCGTCAAAGCAGGACGGTTCTGACATCGCGAACAAAGATATAGAGATCCCAACCTTTTCGGTACAGTGAAAAGCTATAGTATTTTCATATTCATCTATAGTAAAAACTACCATAGCCCCAATCATCATTGGGCTTGGAGAATAATGGGACCATTAAACGCTACATGTAGTTATCGTAGCTACACGCTGCATAACAGCCTCAACCAGATTGGTTTCCCAGGTTGAACTCAATCAAAATTGAGGTGGACTTCCACCGTTCGAGGAATCTCACTGGACAATGAAAGTCTAAATCGTGCATTGTGGAGATTGGGAATGATGAAAGAGAAATGAGGACTCGAATATGGCTTTGAGGAATTCGTTCAAAAAACAAAGCGTCCGAGAACGCAGAAGTAGGGTGGCAGGAACTCATGATTTCCAGATCAGTAGATGATCAACCGTTTCTTCTTTATTCTTATATGGACAAAGGTTTCCAGTCATTGGTTTCACTGGAAATCAATTCCAATTTTTGCTGGAGCGCTCTAGCAGATAGCGCGAAGAGAATCACTTGAGTAAACAAAGGTGAAGATTGAAAAGATGAACACCGGGTACTTTACTCAGACTGCTACAATGAAAGGGTCAATCAAACCAAAGGGCACCCTAGAAAGCTAGGCAAGGTGTTCCTCGGATCGGTGCTCACATTGTGTGGGAGGTCGTCACCCGTGAACCACACCTGAGCAAATGCTGAACGGTATACTTCCAGGCTCTGCAGGCAAATCTAGATCTGAAAGACGCACTTTGTGCACCCATATCTTCTCGGGTTCTATTGTTAGTAGATGTCGTTTTCAACATTGTAACCTCAAACCCGGGTGGCGTAGGGCGATCAGCAACATGCGTGCCATCTGTCAACTGAAGGTGTATTCAGTATAATAGGGGTCCAATCAAGGAGGTTGAAAACTCTGCATTTCTATATCCTGCGAAGGTGTATAGCGGCCAGTGTTCAGTTTCAATTAAAATATGCATTGCTGCCTGAGGATGCCTGAATAATGCCTGAATAATGCCTGAATAATGCCTGATTTCAGACCGCTTTCGCTACCGCTCTATACGGTATATTGTAAATGAGCTATGATATCATCTTAACTAGCCCCTTTAACCTGAAATTGAAGGTATTCACACCATATAAATTTTTAATTTATCTTTTCCTTAGGCGTTAAAGCCGTTCCGACCTAACAATAGGGAATCTAGCGAATCTAAATCCGTTGGAATTTCACGCCCTCCCTAGTCTATTTCCTCCGAAGAGTAGCTTTCGCTGAGGTACGAGTGTATTTGATTTAAAATTAATTGATTAATGATGATAAAGAAATAGATTTTCCTTCGAAGTTCTAAGGTTGAATTCCGAGGGATAGGCGGTATCGATTCTGCTAAGGGAAATATTACTACCCCTTTTCTTCGGCGACCGGTCCCATTCTCTTCCCTTTACGGGATTAGACTCGGTGATCGAGCTTTACCTCGATAGGAGTATAAAGTAGAGCCGATAAAAGATTTATAGTAGTGATAAAGGCGAATAAGGGAGGGTATATAAAGGTAAGAAGAAGAATAAGAGGGCACCTATATTGATGCCTACCTAGAATACCTAGCTAGGTACTCTGTAATGGTAATTCAGGTATGTTAATTTTCTGCTGGACTTAAAAATCAGGCACTAAGGCAGGAACCAGGCCGAAACTCAGATTTTAATTGAAACTGAACACTGGCCGCTATACACCTTCGCAGGTCACTGTATCAATAAAACTAATATTATTTTTATTAAAATTCTGATTACCTATTTGGGTTATCCGCCCCACTTAGATGTTGGTGGGACCTGCGACCTCCCGAGGGTACGTACGGTACGGGAGGTTGCCGACATCTGAACGGGTAAACAGCTCATATATCTATATGTCGTCTAGCAGTATTGTGGACGCATGCCTAGGCCGCCCTACGCCCTACTGAGGAGCGGTCCGAAAAGCTAGAATTCACCTTGGAAGCCTACTCAACTCTTTTCTCTTTTCTCTTTTTTTCCTCTCCTAACTTCATCAGCAGAGATATTCAGTTCATCCATTTGTTTTCTTTCAGATCAGAATGTCCACTTACAAGCCCAGCGAGTTTCCAAGTCCCGCCTCTTCGGGCCCGCCAAGCCCGCGGAAGAGGCGTCGGCTTCTGAGGGAGTCAGAGGACAATGAAGGTGAAATGAGGCTGGAGGAGTTCCTTTATCGCACAGACCCCTTTCGGAGCAACACATTCCACGGGCATGACAACTCAGAAATGAAGACCGAATTTCTCACTGCAGAAGAAAATCCAACACGACATCTTCGGCCTGAGATCGACGCAATCCTCAGTCAACACCGGGTACCCACAGAATCTTTCCACCACACCCTGAAGGCACGAGTTACAGGCAGCTATTTCTTTTTGCTGCGCGTTACGGTGTCAGGTGATGGGTCAGCCTTCATCCGCTTAGGGCCTATCAAAGACAGCCTTGTCAAGCTGCTTCATAAGAATTCCCTTACGAATGTGCACGTCGAGGTTCTCAACGGAGACCACTTCTCTCCACCTCATCTGTATCCCATTGCCTCAACAAGTGCAGTGGTTTCCGCCTTTCACACGCTCAAGCACAGTATTGTGGAAACGATGAGTTCTGCAGTGGGGGAGAACTGGCAAATGATTTGCCCGTTCAACGTCGGTGGCCCTGACATTCGCTCGGCGCGACCTGGAATTGTGATTTTCGTCCAGCCACTACTCATGGCCAACTGGTACGAAATCCGGGCCCGGATCATCGGACAACTTTCATTGAAGGTGTCAGCTCTGCTTGTTGACGTGGAGTTTATGCCGGGAACCCTTAATCTCCTGAAACATGATCCTTCGATCTCATTCAGAGATCGGTTTGATGACAGAGATTGGGTGGCGATGGGTGATTCAATTGGAATCAGCGGTGATCAGAATGCTGGAACTCTGGGCGGTTTTGTTGAACTAAGATATGACGACCGGGCCCATTTTGGGTTTCTAACTAGCTACCATGTTGTGAGACCAACATCACACACTCCCTTCCGCGATGAGGTTGATCGCACTGGAATTTCCGCCAATTTCCCCCCTGACGACCAAAATGCAACCATAATCGAGTCTATCGCCCAGATGGACCGAGACCGTACACTCGCGGATATTCAGCACCACAGAGAAAGCCTCGCATCCCAGAAGGCTCGGATCGAAGAGACCATTGAGCTGCGGCTTCTCGCCGGAGAAGAACCCAGAGAAGCCTCTCGGCAGCGGCTCCAGGACCTCGACGTCGCCGACGCTAGTCTGATCCAGACACAAAATGTTGTGAAGTCTATGCCATACGTTCTCGGCAAAGTCAGATTTGCATCAGGACTATTGGTCCATGGCAAACGGTTCCTTGATTGGGCATTCGTCGAGCTTACAACCGAAGCCCAGCAACGGTACTTCCGCCCGAACATAGTACCTGACATCCCGCGGAAGCAGAGGCCCACGTCGACTAATCTCCTATCTGGTGGATCTGCAACCTTTCTTCCCCGGCCTAACAGCTCTATCACACAGTTTGGTGAACTACAGACTGATGAGTACTACTTCAAGAAAGGTCGTACCACGGAGGTGACTGGGGGCATCTGTAATGGTGCGAAAAGCGTCTGTCAGTGGAAAGGGCGACGATATGAAATCGAAGCCGCTGAAATATCAATGGCAACCCATATCACCGAAGAATATGTTATCACGGGTGTGGATGGTGATTTCCTGGAGGATGGCGATTCTGGCAGCTTCGTGATCTCTGCCGAGAGAGATGTTGCAGGAATACTATTTGCTGATGTGATCCACGAGGGAAACCGCATCGGAGTAGCTTTGAATATGCCAGATGTCGTCGAGTCGATGAAGCTCAGGCTGAATCACTCCGTTTCTCTGCATCTTCCTTGATGGTTCTTTGCTTTTTCCGTCAGAGTATGCTGATAAAAATTCGCTTTAGAAGCCTTTATATAATGATTTGATACTACTATTAAATTTTTAACCTTAGAAATTGGCTTTAGAAGCCTTTATATAATGATTTAATATAACTATTAGTTTTTTAACTAAGGTTAGAAAATTAAGCTTTAAAAGCCTTTATAAAATAACCTTGGGACTTATATTTATTATACCTATATATTTATACAAGTCGATTTGGCCGCATAGTCCGCGGCCTTCGAAGAAGCTCGAGCGGGTATTAGTCAGCGAAAAGGTTCATTTTTTACAACCTGACTTTCCGATGTATAATCTTTAGACTAATATAATATAAATTAATTATTACTAAGCTTACTATACTTCCTTACTTCTTTTAAACTAAGGTACCTTTAAGTGCTAACCTTATCTCTATAAAAAGGGAGATAAGGACTACTTTTATCTTTACTATTAATAAGCTTACTTCTCTATCACTTCTATATACTTAGTATAATAGATAGATAAAGAAGCTAACTCTCGTAGCTCTTTAAGGAGGGGGAAAATGTTACGACCCTCTATTAGAGAGTGCCTTATAGGCTAGATCCCGCCTAGTCCTATGACCTAGGACCCGTGACCTAGTAGGGGTAGCATAACCCCCCGCTAGAGAGTGCATTAGGAAGACTAAGTCCTGCCGGGTCAGGTGACCTAGTCCCGTGACCCGCTAGAGGTCATCTGTATAGAGACTGCTAGGGGAACTTAGCTTTTTAGCGATTAGTTTATGAATATACTAGTACCCTGCTATTCCTTTACTCTAGTTCTATATTACCTGCCAGGACCCGCCAGTACGCCGGTCCTAACACTAACACTCGGGCTTTAATTTACAGGTTATAATCTAATGAAACTTAGGACCTTTTAGGTAAAAATAAGAGATCTAGCGGTACTTATTTTCTATTAGCGGTAGCTAAATAAGATTAAAGTGCACCCTTCTAAACCGTCCGAAAGTGCGTCCGATTAGGCGTCTTAATATCTGCCTTAGTATACGATTAATATAGTAAGTCTAGTATAATACGTCCTTTTTAGTAGACTTTTTTTCTTTATTATCGAAACTAACCCTATCTATTATAGTAGCGAGTCTTATAATACTTTATTGATTACTATAGGTAAATCTTCGGTGCTAGATATCTGATAATACCCTTGATTACTATACTTTCACTAACTTTCTCTTAGTGAAATGGGCTTATTACTATATTTCCTTAGGTTTATCGAAGATCTAGAGGTTATATTAATCCTAAAGGTTGATATAGACGATAGGTCTATTATTAGGGTCTCTAATATAGTTGGTACGCTAGCACTAAGTTCCGCCTTTCTTTTTTAGTATAGAATACGATACTAGGTTTATATAGAAGCTAGGGGAATAGAGAGTATCACTAAGTGTGATCTCTATTCTACCTTTACTAGATACCTACCTACTAATTTAACCTTCCCTTTTCCTAGTACCTTCGTGGTGCTATCTCCCGTTATAAGGTCCGAAATCTAGGGTATAAAGTCGATAAAAAGATCTCTATTATTATAGATATAGGTACTAGATCCTATATTAAGGATCTATCTATCTTTTAAGATAGGTTGTTATCCGTTTTTAGTAATTAAGAGTGTATACTCGCTAGTATAAGGCTTAAGAGTAGTAGTAAAACTTACTTAATTTATAAACTCTTTCTTTTAAGATTACTAAGTTTACTAAGTTTACTAAGTTTACTAAGTTTACTAAGTTTACTAAGTTTACTGATTTTACTAATTTTACTAATTTTGCTAATTTTACTATTCTACCTTCTTTTCTACCTATTTCTTCTAGGTAGGCTCTTCGGCGAGTTTTTACTTAGTTTTCTCTAGGCTTTTAAGGTTAATATATATCCCTTCGGGGCGGTTCTCCTCGTTAAGATATTAGTATATTATAATCTTATAGTTATAGAAGTGGTTATTATATAGGCACTTCCTCTTTTTAAATAGGATCGCCTTTTTAGTTTAGGACTAGGACTAGGACTTTGCTTCTTAGTGTCCCTACTAGGTTAAGAATACCCCTTTTATTAGTGTAGTAGATAAGACTTTTTATACCCCTACTTCTCGATTTATTACGCGGAACGACTCGAGGAGATTACGGGTCTAGTAGACTTTCTTATTTATAATAATCTCTTAATATTTTCCTTACTACTAAATAGGTAGGATCTCTTTAATAGTATATAAGAAGTCCCTATTTATATCTTCGCTATTGATACCGAGGCTAATTACTTACTCCCTTAGGGAATTCTACTATTCTAGCTATTACTCGATATCTTTAGTTAGTTTCTAAGCGGCGAAGTTCTTCTACTTTATTCGGACTTCCTTCTTATATACTCTCGATCGAGAGAAGCGATCTCTTAGGTATACTAATCTATTATACGGTATCTAATAGTCGATAATAGCGGGATAGTAGATAGGGTCTAGGAAGGTATAGAAATATTTATTTATATTAATTAGCCCTTTTACCTCTTTCTCCTATATCGATCGGAATAGTTTAAAGAGATCTATCTAATCTCTCTAATCTCTTTTATCAGATTTAGTCCCTCCGTAGGGGTATTCCGGCACGGTAGGCTCTTTTAGCCTAGCCGGTCTCTCTATTAGGGGGGTATCTAGGTCGCAATGCTCCTAGACTAGCTTTTATATCGTATATAGCTTCACCCGGGCAAACTAGGTGCGCTATTAGGACGAATCCTTTAGTTTTTCGCCCTTCGTAGCGGAGAGAATAGTTGATGCTTCTATTATTGGATGCTAGATAGCCTCGGGGGCTATTATGCAATGTTAGAGGTTGCTGATGCGGCTTTTCAGGGGCTAGTAGTCGCTATATTTGTGAATAGCGGCCTTATTTAGTGCGAACCGGGCTTATAACTGTTAACTGAAGGTGTATTCAGTATAATAGGGGTCTAATCAAGGAGGTTGAAAACTCTGCATTTCTGTATCCACTATTCTAGCGGTCAAATACGACTGTCTGACTAAGATAGGATAAACTATTCTTCCGGTGTGCCGATCTCCTACTCCGATATAATCAGGGACCTGAGCCTCTCGCCGAACCTGCCAAGTCTTTTGCTCTTCAACACGAACAACCGGAAAGAAACATGTTCAACTGTGTGTCTAAGGCGCTAAATTCCTCACAGCCCACTGTGGAGAGAGCACTTGATCCTACGTAGGACTATTCGTAACCTTTCAAGGTTAGCTTGAATGCAGTGATGATCCACCAGTCAGTCGGGATATCTGATCCAGGCAAATTTCCTTGACCACCGTCTGCGCTTTGTTTCGCTCGTATGAGAGCTTTATCTGTTGAAACCTGGCTCGGTTCATGAATTTAGAGGCCCAGATGGTTAGTTTTGTCCCGAGAATTAGGGCTATGAAGGCTGGCCCTTTTATTCCCAGGCACCGTTTCAGTGGTTGCTTTGTGATTGGGAAAGAGCTTTTGCCATCTCTGCCAGATCCGGACCTTTGATCTGAGCCTTGCACCTTGCTGTTGGTGCCCGAGCCACCCGTAATGTCCACTTAAGAAGAAATGAGTGAGTTCAGGAGGAGGTAAATGCATCGCTAGACTGTCCATGTCTCAAGGGAGCTCGCCGAAAATGAACAGAAGAGGGTCATGGGCAGGGAGGTTCTCCAATCTTCTTATCTCCTAGCCAGAATTTAACCTAGGCTTAGATTTGTGGACTAGTTTTCTAGGGCCCCATTGATGTTGTGCCAGTTTGTAAATGTGCTTCAGTGGATGAAGTTCAGTGGTGAAAGCTACTTAAGGGAAGAAGCCATGTAGAGACCTTCCAATTTCGGAACTTGCGGAAGACGGGGTTATCAGGCACGGGATAGTGAAGAAGCATGCAAATGAAACAGAATGTTGAAGGCTTGTTGTAACCCTCTTGATATTGCTGGCATTGATTTACGATTATCTACAATTCAATAGAAAAATGAGCAGTATCAATTAGACCATGTCAATCCTGCTTTGCGGCCCACGCGGCTTTTTCCATCAAACACACAATCACCACTGATCGGGATCAACATCGGCAAGCGTAGTTCCGGCAGCAATCTCATCATACCAAATCTGTCGAGTGCCCTGAGTCCCCTGCATCCCATCATCGTCATACCACCCATTAGCATACAAGCCAACCCGGAACTGGAATGCCCGATCATCCTCAATGGTAGTTTTGATATTGCTCTTGTCCAAGACCAACTCCCCATCAAACCACAACTTGTAATATCCCGTCTCATCCGACTCCCACTTCGCCTCAATCTGAATCAGGTGCCATTCGCCCGCAGTCACAGTGGCGAGGTTGCGGAAGAACACAGTCTTCTGTTTGCAGATAGTACCCTGTTTGACTCGGGAGACGAGCTGATCGCCCTCCAAAAAGACCATGCTGGATGGCATAAAGCCATCGCACTCACTGTCTGAGAAGTCGGCGATGAACTGTGCGATGTTGTAGGATTGTGCCGGGGAGAACTCCCAGTTCTGTTGGAGTCGGAAGGCAAATCCGTACGCGCCTTCGTCGCCCCGCTTGTACACGTCCTTCTTAACCACTTCGGAGTGGTATCGGCCCGTGTAATCGGGGTCATAGACTTGGGTCATCTTTAGAGCAGTGGAGCCCTGGTAGACCACATTGGTCACCTGTTGTACTTTGCCGTTGTGCTCATGGTTGGTGGCGTCCCAGCCTGAGGTGGTTCCCGTGTTGTGGAAGATTTGGGTTGCCTGAGCTGTAAAACTGAGCGCCACTAGTGCGGCGACTGAGGGGAGCTTGGCGAACATCATTGGGAGTGGATACAATTCAGACTGGAAATAGAATAGATGCAGTGGCTGTAGAGCTTCAGAACTCTTTTTTCAGATCTGGGATTGTCGTGGGTTGTGCGGTCTATTATATGACTTTGAACCCGCTCAAAAGGGAGATTGGTCCACATGTTTCGGCATTTGGCTGGATTCCTGTAAAAGGGGATTTACCCAAATGAGAATAGAGGCTATGTACGGCGACAAGCTCCATATTGGCGCCGTGACAATTTAATTGTGGGTCAGTGTCCTGGGTGTATCATCGCAATAGGGTCTGTTGGCGGGATTTTGACACGCAGGTCAGATACTGGCCTGGCCTCCTGCAGATCGGGTAAAAGATCCTTCACGTTTGATCGCGTTTGAATGAAAAAGTCCAGGAAGTCTCCTCCGATTTACATCTGCAAATGCTCCCATCGACGGGGCTCGGAATGGTCCAAGTGGTCTAACTGTTTTAGGCAAATGATGAAGTTGCAGATGTTCAGGGGAGAAAGTCGCAAATGGATCAAGAGTCAAGACTAGCGCGATATTAGAATCGCTTAACCTCGATGATCTTGGGAATTTCTCAAGTGAGTCGAACGTCAGTGAATATCAAGGCTGGATGGAGGATGGAGTCATCTTCACCTACTCCCGAGGTCGTGTTTGGCCTCAGGCATCAAGGCCGACTTTCCTCTCCCCTCGTCTTGGATTCGTCCCTGTTTCTACTTTCTCGGAATAATTTGCTTCTATATTAAGAATGTCTGTCTTTTCAGTTGCCCGATCTCTTCTTGAAATATCTCAGCCGAAGGCCATCCTTCGGTCAGCTTTTGCCCCCCCATATCTGTCCTCGATTAGCTCTGAGGTCATATGAAGATCAGACGCTACCTACTGCGTACGGAGTACTCCATATACCTGATCTGATTTTGATTTCCTGATCTAGGTATGAGGGACGAAGATACGAAGGTACATCATCATGGTATACATCGTATCTGCCCACTCTCAACGGGATACATGTAATTAGACGAGATGGCTATTTACGAGCTTGCCAAAATAGGACACCATCTACTCCGAATGGCATCGCCTCTAGCAAGTCTATCTATATTTGAATTACGAGTTTCTTCACATAGATACGGGAACCCCAGACTAGCCCGGAAGAGAAGAATGATACGCATTACTGGTGCATCTCATTGGTCCACAGTGGTTCTGGTTCGTATTGAGGCCCCTGGCCCTGCCAATAAACACGAGAATAAGAATAACCTACCCTACACCGTTCTACGAAAGACACGAGCTTAAAGGATACATACCAATAAAAACAGTCATTCGGCCTACAGGGGTCCAATCGGTATAACCTCACCATTGTCTTCACCTCGTAACTCGGGAATTAGTGTCCTGTGGCCCCAGATCGCGGTGACCTTGCAGGACGCCAAGCGTGGAGTGAACATACGGCGTATTCGGAATTATTCATACGGAGTACTCCGTAGTAAGCCTGTGGACTGCGGACTTTTGGGAGGCCTAAGAAGCGATATCAGCCCTTTGTGTACGGAGTAGTGCTTTAAATTCAATATCCACTCGCATCTTCTCCTTTTTCTGTGTCCTCTTTATGCGGTATACCCTTTTACAATCAAAAAAAGACTCTCTCTCTCGGTCGAGTCTTTGTTCTATGCAGCCACATCTGGAACTATTTCTTCAACAAAGAAATGCAACAATTCGCCCCTCAGATCTACGTCTCTGCGCCAGGATTCCAGTCGACGGTATGTGCCAACCCAACCGACGGCCCGGTAATCATCGGGGGGGTGGAAGTGACAAAGTATCATCGTAGCAGGAGGCTAACAAAACGCCATGCCAGCCATCCGTCAACAATGCCCTGGGGAAAAAGAAGATGCAGAATGAAAGCGACCCGAACTCTCTAGTCATCTCGCCTCTTCGACCTCGTGGCAATCATCTAAATCACAAAATATTAGTTCGCCGCTCGCATGCACTGAAAGGTCGAAGAAATATAACTCGCTCCAATTCGAGATCCATCAAATATGATGCAGGCCTCCACCCCAGCGGGTCAATTCAGTCAAGTCCCATCGATGCATATAGATATACAATGCCAGCGCAGATGAAGGACATTACCCATGTCAGCCAGTGGATCGTGTCTGGAACGCTCCTAGGGCTCGCCACAAAAGAGACTCGGCGATGCCAATCAAACAGCATTAATCTCAAAGAAGACGGCTTTGCAGGTGGGGATGTCGGGGACATCGGGGACCCTTTGTCTAACTCCCCGCAGGAAATTTGGGATACTATGATTGAGCTGGAATCACCCCAGGAGTCCGATGATTCTGAAATCTCTCCATTGTCGGCCAATCTCCCTCAGTTGCGTCCAGCATCCTGCTTGACCCGCTTCTATTCCGACCCGTCATTGCTGTTTTCCGGTGTCTCCCCGGCCAGTGCACAGCGCAGTATGGACCGCTTCACGGGGTCCTCGGTTTTTGAGCGTGAGCTGGAAGAGCGGGTGCAGATCATGTATAGGAGCTCCACAGGCGTCTCTCCCAAGCCATATGCATCTCCGGGTCAAAATGAAGTCTCCCGCTCATCATCTGGATCGGATGAGACTTTGGACTCTGCCTCTTCATGCTATAGTCGTCGCACCTCGATTACCACTCTCGGCAGCGAGTTCTGGGGAGATGATGGACGATACCCTTACAAAACGGCTGATGAATACTCTATCCAATCCCCCATCTCTGGGGGTGTGTTCGATGATGATGCTGCTTCCCTTGCGTCACCATGCTCTCCTTCGGTGGAGGTGCTCAGCCGTCTGGGAGGGTCAAATATCCCCGTGCAGCTACGCCCAGGTCCAGTCACCAAGAAGGTATCGATGAACGACCTCAAGAACAAGCCATTGCCATTGGAACCATCCTTCGGCATTATTTCAAGCTCCAATGACAACCTCGATTACCCCCTTTCAGCGCCATCGCCGCGCCCCAAGTCACATCGAGCAATGGCTCGTTCCCAGAAAGAATCGCGAGGCTCGCCGCTGCAACACTCCATCACGATGAGCCATGAAGACTGGAAGAATTCGATGTTACAACACCTGAATTCCCGGGAATTGCAACACACAACTCAGGCATGGGGACACAGCCAGTCTAAGCCTCCGCCTCGGCCTCGTCATACTCGAGCCCAATCAGATAATGTAGGAGTCGCTGGCCCTCGCGCCCGCCATGTCCCATCGCTGTCGCAAGCGGCCGAGGACCTCGAGGCTGCCCTCGCAGGTCTGTCCGATAAGGATGGATCGCAAAAAAAGCAGGTTGTTCTGGATGGACCGTTGCAGATCAGCCGCAACGGCGACTTGATCGCGACCCGTCCCGCGCCCCGTCCTCCATCTACAAAGCCTCACTCCCAGTCACCGCGAGGGTCGCCCCTTTCACACTTAAAGAGGGAAAATCGCATCAGATCGGTCAGTCAAAGTCCGACCAAAGAAAAGAGTCATCGACTCCTCAAAAAGGAATCGAAAGAAAAAGCCCGCCCTCCTAGCAGGGACACACAGACAGATGCAAAGCCCCTGATATCCGAAGCGAAAAATAACGCAAATCCCAAAGAGACAAATCCCAGAAAAGAAAAACTCAGCAAGAAATCCTTTCTGGCCTTCAGTCGCAAACAGAGCCAAGGGCTGCGCGATGCAGTTAGCGTGGGCTCACGGTCGGAGCATTCCCTCCACCTGACAGAGGCGCATTCTTCCAATCCCCAGGATCTGGCCCCCACGCGCAACGATCTACTACTTCAGTTACCGCGTCTCCAAACTAATGATCTCGAGGGGAATCCCTTGAGCGACATTGCTGGACTGGATCAACCACTGTCGGGTAGCCCCGGTCTGCGAGACATGGACTGTGCGGCTCGAGCCGAGGAGAGCGCCCAGGCCTCTGACAACAAGCTCCGTCAAAGCTGGGCTTTGGTCTCCACAGCTCAGGCGAGCAGCCTCCACATCCCAGAACAGATCTACGAACTAGCCGCTACTCCCCCGTCACCTTTATCGGCGCTGCCTTCCCGTGTGCGCAAACATGATCATGGCGTCGAGATCACCCTTCCCGAAGATTTGCCGGTATATCTGATCTTCACGATAATGGAGCAGATCGACTCATTAGATGATCTCTTCAACTTCGTGCTCGTCAACAAGAAGATCTATACCGCTTTCAAAAGGCGCGAGCTGACTATGCTGAAGAACGCTTTGTTTAAGATGTCCCCGCCCGCTTGGGAACTGCGCGAGATGAGCCCGCCGTGGGAAATGGAGTGGCAGCTTTTGATAGATCCGGACTCTCAGGTTCCGGAATACACGCCTACTCTGTATCTGCAGAGGTATGCACAGGATATCTATACCCTTGCAAGGCTAAAAGCTCTGGTTCTTGCGCGGTGCGCTCCTTTCCTCCGTCGCGACACCATCCGCGGTCTGGCAGGCGTGGATAACAAACGTGCTGAGGATGTCGATGATGCTTTCTGGCGGATTTGGACCTTTTGTCGTATCTTTGGAAGCGGCAAGGGGCGAGAGAATGATATCACTGGTCAAATGGATTGGCTGAGAGGTGGAGTCGCAGCGAAGGGCCACTTCACTCCGGCGTCGACAATGACACAGCCTTTTGGTATTAATACTGTCTTGTTTGAACCGCCGGAGGGATTCGGTCGGGGTAATCTCTCGGGTCTGTCGCAGAAGCAGATGTACGATCTAACGGAAATTTGGACGTGTCTGGGTGTTTTATTGCAGCCATTGCATGGAAAATGCATCGAAGCCCGCAAGGTGGGCATCTTCGATACTATGAATGTTCCAGATGGTGACTTGGTCCGCGAAGAGATCATTCTCGGTAGGTGGAACAATAACCTCAACCCGGTGATTTATGGCTAACTCGGCGAATCAGAGGAATGGACTTCCTATATCCTTACGCTCGGCCTAGGAGCAGTGTTGACACTCAGTTCCGTGTGCGCAACTGACACCACAGTCGCCAAATTCACCAAGGCGAACTCAATCGGCCTGACCAAATGGGATCTAACCGAAACCGAAGCCAGTCGATCATCCTTCCTCAAAGAGGCGGTCTCGCGCGCCTATGAACTCCAAGAACGAACACTTGAAAGCCCAACTGAAATCAGTCCCCAACAAACAGCAGCGCAGTCAAGTCCAATTACCGAAACTTCCCGCGAGGACCGTCAACGCCAGGCCAGGTTCGCGCGCGAGCTTCGTCACCGCCGTGAACGCGGAATCGATCTCGACCCAGAACGTCGCTGTTCGTTCTCTGCTGAACGGCCCATGTCAGAGTTCAGCGCTATTGTCCGTGGTCTCAATGGGTCGCTTCGAGAACGCCAGCCCGTGCCACCTGTACCTGCGCTTGTCCTCGAACGGTCCTCGACGTCTACTTTGGGGACAGCCCCTCATACCCCGACATATCCGTCTGATCCTTCCCCTCCCTATGCGCTGTCAAATACTCCTCCAGCTCCAGCCATTATAGCTCCTGTACCTCTACGGCCGCAGGTCCTAGATCCTGTTGACCGCGCTATCCACGTGATTGTCAATGAGCTCGGTTTCGATGCAGAAGACGCTAAGTGGGCGCTTAAAATTACAGATACTGGTGAAGGGATTGATGCCCATGCCGCTGTGAAGCTGCTCCAGCGTCAACGTATCAAAAATGAGCGTAATCCCTTCGGCCAACGTGATAGTCTGTTGTCATCTGCTATTAGGCGTCAGCAGTCGGATGATTCAGGGTGGCGTTGGGCTTGATATTCTGACTTCCTTTTCCTGGCGTGTGTGATGTTTTTGAACACGTCTATGCCTATCAACGAATTAGTACCACGACCTTTCTATGTTATATACCCTTACGATGATCTTTTTTATTTTTTTCAAGTTTCCTTTTGTGGTTTTATATCATTTGATAGATTGTCTATCACTTCACACTCATTCAACTTTTTTCCCGCTGTTTCACAAGTCTCACTCGCCTTATTTGGTTGCACTTGAGTGTTATATACGAAAACTGAGCATCAAGCCTATTTATATATATTTCTATTGCTGTGAATCAGACTGTACGGCCATTCAATGAACTTTCGTACGGAGTGAGAGTTATCATGATCGGTACGAGCATAGTTAGGACTATATAAATAGACAGAGACTCGAGGAGAGGCTGCTATAGCTACTGATGCTAGGTAGGATAGCAAGATTCAAGTTGGGAGCTACTACAATAAGTTATTCCATATTGTGTTTCAGCTGACTAGCTAAAAGTACGAGACCAAATATTGAATTTCTATTTGAGGCAATGTCGGCCTTCTGCTCTAGAGAAACTGGCCAAAGCATCTAGTTTGGATGCGATCGAGGTGTCGTCCATTCTCTATCAACTGGAGAATTCACATCACATTGTCTTATACAAGCCGGATGCATGCTCACCCACTCCTATTGCGATGGCCCACCCTTTCTGAGTGATTGCTGCGTTCATTTTTCCGTTCATCCATCCAAGTGGTGGAAACACGTGCGATTTGCGTGTGGCTCTATAACACCAAAGGTACGCAGTAACTCTTATGCGTTGCTCTACATGGTTGCAAACATCATCCAGAATAGGAACTTGGGAAGTTTTTGACACAAGATTTAATCAAACACCTGGTTTGGCTCAGCAAAAGACTGCCACAGCAATTATCTATCATCTTTAAGGGCTAATGTATATTTCAAATGCAAAGGCTGGAACGGAAGAAGCATAAACTCGTCGCATCGTCAAGGTGGCACACTCTTTATGGTTATTGTATTCAGATCAAACACCATTTGGCTCGTCATCGTCGGACTTGTCGCCATCGCTATCCTCACTCCAGCCGTCGGCTTCAAGTGAGCGACCACGGATACCGAAGCTCATGATGAATCCAATGAAGGAGACGGCTCCAAAGACTCCAAATGCCAGGGCTTCTCCCTTGGGCTGAATCTTGGCTGTCAGAGAGAATAATCCTCCGGAGAGGAATGGGCCAACGGCACGTCCGGCAGCGGAGAGGGTCTGTGCAAGACCATTCAGAGCGCCTAGGACAGCGTGATTGGGTGCGGAGTTTGTGACCTAGAGAAAATATTAGCCGTGATATTCTTTACGAAATTGAAAGGCCAGAGGTTCTTACCAAAAGCAGAGCGCTGGTCAGACCGCCCACCGAGGCAATAGTCTTGACCAGCAAGACAAAGCACAGTTCAATGGCCATAATGGCCGACTTGCTAGTCACCCCATCCGCAGTTTTGCTCTTGTACCCAATGAAAGGCATCAAGATGAATGAGATGACGAAGCCGAAGAGACCGGCGCGGTATGACCATCGGTTGCCCATCTTGTCCCGCAGACGGTTGAAAATACAGATTTGGAAGATGATCGTCACAACCCCCGCGAATCCTTGAGAAAGGCCAATCTCGGATGGTGTGAGGGACCGTCCAGCCGGAGGCTTGGCTTGTGCGAAGATTGGGAACAGCGAGTTGAAGGAAACATTGCAGAAAGCAAATATCAAATATGTCAAGAGGAGCAAGATTGTATCCCGAGTGAAGATTTCGTCCCACGTAAGTTCTTCATGGTGGCCATGGATGCTTGACACTTCCGACGCAGAGTCCAGATCACTGTCATGATCCTCGGTCTCTGCGTCGCGTAGGCCATGAATACCCAGGGGTCCTTGCGACACCTCCACGTAGGTCGGGTGGCGGGAATCCCCGGTGAACTGCCACAGCCATGTAAACAGGTTGCGCACCTTTTTGCCGATCTTTGGAAGACTATCTGCGTCTTCTAAACTCTCTTCCAGGAAAATAGCCGTCAATACAAAATCCATCAAAAGCACCACAGCAGATAATACGTTCGGGGCAAGGTAAGGGTATGGGTTTTTGTCGCCAGTAAAAGGATTAGTCTCGAAAATGAGCATTCCTCCCAAGAGAGGACCCGTTATACCTCCAATGCCATATAGAACAGGTAGGTAGGTGAAGGCCTGAGACTGGTTGCTTCGGTCGGTGATTTCTCCGAGACAGGTGGACACCAACCCCTGGTTTCCATTGACCATACCCATTAAGGCTTGTACCGCTATAGCTTGTACTAGTGTCTTGCAGAATCCGAATGCAATGAAGCATAGCGCAGTCAAAAAAGTGCCAACCAGGATCACTGGCTTGCGACCAATGCGATCCGAGAGCCAGCCCCAGAAATAGTTTGTAACAAATTGTGCCAATGCAAAAGCTGAAGCAATGGTCCCCACGTACACGCCCACCTGGGTCGGTTCGACTTCGGGGAATGTCGATGCCATGTCCGGGAGGTATGGACTAATCGAGTTCAATGCTGTTTGCTCCGCCAGTGCAATCATTGCCAGCACTGCCATCTGCCTCTTTGGCAGTGGCGATGATGTTCCGGTGGAGTCAGCGGTCTCATGATGGTGCTCGTGTGAACCGTCCGCGGAGGACTCGGACTGGCCCGAGTTAGGTCGTCCGCGCGACTTGGGCGGCGGGGTATCGAAGGTCTGGTAGTGCTGCGTGGAAGAGCGGCGATTGAGCGAAGCCCGGTCTGGGCCCGTCATTCTGGCAGCACACCAGCAAAATTAAGACCGAATGAAATCTTGATACAACCGAGC
Source organism: Penicillium paradoxum (assembly GCF_028828445.1). Taxonomy (NCBI): domain Eukaryota; kingdom Fungi; phylum Ascomycota; class Eurotiomycetes; order Eurotiales; family Aspergillaceae; genus Penicillium; species Penicillium paradoxum. The sequence goes on along the minus strand of NW_026643184.1, from coordinate 184,601 downwards.
AAACAATTGGGGGTCGTGCCAAAAGCCCGGTTGTAGACGTAATCTTGTCGTGTGGGAGCTTATGAGTGCGGCCACAAGCTGCGCTGGTATTTTTGCAGCTTTCCTATGTAAGCTGAAGGGCGATGTGAGGTACCTGAGGTGATCTCCGGGCAAGAAAAAGTGTGGAGAAGCTTAGGATGATTGAAGTGACCGCAAGCCCGCGACCGGATCAGGGAAGACAAATGATGATGTAAGCGCGATGATGCTGAGTCATTTACCTAGGTACCTAAATAGTGCTCGGTGGCGTAACCATTTATTTAGATTCATCTGCATGATGCCTCTGTTTTGATCGTTTTCGCTGCATGCCAATGGCCCTTGCATGCGCTGATCTTCTGTTACCAGATCTTTCTTGTCACAGAGGAGGCTGATGTCGAAGTTCAGCTGTTCAAAAGTACGGAGTACATAGAGGCTCATAGCGAGATGCATCACTTAGTCCATCTATATCTGATCTCAATCAGCCATTCCAGGGCTTTGACAGTAGATTATTGATTCTTTCAAGATGTAGATCTTATACAGAAAAGAAAGGGGAAAAAAGGCACAGCATACGGAGCACAAATTCTCAACTATTTATAAGTCGGGGGCTGGGTTATCTCCAACATGCATGTAGAACATACATGAGGGATTCAGCCACTACGGAGTATACTGGCGTAGTTTATAGGTAGTATCTTCCTATTCCATATATAGTACGGAGTATATGGAGTACATCTCATCACCTATGTCTATCGACGGTCATGGACCATTGAATAATTCCGTTTAAGAGATTCATTTACAAGATGCACGGGTCTGGACTATAGTCCGCATATATATCCCGCCAACATCCAACTCACAATATCCAAGATTATTATTTCTGCTCACTTTGATTTAATACGTTATGGATGAAATCTGAATAAAGACTATTACCTTAACCCATATTAAGCTAGAATGAGAGATTTAGTATGCTCCCTAGATAATTCCTCGACTATGTGGCCATAACCTGCTGCTACTTCCATCAACCAGCCAAGTGGCCGAGCAGTAACTCAGCCATCACATCTTCCTTGGTCTAGTGGTGATGATTTCCGCTTGTCATTAACACCGATAAGCGCGGGAGACCGGGGTTCGATTCCCCGAGGGAGAGATTTCTTTTTGCTCTTTTTGTGTTCCTCCTGGGACATATCAGGACTGCTTTTTTGTTCAAATAATCTTTAATCAATGGTATCTGCCGAAACACTTCAGCTTGTACGGAGTACATACTTATCAATACTACACGGAGATAATGGCGTATTAACGTGGACCGAACAAAAGCCGCCTGCAAACATTTTTAAGTGGAGCTAGGCCCTAAAAACTCCACTGCCCCATATAGCACTCGCCGGCAGTCTCTTCCATCAAGGCCGGCTGGCCCAATGGCAAGGCGCTTGACTACGAATCAAGAGATTGCAGGTTCGATCCCTGCGTCGGTCAATATTTTTGTTTCCTGGCTTTCCTTTTGCTCCATCGTTGGTCAGATTCATCGAACCGACGAAGAACAAGTAGAATGGCGGTGGTTGGGGATACATGGGTGGCAATTCATCTTTTTTTTGTCTTTGGCTGGGCTGCTCGCTGGATCATAAAAGGGCAAGAATAAAATGCCAGGCGTGGGAGATTGATCACGTTCTACCAAATGGAACGTAGGTAAGATGGTGTCAATAAGAAGGCTGCTGGAAAGATAGGATCTGTATAGATATTGCACTGATGAACTTGCATGACAATCTCTTCCTTACGAGACTCTCGGGGGTCCCGTTGGGGGGAAACGACCTCTCCAGTGGCAGGTTTGTCTCCACCGATAATTTAGGAGTTAGTGCCAATGTCTACGTGAACAGCCTATTTGTTGGTTATTCTGCAAGGTGGTTAGGGCTGGTACATGACCTGAGTGCATGTTAGCTTTTTAATACGAGACCAGTTTACAAAATCAGTATCCTACCTCTTCCCAAGGTTCTTTTCATCAATACATACAGGTATGCAGGCATCTCTAAAGTTCCAGTATACAAAACTCTCTAAATATCAACGATCCAATGTTCTTTTTGTGACCCCGCAGAGAGCCAACAGCTACTCTGTATGTGACTACATGTAGATACTTAGAATTCTATACCCCCGTGAGCACTTCATTACACGAGACAATACCTAAAAATAAGATGCAAAGAATAGGACTGCAAAGAATATCGAAGTGCAAAGAGACAAAAAAAAAAACATCAAACTCAAGGATGTGCAATTCGCTGTGCTTTTTGGAAGGTTCGGTCGAAGAAAGTCCTTCATATATGAACAATCTGCTTTTATAAACCCATAAGTTAAACATTAGCTACATCTTATTCTGGAAACAACTTTTTGCACTCGATCGTTAAAACCGCATAATAATACTATCTAGTGTACCTAGGTAAAAAGCTGATCGGACTCTTACATCACAGGAACGTTAAAGGGAGGGCTAAAAACGATTCAAACTCGGGTCAAGATTTTGTTTATTCAAGAATACGCATATGCACATGCATGTTAAAATGTACGCTTCGGGTGTGAATGTGTACAGCGCTCCGGGGTCTGTTCCACTTGGATATCCCTGATATTGGACCCCTTTTGGCATTGTAAATCATAGTCCCTATTAAGGCTATTCCCATAAGTGAACCTACTCATACTATATAAACCTTGAGAAGAGCAGAATATATCCGTAAAAGGCACTTCTAAAAAGACCTTTAAGAACATGGGCAATTAGAAAGGCTTCCAAAACGACGTCGCAAGACCGCAATACAGCCGAATATACTCCGTACTGGAAGCTTCATTTTGCCGGATGTTCCAGGTTTAAGTTAGATATCTTCCAAAGGTACTTATCAAGGTCTTTATTAAAGTAATTCAGCTATTCTATTTTTTTCCAGTTTTAAGCCAGGCATATTCTTGCAGTAAATTCGATGTTAATTGAACCAAACCCCTGAGCGCCATAAACATTCGGACTTCAGACATGTCACAGTGCGTTCTGTTAATGGTAAATTGTTTCCGATATCCCATGGAAAACTTGCAGGTATTTAAACATAATCAGTTGATCCTCCCGGTTACAGCGAATATGATTTGCAGTAAATATCTCATTGGTGAGGTTATATCTCATGGTAGCTGAAAAAGCTCCAGACTTTCCTAATCAAATAGATTGAGTGACTCGCAGTAAGCACAGTGCAAGGCTGATAAGCATTGGGAGATTCCAGTGACCATCAGAAGCGTTGACGTCCGTTACGAGATGATAGCAAAGTCTGCCTTTCTACAAAAGGCTATGTTCTATTGAAATCGCTATAGTATTACAGCATCTCGATTTCCACTATAACTCGCAGTTACACAATAAAAATTGGATCAAGCGAGAGTATCGTGAGAAATTAAATCACAATCCAATGTAGGATCCTAGCAATCGAAGTCTATCCCGTAGTCTTCGCTGCTTGGACATTCGTATCGTTTTGTCTAGCTTTCCCTGTGCTCGCAAGAGGCCGTCAAGATTCTTAAAGACCTGGAGGGTGGATTTATGCTTCGGTCCGAGTATTTCCTCATACCCAGCTAGTGCCCGCTGGTACATCTCTTCGGCCTTATCTGGTTTGCCTTGAATATAATAGAGAAGGCCAATGTTGTGGACGGCAATAAGGGTTGACTGATGGTTCGGTCCGAGCATTTCCTCATACCCAGCTAGTGCCCACTGGTACATCTCTTCGGCCTTATCTAGTTTGCCTTGATCATGATAGAGAATGCTAATACTGTCGACGGCATTAAGGGTAGACTGATGGTTCGGTCCGAGTATTTCCTCATACCCAGCTAGTGCCCGCTGGTACATCTCTTCGGCCTTATCTGGTTTGCCTTGGTCATAATAGAGAAGGCCAATACTATGAACGGCGTTGAGGGTTAACTGATGGTTCGGACCGAGCATTTCCTCATACCCAGCTAGTGCCCACTGGTACATCTCTTCGGCCTTATCTGGTTTGCCTTGATCACGATAGAGAAGGCCAATATTGTGGACAGCAGTAAGGGTTGACTGATGGTTCGGTCCGAGTATTGCCTTATACGCAGCTAGTGCTCGCTGGTACATCTCTTCGGCCTTATCTGGTTTGCCTTGATCATAATAGAGAACGCCAATATTGTGGACGGCAGTAAGGGTTGACTGATGGTTCGGTCCGAGGGTTTCCTCATACCCAGCTAGTGCCCGCTGGTACATCTCTTCGGCCTTATCTGGTTTGTCTTGATCACGATAGAGACGGCCAATATTGTGGACGGCATTAAGGGTAAACTCATGCTTCGGACCGAGTATTTCCTCATACCCAGCTAGTGCCCGCTGGTACATCTGCTCCGCAGCAGCCATTTGAGACTGGTGGTGAAGTAATTGTGCAACGTGTGAGAGCTTGGTGATTTGATCAGGCGTAGAATCATGAGCAATATCATTTTTAAGGAACCGCTGTTCTACTAGTCGTGTTGCATGACCAGCTGATCGGGCAAAAATGATACGTTCAAAATCATACCGATCAAACGCATCGATAGTTGCATGGACGCAATCTAATGCGAACCAGTAGGACTCCATATCAATACCCTTATTGAGTACGGCCAATGTCCAGTCATGCACACAATTATGCATGCTCCATGACTTTGATGTCAAGTGGCCTTCCAGAAAGTAGTACTCGGTTAGAAATGCTACCACTCCGTGGAAGGTCACTTCATCAGGAACCACTTCAAGAAGCCACCGGGGAGAGCTTTCGCTGATTCCATCTTGGAAAAGCTCATACCAGAGGTTCTCGTTACCGAAGTACGCCAATAACTTCAATAATTTTGCCGCGAGGGGGCTGTTGGTTTCTAGCTGGGCGTATGAGAGGTTCCAAGCTGTGAAAAGTGTATGCTCACGGTAATCTTGAAGTTGTGTAGGATTGCTGGGATGAATATTCCAGCGCTTTTCGTACTCTTCCAGGTAGCGTGCAAAAGTGAAATTGCTTCGCTGTAGATATGTCCCAGCGGTGGCCAAAGCAAGCGGAAGGCCATTAAGTCGCTTGGCAAGGCGCGTTGCATCAGGGTCTGTCAAAGGTTATTAGTTAAGCATTTCAACATTGAATATATAGATACCGTACCTGATTGAACATTTTCTCTTTTTGATCGGGTTTGAAGAATTGCGAGACTGTCGTTGATATCCTGGAAAGGCTTTACATCGAGAACGAGACCTGCGACCTGGGCTGGAACTCGCGTGGTGACTAGGATCGACCCCTGGGAACAAGGTGGGTAATAGTTGTTGATATCATACTGGCTTGGGTCATCATAGTTATCATAGATCAACAACGCTCCGGCATTTGCGGAATCAGATAGCCACCGATGTACTAGTTCGACAATCCCTTCGCTCTTCAAGGGACGGGGATCCTGGGCATTGAAGATGAGATTGGCGATCAACCTGAAACTATCTTTGAGTGAAGCTTCAGACGTTGCATTCAACCAAAACATGGAGGTATAAGATGCAGCGTGCGACTTTGCGTAAGCAATAGCAAGCCGGGTCTTGCCGGCACCGCCCATTCCACCAAGAACTAGGCGCCGTTGGTTGTGAACCTTCTGGGCTGGGTTCAAGGCTTGTGCAATTTCCACAATCTCAGAGCAACGCCCAACAAAGAGCTCTGGAGCCAGAAAAGGTGCTTGGCCGAGACAGTCACCAACTGGTGGACGAAAGCTGAAGTTTTTTTTCTGTCGAGTGACTACAAATAGAGGTCAGTACGACTTTGTTCAAATAAACCGAATAAGCGTTTGTTCTGAAGAAAAAGGAAAACAGTTCTCTACAAGTAAATGAGATATCTCGTAGACTATAAGAACGGAGTAAAGATCGCATCAGGGAATGCTAAGACCGAGGAACTAATGCAATATTATATATCGCCCTTTGGTCCTCGATCCATTCACATACAAAATCAGGTCAAGTGGGAGAACGACTCCTAGGGCTTCTCCGCTGCTCACCAATATTGAAAGTCTGTGATCCAACATGTCCACTATTGGCGTAGGTGCCAGTGTGATTGTGCAAGTTCCCCCCGTCCCGATTGATGTTGTTGGTCTGAGTTCCATCTCCGTTGGAGATGTATATGCCGGTATGTTCTTCTTCTGAGGATTCAATGGATTTCATCTCTCGGAGGATCTCTTGAAGCTGGGCGTTTTGCTGTTGATTACCAGATCTAACTGAATTGTGATTGACAAGGAGTTGGACTTGTTTGGTGATTGATTCCATGAGCTCTTCGACCTTGTTTCCTTTTCCGAGTCTTTTCACCAGTTTCCAATATCGTTTCTTCCATGAATCGCCGTCACCAGTGATCATTTTTTCAAAGATGTTCTTTAGCTTGGTGACTTCATCCTCACAAGACTCGATGATCTTTTCCAAGGCTTCGCACACATTTTCGGCCAGTGAGTCTGCTCTTCGTTCAAGGTGACTCTTGCATTTCGTGAGAATATCGAGAATGACGGGGAGTTGGTGTCGAACAGCGTCGAATGTCTCAGGCAATTTGATGTCCTTCCGAGCACCGTCGTAGATCTTGATCGAAACCTCGATGAGAGAAACAACTGCGGAAATGGCGCCGAGCACTTCTGCCATTTTTGACATAAACAATAAGAATGAGTAGTGAGGTATGCGAAAGAGCAGAAGTCGTGAGAAAAGGCGGGATAGAGAAAGCTATCTACTTACGAGCTAATCTGGTTAATTCTGTAAGAAACGCCCGGGTGAGCGCGCTTACTTCCCTACACTCGGGGCGTATGATGGAGGTCCTCGAATAGGATGGCCGCCGCATGAGCTCAAGTCGAAGGAGCCCAATCATATTGGAGGTAATACGAGGTATTCTCTTTAAATAGCTGATATATGCTCCTCTTTGGGCTGGCTATGAGAGATATACACCAATCCCTACGTACCTATAGCGTAACGGGTGAGTAATTGACTAAGTCCTGAAACCCCCCAAGGCGCTTAGAGAGAGTAGGGCGGCGGTTAGGGCTGTGATAGGACACGAGTGCAAGGGGGCTGTTTCTATACGATATCAGTTGACCAAGTCAGTATCCAGCCGCTTTGTTCTCTTCAATGGGCATTTCTAAAATAAGTGTACAAGAACACTTAAATATCAATAATCCAATCTTCCAAGACCATACGGAGAGCCAACAACCGTCTGCAGGTGGCTGGACAAACAGGGCTCTATACTTTTGTGAGAACTTCATTATGTGAAACAATACCTAAGAATAAGATACAAGGAATAAAATAGCAAAGGATATCGGGGAGTGTAGAAGGCAACAAATGTCAAACTGCAAAACCACTTCGTCTCTTACTTCATCAGTAGACTGACAGCCCAGGGAACACTAAGTCCTCGCAAATCTCCATAATGCTGTCCAACACCCAAGAAAACGATGGGAATACCGGTAGCGTGGACCATGCTGACCAAGGTTCCCACCATGTCGCCGACGGTATCACATTTACTGATGATGAAACCATCCAGGTTCCTGCCAGTGCCAAAGGCCTGGTTGAAGTTGCGGGCCTGCATGACACTGTCTGTGCCGACCAGAGCCTCACCAACCATAAAGATCTTGTCTGGGTTGGCAAACTTGGCAAACTTCTCGAGCGAGGACATCAGCCGCTGATCATTATGCCGGCGGCCGGCAGTATCAATCAGGACGACATCAAACTTGTTGGCCGCAGCGTAATCAACTGCATCCTTGGCGACATTGGCAGCGTCCTTGCCATAGCCCTTCTGGTAAATCTCCACGTCGCCTGCATTCTCGCGGACGCTCAATTCCTTCAAACGGTCAGCGTGCACGCGGAGCTGCTCCACGGCACCAGAACGGAAAGTATCGCAGGCTGCGATAAGTACGCGGTACTTGTTCTGCAGCAAGAAGTAGCAGATCTTGCTCAGATTGGTCGACTTGCCAACGCCGTTGACACCAACAATAGACATGACATACGGGCGAGGCGCCTGCTGCTTGGTAGCGGGGGCAACTACAGCGTTGATCTCGCGCAACAGATCCAAGGAAGAAGTCGGCGTGAGGATCTTCCGCAGCGAAGATTCCATGGCCACACGTAAGGCGGCATCGATACTCTGGAAGTTTCCAGTCTTCTTGCCAACCATCTCCCGCTTGACTCCATCGCAGAGACGAACGGCGGCTTCACGCGCCACGTTCTTCTTCAAAAGGTGTTCTTCCATCGCCTTGAGCGGCTTCTCGAGGTCCGAATCCGTCAGAACCTTTCCTCCAACAATGTTGCGGAAGAAACCACCGATTGCATTAAATCCGGAACCAACAACACCAGACGAAGCAGTGCTCTTGGACTTTTCTGCATCGGCTTGATCCAAAATGGACTGGACTTCCTCGCCCAACTCCTTCAACACGAATTGACCCTTGCCAGTTCGGCGACCCCAATCATCCTCAGAGACACCCTCGACTGCTGGTGCAGCGGCCTCTCCCTCCTCGGCGGGGGCAGAGTAATCAAGGATCTCTTCATCACCATCGACCGCCATTCCACTATCATCCCATCTGCGCATTTTCTTCACAGGGGTTTTGGCTGGTTTCCCCTTCCGAGCCTCATCACCAGACGATGCGTTGGCGCTTGAATTAGCAGCCTTGCGCGCACGTCTGGAAGCACGACCTCCTGGTCCGGCTTTCGCGGTAAGAAGATGGCCCTGGGGGGTCGAAGATCTAGAAATTTCTGGTGTAGTTGGTGGCGTACCCTCGTCAGAGGTCGCCCCGGCTAGCGCAGCTCTAGGCTGCGCTTTGAGATGGTCAGTATGCATTTGGATTGGGGATATTAATGTTCCATACCTTTAGCCAAGCCAGGTACCGGTGGCGGGGGTGGTCCTCCATTGTCTGATGAAACAAGCGGATCTTTCTTATCGCCCGTCTCTGGCTCATATCCCTCCACAAAGCCACCAGTGTTGTCCTCAAGTTCCCGCACTTGTTGCTCAAAGTATTGATCGAACCGATAGGTTTGGATTCTCGCGCGGCTTCCCTTCACCTGATCCTTATAGAGATCGATAAAGATTGTAGAAATATTCTCGAGAAGTTTGTCAATCCATCCAAGATGAAGCAGCGATTGGTAAACGGCCTGTATATATCCAGAATTAGTCCTGCAAGATAGCGAGGCGCATGCGCATGCGACAGACATACCACGAAGATCAAATCAAACTCCTTGACTCTCTTCCATTTCAATGTGTATTTCTCCTTCTTGTATGCCGGCGAGACTCCAGGTGTCGCACTCTGCGGGACGACTTTCTCCTCGATGAAGACATCGTTGATCAGGCTGTTGATGACATGTGCGCCCACCGGAGCGTATGACTTGGACCAGAGCACCACGCCCGAGGCTGTGAGAATTTCAAAAGCCTCCAACATTCTGAATATCACCGGTAATCGTAGAATATGACAAGCGAATAACCAACGTGTGAGGGAAATGTCTGGTGTGACTTGGTGGCGGAACGGGGCAAAGTTGGAGAGCTCGGAAGCGGATTGGATCTTCAGCCACGTATAAACACTTCCCTCACGTTCTATCGACCTCGCTTCTTCCAAACCACCCCCGTCACACGTCCGGACTCGTTCGTCGCCGAATTACTACGCTCCTTATCCTTCGATCTCGTTTTTTTCATATTTAAGTGCAACATGTATCGGGGCTCTTTCGCTCCGCCGCCCGCGCAATCGCCGCCCCTTCATCACCCCGTCCCGCAACATGTCTCGACAGTCCCTATGATGCGCTCGCCACCACCACCAGCTCCCCAACAACCCCCAAGTGCTGGATATGGCGGTAACCCATATCAGCCATCGCCCGCTCAAGGCGGCAGTGGAAGCTATGCCCCTGGTGCTCCTGGATTTGGTGGGTTCATGAACGAACCCACAGCACAGATGGGCTTCCAGGTCGGCAAAAGTGCAATGGCAGCTGGCCAGGAATACATGGAAAATAACGTACGAACTATTGACACATCCTGATCCACAGCGTATATCTGACCGGAAGTCTATCCACAGTTCAATCGCTATGTCTCTATACCCGCTCTCAAACACTACTTTAACGTCTCCAACTCCTACGTCCTGAACAAGTTGATCCTCGTTCTCTTCCCCTGGCGACACAAACCATGGTCCCGTCAGCAAGCTCGAATGGCATCCTCCACGCCCGGACCAAATGGTCAGATCATACAACAACAATACTCGTCCATGTTCTTGCCTCCTCGTGACGACCTGAACTCGCCGGACATGTATATTCCTGTTATGGCATTGGTCACATATATTCTTCTCTCAGTTTTATTAGCTGGATTCCGGGGCGATTTCCACCCAGAGCTTCTGGGATCGATCACCACCACGGCTATTGCAGTGATTGCTTTTGAGATCTTATGCTTGAAGCTCGCTACGTATATTTTGAACATCAACAACGACTCGCAGCTGCTGGATCTGATGGCTTACTCCGGATATAAGTTCGTGGGAATCATTATCACCATGGTGGCTTCCGAAGTCTTGAACCCCGGACGGGGTACTCGGGGCTGGGTTGGCTGGACTGTCTTTGCGTACACATTTTTGGCCAACGCATTCTTCCTCGTGAGTTCATGACCTATATTTATATCTAGAGTGCGCCCGACGGTTGCTGATTAAGGGAATTCTAGCTTCGCTCCTTGAAATATGTGTTGCTACCCGATTCGACCGACTCTGCCATGCATGCCGGCTCCATGCAGGCTGTGGCTCGATCTCAGCGCAACCGACGCGGCCAATTTTTGTTTGTGTACTCGTACGCCGTTCAGTTCGTTTTCATGTGGGTGCTTAGTCGCGAGGGACCATCATCGGCGGCATCTGCCGGCTCGGCATCATCATGATCGGATACGCAGAGGGACAACGGATATTTGCTCTTTGCTGTTTGGGCGACATAGAATAGGTTGGAGGAAGGCATAGCATGGCGGGACAGCGAACAGCTTGCTCTAGGTCTTTGGGCATTGCGCGGCCGAGGTAACGATATAGCACGACTTACTGTAATCAAAACTATTTGCATTTGTACATTGCGACAAGCGGGTTCTAGGACGTAGGTCCGTAAAGCTTAATGGTAGGACTTAAGCTACGGGTGCTACGTTTTTTTTTAACTTGTTTTAGAACAGATTTGAGCTAAATACTAATGGAAACAGGTTTTCTTCAAGAGATATATTATTCATTGCGATAGCTATATAAAAGGAAGCGAGCTGACGATCCGACACAGGAGATTCTAGATGATTCTTTTGAAGGTTAGCGACTAGTCACAACCAACATGTCAAGCAATGATGTGCAAGGTAATAAGGTCCTCAGAGATCTTGGTAGTTATGGTAATATCATAGCCAGAAGCTCAATTACTATCTAGGCGTGATAAAGTTTTTAATCATCGGACGGGGAGTTTCCTGACGATTGTATGAACGTACCCTGTGAGAGATCGAGAGCTGAGGTGGTGTCGAAGTACAAGTCCAATGTCCTAGAATCTTTATAACAGTCAGCGCGATGTCTCTGAAGGCATTGACAAGCATAACATGAGTGGAATAATCCATATCAGAATATGTAAGAAAATTGAATATCATACGACAGTGCTGTATAGAGAGCCCCGGCGAGGGCCTCACAGACACTGGGTCAATCGCAAATTACCGCATCATATGAGGATGAGAAGCAAAGAAATGGAGACGAGCATACCTTTAGTAAATGCTACATGCGAGCAATTGGCGAAACTGAGGCTGAAAGCAGACTCATCATTAAAGTCTTGAGCTTCCAAAGCTGGAGAGCTTGGAGGGATCAACAACAGTCTTCGGCGAAAAAAAAAGTGATATAAGCACGGTATCGGAAAATGGTTGATGCGGGTGCTGATGTAAGCAGAGCCCTAGACCTGCGAGTGGCCGGCTAAGCGAGAATGTTGCGAGTGTGGGCACATCCGAATTTCGAGACAATTCTTGGACAATTGAACTCTTTCGACAACCCCTTCTCGACTCATATACCCCTGTCGACCGTGAGTGTGTTATCTTCAATATTACGAGACCCGCGACGCTGAATTTTTCGTCTCCCAGAATTTCGCCATGGCCGATATCGATGTCAAGGTCGCTTCATGGAAGCTGGTCGAGGTTGGCCGCCTAGTGCTGATCCGCAGCGGCCCCTTCGAAGGCAAGCTCGCTGCCATCGTTGAGATTGTGGACCACCGCCGTGTACGTGGAATCGCCCCGTTATTCGCAAATTCGTGACAACCTTGAAGAGAAATCGGGATTTTCGGAGATCTCGAAATACGGAACACATGTATTGACTTGCGATTTTTTGCTCAGGTCCTGGTCGACGGTCCCTCCACCGAGGAGAAGAAGATCGTGCCCCGTCACGTTCTCCCTCTCGCCCACGCCACCCTCACTCACTTCACCATTCCCCAGCTTCCCCGTGCTGCCGGTACCGGTCCCGTGAAGAAGCTCTGGGCTAAGAACGAGATCGATGGCAAGTGGGCCAAGAGCTCCTTCGCTCAGCGCTCCGACCGTGCCGAGCGCCGCAAGAACCTTTCCGACTTCGAGCGCTTCAAGGTTCTGCGCCTCCGCAAGCAGGTATGTGATGGATGGAATCGAAAGGGGAATGGCCCTAGCAGATGCGCCTGGGCCCACCCGATCGGATAATCTGGGGATTATGAATTGGCAACTAACAAGAAATTCTAGGCTCGCTACGAGGTCCAGAAGTCCCACGCCAAGGTCCGCGCTGCCATCAAGGCATAGATGATTACGAGGTTTCGGTTGCATGGGTTGAAGGAGGTGTCCTGGAAGGGTTTCCGTTGCTGGTTTTCCTCTGGCAAAATCGCTGTACACATTATCAATGAACAGCAAAAATGATTCAAAATCCTTGATATCCCGGCAAAGGGGCCTTTTGTCATTGATTTTCTTTCCTCCGTCCGGCTCTGGACTCGTTCTATATCCCCCTAAATTTGGCGGGAATATCTGACTCTACAAAAGAATAGAATGAGCAGATGCGTAAATAATGACTTGAGACACTGTATTATTGGATATATTTGAAATCTAGATCTATAAATTATCAGCCAATCTAGTTCAGTATTGGTGATGTAGTCCATATAGGGCAATGTGTGCAGGGCGGCAGAGTCTGGGGTGGGCAACCGCTCGCTAATGATTTTCGGGTTCGGCCTGCGCACAGCTACGCACCTTCAACTTCAACAAAATCCATCCCCATTCACCACAGCTTGATATTTACCTCTCAGGTATGTATGACTATTTACTCAATCGATCCCTCGCCTTTTCAATATGAAATTCCGCCCTTTTCCGAGTGTTGTGCGATTCGTGGGGGGAATGGCCAACTCTCCCACTATGCCCGCTCTCATATCCAACCAAACCTGACAACATTGCGAACTTACAACTAATCGACACTTTTTTTTCCGAATTTCTCTAGGCCCTTTACATCCGCAAAAATGGCTGATCCCCGCGTTGAAGAAATCCACGATGACGAAGTCACCAAGACCGTCGAGGAGAGCTCTGATGAGTCTGGCTCCGAGGCTGGTGATGAGCCCAACATTCCCGCCGGTGCCGCCGTCGCTATTCACTCCCGTGGTGAGAAGAAGGCCCGCAAGGCCATTGGCAAGCTCGGCCTGAAGCTCGTCCCTGGCATCACCCGTGTTACCCTCCGCCGCCCCAAGAACGTATGTGCTCCCGATGCGACCGTCATGAGAATTTCTACCCCGCCAAGTGCAATGTGATTGCAATCAGCTGCAATACTAGCCACGAACGCAATCAAGATATCATGCTATATCAATATGGAAATGCTAATTTTTGTGTTTTGAAAGATCCTCTTCGTTGTCAACCAGCCCGAGGTTTACCGTTCCCCCAACAGCAACTGCTGGATGTATGTGGAACCCAATGACCGACATCTATGAATGATATCCTCTAACACACTTCTAGCATCTTCGGTGAGGCCAAGATTGAGGACCTGAACTCCCAGGCCCAGGCTTCCGCCGCTCAGCAGCTCGCTGCCTCCGAGGCCGCTGGCGACCACGCCGGTCACGACCACGAGGAGATCCTCGGCAAGGGCAAGGCCCCCGAGACTGAGGATAAGAAGGAGGAGGAGGAAGATGATGGCGAGGAGGTTGATGAGTCCAACCTCGAGTCCAAGGATATCGAGCTCGTCATGGCACAAGCAAACGTCTCCCGCAAGAAGGCCGTCAAGGCTCTCCGGGAGAACGATAACGATATCGTCAACTCCATCATGGCCCTCAGCATATAACGAATGACCGGATTTAAGGTTCTATGAGGGACTTGGGTCACGACACTGGATGCAGATGTCTGGCGTGTTGCCCATAGTGTACACAATTCAGCCCAAAAAACAATTGAACCGTGATTGAGTCAACTTAGTTTTCAGGCTAATCTGTAAACACCAATTTTTTCTCCAACCTGGTATATAGTTCTCCAGTAATTCACACGATAACTCGATAATTTGTGTCATGGCCGTACATCGTATACATAATTCTACGGTGGATTCCGGAATGGACATCACGTGACCCGAACAATCCAAACCTTCCGGGTCGCTCCTCGTTCGGCATCTCCCTGCACATTGAACTCCCCTCTCTTCTCCCCACCCCCAACCTCTATCATACCCGTCACAATGGCTGCTGTATGTTCTGCTCCTGCTCATCAACTTGGACAACCCCTGTCAACTCCCTCGGATGTCACCCGCTAACCCCCTTCACCCGAAAACAGCGCAGCGCCGCTCTTAAGATCGACTGGGCCAAGGTGTCGACCTCGCTCGGCCTCCGCGGTCAGACCGCCGCTTCCCTCCAATCCTTCAAGAAGCGCAACGACGAGGCTCGCCGCAAGGTCCAGGTCCTGTCCGAGCAGCCCCAGACCATTGACTTCAGCCACTACCGCGGTATCCTGAAGAACCAGGCCATCATTGACGAGATCGAGAACCACTTCAAGACCTTCAAGCCTGCTTCCTACGATGTCAACCGCCAGCTGAAGGCCATCGATGCCTTCGAGGCCCAGGCTGTTCAGAACGCCGAGGCTACCAAGGGCAAGGTTGAGGCCGAGCTGAAGAACCTGCAGAAGACTCTCGAGAACATCGAGACTGCTCGTCCCTTCGAGGACCTCACTGTCGTACGTATATACTGTTCCAATCTATGGAATGAGAACGATTACTTACATGAATACCTTTTCAGGACGAGGTTGCCGCCGCTCAGCCCGAGATCGACGAGAAGACCGCTTCCCTCGTCTCCAAGGGCAAGTGGATGCCCCCTGGCTACAAGGTATGTGCCAAATATTTTGCTCAGATCATTACAGTCTATTTGATACTTATAACCTTTCTTTTTGTAGGAGCGCTTCGGCGATCTGTCCGCCGTCTAAGCGTGGACTCTTGTGGCCTCAAATCTGCCTTTTTATTCCTCGCTCTATCACACTACGTGATCATTACTTTTGGAGCCAGAAATATGGCTTTTCAGCCACTGTATGGTCAAATACCTCCGATAGTGTGGTTGGGCGATTGGGATGTGTATAGAAACAATACATTTGTCGTTTCTGCGTTCATTGACAGTTTCTACCGTAGTCTCGTACTTAAATGTAAACCATCTTGTTATCAAACCACTGTAGAGAATGGGTAAGATGTAAGCTCTAGACACCAACCAACGCAAATCAACATATAAAAATGTCCTCAGGAAAGCTTTCTCCGGACGGGTGGATCATGTCGGGATATATATCAGCGGTACGCCATCCAATACAGCTTTTCTGAACTCCAACAAAAAGGATTGGACGGCAATGTCTTCCATTCCATTCATATGCCACTGACCATCAAGCCACATATATAATGCTGCCTGATGCGGAGATCTCAAGCTGATCTTGCCAAGACATGTAACCAGCCTCAGTTTACCCACTTCATCTACCCCTCCTCCAACACAGCATTGGGCTGCAAACACCATTCAATATTTTTAATTGAAGACTGTGCCAGAGCCAGGATCGAGTGCACATATCATAAGCCAACAGCACCAGCAAAGACAACGGTATGCGAAGTCTGCAGTCGATACCTTATGGACTGAGTTTCTATTCAGATGAACCGTACGGTCTCTGAGCTTTGACGTCCTCGGCCTTTTACAACTGAAAATATCCCGTGGACCTAGAAAGAAAACACTGCCTTGTTACGAGCAAGCTATACAAGATCACATTACCTCCAAAGTGCGCTGTTGCCAATGGGCCCAGGCCCATCTGATCCGCTGGCCGACCACCCGTGCTCGCGCCTGGAGGCACTGCCCGTGGAAATCCTCCAGTTAATCTTTCTATATTGCCTTGAAGTGAACCTTCCTCGAGCTTCACCACGTCTCAGTCACGCATTGTCCACCCCGTTGCTCTATACCTGGCTTATCCGGCTTGCGTTCAGCAGTACCAATCCAGGCTCTCGAGACGGCTTCTTTACCCCAGAGTTTCTACCACCACCATTGGACTTCTGGGCCTTGTCTTGGCAAGAGCGTCAAAAATTACAGACCGATCTACTGGCATGTCGGTGGTGCACATTACCCCTGCTTCGAAAATGCCAGCGTGAGTACGTTACCCATGCTATTCGACGCAAATGCGCCGGCTTGGTCTTTCAGCCAAACGACCAAGTAGTACTGTCGAACCTGGACCCATGCTTCGACAATCTAGAAACCTGTGACTGGGCCATAGACGGCCGGCGTGGGAAAGGGGATCTGGTTCTTCTCGCACAGGCGGAGGAAGCCTCGCGGTCTGCATCGTCACGCACTATCGACCGAAAAGTTGCGATTTGGTTCCATTTTGGCGCAGTCCAGATCCGTGAACCCAACGAGGTATATTACGAGAACGACCTTTTCCGACTGCCGTGCTCGGTGGCCATTGGACCTGGCCGTATTCCAGATAAGGTCCTGCGCTCGCCGTGGTCAGAGACACAATTTCAATTCCTACAATTGCTCTCTGCGGATTTCTACCTGGATGAGGATGAGTTTAACCCCGACCGATCCTCTGAGATCACATATCGTCTCATCCGCAAGCAAAGCATTGAACCTTTTCGTCGACTGCTGCGTATGCCATTTCGAGCAGCGAATTGTCGCGTCCCAGCTCGGTGGCCGCTACTGCCTTTACACTATTCCCTTGTCCGGCGGTTTGGAAGCGGATCCGGAGATTCGTTTGCAACTGTCATCTTGAACGAGCGCTGGGATGATATCCCCACAGAAGCAAAGGAGGAATTGTTGCGATATATCGAGTCTCCGCTGCAAAACGAACAATGATAGGTCGAGAACCTAAGCAAAATCGGAATTGGCTGGCATATCCTGGGTCTGATATAGCAGCCAGCGAGTTCGTGATCAAATTACACATTCTAACTATACAGGGCTTACACCCATCCCCATTGCACGAAGGAAGAAAGCAAAATAAATTATCTCATGTCTCATATTGTAATTTTGAATTCATAATTCAAGTCTGCGTCTCAGGGTATGTACTCCAAATGACGAAAAGCAAGGCAAAGAAAAGAAAACCTGCACTAGCATAACAATCGTAGGGCCCATAGCCTGCCCTTCTATCTCCAGCCAGTCATGAGCTTGTAGCCATGTCCCGATATGATTTCTTTTTTCGTATCAGACTCTTGATCGACGCCCCCGCCCCCGCCGGCGGTTCCCACAGTATCCGCAGGTCAGACAGGAGATTATCACATCGATCACTGTGACCACGCCGCTGATAATGGCGTGACAGACAGAGCCAATGGCATTGACGATGGCCATGAGGCAACTGCCTATGGCGCGGAAGACGCTTTGGATCTAGAAAGAGATTTGTGTTAGTTGATGTATGTAGTGGGCTGATGGAGTCAACTTACGCAGGAGACCACGGCACCC
Organism: Penicillium paradoxum; assembly: GCF_028828445.1. Classification (NCBI taxonomy): domain Eukaryota; kingdom Fungi; phylum Ascomycota; class Eurotiomycetes; order Eurotiales; family Aspergillaceae; genus Penicillium; species Penicillium paradoxum. The sequence continues at coordinate 166,777 of NW_026643184.1, read as the reverse complement.
ATCTTGAAGACAAAGAGCTTTGTTTAGGATTTTTATGGTATCCAGTTGACTTATTTCGGTTTGTTGGAAGACAGATAAGACTCCGAGCTGGAGGAGGCGTGTGTATGGACAGTAGGATCGCTAAAAGGGTGCATATTGAAGGCAACGAGGTAGATGGAGAGATGGTTTAAATAAAGACTGATAATGACGATCGCCTCACGACAGAAACAAATGTTTCCTGCTGAGATACGTAAGTGGTGTCTGAAAAAGGTGATTGATAGGCAGTTCGCGCAGTAAAGCTTGTCTTGTCAGGCGTTAGGACGCAAAAGGCTGCAGTTAATGTACGTAGGGCCGAGAAGCCAGTGACGTCGCCGGGGAGGTTATGACAGAATTCCAAGAATTGATGAAGAATGAGAAAGCAGAATCTCGCAGCTGAGAAGTGAACTTTTGATCCAACGGCGACACAAGGTACTAGGGGGGCTGTCAACGGGTCATTCCGTCATCTCTACGCAGACCTGTTTGTTCCTTGATTTCACATTTGTTTACTCAATCTACAGGGATTGTGGGGTGATTCAGTTCTAAACCATCCTCATTTCTGAAGGTTCCTCTAGTTCTAATATGAATTCTGCCAACGTAGAATTGTGTCAAATGCTGTCCTGTTTGTTTCGTGATAGCTTTTTTACTTGCTCACATGCTTGACGTCATTTGATAGCACACTAAGCCCAATCTGGCCATACCGCGGGGTCTACCACGTGATACCAGGTGACCTCCGAGCCCTAAATACACTAAGCCCTAATCCCAAGCCGGAGGCCATCGGTCTGTTTTCCGCCAATCAGAAGGCTTTGAGTCTGTCGGTATACTTGACCTTCTGCAGCATTCAAGAGTCGTTGTATACGAACCAGAAATGCCTTGATCTTACGGCTTAAGGCCCTCTAGACACTTTGTGAGGAATCTTCAACCCATGAACCCCCCCAAACGCGACAATGCTACCGTGACGCGGAGGGATCCAAACTCCACCGCTATCCCCAAGTCGAAGCGCCGACCAGGGCGCATCTTCAAAAACCCGATCCGAAGCAGCTCAGCGCGCCCCTCTCGGTCGAGATCTGGTCCCTACGATCGCCCCTCCAACTCGCCCAAGCCCGGAATATCGCGCCCATATAAGTCGCGCCGGATGTTGTCCCTGGTTGAGGCTCTCCCTGTCGAGATCATCGAGCAAATTTTCTTGTACTCGCTGAATCTCAACTTCCCCCGGGCTTCGCCATTTCTATCCCGCGCCCTCTCCGGTGAACACATCTACCGCGCTCTCATCCTCCTCGCGTTCTGGGATGATCCGCCCAGCTACCCCGGTAGCAAGGCTATCGATCGCATGATGGTCCCGCTCGACTACGTTCCTTTATCGCTGGAAGAGCGCACCCGATTGCAGGAAGCCGTTTTCAAGTGCAGATGGTGTACAATGGACCGGGTGCGCGAGCAGATCCCGACGATGCAGATCCTGGCAATCCACCGTCACTGGATCAACGCTGGGATTGTGACAAGGGAAGACCAGCAGGCCCAGCTTGAGAAGTTGCTCAATCGCAAGGATGATACCATTCGAACTTTCCATGGCAAGGGCCCGGCGCTGGAAAGGATCGCTCGTCTGCTCGAAGCGCAGCAATCGTCTACTTTCTCCGAGTTGGCTCCAAATGCGAAACAACCAGGCCTTCACGATTTTGAGCTTCGTTTAATGCCCATGGTCAACACCCAGGTGATATCTCCAAACATGAATGCTGTCATCAATTTCCCTGCCCTGAATCTGTGCAGATTCCCGTCCCATCTCCTTCGAGGGCGCAGCAACGGTTTCCTGGCAGACGACGTCGCATTCTTGGAGATGTTGCGTATGAGTTCGTGCAATTGGATATCCACAGAGGATACATGTCCCTTAACCACGACAAAAGTCGATCGTAAAGCCCTGAATGAAGGAATCCAGAACGCGATCCGTCATCAGAACTTCAACGCCATGCTTTCTCTTCTCAAAATCGACGAGTTTGTCTTCCGACGTAGTGCAGAGACCAAAGGCCTGCCCGTTTTCTATACCATCCCGCCGGAGCATTTCCTCGCTGTGACTCGCACCGGCCGCGACAAACCACATCTCAACCTGGCTTTCTTTGAGACTCTCCTCCGTGCAAGTGCCGAGTCTGTACCCAGCCACTCGCCCGAGATCACGCGGTGGATTGTCGATAACATGGAGCTCGCCAAGAAGAATCCGAATGTTTACAACGAGATCAATGGGAAGTTCGCGCGTTGGTTGTCGAATTTCATATTGCGTCTCCCTCAACAAATTGATTATGCTTCCGATTTCCCGATGGGCCAGCTATTCTGTGGCGGTCAATTGGATATCATGGATCTTGAAGGCTGTCACTTTTTCGAGCAGGTTCTTGAACCCTTCCGTGAACCTCTAGGGAATTGGTTCAAGGAGAGTTCGTTCCGGACTGAGGATTACTGGTTGAAGAAGCCTGGTCCTCCTCTTCCATGAGTGTGTTTTGATTAGTCCCAGAGGAGTTTGTTTCTAGCCCTATACCCCTATTTAGACCTATTGTGATGTACAATATATCCAGATATATTTCCGAGAGAATGATTTGTGAATTAAATGTATCAACTGTCAGGGATATGACCCATGACAAGATGAACTATGTATAGTACAAAGTGTGTGTTTGAAAAATGAATCTTGAAATGGTCAACCATAAGACCAAACCATCACATATTGCCCAACAGCCGTAGAATACCAGAGATACGCCCACCCAGCGTCAATTGATACCCCGTCTCGACAATACCCTTACACATCTCCCATGCTGCAACCCCACTCTTAGCGTCAGCTGGGTTCTCCCGGTTCTGAATCGGATAGTCCAGGCGCGGCGGAATAGCAGTGCCGATCAAAGTAGGGAAACGATCAATGCAAACAGATTTCATATTGCACAGACCGCGCAGTCCCTCTGCACCTGCGAATCGGCCATATCCGGACCCGCGCACGCCGCCGAATGGCATCTGCACGGCGTAGAAGGAACCGAAGTCATTGACAGCCACCATCCCGGCGGAGATCTGCGAGACGCAGGCTTCCACGTCTGCCCGGCAGTGACCATGAACGCTGGCACCTAGTGCATACTCAGTTGAGTTGGAGATGGCGATTGCGTGCGATACGGACTCAGCGCGCATCACGAGGAAGACCGGAGCGAAGAGCTCTGTTTGGGCAATACGCATGTCACTGGTTACATCCACTAGGAGGGTTGGTGTGAAATAATGGCCGTGTTCATGAACTGGGTGTTTGTATTGGGTTCCGCCAGCGAGGAGACGTGCGCCCTGTTGTACGGCTTCGTTGATGATAGCCTCAAGCTTGGCGAAGGAGGTTGGTGAGATCATCGCACCAACATCTGGGGTTGTGGCGTCGAGGAGGACGGACCCGAGATAGAGCTTTTGAATGCGTGGGGTTACGATTTCGATGAGTCGGTCGTATGCGTTTGGAAGGGCGATGATTCGCTCGACACCAATACAGTTCTGACCAGCTGATTGGAAGACACCGCGCATGAGGAGCGAGGCAATAGTGGGCATATTGCGGAGAGTGCGGGAGTCATCCAGGATAACAGCTGGGTCCTTGCCGCCTAATTCGACACATACGGGCGTAAGGGCCCTGGCGGCCGATTCACAGACCTTGTGAGCGATGGGTCGGGATCCGATGAAGGTCAAATGGGCGATATCGGGGTGCGAGGTGAATGTATCGGCCACGTCGGGCAGACACACTAGCATCTGTACCAAATCGCGAGAGTGACCACAGCTGGAGAGTGCGCCACGCACCATATCAAGGAAGTATAACGCCGACCATGCGGTCTGCTCAGAAGGTTTCACAACAATTGCGTTGCCGCTGAACAACGCACTGATGATGGGGCCGATGAAGTTGTGTAGGGCATAATTCCAGGACACACAGGCACCCACAACACCAAGCGGTTCGTATCTGACCACATTCTTCTTGTACATCATTAGGAAGTTGGTCGGCCGCCGTTCTGGCTGCAGTGCCTTCTCGCCATGATCGATTGTCCACTTGAGCTTCTCCACCGTCACTAGGATCTCGCCGAACGAAGCGTCAACTTTTGTTTTACCCGAATCGAGACAGCATGCGATAGCGAGGTCATCTTGGTGGTCTAGAACGTATCTGCAAGAGGTTAGCGGGACAGTCTTCAGGGGGTGTCGTAGATTAGGCGCCCAATGGCCCCGAAGAGCAGCACAACTGTGTCCACGTACTTCAACAGTGTCCGGAGAACCTTTCTGCGCTCCGCAAAGGTGGTCTTCGCCCATTCCGGCTGAGCAGCTTTCGCAACTCGAACGAGTTCGTTGACATCCTCGACTGTGGCGGGCTTGATTCCTTTACCGAGCACCCTGCCATCGGCGGGACAGTAGCTCATAATCAGTTCATTGTTCCATTTCTGCATAAAAGACCAGCTATTAGCCCAAGAACGCAGAGAAAGAAGGCTCCAAAAAATCAATTCCGAAAGACCGGGCTGGTCAACTCACTCCACGAGCTTGGTCCTCCAACACTATCTTCTGCTTCCCCTGAGCCTCATCCCATGACTTGATAGACGCGCTATTGCGCACTTCCGATGGAATAGGAACATTGAACACGACCGCTGCCTCTTTCCAGCTCTGGGTGTAGAGGTACCCCACGTACACGGCGACAAGGGAGGCGAACGCGACTCCGATGTATGGGGCGTACTCCACCACCTCAGGAGGCATATTATCCTCCAGGAGAGTACGCAACGAGGGCGGAACGCGTGCCAGAACGTCCATGGCGGGAATGTGCAATTGAATGCCCGGAAAGAGAGTGGCCTTGGGAGGTGAAGGGGGACTTTCTGTTTTCGCGATAAGACGCGATAACCAGAGTCGTCCCATACATGTGAATCATCTACACTGTGATGGGAAGATTGCAGAGGAGATTTATTGATTGATTTCGGAGATTGCAAGGGTGTTGTTTGAAAAATATATTAATACTGTCAGGCTGAGAGCAATAGCAATGTCATAAGGTATATATATATATATAATGATAATAAGGCTCAACCCATTCGTGTCTGATACCCATACCTCAATGTGTAAAAGTCCCATTATCATTTCATATGTTTTGGTCATAGATGCGTTCATTCGTCACTTATACTGTCGGAAAGTGAGAAGTCACTTTCCTCACTTCCCTCAGTTTCCTCTCCCGAGTCGTGATTCTTTCTCTTGCGATTATTCGTGGCCTTACTGCCAGCTGGTTTCTTCTTAGAAACCACCGCCGGAGCAGGGCCCTTCCGCTTGCCATCACGAACCAGTAGGTGATCAATCACACAGCCGTCTGCCCAGCCAGCACTGGATGCGCCGGTAGCTGCTCGGCAACGGGGACAGCTCTTTCCATGCCGAATGAATAACTGGTGGAGGGAATACTTCAAATGGTTGGGAATGCGCACTTCCAGGTGGCTGAAAGCAGTCACCTCATTGGCACGAGGGGGGATCCACCCCAGCCAGCGGCAGAGTCGGAAGATGTGTGTGTCAACAGCGAAACAGGGCCGCTGGAGGCAGAACAGGATCACGCAAGCGGCTGTTTTGGGTCCGATCCCGGGATATTTGATCAGATGGGTCATCGCTTCTTCGGTGGTGAGATTGTGGAGATGATTGAGGGAAAGGAAATTCTGGTCTGCGCATGCAATTTCATATTGCTTATCCTTCTCGGCCTTCTCAGGCAGCATATTGGAGACTGTGTCCTTTGTGGACTCAGAATCCAGCAACGTGGCTCGGCGCGCCTGGTTATCCTCATGAACTATGTCGAGGATGGCTTTCAGATTTTTGCTCTTGATGTCGGCTAAACCGCCACATTTGATCGCTTCAAACACATCTTTCACAGTGGCCTGTCGTACAGCCTCCCAGTTGACACTTCCTTTTCCGATCCCTTCCGAGAGAATACCGAATCGTTCTACAAGCCCACCAAAGGCCATGGCAGAATTATTGCCGGTGGTGGCCCCGCTGAGAAGAGTACGGATCAAAGCATCTAGAACAGATGGGACTTCACCACAGCCGGTGACTGTTAGGGATGGCTCTGGGATGGTTTCTGGAGCTGTCACTACGCCATGAATGCTGGAAAGAAGCCGGTTGACCTGTTCACACTCTTCGGAGGTTGGTCGAACCAGTTCAGGGAAAGGTGAGCGGCCGGGCGTTAGACCATAAGTATTCTTTTTGGGCTTCCTGCCGTTTGGGGTAGGTTGGGCCTTTGGTTCTTTCAATGATTCTTCCTTTGACTGAGTGATGGCCTTGTTGACAGTGTCTTGGAGCTCAGTAGCCACGGTGTCAACTTTATCTCGCTTCAGAGATTGGTTTTCTTTGTCAGATCCAGCAATCGAGAATGCAGGACCTGTTGCTGCAGACAACTTGCATGACATAGGTCCTAGGTTGTGAGGAAGTTCATCAAACAAGGCTGGTTGCAACACTGGCTTCTCTTGCTTGATTGCTTGGTTTGTATCATTGGATGACGCCTTTTCAATACTTGCAGTTGTTTTGCGCATGTTAAGTGAACTGTGTGTATTGGATGTGTCAGTGGGATTGAGACGGAGACGCTTTCGTTTGGTCACTGTAGAAGTGCTTGGCGCTTGTGTGATAGAAAGGCCGTCTTCCTCTTTTGCGATTGAAGCAGCAGCCGCCCGGGCTGCAGAGCGAGTAATGCGGCGATCCATGATGGAGAGCAGACCACATCAGAGGGCCCACGGTAAGCGTGAACTTCGTTCAATGTGACACAATAAGCAACATGCACGAGAACTGACAACAGATGTATGATGGACCCGGATACATCAGTTTGAGTCATTTATCAGTGAGAACTCGAACCAATTGCCGTCTTAAACTTGCTCTGACGTAGATCATATGGGTCCGTCGATGATGCAGACAGATGATGACTGCCATTGGCCGATCACAGGGTCACCACGTGACATTCCTTTTTCGGACACTCGCACTTCGAAGAAAAAAAGAGCATGACTTCGACATTGGAACATTGCATTTATTGACTAGCTTCATTATGGATTATTAGAAAAAAGTGTGGGTTAGACACTGGGTATTTGTATTTTCAATGCGTTTCCACATCAGATGACGGTAAATCAGTCACCCAGCATGTAGACCATTGAACAATGCTCCTTCAAACAAACGCCCAGACACCCGATGCAAACTGCGGAAACAATAAAGAAAAAAAAATGAGATTCAGAATGTGTTCATAATCATGCCTCATGATGGTCAGCCATGTTGTGGATGCTGATATCCATGCGGTCTGAAACCTTGGGGTTCGGTTGATCTTCAGTATTGCTGGCCTGATTGGCACCGGCGCTGGTCACTGACTGCCCATTCTCAAGGGCCGGAATGATCTTGCCATTGGTGTCCATAGTGACTCCATGAGCAGCGATTTGAAAATCGGTCATGTTGGCAACGCCATTGGAAACGGCTTCCTTGGCTTTGTCGAGAGCCTTAGCCTTGCGGCCTTCGCCACGGACTAACTCCAGATGCTCGAAATAGCCGGATGATACGGGGGTAACGTAACTACCGCAGAACACACCAACCTCAAAGTTTGTGGGTTCCTGCTGGCCATTCTCACGGGCAACATCAGCACAGGCGTCCTTGAGATCAGGCAAAGTTTGGAATACGACCGCCTCTGCACCAATGTGCTTGGCAATGGCCTCTGAGTTCCGATTATGAGCGACTAGCTCTTGAGGAGAGGCGAGGTCGATACCATAGATGTGAGCATGGGTAATCTCCGGAGCGCAACTGGCAAGGTAGACCTTCTTGGCACCAGCTTCCCGGGCCATGTTGACAATCTCACGACTCGTGGTACCACGCACGATACTGTCATCAACAAGTAGAACGTTGCGATCCTTAAACTCAGCCTTCATGGCATTGAGCTTGCGGCGGACACCCTTTTGACGTGTCTTTTGCTCCGGCATGATGAAAGTGCGGAAGACGTAGCGGTTTTTGACGAAACCGTGACAGTAAGGCTTGTTCAGGTACATTGCGACATTGGTGGCAGAAGTAGTCGCCGTTTCAGGAATGGGAATGACTACATCAATGTCTTTGACAACCTCAGGACCGAGAACTTCGAGGATTCGTGCACCGAGACGGTCACCCATGCGTTGCCGGCTACGGTACACACTGATGCCATCGATGACTGAGTCAGGACGAGCGAAGTAGACAAACTCGAAGATATCCGGGGCATAGGCCTTCTTGGGGGCCACCTGGCGGAAGACCGGCTCACCACCCTTGGCGATGATAACAGCCTCTCCAGGTTGAATGTCACGGTGGTTGGTGAAGCCTAACTGGTCCAGAGCGACTGACTCAGAAGACATCATGTAGTCCATGCCAGGTCCATCCACCGATTGACGAGAGCCCAGAATGAGGGGACGGATGCCGTATGAGTCACGGAAACCCAGAATGCCGAATCCTGAATTGCCAATTAGTATTATATACCAGATATGTTATATGATTGGCAACTTACCAGCAAGCATAGCAGTGCAGGCCCATCCACCCTCGCAACGTTGATACATACGGCTCAAACTGGCGAAGAGGTCCTCGTGGTTGACACGGGCCTTCTTAGTTTCGCTCAGCTCATCAGCGAAGACGTTAAGCATGAGCTCGCTGTCACTGTCGGTGTTGATGTGACGGTGGGCTTCAAGATCGAGGTGCTTCTTCAGGTCCCCGGCATTGATCAGATTGCCGTTGTGCGCAAAGCAGATGCCATAGGGGCTGTTCACGTAAAAGGGCTGGGCTTCAGCGTTGGCACTGGATCCCGCGGTCGGATACCGCAAGTGGCCAATACCCATGGAGCCGGGCAGGTTGGTCACCTTGGCACCTTCCTGGAAGACCTTGGCAGCCATGCCGTTGGCCTTCAGTTGGTAGATCCGACCCCCCGATGCACATGTTGCAATACCAGCTGCATCCTGACCACGATCTGTGATACCAGAAGCCTTAGTCTCGCGGTCGCAGATTAAAATCTCCTAGCCGAAACTCACGTTGGAGAAGATAAAGGGCCTCATGGAGATCCACGGCAGCCGAGGATGACGGGTTCGCCTGGATCAACGCAATAATACCACACATATTGACGCGGGGTAAAGTTTCTGAGTGAAGAGAATTAGTATCGGTGTTCACTCATTGCATTCACAGTACACAGGTAGCAAGATTGTGATGTCTCGAATCAGATCAGGTGTTTCTCCGCAACAATTGTTTAGGAAGTCTAACATCTATAAAAAACCAAAATTCATCATAAAGACAGGGGGAGGGAGGAGCTGGTAGAAAGCTAAACAGAAGGAAACAGTGGCACATACCAAAACCAGATCACGTAAAAGAGAGAGAGGAGTTCAGAGAATGGTCATCACCAGGAATGAATAACCACCCTAAGGAGACAGAGAGAAGAAAAATCTCCATCGCATTTGTGTTTGGGGGAGGTCGTGCTGCCCCACAGAATTGATTTTTCTCTCTCCGCCGACCTCGGGGGCAATGACTCAGACCTGAGTCAGCTGGGCCCCGCAATTCTGAGAGGTTCCATGGTTAGCAGCCCTAGCTTCCTAAAGGGGTTTAGCGTCTATAGTGTTGGCATCGACAGATGCAGCTGTAGATAGATGTTTGGATAAAGCAGACATCCCAATGTTCAATGGACTTCATTTGAGAGATACCATGGCCTTATGCCACTCTTTTATGCTTAACCCCATTGAGTTGCATATTTGCTTTGTTCAGATCTAGAGGAAGATGATATTCTCCATAGTACCTTGTCTTAGAAGCGATGATACATAGAGCTTCCTCTTTTTCTAGATCTAAATCAGATCGCTGTCCGCCAGCAAAATTATTTTGAAATCACGCGAGCCTGGTTTTGTACCTTCGACTATAGCTTCGCGCGTTCTAGAAAACAAGTCCATCTGTATCAGACAACCCAAGATCCCAAGATCCTCATCGATCTTTCAAACTTGCTTACCTTCACCTTCTCTTCTCTTCAAACCTGCACTTTGCACCATTGCACGTACTGGGTACTGGATCAGATCCACCGGGAATTCAACTCAATGGCGGGTATTGATGATCGGTCCCGTATTTCGGTTTCTCCATTCGGAGGCCCAACTGAGCTCAATTGCGCCGAGTCTCGAGCAATGAACAGAGAGGTAATCATGGCGGATGTCGATGATCGATCTCGACTCTCGGTCTCTCCTTTCGGAGACGCAGCCGCCTTCAATGCCGAGCCTCGACCAATGACCGCCAGCCTGACCATGGTCGATAACGACACTGATATGGTGGATTCGTCGCAATCTCTTTCTACCAGTAATGCAATCCACCTAAACGAGAGCTCGGAAGTCTCAAACAACTCCACCGGTCGTCCAGAAACCTTTATCGATCTCACCAAGAGTTCAAGGACCGTCATCGATCTCACTAGCGACGACGAGACTGAACGGGCTATTGACGAGTTGACCTCTGATATAGCACACGTCACAGCTTCCTTCACCCACGACGCGAGTAACTTCTATGGCTTTGGCAGTGCATACCTCAATATCCTCCAGCCGATCAATGGCAGCTCAACTCCTGAACCGAAAAAACCCCAATATCTTGTTAGCGGCATTGCTTACAGAGCCGGAATGTCTCTGGAGCTTGATGATGGATCGTTTATGCGCGTCACTGACGTGGTGCCCGAATCCCATAATTTGCGTTTCTTTGGCCGGCGCCTTTACCGCACGACTCATCCCGAAGCCAAGACATATCTGCCCAAAGTCCACAATGAACTGGTCTGGCTCACTCAGGATACCGACAATGTCAGCATCAAGAAAGTCAAACGGGTTGTGCAAATTATCTTCACCAATTTTCGAACCGATTTTATCAACATTCCACCTGAACAAAGGGGAAAATTGATTTGCCGACTAAAACTGACTATTCGCCAGAATGGTGTCATCATTATCCCAGGACAGGTGCCCTTGACTGCTGAGCAATGTGCCGTTGAATGGCTCACTTTCGATGAGTCGGATTTGGGATATGCTTTGCCTTCTAAGCAGCTGCGGGATCAGTGGAGAGGCCGAACTGTATACTTCGGCGATGCTGCCATGTCCTCTAAAGATGAGGATGCGAGGGCTGAGAACCGTGAACGACAGGGTGTGATTGATCTCACTGAGCCCAAGCGTGCATACACTTTTGGTGATGCGTACTGTGGTGGTGGTGGTATGTCCTGCGGTGCCAAACAGGCTGGACTGAAGATTAAATGGGCTGTTGATATGGATAAGCATGCTCTGGAAACATATCAGCTGAATTTCAATAACGTGGAGGTCGAACATTCCGACTTTTTCAGCTTTCTGACCAACGATGCCAACTTCTTGCGGGTGGACATTGCTCATTGCTCCCCTCCTTGCCAAACTTGGTCTCCTGCTCATACTGTGCCCTGTCCTCGGGATGACGCCAATTCCGCTTGCGTGTTCTCTGCTGGAAGCTTGATTCGGGAATCTCGTCCCCGTATTCTGACATTAGAGGAGACTATGGGTTTGCCACAGCGATTCCCCATAATTTTCAACCGAGTGGTGCTAGACATGGTGGAATTCGGATACTCTGTTCGCTGGGCGGTGCTGGGCTGTGATGATTATGGCGTGCCTCAAGAGCGGAAGAGATTGGTTTTAATTGCTGCGGGGTAAGTAATCAAAGCAAAAGACCGAAGCAAAAGACATGGAGGGAAAATGAAGAATCTCTGTGTTTTCTTTTTTGGATATGTCTAACCACGTGCCTATAGACCCGGTGAGTTTTTGCCAAACTTCCCTCAACCTACGCATGGGTTGCCTGGTCACGGTTTGCTCCCTCGTGAGACCATTTCCTCGACCATCGATAATATTCCTCCGGATGCTGACGATCACGATGTCGACCGAGCCCTCGAGCGATGGGCTTTGAGCCATCGCACGCCCTTCGATCGGTTTGGTCTTGCTCGGACCATCACTTGTGGCGGTGGTGAGTTCAACTACCACCCTTCAGGCACACGGCCCTACACTAGTCGGGAGATGGCTCTGTTGCAGACATTCCCCCTGGACTACCAGTTCGCTGGCAAGTTCATGCGCAAGCAAATTGGGAATGCCGTGCCCCCACTCTTCGCCAAGGCCATCTTTGTCGCGATCATCGCGGCTCTGACTGAGACCGACGAGGAGGAGTCAACTGGGTTCTTCACCTAAGTCCGTACGGGTCAGAATAGGTGAAAGAGGTAGTAATGGGAAGGAAGAGAGAATCAGGAAATGAGAATTGAGGATTGAGAATGGCCTTCTGGCCTGTTGATCTGCATGTGAGGCCGCAGATCAGCCGAGGGCAAAGGGGCTGTGAGCTCCGTCCAATTCAAATGATTCTGACCGTTTACTTTTTCTCTCTTGCATATTCGGACCGCGTTTGTTCCGATTTCGGTACATATTGCGTCGGCGCATGTAGCTACCATCTGTTGCGCTTGGGAGTTACATCCGAATCTCGGATGTTAAAAGACCGTAAAGTAGGAATCAAGCAGGCCAATTGAGTAGAAAATAGTGCAATTGGTCTCTGTATAGGGTCTAAATGTGAACCATCCCGTCAACAAGGGCCATTCCAACCGAAACAGGGGGTTCTATTTGGGTATATCTGGGGACATGGGCAACAGTGGTGGAGGAATAACCGGCTGTAACCGATCCCTCGGCAGGATGAAGTCAGCTAGGAACTCTTCCCCGGTCCCTTTTCACCCTTGCCCCCAACATTTCTCCATTTCTCCATTCGTCCATTTGCTTTTAAATAATTCCCCCTCTCCCTTCCTCCACATCAATTGTTGGATCTTCAATTTGATCCTATTACCAAGTTCTTTGTCTTTCACAATGTCCCTGCCCGCAGTGAGACGTCTGACCCACACCTCTCCCCGCACTTTGGCCCGCATCTCCAGACTGCCCGGTTTGACTTCTACCCTCTCCATCACCCCCCGTATTTCTGTTCCTCGCGCACCTCGCTTTTCCACCATGGCCGCCCGTCAGTCTGCCGCTCCGGCGGTTACCTCCGATAAGTCCTACGATCCTGAAATCCAGGATATGGCCTCTTACATCCACGACTACAAAGTGGATTCCGACTTGGCAGTAAGTTAGCTCGGTTCGGTCACACGGAGCTCCGGTTAACCTCTATGACTTTGTTTACAGTTTGACACCGCTCGTTTGGTGTTCCTCGATACTCTGGGCTGTGGTCTAGAGGCTCTGAAGTTCAAGGAGTGCTCTAAGCTCCTGGGCCCCGTTGTGGAGGGCACTGTTGTCCCCAACGGTGCTCGTGTGCCCGGTACCCCTTACCAGCTGGACCCCATCAATGGTGCCTTCAACATTGGTGCTATGATCCGCTGGTTGGACTACAATGACTGCTGGCTGGCTGCTGAGTGGGGTCACCCCTCGGACAACCTGGGCGGTATCTTGGCCGTGGCCGACTGGATCTCGCGCACCAACCGTGCCGGTGGTAACCTTGGCAATGGTAAGATCCTCAAGATCCGTGATGTTCTGGAGGCCATGATCAAGGCCCACGAGATCCAGGGTGTCTTGGCTCTCGAGAACTCCTACAACAAGGTTGGCCTCGACCACGTGGTTCTGGTCAAGGTTGCGACCACCGCTGTTGTCTCCAAGATGATGGGTCTCACTGAGAAGCAGACTGCCGATGCCATTACCCAGGCTTGGGTTGACGGCCAGTCTCTCCGTACCTACCGCCACTCGCCTAACACCATGTCCCGTAAGTCGTGGGCTGCCGGTGATGCTTGCCAGCGCGCTGTCAACTTGGTGCTCAAGGTCCAGAAGGGTGAGGGTGGTCTTCGCACCGTTCTCTCTGCTCCCACCTGGGGCTTCTACGATGTCCTGTTCAAGGGCAAGAAGTTCGAGTTCCAGCGCCCCTACGGCAGCTACGTCATGGAGAACGTTCTGTTCAAGGTTTCTTATCCTGGTAAGTTCAAGGATATTCCACGGAAAACAATATTCTCCAAGGGAAATGATCACCACTAACATCTTTATTTTAATAGCCGAGTTCCACTCCCAGACTGCCATTGAGGCTGCCGAGAAGGTCAACGCCAAGCTCGCCGCCATGGGCAAGAGTGCCAAGGACATCAAGGAGATCACCAACCGCACACACGAGGCATGCATTCGCATCATCGACAAGCAGTTCAAGGAGATGGACAACTTCGCCGATCGTGACCACTGTGTGCAGTACATGGTTGCCACCATGCTCGTGTTCGGCCGTCTGACCGCCAGCGACTACGCTGATGGCTCCGAGGCCGCCACCTCCCCTCTGTTGGAGGAGCTCCGCAAGAAGATCCGCTGCGTGGAGGACACCAAGTTCACCACTGACTACCATGACCCTACCAAGCGCACTATCCCCAACGCGCTGACTGTCACCCTGAATGACGGCACTGTCCTGGAGGAGATTGTCGTCGAGGCTCCTCTGGGCCACCGTCTCCGTCGTGAGGAGGCCAAGCCCGAGATTCTGTCCAAGTACAAGCGTCACCTCGAGGCGCACTTCGACCAGGCCCGCATCGATGAGCTGATGAAGGTGGGCTGGGACCGTCCCCAGCTGGAGAACTACGATGTCGACCAGTATGTCGACCTCTACGTGAAGGACAAGGTCATTGCCTCCTCGTAAATTTTTTTGAATGAGCGTTTGGCCTGATTTATTGCGTTTGAAAACACACGTGTATGATAAACATACCTTTTTATATACCGCAAAAATTGCATAGATTTTTTTGACTATTCTTTTGCCTATGGAGACATTTCGTACACAGATCGGTATATCTATCTAGACATCCACTTTGCCTTGTTGCTCCTAGAATGTGTGTAAGACGTGATGCAGAGCACATCATAAGATTACAAACGGGAGATTCGAAACATTACTCGTTTTCCTTATAATCCTATTATAAATTTTCAAATGCAGCAAAAGAGGACAGGGAAATATGATCGGAGCCCATGTCAACCATTGGACTGCGAGAAGGCCATATAGGTTCCGCAGAGTCCTGAGGGGTGACTGTCTGCTCGTCTCGCCATTCGAAGAATGCAGCAGAGTCATTCCCAGGTGTTTGTGAATCGAAAGGCTGGAGGGTCCTAATTGTATTTTCTACAATCTCTACAAACCCATTGCAGACTTTGCACATCGAGTAAACCTCGCCTTGTGTGCAGCTAGTCCGTGATACCAGGGCGGAGAAGAAGCTTGCGGCCGAACGAAGCAAGCTCAGGTTCTCGATACAAGATGGATCCTGTTTGTCTTCTAAGATGGCGGTGAAAATGACTGAAGCGGCTTCAAAGACGTAGTAAATCAATACCCTGAAGAAGTTTGTAGCGAAACGTTAGCCTAAACAACGGGAAATACAGTAAGATAGGCGAACCATATCAGTTGGGTGTCGAAGCATGTGGTATTGGAAATCATGCTCAGACAAGCGCTTGCAGCGTCACGAGACAGGCTGGAAGCATTGTAAATCATAGGAAGCTGGGGTTCTGCCACATCGCCCGGATATTGTGAGTGGAATGGGATATCGGTTGCGAAAGGGACCTGCTCCATTTGACGGCGAAAGGGAAGTCTGTTGACTACCATGAGTGCATGATAGTAAGATAGCTGCAACCAAGTGTCCGCGAAATCCGAATGCTGCCTCGGCGTTCCGGTGTCGAAAGGTGATTTGATTTGGAAGGGTACCGTTTGTCTCCATCCTTCAAGCTGGTGATAAAAGGTATGTAGCATATGCTCTATCCTACTCGGAGAGCTCATCCTTTCAGAATAGAATTGGCGCAATACACGGCAAGTGATGAGAGTCAGAAATACGACGGCTTGGAAGAAAGTAGCATCCCCGTTGTCTCTTTCGGCGAACTGATTGCATATCACCATACCATCAATGGCGGATCGATCGATTTCTTCGTCAACGTGTAACGACTGAAATCCGTTATGAATACAACTTCTATGAAGAATTAGTGATGGGAACTGTATATTATCGAGTTTGTGGTGTTTACCTCAAATCTAGAATATACGCGATCTGGAATACTCGGGTTCTTTGTCTGAGCAAGCCTGGGTCCAGGCCCACGACACTGTCTTGCTTATGAAGGCCAATTTGGTATGAGGATCTTAATGCCGCGGTAGTGAGCGGATGTGCGGCCTTCCCATCGCCCTGCAAAGATAAAAAGAGGGCCTTGGAAAACGTGCATCAGGACTAAACTTGAAGGTCGAGGAGAACTATACAGAACTATACGTACCATTCCCAAGATTGCTTGAATGGACGACATATTGTCATTCATCATAACTAGATGTGGGAACATCGACGACGCTGCGCTGAAATAGGCCCACGCCCTTTGATTTTCGACCTGGGGTTCGAGACTTGTGCCTGCTTTTCGGCTATGAACCATCGCAATCATAACATAGATACTTGCTAGTAGCTCCGTACTGAACCCAACGCATTTTTCATATGCCATATAAAGAGATTGGTAGAACGAGAACTCATGATAGAGGGGTACCAGAGAGTTGAGCCAGGAGAAGTATTCCCGAATCTCCGTAAATAGCTCTTCGCCTGGAGGCAAGCTTGGAAGGCCCACGGTATCTAGATTATCAGGCATTATGGAGGCAGCATTTTCATCGATGGGTTCTCTAAATAATGCCGAGAGGGTTTCTTGGTAGTTGAGTTCGTTGTTTGGGTGAGCCAAGCGCTCAGCAAGCTTTGCTGCAGTGGCAGAGAATCCTGGGGTCATATTTGACAGGAACGTTGCATTTTCCTGACTTGGTTGATCCGCCCGTATGCCGGAATTTATGCCAAGAATAGGTATTGGAGAACAGCTATCCCGAGCAAATGGAGCTGAGGGATCTCGTTCTGGGCTACCCATGGAGATATAAGACTTTGAAGAAATCGAGGAGGCAGGGCAAATATCTTCTACCGGTTTCGCGGTGCCGTCTTTCATGTCCATATTAGGCGAGTTATCCTGTTGATTTCCCCGATCACTGGTAGGATTCTCCGGGGATCTAGTTTCATGGTGGATTGCACTTTGACAGTTGTCGTAGGATTCCGCTGAAATGCCCACAGCCTGTAAGATAGAATCAAGATGGTTCAGTCTCTCCTCTAGGGCCTTTACCCGTGACAGGCTACAAAGCAGATCAATAAAGGCCTCTTCTATATCAAGTCATACAAGCAAACTTACTCATCACTCCCCCCTCTGGTAGAGCCCTTCCGTCTTCGTGGCTCTTTCTGGGTGAGTTTACACTGTACTTCACAATGCATACAGCTAATACACATGCCCTTTTGAACGTCGAAGTCGCATCGTGTCTTGTATTTTCGGCACCTATCACACGCCTGACAGTCTGTATGTCAATATGGAAAGCTCATGGGGGACGAGCTTATTACTTTCACATGCCGCTGCCCATTAAAACGCCGGTAGATGCGAGGGCTGCAAGTGGATGATTTTTCTGTTAGATGGAATATCGAAAGAACAGGACTGGAGAAGATACCTATACATAGTAGTTAATAATGGTGCTATGCGTTAGAAATGTCAGGAGGCTGATGCACCGTTGAAAATCGCTTTGCCCGACGTCCATCGTACCACGCCCGTCTTCCACATTGAAACGCACCGGTGGAACTCGTTGAGACATCTCCGCGTAACCCTGATGTGCCTGGAGAGGTGAAAGCGCTTGACAGAGCGGAGTGACGCGAAAGTGCACAGAGAAGACCAAATGCCGGGGAAAGTGGACTGTGGATTTGGCGCGTCGGCTTGAGAAATCGACTCATCGCTCCCAATCCTATCACACTGAATTGATCTCGTTTCATGCCGATTGGCTGTCTTTCTAAGATGAGCGGGGCAAAGAGACAAATCAACATCGTCGTCCTGACCCTTTCCCCTCATTCTGCAAGGGATTCGGGCTACGGAGTACTCCCTACTCAACAGTCGCAGATCACCCTCCGAGACCGAGTCTCGCACAGGATGCATCCGAAAACCCAGCATTTTGTGGGTTAGGCAACTGAGTGTGCAATGGACTTATATACCGCCTCGCCCTCCCTTAGTCCCCCCTTAAACCCCCTTATACTAACACCAAGGTGTATCTACAACCCAATCTATTCGCATCACCCCTGATACTTCAATATGCTTTTTACACAGGAAATCGTCGAATGCAGTCCGGAAAAGCTGGCAGCCCGACAAGCTGTCAATCTCCATCTGGAGAAAGCCACCAATACGCAGACACACTGGACAGATGCCCCGAATATTGAAGAATATCGTCGTTGGCGAAGGGAGGGACTGAATGGGTTTACCAAAAAGTACGAACACCCCAGAGCTACCACAATTGAGATACCCTCCGCCCATGGCCCGCATTTGATACCACTTCGTATCATCCCTCCGAGTGGGGAGGCAAGAGGGCTCTTTCTTCACTTCCACGGCGGTAGGTAGTGAGCCCTTTCCTCTCATGAATACCCGCATGGTGTTGTGCTGACAAGGAAACACAAGGTGGCTTTGTCCTTGGATCTGCTGCATCGCAAGACGATATGCTTGGAACTATCGCAGATGAGCTTTCCCTCGTGGTGGCTTCTGTCGAATACAGATTGGCTCCGGAACATCCTTTCCCTGCGGCGACACATGATTGTTTGGATGCTGCGCTATTTGCTCTGTCCGACGAAGGGGCTGCCAAACTTGGGGGAACTCTTCGTGTGATGGGCGGGGATTCTGCTGGCGGTTATCTGACCATGTACACTGCAATCCAACTACGGAACCAGGGCATTCCCGTACGGGAAAAGATCGTTGCGCTGGTGTCCTCCTATGGTGTCTTTGACCTGTCCATGACACCATCACTGCGGAGTCATAAGCGACGGATTCTGCTTGGCTTCGACGACGCTGCTGGTCTTCTGGAGCATTATGTCCAGACCGAAAAAGCCCCGGAGGATCGAAGAGACCCTTGCCTCTCACCGCTCTACGACGATCTTAGCAATCTTCCCCCCACCCTATTCCTTGTGGGGACTGCTGATCTCCTCGTGGACGATAGCACCTTCATGGCAAGTCGCTATGCCCTCGCTGGCAATGAAACCGAGTTGAAAATCATTCCGGAAGCTTGCCATGGATTTACTCTTGTTCCGGATATCGAGGTATCCGTTGAGGGTAATCGATTGATCTTGGAATACATCCGTGCGCGCTTAGATTAAATGACCTATGTTCTGATGGCCTTACGGACACAGCGTATTCGAATCAAAGATCGTTGACCTTCTACATTTCATACAGAAAGGCCTCTCTAAATCTTTCCCATTCGACCTCGTATCGAGCTCTTGAGTTGCGCATCCGGTTTATCTATAACGGCGATTTAAGCAAAAATAACCTCATCCCACGAGATCGTTCATGTCGATACCGATGTTCGGGTTTCTCCCTGCTCAAATCCACATGGTTATGTATACACTTGGTTTTGTTCGCATACAGAAGCGTCGCATAGAGGAGTAGCCAATGACAGCTTTCCTTACGTTTAAAGATATTAAAAATCAAAATCAAATCAAATTAAATTAAATCAAGAATTCGGACGCAAAAATGGATAATGACAATGCGAGATCTCCGGTGCCATGTTGTTCTACGTCACGTCTGTGTGGCCGATCAATGACGCATTCGCTCTGCCGATTGACACTGCCTTGTTGCGCTCCAATATAGGCTCTGTGCATGAGACAGCCTATCAAATGCTCTGTTTCACTTACCCTAGCTCAACCCCCCGCAGCCCCTAAAACCTGGGTAATTATGTATCCTGTGAATAAAACGGGTCTTCGTTTTATGGACTTTGATCAATTTTGTTCAAATCTGCGATCGCCATTCCTACTTAGGCACTCTTCATACGAGACATTTACTTGGCGGATGTCGGTGGTGCTTGGTACGAAAACAGAAATCCAAGTTAGAGCTTTTTACGCTCGCCCATTGAGATAGAATTAGCACCGGGATTCTTCATAATATCCATCTACTGGATATCGAAGGGATTGAAAATTTCAAGGGAAAGATATCTATGTTTTCCAATACTGTTTGATCTGTCCCTACGCTATACGCGGTACGTCCCTATACCCTATGGGAGGTTAAAGGGACACGGGCTACGCCCATGTTCCAATGGATGTTCGACCATAATACTACGCGGAAAACTCACTCCCACGTATTGTCTATACTGTGAGATAGCCCAAAGAGTACTCAAAGGAATAATAGTCGGAGGAAATGTCGTTATTATTAGCTCCGGATCTTCAGCCATTCAGACCGTACTCTCCATACAACCGCACGTCAAACACATAGATATCTTTATGCGCACACGTACACTTCAATACCTGCTTTCTCAAGAGATGATGGCGCTAAAGGGTTGAGTAGCGATTTAGTTCGTTAACATTGCAGATAACCTCGGGCACAAATATGGCTATACTCCTGAACAGAAAGATGAATTCTGCGACCCAACAAAGCTACTAGAATATACATTATCCCTCAAAAATAGAAATACAGCTCGCTACTCGATAGAGTAAGCCTT
This sequence comes from Penicillium paradoxum, assembly GCF_028828445.1. Lineage (NCBI taxonomy): Eukaryota > Fungi > Ascomycota > Eurotiomycetes > Eurotiales > Aspergillaceae > Penicillium > Penicillium paradoxum. Next base: position 146,314 of record NW_026643184.1, on the reverse strand, counting down.
ATAAGAGCCCCACAGCCCAGAAAGCTGCCAAGAAAGCTTTATCGGAGGGTGTGGCCGGCATGATCAAAGATTCCCAGCTTGCGGAAAACATAACGCCTGGATTCGGCGTTAGCTGTAGGAGGAACACGCCGCGAGATCTCTTCATTCAGTGAGTACCTTCATCCTCCTATATGCATCAAGGAGAACGTCGATGTTCATTTCACAGGTACCACAAAAAGTCACTCTGACCGGCGTGATAGGTACAGAGTGTATTAAGAGAAAGTGGGATTTTATCGTATATATAACTAGATTTGACTAGTCAATAATACAGGAAACCTTTGATTGTTTGTGAACAGTTTATCTTAGCTTCACCAAATTGCCAATGTGAATGATCGCCGGCGTCTTTTATTCAAACTGGCTGTTGCCCTCCGATGACAGGACAACGGCCAACACCTCGCCATGGCCAATTTCAAGACTATCAGCGTGATTTTGGGTCGTATCTCTATCATGAGTGTAGTCATTATTGGGATAGGCAAGGTATTCCCCCGTGCGAGTATGAGACTGCTGTCGCCGTGAGGGTTTGAGAAGTGATTATGATGGTCGGATTATCGCGAGTCTTTATAATCATAGTGTATATGAAAGCCGAGTCTAGGGATTGACTATTTAGCTTGATCGGTGGCTTGGATGTGTTCCTATCATTGAGTCAAGAGTGTACCCAGAAGAGACCATCAAAAAGAGACTCAATCTACATGATGTATGTATGTTTCAATAAATCCCTCACTCCCTTGGCTCATAAGCGTAAGGCAGTAGCTCATCAATAGACACGGGTTTTACATCTCCGCCTTTCTGCACAATCACTCGAATCCCAGGATGCAGATCGTACAGCACCTATCGACATCGACCGCGGGGATTGAGAATAATCCTTGGCTGTCTTCTCCCACGATAACAAGATGTGATAGACGGGGAATCCCGGCTCCGGCGGCTACTCCAAGAATCACAAGCTCAGCACATGGCCCGCCAGCGAAGTGGAAGACGTTCACGCCGGTGCAGACTTGGCGATTTGTTGGAAGCGCTGCACTAGCAGTCCTGTAGATATCTAATTTGAGAATTGAGTTGATGCTGGTTTTAGCGACTTCGATTAGGTTGGTTTTGACTGCAGGCAAGTCCATGATGAAGGCCTGAACTGCAGGGATTGGGGAATTGGGCTTTCGAGATGGTATGCAAGATAGTGAGATATCATAAATTGTGGATTATTGGATGCTATGGAATCTATTCACGAATTTACAATTGGGGAAGACGACTGATGTGAAGCTGAGAAGAATATTTCCTAATTGGGTGCCCAACCAATCATTGCTTCAAGTCGAAGGTCAAGCCCTGGAGGGGTTTTGAGACTACTATGAGAATGCAGATTTGAAGACCCTTGAATCTCCGAGGGAATTGGTTATGAGCTCGGGCGTTTATTTTTACGTCCTTTGATAATGAAACAAAGAAGAGAAAGGAGACAATGAACAAAGCCCGAGAATGCACCTAAGAGGACACTACATGTACTTATGAGCCTTGACTGATATATCCTAGGAAACTTCATCCGCATATTTAGGGATGGCCTGGCCCTATTCTGAGACTTGAACTGCCAAGAGAGCTTCAAATTAATGAGCTAAATCTATTTTACGGGCCAAGCCAAAGCCTTTGTGATGGCCCCAAAAGAGACAAAACGTAATCTGTGATGAAGGATCCATTTAGGATCACATGGACAGTGCGGGCGGAAGCTTCGGGTGCAATTAATCGAAAGCAGTCCGAAGCAGATCGCCTTGTCTGGGCGTAAGCCGTGAGATTGATCCCTGTGTTCATCCCCGGAGTATACTCCGTACTGGCTTCCCACGGGGCGAACCTATACATTGTTTACCATACGTCCATCTCTTCAACATACGTGCATATAGATCACATGCATAGACTCAGAGTGAAGAATAGAAACGCTTCGTGTCACATTGAGGGATATCTTAAAGCAAAGCGCGGCTAAGAAACAGCAAAGGAAGACTGATTGATAACGCCGGGTAAACCTGGGGGAGTATAGCCGGGAATATCCATGCAAAGCCAGCGATATCAATCGGACTTCACTCCAACCCCAAAGCATAACCGGCAGGTGAAACCTAATTTCATTCCGAGAATTATCCTCGTGCTTTGTCTTCTGGCGAATACGAAGCTTGGCAGATCGGGCACTTGTACCGACGGTACTCAAACCAGGACTTGAGACATGCGAGGTGGAACGCATGTTTGCAGCGGTTCAGGACGAGAACCTCGCTACCGGGTGGATCGTGATGCGCCCCGCATGGGCAGTGAGAGTCGGGTCGCGTAGTTGGGTTGGATTGGTCGTGGGCTAGAACGGCTGGGTCGGGGGAGGCGAGATAGGGAGATGACGACAATGCAGAGAGACAGATGGGGCTAGGCCAGAGTCAGCTTATTTTGGTTCTAGAAGGTTCAGGCGATTTGCCCGGGGACCGCTGGTTTTTTTTCCGTGTCTGTTATCTCGGGCCAAGACCGTGGTGGATTTGTCCAGGAACGAAGCGGCATTGGCATCTGGAAGGTTTCGCGGGCGAAAAAAACAGCCTTGCCCAGAAAGCCTTGACCCGCGTCGACAAGACCTCACCAATCCCAAACAGGCAGATCCACCCAGAGCCTAGTCCTGTCCCCGCACTACATCATCGAGCCGCAGGGCCAAGACGTTTCAAGGAGGGGGGCCGGAATCGGAGGCCGGTGGAGCAGGCGAGCTATTGACTTACCAAGTATCTTGGCCGTACTGCTGCGCATTGGCAGGCACGTTTTGTTCTTCCAGCCAGCGGTCCACGGAGATAGAATGGCCGAGTACATTCTGCATCGGTACCTGATAGACCGGCGAGATGATTCGAGTTTGGGTTACCTGCATGGCAGCGCGTCGTCGGTGATACCACATGATCATCCTGGAAATCCATACAAATCAATGGTTAGCACGTCAGAGCTTCGAGAACAATTCGCATGCATGAGGCGGGGTGGCGAAGAGTCCGTGCCTCTGCAACTCACATCGGAATCATGCTGATCAGGGAAAACAGCGCAACGGCCCCAATGACAATCCCAATGATCTCCTCTCGCGGCATGGAGTCGTCCGCCATGAGTGGAGGGTCATATGGATCTGGGTCCAAGCGAAAGAGATACGAGAAAATAAAATAATAAAAAAAAGGGAATTGGAGTATTCCCCAAGAGACCCAATGAAAACGGAGGATGGGCGTAGCGTGAGACAGTGTGACCTGAAATCGGACTGTTCGGGCTCACTTTTGGGTTCAGGCACCGTATCCCCCAATACCATGGTCCATTGTCCGAGGCAACCAGAACCGTCTTCAAAATCAATTATTAACACGTTGAGAATAGAAGGTACCTTACCGGCGAAGCGGGTGGATTTGAGGCGGAGGAACTCTCGAGCCTCGAAATGCCAAGGAAAGCCAAGCGCCAAGAGCCAAGGCGCCGAGAGATGGGGGAATTAATTAGGGGAACAGAACAAGGCGACCTGGCCTGCCAAGGCTGCGCCAAGCCCCGTCCGCACCAATCAGAGCCGCGTATCTGGCGCGTGGCAGGTGCCCAGAAGTCGTTTGCGTCATTGGCTCAAAGAGGAAAGCCAGTCTGATGTGCCAAGATGCGTCCGCTTAATACCGACAGTTGGTTCATAGCGCCGATTGGCTGTCGATACATCATCCTGTTGGTGACCCCGGGACGTCGGACGCTGGGCGATGCCAAGTTGAATCATTCCTGGAGATAACCGGTCTGCTTTCGCCATCGATGTGCCGATACGACAGCATTTATACTGTGAAACATCCCCCCGAGAGGGGAACGAGAAGGAAGTCTTTTCATAGAATTGTATCTATTACTCAAAGTAACTCCGGTGTATGGACTCTCATTCCCTGGCGGATACCTTTTATATGACGCCCCCCTAGAGCCTCATAGGAGTACATCTTGATACACCTTTCACACAACACTAGAACCCACCACCGCCCCCATCTCTGCCTTTGCGAGATGTCGCAGGACAGAGCCCAGAAAGGCTCCGGCTCACAAGACCCCACTGATATCACTCAACAACCTCTCTCCCAACCCGCTCACAGCCTCACCTTTGAAGATGTCATCGCTGAACTCGGCAGCAACTCGGACGATGGATTGACCACTGCAGAGGTCAAGCAACGCTTGGAGAAATATGGCGAGAACATGCTGGAAGGAGACGAAGGCGTTTCCTTGGCAAAGATTGTCATTCGGCAGATCGCCAACGCCATGATGCTGGTAAGTTCCAAGACTACGAGAACCAATGTCTGGCTACTAACAGTTCCAGGTCCTTATTATTGCCATGGCCGTTAGTTTTGGCATTCAGTCCTGGATTGAAGGAGGCTTCATTGCAGCAGTCATTGCCCTGAATATCGTCGTCGGTGTTTACCAGGACTATGCAGCGGAAAAGACCATGGACTCGTTGCGATCCCTTAGCTCACCTACCGGTGTAGTCTCCCGTGATGGAAAGACATCCACTGTTCCCGCCAACGAAATTGTCCCTGGTGACATGGTCGAATTGAAAGTAGGAGACACCGTTCCCGCGGATGTCAGGTATGTCACACAATTCTTGGACACAATATTGCTGGACCACCCAGCTAACTCCTTCATAGACTAGTTGAAGCATTTAACTTCGAGACCGACGAAGCTTTGCTGACCGGCGAGTCCCTTCCGGTTTTAAAGGAAGCCGAAAGCACCTTCGACCCCGATACAGGCCCAGGCGACAGACTGAACATCGCATACAGCTCATCCACCGTTACCCGAGGACGTGCACGCGGTGTCGTCGTGGGAACCGGAATGAGAACTGAGATTGGAGCTATCGCTCTCGCCCTCCGCGGAACCGACTCAAAGCGTCGTCCTGTCAAGCGTGGACCGGAAGGTGAAACCAAGAAGAGATGGTATATCCAGGCTTGGACATTGACGACTACCGATGCTATTGGTCGATTCTTGGGTACCAATGTTGGCACACCTTTACAGCGAAAGCTCTCCAAATTGGCGCTGTTGCTATTCGCTATTGCTGTGATCTTTGCCATTGTCGTTGCTGGATCGAACAACTGGCGCGGTGATAATGAAGTCATCATTTACGCGGTCGCTACAGGTCTGGCCATGATTCCCGCCTGTTTGGTAGTTGTGTTGACCATCACCATGGCTGTTGGAACTAAGCAGATGGTAAAGCGCAATGTCATCGTTCGGAAATTGGACTCTCTCGAGGCTCTCGGAGCTGTCACCAATATTTGCTCAGACAAGACTGGTACCTTGACCCAAGGCCGTATGGTCGCAAAAAGGGCTTGGCTTCCATCCCTGGGAACCTACTCAGTCGGTGCCTCGAATGAACCTCTCAACCCCCATGAAGGTGATTTGAGCTTGATGCCCGAACAACCGATCAAGCTGGGCTCCGACAACCTTGGCCAACCAGCATCGCCAGATGATCTATTGAAGGACAATGTTGCACTCAAGGACTTCCTCAACGTCGCTGCTATGGCCAACCTGGCCCATCTCCACCAAACTGCCACCGAAGGGTGGCAAGCTCGTGGTGAACCAACCGATATCGCTATTCAAGTCTTCGCCTCTCGATTCAATTGGGGTCTCGATCGCTGGACCAAAGGCGAGAAGCCTACCTGGCACCAGCAGGCCGAGTATCCATTTGATTCAAGCGTGAAGAAGATGTCTGTTATTTTCTCCAAGCGCAGCGATGACTCCGAGAAATGCCATGAAATGATTTTCACCAAGGGTGCTGTCGAGCGTGTACTTGAGGCCTGCACCACCATCAAATGGAAGGCTGATTCCGAGCCAGTTGCTATTACCGATGATATCAAGGACGAGATCTTGCAGAACATGGAAGCTTTGGCTAAAGAGGGTCTTCGTGTCCTTGCTTTGGCCGGTCGCGAGAATACTGCTGGCACCCAAAAGGGTGGCGAACCCCTTCCCCGCGAGGAGGTCGAGAAGGATCTGTCGTTCTACGGCTTGATTGGTCTTTATGATCCTCCTCGCCCTGAGACAGCCGGAGCCATTGCTCAATGTTACAAGGCTGGAATCGCCGTGCACATGGTGACCGGTGACCACCCCGGAACTGCACGGGCGATCGCAGCGCAAGTCGGAATCATTCCTGCCAACATGGATATGATCGCCAAGGACGTTGCTGACGCGATGGTCATGACTGCTTCCGAATTTGATAAGTTAACTGAAGACGAGATTGATCAGTTACCTACTCTCCCACTGGTTATTGCTCGCTGCGCACCGAACACCAAGGTCCGCATGATCGATGCTCTGCATCGCCGTGGACGCTTTGTCGCTATGACTGGTGATGGTGTCAATGACTCCCCATCGCTCAAGCGGGCTGATGTCGGTATTGCCATGGGCCAAAATGGTTCTGATGTGGCCAAGGATGCATCGGAACTCGTGCTCTCTGACGATAACTTCGCATCGATCATCAACGGTATTGAGGAAGGTCGTCGCATCTTCGACAACATTCAAAAATTCGTTCTCCACCTTCTTGCAGAGAACGTTGCTTTGGCTCTGACCCTGCTGATTGGATTGGCCTTCAAAGATGATAGCAACCAATCTGTCTTCCCTATCTCTCCTGTCGAGATTATCTGGATCATTATGATTACCTCTGGCCTTCCTGATATGGGACTTGGAATGGAGATCGCCGCTCCAGAAGTCATGGATCGCCCTCCTCAAAGTGTATGTTCTGCTAAGCTCCCATCCCTTGAGTGAATCAATTTGCTAACAAGCCGCAGAAACAAGGTATCTTTACCTGGGAAATCATTATCGACACCCTCGTCTATGGAGTCTGGATGGCTGGCCTGTGTCTGTCAGCATTTGCCCTCGTCATGTTCCAATGGGGCGATGGCGACCTTGCCATGGGCTGCAACACGAAATATAACGACCCGACCAAACCTTACACTTGCGAGACCGTATTCCGTGCTCGCGCTACTACCTTCACCTGTATGACCTGGTTTGCCCTCTTCCTCGCCTGGGAGATGATGAACCTCCGCCGCAGCTTCTTCCAGATGCAACCCGACTCGAAGAGATACTTCACCCAGTGGATGCATGATATCTGGCGCAACAAGTTCCTCTTCTTTGGCATCATGACCGGCTTCGTCCTTGCCTTCCCTATTCTCTACATCCCCGTGATCAACCACAGTGTCTTCAAGCACACCAGTATCACCTGGGAATGGGGTATTGTCTTCGTCGAGACTATCCTCTTCTTCCTTGGCATTGAATCTTGGAAGTGGTGCAAGCGTGCCTACTTCCGTCGCCAGGATCGCAAGGCTGCTGCTCGGGGTGACCAACCCGGTGGTGAGCACCGGGGTCTGAGAGATTTCAGTCGCTACACCACCATGGACCGGTCGGACACAACCGGTAGTGAGATGAAGGTCGAGCAATCGATGGTCTAGTTTTTCTTTTTTCCTTTTGCTGTTTGATTGGCGTGCATATCCCTGAATAAATTTCAGAGACTTTGACTTGCATCTGAAGATTATTGATTGATTTTCGCGACAATGAAACCTTTAGACAGATACCAACTAGTTTTTGAAATTTACGACTTTTATGTTTTAAGAACTGTCGAACAGTATTGAAGCGACGGATTTGGATCAATGGCCTAGGTGAATAGTTTCGGGTAGATAAACTAGGATTTCATGCTCCAGAGAAACAGGGGAGCTATTAGCTGGAAACGACAGTCTCCCGCATCTACGAGCCATCAAGCTTGTTATATAGGGCGTTATTCATACCATATTAGGAGCATGCAGAAGCGCCCTAACTACTCCCCGTGTTCTTTTGTCTTGTTTGCACGGCCAATTGGAGGCCGTACATTTCAGGCGTCCAGTCCTCGAGGGTGCATGGAAGCTTCATGTTCGCCGCGAGGACTGATCTACAAGGTGGATTCGTATACTGGGGTGCACCACTAGTTGTTATCAAAGCTGTTTCTGGGAAGTTGTCCCGTGTAGCAGCATCTATGCAAAGCGACCTACATCGGGGAAATAATCTCAGAATCATGATTATCATTACTATTCTCACATCTCTGAAATGATCAATTCACAATCCAGCACCTAGGCGGGTGGTCCTGACTTCGCCCACCACGATGCATCATGTCCGTCTCGATCCCTTGAATTGATATCCGCTCCATGCTCTATGAGCATGCGGACTGCTTGAATCTGTTGGTACTGTGCAGCCCAGGATAATGGCGATCGGCCATCGAAATCCGACAAGTTGATGTTGGTGTTGTCAACACCGAGGAGCCGTTGTACTGTGGCAAGCAGGTGTTCTTGCTGGATGTTGAAATTGGGATTTGCGAGTTGGTAGTTCTCGAATATCGGGATGGGGGTTGGTCTTCCAGTCAGGAGACCCTGAAGCTCGTGCGAGGCGTCAAAGCCGAAAGAGTATTGGTGGATCCTATGATCCGCACTGGTCCGACCCGTGAGTAGCAAGGCAGATCCAACAGCCCATGACAACGGGGTGCGGCCTTTATTATCTTGCGAGTTGGGGTCGACGCCTCCGTGTCCTAGTATGACTTCCACTGCAGCGACCCACCGCTCCCCTGCAGCCCACGACAACGGGGTTCTACCGGAAAGGTCTCTACAGTCAGGCCGGACACCGTCGCAGTTGAGGAGGCAGTGGAACAGAGAATCATCGTAGCTCCAAAAGCCCTGTGCAGCCATGTGCAATGGGGTTCTTCCTTTTTCATCCTGCGGGTTGGGATCAATACCCTTCTGAATCAGATGTTGCACCATCGAGTGACGACCACTCATTACAGCCCAAGAGAGCGCCGATCTGCCTGTATTGTCTTTGGCATTCAGACTGCCAGACTCCGAGGCAAGTAAAATGTCAACCACGTCGATGACTCCATGCTGGGCGGCGTGCGACAATGGTGTTCTACCTTGTTCATCGGTGAGGTTCATCACAACTCGGCCTGAGTCGAGCAAGATTTCCACCATGCGGAGTGGAAGGACCGATTGAATGGCGAGGAACAAAGGCGTTTGGCCATAGAGGCACCTGGCGTTGGCATCCACCTCGGGCATTTGTAGCAGCATCTTTGCACTCTCTGGTTTGCCCCACAGTGCGGCCAAGCCCAGTGGTGTTGTGTCCAGATGTTCGCTTTTGATGTTAGGATCAAACCCTTCTGCAAAGAGATAAGAAAGTATCGCATTATCTCCGCGTTGCAAAGCGATGTAGATCAGTGAGCTATCACGAGGCTCTGCTGGCGCACCCCAGCCGCAATCGTCGACAACTGTTTTCACCAGCGCGAGGTTTCCTCCCCCGACAGCGTAGTAGATACTATTCGAGTCGAAACTGACCCGAGAGTCCGCGAGTAAAATATGTGCTATTTCTTCGCATCCCTGCGCAAGAGCGCAGTTCAATGGAGTGCGGCGGGCGTCGTCAAGCCCCGAAGCTTCGACAACAACACTGTCCTGAATGTGGGGGTCCTTCAAGAGCAGTTTCACAATCTCCACACGCTTCTTGGATACAGCCGTGAGCAAGGATGTTTCTTCGCTCCTGTCGGTGTGGTTGATGAGATCCGGGTCGTGTGCAAGCAAGATTTTCACGATCTCGGTATTACCATAAAAGATGGCGATCTTCAATGGACACCAGGCGTTGCGTCTTGGTGCAGAGCGAACATCCGCACCCAGGGGGAGCAGCTTGGTGAGCAGCTTCTGCTGGTCGTGACGGCATGCCCATCTCAGGGCTCCGCTCTGGTACTTCACGATGTTGCAGACGTAGAGGGTCCTTTCGAGTATCAAGTACAGGCGGGCATTCGCCTTTCTGAAGGCTGAGATGCTGGCCTGAGAATCTAGATGACCCGCGATTTCGAGTATCAACTCGGCAGGCAACTTGGCGAGCGACATCTGTTCGTCGTATTAGCACCAGAAGTCAACCAAAGGTCCGCTGAGAGTGAAGTGACGGGAAACTGACGTTGAATCACAGCTACAATGAAGGGGCTCGACCTTCAGATAGAACACAGTTGGGGAAGTGTGCCGCGGGAAGATAGGCACGGGAGCAGATGCAGCAGAAAGCAACGATTTGTGCGCCAGTGAGCAGCAGGAGTTGGACAATAAATACCCCAGCATCGCGACGATACGTTATGGCCTTTTCCCAAACGGGAAATGTGGAAAATCGCCTAGGTAGCGACCGTCGCGGTGCACACGGACTTCTGGAGAAAGAGGAAAAATGGCCAGCTTGACTGTTATAAAACTGGCCTGCAATCATATTTCCATATTAGCAGGGCGGGCCGTAGTCTGCCTCAAAGGATTCCAAGAAACTGCCTGCTAAAGTTGCCTTTATATCTGGTTGATCTGGCTATGGCGAATGTGGATCACAATCACCCAAATATCATAGCCTTGTGTGTATAGAAGGGGAAGGGTGGATACAGGGCATATTGGAGCACCGTAGAGTAAGCGAGGGACTCAGACTGCCCAGGTAAAGTAGATCAGATTGAGTAACCAAGAGTACAATGGCCATGTATATGAATGCATATGGCATTGTGGTAGTAGAACTGGAGGGATGTAGTGCACTTATTAGCATAGTACTGGTGAAAAGGTCATTATCACACAAGGAACAAAGACATCATATCCAAACGATCAGAGAAACAGCATGTCCCTTATAGCTTCGATGCCGTTATGTGATTCCGATCTAGCCATGACTGGATCGTCCGCACCAATCCATCGATCTCTGCTCCTGTATTTCCCGCATGCAAGCATACTCGCACACGTTCCTTTCCCTCGGGAATGGTTGGTGGCATGATAGCACGAACAATGAATCCGTTTTCTTGACAGAGACTTGCCAATTGTCGGGGTTGTGATGTGCGAAGGGAAATGATGGGAGATGTTGGAAAATGGTCGACCTCGAACACAACCGATTTGTGTGTGTGGAGGTCGTCCAGTCGTTGGCGGAGATGGAGGATCAACTGCTGGAGTCGGAGTTGTAACTGCGAGAGAATTAGATACGGCTATGGAGGACGTGGGAACGGGATCGACTCGCCGATTCAGTTTCACCAGATAACAGGAGCTCATATGCAGCGCGAATCGATGCTAGGAATGGGAAGCCCAGAGCTGTTGTGTAGATCAAACTCCGGGCATAATTGATCAAATAATCTCTCGTCTCCGGTCCACAGAGAACCATCGCTGAGTACGTGTCAGTCAGATAGTTCAGTGGAAGCCCAACTCTGCCCTAAAAACGTACCTCCGTGACTCGCCAGTGCCTTTCCGAACGTGTGCACGCGAATGAACATGCGATCCTGAACGCCAAGTTCTTGAACTACCCCAGCACCTCGTGGTCCAAATACTCCAGTAGCATGTGCTTCATCGACATAGAAATATCCATTACCTTTGGGTAGCAACTCATCAACAACTGCGATGAACTCCTTGATCGGAGCCACATCGCCATCCATACTGTAAATTGACTCAATGACCACGAAGACATTCCGTGTACCTTCAGCAACTGTCGGGTCCTTTGCGATCTGCGACTTGAGAGTCTCCCTCAAGCCAATTGGCGAGCTGTGGCGAAACATCTTGCGAGAACCAGCCCGCGACAGACGCATGCCCTCGTGAGCACTAGCATGGATGAGCTCATCGTATAGAATCACATCGCCGGGTTGTGGAATGCTAGAGAGCACCCCGACGTTAGCATCGTATCCAGAATTAAATAGCAGTGCCGTCGGAGCTTGATGGAATGTTGCGACAAAGTTCTCGAGTTCTTCCGCATACGCCGAATTCCCGTCTAATAGCCGAGATCCCCCACTGGCCAGGGGGAATGACGGCGGAGTATTGTTCAGAAGTGCCAGGAAGCGCTCTCGATATGCGGAAGACGTTGACAACGACAGGAAGTCATTCGACGAGAAGTCCACTGCCGTCCGAGGTAAAACAGTCAGCCTCCGACGGGCGGATTTGGCCTCCCGACGCGACAATGCGGCGGAAAGTGAGGCCACGAGGGACTTGGGTGCTGCCTCTTGTGATGGACCGGCCATGATGCTCTTGTCTGTCATGGTCATTGACGTCAATCTGCGATGGGGAAGGCGTTCCTGTTCCTGATGCTATTTTTGTTCTGATCCACTTTAATTCGGAGTGGACTGGACTGAATTTGTGTTGAGGACGATGGGCAGTCAACAGAACCTACTCATAAAGTCAACACCCTCGTTGAGAAGCCCCAACAAGACGAGACAACCTCGGTGGAAGCAGAAATGTGGAGATTAGGCGTGGGGACGATGATTCGCCTGAAACTCTCTTGATCCGGAGTCGGTTTCAGCTTCAGAATCCAAACATTCACCATCAAATCACATCCAATCTCAATATCTCCGACTCACAATGACCGTCGGCGCAGGGCTCTGGCGCAGTTTGCGTGCCCACCAAGTCTATGGCGCTAACACCGACGTGGGGAAGACTATCGTCTCCACGGTGTTGTGCAATGCCGTTCAACGCCAGAAACAACAGGCCGCATTCCTTAAACCCGTGTCGACGGGCGCATTGGATGATGCTGATGATCGGTGACTCTTGGATTCACTGGCGATCTCACAGTCAATTGCTGACGGTCGCAGGCATCTGAAGCGCTATGGCGCCGGGACCCTCACCAAGTGTCTCTACCAATTCGACGACCCAGTGAGCCCGCATTTGGCAGCCAAAGATAAATTCGTGAGTGTCATAGTTCTCCTTTTGATGTTCAGGAAGCTGATGGCGTAGATTCCACGAGACGATGATTTGCTTGCCTCAATACACAAAACGCTCTCCGGGTGGGCGCGGTCGGAGATTGACTTCGCCCTGGTCGAGACGGCTGGCGGCGTGCACTCACCAGGTCCCAATGGCAACTCCCAGGCGGATTTGTACCGGCCTCTCCGTTTGCCCATTGTGCTGGTCGCAGACTCTCGCCTGGGAGGAATCTCCTCCTCGATCTCAGCTTACGAGTCGTTGCTACTCCGTGGCTATGATGTCTCGTCGGTTCTCTTGTTCCGAGACGAGTACTACCAGAATCATGAATACCTCCGTGATTACTTCCAGAAAAAGAACACCCCTCTGGTGTCATTACCCGCACCTCCTACCCGACCGTCGCGGCAGGATGCCGATGCCCAATTGAAGGACGAGGAGGCCATGCTTGATTATTACCAACACTCCGCCAAGGACTCGGAGATTCTCCAATTGCTGGAGGATCTGTCAGTCAATAACACAGAGCGTGTTCAGCGTCTGGAAGAAATGGCTGATCGTGCCCATGATCTCATATGGTACCCCTTTACCCAGCACCAAGGCATGACCGCCAAGGACATCACCGTGATCGACTCGGCGCACGATGATTACTTCCAGACGTTCGGCTCCAATACATCTAAGAAGACAGAGGGAGAATTGCGCCCGACCTTCGACGGGTCTGCGTCCTGGTGGACACAAGGCTTGGGCCACGGCAACCCCGAACTGTCACTGTCTGCAGCCTATGCCGCCGGTCGGTATGGCCACGTCATGTTTGCAGGTGCAATTCATGAGCCCGCACTATCGCTCGCAGATACCCTACTGAAGACCATCGAAAATCCGCGTTTTACCAAGGTCTTCTACACAGACAATGGAAGCACAGGCATGGAAGTCGCGGTAAAAATGGGTCTCCGCGCATCTTGCGACCGGTACGGCTGGGATGCCAGCCAAGAGCAGATTGGCATTCTCGGTCTTAAGGGCAGCTATCACGGAGATACTATCGGAGTCATGGATTGTTCGGAGCCATCAACGTATAACAAAAAGGTTGAGTGGTACCGTGGTCGGGGCCACTGGTTCGACTTCCCTCTTGTCAAGATGGTTGGCGGATCTTGGAAAGTCGAGATCCCCGGCGAGCTACAGGTGGAATTGGGCGAAGATATTGATTTCACTTCATTGGGGTCGGTCTTTGATCTCAATCAACGTCTTGAGTCTGGCACTGCTCAGCGTTACAAGGACTATATCCGTCGCACTCTCGAGGATTTGGTCCAGCGACAAGGAATGAAGTTTGGGGCGTTGATTATGGAACCAGTCATCCTCGGTGCAGGTGGAATGCTTTTCTGGTGAGAATCCTGTGTTCCGAGCATTGATTGATCGTTTTGACTAACTAGCTTCTAATAGTGATCCCCTTTTCCAGAGATGTCTTAGCGATGTGGTCCGTGATCACCCCGAGTTGTTCTCCGCTAACGCCCCGGCTCCCAAGCAATCCCCATCATGGTCTGGCTTGCCAATAATCTTTGATGAGGTCTTCACCGGTCTATACCGTCTCGGTCGCCGCACCTCCGCTTCTTTCTTAGATGTACACCCCGACATTGCGGTCAACGCGAAACTTCTCACGGGCGGACTGGTACCGCTCTGCACGACGGTCGCTAGTGAAGAGATCTTTGATGCTTTCTCGAGCCCAGAGAAGAGTGATGCGCTTCTCCATGGTCATAGTTATACGGCTCATGCCGTTGGGTGTACGGTGGCTGTTGATTCCTTGAAGACTATGGCGAAGCTTGACACTGATGGATCGTGGGATGGATACCGTGATGACTGGCGTAGTAGCTCCCTTACTACTGTTGAGGCTTCGACTCCAGAAGTGTGGAGTGTGTGGTCACATGGTATGCTTCAGGACCTGTCTTGCGCGGACTCCGTGGAGAGTGTCTTTGCCATTGGAACGGTGCTTAGTATTTCGCTTCGTGATACGGAGGGAGCAGGTATGTTTTTGCGACTCAAATATGCAGCCGCCAAGCTAACACTCTTCCAGGCTATAACTCTCATGTTGCCAAGGGGCTTCAGCAGAAGCTGGCTGCGGGTGGTGATCAATTCAACGTTCACTCGCGCGTCCTTGGGAATGTTCTTTACCTGATGTCCAGTGTGACCTCCAAACCCGAGTCACTTCGAGAGTTGGAGAGTCTCCTTCGATCAGCATTGATATAAATATGGTCAAGGTAAGACTATATACAAACATTACAACTGAATAATTTAGGGCACTATTGCATCTATTAGCAGAGTCTGCAGAGGCATGAATATAGATAACCTCCACGAAGTAAAGTTTAAACAGGCTGATTGTCCAGAAAGAAAGTAAAGATAGAAAAGGTTAATTTGAAACGCAGATGTAGCATGTTTTCGGGGGTATGTAGTATGGGATAACTTCAAAAGTAACTACCTATAGATGCAGAGATGGAGATATCCAAAACAGTTACTACATGACTATACACTGCCTTGGCGTATATGGAGTCATGCTTTCTCTGTACCCCTCTAGGGATATCATGCTTTCAAGGACTAGATAGAGAAGTTAGTCAAAACATAGGGTGTCATTGAGAAGGATTCAACTGCAACGGAGCTCAACTCACATTCCCTTTTAGCTTCTTTACTTTCAGCCGTGTCGTGCCACAGCCTCAATAGCCATGTAGCGACTAGTGCATCCTTCAACTCCTGCGACAGAGTCCCCGTAATGGACAATTTATATCGGTCATCTTCTTTCTCTTCAACAGCTACCTGTATGCCATTGGAGTCGCTCCACTTATAGCAATTGCGACCTGTTTTCCTGTTTTGGTGGATATCAAACAAGAGAGATTGTTGCGTGCCCTCGTTGAATAATGGCTTATCTGAATAAGTCCTTTTGGGACTCAACATCGCTTTGAAGGATTTTTTTTGAAAGCGTGACTCGAAAGTCTCAAGGCGGATATTGCCCACCATCTCGGGTACGGCAGAGGTTATATAGTACCGAGCAGGTATGTCCGTTCGGTATTGCGCATTCACAGGGTGCACGAGGTAGAAGAGATGTTGCTTTTGCGATGTGCTTGCAATAGCGCCCTTGGTCCCGATCTCGAGCTCAGGTGCTTCATGCTGGACTCTTTCGAATGCCACAGAGGACTCCTTGTTCGTGATTGACCTGATATCTCTGTTGAATTGGTAAAGTGGGGTTGGATTTGCAGCTTCAGCGTGGACAGATAAGCCTGACAGATAGAGGACGACCGGCTCAAGAGTGTTTCCTAAGGGTTTCCCGATATCCTCGTATGAATCAGAGTCCGAATCCATTGTTTTGGGCATTGAGTTCCATATATCTCAACACTCCTAGCAGTCCAGTGTGTATTTATCTGGTGTGAAAGGGACATCCAACCATAGTTAGATTGATCTAGAGGATATGTAGTAAGATGGGTTGTATGGAGGTAGTAGTAGGCCATAGTCGAGAGATCGGGGGAAGAGCACCCGGGATCTGGGTTCCACATTGGGAAGGTGAGGCGGGCACATGACGTTAGTCAGCACTCGTCTTGGCCCCTGGCCCCTGGCCACCTCTATCCAGTATCTCGCTATCGTCGCATGGTGGCCGGCTCACCTACCACAATCAGATGGAAGACAGTTAATTCTATGAGGCTTTTTCCTCCTCTTCTTTTCTGTTCTGTCCCCATCTGAGAAATCCCTGACAGTATGTTGTACATGCGCCAAGTTTGGGGGCGTAAGATTTGATTGCGCTTACGCCAAGGTGGAGATATTGCATCTAGTGTTCGGCGCCGCTGTGGGCCAGAATCAAGGTCTGCCCCGGCCCAATTTAGTGTGAAAGAATCGGGGGATGGTAAGTACTTTACAATGACAGTCTCATTACATCCCTGATAAGCATGGTGAACGAAATACCGTCAATTTGAACGGAATTGTTCCAGTTTCAATAATCTCGCTTCCTCTATGCATCGAAATTCAGCCATGCGGTCTGCTTTGAACGGGGTACTTGCCGCGGCGCAGGTCGTCGCTACGTGTTTCATGGCTTGGAAGGCTCTGACAATTTGGACCGGTACGCCATACCCGGTGATGATCGTGACTACCGAGTCTATGGTTCCTGCATTTGCGCCGGGGGACATCTTGTTCATTTCCAATCATCATCGAAATGTCGCGATAGGCGACCTGCCTGTATGCTGGCTCCCTGATCGCGCGTTTCCAATGGTACATAGGGTGGTTCGGGTCGTGTATGAAGAACAAAGCAACCCGGATTTGACGTAAGCACTGCGCGATTCGTTCTCTTACAGTGTGCTGATTTCGAATACACTATAGCCAACTCATATTGACAAAGGGAGACAATAACCTCATTGACGATACATTGATGTATCCTGAAGGCCAAGATTACTTGTCTCGCAGCCAGATTCTCGGATTTGTCAGAGGTTACATACCCTTCATAGGATGGTTTGTGATCGTGCTACAAGACTTTACACACCCTCGCGAGGCCGCTACTATGTTGTGTCGGGGTATTGGCTTGATATAATCTGAGTGAAGATTGAGTCAATATGTATATTACAGCTCGTCCCTAGATTCATAGCATTGGATGCAACAAAGCGCGGTAAACCTTGGGATAGATCCACATCGGAGCACTGCAGAAAAAGAATATGCAAACCCATGCCATGCCCATGACCGTTCGCAACAGTGGTGGAAAGCTTCCTCTCAACGTGCTCATGACTTTCATCTTGGATACCACGGTCTCAACCGCGGCAGCGAGGAAACACAGCTCGAAGAACAGGACGTCTCGGAATAGTGCTGCGTCTCCCAATGACCATCCGACCAATGCATGGGAGAGACCAGATATTGTGAATATAAGGAATGCAGTCATTGTTTTGTCCAAGCCTGAGCCCGGCGGTATTCCCATCAATTCTTGAGAAACAAGTCGTGAATAATGAATGTATGTAGGTATCGTCAGTTGATGCCAGAATCGACCCCAAAAGCCCCGCACACTGTACGCTTTCATCGGGCTGCCGAAGAGAGGTGGCCAATCTCCAGGATCATCGAACCGTAGGATGGCAACAAACACAATGGCCAGAAGGGAATGATAGAATTCCAGAAAGAAATAAGCACGCCAAATCCATTGGAGTGACATGATGGCGCGAACTTGGACTTGGTGCAACGATAGCTGGAAGGCTACTTCCATTTCGGGCGAGAAGTCGGCCACAGAGACTTGCCCAAGCGCATGGATGAAGACCTTTTGGAAAGCAAAGCGCTCAAATGCCCAAAGAGTGGCTGCTTTCATAGCCTGTTGGAGGAGGAAAAGTACGCGAGAATTCGAATCACTTGACGCCTTCTCTTCAAAGGACGAAAGCCGCAATGGTAGGTTTCGAGGATTGTTCCATATCCTATAGCAATCGACAAAGCTCCAGTCATGTGTGTTTAGGTCTGGACTAAAAGTATGCTGATCAAAAGCGAGTGTCTTTGTTGAGTAAAGTAGATAAAAGACCACCAAGCTTGCAAAAGTGCTATCAGCGCCAATCATCCAAGACAGCCTATGCGATGAGACCAATGACATTAAGGAGCATAGCCAGACTGGCCCCAGTAGTAGAAGACGAGTTCTCCGGCGTCTTTTGAGGCCAGTGATATTCAGCAGACTGGCTATCATAAAGTAAAGCAGCGGTGAAAATGACTCGTGATCCATGGCCTGCATGTTGCTTGAAGCTTGATAGTAAGAAAGTCCAAAAACACAACAGTAAGTATGAAGATCGAATTCAAAACAGAGAGTTTCTTACTTGACATTCAGGTAATGTTTCAAAACAGTGAAATACCGTCCCTGATAAATTCTCCACAAGTGGAGAGATCTATATTGCGCTGAAGGGTGGATCGTCTCTTCATCTTCCCCAATAGGAAAAAGCACGAGATATACCCTATCTAGCAGACTATTAACGCCTCGTATTCTAGTATTTCATGTATGCAGATCAGCATTCCATCAACCTGTGAGTGAGTGGTCCCATCTCCTTCGAAGTAATGAATGGCCAAAATCCTGAAGGTCCACGCTACTGATTTGGGGGCCATACGGCCATCTTGAAGCTGTTCCCTATTCCCGTGGTACAAACTAACGCTATAGAACAATTCTTGGTCGCTAGGCTTACGAAGTAGGTCTCCTACAGTTCCCTCTGGTCCACCCGCTTTGGGCACGCACGGTAGTTTGGCTCGGAGCATCTCGCTCAAGTGTCAGCTCATCTATGGATGGATATCTTGCCCACGTCACAATGGGCATGTACAAGCTAAGGGGATCCAGATGAACGATGTTTGGTCATGTCGCAATCCTGCCCTGAGCGAATTTACTCACACAGGGTAACTAGTAGACCCACCGAGACATGAGCGAGAACTCATCCCATCTGCGTGTCTAACTCTCCATATGGGACCCTCATGCAATATGAATGGAGGTAATCATTGGCTTCTATTGAGCACCTACCTCTATCTGAACTTGCAGCGCCGAGCCATTCAAGTCATGCGCCAGCTGCCATTTACTCATGAATACTACCTAGCTAGCATCCATGCTATCTGCTTGGGACTGGAGTTAGATTATGAACATTAGCTGAGTATGGAAGGTTATGCGGGATATCAGGAGTAAGACCTTTGCCATGGGTTGCTTTGAATGGGTATAAAACACACGTATGCCTTCGCATCTGTCTTGTTCTTCTTCTCCTTATCATAGCACCAAGACTTAAGATTCCTCAAGCAGAGTATCACAACTTCTTCCGATCAATATGACTCCCCTGTCCCTCAAAGCACTCGGTGGCGCTGCAGCCGTATACCTGTTGGGCCAGCAGGTTCAGTGCCCATTCCTCGCCATTCCTCTTATCGCTGATGCTGTTGCCATGACTGTCGCCCAAGTAGGCTCGGCTGCAGCGTCTTTTGGTGGTGCCATTGCTGCCGCACACTTTGCCCGGGATCTCGAGGGACGTGATACTCAGATCAATGCCCCCGCTGGAGTGCCTCAGTACAACTTCGATATGTGCGCCGAGAGCCTGAATGACCCTGCTGTCACTGTGACCGTTACCGGCCCTGTTGAGAACAACGGTGAGTACCTGTTATAACATAAATTTAACCTCTATATCAGGCTAACTCTTTTCAGGTATCCAAATTGACGGCCTGCCTTCTACCTGCATGGTTCTTGCCAATGTCATCGATGGCGATGCGGTCAATGGTCCGGTGCCGACTCCCTGTGGCTCTGCATGCCTTCTGTATAACAACCTGAACGCGGATCAGTATGGACAGATGCAGTCCGTTTTCAACGATTTGAAGAATCTATAAAGATCCGAGGCGCTTTTTGCCAATTATTTCCTTGTCCAAATATGAGTTAGACTCGTTGGTTTTGTTGTGTGTTGTTCAGAATGCCATTGGAGGAGGTCAAGGCCTCGTGGGCCGAGGAAGAGTAAAATTACTTTGTACAGAGAACAATTCACAGAATCATTTATGCTCTCAACACGCTCGCTCGCTATCTTTGTGGCTGCTGTAATTCATGTGGAAATTCTTATATTCTGTGATTCTCAATGAATCTCTTTCAAGACAGGACCAGACGGTGTCTCACATACTTAACTCACTCTGACAAGGCATATTTTGCGGTTGGTCTGTGACAGGCCACCTCACCACCGGGCTCAGGAACAAATTGCTCACTCTATGCTAACTCTTTTATGGAGGTCGGCTTACCTCTTTGGTCAACTACTTCACATCTCTAATTCACGAAGAACCGGGGTTTGGTGCTATCAGACAATGTATAATGGAGGATGGGACCTCTGTGGTCGCATTAAATCGGGCCCCAAGATATAAACATATATATTTCCCTGCATAGTTGAGTTCTTTCGACTAAAGATACACGAAATTGATTGCGACAGACTAATTAAATTCATAGAGGGTACAGTGACTTTGATCTATTGGTGTATCATGGGTTGCCGATTGAGTATGGTCCGTAGTCACGGAACTGGTCCAACAACTAGTCGGAGGTATGAAAATAACAACGCTCAAGGGACAGACGCTAGTCAGTTTAACTGAATGTAAGACTTGGGACTAATTTGTCGAACTCTTCTTTCCGATATCGACTACAAACTTGCTTGTTCTTCCCTTGACATGTAGTGTATAGAGCCTGATTGCAGTCACGATGACCATAAGAGTCCACCGCGCTCCCAACACGCTAGACTGACCGTCCCCTAGCTCAAGTGTGAACGCATGTGTCATGCGGGGCCAGGCCATAACCCATTCAACAAAGGCGACAGTCTCACCATCTTCGACAGCGGATGGAGACGAGGGCGAAGAGGGTTTTTGAACACTGCTGTCGCTCGACTGGGAGATCTGCTGGGTCGATAATAATCGGACCAATTTGAACCCATTCCTTTTCGCTTGATCGTCCCCCTTCTTGACCTTCCTCCATGCGAACACCTCCCGCTGCTTTTTCTCGCCTACCTCGATGGAGAAGTGGAAGGCGATGTGGTTGTTTGTGCCAAGTTCGGCGCGCATGAGCTCCGTGTCCAGACGGTCGGATTTCGAGTCCGAATCCAACGGCGGCAAGAAGATAATCCCATCTGGATTGAATGCATGGAGGCCGCGCGACTCGTCACCGGCAGCAGCAAGAATGAGATCCTTGGAGCTCATTCCATTGCGCAGGATAAATCCTGTTCTCATTCCAAGTGGAGGTTTGCCACTATAGCCAGTTTGCATCTCAATTAGACACAGACGCTCCTTGGCATTCGCTCCACACAGATTCATAGATTTCCATTTTGTCCACTGGCCATGTACGCTCATGGTTGATGGAAGTGAGCCATAGCGAGATGATACATTCACCGACGCCTCTTCATAGGCAGGTGGGGCATCACTTTCCTGGGGTTGGGCCATGGCGTGAAGAAGAAATTGAATAAAGAAAACCAAGATACTGTTCATGGCTCTAGTCCGGAGACATTGATTTTACTGGCTTTATGTTATACACACTGTCCTCCGCAGTCCTCCTGCACGGGTGACTCCGCCACTTCCTGGCTGCAGGATCATGATGTTTCCAGTGGGTCAAGTGTCGAGTGGGATCCCTGATTGGCGTTGTTGCACTCAGGACGATATTATACTATGTAGATCGCTGTTCCGGGGGCCAAAAACACACGATCTTAGCCCAATCAGTCTGCGTAGTTGAGATGAACCCAAACCCTTGGAAGGGGGTCCAAAGTCTTTTCCAAAAGGGCAACTTATCCGTCGAACATTGCCTAAGCCACTTATGTTGTAATCTATGTATCGTATCTCTGCAACAATATATGGTGGATTGGATTATATGAGGGTTTGGCCTCCCGCACTTAATTCTTCTTGGCTTTCATTTTCCAGACAGAAAAGCTCCACGTCATCAATGTTGTCTGAGTATTGGTGTGCAATTATTCGGTTCCATTACCGAGATGATCAATTCTAAATGATGAAGTGGGAGATGGCACGCAAGAAAAAATGGTGGTTTGTGTGGCCTAGTCTACTCCGTAGTGGTGAAAGACTGTGCAAAAGCGTTGAGAAGATTTAGATTGGAGAGAAATTGATTGGAGAGAAATTGAACTGTTGTTCACTTATCAGGCTGTTTGCAAAAGACTCTGTTGAGGACATCTGGCCTTGGCAGGCCCAAGATGGTCTATCCTCACCTCGCTTGTGTTGAACGTAGGTGTTGGAGGCTCAGTGGTGAGTTCCGAGGTAATCCCGGGCTGAGTCCGACCTGCACCACGTGACTGGTTATGCAATGATTAAGGCGGCGTCAGATTGACATATCCAAAGGCGGCGAGGGGTGAGCCCTAAAGCGGACAGGAAAGCCGCAGAGCTTTCAACGTTGTGTTCGGGATAATGAAGAAAAAAGATAGATCTCCAATTCCACTTGTTGTGTCCGGAGTACAACTTGCAACACAATGATTGTCACCCCACAATAATTTGGAACACGATGAGGAATCCCAAAGTCTTTCAATCCTGTTTTACTGTCTCACTGCACCAGATAATCTAGCAAAACCAACGATTTATGAT
The DNA here is from genome assembly GCF_028828445.1 of Penicillium paradoxum. Lineage (NCBI taxonomy): Eukaryota > Fungi > Ascomycota > Eurotiomycetes > Eurotiales > Aspergillaceae > Penicillium > Penicillium paradoxum. The sequence goes on along the minus strand of NW_026643184.1, from coordinate 123,608 downwards.
TAATTATCACAGCCGACCACGTCTATGTTAGCATGGACTTAGAACTGGAGGTCGCCTCTCAAGAATGGGACTTACCGACACTGGGAGCTGCGACAACCAAACTTAGAAGGCCTTACCCAAATCCTATCATCCGCGAAAGCGCATCACGTCCTTTCTCCAAATCGCTCCACCGAACTCCTTCGGAAACAACACTGGCAATCTCCACGGATTTAAACTCAGTTCATTGTGAAAATGTGGACTGGTCAGACAGAACTATTCTAGAAGTTTGGGGTACGCAACATAGCGTGTGGCCGAGGCCCAGCATGTCGTATGACTACCCCCACGAACCTGCATGGACCTACCTATATTGGTATTGGAACGACTTTGTATGTTCCACATCTGGACCACCTGCACGGTCATAATGACAATTCCGGCTCAGGAGTGTGGAACTTGCTCTGGTGATATGACGATCTCTGGCCGCCCTGCTGGAATGGGATGCGGTCGTACTGCCTGAGAATGAGCAGTTGATCATTGCGCTCGAGACGGATAATCCGAGTAGTCGATTTATGCACTGTTATATTACATGACAGATGGAGTAGGGATTTGCGAGACACGTCGTGGGGCATAGAAACAATAGGGCCTGTACAACATATGGCATTGTTGGGCATGATGATCTCCACGTTAGTTACTCCGTACATGAGGTTGAGTGCGGTGGACGGTTTAGCGATGTATTTAAATCCGACTTGTGCTCGAATTGCGCGCAACCCGGGGCCATCTGGGGAAATGTTTGGAGATGTAGGGGCCATAATGTGGAGTCAGGTCTACTGTACGGAGTACAACACGCAAAGAAATTGCTTTAACTTCCCTCTCAGATTGTGATGTATATACAGTGAAATGGCCTAATTCGGACGTGATGGTAGAAAGATTGATAATAAATTGCGGCATGGCGGTCAGGGGAGTGTTCAGAGTCAGTGGAGTACGAACAGAGTATGTACATACCTAGTCCATAGCGCCGGGGTAACGTTGGATCCGGTGCATAACATACGACTTTTATGTACACTGTACAACGTAGCTTAGCCTATGAACAAAGTTTAGTTTCCATGACATAAAAAGTGTGCACTGGCCCTATAAGGCACACCGGTGCCTGAACTTCCGCCTTGAAATTCGGATATCCGGCTTCGAAATGGGGATACAGAATCCGAGGACCTGAACCATAAATGTGAATGATAAGGATTGCCTGAGATTGAATTTTTTTCAGGTGGCAAAGAGCTTGACTGGAGCTTGGCTATCCCGAGCCACGAGATTCTCCAGACGTAGTCTTTTTGCCCTCATTTGGCCAGTCTGAACGAGTTTGCCATGTTACATGGGTTCTACAGCCGAGTCATTGAGGCTCGCGATGTTATTTCCAAATCTGATTCTGGTTACCAAGGAGCATTTCGTATGGTGTACGAAGTATATATCTGGATTTTCAACCGAAATGATTGAATGTGTACCTGCTTGGCATTGAGTAACAGAAAGCATAGAGACTTGGGATTGGCTGAACGACGGGGCAAGCGGTTACTCGCGGCCAGCCACGCGAGTCCGGTGATTCTTGGTGATTCTTGTTAGATAATAGCGGGTTCCAGCTCGGGTAGACTCCAAATTCTCTCGGGTAGACTCAAAAAAAAAATATTATGTCACCACCTAGTTTGGAGTCTACTATAGATACCATATCTTAGGGGGACTCCAAACTAGGTCATTATATCAGCCATTTTAAACTAATCACATAGTATGAAACTCCTCTTAGCTTAAACCCGACTATATTAAACTACACCTACTGTCTATACAATTCTCTATCACTATAAAAAAACCTTATATTTACCACTATATTTAAATATATACCTACTAGATAAATAATTTAAATGATTTAATATATATTCCCCTACTACTATAAATTAAATTTAAGTCGTAATATCTATTATATAGCTTTAGAATATATACTAAATAAGATATATATTTACTCTTACCTAACGTAGAACACTAGTGCTCCTTCCTTAATAATATTAGCTAAAATTTTATTTATTTATATTTTCTATATTAATATCTTCTTCTTCTTCTATTATTTCCCGTTACGTCTATTTTTTTTTTATATATACTTAATATATAATTATTATATCTCTATTAATTAACCTTAGACTAGGACTAACTCGATAGGACTTCGATAACCTAGAAGTTCTCTATACCCCGAATCCGTACCCCGTAACTAGCTAGGCCTATAGTACGTAAAAGCCTATATTCTAATTCTAACGTATATTATATATACTTAACTTATATAGGCCCTATATAAGATCCTAACCCTAGATAGAGGCCCCGTACCTAGTATAGAGCTATAGTAGCGGGTAATAAGCGATACGATATTAAAGCGGGTAATATAGTTACTAATATACCCCCTAATACTACGTATATTCTTAATAAAGAGAATATCGGTATCTACGATATCGCTATTAATAGATAGTAGATATATAGGATAATCCTCTTAGAGGGTCCCGCGCTACGCCGTTACCTCCGATAAGAATATCCTAGGGTTAGTATATATCTATATAAAATATATACTTAATATATACTAATAAACTTTTTATTATAGCTATTACGCCTACTCGCTACTAGAAGACGACATTAGAAATCGCCGCTAGGGAGAATATAATTAAGCGATAGATCCTAACGAAAGGATAGTAATAAGCTAGGTATATATATAAGCCTAGCTATAGACCGGTAGATAGGAAAGTAGGCTACTAGTGCGACGCCCTTAAGCGGATCGCGTAAGTAAATATAACCTTAGATATATTAATTATATACTAACTTTATTTAGGAGCTAAGATCCTAACTTTACCGTTAAGTACGGTACCCGCTTTTATCGCTATATATAGCCTAATACCCCTAGTTCTAGCTATCGTAGCTATCGAGTAAGTTAATAACCCTAATATAAGTATAATATATACTAAATATATATAGTGTAGCCTTAAACCCCCTATAAACCCTATTCCCTTCTATAGATTTAGCGCGGTCGTCCGAACTACCGATAAAGTTAAAGAGGCCCCTAAAGTTAGAGAGGAGGAATACGAAGAATATAAAGAATATAAGGGGTAGAAGGAAGATAAAGAAGATAAGGAATATAAGGAAGAGTCTAAGGGAGAGGATAAGGAATACGAGGAAGAGTCCGAGGGAGAGGATAAGGAGTCTAAGCCCGAGTCTAATAGCGAGGACGACTTAGCCTAATCGATATATATATTATTATAGCCTTTACTTTAAGTCTTAAATATAATTTTAATATACTTAATATATAATAAAAAACGCTAAAATTGTTAAAAAAATTAAAATATATCTAATATTTAATAGATTTTAATCTTATAGCCCCGATATATATACTTAATATATAATAAAAAACGCCTAAAACACTAGAAAAAATCGAAATATATCTAATATCTAATATATTTAAACCTTATAGATCTAATAAGTATAGTTTATATATATAATATACCGTAAATATATAGATTAAAGGCCTTTTATATATAAAGTAATAATAATACCCTTTATTATATAGGGGATAATAATACCCTTTTATATATAAAGGAATAATAATACTCTTTCGTATATAAAGTAATAGTAATACCCTTTTTTATATAGGTAATAATAATACCTTTTTATATATAAAGTAATAATAATACCCCTTTATATATAAAGTAAGAAGTATTAAGTATAACCCTAACTATAACTATATAAAAGGTCTATCCTATCCCTATTAGATACTATTAAATACTATAGTTTAAATAACTATTCTATCTTACTATTATTACTATCCTACGATTATTATTAGAAAAATAGCTAATAACCCCTACGTATATAGACTAACCCGAGGTTTATTTAATAACCCTTAAGTCGCTATAGCGGTAAACCCTTACCTAATATTTAGATATACTTATAGTAGGTTTATTCTATATTTAATATACTTTAAATATATACTAACTATATATAGGACTAATCCCTAATAATAACCCGGGCTAGAAGCTAATAGCGTATTATACTATAATAGCTACTAGTGTCCTAAGATATAATATTAAAGTAGCGGATATCTAAGCTACCCCTCCCCTAAACTAAGCTATCGTACTAAATAAAGAGAATATCGGTATATATAATATTGCTATAAATAGGTAGTAGATATATAGGTTAATATTCCTAGATAGCCCGGCTATACGCCGATATTTACGTTAAGATTATTCTAGCGTAAGTAAGTTATTCCTTTTATATATACTTAGTATATACTAACCTTTATTAATATAGCTACTATACCTAACCGCCGATAGAAGACTTAGGACTAAATAATTACCGTATAAAATGCAATTAAGCGATAGGTTCTTACTCGTAGTTAGTAATAGGTAAGTTATCTCTATAAGCCTAGCCGCGGCCCTAAGAATAGTTTAGTTAGATATTAGTGTGACGCTTTAGAGCGTATTACGTAAGTTAAGATATAATTTCTATTTATAAGGATATATACTAACTATATAAATAGTGCGACTAATACTTAATTTACGGCTCGATTTAGTTAACGTTTCTATCGGTTTCTAACACCGCCTACCCTAGGATCTAGTTAACGCCGACGTAGAGTAAGTATATAACCCTCCTATATTTATTTAATATTTACTAATAATCTATATAGCGTAGGGCGGATATCCCCCTAGTCCCTTTTCTTAGGTTTAGTGCTATAACTACCGCTCTTATAGTACCCCCTATACTAGCACCCCCTATACTAGCACCCCCTATACTACTACCCCCTATACTAGTACCCCCCGTACTAGTACCCCCTATACTAGCACCCCCTATACTAGCACCCCCTATATTAACACTAGCTACCCCTATACCTACCCCTACGCCTAAGATAGCTACTATACCTACTACACCTATTACGCCTACCCTAGGATCTAGAGGTAAAAAGAGAGGTAGAGAAGAAGAGGAGGAGGAGGAGGAGGAGGAGGAGGGAGAAAAGGAGGGAGAAGAGGAGGGAGAAGAGGAGGAGGAAGAGGAAGAGGAGGAGGAAGAGGAGGAGGAAGGAAGACCGAAAAAAAGGGTAAAGAATTAGTAGATTTTAAATTATATACTTATATTATTTAATATCTACTCGGTATATACTAAGTATATACTAAGTAGATATTTACGTTAGATCTACTAAGTATATATAGAGTATAAGGTTAAAATAAGATTAAAATAAGTGTTATATTTTAATATATAGAGGAAATTTCTAAATTAGCTACCCTCGCCTAGCTATAGACGTAGCCTATCTCTCTCCTCTCGTATAGCTCGTATTCTAGCACGCCTCCTTAGCTCTTCTAGTTCCTTTACTAGCTCTATCTCTTTAGTCTCTTCGATACTAGGTATCGGTATATAAGGAAACACTTATAGAGTTAGCGTTTAAGATTCCCGAGGAGATAGAGCTCGAGTACTAGACCGAGCTATACGTAGTGTAGTATACTTACTTCCTTTAGTTAAATAGACCGAAGAACCCCGAGATACTATAGTATAGTTTAGTAGCTATATTAGAGGATTAGGTTAATTATATCTATTCGCGGGATTAAATATACGTTATAGCTTCGCGATACGTTTAGCTATAGCGTTACGATCTTATTTATCTAGATTATAGTTAGTATTAGTTTAATATAAACTAGGTATATAATAAACTAACCCTTTTTTCGAACGCTTTTTATAATCTTTATAATACGATTCTAATTCCTCTATAATATTAGAAGACCCTTAATAGTTTTTATATATATATAGTCCTTAATATTTAGCGTATATTTTTTTAACCTATTTAGATATATTAGACTTATATTAAATATATATAAAAGAAAACTTACCTAAGAATTATAGTTAATAAGGCCTACTTTCGACCTACTACTTTATTCTCTTAGTAATAGCTACTTTTACTAATTCTAGTATAACGTCGAGTGTTTATCTACTAATAGATAGGAATTTTCGACGCTTCTAGAGTAATACCTATAAAAATCTAGCTAGCTAGTTTATTCTTAAACTAAGTCTTAGTCTCTAGCCACTCCGCTATAGTATTATCTATAATCTTAAGGACTTCTTATTTAGACCTTACCTTATAGATAAGCTTAATTATAGGGGTTACTAGATATCTAAGGTATACCTTATTAAATATACGTTAGATATATATATAGTATATAATTAGTATATATTAAAGATACTCTAACTATATTAGACGAGGATTAAGACTTATAAGATAATCGCTAAAGCCTTAGAATATAAATTTAAGTTAATATAGCTATAATATATACTTTATATATAATTAATATACTAGGGCCTTATTTTATATATATATCGACAGTAATAGTTCGGATACTTTATATTATCTCCGTACTACTACTAAGTTAGTATAACTATCGTATAGGCTTTCGCCCTATATTCCTAAGGACTATAAAGAGCTTCTCGAAAAGAATACGATAGTATTCGCGACTTTTAGTATTAATAAGAGCCTAAGTATAGGTATTTAGTACTAAATATATTAGTAAAATAATCGTATCTTTAGTATAATATACTAACTTCGGGCCTCGTTATTATATCTAGTAATTAAAAAGACTATAGTCTTTCCCTATACTATCTTAAAAGTAAGATCTATTTCGATATACTATATATTTTAGAAAAGCTTAGCTTAGCTATATATATAGTATATAATTAGGAAGTACCCTTAAGCCTTATCTAGTATATAGACTTCACGGATAAATTACTTATCGTTATCCTTCATTCTATTAAATTCGAACTCGCGGAATATACCGGTAAGATATATTCCCTACGGGTAGTAAAGGATCCTTTACTTAAGGATTAAAGTACTAATCCTATTATAAATAGTAAAATATTAAGTGATAGTTTTATATATAGATCTAGTACTTATATAAAGGAGTTTAGCGAATTCCGATAATTATAAAAATTTACCTATAGATAGAGTTAGTATTTCCTAAGCTTAGAGGTAAAACACTTACGGTATATAAGGCTAAGGATATCCTACGTTTTAAATACCTTTATAATTTCTTAGCCTATCTTAAATAGTAACTTTATTAGTAGTAGTAGGAAATAAGAATAAGATCCCCGGTAGATAATAAAGTAGTACGGGAACCACGCCTATAAGACTAAGATATAAAGATTAACTCTAGCCTTATATATAGTCGCGGTTATCCTACTAATCCTATCTATATAAAGTAAATCTATTATATAATTAGTATATATCTAGTATATATTTAAACGTAGTAAATATACCGTATATTATAGTCTTCCCTACTTATTACTAGATAAAATAATAGTTATTAATACTAGTAACCCCTATATAATTACCCTATCTTAAATAGAGGACCTATAAAATATCTAGATCTAACTAGTTTATAGTCTTTTAGAAACTCTTTAAGTAATACTAGTTATTAGAAAGAGAGCTATAGGAATAGCTAATAAATATAAAACTATTTTTAGTCTATATAATTAGATATATACCCTTATACGTCCGGACGCCTAGAGAGTACTCGTATAGACTATCTTTATAGTTCTATACCTCTATAAAACCAAAGTAAAATCTATATTATATATAAGCTTAATATATATTAAAGATAAAAAGGAAAGTATATACTCTCTTATTCTATCCCGAATTTCGTTAGATACCTTACTCTTATAGTTAGGCTTTATAACTTTAGCTTATAGATTAAGAAAGAGCTCTAGTATAACCCTATTATATTATAGTAACGGGCGTTTAAGCTCTAGGTGTACTTAATAGTAGTGTCGAATCCTAGAGTAGATATAAGATCGGTAGTAGGCTTTTAACTCCGGATCGCGTATAACTTTTCCGAGAAATCTTATATAGACTAGTGTTATTAAAGTCTTAGATACGTCGATTAAAAATTAATACTATAATAAAAGTTAGACTTATAATAAGTATATATAGCGTATATATAAACGTATAGCGGATATAATTTACTTAAATACTATATTAATAGCCTTTAACGTTAGAGTTATATCTTAAATAGGATTCTTCGCTATATAAATAATATATAGAATCCCTTTATTATTAGTATTAGGGTAGTCGGGAAGAAGAAGATAGTCTTAGGTCTTAGATATATAGACTTTCCCTCGGCCTATAACGTTAATAAGAACTAGTTCGGTAGGGATAACGATTTAGTTAAGGGAGGAGTCTATATTACTACTAGAATAATTCTTAGGTAGATCTTAGTCTAGGATAGACGGAGAAGACTAGATATCCGTAGTTATAGGCTAGGGAAGCTTAGTATATATTAAGTATATATAAAAGGTAGAAAACTAATAGGCTAAACGCGAGATCTAATAGTTTAAACTATAGGTAGGGAAGTTTAAACTATAGGTAGGGAAGTTTTCGGAGGGATTTGATACCCTAGAAGATTATGGAGTTGCCTTTAAATCTTAGCTTCTTCGAGGATCTCTAGGAGTAGGCGTGGTTTAAGGAGATTAGAAAATGAGGGTGGATGAAAAAGATTTCGAGGATGATTAGGTGGTAATAAGTCTATTGTTTAAAGAAAGGTACTGGATATACCCGAATAAGGAAGCGGATAGGGATACTATGGATAGGGATCAATAAAAAAATTTCAACACAAGAATGGCTGATATAATCACCTAGTTTAGAGTCCCCCTGAGATATGGTATCTGTAGTAGACTCCAAACTAGGTGCTGACATAATAATATTTCGAGTCTACCCGAGAGAATTTGGAGTCTACCCGAGCTGTATGCCCAGATAATAGGTTTCCGAGCCGATTCTCTGATTGGCGGTTCGGCCCAGCAGTGGCCCTTAAACATTCCACTTCCGCGTCCAAGAGTGGATCCACCGACGCTTAATTTCTGTCGATGGTCTCGGCATCAAAGCTTTTTTTTGGCTGAAAATGCCTACGGGCACAATATTCAACACATAATGGGAATAGGCAATCGAAATTCGTATCGCCATCGATAAAATATGGCCGTTCTACAAGATCCGGGCCCCAGAATTCTATCCCCCAACTCTCCATACACTGTAAGCCGGGGATCGCTCGGTTGATATTGAGGAAAGCTCCACCTCTTGGCCAAGCAGTTTTTTTTTTCTGCACACATACAAGTGTCGAGGTTTCTGCTCCTTTTTCTCTTCTTTCTCTCTCTATTCCGCTTTGACTTCTTCCCTGTCAGTCTATACGCGTCGACATCATGCTTTTCGATAAAGTGAAGCCCCACCAGGACCCGATTGATTCGGAGTCTGGATATACTGAAAAGAAGGCGATGGGGGATCAGAAGCCCAAGTATCAGGATGCTTTCGGTGATGAGGAAGGTGCGGAGGTCAAATACAAAACTATGAAGTGGTGGTAAGTTGCGCGTAACCCAAGACTCGCATGTTCGGCAGCATGTGCTAATTCTATATTAGGCAAACGGGAATGTGTAAGTGCTGGCACGTCTGCAGATCAAGCTGTACATCATGTCTCACGAACCGCCTCTAATTCTTTGAATCTAGTCATGATTGCTGAGTCCGTCTCTCTCGGTGTTCTGTCCCTCCCCAAGACCCTCGCCCAGCTGGGTCTCGCCCCGGCTCTTATCCTCATTATTGGACTGGGACTCCTCGCTACCTACACTGGATACACGATCTACCAATTCCGCATGCGCTACCCTCACATTCAAAACTTGGGCGATGCAGGCGAGGTTCTCCTCGGTGCTTTTGGACGTGAGCTGTTTGGTATTGGCCAGCTGCTCTTCTCGATTTTCATCATGGGTAGTCACATCCTGACATTCAGTATCATGATGAACACCGTCACCGAACACGGTACTTGCACAATGGTTTTCACTTTTGTTGGATTCGTCATCTGCTTCGTCTTCTCCCTGCCCCGTACTATGAAGAACATGACCCACATCTCGTGCATGTGTATGTGCATCTCGTTCCCCGGAAACTTTGGGGGAATCCTATGCTAACCATCTTTGAATAGCTTTCCTGAGTATTCTGACTGCCGTCATCATCACCATGATTGGTGTTGGTGTCCAGAACGAGGGTGGTGTGGGCCTTAAGGCTACTGTCGATACCGATCTGTTCCAGGCCTTCAGCGCTGTTACCAACATTGTCTTTGCCTACTGTGCCCACGTTGCCTTCTTCGGCCTGATTGCTGAGATGGAGGAGCCCCGGGACTTCCCCAAGGCTTTGCTCTTGCTGCAGACCTTCGAGATCATCTTCTACGTCGTCGCTGCCGTTGTCATCTACTACTACGTTGGCCAGGATGTTGTTTCTCCCGCTCTCGGATCTGCCGGTCCTATCCTGAAGAAGGTCGCTTATGGAATTGCCATCCCCACTGTATGTTTCTCTTACTTCTTGGTTTTCTTGTGTTCACTTGCTAATATTCGCAGATTATCGGTGCTGGTGTCGTCAACGGCCACATCGGCCTCAAGTACATCTACGTCCGTTTGTTCCGTGGAACGGACCGCATGCAAAAGCGCGACCTGGTTGCCGTTGGCTCCTGGGTTGCCATTGGCTTCACTTGCTGGGTTATCGCATGGATCATTGCTGATGCCATTCCCGTGTTCAGTGATCTGCTGAGTCTGATTAGCTCCCTCTTCGCCAGTTGGTTCAGTTACGGCCTTGGTGGTGTGTACTGGCTGCACATCAACAAGGGCCGCTGGTTCTCCTCTCCCCGCAAGATTGCGCTCACTATCGTGAATGTCTGTGTCATTCTGATCGGTGGTTGCATGTGTGGTCTGGGTCTTTACGTCTCTGGCAAGGCTATTCACGACAACTCCTCCAGCAACAGCTTCTCCTGCGGCAACAATGCCGTGGTTTAAGTTTGTTTCTGTAGGAGTATTTGGAGGTACACCTTCACGTTGTACGATATTACACGATTTGTTTCTAGAGATTTTTGCATATAGATGAGCTTTTATTGGGCATGATGTTAGCATGCTATTATTATTATTATTCTTTACCTTTTTCCTCCGTCCGTTCCAATTGTAAAGAAACTTCTTATTGTGTGGGCGAAACAAACCCACCAAGCCAAACTGATATCCGCAGTCCACTATGAAGCGAGCCCCGAAGGCCCACTCCGGTGTGCAGCGTCAACGTCCGTGCAGTTGGATCGCGGCCTTGGCTTAAGTGGAAGAAGCGAGAGATCCAAGAAATTAAGCTAGTGCTATGGTGGAGTACATTTCAGCCACTTCATTTAAAATCCTGGATTTTTGTCAGTGGGACTCAGCAAAAATTGCGTTGAGGATTCTTTTCCCACTCTGCCAAAAATGGATGCCCGTGATGTAGATACTAGAGAGAACTATATACATTGATACGTAAAACAGTCATTTTGCACCACTTATTTACCTCGCGTGGTGTATTAAAGTCATCCCCCGAGGTATTGCTCCAGCCTACCTATCCATAAATAGCCTTATGTTGCACGCTGCTGTAAGCTTAGACCCGGCACATTCGGCCGGACTCGGATACAGACCAGTCATCACTGCCCACAGCCTTCAGCGCATAGAAGAACGAAGAAGGATCCCATCTGCGCTTAACATCAAGAAGGGTTTCGTAATTGGAACCGAAGAAGGTCTCCTTCCAGTTTGGCTGGCGGAAATTGGCTTCATTCTGGTAACAGCCACTGCCAGGAGTGAGGGCCTCGAGCTGAGGCACGAATTCGTTTGTGATCTTGTATTGGTCTTCGACCATCTCGGACCACGAGGCGGTATCATCCCAGTGTGTGCCGAACTGCATCGTTATGGCTGCGTTGCGGAAGGCTGGGGATACTGCATTCGACACATTGACTGGGGAAGAGACGTTCAGGCAAACTCCCACAGCAACCAGGCCGGATTGAGTGAAATTGCGCAGCACTGAGCCTATACCAGTGGGGTTTTCCTCCAGGGTCTGGCGGGGAATGAGACGGCCGCCGTACTGGTAGCTAGCCACCCCCAAATTTCCCCAGGGGAGAGGTCCCATGTATCTATTGTAATGGTCGCGGTACGAGTCGTACTGCGTGAAGCTGGCGTCGTACTTGATGCCGAGATTTGTGAGCTCAGACATGAAGGGGCTCAGAATGGCCTTGACCTCATCGGTGGTCTTATTGTAACCTGTAACAGGCGCGATGAGGAAGAACTGAGAAGTCATCTGGTAGATGACATTGACGCCCTGGTCGACCATGGCTGGCACCAGAGAATGGAGTTGCGAAACAGCCTCGTAAAATGTGTCGGTACTGATGTTGGCTGCGGTGAATTGAAGAGCGGCACCGGCGATAGGTGCGTCCTTGTGTGCTTTGACTGTCAAGGATGTCACGACGCCATAGTTGCCAGCACCTCCGCCACTCAAGGCCCAGAAAAGATCGGCATTCTCGGATCGTGAGGCTGTGACCAGCTTGCCAGCAGCAGTGACAACCTCGAACTCAAGAGTATTATCAGCTGCAAGGCCGAATTGGGTCGAAAGTGCGGAGTGGCCGCCGCCCTGGGTGTAGCCACCAGCGAGACCAACAGAAGGGCATTCGCCCGTCACAACTACAAGGCCCTTGGCAGCGGCAGCCTCGAGGATCTGAAATCCAACCACACCGGGAGCGACCTTGAATGCCGGGCCCTGGTAGGCCGGCTCCGACCAGTCCTTGTACTCGATATCATTCCAGTGGTGGGTCCATACAGAGAGTGCCCCGGCACCGGTGGAACGACCAAGATAACTACATATTATCAGCGTTGATCCCACGAGAGAAGACCCAGTGCAACTTACTCATGGCCGGTGTTACGGATAACAAAACGGACGTTGTTCTCGCGGGCGAAGTTCACCGCAGCGATGACCTGATCGTTGGAAGAGACATTCACAGCGTAACTGACATAGTTGCCCAGGCGACAGGGCTGAGACTTGTCGGCAAAGGGGTCACAGCTCTGGTTCGCAAAGTACGTCTGCATCACCGAAGAGGATGAATCCCAGCTGCTGGCGATTAGTGGCAATTTTCAGCGGTAAATATAGAGGACTTACTGAGGCTCCGGGGTATACCAGTCAGCCTTGAGTGTGGCACATGCAACGGCATCATAGTTCGGTGCATGGCAGGGGCTCCCAATAGGGACGGTCGCAATCAGCCGGCCATCGACCGTCTTATTCAGTGAGTCCCAGACCGAGGGAGCAGGCCAGCAGCTATCGGTCGGTAAACAGTGGCATTCAAGCGCAACGGCCGATGCGCCGAGAGCCACGAGGGAAGCTAATGACCACTTCATGGTTATGGAGGATACGCTTGTCGATTGGACAGGCGTCGATTCCCTTATGTATTCGAGACTGGATCCTCACGAGTCCATCATATCGGAGATGTTCCCCAACGCGTCTAGTCTCGCACCTCCAGCGGTGCAATTAAGTGTGGATCGGGAGGATCCCGACTCCCGAGACGGAATTGGGGGGCCAACTGGCATGCCGAAGGGCGGAAGTACGGTTCACTCGAGTCCATGTCCGGAGTATTTCCCTCGTAGACACCAATTGCAGTCTTCCCCTGAATCCAATCTTCACGGATATTGTTTCCATTTCCAGAACGCAACATCTTCTCGGTTGCGATGCGCAATCTCCGGGGAACAAAAAGATCAACCCGGTCCAATCAACAGCTCAGCCTAGCGCCACAGCCCCTACCCGAAGAGCCCTACTGCAACTAAGAGGGCATCCTTGTTCGCTTCGAAGGAGGCTTGCATTGGCTGATGAAGATGTGGAAATTGCACGGTCATATTGTTCTCCCATTGGCCAATGCAAATCATGCTGGCCTCGCCAATAGGAGAACCTGAGACATTGTCGTCTCTCAAACAGTCGCAGCGAGATTTCATTGCAGGGGTACTCCGTATAGCCCCACGGCTCATGCATCCTCTGAAGCTTCTTCCCCAGAACGAACTATTAGCTTGGATCGAGGTGCACTAGAACCAGGTTGACGACACCCCTAAGTCTAACACTAGGATGTTCGGTCGCCTAAGCCTTTCAGGATTACAGCCCTGAAGCGGTTGGTGATGCAGATTATAAATATAGTTTTATCCCTGCTGACCCTCATACCTGGAGGCAAAATAGCCCGTTTCATGATGCCGTTGGGCTAGCTGTCACATCGGCAATGTCGCAACCCGATCTTGGTCCACCCTTAGAGAAGGGGATCTGGGCCGCTGTGATCATCACAGCGGTGATCGTGATCCTACGACTCGTGGCGAAAGTCAAAATTAAACGGCTGGGCTTTGACGATGGCCTGATGGTCCTGGCCGAGGTAGGTCTTCCGTCGTCTGGGACTGATCTACTTAATGTATGATGTATACTAACTCCCATGTTCTCTAGATTCTGGCAATCGTGTCAACGGTATTCCTAACCTTGTCAGTCAGACATGGCTTTGGCAAGAATCTCCTCACACTACCACAGTCTGACCAGAAAGCTGTCTTGAAGTCAATCGCATTCCAAGTGCCATTGATCACCTTCAGCACCACATTCGCCCGCTCTGCCTTTATTCTCTACCTCCTGCCTCTCCTTGGAACCAATAAACACCATCAGACCGCACTATGGACGGTGTTGATCCTCCAACTCTGCGGCAATGTTGTTTCGGCGGTGTTACCACTCAGCATTTGTCGTGATCCAGCCGCCCTGTGGGATAGAGCAGCGGCAATCGCGACGACCTGTGGGGATTCCCACGCTGTGATCAAATTCGCCTACTTTTCCAATACCTTCAATTCGGCCACTGATTTATTTTTGGCGGTCTTCCCAACGGTTATGTTTTGGAATTTGAATTTAAAGCGGAGGCTCAAAATCAGTTTGATATTTCTTCTCAACTTGGGCATCGTGTAAGTTCCAAGGTTCCTCCAGTGCAGGCAGATGCTACAGAAACAAGAAACTAATGAGTTAGTGCAATGGTTGCATCCATCATCAAGACCACGAAACTCAGCTCTATACCCAGCGTCACGAATATGGGAGCTAGCGGCGGCATCGAGCTGATCCGCTGGGGATACACTGAAAACGTCATCATCATTATCACCTCTTCAATCCCCTGTATCCGTCCTTTGATCATTTCCTCGGCGCGGAAAATCTCTAGTGGCAAGGTGTCAGGTTGCTATGAGTTAAGTCTGCCCTTCAATGGTTGCAAATCGGCCGCTGGTCCCAATGCGACCAACCAGTCACGTCACAGCCACAGATTCAAGCCCGATCTCGAGGACAACAGCGTTGACTACATTTTGGATCGTGATCAGGGGGCGCAAGATAGTACACATGTGGGAGAGGCCCCCGATTCGCCTCCTTTGTATCCCCCAGGTATCACCAAGCATGTCGAAATTTCGGTGGTCTCGGATGTTAGATGACCTACGACAGAGCGAATATTGAGACTGTTAAAAATGGGACCTGGGTTATATTTAGCCGAATTGAAGACCCATCTCTCTGTGTAGTTGCCTAGTATCTTATTTCTAAGGGTAAAATTGAGATCCTTGACCGGACTCGGCAAAGCATTATAGGGAGTCGACTTCCTGTTCACAATCAGCGAAGGTGTCCATAAACTTCCATATATAATACAGCAATAAGATTCCTTGGAAGAACGCATGCACGGCCCACTTCTCCTTGACTCTCTCGCTTCAACGCATCTCAGCCTATGAGCCCTGGTAGCCAACTCACTCCTAGCTAAGCTATTCACCCTCTCTGCTTCAGCACACAGGCATCCAGAAATTTCTGGGGCAATTCGGATATTCTGGCTTCCCTTCCTGGCACTGACAAGATGTTGGTTGCCTTCTTGTGGTATGCAGAAGAAAATACTCGCCAAAGTTCTTGGTCGGTTTCCAGATCTGCGAGCGGCCGTGGATAGTAGGGGTCGTTCTCGATGAATGCGTGAACCAGTTGCTCAATCAAATTATCTGGTTCATCCAAGGCTTGTTTCTCCTGCCAGGTACTGCAGAGATTGAAGTCCAGAACCCAGAGACGCGTCGTACGTCGCTTGAAATTCACAGCTAGCAAGGTCTCAATATCTGTATGAGGCGGCATTGCCGAGAGCGCTTCTCCGATGTCTCCCAGGGCGAGATGTATAGAACTGTCCCATGTAGATTCTCTTTCGCTGCCAAGGACAAACTCAACGTCAAATGCGTCAAGGTGTGCGGACCAGTGGATCACAGCCAATGCTTCACCGATGGCATAAGCGTATTCATGAATCGGAAACTGAAGTTCAACCATTTGGTCCAAGAAGAGACTAAAATTCCTCAGGGTGAAGTTGGCCAGTGGTGGACGGATCAGCGGGCGTCGACGGCCGAGGTAGATACGGGCCAGGCAATCGCGGTTTGTGGGCTCAGAGCTGGCAGCGAGCTGGGAGGGAGCCGGGCAGTAGGTATTAATGAGAGCCTGCCTCGCAATCTTTGGTAATGGAAGAATACGTTCTGTCATCAACGCCATAGAGGGGAGGGGAAAGGCCGTCCTTTCGGGAGGGAAAAGAGGCAAATGAGTATCCCACCAAGTTCTGTTGGCTCGCGGAACATAAGACAACACTCGAGGGACTCTCACTTCCAAACGCGGTTGCTGCCGCTCAAATGCCTGGTAGCAAGCCGCATGCACCTGGAGGTCGTTCCATAGGGCCTCTTCGAAGTAGGGTCTTGCGACTTTGATCACGTAACCTCGACCAGGCCTTTCAAATATGATACCGCACTGACCAAAGCCGATTGCTCTAAAGCCCACAGCTTCTGGGTGACCAAGCTGATTCGACATCGTAAATGACGATAAACCACTGGCCGTTGAATTGAGGCTGAGGACTCTGGCCAGGACATCCAGTGGTGCTGCATCACGGTTGATTTGAAGTCGGGACTCCAGCTCCTCATTTCGCCTCGTGTCAATTATCTCGGACAAGTGGTTTGTCAGTTCTATATCGGCGAGGGAAGTTGGCGCAACGCGGGAGACCCCAGACTCATCGCTGGTCTGGTTGCTACGTTGTGGGTTCATAATGTGCAGTCAGGCAAGACGAGGAAGTGTGATGAGTCAACGGAAGGTGTTTTGAAGGCAAAGCGCGCCAGAGGAAGGTTCGTGAAAAAGAAAAAAACAAAAACAAAATAAAACAAGTGAAGTGAAGTGTGAAGCAAGATGTGTGTTTGACAGAGGGACTCCGATGCCTACTTGGGAAGTACATAAAGTTCACTGAATCCACGGAGACGACATACAGCTTACTGCGAGGCTCAAATGTTGTTTAAAGTATGCGGGCATATACCTAGTACACACCTCTTGAATATCATAAGTTCGCATTTCAGGTTAGGGTATAATTCATTAAAAGAGCGAGGTACAATATACTTGCAGCCACCACGCGCACCAAGCATCCCCCTCCAGCTTCCCCAAGATCCATATAGAAGACCATGCTAATCACAATCAAAACAACGGCATCGTAGCCGTATTCTCATAGTCCACATTCTCCGCTACCGACTCAATTCGGTCTGTGCAAGTGCCAAAAATGCGATCCCACAGCCGCGTCTGCTTACCATAGTTATAACTCTTGCGCCATCCCTTGCGATGGTGCAGGTCGTGATCCTCAATGACAATCTCAGTATCAAAAATTTGCAACAGCCAGCTCAGCGTTGATGGCACTGTCGAGTGCACTCGTAGACCGCTGTGACCGAAAACTTCGGCGAACGCGACATATTCGTGGCAGATCCACCATTCATAGAAGCCCATCGGCAAGCCCATCAGTTTTAGGGTAAAATAAGTCATCATCGGCACACCGACCATGTCGAAGAATTCTTGTTCGTGATCTGCGTAGGCCGCCAGAAGTGGGTTCGGGTGTTTGGTTAGGTGGTGGGTTCGATGGTATTTCCATAAGTAGCTCACGTCGTGCATCAGACGGTGATACCAGTAGAACCAGAAATCGAGAACAATGCCATAGAGTCCAATTTTCAGTGGGAGCCACACCCAGGGTAGTTCGGAGGGTCGTTGGGTTTGGTTATAGGATAGGAAGATGGAGAGAGCCAGACGCGAGCCAGTCGTTTTATATAGCGAGGTTACCACTTTGGTCACACCGACGTCGGGGACGCCATCGCGTTCGTGCTGGTCGCCATCCAGGAAGCCATATTTGTGACCCAGCCGGCGAAGCACATGGACTTGGTAGATAACCGTGCTGTTGAAGGCCAACGAATAGAAGTTGAAAGCAGTGATGGGACCTACTGTGCGACCAGTAAGCGCCATGTAGACTTCGTGTAAGAGCAAGGGAATAGCAGAGTAGAAGAGGACCCAGCGCTGAAGAGACCACTGAGGCATAAATGGCACTTTCTCATCTTTGCTGTGTACGGGTATCTCCTTGTCTAGGTCGATAGGGTGAGCATTGAGGATATGGAGCAAGTAGTGGGTGATGCTCCACTCGCTGCGAGGGGCGGTCCGCCATGTTGATCGCATAGAATCTTTTGATGGCGGTTTGGATTCCATAGTGGATGTTTGGTTTTGGTTCTCATCAACATCCCGGGGGATTCAGCTTATATCATGTCCATGAAGCCATAGTGCGGGCAACATGTGAATGAACAGGACCGTGAATCCTCGTGTGGACCAATTTACCCCAACAAAAGGTAGACAACGAGTAAACTGGAAATCCTCCAATAGAGAGGATGCCAGTTTGGTGAGGATCTGCGTCTGCATGTGAAATTCTCCGCACCGTCAAGCGTTGAGGATCGGCTAACCTTGCCTCACCAGGGCTAGACGTCCAAATGGAGATTATCGGAACATTCTTCGAACCGAAAGGGGAACCATTGCGATCTCTGGCGTGCAGATCGATCTGTGCCCAATAGGAGACGTGCAAAACGTGGGCCAACCTGTTGAACTGACACTGTGCGCTCCGTTGGAGCCTCGGTATTGCAGATTTCGATCAACATAGATGGGGGTTTCGACAACTAAGTGATTGGTAATGTGCTTTTAATCGTATTCAGAACTGCCCACTCTTCTAGATGAAATCAAAAACCCTCAAAACCAACGATATAAGGTGGGTAAAGACCATTGGGGAAGACCTCGGGGCCTCGGAAGGATCATAGAGAATTCCGGCTCGGCTGATACTCGATACAGTGGGCAGCATACGTGCAAGATACACAACTAGGTAGCGCTTAGTGCCCCGGACCTCATTGTTAGTTTTGTTATACGTTGAAAGTTATGCATAAGCTAATTACTCTGGCTTGGGAGACATACAAGTTGTCACCAACGAATGTCCTCTACAAGTCCATTGCGGTATCAATATGATTGATACTATTGGTCTATCAACCCCAGATCTAGCTATAATTCTAAGAACTAGCTGCGGCCGGCGCAGCAGTGGCCTCGGGGTACACAGGAGGCGGAGTAGGAGCAGTGTCAGCCTTGACCTCTGGCTTCTCAAAGCTCTTCATAGGGTAATATCCCCAGCGCTCGAACATAACGCGGTCCTCATCCCAGCCGTTGCAATCAGTGGTCAGCATCTTCTCACCGGTGAACACAGCGTTGGCACCTGCTTGGAAACAGGCAATCTGCTGCTCCTCGCTGAGTGCGATGCGACCGGCAGCCAGACGGACAATGGTACTAGGCATGACGATCCGGGCAGTAGCCACGGTGCGCAGCAAGCGGTCGAAGGGAATCATCTTGCGGTCGCCAAGAGGGGTACCAGGAATGGGGACAAGGGCATTGACCGGGAAGGATTCAGGGTGGGCGGGCAGACTAGAGACTGTGTGCAGGAGACCAATGCGGTCGGCGTCACTTTCACCTAGACCGAGGATACCGCCGGAGCAAACATTGATGCCAGCATCACGGACATGGGAGAGGGTCTTAAGACGCTCATCATAAGAGCGAGTGGTGATGATGGTAGGGTAGAATTCACGCGAGGTATCCAGGTTGTGGTTGTATGCGGTCAGGCCAGCCTCCTTCAGCTCCTTGGCCTGGTTCTCATCGATCATGCCCAGGGTCACGCAGACCTCCATGTTCATCTCCCTAATTCCTGAAATCATCTGCTTTACGTTCTTGAGACTGGTCTTGCGGCCACGCATGTCACGCCACGCTGCGCCCATGCAGAATCGAGTACTTCCATTGGCCTTCGCATTGCGAGCCTTGGTGAGGACCTCGTCCACCGGGCTCATCTTGGTAGCCTTCAAGCCGGTGTTATGTTTGGATGACTGGGCACAGTACGAGCAGTCTTCACTGCACCCACCAGTCTTGATATTCATCAAGGTGCACATTTGGATGGCTGCGGGATCATGGAAGCGACGGTGAACGGCGGCCTGGGAGGGGGTGTTAGTTCCAATTCGGATCAACATAACGGGCTACCTACCGCCGCATATGTAAGTTGGCTCAATGGGGTCTCATAGATCTGCTTGACCTCGTCTCGAGTCCAGGTGGTTCGCGGAGCGGTCGCGCCCGTAGCATTGGTCAGGGTAATGGGGATCACTGGAGGACTCTGGACAGTCCCGTAGGAGCGAACGAGTGTCCGAGGCAATGACCGAATAGGGAGCAACATGATGATTCAGGGGGAGGAAAGGGAGAGAGAGGTGAAGAGGGGTAGTGGAGAAGTACAGGTTGCAGAAGGTTTACTTTCTCCCGCGTTCTTCTCGTGATTCTCGTGATTCTGATTCTCTTCGTCATTCCGTTGATTCTCTTCTCGGATCGTCCCTGGGCCTTTTTGGGGGAATTTCTGTCGAAGCCCCCAGCCAAATGTTGAATTCTTCGTTGAGTCCCCAACGGTGGCATCCCATGTGCAGTGACTGGGTGACTTCGACTGGGTTTTGTCTTTCTCGCCCGTTACTTTTGTTGCTGAACAGGATATCCCTTCTCTTCTGGTTTCCTTGTCTACCTGTCTACCTATTTCACGGATATCTGTCTCGGATATACACCGTTCGACTCGGTTCTACTCAGTCCATGTCCAATGTCCACGGCCAGTCGATGCTCGATGCTCTTTGGCTGCGTCATCCTCCGATCCACCGGGGTCCGCACCAATGAAACGGCCGTTATTAGCTAGTGGGTTCGATTAGGGAGATTGGTGCTCTTGGTTCGATGGGCCTGCCATTGAGGTCAAAAAAGATCAGTGGAGTGGGTCAGGGCATCAGTTGAGGATTCAACGCATTTCTCATAGTTCAGCGCATCTCAACCTCTTCGTCCAACGACCATTCCTGGGCCATCCCCGTCCCTGTAATCCAAGAGGCCAATCGATGGCCATCCATAGCCCCACCGGCATAGACAACACTGAACAGCAGATCACCATGGATGTCTTCCTGGAGTATCCGAGGTCGAATTTCAGCGTGAAACCGACCGAACCACCTTTCACTTTCCCTGCCCGGTCGCGAAATGGAACATCAAATTGAGGCTTGACGAGACTACAAATCATCCCTCGCGGAAGAGTCGGAAGAAGCAGGACCACAAGGTGATGGGGGTGTATACATCGTCACCGTGGGGACCCTTCGGACGAGGCTTTGGGTGGAAGGAATGGGATAGATGGGAGAAACATCGTGAGCAGGTGCATCTTCAGCCTTTTGGTATGATTGAATGGCGCTTGTCGATGGACTATGAACCCGCGATCTTATCCTTATGGGATAATGGCACGGGAAGTTCTTCTGTATCCCCATCGAGCCGAAGTTCTCCATCGGTGATTCCTACCTAATCATATACCCAGCACAAGCAAGAATGTGCCTACACAGGATAAATCCTCGGGTCGCTCAAGTCTCCACTGTTCACTACGCGATGTTTAGACGAACTGGAGGAAAGACTGGAGACACCATGAATTCAACAATTTCAAGAAAAGACCGAAATTACCTCGAATGATGAAAGATTGTGCACACAGAGTGCCGAGGAAGATCAGCTCCCCCGCATTTCAACGGAACTCTCAACCGAATCAACACTCTGATTGGTATCCCTTACTGGGAGACTGGACTCTCATTGGCTTTTGTTGGATCATAAATCAGACTCCAGTAGCATCGTCACTGGCCAACGTGCGGAGCTCCAAATTTGGGCCGAGGTCAGGATGATCCCCTCACCAGGTCAATAGGTGTGGATGGGGGGTGCTTGGCCGATGCCTTCTTGTCGGATGCCTTTTGTCTTCCTCGATAGCTCTAGAGTCTACTTCAATCTGGTTATACAAAATAAACCCTTCTCATTCGGCCTTTGACATACCTGCGCTTCAAGTTACATCGAGAACATGGATCTAGGTAGGCAATACAGAGAACAGATCTGGTCACAATGCCTCCAGCTGACAGATTCGTAGGAACTGCCGCCGCTGCCCTGGTGGGCGGGGCTACAGTCGCAGGATATTTGAATGCCAAATTCCACTTGCACAAGGATATATCAGGCTTGCTCACCGCGAGAAACGCCGATCGCCAATATGCCACGGGGGGTATGATCTATTTCCCCTCCAATGGCAAAGTCGACAGACATATACTAAGCGACTCCTAGTCCGTCACGACCGGGGGAATCCTTGGTTTGTCCTGCTGGACACGGTGAAGCGATATCCCGATATGATCTGTGCCTGGACTCGAGAGGGATCATACACCTACCGTGAATTGCAGGACAAAGCCTGTCAGTACGCCCATTTCTTTCTCTCACACGGCGTGAAGAAGGGTGATCTTGTGGCTCTTTATCTCCAGAACGGTGTCGAGTACATACTCGCATGGGTGGCACTGTGGAGTATTGGCTGTGCACCTGCTGCAATCAACTATAACCTCGCCGGCGATGCCCTACTGCACTGCTTGAAGATCAGTGACTCGGTAATTCTCCTGGTTGATCAAGATGCCGAATGTCGTGCCCGTTTTGAAGAATGCCAGGACACCATCACGGGTGATCTGGGAATGAAGCCTATGATACTTGATAGCTCCCTCAAAGCGCATATCGGTACGTTCTCTACGTCACTGCCACCCCAGGAGATGAGCAAGTACGTGGCGGGCGATTTCCCGGCCATTTTGCTATACACTTCAGGAACCACTGGAAAGCCTAAGGGCTGTGCATTCACCATGGCTCGACTCTATACCACTATCTTCGTCCGCACTAACCTTATGGGAGACAAACACGGACCAGGCGGTGATCGTTGGTACAACTGTATGCCTTTGTACCATGGCACTGCAGCAATCACGATAATGTCATGTCTGTTGATGGGTACGAGCATCGCGCTTGCTCCCAAATTCAGCGTGAGCAGATTCTGGACAGATATCCGGGACTCTGAGTCAACCGTTTTCGTGTATGTCGGAGAGACTGCTCGGTATTTGCTCACTGTGCCCTCATCACCCCAAGACCGCAATCACAAGGTCCGCTGCATGTATGGCAACGGTCTTCGGCCAGACATCTGGGACCGATTCCGCGAGAGATTTGGAGTCCCCGAGGTGGGCGAATTTTTCAATAGCACAGAAGGAATCTTTGGTCTCTTCAACTACAATTGTGGTCCTTTCACATCTGGCAGTGTGGGCCATCATGGACTGCTCATGCGGGGAATTTTGCATAATACCTTCGTTCCAGTTGCCATTGACCCAGAAACTGGTGATATTCTCCGAAACGCTAAGACGGGATTTGCAGTTCGGTCGCCTTATGAGCAAGGAGGTGAAATCATCGTGAACATTCCGGGTGAAGCGGCCTTCCAGGGGTACTGGCATAACGATGAGGCGACCAATAAAAAATTCTTGCGGGATGTTTTCAAGAAGGGTGATCTCTACTATCGATCTGGAGATGCTCTGCGCCGCCAAAGCGATGGTCGTTGGTATTTCCTCGACCGACTCGGGGACACTTTCCGTTGGAAGAGTGAGAATGTGTGAGTTGCGTGGGCCTTTGAAATATAAACTTGTTGAATGCTGAGAGGGAGGCTAATCACGCGACATCTTGAATAGGGCCACCGCTGAGGTTTCGGAAGTCATAGGCCAATTCCCAGGCATTAACGAGGCCAATGTCTACGGTGTCCGTCTACCCAATCATGAGGGACGTGCTGGCTGTGCAGCCATCCAAATTAGTCCAGATGCCCGCCGGACATTTGACTATGCAGCACTTGCGAGGTTCATCCGGTTGAAACTACCACGATACGCTGTTCCACTATTCCTTCGCATCGTTGACAATCCCACACATATTCATAACCATAAACAGAACAAGGTACCGCTCCGGGAAGAGGGCGTGGACCCTGCACTGATTGGAACCAGATCTCCTGAGGGTAAAGGTGACAAGTTCCTCTGGATTGCCCCGGGGGAAGAAAGCTACTCGCCTTATGGACAGAAAGAGTGGGATCATTTGTCCAGTGGGAATGCCCGGTTGTGAGATGCGTACCCCGATATCATTGTTTCGAACTACCGAAACGTTGTACTCCGTATAAACTGCAAATTTCCGTTCGATATTATGCTATATACTATGCCTGAATGGCGTCGCAGCCTGCATAATGCATAACCGTTGAGACTACTTGCACAAATATCGAGGTCCATGTAACTTGCACTTGTGTGTGCTGTGATATATACCATAGTTCGTACGGAGTACAGAGAGTGGGATTAAATACTCCCAAATTGAATTTTGAGTAAGTAGACCTTTTGCAAAACAACAAGTCTATCGATATCTTTCGGTCTTTTGAAACAGAAGAAGCATAAGAGCACAGCAAACAAGCAAAGCCTTCACAGGGAGGAACATAACGTAAAGAAGACTGGGAGAAAACTCGCTTCACATTGAAATCATTTGGACCGTCGAGGTCAATGAATTAGCGGTGGCACCGGGCTACCTGATTGTTATTTATTTCTTAAGAAGGCCCAAGAGGTTGATGCTCTTCGGGCGCTCAATGGGCATGCCCAGAGCGCGATCCCAAATGAGCTGGGTAAGAGGTCCAAGAGCACGGCTGACACCGAAGGTAACGGTGTAGTACAAGGGCTGGTGGAATCCGTAGTGGTGGAAGAGGACACCGCTGGCAGCATCCACATTAGGGTGGGGGTTCTTGGTCTGCAAAAGAAAAGGAACAGTTAGCATAAAGAAGAAAAAGAAAAACGATCCGGTGAGTTCAAGATTACACATACCTTTCCGTGCTCAGTAAGCACTCCGGGAGCGATCTCCGAGTTCTTCTTGACGAGTTGGAAGACAGGGTTGGCCTGAACATCGGGACGGGTGGCAGCAAAGTCCATCAGAGCCTCGAAACGAGGATCGGGCTTGCGCAGAACACCGTGACCATAGCCAGGGACCACACGACCGGACTTGAGGGTGTCCCAGAGGTAGGTACGAACATCATCATCAGTGAACTTAGTTCCAATCTTGTCCTGCATGGCGATAATCCAGCGGAGGACCTCCTGGGCTGCCAGACCGTGGAGTGGGCCAGCCAGGCCGAGAAGACCAGCGCTGTAGCTCAGGAAAGGATCGCTCAGAGCACTTCCAACCAGGTGGGTGGCGTGGGCTGAGACGTTACCACCTTCGTGGTCTCCGTGCAAAGCCAAGTAAAGACGGAGCAGGTCGTGGAAGTCACTGTGTTCTGCGCCACCCTTGCCCAGCAGCTCTGCGAAGTTGTGCGACCAATCCTGAGCGGCATTGAGCTTCTGAGTGCCAACGGTGTCAATTTCGTTGGGGCGGAAAACGAGTGCAGCCACACGAGGGATTTTGGCAAGCAGGGAGATGCTGTCATCGAATGTGGGCTCCCAGTACTCGGCCTTGTTGATGCCCTTCTCGTAGGCTTGGGCGAACTTGGATTCGGTGTTCAGAGCGGCGACAGCAATTGACAGCTGGGTCATGGGGTGCATCGAAGCGGGGAAAGACTTGATCAAGTCGAGAATGTGAGGGGGAAGATCGGACTTCTCGGCCAGCTCACGCGAAAAGGCACGGACCTGGCCTGTGGAGGGCACCTGGCCCGTCAACAGCAACCAGAACATGGCCTCGGGAAGCATTTCAGTTCCAGTGGTTCCCTTGGGCAGCTCCTTCTGGCAATCCTTGATTGTCTTGCCGTGGAAGCGAATCCCCTCATCGGCGTCCAGCACGGAGCCTTCCCAGAGCATGGCCTTGAGGCCACGCATACCACCAATGACATTTCCGACCTTGACCTCACCAATAACATCCTCAGACTGAGCCTTGACCTTCTGGAGGAGTTCCCGCTTGGCCGGGATAACCTCCTTCAGGGTGGTCTTCAGGTCGGGCTCGGCGGTCGCATAGTGACGTGCCGAAAGGACAGGGCGGGCTGCCTAGAAGAAGTTAGCGAGACATGTCAAATCAAACAATTCCACTGGAATTCACCTGAGCAAGCTTGGAGACATGGCGGGTTGATCTCCAGCTGAGGGCCATTTTGTGAGTGTGGATGGGGGGGGTCCGGGGGTGGATTTTGCGGGGGCGGGAGTGTTTGTTGCGGGGAGGAAAATGGGGATGAGGCCAAACAGCAATTGAGCAAAAATGAGAGGAACCGGGGTTGAAGATAAATACGAGAAGAAGAAGATAGCCGTCAGATTTCACGATCGACGAAATAGTGAGCCAATGCAGCACTCGGTTGAACGCGGGGAACAGGGGGTGTCTCTACCGAGGCCCGGGGGCGGTTGCATGCGGCCTGTCGGCTGAGATCAAGTCGGAGGGAAACAGGGGATGAATGGGGGTTGCAATATGTGTTGTCTGTATGGTTTATTATCTTCATTGCTATATAGTTTGCGCATAGGTAGTCTTAATGCCTATCTGGTTGGTATAGAATATCTATGTGGTTCGAGTTGAGGGCCTTGGACCTCTATCTCGGATTGATGGAGAGAATGCAAGGGACTCTGCTTCTATCCGATGAATCTTGGCGAGTCGTCAAAGGGACTAAACCGAAATCGCCAGCCAAATATCCATTTACCCGTCAGAGTTGGGGCTAAGCGTCGGTATGTCGGCCTGTCGGCCTATGCTGCCCAGGCATGACGTGCAGGCCTTGGAGCCTGAGGCAGAACACAACAGTGGATCTTGGAGCCTGAGGCAGTGGGTCGCTCAGCCACTCAGCCACTCAGCCACTCAGGCATTCAGGCATTCAGGCATTCAGGCATTCAGGCACTCAGGCAGCACTGTCACTCGTCCAATCAAACGAATGGGGTTAGACGCCTTTCTGCCCCATGGTTCCGCTGGGCCCGTCGACTGGATGACTCAGCAAAAAAAAAAAAAATTCGGTGCGGGTGGGTCAGCAATCGGCGATGGCGAAGATTGTTTTCACATCTTCTTTTTGACCACTCTCCCCTCTTTGCTTTTTTTTTGTTGTTTCGGGTCTTTAGGGTGTCTAAGAATCGTGTTGTACATACTCTACGATTCACCCCGATCCTCTATCTCTTTGTGTGTGTGCGCGAGTTGCGCTCTGAACAGGATCCTTTATCCTCGTTAGGGTGAATTGCCCCTCTCTTGCAACCAAAGGCTTTCTTTTCTTTGCTATCGTCTTTTCGATATCTTCTTTGGATATCGATAATCGTCCTTTGAGTCTCTCATCTTCTAGACGATGCCCCACACGATCTCCCCCTCTGAGACTCCCGCTATGCCGACCGTCGTCGCAAAGGGCCCCTCCGGCGTGCCCCCCACCCCCGAAGAGATTTCCTCCCTTCTCAACACTATCTTCACCTCCGAGAGCTCCCAGGGATCCCTCGATGGCGCATATGCCTTGACCAACTTGCTCATCCAGGGCGCTGGCTGTGCAGGCCTGCTGAACTACAATGTTCTCGCCGAAGTTCGGAAGGCAGCTTCCGATAAGAAGAATGGTGCTAAGCGCGAGAGCGCCATGCTCATCATCGGTGCTCTGTTCGAGCGCTTCCCCCGCGAGTTTCCGCTCAGTGAAGCCATCTTCCTCCTGCACGACGGAGGCATCTTTGATATCGCCTTGGACGGCCTGGCCGACAAGGGCGCCGTTGTGCGCGATGCTGCCCAATATGCCATTGATGCTCTCTTCGGAAGCCTCAGCCCCGAGGCCATGGTCAACGGTCTGCTTCCTGCCCTTGAGCGCTACTTGAGCAAGGGCTCCGGCAAGTGGCAAGGTTTCGTCGGTGCCTACTCGCTCATTGAGAAGATGGCGGTTAAGGCGCAGTTGGGCAAAGGCTCCAAGGACGAGGAGCGCCAGAAGGACTTGCTGCGCGATGCAATGGGCAAGACCTTGAAGGAACTCATCCCCATCGTTGAGTCCGGCATGCACGATTTGAAGAGCGAGGTGGTTAAGCAGTCTTGCAAAACCATGACTGCCCTCACTACCCTTCTGTCCAACGATGATGTGGCTCCCCGCATTCCCCTTCTGATCAAGACTATGGAGAACCCCTCCGCTCAAACCCTCCAGAAGGCCATTCACGCCTTGTCCCAGACCACCTTCGTCGCCATTGTCACATCTCCTGTGTTGGCCATGCTCACTCCTTTGCTCGCCCGGTCTCTCAATACCCCCGCTACTCCTCAAGAGACCCTTCGCCAAACCGTTGTCGTTGTGGAGAACTTGACCAAGCTGGTCCACGATCCTGCGGAGGCTCGCACTTTCCTTCCTAAGCTTCAACCCGGTGTGAAGTCCGTCAAGGAGGGTGCTTCCCTCCCCGAGGTCCGTGAGCTCGCCACCCGTGCCCTCGACGTTATCGAGACTGCTATGGGAGACAAGGATGTTGCTACCGGTTCGATCTCCAAGACTACCCCCGAGGAAGTTCTGGTCCTGTTGAACGCTCAGATCCAAGAGCACGGTGGCCTGGGTGGCTTTGGTGACGCCCAGCTGCAAGATATGGCCAAGAACTTCATCGCAGGCATGGTCCGCGAGGATATCAACTCCCGTATGCACGACCGTATCCCCGGCTGCATTGACCCTTACCTTCGCGGTCTGCTCGTGGATGGAAACACAGAGGCTGTTGCCACTGCTGTCCAGAGCCACTACGTAACCGAGGACGAAATCAAGTATGGCAAGCCCATTCCGGATGACCCCAATGAGGTCGAGATTGTCAACGCCGATTTCTCCCTCGCTTACGGCGGTATGCTCCTGCTGTCCCACACCAAACTGCGTCTTCTGAAGGGGTCACCGATACGGTCTCTGTGGTCGCAATGGTGCTGGCAAGTCTACCCTGATGCGCAGTATTGCAAACGAGAAGCTTGAAGGCTTCCCGCCTCAAAGCGAGGTGCGCACTTGTTTCGTGGAGCACAACCAGGGTGAAGACGCCAACTTGAGCATCTTCGAGTATGTTGCCAAGGACCCCAAGATTGCTGCACAGGGCAAGGAACACATTGGCGAGGTTCTCCTCGAGTTCGGCTTCACTGATGGCCCCGAGGGTCGCCAGTCCCAGCCCGTGGGCTCCCTGTCCGGTGGTTGGAAGATGAAGTTGGCCCTGGCTCGTGCCATGCTCCAGAAGGCTGATGTGCTTCTGCTGGACGAACCTACTAACCACTTGGATGTCGCAAACGTCAAGTGGCTGCAAGAATACTTGAAGTCGCACACAGAGATCACCAGTTTGATCGTCAGTCACGACTCTGGCTTCCTTGATGAAGTCTGCACTGACATTTACCACTACGAGAGCAAGAAGCTTGTCTGCTACAAGGGTAACCTTGCTGAATTCGTCAAGCAGAAGCCCGAGGGTAAGAGTTACTACACTTTGTCCGCATCCAACGTGCAGTTCAAGTTCCCTCCCCCTGGTATCTTGTCTGGCATCAAATCTCACACTCGTGCCATTATGCGTATGAGCAACGTCTCGTTCACCTACCCGGGCGCTCCCCGCCCCTCCCTGCATGACGCCTCGTTGTCACTCTCTCTATCCTCCCGTGTCGCTATCATCGGTGGAAATGGTGCTGGCAAGTCTACTTTCATCAAGATCCTGACTGGTGAGACCATTCCTCAGACTGGAAAGGTTGAGAAGCACCCCAACTTGCGTATCGGTTACATCAAGCAGCATGCTCTGGAGCACGTTGAGATGCACTTGGAGAAGACACCCAGCCAGTATCTCCAGTGGCGTTACGCCAACGGTGATGACCGTGAAGTGTTCATGAAGCAGACCCGTATCTTGACCGATGCCGACAAGGCTCAGCTGGAAAAGCCAGTTGATCTGGGTGACGGCCGCGGTGCCCGTCGCATCGAGACCTTGATCGGTCGTCAGAAGTGGAAGAAGTCCTTCCAGTACGAAGTCAAGTGGGTTGGTCTTCTTCCCAAGCACAACACCATGATCTCGCGTGAGACCCTGCTTGAGCTTGGCTTCTTCAAGCTGGTTCAGGAGTTCGACGATCACGAGGCTTCCCGTGAGGGTCTGGGCTTCCGTGTTCTTGACCCCAAGACTATCACCAAGCACTTCGAGGATATTGGTATGGATCCCGAGATCGCCAACCACAACGAGATCTCCGGTCTTTCTGGTGGTCAGAAGGTCAAGGTCGTCTTGGCTGGTGCCATGTGGAACAACCCCCATCTGTTGGTCCTGGACGAGCCCACTAACTTCTTGGATCGTGACTCGCTTGGTGGCCTCGCTGTTGCCATCCGCGACTTCAAGGGTGGTGTCGTTATGATTTCTCACAACGAGGAGTTCGTCGGCGCTCTCTGCCCTGAGCAACTGCACATTGCCGATGGCCGCGTCGTGAGCCGTACCAACAACGCCGTTAGCCTGGACCGTTTCGAGGACAGCGCTACCAACTCCCCCTCCGGCCCTGGTACTCCTGCTACCGGCTCGGCCGTTACCAGTGCCGCCCCCTCAGCCGTTAACTCCGGCGATGAAGGTGCTGGAGACCTCAAGTTCCGTGCCAAGAAGAAGAAGAAGATGACCCGTGCCCAACAGAAGGAGCGCGAGACCCGCCGTCGTCTGCGCTATATCGAATGGGTAAGTTTGTCTTGTTGTCGTTTCTACTTCTTGACAATATGCTAATCCCATTTAACAGTTGAACTCCCCCAAGGGTACTCCCAAGCCTGTGGACTCCGATGACGAATAGACATGCTCCACAACATTATGATTCGTAATTGCTGGGAGACTGATTCCGATTATATCCTCGCATCATGAGCACCATGTTAATGTTTTGGTCTGCATTGGATCTGATAGACGGTGTTTTGGCGTTTTGTTTGATATTATCTTTCTGGCATAGATTTGTTATGTGCCGCTTCGCCAGTGTTGTACATGTTTTGGATAGACCCTTTAGTGCATCTGCCATGCGAAAGCAAAAGTTTATACGTTCTTCCTTTGATCTTCGTTCTGATGGAGCCTGATAGAAAGCTGATGATCAACAGTCCATTGCTCGAATAGACATGCCTCGGTCGATTCGAAGGTCTATATCGGCTACGCTGTCTGTTGTAATGTTTCCAATGTATTGGTCGAATCCTGCATCAATGATAATACTATATACAGACGTCCAGCGCCTAAGTCTAAGGTAAGGCAATAATCAAGACTTGCCAGAGTTCAAAACTCAACCACCAGTGGCAGATCCCTAGAACTATGTCCAGCCCAAATATGGAATGTGCCTTCTGTAGGGAGAACCCAATTCTGCGCCCGAACGCTCCAATAACTCAGGTCCTTTCGAGTCAAGTTCATTTTGACAATTTGAATCTCGCCTGGTTGCAGGAGGATTTTGGAAAAGTTTCGCAGCACACGATCAGGGAACTCGATTGACTCACGGGCCCAGCCCAGTCCACGATGTTCGGCGACATTTTCTGGGAAGGAAACATAAACCTGAACCACTTCTTGCCCTGCGCGCTTACCGGTGTTTGTGACTTCTATGGAGAGCTCAAGCATGGGTTCGTAAAGTGATGGGTTCCCACCTGGTCCGCCGCCTGCAGCAGATGGAGTTTGGGGTTGGTTGTATCCTTCGGGGTATTGATATGGACCAGGTTCAGTGCCATCGGTGGAGGTGAGGTAGGGATATATGTATTTGCGAAGAGCACGGAATCCTGGAGGGAATAGGACACTGGAAGCATGGTCTGGGTGATGGTCGTAGGTCGGAGGTTCAACCTCATTAGCGGGGCGTTTGGCAGGCAGTCGAGATTTTTGCTGCAGTTTTTCGATACTGAGAGCGGAGTATTCGAACGTTGTGTATGACAGACCGAAACCAAACTCGAACCGGGGAGTGATGTTGAATTTGTCGAAATAACGGTAATCGATATACAGGCCCTGATCGAGCTTGACCTGTGGAACGGACGGGTCCGGATGCTCATAAAGCACTTGCGCTCCTGGGCCGTAATCTTCCAGGCTTCGCCCGATGGTGTATGGCAATCGTCCGCTGGCATCGACATCTCCAAAAAGGACCTCCACCAGAGCATTGCCACTTTCTTGGCCGGGAAGATTGGCATACAGTACAGCATGGACACCAGGAAGGTCAATCCAAGACTCCATCACAACGGGGCCAATGGAGTGTACGATCACCACTGTTTTCCCTTGGCCACCACCACAATGATTTGCCACACCCTTTACCAACCGAGTGCCATTCTTTTGTAGAAACAGGTCATTTCGATCGGCATCAATGCCATCACTGCGGATGAATCCTTCGCCACCATCTGCGTTCACAAAGACCAAACACAGATCTTGGTCTTTGAGATCATCGGGCCCAACATTGTTTGTCAAGTAAGGCTGAACGTCAACCGAATCCTTTGGCCAAGCATGCTGCAGTGCCTCCCATGGACTCACCAGATATGGGAAATCCACAGCGCCACTGCCCCAGCCTGATGCCAACGTTCCTTGATTGCATCCTCGGTCGGCACAGACATTCGGTCCTTTGCCAGGACCTGCGTCTTCCCCATATACACCAACCCGGTATTTTCTACTAGGGATGGAACCTTCGCGCGACAATGGGAGGGTATTGTTGACGTTCTTCAAAAGCACAGTGCCTTCTGCAGCGACCTGACGAGCAACAATAGAATGAGCGTGGCTGCCGTTTCCCTGTGCGTCGACAAACTTGTTGACCACACCAATGGCGTCATTATCTGGCGAGCCTTCGTGCAACTTTCCAATGCGTTCCTTCGTCCAGGATGAGAAGTTCGGCCCACCCTCTCCGTCCGGTGCGGGTAGCTCCCACGAGTCCTGGCGGAGATAGTACCAGGCGGCCACGATGCGAGTGACCATATCATTCAAGCGTTCCATGGGAACGGATGTGTTCAGTGCTGCACGAGTCAATTCACTTCCCCAGAGGGGGATACCGTCAGTCCAATGGAGGCCATCGCCGGGCATGCTCATATCCAGGCCTCCAATAGCGCTATGAACACCCGAACGCTGAGCCAGCCAATCCGATTGGACGAATCCTTGAAATCCGAGCTCATCTTTCAGGATACCATTCATTAGTTTGCTGTTCTCACAGGCATAGCTGTTATTGATCATCTGGTAGGAGCACATGATGCTGGCTACATCGGCACGTATACTCTCGGCGAAGGGCCAGGCAAAGACCTCGTGCAAAGCACGATCATCAATATTTGACGAGAGAGCAGTCGGAGTACCCCATTCAAATGACTGACGGAAATGCTCTTGTTCATTTCCAATGAAGTGTTTGGCGGTGGCCATGACCCCGTTCTCTTGGATACCGCGAATGGTCTCCGCTGCCGCCACGCCTTGCAAAACTGGATCCGAACCAAATGCTTCCCAATTACGACCCCCAGCAGGCATCATGCCAATTGGCCCCATAGAAGGGCCGAGAAGGACGTTGACGCCTTTCAGTCGTGCTTCCTGTCCGAGGGCCAACCCCCGCATTCGCATAAGCTCGCGGTTCCATGTTGCGCCGGTGGTTATCCCTGCAGGGAACGCGGTGATGTTTTGTGCGAATCTGAGTCCGAGAGGGCCGTCTTGGAGACAGAGGGAAGGGAATTTAACGAGTTCGGCAGGGCCTAGGTGACATTATTTGCGTCAGTGTACGCACATGTCTGAGTACATGTAGCCAACAAGGACGTACCGGTATTACCAACACAAAGTCCCATCTGCCATCCCGTTCCAGTTGTCACGTTTACTTTTTCAAGAAGTGACATTTTCCCGACTATCTTTTGGGCCTTGATATAGCTTTCCTTCCATTGTTTGTTCGTTCCGCCAGGAGGAGT
Source organism: Penicillium paradoxum (assembly GCF_028828445.1). Classification (NCBI taxonomy): domain Eukaryota; kingdom Fungi; phylum Ascomycota; class Eurotiomycetes; order Eurotiales; family Aspergillaceae; genus Penicillium; species Penicillium paradoxum. The sequence goes on along the minus strand of NW_026643184.1, from coordinate 89,799 downwards.
AGGGTACCAAGGCACCGCTCGCTATATTTATTAGAAACTGGATCCCGATAACTGAAATAGCAGTTCGAAGGAGATGAAAGTGAACCTACGAATTCATCTACGGTTTCCGTAGTAGATGACCAGGGCAGACCCCTGATCGAAAGCCACACGACCACCAGCGCAATTGTGAAAAAGCCAAGAACGCTCCACCACGAATGCAGCCGAAACAGTGATCTCCAGTTGAAGCGCTCCTTGTGTCCTTCGTTCTTTCCGTGGTTCAATAGCAAGCCCTTATCCGATGGCAGACCATAGTCTTCGCTGTACCGGTCGCTGAGGGCCAACGAGTTTCTGCTTGGGTTTCCATCCTCTAAATCCGTAGCAAAAGAATCGGCTAACAAGTCACGATCCGCTCCAAGGAGATCTTTGATGCGCTTCGATACATCACGCTCGTCGTCGGGTACATCGATTGGGGTGGGGTTTTGATCGTTTGCTTTAGCGCTCGAGGGTTGTGGATCTTGTAGTCTGCTTTGTTTCACTGGTAGAGGGATCATCTTGATCTGGTCGGAGGATTCATCTCCACTAGATGGAGTGTCGAGGCCATCGTGTCGGTCCCAGCTGCTCTCTGATGTTGATTGTTCGGCCGATGGATTCTGCAGGGACGTGTAGCCGTGACGCGTGGGAGGATTGGGGTTGGAGAAATTGCCCTGGCGCAATACTCCCTTTGGACGTGAGGAAGCCATTCAATCTTCGGTGCCCATGATTTTGCGGGATCTTTGGAGGTGTTCAGGTAACTGGATTCTCGACGCGTCACGAAGAAGGCTGGTCACCTGACATCTTTCTAGGTGCCTCTGTCGCGGTGTCTTGCAGTACATCGGACAATGATGTTTCATGAGTCGATATAGCGATAATTCAGTTCAATTGCAGCATGTAGCGCTTAATCAACATATACAACGATCTATCCCTGTGGGGCTGGTCCTTTGCAAAGGGTCTTTACATCCCTTCCGAAAAGACAAGCTCCATTCCGAATTTTTCTTTTAACTGTAAGTCCTAAATCACAGGTTGACTTCTTTGATACAATAATGGCTGTATATAAGTGCGACTAGAAAGCGTAGTGGTCCTGTGGAGGTAGGAAACCCCCCTTACATACTCTGTACATGTTGGCTACTACCTACATGTATGTATCTGAATCACCTACCACCGAGAGACGACTGTTCTATTATTATCCAGAGATTACCAATTCTACCCGAAGAAGAGAACTAGCGTATCTACCATGCTGATGCTTAATCTAAATCTATACTTGGTCTCAGTGAGGCCCGAAGAAGGTATGTACAGAGTACGGAGTACTCCCTGTTGACACAATATAGTGGCCGACTATGGCAGTGCTAGTACGTAGTTCGGATGATCATTGCTGCTATACCAATAGTTGGGTCCAATTATATCTACGGGTTACCTAGGCCATAGTCGCAATATGTTGGTGAAGTCAAGAAGGGTTTGGCGTTTGGTTAACTGTCGCGAGTATATTGTTTGTGTGGAGTTGAGACTGTGGTAATGGTTAGAAAGATCCAAGGTCACTGCATGGGTGAGCTCTTTGACTTATTGGGATTCTCAACAGAGACCCGACATGTGTGATAGACCCATACTCCTAGATATAAACCGGGCAATCCATGTATATATACTCCGTATATACCGCGTAGCTCATCCTAGGTTATGTATGTTGTACACCTCGTAGGTTGGATACAAAGATGTACCTTGTGTTCTATATAACACCCTGATGTACTCCGTTCTCCATGCCATATTCAATATATGCCACATCGTACTCCGTATGTACTCCGTAGACAATGGAACAATTGGCGCAGACCAATGATATCGAGCAGGGTCCTGAGACAAGGTGGATCTAGTGTGTGTCGTGGGGCTCATTCAACGCAGCTAAGAGGCCGATATCCTCTTGCTCATTATTCGTGGACGACAAATGTCTGATTTCCGACGATTTCCGTCGATCTTTACGTGTTGTCGAACTTTCTTGACCCGTGCTAAAAACCGGCTTCCCAGGCTTCCCCTATCGGGATCATCGTGCCTGTCTTAGATTAGGGCACTCCGTACTCAGTACTCCGTACATAACATCAGCTTAACTCAGTCAACTGATATGACCGAGAAGGTGGGAAGGCAATTTGGACGAAATCTGTATCCAGTCTCCGGCGATCACACTGAAATAACTGCTGTCAGGGTTGAAAGCTGACGATGTAGATCGGACATGATCCTCTGCCCAAAGGGCAAAACACAGAACCAACATTTTGGATCTCATCTTCATGCCGGCTCTACCGGGATTTCGCCTATGTCGATCGCAAGAGATGGATCCGCTTATGGAGTTGCCCATGCCCCTCTGCCAAAGTGTGTGCTCGTCAGGTACAAACGATATATGACCCCCCGTAGGATCCCCCTCAGATCTCATGCTCCATAGACGATACATCTCTTTTCACGATCAATTCCTTCCGTTCTAAGCTCAAAATGAAGTTCTCGGCCCTTCTCACCCTCGCCCCTCTGGTGGCTGCCCTTCCAGGCTCCAAGGAGAAGAGCTCCAACGCTCCATTTGGCGTGATCTCCGCTCGGTCCGCTTCTCCTATCCATCTGCAGCCTCTGAACGCCGCAGGCGGCTACTTCTGGCTTGGTGGTAACGCCCACACTTACTCCCCTGTTCCTGGCATTCCCGAAACCAACCAGACCGTCATCACCGGAGGACACTTCCTCGACGTTCAGGTGCCTGGTGGCCAGGCCATCTACGTGGATCCCAAGGGTGCTTTGCGCTTCACCTCTCCTCATTCCGCCTACGAGCCTGCTGGCTCCTCTGACGGCCCCTTTGCCTACACTCCTGGCACCTCTTTCGGCCACTGGAGCTACAACGGACAGGGCGCTTCCGGCTTCATGGCCTGCCCTATCACCAACGGTACTGCTGGATACCGCCGTTCACGTCGGGGTGCTGCTCCTGCCCCCAAGTGGCAGGTGTATGCTGCTATGCAGAACGCTACTGTTCCCTCCGGAAACGTTCGTGACTGCATTGGCTTCGATGCTCTGGCTGTTGCTGCAAACTCTACTACCCCTGCTGCCTGGGAATATATCTAAAGTGTTTGATCTTGGAAATTGGCTTCGAACTGTACAGTATTGATGTGAGAGATGGTACTGAAAAAGATGCCAAGGAATGTACAGTGTACGGAGTACTTCTCTCGCTGTTGATTATGCCTTCTCTAACCCTAAGTCCCTCTTTATGACATATGATCATCGTTCTCACAATGGTTTTGCACATATACACGGAAGATAAACTAGCAATGATGTGAATCGTAAGACCTTTCTAATCAATTAAACTGAACATAAATGTATCAGCAGTGATGATCTTGCAGATCTCCATTTCAAGAAAGCTTGTCAGTTCTACTATCATCGGCTGTGTCTCGCAACATGCGATATACTCCTACTTAATTAGTTGCAAGTCATTCATCTACAAGCTGTGTGCCTACGTAAAAGAAGCAATGTGAAATGAAATAATTGTTCTACAATTATGCTAACTCCAGATGGTAGACTAGGCCATTTTCATGTCAGACCGAACAAAGAAAGAAACAAAGGGTATTCATCATCATAAAAATCAGGGCTCGCTTAAAGCTTAGCAGCGCTGCCAGCAGAGGAGATCTCATTGTACAGCAGGCTGGTCAGGAAATCAGCGTAGTCCTCACCAGTGACCTGACCGGCGAAGTAGCGAGCGGCAAGCTGGTATTTGTTGCCCTTGCCACCCTTGGCTGCCAGGCTGTCGGCCTGCTCTTGCAGCAGACGCAGGGCAAATGCCTTGTCCATGCGCTTGCCCTCCGCCGTGGTCACGTTGTGGCGAGTCCATTGCCACAGCTGGCTGCGGGACACCTCGGCGGTGGCGGCATCCTCCATGAGGAAGTTGATGGGCACACAGCCAACGCCGCGGAGCCAGCCTTCCATGTAGCTGAGGCCAATGTTCAGGTTCTTGCGGATGCCTTCCTCGGTGATCTTGCCGGGAACGTTGGTGTTGAGAAGGTCGTTGGCGGTGATGTTCACTTCCTCACGGCGGACGAACAGCTGGTTGGGGGTCGGCATGTACTTGTTGAAGACGTCGGAGGCGATGGAAGCCAGTGCGGGGTGAGCAACCCAGGTACCGTCGTGACCGGCGCGCACCTCGCGCAATTTGTCGGCACGAACACTCTCCATGGCCTTGTCGTTGGCAGCCGGGTCGTTCTTGATGGGGATCTGGGCGGCCATACCACCCATGGCGTGCACACCACGACGGTGGCAAGTCTTGATCAGAAGCTTCACATAGGACTCCATGAATGGAACAGTCATGGTGACGTCAGAGCGATCGGGCAGGACAAAGTTGGGGTGCTGGCGGAACTTCTTGATGAAGGAGAAGATGTAATCCCAACGGCCACAGTTGAGACCGGAGCTGTGATCGCGGAGCTCGTAAATGATCTCGTCCATCTCGAATGCGGCAGTGATGGTCTCAATCAGGACTGTACCACGGATGGTACCGCGGGGCAGACCGATGTAGTCCTGAGAAAGGTTGAACACGTCGTTCCAGAGACGAGCCTCCAAGTGGGACTCCATCTTGGGCAGGTAGAAGTAAGGACCGGCACCACGGGCGACCAGTTCCTTGGCGTTGTGGAAGAAGTAGAGACCGAAATCGAAGAGACCACCAGAGATAGCCTCGCCATCCACAGTGAAGTGCTTCTCATCGAGGTGCCAGCCACGAGCACGGGCGATCAGAGTGGGCAGAGCGCGGTCGGTCCGAAGCTTGTAGTCCTTGCCACCCTGCTGGAAGTCGACCTGTCGGCGAATAGCATCGTACAAGTTGACCTGGCCATTGACCATGTTGTCCCAAGTTGGGGCGCTAGAATCCTCGAAATCGGCCATGTAGGTCCACACGTCGGAGTTCAGCGCGTTCACCACCATCTTGCGGTCGGTCGGGCCAGTAATCTCAACACGGCGGTCCACGAGACCGGGAGCGGGAGGAGCACCCTTCCAGGCATCGTTCTCACGAATGTGCTTAGTCTGGGGCAGGAAGTCGAGGAGAGCACCCTTGTCGATCTCGGCCTGGCGGTCAATGCGGCGCTGGAGGAGAGCCTTGCGGGTAGGGTTGAAGGTGCGGTGCAGCAGGGCCAGGAAGGCGCATGCCTCCTTGGTCAGAATTTTGCGAGCATCGTTGCTGATGGCGCCCAGGATGGCGACATCCTTGAGCTGTGTGTCGACGTGAGACATGATGTGTATATTGTACTCCGTAGGGAGGAGAGTGGATATATAAGGTAGAGGGATAGGGATGTAGATACGCAGATGCCGATATGGGATGTAAGCTATAGGCCCATTCAATGAAACTGGAACTGAGAAATTGAAGGAAGAACCAATGCCAGGGAGCTCTCCATATAAGAAATATATAGCAATCCCCCCAAAACCCCGTCTGCCCGGGGAAAGTGAAGGTGGAATACGTCAGAGCCACCGAAGTGCCGCGGTTGTGTTCTGCAGCCCGGGCCAATCAGAAGCCGCGAATCCCGACTGTCTGCCATTTGACCGTGACTTTGCTCCTCAGCGACACTGCGAGATCGCTTCTGGCCCATTTGGCGCTGTAGTTTTCCACGGGAAACTCTTCCTCTCGGCCGAATTTGCCCGTTATCAGGGACCACGAAGCACACTGTTCGGCCTCAAAAAGGCAGCAGAGCACGGCCTGCGTCTTATCAGTGTCTTCACTCTGAGTCATTCCAATCTATCGGCATGTACCCCGTACGGAGTACCTACCGACCGCCAGGCATGCGATTATGGATGATTATCACCCTCTCCGGTTCGGGGACAACTTGAAAAAAATCTTTGAACCCTCTCATTCTTCTCCTGCTTCACCCGAAAAAGTGGCCGTAGAAGACCTAGGGACTTCCCCCCGCCTGCGGATCTCCAATCAGCCGCGGCTCATTCTGCTCTTCCACAGCTCGCAGCATTCAGCAGAGTCATCTCCGAAGCCGATTTGTCCCGGGGATTTGATGCGTCATCTGCTAATGCTCCGCAGGAGAGCATGTGACGGCATGTGATGTTGGAAGCGCAAAAATGAATCTCCGAGCTGTCAAGACAAGCCTCCACGGTGAATTTGAATTTGAATTGGTATAGGTATAACTGGCATTTCCCGCAGTGTCCGACCCTGCCCCTACGCGCCCTCTATATCCATTCCATCTCTAGGCCAAAGCGACTATGTACAATGCCCATGATCCCCGAGTCCACCATCGTTGTAACGCGAAAAATCGATAAAACAAAGAACGTTGAGAGCTCGGAAGATCAGACATGAAAAATACTCACCTTCTTCACACAGTCTCGATGTACCGCTTCATCTCCCTGTGAATTTGTCAAGTCAGCATCCAAATTGCCATCGCAACAAAATACACATCACGCACCAATCAGTGACCGCCTCTTCCCACAGGCGCACCTCGTGTTCTCGAGTTCCAGCAAAGTGCTCAACGAAGGAATCACCAAACACTTCCCGTGCAACACTCTCCGGTCGTGTAAATGTAACAATGGCCTCCTTCAAGGACTTGGCCAGGCGTACGCCCTGGTCACTGGCACCGCCCATATCCTCCCCACGGGCAAGTGGCGGCACAGGGATCTCGAGCTTCCGCTCGACTCCTCGCCATCCCAATGCCAGTATGGCTGCCAGGACGAGATGCGCATTAGTGTCCGCACCCGGCACGCGTATTTCGAACCGGGTTGCTTTTGCGCTAGCCGTCGGTGGGGTGATCAGACGGATCGACGCAGCCCGGTGTTCTAGTCCCCAAGAGACAGTGACTGGCGCCCAGAAGTTCTCCACCAGTCGCTTGTAGGAATTGATGGTCGGGGCCAAGATCGGCATAATATCTGGAAGGCCGACGAGAAGGCCGGCTAGGAAATGTCGACCCAAGTCGGACAGATGAGCAATATCGGGGTAGAGGGGGGAGGGATCGGGAGTATCGCGAATGAAGGCATTCTTTCCGTCAGCGGTCACGAGTGAGATGTGCATATGTCCACTGTTTCCTGGAAGTCCCTGGCGTGGTTTGGCCATAAAGCATGGGGTGATCCCGTGCTTGATTCCAAATGCTTTGACGACATATCTATGCGACCGACCTGATTAGCGATGGCTTATGAAGAAAGAGCTGTCAGAAAGCCAAGCCTACTTGAACAAACCTGCCTTATCGGCCATATCCTTCGCTTCACCAAATTGTAATGCCTATTCCGACGTCAATCCCAACGCGACGCAAGTAATCTCTCAATTTACTCACAGCTTCAAACACTCCCGGCCCACTTTCGGTATGCCATCCCTCAATATCGCAACGGAACTTCTCGCAGGCGTCGAAAATGCCATAATAATAATCTTGGTTGTGCAAGGGCCGAGTGATTGAATACCCAAACATGCCTTCTGTTAATGAGGGCAATGCATCGGCGGGATTTGACTGAAGAAAAGTGGCCGTTGCAGATGCACCTCGTTCAGGAGTATCGTGGTTGCCCGGTGCGCGAAATTGGTAGAATTCATACTCCGCTAGTCAGAACAACGCACCAGTCAGTTATTCGATCGCCCAAGGTTTGATTTGCGGTCGGATATACCTCCTGCCATAGCCCGATACCCTGCTGCCTCAGCTTTCGCAGCTACGGTCTTCATCAATCCCCGTGGACAGGCACACACTGGCTCCCGTGTGTCTGGATCTAGGAAGCTGATAAGAAAGAAGGGCACATCGTTCTCCCAAGGAATGCGACGGAAGCTGCGTAGGTCTGGGACAGCAACTAGATCGCGATATCCATTTTCTTTGTTGCTGATGCTCAGCTCCTTGTAATAGGTCGCATCATGTTGATCCCAGCCGAAGATAACGGAGCAGAAGCCGAAACCCTCGGTGATAATGGATAAAAACTTGTCCTTCTTCATGAGTTTGCCGCGCAGTTGCCCATCCACGTCCACCCCGGCTACTTTCACCTTTGTGTCATGCCGCAGGACCTCAGCGATATTCTCAGCTGTGACCCCGGAGTCTGTGGGGCCCGACATGATAGATCAGGATGATAGAAGAAGGCTCAAAGTGCAAGGGAGATCCCAGGATGTCGAAGACCTCGGGACTAAAGATGTAGAAGAACGAAGAACCAAGGCACAGGAAGTGAACGTTCACCAAGATTGCAGTGGAAGTACCCCGGGTAAACCAGGCGAAGTGACCCCAAGCGGCCAGCGCAGCTGGGAAGCTTATCGGCGTGGTATCGGGGACGCCTTACCACTTCGGGCCACCTGATATCGTCATCGCTTACTTAATAGGATCCACAGCCGGGGTGCCTGCCCCGCGTATACTTTTGGGGGCAACACACTCGGGTTGGTGTTGACATCTTTCATATTCACTCAGATTGTCGGTTTTTGTGAGTAGCTTCCCTCATAAGATACCATCTGGATCACTAGGTATGTCTTACTGCCGTGGTCCTCGGGGGAGAATCATCGCTGATCTAGATCCCACCTCCGTACCTACAGAGACACACAGCTCCAAGATAACTCGCCATGGCTGCCACTACTCTTCAGGGACGCCTTCAGGGCAAAAATGCCATCATCACCGGTGCCGGCGGGTATGCGCTCATCGCAAGTAACTCAGAACATCGCAGGAGTGTGACTAATTCCCCGACTTGAATAGTGGGATTGGGCTCGAAACCAGTATCCTTTTCGCCCGTGAAGGAGCCAATGTTCTGATGGCCGACGTTTCCGAACCAGCTCTTGCAAGGGCTTTGGCCAAGGTGAAGGAAGTAGTTCCCACTGCATCCCGGGTCGAATCAATTCGATGCGATGTATCCAAGGAGTCGGATGTGCAGGCAATGGTTGAGTCACAAGACAGCTGGGGAGGCACCGATGTGATCTTCAACAACGCTGGAATTATGCATGCCAACGATGCGGATGCTATTGATACCCCCGAGAAAATCTGGGACCTCACACACAACATTAATGTCAAGGGCGTCTGGTTCGGCAGCAAGCACGCGGTCCTCAGTCTGCGTCGTCACCAGAAGGCCCGTGGCAGCATCATCAACACAGCTAGTGTGGTGGCATTGGTTGGCGCTGCCACTCCTCAGCTCGCATACACCGCCAGTAAGGGTGCGGTCCTAGCGATGACTCGGGAATTGGCCATCGTGCATGCCCGTGAGGGGTACCGTTTCAATGCTTTGTGCCCCGCCCCACTCAAGTAAGTTCTCCCCACTGAATACGTGTCTGCATTAGCTTACTCCGGTATAGCACCCCTCTCCTACAAGACTGGCTTGGTGATGACAAGGCCAAGCGATTCCGTCGGGAGGTACACTTCCCCACTGGCCGGTTCGGTGAGGCCATTGAGCAGGCTCACGCCGTGGTTTTCCTGGCCAGCGACGAAAGCAGCTTCGTTAATGGCACGGACTTTGTGGTCGACGGTGGAATGACCAAGGTACGTGTGATCCATCGTGGTCCACCTATGATTGCGCTAACAATATATTCCAGGCTTATGTGACTCCAGAGGGTCCCGCAACTCCTGCTCCTCAGAACAATGGACATTAATCTGGGGCTCGCATAATCAGACGTCTGGTGGCGTAGCCGCTTCTTCTGGACCATCCATGGAATCTAATCGGCTCTTAGGTCAACGGTAATATAAATTACACATGAGAATATGAGAACTGACTAGTCGGGTTTGATCTTTTCCGAGTGGATCTGTGGATACACGGGATGATTTAAGTATGAGAATCACCCCAGACGAGGTACAATACGGAGTACCGAGTACCGAGATCCTATTCCATGTAAGAATTGTAAGAATTGTAAGAATTGTAAGAGGTTAGAAGAGGCCGTATGTAGTGCCACGCAATGGCATCAACCAGAGTGTGGCCTGATCCCACGTATAAAAAGCCCTGAAGAGACCAACGTCATTCCCCGCATCCCGCTTCTTCCGCTGCTGCCGTCTGTTCCGTTGAGCCGGTTCCTGATTCTTTTGCTTCTTCCGGACTCTGGGATATTAAACATTCCCTTGAACCCTCTTCTTGTACGCAGTAAACACAATGTCGCAATTTGCTCTTCCTCGTGCGAACAAGTCATATGGCAATCACCCCACGGGGCCTAGTTACAAGCCTCGGAATGCGCGGCTGTAAGTTCCCCCTTTTTTTCTGTTGAACCATCGTTTACTAATTTCTTTTTTTTTTGGTTTTTCCAGACTGATTCCGTTCATAGCTAGCATTGGTCTCGGTATGATTTGTCTTATCTATGGCTTTATCTGCACAATGGTTGTTTCCACGAACATGACTGACCCGCTCACATGCAGGCTTTGGAGCATACAACTACTACACCGAGGCCAAATCGCGACGAGAAACCTCCATGCGGGAGGAAGCAAAACGGTTGGCACGTAACCAACAATTGATGGACGCATATGGCGACAAGAACAGCCTTCATGATGTGCAACATGCCCTCGACACCTACAACGTTCAATGAACGATGCACACCCCACGCTCTAAGATGCTGGTAGTTTTGGAGTTACGGGGCACTTTGAATGATTTTTCTGCACAATTTGCGTGACTGGAATGGAGTCTTGAGGGTTCGGGATTTTGGGTTCAGTGGACTGGCACGCCGTTCACTTCTGGTGTCAAGGACATTTGGGCATCTCTTGGGAAATTCAACGCTATATCAATACCTCCCATGCATGTATATATATGAGGTTCAGTTGGTAGCCTACTTTCACCTTGTCATATCAATGTTCCAACATAGATATCTTGCGATCTAACAATGTAGACCTTTGGCGACCGTAGAGCATGAAGCCGGGGGAAGATGCGAAAGCGGTAGAAGACATACATCGTGAACATGCGTCTATCGGCTAGGACACAGATGTCTGCTCCGTACGGATAGCTATTATGTATCAGTCATAATGTCCATGTCCTGATCAAAACATACATACGGAGTACATACAATGTATTGCTGTTCCGAGGCACTGAGTGAAACCCACCGTGGAAAGATGGAGATGCTCTACTCATATACTCCGTACGGAGGAGTAGCTATGCAATAAATGGAGATTCAACGCGGCTTTGGCTGACGTCCAATAGAAACCCGATTCTATAACCTCGAGGGATGGACATTCAAATGAAAATACCCCTTTTCCGCGAGTTGTGAATTCGCGTCAGCAGAGACGAGCCGCTATACGATGTCCGGCAAGTCCATGCGATGATCGACGAAAGAGGTGTAACCGCTCGGGGGACTAGGATCTTAGCGCTGGAAATGACGATAATAAGCCTCCGAAGGAATGCGATAAGGTACTTGGCATGTCTGAACGGTGCACCGTGTACGGAGTACTCCGTACGGTGAAAGGGGAGTGTGGCTGTTGGATATGCAACCTCTCTCAGAGCTTCCCCGCATAAGGATGTCGGAGCTTATCCTCAAGGAGAAGTCGTCTGGCAATGCCTGTTTGAGTATGAGGACATACTCAGGTACTTAGATTGCTCTTCTCCCCAGAACTCTCTGGGGTTACATGCAAAATCTCTCCCCTTGAACTTGTGATCTATTCTACGATGAAAGACGGTCCCCTCGAAGGCGATGACGCCAAGTTGGCAGCCATGGGCCATCGCCCTGAACTCCAACGTAGCCATTCTACATGGTAAGGGTAATGTGCTCACCCATGCCAGACTTGATAGTTGACGGTCCCAGGTCGATGCTCGGCCTGGCTTTTGCGGTTCTCAATGTATGTCCGTTGTGGATTGCCGGCGCATCACTCAGCTAACGAGTCTAGTCATGGACTGCGCTGTCGGCCAGCTTGTCGATCAGTCTCACCTCCGGTGGAAGCACCAGTGTGATATGGGGTAGGCTGATTCTAGACACCCTCCGAGAGATCTCACTCACATTCGCTTTCTACAATATAGGACTGGTGACTGCAGGATTCTGCAATCTGTGCATCGCTTGTTCGTTGGCTGAATTCCTCTCGGCCTATCCGACGTAAGCTGTGCCAATCATCCAGCAGATCTAAGCACCATACTGATGTGCATCCTTTTTGCTCAGAGCTGGCGGACAGTATCATTGGGTCGCAGGTAAGTCACCGAGTATCTTCACACAATATATGCCTACCTGGGTAGGATGACCGCTAACGTTGAGTTTCAGCTAGTATGTTCTTCTTGGACAGCCTCTGACACCGTATCAATATTTATGCTAACGAATCGAAAGTCGCCTGGCCGAGTACCGTGCCCATTCTATCCTGGATTACTGGTTGGATTAACGTCGCGGGCTGGGTAGGTGAGATCACTCTCCAATGCGATGCTCAAAGCTAATACACAACCCAGGTTGCTCTCGTTGCGACGAACTCACTTCTTTCTAGCCAGCTAATTCTTGGGGTCATCTCAGTGCTTCACGAGGTGAGCAACACTCCTACTCTACACCGACACTTACACTTCAGACTCATCGTTGATCCAGAGCTATGTCCCACAACGCTGGCATCAATTTTTGATCTACATCGGGTTGACTCTCGGTTCTTTCATCGTTAATGCTTTCATGAATTCCATTTTGCCAGTCATCTATCGTGGTGCTTGTGAGTTGCCCTCGCCCGCTATGGATCTGCCACTAATATCCACTAGTCTTGTGGTCGATTGGAGGCTTTGTGGTTGTGTCAATCACGGTTCTCGCATGCGCCTCCCCCCATTACAATTCAGCTTAGTATGGAGTTCCTGCGCAATCTAGAAGCTCGCATCAACTGACTTCCACAGTTTTGTCTTTTGTGATTTCGTCAATACCACAGGCTGTATGGCTCGCGTATCTGAGAATGTACTTGTGATCTCTTTGCTAATTCGAGCTAGGGCCTGACGGAGTGGCATGGCTGCTTGGTGTATGTTATCCTACACCGACCATAGATCTGGACTGCCGCAATAATACTGACAGGTCTCCTAGTTGCTTCAAGGAGGTCTTGGCGTGACAGCCTTTGTAAGTCCTGTGACCTGTGAAGGTCATTGTCATCCCAAAGCCGATATAACTGACTTTATCTAGGACGCCGTGGCACACATGATTGAAGGTAAGAATTGTCCCAGGTGTTGAAGGACAGAGAAGACTAACGCATCGCGCTTTCAGAGGTACCTAACGCTGATATTGAAGGACCGAAAATCATGGTGACCTGCGTCGGTATCGGAGTGGCTACGGGCTCGATCTTTTTGATGGTCCTTCTATTTGTCGCAGGAAACATGGAAAATGTCGCCACGTCCGCAGCCGGTCCTCTCCTACAGATCTTGCTGGATGCAACAAAAAGCAACGCAGGAGGCATCTGCCTTTTGATGTAAGTGGGGATACTCTTCCCATCTTGTGTTTAAGTTCTGATGCGAAATGAAAGGTTGCCTCTTGTCTGCTTGGTTTTTGCTATAGTGAGCGTCATGACTACCAGCAGCCGAATGATTTTTGCTTTCGCAAGGTAATTATCAACCTTCCTGCAGACAGAGACTATACTTATTCTTCACAGAGATGGAGGTCTTCCTGCGTCTAGGTTCTTTGCCAAGGTTCACCCGACACTTAAGTTGCCCCTAAACGCACTGATGCTCAGTGTTGTTGTGGTTATCGCATTTGGTTGCATTTTCTTAGGTTCTTCGAGGTATTTGATAGGCGTTACCCGCAAATTCTAGCACACCTGGCAACTAACCGAAGCTAGTGCTTTCAATGCAATTATATCGGCGTCGGTTGTGGCGCTTGATCTGTCTTATGGAATCCCCATTGCCGTCAATTGTCTTCAGGGACGCCGATCGCTCCCCGAAAGAAAATGGAAACTGCCTCGCACAGTTGGATGGATCGTGGATATCGTACGTTACCAGCATGGGTGAAATTGCATGAAAGTGGAGCATCTCTGATAATTTCCAGATTGCTTTATCGTATATTACTTTGACGACCGTCCTGTTTGTGTTCCCTCCATCAAGCACCGTCACAGGGAGTAGCATGAGTGAGTCTGCCGTTTCGGATATCAACAGGATTTTCCTTACTGACTCATTTATGAAGACTACTGTGTTGCAGCATTTGCTGTCATTATCATGATCTCCGTGTTCCAGTGGATTGTCGATGGAAGGAAAAATTTCACCGGTCCTCGAGTTGATATTACCCTCGATGCGCTTGACGCCCCCATGAGAGAAGAGATAGATCCCAGTAAGCATGAGAAAGAGCTTGCTAGTCAGACCTAGCTAGCCAGTTCAGGCTGAGACGAGGACTGTGCATAGTCACTCTCTCGTCTATTGGCGAGGCCTATGTCTGAAGGGGCCCATGCTATCTATTCCAAATATGTATACCATGATTATGGAGTCATTTCCCTGAGAGTAGGCTTGAAATGGACCTATAAATTGAGTACCTCAGGTATGATGCTCACAACAACTGGCTGGGGGATTGGGACTGAGACTGGTGCACACTTGTAGATAAAACCAGGTGCCTAGGATAGATCTAGCAACGCGCATGATACATAATGATCGCCATTCGGGCAATAGTCGGGGAAGCCCCCGCTATAAAGCCGCCACGATCCCGCTGGCGATCGTTGCGTGGGGGTGAGTAGGGCGTCACGGGTGGCGCAGAGCTGACCATTGCCACCATTTCCAGGGCGAGTAAGACTGCAGGCGAGGTTAATTGATCCTGCTCGGATACCTCGACCGTACCTAGATACCGTGAGAGGTTGTACAGTCCGGTATAGAGAGAAGTGAAGAACAGACCATTTGCCGCGGCCAAGAGAGTGGGGAAGCCAATTGCCCGTCATCTCCCCTTTCTTGACGTAGCTAATGAACAGGTAGGCCTTATTCGACGGTAATAATAGCATAAAACCGTCCATTTCTCCATCTGTATAGATCTGCACCTTGTAATTTCCTCGTTTGTGGGGAAATGCGACACACTGAAGCGGACATATATCGGGGCCAGGGTGTCAAGGACCTGCCAAGCTGATCGGCTAGAGCAATGCTCTCGTATCATTGCCTCCCAGTCAATGCATGAAAACGATCATCCATGAGTCGAGTGAAAAGTGTGGATGATTCCTGTCGCACACCTTGATAGCCCCTATCCGACCTGGTAGTGTCGATGCTGATCACATCTCCAAACGGCCTTACCTGAGACAGATTCTTCACGGAATGCTGCATCCAACAAAAAAAAGGTCATGATTGGTTTTCTCGGCCGCACCCTGTAGAATGAACTGGTATCATATGCGATAGACCTCTCAACACGACTATGCGACGTCCAAATATGAGGGCGCCACGACGATATATAAAAGGGCTCATCCTCAACATTCAACTTGGCCAGTCTCATCTTCCAACCATCATATTCACTTTGAAAACAGACATCTTATTCTATACACGATGAAGGCTACCGGTGTCTTATTGGTGGTTTCTTTGGCAACCATTGTTGCTGGACATGGCTACATGTGGAAGCCAGATAGTCGAACAAAGCTAGGATTTAAGGTGAGGATTGCGATAATGCATCTACATCCAACCCCTTGGATCCCTGTGACTGACAAGAGTTAGGCCGGCCTGGACACTTGCCCCGAGTGCACTATCCTGGAACCCGTCGAATCCTGGCCTGATCTCGACAGCGCACCGGTCGGCCGCAGTGGACCCTGTGGATACAATGCTCGCGTGAGCGTTGACTACAATCAACCAGGCAGCGACTGGGGCTCTGATGTGGTGACCACCTACAAAGCGGGTGAGGTAGTTGATGTCGTGTGGTGCATTGACCACAATGGTGACCATGGAGGCATGTTCACCTACCGGATCTGCCAAAACCAGGACATTGTGGACAAGTTCCTAGACCCGGATTATCTTCCCACCGACGATGAGAAACAGGAAGCCGAAGACTGCTTCAATAAAGGCCTCCTGGACTGCACCGATGTGGATGGACAGACTTGCGACTACAGCCCCGATTGCGGCGATGGGGACGCTTGCCACCGCAACGACTGGTTTACGTGCAACGGATTCGATGACAGCAAATGCGCAGGCGTCGACGGCTCCGAAATGGGTTCCTGTGACACCACGATCTCCGGCGGCTACACGGTTACCAAGAAGATCAAAATCCCTGACTATGCGTCGAACCACACCCTGCTGTCCTGGAAATGGAACTCGTTCCAAACTGGCCAGATTTATCTGTCCTGTTCAGACATTGCGATTCAGTGAGGTGTGTGCTTACACGTGGCGAGAGAAGAGAGAGGCTTGAAGTAGGCAAGGCCTACAAGATGAGAGATGCGAGGGAGTTTGACGCAATGGTAGTTGGTGGGCTATACATGTAAATCATAGTCGATGGGCTCAAGCCACAGTTGGCCGCTCATGACAGAGGGCAGACTTATCACACCCAAATCTGGTGAAGTCTAGATCTCTATTTAGGTATAGAACACATTTGGTCACAAACTTAACAGTGCCATGGTACCAATCATGACAGGGATTGTCCAGGAGGAACGACTAAAGAATTCCCTGACCCAGGCTTTGCCTCACTTGCTGTGCCAGTCGTAGCACTCGTTTTAGTTGCCGTAGTACTATCGCCTCCATCACTAGTCTTGGTTTCCGCGACAGTGGCATCTGCCGAGGACACCGTGACAGAGTGTATCACAGCGCGGCTAGAGGGCCCGAAGGTCCATGTAAAGGTATCTCCACTGACCGGTTGGGAAACAATTCCCTCTCTATTCGAAATTGCTTTGGTGCCATTAATCGGCATACTGTTGGGACCGTAGAAGTTGCTAATTCCGCTGGCATCGGCACGACCAACGCCAAAATCATCTGCACGATTATACGCCTCGAGATAGGGTCCACATTCCCCCCAGTGATCTGGTTTGAGAAGCCCAGCAAACCATTCATCCGCACCTAGTAGCGAGGACTTGGTGCTGGGACAGGTATCCCACATTCTGACCAGGATCATTAGCCACTGGATGTCCAAAAAAAAGAAAAGAAAAGAAAAGAAAAGAAAAGAGAAGCTTCCAAGAGTTTTGCACAAAGAATCTGCGCTCACACAGGATGGACACACGCAGAAATAATCGTACTATATCCACAACAGAGACAAGCTTGTGCGTAGTCTGTCATTGCTGAAGTGTCGGAGAGTTTTTCCAGATTGGTCATGTTGCCTCTACACCTGTGGAGTTGATTGATGATCAGATGTTCCTTCATCTCGATTTGGGCTATATTGCAGGAGCAGGAATCCGAGGCACCATCCGATGGTGGCCAAAATGGCAGTCCATCCCGATTCGGATCGGTGCAGACATCGAGGAGCTGGAGGACGGTGGTTTGATATTCGCTCGAGTAGACCTCAGCAACCATGTGAGATTGAATTCCTCCATGGTGTGACTAGGTCTTTGACCTGATTCCAGAAACTCTGACCCGCGCAATCGATCTGATAAGCAGAACGTTCGAATTCACAGGCATTGATACAATCGATACCCAGCCCTGGACTTTGCTGATTCATGCAGCTAATGCTTGCACCACACGACTCGTAGCAGGATGGACTTCTACCGGCGCAATTGTTGTTTACACACTCCAAATAGTCGACATCGACCTGCTCATAGCACTTTGCAAAGCCCTTTGGATCTGCACAAGAGGATGATTCAAAATATCCACCTTCCTTAGCCAGCGACAGGGGCACAGCGGCGAGCAGAGCAAGTAGCATGGATTATCGTGTCATTCTGGTACTCAACCTTTTCCAAAGATTTTGGAGTCAGATACATGTACTTAGAAGTTGGGGGAATTCAATGATATGAGGCTCCTCGGATCGAACCATGGGGGCCCAACAGCCCTGTATATCCTTAGCGCTGGCATCGATATTGAACAGGGCCAATTGGATGAAGGAAATGCTCGGCAGGGATGATCGCTCTCCTTTGATGATCAGTCAGAACTGTATTCTCGTCTAAATTTGCCTCGTGGGGAAAAGGAGAAATGCCAAGCTACAATAGTAGCCCTAGTCGTTCGGGGAGGGCTTCGTGTGGCTTATGGCGTATTTCAAGGAACTCCGGGTGGGATGCTCAGTTTGCGAAGCACATTGAAGCTGTTCTGGCATTGAATTGAACCTAATTGAGAGCTAGCTGAATAGACAAATATCATTGAGTCGGGTGCCATTGTAGCAGCTGCATCTCTTCCTGTACCGGAAATGCGAGACATGGCGTTTGCCTGTTTGGGTATTCGTTTGTTATGCATTAGCTTGTAAAACTGCACGATGTTTGTGAGAAACTCATGGAAACAATTGAGGCCACGCAGAAATGTGAGTGACCCATTGTTATCTACCTCTTCTGTTCTTCGGTTCAAGTTACTTCGTCAACATGATGCCGACCATGTCTGCTTCAAACCTCGAATCAACTGTTTTGCCTGACCGTTTATCCATGGACAACAGTGACCTCCAAAGCGCACAGCTTCGATATGAACAGGAACGCAAGAAACGCCTACGACCTGATGGCCCTGCCCAATATGTCAAGTGGTCTGATGACACCACGACCACCTCCCTCCCTAAAGAAAACATCGCCAAGAATGACAACCTGATTCAGCAACAGCAGTTTCGGGTTATCATTGTCGGTGCTGGCTTTGGTGGACTGCTGTTTGCAGTGCGACTATTGCAGTCGGGACTCATCTGTGAGACTGGCATCATCTTCATAGATACTGCAGGGGGTTTTGGGGGAACATGGTGGTGGAATCAATATCCTGGCTTGGTATGTGACATTGAAAGTTACACTTACATGCCTTTGCTGGAAGAAACAAAATACATGCCGTCGCAAAAGTATGTCAGTGGCGCTGAGCTGAAAGATCATGCAAATCGAATTGCCGATCAATGGAACCTGACCGATCGGGCATTGTTCCAAGCAAAGGTCAACAACTTGACTTGGAATGACCATGATGGCCGATGGATAGCTCACATCACACCAGATGGCCAATCCCCCATCACCCTCCAATCGGACTTTGTTATAATGGCTACTGGGTTGCTTGAGTGTGCCAAGATACCAAACCTGGATGGGCTTGAGACATACAAAGGGAAGGTTTTTCATACCTCGCGCTGGGATTATGGATACACCGGAGGAAGTCCAGTCAACCCAACAATGCATAACCTACAGGATAAGACCGTTGGGTTTGTCGGAACCGGAGCATCGGCCGTGCAAGCCATCCCATACCTTGCTCAATGGGCCAAGAAGTTGATGGTATTCCAGCGCACCCCGTCTGCGGTAGATTCGCGTCAGAACCGCGCCACTGATCATACCTGGTGGGCCAAAATGGTCAAAGCAGAAGGCTATGGATGGCAACGAAAACGCATGGATAATTTCAACGCCTTTGTATCGAACGAGAATCCACCGCCAAAGGTAGACCTCGTCGATGACGGGTGGACCAAGATGCAGTCATTGAGCGCACTGCTCGGAGGACCATCTGGCCTGGAAACAGATTACCTAACAAAGATGCATCAAGTGGATTTTGGCCGGCAAGAGGCGATCCGTCTTCGGGTAGAAACGACGGTGACTGATCAGGCCACAGCCCAAGCTTTGAAGCCATGGTATCCCGGGTGGTGCAAGCGCCCATGTTTCAGCGACACCTTCCTCGAAGCATTTAACCAGCCGAATGTGTCGCTCGTGGATACTGATGGAAATGGGGTCCGTACCGTGACGGAGTGCGGGATCCAAGTGGACAACAAGGGGTATGACTTGGATGCCATCATATTTGGGACCGGTTATACCCTTGGCGGTAGCGCGGATCTTGGGGATTTGAGGGTAACTGGACGAGACAACCAGACGTTACAAGCAAAGCAGCAGGATGGACTCAGCTCACTCCATGGAGTCATGACGCATAATTTTCCCAACCTGTTTTTTCCGGGGCCATACCAATCGGGAGCTTCCGCAAACCATGTATACGTTCTCGATCAACTTGCAATTCATGTTGCCTACATGATTTCAGAAGCGGGGAGGTTGATCTCAGAGGAAACGGGCTCGGAACTCACCACTGCTAGGTTCACGGTTGAGCCTAGCTTGGTCTCAGAAAACGAATGGACTTTGAAAATTTTGAATGGGGCACGAGCACTAGGAGGTGTGCTCAGTTGCACCCCTGGTTATTATAACCGGGAAGGACTTCAGCTTGGCGACCAAGAAGCCTCAATGGTGGCACGGTTGAGCATCTGGGGCGAGGGGATCAAGAGCTATGTCGAAGAAATTGAATATTGGCGACAAACAGGCGGGTTGATCGGACTGAATAGGTATTTAGTCTCCAAATGACTGCAACTAGGGTTGACCATCCATGTATTCCCACACACGGGCTTGGCTGAGTGTTGATAGGTGAATGGGATTGAAAACAACCCCTCCACTCCTCCGTACTCTTTACAGAGACTTCCGTGCTCCACAAGTCATCTCATATGGCGGGTGAAGGAAGGCAAATCTTGAGCCGTGCGCGACTCAACACTACCTACATGTAGTAAGGCCTTGCACTTTTGGCAGATCCATGTAACCTAACAATCAAACTCGCAAGATGAGTTGTTGGAGAAAGAGGAAATTTAGCTTTGACCTCGTTGAATTTGACTAGTGCGACAGCAGAAACAGACTGTTCTTATGTCGGCGAATCAGCCATGTACTGAAATCCCAAAGCGGTGATTGGGCTTTCCATACGAAGTAGGTATGTATTCTGCATGAATTCCTGCAATGCGTGCTAAGGCAAAAAGATTCCACACCGGTGAGCAGATCGCGTGAGAGGAGTCCTGGGGTAGAAATTCCCCAGAAACCGGCCACGGAATCCGTAGACATCCCCATCGTCGCTCTACCGATCGTGCGCTTCTCCGCGCCCCAATGAATGTTTCTCGGTAGTTCCCGAGCTACAGCAAAGGCCGAAGTCCAATTGGATTCCTCCCACATCCCCGAATATCATACTAACGGAAGATACTCACCGGCATGAGAATCGGAGGTAGTTTCCTCGGCTCACGCAAGCCCCCGTCTCCCGGTCGGCCAGAAGTGACCAGACTTCTCGGTTCCCATTGTATGGCCATGTGGGTCAGCTGTGGCACCATCCGAGAGAGACAGAGATGGCAAGTTCCGTGTAAGAAGCCGAAGAGAAGCGTGTATGGTACTACGGTGTGGCATTTGCTGGCTTTGGCCCACGAACATGGTGGGGGCTCGGGGGTTTCATTCGAGTCACCAACCCTTCCATACTCCGACACTTTGACCTTGCCGCTTAATAATAGGCATGGGCGCATACAGAATCCTCCCGACAATAGCCCGGTGTTGACGTGGCGATAATTCGGCACGGGACAAGCATACCCAACACGTGATATGCCAAGGCAGTAGAGCGGAGATGAAAAAGCTGGGCTGGGCGCCAAAAGGGCTCGCTGAGACAGTTGGGTGGCGTGTGACTGGCTCTTTTCCCCGTGGGCGGAAAAAAGCTGGGAAAATGTGGAAGAAGAGGAAGACGAAAACTCTTGTTCCCCGGGGGGCAGGACCCACTGGATTTTCGGCTACGCCCGAGCTGCGCGCCATTCGAACATCGCTGTTCATCCTTTTGCTCGGACTTCGTGTTCTCTTCCCCCTTTAGCCTGCATGGACCATCACGGTCAACCCCGCGACAGGGAACTTCAATGTGAAACAGATAGCTTGTTCCGATCATTCTTACTCCTCTCCCCTATGGAGGTAGGCACCCCTGTACCCTGGATGCTCTACTCCGTAGTCGGCCTTCTACCAAGACACTAGTCCGTTCTTTGCGTCTTTTCTCTGCGTCCAAGGTAGAGTGTGATTTTGTGGCGTGGCGACGGTCTGTGCTCCGAACGGCGTGCCTTCAAGGTCACATTGAGAGTATGAAATGGGGAGAATGACGGGTTCCGGGTTCACCAGTCAAGTCTGCAGTTACAGTACGGAGTACTGGTTAACAGGTCAGCAGACGATGTCCCCCCCCATCATATTGAGTGCATCCAGCCATCCATGTCGAGTGTTGTAGAGACACGAAGGAGTAAAAATCACCGAAAGTGGGATGGAGTACGGAGTATATAAAACATATAGCATATAACATATAACATAGGTACCTACATGTAGGTACTCCGTGCTCCGTGCTCCGTACTGAGTTGGTGATTAAACGGAAGGCACTCCAGAAAAAACCCAGGAAAGAGCGACCTTCAGAAACTCCTTTGGGCCACGTGGGGCACCTGGGAGCCCCAGCTCCACCAATCAGCAGGTGGTTCCCCGCCGACCCCAGTCCCAAAGTGGACATGTCCGGTTTCTCGACCCGAGGATCTGTTTGGTTCTAGATGCCCTGCGTCTGTTGGACCTTTACGGAGTACATACTTGGAGCTCTACTTACTCCGTACCTCGCCCTTCACTTTGACCCTCTCAAATGAAACGCCCGGTCGACGGGAAAATATCTGCCGTTGAGCCAATCATCTCCACCCATCCCCAGGCTACGGCTTAGGCCGTGTCGCACTTCCCCGGTTTCCTCTAACAGTTGCCGTATTTTTGCCATTGCGTGGTCTTCCGTTTTCTCTATCCAGGGCCGACTTGGCTACACGAAAGCTATTTCAGCCGATTTCTATCTGCCGACGGTGGCCAACAGTCCTAGTTAGGATTAGATCCATTCGTACCCAGGTACCTGTTTCTCTCCTGTAATCCCTTTTTCCGTATTTTTTTCGGATCATTATAGGTTGTTCTTTTCTTTCTTTCTTTTTTTTGGCTTCCAGAAAGGAAAAGGAAAAGCAAAAAAAAAATCAGAAAGAAAAATCGAAAAGAAAAATCAAATAATAATGAGTTCGATATGGGATGGCCTGGGGAAGGAGCTCAAACGACAGTCTCCCCAGGATATAAAATTCCCTGTGTCCCCTCACTCCCCTGTCTCTCTTCTTCATCCATCCCTCTCTGTCATCCGACTTCGTCTCTTCTTACTTACCCCTCTGCTAGATAGCGCCTTTGAACATCACCCATTTGATTCAATCGATTCGCTACCATGCCTGGTGGAGCGGTTGTCTCTGCGCCTGGCGATGCCTTGCGCGTCGAGGCTCCAGTCACTTTCAAGGCCTACCTGATGTGTGCCTTTGCCGCGTTCGGTGGTATCTTCTTCGGATATGACTCTGGTTATATCAGCGGTGTTCTTTCGATGAATGCCTTCATTCAGGAGTATGAGGGTCTCGTGAGTATCATCCAGGTCATCCATTACGGAAACCTCACTAACCAACCTTAGGACCCCGCCACTACTGACCCAGCCAAGTTTGTTATCCCGGCGTCTCGGAAATCGCTTATCGTCTCCATTCTCTCATGCGGTACTTTCTTCGGTGCCTTGATCGCCGGTGATCTGGCTGATTGGTACGGTCGTCGGATTACAATCATTGCGGGCTGTGGCATTTTCATCATTGGTGTCGTTCTACAGACTGCTGCTAGCGCCTTGGGACTTCTCGTTGCTGGTCGTCTGATTGCTGGATTCGGTATCGGTTTCGTCTCCGCGATCATTGTTCTCTACATGTCTGAGATTGCTCCCCGCAAGGTCCGCGGTGCCATCGTCTCAGGTTACCAGTTCTGCATTACCATCGGTTTGATGTTGGCATCCTGTGTGGATTACGGCACCGAGAAGCGCACGGACTCGGGAGCCTACCGGATTCCCATTGCTCTCCAAATGCTTTGGGCTATTCTGTTGGCAACTGGATTGTTCTTTTTGCCTGAGTCCCCCCGATTCTTTATTCGCAAGGGTAACAAGGAAAAGGCCCGTGAGGTCCTAGCCCGTATCCGTGGACAACCCATCGATTCGGACTTCGTTGAACTGGAAATCAATGAAATTGATGCCAACAACCAGTATGAGCTTCTACACATTCCGCAGGGTGGCTACTGGAGTACCTGGTTCAACTGCTTCCGTGGAAGTCTCTGGGACCCTAACAGCAATCTCCGTCGCACTATCCTGGGTACCTCGCTGCAGATGATGCAACAGTATGTCTCATTCGTTATTCCTTGATACCCTCTTCAGATTAAACCGATACTAATTATTCATAGATGGACCGGTGTCAACTTCATCTTCTACTTTGGTACCACCTTCTTCCAGCAGCTGGGCACAATTCAGAATCCCTTCCTGCTGACTATGATTACTACCATTGTCAACGTCTTTTCCACCCCTATTTCGTTCTACACCATTGAGAAACTTGGCCGTCGGACATTGCTTCTTTGGGGTGCCTTGGGCATGGTTGTTTGCCAATTTATTGTCGCGATCATCGGTGTCACCGATGGTGACAACAACAGCGCTCTTAGTGCAATGATCGCTTTCATTTGCATCTACATCTTCTTCTTCGCTAGTACCTGGGGTCCCGGCGCTTGGGTCGTCATTGGTGAAATCTTCCCTCTTCCCATCCGGTCCCGCGGCGTTGCTCTTTCTACCGCTTCCAACTGGCTCTGGAATTGTATCATCGCCGTCATCACCCCTTACATGGTGGACGAGGACAAAGGTAATCTTGGAGCCAAGGTGTTCTTCCTCTGGGGCTCGCTATGTGCCTGTGCCTTTGTCTACACATACTTCCTGGTTCCTGAGACCAAGGGTCTTACGCTTGAGCAGGTTGACAAGATGATGGAAGAGTCCACACCTCGCACGTCTGCCAAATGGAAGCCTCAGACCACCTTTAGTGCCGAGATTGGAATGGTCGACGAAAAGACCGCTGGCCCCACTGTCACTCAGCAGGAGGTTTAATCCCTCTACCAATTCTGATGGCGGTATAGCGCAGAGCTCTAGCTTCCTGGCCTTCGGCGTTTGCCCCATCTCCAGCGGTGATTCTTTCTCTTCTCGCCTCTATCATGCGTTGACGGCTTCATGCGACATTGCCCCCGATATCCACGAAGATGCATGTATCATACCAATGAAATATTTTAATTCTCTCCCCCTTATTGAACCCCTTTTCGTCCAGATCTTTATATAAGAAATATAGTAGATAATCATGAATTTGACACTAGGACTCTTCGGATTGCGTGCTGATAACAACTGCGTTGAAGTTTTTAAGAAATGAAAGAGGCTTAGACATGGTCTGAAGCCCAGTGGCTGAAACTCATGTCTTGGAGACTGCAAGCAATTGCCACCTGCACCTAAGAAGGCAGGTTCTGTCAGCACCTTAGCACGTGCCAGGTGGGATCCAAAGGTTGACTGCCAAACTTGACCTCTCCGGTTATCGACTACACACAGTTGACTTGGTCACTTCCCATCGCAGAGCATCAAAGACGCAGGCCTTGGCGATTTCGCCGTGAATAACGTCACATGTGTTGAATTGAGTCGATGACCTTTCCCCCATAGTGCGGTTACTGTCCTACTAATCTGATTCGGGGCACCGGCATTGCAGTCTCCGCTAACTGTCCTTGTAAGGGGGACCGCTAAGACGGAGTACGTAACTCTCCCTAATGTATCCCACCTAGCCGTTACATTGCAGCTTAGATAAACCGCACTTACGTTGGATTTAATTAGCGGCGAATAACAGAGAATATATCTATCACTTTTTCTCTATAACTCTACTCGGGAAGCGCTAGGAATATACGCGCTACCTAGCTACGGCCTTACCCGGTCGCCGACGGGGATAAGTATAAACTCATTGATATGTGGCTATACGTCTATATATTAATATCCCTTTTACAGTATAAAACTCGAGATACACTAGTAGCTAACTAGGCGATAGGAGCCTTATTATTCTAGTTCTTTACTTACGGTATCCCTAATTGCAAAACGGGGTCTCTATAAAGATCCGAGTAGAAACTCGGCTTTACTCCTTTAGATAGGAGATTATGAAATTAGCAATTACTTAAGTCTCCGCTAGCGAGATACTAGTGCTATAATAATCGATAGTAGATTTATCTAACCTAGTTAGAGTTACTACCGAACACTAGGTACCTATCCTATTAACTACGGGTATTAGTAATCATTTATCCTAGAATATTATATCTTTATTAACGGATACTTTTAATTCCGAAGCCGGTAGGATCTATAGTAACGGGGAAGCCTCCTCGCTAAAAAATATCCCGCGTTTTATCTATCACCTTAGTGGTAGAAATCTATATCGGTCGTTAGCTTAACCAAAAATCTACTTAATCTAAATGACACTTATCCTAAATAGAGCCTACCCCGCCTTATATATTATAGAGAGAGGTAATATCTAGGTATTAAAACCCCCGATATACCTAAATAGTGTATCCTCGCTTTATTTATATTCCGCGGAACCTACCTCTAGTAGGTTTTCTCAACTAGAATTTGCTCTTTATATATCGACGACCTTTTATTAGGTTAATTAAATTAACTTAGTAGCTATAGTCTATATTATATCTATTATTACTATAGGCCTAGCCGGTCTAACTAGCGTTATATCCGCCTATCCGGGATATAATATCTAGGCTAAAGCTACCGAGCGAGCTTCCTTTTTATAGAAGGCCCCTCTCTACTCGCGTAGTCTTACTAAATATGCCTTAAAGCTAAAGGCTAGAGGGCATAAAGACCGAAATATTACACGTCGCTATATAAATATATAGAACATCCGTCGCCGCTATAGCCTCTATCCTAGTATACCTCGTAGTTAATTCTTATAGTTATTATCTACTAATATAGCGATAGCTAGCCGTTATCTTAGAGCACGTAGCGCTAATAGCCCCTTAGATACTTCTTATTATTCCGACTTAGAAGATATAGACTTTTCTACCGACCCTAGTGTATTATTTAGCTCCGAGGCGACTTATATTCTCGGCCCCGAGGTTATATAAGGACCTTACTATAAGTATATATTCTATATTCCCTCCTAATAAGGGAAGTTTTCTAATACGGCAAAGATATCACGGGTGAACTTATTCGTAAAAATATTACAGAGTCCTAGGAGGGTGTGCCTCTTTATCTAGATTTCTAGCTAATTAACACTAATACCTACGAGCCCGAGCTGGAGATTTATATAGATATTTAGCATTATAACTCTACTATTAGTAAACTCTTAGATTATAATCTTCTAATATCACGATTTTAAATATCTCGCTAACGTTAATTATAATAGGGCGTATATTTAGGAATAAACGCTAATAGAAATAGGAACTCCGCCGATAATAGTAATATCGATTCCACCTTCAATCGGGGCATCTAGAAGAGTGATAAGGACGGCGTGGTTTAGTTTCAAATAACATTCCCGGGTTATTATACCGGTCGGGTAACTTACATCCACGGTATAATAGTAAGAGCGATACTCTCCCTTCTCCTTTTAATATCTTTTATATATATTACTCGCTATTGCTATAAGGTGCTCTTAGAATCCTATTATAGTATTAACTAACTCGACGTATAGTTCTTACTCACCCGGCTAGCGAGACTAAGGTTCTTCTAAATAGTACTATCTCGGGTCTATATAAGACGCACTCTTCCTATATTAGTTAGGTTTTCTTCGATTAGGATCTTATTTCTACTATTAAAGCCCTCGAGCTATATATAAGGAATACGTAGAGTTTAATACCTAATGCTAAGGACGGTATTCTATCTAAGGAGGCTAATACTATCGACCTAATTATTAAATACGTGTATCTCGGCGATAATATTTCCGACGGAATCTTTACTTAGATTTCGGTTAGATTTAATCCTACTTAGGATATAAGCGTTATCCCTACGGCGTACTATACGGAGGATAGTGGTGTTACTAATAAAAATAGTAAAGGCGGTAGTGGCGGTCCCCCCGGCGGTTTCTAATACTCCGTTTACTAAGCGGTCCTATAAATAAGACTATATATTCTTAGCTTATTATAGTCTATAAGGAGGATTAGTATATAATTAGTATAACGTACTATCTACTTAGCTTTAGTTTTACTATAGAAGACTATCGAATAGGCTATCGATATTACTAGCTAAGTCTTTTAGGAAAAATAGCGTATTTAAACTAAAATTTGAAGATATAGAAGAAAATAAAAGAGGAAAGGAAGATCTACTCCGTATAGATAGAAGCTTTTAGCTAGGTTAGGGTTATAAATATTCCCTATAAAGTGCTAACCCAATCTATAGCTCGTCCTCTCTTTATATCTTTAGAGCTATAACCTTTTTTTCTACTATATACTCCGTAGGTAGTTCTAAATCCTAGTTTATATTATAAGAAATACGCCTTTTATATTAGAAGATACGCTTCTTTCTATATAAATAATACCTTCTAGCTATAAATAATTATAATTGACTTATTAATTTCGCTTCTTCCCTCGCTTACCCCTAGTAGTACTCCGTTTCTGGCCTATACCTATACTCCTAATATCACTAGTAGGATTATTATTCTCGTTATTATATACGATTATATAAGAGGCCTTCCACTTCGGCGCACGACGTACCCCTTCGGTAATAGCTACTTAAGTATCATTAAGGTAGAAATTATATAGAAATTATATAAGGGGATATCTAGGCTAATATCCTATATTTATATCGATCTAGCTTTCCCTAAGTTAATATAACATTCTACTATTAAATATGGCTTACCTCTTACTCTATCGGGTTCTTATAGATCTCTATAGACCTTTTAACCTTTATATCCTCTTTTGGCTTCTAACTATAGCCGCTCTTTTACTATATAGTGTCTCTTAATATAAAGAACCCTAGGTATATATCGTTATCGCTTCTAACTTTATCGTCGTCGTTATAGCTGTTATTACCTTAAAAAATGTTTAGACTATAACCACGTAAGAAGCCATTAGGTCGGTCAGTTATATATCCACTATATTTACTATCACTCTCTTATTCTCTATAGGTATTTACCGTGTCTTCTTCCATCGTCTCTAGGATTTTCCTAGCCCCCTATTATATAAACTAAGTATATGGTTATAGCCCCTAACGGATTAGAAAGGCACCCGCTTATATAAAATTAAGAAAATATATTAACGCTAGGGGGACTATATACGAATTAGCCTACGCGAGATCTCCGTAGTCGATCCGGTAGCGCTAAATATAATTTATAGACCTACTAGACTAAGTATAAAAGGGTTTCGTGGTCCTTAGTATAGAGGTTCGTAAATAACTCCTAACGTCTATAGTCTTTAGAGTGAACCTAAGATCTCGGACTATAACCGTCGTCGTCAGGACTAGGATCCTGCCTTTAGAACTAAGGTATTAGAATCATATTAGCCGAGTATTATTCGAAATATAGAGTTACTCCTATATTAAGTCTAGAAACTTTTAACTAAGGGTCTAGTGGACGTTAAGGAGTGTTTACTATAGTTCGGCTTTGATATTATAGGGGAGGTCGGATTTGGTCGCTTATTCGGCACACTATAAAATACGAAAACGTCGAGTATTATTTATTTAGTCGAGTTTAGTGTACGTATTATTAACACCATCGGAAATATACTATATCTCTCGTATATCGCCCGGCTTTGCCTAAGCCCACTTAAGGCGTTCGAAATCTAGCTCAAAGAAGTAGTGGACTAGAGAATAGCGAAGGCCGATAAGGGCGAGTCCGCGGAGGCTGATATATTTACGTACCTCCTTAGAGACGAAGGTAAGAAATATCGCCCGCTTACTAAGAAGGAGCTTCACTAAGACTATATACTTATAGTCGTTACTAGGAGTGATATAACCTCTAATACCCTAGCATTCATAATATTTAAGCTTTTAAAGAAGCCTAAGCTTATTAAGCGTTTATATACGGAGATCGACGTTATTTTCCCGAATAGTGGTCTAATTAACGATTTCTAAAAACTAAGAGATAATACGCTATTACTTAATATAAGCCTAAATAAGGCTCTCCGTTTATGGCTAGTAGTAGCTTCTGGCCTATAGAGAGAAATGCTAGTTCCTTTAGTTCTCCTAGGTAGTGTTCTAATTCCTACGAATACCGTTATTTTAACGTACTATTTCTCTATCTACCGAGACCCCCGAAACTTCTACTAACCCGATAACTTTATTCCTAACCGATAGATAAATGAACTAGTGGTATCTAGGCCTTATAATACTAAGGCCTTCGCCCTATTCGGTTACGGAGTCACGTCTTACGTTAGGAAGAGCCTTACTTTTATAGAGATAAGGGTTATTCTAGCCTAGTTTATTCAAAAGTTCAAGTTCTTAATGAAACCTAAAGATATAACTACATTTCAAAGTTCTATCCGCGACTAGTTTATTTCTACCTCTAGTGTAATATTAATAGATATTTTAATACGGAATAAGGGGTTATATCTATAGGTATTATAGAAAGGTGGAAAGACTATCTAGGAGATCCTCTAATCGGAAATACTATTATCCTACCGTAATCCGAAGGTAAAGTTTTTACTACGGTATTCCTTTCACAATCGAGTAATAACGGTATTTTATATATAATATATTCCTCGAAGATACTATATTGCTCCTACTGCCCTTGTATTCTAATAGATCTGAAAGTAATTGACTTATATTTGCTCCTAGGTACCTATATTTACTATATATTTTGCTAGTAGGTTTT
Source organism: Penicillium paradoxum (assembly GCF_028828445.1). Taxonomy (NCBI): domain Eukaryota; kingdom Fungi; phylum Ascomycota; class Eurotiomycetes; order Eurotiales; family Aspergillaceae; genus Penicillium; species Penicillium paradoxum. Next base: position 59,507 of record NW_026643184.1, on the reverse strand, counting down.
GTATTCTATAAGTAATTAATAGGTATTTTTATCGGTATTTATCCCGAGAGGAGTATTACTATAGTATACCTTTTTCGTTCGGGTATTCTTAGGAGAAGAGTCTATAATAAATATATAATATATTTAATTTCCTATATACCTATTATAGCTATTCTACCTAGATACCTCGGTAGTTTCTTTTATCTAGATATCCTTAGAAGCTTCTAATAAGTCTATATTATATTTTTAGGGGTCTACTTATTTAGTTTACCCTTAGTACTATATATATCTATTTATTAAGATATAATATCGGGAATACTTAGTAGATTATAGGTAAATACTTAGTGCTTTTTATCCTAAACTAGATTTTATATCTATCTAGTTCTAGAATTTCTATATTTATATAAAAGGAAAACGATAGATATACTATATTATAACTTAGAATATAGTATAAGTAGGCCGTAGGCGGTACTTAAGTATTACTAGAGGGTCCTTAGTTATTAGATACTATTTATCTAGATAATTAATAATCTAGGCCGCTAAGATTAACCCCTAGTAATACTATATCTATATTATTATTAAGGGTATAAGTACTAGTTATTATTCGATTAGTAAGGGTTTCGTACTATAGGAATTAAATAATAGAATATATTTGTATATATATACATTAAAATTATTATAAAGTTAGCTTTACTTTAAGTTTCTTAGGCTAACTCGCGCTATAAGAGCTTACTAGATTTACTATAGATCTATATTTTATAAACCTACCTCTTCCGGTAGTATATAAGGGTATTTAGAAATTATCGATTTAAGCTATGTAGTATAATATTCGCTATCCTAACTATAAGAAAATATTTAGTTAAAGTTAGTATAAAGTTATTCGCTTTATAAATAAGTATCGAAGGTACTTATCTTATAATATTCTTAGACTTCCGTACGCACCGGAATTAGGTCGAATATCCCGACCCGGCACCGGACCTAGGTTAGGTCTAGTGCCAAACCCCCCGACCTAGGCCTATACCGGACCTAACGTTAGGTTCACCGGATAACCTAATAAAAACCTAATTAGACCTAACTTTTATATAATTCTCTATATAAAGTGCCTTACTTATCTAAATTAACTACTATAATTTTTCCTTATTTTAGTTATATTAAGAAAGACTTGAATATTTAGTAGTATAATAAGTCAAACTTAATAAAATATCCTTATTTATTAGTATTTAAGGTCTAGTAATATATTAATTACTTAATAGAATATAAAATTTCCTATGAAATAATACTATAATTAGTAGAGTTAGAAAACTTATATATTTAAGTAGTAGAAATATATATTTATAATATATAATTCTAGTATAGTCTTTCTAATACTAAGGAAATAATTAGAATAATAGTAAATTAGTCTAATTTTATAAATCTTCTTTATTAGAGAGTAGTTTCTAGTAAAAATAAATATTATTAGTGCCTAGATATTATTATATTTACTTAATAATCTCTTAATTCTAAAGTATTTAGTTAAGACTAAGTATTTAGGGTAAAAGATTCTTAAGTGATTTTCTAAATTAATATAGGAATTAGATTTTTATTAAGTTTTTACTAGTTTTTTACTAGATTTTTACTAGGTTTTTATTAGGTTTTATATAAGGGCCTACTTATTTTATACTCTATAAGCCTATAAGTTAATTAATATAAAGCTAATATCTTAGTCTATTCGATCTATTACTTTTAATCTCTACTTATTATTCTTAATTATAAGTTATAATATCTCTCTCTTACTTTCTTTACTATACTTATATTTATATCTTATCCTATAGGGGTAGCCTAACCTAGGCTAGGTTAGGCTAATAGTACAAAATATACCGGTATTTAAAGCGTTTCATTTATAGAAGCCTAAGTAGGGCACCCTTAGGTTAGGTAAAACCTATACCCTAGGTTACCCTATCTTATAGGGGTAGCCTAACCCAGGCTAAGTTAGGCTAATAGTACGAAACATACTAGTATTTAAAGCGTTTTATTCGCGGAAGCCTAAGTAGGGCACCCCTAGGTTAGGCAAAACCTATACCCTAGGTTACCCCGTTAATTTTTATTAAACCTATTTAGAAACTTATAAGGTTATATATAATATAGATCTCTATCTAAATACTAATTTTTAGAATTATAACCTAGTAGGATATAGAGGAAATTCCGAAAGTTAAATAGTAGCTATTCGAAAGCTTAAGTAGGGCGGAGTAGGTATACTTATTAGCCTAAAACTAACTAAATAGTAACCTAAGGTTTACCTTATAATTTAACTCCGTTCGCGCTAAAACTTCTATAGAGCTTTCTCTAAGTAGTTAAATATACGTTATCTAAATCCTAGACTTAGAACCCTTATTAAAAGGGTAGTAGCTCGAACTAAAGTTAAAAATCGTATTTTAGGTAGGGCTAATTAAATCGCCGACCGGCGGCTTCTAATTAGAACTCCCTAACTTTAATATATAATCCCTAGCGCTATAGGGCCTTAAAGTATATTAAATTCTTATTATCGCTTAGTTAAATATATATCCTACTCTAGTCTAATTTATAGACCTAGAACCCTCTTAGAAAGTATAAAATACGTAAACTAAATTAGTAAGTTCTTATAGTATACGAAATAAGGTCGGATCTATAATAGACTATAACTAGAACCTATTAAACTTCGTATCCTAGATTTATAGTATAAATTAGGTCTATTAGATCCTAAAATTTAGAATATTAAATATTAATAAGTCCGATTAAATTTAATATAATTTTAAGCTAGTAACTGTTAAAGATCTTATATAAAAGGTAAGCGAAGATTTAATTAAGTTTAATATTCTTAATCCCTAGATAATAACTATAACTATAGGTACGGTATCTAGTTAATCTATTTATATAGAATATAGTACTACGAAGATAATATATCTAGCTATATCCGCCTAAACTATAATATAAAATTAATTTATATAATCTATTCTTATATATACTATAGGTTTTAAATATAATTCTATATATTATTCTAAAGTCTTAATATATTATTTATATAATTAAACTTTAATTAAGGAAAATATTAACTATAAATATATATAAAATTTTATCTAGTCTATATCTAATTTAATATTTATAACCTAGCTTATTCTTAATATCTAAACTTAGTATATTATCTTTATAAAGATTTCGTAAGTCTCTTCTCGCTATAATAGTTAGTATTACTACCTCTAAATTATTAGATCTAGATATAATAAGTCTATTATAGACTATATCTTAGTAGTGCGATTATCTATATCGTATCTAGCTTATCCTAACGCCTAATATATATTTATATAAAAGCCCTCTAACTATAATATACTATTATCTAACCTTAAGTCTTAACCCTTAAGTTAAGTACTTATATTTAAGATATATAATTTAAATTTAGTCTAAAGCCCTATATTAATAAATAATTAGGTATTTTTATATTAAGGATATCCTACTATCGGCTCTAATCTATTTCTATCTCCGATTTATAAAATAATAGTAGTTATAATAATAAAGAGAATATAAAGTAAAATAAGATAGACTTATCTTTATCGTAGAACTTATTAGCTATTAAGAATAGCTTAAGCGGGTAGGAGCGGGTACGTTTCTTCAGCCTTTATTATAGGGAATATACCTTAGATTTATATCTTAATTCGCCTTTATTAGGCTTATAATTTATATAGGGAGTTATTTAACTCGCTATCTTCTATCTTCTAAATTTATAGAATTATAACCTAGTATAAAGTAGTAGAATATCTAATACGTAATTTATAGTATATATATCTTTAGTCCTTTAGGCGGTTATAGATATATTTATTAACTTATCGTTATAAAGAATATACTCTAGGTTTAGCTCTTAGTTTACCTTTATTAAGCTTAAATTTTAGGTAGGGAGTTCCTTAACTAGCTATTATTTAAATTCTAAATCTATAGAATCGTAACCTAGCCTAAAGTAGTAGAATTCTAATAGGTAGAATACCGAGTATATATATCTTAAGTTATATAAATAGGAACTAGTACGCTAAATAGCGCTTATCCTATAGGGGTAGCCTAACCTAGGCTAGGTTAGGCTAATAGTACGAAATATACCGGTATTTAAAGCGTTTTATTCGCGGAAGCCTAAGTAGGGTACCCCTAGGTTAGGTAAAACCTATACCCTAGGTTACCCCGTTAATTTTTATTAAATCTATTTAGAAACTTATAAGGTTATATATAATATAGATCTCTATCTAAATACTAATTTTCGGAATTATAACCTAGTAGGATATAGAGGAAATTCCGAAAGTTAAATAGTAGCTATTTAGAAGCTTAAGTAGGGCGGAGTAGGTACGCTTATTAGTCTAAAACTAGCTAAATAGTAACCTAGGGTTTACCTTATAATTTAACTCCGTTTACGCTAAAACTTCTATAGAGCTTTCTCTAAGTAGTTAAATATACGTTATCTAAATCCTAGACTTAGAACCCTTATTAAAAGGGTAGTAGCTCGAATTAAAGTTAAAAATTATACTTTAGGTAGGGCTAATTAGATCGTTAACCGGCGGCTTCTAATTAGAACTCCCTAACTTTAATATATAATCCCTAGCGCTATAGGGCCTTAAAGTATATTAAATTCTTAGTATCGCTTAGTTAAATATATATTTTACTCTAGTCTAATTTATAGACCTAGAACCCTCTTAGAAAGTATAAAATATATAAACTAAGTTAGGGAGTCCCTATAGTATATAAAATAAGGTCGGATCTATAATAAACTATAACTAGAACCTATTAAACTTCGTATCTTAGATTTATAGTATAAATTAGGTCCGTTAGATCCTAAAATTTAGAATATTAAATATTAATAGATCCTATTAAATTTAATATAATTTTAAGTTAGTATACTATAGGACGGTAAGCGGGGCGCGGGAAACGGCGCCTATTTGCCTATTGTTCCGCCCGCCCCGACCGCCTGCCTAACTACGGTCTCCTCTCGCCATTTCCGGCCTAGTGGCCCGCTGAGGTGCCCCGATCGGGCTAGCGCCGTAGTGGCCGCTTTTACGAGTCTAGCCCTCGGCCGGCCTATCTATAAAACACTATTACCCTCCCTCGACTCGTTAACGCACTTTCTCTTCTACTTCCTACCCTCTCGACCCCTTTTTCCTTTCGCCCCTACCGATCTATGCGCGCTACTACTCGTACGCCCCTATCTTACGTCCCGAAATGACCTTATATATCGGACTTCGTCGGATATACCGCTTAAACCGCCGCTGCTTAGCCCCGTCCCTAGCCACGTCGACTGCGATACGATTAGTCGGCTAGGAGTTAAAGCGCTAAGATGACCCGTTTTCGGCCTTCTCCCGTGAGTCTATACCCTATCTATTACTTTTTAATTGACTAATGTGGACTTAGAATAGTATTTATTTCTAAGCCTTTATCGAAGGTTATTCCCCTATTTTACCCGCGTTCCTCGGGCTTATAAGGGTATCTCGGATCTCCTCGCCACTAGACCTATTCTTCGGCGTAGTTATTACTAATATTATATCGTATAGCCCCCGGCGTCGTGGATTTATATATACCTACTTATTTATAAGCCTAGTGGCGGCCTATCGTCGCTATAGTCGGTCTTACCGGCCCCGCTATAGTGAACTAGGTTACCTTCGATAGCCTATCTCGGTAATATAAGCTAATAGTAAAAATCTCGCGTCTAAAATTAAACCGGATAGGGACCTCGGTCTACGAAGATAGCGTAACGTTATCTTATTAAGGCTATATACTATTAGTAGTAAGACTAGGAGCTATATAGTTACGTTTTTTAGCCGCTCTATATCGGATTATCTAATATAATCGGAATATCTTCCGCGGTATAAGAGTTTTATCCTCTCGCGAGGCTAATTTTATAGGTATAAAGGACCCTAGCTTTTCTACCCGAATAGCACTTTAGTATCTTAAAGCTTTTCTAAGTTCTCCGCTCCTCTTTCTCTAGATTCTATATTAATTATAGCTCCGTTCCCTCTTCTAGTATTCCTCTCGCGAATTCGTACTATCTCCGCACCCTAACCCCTTCTAAGTTACCCTTATATATAATATATTAAGCGCTAGTTATCGCTTAGAATCCTTCTAGTCTTAGAACCTCCCCTAAGAGAAAGTATAGCCTTTAAGAGATCGGCTCGGTACTCGGTATCTAAATCTAGTCTCTATATCTACGACGTCTTTACCTTTAAATATTAGTAATCCTATTCTAGAGACTTAGGAGATATATACTTTAAGAATTAAGCGATATCCCCTACCTATTCGCCTACCGGTAGAGGTTTATTTTAATAGCGGTCTATAACCGAACGCTTAAATCACTTAATATAAGCCGGAGATATTAGAGTTAATATCTCCGACTTACCCTAGCCCTAACGCCTTCGATTTTTAAGACTACCTATACCTTAATAATCCTCTAAGTATTAGAGATAGTAATTATATAATAATATACGAATAAATCGCCCTAAATTCTAAGTACTAATCCCTCGGCTTCGACTTAAGTGGCTCGGAGCTCGCTTTAACTCCTAATTATCACTCTTAATTCGAGGTTCCTAAAATCCCTCTTAAAAGCTCTATATAGACCGGACACTCTACCGAAGATATAATAATCGATCTAGTAATCCTAGAAGATAATCGTTCCCGTGACGTTAAGCTAGTTTAAATAATATTAACTACTACTATCGCCGTAGCTATTCTACGTAGAAACCTAGGTAAATACTCTCGGTCTCTAGTTCGAGAAGCCGATTACCGTAGTAGGTAATACGATCCTAAAAGGCTAGTAAAAGTAGGTTAGCTACCTACTAAAATAAGCAAAGTTTCGGTTATCGTCGATAATCGCCCTAAAAAAAGGGCTAAATAGTCCACCCTAGAACTCGGCCGTAAGAACGTATCGCTTCCGGTATTTCGTGCTTAATTCTTAGCGCTTCCGGCTAAGAAAAGATTATAGTTCTTATCCTAGCTATTCGAGGGTGCCTTGTCTTATTGTATCTATACGCCTCCGAAAAGGGATATAGTGCTGATAGAGATGATCCTATACGACTACTCATAAGAAGGAGTGGACTGGAAAATCTTGTACTATGCGTGTAGAGAGAAAAGGAAGAAGAAGGAAAGCTAGCTAGACTAGACTAAAGTGCTAGGAGGTCACGTGTCTTCGTAACACCCCCCACGACTAGTGCTATAGTCGTAAACTATCTAATCCTTTCTATCTCTCTTTATTTTGAAAAACTAGTATTTAGTTAAACCCCCTATTTTTAGTATAAAAATCAACGTTTAATTAGTTATAGATAGTTAATCCTAGCTACGTAATAAACCTTTTAAATATAATCTTCCTAAGGGGTTTCGTTAGTCTATTAGTAGTTATCTTAGTAGTAGGAATCTTAATAAAGTTTATAGTTCCTATAGTAACTTCCTTACGAAGTCGATAGTATCTAATAGTAATATATTTCGTAGCGGTATAAAATTTAGGGTTAGAAGCTAGTATAATAGCACTATTATTATCCGTATAAATAGGAATAGGCTTCTAAAAAAGTCCCGAAATACCGATCTCTATTAATAACTAAATTAGCTAGATAGCTTCCTACGTAGTAAGAGTCTCTATAATATATTCGGACTTAGTAGTAGATAATACTATATAAGCTTACTTTTTAAAAGTCTATAAGATAGCTCTACCCGTTATTTTAAATATAAAACTAGATATTAAGAGACCCTTTTCGCTATATAGACCTACCTAGTCCGTATTATAGAAACCGAAAAGAAAGTAGTCTCTAATTCTAGTATAATAATTAATAGAGTTATATTTCTTAAATAGATAAAAGTAAATTATAAGATACTTAGTACTAGTAAGATAGTAAAAAACTCGTTTTAACGCCTTAAAATAGCTAGTATCTAGATTTTTAGTATATTTCGTAAGCCTAATAATAACGAAAGTAATATCTAGTCTTATAGAGACTATTAGCTAGATTAGGGTCCTAATTTTTATCTAAAACTCCTTAATTTTAATTTTTAATATAATACTATTAAAAATAATAAAGGGTATTTTTTTATCTATTAGGGTAGCGACTAGTTTATAATTTTTAAGACTAAAGCGGGTAAGAATCTTATTAATATAGTTACTCTAAGAGAGATAGATAGAACTATTATTATAATATATATTAATTATAAGATATCTTTTAAGGACTTCTTTATTAGAAGTGTTAAAATATTTTAAAATAGTAACTTTAAAGTCCTTAATCTCTTAATCTAATAGGGATATAACTAGTAGATCGTCGACGTAAATTATAATATATAAGGGGGCCTTTCTATATTAAGAACTACTATATTAAGAACTACTATACCTAATAAAGATAGAATAATCTAACTAAGTATAAGTGAAACCTATAGATATAAGTACGTTATAGAGTAATTTATACTACTCTCTAGGAGACTACTTTAGTCTATAAATTATTTTTATTAGGAGACTAATATTATCCGGATACTATTCTTTTAGTCCCTTAGGTAGCTCTATCTCGATAGGCTCCTTTAGTTTAGTATAAAGGAAGGCGGTTATAATATTAATATAGTGTATTTTCTAACCCTTAGAGGTAGTAATTATAGTAAAAATCTTAAAAGATATAGGTTTCGTAATAATAGTATAGACCTTATAGAAATTAAGGTCCTTAATCTATCGAAAACTACGGGTAACTAGCCGAGCTTTATAGGTTCTATTATATTTAATCTTAAATACCTATCGTAATATTAGGGGTCGTCGACCTTTTTTCGATAATCGAGGAATACGCCGCTATATACCGTTTTTAAATTATCGAGCTAGTTCTTTATATACTACTACTAACTATTTATCTTTTTTAATATAAGATATAGCTTCCTTCTAGCTATTTAATTTAAAACCTACGTCCTTAGACGTTAGCTTAGATAGAGTATATTATTCTTTAGTTATCGCTGTAGTAAAAAGATTAATTAGGATATTAGGAGAATTAGCTAGAAATTATAGGATATTTACGTTAAAGAATAATCGACTAGCTAAGCTTTTAATATATACCTAACTAGGCTTCCTAAGTCTAGTTAAACGTTATACCCTATCTTAACTAGACTTAGTCTATCGAATAGAGAGGACGAAATTAGGATTATCTATACGTTCTAGAAGAGTACCTAAATACGAGAAATCTATAATAAACTACCGGGAAGTAGTCTATAGCTCTACGGGAGCCCTAATCCTACCTACGTTAAAGTAGGGACTATAAGAATCCTACTATTATCCCTCTATACTACTATTTAGACTACCCGCTATTTTATTATTTCCGTTATTAAAAGGTAACTTAAAAGAATCGGGGTTTAGAAGGAGATCGTTAAGGGAGGTATCGTAGGAGGTATTATAGGAGGTATTATAGGAGGTATCGTAGATATTTAGTTCTAAGATAAAAGGACTAGTAGTATCTAGTAGAGGACTCGCTAGAGAATATATAATATCTTCTAGATAGTTATTAACTATCGGAGGGGGTAGTATAGACCTAGTACGAATCTTAAAAGGATTATTAAATTATAGGATATTATACTTATTTTCTAGGAGAGCCTTAGTATCTAGTAGATCTAGGAGATCTTCGTATTCGTTATAAATAAAGTCGATCGGAACGTATCGCTCTTAAGACTAAGATCTAGATTAAGATTAACCCTAAGATAGTACCTATAGATTATAGTCTAGTGTAGGTAATACCTCTAGTATCGGATTTTTATTAAAAATAATATTTCGGGAGCGTTTAATCTTTTTAGTACGTATATTATATAGTATATAATTATCTCTTTTATTATAAGTAATTAATCTCGCTTCCTATATATATAGATCTAGCTTTATAGGGCGTTTTTCCTTTAGAATTAAGAACTAGTATTAATAGCTAAGTATACGTAAATTACTAAGATTAGACTTCTTCCTATAAAGGGCCTTATACGGGGATATACTAATCTTCGATATAAAGAGTCGGTTTATAGTATAGTTAATTCCCCCTAGTAGATAACCCTAAAGGTATTTCGGAAGCTAGTATTTAGATATAATAGTAATAAGGGGTTTAACGAGGTATCGATTTTTAATCTTAGTAATACCGTTTAGCTATTTTATATAAGGAGGAGTAAGGTCCTAAATAATACTATTTTTCGAAAGATATATACCTAAAGGCCGATACTCCGAGATATTATTACTATAAACCCTTTTAACTTAATAGCTAAATTAAGTTTAAAGATAATTTTTTAGCTAAATAAAAGTCTCGGTTATCTAAGACCGAGATTTAAGTAGAAAAAGCTAGTAAAAGCGCGTAGCGTCGTTAGTAAAGGTAATAAAGTATTTCTCTCTACTATATAATATAATTAAGATTAGACTCTAGATATCGATATATAAATATTCGCCTAGTTTAGACCTAATAGACCTTTCCTTTCTAAATAGGAGAGTATAACCCTTACCTTTAATATATAGAGTATAAAGAAAAGTAACGCCGGTACCTTTCTTTAGTTTAATACCTTTGGTATAGGTCTCTATCTTACGAACCCTATTTTTTCTAGTATAATAAGTACGTCGGTAAGCTAGGTTAATAGAGATTATAGGAGACCTATTTTTAGTAGTAAAAATAGAGTTTAGGGATCTAGTTAGTATTTCTATATTATTAGAAAATATAGTATTAATCTTATTAATTCTTAGATAGTTAAGCTAGTAATATTTACTTTTATAGGTAGTAAAACTAATAGTAGAATTAGTAGCTTTAAAAGTTATAATACTATTTTTAACTAAGGTACCGATATCCTTCTTATCTAGTATAGATATAGAGATTAGGCTAGCCTTAAGATCTAGGGTAAGCTAGATCTTATATAAAATAAAAGGTCTAATATATTTATCTAATATATTTAATATTCTTAAAATAACGTCTCTATAGCCCTTAGTATAAAAAGTGTCGCCTATAGCTATAGAAACTAGGACTATATAGGGCCTAAAATTAACGAAGATAGACCTATAAGGGGTTATATAGGTGCTAGTACTAGAATTAATTATCTAGCGAGAGATATTATTATCTCCTATAGATAGATAACCTTATTTTAATACTATAAGTATACTAAAGATAGTATTTTTAAAGATAGTATTTATAAAGAGATTATTATATTTCGTAACTAGGTCTCTAGAAGAAGCTCCTTATTAAGGGAAAATAGTATTAATAGTACGGTTTATTAAGATAATATAATCCTAACTATCTACCTAACCTATAACTTAGCCTAACTAGGGGACTAGGACTTACTAAATAGCTTACTATTAATAAAGAGAAACTATATTAGAAGATATACTATTTTTCTATAAAGGGTAATTCCTAGAATAGTGATTTCCTAGGACGTTATAATATTTATAAAAGATAATATTTTCCTCCTATTTAAAAGGCTTCTTTTTCTTCTTATTTTTATCCTTACCCTTAGGTTTAGACTTATCTTCTAAAGAAGAAGAAGAGATAGTATTTCTACCCTTTTTATCGTTTCTATTAGACTTCTTATCCTTAGTAGTATCCTTAGTAGTTATAGTATTAGTAGATAGGGTAGATTAGAAAACGTTAAAAGAGCGATTATTAGTCTCTACCTCGATAAACTCGATATATACTCTTTCTATAAAAGTCTTATCTTTTTCGTCGACTCGTAAGTTCTATAAAAAGGAAAAATAACGAGGATTCTTAGTAATAGCCTTTTTAAACTAATATAGCTTAATTATTTAAAAGGGCTCTTTATCTATAGAAATAAAGTTACGAAGGGCCTCTTAAAACCTCCTTATAAAGTCCGAGAGAGATCTATTCTTATACCGTAGGTTAACTTACTTTAAATAGTAGGTATAGGCTTATTAATAAGACTTTATTATATATATCTTCCGAAGCTTACTAAAAGCTTTACGTATATCCGTAATTTAAGTAATAACTAATAACGGCTCGGGTATAAGAGTTTTTCGGATATAAATAAGGGTTTAGGTATTATAAGATTACTAGTTATTAAGCTTATTTTCGTACTTTTTCCGAAGTATCTTATTAACTTCCTTAATCTCCTTTATTTTTTCTCGGATATCCGTAGTAGTGATCGTAATATTATTATCGCGCTATACCTCCTATGCTTTAGTAAGTAAAGTCTATTCTATAGCCTATTAAGAGACTTCGAAGTAGTTAGGTTTACTTAGGGAGGGAATACTATAAAAGATTATCCTAGTATAGTATCTATTATTAGTAAGAAGGGCTAGATATATAGCTATCTTCTAATCTCTATAGTTAGACTATCCTTTTAGTTTTAGTACTAAGTCTATATAGTTAATTTTATATCGACTAACGACGAAATCCCTAATATTAAAGGACTCCGATATATTAGTAGTCTATATAGGGTTCGGTAGTTAATAAGAGGGTCGAATAGCTAATAAAGTTATATAGTAGTTAATAGAAGAGTCGAACGGCTAATAAAGTTATACGGCGGTTAATAGAAAAGTCGAACGGCTAGTAAAGTCTATTTAGCGGTTAATAGAGAAGTCGAATAGCTAATTAGATAATAGTATCTAGTTTTCTACCTAGGTATTCGGATACTAGAGAGAAATTAGGATAACTATATAGGGTATATTAGGTAGGTGGGTAGGGTAGGGTGTTGTTAGGGTGACTAGTGAAAAGTCTGCAAAAACACCCTATAGTGGGTCGGTGCGACGTAGCACTAGGGTCCGGAGGAATTAGAAGATACGAAGCTTGCAGTTATGTAGAGGCTTCGACAGCAAAGGACTTATAACCTGATAGAGATGATCCTGTACGACTACTCATAAGAAGGAGTGGACTAGAAAATCTTGTATTGTGCGTGCAGAGAGAAAAGGAAGAAGAAGGAAAGCTAGCTAGACTAGACTAAAGTGCTAGGAGGTCACGTGTCTTCGTAATAAGTGCCGACGTCTGGATCCCAACATACAAGCATAGATGCTTAACTGATCGACGCGGGACCTACTTCTTCGAGAAAAGGGCTACTATAGTGCGAGGAAGAGGTTCGCTTACTCGTAAAACTCAAAGGGGAAGAAAACCTTGTATGGCCGGAGGTGACTGAGCAGTTTGGTCAGAAATTCAGAGGAAGGAGTCAAGGCTCTATATAGGTGTACTGGAGCACAAAGATCAGGAAATGACAGCCGTCCCTAGCGAAAAATGTATATAAGTAATAGCATTAATTGATTTTATGATGTAAACTGGGAGTTATTGTACGTCGTATGTCTCTTTGCTTGAATATTGACTCTATTCTTGTCCGTGTTGTCATTTTTCCTCACTAGAAGGGTATAGGAGGTGGAAAGGAACTAAGAGCGTACAGCAAAACGTTCTTAATGAGGCATCTTCAGGGTCGACCTGGCGGCTTATTATCTTCTAGGAGATTTTATGGTCGATCGACCCTCTACTGGGGGAAGGGCTACTTCTGGCGTTAGTTTTGGCCGATTAAACGACGGACCTGTGAATTGCCTGTTCGAGTGAGTTTTGCCCTTTTTAGATTTGCCGCCCTAATAAGCTATCCTATAATAACCACTTTCTATAATATCATTACCTACGGGAGAGCCAATCGCCTTGATTTCCATTGCTCAAAGTATGATAGGCAGCTGGCTGGAGCGTTCAAGCCCCTATTTCAAACACATGTAAGTCCTGTATCGGGATCACACGTATTATTCACTTACTGATACGGCGTCTCCAAGTTGAAGCCTTCTGCACTTTCTATTGAATCTCACATACATACCATTAGCAATACAACTAGGGAATGGGTCCCTTTTGGTTATCTGACCAAAGTGACCTGTTGCCTTGATGATACTACAACTGCCGCACCCATTATTTGGCAGGATGATCCTAGGGGATTTAACTATATGCCGGCAGAGATAGAAAGCCTTGTCAAGTATTTCGTTGCACTAAGGAGAGATAAGCAACAGCTATAGTCGGAGATGACAAGCTTGTTTTTAGATCGATATCCAGGAAGAAGTCCTGCTATAATCCAAGTATACAGTACTTACGTGCAAGCGTCGAGAAAAGCTTAGCGGGATGAGAGCACACCAGCTACCATTAAAACCAACTGTCCTCGAAAGAGGATTAGTTAAGCACTTGTTTAGGACAAATCTTAGTGTATAGCTCAAAGTGGTATAGCTCAGAATGTACACCCTACAATTTCCACTTTATTATTATATAAGTTATCAAAACACTGTGATATCTGGTAGCTATTATGTCCGCTCTTGACCTTAGATAATGTATAATTTGAGTTTGTAATACGAAGCTGCCTTTCCTATTTCCAATGTGGCCTAGATCTTTCCACTGCTTTCTTTATATCATCATACTTTTGAATGTCCTCATATTTAAAACATCCACTTACTACCTCTAATGTGGGATATGTCCACTTGGAAATTATAGGCATTAGTAATATCTCCCCTTGAGCGTAACGCCTTGTTGATAAATTGCTATCAATGTCGATTTTCTGGTGGGCTTTGGCTGTGGGGCTAGAAAGGTTTTACTCGGTGGGCATCGCTTCGTCTGACTACTTTTGTTTTTAGGCTTGAATAGTAAGCCGCTATAGACGATTCTCTTTACTCTTTGAGGTTTACCTATTTCAAACCGCGAGAGATATGTAAGTTATAGGCTTTATATATCTCTATAATTTCTTTCCAGGCAACTTGATACAAAACGCAAGTATCGATAGGCCTAGTGGAAGTGATTTTATAGAGATACATATCTATTGCACTTTGATACTAATCTAGAATATAGTAAGATAAATGAAGGGGAAAAAAAGAGAATCGAAGGGCGGAAGTATAATCTGATGGCTATGTTCTAGAACATGCCCTTACAAAAATGGCAATAATAACGTATTGCTAAGACGAAGTTAGTCTATAAGAATACATTGATTCCCCCGCAAAAAATAGGGTCTATGACATTCGCTAGCATAGAACTGCTGAATTAGGCTTCCTAAATGGAGCCAATTACAGTGAGTATCCGTTATCCTTCATTTTGCTAGTATGTCTTTAACTTCAGATGTATAGACTATGCGTATTTAAGCCGATATATACTGCGAAATTTGTTACTAGTGCTCCGACTTCTGCTATTCTGTCGCTTATTTCCACTCAGAGATTCAATCAATAGAGCCTGCTCTGTCCAATGCGATTCTCCTGGCTATTCCACTGGGAAAAAACCAGTTTGACTTAGTAGTGTAATAGAAATCTACTGCCGAAAGAATTCGAGAGCACGTTACTGACCTAATATATCTGCGTTTGCTGAGCTCCGATCCTCTTTTTACGGCCGAATTCGGTCGTTCGTATGTGGAAACCGCATCTAGGGGTTTGACGTATATGAGAGGCTAGTATAACTTGGCCGCGAGTACGGTCTTCGTATTAAATGATCCGCGAATTATCGGATGGTTCAATTCTGAAGTAGGTCGCATCGACAGAGTCCTCAAAGATTTGTTTCTACAGTAGGGCGTCCCGATGGTCTGAGAGGGAGTGGAGTGTTGAGCAAAAGCAAGATAGGAAATAAATTTTTGGAGCTAGGCTTTCTCATATATATTCAATGTTGTCCATATTCACCGAAAGCCTAAATGATATCTCCGTACTTTTGTGGTATGCCCACACGTATATAATTTCAACTTTGCAGCTGAGCCGTTGATTAACCGGCCAGACCTTTACGTGCGATGTAAGGTAAGCACATTCCTCGCCACTATAACAGATTAATTAGGTGGGGTAGGGCTAGATGGATAGGCATTCTCTAGCCTGGGAAGATTTCAGAACGGAACTAAGACAATCGTGAGAGAGGTCGAGGTCGTAAAGAACGAAAATTAATTGCGAGTGGGAAGTCCACTCGTAGTTACGCGTGGAAATACTCCTATAGGTGTCAAAAACACCTTTAATATGTTGTTTCTATTGAAATACTTTTCAAAAAGAGGAAGGAGGTGGGCGCTTGTTTTTGACTAATCTCGGTATAGCCAGGATCTATTCTATATCCCGGAGTAGTATAGCTTAGAATCCATACCCTACAATTCCTGCACATTCACATTGACTTTGAGTTTAGCAGAACATAATTTCAAGGTCAATGCGGGGGTTGCGCGATCAAGTGTAACATCGAGCTGAGAATCACCATTCTAAAGTAGTATAGCTCAGAATGCACACCCTACTACATTCTCTACTTTGTCATGTGTAGTTTTTTTTTTCTTTCACTACCCATAATACCTTATGGCGGAGAGACCGATTCTATACAATTTTATTTTTCATGCTTCTACTAACTAGACGTGTAGAATAGCTTCTTTGCAAATTTGAGTTGATGTGTCTAGAATACAAACAATATGATGTGCCTACCACCAAGTTGGATTGAAGCTTTCTACCGCTTTCCTTGTACCATCATGTGCTCGGATCTCCTCATAGCTGAACCATCCCATTGTCACCTTTCCTTTATATTCAGCCAAAATTTGTAGGTTCGCTGTACTCAACGCACATTTCTCATAGTCGACAGACAGCACTTTAATAACCTATCCTTCTGGCTTGCCGCTTATTAGGTTATATGGCAAAATGCGTTCTAACTTTTTGCGGTAGGGAAGCATTTCATCGCCACGAACATTCATGTCTAACGGCCTGCTTGATTGCATTTGTATTTTTGACTCTTTGCAAGAAGAGCGGTCAGATATACCAGGGTAGATCATGCGCGGTTGGGGCTGTGTTTCACTCCTATGGAGGGAATCCGGCAGTTCTATTGAGTAGAATGCAGTCTCGCTCTGGATTGTCAGTTTGCGCGAGTCAAGGTGTTTTTCGGCATACCTTTAGGAATCCCAAACACGTCGCTAGTAGTGTGAAGATATTGCTGCTTAGCCTAGAACTGTTTATAGATATGTGTGCTATGGTCGGTAGATGGATTATAGATCTAAAGCTCCCTGGCTGGAAACATAAAAGCTATATATTAGAACTATAATCACAAAGATACCTATTCTAGGGGTATACATCTACTGTTATAGGGCCTGAGCGGGCCTGGATTCTACATAACTAGCTCTGTGGGGATTCATTCTATGCTATACCCATTTTGTCACCTAATTTCTGAGTCAGCTGCTTAAAAGTACTCTAGCCATATAAACGTATCTCCTCGTTCACGTATCGATAATGCCGGCTCGCCGTAATTTACCGGCCACTACGGAGGGTTTCCTTTACGACCTATCCGCTTAGATAGAATATTTTCTAAGGTTTCTAGAAGTTGATCTAACTTCAGCTATTACGTAAATAGGCGTAATAAGTGACTACCTAAGTGTAGTCGATTTTATTTTATATAGTGCGAGTTCACGCTTATAGATCCTACGCCTATAAACTATTATTCGATAGTCTTCTCTAGCCTTATAAGAGGAACAATAGCTACGAACGTAAGGGTTAGACCGTATACTTCCGGGTAGTTATATACGTAGTGTTTAGTTAATACTAACTTTCCTTCGTTATCTAGGGTATTTAAACGATTATAATACTTATAGTGATCTTTAATAAGGGCGGAAGCTTCGGAGGTTTAAGATTAAGTTTAGTAAGGGAATTATACTTTTATTAGCTTCGGTATTACCTACTTTCTATCGATTATCCTTTAGCGAAAAAGCTAGAGCTATATAGCTTCTAAAAGCTAGCTATACCGAAATTCTTTATTACGTAGAGCGACTACTAGCTTCTAAAGTTAAGTATTAAATATTAGTAGTAATCTGTATCTTTTTTTTCTTCTAGCTAACTAAATTCTTTATCTAGCTTCCGTATCTAATTCTTCCGATATACTAAGACACGAACTACTTAAATAGCTATAAAATTAAATACCTCTAGCCTAAGTATATCGAGGCCTATTAGTTCCCTACTATTCCCTTACTAGATAAAAGAGCCCCTAATAAGAACTTCTATCTCTATTCTAACTAATCCTTTTATAAAAAGAATTTCGTTTAGCCGTAGCTCCTATATAATAGGACGGGTCTCCCGTATTACCTCTTTTAGTAAATCTAGGGGGTAGAGTTTAAAAATCACTCTAGTTTCGTTAATATTCGAAAGATCTCGAAATATAGATACCGTATAACGAGATAGGTACGTAAGCCTAGTGCCCTAGGTTAAGTGATTTTCGAGGGAGAGAATAATAATAGGACCCTAACGAAGGAGAAAATCAACTTTACCTATAGCCTCCTTAAATTTTCTAGAGAACTATAATTTATTAGTTTTAGTTTAATATACTATTTAAGTAACTTACTACGTTATTTTCCTTAGCCCCGTATCGCAAAAACCGCCTATATATATCTATATCCCCCCTCCTATAGATAAAAGGACCCCTTTTTCTTTTTAGTCTTAAGTGTAGAGACCGCTAAACCTCGGAATTTATACCGGCTCTATCAGAGGAAGCTAAGAACACGACGAAGCTAGTGATCTCTATTTCTAATAGATGTTACTTATTGTAACGAGGCGATTTAATCTACGCTATTATCATCTTTGCGTTCCTATACCGAGGTTAAATAGTCTAGCTTAATTAAGAATAGTTGCTATTCAAACTAGAAAGGGGATAGAAAATCGAGATAGCGAGATTATAGTCTTTATATATTTAGCAAATTTATATAATCGATATAAGGGACCTCGATTCTTAATTAGTCGCCTAGAGTCTAAAAACGAAAAAGAAGAAGAAAAAGTATGTTTTCTAGCGATTAGACAAAAATGGCTGGCAGTCGCCCACGAGGCTAATTCATACAGAGCAATTATATTGAAGCTTTGTTAGAAGGTTTTATTAAAGATAGGGCATAGCTTTAAACTCCTTATTAGAACAATATGAATATATATATAGGTATGTGTATAAAAAGAATAAATAAAAAAAATAGTCAGATCCCTGGCGAGGGATATAGACAAACCTCAGGCTTGTAGACCCTCTAGTCGTGTATACTCGTTAAAAGTTGATACCTGTACGCTCCATTTCTTTTTGTATCCGATGATCCTACTTCATTATTAGGATTTAGGTGGCAGCCCATCTAAATAATCCATTCGTTCTCTATAAAAGGGTTGGTGTTATTGATCTATGGAGGTCATTTAGGTCTGGTAGTGATAGTGAGCCATGTCGTGCAAGTTCACTGAGACTATAAAGTCCTGGCAATTTATTTAGGGAGAAGGAAGCCCTTAGATGGTCGCTGGGCTGGTGATATCTTGGTGAATGTTCGTCTTAATCCTAGGGGTATGGGAATATAGAGACCTAGTGTGCCGATCAGGCTTGGTGGACGCTGCGAAAGTATTTCTAACACTGCACTATATACTAATGATTTCTACGTTCGTGCTAAGTATGGGTTGCGATGATAGATTAGTGTATTAAGGCCACAAGGTATAGCCGCTGAGACTGCCTAGTAGATCGTGTATCGACGCTAAAGACAGATTATCGATATATGGGTTCAGTGGAGAAAAATCTTACTTAATAGGCTTCGATACTATTAATTCTTACGCGGGGCGCTTAGGTTCTTCAATAAAGGGGGGTACTACGTTAATAGACCTATCTTCGTTATCCTTAAAAGGGTTAAGATTCACGGTGTTAACGATCACATTTTTATCTAAGAAGTTTTAGTTAAATGTAAAGCGCTCACCGTAAGGATACTATATTTACCGACTTCACCTCTCTTAAATTATTCTTATATCTTTCGAACCCGAAGGATCTTATAGATTACCTCGGCGCGCTTTAGGTCCGGTAACTTCCGCTCGGTGTCTCTAGCGACTTACTTTAACTTATCGGACGTAATACTATAGCTACCGAGCTTATAGGTAATATAAATTAGTAGTATAAGGCGGTCTATATAAATATAATATTAGCGTATAGGGGGAAAAGTTAACCTATAGATAAATATATATTCTTTCCTTAGGTAATTAGGCTCCTTATATATAATACCCGGTAGCTACTACTTAGGCCTACTCGCTTCTAGATTTTTTTTAGTACTAGGTAGGGATCCTTCCGGTGCCTTCCTAATATATAGATATCTAACTTACTTCGTTAGCTTAATAGTACGGATAAACTCCTTAGTAATTATACGGTAGTTCACCTATTAGAAGTCGCTATAAGCGCGTTTATAGTAAGTTATTATCTTTATATTATCTCTAATTAGAAGATAGACTATGCTAGCGGAATCGTTAAAGTCCTCGCTGCCGGAATCCTAATTAGTCAAATGCTAACGAGAAGGGGACCCGAGGGGATGATTGCTCTTAAGGCATTTCAATAGACGGTATGTTAGCTCTAAAAAACAATAAGCGGTCGCTTATATATTCAGATACGACTTAATATACGAGTGGACCGACGATAGTATATTAGACCGCCTAGAATCTCGAGGAAATTCTAGCGGACCTCCGGAGTGAATATACTAGACCCACGATCTCGAATAGATTGAGACTCTTCGACTTAGAGATGGCCCTTATTATCGATAAATATCATTGCATAGTATCTATAGAGTGGAGTGAATGACGGATGAGAGACAGACATCTTAAGCTGAGGAGTAACGTTCAATCCCTAGGGCTCCTAGAGACCTGATGAAGATCTCTTCATAGCACGAGTTATAATGTTAGGCTTTTTGGCAAGAATTGCGAGTATGTTGGTAGAGATCCTTAGCTGTGAGATATAGGACAAACACGGGAGAAGCTGCTGGGGACTTATTTATGAATGGACACATAGGAGTATATCAGAATCCAGACGGTTGGCGCCTATTGCCCGGGAAAGGATGGTCTCTTTATATTGTGAGTAACGATGTTTGCACCTAAAGAAGGACAGACTAAATATTTAATAGCTCAATACTACTTCCTAAAAGCCTTAGCGATTGAACCTGTTCAATGATGTATTTCCGCGGGTGAAAAACAGAAGATCGACCGGACTCCAGCTTACAGAAGAACACAAAGGATATATCGTACCTTTTGTTTTTGATCTGAACGCGGCTTACAGGCTTCAATCCCCTATATCTATTGACCGGTTTTCCAAACTTTCTTGTCGATCATGCCATTTTTGGCATTTGCACCTTGCATGTCAGGCTTTATGCTTTCATCATCACCAGTCTGGGCCTGCGGTTCGTTCCAAATTTTCTATTGGATAAGTCATATATCACTATTTCCTAGATTTTGAGTCCCATTTTTATCGATGTCACAGCCCTTTATATGATTTCTCAATCTCTCCGTGAGGCTCTATCATTCACCATGCTTGTCAACGGTAGTGCGAATATGCCCTCGGTTTAAAAGCCAAAGCTCATTCACACGATACATCGAATATCTTTTTTAAATGAACGCCCTAGTCATCGATAGTTGCAGAGATCACATCTACCACAGGGTTGGCGAACCTCCTGATCTCGCGGCTTCTTTCCCTTGCAGGGGTTCTCGAAACAGGGAAGCTCCCCTGCCTTCTCTTTCCAATCCCCGCAGGATAGGTAGACATAAAATATAACCCAACACATTAGGCCGAATCTAAAAGATTTTGATCAATAAATAATTTCAGATTATGTGGGTTAATTAATCTGACCCAGACTCACGGTTTGCTCTTTGATATCACGACTAAGTTATTGTGCAATTTGCAGGACGCTTGCCTTCTTCAATATGGCTTTCAAATTAGCATAATCTCGTGAAAAGTGATTGGCTGGGTAATGAAGACAATTCTGGCTGAGTGGTATTGAGTAAGAAGTTGGAAGAACGCCAATGTACCACGAGGGCTCCATGGGATTTTAATATGTGTAGATTTTCAGGATGGTCAGGTATTTGAAAGAATTGAAGCTTTGATGCCAAATTTAAGGGAGAAGAGGACCTACATTCGAAAATAGAGCTCAAGATGGAAGTGGCTCTAAAGGTGATGTGCAGTTGAAAGAGTTCGTCTCTAAAAGCATGGGTGCAAAGGGCTTATATCCTTCGTGTTCCTTTGATAAATAAACGCTCTCTCGGGAATTTGGTAATGTCTCTGCATAGAGGAACGTCCCGAGAGGAGTGTTGTGTCGTCGCTTGCGGAAGATCGACCGGATGATGTAGATAGTGGATATGGTATTCCATCGCAAGGTACAGCGGGCGCCAGGTTTTCTGTTTCTCTATTCAGAATTTTCATTGCGAGATGCATGAGTGGATTTGAATGTGTTTCCATTTTCTTCTTTGTTATCAAATGTATATCGGTCTTGGTCATATCGAGTACGTTGGTCATTTATCTAAATCCCACGAAATATGGAAATCATTTCTTCCTGGTTGAAGCATGTGTTCTTTCAAATTTGACCTTCGGTCTCAGTCTAAGTCGGGAGGTATCTCTAGGTTTGCAACATAATGTATTTTCTATTTATTCAATCAATAACAATATACAGCGTAGTTCCTACTGCACATCCACGGACATACGGGTTTGGATCTATGGGACTCTTTCATTTGTTTGACTCTGAAACGTATGGTGCATATCAACAATATTTGACCTGGTCCATCCGTGACTTCATTTTAGGTCCCACTTTAGGAAAATAAAACGTTGAGGACGATTCAGCTTCGGGATATCAACCCACCAAGTTGGACAGAGCTATTCACATCTGAGATATCTGTTACTATGTATTTTATATATGTAGGGGAGAAGAGATTATACATACCAAGTTGCCCCATTTCGTACTGTTCCTCCTCTTCCCTAATATGAAGCATCTCTTCTATAACCCATTGTTCTTGTACCGAATTTCGCAGACTTGGAATATACTTTGTTAGGCGGCCAAAATATATAGACTTGACTCCGCGAAAGAAGCAAATTAGATCGGGAATTATGTCTGGTTTATCAATATCAACCTAAGCATAAAGTGTACATACGGGGGCTTTCCTACCTGATGTGGGTCTGACAGAAGGCGGTTTTTTGAATATCCCCAAAAGCTCTTGTTGCGTAGTAGGATGGAGCGATCGAAATCCAGATCCGTAGTATTTGTTTAGTGCGGATGTGTTGCTTAGGGGAATAACATTGGAAGCGATCGCGAGAGATGTATCCATGGCGAGTATGACCTCAACGATCCTCTAATAAAGGATGCCCTGGGGAATCTTCAACTCTAAGCCTTTAAGCGTGTGCTATAGATTGAAGCTAGTATCACCCGCAATAATAGAGAGAAGGAAGTGAAAGCGATAAGAACTAATTAGCTCAGATGGATTGAGTCTCGCAGAAAGGAGTCTCGCAGAAAGGTAGAAACATGAATTTATCATTCGAAACATGCCAGCAAGTCTTCGATATCTTCGGCTCTAAATCCAGGGGTGGTAAAATGGTCCCATGCGACCTCAATCCATCAGAAATGGCACTCCTCCCCCAGAGTCGATAGTGCGCCTGGTCTCGAAGGCAGATCATATCTTTGTGTACGTTCTATCCGTCCTCTATCTACCCGAACATGGACCAGGGTGTGAAGTCGTCTTGCTATTTTTGCTGAGAATGCATCCGGGTCGTGAACAGAGTAGCGTATATTCAAATCTAGAAATTTCAAGGTAGCCATTCCTGCAGGTCCGTTGAGAGTGGGGTGGAAAGAGGTCTTTATCATGCCGGTATAAATCCGAGCGATAGAAAACATAATGCCCCGGTCAGGAAAAAATTGTTGAC
Organism: Penicillium paradoxum; assembly: GCF_028828445.1. Lineage (NCBI taxonomy): Eukaryota > Fungi > Ascomycota > Eurotiomycetes > Eurotiales > Aspergillaceae > Penicillium > Penicillium paradoxum. The sequence goes on along the minus strand of NW_026643184.1, from coordinate 35,970 downwards.
ATTTTCTTAAAAGTTCTTCGTTACACGCGTACGCAAAATTCCTTACGCCTAGCTTTGTGACGAACACAATCGGCACTAAGGGGCTAGCCACAGACTAATTCTATTGTGTAGACGGATAAAATCTTGTGTGCTAGTATCATGGCAAATAGTCCACGCGGGGTTGAGATTTTGAGAATGAAGGCGTATAGCCCGGGAGATCGACATCGAAGGATAGCTCATCTTGCCAGAGATGGGAAGCGATATAGAGCAATTTCAGGAGGGAATTATGCACTTATTTTTCATCGCCATCTCGAACGAAAGTGTTTGGAACAGCTTGACGGTTCTCGTAGCCGAACTAACTTATTTGTGCCAGAGAGCCCGAAAATCTTGGAGCGATCTCCAGACCGGCACCCCGGATATGTTATTACTGATTTCAAATATCTCCGCATACAAAAACGTAATGCCGATGACAATATTTCTTCTCGTTGTCAACGCAACAGTCATCTTCCACGAAAATTCTCTGTCCAATGAAGCGCTTGTTCTCTCGAAATGCCAAGTCAAATACACGAACATAATATTCGCACCAGACAATATCTTATATCAACACAAATATCATCGTCATTTCTGCCTCAACCCCATCCCAAAACAACAATCCTCAAAAGCTTCCTGAATTACTAGCGACCATTGACTTGAGGTGCTTGATACTCTAGCTAGGCGAATATTGTCAGAAAAATCATTGATTCTCACAAAGCAATGAGAAAGCAAGATTGATTGTACATACCGGTCTCAGGGGATATTATCAATGGCTTCTGCCATTGCATCCTCAAAGATGGCTGCTTCAGGTTCAACTCCCTTGGGAATATATAGGGTTGTCATTACTGCGTGAGTACCACCATTGTTATCACGTCATTGCTTGACCGAGGATGGAATCTTGCCAGCGTTTGGCTGTAGCTGGTATTTGTGGTACTCTTTACCATCTTCCTTCTTAACAATGCCATCGTAGTCCCATCGAACGCCATACCGAAGCAGGTCTGCAGGTGTCTTGGGCCAGACAGTTTTCCCTCTGGTTGCGGTCGGCAAGAAAAAATTTTTGAGATCGGCAGGGCGTCCGGTAATGAACTTGACAGCGGCGAAAATAGTCTTGATGGTGGATGGCATTTTGGATGCTGTGTGAAAGGGGTAGGAGAATGAGTTTTTTCATATCTCAAAGTATTCAAAGGTTTCTTCTTGCTTTTATGTTGAGATGCCATATGTGCACGAGTCATACAATCTTTTATGCACTGACCCAGGGAATTCTATGGATGCACGCGACCAGTTATCATGGCGGCTAGTGAATTTCAATGCTCCCAGTGCGCGGTTAGTGTAGTGATGTTACAGGTAGTGGAGACGTGTCTGATAGATTGTGGCTTTCCAACCCAAAATAAATGTGGAAACCCAAGTGTATCCCGAGCTTGCCAGGGCCAGTGGCTTAGCGCTAGGTGCTACAAGAACATGCTAATAAAAGAATTCGGCTTTACCTATCCACTAAAAGAGGATTTTCGTATCATATAGCATTTGTAGTGAACAAACGTCAAGCACCGACAAAGCGGCCTGAACAAAATAGCAAATGACAACAATACGTCTATTAAAAGAACTCCTCATGATCTCGAAAAGGCCAACCCCGCTTGAATTTCTCAAGCTCGTCAGCATTACCACCTTCAGAGAACTCGGCTCTGAGGGACTCATTTCGTTTTACCGCATACTCGTACCGCTCAGTCTGGACCCACCCTTCTTCTGAGAGTCCCCCTAGTTCATCGCGCCAGTGATTGACGAGAATGTTCAAGTTATACCACATTGGCTCAGTCTCATTGTGCTCTCTGACTTCCTGCTCCGAAAATTGAATAGGACACTCAGTATTTTCGTCCTTTCCCGGAACATGACGCCAAATTTCACGCATGCGCATCAAACCTCCCCGCAATGTCACCATATTGCCTGACCATTGACGGCCCGCAAAATCTACCAGATGCTGACGTGACAGAATCAAAGGATCTTGTAGAGCTTTGAGATGCACTTTGTTCATTCCCCCGTTGAAGACACGATATAGATAAAAAAGGCTCTGCCGCCGAATGAGCTCGTCGACTTGGCTTTTGTCCTGGGGGCTCATTGTATCATAGCCTTCTGGATATTTTGGTGGGACTAAGCCGGTTGCAGGCTCGGGGTCAGGATTCTCAAATAGTTTCGGGTACCCAGCAGCAAGGAGTAGTGGGGTGACAACTGTATGTTGCCAATCAATGATTGATGTGATATTGAATGTATCTGGGCACACAAAGACATTACTTGGAGTGAGATCTTTCAAATTAGCCTCTTTTAGTCCAGAGGGTATAAGATGGGTTGAGAAACACACCAGGATGCCGAAGGGTAGGTTGATTCAAGATATCCCTATGATCCTTTGGAAGGAGATAAGGAGCAATTGCAAGATACTTCTTGAGGAGTTCCAAATAATCTTTGTGGGAAGTGACACCAGGAAAAACAGTGTTATGTGGAAAGTCACACTCAAGTGGCTTCCCAAAACACTCGGTCCACTTGATTTCTTTGCTGGCAATTGCAAGAAGATATTGCCTTGGGTCGCTCCCTACGCGAAGAGTCAGCTTAAAAAATCATCTGCAATTTCGCCTCAGCGGAAAGCATACATGGACCCCTATCCAGCTCAAGCTTGGCACGTTGTCCATACCAAAACATGTAGTCAGCAATGGGGCCAACGCAGTAGGTTTCGGAATCTCGGTCCTCATCCGGTGTGCCAGGCTGATATAGTCGACCTTGGGATTCACGAGGAAGATCGCTCTTGAAATAGAGACTTCCAAAAGAAGCGAAAGGTATTTTGAAAATCTGTTTCTCAATATCGACAATCTGTGTTACCAATGCTTTTTTCTGGTATTTTGTCGTGTCGAACCAGTGAGTATCCGCACACACCCCTGATGCATGTTCCATGATTATGTACTCCACACCAACTGCATTTTCAGTTGTAGAAGACCAACCATAGACTTCAGGCACCGGGATCCCTTTTGAGCGAAGGAACGTAAGAGTTGCGACTTCACTGGCGGTCGCATATGTCTTTGGGACGGATATCCGGTATGGAATTTTGACGATTGCCTTGAAGCCATCTTCCATAGTGGCTAAAAGCACTCGATTGAAGCCACCCTCACTTAATTTGACAATACTTTGGACGTTTCCACGGCCGACATGTTTCGCGATGGCAAATTCGAGTGCAGCGACATCAAATTGTACATATCGCTCGCGAAGGCGCAATTCTTCGTTGTAAAGGAACCTCCCAGAGGAATATGAGAAAAGATTATCGTCGGGCAATGAGTCTTGTTTCAAATTAGCTCTGTATCAATGGGACGGTGTGAAGAACTGACCCTTAGGTAGTCGGGACATATTTGTAAACTTCCTTGGCATAGTCTTGAAGGGAAATGTGCTACAAATCAGCGATTCATATGAGCGAAAGCGAGCATTGACACGTAGATTCCGTATAGACATCGATTGGGAGGAAGTCGAGGATTGTTATCCAGGCCAGGTCAGGAATCATCAAACTGAACGGCTATGACGGGCAGTTTTCAACAGGAAGGCGGTGTGCTAGCTTAGTCATAAACTACAAGCGATCAGTTAACGCATATTGTCGAAGGAGGAATCTAATTATTTGAACTAAATCTGCAATTTGGCTTGACTTGGCATATTTTTTATTTTCAATGCAAGCATGTTCTTCCTATGCAACCTCATCTAGTCAGACGTTAAGCTAGTTGGCTGAGGATACATGATTTAGACTAGGACTTTCATGCACTATTCAAAACCAAGTCATGAACTCTCAACTGAAAGTGAATGGTAGGTCAGAAAGGTGCATACACCGTCCGCTTCCCAGAAAAAAACGTTGAGGAAGATAAAACATTTTGTGATATTCCGTTTTAGGCTCCAATGTTTGGTGCCAAACATTGGAACCCAAAAAGGAATGGCGCGACCCCACCTGACGGGCCCATGCTTACCACCGTGTTGCCCGGGACCTAGGCTCGCTCCGACGGTGGGGAAATACAATACTGCCATTGGCTTATGGAGCCCGAACCATGAAAGGTACGTTATTGCTAGCGAAACGTCATTCTGCATCCTTACCCAGGCTGTAGCAATCAGCTAGTACTTGTAGCTGCTCTTCTGAGATTGTACCATCGAGGACAAACCCTAGAGATTGTTTTAGTTGACAAGGACTAGGGGGTAGACGACACGTAATGGGCGGTTATTCCCAGAAATTGAAATCGCGGCTTTTCTTTAAGCTCTGACCCGCTCTCAATAAAGCAAGTGATTCTATATGTGTTTGAGGACCATTGGCGATTTAGCAAATTGATAATGTCGAGTGAATGCTATTTCTCTAGCACCTCCAAGGTGCGGCTGTAGTGTCGAAGCCAAGATTTCATGCAATCGCATCGTCGCCTTTTGATGGTTGATTTGTAGTTAAGGTGTAGTTAAGGCATCTTCCCCCTATCCCATAGGGGTAGCCCAACCCAGGCTAGGTTGGGCTAACAGTACGAAACATACCGGTATTTAAAGCGTTTCATTCGCGGAAGCCCAAGTGGGGCACCCCTAGGTTAGGCAAAACCTATACCCTAGGTTGCCCCGTCAATTTTCATTAAACCTATTTAGAAACTTATAAGGTTATATATAATATAGATCTCTATCTGAACACCAATTTTTAGAATCATAACCTAGTAGGATATAGAGGAAATTCCGAAAGTTAAATAGCAGCTATTCGGAAGCTTAAGTAGGGCGGAGCGGGTACACTTATTAGCCTAAAACTAGCTAAATAGTAACCTAGGGTTCACCTCGTAATCTAACTCCGTTCGCGCTAAAACTTCTATAGAGCTTTCTCTAAGTAGTTAAATATACGTCGTCTAAATCCTAGACTTAGAACCTTTATTAAAAGGGTAGTAGCTCGAACTAAAGTTAAAAATCGTATTTTAGGTAAGGCTAATTAGATCGCCGACTAGCGGCTTCTAATTAGAACTCTCTAACTTTAATATATAATCCCTAGCGCTATAGGGTTTTAAAGTATATTAAATTCTTAGTATTACTTAGTTAAATACGTATCCTACTTTAGTTTAATTTATAGACTTAGAACCCTCTTAGAAAGTATAAAATATATAAACTAAGTTAGGGAGTTCCTCTAATATATAAAATAAGATTAGATCTATAATAGACTATAACTAGAACCTATTAAACTTCGTATCTTAGGTTTATAGTATAAATCGGGTCTATTAGAGCCTAAAATTTAGAATATTAAATATTAATAAGTCCTATTAAATCTAATATAATTTTAAGCTAGTAACTATTAAGGATCTTATATAAAGAGTAAGTAAAGATTCGATTAAGTTTAATATTCTTAATTACTAGATAGTAATTATAACTATAGATATAGTCGCTAATTTATTTATTTATATAGAATAGAGTCTTACTTAATTTATTTTATATACTTCTAATTTTAATATATTCTATATAAGATTTACGCTATAAACCGGGCTAATTATATCTTAAAATTTAGAATATTAAATTTTAATAAATCCTATTAAAATTAATATACTTTTAAGCTAGTAACCTTTAAGAATCTTACGTAAAAGATAAGTAAATATTTAATTAAGTTTAATATTCTTAATCCCTAGACTATAACTATAACTATAAGTATAGTACCCGGTTAATCTATTTACGTAGAATAGAGTCTTAGTTAATTAACTTAGTATATTAGAAATTACTCTACGTTTCTACCCTAGGTTTATACTATAAATTAGGCTAGTTATATCTTAAAATTTAGAATATTAAATAATAATAAGTCCTATTAAATATAATATAATTTTAAGCTAGTAACCTTTAAGGATCTTATATAAAGGGTAAGTAAAGATTCGATTAAGTTTAATATTCTTAATCCCTAGATAGTAACTATAACTATAGGTATAGTACCTAGTTAATCTACTTATATAGAATATAGTACTACGAAGATAATATACCTAGCTATATCCGCCTAAATTATAATATAAAATTAATTTATATAATCTATCCTTATATATACTATAGGTTCTAAGTATAATTCTATATATTATTCTAAAGCCTTAATATATTATTTATATAATCGAACTTTAATTAAGGAAAATATTAACTATAGATATATATAAAATTTTATCTATTTTATATCTAATTTAATATCTATAACCCGGCTTATTCTTAACGTCTAAATTTAGTATATTATCTTTATAAAGATTTTATAAGTCCTTTTTTATTATAATAGTCGGTATTACTACCTCTAAATTATTAGATCTAGATATAATAAGTCTATTATAGACTATATCTTAGTAGTATAATTATCTATATTATATCTAGCTTACCCTAACGCCTAATATATATTTATATAAAAGCCCTCTAACTATAATATACTATTATATAACCTTAAATCTTAACCCTTAAATTAAGTATTTATATTTAAGATATATAATTTAGATTTAGTCTAAAGCCCTATATTAATAAACGATTAAGTATTTTTATATTAAGGATATCCTACTATTAGCTCTAATCTATTTCTATCTCCGATTTATAAAATAATAGTAGTTATAACGATAAAGAGAATATAAAGTAAAATAGGACGGACTTATCTTTATTATAGAACTTACTAGCTATTAAGAATAGCTTAACCGGGTAAGAGTAGGTACGCTTCTTCGGCTCTTATTATAGGGAATATACCTTAGATTTATATCTTAATTCGCCTTTATTAGGCTTATAATTTATATAAGGAGTTATTTAACTCGCTATTTTCTATCTTCTAAATTTATAGAATTATAACTTAGTATAAAGTAGTAGAATATCTAATACGTAATTTATAGTATATATATCTTTAGTCCTTTAGGCGGTTATAGATATATTTATTAACTTATCGTTATAAAGAATATACTCTAGGTTTAGCTCTTAGTTTACTTTTATTAAGCTTAAATTTTAGGTAGGGAGTTCCTTAACTAGCTATTATTTAAATTCTAAATCTATAGAATCGTAACCTAGCCTAAAGTAGTAGAATTCTAATAGATAGAATACTAAGTATATATATCTTAAGTTATATAAGTAGGAACCGGTATACTTAATAGCGCCTTAGTACGGAGAATATACTTTAGGTTCCCCTCCTATTTTTCCTCTATTAGGTATAAAGCCTATATAGGGACTTAGTTAACTCGCTATCGTCTAAATACCTAATTTATAGAATTATAATCTAGCTTAAAGTAGTAGAATTAGAAGAGGTAGAATACCTAGGATATATATCTTAAGTTATATAAGTAGAAACTAGTATATCTATTAGCCTATTATTACGGAAAATATACCCTAGATTTACCTTCCGGTTTACCTCTAGTAAGTTTAAAATTTATATAGTAACCTAGTTAACTCGCCTTTATCCGAATACTTAATTTATAGAATTATAATCTAATATAAAGTAGTAGAATTAGAAGATTTAGAATATATAGTATATATACCTTAAGTAGGCGGTTATAGGTATATTTATTAACCTATTATCGCGGAGAATATACCCTAGATTTACCTTTTAGTTTACCTTTAGTAGGCTTAAAATTTATATAGGGAGTTCTTAAGCTCGCTATCGTCTAAACTTAAATATTATAGAATTATAACCTAGCCTAAAGTAGTAGAATTCGAATAGGTAGAATATAAAGTATATATATTTAAAGTTATATAGACTATAACTAGTACGCTTATTAGCCTATTACCGCGGAGAATATATACTAGGTTTACCTCTTAGTTTACCTCTATTTAGTATAGAATTTATATAGGGAGTTATTTAACTCGCTATCCCTATAGCCCTTAATTTATAGAGTCGTAACCTAGTATAAAGTAGTAGAAATAGAAGATCTAGAATATAAAGTATATATATCTCGAGTAAGTAGTTATAGGTATACTTATTAACCTATTATTACGGAGAATATACCTTAGGTTTACCTCCTAATTTACCTCTATTAGGTATAAAATTAATATAGGGAGTTATTTAGCTCGCTATCCCTATAGCCCCTAATTTATAGAATTATAACCTAGCCTAAAGTAGTAGAATTCGAATAGGTAGAATATAGAGTATATATACCTTAAGTTATATAACTAAGAACTAGTATACTTATTAGCGCCTCTATATAGAGAATATACCCTAAGTTCACCTTTTAGTTTACCTCTATTTAGTATAAAACTTATATAGAGAGTTATTTTACTTACCGTCCCTCTAGCCCCTAATTTACTAAGTCGTAACCTAGTATAAAGTAATAGAATTAGGAGATTTAGAATATATAGTATATATACCTTAAGCGGGCGGTTACCGGTATACTTATTAACCTATTATCACGGAGAATATACCCTAGATTTACCTCCTAGTTTACCTCTATTTAGTATAAAATTTATATAGAAAGTTATTTAACTTACTATCCTTAAGGCCCTTAATTTACTAAGTCGTAACCTAGTATAAAGTAGTAGAATTAGAAGATTTAGAATACCTAGTATATATACCCTTAGTTACGTAGGTAGGAACCGGTACGCTTATTAACCTATTACTACGGAGAATATATTATAGGTTCACCTCTTAGTTTACCTCTATTTAGTATAAAATTTATATAGAGAGTTATTTCACTTACTATCCCTTTAGCCCCTAATTTACTAAGTCGTAACCTAGTATAAAGTAGTAGAATTAGAAGATTTAGAATTCCTAGCGTATATACCCTTATTAACCTATTATCGCGGAGAATATACCCTAGGTTCACCTCCTAGTTTGCCTCTATTTAGTATAAAATTTATATAGAGAGTTATTTAACTTACTATCCCTTTAGCCCCTAATTTACCTCTATTAGGTTTAAAATTTATATAGGGACTTATTTAAGGTAATATCCTCTAAATAAGTAATTTACAGAATTATAACCTAGTATAAAGTAGTAGAATTTTAACTAGTAGAATACTTAGTATACGTACCTTAAGTTAGGTAACTAGGAACTAGTACGCGTATTAGTCTATTATTACGGAGAATATACCCTAGGTTTACCTCCCGGTTTACCTCTAGTAGGCTTAAAATTTATATAGTGACTTAGTTAACTCGCTATTATCCGAATACCTAATTTATAGAATTATAACCTAGTATAAAGTTATAGAATTCTAATAGGTAGAATACCTAGGATATATACCTTAAGTTATATAAGTAGAAACCGGTACGCCTATTAGCCTATTATAACGGAGAATATACCCTAGGTTCACCTCCTAGTTTACCTCTATTTAGTATAGAATTTATATAGGGAGTTATTTAACTCGCTATCCTCTTAGCCCCTAATTTATAGACTCGTAACCTAGTATAAAGTAGTAGAATTAGAAGATTTAGAATACGTAGTATATATATCTTAAGCGGGCGGTTACCGGTATATTTATTAACCTATTATCGCGGAGAATATACCCTAGGTTTACCTCCTAGTTTACCTCTATTCGGTATAAAATTTATATAGGGAGTTATTTAACTCGCTATTATCTAAATCCTAAATCTAAAGAATTATAACCTAGTACGAAGTAATAGAATTAGAAGAGGTAGAATACCTAGTATATATATCTTAAGTAGGTAGTTACGGGTACGCTTATTAGCCTATTATTACAGAGAATATACCTAGGATTTACCTCCTAATTTAGCTTTATTAGATATAAAACTTAAATAGGGGCTTACTTTACTCGCTATCCTCTAAATCCCGAATTTATAGAGCTATAACTATTAAGGTAACTATTTATTAAGGTAGTACTTATTGACTAGGTGAATAATAATACGAGAGGGATACGTAGTTAGAACGAAGGGTACTCGATTCTATATTAGTTATAAGACTGAATCTTACCTTCCCTTTTCCTATAGGTGTCTTCCTTTTATGATTTAGGTTCCCCGCTTCTCGGGACCGGATTATATTAGTTCTATCCCGATATTATAGGGTATTCGGAGGGGTCTCCTCCGTCTAAGAAAAAGGGAGCCTAAGGTAAAATAGTATAATAAAGAAATACTATAATAACTATCCCTCTTTCTCTATAAAACCCGTCCTAGGGTTTTAGGTTAAATAAAGGGAAGTATAAGTTATAAGGTAAGAAGGGTTCCTATCGAGTTTATCTCTTTTTCTATTATTCGGAGCCTCGTTAGTATAGCCGTAGTAGTAGCTAATAGACGGGATACTAGCGATCTAGTACCGGAATTAGAACTAGTTTAGTGCCTAGGCTACTTACGTTCTAACTTAAAGTCTTTTAATACTACTAAAAGGGAGGTTTTCTCTATCTCCTACCGGTATAATACGATCGTATCTATCCTTTATAAGCGATATTATATAGATAAGAAGACTTATAATATAGTACGTTTTCGGGTCTTTATTATAATAGATCTATATTTATTCTATATAGATACCTATTAGTATAATAAGGGATACTTAGGATTTTTCTACTATTCTAAAATTTTTAAAGGTTCTTCTAGATAATAAAATAGAGTTATCGAAGTAGATCTATATAGAAGTTACTAAGAGTTTATATAATTTAGTCTAGGCGTTTAACGCGGTAGTTATTAGTTACTATTTATATTAGAATTTAGTAGGTATAAAGAAAATATAAGCTATAAGTATTTTATAGCTATTTTATTAATAATTCGTCTTCTAATAATAGTCTAGTTATTTTAGGTAAATTATAACGAGTTTACGAATAATTATTAGGCCGATATATAGACTATATTTAATAGTCGTAGTTTAACTCTATTAGATTAGGGTAGACTTTTAAGTCTACTCCTTAGGGATATAGGATATACTTATTAGACTATTACGAAATAGAGATATTTAGAGTCCGTTTCTAATACTTTTATAGCTATATTCGGGGAAGCTATAAGAACGATCCTACTTAATACTTTCGGGATTAATAAGTATAGGAGGTTCGTAACTTATTCTTCTTAATAAAAGGGAAAGTACTATATATATAGTTCCTTCCTTATAATAAAGGTAGCCTAGAATAAAAGAGGAATTTATTTTAATTTTCTAACTATAATCTTTCTTTCTTTACGTTATTTCGTTATTATTTATACGTAGTTCTTTATATATTTCGTAGGTAATCCCTTTATATCTTATCGTCTTATCTTTTATAAGTCCTATTTATTTCTATAGGAATCTTCCTTTATTATAGCGCGAGATTATAGTCGCGGTTATAGCTATAGTTATAATCGTAGTTAGGGTTATAATATAAATCCTATTAACGACCCGTTTATAGACTAGTCTATACCTTTTTCTCTTTTAGCTATTTCTAAAATAGTATCTAAAGTTTATAACTATTCTAATATAGATCTACTATCGACTCTTTCTTATATAGATTCTATTAGGACTATTTATTATACTCGAAACTTTAGTTCTTCTATATATCTAAAACGAAATCGTCCTATCTAATATCGCTTAAATTAGTACGTTACCTATTTATATATAGTTAAAAAGAAGTAGGTTACCGATAAATCTCTTAAGGTTAAGTATAAATCTAAGGCTATTAGTTCTATCTCTTACTAATATTATATAAAAAAACGATAGGTATATAATTTAGTATAGATTCGTTTATCTTTCTTATTAGTATTAGCCCCTAATTATATAGATTCCGAGTAGTATTACTAGTAATATTATAGATCTAATCTTAATTATCGAATAGTCTACCTAATTTTTCGAAAAGTTAAAGGATCGCCCTAACTATATAGAATAGGATAGGATTAATAGGTCCCGATTTTTCTATAGGCTTACTATCTAGGCTACTATTAAGAGTAGGATCCGTAAGTTAATCTTTAACTTTTCGGTATTAATCTATAGTTATTAAGTTACTTATAGTTTCTCCCTATCTTAAAAGAAGACTCCTATTATAAGTATTATCTTCTCCTTTTTAGGTATATTTCCCTAACGAATTAGTAGGATATTACTAACACTTATAAACGGTTCCTCTCTTCTTAAGGTCTAACCTCTTTACCTCGCCTTAGTCTTTTAGCTATACTAACTAAACGAAAGGCCTACGACGTTTCTATTTACTACTTTATCTATTATAGGGATTTAGAATATACCTTATAAAACGCCGTGAAATATTCGTTTATCGGGGATCTAATAATAGTAATTATTATAAGTAGTTAAGATACTAATATAAGCTCTATACTTTCTCTTAGTATCTAGACTAGCTTTCCGATCGTACTAGATACGCTATAGATTTATTATATATTTATTATAGGTTCCGGAATTATTCTATTTTCTCGTTTTTTAAAGGTTATCTTTTCTATAATATTTTAGAGGTATTTCGATAGTAAAATAGGCTTATTTTAATCTAGATTTATTATCCTTTTTTTATTAATAGGGTATTAAATTTAACTATATACTTTAAGCTTTCTTCTTCTTTTCCTTAAGTTTTCTAAAGGACTTAATAGCTTTTTTTATATTTCCTATATTTTCTTCTAGAATCTACTAGTTATATTTAGTAGACTAACCCTTTTATTTTACTAAGAAATATCTCTCTTTATTAAATAGCCTCTTATCTTTAATATTTTTAATTTCCTATTTATTAGACTTTTTAAGTTCTAGTATTAGTAAGGTTTCGGACTTTTCTCTCTTCTATAGTTCTAGAAGAGAGATATAAAATATATTATATATCTTATCGTATTAGTTTAGGAGACTTAACTAGTACGCCTAGAATCCGATAGGGTTTAGGACCTATAATAGTCTAATATATCTTAGGGCTAGTTTCTTAGTATAGACTTTAAATTTTAGATTTCTTATTAATAACCTTACTAAGTCGCCTTTTTTAAATACTATAGGTTTATAAACGGAGTTAAATCGTTTTATAGATAATTCGGAAGCTTTTCGCTATTATTCTATTATATCTTCCTATAACTTTTTTAGAATCTCGATTTTTTTAGTTACGGCTAGGACCTTCTTTTTATACGTTTCGTCCTTAGAACGTATATAAAAGTTAGACTTATAGCTTATAAGAGCTATAAATAGAGAGTAGTCTATAGTTATATTAGGCGAGTTATTATAGGTATATTATACTATTAGTAGTAGTTTTAGCTATATAAATTACTCTATATTAATAAAATATCTAAGATAATATTCTAGTATTTAATTTATACACTCGGTTTAACTATCTATTTAGGGGTAAAATATAGTAGAAAAATGTAGTTTTATCTTATTTTTATAGTATAGTTAAGACTATAATTTACTAATAAATATAAGGCCTCGATTAGATATAATATCCTATAGGGGTCTATAGCGAAATTCTACTTCTATATAGAAAAGCTCTATAAGCTCGGAGGTATTAATTAATATAGAAATAGTAAAAAATAGAGCCTATTTTATTATCCTATTAATAATAATAAGGATACTATCTATTATATCGTTTTTATAAATTATAGATAGTAATCCTATAATAAAGTCTATTAATAATTTAGTGAAGGATTAAGTAGAAATCGGTAGTATTCTAAGTACGCTATATAGCCGATACCTCGGAGCTACGTTTCCTTAATATACTATATATTTAAAGACGTATTCCGCGACGTTTTAGTATATATTTTACTAGTAGAAATATCTTTATAGTAATATTAATATTTTATATTTACTAAAATATCCCGCTAGGGTATTATTATAATAAAGACTAAAGAGTTTTTTCCTTAAGTTCTCCCCCGCGGGGATATAGAGTCTTTCTTTATACCTTATAATACTATATAGATCGATACTCTAGCCTTTATTATCTAGTTTCGACTAGGAAATAGTAAGTTTTTAATAGTATATTTTAGGATCGCTATTCTAGATTTTCTTAATTAGGTTTTATAAGTCTAGTTATACTTCTTATATATATATAGATTAGTTTTAGTATATATACTTAACTATTTTATAGGGTATCTATTAGTTACGATCTAACTCCTTCTATATAGCCTAGTTAGCTACTTCTATACTAGCTTTATCGTTATTTATATTAGTCTATTCTAGATTAAACTAGGATTTACCGGTATATAAATCGCTAATACTTAGTAATTTAGCTATAATAATACTCTATTTTAGTAGTATTCTAATAACGATTCTATTATATAATAGTCTAAGTAGATCTTCTACTAAGACGTCCCTTAGTTTTAGATCTACTTTTTAGGATAATATATCTATAGGATTTATTTTTCTTAGTCTATATTTAATAAAAAAGTTATATAGAGATAGGAATATATACTATCTCGCTTATCTTCTATTTAGCTTTAGCTACTTTATAAAAGTCTATAAATTTATATAATTAAATAGAACTTCTATAGGTCGGATACTTCCTTCTAAATAGTATCGCTAATATTTAAATAAGTAAACGATAGCGAATAGTTCTTAATCTAGGGTAGAATAGTTAAGTTTAGCCTTACTAAACTTTTAGGACTAAAAGTCTATAAGGTACTATTTCCTATCTTTATCCTTCTAAGATATAATCCCTCCTATACCTTTATTAGAAGTATTAGTTTTTAATCGCGTATCTCTTTCTAGATCGAAATAGTATAGTAGTATCGGTAACTAAAACGCTATAATTAGATAGTAAAATATAAGTCTTTTATAGACGTTAAGCTAGACTTATCTAGATTTTCTTCTATTTTTTAACTCTTTTAGTAGAGAAGTTAATAGGAGTATAATCTACGAAAACCGCGGTATAAACTATTAGTAAAAGTTATAGAATCTAATAAATACTTAGATATTATAATAGCTTTTAGGGAGTTCCTAGTTCCTAATAGATTCTACCCTTTAGGGGTCTATAGAGATACCCTTTAAACCTATTATAAATCCTAAGAACTCTACCTTTTCCTAATAGAATATATACTTTAAGGCCTTTACGTATAGGCTAGCTCTTCTAAGGTTTTTAAGGACTTTTCGGAGGTATTTCGTATAAGATTCCTTTATTAAAGAAAATACTAGTATATTATCGAGATATACTATATAGATTATATTAAAGTAGTCTCTTAGTATATTATAGATATAACTTTAGAATATAGTAAAAGTATTAGTTAGTCTAAATAGTATAACTATATACTTATAGTACCTATATTAAGTACGAAACGTAGTCTTCTACTTATCTTCTTCCTTAATACGAATTTAGTAATACGTATCTTAGATATTAACTTTACTAAACTATTTAGCTCCCGCTAATTAGTCTAGAATTTCTAAGATAAGTAGTAATAGGTACTAGTTTTTAACTAAGATTTTATTTAGCCCCTAGTAGTCTATATAGAGATATAATCCACTATCTTTTTTTAGAACGAAAAGGATTAATACTCCTATAGGACTTTTAGATAGTTAGATTCGTCTATTTTCTAGATTCTTATCGATATATTCTTAAAGTTCTTTTAGTTTCTTTTAGGATAAGAGGTAGATTAGTCTATAAAAAGGATTTTCTTCTAGTAATATATTAATAGTATAGTCTATAGTCTTATTTAAGGGAAGGGTTTATATATTTTTTATAGAGAAAATATTATAGAATCTTTATAGTTCTAAAAGTAAATTAGGAGATTCTTCTATATCCCTTTCTTTTTTATATAGGAGCTATACTTCTTTAGGTATTTTTACTATAGTATAGATATATATATAGTTCCTATACTTTTTTATAAACTAATATAGGGTTATTACTTTATAGTTTAGGATATTAAACTACTATTTTTAGTTTAGTAAAGAGAGGTTAATTTTTTAGTCGACTAAGATTATTATTAATAATAGTACTAGACTACCCGAAATCTTTAGATCTCTATTAATAGTAATATAAGATTATATAAATATTTTAGTAATTCTTTAACTATCTATAATAGTTATAGGGACGTTCTATACTTTATATATAGTTACTTCTTTACGTCCTACTATTTTAATAATAGGAGGTATAAGTTTCGCCTTTTAAAGTTTCTAAGTTTTTACGAACTTATAACTAATAAGATCGACTTCTATATAATTATCTAGGTCTATATAGGTTTTAATTTTTCCTACTAGGATCGGAGTATAGAAGCGTATTATTATTCCGATCTAAGGGGTCGGAGTAAGGAAATCTACTCCGACCTACTCTCGTTTCCTTATTATTTCGTCGAGGATCCTTTTACTTTTACTAGTTATACTTTTATTTTCTTTATTAGGGAGTTATTTAGATATTTATTTAAAAGGTAATCCTTACTTTAATAGATATAATAGGTAAGTTTCTTCCCTATCTTTTTATCGATAGGGTTTCCTCGCCTTTTTAATCTTAAGTCTTTTAGATTTCTGTTTTCGGAGGAGTTTTCGTTTTTATTATATTTTTCGAATTTTCTCTTTTTTTTCTTTATATCTAGATCTCCCTACCCTAATTCGGTCGCTTTTTATTTAGGTTTCGTTTTCTAGTTTTAAAGCTCCTAAAATTTTAATATAATAGAAACTATCTCCCTTTAAGTTTTTAGAAGAGTTAGGTTATATTTATAGATATAGGCTTAGAGTCTATAATTAAGTTTTAAGAAGAGGGTAAAGGCTCTTTATTTCTCGCTTTACTTTAGGAAATATTTTTCTAAGAGATTTAATTTATAGTAAAAGTCTCTTAGGTCTTAATTATTTTATTAGATTATTTATTATATTTAGTTAGTAATAGTAGCTTATATATTTATAGAATTTTTTATTAAAAATAAAGTCTATTCCTTAAGGTAAGCCTATAAACCCTATATAATTTAGCTTAGAGTTAAGGGTATTTTATTTAGGTAGTTATATTAAAGTTATTAGTAGTTTTTATTTATATAGAATAGGGTACTAAAAATCTTTTACTTTTTAGTACTATATTTTTTACTTACTTCTTCGAATTCTAGGCGTAGCCTAAGTAACTAGTCTTCTCTTTCTTAGATCGAGAATTCTTCTATAAAGTTAGAGTTCTTAAAACGGATTTCCTAACTATATAGGTTTAGGGAATTACTATAGATCTAGCTATAATATATAAGTATTTCGGCTACTCTTTTAAGCTATTTAATCCTTATTATAAGGGCTTAGAAGGTTTCTTTCTTAAGGATTACTTAAGAATTATCCCTATTTCGCTAAGGATTCGGAGTGGTTTTAGAGGGTTATCGGTTATCTCTACTAGCGGTAGTAGGTACTTCCGAGAGTTCTAATAAAGATTAGGTCTCTCCTTTCTCTATCTCGTAGATAGTAGGGTTTTCTTATAGAGGTATCTCCTTATTACCCTATCGGGATCGTAAACTCTATCTTATTATTATTTCTTTAGGTAGTTAAAGAAGAAGATTTAGAATTATTAAGGTAACTATTTATTAAGGTAGTACTTATTAACTAAGTAAATAATAATACGAGAGAGATATATAGTTAGAACGAAGGGTATTCGATTCTATATTAGTTATAAGACTAAATCTTACCTTCCCTTTTCCTATAGGTGTCTTCCTTTTATAATTTAGGTTCCCCGCTTCTCGGGACCGGATTATATTAGTTCTATCCTAATATCGTAAAGTATTCGGAGGGGTCTCCTCTATCTAAGAAAAAGGGAGCCTAAGGTAAAATAGTATAATAAAGAAATACCGTAATAATAACGTAGTATATAGTAGTAGAATTATAATATATAAAATACCTAGTATATATACTCTATATTATATAGATAGGAATAGGTACGCTTATTAGTGTATCTCCCTATAATTAGTCTATAGCCCCCTAATATTTAAAAGGAGGATTTCTATACTTTCCTACCTAGTCCCTTTAGTAAATTCTACTATACTAGCCCTATCTATACTACGTTATTTAATTAAATATTAGAAGTACGTAGTAGAAGGACTATCTCGTAGCGAAATTATCTTATAATCACTATAATTATATTAAAAATTATTAATATCTAATAGCGCACTAAATATTAAAGCCTATATAAGAAGACGTACGACGAAGATAAGTATATAACCTTAGAAGTACCTAGAAAGGGTTAACCGACCCCGTAGCCTCCTTTTAGTATTAACTATAGTAGTAATATACCGGAACGATATTATTAAAGTATCTTAAAATATAATACTACTACGAATAAGAAAGTAGTAATTCTATTAAGTAAGCTATTATATATTAAATATCTATCTTTTATATCTACTATAACTATAAGCTATAGCTATATTTACTTATAGTACTTACTTTAAGTATAACTCGTAATCCCCTTACTTACCCTTATAGGGATTTACCTATACTATATTTCGTAGATACCTCCTCCTTAAGCTTAAGAGGTATTTCTCTTTCTCTCCCTTAATTAGGAGCCGACCGAGCTATACTTATTTAGAGGCTAGTCGGAGCTATAATAAAATCCTAAAGGTATATTATAATATAGTATCTTTAGATTACTATTAAATACCCTTTTAGTTAATTTAAAAGTATCTCTTTATTATATATTAAGAAATTAGCTAATAAAGTAGGTTAATTCTTTCTAATAAAACCTATAATTAGTAGAAAACGTATCTCTCTTCCTCTCTCTCTATAGGGAGCTAACTAAGCTATACTTATTTAGAGGCTAGTCGGAGCTAAAATAAAATCTTAAAGGTACCTTAAAATATAGTACTATTACGAATAAGAAAGTAGAATTTCCCTTAAGTAAGTTATTATATATTAAGTAACTATCTTTCCTACCTTTATAGCTATAGGATACTACCGTATTTATTTATAGGTCCTACTTTAAGTATAAATAATAATTACTATCCTATTTATTATAGGGATTTACCTATATTATATTTTATAAAAACTATTACTTTACTATTATAGGTATAAGTAATAATTACTACTTTACCTATCGTAGGGATTTATCTATATTATACTTTATAAAAGCTATTACTTTAAATATAAGATATAGACCCTCTTTCTTACTATATAGAGGGCTTTATTTAAGCTATACTTATTAGATATATAGTATCTTCTAGAGAATAGGACTATTAATAGTAGGATAAAAAGATTACTACTAAACTAATCCTCTCTTACTTCCTATATAGTCTTTTAGATTAGTACTATATCTTAGATATATTATATTTTTATTTTAGAGATTAATAGAGTCTATAACGTATTCTATAAAGCGAATATATATCTCCTCTATAGTCTTTTAGAATAATACTATTATTAGGTATTCTATATCCTTTTCTTATAAAACTAATATACTTTAGGATAAAAATAACTAAGTAAACCTCTCCTACTCTCTATATAGTCTTTTAGATTAGTACTATATCTTAGATATACTATATCTTTACCTTAGGGGTTAATAGAGTCTATAATATACTTTATTAAGCGAATATATAACTCTCTCTTAGTCTTAGGGAATACTACTATCGTTAGATATACTATATTCTCTCCTTATAAAACTAATAGACTTAGGGATAAAAATAACTAAGTAATACTCTTTTACTCCCTCTTTTATTTAGATAAGTACTACCTCCTAGATATATTATATTCTCCCCTCTATAGACTAATTAATAGACTAACGAAGTAGCTAAGATATATCTAAATACTATACCCTTATCTAAAAGAAGGCCGAATTCTTAATAAGATAACTATTTTATTCCTATCCTCTATTAGGTTCTAACGTAACTAAATAAATTAGAAGTTATAGCTTTAAGTATAAGATATAATACTTAATATTAAATAGGCTAAATATAATATAATTCTATTAGTTATTACTCTATTCTTATATCCTCCTAAAATATATACTATACCCCCCGCTAGAATCGTTATCGTCTAAATCTTATCTTTCCCTATAATTATCCTATAGCGAAAATTATAAATAGTAATCTAAACTATCTAGACTATTATATATACTCGACTTTAATTAAGAGGGCGCTATTCTTTATAGAATAAAATAGGTAAAGACTCCCGAACTATAGTATAGTTATAATCTATAAGCGTTGATATTCCTATAGAATCTAGATATACTTATTATAAACCGCTTCTATAACTACTTTACGCTAACGTCGATATTAGATTATTTTAGATACTTACTCGCTAATTAGCCTAGGAAATAAACGCTAAGTCTTTAGATACGTCGCTAGCTAAAGAATAAAGACTCTCTTATTAATAGAGACGTTTTATATAATATATATATATTATATCCTATATTATTATAGATATTTAGCTACCTATTAGTACCTTAACCGGTATATACCTAAATCTTTCCTAGGATTATATATATATTTTATATTCTATATTAGCCGTAAATTAAATTTTATATATCTAGAGTAGCTACTATCTCTTATCTCTAGCGATCTTAGTAGGTATATATTTAATAAATATATATAATATATTATTATATATAGCGCTAATATAATACTTCCTTACTTACCCTTTAGTATAGTATAGAACCTACCTATAGTCCTAAAGTTATCTACTCTAGATCTCTACTCCGGTAAATAACTAATATAGGTCTTATAGGATATATACTCTATATACTATAGATCGGAAGTATTATATATATATAGCCGCTATCTATATATATATATATAATAATACTAGATAAGATATATAACTCGTAAACTAAACGTAGCTATTAGTTTAGCTAGTAATCCGAGTTTATCTTTAGCTAGTTATTAGTACCTCCGGTATCTCCCTTTATATATTATTACTTTAGGATCTTAGGTCCTTCGCCTATTAGCTTTAATCTTATATATACGGCGTATAAATCGGCTAGTAACTAAAATTATATATTAGAATATTAGAAATCTAGATTTTATAATAATATCGGTAGAAAGTAATTATATTATTATTAGATTAAGGTACTATATTCGACGTATCTTACTTTAAATTTCACTAATATTACCGTCTAGGCTAGCTAAACGTAGCCTATCTAAAACTAAAGTATACTTATAGCTCTAAACGACTTTAATAAAATATATTTTAGATATAGTCTCTTATTTATATACTCTTCTATTTCTATATTATTACTATTATCTATAATTTACTAATTTATAATATCTTATATTATAGAGTATATAATCTTCTAGTAGCCTAAGGACCTTATCTTTCCTATTATTATTTATTAATCTTATTCTTTTAGTGTCTATCTTAGTAAGATTATTAGTTATATTTAGAAGAACCCTATATATAAAGAATAATATTATATAGCTAATAATATATATAACGCTATCTAGCGCTAGCTATATATCTAAGAGTATAACGACTTTAAAATCCCCGATATACTTAAAATCTCTATTACCGGACTTACTATTAAGCGCGATAGGTTATTATATAACTTATAAGGTAAACTATAGTATAGGTATATACTATTATCTCTTATCTACTAATTCTATTACTAATTCGTATTTTATAGATATATATATTATAATAACTAGACGATAAAGAAATATTAGTATATCTCCTATTATATAATAGACTATACTATAAACCCCTTACTTAATATAATAATCTCTTAATAGATTACCGACTTTATAGTTACTATCCTATATAAGAAGATCTTTAAGAATAGAGCTAGTTCTAGCTACCTATATATTATATCTAGTCTTAAGGACTAACCCTTAGTAGAGCCTAGCGCGCCGGAATTATAACTCTCTAAGTTTATTAGTCTAATTAGGATATCTATCTACCTTTAGTAGATTACTATAGTAGAGTATAATAAGACTAATATATAGCTTTATTATACCTAATAGGCTAACTATCTAGAAGGCTATAACCTAAAGAAGCTTCTTAAATTAGTCGAAAAACTAGAGCCGGATTATTCTTAGGCCGCGGAACGCGCGGTAGCGGCGATCTAGGCGTCTATAGAGAGAGTAGCGCGCGTTAGCTAGTAAGCTACTATATAGGCCGGCTATACTATACGCGTAGCTACTAGCTATATAGAGTAGGCCTAGCTCCCCTATAAGCCGCTCTAGGCCTATATAGACTATAAGTAAATCACGCGGTACTTCTATACGTAGTAGTAAGTTCTTATATTCTTTATCTATATTTAGATTAGCCGTATAGACCCCTAGTATTACTTTACCGCGGGCTAACGCGACGCCTAAACCTAGTTATAAACTAAGGTATAATAGTAGATAACTTATAGTAAGTCTAGACTTATACTTACCGATAACGGTAAAAACTAGTCCTATATCTTAGATACTTTAGATATAGTCTATCTTATCTTTTACTTTAAGTTACTTAATTAGACTAATAGGGTCTATAAATATAAATATATCTTTCTTAGTATCCTAGTAGTATAAGATATTCGCGAGGATAGGAAATAGCGTAATATAAAGAGCTATCCCCCTATTCTATCTAAGATTATTAAGATCGCCCGCTTTATAGTTATTTACTAAGCTATATAGTAGAATCTATATATAGCCGGTATCTAAGAGCTTATCTAGAACTCTAATATAGATAGCGACTAAGATAGGCCTAGCTTACTAGACTCTAAGCCTAATAATCCCTCTACCGCTAACTAGAATAGACCTTAGAGGTCTTTTACTAAGTAGGTAGATAAAATAATATACCGGTTTATAATCTAAGACTCTAATAGGCCTATTCTCTAGTTACTTAATCTCTAGATATATAGTCTTAAGATATACTATAATAATATAATACTTAGGTATATTTCCTAGATACTTAGAGACTAATTAGCCTATAAGTAGATAACCTTCTTAATATATAAGTTTCGCGGATTTATATATAAGATAGTAGATAATATAACCGATCTTTTAGTAATAGGGCTAATATTTAACTCTTCCCTTACGTATTATAAGATCCTAGTTATCCCCTAGGCGACTCTCTTTAACGACCCTAGTTATAGTAAGATCGGCTAGAACTTTTTACGCGATATATATATACTCTAGCCGGTATAAGATAAGCGTTAGCTCTATAACTAAGTAATTACTACTCCCTAGATTACGAAGTAATTTATCTATCCTATTAGCGGTAAGCTTATTATAGATAAGATCGATTAGTACTTTAGGACTTTAGTCTAGTTCCGCGAGAAGCTTATAGTCCTAATCTATATATATAGCGGTTAGCCTACTTATAGTACTAAGCTTCTAAGTATTCGGTATTAGAATACTACCGCTAAAGGTTACCGCGATCTCTTTATAGAGAATAGAATAGTTATCTTAGTTACTAAGTATTATAAGGCTTTCTATATATTTAATAATACTAAAGTTATCTACTAATATCTCTTAACTAAGGTTAGGTAATTAGTTATTTAGTATCTTTAGCTTATACTCCCTTTTACTAAAGCGCTTTAGATATAGAAGGATCGGTAAGAAAAGAAGAAGACTCTTAAATTTATCCCCTAATCCCCTTATAATCCCTTATACTAACCCCCTATAGTACCTATAAGACCTATCTTTAGTTACTAGACCCTAATAGTCGCGTCTAGATTAGCGAGAGACTTCGCTATTAACTCTAGCTAACTACTAGTAAGGACTTTAATAGGTAGATTTTTAACCTCTTTAGCTACCGGGATATCGCTATTATTATTAGCTAATAATACCTCTAGCTAAAGTATATCTTCTAGTATATATATAAAAAAGATAATCTAGATAATAAAGGTAATCTAGATCCTAACTAATAGGATAGATATATCCTCGATCTCTAAGTCGTATACTTCTCCTATATTACTAGAATAGTCTATAGTTACGGTATTACTAATTAGCTAGGTACTATAGTCTATTAAATACGCTTTTTCCGTAAGACGAGTATAGACTAGTATTGCTTCCTTAGCTTCTAGACTAGCGTCTCTACCGCGGACTATACTAGTCCTACCCCTTAGAAGGCTAAAGCGTAAAGAAATACGGAACTCCGCTAATAGTATCTCTAGAAGGCCGATCTTAATTAAAGTCTATAAGACTTCTTATAAACCCCGGAAGCGTAGTTCCGGAGCGTCTAGCGTATTAGTCTATATACTATTTAATAGCGGCTAACTCCTATAGCGGCTATTATACCTACCGGAGGCGGAAAGAGTCTACTATTTATATTACTAGCCTAGATTAATAACGAAGGTACTACTATAGTCGTAGTTCCCTTAGTAGCCCTATATTAAGACTTAATATAACGCTATATTAGTCTTAACCTTAGCTATTCTAAATAGGCTAGTTATAAGTCTATAGATACTATATCGATCGTCTTTATTACTCTAAAGTCGGCTATCGAGACTAACTTCTTTATATTTATAAACCGCGTAAAAAGCTAGTACCGCCTAGAGTATATTATAATTAACGAATATTATATTCTACTTAATATAGACGATAATTTCCGACCCGCTTTTATATAACTAGCCCGTTTAACTAATATATATATCCTTATATTATACTTTATAGCTACTCTACTACTACTATAAAAGAAAGCCCTCTTTATACAAATAAATTATAGCGCTATAGACCCTATATATATTCTCCGCGCCTATACTTTATACCTAAATATTATATATCGTATTTACTATCCGATAGTAGCCGAGTAATTCGCCTATAACTAGAAGTTTACTATAGCGCCTAAGATATTAGATATTATCTAAGGCTATCTAAGCTACTATACTCTTAGTAAGATAATTATCTATATATTTTAGGTAAGTATAGTAGAGTAGCTTACTAAAACGCTTTATTATAGCGCCTACTATAATAAGTAGCCTAATTAGTAGGCTATCC
Organism: Penicillium paradoxum; assembly: GCF_028828445.1. Classification (NCBI taxonomy): domain Eukaryota; kingdom Fungi; phylum Ascomycota; class Eurotiomycetes; order Eurotiales; family Aspergillaceae; genus Penicillium; species Penicillium paradoxum. Next base: position 11,345 of record NW_026643184.1, on the reverse strand, counting down.
TTAAGCGCTTTTACGCTAGCGATCCCTAGATTATTATTACTACTAGCGCCCTTAGGATAGGGGTTAATATCCCTAATATCTACGCGGTTATCTATATTAGACCGCTATTTACCTTTTTAGACTATATATAGGAGAGCGGTAAAGCCGGTCGTAATAGTAATACTAGTAAGGCTATTATTATCTAGCTAGTAAATATCCCGCGACTAAGGCTCTTTATTAGCGCTAACCGTACTAAGATTAAGGACTAGGTTCTCCTAGAGAGATATCTTATCTCCTAATACCGCCGTTTTACCCTAGACTACTATCTTAACGGCTAGGTCGATAGATATATCTAATCGCGCTACTAGGACTCGCCTATTATAGCCGGAGAACTCCTATATAACTAATATACGTAGTAGTTAAACCCTCCTTATCTTAACTCCCTCGATAGTACCTCTAAAGATACTAGGATCGCCTATAGACCTCCCCTTATTATATATAATAGTCTTAACGATTCTAACTCGGCGGATTCTTCTATAGAGATCGCTATAAGCTAGATCCTAACGCCGGTCACTATAAGCGAGATATCGCGGTAAGTCCCTAAGCCTTCTTTAGCGATATTACTTACGCCGCCCCTTTTAGGCTTATATACTAGGCGTTCTAGCTTCGATCTCTAGCGTACGCTACTACGTCCTCCTACTATAATACCTAGAATAGTATATCCCCTAAGTATACTAACCGCTAAACGTCCCTATCTATTATTAGTAGTATTTAGCGGTACTACGGTAGCTATCTAGAGCCCGGAACGGCCCCTAAAGCGCTTTATACTCGCGGTACCTATCTAGTCTTCTACTATACTATATTAGCTATCTCTTACCTTTAGCCTTAATCGTTTCTCTTAAGAAGATATCCCTAATACTAAATTCTTATAAGATAAGATATATTACTAGAGTAACTAATACTAGTTTTATATCTAGATAAACCTATTTAATATAGTATATAATCTATAGGCTTATCCTAAAAGCGGAAACTTAATAGCGAAGATATAGTAGAAGTTATTCCGCTTATAGTTTAAACTATATTAAGGGGTATCCTATTATAACTACTTAATACCCTAGATTATATATTAGCGCCTAATATAGTAGTATAAATAGAAGGGCTATATAATAGTAATAATTATTATAATAGTACTAATAGAGCTAAGGAAGCCTATATAGCGCGTTAAAGAGGTATAAAGTATAAGGCTAACGTAGGCCGGGGTTTAGTCCGATAATAATATATAACTAAGTCGATATCTAAGAAGCTTTAATACGGTAAAGATATACTAAGTCGCGGTAGAGTTTATCTAGTTACGTTAGTATTAGATAGAGTTAGGGGAATAATATAAAACTTAAAAGAAATAGCTTACCGCCCTATCCTACCTATAGTAGTAGTAGTATACTTTATATATATAATTTAAACTAATAATCCCTTTACTCTCCTTATACTACTAGGAATATATATATTACCTAGTTAAGCGTTACTCTAAGCTACGTAGAATATTTTAGTTACTATAATTAGTATCTAAAATACCCTAGATTAACCTACCTAAGTTATCTTTTTTTCTCTAAGCTCTTAGATCCTATTTAAGCTAGATTTCCTAGTTATTTCTTAGAATTAGGCATAATAGAGTAAGTAAGTAATATACTAATACCCTATTTAGGTTAAGTTCCCCTATAAATTTTATAATTCTATATAAGTAGCTTTAATTACTACTTTCTCTATATTAGTATATATATATACTAATTTACCTTTCTTATTTTATCCTTTCCTTTCGTCTTTATACTAGATTTCTCGTTATAAAGCACTCTTTTCCTATTAAAAGGTAGCTCGTAGGACCTACTAGGATCTATATAGTAGCGAGCCGAGCTTAAAGGTCTTACGCGAAAATATCGTTTTAAGAGTATTACTTATTATTAGTCTCTATAGTATTTTATAATTATAGATATTTAAACTAGGGCTATATATAATAGAGTAAATTCCTATCCTAATTCTATTTTATTATTAAGTAGCGACCTAGAAAGAGGAATATTATTACTAATACTCTTACCCGAAATAATACCTTATATAAGGATAATAGTTAGTTAATTATATTATTTCTATTAGAATACCTTAATAGAAAAATAGTCCTAATACTATTAGCTTTAACTTAACTTAAGCTAGATAACTCTATATATATTATCGAATAGGCTTAGTAAGCGAGCTAGAAAGATCTAAATCTTCTCTAGATCTAATACCTTATATATTAGAACCTTAAATACTAGTATAAAGATTATCTCGTCGAACTACTAGAAAACCTATAGTAAGAAATAAAGATTAAAACTAAGAAGGACGTAGTAATAAGATATAGTTAGTATAGAGTATAGAAATACTAGTATCTTATAACTAGAATAATATATATAGTATTATTAAACTTTTAGTATTAAAACTTAAATTATAAAAAATTAAATTCTATAAAGCTATAGAGAAACTAAGAGATCTATAGAATAGTAAATTTCCCTAAAAGATAATAGATAAAAAAATTAGTAAGTTAGAAGCTACTAATAGCTACTAAGGTATTAATATACCCCTAATAGGTAGTACTATTCTATCTAGTAAATAGATATATAATATTAAATACGATCTAGAAGACTTTATCTCTAAATTCTATATAAGATAGGTTATTTATAGAAATAGATAACGACCTAGATTCGACTTTAATAATACCTATATAACTATTAGAATACCGGAAAGTATAAGACTCTTTTTAATAATAGTATAAATAAGAAAACTAGATTAGGAGTAAATCGACTATATAATAATATACTTTAATATATTAATAGATAGTAGATATATTTTTATAAGATCTCTATCTAGGTATAAACCGCTATAAATAATATATATCTTAAATTAAGAACTTTATAGATTATACTAGTTAGTAAATATATTATTTAAAACTATTAATAAAGAGCCTATTAAAAAACTATAATTTTAGTAAATATATAATAAAAAATCTATTTCTATTAATACTAAGCGAGATCGGCGGCTACTTCTCTATAGATATAATCCTTTTTTATAGTACCTTTAATAACTATAACTAACCGGTTTTAATAGTCTATTACCTTTAAAATTAATATAATTAGGGATCTAGTAGGACTTTTCGGATATAGTAGTTTAAGATCCGAAACTAGTATATTTATAGACTAAGCTATTTATTTTAAAGACTTAATTTAACCCGCGAGTTTAGGAAGGGTTATATTAACTTTTATACTAATAGAACCTTTAGATTAAGCCCTCTTTATAATATTAGAATTTAATAAATTAATAGACTTCTTAATAACTAAAAAGACTATATTTAGCGAGAATATCTATAAGATTATATAGGTAGCTATTTAAACTAGACTAGATATTACCTTTATATTTAATAGACTAGAGAGACAAAGTATAATCTCTAGAAGAGAGGATTAAACTATACTATTTTAACTCCGACGATATTTATAAAGTTCCCTTAATTATAGGATTTATTATAGGAAGCCTATAGACGATAAATTAAATAGTTAAGTTAATACTTTATATTATAATTATAAAGATATAAAATTAATAGAGAGTTTATTCCTTTTTTTTATAGGATCTCTAATTTCCTTAGACTTTATAAAGATAATATAGGTATATAATATATTATAATAAATAGAGCTATATAAGAAAGTCTCTATCCTATAAAGATCCTATATTAACTAGATCTAGTACTAGATAACTATCTAATTATAATCTATATAGATAGCGATAAATTAGTTATAATTACCTAGAAAGACTTTTATTATAAGAATACTAAATAGCTTAATATTAAATATTAAATCGTTAAATATACTATAAAAGAGAGATTAAGTAAGATCTAGTTTATTAATAGTAATAATAATATCGTAGACGCTTTTATAAACGTACTACTAAAACCCGAACTTAAAGAGACCCCTAAGAAATTAGTTAAAAAGAACGTTTAAAATATACTATAAGAGAGTAGACCTAAATATTTATATATATTTAAGATTAAGATTTCTACTAATTTTTTAGCTTAGTCTAGGGATATAAGTTAATACGTAGTATATCTTAATCCCTACCCTCTTAGGTAGTTTAGTTCTATAGACTAAGCTTATTTAATAAGTAGACTTTTTTAGTTACTAGTTTCTTAGTCTTTATAGACTATATAGTCCTTAGTTTTTACTAGCTTTAGAGAATTATAGATTCTTCCTTCTCTCTCTCTCTCTCTCTTAGTAGCCTTATTAATATCTCCTAAGACTTTCTATCTTTCCTAAAAGATTAGTATAGATTTTATATAGTTCTAAAGATTATAAACTAATTAATTAAGCGACCGATCTTAATTCCTTATTATAAGGTTATAATTATATATTAGATAGCTCTACTTTTTATAGACTATATTATCTAGTATCTAATCGAGGTAAATAGTTTATCCCTAAGATCTAGATAGAGTTCTATTAGATACTAGAAATTAAGAGAAAGCTATTAACTATCTACTATCCCTAAACTAATACCTAGAGTAAAATCGTAAATTAGTATATAGCTTAATATTTTTATTTATATATTAAGCTAAATTAAGATTATTAATTAGAGATTCTTTCTATAGTAGATTTTATAGTATCTATCTTTTTATTAGATATTATAAAAAAAAACCCCTTTCTTTATTAAAAGAGTATCCGAACTAGTAATAGCTTTTAACTACTAAGATCTAGAGTATATATTAGTAAACGAGTAATATATAGTTAATATATTTTCGTAACTATAGGATATTTAGATCTAGACTAAGGAGTAGATTAGTAAGTCTTAGTAACTCTAAGTATAATAAGTAAATAAATCTTATTAAAAGGAGGATTTTAGTATTAGTAATTAAATCTTTATAAGTATAAACGATTAGCTACCTAAAGGAGTAAGTTAGAAGCTATCCTACTAAGTATATAGTCTATATAGAATCGTTAAGAAAGTCGGAGATTTATATAAACTAGCCTTTCCTAACTTAAAGAAGGTATATTCTATTTTCTATCTAAGTAAGCTTTAGATAGCGTTAAGGATAGAACCGCTATAGGGATAGTACGTAAATCTTACTCTACCTATTAAGATTAATAAAACGGATAGATAGGACGTATATAAAATCTTTAATATTTATAGATATTACTAAAACTATAGTATAGAATCGACTAGGTTAGATATAAAGATAAGTATTAATCTATAATAGTATCCTACGCGAAACCTAAAAAACGTATATAAGAAGAAAAAAGAATTATATAACTAGTATCTATTAAAGTCTAGATCTCCGCTATATATAAAGAATTAGATTAAGACTATAGAAAATAGTAACTATTTTAAAGATATTAAGGATATCGATAAGCTAGTATTTAGGGACTAAATATAATCTAAATAAAGGGATATATAACTATCTAAGAGGGCTTATAGTTATAAGATTTCTAATCCTTACTTTATATAAATCTTTTATCTTCTAATACTCTTTTTCTTTTTTTCCTTTCTCCTTCTAGTCTTAGAATTTTAGTTTATATATATACTTTTTCCTTTAAGACTTAGCTAGTAATATATAGTAGATATCGGTTATTCTAGATACTTTTTAGACTTACTATTTCCTTCTCTTCCTTTTCTTAGAGGGTTATAGCGATAAGGATACTATACTAACTACTCTCTCTATCTTTTAGTTCTAGTTAATCTATTAGTAGTATCTAGCCTTTACCTAATATATTTTAACTTATAATATAATAGCGGTTAGAGATTACTTACTTTAGTCTATTTTATATATTATTTATATTTACCTTTAATTTCTCTTAACTTCTTCTCTATCTCGCTTTATTAGTTAGTTAAGATATCGCTTAAACTATATTCCCTCTATAGGGCTATTATTAAACTTAGTTATTCTCTATAGCTACTTTAATTTATATTCTCTTTACTTTAGTAATAAAGGAATTATTAGAATAAGATACTTTTAAAAGTATATTTTATTAGTTACTAGTAAAACTCTTTACTCGGCTACTAAGTTAGATATAAAGAGTATAGTCTACCTAACTCTTATAGTAGAGGTATTTTTATATATAGATTTTATCTATTATAAGGTATTTTAGCCTCTATTTTACGTATTAGGTATAAGAGCTAGCGTCTTAGAATCTATATAAATTATAGGGCTAATCTAGTCTACCTATTATATTATTAATATTATAGAAAGACTCTAGGCTAATATAGAAGAAAAGAAAGAATTCTACTAGTTAGCGGTAACCGGGATCTTTTTAGCTTAGAAAGTATAGCTAGATCTCTAATTATAGTATAGATCTAGTTTATATAGTTTATAGCTCTCTCCCTATAAACTATAGTCCGTCGATCTTATTCCCTTTTTATTTACTTCCTTCTCTATATAGGTTTTTTAGTTCTAATATACTCTTTTTCTTAGAGAACGACTCCTAAATATACTCTAACGGTACTACTAAAATTATATATTACCTATTACTATATAGCTTAAGATTATAAAATATCCGACTTCGCTATATCCCCTATATAGCTCCTAACTAGGATATATAGACTATTAGTAATAACTATATATAATATAGATTATATACTATTTAACTAGACTACTTAGACTCCTAGGCTTTCCTATCCTATAAAATAATATATACTTAGTACTTATATTAGCTACTTCTCTAAATAGTAGCTTAAACTAGGTTAAGTATTTTTTTTTTTTATCTATTATTTATAAATCCCCTTTCTTTCCTTATAGATAAAACTAGATCTATCTTTAGTTATCTAGTATATCTTAGATATATTATATTTACTATATCTCTATTATATCTACGTTACCGTCTCTAAAAGTAAGCTTAATCTATTTTACTATCTTATCTCGAAACGAATCCTTCGAAAGATCCCCTAAAATAATACTTAGATTATATATTTTATCTTCTTTTTCCCTACCCTAAACTATATTACTATCGAAGTTAGATAAGACTATAATAGAAGAATTATAACCTACTAATATCTTTTTATTAACTATAGGCTCGCTTATATAGATCTAGTCTAACTAGGACGGACTAGATCCTAGAGTACTATATATATAGTTACTTTTAGGATATATATCCTATATTAACTTTATATCGCTCTCTATCTATATAGGATAGTACTAATCGTACTTATATAAGATATAGTTATATTCGCTCTATAGAGTTTCGAACGCTTATTACTAATAGCGCCTTTAATCGCCTTATATATTATTATAATTAGTATTTATATTACCCTCTTAGGGCTTCTATCTCTTATCTTTAAATACCGTTTCTTACTTCTTCTACTTCTTAGCTATCTTTCTCCTCTTCTTTTTTACTTACCGCTATTATTATCTATTTAGCTACTCGAGTTAGGTAGCTATAAGTTAGAACCGCGAGTTTAGTATTTAAACTTAGAGACTCGTAGTAATAGGTTTAGCTTTATCTAGTATAATAAAGTAGAAACTAAATATAGAAAAAAAGGCCCTTATTATAGTATAACGGGAGGTTAAAGATAGAAGATTATCTACTTCGTTTCTATTTTATTCCTATATAGGCTTTTCCTTATATATTCTAGTCTTCCTATTAGAGGTATTCCTAAGCTATTTTTTTTTTTTTTCTTATCTACTATTTCTATAGAATCCCTAGTAGAGGCTTAGCCTATAGGTATATTACTAAGCCTAGTTCTAGGATACGAAATCCCCTCTACTAATAAATATATAATCCGTAATATAGTTCTATACGTTATTATATATATATACTTCTATATCTATTAAGTATAAGAGTAGAGTCTCTTAGCTTTTATACTTTTCCTAACTTAACTAAGTATTTTATACCGATAGTAATACCTAATACTATATATATCCTATCTATTTTATATATAATATATCTTAAAATAGGCTTCTAAGAATAATTTCCTTATATAAAGTATATATATATATAAATCGATTTCTAATTTATCTATATATACCTAAATAGTTAATAGGATTTCGATCCTAGTTAGCTTTAGTAACTCGAATATTCCGGCTAGGGTCTTTAGAATATATTCTATCTTTTATCTTAGCGGACTAAGCTCTATAAATATATATTTTATATTATCTAATTATATATATATTAGTATACTAATATTACCTAATAGACTCTTTATACTAGTAAATTATATATTCGACTTCCGCCTATAAATAGATTATTTCTTAGCCGATTACTATAACTATACTCTTCTTAATCGGCGGAATATTATCTTACTTAATAGATATAGGATTTTCCCTTTATTAGATATCGCTATTATTTAAATCGATTATAATACTACTAAACCTTTTTATATACTATAGAATAAGAGGGATTACACCTTAGGATATAGGTAGCTTCTTAATATATTAGATATATATAGTCTATTTATTAATTTACCCTTCTACCCTATCCGAGTAGAGTATACCGCTAAAATCCCTCCTTTTAGGTTCTTCTATCGCTATACCTATAATTATTATATCTCTATTACTTTTAATCTATTTCTACTTAATCTCTTATTTTATTCCGAGTAAAACCTAGCGGTTCTCTAAGTAAGAGTCTTTAATTATTTCTATCCTCTACTACTATTAAGTGCTTCCTATTCTTTAGTTTAAAAACTATAATCTTATACTTTAGACTATTAGTTATTTCGGTATATTATAAATAGGTATAGGAATTAAAAAAAAATAAAATTAATAAATAAGATAGCGCGATTAATAAATCCCTCTCTTTACTATCGTCTTAGGAGGCTAAAAGGTCTACTACTATTTAGTCTAATAAATAGATTTATACTAGAGACCCGCGCTTAGATAGATATATCTAAATCTATTTATTTTATCCGCTATAGATAAATCTTCTAAATTAAAGGTACGCTATTACTTTTAGTTATAGTAGACTAGCGCTAAAGATTTAAAGCTACTAGTAGTACTCTTCTCTTTTCTCTCTTCTTATCTTTTTAGCTATTATATACTACTAAAGGCCTTCCTCTCTACTATCTTATCCTTTACTATAGTATAATATAATAAGTATATATATTTCTAGATAAATAAAATATCCCTAATCTATTAGCCTAGATATAGTATTTTTTTAATATATAATCTAATCCTTCTTTAGGAAGCTTATCTCTAGTATATAAGCTATCTTTATAACTTATTATTCTTATAACTACTATAATTCTAGCTTACTAAAGTAAGTAATAGTATATAGATACTATTTAGTAGTATAGGAACTAAAAGCTATACTAAGATATAAAGAAGGTTATACTCTAGTTAGGTAAGCGGTTCTATTATATCCCCTAATATCTTAAGTATATAAGTTTTATCTAAAATAGCTATACCTATACTCTAACCGCCTTAGGTTATAAGCCTTTTACTAGTAACTATATCCTAATATTACTATAGAAGCGCTTAGAATTAACTAACGACCTACGTAGTTATTATTATACTATCTACCTATATATTATATTAAAGCCTTATTATCTAGGAAGGCTAAATACTACTAATAAATAAGCTATAATCGGTAATACTATCTCTAAATTCTAGAGCTAACTTTTTTTAACTATATAATCTAGAGTATTATATTAATCTCTATACTATAAGTTAAAGATAGTATAGATTCTTAGTCCCGCGCTAAGTAGATAGTAGTATAAAGTCTCTATATCTACTAGTATAGTCTTACTAAGCTAATTAATTTAGATAGATATAAGGAAAATTTATTAGCTTATAATAGAAGAAGGTTATTATATCCTATACTAAGCTTATAAATAAAGTAATTTCCTATAATATAAGATTATCTCTTTTTTAGTTTAGACTTTCTTATAAACTAATATAGAGAAGATTATTTCTCTAATTAAATCTTCTTTTAGTACTACTATTTATATATATTCTATTAGGATCTTTAGTTTAAGGAGTAATATAAGTAGCGGCGATAACTATATAAGATATAGTTATTAGGACTCGATAAAAAGAAGATAGTATCTAGCTATTATAGAGATAGAGAGAAGTCTAATAATAAGCTAGAGTTAATAAATAGTAGAGATAGGTAGAGATCTAATGATAAGTAAAAGTTAATTAATAGTAGAGATAGAGATAAGTCTAATAACGAGCTAGAGTCGATTAATAGTAATAAAGTCGAGTAGCCTAGAGAGAAAGTAGTATTAGCCGGCTAAATAGAAGAAGTAGTAATAGAAATATTTCTAAGATCTAAATTAAGTACTATAATATTTAGGCCTTTTACTTATCTATACTATAATCCGCGCCTATAGAGTACCGAAGCGTTTTAGGATATCTATAGTTATAAGAAAACTATCTTTCGGTAATAGAAGATAATAGAGCTTTAGATATATAGTTAAGATAGATTTACTTTAACTAGTATAGTTAGGCTAAAGGAGGTAGGTAAGATAAAATAGCTTATATATAGATTTCCTTAGCTATCTCTCTCTAATTTAGCTCTACGCTAGTTATAGTTAAATAAATTTTACTACGCCCTTAGTCCGTTCTAATCTCGGCTTCTCTTCCTATCTATATTTCGCTTTTATCTCCGGTATACCTTTACTTCTATCTACCTAATCGATAAACTTATTATACTTATAATAGTAGAGTTAACTCTTTATAGCTATACCGCTAGTCTATCTCCTATATATCTAACGCTCTCTTAACCCTCTCTAACCGTAGTTACTTCCGGCTAACGTATACCTATATAGCCGAACTATTCCCTACTTATAGTCTTAGTACTCTACTCCTATTCCTTATACTTAGGGCCTCTTTAGTCTTCTTATTTACTAATAGCGCCGATCTTACTTTCTTAGTATTACTTAAATCTATACTAATCTACCTAGGTACTAAACTCCTCGAAGCTATAGTATAATATATATATTAATTCCGCTATACTTATAAAGCGCTTACTAGTTTTATTATAGTATATATATAAGTCTTTACTTTCTAGTATACCGGCCTTTTTTAGTTCTAAACTATAATATAACTAGGTCTATACTATAGAGATATTATATCTACTATCTATTTAGATATAATTAGTTACTTTTATTCTAATATTATTAACCTCTTTTAGTAATTTAATAAGATATAATATATATATAGTAAAGAGTATAGCTTATTTATAGTCTTATATCCTATATATTTCCCTCTATAGTTCTATCTATAGGAATTAGCTATATAGTAAAGTATATTTAGCTAGGGCTTAGGGCTTAGGGCTTAGGCTTAGGGCTTAGGGCTTAGGGCTTAGGGCTTAGGGCTTAGGGCTTAGGGCTTAGGGCTTAGGGCTTAGGGCTTAGGGCTTAGGGCTTAG